>NC_136065.1:1370826981-1373504163 GCF_964261635.1 Lissotriton helveticus | reverse complement strand
AGAGGTAAAAATGGGCGGGATCGGAGGGGCACTATGTTACCATACTTTTAAGATGTATGAAAAAACTTTCCCCTACTGTTTGTAAGAAGACAACCGTCCCGGGACGGTTAAGTCCGATAGTTTGAATGCTTTTCAGATGAAGTGCCATTCAGTGAGTCTCCTATGCTGTGAAACCAAAGGCAGGCAGCAGGAAGGCAGCTAAACAAGCCGTCCTGCCAGGGTACCTGCTTGCCTGTTAGAAATGCAAATGTGTGCAATGAGTTAATCTGCAAATATAAAGGATAAAACTGCAAATGTAACAGGTACTTGGGAGCTGGTACCGGCTTTAATTGATCAAATCAATCAATAAATCAATCAATCAATGCATTTCTAAAGCGCGCTACATACCCGTGAGGGTCTCAAGGCGCTGGGGGGGGGGGGGCACTACCGATCGAAGAGCCAGGTCTTGAGGAGTCTTCTGAAGGTCAGCAGATCCTGAGTCTGTCGCAGGCTTGTGGGGAGAGCTTTCCAGGTCTTGGCGGCGAGGTAGGAGAATGATCTGCCACCGGCGGTGGTTTCCCGGATGCGGGGGACTGTGGCGAGGGCGAGGTTGGCCGAGCGGAGGCTTCGGGTGGGGGTGTGTAAGCTGAGTCGGTTGTTGAGGTATGTAGGTCTGGTGTTGTGTAGTGCCTTGTGTGCGTGGATGAGGAGCTTGAAGGTGATCCTCTTGTTGACGGGGAGCCAGTGCAGGCTTTTCAGGTGGGGTGTGATGTGGCTGCGTCGGGGGACGTTGAGGATCAGTCGTGCCGAGGCGTTCTGGATTCGTTGTAGTCGTCTCAGGAGCTTGGTTGTTGTTCCTGAGTACAGGGCGTTCCCGTAGTCGAGTCTGCTGGTGACGAGGGCCTGGGTGACGGTTTTTCTCGTGTCGGGAGGGATCCATTTGAAGATCCTGCAGAGCATTCGGAGGGTGTTGAAGCAGGACACGGGGACGGCGTTGACTTGCCTGGTCATGGAGAGGGTGGAGTCAAGGATGACCCCCAGGTTGCGTGCGTGGTCTGTGGGCCACCAAATGTCGTCCCAGGCTGATGGGGTGGGTCCGAGGATGAGGACCTCCGTCTTGCCTGAATTCAGCTTCAGTCTGCTGTCCTTCATCCAGTCGGCTACGGCCTTCATTCCTCTGTGGAGGTTGGCTTTGGCGGTCTTCGGTGAGGGATATGATCAGCTGGGTGTCGTCGGCGTAGGAGATGATGTTGAGGTTGTGCTGTCGTGCGACGTGGGCGAGCGGTGCCATGTAGATGTTGAACAGAGTCGGGCTGAGAAAGGATCCCTGTGGAACGCCGGAGATGATCTCTGTGGTTTTCGAGCGGAAGGGTGGGAGGCGAACGCTCTGGGTTCTGCCGGAGAGGAAGGATGTGGTCCAGGCCAGGGCCTTCTCTTGGATTCCGGCGCCGTGGAGGCGTGCTGATAGGGTTCGGTGGCAGACTGTGTCGAAGGCTACTGATAGGTCCAGGAGGATGAGGGCGGCTGGTTCTCCTTTGTCCATCAGGATCCTGATGTCGTCAGTGGCGGCGATGAGGGCGGTCTCGGTGCTGTGGTTGCTGCGGAAACCGGATTGGGAAGGGTGCAGGATGTTGTTGTCTTCGAGGTAGCGGGTTAGCTGTTTGTTGACAATCTTCTCTGTTACTTTTGCCGGGAACGGGAGCAGGGAGATGGGCCATACAAAGACTTTTTGTTTTTGCGTGGTAGTGCAGAGTTAACAACTAAGCTGTGAAGTGCCTGCTTTTAATTGTAATTGTATTTATATTGTACTTATTGCCCCCGGAGGAGTTGAAGGGACAGCAATGTCACAGGCTGTGACCTCGTAGCACTAAAACTACACAAGTCTCTATTCTCCACTGCACCAACCAAGATTTAATTCTGTAGCTCTCTGGTTACACACAGACCTCTGCAGTGCATTAAATTAATAGAGGTTTCATAATATACTAAAAGGCATTTCCAACTGAGAAATAACCTTTTAAATTATTTTTCATTTAAGCTACGCATTATTTTACATGTAGCTACGTGACAGTTAAAAAACTTACAGAATACTTTGTGTTTTTTAGTCAGACCTTTGACCTCGCCCCCACGCTCGCTGACCCCGTCTACAATCACAGCATCACAGTTCCCACACTTTTTTAATGCACTTCTACTGCTGCTAAGACATTTTAGTTTCAAGCGTTTAAGGAAATATATTCATATCACTTAATACCAATTATCCAGTTAGCTGGTCAGCCAGTCTTCGGAGTAGTGTCGGTCTGGGGGTAGAAGCGAAATTGAACGCATATAGTATGCATTGGCAGCATTGCATAGAGTCTGTTTAATCAGCCGTGGTGTTGCAGCACAGAGAGGAGCCGGAAGGAATGCAGCTTTTTAGGCCTGGCCCATATTCGCCCCCGCCGGCGCAACCCTTACCCTAGTGTAATGCAGTTTCTCCCCTTACCCCCCCGTCCGCAGCCTCTAAGACAGCCTGTCCCTCGGTCACCCCTGAGAGCACACCGTAATGCCCCGTGGCGGCGGCCTGAACGCACAGCGTGCACCTCGGTGTTCTCATCCACCCTTCTGACGTGTTCGGCATTCCTCGCCTGCAGCATGTCGAGGCCTGCCCTCGCGAGAGGAGGAGCGCGTGCCTTGCCATTCTTCGAGGTTACGGCTTCAAGGTCAAGTTCCCAGTTTTGCTTTCTAAGAAGCCGCCTCTTACTGGAATGTGAAATCCAAGCTTGTGCAAAGCTGCTGACGCACAGAGATAAAGTCACTTAACAACGTCCCTGAAAGTAAAAAAAAAGCAACCAGTGTAGCATAAACAAAGGCACTGGCGAAATGTAATGTCGAGCTCACAGAGAAACCAAGTGAAGTGCACACAGGCTCTGTCAAAAAATACACTCCCAGTGTAATAGTCGCAGTTTTCGAGACACAAAGTCCTGGATATATCCATCATTGCTTTGTACCCCAATTCTGGTACGAGCTCTAAAGTTCGGGTAATTTATTACAAACACAAGGCCAATGTCGCAGATCACAGGAAGGCCCTGAAGGAAAGATAGAAAGCACTAACACTGACAGCCTTAGCCAAAACATGTAGTGTAACACTAATGCATGACGTGACAATAAATAACGGGCTCTCAGGCAGTAAATCTAATTCAAACACCATCAGAAACTAGCAAATGCCTAGGGCTTTAAGTGGGCTGCGTCTCACCGGTGCTCAGTTTTTTAAAGGGGGCCTTGAAACGGGTCTCTATCGGGCTCTGTTTTGTGCCCTGGCGATCATTTTTTTTCCGGACTGTAGTGACAGCAGGTACATGGATGTGCGCGTGCTCACACTGCTCACTTCTCACTAGTGGAGAAGTTACGGCATGACCTCATGCCGGGTGAGCGTTTATTTATTTATTTATTAATTTATAGAGCGCAATCGAATCATCCCGGGGGGATCTCGGCGCTTTGAGACAGCAGGTATTGGTAAGTGTGCACCTCTAAAATAGCCATGTCTTTAAAAGTTTCTTAAAGCTGGATTGTTCGCCACAGGCCCTAATGTTCTGTGGCAGGTTATTCCAGTGGCTGGCGGCCAGATAAGAGAAAGCTCTCCCACCCATCCTTGCCTTGTGTATTCTCTGAGTGCACAACAGGTTATCATTGCTTGATCTCAGTTGTCGGGCTGGTTGATACCATATGAGTTTGTTTCTAAGATGGGAGGGGCCTTTCCCCTGAAGTGTTCTGAAGACCTTTTTTTTTTTTTACCCTTTCCGCATTTGACGTCAGACGCCAGAGTCCATGGAACAGAACGGAGCTAATGCGCTTATGTGAACCCGTTTCTAGCAATATCCCTGCTATCATCGGATAGATGCTTCGAATCCCTGCTTTCGGCTGCTATCTTAAACAAAACCGAAATATAGACACACGGGCTCCGACTCTTTTATCAGTCCATCAGGATTTCTCTGAGCTCTGGATTTTTTCTTATTTTACCAATAACTCTAGGTTTTTATCAAGAAAAAGGTCACTTTTCATGCCATCTTTTAATCATTGGGCCCTATGTTCCTGACATCATCATAAGGGACGAGCTTTATAGGACTACTTCTGCAAAACGTTATCAGTCTCTGAGATACATTGCATCACCATCTAAGTCTTGCGTGTATAAAAGAAATTCTTAAAGTCGCTTGTGGTAATTTCCTGAAGAAGGCGTTTTCTACGCCGAAACGCGCGTCGATAATTACTACTGTGTTTTTTAATTTCATGAAGGATTTTAATGAGATTTTTATGTTATGTTTGTGTTAGATGATATATTTTATATGTATTGATTGAGAGGAATTATTGTTATGTTCTCTTGTCATCTTTTAATATTTAGATGAAATGCATTTGTTATATTGATTCGCCCCCGCCGGCCACCGCCGCAACCCTTACCCTAGTGTAATGCAGTTGCTCCCCCCTCACCTCCCTCCCGCAGCCTCTCAGACAGCCTGTCCCTCGGTCACCCCTGAGAGCACACCGTAATGCCCCGTGGCGGCGGCCTGAACTCCATATATATAGTTTATTCTTTCTGTTGAGTCCTCCATGCTGTACTGTTTGAATCTCTGTAATTGCCTAGGAAATATTTTTTCATATATGTATATTCCCTGTCCTAGGAATTGAACTACTTAGAATTCAGGGGGCCTTTGATAATTACTAGTGTTCTGAAGACCACACAGAGCATCTTTAAAATAGCTCGTTTTCTGACTGGGAGCCAGTGAAGATGGTTCAATAGAGGGGCGGAAGGGGTCCACGCCGGCTTGTTGAGGGCCAGATGGGCTGCTTTGTTCTGTACCACCTGTAGTCTTGATAGAAGGTCTTCCCTTACTCCCACCAGCAACGAGTTACCATAGTCCAGTCTGCTCACCAGGAGCGACTGGATGAGGGTTTTTGTTGCTGAAAGGGGGATCCAGGGAAAGATCTTGCCTAGCATCCTCAACGTACCAAAGCAGGTACCAGCCAAGGACTTCACCTGCTCCTCCATCGATAGTTTATCATCTATCCTGATGCCTAGGTTTTTAGCCCAGCTTTTGGGCGCTGGGGCTTCCCCCAGCTCGGCAGGCCACCACTCAGGAGACCAAATTGCTTCAGCCTTCCCAAACAGCAGGATTTCCTATTTTGATGAGTTCAGTTGTAGAAAGTTCCTCCTCATCCAACTCGCAATGCTAGACATGCAGCTTTGAAATTTTAATCGAGTTGACATAATGTCCTCCTCAATGGGGACAATTAGCTGCATGTCGTCAGCATATGAGATAGTCTCAAAACCATGGCCTCTGATGATATCTGCCAAGGGAGTCACGTATACGTTGAACAAGGTGGGACTCAAGACTGATCCTTGAGGAACTCCCCTGTCCACCACTATGGTCTGTGATGCAAAGGAGTCCAACTGAATGTTCTGGGTGCGCTCTGACAGATAACTTTGGATCCACTTGATGGTCCTGCCTTTGACCCCAATCCCCCTCAATCTGTCAAGCAGGATCTTATGCGAGATGGTATCGAACGCAGCTGACAGATCAAGGAGGACTAGGATCACTGGAGTTCCTCTATCCAGTGTCAGCCTTATGGTGTCTGTAACCTCCAACAGTGCCGCCTCCGTGCTATGAGATGCACGGACGCCGGACTGGGAAGGGTCTCGAAGGGTTTGTTGTTCCAGGTAGAGGGATAGCTGTTGATTTACCAGTGTCTCCAGAACCATGGAACAGCAGGGGAGAAGTGAGATCGGTCTGTAATTCTGCAGCTCAGTCACATCCGCTAGCGTTTTTTTAAAGAGTGGTTTAACCCATGCGTTCTTCCACTTGTTTGCAAATGTGGCAGTGTCCAATGATATATTATACATCTTAGAGAGCGCCCCTGCTAGGAGAGGACTGAGTATTGACATGACCGACGGTGGTGCAGGGTCTGCTGGGGAGCCAGATTTTACACGGCTGAATAGGGAAACCACTTGCTCATCTGTTACATGCATGAAGGAATCCAACCCAGGAGAGGAAGCCCTTTCATAAGGGGGGTCTCTAGGGAAGTGTCCTTCCACCCGATCTTCATCCCCCAAGTCAAAGGATTGATAGATCACATCAATCTTCTGGGTGAAGAACTTGGCAAGATTGTCGCATAGCTCCTGGGTGGGGGGTTGTGACGCATTGTTAACCTTAGGATTTGTGAATTCCTTCAAGATCTTAAATAATTCCTTAGAGGAGTTCTTAGCCTCTACAATGCGTACACCCAAATGTCTCCTTCTTGCTGTGTTGCAGCTGTTCAGGTAGACTCTATGTGCCCTTCGGTAGAGCTGTTCATCTAGTTCTACTTTTGATTTCCTCCACTTTCTCTCAAGGACCCTACATGTGGCCTTCTCCTTTCTGAGGGTGTCTGAATACTAAGGGGCAGGGGCTGTCCTTTCCTGGATAGTCACCCTTTTAGGAGGGGCTATAACATCCAGGGCTACCTGGATCGCTCCTTCCATTCTGGCACAGGCAGAGTTAGAGTCCTCGTCCAAATTGAACAAGGGGGCTCTGGCCAAAGGCTGAAGCTGTTACTCTCGCCCATGGTCTGCGGAAGTCCTTCCTACCTTGTGACGGGCTGCTGAGATTAATGGCCGCAGCGCGAAGCGGAGTGCCATATGATCCGTCCAACTCAATATTTCAGGGTGATCAACTGTTATTTCCGCTATGTTGGAGAAGATTGCATCTAATGTGTGGCCTGTGTTATGGGTGGAGCTGAAGACTTTTAGTGATAGTTCAAGTGATTCCATTGCTGGCACTAGGCTGGCAGAATCTGGATTTAAGGTAAGCTCTAAATGATGGTTAAAATCTCAAATCAATAGGAATCTATTGGAGTTCAACACATGAGGGGCCAGTCTGTCTAGTAATGAGGAACAAAATTCCTTTTTACTACCTCCAGGAGGATGATATACTAATGCTCCTGTCCATTCCGTGGCCTGGTCATGCTCTAGTCTGAATGTTAGAAGCTCCAAATTGGAAGAGGAGACCCTGTCCAGTGCCCTGATATGACAGGGAAGACGTGTGGCAATGGAAAGTCCTCCGCCTCGTTTGCCAGGCCTATCCACCCTAGTTAGTACATAATAGTCCGGAAAGGCCACTGCCAATACCGGAGTGACATCGTTATTAAGCCATGTTTCGGTGAAAAAACAGATATCAGGTTTGGTGTCCTCTAATAGGTCCCATATCTCAGATGCATGCTTAGGAATTAATCCCTGCATGCATGGGCTCTGTCTTTCCCGATCTGTCCTGCTTAATTCCTCTAAACTTTCTGATCTATGTTGCGACTGTTGTAAAAGCAGGGAAATTCTTTAAAGACAGAAATTTTCACTGTGGATTTCCCTTCTGTTTTTGAAACTCAGGAGCAGCAACATTGTCGTGGTGTCACCATGATGAAAAAGGGTTCAGGCAGATCAGGTCGTTTTACCCCTTTTCTAGGTTTGCCCGGCGTTAGCCGCTTCTCACCCAACTCACGATTACCAAATAAAGAGGCAGGCGCTGGAGACTGGAAGGCAGGAAACAGGAGTTTATTTCCGACGGAACAGAACACGTCAAATCAGACAACAGGGTATCTTCTCAAGGTGCTCTAACAAGTTTCTCTACGGCTCCGTCTTTTATACACAGGTTTATGATGTACAAACATTCCTTATTGTAATAAAGACACTTTGAAGTACGAAAAGGCATGTTTGGAATCCCAGCTTCAGGCCTATTCCCATACCGGTCGCTCTGATGTTGTTTTCCCCTCCCAAATGTAACATGTGATTGTAATCTGCAGCCGGACGTCCCGACAGGACACGAGGGCAAGAGGGGGTGGTCAGATCTAAGGTTGGGCAGGCGATAAGATCACGTTTCGCTATGCGGGGCCGGAGGGGGTACATCCACGAGACCTAGTTTTATGATATGGGACTGGGTCGAGAGGCCAGGTGTAGCCGGGGGGGGTCATCAGAAGAGAGGAAGGGTGTTCCTGGGAGGAATGCAGGGGTGTTGGTCAGATCTAGGGGTGTGAAGGCCTTGATTAATCACCGCTCCTCTGATGTGAGGCGAGGTCCTACTGTAGGGAGCAATAAACTGCATCTGTTGGACTAGGTGATGGCCTGGGATCAGGCCGGGCAATCGGGCAGGGAGGAAGAGGTTACCAAAAAGGGCCTGTTCTATGGGTAGGATGAAAGAGCGAGGGGGCAGGGGTTCAGCACGGAGACAGGGTCGTGTTTAGTGGTGCGTTTATGGCCCGAACAGGAGAGACCGGGGGCTGTCGGGGCGCGGGGGGGAATACTTGCGAGGCTGGGGGGAGAGAGAGAGAGAGAGAGAGAGAGATGCAGGCTATTGGCAGTGGGCAGAGAGGTCATGACACACAAAATGGCTACTATCTATGTTCGTGATGGGGCCTAAAAAGGGAACAAGATGGCGGGGCCACTGGTTCGTGACTTTCGCTTTACCTTCAACAGTGGCGAGGGTGAACACAAATGAACGCCGCTTATGTACATATACATTGTCATTTTCCACAGTCGCCGCTTTTTACATAAGATAGGTCATTTCCGTGTTTATCATAACTGACGGGGTGTACATATAGTCGTGTGTAGTCAATGAAATAGCGTTTGTCAATACTGGTAGACTTGCATATAACCGTGTGCAGTTGATGCGACATACGAGGTGGAATACATATAAATTTACATTTGTCGTATTTAAAAAATGACCGATGAAACATTTTACAGGAAAAAGTGGTTGAGGGAGGAATTTAGTCCAATACAAGCAATTAGTCAAGGGGTGTAGAAAGTTCTGAAAAAAAGTGGGGGTCTTCGCCACAGTGTCTTTTTAGTAGCGAGTCATCACTGGTAGGCTCTGGTAGTTCGTTTTCTTCCGTTGGCGCTGTTGAGCACCGGCGGTGGAGCTATAGGTCCAGCTCGGGTCCTTCTTTACACGTCGCAGGGTGTGATCTGTCCTTTGCCGTTAGGCCACAGTCCTGTTTCCTAGCTAATCTCTCTTAAGGGTGCCTTATGCTGGGCACCTGCATTTCTGTCTCGGAGTCAAAATCCACGTGGAAAGGATAGAAGGGGTTTTGTCGGATAATCGAGGGAGGAGAGGGCGGAGTGGGACCGGATCTTTGAGACGGACCAGGGGAGCAAAAGGGTGATGCGCAGGCAGGTCCATCAATCGGGCTCAAAGGGGCGGGGACTTCTGGCACGCGTGGGTCAACAAGTAGAGGGCTTCAAGGCAGCCCCCCATTCCTTCGTTTTCTGCGTTTGAGAGTGGTGCATCGTCCCGCGTCCCGTTGCTCTGCGGCTCCATCTTAGCTCGAGGTCACACGCGCCTCACGATCTGTGGCCAGGCTGTGCGTCACGTCCAGCCCCTCTCCTCCGGTGACTGTGTATCCTTGAATGGGTACAAAACAGGTTATAGCGAACTGGCGAGAGAAGGCATTTATACATTTCAATTCCGTCCCAGATCTAGGTAGTTGGGGGTACGTTTCATCGGTCACGGTCAGGAGTTATCACTGTGGAGCATGTATACAGGCATGTCTACTGAGTTTGTACTAAGTCTATTTGGCGTTCATTCATGTTGCATGTGGCTTTCTGACCGTAGCCCTGGCAGTCTTCTATCAACGTGAGAGAGAGGGATAGTGGCTAAACATTCTTTGCTCGGGAGGGCAACAGTTAATCGGGGTCATCAGTTATACTTCGTGTTATGGAGCTGGGGCCAATCGGGAGAAAACGGGGAAGTTTGGACATCCGTACTTGGATGCAGAGGGATGGGGCAATCTGGACATTGTTTCTAACAAGCTGAGAACAGAAAACCACTGACATATAGTCCTCCTGTAAGAAGGCCAGATTGAATTGGCCAGTCCTTCATAGCCAATTCAAGTTCCATCATTTTACAGAAAGGAGAGGTAGTAATATGGCAAATTACAATTGTTTTAGTTTCTGTCAATTTGCCGAACACCTTTGTGTTCGAAAACCATTTAGGCTCGTGCCGGCGGGGCACAACGTTACCACACAAAGGAAGAGGGAGCAGGGGTCGTCCGCATTTTAAATGAACTATTCGGTACACGTACAACATGAGAAATGAGAGAGAAAAAGAGAGAGAGTGAGAGAGAAACGTGTACAATAATAGGCCATTTAATGCGTATACAACACAAAACAGTAGGGGTCATGTTATGTAGAAACACAGACTGAGGGACAACGTAAATCCATATACTACGTACACATGAATTCAGGCGGGGGGGGGTACATGTATTATATACAGAACTCAAGACAACACATAGAACAGTACTTGGCCAAAGATATTTCCTCCTGCATGCTGCGCATCCTTAGTATCCTATTTAATTCGCTTGGCTGTCTTTTGCTGCTGGCCTCTGTTGCAAATACTTACACTTTCGTCAATTGTTCGGGAACTAACCTGGTCGGGTTAGTACTTACGGTGGGATCTCTGAATCGTTGTTAGCGAATGGGTATCCAGGCTGAGGCAACAGAGGGTGTCAGTCGGGGGAACAATGGGCAGCTTCGAGTTTCATGTCCATGAGGGTGCAAGAAGGAGGTGGTAAATCTTAAACATTGACAATATTCTTAGTCTTCCAGGAGGAGGGTACTTGGGTAAACCTCACCCTGGAATAGACCTGAACCTTCCCCTATTTAGTTATCGCATGAACCTACTCGTAGGTGCACGTCCTTCTTGGTTGCATTATTCGGGGGCCGTTTGGAGTCATATTTTTGTCATACTGCAATAACCCGTCAAGTTTCTGTTTCGTTCCCCCCCCCCTTCCAGTCGTTGAGTTCAGAGAGAGGGAGAGGGTCGTTTCTAAGTAAGGGTGTGTTATATCTATGTTTGCTCGTCGTGTATAGACACCATGCTCAGACCCCCTTTTTCCCCATTCCATCGGTCGTGCGATCATCACTCAAGTCGTACAAAAACATCTCTCTTATCAAGTCAACGCGTGCAACGTATATCCAGTCGAGTTATACACATCCGGTCATACACGCGTGCATTCATATCACCCAAAGTCGTCATGTCCTCAGGGGCAGTCCCCATGGATAATGTATCATTTGTCCCCGCAGAACCATGGCGCGTTGCTTAGGTCTTCTCCATACTTTAGTCGATGTTCCAATGTGACCTGCAGAAAGAAGGGGAAAAAGAAGGGGTGGGGGCAGCGTTTTAAGACACATCCGCGCGCATAAACCCAAAAGGCTTTTACTTACCACGTATTCGACCTATCTCCGCGGGGTGCAGTCCCTTCCATCTCGGCGTTTTAAGCTCAGAGGGACTGGTAGTGCGGGAGGCATAATCATTGATGGACCGCATATTGCATAGATCGCCCACAGGTGGTATTGCGGATCTTGTGTGGGGGGGGTCAAAACAAAAGGGCAGTCAGTGTAAAGTGGGGGTGAACTCGTGTTCTCCTTCGAGGAGGCGGGGTGGTCTACAGTGGTACCGGGTCTGGTTTAGGGGCATCTGAAACAATTTCCCTGAGATATGTGGCATTCAAAGTAAAACAGAACACCGGGACCTTTATCGATTGCCACACACGCAACAAACTTGGACCATTCACATTTTCAATATTCCTGGGCACTTTGCTTTTTAACCTTTTAGTAATTGATTTGCTTTATTTCGCCTGTATTTTACGTAGATCGGAAACAATGGCTATGTATTCGAACTTACCAATCCAAGAGCTACGACTATATTTGTTTTTCACAAAATCTTTATTTAAAAAATGGTGACGTACAAATGCAGGTCTACAACTACGTGGGCCAGCCACGGAGCAGACTTGAACTGTACATGAGGGCATATTTATCCGAGGTAAACATAACTGAGTCGGTGGTCGTTTTATTTCATCAAGGTACGATAAGTGCAATAAAATCATATCGAAAATTCATTGTGGGCAAGTACCATCAGTGTCAAAAAGATTCGAACTTTCAATAATACTGTAATCAATGATGCGCCAGAACTTAATATCAAATTCATTGCTCGAATGTTCAGGCAATACTCATTCCCTCCCGCCATGTGCTTCAGAAACTGCATGCATAGCTCATGATATCAAGTCTGAGCATCCGGAACACAACGGGGAATTGCGAGTTTCGTTTGTACCGGCGCCATTTTGGGTGGGGTCAGGCGGGTCCAAGTATAGTCAAAATGTCTCCACCAACTCGTGGTCGGACCAGAACCTCTTTCGGCAGTCCAGAAGTTTCGTTAAGGGGCAACAGAAGGGACCGGTGACATTAACCATCAATCAAAGAAAAGGGAGGGGCAACAATCTTTCCTACCGGGTCGTACTGATGTTCCACCGGAACTGATCAAATCGGTAGTCTGCAGTATTTTTGGTCATTCAAAAACTGAGTCTGGCGTCAGCATGAGGGCGCCAACGTCTCGTGGCTACGTCTTGGTCGTTCTGTGGGCAATCATGGCAGTCGTTCCCCATCGGGGGCCTGGGGCCCCTGCAGTTCTCGTAGAATCTTCAAAGCTGAGGAGAACGCTTCTGGACGGAGGACTCGCTTTTCTAGCTGGCCAGCGACCAGGCCATCCTTGCACGCCAGGTTCATTCCTGCAGAGTCGACCGCCATTTTTAGGAGTTCTGCAGCTACCGGCAGTCACTGGGTCGAAAGAGCAGACGGATTCCAGCCTGCCGGGCGAGGCGTCGTTGCACCGCCGCAGTGGACGAGACCCTGCTGGGTGAGTGGAGCGTCGCTGCACCGCAAGAGTGGACGAACCTTTTGCCGGGTGCGTGGAGCGTCCCTGCACCGCAAGAGTGGACGAACCCTTTGCCGGGTGCGTGGAGCGTCCCTGCACCGCAAGAGTGGACGAACCCTTTGCCGGGTGCGTGGAGCGTTGGGGGTGCAGCTGAGGGGCCTCCACCTGGGGAGGCGGGAGAGGCTCGTCCGCGCCGCCTCTCCCTCCCAGTGCACCCCACGGCGTCTCGCTGACATTTGTTATGGCCGGACCAGGCGATGAAGAAGAGGGGGGGGGTCGGAGGCATATGCAAGACATCCCCCCCCCCGTGGCCTGCAAGGCGCCGGGAGAAGAAGGGAATGGGAGGACCAGTTCATTCCGGGCCGGGCCATTCACCCCACGACTTCTCCGGCCGAGGGGCGGCCAGCCGCTCTTTACCATGGCCACAGGAACGGGTCCCTTGGTTCATCCTGGGGACAGGCCTTGGCGCGTGGTGTCGCCTCCGGACTATTCGCGTAATGGTTCTCCACCCCAGGCCGCCGCCGACGGCTTTTGTAGACTTTCTGACGCCCAAAAACCTACTAGAAAGTAGCCCAAAGTAGCCCGACATTGCTACTTTGGGGAAGGAGGGACAGGAACGGCGTCAAGCAGACGGCGAAATGCATTGTGGGTTTGTTGTTGCAGCCGTTTGCCGTGTAAATAGTTGTTTAATACATTTTTGTTCAAATAAAAACGTTTTAACCTGTTACTTTGCTATAGTGTTGTATATTTCTAATATTTGCCTAGGGTTTGTCGTTAATTGGGCGGGGTGGTCGGTGGAGCCGAGCTGTCTCGCAGTCATCATGGTGTTGAGTTCGGTTTTCCTCACTAGTTTCATATTTCCTGAGGGGTTGTTCCTAATGCTTCCATTTCAGTGAGGTTGAAAAGAGATCTCATCAGTGGCCTACTGATTTTACTCGATTCCTTTTGTTTTTCCTAACGATTTTTATGTTCTTTTATTTGCTAGCAAGATACAGCGGCTAATCCGCATTTTCTTTATATATGTCCTTTTTATTAGGGGTGTCCTCCGGTGGAACCAGATGGTCTACCTCTAATAAATGGTCCGGGCTGAACCAACTACTGAGCAATGGGGGGGAGATAGGCATGACGGGTTACAACGGGGACAAAAGTCAGCACTACCTATCCTTCACTACTTTGCGGAGACTAGGTAGAATATTTCTATTCTACAGTATTCGCAAATAGGGAATACCCAAAGAGAGAACCAATTCCAAACAGTCAAGTTCGGACAAACAATCAATCAATCAAATGAGGAATAAAATAGGCGCGACGGGTTACGACGGGGGCAAAAGCCTGCGCTACCTACCCTTCACTATCTGCAAAGAGAGAGATCTTCCTGTTCCTCTCTGTTTGTAGGCAGAGAAGATCCTTTCCGAGAACCAATTCCGAACGATCAATGTTCGGTCAAACAATCAATCAGTGGGGGATAAAAATAGGCACGACGGATTACAACGGGGGCAAAGGCCTGCGTTACCTATCCTTCACTATCTGCAAAGACTAAACAGAGTATGGCGACTCTGTGCTTGTTTGCAAATAGAGAATGATCCAAAGAGAACCAATTCCAAAACAATAAATGCTTGGATAACAATCAATCAAATGGAGAGGGAAGTAGGCGCGACGGGTTACAACGGGGGCAAAAGCCTGCGCTACCCACCCTTCACTATCTGCAAAGGGAGAATACTCCTATCCTTCCCCGTTTGTAGACAGAGAATCTCTCAGGACAAAACAATCAAATGCGTAATACTAGTATTTTCCAATGACAATCAAACAATCAATTCGCAATTTGTCGTGTTTACACGACCTTACCCGGACCGTATGGACAGTTTCTCATCTTCCGTTTCCAGCGCCCGATCGTCCTCTATTCTCCGTAATTGCTGTGGCACTCCTGATGGTTCCCAGTCAGGACCGTAGATCACTCGAGAGAGGTCTGTTCGGAACCAGTGAAGTTCGGATGATCGGCTGCCAGACAAGGGTCTATCGGGCAGGAGCTCTTCCCGATCGTTGCAGTCGTTCACTCTGTCGTTGGGACCTCTCTCACTGGATCCACGTGTCGCTGATGGGCCCCACGTTTGGGACGCCAATTGATGAAAAAGGGTTCAGGCAGATCAGGTCGTTTTACCCCTTTTCTAGGTTTGCCCGACATTAGCCGCTTCTCACCCAACTCACGATTACCAAATAAAGAGGCAGGCGCTGGAGACTGGAAGGCAGGAAACAGGAGTTTATTTCCGACGGAACAGAACACGTCAAATCAGACAACAGGGTATCTTCTCGAGGTGCTCTAACAAGTTTCTCTACGGCTCCGTCTATTATACACAGGTTTATGATGTACAAACATTCCTTATTGTAATAAAGACACTTTGAAGTACGAAAAGGCATGTTTGGAATCCCAGCTTCAGGCCTATTCCCATACCGGTCGCTCTGATGTTGTTTTCCCCTCCCAAATGTAACATGTGATTGTAATCTGCAGCCGGACGTCCCGACAGGACACGAGGGCAAGAGGGGGTGGTCAGATCTAAGGTTGGGCAGGCGATAAGATCACGTTTCGCTATGCGGGGCCGGAGGGGGTACATCCACGAGACCTAGTTTTATGATATGGGACTGGGTCGAGAGGCCAGGTGTAGCCGGGGGGGGTCATCAGAAGAGAGGAAGGGTGTTCCTGGGAGGAATGCAGGGGTGTTGGTCAGATCTAGGGGTGTGAAGGCCTTGATTAATCACCGCTCCTCTGATGTGAGGCGAGGTCCTACTGTAGGGAGCAATAAACTGCATCTGTTGGACTAGGTGATGGCCTGGGATCAGGCCGGGCAATCGGGCAGGGAGGAAGAGGTTACCAAAAAGGGCCTGTTCTATGGGTAGGATGAAAGAGCGAGGGGGCAGGGGTTCAGCACGGAGACAGGGTCGTGTTTAGTGGTGCGTTTATGGCCCGAACAGGAGAGACCGGGGGCTGTCGGGGCGCGGGGGGGAATACTTGCAAGGCTGGGGGGAGAGAGAGAGAGAGAGAGAGAGAGATGCAGGCTATTGGCAGTGGGCAGAGAGGTCATGACACACAAAATGGCTACTATCTATGTTCGTGATGGGGCCTAAAAGGGAACAAGATGGTGGGGCCACTGTTTCGTGACTTTCGCTTTACCTTCAACAGTGGCGAGGGTGAACACAAATGAACGCCGCTTATGTACATATACATTGTCATTTTCCACAACCAGGGATTTAAGTGGAAGCTTTTTTGATATTGTATACAAGCCATAGTTGCTGCTTATTTATCTTATGCAATTAACATAAGGAATTCCCCTGCTCCTGCCTTGTTGTAGGTGTGATGTTACTTGTTGTGTCATATATCTGGATGAAATGACAGAAACAGCAAAATACAAGTTGGGCAGCACACTATGCTAAGCACAGATCTTTAGCTTATGTGTTTTTAAGTCATGCCCTTAATTTCATTGGCCACGCCCCTTTGAGATACCCCCAGTTTTTTCATGGCACTCAAAGCCCTGCATTTACCCAAATACATGCAGATATTCTGATATTCGTTTAACCCTTTCTTTAATTGCTTAGCCCCTTCTAGGTCTGGCCTGACAGCATAGCTGTTGCCTGACCTTATGTGATAAACAAAAACATTTTCAGAAGTACTACTGTTATATGGATGAAAGACAACTGCCTCAAGGTGAACACGGACAAGCTGAAGTCCTTATCTTCGGCAGTCACACTGCTCTTTGGAATGACTCCTGGTGGCCGTCAGAGGTCGGATCTACCCCATACCAAAAGACTATGCCCACAACCATCATACTGGACAGAGAACTCCCCATGAGATGCCAAGTCAACTCCATTGCATCCGCCTGCTTCAACACCATCTGCATGCTTCAAAAGATTTTCAGATGGCTCCACACCAGCACCAAGAAAATGGTGATGCAGGCCCTCATCACCAGCAGACTCAATTTCATCAATGCACTCTATGCGAGCACAAATTCTGAACTCATGTAAGACCTCCCACCCTCGGTCTAGGTCAACTCTCTCCCCGCAGCTCTGCTGTGCCGTTTCTTGCCTCCAGACCCCGACCTCCTCCTTGGGAGGTTCGAGGCTGCTGCCCGCTCCTGTGCCTGCTGCCCGCTCCAACTGGGACCAGATTGCCTGCAACCCCTGTAACCTTTCTCAGCCGTTTTCTTTTCTTAATTTTTCCCTGTTGGGTCTCTGTTATTGTGCCCATCTGTGTCTTGCTCTAATTCCACCACTTTTTTTATTTTCTAGTGCCTGCCTGTTTCTTTTGCCTTTTCACCGCTGTTGCCCCTGCGGCCCCTCCCCCTGGAATTCCCCTGCTCCCGCATCCTAGCCTCGCCTCCCTCCCACCTCCCCTGCTTAATGGCGCCCATAGTGCGGTCGCGCCGAAGGCTCGCCAAAGGCAAGCCCGTCTGCGCCCGTCCGTGACCCAACTGCGGCCAGCGCCAGGAACCCTGGACCTCCCACTACCTATCACTACGACGCCACCACCCTCCTCGCACTCAACCCTGGAAGACTTAGAGAATGTCAACAGGCTTTGCCGAACACGACCCACGGCCAGTTCTCCTGCCTCCACTGCCACTAGACCCTCACTGCCACCCCGGCCTCCAACACCAGCGACGCCAGCGCCGGCGACACCCTAAAATACATCCTCCTCAACGTACGCTCTGTACACAAACACAACATGGAAATCTAGAACCTACTCGACTCTCTCTCTCCCGACATCGCCTTTTTCACAGAGACCTGTACCAACGCATCCTCCGCCCCCGACATCAGCACCGCCATCCCAGACGGATACAAGATCCAGAGGAAAGACTGCCCCAACCACCCAGGAAAGGGGCCTTGCCATCACCCACAAGAGTACCCTCCGCCTCACCACCTCCAGCGAAACCTCCCCCTCTGCCGAACACCTGCACTTCAAGATCCAGACCACCCCCAAAGCCACACTCCGGGAAACCCTCGCCTACAGACCCCCCGGCCCCCGAACATCCTTTGCCACCAATCAATCAATCACTCAATCAAGGACATTTATAGAGCGCACTACTCACCCAGAGGGTCTCAAGGCGCTAGGGGGGGGGGGGTGCTGCTACTGCTCGAACAGCCAGGTCTTGAGCTTCTTCCTGAAGGAGAGGTGGTCCTGGGTCAGGCGGAGGTGGGTCGGAAGGGAGTTCCAGGTCTTGGCGGCCAGGTAGGAGAAGGACCTTCCTCCTGTTGTCGCTCTTCGGATGCGGGGGACGGCGGCGAGGGCGTGGTTGGTCGATCGGAGGTGGCGTTTGGGAGCGTAGAAGTTGAGGCGGCTGTTGAGGTATCCTGGGCCTTGGTTGAGTAGGGCTTTGTGTGCGTGGGTGAGGAGCCGGAAGGTGATTCTTTTGTTGATCGGGAGCCAGTGCAGGTCTCTCAGGTGTCTGGAGTTGTGGCTTCGTCTGGGGACGTCGAGGATGAGTCTCGCCGAGGCGTTCTGGATACGCTGGAGTCTCTTCTGGAGCTTGGCGGTGGTTCCGGCGTAGAGGGCGTTGCCGTAGTCCAGACGGCTGGTGACGAGTGCCTGGGTGACCGTCTTCCTGGTTTCGGTGGGGATCCACCGGAAGATCTTACGTAGCATGCGCAGGATGTTGAAACAGGACGAGGAGACGGCGTTGACTTGTCTGGTCATGGAGAGGGAGGAGTCCAGGATGAAGCCCAGGTTGCGTGCGTGGTCTGTCGGTTTGGGTGCGGTGCCCAGGGCGGGGGGCCACCAGGAGTCGTCCCAGGCGGAGGGCGAGGAGCCCAGGATGAGGACTTCCGTCTTGTCTGAGTTCAGTTTCAGGCGGCTGGTTGTCATCCACTCGGCTACGTCTTTCATCCCTTCGTGAAGGTTGGCTCTGGCGGTGGCGGGGTCGTTGGTGAGGGAGAGAATCAGCTGGGTGTCGTCGGCGTAGGAGATGATGTTGAGGTTGTGTTGGCGTGTGATGGCCGCGAGGGGGCTCATGTAGACGTTGAAGAGGGTGGGGCTCAGCGAGGATCCTTGAGGGACGCCGCAGATGACTTCATCACACCCCACGCCATCACCTCAACCAACCACATACTCATTGGAGACCTGAACTTCCACCTCGACAACCCCAGTGACCCAAACTCCACTATCCTTCGTGACAACCTCGCCAGCATCGGACTTAAACAACTCGTCAACACACCGACCCACAGAGCAAGACTCACCCTCGACCCCATCTTTGGGGCAGGAAACACCGTCCAATTCAACCACACAACGCAGTAGCCATGGACCGACCACCACTGCGTATACATTTCGCCATCAACAAACCCAAGGCACCCAGACCAACCCCACGCCCCCCACGAAGGAACTGGAGCAAGGTTACCGATGAGCAACTTAACTCCACCCTCACCCGAAACAATCACACCTGGGCACCCAACGCAAACAACGCAGCCAGAGAACTCCACATCTGGATCTCCGACTGCGCAGACGAGCTCGCCCGCTGCTCAACCCCGACAGACAACACCCCAGGAAAGCCGCCTGATTCACCACTGCTCTCCAAGAAGCCAAACGCACCTGCAGACGCCTGGAGAAGAACTGAAGAAACACCAAGACAACCGAAAACCACACCACCTACAAGGACACCATGACGGACTACCACAACCAGATCAGAGCCACCAAGAGGTACTTCATCCACAACAAAATCCTGGCCAACTCCACAAACTCCAAGGAACTTTTCAGTGTTATTCAAGAATTTACTTATCCACGCATCGAAGCCACAGACATCACCCCATTCCAAGACTTCTGCGACAAGCTTGGAACCTATTTCTTCCTCAAGATCAAACATCTCTACGACAACTTCATCGACCATCCACCAGGCGCCACAGACGGCCCCCCAGAAACACCAGCCAGCCCACCATCTCCAACTGGACACCGATCATGGCCGAAGACACCACCTCGACCATGAAAAGCATCCACTCGGGGGCCCCCACGACCCCTACCCCCTCACATCTACCACAGAGCCGCAGCCGCCATCGCACCCGAAATACAACGCACCATCAACACCACCTTCAAAACAGGCACCTTCCCAGACGACTGGAAGTGCGCAGAAGTCAGACCTCTGCTCAAGAAGCCCACTGCTGACCCCACCAACCTCAAGAACTATCGGCCCATCTCGCTCCTCCCCTTTGCAGCCAAAGTTGCAGAGAAAACAGTCAACAGGAAACTGACACGATTCATTGAAGATTACGAAGCAACCACAGCACAGAGACCGCCCTACTCGCTGCTACAGACTACATCTGCACCCTCCTGCAAAAAGGCAACCCTGCAGCCCTCATCCTGCTCGACCAATCAGCGGCCTTCGACACCGTCTCCCATCGCACACTAGTCACCAGACTATAAGAAGACGCAGGCATACAAGGAATAGCCCTGGACTGAATCCGATCATTCGTCACCGGAAGAAGCCAAAGAATCAGACTCCCACCCTTCCTCTCCGACCCCACAAAAATCACCTGCGGAGTCCCACAGGGTTCATCCCTGAGCCCCACCCTCTTCAACATCTACATGCCCCCCCTCGCAGTCATCATCCGACAACACAGCCTCAACATCGTATCCTACGCCAACGATACCCAGCTCATCCTCTCCTTCACCAAAGACCCTACTACTGCCAAACTCAACTTCCAGAAAGGAATGCAAGACGTCGCAGTCTGGATGACAAACAGCTGCCTGAAGCTCAACGCCAAGAAGAAAGAAGTCCTCTTCCTCGGTACCACCCCTTTTGCATGGGACAGCACCTGGTGGCCGACTGCCTTCGGAAGCCCACCTACCCCCTCAGACCACACCAAGAACCTCAGCATCGTACTCGACTCATCACTCACTATGAACCGACAGGTCAACGCCATCACCTCCAGCTGCTTCAACACCCTCTGCATCCTCCGCAAGACCTTCAAGTGGATCCCCCCTGAGTCAAAGAAGACAGTCACCCACGCACTCATCACCAGCAGACTGGACTATGGAAACACACTCTACGCCAGCATCAACAAGTTCCTTTTCCGCAAACTCCAGACAATACAGAACACCGCCGCCTGACTCATCCTCAGCACCCCCCACGCAAACACATCAGTCAACATCTACGAAGCCTCCAATGGCTCCCCATAGAGAAAAGAGTCACTTTCAAAATCCGCACTCATGCCTACAAATGCCTACACAACAACGACAGAATCAACTTCCACGTACCGAAAAGAAACCTCCGATCTTCCAACCTCGCACTGGCCGAAACCCGTTGCATCCACAGAGCAGGCGGAAGATCTTTCTCTCACGTTGCAGCCAAGACCTGGAACGAGCTACCGGCAGACATCAGACGTGCCCCCTTCCTGAACACCTTCAGGAAGACTCTCAAGACCTGGCTCTTCGGCTAAACAGACCTGCGGACCCCCCCCCTCAGCCCCTTGAGACCCTCACGGGTGAGTAGGGCGCTTACAATTCCATGATTGATACAAAGACTCCAGACAATACAGAACGCAGCAACCAGACTGATCCTCAACCTGTCCAAGAGAACACACATCACCCAACATGTCATAGACCTCCACTGGCTCCCCACTCACAAGAGATGCCAGTTTAGGCTCGTGGCCTACTCATACAAAGCTCTCCATTACATCGGACCACACTACATGAATCATGTCTGACTTTCCACCAACCCGCCAGAAACCTGTGCTCCACACACCTCGCCCTCGCAAAGACCACACTCATTCACCTTAGCCGCTTCGTAGGACACTCATTTTCTCACCTCGCCGCCAAAGCATGGATCACCCTCCCTCTCCACCTGTGTACCTCACCCTTGATCAACCACTTCAGGAAGGGACTCAAGACCTTGGTCTTTGACTGAGACCCGCAGCACAGCGCCTGGATACCCCTGCGGTGATAAGTAGCGGTTTAAAAATATTATTTGATTGATTGACTGAGAGAGGGGCTTGGGCTCCATGCACAGGTTGGTTTCTTAAGAACAGAATTTGATTGGGCAAGAACTTGTGTGCTTCTACTGAAAGAGAGTGCTTGCTTGTATTGCACTTTTGGCCTTGTGGTAAAGCTTATGCGCAATACAGCAGGACCAAGTTAGTTAGGCAAGCCAATGATCTGGGCTTCAGGACGAATCTAGATTTTATGAATAGTTTCAATAGAGAAAGTAGACCGAAGCCATGTATTGTGAAAAGCAGATGTGAATTCAATGGTCATTTAAAGATGGATTGTTATGACTCTGTCTTAAACACTGCAGAAGGGTATTTTGTTACATGGGATTTCACAGATTACCAAATAAATCAAGAATTTAGTTGTTGGTATCCTCTCTGATGCAAGGATAGAAGATTTGCACTGCGATAATCCTTGTTAGGCTCTTTTTGGAGAGAAAAAATAGAGATAATATTTTCTGTTGCCATTTGAAATTTTGTGACTGTATGCCTGATAGTTGCCTTATGAGAAAGCTTACACTTAATAGAGTAGGCCTGCATTGGGAACAAGCCAATGATAAATACTATGCGCTTGATTGGTCCATTGGGAAAAGTTATATCTGATGAGGTAGGGCTGATCAGTTTATTATAAAAGATCTGACAAAGGTAATAGCCCTGCATTATATGTTGTGAAAATAATTGATTAAACCTAATAGGCCTTTAACAGGAGATTGTTGACACACTATGTTACAGGGTGTAGACAGGTATATTGTTAAATGAAATCTTACAGACTAACATAGAAGATAAGGGTTTTGGTCCTCCCCTATGATAAACCCTACGGGTAAAAGATATTCACTGTGATAATCCTTGTTAGACTCTTTTTTGCGAGAGACTTTGTGTATTGTTTTGTCAACTCTAAATTTGCACATATTTGGAATTTTATAACTGTATGAAGATTGCCAGTTTAAGCACACTTCAGTAGGCTTGTGCTGGTTATGGTGGTGAGCCAATGGTAAAGACTATAGCCCTTAAGTATTCATTGGGAAAACATATGTCAGAATCCATAGGTTTGATCTTGTTATTATGAAAAGTTATGGCAGAACCAGTAGGTCAGTACTTAGTTATTATGAAAAACATGTGTTAGAGGCAATAGGTTCTTAATGGTGGACTGATATTGCGCTGTCTTAAAGCCTGTAGACTAGTATTACCGTCTACAGGCTGATTAACTTAGTAGGCAAGGGTTTGGGTGTTGGTGAAGCAATAAAACAAATCGTGGTCATAGAAGATTTTTATTATGATAAACCTTATTGGGTCCATTGAGTAGGGATTGTAGATTGTTTTAATAACTGTACTTTCAAACATATTTGTAATTGTATTATGGTATACCTAATGGATATCTTATGAGAATGCTTATGCACAATACATTTGGTTTGAGTTGGGTATTGTGACAAACCAATAGTAAAGGCTATTGGCCTGATTGCTTCATTGTGAAAAGCTACGTCAGATGCCCTGTGTATAATCTGTTTATTATGAATTATGACAAGGGCTTGATTTATTTATTATGAAACTCATGTTAAATCCAGAAGGCCATTAAAGGTGGATTATTATTGCTTTGTATTAAAGACTGAAAACTTATTTTGTTACATGAAATCTTACAGATGACCTTTGTAGGCAATGAATTGGGTGTTGAACCGTAACAGCGGAAGCTTTGCACTGTAATAGTTCTTTTTTTGTCTTCATATGCAACATTAGGCGGGAGGTGCAATCCAAAACTCCAAATGTAATCCAGAGCCACTAAGGGCTACAACCTCCTGAATCAGCCTCCTTCAACCAAATAATAGAGGGTTTGTGGGAGCCACTGCACGAAATTCCTCCTTTTTAGGTCTCGCCTACGCAGCTTACATGCGCTGCTTAGAAGACCTTTAGTAATTTGGCCCAAAAAACGTGCACGTGTTGCATTGCTTTCAATGGCAACCCGTGCACGTTTGGCTATTCCCTTGCGGGAGCGAGCTCTGAAACCATCTGTTTGTAATTAACAGATGCTTGCAAAGCTCGCTCCCGCAGGGAAACAGGCGCAGGCCCCCTCCTCTCTCCCCTCCCCCTGCTGCCTCCTCCTCTCCTCGTCAGTGCGAGGCGTGCACGCTTGTTGTCTATGCTATAGATCTCACTCTCTCACACTTGTTTCCTCACCTGTGTTGTGTAAAGCGCGCACACAGCTAGAAAGGCACTTCATAGCTTTTCAGTTGCCCTCCGCTGAACTTCCCCAAAGGCCTGGGGCAGGTCCACCTCCAGTTACTTGGCCAGACTGCCTCCTGATCAGTGAGTGGGGCACCCTGCTGTGGTAATAAGGTGTCTGTCGCAGCTGCTTTCCCCCGATCTTGGCTGTCGCAGCAGGTCACTATCCTGTGTTTGAGATTTGGACAGTGACGATGTCCTGTGTTATTTGGGACAGTGGGGACAATTCGGCAATGGAGGATCTGCTGTGAGATTTGGGACTATAAAGGAGGATCTGTTTGGACCGTGGGCTGGCACTGGTTCAGAACGAACATATTTCTTGAGGTTTACCTTGCTGATTCTCGAGGCAAACGCAAGCTTTGTCCGATCTTTGTAGAATACCGAAGACGCAGCACCTGCCCCTTTCACGCCTTAACCTGTTGACTTCTCTTTAAATGCTCCCAGTCCACAGACCTCCAATCATGCGCGGCTCTTACACGGACGCTTATAGACCGAATAATATAATGATTTATCTTAAAGTTTTTGAACAAATGCAGAATTAAATAATTAGGTGGGCATACCATACTGCAGAAAGTGTTTTCTTGTTTACCTATTCGCGTATTTGATGAAACCATAGTCATTTGCTTTCTAGTTTTTTTCTTGGAGTAGCCTCCGTGCCTCTCTTTGCCCTCTTCTCTTCGTTGAACAACATTTATATATGTTTTTAAGTTGCAGGGGCAAAACACATTTGCTTTGATATCTGGTGCATTTTTAGAATTATGTGTGGAAATAAAGAATATTGTGAGCATGAATTTTAACTATAACAATACAAAAGGAAGAATGGTTAATTATTGTTCTTTATTTTACATTAGATAGACTGCAATGACGTTCTCTGCTCAGCAAATAATAAACATTTATTGGAGCAATTTGTTTTACCTCGAGCAAATGTGTGTGGATGGTCAAAAAAGGACATTTCTCCTTAGTTTGCTCCTAAGTGAACCTTAGTAACTCTTCATCAAATGTAATGTTTCAGGTAAAGAGGTGGTGTTGATGGTAGCTAGTGCAGGTAAACTGTTTTACAACCATATTTCTGCTTAGCATAAGTAGTACGATTGCAAAAATTTTAACTTTTTTTAAAATATGCTTTCAGGTCGGTTTAAAATAATGTATTGTGTACTTCAAAACATACGATGAAGTTCTTGGCATTGTGCTTGGCCTAACAGGGCACTCCCTGTTTCGAGATCAACGTGGACGTTTGCTACTTGTCCGGTTTACCTGGAGCAGTCTGAGAGAGTAAAGCGTGTACGTTTGGGAAGGTAATGTACTTTAACTTTGTCATCTCCTAGATTGATTGTGCACACTAGGTTGAACATGCAGTTACTAGTTTAGTGCATATATGAAAAGAAACAGTCCACAATGAGGTGGAGTTGAACAAGAATACTTGTTTAGAAAGGTTACTTCCTAAAAATCAGAATCATGATTTGCCTCGAAATTATTCTTGTTAATTGATTAATCCTGCTCTACGTTTGACTTTGTGGATGGGGAACTCATTCAGTTTTGAGGGCTCTATACCTACATTTGGATGTGACCATATATGGTTTACTGCAAATACATACAATAACTATCACACATTTGTGTTGTATTTGAGCTATATCGAGTGCATTCCTAGGGTTGTGCAGAAATAAATGTTGTGATGGTAAATTTAATTATACCAGATAGAAAAGGAAGAATGCTTAATTATTTTTCTTAGTTTTACATTAGATGGATAGTAATCCCATATAAAACATTAACCCTTCCCTTACACTGCTTCTAACAATAAACCTAAATATTATTTATAAATCTGATCTTGGCCCTAAGATTCAACCCATCTCCTTTACTCATTAATATCATACTGGTGTGTTCAAAAACATCACCTATATTTTGTTTCAGAGTGTGTATTTTTTCATTTATTACCTTAAAAACGATTCCTTAATATAAACATTTCATTTTGGATTTATCATTATGGTATTTTTTTAGGCTCCCAGAAACTTTCAACTTTTTCTGGAAAGCCACGGCAACATAACCAGCTGACAAAACTGCATTCAAAACTGGATGAAAAAATAAACTGACATCTTGACTGTATGATTCTAGTAGTAGGCAGAGGACAAACTCCAGTTCCGCTATTATACTCGCCTTCAGCTTGAGTCCTATACTAACCACCTCTCAAAAAATCAAAAACCTTGGAGTTATTCATTTGGACAAAAGCTTAATATTTTCTGATCAAATGAGTACTGTAGTTAGTGTTATTAGCATACAACATTCTTTGCTTTGGAAAATACTCCTGCTACTGCGAACTGAACAGTAGGTTGAGCTGGCTTGATACACGGTTATTGGGTATCTACACTGCGTTAACACAAACTCACTGACCAAAACCCAGTAGGATGCAAACACTTTAAATGACGGTCTCCAGAATATGCATAAACCTGTGGAGACTGGACTATGTGAAAACATCTACCAACGTTATGATCTGGCACACTGTGGAGTCCATTATCAAGTGCATGGTGCTCTGCCTATTGAATTAAACTCCACATGACTATAAAAGCTGGCACCATATTGCACCCCTGACGAACATCACATCAGCCACTTCTAGCTGGATGTTCTGCCCAGTACTCTTTCTTTCGGCAAACACAGGAGGCCAGTTGTGTGAAGAATAGGGGCCTGAACTCAGACTCACAGGGCAGATAAAACTACATTTAGTTCAGGAAACAAAGCGTAACTATTACAGACTTCAGAAGGGTAACAGAGGGCAGAGCTTTGGCTTTGAGGCATGGTAGCATCTTATGCAATGCCCTGTATATAGGAGCACATGGACGCGACCAAAATAACATGCAACATTTGATTCAATACCTAAACTGATACTCATTGCTTTATCGAAGTGTTCTTGAGGATCTGTAGTGAGGAAATTCCATCCACCTACCATCCAAGGCTATTTTAGTTGGTAACCTCTCTAAAGTTATTATCTAACATGCATCCATTTGTTAGTTTGAACCATCCCATCATTGCTTTGTTTGTTTTAAATAGTAATTCACTACAGCGTCCACCTGCTTTATTTTTGAAATGTGTAGGTCCTATTGTTTTTCTTCTCAATGCCAAGAGTATGTAGGGACATCTCACCCACTTCATAGAGGCATGCTTCATCATAGGTGTCCATTCCCCTCAAGGTAGTTAATACCACCTGGAGGGACTCGACCAATTGTGGAAGTTGAAAATAATGGTATATGGATAAGAGGGGTATACCGAGAGTGTTTATGGGATGTCTGCTGAATACAGTGATTCAAATGTCCACACACCAACATATTTCGTTGCCTGATAAGGTCATAGGCCTTCTTCATAGTGATTATTACAGGTCCCCAGCTATCTAATGTATTCTGCGATTTGAAAATATGTATGCACATTTGTAATGAGGCCTACTGCTGCTGTCATACCAGTATGATGTTGTCTGAATACCTGGTTTAGCAAAATGTTTTGCAATATGCATATTTGTTTTTTTCTTTACATTTTTCCTTATTTATTACCATGCATCGTTCTCAGTACACTCCATATTTGGGGAACGTTTTACACAGCACACAAAATAGTCGAGAGCCACATGGTGCCGGAACAGGAAGTGTCATACTACAGCTTACTAGTATTTCAAAACTAGTGATGTGAAAGTGTAGTGGTCTAACATAACTTATCCTACTTAGGTTTATACCCACTTCTCGAACACCAGGAGGCACTTCTCTATTGTCACACAGTTGAAATCATTTAATTGAATGTTGTATCCATTCTTAATGGATCAGTATTGATGCTGTATCATACCCCCGGCAATCCCATTATGAAGCCCTCTTCTCTTGTAATAGTATAACCCCACGTTATCGTTGATTTTCTTATTTGAGTCTGTAACAGGGAGTAAGGTGTTCTGGACACAGCGTTTTTCAACATAAAAAGACATGCATCTACAATACTTAGTAGGAGACAAATATGCAGAAAACTCAAGCATAGCATTTCTGTCGTACTTGTGGCCACTGTGTAATAGTTCCATATCTTTTACGGCTCAACAATCTTGCATTCGGAGGAGGAGCTACGCTCGTAACCAAGATGGCCGCTTAGGCTCCCGGCTCCGCCAACCTCCGCCAGAGGCTCATGAATCCTGACTCCCATCCTGATTTCCCGCCGGACTCCCGTGCAGGTGAACTGCGCCTGACTCGAAAGGTGTAATCCCGACATTTCCAACTGCTCGGACGACAAAGATATGTCGTGTGCCATTTTTGGCCTACCCCAGACTTGAAGCCGGGGCCTCGAGTTCCAACCCGGCCGGGTTGGAGTTGAACAACATCGGCCGCGGACCGAGGGCGGTTCCGGTCTCCCGAAGTGGCGTTTTTCATCTCCCGTTCTGGATGGTGATTTGGTGACAGCTCTACCCAGAAACTTCGGTGGCCTATTGTACCGATTATTTGCTCGGGGTTCCGCCGCCCGGAGGCCCCGTTGAGCTCCCGGGGTTTTCTAGGCTCGGTTCCTCGTGGGCGGCGACGGTACTGCTATCGTGCTCTGGACGTGTTAACAGTGGTTTCTACGTTGCTTCTGCCCTGTGCCCCGGAGTAGTCGACCTCCGAGGCTCGGACACCCGCCCGGTCGCTCATTGAGGGGCGATGGAGCGGGCTGGAACTACACCGTCGCTACGCACTGTAATGGCCGCCATTTTGGAGCTCCACACACGATTCACCGCCACCTTCCAGGAGATGATCACAACTGTTGACCATATAGGCTCGGGACCGGATTCCGGCCCCTTCTTCCTGGAGAGCCGAGATCTTTTTTCCGCGGAGACCGCCTTGCTTGTTACCGAGGACCCTGTGCAGAATACCGACACGGAAATCCACTGCGCCCCTAAAATGGCGGCGATCGAGCCCGAAAGAACTGGATGTTTATTTAGCCCTATGTCGACCCCGCCCGAGATGGATTTGACTATCTTCGTAAGCCATTGTGACTTCCCCAATGTCTGTCGGATTACATCCTTTCCTCTTTCTGTGAGTGATCAAAATCGCTTTGCTGATTTATCGCTGGTGGGCAGTGGACTTGCTTTGACTTTTGGACTTTGTGGCCGTCTATCCCGTTTTCCCTCCTATCGACTTGTTCTTGCCACTCTACTAACTTCTATTATTTTTGTCGTGATGGCGGTTCGGATGGACAGAGCCTACGTGGAGAAACGCAGCGACCTATTTGTACTGGATGGGGTCATCGTGATGGATCGTGAGGGTTTGGGGTGAACTTGATTGGACTCTGATGTACTATTTCTTTTGTCTTTGCTGGGTGGTATCTGTGGGAGCGAGGGCCAGATGTGAATCTGATTGTCTGATTATTGTTGGTCTGATATGCTCGGGACGGGATTTGCTGCCTCTGTGGTGCCGGGGGTCGGGCGGGATGGTCCTTTTTTCTGTTTGCGGCTCCCCTACGAACTGTCTCTTGATTTGCTACAATTTGCTTAACATTACGGTAGGGGGTGTCTGCTTTTGGCGGGGATGGGAGTCCGGGAGCTCGTATTGTTTTGCAACATTCTCCTTCTCCAACTTTTTCCCTTCCTTGGGGCGTAGATTAGGGGGCGACAGGCACGCTGCTAGTGGGGTTAGGTCGTAGCCATCTGCAGGGGTGTAGGGTGGGGGGTTGTGTTTTTTTTTTTTCCTTTGTTATTTTCTATGACCATTCTATTTCCCTTTTCCCTTCTTCACAAGAGATGTGGCGTATTCTCCTGATTTTTGCCTAACCGTATCTGGGTGTCATATGTCTGCCTCGTATATCCTGTACTCCTGGTGGGCGGGTGCTGTGGGGGGGTGCCTGCGGTCATTGCTATCTAATTGTCTTGCTACTACTTTACGCTGGTATTGATTTCTTTGCTGATTCTAACTGTACGGTATTTCTCCATTCATTTGCCCGTCCACAGCTGTGTTGTATTTCGTTTAATGACATCTGATATGTATATTTCTCCTCTTGTGTTATAATAATAAAAAGATTTAAAAAAAACAAAAAACAATCTTGCATTCGCGAGTCTTAGATATGTCAGTATGGTGGGCCCTTTATCTCGGTAACGTGTCCTGGGCTCTTAGCATTAAGCAAATATAAAAGGCATGCAAGGATTGTGCTTTATTCAAAGACTAATGTAACGTACACACATACTCCTCTTTTCCATAATAATTGGGGTCAGTGAGTTGTTTCATCTCTTTTCATCTTGTGTACTCGTGCTATCAGCATATTGGGAAGGCTTGTTCCATCTATCTATTTATCTCATTTATAGTTGGTTGGTCTCTGTGTGCCCACAGTTATACTCTATTAGTCTACATGAGCTTGATGGGTGACAGTCCCTATGGATTATATTGTTATCGTCGTGTTGGTAGCCTTGAACGTATACAGCGTCAACTTTCAACATTTTGCATAAGTCATGACGTGATGTGGTGGTATCTGTCATCCGGTTGCACACCACCGAGATTGGAGTTTGTAGTTCTAACAGAAGAGGCCTTGTGCCAGTCCTTTAGTCAAAGGTAGGTAATTATGGAGCTCCTGGTCTGGAGAGTAGGTTCCATAACTATTTCATAGATTAGCTGGTCAAAGTTATTGGGCATTAACACTAATGCCAGTGTGATACTGGTTCTTTTCTCCTGCACAACACTGTGGATTTAAAATCTGGTATATCCTCCACCTTTTATGGATTGCCCCTTCAGTACTTAATAAAATGGCAGACCTATGTACACTTCGAAATATTGTAAGCAAGGTTTTTGTCTTTAAACATTGGTTGGTTGGAAATTATCTCAATAGACATGCTTTTGAAAATTAAATACTCCCCCCCCCAAATTAATCTGGTTGGACTCTGGCTTTCATGAACCTATAAGGGCCTATAGTCTTCTTGTAGGTTTGATACTGTGTAACAGTCTAGTGTCCTCTCACTTCTCCCTGTTTATTGTATTTCATTATGAAACCAATTTTGTGAGATTTCAAATAAGAAATTCATCGTCATTCATAACATAGCAATCTGGAGGATGTATTTGGACCAGTTGTCCCCATGTTTTTTCAGTAATGGCCCATTTTCGGTCATTCTCAATATTACGTTGATCAGAATAATGTGTAGTAACTATTTTTGTTTTCCTGCACCTGCAGTATTAGTTTATTCTTAGCTTAATTTTCCTGGTTATCATACCTGCATATTGTACATCACAGGGCATACAATAATATAAATTAACATTGTCCGAATTACAGTTGGTATGGTAGTTTTCAGGGACCTTTCAGTCCAAGGTCTATTTCTGTGTCTTTCAGTGATATTACACACATTACAGTTCACACAGTGGAACTATCCCTCAAGCTGTGGTAGGTTTCATTGTGGTCTCATTTATATCTCCTAGTGTCTGAGTTTTAGCCTGGTGTGTATAACTATGTCCCTGATTGATTTTCCTCATTTAAACGAGAACATTGGTTTCTTAAATTGTAGTGAACATGAAGCTGAGATCTTCTAATGTGTTGTAGAATTTTTTTATGTAATTGGAGTAAAGTCCATATGATGTGATGCATATTCTGTATTTGTTTCATATGTTTGTAAAAATGAGTGGCAGGGGTTGTTAGATGCCCGATTTCTTCCTTGCTTCACTGTTTTGTCAGCGTATCCTCAATCCTTTATTTTCTGATAGTTTGTCAACATTTATCTTAATCCCTTCGCTGCTAGGCCTTTTCTCCCCCTGTGCTAAGCCTTTTTATGGCTATTTGGAGTAGTTCGCGCTTAGGCCCCTGTAACATTTTGACCACATAAGGTATCCACACCAAATTTGTATCCTTTTCTTCCAACATAAAGAAACCCAGGGTTTATTGCTTCCCCTGGAGGGGACCCAGAAATTGTGCAAAATACAGCTAAATTGTGTTTGTTTTTTTGTGTGGGAAAAAAGTGCTGCAGAAGAAAGCGTCTGTGTTTTTTCCCCTGCAAATGGTATCAATAAAGGTGTTTGAGGTACTGAAATCACTATCTTCCCAGCTTTCAGGGACTGACAGACGTTTGTCAGAAAAAACAATATTTTTACAAGTTTTGGCATTTTACTGGGACATAGCCTATTTTTGCTATTTTTTGTGCTTTCAACCTCCTTCCACTTAGTGGCAGAAATGGGTATGAAAGCAATAATTAATCCTGGAAAGCTATACATTTCAGAAAAGTAGACAAAATTCTGAATTCAGCAAGGGGTCATTTGTGTAGAATTTTCAAGGTTTTTTTATAACAAGCATTGGCATAGCCAATAGGTCTCACCTTTGGGACCTTATTAGTGTTTAGTTATCCAGCACAATGTCCTTGGTGCAAAAACATCAAGTGTTGCATGGCTAAACACTTATAAGGTCCCAAATGCGTGTTAAGGTTTGTCTTTAATCCTTGGACTGTTGAAATCTAATAAACCGACTCATGATATTGTATCTCTTCTCAGTTAGAAAATGGTTTCACAATGTAACCCTCTTAACTGATCCATTCATACAGTCCATTCTACCCAAATGCTTTGCTGATGTAACCCATTCCAAGCAAGAGGGTGAGGTACTAGATATCCATTTAATGCAGATTTCCCTGCTCACAATTATTATCAAAGTAAGTAATAACCGGGATTGCGATTTTCTCAACTTTCCCTTTAACCCTTCACCCTCTAAGATACCAAGAATAATCAACACCAGGTTTACCTTTCTGTCTTTTTTCAATACTTTTGTTAAAATCTTACCCACTTCTTGCCAGAAAGTTGGATTCCTGGAATTAATATAGGGGACTCCTATGCACAGCTCCAGTTGCCCAGAGTAGATCTTCAATATCTGATGAAGATGAGGATTAAAATGCTTGATCAAGGGTGTGTAAGATATGGATAAAGTACAAGTGAGAAATACTCTAATATATGCCTTGTTACGAGAAGAAAACTGGTACTTATTGGTGTAATGTCAATGTGGCCTAATGTAATGTATAACATGTTTGTTTCAATAAAAAGAATCTTAAAAATAAAAAAAGAAGAAAAGTTGGATTCCTGGACACTGCCAAAATAGATAAACATCATTTGCATTCTCAAGGTCACATTACGGACAACACCTGGTTCTCTTCTTACCCAGTTTTGATAGTTTTCTTGTAGACCTGTAAGCCCTATACAAAGTGAACACATGATTTCTCCTTAAGGGTGCATATCTCACAGATGACCAAAGTGTAAACTTTGATACTTGCCAAAGGATAGTAATTCTGACAAAGGCAGGTCCGATTTCCAATATCCTCTGGCAATGTGTGGGAGCCATCTTTCTCTTGTATCAAAATCCAATACCACTTGGAAACCTCTTTCTTCAGTGTATTGCTACTTTGTAATTCCTCCTACCATTCTGGCCCCCATATTCAGTTGTTCCCGGGACCAACTCACTATTTGATAATACTTAAATCTTGAGACCCTATTATATGTAGAGCTTGATAGGGGTTCCCATGAAATCATGTACCCTCTTGAAAGAGCTGGCCCATTTTCCTATTCCCGCATCCAAAATCAGTGTAGCTACTGCATCTTGAAAGCAAAGTGGAGTTCCGGGAGACTTCCATAGTGGAGCCATATCACTGTAATTGGGTATTCCCAGGATCCTTCTGATCCATAGCTTGCTTGCTGCACTTAGCACTCTAAATGTTATCTTTTTGAAGGATTTGGGGTGACCAAATTTAAAGAGAAAGTGAATTCCTTCATCTAGGAGATCTTTTGTTAAGGCACAATAGCAAGGGAAACGCTGCTGATAACTACTTGTAAATTATACTCTAAAGTTCTTCAATTAAAAGGCCCAACAGTATTGCTGGAAATCCAGTAAAGCTAAACCTCCATTTTCTTTTTTTTTCCTTACACTTTTGTTAGCCCATATGAAAGTACTCAGTTCCCCATGTAAATTCCTAAAACACTCAACCTTGGATTTCATTAAATATAAAAGTAAATTTTGGTAGGATCTTCATTAATTAAATTAGTTCTCTCTAAGATAGATAAGAGGGAGATAGGCCCATGACCGCAGGTATTTCTTGATTACTAGCATAAGTCTGTTAAAATTTACTTGTGCAATGACATCCGCATTTTTCACCACACATACTACTAAATACCTGATTTCTTTTTTTTAATGGAATGTCAGTGGTTCCATTCCAGGTCACAATCGCTGTCTTTTCATCATTTACTAAATAACCTGAGAGTCTACCAAAGTTTTAGAGAATGTTTAGGATAATGGGAAAGGAGCACTTGAAATCTCATGTGTATATCATCAGATCATCCAAATAGAGGGTCTCTTTTTTAATCCAGTCTTTTCACTCTTAATCCTTCTAGCGAGGGGTTCAATATATGAATTCAACAATAAAGGAGATAGTGGTCATGTTGGCGGGTACCTCTAATGATTTATTTGTAGTTCTGATGTAAGGGAACCATTCACTAATATCCTGGCCAACTGGGTTTTATATATCGATCTTATTGCATTGAGGAATTTTTTGCCTAACCCACTTTGTTTTATGACTATATATAAAAATGGCCAACTCACTCTATCAAAGCCTTGGCTAACATCGGCAGGGTGCCTTTTTGTAACCAATTATTTATTTGTTTTCCTGTGGTCGTAGAGTCGTTAGTGTATAAATCTTCAAAGAAATGAACAAACGCTCTCCCGCTGTCCAGGTCATCCAGTCAACGTTCACTAGTTTCCACAATTTCTAGTACTTTGATTAAGTTTCTAGCATTATCTGCCCTTGTCTTCCAAGCCGTACAAAAGGGGGTGGTGATGGACGGAGCATCTGAACCAATCAAACACTCACACCCAGTCAAAAGATCTGGGTTTAATCCATCACCGTTCTTTAGCCCACTCTGCCACCCCAGTTCAGACATGGCCATATGCAAATCAGTCTGACCCTGTGCATCATGGGAACATTCCAGCCCGAACTGCCAAGCCATGCCTTCCCTGGACCGGAAACAAGCTTCCGAGGACCGGTTTCTGGCATTACAGCCATCTTCAGCCCGGCTTGCTTGAATCCAGTGGCAAAGTGAGCAAGGGACTCACGTCTGAGCATACCCTGCCACACTTATGGTGGCCAAAAGCGGTACAAAAGGGGGTGGTGATGGACGGAGCATCTGAACCAATCAAACACTCACACCCAGTCAAAAGATCTGGGTTTAATCCATCACCGTTCTTTAGCCCACTCTGCCACCCCAGTTCAGACATGGCCATATGCAAATCAGTCTGACCCTGTGCCTCATGGGAACAGTCCAGCCCGAACTGCCAAGCCATGCCTTCCCTGGACCGGAAACAAGCTTCCGAGGACCGGTTTCTGGCATTACAGCCGTCTTCAGCCCAGCTTGCTTGAATCCAGTGGCAAAGTGAGCAAGGGACTCACGTCTGAGCATACCCTGCCACACTTATGGTGGCCAAAAGCGGTACAAAAGGGGGTGGTGATGGACGGAGCATCTGAACCAATCAAACACTCACACCCAGTCAAAATATCTGGGTTTAATCCATCACCGTTCTTTAGCCCACTCTGCCACCCCAGTTCAGACATGGCCATGTGCAAATCAGTCTGACCCTGTGCCTCATGGGAACAGTCCAGCCCGAACTGCCAAGCCATGCCTTCCCTGGACCGGAAACAAGCTTCCGAGGACCGGTTTCTGGCATTACAGCTGTCTTCAGCCCGGCTTGCTTGAATCCAGTGGCAAAGTGAGCAAGGGACTCACGTCTGAGCATACCCTGCCACACTTATGGTGGCCAAAAGCGGTACAAAAGGGGGTGGTGATGGACGGAGCATCTGAACCAATCAAACACTCACACCCAGTCAAAAGATCTGGGTTTAATCCATCACTGTTCTTTAGCCCACTCTGCCACCCCAGTTCAGACATGGCCATGTGCAAATCAGTCTGACCCTGTGCCTCATGGGAACAGTCCAGCCCGAACTGCCAAGCCATGCCTTCCCTGGACCGGAAACAAGCTTCCGAGGACCCGTTTCTGACATTACAGCCGTCTTCAGCCCGGCTTGCTTGAATCCAGTGGCAAAGTGAGCAAGGGACTCACGTCTGAGCATACCCTGCCACACTTATGGTGGCCAAAAGCGGTACAAAAGGGCGTGGTGATGGACGGAGCATCTGAACCAATCAAACACTCACACTCAGTCAAAAGATCTGGGTTTAATCCATCACCGTTCTTTAGCCCACTCTGCCACCCCAGTTCAGACATGGCCATGTGCAAATCAGTCTGACCCTGTGCCTCATGGGAACCGTCCAGCCCGAACTGCCAAGCCATGCCTTCCCTGGACCGGAAACAAGCTTCCGAGGACCGGTTTCTGGCATTACAGCCGTCTTCAGCCCGGCTTGCTTGAATCCAGTGGCAAAGTCAGCAAGGGACTCACGTCTGAGCATACCCTGCCACACTTATGGTGGCCAAAAGCGGTACAAAAGGGGGTGGTGATGGACGGAGCATCTGAACCAATCAAACACTCACACCCAGTCAAAAGATCTGGGTTTATTCCATCACCGTTCTTTAGCCCACTCTGCCAAACCAGTTCAGACATGGCCAGCACCTTCCCACAGCCCTCGCCAAATTCATATTGTGCCAATTTACTAGCATTCTACTTCTTCTGCACCACCTCTATTAAGTGTTCATTTAACAATACCTTGGCCTCTCTGATCTGGTTTTGTAAATCTGTTATTTTAGCAGCGTCATTGCAGCTAATCAGCTCCTTGTGTGTTTCACCAATCTTATGCTCTAACTGTTTCACTCTATTGTTATTTTCTCTCCTCCTATGTGCCGCATAACTAATCAACCTCCCTTTTATAAAAGCTTTATAAGAGTTCCATATAGTATATAAAGAAGCAGAGTCCCTATTTATTAAAATACATTCTGTGGTGTCTTGCTTCAATTTATTTATGATCTCCTGCTCCCCAAGTAGGGACCTATCAAGGGTCAATCTGGGTGGTGTTGGGATATTTTCAAGTAAGAGCTCTAGTTTTACTGCAGAGTGGTCTGAGAGATGTTCTGGTGGATGACTTACTCTCTTTAACTTATTCCCCAGTCTTATGTCTGTCAAAAAGTAATTTACTTGGGAGGCATGGCCGTATTTCTTATTGTAAAACATATAATCCCTGTTCAGACTCACCCTTTGTCACCAGGGATTTATCAGCCCCAGATTATTCATCCGATGATGAATGCACTACCTCATTTTAGGTGAGTTGAATGTTGGTCTAGGAGTAGAATTATCCAGTGTTGGAGCTATCAATGTGTTAAAATATCCGCCTAGTAATATAAGGTTCCCCTTATCTGCCAAATGATATGAAATCTCTCCGAGCTGGATTGGGTCATCTATATTTGGGCCATAATAGTCTACAAATGAATAATTTATACCATGTATTTTAAAATTAGCAATTAACCATCTTCCCCTAGGATCCGCTTGAAACTTTCCAACATCGCTTGTGTGGAGTTTTTAAATAAAATTGCCACCCCTTTCATGTTACACGTTTGATTTGTACAGGCAAATTGTTTTATCCACTTATGCCTCTTTAGTATTTCCCCCCATTTTCTTGCCCTAAAGGAGTTTCCTGTAACATTATGATTTTATTATCCAACTGAAATACAACATAGCTCGGGAATACAACATAGCAGCTGATGGGCGAACATGGCGGCCAGTTAGTGAGTTGGCTGAGAGCATCGTTTCTCTCCGGTGCACATTTTTCACAAATCGGGATGCTTACTGTTGTGCGGTGCGTGCTAGGCCTCCTTGGGCCTCCTTGAGGCTTCGTCGCTTGCGCAGGGGCAGGTCGCGCATCAGCGAGGCTACTCAGGCACACACCGTGTCATAGTCGGAAGAGACGTGCACGAGCGCCCGTCCTCCTTTTATTTAACCCCGCAGGCCACGCCTGGCCTGCGGATGTGGGGATGCGTGTACGTGCATCGACTAGACCGTCGTTACAGTATGACACTTACCTCGCAGCCTTGTAGAATCAGAAGTGCTGAGGCTCTATTGGGCGGTCTGGGCGAACTGTGCTCTAAACTGCACAATACTCTTTTCGACAGGGGCGGCCAGCATTACTCGCAGCTCTGTGCTCACTAGCCGCTTTGCAACTACGCCGGGATCAGCGTGCAACAGCCCAAATCAGGCTACAGGGCACAGCAGGCAGTGTCAGCACAAACTGGCAGCTGCAATCATCAAAACACTGTACAGATACAGCGTCTCGTCAGTACCCTGACTCCCAATCTATGAACCCAAAGCAAGTCACCGGGCTGGGGGCCAAATCCAGACATCAAGAACAAGTAAAGCCCCTGAATAATACAAGGAAGATGGTAGGGAAGAAAATAGAGCATTTGGACATAACAGGTACTATGGAAGCATGCCAAATGAGTGGCTGGGAAATGCTTCGGGCTATTACATGGCCTTAAGAATATACTTGGTCTGTTTGACCCTCAAACGCGTCAGCTGATCATCCAAGCCTCCATTCTGACCAGATTGGACTATTGTAACGTGCTTCTTCTGTGTTCCAATATGTCTGTGTTGAATCAATTGCAGCAAGTTCAGAGCTATCTTTGCCCTCCTCAAATACTGTTTTGTACCCTCACTAGCGCTGCGCTCGGCGGATCTGCTACTTGTAAGAAATCCACGAATACGAAGGACCAGAGCGGGTGGTCGATCTTTTATGCGGCTGGCTCCGGCTTTATGGCACTCCCTCATTGTACAAATCCGTGGCAATCCTGATCACCTGGCCTTTAGAAGGCTGGTAAAGACCTGTTTGTTCTCCCACTGGTAATTATCTGCTTTGCTTCCTTACTCTGAGCTTTGCTTCAGCGCTGGGACGTCTCGTTGCTGTGGCAGCCATGCACTATACAAGTATTCTAAACTAATCTAATCTAATCTAATCTGACGCCACAAGAGGTAACAATAGGTACACGCTAAGGAACAAGTAAGTTATGTCACCACAAGGGAGAAAATATGCAACCTGCAGTCCTCGCCGGGCATTATGGGGCACTCTTTGCCCAGAGCAGTGAATAATAAATGAACAGCTTTTGCACTTGCTTGGTTTCCATGAGGAGCCTTGCCTTTGTATGGGTGTCCTGGTCCCACTCAGGACACCCAGATGAGATTACATTGGTGAAGCCACAGGGTGAGCCCCAAGGTCCCTGCATCTCTGGCCTGCTCCCTAGCGCCTGGCCAATCCCCACAACAGACGCCAGAGCCAGCCACTTTTCTTCCATGCACATGTTGTGTTCTCTTGTGGTATGCACTTTCCTCCCTCCAGACATGGGCATGGGGCGAGGGGACAGAAGAGGGGCACCCATCGCTCCCAGGTCTCTTGCTACCCTGGGAGCAGTATCTGGAGAGCCTGGTTGATCTCTTGGTTCACTTTTGTGTCCTGCAGGATCTAGTCCCTGGGACATGAATAAATACATTAGCCACATGGCTGCATATTTCATTGATGCACCGGCCCCCAGGGAGATGGGGTCCCCAGGGGTAATTCTGAATTGAACCACGGGGCCAGCCCACACCCACTCCCCAGCACCAAATTAAATACAAATGCACTGACCCCAGGGCACTCGCCCGCCCCGGGGTATGTTGAGAAATTGCACTAGAACTTCACGCTCTCTGTTTTCTCATCGTAGGCATGTTGAAATGGGCAAATCTTCAGAGGTTTATAGCTCAGGCTGGTTGGGCTCATTTTCTTGATCTTGGACTTGTTTTGCTCCCAGTGGCAAGCTTTAGTCACCTGGAGCAATTTCCACAGCCATGCTGGCATCTAAAGGATGCATTTTGCAGGGAGCTATTTTTACTGGGTTCCTGTGCCAGTCTTCTCATCTGGTGTTCTACATGCCAGGCACCTCTTGTCAGTTTTAGGATGCCACATCATCCTTCCACCCCTTTCCCAAACCTCCTGCGCAGCATTCTGGGAGAATCCAAAATGGCGTGTGAAATTGTCTCAGCACAGAGCTCCTCTAAGGGTCTCAGCTCCACCCCTACCTGACATCCCTGCCAGATACCTTCCCAACAAAACTTCTAAGGGGAGCCCCTCCTGTAGTGGCTCCAGATGTCTGGGAGTCCTCCTTTGTTCAGTGGACCAGGGCTGACCCGAACTAGAAGTAGTGTGACAGCTATTACTCAGATGCAGGTTCACCCTACACCCTTTTTCTCTCTAAGCAACTGGATCCCTCTGTTGGGGAACAGCGTAATTAATGTGACTCAACATGTGGGACAAAGGCCTGGAATCTGATTATGAGCTGAGCCAGAGAAATATGACAATTCATGACTTCCCATGAGATGTATTTGTATGTAATTGGAATCTGTAAAATCAAACTTGGTGTGCATGTTTTACACATTGGTTGACATGTTGTTGGACTGTGTAGGCCTACGTGGAGAGTAACTGCTCTTTTTTTTTTAAAATATATTTTTATTGCAGAATCAGGAATAAACACTTCCAGCAAGCCAGCCCATACACCATCGGTACCCAGCAGACAGTGCAACATTAATACAATACACAGCCAATTAGCCCACATCCCGGAGGCTGGGCGGCGCTTCAAAGAGTCAGTTCACTGGAGGTACCTCGGTGCACGCCCCAACCGGGACACAGGTCTAGCATAGGACTTCGGTCCTGCTTTTATCCCCAACACAACCCACCCCCCGCCCACCCATCAAATCGTAGGCCACTCCGATGTCATGTCACTAGACCATCACTACTACTTTCCTGAGCCATCCGGCTCAGGGAGGATGCCGCTAGCCGGCAAACCACTGCCTCCTACGACTCCTTCTCAGTGCCCTCCCCCTCAACTGCTGCTAATGCGGGTTCCACTCCCCCTCTCCTGCTCCAGGGTGCATCTATCAGGAAGTCCTGACAAGCAAGTAGTCACACGGAATCCCTGCCTATAACTGATCAGTTTCGTCGCCTTCAGTTAGGTAGTCCCTTAACGCCTGCACCACCATCTCCCATGACCGTGCCAGTTCCAAGCTCCTCTCATGTCCAGTTCTAGTCGCCTGGCGCATTCGTAACACACTCTCACAGCTCGACCACTTCACCAGTTCATTCCTCCACCTCCGCACAGACGGCCCCTCCCTAGACTTCCAATGCCAAGTTATTTCACGCTGCGCCAGCACCAGACCCAGCCCAATGAATTTGCTCGTAACCTTGGTCTTTTTGGTATGCGGGAACCAAAGAAGCAGGCATGCGGCCATATCAAAGTCCACCTCCCGATCTGTGACAGCATTCAAAAGGTCCCCCACCTCAGACCAGTATTCCCCCAGCTTCGGGCAACTCCACAGCATATGGTCAAGATCCACCTCAGGTTCTAGACATCGCGGGCACATGGCATCCAGCACCTGGAAGTGTCGACGTAACCTCTCCGGGGTCAAATATGCCCTATGGAGCACAAAATAATGCACCTGTTGGAATCTCGCGTTCCTCGTCCCTTTCCAAGTCCTGTGTAGCACCTGACCCCATACGGAATCCGGGATTTGCCTACCGATGCTGGTCTCCCAACGCGACTTCAACTCAACCAACGGGGACAAACCTTCATTTAACATCCTATTGTGGAGGCAGGTCACCGCCTTGACGGTGCCCGCCGCCATCACCACATATTGGCATACCGCCGTCACCTCCGGTTCAGCCAGGCCACCCCCCCAATGTTTCTGCAGAGCCGCAATGACCGCCGCATGCAGCAAGAAGGTGCCACTCGGTAGGCCAAACTGCTCTTGTAGGGTCTGGAACGGGGCCAACGTCCCGTCCACATATAGGTCTCCTACCATCTGCAAACCCAGGTCCTCCCACTCTAACAATTGGGACCAATCACCTCCGTGCGGTAAGGCAGTGAGCATTCCCAGCGGAATCTCCGGTGCGTACGGCCGGCGCTTCCCAGCCCTCTTCAGGTTCCTGTTCCAACACAACCTGAGTGTCCATTCCTCTATCGTGAGGTCCTTACTGGCCAGTCTCTGTTGCATCACGATAGATGACAAGACATGCCTCTGAATGCCGAACCCCCATCTTCTATAGGCCCCCTGAATTCTTTGGCCACTTTCTGCGTCAGGGCCTGGAGCTGCGCTGCCAGATAGTATAGCTCATAGTCCGGGACAGCCATCCCTCCCTCACACTTGGGTCTCAGGAGGGTGGTCAATGCCACCCTCCTGCGACCGTGGCCCCAGAGAAAGCCAGTCACCAACGTCTTCAGCTCCCGAAAGATACCCTGTGGGATCCACACCGGCAGCGTCCTAAAATAGTAGAGGAGCCTCGGGAGTGCCACCATTTTCAATAGCGCCACACGACCCAGTACAGACAGCGGAAGAGTGGCCCAGAAGTCCATACTGCCTCTCAGTGCCCTAATACAGCGCCCCACATTCCCCTCAAGGAGGTCTGCCGCGACATGGTAGATGCGCACTCCTAAGTAAACAAAACAAGAGGGCTCCCACACCACCGGCCTCGTGAGCCGCGGGCAGAGCGTGGACTTTCGCAGCGGAAACACGCAAGTCTTAGACCAGTTCACCCTGAGGCCTGAAAGCCTCCCGAACCTGCCCAACATGTCCACCGCACCTTCCAGAGCCCTTCCAGAGTCCGCCAGGTATAGTAACAAATTGTCTGCGTACAATGAAATATAATGCGAGTCAAGTCCCTGCGCAATCCCGTCATAAACAACTCCCGTTCTCGCCTGTGCCGCCAACGGCTCCATTGCTAGAGCAAAGAGCAGAGGGGATAGCGAGCAGCCCTGCCTCGTGCCCCTACAGACCGGATAAACCGAGGAGACCAAGGTCCCCAGCCGCACCCGCGCCTTAGCCGAGGAATAGAGCACTCTCGTCCAGCCCCGGAACCCCTCCCCAACCCCGAACTTCAACAGTACGCCATCCAAAAAATCCCATTCCAAGCTATCAAACGCCTTTTCAATATCAACCGTCAGCACTACCGGGCCCGGAGCCGCCATGGCGGCACTATCTATGACCCCAATCAGCCGACGGATATTCATCGAAGTGCTCCTAGAGGGGATGAATCCAGCTTGATCCCTATGCACCAGAGAGGTCATCAGTGGCAGGAGCCGGGTGGCCAGGATGCGGCTCAAGATCTTATAGTCTACAGTCAGCATAGACAACGGACGAAAGGAAGAGACATCCAAAGCATCTCTGCCCGGCTTCAGCAGGGGCACTACCAGCGCCTCCGTCATAGAGTCAGGCAACCGACCCAATTGTTTCGCCTCTGCATACACAGCCTGCAGTCTGGGCGCCAGCACGTCCATAAATTTGGCGTAGAACTCGACCGGCAAACCATCCACCCCTGGGGTCTTGTTCCTCGCCATATGACTAATCGCCCCTCTGATTTCGGCTAGGGTGACAGGGCCCCCCAGATCCCGGGCCTCCCCCTCGTCCAATATCGGCAAAGGGATCTGATCCAAATAATCGCCAATGACCGTGGCTTCCACCTCGAGGTGGCTGGTGTACAGACTCGTGTAGTAGGATTGAAAACGCCCCAGGACCGCTGACTGCGAATAAACCACCTCCCCATCTTCCTGCCGCACACTCATAACTGGACAGCCCCTAGGGTTCGGATCAGCCAACTTTGCTAGGAGCGTGCCCACCTTATCGCGCTCCTCATGCACTTTCACCGCATACAACTTATAATCATAGCACCGCAATCGCTCCATCTCAGTCGCCACCGCCTCCTTGGCACGTAACAAGCTGTCTTGCAGTTCCGGCTTCTCGGGTCGCTGCTGCTCCACCCTTCTCAGCGCCTCTTCCGCCTTCGCGAGATCATTCAGCACTGTCCCTCTCACAGTCAGAAATCGTCCCATACATACCCCCCTCACCACCACTTTCATCGCATCCCATTCATTCGCTCTAGTCGCCGTCGACCCAGCATTGATCGTGAAATAGTCATCTATGCCCTGTCGGACCGTGTCACAGAACGCCGGGTCATCCAGCGTCTCCGGACGAAGTCTCCACGTAGGGACCGCCGATCTCGCCTTCTGCCATTGCATAGAAATCAGCAGTGGGTTATGGTCCGAGATGGTTCTAGACAAGTACTCAGAATGAATCACCACCTTCGCTAGAGTCTCGCAACACAGTACCGAATCCAATCTAACATGCAGATCATGCAGCGCCGAGAAGTAGGAGTAATCTCTAGTTTCGGGGTGCGCGCCCTCCACACATCCACCAAGCCCCACTTCTTCTGCCAGTCCTGCCTATGGGTCGCAAGCCTGCGCACCGGGGAGTCTACCAGGGGCGGGTGAGACCTGTCTAAGAGCACATCTGAGATGGAGTTAAAATCCCCCGCCAGCAATACAGGACCCGCCAAATAATACGCCAGTGAGCGCGACAAACCCTCAAAGAAATGTGCTTGATCAGCGTTGGGGGCATAGATGTTACACAGCACCACTTCCCTACCACACAGCCTCCCTTCCACCACCACATAACGACCCTCCGGATCAATCTTCTGGCTCGTGACTTGGAATGGCGTGCCCGCTCTGACCCATATTAACACCCCTCTAGCAAACGCTGAGTAGGTCGTGCCAAACACCTGACCCCGCCACCTCCTCTGTAACGCCCCGCATTCCTGTTGTGTCAAGTGAGTCTCTTGAAGCATTGCTATCTGGATGCCCCTCCTCACCAAGTAGGCATGCACCTTGTGGCGTTTAACCATTGTACGAATACCCCGGACATTCCATGTGACACATTTCAAATTAGGTAACGTCCCCATGGAGCATCAATCCCAACAGTGGCGTACGCCCATACATGTGACCCGCATCGCAGCAATTGCACAACCCCTTTAAAACACGCCCCTTAACTCCCACCCACCCCTACCCCAGGACAGGGCCTAGTAACCCAGCTTCAGCCCCGTTCCAAACCTCAAACACCCAACACATCACACTAATCTGTGGTCGACACCACAGAAGACCTTAAGGGTCTAACGAGGGCAATGGAGCCCCGTACCAGGACGACAGAGCAACCACCCCGCGCCCACAGCCCCATACTGCCAATGCAGCCCCATACCTGGCAGTCCAATAGAAGTCAGGAGAGTCCAGGCCTTACAAAAAGTTCAGTGGCCCCGGGCTTCACCCATTGAAGATACCATCTGACGTTTGGGGAGTAACCTCCGGCCCCTGCGCTCCCCCCACCTCCGAGTCTTCATCACCGGTCTTCTCACCTTCGCCATCCGAAGCCGAACCCCTGGAGGCGTCCTCTCGCTGCGAGCCCGTGATGGTCGCTGTGGCATCCAACACACTCTGTCTATCGGCAAGCATTTGCGCCTCCCGCTCGGCCCGTTTGCGCCTATTCCGGGAGCGGATACGTTGCGATTTCCTGACCCCAACCGGTTGCTCACGATCCCTGGCGGGCCTGTGTGCCCGATCCGTCCCAGCACGATACAGTTCCAGCCAGGACCATGCTTCATCAGGTGTTTGGAAGAAGTGAGTCCTCTCGTCAACGATGATCCGCAGCTTGGCCGGGAAAAGCAAGGAGTATTGAATCCCTTCATCTCTCAACTCCTTTTTCACCGACAGAAAAGAGGCCCTGCACCGCTGCACCTCCTGCGTGTAGTCCGGAAATAACGTCACCTTGCTGTTGTCCACCTGGAAGGGCCCACGATCTCTCGCCCTTTGGATCAGCAGATCCCGATCTTTATAGTGCAGCAGCCTAGCCACCAGCGGTCGGGGCGGTCTGCCCTCCAGGGGCGGCTTCGCGGGCACCCTATGCGCCCTTTCCAGGGAGAAGAAGGGGGAAAGGCCCTCCGGCGCCACCACTGTGCGAAACCAGTTCTCCAAGTAGGCCACCGCATCATCCTTCTCAATTTTCTCTGGAAGCCCCACCACCCTCACGTTGTTCCGGCGGTTGCGCCCTTCCGCGTCCTCCACGCGACGCTCCAGAGCCTCCAGTCGATGGACAACGTCATTAAGTTTGTGTTCTGCCGTGACCACCGCTGGTTTCAGCTCCTGGAGCAGGTGCTCGTTGGATTTCACACGGTCAGAGAGCTTGGCATGGTCCGCTCTCAGCAGACCAAGCCCGGACGCCACCTGCGCAATATCCTGGTGCAGCTCATCCTTCGTAGCAGTGATCGCGGCCAAAATTGCATCCAGGCGGAGGTTCAGCCTCTGTTCTTGTGGCGTGGGCCCCGTTGGGAAACCGCCATTCGCGTCATCCAGCCTCCGGCTTCCCCTTTCAGGCGGTTCGGCGTCGCCATTTCCCTGCGCGGCCATCTTGTGTGCAGGTAGTCAATTATTCGAGCAGCTCCCTCGGACAATGGCCAGGTCCACCTGAGATGCCCAGCGGGGTATCCCAATCAGCACGGCCCACCAATCCCCAGGTCAAGCGGGAATCCGCAGCGCCAGCTGTACCTCACACTCGGCCATCCGCCAACATCCAGTCCGGAAGTGCCCACTGTGCTGCCCCACAGTCACTCGTGGAACGCCCGCAAACCCCACCAGGGCCAGGGGGAGCAAACTCCACTGAAGAGGTGGCCAGTAAGGCAAGCAAGGTCCCGGGCAAGCTGAGCCCATCACCCCCGGCAACACTGGTCTCCGTAATGCGCCACACGCTGTGGGGCCCAGCACCACGCTATATCCTCGCCCTCCACTGGGCGGGTCCCCCGCCACGGAGCGGGCCGACCGCTACCTCCTAGTCAGCTCGCGACCCAGGGCGTGCAGGCGCTTTGGGTGGCCGCCCTCCTATTGCCCCACCATCACACCGCACCCTCCGAGTCCCGTCGGCCCCCACCGCTGTCCAGCCAGTGGGCGGGCGGCCTCGCAGTCCAACAGTGTCGCTGCCGGCGCGGCGCAAGGCAGGCTTCTTTGTCCCAGGAACCGGGTGGGGGAGGGGCGCCTCTCTCACCGGTAAATCCCGGCCGACCGTCACCGCATGGCCCGCTCCTATGGTCCACCGCTCCACACGAGGGCCCCGCAGGCGCCTGCAGGCCCTCCGGCACCACACACCGCTCCACTCCCGGAGCTCTCACGGAGGCAGCGCCGCCATCTTCCTTTGTCCGTGCTCCAAGGCGAGCCGAGCACCAGGGTCACCCGCGCTCACCAGCCAGGGCTCCGACCGGGGCCAAACGCTCCCCAGACGATCAGCGGCCCCCCCGGACCACGATTCCGGCCGCCAGGCGACACGGGGTGATGATCAGCAGGAGAAAAGACGGGACATGGCGCGGAGCAACTTGCTCACGCAGCCATCCCGGTCGGCGCTGTAGCCACGCCCCCTCGAGAGTAACTGCTCTTTAGGGTCGATTTAATGTATGTGTATAATACAGAGAAAGCGCTATCGATTTTCTTGTAAATCTTACTGAACTATCAATGATTGACTACTAATATTACAAAGTCTACCCCAGGTCAGCACCTATCCTTGTAGAGTCCTTCTGCTCCAGACTACCTGTGTACAATTACAGGGCTAAGCATGACAATAGTCTTGCAGGTGCAGCCTGCACACCTGTTCGCATGTAACCAGCCCAGTGCCCCTTACCCTAGCTGCACGATGGCCCATCGGTTGACATGTTGTTGGACTGTGTAGGCCTACGTGGAGAGTAACTGCTCTTTAGGGTCGATTTAATGTATAATACAGAGAAAGCGCTATCGATTTTCTTGTAAATCTTACTGAACTATCAATGATTGACTACTAATATTACAAAGTCTACCCCAGGTCAGCACCTATCCTTGTAGAGTCCTTCTGCTCCAGACTACCTGTGTACAATTACAGGGCTAAGCATGACAATAGTCTTGCAGGTGCAGCCTGCACACCTGTTCGAATGTAACCAGCCCAGTGCCCCTTACCTTAGCTGCACCATGGCCTTATCTTAAAAGGTGGACACTGGGGGTTAGCATGCTCAGTCCAATTACCATGAAATAACTGTGAGGTAGACTCAGGTAGTGAGACTGTCCCACAGTGAAGGTCAAAAAATCGGATGATAAAAAACAGAACATCCTGGTGGACTGAATGGGTGGAACACATTTGCAACAGTAGTCCAATATTTATAATGGCAAAACAAGGCTACAAGTATCAGAAAGTAAAAATGGAAAAAGGAATGGATGGAGAAAATACTGGGAATGAAAAAAAGAATATTAAGCGCCGTTTTAGGGGTTGATATATAGGATTGTGTAAACGTCTGAAATCTGTCAGATGACACACTCTCTCCTCCATGCTGTGATAAGTCCCAGGGGAAGCTTGATCATGGGAAGAGGGTCAACATTTCTATATGAATGTAGTCTATTTTGCATGAGTTTTGGGTGGGGGTTTAGCTTCAGGAACTTGTTGATCCATGACAGACCCCATTCGGGGGCCACAGCTTAGATCAGGGAATAAAATCAGTGGTAATCCAGTTAGATCTATAGGTGGCATTTGACACCAAATTCCACCCTATTTTGCTGGAACGCTTGGTGCAGGTAGGAGTTGACATCCTGATCAGACAATAGTTCAAATCTTTCTTGTCTAACCGTGTGCAGGCCCTGCATCTCTCCCTTACGCTTCCAACATGAGGAGCTGAGACAAGGTGTCCCCTAGAGAACAGCCCTTGATCAATATATATATGGCGCCATTGACCAAGGTGGTGGAACCTTGGTGTTTTAATGTTGTGTCATATGCTGATGACATTCAATTACTACTCTTCTACCAGTTTCACAATACAGTTGTTGTATGGCGTTTTAGGTTCCGATTGAATTTTCCCGATTCATGCCCTTATATAGGCACAATCCACGTTGCCCTTATATAGGCATAGAAATCAAGCCCTTATTTGGGCATAGCCCATGCTACCCAAATACAGGCATGGCTACATCCATCCGTTCACCAAACGTCTCAACCATTTCTTGGAAAACCAGACTCTTAAGCAGAAGGGACTTCCCCCAGCATGGATATTGATTTCTCCAAGAAACTCATTATTATGCATGAACAACTATTCCTTAGGGGTTCATCCATGATGTTCGTATGTCCGACTTTACATCAAACCTGGCATTCCTAAACACCTTCAAGGTATAAATATACCTTCACTTGCTATGGCAAAGCACGGTGTGGTTCAGTGCAGTTCGACGACCTACATGCCCTACGCAGCTTGCTACAGCAAGTGCCGAATGAAGCTGTCCTCCTCTGCCGAGAAATCCAGCTCCAGTGTTTCTGACTCCCCTTGCGGGGTGTTTGGAAATCGAGTCCGAGACAGAGATACCAAACCTCCTTCATTCTAAGGTATGGAGCTGATTAAAACCTAGAGAAACCTTTGCCAATTCTTGGCAAAACTAAACCTATGCTAAAGACCATACTTACTTCTTCCCTCGTACTAGACCAAGGTTAGGTACATTGGGGTAAGCGTATTTTAGAAGCACCAGTTGAGTATTTTAGCCTATGTTATTTATGTATGTATTTTTATATGGCTTAGAAACCATACAATGCTATTACAGTATTATTTTATACTACTGTTCTCGCTGTACGCATTATACTTTGCATTCTATCTAACGATTGTAGCAGTTCACCTCTCTTGTATGAGAAAGAAGACTATTCAATGTTTATGCGGTTGTTAGAAACAAATCCCTAATTGTGTATTCGAGAAAGTTTCTAGTGACCTCTGAGCTAGCTGGCACTCACCATTAAGTCTAGTATATTCGATAGAGACCTACTGACCTAAGTCCTACGTCATATCTATAGGATATATTATTCCAATGCACAGAGCCTATTGGGAATATAGGAACTACACTACACTAATGTAGAGATTCCATGGTTGTCTGCTCCCAGTGGCTAGATGGATGCAGTTGAGCTGTCTAAAGCTTAACTGTGACAAATCAGAGTTGCTATTCTTTGACAACAGCTCTCCATTGGGCCAACAGAGCTGGTGACCGACAGATCTAGGGGTGCCCTCAGCTCCATCCACCATTGTGAGAAACCTGGTGATAATGTTTGATCAGAAGTTATTCTTCAAACCCCAAATCCGGGCCGTAACAGCCTTTTTAAAATCCCTAAAAAATACCTTAAAAGTCCTGCCAGTACATATGCGGAAAACAATTGTACATGTTCTGGTGACCTCTAGATTAGATTATGTCAACTCTCTATTTGTAGGGATCCCAGCTGGTCTCATTAGAGTGATACATAAAAAGAAGGGACCTGTCTATCTCATAATAGGTTTAAAGAATATGTATCCACTAGAGCACTACAGTCTACAAACCAAAGAATGTTATGTATTGCCAGAGCCCACAAAGCCCTGGCGGGAGGGAGGGTCCGACACTCCTTCTCGCTGTGGGCAGCAAAACTGTGGAATGTCCTTCCGTTGGATCTGAGGTAGACCAACTCTGAAGACCTCTTTAAAAAAACATCACAAATCTTTCTTTTCAGGTAGATGTTGGTTTAATTCATAGTGTTTTGCTGATTAGCCCTGAGACCCCTCTTCGGAAGCACACAGAGCAGACACGGGGCAGAGGGCCCAAACAATGGTGGTTTAGGTAATTTGCCACTGATGTCCTTGGTTCCTTCTTTCTTTAGCTCTGGCAACTGGGTCAGATGCTACCCCTTTTTAACTCTTCACTGTCAGATTAGCCGGGATAAGCAGTTACAGCCTTCTCAGGGAGGAAGTGTGCATGGCCACTCCAGTTGAGAGTGTTGACTTCAGGTGATGTCATGCACTCCATTGCTTGGTCAAGAAGAACGTGGTACTGGAACAAAGTAGGATGGTTTGAATCCCACTTTTATATCCATTTTTCAGACAGGGGCTGTGGTTCCACTGTCTCAAGCTTTAGAACGGGTTTGGGTTGGTTCTCTCAGGCTGCTCTCCAGAAAGAGCCTTTGTGTAATGTAATTGATACGTTTTTACAAGTCCACTTATAAATACAGCCTTGTAGACTGTGCTTGGATGTAAGGCAAGCACAGCTTTTTTTATAACCAATTTTATTGGCATTTTAAACAACAAAGTAAACATAGAACGACTTTGATATATATTAGACATTTTAATACAGTTACAAGTGATTTCCCCTTTCTGTTTGTTTGAAGTGTGAGCCCACTTGTCCTGTGAAGACTCAATCCAATGGTCCTATCCATTTGCCTCATACCCGCTTATGTTTATTTGGGCACCCTCTTGCTTTGTACACATTTAGCCATCGAGGGAGATGCCGAGTCCTTCCAGGCTGCTGAAATGTCTCATTTAGCCATCAGAATAGCTGTTCCCAGAAATAGTTTGTTGGCCCGGGAGCCATCTAGTTCCTACATCACTCCCAGGAGAAGGGTGAGGGGATTGAGGGCAACCTCCCACCCCAAATATGCCACTTAGTTCCGACACAATGGATGTCCAGTATTTAGAAAGGATGGGATGGCACAGGACCAAACCATGTGGTAGAAATCGGCTGGTTCTTCCTTACAATGCGGACATTGTGGGGACGGGAGGAAGCCAGCTTTGTGGCACTGCACTGGGGTAAGATATGTGCAGTGAAGGTAGTAGATCTGACTGAGGAAGACCCTGGCTGATATAGTGAGTATCCTAGGGGCCATCAGTGCATTCCTCCAGTCTTTCTCCTCTAGAGGTCCAAGTCAGCGATCCCAGTGGGCTCTAAAAGGTTCTAGTGTGGACGGGGTATTGTTTATCAGGGATCGATAAATTTGGGATATTCCCCCCTTTCCTAAGCTTCCCATGAGGAGCTTGGCCTCTAGTGGACTAAATTTGGGGATAGCTTTGTGGTCAGGGATGTGGAGGGCTAGGGCGTGGCGCAGTTGAAGGTATCAGTAAAATTGGGTGGAGTGTTAGGAATATGCCTGCTGGAGGTCCCGAGAGGAGGACAAGTGTTCCCCTTTCCATATGTTTCCCAGGCAGGTAATGCCATTCAAATCCCATTTCTGGAAACCTGTTAGTGTCGCCACCTCTCGCAACCAAGTGCCGTGCCACAGCGGTGTTTGCAGTGAGATTTTAGTGTCCCAGTGGATGTGCCGCAGCGCAGAGCGCCATGCCAGAAGAACTGTACGGGTCACTATTGGTAAAGTGTGAGGAATCGGGCCCCACAGAGCATGGCCTGGACTTGAGAGAATTCAAGGCTCTCCAATTACAGCCTATAAGTTGGATCCGACCATCCACCATTAAACCAATCATGTATCACTAAAAGGCGGGTGGCCAAATAATACAAAAAGAGGTTCATCATTCTCATACCTCCTTCATATGTGGCTTGTTGACAAGTCGTGAGGGCCAGGCGCGATCTTGAGCCACCCCAGAGGAAGGTCGTGATTTTCTCATCTAGTTCATGGAACCAGCTGCAAGAGAGGTGGAGTGGAAGATTTTTAATGGTGCAGAAGAGACGGGGGAGGACCATCATCTTGAAGAGAGCGACTCTTCCCACGGCGTTTAGTGGAAGAGTTTGCCAATGGTGAAGGTCGTCATCCGTACGTTTAAAGAGCGGGGTGAGATTAAGGGACCCGGCCACCTGGGGGAGGAGTGCCACCCAGATCCCGAGATATTTTAATGTTGCTTGCCAATCTACACAATCTCTAGAGCCATGGAGGGGCACCACAATGGACTTTGCCGGGTTCAGACGTAAGCCAGACGCCCTCTGAAATGAATGGAGGATCTGCAGAGATCTTGGTCCTGAGCGGGCCGGGGCAGCGAAGTAGGGGACGACATCGTCTGAATATAAGGAGATCCGGTCCTCATGGGAGCTCTGCCAACGCCACCCTTGTATCTGGCCATCCATCCAGATGCGACAAGCCAAAGGCTCGGTTGCCAGGGCAAAAAGGAGAGGGGAGAGTGGACATCCCTTCCAGGTTCCCCTCTCGATCGGGAAGGCGTCCGATAAAGCTTCATTTATAAGGACCCTAGCTGACGGAGTAGAGTAAAGGACCTTTACCATTCTTTGATAGGAGGGCCCAAAGCCTGCCCTTTCCAACATGTCAATATGAGTAGGGACCCGCACAGCCTCTTCTGAAATAAAATTATACACTACTCAATTTGTGGCGTGCTCCGGAGGTGTCGCTGTCTGCTCCCCAACAGCGAAATGGATAAAGACTACTGCAATGCAACCCCACAGTTGAGGTTGACCCTCTGGGCACAGCTTTCAAAGGCAAACTAGGATGCTTCTAATCGTGACAAATGTTCAAATCAATAAGTTCAACCAAAAAAGTCTTTCAGATTTCTAATGATCATTCTTCTCATGATCTCAAATCTTTTTTCAATGTCCAATCTCTGGATAATTCAAAAATTTTTCAAATATACAGTTTTCACCGAAACATTCTTGCCCAATGCATTTCGGGCGGTCAAAAAGCATCCTTCGTCAGGGGCTCGTTCTACAAGGAAAGAAAGTATACATGTTCAACAGCAAATATATGCTCAACATGCTTATGATGTAAACAGAAAACTGTGAAATCAACATGATGTGAAGAGATGACTATACATTTTATGGATGTTAAAATATCATTGGATAATGGCAAAGTCTCGACTACTATATTTCGCAAGACTACAGACCGCAATTCGATCTTACATTTCAACAGCTTTCACAGACCAGGGTTAAAGAGAAATTTACCCTTTTCCCAACTCTTGAGAGTTAAAAGAATCGTTTCCTCACCTACGGAGAGTGCACAAGATATGACTACGATGTTGAATAGGTTCAAACAGAGAGGGTATCCTGATGACATACTGAGGAATGCGGAAGAGCGCTGCAAGCCATACAACAAACAAGATTTATTGAAACTAAAAGAGAAACAATCTAACTCACGGATGGTAGTGGTTTCCAAGTATTTCATTGTCAGTCAGAAATACAAGAATATCATATTGAAACATTGGCCGCTGTTGGCCAGTGAACCAGACTTCAAGGGTTTATTTGTAGACAAGCCTATCTTCGCCTACACACGAGGGAGGAACCTCAAAGAAATGTTGACTAAATCTGTTGAAGGCGACGTAGCAGTCACATATAAAGGACTTAAGCAGTGCTATAACTGTAGCAATTGCCACAACATTATCCCTGGAAATGTCACACATCACCCCATGAGGGGAACCAAGATCAACCTCAAAGTGAACGCTACCTGCAACACAGCCAATGTGATTTACTTGTTGAAATGTCCCTGTGGGTCCTGCTACGTGGGACACACGGAAAGAAAAGTACGCACAAGAATTTTGGAACATAAGAGCAATATCAGAACTAGAAACATCAAGTCCACTGTGGCGGCACATTTTATGGCTAACAATCATACAGTTGCCCAACTCAAATTTCTCATCCTCGAGGTAATCAAACCCAGAGAAAACAATAAAAATACTTTATTAAAAAGAGAAAATTATTGGATCCGCCTCTTGAACACGATGCAGCCCAACGGGCTCAATGACCGCATGGAATTCTCTTGTTACCTTTAACCGAACTGTAACTGTACTACATGACATCATATAAGACTAAATATGCCATATGTTGATGTTGAACATTTAACATGATGATATGTTTTACTTTTTTGATTCTGTTGTTTTAGATATCATTGTATTTACTTCCTTTCCACTTTTGACCCTTTTATTTATGAACTTTTGGCTATCCCCCTTTCACACATACACCTTTCCATGTTACTGTATGAAATCACCCTCACAAGATGGCGCCCTTCTGTGAATCCTGTTAGTTTGTCCTTCTTCTATTTTCACAGTTCGTTATCACCGGTCGACCCTATGCGTCACACGCGACCTCACCTTCCTGAAACGAAGCCGTGAGATGGCTGTCCGAACGTCTGATGCATAATTCACTGCACCTCACGTATAATCGACGAGTAAGTACCATGTACACCACATATAGCTGTCAGCTTTTAAATTAATTTGTAATATGTGAGTACTCACTTTCGCGTTGCGTTTATAGTTGACCCGTAGCGGCTGAAGCTCACCTGCGTAAGTGTTTTTGTTTACTTGTCTCTCAGACCACGCATGTTAGACACATACCGATATTTTGGACCTCTGGCTGTCACGAAGCACTCGAATCTCCCGCATGTTATGAGCATGTAGTTCACTGCTTGACACTGTGCACGAAGCAGCCGAATCTCCCGCATGTGATAAGCACGTAGCTTAATGCTTGACACTGTGCACGTTACTACAATTACGAGCATCATGCAAAATGAGCACCAGCCTCATGATTCGATACACTGGTTTTACGTTTACACTCCTTTCGTGAGTCTAGATCATGTTGATTTCACAGTCATCTCTTCACATCATGTTGATTTCACAGTTTTCTGTTTACATCATAAGCATGTTGAGCATATATTTGCTGTTGAACATGTATACTTTGTCCATCAGCAGAGACAGATCCTTCTGATATTTCTTTCTTTCCTTGTAGAACGAGCCCCTGACGAAGGGCGCTTTTTGACCGCCCGAAATGCATTGGGCAAGAATGTTTCGGTGAAAACTGTATATTTGAACAAATTTTGAATTATCCAGAGATTGGACAATGAAAAAAGATTTGAGATCATGAGAAGAATGATCATTAAAAATCTGAAAGACTTTTTTGGTTGAACTTATTGAATTGAACATTTGTCACGATTAGAAGCATCCTAGTTTGCCTTTGAAAGCTGTGCCCAGAGGGTCAATCTCAACTGTGGGGTTGCATTGCAGTAGTCTTTCCAACATGTCCCCAAGGTAACTTCAATCAACCATATCAAAGGCATTTTCAAAATCTAGCAGCACTAGGGCTAGGTATGGTAGAAGGAGACTACAGTGGGCGAAGGCTACTTGCAAGCGCCTAAAACAGGGCCGTGTGCTGCGGCGTGGCATGAAGCCACATTGATCTCGGTGTATAAGGGTGTGGAGCACCTGCTTCATGCGGGTAGCAAGAACGGTTGCAAAGATTTTAACCTCCATTTTAGGACGGTGTTGAGCACATGAGGGCAGGGGAGAGTGTGCTTTGGTTATAACCACAATGGTAGCTGTGTCTGTGACAGTGGAGAAGGTGCATTTCTCTATAGCTTCCTCAAAGAGGGTATGGAGTCTCGGGATCAGGATTTCACGGAATGCTGCATAGTATTCTGCAGGAAACCCATCAGGACTGGGAGTCTTGTGGGTGGCGAGTGAGAAATTGTCTCCCCAATTTCCTCAGGCGTGATAGATTCATCCAGGATTTTAAGTTCTGTTTCTGAGAGCTGTGGAAGGGGGGTGTTTTGTGAAAAGGAGGTGCTGCCCTGCGGCATATGCAAAGGATCTGCCGAATACAGTCCCTTATATTAGGCTGCAAAGGTCTGTGCGATAGTTGCAGGGGTGCGAGAGAGTTTTCCCTGTGCATCGCAGGTTTCGGGGACAATCCGGTTGGCCGTGGGGTGGGTAGCGAGCCAGTGGAGCAACTTGCCATTCTTGTCTCCCCACCCATAAACCCTGGCCACTGAGGATCTCCAAACTAATTTGGCAGATTCGAGGGAGATATTTTTGATCTCTTTCAGTATTAATTGCGACCTGTCGTTTGCGTTTGAGGAATCCTTTGGCATATCCCCGAATCGTGGCTTTGCCTACCTCCCACAGCGTGCTGATGCTGCACTGTACCTTCGATAGTGCAAAAGTAGTTATTGAGTTCTTCCCCAATTCCCTTTTCGTAGTCTGGATCTTGAAAGAATCAAGCATTAAGTCGCCACAGGGTTCGCAAAGCTCCCATGGGGCCTCCCACCCTCAGAAGGAGCGGGGAGTGGTCAGACATTCCACACGCAAGGATTAGAATTTCGGAAATGGCTCGACAATCTTGGGCTGGCATACAAGTGAGATCTATGCAAGAGTGGGTGTGGTGTGCAGCAGAGGTGTGCATGTATTGCAAAGTCTTAGGATTCCAAGTGCGCCAGACGGCACAGAGACCCAGTGTGGACGCTCAATCTCCAAGGCGCCTGGCTCCCAGTTTCCTGTAAGAGGATGGGGCACCCGTGGCATCGGTGGTGGGTACAGGGACAGCGTTAAAATCTCCCCCAACTATGGTCAGGCCCTGAGGGAGGGAGGACAGTGTCTCCATTGCAGCCCGAAGGGCGGATTCTATATTTGCCGGGGGCATATAGTGACATTAGGTTGACAGTGGATTCCCCAAGAGTACATGTAAGGGCAGTAAAGGGTTTTGAGGGTCAGTAATCACTTGAGTAAGTGAGAATGGTAAGGAGCGCTGCAGGATGATTGCAGTCCCGCACGCACACCTGGAGTGCCATACTCTGTCAAATCGGTGATGCGCTAAAAAGGGACACTGATTACCCGTCAGATGCATTTCTTGTAATAGAAGGACGTCTGGGTTAACCCTCCGGGCATATTTTAGAACCTCTGTTCGTTTGATTTAGTCTAGTAGGCCGTTAAGGTTCCAAGAAAGGCATCTCAGGGGTTCACCCCCACTACAGGGACTGGGCTTTTGTAACAAAGCGGCAGTGCAGGGGTCCAGCAAGTGGGATAATTAAGATGAATCGGGTCCATGTCCCTGGTGAGGGTAGGGCACTTCTGGGGTCACTATCAGGATCGGTCAGGGGAAATTCTTGGATGTGGTGTACGGTGCTGTCGTAAAATAAAATAACACAACTGAAGGATGGAAGAACAGTCCAGGTGAAAAACCCCAACCAACCCCCCACCCCATACTTCCCCATCTGTCATCCAGTGAAGAAGGCTTGAAGTACAAATAGATGGTTAGTTAGTTGTGGGGCGTAGTGTTGAGTTACATGTTGGATCCCTCAGTGTTTAAGGATTCTCGTTCCGTTGTGCCTTCTCCGGGACCAGCTCGTCACCCACGGGTGGTTGCAGTTGCGTTTCCGCGTGGCTCCTTATGGGGGTCTGTCATAGGGGCATTCTTCGATTGGCGGTTCGGGCACTCCTCAGTTCCCCAGGTCCATGTCGCCTCTGGCGTGTCAAAGAAGTACGATTTGCCCTGGAGCATCACTTTGAGGCGAGGTGGGAAGAGGAGTCTATAGGGCAGATTGAGGGCCCACAGCTTCTGCTTCACGTGAATGTAGGATCGTCTGTGGGCCTGCACTTCACTAGTGTAATCAGGAAAGATCATGATCTCTTGACCCCTTTGTGGAGAAGCTCTGGTAGTGAGCGGGCTTCTGTAGGATGGCATCCCGATCTCTGAAGTTTAGGATTCTCATAATTATTGGACAATGTGGGGTTCCTGGTGGCGGCATTGGAGCAAGAGCAAAGTGGGCTTGTTACACAACAAACCAGGGGTACAGGGTGTCCTCAGGCCTCCAGGATCTGATCCATTCTTCACTGAATGTGTTGACTTGAGTGGGCTCCGTCCCCTCGGGAAGGCCAACCAGGCGGAAGTTGTTCTGGCGGGAGTGGGTTTCGGCTCGCCTGTGGAGATCAGAGGTATGAGACAAAAGTTGCTTCACCTGCGTTTTTAGTGTTGAGACATCGTCTTCTACCTCTGGTAGGCGGGTTTCGGCTGCTGTTATGCAGGCAGTTGCGTTGCGGAGGTCCTGGTGAAGAAGGGCCATGTCCACCCGTATCTCACCTATCTTGGTCTCCATAGATTCTTGGCAGATCTTGATGGCGTGTAATATGGTAACCAGGACTCCGACAGGGTGGCCAGTCATGGAGGGCACAGTCTTGTTCTGGGTCGGGCCGCTCGTTGCATATTTCTCCATTCTAGTCTGAGTCTTTGGGCCTTCATACCTTTATCCTTCCTCATGATGGAATAGATCTTTAAGATGGGGGTCTGGTCAGCCCCATTGCGCACTTCTCCACTTGGGTCACTGAGGCACCAGTCGGCTCGGCCGGGTGCGACAGGGCAAGCCCGCTGCCCCAGGTCGGTTCTAGGCGAGGGTCGGGCCGGTAGGGCCAACACCGTCACAGGGCTCAGGTATGTTTGCAAAAGCAGGTGGTCTAAGGTTCCGAAAGGGGAGACAGTGCAGGGCAAGCAGTAGGGTCTGGGCTTCTAGCAGGTAGTATGCAGGGTTATGCGGCCATGTATGTGTAACCTGCAGTGTCCCGCTAGTCTCCTTCACAGGCCACGGGTCTCTCACTCCCACTCAGGTCTCTCACTCCCACTAAGTTGCAGTCAGGCCTACTTCTGGCTGAAGTCTGATGTCCCTTCTCCCACCACTGCTGCACACCAGACAGCAAACAGAGTACTGGGCCCCAAAGACGATTATGTTTTGGTCCTTGAAAACCAGCAATGGGTCCACCCGACTGATCGGGTCCAAAGGAGGGGGTGAGCCTCCTAGTCGGGTGAGTATGCGAGTTTGACGCTTGAGGATCAGCTGACCTCTGCTCTGTACTGTGATGTGGATTAATTAGGCTTGGTGGAGTGGCAGGATCTACAACACACTCCTCTGGTGGTCACATGCGGAATGAGGCAGCTGCTTCAAAGTCCTCCAGGGTCCCCTCCCCACCGCCCAGAGGCTCTCTGTGCCAGTGTATCAGTGGAGAGGGCCTCACATGCCACCCAGCCTCCACAGCTGCCATTGGTTTCAGCAGGGCCGGGGCGGAGGAGCAATGGTGTCTTTAGGGCTGAGTCCAGGGCTGGAGCCTCTCTGCCAGCAGGCCGCTGCAGGGCACCCGTCCCAGGCCACGAGTCCTCACACCCCCAAGCCCACGAGGCGTCCCGCCGGTCGCGGGCTAAGTGAACTGCCGGCCAGCCGCAGCGGTCAGCAAGTGTGGCTCACACCCGGGGTCTATGCTGCCCCAGGGCGTAGCGCACTGGTGCCGCTTCTGCTGCAAGGCTCCTTCCAACCCCCTCAGCACTCGCGGCAGGAGTTGCGCCCGCTCCGGATTGCTCTGCAACCCTCCTGTTAAAATGTAAAATCTGATTCTCTCATTTTTTGATTAAGCTATGCCTCATCCATTTTTCACCCCTGCCCTACTTCAAGACCGGCTCTATCCTTGACACCGCATCTGTTTAAACATGAGTAAAGAATCTAGATTGGGGCATTTTAGGCTATGTATACATGCAGAGTCAGCACAAAAGAACAGCTGGCATCTGCTTGGGGTTTTTCAGACAATGGTAAAGCCTCAAGTAAAGTTTACTCAGATAGCATATCTTGTTGTGCTGCCTTAGGACGCGACAATTGCACAAGACACCAAGGCTGTCAATTCTTATCGTTACATAATTTGAGTGTTTTTCCCAAAGCTCTACTTACCTCTGGATGTCCCTTGTTTGTGATCTTTTGCTATAAAAACCCATGTAACCATCGTTCAGTGTGCTTCCTCCTAGAGTATCTCTATGGTGCTTGTTGGATGAGCCCCCATTCATGAATGCTAATAAATGACCCTTGGTTTGTACTTCACTCCAGTGTCAATTCCTCCTTACTTGTTAAGAACTCGTGGACTAAGAGTGACCCTGCACCAGTGGATTTTCAATAATCCACTTCCACAAATTGGCACCCAAACGTGGGGCCCCATCAAAGGCTTGCAGTCGGACCAGGGAAGGAGATTGTGTCGATAAGACGAACTTCACTGTGGAGCGCACCACCTGAAGAGACTAGTTCTCGTGTCCAAGGTGATTTTTCAGCCCTCAGACTCTGATCTTCCTGGCGGCTGCTAACCTTGACTGGGGCCCTCGGATGGTCATTCTTTTGGATCAGGGAGGATCGACAGGTGGGAGTTGAAGACTATGAATAAGGTAGATTTGTACTGAACCGGTTCATTTGGTTACTTGGAATTTGTCTGGAATTTGTTTGGAATCTGTTTGGAATTTGATTCAACCTTCTTTGTAAATTGCTATTTGGTATTGATTAACATTTTTTCCTACAGGTAATGTAAGAATATTTTTTCATTTCTCTCTGTTTATAAGTTTTTTATATCTTATATAACATGCCTGTATTTAGCACACTTTGGAAGTTTTGTTACTGCTGCTGCGATAAGCAGAGCATTTTGGAAGCAAGTCAGCCGGCGCCACCAGAAGGTTCCACCGAATTTTGAGATGTACATTAAATATGGTATTTGTTCCATCATGTATAATGCATTGTGCAACAAATATACAAAACGGGATCCCCAGTTGCAATGGCCATTAGAGGGAACAATGGACCCTCACAAACTCGAGTATTTAGAGCATGGGTACTCACAAACTTTCTCTTGGGGGCCAAATTTACAGTGTGGTTTGTGCCCGAGGGCCGTATCGGTGGGGTCGGGGTCAGCGGGGGAGGTGGCGGGGCTAGAGCAACAAAAAAACTGTGACCATGAGGTTGAACACAGGTCCCTGCAGCGGACGCCTTCATCCACTGAGCTACCAGACCCGGCATACACACATCTCTTTCTCTCTGTCTCTGTCTCCCCCCCCTCTATCTCGCACTCTCTCAGTCTCCCTCCTTCCATCCCTCTCACTCCCTCACTCGCATTCTCTCGCCCTCACTCCCTCCCAGTCTCTCTCTGACTCATGCACTCTGACTGTCTCACTTCCTCTCCCTCTCCCTCTCCCTCCCTCACTCTGACTGTCTAACTCCCTCTCTCTCTGTCTCCCTCTCTCTCCTTCCCTCTCCCTCTTTCCTTCCCTCTCCCTCCCTCTCCTTCCATCTCCTTCCCTCTCCTTCCATCTACTTCCCTCTCCTTCCCTCTCCTTCCCTCTCTCACATCCCTTACCCTCCCTCTCCTTCCCTCTCCCTCACTCCCCTTCCCTCACCCTCACTCCCCTTCCCTCCCCATCCCTCACCCCCTTCCCCTTCCCTCCCCTTCCCTCTCTCCCTCACTCCCCTTCCCTCTCTCCCCCCTCACTCCCCTTCCTGCTCTCCCTCACTCCCCTTCCCTCATTCCCTTCCTCACTCCCTCTCCTTCCCTCATTCCTTCCCTCACCCCTCTTCCCTTACTCACTCACTCCCCTTCCCTTACTCCTTCCCTTACTCCCTCCCTCACTCCACTTCCCTCACTCCCCTTCCCTCCCTCCCCTCCCAACCCACCCCTCCCTCCCCTCCCCACCCACCGCTCCCTCCCCTCCCCTCCCCTTCCCTCACTCCCTCCCTCACTCCCCTTCCCTCACTCCCCTTCCCTCACGCACTCACTCCCCTTCCCTCACTCCCCTTTCCTCACTCTCTTCCTCACTCTCCTTCCCTCACTCTCCTTCCCTCACGCCCCTTCCCTCACTCCCCTTCCCTCACTCCCCTTCCCTCACTCCCCTTCCCTCTCTCCCTCCCTCACTCCCCTTCTCTCACTTCCTCCCTCGCTTCCCTTCCCTCGCTCCCTCCCTCATACCCCTTCCCTCACTCACTCACCTCCCCTCACTCCCCTTCCCTCATTCCCCTTCCCCCACTCCCCTTCCCCTTCCCCCACTCCTCTTCCCCCACTCCCTCCCTCACTTCCCTTCCCTCACTCTCCTTCCCCCACTCCCCTTCCCTCATTCCCTCCCTCACTCCCTCTCCTTCCCTCACTCCCCTTCCCCTACTCACTCACTCCCCTTCCCTTACTCTTCCCTTACTCCCGCCCTCACTCCCCTTCCCTCACTCCCCTCCTCTCCCTCCCTCCCCTCCCCTCCCCTCCCTCCCCTCCCATTCCCTCACTCCCCTTCACTCACTCCCTGTCCCTCACTCCCCTTCCCTCACTCCTTCCCTCACTCCCCTTCCCTCACTCCCCTTCCCTCACTCCCTTCCCTCACTCTCTTCCCTCACTCCGTCTCTCTCACTCCGTCTCCCTCACTCAGTCTCCCTCCCTCTGTCTCCCTTTGTAGCCCTCCTCCCTCTGTCTGTCTCCCTCCCTCTGGCTGTCTCCCTTTCTCTGTCTCCCTTTCCCTCCCTCTCCCTCGGTCTCCCTCCCTTCCCCTCCCTCCTTCTTCCTCTGTCTCCCTCTGTCTCCCTCCCTTTCCCTCCCTCCTTCTCTCTCCCTTTCCCTCCCTCCCCCTCTCTCTCCTTTTCCCTCTGTCTCCCTCCCTTTCCCTCCCTCCCTCTCCCTCCCTTTCCCTCTCTCCCTCCCTCTCCCTCTGTTTCCCTCTGTCTCCCTCCCTTTCCCTCCCTCCCTCCCTCTCATTCTGTCTCCCTCTGTCTTCCTCCCTTTCCCTCCCTCTCCCTCGGTCTCCCTCCCTTTCCCTCCCTACCTCTCCCTCTGTCTCCCTCCCTCCCTCTCCCTCTGTCTCCCTCCCTCTACCTCCCTCTGTCACCCTCTGTTATCTCACCCTGCCTGTGTGTGCCCAGGCTGAGACAGCTTCCCGGGCACACACACAGCCGCACCCGAGCACTTCATAGATCTTTAAAAGACCATTCACATGTTAATGAGGCATTGTTGTAGTTCACCTCCTCTTAGCGCCCCTGCAGCTCTACTCTGACTATTGATGGAATGAAACGCCCGGCCCCAACAGAGCAGCAGAGTCTCTCAGAGTGTCGCAGCCCCAACTGGCAATGTTTGCAGACACTCTCTAAAAATGTTTTTTTAAAACATGGGTACGATGTCTGCAAGGTCCGCGGGCCGCCAAGGAAAGCTTGCCGGGCCGCTGACGGCCCGCGGGCCGTACTATGAGTACCCGTGATTTAGAGAAACAATTGCTTTTAAAGAAAGTTAGGCCAGCTATGTTTGACAGTTTGCGTATGTGGAGGAAAGAAGTAAAGGAGCGGCAGCTCAAGTCGGAGAAGGTACTAAGGAAACAAGAAAGGAAGACAGAGTATCAGAAGTATAAGGAATTGAAAGATAAGGAAGTTCAGGAGAAAAAGGAATGTTTAGATCGAGAGCATAGATTGCTGATATCTAAGGAATATATAGTCAGACCAACAGTAACAGCATAAATCCACCATGAAGATATGGATTCAGATATTGATGGATTATTGATTGAACGGCCCCCACCCCCAGATGTACCTTTAACGCCTCTTACCCCTGGACCACCAAATGTCATTCCCCCTGTACCTCCGGTTCCACCTCCTTTGCCCGTAGTTGTCCAGCTCCCTATTATCGAACCAGTACCGGTACATCTCTTACCCCCTCCATCCCAGGCCACTGTACCCCCATCCCTGGCCACTGCACCTGAAATGACTGATGATCCCATACTTTCTGTATCGGTCTCGACCCCTCACATTCTTCATTCTACTGCACCTCAGTTGCATCAGGAAGCAATAAGGTTGATAGTATTAAAATGGTTAAGTAATTTAGAACTGGAGGTAGGAGAAATGATAGATCAGATACAGGATTTTTCAGAGGGCCAGCCTCTTTGTTTGGTAAATTAGCTTTCTCATCAACTTATAGCTCAATGGGAGATGACTACAGGACAGAATGGTCCAGATGAAGTTAGAGCTATTAATCGACAGTTTCAGATAGGAGCCTTCCCTGTAAGTAGAGTTAACACTACCATAGCAACAATAATTGGATATCGTAATGAACTTTCTTCCTCTCATCGAATAAGACCCATTAGGGAAGCTGTGCCACAGTTCATTCCTGGAAGAGGGAATGCAGATAATGATGACTCTAATAGTCCCAATGCTAGAGCCCTTTTTTGTACGATTGGATTTATAATCCCTGGGAAAGGACTGATGTACACACTTTAAAAGCCTCCTTACCAGACATATGGAAAAACCCTAGAGCTGATGTACAGGCTGCCATTGATTCCTGTGTCATGATCTTAGCTGATATTGTTTTTTTTTGGTATGATCCTGCCACCGGATATGTGTTGACTTACTCTGAAACAGAATCATTCTGCTGATTTTGGAGGAGACTGGACTGCCATCATAGCAGCCGACAGGGATAGGAAACCTGGTCATAAACCTAGTCAGCTCATACTGGATCTTCCTGGTAACATACTTACTTATATAAAAATGATGGTTCCGGCAAGGAAAATAGATTGGGCACTTCTCTCTGCTTGTAAACAAAAACAGGGCGAGGCCATCCCTGATTTCTTTACTCGCTTTGAGGAAGTGTTCCGAGATTTTAGTGGACAAGATACTTCTACACCTACGGGTGTGCATTTATTTGTAGATCGATTTGTGGGAAACTTACTTCCCGAGGTATCTGTTCGCCTAAAAAATTCTGAGAGTACCTGGGCTTCGGTAACTGAAAAAGCTATATTAGATATGGCTCAGTATTATCAGAATCAAGTGGCCACTGAGGAAGAACGGAAAGAAGGAAAACTAAAAGAATTGAAAACTAAGCTAATGATGGTCCAGGCCTATGGACCCCAAGGTCGAGGTCGTGGTCAAACCTTTGGTCAGAATTTCAGACAAACAACTCCAGTAGGGCCACCGCGTAGACAAACTCCACTAGGGCCGGATCAATGTGCTTATTGTAAGGAGAAAGGACATTGGCGCTCCAAATGTCCTGTTTTAGCTTCTGGTGGAAGAGGAAGGGGACAAGTGAATGGTAGCCGGGGGACTCCAGTTCCCCGACAGCAGCTACAACAAGCTTAAGCTCTAGAGAAAAATAGGTCAGAAAATTATTTTGATCAACAAAATAATCAATATTCTATGGAGGCTGTGAACCCCCCCAGCAGAGCAGGTATCAGACGATAGCGACTAATCAAGGAAGAATGGCAAGACAAGACATATACCACAACACATTTCACATAATGGCCACTTAGGGATGTATGATGCTTATATTTTGATACACAAGATGTGCCACTGTTATGTTATGTTATGTTAGTTAAGCTTATATAGCGCACAAATCACCGGGGGCATCTCAGCGCTTACCTAGCGAAATGAGGAAAACATCCAGTCATATTAACAGAAATGTTAGAAAAGGAATGTTTTCAGCAGTTTTCTAAAGACAATGTAGGAGGTGCATTTTCGCAGGGCAATGGGAATCTGGTTCCAGTATTTCGGGGCGAGGTATGAGAAAGCTCTCCCCCCGTGCGGGTTAGACGGCTACGCGGAACCTTTAGCAGAGCCAAAGAGTTAGATCTTAGGTTGCAACCCGAAGCCTGCTTTATGCATTTCTTCTGCAAGTAAAGAGGGCCATTGCCATTCACGGCCCTATATGTGAGACAGCAAATCTTAAAAGAAGAGCGCTTCTTAATTGGCAACCAGTGAAGCTGTTTCAACAGCGGGGCCGAAGAAGAGCCTGGGGGACGATTCAAGATCATCCTTGCTGCGTTATTTTGTATTACCTGCAGTTTAGCAAGCAGTGTCTCACCTATTTCCGCCAACATTGCGTTCCTGTAGTCCAGGTGACTCATAACCATCGCCTAAACCAGAGTTCTCCGTTAGTCAGTTGGCAGGTAGGGAAGAATCCTATGTAAGAGGCGAAGGCTGTAGTAGCAAGAGCTGATAGTGGTTGCTACGTGATCCTTCATGGTGAGAGTAGGATCTAGTTTCAGCCCGAAGTTTTTCACAACCTGGGCCGGCTTGGGAGCAGTTCCCAGCTGTTCGGACTACCACGCTTGTGACCAAATGGAAGAAGCTTTGCCCATGAGCATGATCTCGGTCTTACTGGGATTCAATTGGAGGCAGTTCTCTGATATCCAATTGGAAATCGCGAGCATGCCTGCTGCAAATCGGGTTTTCTGGTTCTCCAAACCGGAACCGATTACAAACATCAGCTGAGTATCATCAGCATAAGAGATAATTTTGAATCCAAACGGTTCGCCAATTTTAGCTAAAGGGGCCATATAAATATTAAACAATGTAGGGCTTAGCCGGGAGCTTAGCTAGCGCTTACTTTCAGTGATTAATTGCATCAGTGACATTGTTTTAGTACAATATTTTCGTGGTCTTACCTAATTTGCGCCGTTTTTTAAAAAGTAGAATTCTTGTTGCTGTCTTTGGGGGAAACACCTGTGTGGAAAGGGTGGGAGAACTGTCCTATTTAGGCAGGGGCTCTGTCAGCCGGTCGCGGCTCCCCAGTGTGGCTGGAGTGTGTCCGCCATCTTGGGGAGGTACCGCTGGGTTTGCGGGCTAGTGGTTGCAGCCTCGCCTGCCTGCTCACCTCTTTTGCTATAAATGCACACACTAAGGCGCCCGCGCAGCAGACGAGCGCTGTGGGCGCGCCAGAGGCAAGCCCGTCTGCGCCCGTCCGTGCCGGGCCGTCACCTGTCGCCAGGACCCCTGCATCTTTGTCATTGTGAATCAATTAGATATACACGGGAAGGGCTTTTGGGTATAGCCTCCGAGTGCCTTTCGGCACCTTGGGTGCTTCAGGAGCCGTCTTTTGAGTGCCAATTTTGTGCTTTTAAGGTGGGTTCTCTGGAGCAATTTTCATGTGCACCCAACCTCATTGAATACAAGTTTTTTAGCCTTAACTGTCGTTCTTTGGTGAGGCACCATGCCGATGTATTTGACCTTTTAATAGACAAGTGCCCTGATGCCCTCTTCCTTACAGAAATATGGCTTACCCAGGAAGCAGTGGCGGAGCCATGGTTAGCCTTCCCCAATGGTTATACGCTAAACAGTATTAATAGAGAGGGGGGGTGGCATTGCTGTGGTGGCAAAAGAAGCCTACGCAGTTAGCCTGGTCATAGAGGGGATAGCGGGCTGTGAAAGTGCTTTGTTTAAAACTAAGCTTAGCTGTAATCTCACAATGTCTGGTCTTTTAATCTACAGACCCCCTGGGCCTTCTGGTATTTTCCGAGAAGATCTAGTGAATAAAATCAGACAAATAGCCAGCAAGGCGGCAAATTTTACCATCATGGGGGATCTCAATCTTTACCTCGAGATGGAAGGGATGGCCGAGATCGCCAGTTTTCTGGCGGACTTGGAAGCCTTCCAGCTGCCGCAACACGTCCTTAAGGGTACTCACGTGGCTGGTCACTTGCTGGATCCCATCTTTTCCAATCTCAGTTGTTTACAAACTTTCTCCCCGGTCCCGCAGGCCTGGACGGATCATTCATTGGTGACATTCTCCCTGCAGTGGCGGGGTAGAGCTGATGTGGCCCATCCAGCCACTGTGAAAAAACGGCTCTGGCACAAGCTAGATCATGATGTGCTTGCTTTGTGGTTAGCGGAGCATAGACCCCAACTTCCCTCAGACATCGAGGGGGCGAACTCGTGCTTTCACGGTTTGGATAGTTGCATCCCGGCTAAATGGGGTGGCAAAGGACGCCGGCTTTCGAACCCATGGTTCAATGACTCGCTAACTCAGGCAAAGAAGCGGTGTAAGCAGCTAGAGCGAGCCTGGCGCCGCTCCTACGAGAATTCTGCAAAATTAGAATATCGAGCGGCGGTTAAGGATTACCATAAGCTTATTCGAAGAACACGGGCGGAGTTTGTAGCCAATAAAATCTTGGCCAGCTCCAATCCCGCCAAGACAATTTTCACCATGCTCAAAAATATGAAGAGCGCGGGCGTGACCAGTGCCTCTCCTGTAGCCTCTAACCATCAATGCAAGGCATTAGCGAGTAGAGCAGATTTATTAGGGCCTCTCTCATGAGACTATTCCTGCTGAGAATGTCCTCTCTGGAGGGGTGGACACTATGGAGGGCAATTGTCAGTCTTTCCTTCCTTTGCCGACGCCCCAGGAATTCGAGGCCTTGTGCTTCAAAATTAAGTCTGGCTCCCCAGCTGACCCGATGTCATCTGCCCACTTTCGTCAGTTCCACTCATCTATTGCCCCCGTGGGCCTAGAATTGGCCAATCTATCTCTGAAACTAGCCTCCGTCCCTAGGGCGTGGAAGCACGCTAAAGTCATTCCGTTGATAAAAAAGCCATCTCTTGATCCGGAAGACCCTGGCAATTATCGCCCTATATCCCAGCTGCCTTATTTGGACAAGCTGGTAGAAGCGCATGTAATTTCCATCCTGTCTAAGTTTATTGACGAGTTTAACATCTTCGACGCATCTCAACATGGGTTTCGCCCTCGCCATAGCACCGAGTCAGCGCTCCTTGCTGTAACCAAATCCATTCAGAGTAGGCTGGATGTGGGAGACTCCACGGCCTTGGTTCTATTGGACCTAAGTGCCGCTTTCGATACGGTGTCTCACGCGATCCTTCTTAAACGCCTCCGTGCAGTTGGAATTAGGGGTGGTGCCCTGGATTGGATCCGGTCCTTCCTGGCAGGGCGGTCCTTCCAGGTTTTTGTGCCACCTTTCCACTCCCAGGATTATGCCCTGCGCCAGGGGGTACCTCAGGGCTCTATTTAAGCCTGCTATTGTTTAACCTTTATTTGAGACCCTTGGCGGAAGTGGCTAGAGACAGGGGGCTGTTTTTGGTGTCGTACGCCGACGACACCCAGTTGATGATTGCCTTTTCTAAAAACTGCTGTGCCAACTTGGAGAGGTTTAAGGAGGACTTGTCGGTTATCTCGGATTGGATGAGGGCTAATTGCCTTCAATTAAATGCCAGCAAATCCGAGATCTTACTATTTGGGAAGGACCAGGAACTCTGGTCCGAACAGTGGTGGCCTGACCATCTTAAACCCGCCCCGTCTCCTAAGGAGGCTATTAAGAACCTGGGTGTCTGGGTTGATAATGGACTGACATTTGAAAAACAGACAAAAGCTGTTGCCGCTGTTTGCTTTGGGCTCTTGAGAGGACTGAGACCTTTGCTTGGTTTCTTTCCTCCTAGAGTGCGCCAGACTATCGTGAAGGCTTCTGTTCTTGCTAGGCTTGATTATGCAAATTCCCTATATTTAGGTGCCAACAAAGCCAGCATCAAACGCCTGCAGAGGGTTCAGAACGTGGTAGCGCGTCTGTTAGTGGCTCTTCCCAAATCCTGTTCGGTGGCGCATGTGCTCCCCAAGCTTCATTGGCTTCCCATCGAACAGCGCATTCAGTTTAAGGTGCTGTGCATCTCTTATAAAATCTTGATGCACCAAGCTCCTGCTGGGTTATCCTGTTTACTGATGCCCTACATGCCCAAACGCGCGTTGCGATCTGCCGACCGTGGGCTTGTCTGTGTCCCTCGAGTCTGGAGAGCGAGGGCTGGGGGCCGTTCGTTTGGCCTCTTAGCAGCTAAACTTTGGAACTCCCTCCCTGCGCACATTAGAGGTATCCCAAATCTCTTGATGTTTCTAAGTCTATAAAAACTTGGCTGTTTCCATTATCCGATGTCTAGGCGCCTCCAGGTCTCCCTGTTCTCTCTTTGGTTTCTGGTCTGCGCTGGGACGCCTCGTTGCTGAGGCAGCCATGCGCACTACAAATCCCTAATAAAAAAATTAGGCAGGAACCCTGTGGAACTCCCTTGTTCAAACGGGATTTCTGCGAAAAGTAGGGCCCCAGCATGATCCTCTGCCACCTATCGGACAGAAAATTTCTAAGCCATTTCAAGGCTAAGCCTCGGATGCCACATAGATGTAATCTTTCCACAAGCAAAGTATGAGAGATGGTATCAAATGCCACAGAGCGATCTAAAAGGATCAGAACCACGGATCCCCCGGCATCTATTTCCTGCCTCAGAGAGTCAGTAACTGCAAGAATGGCCGTCTCAGTACTGAAACCTGGCCAAAATCCCGATTGAGAGGGATCTAAGATCTTATTGGACTCAAGAAATGAGCTCAGCTGCCTGTTTATAATGGTTTCCAGGTGTTTATCAACAAAGGTAGAAGAGATATTGGTCGATAATTACCAAGCACCTGATGGTCGGCTGTAGGTTTCTTCAGGATGGGACGAACATACGCTTCTTTCCAAGCAGTAGGAATGATACCGGATTGAATAGAGCTATTAAAAATGTTAAGAATTTCTGGGGCACAGGTAGAAAACAGGACCGCCATGATTTTTGGTGAACTTAAGTCCCCTGGCGAGCCTGATTTTGATGCAGATAGCAGTTTAGACACTTTCAATGTGGTTGTTTCAAAATGATCCATCATGTTCACTAATGAAGTATCAGGTTCATTTTCTCTGGTTAAGATAGCCAATTCTTGGGGTGCACTCGTAGGAAAGTTCACATAGATTGACATAATTTTTTCTTGAAAGTAACTTGCTAACACATCGCAAAGTTCTTGGGATTCTTCTGGAATTTGTCTGCAAGCTAGAGGAGAAGCACATTTTTAAACTATATTAAAGAGGGCTTTAGCCGAATTGTTAGCCTGATCGATTTGCCCTGTGATGTAGGTACGCCTAGCCATTTTTATATTCTGATGATAGCCGACCAGGGCTATTTTATAAGCTTGTCTATCCCATGGATCTTTGCTGCCTCTCCAGCATCTCTCCAGAGATTTGCATTTTGACTTCTCGGTTTTTAGCTCAGGTGTGAACCAAGGCGTAGAGTGTCGGCGCTGAGCAGCATTATATTGGCATACAGGGATTAGGCGATCCAAGGCAGTTTCTAAGTGTGAGTTGAAACATTCCAACTTTTTAGATGCATCCCGGTCGTCAGACTCAAACTCTTGTGAATAGGGATGAAAGGCCTCGCTAAAAGATTCCAAAGAAAGTTTATTGCAAGGTCTTCGTGCTACCTTCGGCTTCCGTTCCCTAATTTGAGTAGAAATCAGGGTTAATGGGGTTGATAGGTGAACATGACCATAAAATGGTCAGTCCAAGTTAAGGGATATGAAGGGTAAGTGTTGATATAAACCATATTTATGAAAATTAAGTCCAGGGAGTGGCCTGCACAGTGAGTGGGGCCCAACACCCTTTCGGAGAGCCCGATTAAGTTCAGACTAGTTATGAGCTTATTGACTTCAGGATTGTCAAGGTCTTCGCCATGGAAATTAAAGTCTCCCAGCAAAATAAATTTGCTGGAGGCGAGGAGGACCTGCATGGCAATTTGTTCAATAAGATAGGTAGAGAAATTAGCTCTTGGCCCTGGGGGCGGTAAATAAGTGCACCATTCCAGCTATCAGTAGGTGATATGGTAATGTTAAAAATGCCCAATTCCAGTCTATCGTTGCCCAGTGTGGAAGTCCATTGCACCTTCAGATGGTGCTTAAAAGCAATAGCAATGTCTTCTCTGGTCTTTCCTGCTCTATCTAAATGAATGAATTTATATCCCTCTGGAATGGCCAAATTAATAGAAGGGTCATTTGTAGGAGTGAGCCATGTTTCAGTAATAAAACAGATTTCTTGTGAGTGGGAGGAGATCAAATCTCATATTTCAATAGGATGTTTAGCTAGGGATCGGACATTGCATAAGATATACTTAGGACTCCTAAAATCCTCATTCAGTGCAGTTTGAAATTCAGAGATTGGGGGTGTGTTCAGATTACTCTGAAAGCAGCAGAATCTGCAGGCGACCGGACCTTCCAGGGCCATGGGAAGCTTGGTTAAGCAATGAATATTAGGCACCTGGTTTATTAAACCTGTCATTTTGATGTCACACAAGGCTTCACTAGTGTACCTTATACGGTCCGTCGTCCGAGTAGTGGTCCCATTTTTAGCAGCATTTCCTGCCTCTTGGCTCGTTCGGGTGCGGACGGGCGCAGACGGGCTTGCCTTTGGCGCACCCGCTGTGCGGACGTATTGGGATGGTCATTTATAGTGTGAGGCAGAAACAGCTAGCCCGCACACTCAATTTCCCCCCAAGATGGTGGCCTTGTGAATGCCCGAGTCCCTCCACTGGTCAGCACCTAATCGGCTGAGACGGTGAAGGGGTATGCGTGTGGATGTTAAGAAAAGCAGCAAGATCGTGGGGCAGGTAGGTGCTGGCAACAAGTGAGTAACACACAATTAAAAAGCAGTTAAAAAGATTCCCGGCTTTCAGCCTCGGGAATCGCTAGGGTAAATGCGTGCGTACTAGGGAGCCCTTTTATGCTGTGAGCAAAGAAAAACTAGCCCGCACACTCAATTCCCCCCTTGATGGCGGCCTTGTGAATGCCCGAGTCCCTCCACCGGTCAGAACCTAATTGGCTGAGACGGTGAGGGGATATGCGTGGGGATGTTAAGAAAATCAGCGAGATCGTGGGGCAGGTAGGTGCTGGTGACAAGTGAGTAACGCACAATTAAAAAGCAGTTAAAAAGATTCCCGGCTTTCTGCCTTAGGAATCGCTAGGGTAAACGCGTGCGCATTATGGAGCCCTTCTATGTGAGCAAAGAAAAACTAGCCCGCACACTCAATTGCCCCCAAGATGGCAGCCTTGTGAATGCCTGAGTCCCTCCACCGGTCAGCACCTAATCGGCTGAGACCGTGAGGGGGTATGCGTGGGGATGTTAAGATAAGCAGTGAGATCGTGAGGCATGTAGGTGCTGGCGACAAGTGAGTGACACACAATTAAAAAGCAGTTAAAAAGATTCCCGGCTTTCCGCCTCAGGAATGTTGAGGGAATTTGGATTATAGTTGATGTACACTAATGCATACTTCACCGCTGTATTGTTCGATTGTTGATGTATAACTTAAATGACAATAAAACTTAAAAAAAAAAAATAATAATATTCTATGGAGGATTGGGAATCAGAGGAAACTGTGGGAACGCACGTTGCCAAGGACAGCGTAGGACAAGGAGGTAGATCAGTCAGGACCCTATATAACAGCCACCATACTTGGGCAGGATCATAAATATTTTGTGGATACAGGGGCGTCACGCAGTGCGATATCTCAGAAACTGGTCCCTGGGACACCCTTGTCTGGCCAAGTAATTACATCGATAGGGTTTGATGGAACACCAACTCCTAGCCCTGTGTCCCAATAATTGTCTTTGCAGGTTGAGAATTGTATTGCTTCAGCCCCCTTTTTACTTCCCCCACATGCTCCTGATAATTTGATGGGACTTGATCTTTTGCAATATTTCCATGCTACTATACATCGTTCCCCATCTGGAGTACATGTCATTTTTGGGAAAAAGACTTTGCCTAAGCAATATAATTTCTCTTCATGTTTGGATCTTGATTCTGTTCCTCCATGTGTTCGGGATACTGCTGACACAGATGTGGGAAGAATCGACATTTCTCCAGTAGACATACAGGTTCGGGAGGGTGCTTCCTTACCAAGGGTCCCGCAATATAAAATATCGAAAGACAATGAAGATGCTCTAATATCTATCATTGACTACATGAAACGTACAGGAGTTGTTGAGGAAGTATCCTTTAATGTATGCAATCGCCCCATTCTTCCTATCCTAAAACAGGGCGGTGGAACAGGGGACAAGATTTACAGATTTGTGATTGATTTAAGAGAAGTAAACAAAATAGTGATTCCTTAATATCCGGTTGTCTCTGATATTACGACCTTGTTGACATTAATCCCACCTACAGCCACTGTATTTTCTATTATTGACCTCAAGAACGCTATTTTCTCTATTTCTATACATGAGCATAGTAGATATTTGTTTGGATTCTCATTAAGGGGCTGCTTATTTAGATTTTGTAGAGCTCCACAAGGTTATACAAAAAGTCCTAGCATTTACAGTCAGGCACTTAAACGACAGTTGGATGAACTTCTTTTGCCACCAGGAGTTACACTTGTGCAATATGATGATGACATTTTGTGGCAGCAGACACAGTTGAGCATTGTAAAGAGGCCACTCTTTCCCTATTGCATCATCTTGCTGTTAAGGAACATAAAGTCTCTAAGAATAAGGTGCAATTTTGTCATTCTGAGGTCACCTATTTGGGTCACCTCTTGTCTAAGGAATGGCGCACTCTGACTAAAGACAGGATTCAAACTATCCTAAAAATACCCATTCCAAGTACTCAAAAAGAAGTCAGGGCACTTATTAGGAATTACTTCCTATTGTAGACAGTGGATCCCCAACTTTTCACTTATCATCAAACCTTTTTTGTGCCTTGTTACTAAAGACATTCCCTTTCCTCTACCATGGACATCTGAATGTCAAAAAGTATATTGGCAGCTTCATGCATTCCTTTGTTCTGCTCCAGTGTTAGAGACTCCAGACTATGCTAATCCTTTCATATTATATGTACACGAGAGAGAAGGATATGCATTGTCAGTTTTGACACAACCGTATGGTAGTAAGCATCGTCCATTTGCTTATTTTTTGGCTGTATTAGACTCAGTGGTTAGAGGACTTCCAGGCTGTCTTAGAGCGGTGCTGCCACAGCCATCTCTATATGACAATCTGAGGGGATAGTATTGAGTAATAAGCTTATGGTTATGGTATCACATTCCGTAGATGCACTCCTTAATCAGACCAAGATACAACACCTGACTAGCGCTAGACTCACAGGATACGAACTTACACTCTTGGCACCTCATATCACACTCAAGAGATGTTTGACATTGAACCCAGCTACATTGTTACCTTTGCCAGCTGAATAAACTCATGATTTGCACAACTGTATTTTTCTGACAGAAGAACAAACTAAGGGAAGAGTAGATCTTAAAGATACACCTTTGTTAGATCCTGAGGGGGAATTATGGATGGATGGTTCCTGCTTGAAATTACCCGACGGCTCCACCTCTGCATCCTATGCCATAACCACATTACAAACCGTGGTAGAAACAGCCCGTATTCAGCAAAAATCTGCCCAAGCAGCTGAACTCATTGCGCTTTTAAGGGCCTGTGAACTTAGTCAGTATGCATTTGGTGTGGCACACAATTTTGGCAAGCTTTGGAAGGAAATGAGATTCCTAACCGCCCATGGTTCAAAAATACAGCACGGTGAATTGGTAAATAGTCTTCTTAATGCCTTGACATTGCCAAAGAGTGTAGCCATTATCAAATGTAGTGCCCACAAGAGAATCACAGACAAAGTGGGACAAGGAAATGCCTTCGCAGATGAAGTTGCACGAAATACTGCAACTATACACACGAGGAGCATGTATGTATTACGATCCCAAGCTGAAAGAGGGGAAAATATGTATATGGAGATAAAAGAAATACAGCAGTTAGCTACGGAACAAGAAAAGGCAGGATGGAAAAAGGAAGGAGAATTGGATGATGAGGGATATTGGAGGTCAAAAGATATGTAAAAATGGAAGTTGCCCTATGCTTACTTATTACCTTTTGTGACTATGGCTCATGGACCTGCTCAAGTTAGTGCCAAAAACACTAACTCCCAACTAGAACAGGTTTGGGATAATCAGCACATTCGGAAAACAGCTGAGCATGTGCTTAAACATTGCATGATATGTCTACAGCACAATCCCGGGAAGGGAGTATCAACGCCTACCGGTGGATTTTCTCCATCCCAGGCTCCCTTTGAAGCACTTCAAATGGATTATATTCAGTTAGAGCGCTGTAATAATTTGAAGTATGTATTAGTAATGGTTTGTTCCTTTAGTAAATGGGTAGAAGCTTATCCAACCTTCTACCCTTGACACAGCCTTGACAACAGCTAAAATTCTCTTAAAGGAGTTCTTCCCCCGTTTTGGGGGTTGTAGAGTCCTATGGAGTGATAATGGCCCCACTTTACTGGCCAGATAATAGAGTACCTAATGAAGGGTTTAGGGGTAAAACAAATGTTTCATGCTGCTAATTACCCCCAGGCAGCAGGTCTAGTAGACAGGTACGATGCCACATTGAAACTAGCGAAGATACAGGCAACAACGGGCCTTAATTGGCCAGGTGCTTTACCCCTAGCGTTGTTATCTGTTTGTTCCATCCCACATAGTAAGATTGGCCTTCCTCCCTATGAAATAGTTTTTGGCAGGCCTATGAATGTATGGGGACCCCCAAGGCCAAATGTGATAAAGGAAATACAATACCCTATTTTGAGTGAATACCTGAAAAATTTGACTGAAAAGTTGTCTCTGATTTACCAGCAGGTGCATGAAGCTATACCAGACAACTCAGAGGGTCCGACTCATGGTCTCCAACCCGGTGAATTTGTCCTGATAAAGAATTTTCAACGCTCTAAGAATCTGGAACCTCGTTGAAAGAACACCGAGCAAGTCTTGCTGGCAACCCGAACTGCTGTCTGTGTCACCAACAGACGCAATTGGATAAACGCTGCAACTGTAAACAATCCCAGCAACTGTTCTCCAACCAGAAGGCAGAAACGATCTGAAAGACATCTTACACACTCAGAAAAGTGTTGCTCCTCTGAATGAAGACACTTTGTTTCCTGATCAAACTGTGCCTTCAGCAACAAGGTACGATTTACGACCAAGGAAGGGAAGGAGCAGATAGAGATACAGGAGGACCAGTTTCAATTAGTGGAACAGTTCGGCTGTGACATGGTAGGATCACAGAATCGGCTGAACTAGGTTCAGAGTGGGTTGTGATACGTGTTGAGTGATACCTGGATCTTTCTCCGACCTGTGGTTGTATCGATACCAAGAAGGAGAAATGCAGAAATTGGGATCTAAGTTGCTAAGCAATAACAAGACTCTGTGTATGGTGACTCTGATCATATTATTGATAATATTGGCAGCAGTTTTTTGGACAATGGAGAAAGTTATTCCGGCTCGAAACATATTGCCCACTACTACTCCTGTCACCACGGAACATTATTACTTCACTCTTCCCTATCATGAAAAGAAGCCTCGAATGTCATACCTCATTAACACTTTCATACAAATGTTACATCATACTAATAATGCTACGAATACTACCAACTGCCGGGTATGTGGAATGTTGCCAGCCCATCAGAAGAAGGGAGGATTGCCTCTCATTCAACTGCCATTTTCACATAATGGCTCTTGTGGAGCCTGGTTCGCACTTTTGTGGGCCTCTGAAATTACTAATATTACTCTAGTTGATGTAGGAAGACTCAATGCCCAGCTAAAAAAGTTTTTTTTACCCCGATGATGAAGGCCTTCCGCAGGCCAAAGGAACTATATGGGAAATGGAGGAGTATCGCAGAGGAAATTCCTCCACAAGACATGTTTTTCCTAACACTCGAACAGCCAAAGGTAATGGACCTCCTGTTATCACTGTAACCAGAGCCTGAGCAGATCTTTGTATGAGCAGTATTGGTAGTATTCCTGTGGGAAAAAGTGACTGTACTACAGTATTGAATATCACTGGAACGAACAATAATAGTTTTCTATCTTCCCATAACAATTACTTCATTTGTGGAAACAAAGGTTATTATCATCTAACATTTGGATGGTCCGGAATATGTTATGTGTCCTTTTTACTTCCTCCTGTGTTCTTAGCACCTGCATCTTATCTCAGAGGCCAACACCTATGTAATGATATTTCCTTGAATAGATTTAAAAGAGCTATGAATAATGATGAAGTAGATCAAACTGATACAGCATTACAGCATTACGTTGATTTTAAGTTGGGATTATTTTTCTTTGTTGGTACAGCCCTAAATAGTAAAAAGATTAGACGCCTGACCCAAGTGGTAGAAGCAGTAATTAATCAAACAGCAATGGCTTTTGGAAATAATATGGAAGAGCTCCAAATTACGAGAATTGTAACATTACAAAATAGGATGGTATTAGACGTGATACTAGCTGATCGTGGTGGAGCATGTCGCATTATCTGTAGTAGCTGTTGCGTATTTATCCCTGACCACGCCCCATCTGTTTATGACGCCATTTCCAGATTGTATAAAATAGCTGCGGAAATACACCAAGACCAAGGAACATGGACTTGGTCTGAGTGGTTACAGGGAATAATTTCTACTTGGAACTGGAAATTGTTAATGAGAATAGCAACCATAGGAATCATCTTTCTCACCTGCTGTTGCTGCATTCAATGTGCCCCTACGATATGTACAGCTTGTATAGCCACTTGTAATAATATTAAACCTCCCCTGATTAATGTTCATGAATCGAATCAAAAAATGATGATGCAAACTGAAATTTACGAACTTATGATCATCGATATACGAGATTAATATACTTTTAAAATGGATTCAGCATAGACTGATAAGGAAGAGCGTTTAAAATGTAAAATCTGATTCTCTCATTTTTTAATTAAGCTATGCCTCATCCATTATTTACACCTGCCCTACTTCCAGCCCAGCTCTATCCTTTACACCACATCTGTATAAACATGAGTAAAGAATCTAGATTGGGGCATTGTAGGCTGTGTATACATGCAGAGTCAGTGCAAAAGAACAGCTGGCTTCTGCTCCGGGTTTTACAGACAATGGTAAAACCTCAAGGAAAGTTTACTCAGATAGCATATCTTGTTGTGCAGCCTTAGGACGCGAAAATTGCACAAGACACCAAGGCTGTCGATTCTTAACCTTACCTCATTTGTGCGTTTTTCCAAAAGCTCTACTTACCTCTGGGCGTCCCTTGTTTGTGATCTTTTGCTACAAAAACCCACGTAACCAACGTTCAGTGTGCTTCTTCCTAGAGTATCTCTATGGTGGTTGTGGACTAAGGATGACCCTGCCCCAGTGGGTTTTCAATAATCCGCTTCCACACTCCCTCAGAGCCCCATGGCAGCTGGCCACCTCAGGGTGGGACTAAAAGCAGAAGGCCCAAGTATTATTTCTCTGACTCACTGTCGTCACCTGGCCCCTGCAGGACGTCCCACGGATCGTGGGCCGAGCACATCGCCAGTGCACCATGGGAAACATTGTGGCGCCCCCTCTGCCGCGGTGAGTGCCCCTTCTCACCTCGTGTTTCTGTGGCGGATGTCCTGCTTGCTCCGGGCCGGTGGATCATCCCCAGGGCCTCAGGGCGCCATAACATCACTGGGGGCTCAGCGGCATGCACCAGATCGAGATTCCAGTCTTTCAAGGCAATCTCGGCAGCCCAAACCCAGGGATCGCCACAACTCTCTTCTGGCTATCCCTCCGGGCACGGGTTAATTAGGAACCATTTTTCTTGGACTTGCCGCTCCGTCAGTGATCTCCAGCTGCCCTTCACCGCCCGCCCTGGCTCTTTTCTTGGGGATCAGGATCACCACAGATACGGGCACTTTGGCATCCACGGCGTCCCTGCTGAATACTGGGCACTGGAGGATCAGGTTGGCATTGGATTGTAGAAGGGTCTGGAGCACTCTCAGAGTGCGACCGTCATCTTGGCTTGCCAAGCCACGCCCCCCACAAGCATAGGTTTTAAACAACTTGTTATTCTGGGTGGGTGAAACAGACAGGATCTGATGCATCTCCCACACCAAATCTTGAGATACTGCATACTAGGTAATGAACCAATCTTGTCAAAAATAGTAAGAAACACATTTTATTTAAGTGTGGGTTAGTGGAACACCTTTCCCCAAAGGATACAAATACACACAAGAAATCTACACTGTAATCTTAAAATGCTTTGGGAATATAGTAATGCTTTGTTGAGGGGCAGGATATATAAAAAAGGGGACTTGCAGAGATGATCATTACAGTGAGCAAAATAAAGGTAATAGATGTGAATAATATGAACATTTGCAACAGAATTGATCATGTTTGATGTAGTTTGACAATAAATAAGCTCTTTCAGTTCCCTTCTTTCCACATCATATGCAATGCCTGCATTACCACCAAAATATTGCCAAGAATAGGATCATTCTAAATGGCACGCACTCATACCTGGTGATATTTTGTATTTTCCAGCTGGCAGTTTGCCTGGAGGCAAGAGCAAAAGTTGTCTATGTTTTGGTGGTGTGCAGATAGCAAGCTCCACTGTGTGGCCTTGAAGCATACTGTTTGTCATAGATGCTCCCTCTGGACTCCCTGAAGTTTCTCTTACCCAAGACCTTCTCACACTGACTTTATATAATATGTCTCAGCATTATTGAGGGAAAAATTTGACCTCTGATCTGTGATGTAAGGTGTGAATAGAAACGTGTGAATTGTCTTGCACATTAATTTAAAGGTACCGTGTTTACCTATAAATAATGTATTATATGAATATATAATAAGTGATGGGTGGAGGGTGCACAGCTAGTGGTTGTATTGAATTTCAAAGACAAGTTGTGGTGGCTCAACTTCGAACGATTGGGTGTTCTCCCAGGTGGCGTCTCCGTCCGGTGACGCTTACATTATGATAATAAGTAGTGCACACATCAATGTGGGCACATCCCTGTATTTGAGGCACTCCTTTGGGTTCATTAAAGACTCCAAAATGTTAATGAGTTCCTTTATTCATCAAGTTTTTATGTTCATGATATTTGTGGCATATCAGTTGCAAATGGTTTCAGGTTTATAACATATCAACATTTTATTATGCCATTCAATTGTGTCTCCAATGCATTTCAGGCATCCCAGCCCTTTATCAAGGAGTTCTAAAACGAAGAAGATATAACAAGCAGTCAATCTTATGTGAACAAACGTGTTGATAAGGTTAAAAAAGAGTGCAAGGTGTCCGTGCTCATAGTTTACAAAAAGCCGTGGTGTTCAAGGTCCGACTGTGTGGGTAAGGTGCATGATATGCCAGAAATATCATGAACATATAAACTTGATGAATAAAGGAACTCATTAACATTTTGGAGTCTTTAATGAACCCAAAGGAGTGCCTCAAATACAGGGATGCGCCCACATTGATGTGTGCACTACTTATTATTATATGAATATATGACACATGATCTCTTGATATACTCTCCACCTATAACACAAACATCATAATACTGTGAATACATACAAAGAAATCAATAGTGCCATAAGCAAAGTAGCTCCGGCTAAAGCTCAGGGGCTGGATAAGATCCATGGGGACCTCCTTCATAGTGAACCCTCTATCTGGGTCCCCTATTTATGAACACTGTATAATGCTATACGCCAGGAAACGGCGATCCCTTCAACCTGGGCTGGTGCAGAAATGTTGTATAAAAAGGGCTTACTACTCGTTCCCACAAACTATAGACCGATAAGTTTAATAGACGTCACACAGAAAAGTTTTGCCCGTGTGTTGCTGAATCGTCTACAGACATGGATGGAAAAAAATAAAATCTTTCAAGCAGGCTTCAGGGAAAAGCTGTCCACTACAAATCAAATCTTTAGGCTCCAACTTTTGCACTGGAAAGCAGATTTTAAGTACATCTTCGTGGACTTAAAATCTGTGTTTGATTTGGTTCCTAGAGATAAATTGCGGGTGGTCTGGGGGTTTCAAGCTTTCTATGCCTCCTCTTAAAGCTGCACCATGAAGACAATTATGCCCAAATTAAATTTGGCAAGCATAGAAAAGGAACTGCCCATATACCCATAGATAGTGGTGTCTGATAAGGTTGTGTTCTTGCACCCACCCTCTTTTGCTTATTTATCAATGTACTTGTCGAGACACTTAATGGGGGAAGGCCATTGATGCACTCAAGTTAGTGAACAGGAAAGTGCTAGCATTGATGTTCACTGACAATACGCTCCTGCTTTCTAAATCAACTGATGGGTGTATAGAGGATCCTTGATAGTTTTAATGCCTTTTGTAAATGTAGGGGCTCAAAATCAATACCCAGGAGACTAAATTTAGGGTCTTCAACTCACATGGTTCAACTCAACCAAACCCCTGCCTACAAGGGCTTCCGCTGGAGAGGGTGTCGGTCTTTGAGTATCTCGGGGTCACCTTAACTGAAAAAATGGACTGGGGAGTCCAAATTAACAAAGCTAAACTAAAGCTAATGCAGATCATGGGGGATTTGATCAAATTATGCAGGATCTCTACTCATAACCCCATTGGTCCGCTTGTTGAAATGTATAAAGTGCAAGCATGGGGTGCCTCTTTGTATGGGGCTGAAATTTGGGGGCATTGTTCATCATGATGTATTACTAAGACTGAGAACATCTTTGCAGTTATTTGGCCTCCCCTTCAGTTCTCCCTTACACTGCTGTGTCTGGACATTGGGTTAAGGCCATTTGTTGATGAAATTGCCCTCAGACCCCTTACATTCTGGCGTCGTTTATGGGCTACCCCGGAATTGGCAGATTATAGGGCAGAGCTCAGGGAGGTACATAGCCTACATGGTGCGGGAAAATTACCTTGGATAGCACATGTCAGGGACTCACTTTTGGCCATGGGCAGAGCAAGCCTTTGGTTTAATGCAGAGGCAGCCTGCCCTAGGATTTCAAGGAAGGAACTGGCCTGGAGCTATAGGGAGAGTAAATTTGCACAGCTACAGAGGAGACCAGCAGCAGGCTTGTTAACAGCGTTGTTCCTGTGAATTAAAAACCAGTACAGCTTGGAGCCTGTCTTGGATGACATTCAACCGGCTCTAGCCAGGAAGTTATACTTCCAATTCAGCCATGGGGTTCTCCCGCTGCGTGCAATCACTAACAAATGGGCTGGCACAATCCCTTTAGGTTGCCCTGCCTGCAGCATTGCAGAGGCGACAGAATACCACATACTCTTTTTTTGCCCTGGCTACAGGAAGGTTAGGCATCGCCGGCTGCTTCAGCTATGCAGAAACCTAGGCACACAGCATTGCGCAGAGGCATTCAGACTGCTGAAATACAACACACAATTGCCTATTGTATTTGCGGTGTTACGGTTCTTATTTTCTATCTGGTGTGTACGCAACAAGTTTTTAAATGCAAAGTATAGGTTCAAGATGCTAATACCGACATGTTGTAACTGGATTCGCTCATTTTATCTATCCTTATTTGTCTGAGGTTTTAAAAGTTATTTTTAATGTTTGTATTATGTTATATATTTGTTTTTATTAATATTTTAGATTTGTATTCATTGCTGTGTGGGGCAAAGGCTCTAAACAATGCTATTTATAAATTTGGTTGTGGGGGCTCGACCCTGTGCTCCCAAGGATTATTTTTACTGTTTTAATGAAATGTCACTCTGCATATGTACTTTAGTGGTTTATCCGAATAAAGTTTCTTTGAATTGAATTGAAATTGCAAACCATATTATGTTTTACAGCTTACATGTAAATGATAATGAGCACATGTTAAATGGAGGCTGTGAGGGGTCTCAAAAGCAGAAATACGGCAGGGTATACAACATGATGCCTTTCACAATGGGAAGCACTGTGGCTGGCACCAAGCAGGAGAACCCACAACATGGACACAAGGAGGTGTGAGTTCCCTGCACTTGGCTGTCATCAGCCTTCCTGAAGCAGTTATCACAGAGAAGACAAATGGGCAGACCTGGCCTAGAAACTTCCACACCTTGAACAGAAACTGTAGTCCCATCTTTCACCCCTATCATCTACCAAATGGCAGAACTCAACAAGAACTAATCATATGCCCCTTGCTAATAAAGTCTTTGTGGAATTTCTATAGGTATCTCTAGTTCCATCATCCTCACTTCAGTATCTGGATCTCCCAGTCCAGCCAAAGGAATGCAGCAATACACTGCCACTGCCCAGGGTATTTCTCCTCATTCTCCATCTTGTGCTACAACGAGGATTATCCAAAATGTCTTCCTCTGGCTTCAGTTCTCAGACTTATACAGATAGAGTCCTACTACCACCAATTTAACAGGCTCGCTATACATGCACATGTACTCCACATGCATACAGGAAGTCATTGCAAGTTCTCGGTTTCACATAGCAGAACTTGTGAGAAGTCACAGGCCACAATCTTTTCACGGACACAGATAAAAAGGTCTGGTCACACTAAAGAGTCACAAAATACAGTACACGGCCCCCACAGCTTTATGTTGACACCCAGTAATCCACTAGTTACAGTGGTCCATTGGCAACTATGAGGGTATGCTTGATGCGTACATCCCCGTACATCCCTGTCATAGAATAGGTCCCACACCTCACATATGCCACAACAAAGAGGATACTCCTGGTCTGTCAACCAAGTAATATGCGGCAAAAACAGAAACCGTAGTAGCTAAACCTGCGCTAAGCTGGAAAGGAATCCCATCAGCCCACCAAATGGCAGAACTTCGTCATCTGGGATTTGAACGACCGGTATTTGATAGCACAGCTCACCTTATATAATCGGGAGCTGTCCTAAATCAAAACCACCAGTGATGGATCAAGCCATGATTATGAGATCTGTGGTGCTGAAAAATATTTTTGCAGTGATATTAAGTGTAAGAAAAATCATAAGTGCAATTTAAAATTGACTACCATGATAACAAAAGGTTAATTTTATTAGAAGCTTATCACAGTGTCAAAACTAAAAACAGAGTGCGGATAGTTTGTCAATATAACTATCGTCAGTTGATTAGACAGGTCTACATGTTTCAGCCATTGTGGGTAACAATAAACCACTGGCTTTCTTCAGGAGCAAGAGACTACACTACTGCACAAAAAACAAAAATTGTGTGGTAAAAGAATAATACATAATACGATACATCCTACCATACTTGTGGTTCCAATGTGTAGGACGAGTGTTCAAAAGTTGGATTCTTTCCTAGAAAAAATATATATACACAGGAAAAAAGTGATGACAGTTGACACTACTGATTCGCATGTATTCGCAGCATACGCCAAATAGTTTATTTACATAACAGTAATCACATAAAGATTTACTCACATCTTTTCACAAAACATTTGGATTTTTTATTTATTTACTCACCCATTCTCTCATGGGAGTAAACCTCACCTCTCCTGGCGACTGCTCAGTGGATAAAAATAGCAGAGGACTATTACAGTATCCCTCCCTCAATTTTCACTTGCTTAGAAAAGCTAAAACGAACTTTGGTACTTGTATAAGCAAAGTAAATAGCAGCTTAAATCAGACTCCACCTTTAAACGAATGTGCTAGTGGCTCCTCACTTGCAAAGTTTTTTTAGAAGTTGAAAGATGTAATGAAGACATACCATAGATAGTGGTACTCCGTATATGATCTGGACCATTAATCAAATTTACACACTAATTAGTCACTATTTGGAAATGGTAGTGTCCTCGTTGATGTTAATTGTTACCCTCCAGGGCGGTATCTGTGGTGATCAGTAGCGCCTCACTGAAGGAGAGTTATTCAATAACTTAATCAGAAGTCTGGATGTTTAAAGGTGCAGAAACATCTGCAGCAAGCCATTCATAATGGTGCTCTATAGATGGTCTGGACTGATGATCAAAATTTATCACACAATAGTTATTTATTAGTCACTATTGGAAGTGGTAGTATTCTCATTGATATTGATTTCTACACCCCACAGCGGCGTCCGGGGTGATCAGTAGCGCCTGACTCAAGGAGAATTGTTAAATAACTTGATCAGAGATCTCGATAATGAGCATTGAAAAGCATCTGCAGCAACATTAAGATTTGAAACGTTATATTGTAGCTCAACACTGCAGTAAAACACGAGACCAACACACCATCCAGTGAGAAGATTAAAAGGTATTTGCACCCAAAATAGTGCGTGCCAAATGCAAAGAAACAGCGCGCCAGAGTGAAACCGCCCTACCTGTCCGTCGGTACCTTGGGCTATTCCTGAGCCGAGGGGGAGGTAACCAGACAGAACGGAAGGGCCATTTTTTATACCTATTAGCATTAGCACATAGTCTGGCGCAGGTCTAGGCCTCTTCGCCCATGATAGATTGGCGTGACGCCAAGGCCTAAATAAGTAAGGATACCAGTTTCACATGCATTTTGGGCACTCGAAGCTAGGGTACACACCTATATACCATTGCAGGAGACATTCCCATCTCATCAATCCATGATATTTGTTATAGCCCCTGGATCTATTATGACAAGAATTTTCAATCTATGTAAAATCAGTCAGCATTGAGACCTTTGGGATTGGCAGTCCCATCCACAAATGACATCAGGAATATCTCCATGTCTTCCTCCATTGGATTGCATATGGACTTTGTAGTAAAAGCCGACGCATCTTTCACACATTGTGCTGCTACAAGCATTGGCTAAGTAGTTTGAGTTTTCCAAGGCAAAACATGTTCTTCCTTCAGCTAAGTAGATTTCAGAAGGGTGGGACTCATTTCTTTAATGCCCACATTCTACACACAGTTGACTATTTTTCATTTATTTTGTTTTCACTTAGTGCTGTGTCTCATCCTCTGTTCATATATATGGACATCTGTGACATCAGCTGGGCCTGTGTAAATGGCTTTTTGGGTCAGGCGTATTAGTGGCTTGCATAGAATGAGTGTACATGGGAAGGAGCATCTGCAGCAGTGGGGGATATAAGCCCTTCTTTTATCCAGGTCATCTATGCATTTGATAACTAATTACTTGTGAATGTATGTCACAATACAGCTACTGTTTTGTCATAACCTTCATCCTTGCCAGGGAGAGTGTGAAACAGTTTGAACATCTCCTTACCTTAATTGTGGACCAGCAGTGACCATTTAGCCCATGCATTAGTTCATAGGCAGCCTTGAAGTAGTTTTCAATCAAGTCTTTCCATCTGGGGGCTTCCTAGGCAGTAGCTGATATTTCAGTGAAAGATAGTAATGGGCTGTCAGGGTACACCGCAGTCCCCCGTTCTCCGTGCCTGCCTCGCGAGCCAGTCAGCCCAAAATTAAACAAAACATCTTCCTCACTGACAACAACTTGTGCACAACCTCTTTCTTGCCCATGTTCAGTCTTGCATTTAGGGGTAAATCACATCAGTCCAGGCATATCATAATGGTGCGCAGTACAGGAAGCAGCAACATATATAACTAAAACACACACCACACCCCTACCATGCAACCCTTCCTCAAGTCTGGCCCAGGTTACCACCTGTACCATGCAGCTCATCATTTTGTTTTCCCACTCCCAGCTCAGCTTGGCCTCGATTGTATCAGGGGCGTAGCTTCCGAATGGTGTTTGGGGTGAGACACCACCCAAATAAATGCATGCTTTGCTTGTTAGTTGGGTCTGGAGGCCCTGAGTTGGGTCTGTCGTCTCTGTGCTGGTGTTTTTCCCCTGAGCCAAGAACGAAAGACACACAAGTCACCCTAAATGTAAAAGAAAGAGACACAATGATACCTTCTGGTGGCTGAATTTCAAAATATGAAACCAGCTAACCTGGAATCAACTCTGGCTTCCCTGGTTGTTCGGATGTTGTGATCCTAGCCAAATAGTTAATTTTACAGAGCCTCCTTTTTCTTTATTATTAAGTATGACCACACTTTTAAATATTTGAGTTCAGGATGTGCGCTGTACAACCACTTCTTATGTTTGATTTAATACACTGTAATGTTGCTCCATCTATTAAGAATGTAGGCCACCTTTAGAGTTTACATGACTATTGACATGCATTTTAGTTCACTCATTTCATTGTCTCTGAGGGAGAGGCCTGAATGTTTCTGAAAACTATCACTTTTAATAAATGTCTGTCGATGCAGTGATATAATCATATGTATTAAGGTGAAACACTTCCACGTGTTAAAGAAATAAACTTTTTTGAATTTTGAAGAGGTTGTATCTTATCATATTTTTACATTATGATTGTTGCATGGTATACATGCCAAACGTTCTCATGCCCAAGCCAGACCCATAGCTCACTCTATTAATTTGCCTGTCAGCCCTCCAGCATTTGCAACCAGAGCTTAGTACATGGGGCTGTCAGTCACTAGATAAAATGATTTGTAAAAGGTGAGGATTAGAAACATGCAGCCCTGCCCACACGCACCAATTTGACAACTTTACCAAAGTCAAAGTCAAAGTCAAAGTCAAGTCAAAGTCAAAAAGTTTTTATTTGATCTGGTACTCGACTGAGGACCACAAATTTAAGAACAATTTACAGAGAATCAACATACACATCAATATAATATTAAAAATGATTTCAAAAATTTATAGAAATTATAACAAACCCATTCATCTGTCGGTTGTTTACATAGTAATAGTAAACTATTAACTGTAGTAATATTGTTTTTCTGATATATCGGCCCTATATATCTTTTCCGCGCTTTAACTACACTTACATGTGGGCAAACAAATAAGATGTGCACTATGTCTTGAACTCCACCTGAACACAAATTACAGATAGGGGAGTCTCCTGGTTGTGGAAAAGTAAATTTTGCCATGTTCTGTGTCCCTACGCGTCCTCCATCATATGTTATGTGTGCACGATTAATATGCATATGTATTCACCATGTTCGATTAAAGACGCAATTATATTTGTGTCCACCTCTAGTATGCCAATTTCCAGTTCTCGTGAATACTACGAATATCAGGCCTATGTAAAGCTACGTTGCCACGTTTCTCAGTGTGCACGTTATTCCATTGTAAAGTCCCCGTTTCGAGGCCTCAAAAGGGCCTGGACACCAGATTCAGCTTCTGTCTCCTGAGCCTCGCTGAGGAGCGATACAGCCCCCACCTGTGTTCCTGACCCTTCACTTACTTCCTGCCTTGCAGTGCCCGGCTCAGCCTGGCTCTGCCTCTGAGTCTGCCAAGAGTATGTTATGATTCTAGTTATCAGTCCAGCCCTCCTTCTCTGCATTCCTAAGCTACTGAATCGCATCAATAGTTTCCGTCATAGTCTAGCCTTTACGTCTCCATGTAAGAGAAATACTGCATTTAATGGTCATTTAATATTCTTCATCACGCACCACACGTAGAATAATGCATGCTCCAGTCTTAGAGTCCGTTAGCCTTTACCCCGATAACTTTTGGATTCTATCAACATGTTCTCTAAACATCAGATACTAGATACTGCTTAGGTACATGTCGCCCTGACTCTCCAGACTTCAGTCTCTGCTCCTAGCACATAGTTCATAGCCCCCAGCTTCTCCTAGTAACACGTCATTGCCAGTTTGCGCGCACCATTAGGTCAGAGGTCCCGGTTCCTTAAGTAGCCCCCTCCATGTCTCCACCCCATTCATGACATATTCTGTTACGTTTGCATCACATGTCTATGTATACGCCTCTGTTACACCTACTTTCACCCTTATCTTTCGCGACTGCTATTGACCACACCCACTGCTCCGCCTATCGTATGTATTGTAATGCAACTGTTTTAGTATATATGATCGTGTATTGTTATTAAATGTTAGCGCGCTCATCCCAGATCCTGCCCGGCAGCTGTCGGGGCCCCCCTGTCAGGCTCTGCCATCCTATTCCTATGCAGGTTGTCCTGTTCCTGTCCTTTATGCTGTAATAAACCTGCAAACTCCTACTACCTCGAATCTTGACTCTTATTTATTGAGCTATCTGTTATTGCTATGCCTAGACAAAAATAGATCCGGTATTATTTATTTATATACCACATAATGGCGCCCGAACAGGGACTTGCCCTTTCCCCACGCGTCGGTGAAGCCACGCCGACCCCCTGACCCTCTGCAGTCGTGACGGAACTCTTCTGCGCACCGGCAGATATTTCTGCTTTAAGTATCCCTCAGGCCCACGGAGGAGACGGAGGAGGCGGTCCAGCATCCAGACGAGACGGTGGAGGAACGCGGCGAGTCCCGACCAGAGCCCAAGCCGAGAGTCCAAGGTCCGAGGTATCCGGAGGCCCACCCGTAACAGAAGTCCGAAGTTCGTCCGTCCGGCGTCGAAGCAGTCCAGTCCAGTCCGAGGCCTTCCGTTCTTGCTGCCCGGTGAGTACCGTTGCTGGGGTAGTATCTAGACAGGGTCAATCTAAATTGTCTCTGGTCCGATGGGTCTGGGTACGCAGATCTGAAACGAAGTGTTCACCTAGGTGGATACGGGTCTTGATGCGTCCCTTTATGGGACCGGTATGTTCCGTGCTGTTTCAGCAGCGCATCCAGTAATTCTAGTCTGTTCCGTTCTCGAGAAATTCATGTGTTTCTGTTCTTAGTGTTCCAGGTAGTATTCTGTCCGAACTGTTGCTTCATAATGTTATTCAATGTATTTTCAATGTCGTGGTATGCCTGAATTGTTTTCTCAATTGTTATTGTTCCTCGTGTATTGTATTGTGTTCAGATTCAAGTTTGCAATGTCCCTCTTTTCGAGATTACGTCAGTTAAAAACTAGAAAGGGTCTGCTAGAAGAAGCAGTTCCTGTCCCGCCTAGGGACAGTCCAGGTCATTTTATGTATCAAAAGCATGGCATAAGCGCCATATTGTATCTAGATTTATGGGTAGAGTATACCAAACAGTTAGAGGAAAAGTATAGATGGCCCGTATCGGGTACGTGGGATGCCGAGTGCATCATGAGAGTAGAAGAAGCATTATGGAAAAAGAAAGCCAGACAGTCACAGAAAGATGCCATTGAGTTATGGCGCAAAGAATCTCATAAAAGAACCGAAAAAGAAATCAGAAAGTCAGAATTAAGTAGAGAATCCTTAGAACGAGCCCAAGAAAGGGAATTAATCGAGATAGGTGAACGAGTCAAAACCGAACAGTCAGACAGACAGAGGCATGCTCTTATTAAGGGTATGTATCCTCTTCTTGCCGAGGGCTTGCCAAAAGCGACCCCGGAGGCATCCAGTAATTTCCCGCCACCACTAGTTCCGACCAAGCTACGTCACAAACCGACCGCAGCTGATATTTTCATTTCGTCCTATTTGGACGACACAGTCCCAGAATATGCAAATCCTGTTCCTGCTCCGCCAGTCCTTGTAAATCAGGCACTTCCCGCTCCTCCAGACACCGGAGTACCTGTTACGGTACCCCCGGTCCAGCCCGCCATACAAGTCCAGCCTGCATTTCCATTTCCCACTCTGCCAGGACGAAGAGCATCAGTAGACGACTCTAGTTTAGGGGCCGCAGGGGGAGGTCCTCCAGGAACCCCGCCGCCACACAAGCGTTTAACGTTAGCCGAATTACATGCACAAGCGTCACAGCGTACGCCCAGGTATCAGTCTGTTGCAGAAATAAGAAAAGCCCTTACTGAATGTGGCTATGATCCAGTCCCAGGCGAGGATAATATGGTTTTATATTCATTACGCGTGAGAAAGGTGACCGAGTATCTAGTCACCCTACCAGATATGAAAGAAGATCTAGACAGAATATATCGTTTCATCCGTACAGGGAATGATCCAGAAAGTATTAGTGACGTCATGTGCCAAAGAAAAGTTGAAGTCCAGCTCATGATATTAAAGTTTCTGATTAATTGTCTAATAAGGGAACAAGATTATCCGACCAAAGATCGAGCCGAAATGAAAGTCCTGACAAGGTGGAGTGATAATATAGCCGAGGGTAAGCATAAGACCATCAGTAGTATAGAGAGTATGTACAAGAAGATTCGTAAGGAAATAATAAGGATACACGAACAACGTAAAGAAGCACAAGTAAGCGAGAAAGAAAATGACTCTTCTACAGAAGAGGTAGAGGACGAGAATCCCGACAGAATAGCGTATGTAGGAAAATCTAGATTTCCAGATCGCCATTTGCGCCTAGAACACAAGTCAATTTTTCATCATCCAGCACCAGAACAAGGTTCTCTGGAACAAGTATTTCAAGCTACCGATCACATTCTGAAATCACGAATCGGTTATAGCGAGTTAAGTACTATGCATGAACAAGAACTAGTCCGATCAGCAGTCCGATGGATTACTGATTCTACCACTTTTCCAGACGAAATAGTGGCACAAATGTTTCTGAAATTGCCCCCAGCCGAGCAGCGACTGGTGGGTATGTATATGATCCAGCACCTCATTACTTTGTATGAGGGTCAACATTCTGATCCAGGTCCGCTACACGATGTCCTGAACGAGTTACTCCAGTATAAATGGAAAGGTTTAGGTACCGATTTAATTAGTGTCATTCTAGAACAGCGCCACAAATATAGAACGTTTCTGAACCCGCATTTTGTTCATGTCTCACCTCCAGAAAGTAAACCCTTTTACATAGACAGACAGAATCCGTTAAGAGAAGTGCATCCAGTTAAGACAGAGGGTGGTGAAATGCAACGAGTGTTTGTTTACACCCCTATCACAAAGATGGAACTCTTAGAGATGAAAAAGTTAATTCCCTGTCATGATAAAGATCCAGCAGGGTTCCACCGAGAATTAAAAGACATGCTCCGTATGGGAGAATACACGTATCCAGATATCATTAAAATGTTAAAGGTCCTGTTGCCCGCAGGGGTATATGAGAAACTCAAAGAAAAAGAATGGGAGGTGGGAGAGAAAAAGATCGATTGGGCAGTTCTAGAAGCCGAAGACAAGGCACGAGTACCAGGTACCGGTCTTGGAGATAAATGTAAAGAATTACCAGAACTGTTAATACAAGTTTTGCCCAGACTATTAGCAACTAAAAAGGAAGACTGGGATGCAATCTCAGCCTGTAAACAGAAACAAGACGAAGACACTAGTGATTTTTACTCTAGATTTGAAAAATGTTTTATTATAAACAGTGGCCTCAAGACGAGTAGTGAATCATACCCTCATCTTTTTGTTACTAAATTAGTCGAGAATTCAAGTCCACAAGTTAAAAACCGAGTTTTGAAAGTCGAAAGTACCTGGCAAGCTAATACCCCGTCCCAAATGTTACAGATGCTTCAATATCACCAGAATAGAATCAGAGAAGAGCAAGATCACGAGAGAAAACGTATGAAAGACACGAAAATGAAAGTACTAGTTGCACAATCTGTTCCTCAAGACAGTCAGAAGAGGGGACCAAATCAAGCCAGTCATCCTGCAGCTCCCGTTAAAGGAAACTGCAATTATTGTAAACAGCCAGGTCATTTTATAAACGAGTGTGCAGTTCTGAAACACAACATAGCTACCGGTAAGACTAAAGAAAGACCACGTCCGCCGAGACAAGAACAAGTTACACAGACTCCTCAGTCACAGAATGCACCACAGACAGTTACTGTACCGCAACCCATCGCTGCAACACAGCATGTTACACAGCAGATGTACCAGTATGCACAGTCTGAGTATCCGGAGTATCAACCGTATTCATGAAAAACAGCCTGGAGAGGGAGGTAGGCTTGCCACTCATCGAGATATCTGTAGATTAAGAAGGTCCCTATGTTCATAGTCAAGTACTAGGGAAAGACAGAAAGTTTCTGATTGATACAGGGGCAAGTAGGACCACCATCAGCCACGCCGAAGTTCCAGGGGCTCCGCTCTCAGGCTCTAGAAATGTTTCCCTTGGATTTTCAGGAAAGCCTATTGTAAATGAAATATCAAAGCCAGTTACTCTAGAAGTAGGTCCATTGTCCCGCACTACTGATCTGTTACTTACTAAGTCATGTCCAGAAAATCTATTAGGCATTAAGACACTGAAAGAGTTAGGTGCAGTTATATGCTGTTCTCCCGAGGGAATACGATTGTTCCTACGTGACTTCAAGGGTCACTATGTATTACGAGATTTTGATCCGAGATTGTCCAATGTCCCGCAGCATCTATGGGCACAAGGTCCAACTGATGTTGGCTTTATGCAAATCACACCCCATCGTGTGACTCTCAAGCCAGGTGTAGTGTTACCACGAATCAGGCAGTACAGATTGCCACCTGAGGCTGTAGCAGCCTTATCCAAAATTATTGACGAGCTCATCGCTCAAGGAGTAGTTGTAGAAACTGACTCCAATGTATGTAATTCTCCGATCATTCCAGTCATGAAACGTACTGATCCAAATGCACCTCCAGTATATCGTTTAGTGATTGACCTACGAGAACTCAATAAATGTATTATTCCCCAGTATCCAGTTGTTCCAGATATCTCTTCCCTATTGACAGCCATTGATTCAGAAGCCTCATTTTTTACGGTCATAGACCTCAAGAACGCGTTTTTCAGTGTTCCCATTCATCCAGACAGCCAGTTTCTTTTCGGATTTTGTTTAAATGGAAGGAGCTATATGTTCACACGCGCTCCTCAAGGTTTCACAGAAAGTCCTAGTATTTATAGTCAAGCACTCAAGAGACAACTAGACAATATTCACATGCCAACTGACACTGCCCTGCTCCAGTATGTCGATGATCTCCTGATCACAGCCCGTTCTGAATGTGCTTGCGAGCGAGCATCCCTTACAGTCTTGTATTTCCTAGCCGAGATGGGACACAAGGTGTCCCCTTCGAAGCTTCAATTCTGTGTCCAGCAAGTGGTCTACTTAGGACACTTACTGTCCAAGTGGGGTAGGCAGTTGACACCAGACCGTATCCAGTTAATAGCGAGTCTTCCTCAGCCCAAGACCCAGAAGGAGGTACGTGCTTTTATCGGCCTTACTTCTTATTGCAGACAATGGATTCCTCAGTATGCATTTCTAGCTAAACCACTGATACAGTTAACGACACAGGAGGCAGCCGTATCGACTGTCCTCCCTTGGACATCTGAACATACACTCAGTTTTAATGAGTTAAAGAAAGCCCTATGTCAAGCCCCAGTTCTAGCAACACCGAACTACAGCAAGTCTTTTACACTTTTCGTCACTGAACGTGAAGGTACAGCATTATCTGTTCTCACACAAGATCAAGCAGGACAGTACAAGCCCTGTGCTTATTTTTCGAGCACATTAGATCCTGTAGCCCAGGCTCTGCCTGCGTGCCTTAAGTCAGTTGCAGCCACAGCACTAGCTATCAGACAAAGTGATTCCATAGTATTAGGACACTCCCTGACAGTACAAGTTCCACACTCCGTGGAAGTTCTTTTAAACCGAACACAAACTCAGCACTTGACAATTGCACGTTTAACAGGTTATGAATTGACACTGTTCCAGCCACACATAGAAATCAGACGCTGCAACGTTTTAAATCCTGCTACATTGTTACCATCAGTTACTTTGAATCCTGCCACACACGACTGTGTGGAAGTAGTTAACATCATGACCAAGCCAAGACAAGATCTGACAGATATTCCATTACCAGATCCCGACCTGACGCTTTATGTGGATGGTTCATGTATGAGAACAAGTACAGGAGAACTAGTAGCCGCGTATGCAGTGACTACTGACACTGAAGTTATTGAAACACACCGTATTGACACCCTGTCTGCTCAAGCAGCAGAGCTAGTTGCTCTGACTCAAGCCTGCATACACGCCAAGAACCTGAAAGTTAATGTTTACACCGATTCACGTTACGCATTTGGAGTTGTACACGACTTCGGAGTGCTCTGGCAGGAGAGAGGTTTCATGACTTCTCATGGAACCAAGATTCAGCATGGTCTCCTTATTCAGGCTCTGTTAGATGCCATACATTTACCGACATCCATTGCTATTATGAAGTGCAAAGCACATACGAAAGTTACTGACATTATTTCCCAGGGTAATGATCTAGCAGATCGCACAGCCAAGCTTACAGCACAGACACCAGACGTTCCAGTAAATAAGACACCGACATACATTCCAGATCCAACTACCTGTATGACAGTTAAAGACCCTACACAAGATGTCATAGATATCCAGTTACATGCTACTCCCGATGAAATCAAGAAATGGTCCGAACAAGGAGGGGTCCAGACAGATCAGGGATGGGTAACGAAGGGTAAAGCCACATGGTTTCTCCCCGACTCCATGGTTCAAGTCATTATTAATACCGCACATAGTCCAGCACATTTAGGAGAAAAAGCTATGTTAGACAGTATCCAGAATATTTGGTTCAACAAGCATTTACGAGCTGCAGCCAAGCAGAAAGTCCGTACCTGTATGATATGTTGTCAGTTTAATCCAGGTAAAAGTGTCCCGGTGGAACAAGGTGGATTCCAACCTCCTGACCACCCTTTTGAAGTCCTCCAAATGGATTACATTCAGATGGAGCGATGTCGAGGTTTCAAGTATGTCCTTGTAGTTGTATGCGCTTTGTCCAGGTGGACAGAAGCATATCCAGTCCCAGATTACACAGCCACGACCACTGCCAAGCAGTTGGTTCGTGAATTCTTCCCCCGTTATGGACTCCCTAGGGTCGTATATTCTGACAACGGCCAGCCATTCTCATCCGAGCTAATGAAACACGTTTCCCTTTTGTTAGGGTACCAGTGGAGGTTCCATTGTGTACGCCATCCTGAAGCAGCCGGTCTCGTAGAGAGACATAATCAGACCCTGAAAATTCGAATTGCAAAAGTTTGTCAAGAGAAAGGTGTGGACTGGCTAGTAGCTCTGCCGGTCGCCCTGTTCTATATGCGCATGGTCGCACATTCCAGATCAGGTCTGTCCCCGTATGAGGTCGTTTTCGGCCGCCCCCCTAACATGTGGGGTACACCTAGACCTCGAAGTATTACCGATGTTTCAAGTAATATGCTGACAGATTACCTAGCTTCCTTGATGTCTGCCCTCAACTCTTGTCGTTCACAGGTTGCCGCCGCATTTCCAGACAATACCGAGGTGGCACCGCATGAAATCGTTCCCGGATCCATGGTCCTAGTGCGAAATTTCGATCGCTCAAGTCCACTGGAGCCTCGCTGGAAGGAGCCCCGACAGGTCCTCCTGGCCACCCGCACAGCCGTGAAGTTGGAGGGACGCAAAGGCTGGGTGCATCTTTCGCACATCAAGAAATTTTATGGATTGAAACCAGTTTCAAAGAACATTTCCGAGGATTTAAAGGATTGCCAAAGTACTATTCTTAAGGACTGTCCCGCAAAAGACACTGATACTGCACCCTCCCTGTTAGAGACAACTCCGCAACAGGAGTATAAGAAAAAGCTAAGGTCTAGTAAAATAAGTCAGCCAGTTTGATTGTCTAAGTCCTCCCCTAGGTGAAACGGTTAGACCGGTTTCTGACATGTATATAATAGACCCCCACAGAGAGAGAGTTAGTGAGAACTCTAGAAGTTGCACTATTATTTTATGTTTTCTGCTATATTTCAGCATTATGATTTCCTGCACCAGTTATGCATTTTACTTGTATTTTCCAGTTTCTCATGTAAATAAGTCCTCTAATGCTACAGTAGAGCACACGTTTAGTGATCTGCCTCCTCATGAACTCTCTTACCGCCTCGCTATGCGTAACAATTCTTTTATCCGCATGTTACATTATTCACACCAGACCAGCAATGCTACTAATTGTTGGGTGTGTGGTCGACTCCCCCCTTTCCAGACCCCGAAGGGAGTTCTGCCACTCTTTCCTTATCCATTTTCACATAATGGTTCGTGTGGAGCATGGTCCACGTTAACGTCATCCTCAACAGATATGTCTTTTCTTAACAGTACATGTTTCCCAGACAAGCAAGGTCTTCCCCACAGAACAGGGTTAGATCTAGAAAACGAAGTTTACAATTTAGGTAATTATTCTTCGAATTTCATGGTCCTGAATGTTCAGTCTGATTCCACTCCAGACTTACCTGCTATTTCAGTACTACCAGTCAAAGGCGAATTATGTGTTAGAAATAATGGTTCCGTACATGTAGGACATAGCGATTGTACTACTATTGTCAAATATAGTGACAGTGGGAAATCTATTTTCAAAGCTTCACGTCATTCTTATTTTGTTTGTGGTCAGATCGCATATGTTCGTATGCCCCTCGATTGGGAAGGAACCTGTTACATTGCCTTCCTACTGCCACCTGTTTTCCTAGCCCCATCTGATTATCATAGAAACACACATCTAGTACACATTAGACATAGAAGGGAGTCCCCCATTGTCGATTATACTGAAACTGCTCTAGAACAATATACAGATTTCAATAGAGGTTTCTTCTTCTTTATAGGACCTATCCAGAATAGTAAGCTAATTCGTAGATTAACCAGAACCCTTGAAGCAGTAGTTAATGAGACTGCCTCTGCTTTAGGTAACTTAACTGAAGAGCAATCTGCTATGAGATTTGTCGTTTTACAGAATCGTCTCGTCCTTGACGTCATATTGGCCGATAGGGGCGGGGCCTGTAGAGTCATCGGATCTAGTTGCTGCATTTTCATTCCAAATAACGCGCCGTCTGTTTATTCAGCTATAACCAGACTTCATAAAATTGCCCATCTGTTACACCAAGATCCAGGCACCTGGACATGGTCCGGTTGGTTCTGGAATATAATTTCCGCCTGGGGATGGAAAGTCTTGTCCTTTCTAGGTATTGCAGTAGCGATCATATTCAGTTGCTGCCTCTGTATACAATGTGGCCCTGCGATTTGCGGCATTTGTGCTACCTCTTGTATTCCTAGTCCCAAGCCCCGTTCTAAATCCCGTTCCAAGAAAATTCGAGACGAGCAAATGATACTGTATGAAATGATAGATGGTATCATGAATATTGATGTTTCCTGATGGAAACGTAGTGACAAGGAGGGAATGTGGAAAAGTAAATTTTGCCATGTTCTGTGTCCCTACGCGTCCTCCATCATATGTTATGTGTGCACGATTAATATGCATATGTATTCACCATGTTCGATTAAAGACGCAATTATATTTGTGTCCACCTCTAGTATGCCAATTTCCAGTTCTCGTGAATACTACGAATATCAGGCCTATGTAAAGCTACGTTGCCACGTTTCTCAGTGTGCACGTTATTCCATTGTAAAGTCCCCGTTTCGAGGCCTCAAAAGGGCCTGGACACCAGATTCAGCTTCTGTCTCCTGAGCCTCGCTGAGGAGCGATACAGCCCCCACCTGTGTTCCTGACCCTTCACTTACTTCCTGCCTTGCAGTGCCCGGCTCAGCCTGGCTCTGCCTCTGAGTCTGCCAAGAGTATGTTATGATTCTAGTTATCAGTCCAGCCCTCCTTCTCTGCATTCCTAAGCTACTGAATCGCATCAATAGTTTCCGTCATAGTCTAGCCTTTACGTCTCCATGTAAGAGAAATACTGCATTTAATGGTCATTTAATATTCTTCATCACGCACCACACGTAGAATAATGCATGCTCCAGTCTTAGAGTCCGTTAGCCTTTACCCCGATAACTTTTGGATTCTATCAACATGTTCTCTAAACATCAGATACTAGATACTGCTTAGGTACATGTCGCCCTGACTCTCCAGACTTCAGTCTCTGCTCCTAGCACAGAGTTCATAGCCCCCAGCTTCTCCTAGTAACACGTCATTGCCAGTTTGCGCGCACCATTAGGTCAGAGGTCCCGGCTCCTTAAGTAGCCCCCTCCATGTCTCCACCCCATTCATGACATATTCTGTTACGTTTGCATCACATGTCTATGTATACGCCTCTGTTACACCTACTTTCACCCTTATCTTTCGCGACTGCTATTGACCACACCCACTGCTCCGCCTATCGTATGTATTGTAATGCAACTGTTTTAGTATATATGATCGTGTATTGTTATTAAATGTTAGCGCGCTCATCCCAGATCCTGCCCGGCAGCTGTCGGGGCCCCCCTGTCAGGCTCTGCCATCCTATTCCTATGCAGGTTGTCCTGTTCCTGTCCTTTATGCTGTAATAAACCTGCAAACTCCTACTACCTCGAATCTTGACTCTTATTTATTGAGCTATCTGTTATTGCTATGCCTAGACAAAAATAGATCCGGTATTATTTATTTATATACCACATAATGGCGCCCGAACAGGGACTTGCCCTTTCCCCACGCGTCGGTGAAGCCACGCCGACCCCCTGACCCTCTGCAGTCGTGACGGAACTCTTCTGCGCAGATATTTCTGCTTTAAGTATCCCTCAGGCCCACGGAGGAGACGGAGGAGGCGGTCCAGCATCCAGACGAGACGGTGGAGGAACGCGGCGAGTCCCGACCAGAGCCCAAGCCGAGAGTCCAAGGTCCGAGGTATCCGGAGGCCCACCCGTAACAGAAGTCCGAAGTTCGTCCGTCCGGCGTCGAAGCAGTCCAGTCCAGTCCGAGGCCTTCCGTTCTTGCTGCCCGCTGAGTACCGTTGCTGGGGTAGTATCTAGACAGGGTCAATCTAAATTGTCTCTGGTCCGATGGGTCTGGGTACGAAGATCTGAAACGAAGTGTTCACCTAGGTGGATACGGGTCTTGATGCGTCCCTTTATGGGACCGGTATGTTCCGTGCTGTTTCAGCAGCGCATCCAGTAATTCTAGTCTGTTCCGTTCTCGAGAAATTCATGTGTTTCTGTTCTTAGTGTTCCAGGTAGTATTCTGTCCGAACTGTTGCTTCATAATGTTATTCAATGTATTTTCAATGTCGTGGTATGCCTGAATTGTTTTCTCAATTGTTATTGTTCCTCGTGTATTGTATTGTGTTCAGATTCAAGTTTGCAATGTCCCTCTTTTCGAGATTACGTCAGTTAAAAACTAGAAAGGGTCTGCTAGAAGAAGCAGTTCCTGTCCCGCCTAGGGACAGTCCAGGTCATTTTATGTATCAAAAGCATGGCATAAGCGCCATATTGTATCTAGATTTATGGGTAGAGTATACCAAACAGTTAGAGGAAAAGTATAGATGGCCCGTATCGGGTACGTGGGATGCCGAGTGCATCATGAGAGTAGAAGAAGCATTATGGAAAAAGAAAGCCAGACAGTCACAGAAAGATGCCATTGAGTTATGGCGCAAAGAATCTCATAAAAGAACCGAAAAAGAAATCAGAAAGTCAGAATTAAGTAGAGAATCCTTAGAACGAGCCCAAGAAAGGGAATTAATCGAGATAGGTGAACGAGTCAAAACCGAACAGTCAGACAGACAGAGGCATGCTCTTATTAAGGGTATGTATCCTCTTCTTGCCGAGGGCTTGCCAAAAGCGACCCCGGAGGCATCCAGTAATTTCCCGCCACCACTAGTTCCGACCAAGCTACGTCACAAACCGACCGCAGCTGATATTTTCATTTCGTCCTATTTGGACGACACAGTCCCAGAATATGCAAATCCTGTTCCTGCTCCGCCAGTCCTTGTAAATCAGGCACTTCCCGCTCCTCCAGACACCGGAGTACCTGTTACGGTACCCCCGGTCCAGCCCGCCATACAAGTCCAGCCTGCATTTCCATTTCCCACTCTGCCAGGACGAAGAGCATCAGTAGACGACTCTAGTTTAGGGGCCGCAGGGGGAGGTCCTCCAGGAACCCCGCCGCCACACAAGCGTTTAACGTTAGCCGAATTACATGCACAAGCGTCACAGCGTACGCCCAGGTATCAGTCTGTTGCAGAAATAAGAAAAGCCCTTACTGAATGTGGCTATGATCCAGTCCCAGGCGAGGATAATATGGTTTTATATTCATTACGCGTGAGAAAGGTGACCGAGTATCTAGTCACCCTACCAGATATGAAAGAAGATCTAGACAGAATATATCGTTTCATCCGTACAGGGAATGATCCAGAAAGTATTAGTGACGTCATGTGCCAAAGAAAAGTTGAAGTCCAGCTCATGATATTAAAGTTTCTGATTAATTGTCTAATAAGGGAACAAGATTATCCGACCAAAGATCGAGCCGAAATGAAAGTCCTGACAAGGTGGAGTGATAATATAGCCGAGGGTAAGCATAAGACCATCAGTAGTATAGAGAGTATGTACAAGAAGATTCGTAAGGAAATAATAAGGATACACGAACAACGTAAAGAAGCACAAGTAAGCGAGAAAGAAAATGACTCTTCTACAGAAGAGGTAGAGGACGAGAATCCCGACAGAATAGCGTATGTAGGAAAATCTAGATTTCCAGATCGCCATTTGCGCCTAGAACACAAGTCAATTTTTCATCATCCAGCACCAGAACAAGGTTCTCTGGAACAAGTATTTCAAGCTACCGATCACATTCTGAAATCATGAATCGGTTATAGCGAGTTAAGTACTATGCATGAACAAGAACTAGTCCGATCAGCAGTCCGATGGATTACTGATTCTACCACTTTTCCAGACGAAATAGTGGCACAAATGTTTCTGAAATTGCCCCCAGCCGAGCAGCGACTGGTGGGTATGTATATGATCCAGCACCTCATTACTTTGTATGAGGGTCAACATTCTGATCCAGGTCCGCTACACGATGTCCTGAACGAGTTACTCCAGTATAAATGGAAAGGTTTAGGTACCGATTTAATTAGTGTCATTCTAGAACAGCGCCACAAATATAGAACGTTTCTGAACCCGCATTTTGTTCATGTCTCACCTCCAGAAAGTAAACCCTTTTACATAGACAGACAGAATCCGTTAAGAGAAGTGCATCCAGTTAAGACAGAGGGTGGTGAAATGCAACGAGTGTTTGTTTACACCCCTATCACAAAGATGGAACTCTTAGAGATGATATGTTCGTCTGCCCCTCGATTGGGAAGGAACCTGTTACATTGCCTTCCTACTGCCACCTGTTTTCCTAGCCCCATCTGATTATCATAGAAACACACATCTAGTACACATTAGACATAGAAGGGAGTCCCCCATTGTCGATTATACTGAAACTGCTCTAGAACAATATACAGATTTCAATAGAGGTTTCTTCTTCTTTATAGGACCTATCCAGAATAGTAAGCTAATTCGTAGATTAACCAGAACCCTTGAAGCAGTAGTTAATGAGACTGCCTCTGCTTTAGGTAACTTAACTGAAGAGCAATCTGCTATGAGATTTGTCGTTTTACAGAATCGTCTCGTCCTTGACGTCATATTGGCCGATAGGGGCGGGGCCTGTAGAGTCATCGGATCTAGTTGCTGCATTTTCATTCCAAATAACGCGCCGTCTGTTTATTCAGCTATAACCAGACTTCATAAAATTGCCCATCTGTTACACCAAGATCCAGGCACCTGGACATGGTCCGGTTGGTTCTGGAATATAATTTCCGCCTGGGGATGGAAAGTCTTGTCCTTTCTAGGTATTGCAGTAGCGATCATATTCAGTTGCTGCCTCTGTATACAATGTGGCCCTGCGATTTGCGGCATTTGTGCTACCTCTTGTATTCCTAGTCCCAAGCCCCGTTCTAAATCCCGTTCCAAGAAAATTCGAGACGAGCAAATGATACTGTATGAAATGATAGATGGTATCATGAATATTGATGTTTCCTGATGGAAACGTAGTGACAAGGAGGGAATGTGGAAAAGTAAATTTTGCCATGTTCTGTGTCCCTACGCGTCCTCCATCATATGTTATGTGTGCACGATTAATATGCATATGTATTCACCATGTTCGAATCTTGACTCTTATTTATTGAGCTATCTGTTATTGCTATGCCTAGACAAAAATAGATCCGGTATTATTTATTTATATACCACATGGTGACCACTTAGATGTAAAGGCGGAAACAGGTAAGATGCCTAAGCGCAACATAGTTATGGACCTTCTTGCTCCGTGTGTTAGACATAGCCCCAAATATGGCCGAAATTGCTTATATTCCAATGATTGTGTGAAGATTTTATATGTAGACAATTTACTACAATGGACGAGATCAAGATCATAACTTAATCTCGAAGTAAAGCATTTCAAAAAGAGTTTTAACTGCGATTTTGTCCAAGATGACAAGATAACTTTCGTCAGACATGCCAATTTGAATGCTTCAGACATATTCTTGATAAAGTTAAGATATCGAGAATCTGGTTTAAATATCTCAATCTTTAACAGGAATCTCAGTGTTCCTTCTTTTGCATGCAAGATGTTATAGGCCCATCGGATGACATTTGCCACAGCTGTGGCATACGAGCTTGTTAAGGCAAATTCCAGTCTGAGTGCCTGTACAGATGTTGATGTAGCAACCTTTAGCAGTCTTTTCAAAATCTTTCCCTCAGTTATATCCATGAAGGACCATTGTTTCATGGGTAGGTGTTCAGTAGCATAGGACAGTACCGCGGGTATTTTTACTTTGTACACTTTGAGTAGTGAGGAGAAGTGCCTATTTCCTGTGGCCGTATACAATCGAGAAAGCGCCCCTGCATGTATCTCAGATTTTTTCTTTAGATTGTTGATTTGATTGGAATTTTGTATGTTCTTTGAAAAAATCCTCCCAAGGTAGGTATATTCATTTACTTCCTCTACTCTTATCCCATTAAAGTACTAGCTAAATTTAGCACTTTTTTTCCGGCCAGAGAACGCTACCACTTTAGTCTTCGATAGGTTAGGGATTAAAAAATGATCCTTCGAATAAACGTTTAAGGAATCCAACAAATTTTGAAGGCCAAACGGTGTGAGGTCTAACATAACTATATCATCTGCATATAACAATGCATGTATGCTCTGAGATGCAACCTTTGGGGGCAGACTAGTGCATTGTTGCAGATGAGATGGTAAGTCGCTAAGGTAAAGTGAAAATAAAATTGGTGCAAGAAGGCATCCTTGCTTAAGACCATTCAGGGTATTAATTGGTTTTGTAATACCCTTCTCACTTCCCATTTGTACCTGGGACCAGGTGTTCGTGTGTAACATAATTATTAGTTGCAATAAATTTTCAGAAATCCCCAGTTTTCTCAATTTTTTCCATAAGGTTGGCCTATCAACGCGATCGAACGCAGTTGAGTAGTCTATAAATGCAGCATACACTGGTTGAGATTTCCACCCAGTGTATTTGTCAAGTATAGTCTGGAGAATTGAGATATTATCTATTACTGAGTGATTAGGTCGGAAACCGGCTTGATACATCGGTATTATTCCTTGTGAAAAGCACCAGCCTTTTAACCGATCCAATACCTCCGCTGCAAAGATTTTGCCTGTAGCGTCCATTAATGCAATTTGGCGGTAGTTACTAGCAATATTTCGGTTCCCTTTTTTGTATATGGGAATTATAGTACTTCCCTGCCAAGATTTTGGCATTTTCCTGGTGCAGAAGATGTAATTAAATAATGATGTTAACATCTGACTCCATTGTTTCGGATTGGACTGCAGTACTTTGATCGGTATCAGATCAGGGCCTGACGCAGAAGTACATCGGGCTTTTCTAATGTGTATCTCGATGGAAGATGCTGTACATTTTTCAATTGGTGATGAATTAGTTTCTAGGAGCAATTCAGCAGTATTACTATCGTCATTAGTTGGGTTTGCTTTGTATAGGTCAATTAGATAGGCTTCCCAATCCTGTGGTGGTACTGGTATGGCATATAATGTCTTTTTGGTTCCAGTTATTTTGGCTATCAATGACCAATATTTTCTTTGATTATATTGTTTTGCCGCCTCGTGAATGTCCACCCAATTTTTGTCCTGAAGCTTTCTTTTTTTACTATTCTTTTCTCTTCTTTGTTGGTTTTTTAATTTATTTATCTCTTGCTGTATTGTAAGTGAATAATTTAAAAATTGCCCACGAATAAGTTTGTTGAGTTTCCTCCTGCTTGCATTTTCGTTGGAGGTCTTACAGATTTGATTTGTACGTGGTTTTTCTCTATTAAGCAGTAATATTTTAAGATTTGCCATGATGCATTCGAAGTTAGTTATTTGACATTCCGAATGTATTATAGTTAAGATTTGATTTTGTAAAATCTTTCCATTTATATAATGTAAAGTCCCGGAGTTCCAAAAGATTCGCCTTTGCTTTTTATTAATTTCTATATTCCCATTTAGTTGTATAGTTGGGTTCGGCAGAGAAGGTTTTAATGACCATCCAGTATATAAACAAAGAAGCGCGTGGTCACTTTCTTCTGTGAAATCAATTTTCAAATATTGAAATGTGTCCACTATCTCTATGTTACATATTAGATAATCGATAATTGATAGGGATCCGTTTCCACGCCTTGTGAAGGATGCTGGTCTGTCACCCTCTATGTAGCCATTCAGAATTGACCCATTTATGTTTGGGAGTGAAGCTAATAGCATTTTCCCTCTTTTGTCCGAGATTTTACCCTTTGGAAAGATCGGAGTTGGTAAATCTATTAATTCATCTTCATATGTTTTTGCCCACTTGCCAATATCGACGTTGGAGATTTTCCCGTTCACGTCACCCACAATCAAAAACGGGGTATTCGGTCGTTCTTCAATTAGCTTAGTCATCAAATCAATAGTGTCTATAAAAAAGGTATCTTGAGTGGTGCCTGGAGGAATGTACATATTAAAAAACAGAAGTGCCTTTTTTTGATCCGAAATGTTTGTTTTCAGTAAGACCTTGATGCATTGAAAATTATCAGATTTAGAGTTAATCATTACTTGAGACCATTCATGTTCCTCGCTTAAAAGGATAGCCAAGCCACCCTTGGCGTGACCTCTGCTTGTCGGTATAGCCGGAATGTCATAGACTAAATAACCCTTTTGCTTGAATGGTTTTGTAGCCCATGTTTCCTGTATGGCTAATATATCAGGGTTATTTTGTAGTGCTATGTTCATTTTATTGGTAGTTTTTCCGGCTAAGTTCCACGAGGTGATCTTTAAACTACTGTTAAACAGTGCAATGCAATTGATGATCTTGTTTATTGCTGTTTAAGGCCTCAGATACCCAAGCCCAAGATTCTGGTGTTTTTCTGATTTCTTTTTCTTCGTAGTATTGGCTCCATACGTTTCTTTGACCATCATTTACCTGTATTGTCAAAGTATCCTTCCTAGAGCTAATTTGCCCCATGTTTGCGTGAGCAAAGTTGTTTGTATCCCATTCTTTTGTCAGGGTATTCCTGATGGTGTTTTTATGGCCAATCGCATTAACTATATACTTCTTTGGTGGAGATATTTCTATGACATCATAGCCATGTTTGTGTAATATTTCTTTTTCCCTTACGATGATTCCAGGAACAACAGATGACCAGAAGGCTACTTTCGCAATTTTCCTATTTTCCTTTAGTGGGAATGTTACTAGATCTATTTCTTTACTGGTTATGGATTGTAAAGTATAGATTTGCTGCAGCAAACTGATTATCCTTCCTCGATTTAACGGTAAATCGTCAGTTGGGAAAAGTTCTTCAAACTGGAGATATTTCGTCATAGGTTGATAGCCACCAGGGGATAATATCATATTTGTCCCGCTTTCTTTATTTTTTTGTACAGTACTGCTTTTTGTTCTGGAAGGTATATATTCAGGAGCTTTAAGATTCAGTTGTTGAATGGGTAGTTTGTTTTTTATTCCGTTTGGTACCTCTTCCAAAGATTGTTTGATAGCTACTGTCTCAGAAAGACCTTCCTCGTTTTTGTGTTCTATGGGTGTATTTTTAAATCTTATCTTTCTCGATTTCTTTTTATTAATTCTTCTTAATGATTTCCTATTTCTAGTTTTTCCTTTTGATCCTTTGTTACGTTTCATTTGAGTAGGCTTTTGTTCACCTGCTTCTTCTAATACAGGTAGGAAGGTTGTTTTTCCATCTCCTTCATCAATGTTTTGTAACGTATTGATATTCTTTGTTACTGAAAAGATCGAATACTCTTTTATTTTTGATGAAGGCTCCTCTCTAAACAGTTTCTTTAGGGAATATATTCGGGCCTCTTTGGTGTCTTTCTTAGTTTTAGTGTTGAGTTGGCATATTGAATCGTGGTCAGTGGTTTGAGTACTATTGTCACATTTATTTTGAGGATCAGGGACCAGAGTTTTAGTAGAGAGAGAGGGTTTAGAAACCTCCCTTCTTTCCTCCTGAGCGTGTATGTTATTTGCTGGTACCGAATGATCTTTTTTCCTCTTTTCCTCTACCAGGAATTTCAGAATGCCAATTTGAACATCCAGGGTTTGATCCGAATTTTCTAAAATATTACCCAAAAAAGAGAGGACAGATTCAAGAATTTCCTGTAATGTGTATAAAGCCTTAGAGATAGGAGTCGCCACATTGGTAGAGTTCATATTATTCGGGAGAAATGTATCCAATGATGTATCCAAATTAGTTTTAAAATCAAAGTGTTGATCTAAAATGTCAGTTTGTAAATTTTCCGAATGTAATTGTATCTCAGAAATATTTTCCACTGGTTGAATACCCTTTGGACAAAGATTCTCAGAATCTGAAAGATGGATTATTTGATTTGTCGGTGTGACAATAGAGGAATCGGGAGTAGATATTTGAGGCTCCTGTTTGGATCGTAAAATCTGAGGTGTAGACTGAGACCCAAGATCGCCTGCAGTTGAAATAGTCTGTACATCCAGGGAAGACAAATCAAAAACCTCTTTAGATGGAGTTTTTTCCGATGTTACTGGTAGTTCAAGAGCCGAAAGACTTGATTGTCTTTTAGGAGACAGAGCTAGGAAGTATTTGCTAATAGCGGGGGTTCCAGTCAACTGGCCTTGTTTTACTGCTTTCGCGGAACATTTTCTAACAGCCTCTTCAGTACCCATTCTCCTCATAAAAATAGTACAAGATCTTAATTTTTTATATGCCATAAGATTATATTCCAACCAGGTATCGGTACTGTTGTCAATAATGACCAATATTAGGTTAAGTAAAAAGTTAAAAGGTATAGGCAATCTGGAAACAAGTACTTATGGGAGCCTTACCACGTACTAGCTAGATTCACCTGGCAATGAAGCTCTGTTGCAGACACGTTAAAAACCAAGTATAAAATACAAAATTAGAAAATACAAAATAGAAGAGGGGTGGCCCGTCCCGTCCTTGTGCGCCCTTGGACGGCCTTAGACGGCCCGCCCTTTGCCCGGGCTTCGCCCCGTGCTCCGACCCGCGCGCGTCCCGCGATGCGCGTGATAGTTGGAAATTAAGTAGTCTCGGGGGTAATGAGGGCGTGGCACTGGGAGGGGGCGCGGCTCACGCGGGAAGAGGACCAGCTGTAGGTGGTGAATGCTGGTCCTCGCAGTCCCGGGGCCGGCGCCTCTCTCTCCTCTGCGGCCACACAGGCAACAAGGTCCTTGGTAAAATGAAGTTTAAAAACAGCAGCAACACAGGATGCAAGCTACTCCAGTAGCGAGGGCAAGACAGCGAGCACTTCTCCTGCTTCACGAGCGGCACCCGCGGATCGGGGGCCGCGAGAAGTTATGCAGAATCAGCAGGGCGTGGCACTGGGAGGGGGCGCGGCTCACGCGGGAAGAGGACCAGCTGTAGGTGGTGAATGCTGGTCCTCGCAGTCCCGGGGCCGGCGCCTCTCTCTCCTCTGCGGCCACACAGGCAACAAGGTCCTTGGTAAAATGAAGTTTAAAAACAGCAGCAACACAGGATGCAAGCTACTCCAGTAGCGAGGGCAAGACAGCGAGCACTTCTCCTGCTTCACGAGCGGGGGCCGCTAGAAGTTATGCAGAATCAGCAGGGCGTGGCACTGGGAGGGGGCGCGGCTCACGCGGGAAGAGGACCAGCTGTAGGTGGTGAATGCTGGTCCTCGCAGTCCCGGGGCCGGCGCCTCTCTCTCCTCTGCGGCCACACAGGCAACAAGGTCCTTGGTAAAATGAAGTTTAAAAACAGCAGCAACACAGGATGCAAGCTACTCCAGTAGCGAGGGCAAGACAGCGAGCACTTCTCCTGCTTCACGAGCGGCTCCCGCGGAGCGGGGGCCGCGAGAAGTTATGCAGAATCAGCAGGGCGTGGCACTGGGAGGGGGCGCGGCTCACGCGGGAAGAGGACCAGCTGTAGGTGGTGAATGCTGGTCCTCGCAGTCCCGGGGCCGGCGCCTCTCTCTCCTCTGCGGCCACACAGGCAACAAGGTCCTTGGTAAAATGAAGTTTAAAAACAGCAGCAACACAGGATGCAAGCTACTCCAGTAGCGAGGGCAAGACAGCGAGCACTTCTCCTGCTTCACGAGTGGCACCCGCGGAGCGGGGGCCGCGTGAAGTTATGCAGAATCAGCAGGGCGTGGCACTGGGAGGGGGCGCGGCTCACGCGGGAAGAGGACCAGCTGTAGGTGGTGAATGCTGGTCCTCGCAGTCCCGGGGCCGGCGCCTCTCTCTCCTCTGCGGCCACACAGGCAACAAGGTCCTTGGTAAAATGAAGTTTAAAAACAGCAGCAACACAGGATGCAAGCTACTCCAGTAGCGAGGGCAAGACAGCGAGCACTTCTCCTGCTTCACGAGCGGCAACTTTACCAGGAGGGATTCTTGTAGCAGAGATTAAGAAGCGTTCATGGAGTGAAAGTGCATTTAAAATAAAATAAGTGATCCCAAGGCAAGGACTCCAGGCTGTTGTGTTGTTCCTATAAGTGTATGTGAACATAGTCACGAATTCCCAGGAAGAACTACCTGACTCAGGTGGGAAAGGCAGGGACGTAGCTGCAGTGGGGGCATTTGGGATGTGACACTCCTTGAAAGGCTTTCTTGGTTGGGTGTGGGGGCCCACGTTGGGTCTGTTATGTCTGTGTGGGTTTATCTCATCATTCTCATTTCACTAAGAATTTTTAACTTGTTTATGTTTTTTGGATTGGGATCTTAAATATATATAGTATATATATAGTGATCGGTTTACCAAAAAAGTAGTACATCGGCAACCAAAGAAGTACTTCTTGAATGGGTGCAAATTTACTACCTTTGGAATTCACAAAGTGGCAGTAGTTGGCTTGGAAATCTGCACCACTCTCAAGTTTCCAAGCATACTACTGGCTATCAAACACCTAAAAGGTGATGTGATACATGCTTGCAAATAGTCTAACCATGGGCAATCACTCGGGGTAGCCTTCCACCCCAATCTTTTTTACCCACTGTGAAAGAGGATCCCACCTAATGCAAATAAGTACTGACACTGTTCATCATGGAAACATACAGAACCTTGGTCATCTCACCCCTGCACCCTGCAGCCCACTGTTTTTTCAGTTGGGTAATTTGAGAATCACACCCCTGAACCTCACTGACTGAGCTGTGCCCCTGGGTATTTGCCATGTTTAGTGTGTCACCACGACACAAGCATGAGCAGTCTCAGAACAGAACCCTGGACATTGTCTGCAGATGTGTGGCTATCAATGGTGTGCCAATGGTGGCATTGGGCTCGATCGGTCAGAGGGTGGCAGGGGCATGAGTTGCTCTCCTGCTGCCAGGCGTTATTGGGAACATGATTAGGCTTCTGGGGCAGGTGTTCAAACCAGAGAAAACCATTCTGCTGGTGCCAGGGCTCCACGTGAAAGATGACACCTATCAGTGCTGTGTGCACACAGAGGGTGGGTCAGTCAGCTTAAAAATATGCAAAAGCCAACCCAGTATTCGCACATGCATGCCTGGGAGAAAGCTCTGGCCTTGCCACTTCGTGCTGTCTGTCACCACCGAGGTGCAGTGTGGGTTGCTTTGGGCACTGGGCCTAGTAAGATAGAAGTGGTGGCTCCACACTACCCAATGTCCTTGCAGCATGGGTACTAGTGAGTGGGTCAGGGGGCAAACTGTGGGAGGTGGCAGGGGGCAATGCATAGAAATGTGAGGCGTGCGGTCTCCAGAGCTGGGGGTCAAAACTTTTTGTGGGTGCTGTCTTCACTCTTCTAGTACAATGTGGGATATGAGGTATCATTATTCTGGACAATATGGGGTGAACAGTGCATTTTGAAGTACATTGTGCAAGTAACATTGGCATCAGCCTAACAAAACAAGCATTGGCATAGCCAATAGGTCTCGCCTTTAGGACCTTATAAGTGTTTAGCCATGCAGCACATTATCCTGGGTGCTGTGCTGCTAGGGACTGAATTGCTATACAATTGGTCATGCAGCCAAAGGAGGCGTTGGTGCAGATGCTAAGTTATGGTTGTGAGCGTGATATGGGGCGAGTGAAATCTTTTTGTGTGGCAGTGGAGGGAAGCAGGATTGAAAGAGCTGCGGGAGAGAAACGGGTTGTCAAATGCTGGCTGCGCTCGCTGAAAAAAATACTTGTTCTGGTAAGAAGGGGAGGCGGAGGTGGTTACGGTGGGGAGTGGTGAGCTGAGTCGTGCTGCGGCTCTGGACAGATCAGCAAAGGCTGAGAGAGGGAAGAGTTGTGGTGCTAGAACAGGGAGGAGGATGCGTTAGAGGGAGCGGAACATAGAGGGGAGAGGAAGATAGGAGAAAGCACAAGTGTCCGGAGGAGATAGGTTAGCAGGAAGGAGGGAGAAGTGTAAAAGGCCGTAGTATGTAAGAGAAAAAGACCTGGAAGAGTGGGACGTTGTAAAGGGTGAGGTAGTAAGCAAGCAAGCGTGTAAGATGGATAGAAGGCTTGGTGTAGAGAGAGAGGCAGATCGGATTGCAAGTCAGAGAGCTGAAGGAGAGAAAATAGGGGAAGAGAGACCGGGAAGAAGTAGAGATGGAGAGAAGATAGGGGAAATGTGAATAAAAGGTGATGCAGGCAGAGGGCTGCTCCTGTCTCAGGGTCCATCTGTAGAGATCAGAGCTTCAGGTGCATAGGGAGAGCTGCTCTTGGCTCAGGATGGGCACAACAACATTGTGGCATGTGAGCACTTCACCTGCCGCAAGTAATGAGTGACTTTGCACAATGTGAGTGTTCTTATCCCACCACAAGCAATGAGGCATATCAACAGTAATCACAGCAGTGCTAAATGCTTTATGTGTACATAGGGTGATCGCAATCACTTAGCTTGCACAGGCAAAGAAAAAGGCAGAAAATCACCACTGGGCAATTAAGGCAAAAGCTATGGAGAAGAAGTATGTAGTATGCGTAATAAGTATATTGGATGGTCATTGGAACTTAACAATAGGACTTGGGGGCATATGTAGGTAATTTTCATTTTGCGATTCCCAAATTGCGATTTTTAAGGAATCGCTATTTGAGAATAGCAAAATGGAATGTAGGTAAAAATTCGCAATTTTTTTGCGAATCTTTAACATTCTTTATTTGCGATTATCAAATTGCGAATCGCAATTAAGGAATGAGTGTCCCATTCATTCCTATGGGCCAAAAGGCCCATAGGAATGAATGGGTATACATTCTCAAATTGCGATTTTCTGTGTGAAAATCGCAATTTGAGAATCGCAATTCAAGGGTGCCAGGGTGTCCAAAGGACACCTGCTGCACCCCTGGAATGTGCCTGTAAGTACATGTGGCGCACAGACATGCCCTAAGGGCATGTCTGTGCGCCACATGGCACTTTGAATAAATAAAAAAAATGCATTTTTGAAGGAAATCGCAAAATACCATCTACTTGAAGTAGGTAGTATTTTGCGATTCCTTATGCAAAAATCGCAATTTTTAAAGCACCCCTACATAACATTTAAGGAATCGCAAAATTGCGATTCCTTAAATGCTATAAGCAAAATAAGGAATCGCAATTTTTGCGATTCCTTATTTTGCTAAGTGGCATTACATATCAAAACGCCGTTTGCGATTCGCAAACGCCGAAATTCGCCAAATTTCGGCGTTTGCGAATCGCAAACGGTTACCTACATATGCCCCCTGGTGTCTTAAAAAGGGAAACCCACTTTCTTACATCTGTTATGGTCTTCTGATTAGATTGAATTCCAGTGAAACAGTTTTAACTTTCAGATCTTGCGGGATAAAAGGTGTCCATCTTTTATTCTTCATACCACTTCACACATCATTAACGGACACCCTCCTGCAGGTGCTCATGATATTCTCACACTCAGTGTTGCATGATATTTGAAGGTCTTAATATTGCATGCTCTCTTTCAGACCCCTAATATAGTACCAATACTAGGGTGACAAAAACATCTCATATGTAGGCAGGACGCTGTTCATGTGTACTATGTAAATGGTCTAGAATATTAAGAATAACAAATACTCGCAGGATATACGTTTTTTCTAGGAAAACCTATTTGATTGTTGCTTTTCACATGAAGGTGGCATTTCAGCTGCAAGAAACAGATTTTCTTGTTAAGTAATGTTAGTAATGTTGATAAACATTTGCTTGTGATTTTAGGACAGAGTCACATCCACGCTCCTCCTCACCCCATTCCATCCCCTGGTTGCCGGTGGGACTGCCAATAGGCCCTATTGCCAAATTAATCCTTTACCCTATTAAATAGGGTAAAGGATTAATTTGATTGCAAAAGTTATGGACCATTAAAGAATTAAGATCTACGGTGGAACAAATAATACTCAAATAAAAAAAAAAATCCCCAAATCCCCTGTGCAAGCGTGCTTCCAGTTTCAAATTATCAGACGTTGTAGCCCTTTAGAATTAATGGAAACAGAAATGACATTTGGGTTAACATGACAAGAGCACAAGTAGAGATATTGAACTACGATTTACGATGCGAGCGTTGGAAAATTCTTGCATAGTGCATCAAACTAATGAGGGCACATTCTGGGGGAGTGCGAAAGTTGTTGTTACATACTCTTCCTGCTTTAGGGACTCCGTTGGACAATAAAAGTAAATGCATTTCTGTGTGGTATCTCTAAAATCGATCTAGCGCAGACATACTCTCCTTTCACGTTAAAGTTTGATCAGAGCCAAAACATCACGGGGTAAAAAAAAACAACAGGCTTTTACCATCTCTCACATTTTAAATGACCAAATGTCGTTGTGAAAAACAGCAAATACTAGCAGTCAGCAATAACACATGTCACCTCCAGAGCCACCACCACTGGGGGACCAGTTGAGCCAGGGGAGGCAGGGCAACAACTGATAGAAAGGGGCCATCCAAATTCTGGTAGCCATTACCGAGCTGTGAGGGCGGGGAGGTAGCGTCAGGAGTACCAACTTCAGCCAAAGATCCCAACAGACACCGAGGGGGAGGAGAGCGGGACTGAGAAAGCATATCTGGCCGGGAGAAAAAGCAATGCTGGATCTCCACCCCCTCCTTACAAAGCATAGGTATACTTGCCCGCGGAAAGGCGGGACACAAACAGGCAACTGCAATGAGGGCGGTCGCCTTTGTCCTGTAACCCTGGGGGTTCACACTGCCACACGGTGCTCTAACTCCCACAGAGAAGGATTGCAATACAACAGCCTCCCGGTCCCCAGAGCCACAGGAGGAGCTTACACTCCGCTTGCAGCCTGGCCTCCCAGTGTTAGTGCTATGACGGAAAAATCTCTCCTGCAGTGCTACCACACACTGCAATACAATAACACTCTGTGGATGTGGGTCTGTGCTAGCTGACCCATTAGAGCGCTGATACTCTTAGTACATGCATTTTCTAGGCAAATCCACTTTTATTGAAAGAAATGTGCACAAGAAGGTTTTTTTCCCCTCTGAGTGCACAATTATGTATTTACAGAAAAGGCATTTTTTAAATTTTCCTTTGATAAGGAATAACTGCTCCGGTCTAATTCGATTTGGCTTTCTCACTCCTGCCTGCAGAGCGGTCGAGAGCACACACAGCGATTCCCTTACGGGAGCTAGCCTTGGGCACCATCTGTTTGGAAGCTAATTACAAACAGATGTTGCCAAAGCTCGCTCCGCAAGGGAATCGCCAAACGTGCACGCGTTGCCATTGAATGCAATGCAATGCATGCACGTTTTTGGCACAAAAACGAATCGATTTCTAAAGGTCCCCTCCTATGCACAGCATGCGCGCTGCATAGGCGAGACCTAAAAATAGCAGGTTTTACAGTGGATTTGGGGTTCTGCCTTAAGGAGGTTTAGCAGAATGAATAACAAATATTGTACTGGGCCTCTAGACCTTGTAGGATGCAGAATTGTGTACTCTTTTTTCTTTTCACAATTGTTATTACATTTTAGAAGAGACAAATACAATGACATAAGAACAAAACAATGTATCACATTACAAAGATCTTATTACAGCATTTTAGGTAAATCCTTATTCATAGTCTGAAAAGTTTGGTTCACCAGTAGCATTGTTGGTGGTTTCAACAATTGGAATGGAGAGCGTGAGGGAAGAGAAGGGGTGACTGAGATAACGTGGGACAGGGCCACAGGGTATTATTATCAGCAGGGGTTTTATGTGTAGTTGTATGATGAGTTACGTAAAAGTAGTAAACTCAGAATGAGATATGGGGAGTTATCATGGCAGATTCTTGGGGTTTGAGTATGTATAGATGTTATACATGTGTCAGGAGGTTTGGATTTTTTATATATGCAAATCCAATGTATTCCATAGTGACGATTGGGAGTGAGTGTTATTGCTAGATACAGAATTGTCAGCTCTTGTAGTACAATACACCCATACAATAGACCCATACCCACCAAGTGTGGTACAATAAGGTATTGTACAATTTCCATTCACGTAGGATGATCTTTACCCCTACTGTAAGGAGGAGGTCCAGTAGAATATATACCCTTACACGCATGCAAATACATCGCATGCCATTACAACGCGGTCGTTACAACAACCATGTTGTTAGAACGCATACCATTACTTTGCAAGTCATTACTACAACTTGCTGTAGGGGGCATGCTGGACTTAGGAATAGTATTATTTCCTATTCCTACTCCAGTTTGCCCAACAACACGGAAGGTGTTGGATTCTAAATCCAACACCAGTGCGCCCCCTACAGCAAGTCGTAGTAATCACTTTAGATGTATGGTATGCGTGGCAACAACGCAGTTGTTGTAACAAATGTATTGTAATGGTACCGGGTTGTGGAGACAGTGTTGTAAACTCTGTTTCCCGTCCAGGAGGCATAAATCTAGGGCGTTAAAGGTTTGAGGCAATGATGTGTTACATGGTCCTAGTGTGATAATGGTACGAAGAAGGGAGATGTGAGTGTGGAATACCTCGTTGATCGCTGTTGTAACTTTGCTCAGAAGGGTGTGACCAGTATGCAGTGAAATAACATATGTTTAATAGATCCCAGTGATTCATGGCCGTTCCAGCCTTGGCCAGAGTTTAAGAGCCCAGTCTTATAACCCCCGCACTAAGCCCCACTCCCCCAATTGCATGTATCACGTTGCATCCCCTTATGCAATAAAGCCAATGTACACATTTCTTTGTGGTGGTCATTTGTTGGCCGCAGTTTTATTTAGGAATACATTCATTATCGTATCACGCATTATTTGGTAAGATTACTTGTTGCTGCAAATCATCAGGTTAGTTCGCTTGGTTGGTTTTCTTTGTCTTTTCGCCTGATTGTGGGGGGGCGTAGCAGTTGTCCCGGAGTTAGGCCCAACTCAATACCTGTCGGAGTCGTGTTGTGCCCTGCCAACGGGCGGGGGCCGGGCTGCGACCGCCGTCTCCTTTTGCTACCCCTCTTTGTAGGCCGCCTCACCCAGAGGTGAGGCATCCCAAGGTAAGTGGTCTTGTCCCGGCACACCGCCCTCCGGTGTGCCTTTGTACCAACCATTCTCCCCGTCATTCTCCGCCAGCGCTCCGTTTGAAATTCAGCCCTGCGACATAGCTGTTCCTTAGGTGTGGGTGGGTGGGTCAAAAAGCAGGTTCCTCCCGGCGCTGTGCTGCTCCCACGCTCCTGAAGATAGGAGCATACCTGGGGGAGCAGGTTTATATCCCCCTCCGGCATCGCTTGTCCTGGCCATGGTTGTCGCCCCATTGGGCAGTTTGTAAGGCGCGGGGGCCCCCATTGGCTGAGGGGTCGGCGCCACTCTGTCGGCCCCAGAGGGTGGGGGTCTTCCCGCTCGGATCGCGCTTTTGGCACCAAAGCCCCCAAACCGGTTCTGTGTCCGGGGGCACAGCGTGGGTTAGGGCGCCGGCTTTCTAGGCCCCCGCTGAGGGCTGCCCCTGCTAAAATGTTTGTCAGTGGTCCAGTCTGACCGGTGAAGTGTCCATATTTTACATCGCATTAAGATTGGAGACACCTTGTGCACATTGAAGAATTTCCATATTTCCTTCCATGTCAGATTAAATTGGTGTGGGAATGGATAAAGAGATGTCGTTCCGTTTGTTCTGGATCAATAGTGTAAGTTTTTTTTATTTTAGTTGCTGTTTTTTTTTAATATATTTTGCTGCTGTGCGTTTCTGTATGGAGAGTTTAATGAGAAGTTGAATAAGATCTAAGCAGTGAGATTTCTTATGCTTGTTCAGTGATACTTTAAGTTTCAGAAAGTTATAGAAGTCGATTTTGTTAGGCTCTGTATTTTTGTAGCTCTACAAACGTTTTGGTATCAACTGTTTGGCCTAATCTTTGATACATAAGATAACTTTGCTAGAGATTTCCCGTCCATTTTAACTTTTGTATTTCCCCAGGGAGTTGCGTGTTCGGCATTTAGAATTTCATGTTCTGTTTCTTGCAACAAACAGTAATAAATAGTGCATTCTAGAACACACTATTCGAGTTCCATTAATCTCAAATTAATAGAACCTAAAACATAATGAATAAGAGCTATTTCAGCACCCTCCGCCCCATAAACCTTTGGCAAAATTGTGGTATGTGGCACTGCTTAAGCAAAATCCTATATGTATTGTTCTGTTCATATTGCATTTAACAGCACGTGATACAAATACGTTATTTGTAAGAAAGAAATAGGTAACAGAAAAACGTTCTTGCAGTCTGGGGGATCTACCTCTTGTGCAAGCTTTACGTCGCTCAGGGTATTAAATGTTCTACATGGTTCTACATAATACACCTGGGTTTTAGCTCCAGTCACATATTCTTTGCTGTGATAGCTTTGGCTCTTCCGTGGCCTGAAAGATAGCCCACATTTGGAAAGATGATGGCTCTACAAACGCTCATGAAACAAACAACAAAGTTCCCCAAGAAGACAAAATCAATACCCCAAAAAGAAACAGTAATACTCTATGTGAAAATGTTTAACTAATAACTTATGTCCGTGAATTTTTTTTCAGAGATGGCAGAGTGAGTGTATTTCAGTGAAATTCCTGTGTGAGGTTGGTCTGATGGCTCAGTGGACTAATGCACCCACTGCAGGGATTTGTGGATGACTCATTAATAAAGCCACTCAGACTTCACCCCTCCTAGGTAAATGACGTTATTACCATTACGGTGGATACCAACAAACATCTCCTATTAGCAGTGAGATGTCCCTCGGACTGAGTGTGTTCTTTACAAATGCATGTTATGTGTTGTAATGAGGTGAATGAATCAAGGAATACGTTTTCCTTAGAGGAGGTTCTGCTCTTGCATTACAAAGTTACAAGAGACATAGTAGTAAAATTATGAAACTGGTTCTTATCAGGAGTAATGTGGATAAATCGGAAATATAATTGAAAAAAGTTCTGGACAAGATCAAGACACTCTACGACAACTTCAATGACCAAGACCTCTGCACCGACACAACCCCCAATCCCAGCGACCCTTTTTACCTGGACTCCACTCACGACAGAAGACACCCTAAAGACTGTGAAGAGCATCCACTCCGGAGCACCTTCGGACTCCTGCACGCCGCAGCCTTCAACACCGTCTCCCACCGCACACTAGCCACCAGACTCCACAACGCCAGCATCCAAGGAAAGGCCCAAGACTGGTTACTATAATTTTTCATTGGCAGAACACAGAGAATAAGACTCCCGCCCTTCCTCTCAGAACCAACAGAGATCAGGTGCGGAGTACCCCAAGGATCTCCCTCAGCCCCACCCTCTTCAACATCTACTCGGCCCCCGTTGCAACCATAATCGAAAACCACGGGCTCAACATCGTTTCCTATGCCGATGACATCCAGCTCATCCTCTCCCTCACCAAGGAACCCCACATCACCAGGCACAACTTTCAAGAAGGAATGAAAGCCAACTTGGAGAAAACAGAATTCCTCATCCTTGGCTCCACCCCCTCCACATGGGGTGACCCCTGGTGGCATTCCCCAACTCATTACTCACCATGACTTGCCAGATCATTGCCATCTGATGCTTCAACACCCTCCGTATACTACGCAAGACATTCAAGTGGATAGGAGGGGGGTGGGCGCACACTGCCTCACACTCCAGCACTCAGTTTGCCCTGATGCATCATAATAAATGCAGTGCATGATAACACTTTCTTCGGTGTCAGGCTTTAGTTTTTCACCCTTGTTGGTGCAGCCAGTGCTGTGTATCTCTAGACACGTGTTTCTGGATAATTGTCCTTTTTCAGCAGAGAGCAACACTTTTTTGGGGGTGCTGGAGATGCTGCTCAAAGTCTTCTCAGGTCTCGGTACCACTCGCTAGGCGCAGGTGCATCAACCAGAGCTTGTCAGCTCGTTAGCTCAAGGGAGCCTTTTCAAATAGGAGGGGGTGGGCGCACACTGCCTCACACTCCAGCACTCAGTTTGCCCCGATGCATCATAAACAAGCATTTACAATGCAACGGTTTCGCCTTTGTAAAAGTTAGAGCTATTGGCATTGTAAATGACAAATTTTGTATTTATGTGTTGGTTTTGAAAACAGATAAATAAATGGCATTGTCATTTACAATGCCAATAGCTTAATCTCTCACAAATGCGAGACCTATTGCATTTGCACACACACACACAGAGCACAAACACACACACAGAGCCACACACACACACACAGACAGAGACACACAGACAGAGCCACACACACACACAGAGCCACCCACAGTCATTCACATAGAGCCACCCGCACACACAGAGCCACCTACACAGAGCCACCCTCACACACACAGCCACCTACACAGAGCCACCCCCACACAGACAGATCCACCCTCACACAGAGTGGGGGGGACGGAAACCTGCACAACTAAGAGGAGCGGGGGTGGGGTGGGAGGGACACCAGCACAACCAGGAAGAGTGGGGGTGAGGGGGACCTGGATGAAGGTGTGACTCCAGCCACCGGAAATAGTGTACTTTTTAGCTTGGGCTATGAGGTGATAGATTCTTGAAGATATAGCTCTACGTGGGACAATATGTTGACCTTTTGCTGCTTTGCTAGCGGTGTGGAGCAGCTGCATGACCTAGAGAGACGATAGCTGAGGTGACTGTCGTGGTTGGCTGTAAGATGGTCTGCAAGGTCCCTGCACACAGAGCCTTACATCTCTCATTTATAGGGCACAGCAAGGGAACAAAATCACTGTCCCTTTCGTTCTCTGCATCAGCACTTAGTGTTCTGCGCTCAGGCACAACATACCCCAAACTCTGCTCAATTTAAACCACCCTCTACTGTTTACAGTGGACTCAGACTGTAAATAGAACAGACACATGGTTTTTCAATAATGGCTCTGGATGAATCGTTCTGTAGTGCTCTGGTACATCAGTGGTCTTCAGCTGCGGGGGGGGGCTCCCACTGTAGGAAGTGGGTAGGGAGCGGGCCACGGAGGGATAGTCTGGTGACATCAGGCAACGACTGAGGTCACCTCAAGAAACCACTTCAGTGGTGCCTAGAATCAAACAGCATTTTGTCGAGGTTTAACTTGCTTGCAATATTTACTGATTAACACATTCACCAAGTTTTCTTACCTAGGGGGAGACTATGAGTAAATTCTTTGCAGGGGGGGGCTCAAATTCTCTTACATTAGATAAGGGCAGCACTATGACAAACATCTTTTACACGAAGGGGGCCTGATGTTTTAAGAGCAGTGTGACCGACTGAAGGACAGTGCACAAGCGGTTATTGTTCTGCTGGGAAGCCATCTCCACACTGCTGCCCAGCACAACCAGGAAGGTGGGGGGTGACGGACACCAGTACAACTAGGAAGAGCGGGGGTGGGGGGTAACGGACACCAGCACTACGAACAAGAGCGGGGTGGGCAGACTCTAGCACAACCAGGAAGAGCAGGGGGTGGGGGGGGACTGACACCAGCAGGACACTACAATTGCACCAGGATTTAAAGCACAGCCCGGCCCAGCGCTCGACTAAGCACTGGGCGTTTCTGTGCACTGCTCGGATGCTGTTATTGGAAGAATCCCTTGCAGCTGCAATGTACAATTAAATATGTGGAAATAAGTAAACCGCAGTGAGCACGCCCACTTAACAATACTTTCACATCACGCCTGTTCTTGGATGAGGAAATAACTCGGAAGGATGAAATGCAGAGCGAACCCTGCCAGAATTCATATACACAGTTAAGCAGCGCGCGCTCCCCTCACCCGGATAGGTTGTTTACTGTCGCCCACCTGTGTATCCTGTTATCAACACTGAATCTTATGATGTGCCGAGATTAATAGCTATATATTATGTGGTATAACCGTTACATAAGTTGTGTCTCTTCACTTATAGGCGCCCCTGCTCATTCCCTGTTTACTACCACTAGCGAGCGGGGCTGACTGGCCCTTTCTATCACAGAAGCAAATGATTGTAAGAGTACTTACGGAGGGTGGTTAGCGAGGCGAAGGGCACCGCCGACCCTAGCCCAGCGACAGCCACGAGGCACAGGAGGGCGAGCATCTCCATTGTGAGGCCGTGAGAGTAGAGTCCACGGAGGCCGGGCAATATCTGCTGAGACCGGGGGGCGGGGCTAAAGGGCACAATGGCAGAGGGCGGGTCACCCGCCACTGACCTTCCCCTTGCCATCTGCAGCCGTCCTGGCAGAACCTGTTCGGACAGGTGTGGGGGTGGAGGGACGAGGGCAAGCACTTAGAGACGGAAAGGCGTGGAGCTGGAGAAGGACAGGGAGAGAAGAGAGGATGTGAAGGCGGAAGGAAAGAAATGGCACGAATAACGGAAGGAAAGAGAGGAGAGGAAAAGAATACAGAGGAGAGCATTTAAGGAGAAATGAGAGGGGGATGTAGAAGGCAGGAATGAGAAATATGTAGAAGAGGGGGACGTGAAAAAGAGGATTGTGACGGCCTCATAAAAATGGTGGCCATAGGATGTGGGGTGCGAGCGCCGCGCTCCCGCCGTCACCTGCAGCCAGTGTGTCCGAGCGGGAGCTGTCTCTTGCAGCTTCCAGCAGTTGCCTTTTGTTGTTCTTCCAGTGTGGGATTGGGGCTGTGTGTTTGGGCCAGTCTATTAAACGACTATGTTTAAATGATAATTGGGGTCCAGAAAACGGTTGTCTAGCACTGATACGCTTCCTCTAACTCAGACAGAGTAGCAGATTGCAATACCCAAGCTGATTCTAGAGTGTTTACATGAGGGGGGCACTAGCTATAACAAGTAATCTACTGCCCGGCCGCCATCTTCGGAGGAATAACAAAAACAAACCTTGACAAAAAAAAAAAGATCCGCCCACCGCCGCAATGACGTTCTACAAGGGGCGGAGAGGGAAAAAAATCGCCGGAACGCCCACGAATCGCCTCGGACAATGACGGACAGATCTCACTTCCAATGGCTAACCTCCATTTATGGAGCTAGCCAATGGAAGTGAGAGGCGGGACAAAGGCACATACTGTTTCAACATAAGATTTCGCCTGCGCAGCGGACGCCAGGCGAAACCTAAAAATGCAGTGCATTATAACACTTTCTTCGGTGTCAGGCTTTAGTTTTTCACCCTTGTTGGTGCAGGCAGTGCTGTGTATCTCTAGACACGTGTTTCAGGATAATTGTCCTTCTTCAGCAGAGAGCAACACTTTGTTGGGGGTGCTGGAGATGCTGCCCAAAGTCTTCTCAGGTCTCGGTACCACTCGCTGGGCGCAGGTGCATCAACCAGAGTTCGTTAGCTTAAGGGAGCCTTTTCAAATAGGAGAGGGGTGGGCGCACACTGCCTCACACTCCAGCCCTCTGTTTGCCCTGATGCATCATAATAAATGCAGTGCATGATAACACTTTCTTCGGTGTCAGGCTTTAGTTTTGGTTACTGGTTACTATCATTCTTCATTAGCAGAACACAGAGAATAAGACTCCCGCCCTTCCTCTCAGAACCAACAGAGATCAGATGCGGAGTACCCCAAGGATCTCCCTCAGCCCCACCCTCTTCAACATCTACTCGGCCCCCCTTGCAACCATAATCGAAAACCACGGGCTCAACATCGTTTCCTATGCCGATGACACCCAGCTCATCCTCTCCCTCACCAAGGAACCCGACTTCACTAGGCACAACTTTCAAGAAGGAATGAAAGCCAACTTGGAGAAAACAGAATTCCTCATCCTTGGCTCCACCCCCTCCACATGGGACGACACCTGGTGGCATTCCCCCATCGGAAACCCACCCACCCCAACGGACCATGCACCTAACCTCGGCATCATACTAAACTCATTACTCACCATGACTCGCCAGATCATTGCCGTCTCATGCTTCAACAAACTCCGTATACTACGCAAGACATTCAAGTGGATCCCCCCGACTCCAGGCAAACAGACACTCACACATTTGTCACCAGCAGACTGGACTATGGAAACGCCCTCCACGCCGGAATCAACAAACAAGCATTTGCAATGCAATAGGTCTCGCATTAGTAAAGTTAGAGGTATTAGTATTGTAAATGACAAAATTTATGTTTTTGTTTTGAAAATAGCGAAATTAATAACTTTGTCATTTACAATGCCAATAGTGTTAACTTTTGCAAACGTGACACCTATAGCATTTGTAATGCAATATGAGTTGTATTTACATGACTTAGATGTATTAATATTAAAAATAACAATGGGTTGTATTTTTTTCAATAATTAATACTTAAAAGTTATTGTAATTTATAATGGCAATAGCTTAAACTTTTGCAAATAACTTTTTGGAAGATTATGTTTAGTGTATTTTATTGTGATGAAAATACAAGAACAGAAGTGAAATATTAAAAAAAAATTGTGACATTTGTAATAAAGTTTGAAACATTGAGAGAACATATTTGAATCAGTTGTTGTTGAATGGTTGCACAGATTGATGCTGTGGTGGCTCTGAATGATGTTGTGGTGGCGACGAGTGATGCTGTGGCATTCAGTGATGCTGTGGTAGCGCATAGTGATGTTGTGGTGCCCCTGAGTGATGCTGTGGTGATGCGATGGATAGTGAGGGCAATAGATAGATAGAGGGAGGGAGGGCGAAAGATAGATAGAGGCAGGGTGAGAGATAGAGCCCGGGCAAGAGGGCGAAGGATGGAGTGTGGGCGAGGGATGGAGTGTGGGCAAGGGATGGAGTGTGGGCGAGGGATGGAGTGTGGGCGAGGGAGGGATGGAGTGTGGGGCGAGGGAGGGATGGAGTGTGGGGCGGGGGAGGGATGGAGTGTGGGGCCGGGAGGGATGGATGGAGTCAGGGGAATGGATGGATGGATGGAAGGAGTGCGGGGATGGATGGATGGAGTGCGGGGATGGATGGATGGAGTGCGGGGATGGATGGATGGAGTGGGGGGATGGATGGAGTGGGGGAATGGATGGATGGAATGGGATGGATGGATGGATGGATGGAGTGGGATGGATGGATGGATGGAGTAGGGGATGGATGGATGGAGTGGGGGGATGGATGGATGGATGGAGTGGGGGGATGGATGGATGGATGGATGGAGTGGGATGGATGGATGGATGGAGTGGGATGGATGGATGGATGGATGGATGGAGTAGGGGGATGGATGGATGGAGTGGGGGGATGGATGGATGGATGGAGGGGGATGGATGGATGGAGTGGGATGATGGATGGAGTGGGGGGGATGGATGGAGTGGGATGGATGGATGGAGTGGGAGGATGGATGGATGGATGGAGTGGGGGGATGGATGGATGGAGTGGGGGATGGATGGATGGAGTGGGAGGATGGATGGAAAGAGTGGGGGGAAGGATGGATGGAGTGGGGGGAAGGATGGATGGAGTGGGGGGATGGATGGATGGAGGGGTAGAAGATAGGTAGAGGCGAGGTAGAGGGGTAGTAGAGGGGTAGAGCGGTAGTAGAGGGGTAATAGAGGTGTAGTAGAGGGGTAGTATGGTAGAGGGGGTCGAGAGGTAGAGTAGAGGTAGAGGGGTAGAAGAGAGGTAGAGGGGTAGTAGATGGGTGGTAGAGGTGTAGAAGAGGGGTAGTAGAGGGGTAGAGAGGTAGAGTAGAGGGGTAGAAGAGAGGTAGAGTAGAGGTAGAGGGGTCGAAAAGAGGTAGAGGGGATGTAGTGGGGTAATAGAGGGGTAGTAGAGGGGTACAAGAGGTGTATAGGGGTAGTAGAGGGGTAGAAGAGGGGTAGAGAGGTAGAGTAGAGGTAGAGTAGAGGTAGAGGGGTAGAAGAGAGGTAGAGGGGTAGAATAGAGGTAGAGTGGAGTTAGAGTGGTAGTAGAGGGGTAGTAGAGGTGGTATCATGTGTGGTGTATTTATGTAGTATTGAGTAGAGTGTAACTATGTGGCGCGTTATTACGTGGCACAGAGTGGAGTGTGAGAGGGAAGAGTGATAAAGAGAGGAAGAGGGAGTGAGAGAAAGAGAGCTAGAGAGAGAAAGAGAGAGGTTTCGAAAAGAGACAGAGAAAAATAGAAATAGAGGAGAGAGTGAAAGAGTGAGAGAGAGAGCAAGAGAGCGCGGGAGATACAGAAAGAGAAAGGAGAGAGATAGAGAGGGAGGAGAGAAAGAGATAAAGGGGAGAGAGAGAATGAGATAGAGAGGGAGAAAGAGAGAGGAGAGGAAAGAAAGGGAAAGAGTGAGAAAGAGAGGGGGAGAGAGAGATATAGTGAGAGCTGGAGGGATATTGGGGTGATTTTCACTTCCGAAATGAATAAACTAAGGCTGTGAGAAATGTGGGCACTAGGAGGTGCTGTACAACTGGTTCTGTATTCTGCACCAACGTTGTTGAAGCTCTGGCCCTCCCCAAAGCAGAGACTTAAAAAGTCCCATACATTAGAAGATATTTTTTTTCCAAAGATGTTGTGAGATACAAACCTGCAGTTCTAATCTGCCCTATTTATAAATAAGGAATTTCTCCCTCAAAATAATTCCTTCTGATACGCTCACTAAGGTTTGCTTATTACAGCCAATTACATGTATCCGGCAAACAAATGGCTACACAGGATTGCTTTACAAACAAGACAAGCTGGAGTTAGCCAATTGTCGAGACACAGCCCACTGAGAACATCAAAGCTGTGAGAAGCTGTCTGAAGAGAAGGAAACGAAGCTGTAATTGAAGGCAGAGTGAAAACCTGGTGTAAAATAGCAGCAGGGAAGGAGGCGGAGAGGAGGCGCTGAAGGAGAGCTGGAACACGCTTTAAAAAGCCTCAGTAATAATAAAAGTAATGCAATGCTGGAGCTTATTTCAGATGAATGGGACAGGCATTGTAGTATAGTTGTTCAAATTGCTGGCACTGGAATCCAGCATGCTCTCTCGATTAGGGGCACCACGGTCACTGGCATTTGAGAAGTGTACAGTGTTACATGTCACAGAGCCCCCCCTAGCAAAAAAAAAATCACAAAGATCAGCTGAGCAGCCATCATCTGGATGTCGGAGAGCGCTCAGAATTACGGTAAACTGTGCCGCATTAGTGGAGGCAGTGGGGAGAGAGGAGAGCAGAAATGTCCTGCAGATCGGGACACGGAGAACGCTTGAGGTGTTGTGGCATCAAGAATCATGGATCAGCTGAGAGAAAGGGAGGCTTCCGCTGAAAATGTATTCAGCACAAAGAAGGTGCCTGATGACACAGGCAACCAAGCCTCACGGAGAAGGAGTGATCAGCTCGCTGAGGCTAAAGATTCAATGAGACAGTTGGAAAAGCTACAGAGGAAAGAAATATCCAAAAGGTGGGAAATGGAAACTGCTATGAAAGCACGGCTGATGAAGTAAGGGCAGACGATTTTTTAATGTCGGACCTAAATATCTGGTGATGCAGATATTGTGACTCTCCACTATATAAGAACAGAAGTAATCGATGTTCGTGTGTAAATGAAACACGGAAAGAGGCACTTACACATGCCACGAAGTTACTTTACGTACAGCAATGTAAGCATCTAAGGGAAACAAGGAGAAACACGAGAGACGGCCTGCGGCCGTCAAAGTGAAAGTACGGCCGGCGGAGGGCACTGCTGTGGGGAGGGGGGAGGAGAAATGCGACACGGCGGGCAGGGGAGGGGCGGAGCGGGGAGAGCGGCATGAGGGTGTGAAGCAGCAGGGGCCTTTGAAGTGAAGCTAAGCTTCACTTCAAAGGTGTGGGAGGAGTGCTGCTGGTGATTGACTGGCGATTTGATGATGTGCACGCGCATTTTAGGTCAATGCGCTTGCGCATTGACCTAAAAGCGCACGGGCACAGCATCAAATCGCCAGTGGAATCGCCAGTTAGGTAAACTCTCGATAAGCCCCTATATATCTCGCTCCCGCTCAATGCGCATGCACATTAAGATAGGTCGCTCGACCTAAAAACTCCTCCGCATACTCCAAATCGTCCAGAACTCCACAGCTAGACTAATCCTCGATATCCCATGGCACAACTACATCACTCAACACCTCTGCAACCTCCACTGGCTCCGCATCAAAAGAAGAATAACTTTCAAGCTGCTCACACACGCCTACAAAGCCCTCCACAACACCGGAGGGCTTTGGAGGGCTTTGCGGTCCAATACCTCAAGGACCGCATTTCCTTCCATGCCCCCAAGAGAAATCTCCACTCAGCTGACCTCTCCCTAGCCTATGCCCCACGCTTCTACAGGACCAGAGCAGGTGGAAGGTCCTTCTCCTACCTCGCAGCCAAGACCTGGACGATCTCCCCCTTCACCTCCAGCGAAGCTCGACACTGCACCAATTGAGGAAGGACCTCAATTGCTTGGCTCTTCGAATGACCCCAACGGAGCTGCTCACTCCCACCCCTCAGCACCTTGAGACCCTAATGGGTGAGTAGCGCGTTCTAAAAAACCCTGATTGATTGATTGATTGACAACCAGGTGTGATCAAAGAGTGTTGGAAAATGTGAGTTGCAGATTAACTCAATTCTATTGTGTTACTGCGAACAGGAACGTGTGCACACTAGATAGACCCAGCAGTCCTAATCCCACCTTCATCTAACTTTCAGAGACAGGAAACAAGTACTACAAGACAGTAAATACTTGCACTTGACACTTTCCATTTCAAGAACTACCCTTCCTACTAATGAAACCCTATCCTTTGCACACGTATACTATAAATACATTTCTGCAGCGTGTAATCCTGGTCGCTCATTCTGTATCACCTCTTTCTTCCTTTGATTAACCCCCACCATTCTTTCTCCACAACTTGTTTTGTCTCTTTTTTCTGCTCTCTCTCTCTCTCTCTCTCTCTCTCTCTCTCTCTCTCTCTCTCTCTCTCTCTCTCCCTCCCTCCCTCCCTCCATCCCTCTCCCATTCTATCTTCTGTTGAGGGAAACAAGTAAAAGCCCTGTCCCTTCAGCAGGAATCACGTTGCCACCACCGTCAGCCCCACAAAGCCCCTAGAGAGAGGACAGTAGTCACTCTCTCCATCAACCTCAGACCAAGGCTCTGTGGCCAAAGTCTTTTGAACACAGAGCTCATCTGTGACCTCACTGGATTATGAGTTCACTGGTGGAAAACAAAGAACTACAGCGACTGGGACTGAAAAACCTACAAGGGCAGGGCCGTGGCGGGACTTTCCGTCCCAGGACTGATTTTCCCTCCTCGGTAGCTTTAACAACACAAGACATTTCTAGTAGGGCTTTCCAACCCGAAGGAGTTTGCTTCTTCCTTAAGAAAAGGACAAAGACCTTGTCTTCCTCAATTTTCTACCCCTTCTTCCCTACGAACGATAGACTCTGTGTGGTCAGATGCTTAAAAGAATATGAAAAAAGAACTAAATGTCTTAGAATGAATGATTCACAACTACTGATTTCTTATAGACCTCCTCATAAAGGAGTCTCCTCCCCAACCTTAGCCAGGTGGGTTAAGAACGTTATGCATGAAAGTGGTGTTGATATTTCTATTTTTGGTGCTCATTCTTTGAGAGGTGCTTCAGCCTCTAAAGCCTTCTGCCTAGGAGGAGGGTTACAAGACATCCTTAGGGCTGCAGATTGGTCCAATGATAGTATGTTTAGAGCATGTTATTTCAAACCAATACCTAATGTGATTGACAATGTTCTTAATGCACTTTAAACTTGCATAATATGGCCTCCGTGTCGTGCCATAAAATTTAGATTTTTCACAGCCTGCTGGGCAGAAAATCTGGATTTTATTAAGGACACGGAGGCTAATATTATCCCACCTCCTTGTTATACCCTCCCATTTATGATGTTCACTTTTCTCTTTCAGAATAATGGGATTCTGGATTTTAACTATGGATTTTGGATCTTCAAGTTTTTGGATCCTCCAGTTTGTCTCAAGTTGATCTTTCCTCGCAGTCCTAACAAAGAAGGATGGGAGATGGTTTCTAAGGGACTTTATTCCTACTAAGAATGTTCATTGATGTTCTACATTCTATTGTTGCTACTGAGCTGTGGTAATAAAGGAGATTTGCATAATATTAGCCTCCGTGTCCTTAATAAAATCCAGATTTTCTGCCCAGCAGGCTGTGAAAAATCTAAATTTTCCCTCCTCGGTAGCTTTAACAACACAAGCATGTTGGTCAACATTGTGTCACCTGCCCTTGAGGTGACCCGATATGTAATTGTATGATTGGTGTCTGTCAATTTTCTATGGTTAACTAGTGCTTAATTTGAACGGAAAAATAAGTGCTGCTCCCCACAATTGTTCTTAGGAAGTTTCTGCCCACTGTCACTGCTAGGGTGACCCACTTCAACAGCTGGCATCACCCACTGCACCATGAAGGCAGACACTTCACTTAGTTCTCTCCTTTCTGTAACTCAACTCTCCTCCGTCCTCTCATCTCCTCTCCTCTTAAATAACTTTCTCATTATTTTCAAGTCTGTTTTAACACCTTTACGCCGTCTACAAATCATATACAACCAAAGACGGACAAATAAGATACACTACAAAACAGCTGCCATTTTATAACTCTCTGCAATTTGCCATTCAAAGAGCAGGTGATAGTAACTGCACTTATGAGTCATATACTCAATACAAGGTCCCAGCCTATCCCTGCCCTCCATTTGTAACCATTATTTCCAGTGTAACAAACAACTGACAACATAAGTAATACTGTTAAAAAACAATGTAAATGCATGTAACATACAATAATGTCTGATGAATTCCTTAGCACATTAGAGAAAGTGAATGATCAGTTGGAACTAAAATATGGAGTTGTATCACTCAAAGCAGTGAATCATATTTGTCAGCACCAAGAGGATAAAAACTAAAACAGGCCCTGCAAAAATTCAAACTGGTTACCTATGGGTTGAACATCTCTGGAGCAGGTCTGCAAACCCACAGTGATACCTCAGTGGGTTTGGAAACTGTACCCTGCAATTTATACTCAACTCTCAGCAGCTGTAAAATCTGTGTGAAGCAGGCTGCTGAGTTAGCAGCTGTAGGTACACTATCCCAAAGAGAGAACCTGCTGTCACCAGAAATTGTGACCTACAAATTACACACATATCTGCAGCAGCTGCTTTATTGAATGAGCTGTTTTAAGGGAAGGCTCCCTGGAAGAATGCCCAAACATTTGCTTTTACTGGAGGATTGATGGGTTTCTAAGCCCACACGCCCTACGAAAATGTATGTAACTGTGGGAGTGTAAGAGCAGCCATGCCTGTCATCTGAGAGGAGAGAAGCCCCAGGTCGTAGAAGTAGCATGGATGAGACTTTTTCACTCAGATGCAAATACTAGTTGACACTGCAGCCGAGAGGCAGTCAGTGCAAGGAGCAGCAGCAGTAATGCTCCCAGTCCTGGGCGTGGGGGAATAGGAGCCCTCCCTGGAGTGGATTTCAATGCACGTCTGAACGAGGGAGAGTTGGAGGAGGTCCTCTCAGAGTGGATCATTTGTGTTCTCAGGAGTTAAGAAATCTCAAATTAAATGTAATGTTTTTTTAATTGAATGGAGTATTAGTTTAATGAATCACGACATCCAGTGCTTAATGGTGAGCTAGGGGATCATCGGCCCTTCTAGGCTTTACAGGCTAACTATGCCTTGAAAGGCCTACGTGAGGATGGGACAGACAGCCTCCAGCTGGGATTCTTCATCAGGACTGACGCCCGCTGGACAGGTCAAAGTCCCAGTGAGCAAAAACTAAGTGCCAGTGGCACCCACCGACTAAGTGTGGTCGTACCTACCGGCTCAATTTAACCACTGTGTTTGCCAAATTTCACTTCTGGGAGGACCTTATATAGAGATGTTCAGGTTGCATCGCTTGATATGCTTGAGAAGTAGCATCTTCTGCTCCTGGACCCAACAGACCTTTGGTTCCATAGGGTTGCAGCATCTCATCGTTATAGTCAATGTTTCATGTTGTTTTTGTTGACATTTTCGTGAGAAGGCAAAATGCTTCTTTCTTTCATATCACTTTTGCTTCACTATGATGGTAACTCACATTCTTTGTCTTTTGCTGTGACATGCCAGTCCTGCTTATTTGGATGTGGCTAAGATGTGATCCTATATGATTCTAAGCCTAAAGCCAGACAGCGTTGTTTTTAGGCCTCGCCTACCAGACAGTGGAAGTTGCCTGGCTGCGATAAACATTTTGTGGGCTTACCAAACCTTACAGGGTCTTATGGCAGCTCATTACTTACCATTGGTTGACTTTATAATCACTCATCTGCTTGCTTCTTATTTGATGGCTTGCCTTCCTCTTTTTGTGTTTGTCCCTCCCTTGGAGCAAAGTCTCTTTAGCATCCTTTTGATTGGCTGACTTGTATTTTTGTACTACTAACATTTAGGAAATTACTTTTGTCTTTTTGGCAAGAGTGCATATATTTTCCAGCTCCCTCCCTTGTGTAGATCTCCCCTGCTAAATACCCACCCCCAACCCTCCATGTTGCTCTCTCCTTTGTGTCCTGCTTTTCCTTTCTCCCCCATGCATCTTTATTTTTATTTTATCCCCCACTTGCTTCCCGTTGCTTCCCCTCACCATTTCCTCCCACTTGCTCCTCTGTTGCCCCCTCTGCCCCACAGGCGGTTTTAAAATATTTTATTTATTTATACTTTTGGAGAACAGGGAGCAAGTTGCTGTTGATCCACTGCCTCGAAAAACATCACTTTGTTGCTAGTGAAATTTCAGGTTTTTAAAATAAAAATAAATAAATAGTAACTAAAAAATGGCTCCTGTGTCATTTTGTAGGCGTGCATGTGCATGGTAATGCATGCATGTGTGTGATGATGCATTCGTCCCCATATGTCATTACGAATGCTCTACCTATGAAATGATGCAGCCACGTCATCAGAGCTTTTTTTCTTTTGGCTTTTTGCAGAGGATGCACAGCATTGGCAAACAGCATTGGCAAATCCAGTAGGTCCAAATGGCCTGTTTGTTTACCTTACATGCTTATGGTGGAGATGTACCGAGAGAGAGCATGGGATGCAGGGTGGATCTGGAGTCATGTACAGAAGCAACCGAGACTTGACGAGTCGTAAATGACTTTAGAGTAGAGGTCTCACAGCGAGATAGAGAGATGGAGCTTGGCATCTTAGCTTTGAGGCTCAGCACAGCAGCCAGAACCTGACCAGGAGGGGGCTAAAGCCCTCTAAGTCCAATGGATGTGCATGCATGAGTCGTTGGGAAGGAACACAGGACCTGAGACCTAGTGGACACAGGAACACCTTCAGAATTTTGGGGCCCCTGGGCCATATGTATTTTGGGGCCCATTTTCGGAACAGCTTTTCATGCCTTTTTTTGCCAGATCACTGACACTGCACAGGCACACTGGTCCAACTTCCAGATGTGTTTCCATCTAATATTCAGGGACCATATGTGTGTTTTCAATATTCTAATATAGCAGCAGCTCACAAATATTTTTGCAAATAACCTCTGCGACCCACTGCAATTTCTCATGTGTGAGGTCCTGTTTTGATCTAAAATGAACTTTCACTATGGATGTTGCATGAGGATGAAAAACCTAAACACAAAATTTCTCTGCAAAATGTCTGTAATAAACTGCCATACATTACCTGAACTAAAAATAAATGAAAGAAAAATGGTATCTAGAATCTATGTTTAAGAATCATTCAAGGTCATCGGGACAGGACTGTCTGTAGAAAGCAGGGGGCCCCCTGAAAGGCTGGGGCCCTAGGTCAGACACACTTTTCCCATGCATTAAAACTTTTCTGAGTGGACAGGGTTGTGTGGGTGGAACGGGTGGGGGGGCGGGTTTGAAGCGGAGATTTACTGACAAGCAAGGCGGTATACCTAACTAAAATGGATGGAGTGACAAACATAATTCCTTGTAGCAGTAATGTATAGAATAAAATCTACTTTATAAATAAATATGGGACTCCATTACTATTTGCAAAATGTAGTACACCCAACTCTAAACATTTGTTTTATTGTGAACTAAATAACATTGGAATTGGAAACATTGTATAGTACACCAATCAGACCAGTTGTGACTATGCAAATTAAGCCCATTAAATATATTCTCAATGCCCTGCGATTTCCGAGCATGTACTGATCTCCCAGTAATGAGACATTGTGATCGGATGTGTAATGTTGGCCCATTCACATTGGGGCTGCTGAGAACAAGCTACATTAGAGGCGGGAGAGTCACTGAAAGCCTGAGCCTGGTGCCAGGCTGCCAGGCTCTAGCTCATCTGATGTCCTCTTGGACCTTGAGCCCAAAGTGAACCCAGCTTTCATGCAGCTTCCTTCTGCCACCACCGCGCTACCCTGATGCCCCAAGAAGTAAAGCAAAGCAGTAACCTTTCATAAATAACGGGGACGAGAAAGAAATACCCATACGTACAAAGCGTTTTTATGTTTGCAAAAGGTCAGATTAACAGAATCGGATCATTTGATACCGTAAAAAAACTTTATATCATGTAAGAAAAACAAATTGCAATTTGCTAGCGAATCACAATTTGGGTTTGTGACCAAATAGCAACTCAGTATATGGAAGGGGTGTGTCCCTTCCAAATACCGATTCAGAATGGTATATATTGATGTTTTGTGCCTGAGATCCGGTCACAAAACAGTAATACTTTGCTGAGTACAAACATGTAGTGGTAACCGGGGAACCAGATGGTCGCTTTGGACCAGACGCTTTTGATATCTATATTGCTGCATTGGATTTCCATGATGAGAAGGATACGAGAGGCCTCCTACTAGATGGTGCAAGTTGTAATGCACAGGATATTGTATTTGATGTTCCTGAATCAGACACTGGCACCTATGAGGGTCTCACAATTATGAATGGCATATTTCACTCCATACTGGGAACTCTGGGGAGTTCATAGATGTTTTCTTTGCATGATTGAAGGTCTATGTGGAAAATGCTGATTTTGTACACTGCTTGCTAGTGAAGCTCTGAAGTTGCATTTCATCACTATTTGCAAATCTCCTGTTTTTTGGAAGAAGTTGTTAGAGGAGCTCAACCAGCTAGAAAACACCCTCATGACTTAACTATCACTCATCTTGTACTTTGTATGCACTGATGTATGCCCTGGTTACTTATTGGTAAAATTCATTAGTCTGAGTCTAGGTCTTTCTCACCACGGTCACCCCATGGTGTGCAAACGCTCCTGTGGACCGAACTCCAAAGCACAACACTATGCATATTAGTTTCCCATCCCTCATAGATAGCTGACTTCCTCTTCCCACCAATTACCCTATAAAGGAAGCCGGCATTATCTTTCCTGTATTATATACCCTCATTCTAATGTCTGAAACCATATCCCGGTTGGGTTGGAAGGGAAACCCTGACTGTGGTGAGGAAGACATGGACTTATAGTAATGAAGATTACCAGCAAGTAACCTCCCCGCCGGTCTTCCTCACCACAGTCATCACACGATGAGCTGATACCAAGCAAACAGCAGCTTTATGACTTTCTCAAGAAAGTACCTCAAAATCATAGTATGCAGAGAGCAAACATAGCTGTTTCATCTCATTACATGTAATCAGAATTTTCACAGTTAATATGCTACTTCACATAGAACTCTGATAATCAATCCAACACTGAGACAGTATTTTCGCCCTGTTGCAATATACAGTGGCCTATAGTTATATGAGAAGCCCAAGTGACTGCATTACAAAGATCCTCAATCAATGTCCCTTTTTGAAAGATGCTCTAGAAGCCGATACACCTCTTGTATCTGCAATCTTACAAATGAAACAATGTATACAGCAATGTTTGAAGTGATAATTGTGTTCTATGAAAAGGTTTTTGTCATTCTGAGCTGTTTCTGCAACTGCATGAATCTCTAATTGCGCCTGCTTTACTTTGCTGTTCTATTATGCATTCACTATTTTGATTTTAGATTAAACTAAGCTACATCATGTTGGCCACACTTCATGTACCTGCTGCTCTCTGCCATGACTACTAAACCTACTTGAAGAGCGATAGGACTTAATGGGACACATTGTGATGGTACTACTTCTATCTTACATTCATCAATGAACAGTGAAGTTCCATTGCTGGCTGTCCTGTGCATCTGTTGTGTCAGTTGAAGAGATATGTCTCTTGTTTATGGAACAAAAAGTCTTGTTCCCCATGACTGCAGCTCTAGATGGTCATTGGAGAATTTTAAAACTGAATTCCATAGGACTCGCAAGGTTGGCACTTTGTTTTCTGATCTATCAGATTTCTTATCTACGTCGATGTACGATGCCTTACTATCAGACCTCAATGAAATGAAGGTGAAGTTGGCTTTATGTAGATTGAATACACCATTCATTTTCTAAATTCCATTTTCATATATAACATATGCAGCTAGATATCCCAATATGGATTTATAAGGACTGTCTGCTGGAATGCATATAAAATCAATGATTATGCTGATAGAGTTGAGAACTCTTTTCAGATGCATCATATGAAGGGGTACACTATAAAGCTAGACTATTAAGGGCAAAAATGTATGGGGGGGCGTGGGTAGCAGCCAGGCATGTAGGACGTGAGCCGGCCTCGCTCTGTCTAAAACCCCCTGTTTTTGACATTTATCCTGCTATCTTGGAACCGAATACCCCCTCCCCTGAGCTTACCGGACGAGAGATACCTGCCGACAGTTAAAGGGAGAAGTTCCGAACCCCGAGAGCTGCCTGGAAACGACACCGCTCTGGAGCATCAACAGGGCCTGTGCGCGAGAGGACGACCCCGGCCCACAGTGAAATCCTCGGCGGACCGGAAGTGCACTGAGTTCGGCAGAAGTGAGTGCCCGTCCCCCGCCTCCCACACAAACCCGACGGAGGTTATTGATGACATTTTGCTCACCCCCACGTCCCTTTGTGATTGCTGGCCCGGAGGTACCGACTGCGCTGCCTGCCGGAAGCCCAACGCGGAGCCGCCGATAACTGGGAGTTCGAGACCCGGCAACGGCGGTGAGTCAAGACGCACCCCTTCACTTTCCCACACATCCCCCGGGAGGCCATACATCGATGGACGAAAACGTGGCGACATTGGTGCAGCTAGATAGAGCCGCAGGGGGAGAGTCGGGCACCGGTGGAAGCGGCGGACCCGCGGAGACCCACCCGGGCAAGACACGCCCACGGACATAGACGGCGGCCATTACTCAGTGGTGCCAATGCGCTAGGGCTGATTGAGGGAACCAAAAGACCAACAGAGTAGCCCGGAGGGACACTAGCACAAGCCACACCACACGCGACTGACGCCCGGCGATCTCATTCGGTGCTTTGCAGGGCTGGTTTGTGGGGAACGCGGCTCGCCTATCCTCCAGCATCGCACGGAGTCCGAACCACTGCGGCAAACGCTGCACCGCTACGCACACACATCGGAGGTGAGGGGAACAACCTCCCGGACGTTATTCTTTTTACAGTCCTAAGAGCCCCTGGGACCGCTGAGCTTGGGCACACCAACCGAGGCAGCGGCGGATCAATTGGATCGAGTGGCGGGACTGCCCTGGTCCCGGATAGACGCGGGGGAATACACAATGGGGTCACTTGCTGGGGACTGGTGATTACACACTACATAGTGCAAGTGGATAAGCCGCGCAATGGTACGAAACGGGCTCCGCCGCACTGACCCGGCACCACGCACGATGGTCCCCTCCTCTGGCTCGGAAGATCCCCTGGCCTCCTCCAACTAGGACATCATTCCACCAATGGTTCTGGGGGCACAGGACGCCAAGCTGGACCTTATTCTTACGGAAATTAGGGCCTCCAGAGAGGCTCTTGAAACTAGAATGGACACGATGTACACAGGACTTTCACTGTTGAAAGATGACCATAAAAAACTGTCAGAAAAAGTAGCCGAACATAAACTCGCGTTGGCTGATCTGATTCCCCAACAGTCTGCACACTCCACGCAACTGGAAGCAATGGAGAGACAAATCAAAGGCTTGAGGGAGAGAGTGGACGACGCGGAAGGGCTCTCCCGTCGCAACAATATACGCATTTTAGGTGTTCCGGAACACAGCAAGGGGGCTAACCCGACTAGCTTTGTGGAAGACTGGCTAAAGACGATCATAAACCCTGAGGAGTACACCCCGATGTACAGCATAGAAAGAGCACACAGAGTGCCCCCTAGACCACTGAAGCCGTGAGCCCCTCTGCGTCCATTAATAGCAAGACTGCTGCACTTCAGAGACCGGGATGCAATACTGAAAGTTGCGAGAGAGAAGGCCTCATTAAAGTATGAAAACAGAACAATTTCAATTTACCCGGATTTCACCCAAGCAGTGCAGAAAGCTCAAGCATTATTTTGGGAGGTGAAAAAGTCATTGCGGGAACGAAACATAAAATATTCACTCTTCTTCCCGGCGAGACTTAAGGTAATCCATGATCACAAGACCCTCTTCTTCGACACCCCGGAAGACGCTGCAGAATGGATGGAGATATCTCTCACGCCACCCCAGTCCCGGGAGGACTGTCTAGGAGAGCAGACTGACCACGTACAGGAGGCCTTGGGATCGCATCTGGACCAACCGTTGGAGGTGGAGATAGAGGCCCCACGCCCCAGTAGACGGGACCGGGCGGGTACGGGGACCTCCCTCAAAGTTGCAGCTCTGACGTCTGATGCACTGGCAGTACACGATGCGACTTGCGATGGGGTCACAAACAGCCAAGCCAGCTCACACACAGCTGCATCGGATACAGACGCAAGTGTGCAATTGTTCCCGCGCATAACGGCTCAGATGGCAGAAGACATGTGAACAGTGATACTGCGGATGCAGATTGGTAAAGTAGCAACAACTCAACCTGCCTGATCGGAGGGTGGGAACCGGTACCAAGACATATATTGATTCAGGGGTGCTGCGAAGGTGGGGCTTTTGGTGGATAACTACTAAAGGACATCGACTGGGCACACCCCCCCAGGCGTAGGCACCATTGCGATCAGTTTATACCCCAGTTGGGTACTATGGTTTGGTCCCTCACAGTTTAGAGAGAGGGACCTTATAGTTGGGAAGTTCAACACATGTGACGCACTTACACTATATTGTGACATGACAGCATTGTTGAGAAGCAGGGTAATGTCTAAAGTGGAATATACTCTTCGCCATGTCGACCCCTAATAATTATAAAATCTGCACCTGGAATGTGAGAGGATTAGGTTCAGTACACAAAAGGCATAGAGTTCTGGCACAATTGAATAGGCGTCAAGTGTCCATAGTATTCCTGCAGGAAACTCAATTTAATAGAGGGGAGGGAGCTAAACTACTGCGGAAATGGAAAGGTCAATTGTTTGCCATAGAATATTCGGCGTTCTCCAGGGGCGCTGCCATTTGGATGAGGAATAATGTTCCCTTCAAGGTTTTGGAGCAAAAGATTGATAGGGAAGGGAGATTTGTGTTCCTGGGAGGGGTACGAGACAGCTGCTGGCTTCCAATCAATATATCCTGAAATGTGATTTCTCTTTGTGATGGAATAAACATAGCATAGGCACTAGTGTGGCTAAGTGAATATGTGTACACACAGACCAGAAAATTGGAATACTGCCATTCTTATCTCCTTCTCCATCGACAGTACAAACAAAAAGATTCACCTCTTGGGGAAATATTTACTCTTTATCTAAGGTAAGTGGCATGGTTCCATATTTCACAATACAATGTTTTGGCCTTTCTTTCAGGTCACCGTGCGGCTGATGCTTTCCCTTAACTGACAGCAGAACGAGAAAGTGTTGGCTCTGTAAAAGGAGAATAAAGCTGTAGAAAATATACAGGTGCCTTATTGAAAAATACATGTGCCACATGGTACCACTGTTTATCTATTATAGCTTTGATATTAATACAAATCCTGAATTATTTGACGACACTGTAAGAGATAGGTGTTGTCAATTAAGAACAACAGGGGCTTGAGGAAGGAGTAGCAGAAGTTTGTAGGACTAGCAACTTAAAAAGTTAGGCATTCAAATCAATATTTTAAAACCATTATCACATTTAAGAAGTGTGGAATATTTCAAATAAAAGGGCAGATGGTGTCATTAAGTTGAAGGATATATGGTTCCTGTGGTGGATAGTGGCTCAAGTAGGAAGCAGGGGTGGTGGGACACTGGACAATGGCCATTCAGCAGCAGTGAAAATGAACAGATGAAGCATTGAAAATTGCGTGATAGCGTACACTAACCTGATAAGTTCATTATTTTCCTTTCCAAGGTAAATGGTTAAGACAGGAGCCTGGTAAACAACACTTTGACCATAAGGGCAGGATATAGCAGTGTAATCCATGAGAGGAACTGTGGGCTAAAGTTTATTTTTCTAAGGAAGGCCATCATATACAGTTATTCGACTAAATCATATACTATGGCTACATCAAGTGACACAATTGCCTTTGGCCTTACAAGTTTATTGGCTTAGTCCAGATATCCAAAAAGGCACCTTAGGTTATGTCTAGTGGTCTTAGAGGGTACAAAGCCCAAATGATCACCTTATCACCACTGACTTCAGGCACTTTACAAGTACTTTAGCCAAAATTTCTATTTCTAGGTTCAATAAGGAGATCGGTCAGTATGACTACTAGCAATCAGTCCTTGCTTTCGCAATTTCATGGATCAACATAATAATAGCCATCGGCAGATCTTGCTGGAGGCGTCCTACCTCTCTCAGGTCTGGACAATATTTGGTTTTGTAGGTCTTCCATGAAATCAAAGAGGTCTGTGGTTTCCACCCTTTATATAACAGTGTGGAGTATCTTGAGGTATCTGCTGAACTCTTGTGGCTATCCTAGCACTGTTTGTCAATAGCAATCCCTTACTGTCCCTTCTGGCTCAGATCTGTATCTGAACCTCCTCCCTTCTGCTAAACCATGCAAGTAGCTTCCATGACTTGTTTCATACCTCAAAGAACCTTCTTTATGTCATCACACATGGGGTCTGGCCCTCATTATTTTAAACTAAAGTATAATTTGTCTCTTTGGGTTTTAATGTTACATATCCGGGTCTCTCTCCGCCACATATCTCCTCTTCATTTCTAGAAGCTCCACCTCAAGCTCTCCCACGCCTTTCCTATGCTATTTACATCTCACCACTATGCTGGAGATGGCGTGCTTTCTCGCAGCAGTCTTATATGCCTTCCATTGGGTCACTGCAGACTGAACTTTTTCCTGATTCTCTTTCAAGTAGTTGCCTGTAGTATCCCCTCATATTATCCATTATTGCCCTATCCTCCATTTTCCTAGACATCTAGATGCCTGCCCATCTTTGAATGCCCCCTATTGTTATTAACTTGCTTCCACAAAGACAAGTGGTCCAATATTCCTGGAGCCATTAATTGGACACCCTGGTATATATGACCACTGAGTACTATTAGAATTGCTTCTCTGTAGAATTCTTTCAGCGCTATGTTCATGAAATTTAAAGCGGTGATAAACCGTTTCAACGTTGTAGGTCCTATCAAGGATCACCTGGGGATTCCGCAGGAATGAGAGGCAAGAAGCTGAAGAGAAGGTCCCCACTTCCCACTATCAATTAGTATGCCCAACTCAGTCAAAGCACGATAAGTGTAAAGGGGGAAGAAGGGAAACAAGGGTAGGAGAAATGAAGAAGGTCTCTTAGTGTGATCAGGGCACCAAGACATTGTCACTGGGAATTGTGTGTGACCCTGCAAATAGAAACCCAGAGTAAGACTGTGCAAGGCAAAGAGTGTGACAGGGTATATGAACAACTAAATATAAAGCTATCTTCACTACCTGATTTATTCCCCTCTTCCACTATAATCCAGAAGAATTCCTTCAGGAGTCAAAATAAATCTGCAGTGAAAAGATGAAATGCAAAGACAGAGATAACCCAGTGTATATATTTCCCTTATGAAATGTAAGAGTTCATGGCAACTTTCTTACCATTAATAAAGAATATAGAAAAGCAAAACTATAGCCTAAAGTAATAGTCTTGATACTTAAATTCAATGGACATGAATGATTTAAGCATGTAGAATTGAGGAAAATTAAAAATGCAAAAATGTGCAGGCAAATATAATGTTTCCTTAACTGCCGGACACTTCTCACTGACTGCAATGCTTAGGCGCAGCCATCAACAAGCAACAACAAGAATACAGATGCCCAACAGAGCCAAAAAGGCACATAGTCAGATAAGTATTTGTGCCTTTAAATTAAGCTTTCAGGGGCAGATTTACAATGTCTGGGATGCGCCAGATCACTTGCGAACCGCAAAACAACCCGTGCGCCATCACTGATGCGCTGCATTTACAATGCGGCGCACCATGGCGCACGGATGGGCTGATGCGTGTCGCATCCCCCGGTGGAAACGCGGCACATTGCTGGAGTTGTGTTGCAAAAGCGACGCGGCTCCAGCAAGGCTCGGGTGTGCCCTATGCTTCAAGCAGACGCAGGGTTTTGACGCAGCACCTGCGAGGGAACGCCCACCCTGCGCTGGAACGTCCACATGAAACCTGACGCAGGTTTGATGTGGCGCAGGTGTTTATAACGTGACGCATCTCCCTAGATGTGTCATGTTGTAAATACGGCACAACATGGCGCATGAATTACGCCGCCCCGCCGTCACAGAAGTGACGCAACGGTGGCGTAAATGTGTCGCAAGGGGCTTGTAAATCTGCCCCTCTGAATATTGCTGCAGCGCAAGCACGTTATCAAATCAGCATACGCTTTGATTCTTTTAATCTTTTCCTTCTTTTGCCATTCACAGGAATATCGCTGACGTTTCACCTGAGGAACAGATATCCGCAGCACAGTCCCCCGGGGTGTGGTCCAGAGAGTCTAGGAAGTACCAGGGGACGCTGAAACCGAAGACCGCCGTCTGAACACACCGGCGTAAGTAGCGAGGAGAACCAAGGCAGAATGCTGTGAAGACCCAGAAGTAGGCAAGTTAACTCAGATGTGAAAGAGACGCTCGCAGAACTAAAACGCGAAGCACTCCTTCCATCTCTTCGGGTGCTTACCCGAGCTGCTCCGTCCTGCTGCAACCTGCGGCAGGAATGGAGCAGTCCCGACAGGTCCATTGGGGTTTGCCCCTTCCACTTGTAAACTCTCTACTTCCCCTGACATCACCAGATAACCTGCCTGCTTTCCCTAACACCCCCATATTCAAATACCCCCACAAGATCCTTAAATGGTTGTAGTATTCGGGATCCCACCCTATCCAGTGTACCATTTTGTAGTCCTGGTGGCAGCTATACTGCCATGAGAGCAATTTGTTCTGTGTTCTCCAGCCTATGTACCAGTGGCTGCAACCATGCACCCCTGTGGGATGCCCACAACCTCACAGTCTTAAGAAATAAGGATTTTGAAAGCAGTACGGCCCCCTCCTGGAGCATGATGCTAAGCCTGCATAGTCTATTAGGCAGCACTTTCTACTCTCTAGGATTTTACTAATTCTCCTGAATAAATGCATCTCCTGCACATAGATTACATCTGGCTTATGCCTATGAAACCATGTTGATATGATTCCACTTTCATTTTTCTACCCCGTTCTAATCACATTCCCTGACACACATTTAATGGATTCCCCCATCGTCTGTCTTTGCATACTAACTTTGAAGCTCCGAAGGCCATAACCCGCCCGCCACGTCCCATGAAAGCCTTTCCTAGTAAACTTGAATGTAAAACCTATGTACTCCCTCTAGCTACACTTCACTGTAGGATTAGAACTACCCACATGCCAAAGTACCTATCACTCAGATTTGGTAATCATTAGAAAATGGTTCTCAGACTTATTTAAACTGTGCTGTGCAGGGTGAGGCAGTAAACCTATCTTCTCCATTGTTCCAGCTGCATTATTTTACATACATGCCTGCCTACTCACACGGTGCTACAGTGTGACACACGATATCGGCTCCCATCACACGGTCACCCGGTGAGGAGCCAATATCATAATCACACTGTGGCCGGGATAACAAGCTGAAAACCTCTGTAAATAGTGGTTTTCCAGCTCGTTTTCGAGAGGCTTTGAACTGCCGTTGTCCATTAAGGGGTGTGAAGACACCTCAGGTCATTGACACTAGCCAGGAAACAGCCTTTAGATGGCATGCTTTACATTGCATGCCACAAAGCAGTCGTTACAACAACTTGCTGTAGGGGGCGGAAAATGTTGGATTTAAAATCCCACACCTTCCCTGCTGTTGCACAAACTGGAGTAGGAATAGTAAATTATACTATTCCTAAATCCTACCCGCCCCCTACAGCAAGTCATTGAAATGACGTGATGAAATGGTTTGCGTTGTAACAACGCGGTCGTTGTAACAACCGCATTGTAATAGCATGCAGTGTAAAGCATGCGTAGTAAAGGTATATATTCGCACCAGCCTCAGCAAGCTTTTTTTCTTTTTAGTAAGAAGAGGGGGCTTGGGGGTGAGGTGGGGTTCAAAAGTGCCTCCTAGGTACTTCTCAGCACGAGGCCCCACCCCCTTTAAGGCCCCACCCCCTCATCACACTGTGAGATAGTTCTTCAAGTTGGCAGGTATGTACACATATTAGGTGTAATGAGTTGTAGCTACAGGAGCACCCCATCTTTCAAGCCGGGTTAATAGTGTTCTCCCAATCTAGACGCAGTCCTCTGCAGTTGTTTATACCACTCCCCTCCTCTGCCAGCCCCATCTCCCATCTCCCTATCAACAACATCTGGCACAAAAAAAAGTAGAATATTTCTTTGGGACTCGTCCCTTGTGGGCTTTACCAAGTCAAGAGTGGAATGAGCAGACTTCGGAAACCCACCCTTCTCCTCCGCCAGCTCCAGCTTTGCATGTCTCTCTCCCTACTCTGCCTCCTTGATCATAGCGCACGGTGTCTCTCTTCTCTCTCCTGTGGCCCTTTCCTTTAGATTGGTCTTTCTTCTCTTGGCCTGGCGCACCTGTAGACCTACCGCTCCAATGTTACCTGCAACCTTCCAGCCATTCTCTGGTATCGTCCAGTGTAACAAAATGCTAGTATCCCCGCTACCACAACCTATACTTGAAGCTTTACTGGGAGCAACATTAGGCCCTTTTTTCCATGGTTCTGTCATGGCTGCATTCCACATTCTCCGTTGATATTGTACCATCTTGGTGAACTCCGAAAGAGGAGATAGCGACTCCTTTTACTCTATGGATCTCGTCACTCATACCACTTGCAGATCAAATCTCTGTCTCTAAAAGTGAGGCAAAGAGCAAGGAGTGCCCTAGCTCCACCCTCAGGAGTCAAGGAAGGAACGGACCCTAGGAACTTCCTTCACTGAGAAAACTTAGGAGACGCCCTTCACCAGAATTGTCTTTTCAATCACCCACCACCCACACTTTCTCGAAGATTGTCCACAAATCTGGCATCAGCAAGATGAGATTCAATGCCATGCATCTATATTATTTTCAGAGTCTCTGGCCACTGCCAGTACCTCCTTTGATCCTGGATCTGGTTGCACACTCAACTCTGGGCCTTATTTAGAGTTTGGCAGCATGGATACTGCATCCCAAACGTGGTGGATATATTGTCTGCTGGAGTACAAGTGCATTATAGCCTATGGCACATGTAATGTGGCCGACGAGATAATCACTGGATTTGTGATAGAGTACACTGTCTACTAAACTCTAAATTAAGGGCCTCATTTACAATATTTTGATGCACTGCAGGCCAGCAAGCCTTCCTGCTGCGCTGCCGTGCATCTAAAGAAAAGGGCAGGAGTGCACCACATCTACAAGATATGGCGCATTCTTGTCCTTTTCCGCAGTGCTAGGGCACAATGGACTGCCAGGCGCCAACGCAGGCCCCCTTGCGCCATGATGCAAGAGTGTCTGTGTTTTAGGGGTGATTGTTTTTGTGTAGGAAGGGACACCTTCCTGCAAAAAAAACAATCACAAGAGGTGTTTTCCTCTTTAATGTGTGCTGCAGAATGCAGCACACATAGAAAAAGAAAAAGCGAGGAGAAATAAAGGTATTTCTTCTCATTGCACCTCCCTAAACCTCCACTGGGGAGGTGTAGGAATCTGACACATTCCCAGGTTTACAAACCTGGGAATGTGTCAGGTTTCATGGATGTTGCGTGGGAACACCCATAGCAAGACCCAAGGAACGCCCCTTTCACGCAGGGTAATGCGTGAAAGTGGGCCATATTTACAAGGCAATGAAAAGACACGCAGGGTGGCTTTCGTTGCCTTGTAAATATGGGCTGGCACACTGTGCTGCTGGTGTGTCTAAAAAGGTGTCGCACCAGCTGCACAATGGGCTTGTAAATAAGCCCCAAAGTGTTATGTCTCTCTGGCATCGTTATTTTGCTCACCACGCCACCCCAGTTCAGACATGGCCATATGCAAATCAGTCTTGACCCTGTGCCTCATGGGAACAGTCCAGCCTGAACTGCCAAGCCATATCTTCCCTGGACCGGAATCAAGCATCCTAGGACCAGTTTCTGGCTATCAGCCGTCATCAGCCAGGATAGCTTGACTCCAGTGGCGTAGTGAGCACGGGACCTACACCTGGGCATACCCTTCCCACACAGGGCGAACAGCAAAACACACAAGGTGATGGACGGAATGTTGCACATTGGCAAAACATTCACCCCCAGTCACAGATCTGGGTTTAATCCATTGTTATTTTGCTCACCACGCCACCCCAGTTCAGACATGGCCAGATGCAGATCAGTCTTGACCCTGTGTCTCATGGGAACAGTCCAGCCCGAACTGCCCAGCCATGTCTGCCCTGGACCAGAATCAAAATCCCCTGAAAAAGGATTATAACATTCACAAGGTGGAATGTAAAGCCCTCAATGAAGTATTTTGGCTCATTTTAAATAGCAAATAAGGATAAAAGGTGGGAGTCATCGCAAGTAAACACGAAGACTCCAGTGTCTAAGAGGATACTATTAGGAGATTGAATTTCAGCAAAGAAAATAAGATTACACCGTGGTCTAAGCCCTGATGATAATCCCCTGAGGCAGAGGGGGATTGGAAATGCGTCGGCACGCTAATATTTTGCCTGCGAGGGATCCATATTAATTGAAGCTCTAGAGAGGGTGCCACTACATGAAATATACCCCGAGAGCAAATCACTTCCAGAGAAAGTTGTCCCTGCTGTATACCTGTTTGAAGCGCTCAACGAACTGAACAATACTTAATGTCATAGCGCTTACAGGCATTCTTTGAATCACTGACTGGTGTAATTGTTTGAATTAATCGTTAGATTTGAATTGATTGTCGTCATGTTTAAGTTTTTGAATTGTCCAGTTTTTTATCTGTTTATTAACATTTATTCATGAGGAATGTATAAATGGATGAAATGTGTATTCTTTTCATGCTTTAAAAAAATGAAAGGATGTTTTAAATAAAGTTGAATCAATACAATTGTGAAAGTAAAATGCAATGACGTGATGCGTTGTATTTCCAAATCTGCATGAGTAATTAGCAGTTCCAAAACTGGTGGGCAGGTAATCCTTTTTGGAAAAAAAAAAACTGGACCAGAATCAAGCATCCTAGGACCGGTTTCTGGCTATCAGCCGTCATCAGCCATGATAGCTTGACTCCAGTGGCCTAGTGAGCACGGGACCCACGTCTGGGCATACCCTTCCCACATAGGGCGAACAGCGAAACACACAAGGTGATGGACAGAATGTTGCACATTGGCAAAACATTCATCCCCAGTCACAGATCTGGGTTTAATCCATCGTTATTTTGCTCACCACGCCACCCCAGTTCAGACATGGCCATATGCAAATCAGTCTTGACCCTGTGGCTCATGGGAACAGTCCAGCCCGAACTGCCAAGCCATGTCTTCCCTGGACCGGAATCAAGCATCCTAGGACTGGTTTCTGGCTATCAGCCATCATCAGCCAGGATAGCTTGACTCCAGTGGCGTAGTGAGCATGGGACCCATGTCTGGGCATACCCTTCCCACATAGGGCGAACTGCAAAACACACATGTGGGCCTTTCACATTTCTCTCAGTGGGTTTCCTTTTGAAAGGGATATGAATCTCTTTTATTTTACTGTGCGTCTTTGGCTGCCCTGTCTCAGCCCATGGTGCCTCTAAGTCAAGTGTCTGGTGTAGGAGAGTAGGATCTGCTTACTATGGTTACCCCCACTTTTTGCTGTGTTTCACTGATTTATCGACTTTAGTCTGGCTGTGGCCCTGCTAACCAGGACCCCAGCCTAGCTGCTTCCTCTCTAAACTGATTGCCTGTTCATTAGGTACACTCCAAATTGGTTACTGGGTTACCCTTGTGAGTCCCTAGTATATGGTACCTTAGGTACCAAGGGCATAGGTACCCCAGAAGCCTACCAGGGGCTGAAGCATGTATTATGCCACCCCTGGGAAGCCTTCCAAAATGGCATCACAGCTCTGCTCTTGCAGCCTGGGTAAGGTGGTGGAAGCACCCCTTGCTTAGATATAGTATACCTATATCTACCTATATATATAGACACATATAAACCTATAAGTCACTCCTATGGCAGGCCTTGACAATCCTGAGAGCAGAGTGCTTGGTTTTATGTGAGAAGGTGCCCAAGCATGAGCGGAGCCCCTCTGCTGCTTTCGGAATCTCTTCCTTATAGCTGTTCTATGATACAGCCATACCATATACTCTTAAGTGCATTATAACCTCGTGGTTAATGCCAACTTTGGAATGGCTGCATCAAAACATGCCGTGTTTGGTGTCAAACACTTTGGAATACTACGCCCCGCCAGTTCTGGTGGCGGGGGATTGCATTCCACCCTTCTAGAGGGAGAAGGCATGTACACACTGATAAACCCGGTAGAAGTTAAACAGAGCCCCAGCATCACAAAATGGATGCTGCTGCCACATACACAAGTCTGACCTCCTGCTGCTGGATGAAACTCTGGCAGAGGAGGCTTGGACAATAGGTTTCCTGCCCAGGGAGGTGCCAGCACCTCCCCAGACAGGCTTTAGTGTATTGGGGCAGGGTGGGTTGCATTCAGTGAATGCTTTCCAGGCAGTGCCTGGGCCACACAAGGTGTCCCCGTGCATTTCCTAGTTCAAACCGGTTGCTGGGGCACTCAGCTCCAGCTCGGGCGCGAAACTGGACAAAAGGAAAAGGATGTAACCACCCCCTCCCCAGGTCCTCCCATAGGTGGGACCTTAGAGGTAGTCCTTCCCCTAAACTTAGTATAAGTATAGGACCCCAGTCCCTAGGACTTTAGATTACCCTGGACAAAACTCTGAAACATAAATCTTGGACCTTCAACATTCCATATCGACTGGAAGACGGAAGAAATCTCCCTTGGGGTCAAGGCGTGATCCCCCTGTTCAAACAGGCACCAAAGAAGCATCTTGCCAGTCTGCATTTTCGAGGCTCCCCCCGGATCCCGAAGAAGCTGAGACACAGAACATGGACTTCTAGACATCGCCGAGGCTGACACGAGTCCCCAGCGAAGCTGAGACCTGTAGCTATCACGAGAGACTTGGGACCGGAACTCCTGGACATCCAGCATATTTGCTAGTGCATCAACTTCCCAAGCTTTCCCGAAGTTCTGCCTTGGGCTACTTGTAGTCCAAGCCCTGAGCACCTTTTGCATCGAAGTTTGTGGGCCTACACTCCACAAGTGTTCCGTCGGCCTGCTTCCTGCATTTCTGCTTGAGGCCCCTTCGCGATCCCTGGTCCGTCGACTAGTGGGTCCCCACAAAGGAATCTTCTTTGTTTCTTTGGCTTCCCTGGTTGCTCCAGATGTGCCCTGACTCCCCTCCGAAGGGTGAGTCCCTCAGACCTTGCTGGTCTGCACTGAAGTCAATCTTGTCATCTTGAATGGGTTGCTGTTGCCAAGGCTTGTTGGGTCCAATCTGGATACCAATGCTGCAGAACTTGACATCCGACGTGGGACAGCTCGAATCCAGCTCCTGGTTGACGTCGACACCTCCTGGACCTCATGGCTGAAGAGTCAAGCTTTACCTACATCACCTGAAATCACCCGACATCGGCTGGCTACTGCTTATCATCTTTCTGGTCACTGGCTAGTGACCCAGACTCTGTCCCCTCTGCTTTCAGGTTCTTCAGATCTCCGATCCACCCTTGGATCCATCCGGACCCTCTTCTCCTGGATGCCTGCAGCTCTCTTTTGGAAACGATGACGAAACCCGACACGAAAAGACACCTATGCACCCGGCTTCCCTGGGTAAGGTAACACGAGTACTTCGGTGCTCCCGGGGGTCTTGACTCTCGAAGTGTCCAGTACTGAAAAAGGTTTACCGTAGTCCACTCCTAAGTGTCCTCATTCTTTAAAATGCTAACTGTAACTTCCTCCATAGAAGTCAATGATGATTCGCGGCTGTGTTTAGGCACTGCACGATTCCCCTGTGGGTCTCCTGCGTCCCTACCTTGGGTGGTTCCTGGTTGCCCCAGCGGTTCTACAGGCCTTAGGCCTAGTCTCTATGTTGAGAGCGGTACTCAGACCACTTTCTTAGTATATGGTTTGTGAGGCCCGTATGGGCAAAATGTATACTGTGCTAATTTACTGTGGGCTATTTAAGTTCTTGTATTGTACTTTTGCCTGTAGCCTCATAAAGAGACTAGAGGAGTGTGTTTAGAATAAATACATACATGTTATATATATACCTGGTGTGGTTCTGCTTTCATTTGGTCATTCAAGAGATTATAGACTGGTAAAACAAGCTGCTTTAGATTCCTTCAAGACGTAGCCTGAAGGCTGCTCTCCACAGCTACCACTAGGATAGCTTTCTATAAAGGTTGTCTAAACCTACCATCAATAAGGGTCATTTGGACTGGTGCATAGTGCCCACTAGAATAGTGGACATCATATACCAGGCCAACTTCTCACATTCGGGTCACTCTGACTGTGTAGAATTCGTAGTGTCTCTTACAAAGCACACTGCTGCGTCTCCACTATGGAGGAGCGTGTCAACCCCGCCCCCCCCCCCGCCAGCCTCAAAGTTTGAAAAATAAAACCATAATAAAACATGTTTATTATTATTTTTTTGTTCTTTCATTGAATGAGTCTTGGCGGCAGCGCCATCGCGGGGCAAGTCACAAGGGTGAGTGGTGAGCACTGCCTTCAGTGCACATGTGGGTTTGGCCGGCTGTCTCAGGATGACCAAACCAACATGCACACTGAAGCTGTCTCCAACCCAGCTGCGTTGCTAGGTTGGAGACAGCACACACAGGATCCCAGTCTCCTTGGGAATACAAATCCAATCGTGATTCTGCTCTCATGCATGAGAGCTGCATCAGGATTGGCAAGGAGCCTGAGCTGAAGCGAGGAAGAAGCAGAAGAGTGCCGTTTCGGCAGGCGGTGATGCAGCAGGTAAGTTCTTTTTAAAAACTTTTTATTTCTGTGTTTTCTTCGTCCGTTGTCCCCCCTGCCCCGCCCAACACCACCCTGTCACTCTGCCGGCACACCAGCCGCTACTGGCAGCCCTGATCTTTTGACTGGGTAGGAGTGTTCTGCTTAATTCAGATACTCTGTCCATCACCACCCCCTTTATGAATCGCTACTGGCAGTGGCGGCTCGCAGAGGGAGTGCTGCGGGGCAGGGGAGGGGCAGGGTGGGGTGTAGTGGACTCGGACATACAACGGAACAGAGTAAAGTAAGTAAATAAATCAATAAAATTATTTACCTTGCGCTCGCTGCATCGCGAGCGCAAGATAAATAATTGTATTTATTGAAATACTTTACTACGTTCCTTCGTATGTTTGAGTCCACTACCCCCCACCCTGTCACGCCCCGCCTGGCCCTACCACACAGCAGCACTAACTCTGTGAGCCGCCACTGCAATAGAGGTGATGCTGGGCTGAGTTGCAATAGAGTACAATATAGTTAGGGCAGGTGCCATATAATATAACTTGCATCCATGAAGTCCCTTGGAACTACAGGCAGTTGGTACATGAGGGAGAAAAAAATATAAAAAAGTGGGCAACCTGTGCTGTCAGATATGCTTGCTGCAGTATCTCAGGCTTAGGTAAAAGCAGCCAAGCATTAATTACCTTCTCAGTTTGAGATGAGTGCGTTCAGGCTGAGGGGCAAGATGGCTGCCTACTGCTTAGGGGACTGGGCGGTGTGACATCAAAGAGGGAGATCACAGTTTGGTGTTTGCCAGGCAGAGACATCAGAATACCAGGGCAGATGTGCAGTCTATTGAGCTCAGACTTGACTGTACATTTTGTCTACCCGGAGAGCCAAGGAGGCCATTTTTTCCATTACACTGTTGAGTACCAGGTGCTCTAGTGAGTGAGGAACACCAGTAATCTCACCTCTCATAATTGCTTACTGCCCGCATGATTGCGCGGGATCTTGGAGAGGAAAGGTCACCCACCTTGGCCTCATTGCACTTCCATACTGCTCCGAGTGGTTGGCAGAAATAGGTGGTGTTTGTATAAAGGCATTCCCTTAATGATTTCATGTTGAACTTTCTCCGGAGGATATTCTGTTATCGTCCTTCAAATGGAATCAGTTAAGAACAAAGAGGCCTACGCTGTAGGATCAATTATTTTCAATATTAACTCTTAATGTGGGAGAAGGGTCATGACTTAGGTAGAAAAAAGATTTTCTGGTAATCAAGGCGATAATTTCTGTTTCTATTTTGGGACCAGTGTCCCAGACATAAGTGTAGAAGACGAATGTCCTAATCATGATGCTGATTTTATTCACGTTATGGTCCTGTCCGGTATTGGGTGGGTTTGGGTCGGCGGTTACGCGGAGCCTTTCAATCTTAACGGAACACTCCCCTTGGAATACTAAAGACGCCTGCCTTCTGGGCCTATTCCCTCTCCCCAAGAAGGCAAAGCTACTGCACCGCTTTGCAGGATTAGCCTTGATGCTTGCGAAAATATGGATTACTCAGCGCTGCAAGGTAAATGGAAGGAGGAAGTTCTGAGATGAACCGTGGTGGAGACGGAAGCGCTTCATCGCGAAGAATATAGAGGGCTGAGAAAACGACTCATCTCCCTGAACTGGGCGCAATTAGTAGAACAGTTCAAAGCAAACAAAGGGGGTTGTTGGGGGGTTACCAGGGCACGCTGGAGGACCGCTCGGATGATCACTGATTATTGATGCTACGCCGGTGTGGTTTTCGGGGTCACCGCCGTCCCGCCCTTCCTCTCCTCCCCCCTTTATGCCCCCCTTCCTCTTCTGTCCTTCCCTCCTTCCCACCTATATCGGACATTTCTACCCCGAAGTATTATAGACTTGTGTCGGGGTATTTATAAGGCAGCAGCAGAGTTTCTGAGGGGCATATTATCAAGGACGGAGTTAAAATTATCGCAGCTTTAGCGGCAGCCGCTTAAACGGCGATAATGGGCTTGTTAATATGCCCTTGAGAATTCCAATAGAAGCCCATGTTCACACCAGAACATGGGCTTCTATGGGAATACATAAGGGCATATTATCAAGCCCATAATCGCCGCTTTAGCGACAGTTTCCTGCTGCTAAAGCGGCGATAATTTTAACGCTGTTTCTTGATATTATGCCCCTCAGTTCCTTGTTAAGAGGGTTGTTATTTGAGGGAAGGGGTGGGTACTAATATAATGATAATTAACACATTGATAATGCTTGATATGCTATGTTTGATATGTGATTGCATTATTGATAGTAGTGCAAATGCTGAATATCAAGGCAACATCAAGTAATGTGATATTATGTTTGGAACGTTAGAAAAACATGTGCACTAAATCATAAGAATGTGAGAAAATCAAAAATGGAAATCCGTTCCTTGTAATGCTTGTAAAGGATTTTCAAAGCTTAATAAAATCCGTGTTAAAAAAGTGTAGAAGACGATGGCCAACGTGCTATCTATCATCAGCATCCTTTCTAGTGACTGCAGGTTTTGTGACTGAATAAGAGAATAATGGTCTGTTAGTCTCCCAAATGAGACTAGTGGAGTCTGTATACGAGCTGTATTCATAACTTAAATTCTTTATCTGTATTTGAGTAATTAATTTAAGCACTGGTCACCTTAAAGGAATACTAAACAGAAGGAAGAAGAGCATTGGTGTCTGCACAGCTCTGTGAAAGAACAACTCCTACAGCCATTCCTCTGTCATCTGCTTCGGCAGTATAGGATTTAGTATGACGTCAGAAATGGATCTATCCGCTTTACATGCACAAACGCTTATTGGACTTCGTTGGACCAGTCAAAGTCTTTTGGAACGTAAACATATAAGGGTCTGAAGCAAAGTGGCAAACTCAACTATGTATTTATTTCACTGTGATGAAAGCAGTCTAGGGATGCCTGAATTTTATGTGGGGTCGGTGAGAGTCATTCTGGGGCTGGAAGTTAACCCAGGATCTATTAAAAAAAAAGAAACGCTGAATAACTATATTCCAGTTTGGCAGACAACTGATTGTCATGAAAATGCTAGGGGGTTGCTTTGGCGTGCATCTTATGACTTTCTACCAGCGGTGATTGGTTGAGGATGATCTCCAAAGAAGGGTAGAGAAAAGGATCAGCCACATCAGAAAAATGCTTCCCTGAGATGTTGGAATACCGCTGCACGGTCCACAGAGGGAATGGCATTTTGGAAACTCTGTTGACACATAACAACCTTAGCGCAGTTGCAACTTGCCACAGGGGTGAGATTATTCACACCTTTCAGGCGCAGCTCTGGGTTTGTGCAGACTGTGCCATGACAAAATTGGGCTACAGCAACAACTCAAAGGAAGTAGATCTCTGATTGTTGTCTCCCCTTTAACCCATTTAATGAATAAATCATTGTGCCAATGCCAGATTCTCATTCAAACGCCTCTGTAAGTGCTTAGATCCTCCTGCTTGGTACTGTGGCTTCTCCCACACAATCAGTGAAAAAATTAACGTGACAGCCATCTGGACGACGATGAAGTAATGTTTGTGCCTGCATTTTGCTGAAGATATATGTTAAATCCTGGTAATTATTATTAGGCCCAAGGTATGAAATGTTTTTCATCCTTGCAAGCAGCCGCTGTAGAAAGAAGCAACTTTTGCAAGAGATAAATACACACACACTGCGAGCTGTAAATATCTTGTGACTCACAATGGCAACATTGAGATTCATTGCGAATCGCAAGTAAAATATGGAAATCAAGAGGTATTTCCTTTTTTTAAATTGACAGGAAAATGTATCAATGATCTTTGGCAACTCTTATAATCTCAAAGCTTTTAAAAGTTACTGATAGCCCTTGGCATTCAGTAAATAGTTGTAGAATTTGTAGATCTCCAGTTCTAGGCATTGAGGGGAGCAGCTTGCTCGCCCAATGCCTCTCAATGTGCCACATTTTCTTTGAATTTGTGGCCTCCTCTGTGCACCGTCCATTACTCGAATTAGATATTCAGCAGCCTACCAATCGGTAAAAAGGCTGCGAGTCACCAATCAAAGCACACCTAAAGGTATGCCAAACTGGAGCATCAGTCAAAGCAAAGCTTATGGTTTCTGGACAGACAGACCACGTGGAAGGAAAGAGTATTAGCTTGGAAGGGACCAGATGCATCCACAGCGCTTACAGGTTCCGCTTTTTGAACAACAGAGATGTGCATTTACCCCATGTTAGTAAAAATTCAATTCATGATGTAAGACCAGAATTTGAGATCATTTTTATACAAGCTCAAATTATTAGTGTTTGGTTTTCAACTAAATATTGGTGCCTTCTAGCATTTTCTTTCTTTTTGCTCCTTAACCAGTCAGTTTACTGTTCTGAGCACAGTGGCTGCCATCTTTACATCTCACCTACAGGCAGGCAAATCCCTCTTGTGGTTCTTGCCAAACCCTACACTGGGCCTATAGCGCATCAATTGCTTACCCACGGTTACTTGGTAGCATTTATTCTCACTCTCATTTTGTTTGCTTCTTGTTCAATGACCTGCTTTCCTCTTTTTATTTTCTTCTCACCCCTGAAGTATAGCCTCTCTACCATTCTTTTGATTGGTTATTTTGTGTGCTTCCACTGTTCACTTTTAGGGAAATACTTTTTGCGTTTTCAGTTAGCACTTCATGAGAGTGCATGTGTTTTGCAGCCCTCTCTCTTGTGTGCTTGATATCCTCTTGATATCTTCCCCCGCTCTTCGAGTTGCTCCCCAGCTCCCCCATGGCTTCCATCCCCGCCCCTCGTCCTGCTTTAAAAAAATATTTATATGACCTTTCTGCTCAACTCCTCCATTCCTTCTCCTCCTGCTGCTCGCCAGCAGTTACTTGCTTGCCCCTACCCCAGGCCACTGTTGCTCCACTGATGCTTGTTGAAAGATGGTGCTTCGCCGGGTGGTGCCTCAATCTCTCAGCCTCCACCCCTCGTTCCCTTTTGTTTGTTGCAGGCATGGAATTCCCTGAAACCTCGAAGTTTCAAGGTGGATGTCCATGACTATAACGTAAACTTTTGTTTACCAAGTGCAGCGAGTTCCACATTCACAAGCTGCAACCTACCACCTATACATATATAATGCAGCACCTAACCTAATACATGCAATAAAATTCTGTCGTAAATATACACAGGCGCCACGTAAGCTTAACAGCGAGGTTTAAATATGCCACTTAACCATCTTAGGCAGAGCTCAGACTACGTCTCAAATTCAACTGTCATATTCTTCAACGCCCAGTATGGAACTCTCACGTAGTGAGGTTCCGAACCGAGCAAGCATTCTAAACATCTTAAAGCAGCAACTACTACATGGGTCTTTCCTTAAAATAGCAAAAAAGACAAAAAGAAAACCAGGCTTATAAGAAAGGGAAATGAAGCAGGATAATAAAAACAAGCAATAAAATAGTGAAATAAACATACCATAAGATAAGACAATATAAAAGTAAACAAATTAGTGCCTGTAATGACAAGGAACATTCCTCACCCTACAACTACGTCTCAAACCAAAATGATTCGTTTGTGAATGTATCCTTTCACCATCCACACTGTGTCCACCATAGCCTTCATCAACATTACCAGACTTAACCAACAAACACTTGTTCAACTACTGGCCATTCTCAAGCTTCACAGAACCACCATTCACTTCTACAACCTCAGTGGATGTTCCAAATTTAGAACAACCCTTCCTCACATGGACAGGTTTTTTCACACTAACAGAATCACTCACAACCACCTTAATCTCTTTGACATTTTTCCTTGGATCAAAGTATCTCTTGTGTTTCTCGTGGGTAAAACACACACAACTCCTCACACTATCATCAGCCCACTGCCCACCTTTGATCCATTTATTCATCCAACTAGGACAGAAACTGGTTGTAGCTCTACGATCACAAAACAGCTCAAAAGGTGCCACACCAGTGGTTGCATTTGGGGTAGTGCGATAGAACCAAAGCATGGTCTTGCCAGAGTTTGTTACCACACAGACATTTGCAAGAGCCCACTGGATACATTCCCCCAACACCCTGTTCATGCGTTCTACCAATTCATTGGTTTGAGGGTGATACAGTGAACTCTTGATGTATTTAATCCTACTAATCCGTAGAAACATTTAAACCTCACTGACGACAAATTGTGTACCACTGTCTGTCACATGAGTTTCTGGGAAACCCTGCTTCAGGAAAAACATATTTCAAATAATCAACAACAGTCTTGGAGGTCACCTCTCTCAGAAACCTAATCTCAGACTATTTAGTATAGTAATCCATCATGACCAGCGCAAACCTTGCAGACGCATCAAGCACGTAGAAAGGTTAAACTATGTCAAGCCCTAACTTCACCCATGGTGCACACGGTAGCTCAATGGGAGAAAGTGGAGGAGTGCACAATTTGACAGATTTATCACAGCTAGAGCATATGACACACTCTTTGACCATCTCATCCACCTCCCTATCCACAGAAGGCCACCAAAAGGACAGTCTGACCCTTTTTCTTTAGTCATGGTGGCTCCCAAGTGCCCCTCATGAGCACGCAAAATTAAGCCAGCTATCAAACACACCGGAGGAACCAACTTGTCAGCTCTCATTAATAAACTATTCTTAATGGACAAGTCATACGTCACTTGAACATACGTTTTGAATTCAAAACTAAGGTTTCTCTCCCTTGGCCATCCCATTTCCACATATCTCATGACAATCATCACGGAAGCATCATCACAAATTCAGGAGAACATCAGCCACCAAGGTAACATCCAGGTTCCAAGATTTAGGGATGGTGGTAGCTAAGATATTGCTAACTAAAATGAGGAAAGCAACAGATCCACCACATGCACAAGCATGGCTTTATTCATTGCTAGCATGGGCCAAGGCAGAAAGCATCGCCATCAGGCATGAGGAAACATTGGGCCTGTGGCAGTTTCGATGTCAACATATTGGAACACGTTTCTAATCAAGCTGCAACAGAATGTAGGTGGGGACCTGAGAGACCCCCCGGCTGAGTGGCGTATAGGCAGATGACATAAACAGACACGTCACTTGCATGCATGCCATGATATCCCATGGGCAAATATGTGTCAATCATGATACTGCGCAGGCACGTACACCACAGTTGGGAGACACTGAGAAATAAATCAACAGGGCAGCAGTGCACGAGCATATGCAGGGAAGCGGAAAGGGTACTATGGGCGGGGTCAATATTCTTTGTTGTTTTCTCTTTTCTTCTGTTGAATGTATTAGAATTGAACTGACTCCTGCACAAGTTCACATCTATTGTAGTTGTACTTAAATGTACCTAACTATATGCTTTACATAATGTGCAACGATGACTAAAAGTTAAATATTGTAAACGCTTCTAAGATCGTAGCTGCTGTTAAGATACACCTGATATATTTTGTAAGTACTACGCTGATAGTATTATACCCTGTAATGGATGTATGACATTACAACGCATGCTTTTACCATGCATGCCTTTACAACGCTGTTTTTACAACGCATGCCTTTACAACGCATAGTGCTTTGGGGCGCTGGATAGTGAATCGTTTAATTTACTATTCCAACTCCAGTCCCCGTGGATAGTAGGGAAGGTGTTGGATAGTAAATTAAACATATTCCCTATCCTAGAGCGCCCCCCAGCACAATGCGTTGTAATGGTTTGCATTGTAAAAGTTGCGTCGTAAAGGCACTGCGTGGTAAAAGTTGCGTTGTAAAGGATGTTTCCCCCTGTAATGCACCGATAGGCTGCTAAAATGTAGACATTGTATCAAATGCACCTGTTATAGAAGCGACATTGTATATGTATGCAAATTCCTACAAAAAATGCAAACATTTAATAAAAGAGATTAAAAAGAATCATGGAAGCATTATTGTTAAGAGCCTGGTGCCACTCAGTCGCAGAAATTGCACACAACTTTGGGAGATCAACTGATGCTACAATTAAGTCTTCCTTGTCTTCCTCGCCCACATCAGTATCATGCTCAACAGTCACAGATGACTGTGAAAGGTAGTCTGCACAGCCGTTCTTGCTACCAAGAATGTACTCAGGTAAAAAATCAAACTGCAATAATTTTGAGGATAAGCAAGCAATACCTGGAGTGAAACCTCTAACATTATTCCCATTCAAAATGAAAACCAAAGGCTTGTGATCCGTTTGGAGACAAAATATCCTGCCCCATATAAAATTGTGAAGCGTCCTTACAGCCCACCAACAGGCTAATAGCTCTTTTTCGATGACAGAATATTTTTTTTCTGTTGGTGACAGAACTCTCGAGGCAAAACTAATAGTCCTAACCTCCCCACCTTTAGTTTGACTCAACACAGCCCCCACCCCAACACTGCTTACATGAACAGTCAAAGTGCATTGCAGTTCCGGATCATAGTGTTTTAACACTTTGGGTGAAATAAGCTGGTGCTTTTCCCAATCAAACACTTCCTTCCATTCAGCAATCCAATCAAATGCAACCCCCTTCATAAGCATCTACGACAGAGGCCTGAACTTGGTGGCAGAATCTTGTACAAAGCGCAAATAAAATGCACAAAGACATAAGACTTAAGGCTTACCTTGTCAGAAGGAGCCTTTGTCTTGGAAATCGAATCCACCAGACTCGAATTCGGGAGAATACCCTGGCTGGTAACCAAATGCCCCAAATACTCAACTTCCTTAGAAAGGAAAACACACTTGTCTCTTCGCAGCACCACAGCATTGGATTGGAACCTAGATAAGACCTCTTGAAGAATGGCATCATGGGCAGTCCTATCTGGAGCAAAGACCAAAACTTCATCCTGAAAAACAGACAACCCTTCGATTCCCTTGAGCATGTTATTAATCAACCGCTAGAAGACGGATGCTGCTGATGCGAGGCCAAACAGCATACGAACATATTGGTAAGTACCAGAGGGAGAAACGAAAGCAGTGAGATGACTAGACTATGGAGCAAGCTCTACTTGGTGGTAAGCAGAGGCTAAGTCTAATTTTGAAAAAACCTTAACGTCCTTCAACCCTGCTAATAGTTCGTTTATGTTAGGGAGTGTGTGGGAATCTACCCAAATCTCTTTGTTCAAGCAGTTGAGGTCAACACAAACCATCAACTCCCCATTCTGTTTGCGGGCGACCACCAAAGGAGAGAGCCACAAGGATGAGTCAACTGGTTCAATTATTCCCTTCATGCACAGAGAATTAAGTTCTTTTTCCAAATCTTGCCTTATGCTAAAAGGGACGTTCCTCAGCTTGTGACTGATAGGCTTTGCACCATCCTTCACAATGATTCTATGCTGGTAGTCTTTGACTTTCCCTAACTCACCTGAAAACACGTGGGGAGATTTGTTGATTATACTCTCAAGATCCAAATGATCCCTCACAATCAGTACTTGCTCACTGGTCCCAGGTCTGAGTACCATACAAAATAATCCTTGGTGGAACCAGCCCAATATGTTCAAACCTTTGTGTGCAACGTACAATTTCCCAGCAATCTTTCTACCTCTAAACTCCAAATTGTCTTCAATGCACCCAGACAAGTTGATTTCACAACCTTCATAGGAGACCGCCTTAAAATCAGGGGGTAAGAGAGGTCTACAAGGCCAAGTTTGTCGTAAAGTTCTTGTGTAATCATGGATATGCGTGCACCACAATCCACCAAAAGTTTCAAAATGTTATCTCCAACCCAAACCTTAACATACGGAGCCACACATAGGTCTGGATTTCCCACTTTGAACTCCTCATTCTGCACCACCACGAGCTGGTCTCTGAGGTCTTCGGTGATGGATTCATCACCTTCACCGGACAGGTTATCATCCATGACACATTTGACAGAGGACGACTGTTTGCCTCTGCTAGATTGACAAACTGTAGCAAAATGACGGGGTCTATTATAAATTATGCAGTTCACAAACTTAGAGCCATCAATGGTGCAGCAGGTGCAAAGGCACCGAGACCCAAGGGCTTTAGGGGCTGACTGCACTCAGTTATTTCTGTACTTAACTACCCAACTGAGGGAGTATGGGGCCCATTTTATTTGCATGTATTAAAGCCATTGAAGCCTTGCTGTGCTACCTTTACTAGAGGAGAGATTTACTTGCATCCAGCAGCATTTAATGCTATATGGATCAATGTCACACTGAGTGGATATTATACAAAAAAGCGAGGGATCGAATGCTTGAACTAATCTTAGCCACTGGTGATTTCTCAGGGCCACATCTATGCCATGATTATTTTGCACACCATGCCACCTCACTTTGGAACCAGACATATACAAATCAGACTTGATCCTAGTCCAATGGGAACAGTCCAGCCCGAATTGCCAAGCCAGGTCCTCCCTGAACGGGAGCATAAGCAACCTACAATTAGTTTTGCCCTTGTTAAGGCTCATCAGTCAAGAATTCCTTGATCCAGTGGCAGAGTGTGCTCGGGACTCAAGTCTGGGCATACCATAACCATAACCAGGGGCGTAACACAGGCCCCTGCACCCCCGCGGTGCGGGGGGTCCTCACCCTCCAGGGGGCCCCGTCAGCACCGCACTTCTGCTGGGGAGCTCTAGATTGAGTCCGGAGGGGGCCCCTTCACGTACCCTGCAGGGGGGCCCCCTCAAAGTTCGTTACGCCACTGACCATAACTAAGACTATGGCACCTGGAAACCCACTGAGGTTATAAAGCTGCACTATACAAATACTGATTGATTGATACTCTTCCCTTTTAGGGTATCCCGCTGACGAATACAAAAAAGTGATTGATAGAATGCTTGAATTAATCTTAGCCTCAGGTAATTACTCGGGCCGCATCCCAGTCCATTGTTATGTTGCACACCATGCGACCTCTGTTTGGACCTAGCCATATGCAAATCAGTCTTGACCCTGAGACTGAGTGGATGCTGATATAGAGAGAGTGCTGAGTTTGAAAAATGCCTCTATGACCATAACTTCAAAACTTATTATTCCAAATGTAGGAATAGTCTCTTGCCTACTTTGCTGTTCAACTAATGTACTGGATTTCTCGTAACCACTCTATTTTGTGGGTCAACAAGCAAATCAAAACATAATCAATTTGAAGAATAGTCAATATTCAATTTAAGCATTTCATTGATAAAGTTTTACTTCATAATTATTTCATTTTTCTTTACAAACAGTTTCTCTTCTAACAATACTTTACACATTTGTACATGATTGTAGTGCAAAAAATATTTGTATAAAGTGCATAAATCAAATTATATAAATCATAACTCTTATTCTTGAATAGTGTATGAAAACCAACGGGTCCTACTACATTGTACTCGTCTATCGGGATATTGACTAATTATCCTCGATACTAAATCAACACATGGTCCAAAGAAAAGGGTTAAAGGTCAGAGAACGCCTTTGTATATTTTGTCTTAGTTTAAACCACAGATTGTTGGCTAAACTGGAGAGTTCATAATCTCTTTTCCAATTGCATGTGGCGATGCTCTTGGCCTTGTGGAGTGAGGGAGTGAGTGAAGGGTGTGCCGACGCGTTTCGACCTTGGTGTGGGGACCAGAAGGATTCAAGGAAGGTCTTTCTCAGGGCTGGGATTTTTTTGTGTAGGACACTGCTGTCAGGTAGAACATAATTTTACTATGGGCTCCGAATTGTGTCTCTTTCGTTCAGTTGCCAGTATCACTTTTGTGTGCATTTGCTTTCTTTATCCGGCACTTGGGCTCCGTATCGGATGCCGTAGACAGAGCGCCGGAGAACAGAACGCCGGAAAACCTGGACGAAAGCGGCAGAGCGCAAGTTTCTGGAATTAAGGACCGGGTTCGAAGTGCCGGATAAAGAAAGCGAGTGCACACAAAAGTGATACCGGCAACTGAACGAGAGAGACACAATTCGGAGCCCATATTAAAATGATGTCCTAGCTGACAGCAGTGTCCTACACAGAAAAAATACCAGTCCTGAGGAAGACCTTCCTTGAATCCTCCTGGTCCCCACACGAAGGTCGTGCCCTCACCCCATTAAAGAAGGTGCTGGGCCCTGGGGTATGGGGTCCCCGGGACAGAAATCGTCCTGGGGAGGGGGGACTGTGTGCCACAGGGGAATATTCAAGCCTTTATGACTATGAAGATTGATATGATGCAGCACAAGGAATACAGGTACTTAACCTTTTCTGGGAAATAACCCCAACTGGAGCAAAATGAGAACTCTGGACCGTAAGTGACAGACCATGGTCAGGTTCGAATTTGCGTGTCTGCTGAAAGTAGTGCTCACTGCTTGCTCAGAGTTACGCTAGCAGCTCCTTTCGGGTCAATGGACTGTTGGGCATTACTAAATTCAGAAACAGTAGGCAGTTTTATGGACCTTCAAGTGGATCATCTTCATGATACTCCCACACAAAGAAAATAAACCCCTGAACCCATCAATAGCATAGATGGCACACTGCTAACTTAAGAGGAAATGTATGACTTGATGTTATAGGTCGTAATTGCTATTGATCTAGAACATTGTAGAGATATTTTCTTTGATTTGATTGATACTTTCAACTTTCATATCTTTTTGGCAAGCTCTTCGTTATGACAACATAACCCGGCAATAAATTGGAAATCTTCAGAAGTGCAGTTCAATTTGTTACTTGCAAGGGACACTGTTTTCCATAGATTGGAGTCCACCATTATATCCGTTATCGGAAAGTTCTAATTTGAACACAACTGAAAATTAAAATAACATTCCAGAAATGTTTGCCTTTTTTTAGGACGTGTTTAGTTAGAAGGATGCAGATTCCTTACCTCATCATAGGGAATATGACTGTACGATAGGCCAGATGTCAGGATCGTTAGCAGCGCAAGCATATAAAAATCACCACTAACCTATCTCCTGTGACCAGCAGAGACGATAACAGACGATATCCCTCCCTATTCCCTCTGTCGCAACTCCCGGCAGAGGTATTGGACCTGCTGCTTGAAATTGGGCTCAAAGGGAAAAGGGAAGTGGAGAAAATGTAGCTTCGGTATCCCCTCAGGATCTGGTCTAGTGTACTGCACGGCTGAGGTAGGGGGTGTGGACTGCAGGACAATGAAACAAGAAGACAGACATTAGAATTCGCCCTCTCTCTCTGGTACTCTCTCTCTCTCTCTCAGCTCTAATACGCTCAAACTCACCAGAAGAGGTACAGCCTTGACTGTATTATGAAAGACAAAGTACATCGAAAGTCCACAGTAGTAGACCACCCTTGACAAATAGTTTCTTAGAAGGATGCTACTAGGATCCCCAAAGTATAGGTGTTGTTATCGTCACAACATAAACGAGGGAATAACCAGACAGAAGAAATCATTCGAGAGTACGCGACTACTTGTAGGACGCCAGCAAGTACTTATCTCATGGACCACAATTCGTTACTCACGAGGAAACAAAAAAGGAAAGCAATCGGGAATCTAGATGCACTCCTTCGTGCTCCGAGTACAAACGAAAATAATACAAGATACAAGATAAATAATCAATGGAAGGAGGCGAGCCCGCTCTCCTTCCACGATACCTGGGAGTCACCGAGGAACCTTCGGATGTCAGGAAGCAGAAGTCCGCAAAGCGGCAAGGAACACGATGGAAACTGACCACGCAGGCTCTTGATCGGCGAAGAGGAAACTGACCACACAGGCTCTTGCTTGGCGAAGAGGAAACTGACCATGCAGGCTCTTGCTCGGCGAAGAGGAAACTGACCACGCAGGCTCTTGCTCGGCGAAGAAGAAACTGACCACGCAGGCTCTTGATCGACGTTGGTTAGATCTCTGGCTGTAATCCGGCGGGGATACTCCAAGCCTCCATTCCGGGAACAGAGAGGATTGTCAACCACCTTCCCAACATGTGGGAGGTGCTTATATAGGACCCGCCCTATACCGGGCTCTCATGCGCCCCATGGCCTGCTGGTAGTAGTAGTTCCTTCTCCCATGTAACAGCGAGAAAACGGGAACTACTCCGACCCGCTTTTTCCGTCGGGACGAAATCGCTACAGTACCCCCTCTCGAGGACAGCCGACACGGCGGCCGACCAGGCTTACCCGGATGATCTTCATGAAACCGGTCAACCAAGGCTGGGCAATGGAGGTGGTCCTTGGGTTCCCAAGTCCGATCCTCAGGACCGAACCCCTCCCAGTCGACCAAGTATTGAATCCTGCCCCTCACCGACGGGAGTCCAAGATAGCATGGACTACATATTCCTCCTGTCCGTCCACCTCCACAGCCAGAGGTCGAGCTGGCAACCTCATACTAGGGGGACAGGGTCGAAGCAAGGAGACATGGAACACGGGATGTATTTTCCATGAAACAGGCAGTGACAACTTCATAGCTACGGGGTTGAGAACCTCACTGATACCATAGGGTCCTACATATTTCGGCTTCAGCTTAGTAACCCCTCTCAGATGTAGGTTCTTCGTGGAGAGCCATACCTTGTCCCCCACCTTGTACACGGGCTCTGGGGACCGTTTCCGATCCGCAAACAGCTTTTGAGACGCCTGAGCCGCTTCTAGATTACGCCGCGCGTCTAACAATACCGCTTTGAGATGTGCATGGTGTTCGTGTACGCAAGGAACTGGGGAATGGGCAGGCCATTTGAATGGGAGCATGTTGGGGTGAAACCCATTGAGACAAAAAAAAAGGTGAACAACCTAGGTTGGCATGTGCAGCGTTGTTGTAGGCGAATTCTGCCATCCATAGGAGAGTAGTCCAGTCAGAGTTGTTCTGTAGGGTGAAACAACGGAGATATTGCTCCAAGGTCTGATTTAGACGCTCAGTCTTACCATCGGTTTGCGGATGGTAGCTAGAGGAGAGCCGTGCTTCCATTCTCAAGACAGTACAGAGGGCCTTCCAGAAGTGTGACGTGAACTGAGTGCCCCTGTCAGTGATCAAGACACTAGGTATTCCGTGTGCGCGTACAATGTGTTGGAGAAACACCTGGGCTAATTCCATAGAGGTAGGTAGGCCAGACAAGGGAATGAAGTGTCCCATTTTCATTAGATGATCCACTACCACCAAAATGACTGTCTGATTTGCACAAGGAGGCATCTCCACAATAAAATCCATTGATAGAGTATGCCATGGCCGTGGAGGAATGGGTAATGGGCGAAGTAAACCAGAAGGTTTAATATGGATAGCTTTTCCTTGAGCACAGATCGCACAGTTCCTTACATATTCTGTTACGTCTTTTCGTAACCCAGGCCACCAGAAGGAGTGTTCTACGTTGGCAGTGGTTTTGTAGACACCCATATGGCCACCCAACACAGAATCATGCGCGCAATTCAGTGCTTGTTGTTGCAGTTTTTTGTGCGCTAAATACAAAGCATGGAAATGATAGGCGAGATTATCTTTTTCGCAGCGATGTTCTGGCTCATCCTGTATCCATGCTGTAAGGTCCACATCTGCCACTGCTATTTTTACATCCTCCAAAAACTCTTGTGAGGTGATCAAGGCTAGAGTTTGCTCTGGACGTTCTGTTTCCATCAAGATGAGAGGCGGCTCGGGTTGTATACCTCCCCTCTCTTCCCCCAGACGGGAGAGAGCGTCAGCCTTTCCATTGCGGGAACCAGGTCTATACCGAATCACAAAATCGAAGTCAGAAAAGAAGAGGGTCCATCTCAGTTGCCGAGGTGTTATTGCTTTTGCTGTTTTCAGAAACAACAAATTACGGTGGTCCGTAAAGATCTCTACTGTATGTAATGCCCCCAATAGGTAGTGTCGCCACTCCTCACATGCCCTTTTGATCGCCAGTAGTTCCTTGTCCGTAATGGTGTAGTTCACCTCACAGGGAGTGAGCTTACGAGAATAGTATGCTACTGGGTGTAGTTGTCCTGTGGTGGGATGGCGTTGGGATAACACCCCACCCAGAGCATATTGAGAAGCATCAGTCTCGAGAACGAAAGGCATATGGGGGTCGGGATGCCGTAGAATGGGAGCCTGAGTAAATCTGGTTTTCAGGAGTTGAAACGACTCCTCTGCTTCATCCCCCCATATAAAAGGAGCACCTTTTCTCAGTAAACATGTGATGGGCTGAATGATTTTGGAAAAATCCTTAATGAATCGTCTGTAATAATTGGCAAAGCCAAGGAAGCTTTGCACGGATTTCACATTCTGAGGTGTTTTCCAGGTAGTGATAGCATGGACCTTACTCATGTCCATCTGAAACCCCTGTGCGTTGATGACGTAACCTAAAAAGGTCACTTCCTGTGCATGAAAAAGGCATTTTTCCAGCTTAACGTACAAGGAGTATTGTTGCAGTTTTCCAAGGACTGTCTTCACATGAGTTATATGCTCCAGGAGTGTTTTTGAATAAATCAAAATATCGTCGATGTAAACGACACAAAAGGTCTCCAAACAACCCCTCAAAACCTCATCCATAAAGAACTGGAAAGCGGCTGGGGCGTTACAGAGACCAAACGGCATTACCCTGTACTCGAAGAGACCGAATTTGGTTCTGAACGCCGTCTTCCATTCATCTCCCTTCTGCACCCGGACCAGATGGTAGGCGCCCCGAAGGTCAAGTTTCGTAAAGTAATGTGCGCCCTTCAGCTGATCTAGAAACACTGGTATCAAAGGAAGCGGGTAACGGTTTTTAACAGTTATCCTGTTTATAGCTCTGTAGTCAATGCAGGTTCTCAGTTCTTCGCAATCTTTCTTTGGAATAAAAAAGAGAGGTGAGGACGCTGGGGATGAGGAATGTTGGATGAATCCAGAGGCTAGATTGTCTTCAATATACGTTTTCAAATACTGTGTTTCTTTCTCAGTTAGGGCGTACACACGACTGCAAGGGATATCTGCTCCCGGCGTCAATTCGATCTTGCAGTCATATGTCCTATGAGGTGGTAACTGTGTGGCTTTCTGTTTGTTAAACAGAGCATGATACTCCGTAGGTAGGACAGTGGCAGAGCAGAAATGGTCTTGGGTGCAGGCAGCCGCCAGATGAGTAGCAGGTGATGGTACTGGGTTCTCAAACATGAATGTCTTGTTTTGGCAATGTTCTTTGCAATATTCTGATGTCATGGTAACAGTGCAAGAAGCCCAGCTCACCAAGGGATCATGTAAGGTAAGCCACGGCATCCCTAGGATGAGGCGGAATTGGGGTGCATTGATGAGGTCAAACTGGATATGTTCATGATGGTCATTACCAAATTCCATCAAGAGAGAGTGAGTATTGTAGACCACTGGACCAGAGGAAAAGACAGTGCCGTCCACCGCTTTTAGAGTTTCTGGTATCTTTTTCTTTGCACATAGTATTCCCATTTTTATGGCAAAGTCTTGGTCAATGTAGTTACCGCTGGCACCGGAATCGAGTAACGCGTCCACCTGCAAGCACTCCTGAGTACTTTTCCAGAGGGAAACACTGACGTTCATGTGGGCTACTGCCAGATGGAGAATATTCGCTAGGACAGGGGAGACCATAGTACAATGTTGCCCCAAATCAGAGATCTCCTTCTGATTCGGGACCATTAGTTTTCCGCCGGTTCACTGGTTTTCAGGGTTGCTTGTAGTCGGGGAACAAAGGTTCTTCCTGGACCCGAATTTTTGGCTCGGCAGTCTTTGATGAAATGCCCCCCTTTTCCACAACATAGGCACAGTTTTAGTTTACGTCTCTTCTCTCTCTCTTCAGATGTGAGCGGCCCTCTTATTCCTCCGATTTGCATCGGTTCTGGTCCTTCAGTGGTCTTTGGATGCTCTTCCATCAATACTTTTGTTTTGGGATAAAAGAACCGGCCTTCGCCTCGGCCTTTGTCTCCTTTTCTTTCTTGGAGACGATGTTCTAACTGAACCGTCAGATCAATGAGTTCCTCACAGGTTGGTGGTAATTGTACTACCTGTGCGAGCACGTCTTTAAGTTCTCCTCTTAGCCCTTGATAAAACAAGGTTATTCTCTTGGAAGTAGGCCAGTCTGTCTCAACCACTAGACGATTGAAAGAGGTGATATATGTCAACAGATCTTGGGACCCTTGACGTAATGTAAGCAGTTCTTTGTCCAGTGACATCATATGAGATTTTCGCTCGAATAGCTTTCTTAATTCGAGACAGAAATCTGAAAAGTGGTGTAGGACAGGGTCGTTCTTTTCCATCAAGGGAATTGTCCAACTAGCCGCATTGCCACCCATATAGGACATCATAAATGCCGTTTTTGCGGCCTCATCATGGAAGACCGCAGGCTTACACAAAAAATGAAGACGGCATTGATTCAAGAAAGTCTCGAACTTCTTCGGGTCCCCGTAAAACCTCTCAGGGGGAGCCAAAGGTATTCCTGTATTTGTATGATTTGTACCGTTGGTACGTTATCTGATGGAGGAGGGGGAGGTGCAACGAAAAACCCAACCCCTTGGCCGCTTGCAGAAGATGCCTGGGTAGAAGGAGGAGGCAGGGTGGCTGGTCTGATGTAGGAATCCCTTCCAGATCCCCGGTGTGTAAGACCTGCTACCTCCCTACGCATTGTAGCCATTTCCCTATGTATGGTCTGATTTTCTAAGCGCGTAGTTTGTACCTCCTGCTGTAATGCATTGACGCTTTCCAGCAACGAGGCCAAAACCTCGTTGGTATCCATCGTCTGGGCTGGGCGTTATCCTTGGGCTTGACAATCTGTCAGGATCGTCAGCAGCGCAAGCATATACAAATCGCCACTAACCTATCTCCTGTGACCAGCAGAGACGATAACAGGCGATATCCCTCCCTATTCCCTCTGTCGCAACTCCCGGCAGAGGTATTGGACCTGCTGCTTGAAATTGGGCCCAAAGGGAAAAGGGAAGTGGAGAAAATAATAAACGTGCTGTAGCTTCGGTATCCCCTCAGGGTCTGGTCTAGTGTACTGCACGGCTGAGGTAGGGGGTGTGGACTGCAGGACAAGGAAACAAGACATTAGAATTCGCCCTCTCTCTCTGGTACTCTCTCTCTCTCTCAGCTCTAATACGCTCAAACTCACCAGAAGAGGTACAACCTTGACTGTATTACGAAAGACAAAGTACATCGAAAGTCCACAGTAGTAGACCACCCTTGACTAATAGTTTCTTAGAAGGATGCTACTAGGATCCCCAAAGTATAGGTGTTGTTATCGTCACAACACAAACGAGGGAATAACCAGACAGAAGAAATCATTCGAGAGTACGCGACTACTTGTAGGATGCCAGCAAGTACTTATCTCACGGACCACAATTCGTTACTCACGAGGAAACAAAAAAGGAAAGCAATCGGGACTCTAGATGCACTCCTTCGTGCTCCGAGTACAAACGAAAATAATACAAGATACAAGATAAATAATCAATGGAAGGAGGCGAGCCCGCTCTCCTTCCACAATACCTGGGAGTCACCGAGGAACCTTCGGAAGTCAGGAAGCAGAAGTCCGCAAAGCGGCGAGGAACACGGTGGAAACTGACCACGCAGGCTCTTGCTCGGCGAAGAGGAAACTGACCACGCATGCTCTTGCTCGGCGAAGAGGAAACTGACCACGCAGGCTCTTGCTCAGCGAAGAGGAAACTGACCACGCAGGCTCTTGATCGGCGTTGGTTAGATCTCTGGCTGTAATCTGGCGGGGATACTCCAAGCCGCCATTCCGGGAACAGAGAGGATTGTCAACCACCTTCCCAACATGTGGGAGGTGCTTATATAGGACCCACCCTATACCGGGCTCTCATGCGCCCCATGGCCTGCTGGTAGTAGTAGTTCCTTCTCCCATGTAACAACGAGAAAACGGGAACTACTCCGACCCGCTTTTTCCGTCGGGACGAAATCGCTACACCAGATTCCTAAAGCCACGATTCTGCAGGGTTGGATATAACCTTTATTATTAAAAATAAGGAACATTTAAAGAAATATATTGAGGAAAACGTAGCTGAAGACTTCATTAGACATTCTACGTCATATGCAGGTGCTCCTATAATCCTTCATTCCAAAATTCATTCGGAAGCTGAGACCATGTACGGATTACCGAGAATTAAATAACATTATAGTAAAGAATCGGTGCCCTTTACCAAGGCGGGTGCAAAATGGTCATGCCATTTGGCTTGCACAATCCACCCTCCTCCTTTCAACATCAATGGAATGGCAGCCTTAGAGACAGTTTGGACACCTTTCTCATTGTCCATCTAAATGAAATCCTAATTTTTTAAGTTTTGAGATGAGCCCACTGCATATTGGAAGTTCACTCAGTCCATTTCCTGGGATTTGTCCTTTCGGATAAAAGAATCAGTATGGATCCTAAAAAAGTGGATGCAGTAGTGGAATGGTCTACACCCCCCAAAATAAAGGCTAGACAGAGGTTCTTAGGACTTGTCCACTTTATCAACATGCCATTGAATCCTTCTCTACAGTGGCAGACCCAATCGTATAACTAACCAGAAAAGGAATTCCATTCCAGCGGGGTGCAGCTTGGCAAGAAGTACTTGATCAATTCTAATACATCTTCACTACTGCTCCCATCTTAAGGCATGCTGATCAACATACACTATTGTTGTATTTAGCCTGTCTTCTTTCTACCTCTGGGGATTTCATGGTCACTCACATGATGTCACCACTGGAACCTTGGGTGACATCATGGAGTGTTTGGGGCTTGACCTGGTGACAACTGGCAGTTGGAACCAGGCAGGCTGAGTGGCAAGCTAGTCACTCCTGGTGGGTCTTCTTTGTAACTTGACTTAATATCCTGAAGACTTGAATAAAGTAACCTACATGATAACAAGCTCCAGACATCTATTTACAACATTTTGGCGACTTTGGAAAATCTTGGAGCGTATTTACAAGGTACAGACAACGGAAACAAGAAGAAAAGAACCCTCAGCGCAAAGTAAAAGCAAGTATTAAGGAACTGTTCAAGATTATTAAGACTGTGTGTTGAAGGAACTTATAAATTAAAGAGAGTTTGAAGCAGAAGACAAGACATCCACCCTGGTAAGACCCACCAGTGTCATATGTAATCAGACAGCCTGCAAACCCAGGGTGTAATTCTGCATAATATTGTGTGAGACTTGCTGATGTTCACTAATGTGTGAAAAAGCAGTAATCAACATTGTCTGAATATCGAAATTTAAAGGCTGTTATTTAACTTATTTCAGCAAGTATGTTCTGGTTAAGCGCCTATCACACTATTGGTAGCGCTTGGGAGTGCCTTTGAGATCTGTTATTCTCATCGTGAGGCAAAAAAAAAAAAAAACACAGGAGATATGAAGACTTCAAGTTCACATGGTTAAAAAACAGACTTACTTGTCACATCGTGTGTTGAAAGAATTACATGCAAAGGATGTTTTGAGCTGTCACATTGTGTGCCTGGAACATTTCAAAATTAACAACAGGCAGCGCATGTATTTGGAAAATGAGACATTTCAAAGTGAACATAACATAGCGCATATATTTGGAAGCTGTTTAGATGTCAGTGAAAAACACGAAGCGCATATGTTTCGAAGCTATTTGATTTGTCAGGGTGAAGTACACACAGCGCAAGCCTTTATAAAATGAGCGAAGTCATGCAGAAGGTGACTAAATGTACTTTGGAAATATTCTTCTTTAACATTGCGAGATGTGCCATGGATACTTAAACTGTCATTTTCAATTTTAAACTCGAAGATAAACGCGCGCAGCCTACCTTTTCTCTTAAGCTTCTTATGACGTGATTCCTTTGTCCTGCACTTGCACGTTTCACAGCAGAGGCGTGCCCAGAGCCACCCAGCGCTGCGTGGAATGCGTGCCACCATTGAATTAGAGCAGTACACCGAGCGTCACCATGGAAACGAGCCATGGGATTAGAGAAGAGAGAATATTGCCGTTTTACATTTAGGTTAACATGGCAGTGCGTGTCACATCACATGGAAAAAAAATTGCTTTTGGAATGAAGCAGTGAGACCTTACTCATGTGCAACTACTTTCCAAGGAAATTGAAGAACTCTTGATAGTCTATTTTATTAAAGGCTGGCACAAACATTCTGGATGGAACATGGGAGTTAAGCCCTGACGATGTGGGGAGTATTATCGGAATGCTGTTTTTATGGAAGACGTAGCGAATCTTGCCGTATTTACAGCATTTCCTACTACTGAAGACAACTTTGAGGAGAACTCGGGTGAGAGACCGCTCACCGGAGCATGGGACTTTATTTAACATTATTTTTGCTGGTCATTTGTAGTGTTTGTCTCGTGCTTTCTGGGAGTGGTGATTGATGAGTGTGTGTGGTAGTTCTTTTGTCTCATTACTGTTCATTTTGGGGTGGAGTGTGCCTTATACAGTATGTTTCAGAGAAGAGTGTGTTTTCTTTTTAATATGGTTGGTTACAAGTTAATGGTGTGTACAGTGATTACCTGCGTAGTGTTGCGTTTGGACTGCTGTGAGCCACGTGGAATATTTCATGTGTCGTGAGTAGCTTGTGAGTAGCAAGTGTCGGATTATTGTGCACCTACAGGGTGGTGTGCATTTATGGCTTGTTATTTTTGGGGTCAGGAGGGCCCTGTACAGTTTATTATAGGATGAGTTGTTCTTGGAATCTATATACATGGTTTCTATGTGTGGTTGAGTGTTGGGAGTTATAAACTTATATACTCCTATTTTAAAGATGTATACCCTGTCTCTTTTGTGGTTTTGGGATTATGATTGTATCCCAGTTATGATTCACGAGGAGAGCTGTACCCTGTTACGTTGTAGAGTTTGTTCTTAAAATTAAGGGGGGTGAGTACCCCATTAGGAAATTGGGGGCGGAGCAATGGTTGCTCCAAGGTGCAATTCATGGGGAGAGTTGTACCCCGTTGAGTGCCTCATTTAGGAAGTTGGGGACGGAGCAATGGGTACTCCAAGGTGTAGTTCACGGGGAGGGTTGTACCCCGTTACGGAGCAAAGTGGTCTCCATTATTTTTCGTCTAATTTAGTTTGTGTTTGTGTTTCCCAAGGAAAGAGGATGAGACTTGGGACTAGTTGTGTTTGGGATGTGTTGTCGTTGACTTGTGTTTGTAACTGTTTGGGATGTGTTTGTTCTCCATCTGTGGAATGGATGCTATGTGTACTTTCATATGGATCTGTACACACATGCTAATTTTATCTATTGTATTTCCATCTTGTTAATTTCCCTAAAGAAAGGAGATGTGTTGTATTTAGCCTGTCTTCTTTCTACCTCTGGGGATTTCATGGTCACTCACATGATGTCACCACTGGAACCTTGGGTGACATCATGGAGTGTTTGGGGCTTGACCTGGTGACAACTGGCAGTTGGAACCAGGCAGGCTGAGTGGCAAGCTAGTCACTCCTGGTGGGTCTTCTTTGTAACTTGACTTAATATCCTGAAGACTTGAATAAAGTAACCTACATGATAACAAGCTCCAGACATCTATTTACAACAACTATTTACTGTGGTGGCTGTATATCTTGACTGAAACTGTGCAACCTGGAGCATTCTTGTCAAAGAACTTAGCAGCTGCAGAACAGAATTAACTATATAACATAAGGAATCATTGGTAATCAAAAAGGATTTTGCTTGCTGGTGACATCACCTGGAAGGGGGCTTTACATCGAGTAATTGCCTAGACTCATCATAAGAATTTTGGGCTTGAAGTCCATGAAGAGCTCCATCTCCTGGCATGCTAGGACCATGAAAAACAGGAAAGACCACAGGAAATAACCCATAAACCCAGTTGGGACCTGGGTAGATCAAGTACAGCAATCAACAATGTCTCAACAGGTAATATTTAGTAGGCAATACCATAAAGTGAAAAACATCAATTACAGTTGCAAGGATAGAAAAGGAGACAAAGATTTGTATGAGACTTAGCAAGCAGTCTTTTAAAAAGTATATAGACAGCAGTAGTTTTGTCAGCACTATTACATTGTATGTGGGTGTAACTAAAACATTTGTGTGCACATACGTGCTCGTGCTGAAAGTTAACGGCACAAGTAACACGTGAAGTAATGAGAGGAACAGTGGGAAACGGCACAAAAAATATGATTTGAAGAATGGTTACAAAACAGTATAGTGGTAGTACAAGAAATAATCCACTGATTTAAGGAACCATAAAAATGCCCAAGGATGTGACGAGTGGTCAATGGAGTTTCAACATGTAAGTAATTCACTTCATCATCAGGACTGGGTTACGGAGAATACGGGCACTGCTGAAATGGGAAGGAGTCCACAAGAGGTAGAAAATAACTCCTCAAACCAGAGTAGATCGATCAAGGTATCAAAGGCGTGCCTTTACATCCGAGTGAACTGATAAGGAATCGCGTATAATCCAAAGCAGTCAAATTATCATGTCATGTAATGGAGTTGCTGAATCAAGTGCTCCGAGCAGGGAGCGCACTTTATTCAAGCAGCTCTATCTTCCTCCTGACTCACGCTGGATTGCTTCAGCCAGGCTTTAATCCTGTGGAAGGCGTGTAATTGATTCTGCAGCACCAACTGTCTACATTTTCACGCTGGACTTCTTCACCCAGTTGCTGCCCTGAAAAACCAAGATTTGGCTCTACGGATGCCATCCTTCACAACGCCGGAATTGCCAATTGAAATTACATGACAATTTGACCACATCGTGGTCGCGTCTTCCATGACGCGGTCATCTCTTTGGATTATACGCGAGTCCCTATCACCCCATAATAGACAAATTATTGAACTAGAGGGACAGGAATGCGATTCTAAACGGGGTGAGAGTGAAAGCACAGCTTCTGTATCATTCGGGACATATCATGATCTTTCTGGTTTACAACAGGCACATCCAATAACAGTGGAAATCATATGACCAGGTGAAGCAGAAACTCTGGCCCATGAATCTTCAATACATGCTTCTCTACCCTGCACGACTGCAGTTGCTTCATGACTGTAAAACATACAATTTTGATACGCTGGAGGAAGCATGGACTTTGCTGATGGAACGGCGCCCACTCATGATACACCAGTCCCCACCCTAGCAAACAGGTGATCCCCTGGCACCATGGAGGCTGAAATCTGAGAAACAGACTGGGATGAGATCTCAGATATGATCCAAACACCAGAAGCAGGGCCCACAGAATGCAGAGGCCTCCACAGATTCAGATGGAGACACCTAGGCATGGGTGGACACTGACAACCCCAAGTCCCAGGAGATGGGGGGCCAGTAAGACTTCCATGCAGGGGATCGTCTGCTCCCACATATGGGGCAAAGACCATGAAAGACTGGTGAAAATTCCGGAATTAGAGTCATCCATACTTTCCCAGGAACGGAGGGCCAATGGCCACCAAACGGAATGGATGCAATACTGCTTAGCTCTCGACAGAACCTCCCTGCATGAACTATGCCTGGAGGAGTACCCCCTAAGCTGGATTGCCTCTACCAGACGTGTTTATGAATGGGGAGACTAATTTGGAAAATTACTCTACTGGTTGGCCACTAAAGACATAGGACTATATGTACAAAACATTTTTGCTGTTGCAAACGTCCCGAATCACAAAATCAGGCTGTTTGCAACGGCAAAAATGCTTTTCCTGATGTACAAACACCCACACTGCGATTCTCCAGAATCGCAGTTTGAGTGTAAAAATCCCTATTTGGAAAGCGTGAGTTTAGGACGTCCCTTGCAAATAGCGATTTACTTTGGTATGTATCAATTTTACGACCGAAATGTGGTTGCAGAACCTTCATATTGTACTACCAACTCAAAGTTGGTGGTAACGCATTCGTAAATTGGAAGCAGCACCTTTGGGACCTCTTCCCCTTTGTAAATGTTGGAAAAAATTTTTTAAGAGAAGAGCATGGGACCACGGCCTTCTCTTAAGAAATGAAAACAAAATATTTAATATTTTATTGTTGAAATGCATCCTGTTTTCCCTAAAGGGAAAGGGGTTGCATTTCAACAAAAAAAAACTTTATTTACAGCAATTACAGATATGGTGGTCTGCTGACCACTGCTGGCATTTTTAGTGGGTCGCAAACTGCGACCTACCTCATTAATATTCATGAGGTAGGTCGAAAAAATCCCCTCCGGTGCAGGAGACTGAGTCTCCGCTTGTGGCAGACCCCTGTCTTGACTGACTCAGGACGATAATGATGAATCATGCTGGAGAATGTGGACGAAGCACTGTCAGACTAAAACCTGACAGAACTCCAGTGTCGGATGGATTTCCACTGTAGTATTAGAGCAAGCTCCTCGCAAAGATCCTTCCCCCTATCTTGAACTTATTCATAGAAACCGCTGCCAAAGAGAGCTTCCCACCAGAGACAGATCTGGCAACAGTCGTAGTACTGCTAAAACTGAGCCTCCCTCTGGATCGCTGTGCTTCTTTATTGCCCAATCTCACTCATTAATACAGTGGTCAAACTTTATGCTAAGGTACTGGCTATTCGCCTTCTGAAAGATTTGACCCACCTGGTCCACCAAGACCAGTGCAGCTTCATCCTGCATTGGAGTACACCACACTGCATTAGATGGGTTCATCTGGCATTGACTCACTTCCGCTCCCTGGGTGGCTCAGCGGTATAAATGCTCATTGATTTTGAGAAGGCTTTTGACACTCTGCATTGGTTCTTACTGGAAAAGGTATTACTTAAAATGGGCTTCGACCAGTGATATCGATCCTACATTAAGGTCCTCTATGCAACTCTTCGTGCCCAGGAGAGCGCAAATGGAGCCATCTTCCAAATTTCCCATCCAATGGGGCACCAGACAGGATTTCCCCTTGTTGCCTCTTTTATTTGCCCAGGCCATAGAGGACCTGGCAGCCTGAGTACGCTGTGATGCACAAGCATTTTTTTTTTACTCTGTTCTTGCAATGGAAGACAGGATTGCCCTTTATGCGGGCAACGTCCTTTTGTTTTTATCTCAACCCTCCATCACGGGATCCTGTGTATGCCAGATCCTGACCACCTTTGGTTCTGGCTCCAGTCTCTGGGTCAACTGGGACAAATCCCTTCTGTCCCCCCCCTGCAGGGAGACGGATGGGAAGAGACCTGGCACACCAGACTCTTCAGAATCTGCAAAGAACGAGTTGATATCAGCTTGATTTTGTTTGAGTTAAGTGTTCTACCTTGTGCATTTCACATAGCACCTATGTGTCCTAGTACCCTCAGCTCTCAATTACCAAGCCAACAATCACCCTGATTTGTCTCACTCCGTATGCTGCCTTGCTGTGTGTTCTCGAAAGTCCACCCGCCCAGTCTGTCTAAAAGATTCCTGTGCTTCCCTTTCAAGTCCTTTAGGAAGTGTATATCCCCCTGTCTCATTCAAGCTGCAATGCCCCCTCCTTGATAGCTCACTCAGTTTTCAGAACGCCCCTCTCAGACTCTGTATGCAGTCTTTACACATATGCCCTTCATCACCACCTTCAAGGTGTACCATTTCACCAACCCATCAAGGGCTATCCCCTTGTTCTCTGCAAAACAGTTTGTAATCTCACTATCAACCGCGTCCTTAACCCATGACCAGGAATGATTAAACATTTAGGTGCCAAGTCGGGATCCTTGTTTAAGTCAGCCCCAGCTCACAATTAATTTGACTGGACTATGATCTGACAATGTACGCCCGAGATACTTAAATGTCTACAACCTGTGGGGTCAGGTGAGGGCTGCATAAGAACAGGTCCAACCTAGTATGAAGTTTGTGTAATGCAGAATTAAAGGAATATTCCATCTGGGTTGGGTGCAAAATCCTCATGCATCCTACAAGTCCCAGGTTTTCATCCAGTCCTGGAAGTGGCCCCTGACTGAGCCATTGGGAGGTTCTCTGAAGCAGTGGCATAGATCTGTACAGCTCTAAGTCGGGCACACAGTAAAAGTCACCTCCCCATATACTGTGAGTGGTCACATCTTGGAACATTGAGGGGGTCAGGGAGTCCATGAAGTGGTTAGTGTTCAGAGTGTAAATCGCTACCAAAGTCAGTGGAGCTTCACCGAGCACACATCCACAACTACAAACCTACCCTATGGATTTATCTGAGAGTTTTCAACCACATGAATGAATGAAAAAATATTTGTCGAGCGCATAGCTACCCTAAGGCATCCCAGCGCTAGTAGCAGCAGCAGACAGAGAAGACAGGTTGCTAGGCGGGGTTTTGGAAGAGTCATGTTTTAAGGAGTTCCGGAAGGGCAAAAGATTGGACTCAAGATGTAAGTGAGGAGGGAGGACGTTCCAAAGCTTGGCGACATTATGAGAGAATGAGCGCCCACCACTTCTTACTTTTTATATTTTTGGGACTGAAGCAAAGAAGAGGTTGGCCTAGCCAAGAAATCTGATAGGGCAAGGCAATGGATTGAATAACTGGCAGTCCTTTTCCCCAGAAGGACTTGTGGGCGATTCATAAAGACTTAAATTTGATTCTCTCTGATACAGGTAGCCAATGAAGAGCCTTCAGTGCCGGCTTAGTGGATTGACAATAGGAGATCTGGAGGAGCAGACGAGCTGCACAATTTTGAACAATCTGCAACTTGGAAATAGTTGCTTGGGCAGCTCCTAGATAGAGGGCATTCCCATAGTCCAGGTGGAAAAGAATCTTGTAGCCAAAAAGGCAAGAAGAGGAAGGATTTTACACAGCATCCTAAGAATGCCGTACCTGGTGGCCGATAATTACGTCACCTGGTACTCAAAATTCAGGAGCCATCTATCCACATGCCCAGACTTTTGATCGGTGTTTTTTGGGCAGGAGCGGGGTCAAGAAAGTTTGGCCACAATAACCCTGACTTGAAGATGGGAGAATTGCCTAGGAGCATAAGCTCCGTCTTTTCTCCGTTCAGTTTCAGGCAGGAGAGCTCCATCCACTTAGCCATAACGGGGTTGTTGAAGCTATCCACCTGCCAAATGCTGAGTATGTGGTACTGATTACCTGACCCCTCCATTTCCTCTTCAATCTTTGTAATTTTATTGCATTCATGTGTGTTTCTTGTATATAAGCTATATTGATTTGTCAACGCTTTAAGGCTGTGTATACTTTGTGTTGTTTAGTAGGCGTGGTTATGCCCCTCACATTCTAGGTCATCATACTATAGCACAGTAGTACCTATTGTTGTCTAACACTCACTGTCACATGCCATTCCAAATGTACTTCATAGTTAATAGGCCTGCAATGTACCCTGCACCCGCACCCCCATGAGGTCGAACAGGAACGTGGGGAAAAAAAGAAACAGCCATAGAACAATATGCGCATTAACAATCCCAATTCCCTCAACCCGGCAGGGTAGCAATTGGCTCCCTGCCACTTACATAACGACTTCAGGGCAGGAACAGTCTGTGCCCCTCAGTGAAACCAAGGCTACTGCTGTAAGTGAAGGGTGTCTGCTTAGTCTCATATTGGTCATTATTCTGCTCCGTTGTGATGTTCCCCCCACACGCCCTACATCTGACAGATCCCAGAGCATGGCATAGCCTATGTCCATGATGTGCAAGGCATCCCTCCCTCTGCATCAGTGCCCCCAGTTGCACCTCATATGATAGTGTCTGCAGCTCTTGGTGTCGCAACTGGTCTCCCTGTGTCCAGATCCGTGTTGCGCTGTGTCTGTTCTTTCTGAGTCCGTGCTCCATTCTTTGTTAGACGGTGTTATGTCCCTCTAGTCAGGACCTCCATCAGTACTCAGGCCCTATCATGAGCCACCTGCTCTGTTGTGGGTCTGCATTTGGTCTCCTTTGCCTATGTTTTCTGGGGAGGACCTATGGACTAGCCAGCTCATGAACCATGTTCATCTGGTGAAACCACTACACCCTTAGAGTCTAGCCAGTTCCAAGCCTCCTCATATGAAGAATAGAGTTTCCTCCTCAGCTATAACCCTGAGGTTAGCATGGTTCATCAGGGCATAATTGCATCCCATCTGATGCAGCGGTTTCTTCTCCCCCACGTAGGAGCTCCTTAGATACTGGACCTTAGATGTTTATTCAGAAAAAATGTTTATTACATTGTTATCAATCTGCCAAGGTCCTTTAATTCTGGGGAGCTGCAAAATGAGATACCTGTCTCAATAATTGAAAAGGCATGCCACCAAGTCTGTGGTGATTCTCCGGGGTGTGGTGCAATCTTCCTGGCACTCGATGGGCCCTCTCAACCCGGAAGTAGGTTGTTTTTTGCCTGCTACAATGATATCCAGCAGCCACTGCTCAAGAAACAGTTCCATGCTGGGGATCTTCTCTGTGGATTTGGGTAGACCAACTATGCAGATGTTGTTCTGCCGTGTATGCCCCTCTGCAATCTCCACTTTAATCTGCAAGGTTCGGACCTCATCTTTCAATTGTGACACTTGAGATTGGAGCTCTGCGACAGTAGGTCTTAACGATGTGAGTGACGATTTGTTATTTTCAACTCGGTCGACCAAATTCCTGTGGTCCACCCTCAACATCCCCACTTCAAGAGCTACGACATCTATCTTTGCCCTTGGGGCCAGCTTTGAGCCTCTAATTGCTTACAGTATTTGTTCAAATGTACTTGTGTGTTCCTCCAAATTAGAGCCCACCTGCATCAGGGAGTCCACCAAGGCAGTAGATGTGGAGGCTTGATATGGCATGTCTTCAGTCCCATTTGTTTAGAAACTTCAGCGTTCACCATGTTGAGGGGGGTGGTTTAGAACACATAGCCATCTTTGCCCTTATATGGGGATATATCCGTATAGCTCCCGTGACCCCTCGGGACAAGTAGCCCATGACCCCAATTGTGGGGCAAAGAGGAGGCAAGTCAGTGTGAGCATCCCCTGTGTGCTCCTTGATCTCACCATGTGTGTGCTCTTGCTAGCAATGTTGCGAGTCCTACTCCTACAGTGCTACGCTTCCCTTCAGCCCACAGAGCCCCAGTCCTTTGCATTATAAGCCTGGGCAGCCGGCCCCCCACCAGAGGGTTGCTTTCACCCAATGAACGATGTCTCCCCGCCTCAGTCTGTTTCTACCCAGGGGTCGTGTACGCTGCAGCAGACCGTGCATGCCCACAACGAGACGCACACAGTCGTCCTCCTAGCTGACTGTTATTGGGAGGGGAGGCAACAGCTCTGTATTTGTCAGAGGCATGTCTCCGCAGTGCCCAATTCAGGCCACATGACATGTCTAGGGTACCAGCCGCTCTCTTCAGGGACTGCCTACACAGGATTACCCAAGGTAAATCTCGAGTGCCACGTCAGCACCACATGGCCTCCTCCAGGCGCAGTGTCAGTCACTCCAGGCATGGGAGCCGAGCAGGGCTCCACGTCACCATCCCAATGTCTCCAACCATCACAGGGTGGCAGGGAGGCCCCTGCCACAGGAGGAAGACTTCTGCTGCCTCCCTGTTCTGCTGTACCAAGGGTGGCGCTCCAAAGCCATCTGGCAAGCCTTAGCCTCTCGTCAGCTACCGGGGTGGGGTGGCTCTCCACTTCTCACTTCATCAGGCCTCACCTATGCTTGAGGCGTGTTCTTGGCCCTCGAGCTAACTCAGCATCACATTAAAATCAGCACTTGAAGGCCCCTCTATTGTCTTGGAGCCACTAGTCAGGCATCTCCTCCTTCAGATGCGCATCGGCGTGCAGGATGTGGGCGATGCTTGTCGGGCAATGTGGATCGCCCAGAGCTCTTAATAATGCGACTTACACCATCGCCATGGACACCGACAATCTTGTTTAGTAAATGTACGTGCTGACTTCCATGTTGTGGCTTTACAGATGTCATAACTAGGGACATTTGTTATCCATGCTGTAGAAGTCAGTTTCCCTCTTGTGGAGAGAGCTTTGGGTTTTCTTGGTAGTGGCTTGTTTGAAAGCTGGTTACAAAGAAATACAAACCACAATCCATATCAAAATGGATCGTTTGGAAGTGGGCAGCAGGTATCTAATGTAGTCAAAATTTACACATAACTGTTTCATTTTACAAATATGTTTGGTTTGCACTTAATTAAACTGTAGCACTCTTTAAATGTCTAATGAGGCATGAGGTAATAGTCCTCCCTACTCCTGTAGTCAGATTTGAAAAGAAAGTTGGTACAGGAATAGTCTCACTGATGTGGAAGGCAGACACCACTTAAGGTCAGAATAAAAGGTGACTTCCTATCCCATTGTAATGGAAGATGGTAAACAATTCTACTGCTGTGACTTGCTAATCTTTCCAGCTGGGGGTACAACACTTAAAAAGGATGTTTTCAAAGAGACATACTGCAAAGTTGCTTAATGAATATGTTCAAAAGGTTATCTCAACAATCTTGACAGTACCAATTAGAGTTCTCATGGTGTAGATGGACTTTTTACTGGTGATAAAGCCTTCTTGACTACTTGTACAAAATCTTTAATTATGGAAATTGTAAAGAATGCAACTTGCTGCTGTTATGGTTGCCGGGTGGGCTTTTATAGAAGAGGTGTCTAGATTTGATTTGTCTAGATACAGCACATATGGTAGCATCACTTCTTCTTGGCATGAAGTAGGATCATGTCTTTACTGTAGTACCAGATGCATAATATCTTCTGTTTTAGTGCATAGCATGGTCTTGTGTAGGGCTGTTTTGCATCCCTAAGTATCTCAAAACATTCCTGAGGAAGATTAAGATGTCCGTACTGCTTGACTTCTAAGGACATGTAGCCAAATTTAAGGATTGTAGGCTCAGTGTTGGATTTGGCCCTGAAGTCTGATCAGAAGATATAAATCTAAATCCGGTATTTGTAAAGTGTGAACTACTCACAACTAAGGGCCTCAAGGCACTGGGGACTGTCGGGGAGATAAAGTGAGCTATTGCCCAGAGTCATGTGGTGCTGAGCTGCCACTAGGGATCGAACAGTGAGCCCTGCGCTCCAGAGTCAGCTGCCTTGCCCCTGTGCCACAACTTTCCCTCAAGATTTGGTCTGGAAGGTAGACTTCTATGTAACGTGATTGACAGACCTAAAAAGTCAGGGTACCACCACTGTCTCTGCCAATCTTGTGCTTTAGGAACATTTTCATTTTTGATTTACATAGCTTCACAATCACTGATGGTATCTGTGGGAGTGGAGGAAAGGTGTAGACAAATGGTATTGACCTACTGATTAAAAGGGCATTGCCCATTGAGTCCCGTTCGGGTGCCCTAGATGAGAAGTCTCAGTGCTATGTTTTTTTTGCCTTGATGAATATGCCTAATATTGGAAATCCCCATTCTCTAAACATGTTTTTTTTTACAACTTCTTCGTTCAGGTCCCATTCATAGTTTTCCTTGTGATGTCGACTGAAAAATCCTCTTCCTGGCTCTGAGTACCTGGGATGTGTGTCCTATCAGCATGATCCCTATGGATAGGACCCAATGCCACGTTTTGTACTTGAAGAGACAGCTGTCTTGATCTTGTACCCCCTTGTTTGTTGGTGTAGTGCATGGTGTTGTCTGTTTGAATAGTGATGTTTTTGATTCCAGAAAGGGTGAAATCCTTTGAGGGCAAGGTGTAATGCCTTCAATTCAAATAGTTTATTGTGGCATGTCTTTTATTTTGCTGACTAGAGACCTTGGATCCTCGGTTCATTCTAATGGGCTTCCAATCCTGACAGAGAAGCATTTGTCGCTATGGCCGATTTGGGAATTTTTTACATGAAGAATACCCCTTTCTGTAGATTTTGATTTTTGAACCATAATGCTAGTGATTTGCAGCCTAGGCTGCAAGGTTTGGATGGCCCTCCGAACTGTATCTTCCGTGACCACTGATCCTTGAGACACTGGTGCAGGGGTCTCATAAACTGTCTGGGGTATGAAAGAATATATAGGCAGGATGCCATAGATCCTAGGAAGCATGTGACTTTCGAGCCATAGGAGTGGTGCGCCATCTCAAGTCAAAGCATTTCTTCAGGACTGAGGTAGCTGTCTTTTCCTAAGGATATATATCACGCAAAAAGGAGGTAGGAATGTAAGTTATTAAAACCCTACATTGGAGGGAAGAACCCAGCAAATCCTAAATTAGGACGAGAGGGTGTTGTATTTGGGATCCAGAAGGTTCTGATGAATGCCAGAGTGACCCAACACTTTGGGCGCAGTTTAATCAGCAGAAACATGTTGACACTTCTGCAGTAAGGAGGGGTGATCTCATTACTCTATGTTTGTACTGTCTTCCCCTCCCCTTTGCTCCACCCCAGGTGTTTGCCTGCGCAGGGATGTCAGTTAGCAAGCCTGATGATGAAGCATGTCACAATTTTGTGAGTGAGGGCAGTTTATACTCACTGAGCACGTGCCACCACCAGAAGACACATTCCTACCTCTTATTTGTTTGATATAGATTATGACCGGGGAGGTCGGGGTAGGAATGTAACATCTCTCCCCTTCCTTATGTGTATTTGACACTTTGAGAATGCACTGAGGGCAGATTTCAGTCCAAATGGAAGGACAGAGTATTGATAGTGAATGTCTCGTACAAGAAATCTCAGGTTCATCCTAAGTTGATCTGCAACTGGAATATGGAACAATGTGTCTTGCAGATCAATGGAACAAAGCCAATCGTTCATGTTCAGGTGTGGAGAAATCTGATGAAGGGCCAGCATCCTGAATTTTTCTCTGAGAATGTATTTTTGAGAAATCGGAGACCTAATATTGGGCGATATTGGTTTGTTTGACACTTTTTTAATACTAAGAAACCCATGGAGTACACTGCTTTGTTTTCTTGTTCTAATAGTACTCTTTCTACTGCTCGCTTGGCTAATAAGAGCTGAGAGTCCTCTTTCAGTACATGTAAGAAGTGATTTAACATTGGTTTTGGTGGGTAGGCGTTGGAATTGACTTGATGTGAATCAAGTAGCTTTGTCTTATTGTGTTCAATGCCCCTATTTTTTGTTATAAACTTCCACTATTCCAGATGAGTCATTACCACTCCCCCTACAGGATTGGGTAATTGGAGGAGGGGTGTTGGAACATTGTTGCAGATAATCACAGGAATTCCTTCCCCAGGAGTGTGATGTCTTAGGTGAAGTCGATTTTCCTTTCTGGTATTTCTCCTGTTACTGATGTTTATGGTCTTTCTTTTGTTGCTGTTGCACCAGATAAGGCCATCTTGGAGGATTTAACACTCCAATTACAGAAATGGCACTGTTTATATCTGTATTGACTGAAGAACTTTTTTTGATCCTGTAACCCAACAGCATTCAGTGATTCTGCTTTGTTCTTCATGCAAAGTATCTCTTCTTTTGTATTTTGTCAGAAGACAGCTATTCCAGAAAAAGGCAGGTTGGCTACTTCGAGTTGGGCATCAAACCTTTGGGATGGCAGTGTCAGACACAAAGTTCTCCTAAGATACCACGAAGCACTCTGTAGGCGAAGTCTGGCTGAGTCAACTTTAGTGCTAATGACAGGTTTTAAGACCAGGGAGCCTTCTTTCAGCATTTATAAAAAAATCCTGTTGGCAAATTCGGAGCAGTGCTGGCATTCTTTGAGTGTGTAGATGCTGTACCACATATCTTTTTTCCCAGTTGAGTGGAGTCTTTCACTCTCTCTTTCAGCTATGGTGGCTGATTCTAGAGCTGGTGCATGCTTACGCCTCACAGTAGTTACAATAGCGGTCCAGCTTAGGATCTTCCCTAGGAACTCTGGATCTTGTTGAGGTGGTCTATATTTTTTTCTGTAGGCATAGTGTTACTGCCTTCACAGTGGCTGCAGTCATAACTATTTATTTGGCTATTCCTTGTCAATCAGGCACCAAAGGTAATAATGGTTTGGGAGCTGCCCTTTTTTTGAAGAGTGTCCAATATTAAGGACACCACTGGTTGTCGAGTCCCAACAGAATATTATATTTTGCTGCCCTGCTCGCAAGTACTTCATGGAAAGTGAGGATATCATTACTTGTAACACTCTAGATGGAGAATGTGCTGGAGAAGTGGGAGTGTATAATGAGTGGGATACGTTTCAATATGAACAAGGAGAGTGAGACCAGAAGAGTGATCTGCATCCTCTGATAGTTGGGGAATTTTGCAGTGAAGCAATTCTGCTCTTTTGAGATCAATTTTTTTGTTTTAATCTATTTTATTTTTCAAGTAGAAACAGGGGTAAGGAATTAATATAACAGGAACACTTACATTGTCAAGCATACATTAACAAAGAAGCACACTTTACGGCACCATAAATGCAGTACACCATAGTTTCAAATGTAACAATGGATAGGCATGTGGCCGTGCTCAAAGGTCAATTGGTGCTACTTTTCCCAGTGTGTGGGGTCACTGCTCCTTTGAGATCCTTATGGCGATCATGGTTTTCTACTTTCTTATAGGAGACACAGAGGTTGCAGTTGAAGTTTCACTAGCTGGAGAAAGATCTAGTGCGTCAAAGGTGTCTGCTTTGGATCATTAAAGGGATTATTGGCCTAATTGGGCGGTAAGATAAAGGTGCAAGGAATGGAGACAATGCCGTCTTTGGACGGCCAAAAGGAATGGAGCTTGTCTCTTTTAAGCAGATTCTTGTTCTTACACATGTGGAGAAATAATTTCTGCATGTGGAGATGTTAAAAGGATAGACTGGACAGATGAAGGTGATACTGACCACACTTTTGACATCTGTGATTTTTGTTTCTTCAACATCAACGGAGATGTAGTTGACGGCGATCTGTGCCTCTTCATCATCGACAGTGTCCGACTTGATGTCGATCTGTGTTTCTTCAAGGTTGATGAAATTCTCTTTGACAACGACCTTGAATGTCTTGATGATGAAGGTAGTTCATGTTCTCTGTGCCATCAGTGTGTAGCCATCTTGTAATCATGAACATGCCAGTACTAAGGCTCTCAACAGTGACGTCTGTCTTTGGTGGTGGTAGGAATGATGATGGTGTCTTTCCCCGCCATTTGATTTTCTCTATCTAGACCTCCCACTGTCGTGGTCTTTCTGCTGCGGTAGTAAAGTCACTGAGGCTGAGTGGGAGACTGGCCTTTCTAGCCTTCTCTACTTCTTTTTACCCTCTTCAGCCCCCATGTCTTCTAACATACGTTAGTGTCATGCCCGCTCTATCCTTGAAGGTTCATTTTGACATCTTCCTTCAGCTGTCATATCCAGCCACCAGAATGAGAGGCAGGAAGACAAACAACACACACTTTGTGGATATTGGTGACGCTTTCTCCAACATGAGGGGCACTTAGAGAACAGGGATGGCATTATGACTGGCAAAGTATGGTACCATATGCCGAGTGAATCAGGTAAAAATCTTTTCCTGACAGGAAAAAGTACGATATTTTGATGTATGAAACCTAAAAAAATGTTCTGAGGTCCTTCTCTCATGAGCTGGAAAAATTAACTGGCTCTGGGAAGCAACCACTGATACAACACACACTGAAAAGTGTGGTCTCCCAAGTACTTAAAAAACAGGCTCTCTTTTCCTTCTCTTTTCACTGTACGCCTATTGGGCTGCATCTGTACCTTCATGTTCACTGCTTTAAGGTTTTTCTCTGCATTTAAATGCTGCAGTGCAGTTCTGTGATGTTAATTTCAAGCATTATTCAGAACATTAAGGAAAAAAGAGGACCTCTGTTAGTCTTCCACTTCAAGGAACTAGATATGACCATATGGACAAAGACATTCTATGAGGCGGTTTCCATGGACGAAAGCTATGCAAAAAGGTGTTCCAGGGTCCATACATGCAGCCAGGAATTATTCAAGTATTTACGAATTTACGACTATCAATAAAGATCCTACAATGGCAAACCCTTTTTTCTTTCTTCAATCTTTTTTCTCTAAGGACAAAGGTTTACATCAGTTCCCAATCCGCGTAGACTCTTTAGCAGAGGGAGCTTATACCATAGCTACTGGAGCTGGTCGACTTGATAGATGCCAATTTTCTTGTTTTTCTGATGATCATTCTGAAGCAATGCATTCAATGTAGTTGATCTACTGGTTACCAACGAAATAGCTTCTTTAAATTATTCTCTTAACCCGTGGTAAAAAGCAGTGGTTGAAGTCTCATCTGTTCAGGCTGCCTCTGACTGTAGTTGAGTGACCTGACTTATGTAGGTGATAATATCCTTCAAACTCCGTCAGAGGCAGAGTTTAAGACCATTGCTTCAATAATCTCGCCAGGTTCTCCCCTAGACTGCATTCCCCTTGAACCGAAGCCAAAGTCAAAGGAAACCACTACCATCAGCGGTGGAACTCCAGATCTTAGAACTCAGGGACTAAGCAAGAGAACAACCACAGAAACCAATACCGAATCATAATCCAGGAGCCAAGTGTTCAAGCAACTGGTCAGCAAACAAAACCAAATAGTAATGCGAAGGCGTCAGGTAAAAGGATCAGGGAAGCGAGGAAACTAAAGAGGAAAACAAAGCAACAAGTTAAGAAACACAAATATGGTAAATGAACAGGAGCAATAGCGAAGGAGCCAGTACAACATGGAAAGATGCCAGGCACCTTCTCAATCGACTCTTATGAAACCCTTGTGCCACTCATGACCTAGAAATACCCCCTGATCCATAACCAGTTAGTAATGCTGATGCCCCAGCATTCATGGACAAACGTATAGGATTTCTAATGCAGACACTATTGCCTTATTTCCTTGAAACAAATCCACGTCTCCTCATTACCCCTTATTGCTTACACCCAGTCCTATTCTCTCTATTTATCAATGGAGATGAGGCACGGCTGAAGGGTGTAGAAATGAACTAATCAAAGATATGGTCTAGATTAAATTATACTCTACGGCCTCCAGGATGATGCCGTCCTGATTTGCAAAATCCAAAATGTGATCTATAAATAAGTAGTCTATGTAGACACACTGGATATTTAAACAGTCCTAAATACGAAGGGATCACAATTCGCTCTTGAATACCTTTCTGAAAAGGGTGACTGTAATCACATTTACCAGGGAGCAATATTGATGTTCGCATGAACTGAGGGCAGGTATTGCCCAAGTGACGCGCATACTCCATAGCGCCAATGTCTCCAAACCCAAGGAGACATTTTAGGTTTGCAGTCAAGCTTAATAATAAACTATTGCACTCCAGGATTATATCATGCAAATATATTTTGCAGCTGTATGTGGCACAGAGTTTTTGTGGCTACACAAACTTCTAGCCTCCAGGTGGAAACAAATAGGTTAAAGTAATGCATGTTATGGTTATAGTTTTCCAACTCATCATATATCATCCACTGTATGGCTGTCTCTCACCTGGAGGATATTTTGTTCTTCGCCCGATTCTCTCTGTGGCTAAATATCTGGTTGAAGTGCACCTTAAATGATTCATTCTAATAGAAATGTTAAGGAAACATCATGTTGTTCACACACCCTAGGTAGCTTATGTAAGAGGCACGTGTAATGTCTCAGGGTGCCCTTCTATTTATTCAACTTTGGTCACATTCATGTCCATGGTTAAAATGTGCATTAGGGAAATATTCCTTACCTGATAAAACACCAATGGAAAGCAGAACATCTATTAATCCTCCATTGAGTTCAACTGTCCCACTGAAATGCCTCCAGACCGTGAGCCTACGCTCTCTTGTTAATTAAGACCAACCAGTAAAATTGTTTGGCCAGATTTAGGTTGGGCATCATAAAGTATTCAGTTTGCTCAAGGGTGGTTCTCAATAAATGCTTTGTACTTCTGTCAATGTGAAAAGCAGGCTGGTCAAACTGAAATGCACCTTGCCTTTTTTTGACACAAATACATCTGGGGACATATTTATTAAAAAGTCACGCTGCGCAGCAAGTTACCTTGCTGCGCTGCGCGAGAGGGCAGGAATGCACCATATTTAACATAATACAGCGCATTCCTGTCTTTACCCAGCGCCAACACAGGCACCCTTGCCCCATAGTGCAAGGGTGTCTGCTTTGTAAGAAGGATTGTTTTTGTGCAGGAAGGTACACCATCCTACACAAAAACAGTTCCCCGAGGCATTTTCCTCTTTCTATGTGTGCTGCCGAATGCAGTACACATAGAAAGAGGAAGTAACGAGCAGAAATACAGATATTTCTCCTCATTACGCCTCACCTGGGAAGGCATAGCATTCTGACGCATTCCAAGGTTTAACAGTATTGATACATCAGGGAATGCTTCAAAAGTCCATGGGTCGATGGACGCGTGGCAACACCCACGCTCCACCCATGGAACGTCTTTCCAGGGCAGAGTAACACAATGCAGTAAGTTGCACTGTGTTGCATTACTCTGAGTTCATCAGGCCACTCAGAGCCACGCAAGGTGGCCTTGCGTGGCTTGATAAATCCTACTGAGGTTTTGCGTCACCCTTGCATCCCCTAGCGTGGCACAAGGGCGACGTAAACCCTACATAAATATGGACCTGGCCTTTAGCTTGTGTGCTTTGTTTCGAGTTGTTAGACCTCAGTTTTTAAGGCTCATGATGTCAGATACCCATTTACTTGCTATGGGATGATGAACTTTCTGGTGGCGGTAGTAAATATTAGGAATCCAACAGAAGTTTTTTAATTTCTTAAACAACTGCTTTTGTGTGTCTAAGATTATCATGCTCCAGCAAACTCTTTAGAGGGCTGCTCAAGACGAGGTGAGATATTGCCTACCTGCATTGTAGATCTGGATATTACCAAGAGAATCATAGCATTTTCTTAGGGACATAAAATAGTAAGGATTCCAAAACATGTGCAGCACAACTTGAGAGCTTCAAAACTGCATATTGATACGTGATTAAACTCAGTCGACCAAGTTGGCATGCAGATAACATGTACAGCAAAGAAGGTTGCAAAATACCTCAGAACCTTTACAAATTTTATTCCACTTAAATATGACAGTCCAACGAAAAAAATGTCTGGAACTCAAATTTCCCTAATGCATATGGTACTGCATAAATTATGCAAAACAAAAAAGGAGAGAACTCTGGGATGCTAACGTTTTAGGAGTAGAGCATGCCTCGTAAAATTGATAAGCCACAGGTGACCAATTCAGTTTCTGAATTATACTAAAGTAATTTGTAGCTGCATTTAGAAATAAGCCAATAAAATCATGAATCTGTTAATAACACAAATATTGTTCTATATACTGCTATTTCTGGCCGAATAAAAGTTTTTTAGGCATTGCCCTACTCCGAGACATGTCTTTATAAACATGTTGTGCTGGCTCACCTTCTTCAATGTATAATACAGGCTTAGCCCAGTAACGGTAAAATGTAGAGTGAGCGAAATCCGTACTTGGTGCTATTTTTAAATAAAAATAGTTAAAGTAAAAAAATAAAGCTGTAAAAAAACCTATCTCATCAACTTATACTTTGCTGAAATTCATATAAATCTGTCCCTTTGGCGGCCGGTGCTGGCGATATCGCTCCAGACAGTTCTGTTTGACTGTTCATGCATCAGAAGGCCCCTAGGTTCTTTTTCCAATAACCTAAAGCAGTTTTCAATTTTCAAGGTGCTGGGTCCAACATGTCTGCCGTGGACATGTGAGATGGAGGCTGGTTCTCATCTCTTTTCGCAGTCTCTTTGCAGTCCAAGCAGTGCAAACTAGAATCCTTCTCCTCAGCCTTCTGAACTGTTTTCACCGAGGAATTTCGACGGTTCAGAACAGGGCCACAGAAAGCAGGTTTCACACTGCTAGGGGCCAGGCGCTTTTCTGCAGAGAGAAAAGAAGGCAAAACAGTTAGCTTAACACTAAACAGATCGGAATTTGTGACATGCATCTCCAAACCTATACTCAGTCAGTCAGTCAAAATAACTTTATTCGATTCTTAAGAATCATAAAAGTTTACATGCATACATATTATAGTTCTTAAAAGAAAACCTCTACAAAAAGACTGTCACAAAATACATGATCAAGCTTTAAAAATTTAAGATTTCAACACATATATCGTCCTCCAGCATCATGCTAACTCCCACTGCAAAGATGTCATAATTAATCAAATTAATTCATCATATTAGTGTTCCACACATGAATATTAAATAGGTAATGCTATAAAATCATTTAAAAGCTTAATTTCATATTACGATTCATACAGTGTCCTAATTGATAAGGCAGTTCGAGTAAAGTTAAGCATGGCAATACAGATAGCAGCAGTAGATAAAGAACGTAAGAAATTAAAACCCTCCTGATAGGAACAGGGTCTAATATCACGCAAAATAGGTTTGATAAAACGTGTCCTTGGATCTTTGTAGAGATTGCAGAACAATACAAAGTGCATCGTGCTTTGTTGGGCTAAATTATTGCACGGACAGGGAGTTAATCTAACACACCAACTCACCTGTTTAGGGAAAGCCACAAGAAAGTGCAATGTGCAGAGTCGAAATCTGGTCTTAAGGAAACGTGAAAAACACTCCTTGAAAATAATAAGTCCTCTGATGTCCACATTTTTCCCCAGAGGATCAACAGTGCAATATTTATTCTATCCCTTACAAAGTCCATTCCCCCTTCTAGGTGACTAAAACATTGGAGAAACTAACAGGGATCATTAATAATCTTTTTAAAAATTAATTTTCCAGGATTTGTAGCTGGTTGCTTTTGTGATGTCCCCATACTCCTGCCCCGAAAGTAGCTACTGATAGACATTTAGGTTTGTATAGGGTTATCATCTCCGCTACTGGCTTATGTCCTATCTTACAAGCTAAGTGGAACAGTCCCTCCACTGTTCTGTTAGTGTTTTGGACTCTGGCCACAATCAGTGGCTCCCAATTTAATTTGTTATTAAAAACATTCCCTAAATAAGTACAAATGGGCATCTTGTTTATTATCTTATCCTTCACCACATATGTCCTTGTTTTTGTTCGTTTAGGGCCACACACTATAATAAAAGATTTACTAAAATGTACTTTCAAGTCTAATGCCAACATAAAGTCAGTAAAGGCATTCAAGGCTTTTGGAAGGCTATTGGCCGTCAAGGCCATCAGGACAGTGTTGTCTGCGTATGACAGCAGGGGTACTGATTTACCTCCTATGCTGGGAAAGTCTAGTTGTTGCTCCAAAAGAAAAGCCTCCAGACCATTTGTATGTAATAGGAATAAAAAAGGGGCCAAGATGCACCCTTGACGAACCCCCTCCGTTGAAACAATTGACCTGGTCTTCTCACCCCAGGATCATAACGGATAGAAACAGTAGTAGAGGCATGCAACCTCCACAACAGGGTTATAAGGGGCTCCTCGGAGCCCATTTTGTCCATTAAATTCCATAACTTCCCCCTGTTCATTGTATCAAATGTGCTGGATAAGTCCATGAAGCCAAGGTGGATTGACCCCCTTCTCGCCTTCATGTACTTACCCATGATCAGGGACAGGTTGAGGCACTGTTTGTTTGTTCCATGCCCCTTCTGAAGCCATATTGAGTGTTGGATATGAGACCAGAGTCATTAGCCCAAGTTTCCAAGCGTGCTAGAATTACCCTCCCCAAGACTCAATAAGGGATATGGGCCTGTAGCATGCTGGATCGTTTCTATTAGCTTTTTTGTAGATCGGCACCACTACAGCCTCTTTCCATGATGAAGGGATCTGTCCCACTATTACAGCTTTAAAAACATTAACCAATAGTTCGTGGTTGCTTTTAAATAAGTACAGGGGCACCCCGTCCGGGCCTGGTGCTTTTCAGGAAACACCCTTTGTTAGAGCGCCTTTAACCTCACGAGCAGTCAGGGAGGAACTATGGTGATATGCTGTATCTAAATGAATTACTGGTCCATCCCTTTGTTCATCAGGAGAGACGCAGTTTGGGTTAAAAAGCTTTGTAAAATGATGTTCCCAGGCTTCCCCTAGTATTGTTGACGCCATGCTCTTCACCTTGTTAGTGAAAAGGAGGCAATTGATAACCTCCCAGAAACTTTTAGAATCCCTGAGAGCACTAGCTCTTTCAAGATCTTCCCATGCTTGTCTTCTTAGATCATCCTTTCTCTGCTTAATTATTAGTTTATTAGTTTGCCTTGCTTTCTTGATCAAAGTTCGGTCACGAGGTATTGCATGCAAGGCATTCTTAAGATCTTTATGCGCCCCGGTGCACTCTGCATTAAACCATCTTCTTTCTTGAGGGGCCCTCCTTTTCACAAGCTTGGTCAAGAATTTAGAAACATTTTTACAAATAAATTCAAAATCCCATATAACTACGTCTGGGTGGGAATCATGAGTTAAACATGACATAATTTGACTTAAATTGGTTTTAAATATGTTCTCCTCCTCAAACTAAGAGGGATTTATTTTACTCCATTTTAGTCTTACTGCCTGGTTACGATTATACTTAAGTGGACACTTATCGCCCTTGCCCTCCTGTGCCGTTACATACATAAAAATAGTGAGGGGATTGTGGTCACTAGTTGGGTTTAGTTCAACCGCAAACCTCACTACGAGGCTGGTGAATTTTCTAGATATTAACAGAAAATCAATTGTACTAGTATTACCCCCACCCGGGTAAGTTGGATATTGTATTGACGGGGTACTAACCAAAGTATCAGCTAGACATAAATCATTAACCACAATAATAGAGTTTAACGCTTCAAACTGCGTGGTGTGTTTAAAATGTGGCAAGGGCTGATTCTCAGTATCAGTGAGCCCACAAATATTGGTTGAACTATAGCCACATAATGTGCAATTAAAATCACCTGCCCAAATTATACATAAAGGATGATATTTCCCTGCAATCTTATTGATTTCCTCTTTGAGGGTGTTAACGGCCTCACAGTTATTTGTATCAAAATATTATAGTACTAGTGTACCAAAAGTATTGTAGCATCAATCAAATTTGAAATCAAGATGAGCTGGTACCAGGGGGAGACAATTATATTCTCTGCCGTTAGGGACCCATATTTAACAGAAATCCATGTTACCAGACCTCCCTTTGCTCTCCCTGCAATTGAAAGTGTTGCCTGGACATTGAAAGAACAGTATCCATCTATATCAATTTCATTCAAACTCCAAGTTTCTTGGACACAAATTATGTCAAATGTATTAATATATTGAAGCCACGTCTCATCAGTTAATTTTGAGGAAATTCCTGCAATATTCCAAGAGATAAGTCTAAGAGGGCAGATACTACTTTAACTTCCCCAAAAATATCAGTAATTACTGGCACTGGTGAAGGGCATGAGCTATTAGCAGGGTCATAATCATATATAAAAGTGGAGGCGACAACACGTTCTGCTGAATTTTAGGCTTTATCTACATCATTCAAGGGAATATCCTAGTTCCCTACATTTCTCTCAGCGGGGTTTGTCAATCTATATCTGCAAGCCCACTCAGTGCCTCAAAGCGATTTAGGTGATGCCAGACAGGTTGCAGAGGATGCTTGTTTGCCCGAATAAGCCTCTCTTCCTCTACAACTTGCCATTGAAGTCCGGGCGGTTGGTAAAAGAACCCATGGGGTAGAAGGGATATTCCCCTTGTATCTACAGTCCAGTTGTCCGTTCTGTCTAGTATCATCTTAACCAGAGCTGGGGATCTGAATGACAAAACTATACAATCTCCCGGGAGGTTCTTAGTAAATTTGCCCACCCACCCAATTCGACGCACCATCTTCAATTCTGAAAATACCACGTTATTGGTTATCCCTGTCCTCCTATTTAAAAAGTGCAACAATTTATTCTTCAAATAAGACCAGTGTTCTGACTCATCAGGCGATAATGGGGGGATGTTGGCTAATACTAGGGTATATGGAGTTGCTTCTGGGGGTAAGTGTAGATTAGCATTGGGGCCACGAAGGCGTCTTTGATCAGGAATCTGACCTTCTATTACACTTGTGAGCTGGGATATCCTACCCTGGGTACGGCTAGGCTTATCAGTGCAGGCGCTACCAGGTGCATGCATATTCAGACCCTGCTTGGTAGTCAGACCTTTTGTCTGTTGTGTAATATCAATGCCATTTTGCAAGGTGGATGGTACCCTGGGGCTTTCTGAATCAGGCAGGTAAACAACTCCTCAAGTTGCAGTGCTTTTTGAAGCAGCAACAGGGGCAATGGCATCTGCTCTTTTTTGGGAATGAACATGCAAGGGTGGATAGGTGCTATTAGTCTCTGTCTTTTTCAGTTTACTTAATCTCTCTTCAATTCCAATTAGCTTTTGCAATATTGGTTCTAATAAAACTGACATTGATAGCTCCAGTTTTTTCCAAAAGTCTTCACCCTCTTGAAGAACCCCTTTAGATGAAATTTCTTTTAGGTTTGGGGTAGGCCCCGGGTTGCACTCTTTATCGGCTGGGTTTGCTCCTACGCCCCAACAGTTTAGGCAAGAGGTAGTTTTGTTTATTAGAGTCCTGCCCTTTCCTTTTCTTAGCCGGAGGTGCCTGGCTATTTTCCTGTATGGATTTTGTTTTCTGACCCCGCGTCTGACCCCGTGTCACCATGTTTAGCACAATTGGCACACTGGCTTTTACAGGATTGTTAATTACATCAACAATATCAGGCATTACAGACATTTGAAGCATTGATAACTTCTAAATCCGAGACTGTTGCCTGCAGCGAGCTAGTATGCAATGAGTCCAATTCTGCATTAATTCATGGCTCGGGGGTATTGGGAGTGAGTTGATTACAAGGGTGTTGGAGTTCCAGGGACAGTCTGCGCTCAGTGAGCTCTATTTCATGAATGAGTGCGGACTCAGCCCTGAGTAAAAAAGCATCCAAAGTCCCCACGTCCCCTTGCCCATTTCCACGTCTCGGCCTGCTCATTTTCAACACTCGACAGCTAAGGTCAATGTTAGTGTCAATATCAATTATCAAATATGACTGTGTTTCAGTACCTTATCCTTAAATAGACAGGACCAGGAAGCTCCCGAACGATGAGTTGATAAATTTCAGTGGTGTGGCCCAGCTCGGCCTCCTTCGGCCTCTGACGGCGCGGGGTGGCCGGTGGAGGTCTTATCGCACACATCGTCAGAGGAGGCGCCGCCTGCGGGGTTGCTGGGAATTGTAGTCCAGCGTGTTCCCCTCATGGCTGGAGTAGGTAATGGCAACGATGACCGTTCCCCTCACGGCAGGCTGATGAAAGTGGTGGTAATGTTGACCGTTCAGCGTTATCACTGCGTCCGTCCAATAAGTAATCCCCAGTTGTTTATAGGCCAAAGGAAGACAGCTGTCGAGAGGTCAACTTTAGATATCTTTATGCAGTAAACAGTCAAAATATCGACTACAAAATATTGAATGGACATAATATCGAGTTTAAAATATAGAATGGACAAAATATCGAATGGACAGAATATAGACATCAAAAATATCGTTTTTAAGGTAAGTAATGTAATATCGAATGTTAAAAATATAGAAAGTTAAAATATCGAAGTATATAATATAGGTTATTAAAATGATCGAATTTTTAATAATATCGAATTTTTTATAGTGTTTTTATGTTATTATATGTGTGAAAAGTGTGTATTTATGTTATAATTTATTTTAATTAATGAATTGTGTTTTTTAAATTTTTGCGTAATTTAATTTTGTAGCGGGTTGTGGGTTTATAGGGGAATAGGGTGGGAAGTAATTTAATTATAATTAATTAAATATGTAAATGTATTTATTAGTATTCATTTTTAATTAATTGTTAATTGATTTATATTTGGTAATTAATTAAATTTTAATTGGCAATTAATTTTAATTAATTGATTAATTGCTAATTATGTTAATTTTACTAATTTATTTTCTGTAGCGGGTTGTGGGTGTATAGGGGAATAGGGTGGGAAGTAATTTAATTATAATTAATAAAATATGTAAATTTATTTATTGGTATTCATTTTTAATTAATTGTTAATTAATTTTTTATGGGTAATTAATTAAATTAGAATTGCCAATTAATTTTATTTAATTGATTAATTGCTAATTATGTTAATTTTACTAATTTATTTTCTGTAGCGGGTTGTGGGTTTATAGGGGAAAAGGGTGGGAAGTAATTTATTTATAATTAATTAAATAAATAAATTTATTTAATTGTATTTAAATTGAAATAATTGTTAATTAATTTCTAAATGTTACATTATTAATTGTTAATTTGTAAATAATTTGTATTAATAGGTAATTAATTGTAATATTTAATTTTAATCTGTAATTTTAATTGATTAATTATTATATTATATTAAATTGGTAATTACTTTTCATAAATTTTTTTTTTTTTTTTTTTTTGTCATTTAGTATATATATATTTATTTCAACTTCTGTTTATTAAGCCTCAGTTCGAGACACACATAAGAAAAGGGTCACAGTGACACAGCGATAAGCCTACAACCCTCATGGGGCCGGCCGCGTGAAAGAATTCGTGGTGCAAAGATTGCATAAATCGAAACGTCCAAACACACTCGCCGATCTGCACATCAACGGCCAGCAAGATCCCACGAAGTCAACCATGAAGGGGGCCAAGAAGCGCTGCCCGGCACATCTCAGTGATACCCCGCCTTACAGACCTTCCCTCGGAGCGGGCAAGTACAAACATTTCAAACAGAAACAAGTAACCAGCCCCAGGGGCCCAACAGTCAACCAGAGGCCCAAGAGAAGGCCGTCAAAAGAGTAAAGCAGAGGTGAGAAGGAGAAGAGAAGAAGAGCAGGGGAGGAGTAGGGAAGAGGCAGAGGAGACAGCCGCTGCATTGGGGGCGTCACAGGGTGCGGGGAGTATAGGGCAGCGCCGCATCTTCCACCAGTTGCAATGCTCGCAGCGAAGGGGGCATATTCCTAGCGTATTCGCTCCTGCAAAGGTAAGCTACTAGTGGCCTCCAAACCTTTTCAAAGCGGGTCGCGCGAGACTGCAGCCTGGCCGAGAGTAGTTCCATAGTAACGACCTGCCACAGTCTGCCGAACCATACAGCTAGAGGGGGGGCCTCCACCTTCTTCCAGTACAGAGCGATAAGTTGTCTAGCGGCACCCAACATTTGCATCGCCAAGGTCCAATCACTACAGGTCAGGGCCAGCAGATCAACAGGCTTAAGTCCCAGTAGTATCGTGCCAGCAGCATCAGGCAGGGGAAATCCCAGCACCCCCCGAATGTGGCTCAACACCTCCTTCCAAAAGATAGCGATTACCGGGCATGTCCACCAAATGTGCATGAAGTCGCCTGGCACATGATTGCATCTCCAACAACCGGGCGATACAGAGGGAAACATCTTGTGCAGGCGTTGGGGCGTGTAGTACCACAGCGTCATCACCTTGTACGCATTTTCCTGTTGCGGCACACTGCGGTACACCTTAGGAACATCCCTCCAGAGGCGGGTCCACTGCGCCTGATCAATATCAGCCCCTAGAGTCTCCTGCCAACGACGCTGATAGGGGTGTGCAGGGGGTGCGGAAGGATGTTGTAGAATCCGATACATTTTTGATATAAGGCCCTTCGAGCCCGCACCGGAGCGTGCCAGCCTCTCGAATGGGGTGAAGGCCCGAGAGGCCCCCGGGTACATCGCATCTGACAGGGCCCAGTGGCGCAACTGCAGAAACTGTAATTCAGCCTCCGGGGGAAGACGGAACTCCTCTCTACAATGGCCAAAGGACTTAAGGGAGCTTCCGTCAAAGAGATCCGTAAGGACTTTTCAGTCTTCTCGTGTCCACCTGCGAAAGGCGGTAGTATGGTTAGCCGGCGGAAACCACGGGTTATCCTCTATGGGGGTGTGAGGTGAGGGGAAAGTCGTAAGGCCCTTTCGCACCGCCACCTTGTCCCACACGTCCAGGACTGTTCTAGTGGGAATCGCCAGATAAGCACTAGGGGCCCTTCCCGCCCTATGGGTCCAAGCGAGGTTCCAGATCGTGCGGCCCGTGACCGCCCGGTCCAGGTGTAGCCACCCCTTCTCACTCCGTCTAATACCCCACTCGATGACAAACCGCAAGTGGGCAGCCCAATAATAGTCCACCAGATTCGGGCACCCCAGCCCTCCACGATCCCGCGGGGCCATGAGGAGTGCCTGGGAGAAGCGGGGTTTCTTGCCCCCCAGATGAATTGAGTGCAGTCCCTTTGCAAGGCTCTAATCTTCGGCAGAGGGATAGGCGTAGGAAGGCATTGGAACAGGTAGAGTACTTTCGGCAGGATGGACATTTTGACCGCATTCAACCTGCCCAACCACGAGGGGGTAAGAGGTTTCCACCGCTGCAGATCAGCGAGAACTGATTTGCGGCATTCCGCCCAGTTGAGCGCCGACCAGCCGTCCAAAGAGGGAGTCAGGGAGAGGCCGAGGTATCGGATATGTTGGTCCGTCCATCGGTAGGGGCACAGCACCTCCAGGGGAGGAACCTCGGTCGGAGGAATTATTATTATTATTATTTATGGATCTTGTAGAGCGCACGGCTACCTCCGTCGGAGGTGTCCCGGCGCTAAAAACTGTCAGTAGAGATAAAGAAGTATCTATCTAGAATGAGGAAAATAGCCAAGTTTTCAGGCGGCTGCGGAACAGTGTTTCAGATGAGGCAAATCTGAGGTCTAAAGGGAGGCAGTTCCAATGTTTCGCAGCCAGGACAGCGAAAGCTCTGCCACCCATTCGTGTGCGGCGAAAGCGTGGCACAACCATAAGGCGTAGGCTGTTGGAACGTAGGTCTCTCACTGAATGGGATAATGTCAGTCTCTTTCTTAAGTATTCAGGACCGGTCCCGTTAAGAGCACGGAAAGCAAGAGTAAGTGTTTTGAACTTAATCCGAGAAGCTATAGGCAGCCAGTGGAGCTTTTTACGAAACATGGAGATCGAATGTCGGAAAGGGATATTGCCAATCAGTCTTGCAGCCGCGTTTTGAACTGCTTGCAGGCGTTCAATTTGATATAGAGGGGCCCCTGCATAAAGACTGTTGGCATAATCCAAATGGGACGTTATTAGCGCCTGGGTGACTGTTCGGCGCGCATCCATAGGCAAGAATGGAAAGATTTTTTTCATCATTTTTAGCTTACCAAAGCAGGCCGCCGTGACTTTGTTAATTTGAGGGCCACAGGAGAGCGTGTCGTCAAACTGGAATCCCAGATTACGGGCCGTGTGCACCGGAATAGGGGGGGGGTTAAGTACCGTAGGCCACCACAGAGAGGGGGGTATTGTCATTTTTTGATTGAAGAACAAGACCTCCGTCTTATCCGTATTAAGACGAAGGTGACTCGAGGCCATCCATGAACAGATTTCTCCCAAACAGTGGCGGAAGCTAGAGAGGCTGGAGTCAGAGTGATCTCTAAAGGAGAATATCAGCTGTGTGTCATCAGCATATGAAATCACTCTGACTCCGCAGGCCTCCACAACCTTGGCTAACGGAGCCAGGTAGACATTAAAGAACAGAGGGCTCAATGCCGAGCCCTGAGGGACTCCACAGACAAGAGGTTTGGACCCTGCTTTAAAAGGTCTGAGGAGAACCCTCTGTGATCGGCCCTGGAGAAAAGATGTGATCCAAGACAGTGCAGAGCCACACAGGCCAATCTGCTCCAGTCGGTCTAAGAGTATTTGATGAGACACCGTATCGAAAGCGGCGGACAGGTATCGTGAGGTTAAGCACCCACGATTTATCGTGATTAATTTTTAAACCCGAGGCGCTTTCGAAGGAACAGAGCACTTCATGAAGTGCCGGCAAGGACCGTCTCGGTTCCGTCAGAGTGAGGATAAGGTCGTCTGCGTATAACGCCACTTTATGGGCCTGCCCCCCCATCTGAACGCCGCAGATGTCCGGGTTACGCCTGATCAGGTCCGCCAGTGGTTCGATCGCCAGGGCGAACAGCAATGGCGAGAGAGGGCAGCCCTGCCGTGTCCCTCTGCCAATGGCAAACGGGTCCGTTAACCTCCCATTCACCCTGACCCTCGCCCTCGGTTCCACATAGGGTGCCATGATCCTGGCCACCATCCTTGGGCCGAGACCTATCCTGCAGAGGACCGCCTGGAGGAACCCCCAATCCACGCGGTCAAACGCCTTCTCAGCGTCTAGTGACAGGAGGCACGCCGGAATGTGCCAATGATGTACCTTCCCTACCAAGTGGGCCAATCTCCGCACATTGTCCGCCCCTTGCCGGCCCCGGATGAAGCCCACCTGATCAGGATCCACGAGATCCGGCATGTGGGGGTCAAGTCTCTTAGCCAGCATCTTCGTGTAAATTTTAAAATCAGTATTGAGGAGCGCAATCGGGCGATATGACGAGCAAAGCGCCGGATCTTTCCCAGGCTTAGGGATTAGAGCTATTTCCGCCATCCCCATGTCCGGGGAGGGACCCCGGCCACCATCGAAGGAAGCAAAGAGTCTGAGGAGATAAGGACCCAGCTGTTCCCGGAAGATCCGGTAAAAAGAAAGCGGCAGGCCGTCAGGGCCCGGCGTCTTTCCCAAGTTCAGATCCTTGATGGCCTCAGCCACCTCAGCAAGTGAAAGCGGCTCCTCCAACCCTTCCGCCACGTCGGGGTGCAAGCGCGTCCCGCCATAGTGTTCCAGGACCTCCTCCGGCGGGGTAGCGCCGGCGGGGTCTGCCGAGTACAAGGAGGCGTAATAGTCCCTGAACGCCTGCATTTTAGCCTCCATCGCCGTTGCCCGAGACCCGTCCGGGAGCAGCACGTTCGCTATGTGGGATCTGGCCGCCTTGACCCTCAGACGTCTCGCCAGAAGCTTCCCCACCTTGTCTCCACCGTCAAAGTGCAATCGCTTTAATGCTAATAGAGATTTCTCCGCTCGGTTCGCACGCAGCATGCGCAATTGCCCCCGCAGGTTCGCCAGGTGCCTCCGCACCTTCAGAGTGGACCCCTCCTGGTGCCGCGCCTCCGCTTCCCTCAAGGCCACCACCAGACCCTCCTCCACTGCCCGTCTCTCTCGAGCTCTCGCTATCTCGAGAGAGGTGATATGACCCCGAATAGTAGCCTTGAAGGCGTCCCACACCACCGGGAACGGCGTTTCCGGCAGGTCGTTAAACTCGAAGTAGGAGGTGATGGCCGTGCGAATGTCATCTACCGCCGCAGTATCTCGGAGGAGGTGGGGGGGCAGGCGCCACTTTCGTTCCCTGGGGGTACCACTCCGCAGGTCACGGAGGTGCAACTCTACGTGCGCATGGTCCGAGATGGAGATGTCCGACATGTCCACATCCACCACGTCACATATTAGGTCATGCGATACGAACACGTGATCGATGCGGGAATAAGAGCGATGCGCACTAGAATAAAAAGAGTAGTCCCGTTTGTCGGGGAAGAAGTAGCGCCAAGCGTCGAAGAGACCCAAGTCGCCCAACTGTTTACGCAGCGCAGAGGACATCGCCCCCGCCCCGTGAAAGGAGCCCGCACTTCGGTCCAGCGCAGGGCACCACACCAAATTGAAGTCGCCCCCCAGGATGAGCGAGGGTCCGCCCCGAAGGACATGAGCATGCAAGAGGTCTCGAAGGAAGCGATCCTGTGCCAGGTTGGGCGCATACACATTGCACAACATAAGACGGCGGGAGCCTACCTCGACCGAGACCCTGAGGAAGCGGCCGTCACCACCCCGGAAGAGCTTGCCATTGCCCCGCCTGATGCCAGCCTTGCACAACACCGCCACCCCAGCCGTTTTCGTATCTGCTGAAGCCCAGAATTGGAGGGGGTATCTAGGGTGCGCCATGCGTTTCGTATCTGCCTGGAGAAGGTGGGTCTCCTGTATGAAAATGATGTCCGGGTCATGCTGCAGGAAGTAATGCCAGAGCTGTTGACGCTTATTGGGCGAGTTAAGGCCCTTAACATTGAGTGATAAAATCTTAAGGGGTCTGGCCGAATCACTCGCCATCATGTGGGTCCTTAAGGTCAGTACGCAGAGCTACGCGCGACAGAGCACCCACCCTCCCAGAGCCCCACCCAGAGGGCCCACCCCCGCTCCCTGCCCCAACCCCCATCCCCTGCCCCCCATAGCAAACAGAGAAAGGAAGAAAAGATAGAAAAAAGAGAAAAAGGAAAGTCGAACAAGAAAGCCAAACAGTCAGCAATCTGAAGGACCAACGGCCTAGGCCGCAACGATGTGGCCAACTGGGCCAAAGTACACTGTCTCCACAGTAGGGCATCCTACACCCTCGGGTTTGAATGTCCATCGGGATGTCACTCCCCAGGAGACAGCCTCGGTGGGACACCACTGGCCGGGAACACTAGAGGGTATGGAGCCCCCACCATCCCAGGCCCGGCAGAAGGAAGTCAGGAGTCCAAGCAACCCCCCCCCCCGCCCCGCAACCATCCCCGCCCTCCGGAGGGGGACAAGAGAACAGTACCTCAGGTAGAACGACTTAGGTATGCTGTCCATCTCATGATGTTGAGGACCGTCCCGCAGGCGAGCGGTCCGCACGATCGGTCTCCGCCTCTTCCAGCGCTCTGATGTGGGCAATGACCTCCTGCCTGGCTTGGCTCGTTGTTGGCACGTCGGCAGGTGTCGCCCGCTGTCTCCTCGGCACCGTGGTCCAGTCCGGGGTAAGCTGCGTTCTCTTGCTCGGAGGGCGCCTGGAGGGGCTCCCCGGTAGGGGAGCCTGCAATGTTGAGGAGTCGCGCCGCCTCATCGTAGGATCGCAGGGACTTACGCCTACCCTCCCATTGAAAGATAAGTGCGAAGGGATGGCCCCACTGATAGGAGATGTTCAGGGACCGCAGTTTCTCCGTCACCGGGCGGAAAGCGCGCCGTCGCTTCAGGGTGTTGGGCGCCAAATCCTGAAAGATCTGAATCTTGTGGCCCTTGTATTGCAGGTCCGGTTTGTCCCTAGCACGCTTCCAGATCTCCTCCTTCTCCACAAAGAAATGCACCCTCGTGATGATGTCCGGGAGAAGCCCCGATCTCCCCGCCGGCGCCGCCACTCGATGAGCCCGGTCCAGTGTGGGGGGCGATACATCCTCGTCGCCCCGCACCTCGTGGAGGAGTTGCGCCACAAAGTCCATCACGTCCTCCCCTTCTTCTCCGAGCGGCACGCCTCGGATGCGGAGGTTGTTCCGCCTGCCCCGGTTCTCCAAATCCTCCTGCTTGATTTGGAGTTCAATGTTCTGTTGCTCCAGGGCCGTTACACGCTGCCACAGTTGTTCCTGGTCCTCGGTGCGCGTGTCCGCCGTCCTCTCCAGGCTGTCCACACGGTCCCCCAGGTCCGTGACGTCCTTCCGCAGTTCCGTGACACACGAGTGTACCTCCGACCGCAGGGACCCGATCTCCGTCTTAAGGTCGGTCATGAAGGCGGCCATGAACGCTTGCGTGACCGGGGGGGAATCCGCCATCTCCGCAGGTGGGCCACCACTGGCCGCCGGTGCTCCCACTTTGCCCCACATGGCCGTCACCGGGTTCCCCTTGGAGGCCGGTGCAGAATCCGCCCTGCCGGACCTGTTCGTGCGCGTCATCCTCCGCGTGGGCCACAGGGCGTCCTCCAGCCCGCGTCAGGGCCCACGCCCGTCGTAGGCTGCGAGGGCAAAAGCACAAAACACAAAGGGAGGCGGCAGGAGGCACCGGCGCACAGACTCAGCGCTCTCAGGGGTCCCGGCCTCGTTACGGCACACCCCACGTGGCACAGCAGGTAGTCCAGGGGGCCCCAGGCCACAGCTTCTCCGCCCCCAACGTTTGTCCAGCCAGGTATAGCAGCAGGACCCCTCGCGTTCCACCAGCGGGGGCCCCCAGTCCTCCAGAGGGAGTCAGCACCAGAAAGGGACACACACCGTTGCCCCAGGCCCGCTTTCACCTCCTAGGAGGAGCCGACGCGAAAGCTCACTGTTTCGGCGCCTCCCTGAAGCCAGGCGCCGTCCGCTCTCTGCAGTGCCCCGGGGGCACCCTCGGCCGCAGTCCGCCGCACTGGTTGTCCCCACTGCTTCCCGCCTCGGCTCCGCAGGGCCGGGCTCTCCAAACAGTCCGGTGGGGAGGGGAGGCTAGCAAAGTCTCTGACCCACCCTGGGGCCCAAGTCCGGATCCCGCCGCCTCACTCTCCGCAGCGCGGGGGATGGGGCGCCGCAGAACTGCACGCCGCTCCGGGACCCCCTCTCCGTTCCCTCTCCTTACCGCCGCGGCCGCAGGTGAGAGCGCCGCTGAATGTCAGTGCGGGAGGGGCGGGGGTCGCTCCGGGCAGGGATCGCTGGCAGCCTCAGGGTCGCCCAAGCTCCGCCGCAGGTCGCCTCTTCCGCGGATCCAAGATGGTGGACGGACCCGGAGGACTCCCTTGCAGGAAGCCGGCTGTCCGTTCCTGCCGGCGCACAGGCAGGCACAGAGTTCTCCTGTGGCAGACGCGGTGCCCAGCTGGTCAGGGGCACTAGGGAGGAGGGTGATGAGCTCGGACCCCCAAATTCCGCCTTGATAGCTGCTGATGGGCCTAGCGGGAGCTCCGCAGGCACACGTCCACTCACATCGCCGCCAGGCCACGCCCCCCCTTCATTAATTTTTTATACATATTAATTTATAGTTTTTTAAATAATATATGAAGTATTTACTTTCCCTACTGTTGCACTCTCTGGAGTGGGAATAGTAATTTTAACCCCTACGCTATCCAACGCTTTCCCTACTGTTGCACTATTTGGAGTGGGAATAGTAATTTTTACCCCTACACTATCCAACGCTTTCCCTACTGTTGCACTCTTTGGAGTTGGAATAGTAATTTTTAACCCCTACGCTATCCAACGCTTTCCCTACTGTTGCACTCTTTGGAGTTGGAATATTAATTTTTACCTCTACGCTATCCAACGCTTTCCCTACTGTTGCACTCACTGGAGTGAGAATAGTAATTTTTACCCCTACGCTATCCAACGCTTTCCCTACTGTTACACTCACTGGAGTGGGAATAGTAATTTTTACCTCTACGCTATCCAACGCTTTCCCTACTGTTGCACTCACTGGAGTGGGAATAGTAATTTTTACCCCTACGCTATCCAACGCTTTCCCTACTGTTGCACCCCCTGGAGTGGGAATAGTAATTTTTACCCCTACGCTATCCAACGCTTTCCCTACTGTTGCACTCTTTGGAGTTGGAATAGTAATTTTTACCTCTACGCTATCCAACGCTTTCCCTACTGTTGCACTCACTGGAGTGAGAATAGTAATTTTTACCCCTACGCTATCCAACGCTTTCCCTACTGTTGCACTCTTTGGAGTGGGAATAGTAATTTTAACCCCTACGCTATCCAACGCTTTCCCTACTGTTGCACTCTTTGGAGTTGGAATAGTAATTTTTACCTCTACGCTATCCAACGCTTTCCCTACTGTTGCACTCTTTGGAGTTGGAATAGTAATTTTAACCCCTACGCTATCCAACGCTTTCCCTACTGTTGCACTCTTTGGAGTTGGAATAGTAATTTTTACCTCTACGCTATCCAACTCTTTCCCTACTGTTGCACTCACTGGAGTGAGAATAGTAATTTTTACCCCTACGCTATCCAACGCTTTCCCCACTGTTGCACCCACTGGAGTGGGAATAGTAATTTTTACCTCTACGCTATCCAACGCTTTCCCTACTGTTGCACTCACTGGAGTGGGAATAGTAATATTTACCCCTACTCTATCCAACGCTTTCCCTACTGTTGCACCCACTGGAGTGGGAATAGTAATTTTTACCCCTACGCTATCCAACGCTTTCCCTACTGTTGCACTCCCTGGAGTGGGAATAGTAATTTTTACACTTCCGCTATTGTACGGTAATAATATTGGATATTATGTCATTATATTATGTTACTATATATATATGTTTTGACAAATATTACTGTAATTTTTATTTTCTAACTTTCATTAATTATTTAATTATTATAAGTTAATTTAAGTATTCTTAAGTATATTTTAGTAATTAATTTTTAATATTAATTTAATTTAACACTGTTTTTAATAAAGTCGATATTTTAATAAACTATATTTTTGTAAACGATATTTTGTACTCGATATTTTTGTACTTACCTGTTTGTAGATACAAACTCGATATTCTGTCTGTTGATATTTTGTCAACGATATTTTTGAACTCGATATTATGTCCCTCGATATTATGTCAATGATCCCTTCACGCTCCAAACGTGGTTAATCCCTCAGGGCCAAAGTGAACAAAGTTTAGAGGCCAAGCTTCGGTAATCCGTGAGCATCAAAAAACGGCAGGCAATACAAAGAAGTCAAAGCACGGAAATCCGTGTGGGCCAAACTTGGGTAACTAGCTCCGAGACTACAGTCCAGTCACGGTGCCTCACCCCAGACCTGCGCACCCGAATTCAGCATGGAGAGAGTCAGGTACACCGTTTGGTGATGCCCCTGGGTACAGCCGGTGTGCCTCCGAGCCCTAGTGGCGCGCGCTGCTCTTCGCCGAGGCGCTGCCTGCGTGGAGCTCATCTACGCGCCGTGTTGACACTCACCGAGCCGGGCGATTCTCCCTCCTACTGAGCGGCGGTGATGGCGCTGAGCCTCGGTGCTCCTCCAGTCAGGGCGCTGCTCAGCTCCTCGCTTCCTTCCGGGCCCCCAGTGTGTTCAATAAACCTACAGTCCTTTCAAAATGGGGACCACAGGAATACATTGAAGAGCACACAAGTCAGTCACACGGGAAAGTCGAACTTATACTCTTTATTACCTAGGGGCATATTTACAATAAGTGGCGCATCCCTGCATATCAGCAGGGATGCGTCACTTATTGTGCGCCATGCCTCCGACACAATGGATGCGCCGCATTTACAATGCGACGCACCATAAGGCAAAAACGGCACAGATGCGTCACGCATCTCTGCTGTAAAAGTAGCGCATTGCTGGAGTTGAGTCGCAAGCGCGACGCAGCTCCAGCAAAGCTCTAGGGTGCCCTATCCGTCAAATGTTGCGTGCGTCAATCCTTACGCCTGCTTCAAGCAGGCGCAGGGTTTAGACGCAGCATGGGCCCCAAAGTGACTGAGTGAAATCTTGTAGATTTCACTCAGCCACTTTTAGGAGACGTTCCTGCGCGGAACGCCCCCTCCGCCCCCACTGCGCAGGAACGCCTCCTTCTGGCGCAGGGCTTTACAACGTGACGCATCTGGAAGATGCGTCACGTTGTAAATACCCCGCACCATGACGCATCTTTTGCGCCGCCGCTGCATCACAAAAGTGACGCAACGGCGGTGTAAAAGAGGCGCAAGGGGCTTGTAAATCTGCCCCCTAGTCTTTAGGCTGGACTTCAAGGGGTTAGTGGTTGCCCAGTCTCACCGAGGTACAATCAACGAGGGCGCAACGTTGCAATGGCACCAGGGGGTGTACGTCAATTTAACAGAAAGTACCGGAGATATTTTCTAGGACAAGGGCAAACGTGTGAGAATGAGGTCTATTTCTGTGTATTTGCCCCTAGTTGTTGGTCACTAGGACAACATGTAGGACAATAGCCCCAAGCTTTGCCTATATAAAACCATAAGTGTCTGCTATGCTCATATGCAACCTTAAAGTCATTCTGGTAAAGAGGGTCTTTCAAGAGAAGATCACAATAAGCAATGGTTGGGTCACTTTTTATGCAACGATCCCTTAGAAAACTGTTCCCCCGTTATGGTTATAATACATGCCCTGCTTGCTTTGTGGCAGAATTTGGAAATATTAGGCGCCTAACAGCTCTTGATTTGGAAACAGAGGAAAGGGGCAGCGGAGATGAAAGGAGCGCCACTGACTCACTTTCTTCACCTGAGATAAGAAGAGAAGTAGAGACTCCCCCTGATCTCTCACTGACACAAAGTTGTCCTGAGGTCTCTTCTTCACTACTCGGAGAGAAGGCTAAACTGAGAAGATGGCCCTTAAACATCAGTATCCTTGGTTAACTGTAGATTCCTCTGTATTTTTGTCGAGGAGTAAAGGATGAACAAAATGATACCCCTATTCATCCTAGGTGGAATTCTAGAAGGAAGAAATGTAACTTTCCATCAGGAAATAGGAGCCCTTCACTGTACTATCTGAAATGGGGGGGAAATGGCAGTCAAAGTAAGGGGGTAGTGTAGGGGGGAGCTTTGAAATATCCCAGTTAATCTAACCTGTGCTTTAAATGGAAATTTAGAAATGCACATGCTTACTATCCTAGAGTACCTGTTTGCTACTGAGAAGTGTAGATATTCTTCCATTAAATGAATCACCCCTACTGCGAGTGCTGGTACTCACTTACCATTTCAAATTAAAGAGATACAGGTACACAGTACCTTACAGTAGCTGCCCATTTAAGCAACTGGTAGCATAAGACTACCAGCAGGTTACCCTCCTGGCCAAGGAAGGTGTGCCAAAGTAAGATAATCATGGGAAGTGCGTAACCTCTGCTCAGGGGCAGCTTCTCCGCAAAGGTAGAGGAGCATTACCTACAATAATTTTATTTTTCACTTGCCGGCTCTGAGCCAGCTTGTGCAGAGAGTGGCGGGCCGGGGCATGGGAGGGTGGAGGGGGAGTGCTATGTGCACTTCTAAGTGCACATGTGTGTTTGGTCGGCCGTCTAAAGCAGGCCAAACACACAAGTGTTCTTAGGTTTCTCCAGCCCGGGTGCATTGAACAGCCAGGCTGGAGAACCAGCACCAACTCTCCAGTCTGAGCGGAGCGTCTTTTCAGCCCGCTCAGGCCACTGCCCGTGCTGCTTTCATAGCATGGGAGCTGCGCAGGGATTGCACAGGGAGTCTAATGCTGCCCCAGTGTCTACTGGGACTAAGAAGGACAAGGCGTAATGTGGGAGGCGGCTGGCAGCTCCAGGTAAGTGTTATCTTTTATTATTAACCCCCGCGTGCTCCCCCTCTTGTGCCCCTCACCTCTTTATAGTGTTGACCGCCACTACTTCTGCTTCTTATGTTGTACTTACACAGCTCTACGAGGAGCCGTTTTTGGTTCTTGTCATAGAAGGCAGTCCTACACCTGACAAGTACTCCACCGAGCTGATGAAGATGTAGAAAAGAGGATGTACCTCTTCATTATTTTGTTGTCGCAGACAGAACAATGGGAGATCCACAGTGGTAAGTAACTCCCATCGCACCCCAAAGCACGGGATATTAGATCAGGTTCCTGCATGACGGAGGTGACACCAGGGTCCTCGAGAGTCATTGTGTAAATTCTAGACATCAATTTGAGTGCGAATGATCGTGTGGTAGAGTTAACATGCGACAAATGGAGGGATTAGCCAATGTTCCCCAGTTTAAATTAATGAAACAAGCAATGTAAGTGCCTCACAAATAATTAGGGGGCCACTGGCTTCCATTAGGGAATAATGGTTCAATGTTGAAAGGAGTAGCCTACACCAAGATTTTGTGTAACTGTGACTGTGATTCAACGGCTTCTCCTGAGGCCTAGAGCTGAAACAAATCACATGAGTTGGGCACAGTCAAGAGAATAATGAAATGATGACCCAAGGAAGCGTTTATGGCAGTACTAGCCAGGATCAAGGGCTCACTGAAGTGAAAGAGCAGGCTACCAGCTCCTAGGGTCATGGTGAAGGAATAATGGATTTAATCACTTAATGCTGTGATAACGGGGGCCTGCACATAGGCTAAACGAATAACCTAGGATTTGCAATATGACATCTGACTTGTGAAGTTGCATACCAAAGTTTTATTATCACATTGGAATAACATTAACCCATCAGTGCAAATAATGTGACAGTGAAGCAATGATACGCAGTCAGGGGTTTTTACTCTTTTCACAGGACCGTAGCCGTGTGCATGTCACATTGAGGTATTCGATGCATGTCGTCCCGTGGGCTAGCAGACACACCGCATCCTCCTATGTGTTTGAGTGAAGTTATTCTCACTTTGCACAAAGAGCAATAAAATAATGTAATACTGTCCTTAATCTCCTTTACCTTCTTCTCCCTGACATCTTGTAGGCTGGGGCCAGTTAAGGGGAAAAGGCAAACAGCTTCAATAAGCTGGGCCATGTGTGCACTGCAGAATCCTCCATGATGCTAGGCTGGAAAAGCCACATGGTTGTGAAAACCACATTGTTGTGCTGCTTGTGCCCTTTATATGGGTGGCCAAAGCTGGGGTTGAACCACCTATATGGTTAGCCTCCTGGCACAAAACAATTATGCAAACAGCAAAAAATTTTGATGCCCAGCTAATCTGCTTCTCTCGCTGCTAAAGGTTCACAATTAAAACTCGTTGCCTAGTCCACAAGGATCTGTGAAACAAGCACTTCCTGTGGCACTTCGTCATTTATGACCCACTCATGATTCTCTTAGCTAAACTTGCTCGGTCCTCCTCTGCATTGGAACATTTGCCTTGATTTGCAGGTCTCTGGCTACTTGTTTGTGCTTTAAGAGACAGCAGTCTGGATCTGGTCCTTCCCCGCTTGTTCAAGTAACAAATTGTTGTACTGGCCATGTAAACAAACAAGGCTGTAGTGCTTATTGTTGGGAAGGAAGATTTGAGAGCCAAGGGAACTGCTCTTAACTCCAATAGGTTGATATGGAGATTTGTGGGGCTCTGTCTTGTGCTGGTACATGATCCATAAGAGCTCTCCAAATTTCAGGAGAGGCAATCTCTGCAATTGTTTGACAGGGAATGTCTTCATAAAATGGACCACTCTTCTTCCATACACTACAATGGCAGAGACTATATTGCTGCTGTTGTTAGAGAGTTAGCATTCATTCCCAACTCTGGGCGAAAGGACACCATTGAGCGCCCAGACTGCTGAAAAGGCCTCATGGGGAGATGAGTGTGAAATATGAGGAAAATGCAGGATGCTTTTGACTCCGGAAGTCAAGAGATCTCTTCAGATGATTTCAACACTTTGGATGGACAACAAAAGAGTCTCTTCTCTGAAGGGTGCACTTTTTCTGCCTGTGTGCCAGTCGTTCCTCTGAAGTAGTGAATGGACTGAACAGGCATTAAAGTGGACTTAGTATGGCTGACTTATAGATCCAGCTGGTTTAGAATTTCCAGAATTCTCTTTGAAGTGTGACAAGACTTTATGAAGTGTTGACCCTTTCATCAGATAGTTGTCTAAGCATGCTTAGATGAACATGTTTTGCCTTCTCAGATAGGCAGCTTCTACTGACATAGCCTTGGAGAATGTCCTCATGGCGGATGTGAGGCAAATGGATAAACCTAGGATTGGTAATGTTAATTTACGACAACAAACTGAGGAACTTCCATTGTTTCTATAATATAAAAATACAGAAATAGGTATCCTGAATGTCTACTGTACACATCAATTCCCATTACTTGGGTTAAAGGTAGATTTGTTGTAGGGCCATTATCCTGATTTTTTCTTCTTTATCCATTTTACAACTATCTACAAGTTTGCGAATGTGTCTGAATTATTGTTTTGGTCCATTTTTAAATCAAAAAGTAACAGGAATATAAGCTCTTTCTTTTTTGGGAAGATGGGATTGGTTCCACAACCTTTTTTTCCAACAGGATGTGACTTCTTATTGGAAATGAGAGGACTTCATTGGAGGAATAACTGCACAATATTCAGCATCCCACATCCTTTTGTGGTGGTTTGCCACTCATGCAGGTGTTTCATGGTGCTTCTGCTGCTAGATTGATCTTTGGAAGAGGCGGAGGGAAGAGACACTTTATCTACAGCATGAGGTTTCCCCAAGCCCCCCAGTTGTTACTCGCCACCTCTACCTCTTGAAGGCTTTTTTTTAAGGTTGGTACGAATTCTGTTCTTGTGCTTGGTGATTTTGAAGCCATGGGTTTAAATCCACTGTGAGAGTTTCCAGTAACCGTTAAGACCTGTAGTACTTCATGCACTCCTTTTTCTTTCAAAGGCCCACGGCCTTCAAAGTTGTAATCTCAGTTTTCATCCCCTACATCTCATCAGAATGAGAGCCCACATGTGGGGTACAAGAAAAAGACATACTTAAAAGGAGCCACTGCACTTCAGGTTTCAGGCTTGAATGCCTGTGCCGAGACAAATGCCATGTGGCTAGAACATGATAGTAGCCATGAGCCACGTAGTTGGAGGACTCTGTTGGATAGTAATGATCTGGATTGAGGCCATCATCCTTTCTGTAAATAACTCCTGAAAATCATTTCTGTTTTCACTAAGGCATCTGTCAGAGAATTTTTGTAACGCATTCCAAAGAGACCTATCAAATCTTATCAAGTAAATGTGTTTCACTGGCAGTTTTCTTGCCACATCTTTCTCCCTACACAATCCAGGCACTTGCTTTCTTTTTCAGTAGGAACGTTTGATGTTAGTGCAGAAGAATGGTACTTATTTGCTGCAGAAATGATTACGGAAGTTGGTTGTAAATCAGCCCTTAATAAAATATGATTCTTGTCTGGGGCTCATATTTTTCTGCTGTCCTGCAGGAGCCACCTGGGCTGAAGCTGGTATCAGGAACAGTGCTATGGCCGGTTCCAAAAGCTCAAAAACAAAAGATAGCAATGGTGAAGAAGTGTCTTAAAAAGTACAGAAGTTGCTGTAACCGCAGGCACGGTTATACTGAATTTTGTTGCTCCTTTCATTTAAACTGTTGATCTTATTGGTATATAAAAGCTTAGATTTAAATGAATCAGTATGAGAATATCTTCCATGGGATAAAGAGAAAAAAGATGTGAAGGACATGGTCATCAGAGTGATATGGGGGATTGAAAGCGCACTGACCTGCCTTGTGTGGACCTCTCCTTTGGACCTCTGTGCTGGGCTGTTTGTCCTCTGTTGCAGTGCCACTACCCTACTCCTCGCCGGCCCGCTTTGCGGGTCCCGCATCGCCGAGGAAGCCAGCGGGGGACTTGTTCTTTGTGTGGTGGCTGGGGAGTCTTGGGGCTTCGTTACAGGGCTGCGAGCAGAACTGCAGGGACTCCATATCCCAGGAGTCCTTGCCTGGCCAATTGCTAACACTTGGCCCGCTCTCCCTGCTTGCCCTGCCCCCAGCGCCCAGGTTGCTGAAAAACTGCTCTGACCCTCGCGAACACGGGATTGAAAGCGCACTGACCTGCCTTGTGTGGACCTCTCCTTTGGACCTCTGTGCTGGGCTGTTTGTCCTCTGTTGCAGTGCCACTACCCTACCCCTCGCCGGACCCGCTTCGCGGGTCCCGCATCGCCGAGGAAGCCAGCGGGGGACTTGTTCTTTGTGTGGTGGCTGGGGAGTCTTGGGGCTTCCTTACAGGGCTGCGAGCAGAACTGCAGGGACTCCATATCCCAGGAGTCCCTACCTGGCCAATTGCTAACACCTGGCCCGCTCTCCCTGCTTGCCCTGCCCCCAGCGCAACACGGTCCTTTATCATCAGCATTAACCACCGCTGCGCGGGAGCGTCCCGGGAGAAGCCTGGGACAAGGGCGGGGACGTCTGTGGCCGTCCGTGGTCGGACAAGGTTGGGTTGGGCCATATCCCCTGGTTTTGTTTGTATCTACTGCCCCTCACGGTCCATCTAAGGAGGTTTTGTGATTCACCTGGTTGTTATAGATTCCTCCCCTCCCCTTCTCCACTTTTGTTGTTAGGTTGCATTAATTATGCCATTACGTTCCGGGAAGGAACGAACTGTGCAGTTGCAAACTTCAAAGGGGGTGGTTTCCGGTCCCCTAGATACCTTCCTTATTAAAGCCACTGGAATCCTGGAGAAGGAGATAGCTTTTGCAGAGAAACGGCTCTCACTAGATCTTGTTAGTGAGAAGCGTTCCTCATTGGGCCCTATTGCCGCAGTGCTTATTTCAGAAGCATTATTAATAGGTGTCAATCGTTCCCTGGTTCCCGTTTTGGTGGATGTTCACCATGACGCAGCGGGAGCTTCTTTAGTATCAAGTTGTAGTGACTCAAACTCCAGCGATTCATCTAGTAGTGGGGTGGGGGATAGTATGCACTTAGTAAGTCAATCCCAATCAGATCCATCCTCGGAAGAGGATTCCCCAAGGAATCATCCCCGCAAGAGGAAGCGAAACACGGGTCGACAGAGGGGAGGTGTCTCAAAAATATCCAAAACAGCTTATACACCACGATCAACCTCCAACCCCGCGGATACAACTAGCTCACAGCCTACCTTGGTCACTACTGTTCATGGGCCTTCTTCCCAAGTTGCACCTGGGTTGCCAAACACCTGCCCTGCGAGCATTAGTAGTGACGATGGTCTAATGGCAAAGATGGAAGTATTAATTAAAACTCTTTTGCTGCCTGTACTTGAAAGAACTAGACTTATGACCTCAAAATTAGATGTGTTTGAGAATCTTGTTAATACAAACACCTGCATGCTAAAAAAGATGGTTAATGCCCAGGCTGCACTGTCCAACCCCATCTCCAGTAGTATTCCTAAATCCCAGGGAGGAGCTACATTAAGTAATCAGTCCCAGCCAATAATCGCTAAGCCCACCTCTGCCCGGGAAGTTTTAAATAATTCAGATGGCATATGCCCTAGGGGCAATACTCCAAATAATGACCCCGCGCCCACTATTGCTGCATTAGTACAGGCCTCGAAACCCAAGAAGGCCAGTTCTAAATCAAATCTTGCTCCCCAGCCAAGTACTTCCAAGACTACTGTTACTACTTTGGCACAGAATACTGTAAAATGTGGTCTTAAACCACCTACTCAGCCCAAAGCAAGTTTTAGAGCAGCCGGGAGCGCAAATAGTATTCATGCCAACTCCCTCTGGAAGGGCGAAAAATGGGGTCCCCCTCGTACTGACCTACCTATTGATGCAACTCCATACACAATCGTCCTAACGGGTGTTTCACCCATTAGGGAGGGCCAAACAGAATCCTATGGTAATCTCAAGAACAAAGTTGTTTTTTGGTTAAGCAAGAATCGGCCTCTCCCACCCTCCTCCTCAACTGAGATACTGAATGTCAGAAGAGTGGACTGGGTGGGTTACTGTGAGAAGGACTTAGAAGGGGATTGTATCATTATAAACTTCAGGGATCCCTGGGTGGTTGATTACGTACGCAGGGAGGCAAGGTTTGGGAGGATGGGGGATGTGCAGTCTTTGGGTTTGGGATATTTCTACCCTAAAAGAGATGGTGCGCCCCTTTCCAACTCCCTGATGCCCAGAAGACCCGTTGGTAGATCCCAGACTCTCCTTTCTATCCACCATTGTTTAACCGTTATGATTCCCTCTCTGGCCTGGAGGGTATTGATTGACTGCACCCCGCACTTAGTAGAGGGTGCCATCTGAGAAATAATGCAAATGGCAATAATGTAAATGTAAATGTAAATGTACAGGAATTTATATAGCGCAAATCACTGAGCGGTTTCAAAGCGCTTGCTTAGGGAACCCGTCCTGGTATTCCCCTGTGAGATAACCCCGGCAGGGTATCCGCAAGGTGAAAGCCAGGCATCCCACCGCGAGGGGCCGTTGTGGAGATTAAGCAAGCTATTGCCCAGAGTCGCAGAGTGTGAACCCGTGAATCGAGTAGGCACCGGAGCGAGAATTGTCAAGTCCATGGACATTTTAGGACTCAAGACCCCGCCGAGCCGGGAATTGAACCCTGGTCCCGGGCTGACCTCTGCTTCCAGGTCTGCCTCCTCTAACCAGTGAGCCACACTTCTCCAAAAAATGGAGTTTGTAATATAAGTTTGAGTTATGCGAGAGGACATTTGGAGAAGGCTGTGGAGAGGGTTGTTGAGATCGGTACAGATATAAACCAGTCATCCAGCATTCAATCATGCACGACAAGTATTATTGGGGAGGAGCTGTGCAATTTGGATCAAGCTACTCCATCCAATCAGGTTGAGCCGCTTAAAGTTGTTTCATGGAACATCGCAGGGTTAAAGGGACAAATAGGTTCGGAGGATTGGGCTGACTTTATTGATACTTTTGATATTGTAATTCTTCAAGAGAGTTGGGCACCTGATCCTATATATCGGGTAGGGTTCTTAAACTTTTATAAGCCAGCAATCCGGGGTACAAAAGGCAGAGCCTCAGGGGGCCTATTAATCTGGGTTAGGCAGTCTATTGGGTATAGACCTATTGAAATAGCAGTGGCTAACCCCGATCTCCTGGGAATTAAACTCAGTAAGGCTGGCTTCCAGGACATTGTAGTTGTTAACATTTATGCCCGAGGTCGCCCAGGAGGGCGCTGTCCGGCTATTTTGGATGAACTGGACTCTTACATTGAGCAGATAGGGAGAGACAGATTAATCCTCATAGCAGAGGACCTCAATTGCACCTTGGAACCCCTGTTTAGTGAGGGTTTGGGGGCTGAGGAAGATGCAGTATGGAATATCCCGTCCCTATCTCTGACTAATTATAAAAAGGCCACCAAGGCTGCTCTCCATTGGTTAGGGTTGTGTTTGGAGTGGGGCCTGAGAGCGGCAAATGGGCGAACGGCCTCTGACAAGGTTGGCCAACCCACTTTTGACAATGGGATTAGTAAAAGTCGAATAGATTATATTTTGGTCAAAATGGAATATTGGTCACTCGTGGTCGATATGGAAGTCGTGGCCCGCCCGGAGAGTGACCACAACCCATTGTCCTTAAGTCTGCAGCTTCCAGGCGGCCCTGGCAGGCCCCCTACAACATCCTGCTTAACGGCAGAGGCAGTTTTGTCTAATGATAGAAGAAGGGTCAAATGGTGTAGGGTCGTGGAAGACCACACCTTGTTAGATGGCATAGCAAATGAGGTCTCGTTGACTTTGAGCGCCTTTTTAAATTTACCGCCCACCATGGATGCTGTTGCTCAGATTAGTGATCTTCACGACCAGTGTTTCACTAAACTCAAAGCCCTTTTAATTCTGCCGTTAAAACGCGGGAAGGAATTGGGTGCCCAGAAAAAATGGCATAATAAGAACTGTAGGATGGCACATAGCAGCCTAATAAAAGCCATTAAATCTAGGGCCTCTAGCGAAATTAAAATGGCCCGCCAAACGTATAAAAAGGTACAGTGGATTGTGAAAAGAGAATGGGACGAGCGCCATGGGTCCGACCTTTTTGAGGCTTGCCAATCATCTAATCAAGTAAAGTTTTGGGAAATTGTAAAATGGGGTAGGAATCCGGATTCCCAAATTCCTGTAAATTATGTCCCTGCTGAGGCATGGGTGGACTTTTATTCTAGTCAGTTTAAAGATCCAGACTTAGAACCCCAAATCAGTCAGGTACTGTGTGCATCCTCGCTCGCTGTCCCTAATCCTACGCTAGTTTTTATAGCTTCGGATACCGAGTCTGCACTCAGTTCAGTACAATCAGGGAAAGCCCCAGCAATGGATTCTATCCCTGCTGACCTATTCAAAACAAATCTTCAACTATGTGTTCCCTATATAACCTTGCTTGCCAATGCCATCGCACAGGGGGCAAGGATTCCAGAGTCCTGGAAAGGGGCGGAAATTCTCCCCATTTTAAAAAAGGGGGACCGTTCAGTTCCGGGAAACTACCGTCCCATAAGCCTAATTGACTCCCTACAAAAAATTGTCGCCAGGATGGTTCTAGTTAGAATCCAGGGGTGGATGGAGGTGGAAAGTATCCTCTCCCCATTACAGGCTGGCTTTAGATCAGGCACTAGTACCATCGACCAGGTTTTCAGATTCACCATGATTTACTGGAAGGTGGTGCTATTAGGCGGCGGATCCATCTATGCCGCCTTTGTGGACCTTAAGTCGGCCTTCGATCTTGTGCCCAGGGCAAAATTGTGGGATGTCCTAAGAAACCTGGCTTTACCGCCTGAACTTCTAGACTTCGTGGTTAGATTGCACGAGGACAACTTTGCTCGGGTGAGGTGGGGAGGCCAAGGGCAAGTGACGGCTAGTTTCCCTGTAACGCGAGGGGTCCGTCAGGGATGTGTTTTGGCCCCTACCCTTTTTTTTATTGTTTATTGATCAGGTTGTGAAGTTTTTTGCCAACACCCCTACTGACGCTCCCTCTTTAGGTGGTACTAAGTTCCCAATGCTTATATTTGCTGACGACACTTTACTCCTCTCAAAAACGCGTAGGGGGCTGCAAATTGCACTTAATAGGTTTGAGGAGTTTTGTAAATGAAACGATTTACAAATTAATGTAAGTAAGATAAAATTCATGGTCTCAACTAAAAATCGTCCCATCAAAAGCACAGTCAGCTTGAATGGCGTTAGTATTGAACAAGTGGAGGTCATGACATATCTCGGAGTGACCCTAGACTACCGCCTACGCTGGAAACCCCAGGTCGACGTTCTCCAACTTAAATTTGCACGGCTTACGGGCTGTTTGATTAAGGAGCAACAAATGTCACTAACCAAACGGGTCGCACCAGCTCTTAAGATTTATGAAGCCAAAATTAGCTCTGCCATCCTGTATGGGGCTGACCTATGGGGCTACATGGATCTCTCACCACTAGTAACAGTCCAAAACAAATTTTTACGGAAATTGGTAGGATTGCCCCAATCTACACCGATTAAACCACTCTTGTTAGATATGGGCTGCAAGCCCATTAACAAGATGGCTCGCTATCGGCTAGTAGCATTATGGAGGCGTATCTGGACATCACCGGACCTAAGTCTTTTTGCCAATGAATTGGCGGAAGTCAGATCAGTATGGGGTTCTACTAATATTCCCTGGCTACGGGAGGTAAAAATGGTATTGGAGGAGATGGGCCTTAATCAGTTATGGGTTTCCCCAGAGTCCACCTCCTTCCCCTCCAAGCAAGACTTTAAAGCACTTTATTGGGCTTCTGTCAAAAACTTATCTGTGGTACAATCTGATGCTACTAGCCTGACGGGCAGATTTTTGGCTCACAAATTAGACCCCTCTCTGGAGATCTACTGGGACGTGATCACTAAGACCCTAGACAAAAAACTTTACCACCAGTTTCGAGTAGGGTCCTTGCCAGTAAGGTTATTTACAAAGAATTGGTCTGTTCATTTAATTCATTCTTGTCCCTGGTGCTCTGACCATAAGGAGAGTGTAGGCCATTTTATTTTTGCATGCCCCGCCTATCAAGCCCCAAGAAACAAATGGATTAGGCCCATATGCCGTAGATTGGAAGTTAGAGGGAGTACGGAGGCCTTGAGGGTGCTTCGTACCAATACTTCTGAGATGGTGGTTGTGGGTGTCGCTAAGTATTTGGGGTGGGCATGGGTTATTAGAACTAGATATCTAAATGCATCTTAATCCTTAATATTAATTGGGTGTTTATACAGTAGGTCTTCAATATATTATTTCATCTTTTTTAATTGATGGAATATGCTTTTTATATATGATGGTTTAAATGTCTTTTTATGTATGTTTTATCCTGTTTCGGCAATTGTCTTTTATGATGAAAAAAACAAATCAAAATAAAGACCTATGAAACAAAGATATGGTGTCTGTGAAAAGATCCTGACTTTGGACACCGGGAATGTCTGGAATAATGTATGTTATGGAGAGTGCCACTTTCTTCCTGGCACTAACTCAATTAATTCATGTTCTAGCTGGAAACGAGAGTGCCGGAACTCGGTCTGGGAGGTTCAGTGGTTGGTGTGGTGCAGCTGGCACTGGTACAGAAGGCACAAAGACTAACTGAGTTAATGTACATCAATTACACACAAGACTAAAGGTCGTGGGTGTGGTACAAATGATTCTGTATTAATTAAAAAATGCTTTAGAATGTCTAGAATTCATCAGCACATAAATGAATTTAAGGTAGCAGCGTCTGTATAGGTAATTCCAGAAAAGCATTCATACAAATAATTGTTAATTAGGATTCTTATGCATTTTGTATAAAATGTCTTTGTGCTACACGGATGAAAGATGTAGAAGATGATAAATTCACTGGTGATACTGGAGAGTATGGATAGGAATACTGAGTCCGAAGTTGCAGGGATCATTCTCCTTTCAAGTATTCTGATCCATTCTCAAGGAAACTTCAGACTGCTTGAAGTCATAGGTGGCATTGAATGTTTTGAAATTGAGATATCCTTCTACAGTAATGGACTTGGAGTCTTCGAGCGACACTGAGTGCCTCCCGGACTGCAATGTTGAGTGACTTGAATGCCTTGACCTTGATCCTACTCTTGATGGCGACAGGTGCAACTGTTCCTGTCCTGAATCAGGAATAATGACCTTCTTCTATACCTGGAATTCATTCTTGATCTCAAGCCAGAGGCGGCCTTATAGAAGGATAGGGAGCTATGGTTCCAGAAGCCGCCGCTCCATGTCCCCAGACCTCCTTGTGTTGCCTCGTCACGTGCGTTGGTCTCTTGAAGACAATGGAGGTGAAGCTTCTCTTTGTCCTTAGGGGTCCTCCTTGATCCCTCTCTGGGAACCATGGAGACCGATTAGGCAGCCATCATTTGCATCAGTCTGTGTCTTTTCCAAAGTAAGGATTTTAACAAATAGAGATCATTTTCTCTGTGCAAAAAAAATATGTTCTGTCAGAAAATGGAAAATAAATCACGAAGCCCAAAGATGTCGGATGAAGAGCTTTAAGTAATGGTTTCAAAAGGTATTCCACAAAAATAAAAAGGACAGATCTCAGTGCACAAGGATCCAGTTGTGAGAAGCTAGAAAAAAGAACTGGAGTATCTGTCACTGACCCAGTGGTATGGTGTTGGTATGGGGTTCCTATATTCCATTGCCATGTTGTTTGTGGTTAAGGTCAAGAAGTTTCCATGCTTATTTTGTCTACTGTACGGTTAGGCCCAACAACCTTTTTCAGTTAAAGCACTTCGTCTACCAGTCTACAATAACATTTTATGGATCTTTGAAAGAGTAATGCCTGGGGGCATTAAGACGAGCCTTAAATCACTATTTTTAAGTTGTTCAAACCTTTATACATGATTCATTAAAGCAAAGCCTTTACTACTATACCAATTGCTCTAAGAAAACGCAGCTATCTCAGTTTGCATTACCGACCCTGCTCGCAGGCAGGTCGCTCCCCACGCTGCTGCACAGCTCTGCCTGCATTGTTTTTGGCTAATCTTGTATTTTTCCCCTGTGCCTAACTTGCTTTCTTGCCCAGACTTGTTTATATTCCCCTGTGCCTGTACTTGCTTTCTTGCCCAGACTTGTTTTTATTCCCCTGTGCCTGTACTTGCTTCTTGCCCAGACTTGTTTTTATTCCCCTGTGCCTGTACTTGCTTTCTTGCCCAGACTTATTTTTATTCCCCTGTGCCTGTACTTGCTTTCTTGCCCAGACTTGTTTTTTTTCCCCTGTGCGTAACTTGCTTTCTTGCCCAGACTTGTTTTTATTCCCCAGTGCCTGAACTTGCTTTCTTGCCCAGACTTGTTTTTATTCCTCTGTACCCGTACTTGTTTTCTTACCTAAACTTGTTTTTCCTTCATGGGCCCAGTTCTCCCGCAGCCCCCGCCTGTTTTTACCGCCGCTGGGACCCTGCAGCCCCCCCCTGCAATCCCATTTGCCGCCCCACCTCCCAGCTGTTCCTCCCTCCCACATCCCCTCATATGGAGGGTGGGCAGCGGCCGTGCCGCTGGCCCGCCAAAGGCAAGCCCATCTGCGCCTGTCCGTGCCAGGGCCGCGCCCAGCACCAGGACTCCTGGACCCCGTGAACGCCACAATGCCCAACACCGCTACGATACCAGAACCCTCCATGCACTCAACACCGGACGATCGCAAACCTGCTTCCTGGCCGCCCGAAGCGCCCCGACGGAGCTTTCACCTGCCGGAACTGCAGGATCACAAGCATCCGCCCCATCATGCTGCCGACCAGGAAAGAACCCAACCACCTCAGATGCATCCTTCTCAATAACCACTCTGCCCGCAAACACGTCGTTGAACTCTGAGACCTACTCGACTCAACCTACCCAGACGTCCCCTTCCTGACGGAGACCTGGCTGAACCCCGACTCGGCACCCGACATAGCCATAGCGGTCCCGGAAGCGTACAAGATCACCCGCAGGGACCGCAACAACAGAGCAGGAGGAGGAATCGCCATCGTCCATAGGAACACTCTCAGAGTCTCGACCAACACCGACGACACCCTCTGCACCGCCAAACACCTGCACTTTAAGATCCACACCGACCCCAACACCGCCCTCAGAGGAACCCTCATCCACAGACCCCCCGGACCCTGACCACAGTTCAGCGACTCCATCGCCGACTTCGTCAGCAGACACGCCCTCGCCTCCACGGACTACATCCTCCTCGGGGACTTGAACTTCCACCTCGAGAACAACAACGACACCAACTCCACCACCCTGATCAACAACCTAGCCAACCTCTGACTTATACAACTCATCACAACACCCACCCACTCTGCCGGTCACACGCTTCACCCATCTTCTCTGCAAGCCCCCACGTCTCCTTCAACCACACCACCGAACTCCACTGGACCGACCATAGCAGTATCCACTTCACCTTCAAGAAACCCACCACGCACCACCGCACCCAACAGATGCCTCGCCACTGCTGGAGCAAAGTCACCGAAGACCAGCTAACCACCACCCTCGCCCAGAGCCCATCCGCCAACCCCACCTACCCCGACATCGCCGCCCGCAACCTCAGACAGTAGATCAACGACTGCGCCAACACCCTCGCCCCGAACAAGAAACCCTCCAATAGTCACACCAACTAGAAAGCCAGCTGGTTCACTGAAGACCTCCGGGCCTCCAAGCACCTGCCGAAAGCTGGAGAAGATCTGGCTCCGTGAACGAACACCGGACAGCCACGCAACCCACAAGAATGCCACCCGCAGACACCATCACCTCATCAGATCCGCCAAAAGGGCCTCCTTCAAAGACCGCCTAGACAACAACGCGCCAACCAGCAAAGAGCTCTTCAACATCGTGAAGGAACTCTCCAACCCCAGCTCCAACACCAACGACGTCCCACCCTCGCAAGACCTGTGGGATTCGCTGGCCACCTTCTTCCACCGCAAGATCGCAGACATCCACGACAGCTTCAATGCCACGACCACCACGACAACCACTGAGATCTCCGCCCTCACGACCACCATCCGCACCAACCGCCTGCTCTCCTGGACCAACATCAACGACGATAACACCATCAAGATCATGAACACCATCCACTCCGGATCTCCGTCAGACACATGCCCACACCACATCTTCAACAAAGCCAGCACTTCCATCGCACCCCATCTCCGGAAAGTCATCAACACCTCCTTCAAGACAGCAACCTTCCTGGAGAGTTGGAAGCATGCAGAGATCAGAGACTTACTCAAGAAACCCAAGGCGGACCCCAAGGACCTCCGTTCCATCTCCCTGCTCCCCTTCCCGGCAAAGGTCATCGAGAAGACTGTCAACGAACAACTGACCTGCTACCTCGAGGAGAACAACATCCTGGACCCTTCCCAGTCCGGCTTCCGCAGCAACCACAGCACCAAAGCTGCCCTCATTGCCGCCACAGATGACATCAAGTCCCTGCTGGACAACGGAGAAACAGCAGCCCTCATCCTCCTGGACCTGCAGCCGCCTTCGACATGGTCTGCCACCACACACTGCGAACACGTCTCCACAACGCTGAGATCCAAGAGAAGGCCCTGGACTGGACCCCCTCCTTCCTCTCCGACAGAACACAGAGCGTCCGCCTTCCCCCCTTCCGCTCCGAAGCCACTGAGATCATCTGCGGCGGACCAACAGGGCTCATCCCTCAGCCCAACTCTGTTTAACATCTACATGGCACTGCTCGCCCACGTCGCCCGGCGGCACGACCTCAACATCATCTCCTACGCCGATGACACCAAGCTGATCCTCTCCCTCACCAAGGACCCCCACACTGCCAAAACCAACCTTCACGAAGAAATGAAGGCCGTCGCTGAATGATGAGGAACAGCCGACTGAAGCTGAACTCGGACAAGACAGAGGTCCTAATCCTCGGATCCACCCCTTTGGCCTGGGACAACTCCTGGTGGCCGACCGAACTGGAAACCGCTCCAACCACACAACCTAGGGGTCAACCTCGACTCCACCCTCTCCATGATTAAAAGGTGAACGCCGTCTCTTCCTCCTGCTTCAACACCCTCTGCATGCTCCGCAGGATCTACGAGTGGATCCCCACTGAAACGAGAAGAACGGTCACCCAGGCCCTCGTCAGCAGCAGGTTGGACTACGGAAACGCCCTCTACGCAGGAGCCTCTGCCAAACTCCTGAAACGGCTCCAACGCATCCAGAACGCCTCTGCACGCCTGATCCTCGACATCCCTCGTCACAGCCACATCACACTCCACCTGAGAGACCTGCACTGGCTCCCAGTCAACAAGTGGATAACCTTCAAGCTTCACAACACCGGACCAACGTACCTCAACAGACGACTCAGCTTCTACACCCCCACCCGCCAGCTCCGCTCCACCGACCTTGCCCTCGCCACAGTCCCCCGCTTCCGAAGAGCGACTTCCAGTGGCAGACCGTTCTTCCACCTCGCCGCCAAGACCTGGAACACCCTCCCTATCCACCTACGGCAGACCCAAGACCTGCTGACCTTTAGGAAACTCCTCAAGACCTGGCTTTTTGAGCAGTAGCAGCATTCCCCACCCCAGCACCTTGAGAACCTCACGGGTAGGGTGACCAACCATCTGTAAATTTCACGGACCGTCCGTAATTTGGACCTCATGTCCGTTGTCCATGAGGATACCTTTTACGGACGCCTTTTGTCCATAACTTTGGTCATTACAGGGAGCAGCACTGCTCCCTTGTGAGAAGCCTTAGCCCCTTGATGGGGGCGCCTCGCGCTCCTCCTCGGGAAAAAGAGCAGCCCCACCCCGCCCGTTGTCATTCTGTATGCTGGCTAATTGCCACATACAGAATGTCAATGGGGCAGTCTGAGGTGTTAAAGAATGTGGTGTCTTCCTCCTGCCTCAGTGTACAGCAGGGCATTCTGTTAGATAAAAGGTAAAACACCCATGATGCAATTTTGGAATACAGTTTATATAAAGAAGCCTGTAAAACAAGTTAAAAAGAACAGGTTATCATTATTTCACTGTCTCATTATTTTAGAACTGAAGTATTTTCAATATTATATTCAACAAAGCCATGGTTGCTGCTTTTTTATTTTAAGCAAATAACCATTGACAAAGTCAATAGTACTGGCTTGTTGTTGGTGTAATGATAGTTGCTGTTTTATATATCTGGATGCAATGACAGAAACAATATAATACCAGTCGCGCGGAACACTATGCTAAGTAGAGATTTTTAGCCTAGATGTTTTAAACCACGCCTTTAATGACATCGAACACTCCCTTTGAAGAGACCCCCCCACCCCCCAGTTTTTTAACATCACTTAAAGCCCTGGAAACAACACCATGTCACAGTCACCTCACATCCTGGCACTGTGCATCATGCATGACTCTACATTTTCAGATTGCCTATGTGCAGGGGCATAGTGAACCCTCCCCCACCCCTTGCTTTACAAACTACAGCAAGGTGAAGTTCTTGATGGGCCCCTTCTGTCTGTAACTCTGCAGACAAAGGCTCAGCTCATAATGTGAAATGGTAGGTGAGTAAATAAATGAAGGAATGTGTGAATGGCTGGATGGATTGGTGAAAGGATGAATGGATGAATGAAAGGGTGAATGGATAAGATAATGAAAGAAATGATGGTTGAATGAATGAGTGGAAGTATGGATGAGAGAAAAGGTAAATAGATGGATGTATGGGTGGGAGGGTAGATGGATGGGTTAGAGGGTAGATGGATGGGTAAAAGGGTAGATGGATGGGTAAAAGGGTATATGGATGGGTAAAAGGGTGGATGGGTGTGTGAAAGGATGGATGGATGAGTGAAAGGGTGGATGATGGGCGAGTGAATGGCTAGATGGATGAATGAGTGAAAGGATGGATGGATTGATGAAATGATAAGTGAAAGGGCGAATGGATGGATGGATAAGTGAAAGGGTGGATGTAAGGATTGATGAGTGAGTGAAAGGGGGTAGATGGACAAAAGGATGGATAGATGAGTGACGAAGTGAAAGGGTGGATGGGTGAGAGAACGGATGGATGAGTAATTAGGTCAATGGATGGATTCATGAATGGATGAGTAGATGGGTGGGTGGGTGGAAGGATGGATAAGTGAAAGGGGGATGGAGAGAGAAATGGAGGATGAATGACTAAAAGGGTTAATGGGTGGAAGGGTAAGTGACTGGGTGGATGGATGAGTAAGTGAAAAGATGGCTGGATGAGTGAAAGGGTAAATGGCTGGATAGATGAGTGAATAGATGGATGGGTAGAAGAGTGGATGGATGACTGTATGGATGGATGGGGTGAAAGGGTGGGACGATTAATAATGGCTGGATTAGTAAAAGGGTGGATGGAGGGATGGATGAGTGAAATGATGGATGGAAGGATACATGGTGGATAGGTTTGCAAATGGTTGAATATGTTTGGATATAGATGGACACATAGATGGAAGGACAGAATGAATGGTGAAAGACTGAATGATAGATAAAAGAATGATTACAGCTTGTAGCACCCATTATCTTAAGTAAAATTTCCTATACATTGACTTTCATGTTTATATGAGTTATTGTCTCTACATAATGTGTGCGTGATGTAACGCACTCCGACACCCTGCCCTACATACTTGGGATGAGTAACACTATAAAAGAAATTAAATACACATGAGAGATGGTCTATGTGAAGATGAGGGGCACCATTGGAGGGTGGTAGCAAGGCCCGACTGGCCAACCGAGCATCAGGTGTTTCCCTGGGAGGCTGGAAAGGGGGTGAGCGGTTTTGTTACTGGGGGCTGACACTGCAAACTTCCTTGTATAGCCAGTAGTTTTCAATCAACAATAAAAGCGACCTCGCTTATATTCAGGTGTGGCTCACCATCGTCTTGAGACTAAAGTACCTTCTGGAGCGAGATGCGAGTTTTGAAACGTCTAAGTTAGCAAGCTGCGGCCATACAGAAAAACCATGAAGTGCACAATTGTCTCAACCTAATATAAACTTATTTTGACTTGTACTTAAGTGGTTGTCTATTTACTTACTTATATACTATTGCGTGGCCTCCACTGACGTGTCTGTAAAACTTACCTTTTGTCCCGAAGTTTTGTCCTGAATTTTGACCTTTTGTCCTGAATTTTTGTCCGGAATTTTGACCCTTTGTCCTGAATTTTTACACTCGCCGTCCTGAATTTGCACCCATGCCAGTTGGTCACCCTACTCACGGGTGAGTAGTGCGCTTTACAAATGATATGATTGATTGACATTTGTTGCAGTTGTGCATATGTGATGAAACATTTAACATTTTGAAGTTACTTATAATGCCCTCCGAATGCTCAGTAATTATATGCAAATAAAGGCAGGATTCTGAAAGCAACATTGGTAATTGTTTGCTTTCAAATTGTGCAGGAAAGAAATGTTGTGCCGATTTAATTGGTGCTTATTTTGCTGCAGTACACAAAGAGCCCACTAGATGGAACCAAATGCTGCCAAGTCTAATAATAGCCACCACGAATATGAGCGCTCTTATATAGTTTCAAAACTCTAGCTCTTATGAATGATAGTAGAATTCCCAAAAGTTTATCTATGACCGAAGATATACATGGACATCCTAAGAATTTTGGGGGCCTTGGGCTAACAGTATTTTGGGGCAATTTTCGGAATAGCTTTGTATTTATATAATGTCAGTTCTTTCAAGCCCTCTTTGGCCAGGCCACTGACTGCACAGGCACACTGGCCCACATTCTAAATTCGTTTCCATCTATCATTTAGGGGTAGTGATATGTGTTTTCAATATTGTAATATAACAGCAGCTCACACATATTACTGCGAATAAAGTCTGTGACCCGCTGCCATTTCTCACATGTGAGAGCCTTTCATCTAAAATGAACTTTTTATGGATGTTGCATGAGGATGAAAAATCTTAAAACAACATTTCTCTGAAAATTGTCTGTAATAGACTCCCATACATCATCTGTATTCAAAATAAATTAAAGGAAAATAGTTTTTAAAATAATCTTTGTTTAAGAATCAGTCAAGATTATCAGGGCAGGGCTGTGTGGAGAAAAGAGCCGGCTCAATCAAGGAGCCCCTTGAAAGGCTGGGGTCCTCGACCAGAGCCTACTTTGCCATGCCTTAAAAGGTCTCTGAATTTGTAGTATAAACATTCAACTTAATCAGCTGCCTACCTGTGAATGTTACACCAGTTAGGATTGCCACATTTGTCAGAGAAAAGTATGGACAATTTGTTTATGTTTTAAGATTCTGCAAAGGTCCGCACATGACTCTAAAGTAGAACGTTACACTTTAAGTCGTCTGTATTCACTTTTACCATGACCATGTCTTTGTTTACTTTAAATATCAGTCACAGGTCATTAGGGCAGCCCTCGGACACATCTTAAAGTGTTTTCTTCTAACATTTACTTTTTAAAGGGAAACAAGCATTACAACACGGTCGTTAACCACAAAATACCTTTACCACGCATCCATTACCACTTATATGCCTTTACAAAGCATTTACATTTACAACGAAATACTAAGAATATGCCAGGTAAGTGTATATATGTATGTTTTATAGTTATAGTTAGAAGCTAGTTTTCATAGAAACAGTATTTATTGTTTTGTTAATAACTTTAGCGAATCTTCCCAACATTTTCAAAACTAGTATGTATCTCATTTAGATGATGTCTGGAAAGCTTCAGGGTAATTTGTCAAGCGGCGGCCAAGAAAAATGGCACACCCAAAATTTGCTTTCCCCATGCAATTTCTCACAGGGATTTTAGACATCACTACAGCCCGAACTGCTGAACGAAATTACACCAAATTTGACAGAAAGCTAGATCTTGTGCCAGAAAGAGTGCTTTTGGTAATTTGGTTTTAATCTGTTCAGTAGTTTTGGAATTATTAAAGAACAAAAGTTTACGTATACCTAGAGACAGGGATCAACCACAGAGCCACAACCCAACAACAATGCCGGGATTGGCTGCCACCACTTTAACCAGGAAGTGGCGGCAGCCATCTTGGGACTCAGACTCTAGCCCAGTCCAAAGAAAGAAATGCCAAAAAAACATACAAGGAGGCAGGGTAGAAATACCAAGACCCTCTAGGCCTGGTGGTGGGGTTTCACAGGGACCAAGCCTTGGGCCAAAAATGTTATTTAAAAAACAATTTGCTCCAAATTAACGGCGCATATGCGGCAACCAAACAAAAACCAAGCATGGTCTCCTGAACTTGTTTTTTTAAGCTCCCCTCCCCGGTTAGGCCAGGTTCCTGGGTGGGTTGGAATATGTCATTATAATTTGGTGGAAGGAGTGGTCATGTGGCCCCCCTCGTAGGTCACTTTCATCCCCGGGGACTCCGTCTCCTGGGGCCCAGCCACTAAATACAAAGGGGGCAGGAAGTAGGGGCACGTGCCAAACAACCAGGGCGAAATTGGGCCCCACGGACATCATTTTCAGAGGTCCCGCCACTGAATAAAGGGAGATGGGGGCATGCAGACTCCTCCCCAGGCTGCTTTAGACCCCGGGCCCCCATCGCCCAGCCGTAATAACAAAGGGGGAGGGGGCATGCTGCCACCCTCCCCGGGACGATTTTGCCCTAGGCACCCTATCCCCGGGGCCCAGCAAGATATGTAAAAGGGGAGTGGGGTCACGATTGGCCCGAGGTCCCCATACCCCAGGTCCTGGATCCCCTCCCTGAGCTAATAATGGCCCTGAGGAACTCTTCCACCAAGGGCGTTTCAGGGTATGTACTGGGGAGCCCATCTCCGGGACACAGCAATTTTCCTGTCTGCACTGGCACGAGCAGCTAAACCTGCATTTGCTCTCGCTTGGAGGGAGTAATTTCAAAACTCCTTCAAATTCACTCCTAGTCGGTAGGATCATGAAAAATGCCCCGCCCGCTTGGAGCACACGTTTCATCTTCTTCCCTGCTTGAAATGAAGCGGGCAGGAAAACAGATTAAAAGATTGCTCCCATCCATAGGACGCAGCATTTTTTGCTACTCCCTGAGGGCAGGAGCCATAGCGGCTTCCACTGGAAGCAGGAGCTCATAGTGTGGCGAGTGCCTTGGGTAGGGAACAGGACGCCCACTCTTTGTTGGCAGGGCCCAGTGGGATGGAATCCCTGGTGCTTAAATCAGTCCAGGAAGGGGAGCCACGTACCCCCTCACATCAAAAAACTGCACCAGGCCCTCCTCCGCCTGAAATATTTTGCCACGCCCCGTGGAAAGGGACCCTTAAAAAATGCACTGGGTCCTGGGGGATGGGGTCCCTGGGGTCAAAAGGGACTCGGGGGTTGGGTGCCTTTACGGCCAGGCCTTGCAGCCATTCCCTGGCTGCGCATGGCCAAAGGCTGTGCGCAGCACGGTTGGATTAACGTATGGTAATTAAATTTTACTTCACGTTAAAAAACCTAGAAATTTACTGAAAAAAGTGATTATTTTTAGTGTAAAAAATGTTAAGGTCTGTTTTATTTGTGAGCTGGATAATCAGTTTTAGCAGATCTGATGGCCACTCCAATTTCCACATCTTCTCCAGAAGAAAATGTCTATTAATTCTTGTAAAATGCTGTTGACAAGTCAAAGTATGACACATACAAAAGGTTGCTTTTTCTTAAAGGCATATTTTTCAACTACAAGATCTAATATAACACAACCATCCATTGTTGAATACCCTTTTTGAAACCAAATTTGGACTCACTGGAGAATATTAGCTTTGCTTACCCAATCCTCTAACAGCCCGAGGAGGTGTTTTGCATATATATCTTATTGGGAATATCAAGTAGCGTGATCATCACCCTAGAGATAGGTCTTAGTGAACAGATTAATTTGTTACAATCTACTACTACAGTCATTCATCACAAAAGTAAGAGAGGACTAAGGAAACTGCTCAGTATGTCATAAAACAGAACTATACTTAGTCATCACTGTCGAGTGAAGTCTGAATGAGCATTTTAGACTGTCACAAAGCGCTACCATACACATACATCAGCAGGAGACGTGCCAGTTTAGAGGCTAGTTCACTGATGCATAGTATACCTGCTTTAAAAATAGGGTTATAGATCAGCTGACATATATTACAGATAGTATCACTTATTAGTAGTACAGAAAGAATATAAATGTAACTATTGCAGTAGCTTAGTTTATATCTTTACGTTTTAGAAACTTTTACAAAACACTTCCACTCACTGAATGATGCCATCAGTTATGTCAAGTGACATCGTCCCTGAAACCTTTGTTTCTTTCAGTGAATTGCTAGTTTTTTTTAACAAAGTAAAATGTAATTAAAATACGTTAATCCGCAGGCTGGCAGGGTCGACGTGGCGAGCCCTTGTGTGCTCTCGGTGGAGCCACTCTTTCCCGGAAGCCTGCACCCTTCACTAAAGTGTCAATGACTCTCGGAGCTGGACACCGTGGCAATGCCAAGAGGTGGGGGATGGAAGCTGCGAGTTTAGGCGATTGGAGCACCGGAATTGAGCGAACACGGTAACTTGTGATAACGAAGGAAGTATTGGTCCTGGCAGCCTGAATCGGAGATTGAGGATTTAATGGCTTTCACATAGGAAGGTAAAAGTAAGGTAATTCTCAAAATGACCGGACTGCGGAGGAGAAGGCAATAAGAAGATACTGACTTTCGTGAATGAATTAAAAGGCTGCATAGACTATTTTTTTTAACAAGTTTGAATGAAAACTTTATTTAGGTTCTTGCTGCAACAATACAGGACAAACATTAACTGTTACTCGAGGCATTACTTTAATTAAAACAGTGCATTGTGTGATATCGAAGTGACACATTTATACTAGAAACGTCTTAGCCATGAGAGCAACGACACTAAAGCACTTAAATTATGTTGAAATATGCTCTGTGTAAAGCGCTACTGTTAGTGCGTTTATTTGAAGTGTTTGCATATAACTCTGGCTAATCAGAATAGGAAACCAATTACAAAGGTTATAAAGGTTAAGAATCGGTGCACTGGTCATTAGTGGGAACAAAATGCAGGAAATGAACTTGCTATTTTAGCATGACGATTCATCAAGTTAATTCTATTACTTTTTATGAGTGTTATTATGTTTTTGTTCATACCAGTGATCACAAAACTGTTTTTATTGTTTGACGTCTTCAAGCATTTCAGTGTGAAATTAAGGCAAGATACCTGTGATTGTTTTGTTTATATTATGCTTTATACAGTTTTAACCTCTTGGATGCGTGCAAAATGTTCCCGCGTTGCGGGAAAATTTCGCACAGGTGCAATTCGGACGGCTCCCGGCCGTCCGACGCACACGCCACCCGTAGCGTCGGATGGCCGGGAACCGTCCGATGCATCCAAAGGTTTAAAATGGCGCTCATCAGGTGACAAAGGCTGTAGAGCACAGCCAAAACGCGTCCTGTCTGGTGTGGTCTGATGGAATTCCTTGCATTATGAGTACTGTGTCTTTCTTATATGGGGAAAGGAGTTGTTGTGCTATATATATTTACTTTTTCGTTGTAAAGGTATGCTTGATAAAGGCTTATGCGTGGTAAAGGCTTGCGTGGTAGAGACTTGCATGGTAAAGACATGCGTCATAATGGCATGAGTTGTTCAGTCATACCTCTGTGTTAATAGTATGTACTGAAAAAATATCGACTTAAGGTAATTTTTCAAATTTTTGTACTGGCAGTGACATTAAAATACTGGTCACATCAGTAATAATCAGGAAGGTGGCAACCCTAGGTACAACACACAATGAAGACAACTGTCTTGCTGATGATGGCTCTCGCTAAGACACACTTATTGGCGAAGCAGTGGGTTTCAGCTGAGCTATTCGCTTTACCAATGATTAGAGCCGACTGGAGACATATGTCATGTTGCATGCACACGAAATGCTGTCAAAATTGAAATGGGTTTTGTATTAATCGAAATCCATTACAAATTAGCAGAGGATGCACATGCATGCATCTTGAAAAACAATCTTGCGCGTGTATAGGTTATGACACAGACTTGTTTTTATTTATATTTCTGAATATGGTGGACGGCTATGTTAGACTGCTTACTTAAGATGTCAAAAGAATGCACTTGAAGATCAAAAGAGGATGTGTCTGGTCTTGCAGCACTTTGCAGCTGCTTGGTCCTCATAAGACAAACAAATAATATAATTTTTAGGGGTGGGCGGAATGTTTCGTTCCGCCTGCAGAATTGGTTAAATTCTGGTCACTCTGCAATACTCTTCAACACAGAGTTCAGGTCAAATTCTGCCAATCACCACGTGGCGTAATTTTTCTCCTGCGAGGTTCCAGAAAATACGAGTTGGAAGGCGCCTGTGAGATCCTGCGTCCCCGAGCATGATTTTCTAATGTGAACGGTTGCAGGAAGTCACAGGCATTCACGATCAGAGGGCTGCCTCTCGAGTGGATTTGCTGATGCTCGAGTACATTTTTCAACGCTCAAGTAGATTTGCCATTGCTCAAGTAGATTTGCTGACGCTTGAGTAGATTTGCTGACGCTTGAGTAGATTTTCTACTTGAGCTCTAGAGCAATGGCTGGTGCTGTTCGTTCTGTTTTCCCTGCTGCTTTTGTTACCAGTGCTAAACTGCAGTGCGAACAGTGCAAGCTGCATATTTTTGAGTTGGGGGAACTCTGTGGAATCTCACTGAGCTTTTATGTAACTCCATGGAAATCCGCAGAATGAAACTCAACAAGTTACGCCCTCCCCACATAATTTTAGTAAAATCAAAAGAAGGTTTTGGCCAATGAGAGACCTAAAAAGATTCCCCTCAAGGAAGCAGTGGAGGGATGCAACTCATCCAATTTGATTAGTGTGAGATAGACAAAGACAATATAGACATTCAAATCATAAGCAAGGGGCTGCACCAAAGCCCACTCAATACATGTGTAGCGTATTGGAGACAACAGGTCTGGCCAAGAGGCGGCTAAAGCAGCCTGCAGTTGCGACCCTAAATTGTACTTCAACAGTTGATGGAATTGAAAAGGACAAATACGAATATACCCAAAAACCAGGTGAAAAAAATTGTGCATCTAGAATTTCATTTTATAAGGATAACATAAACTAATTTTGTTTGGGAATATAAGTACTGATATTGAGGAAATAATAGTTATGTTTATGGCTGTAACCCCTGCAAAAGCCACAGGTCTGCACTTGCTACAAAGCCGAATGATGAGTGTGAATGGGGACTGACAGTGTGCCGTGTTCTGCAGGATAACTGACTGGTGGTGTCACTAAAGAGTAGTATATGAACAGTGGAGGAGGGTGTCAGTAGAGAGCTGTGGGGTGGTGTGTCACCAGAGAGTGTGGTTAGAGTGCTAAAAGAGTGTGTGGATAGCGTGCCAATAGAGTGTGTGGATAGGGCGCCAGTAGAGTGTGGGGATATGGCTCCAGTAGTGTGCGTGGATGGAGTATCAAGAAAACTGATGGAGTATCAGCAGAGCGCATGAATGAAGTGTGAAGTAGAGAGTGAATGCGGTGACAGCAGAAAGCCTGGATGGGCTGTCAGAGCGTGCGTGAGAAGTTCGCAGAGTTGTGCAGGGGCACAATTTTGCGCTTACCTGCAAAGGGTGGTAGTGGAATGGCACCGGAGCATGGCGTGGGAGTGCAGGGCTGGAGAATCGCTAGGGAGCAGAGTAGATGCACTGGATCAGGTGTCTGTAGAGAGATGTTGGGAGTGTGGGACTGGGGGTCATGGTATGGAGAGATGCCGGGGCACTGGGTGTAGAGTGTGGACAGGGAGTCATTAAAGTGTGGTGTTGGGAGTACTACTTGGCGGTGTCAGTCGAGAGTGGTGTAGGAGATGTGGACGGGGTGTCCGGAGAGAGGTATCGGGAGTGCCGCAGACTGTTTCCAGATGTGGTGTTGGAGGAACGCGTGGAGTAGTACACCGTGCGGTAGGCTTCGCTCAGCTTACCTCCCGGAGCGATGGGGTGCATCAGCCGGTTCATCTGGACGTTCCAGTGCGAGACGTTGGTGCTGGCCTGACGCACCTTCCTTTGGGCCACCTGAAACACAGAATATAACATAATACATCCTGAAACACTTTCCTGTAGCCTACAAGAAGCACACAGTACAGAGTGCAAACAGCCATGGAATTATTTCCACCCTTTTAGCAGGCCGAATTCTTCCTACAAACTTCACTCTCACGCACAACTTCCTCACACTCTAACTTGTGGCAGGGTCGCCTGCCGCAAATACCTGCCTCTCCCTCCTTGGATACTCAAAAGGATACAACGTATTCTTAAAACACAGGCATGTGAGTGAGAAAGCCAAATACAGCAGGTGGCTCCTTCTAGAGTCAGCAGCCGGCTGAAGAAACTCAGGTTCCTTTGAGCCACATCAACATAAGCACAACTGTAAGTCAGCTGACACACCCTCTAGTGGGCCCTAGAAACAGAAACCCTTCAAGGGGCACAACAAAGTAATCTCAAGGCCACTAGAAGCAAGATATACTAAGGTGATCGGACTCGACCAAATTCCATCAGACACTGACATTAATACTACTGCAAAGACGCGTGCGTGGTGCACCTTCCTTTGTGCATCCAGACACCAGAGTGTGCAGGCATGATGCATGCGACTCTGGGGCTTCTGAGCACCCACCACAGGGAGCGGATCAGACAAAGCACCCGCCCTGGCTCCAGGATTCAGGATCTGGAGGGGCCATATAGAAGCACTGGAGGACGAGAAGGATATCCGATGGTTGCAACACAATGAACACAGGTTAGACCTACTGATGTAGATACTGGGGAAATATATTCAATTTTGACTATGTATGAGAAGCGAATTCAGTACCTTTGGAAACATTGGCACTATGAACACCGTGTCCTTTGCATATTCAATCGTTGTGATAGCTCTTCAGGCAGCAGGGCTGAACTGGGAACCCAAAACCGCCCTGGCAAAAATGAGCACAACAGGCCAGTGACTTTCTATTTGTTCCTTCTCCTTGTTCCCTTTATTCTTTCTCCCTCTTCACCCTCTCGCTCACCCTGGTGCCTGCTGCAATAAATCCTGGAAAGTCTTTTGGAAGGCCCTGAGGCAACCCTGCACTCTTAAAAGGCGTCCATCAATGGTTTCAGCCAGTGAGGGAAATGCCTTATGGGTTATATAGCCAATCTGGTCCTGGTAACCAGGCTGGAGCCTCTGATCGTTTTTAAGCCTCTGATCTTTAAGGGGTTGGATGCATTTTTGTGCCCAGTAGGTACTGTACCGGGGTGGGGAGTGTAGTGGGCACAGGACTCGGGTGCAGGCTATACTCTGTGCCCATTTGCCCAGTGCCATCTGGACATGGCAATCCTGGTCACAGCAAAGAAGCAGGATTCACCGCCACTTGGAACAACATAAAGGCCACATCTGACTCATGCTGCCTCGCAGCATTACTCTTACTAGACTCTTCCTTTGCCTTTGATACTGCTCATGCTGCAGACACTGTAATGCAATGTTTTTCATGCTTTGCCTCTATGAGACATTTTATTACATCACTTCCCCCTTTCTCCTCAGCAGTTTTCTCATCCACAGTTGGAGTGCCTCAAAGCTCCAGGCAGTCACTCTGATCTTCATACCTTAGCTCCTGACTGACGTCACCACCTCTCCATTCGCAGCTGCTGCAATTACACTGACTACACAAAAAACAGACTAAAGTTTAGGACCCTAGCAAGATCTTGATTTGTGTGCAAAAGGCCGATGCCTCCAAGCAGTGGACCACTGGATACTAACCAACCACCACAAGCTACACGTGTGAAAACGGAGATATTATCTTATGGGAAATGGACTGTGTTCCAGCCACCTGCCACCTGCCCAATAGAGGTTGGTCCACCTCCAAACCTATCAAACCAAGTTAGGAATCTGGGAGGGGGGGGACATCTTTCTATATAATGGGCTGCATATGCTTTCCCTTGCTTAGGTTTCCTTTAAAGGGTGCAACGCCCCATCAACAAAGTGCTTTCCCTTCTGGCCTAAGACACCAATATTATGCGATGTGCATAGCACACCGAATCATCAATGGCACCGGAGCACTCCTTCTTCAGCATAAACTCTTTAACTCCATCAAAGTAGATTACTTTGCTTTGGCTTCACCTCAATCTTGATCATCCCTTCCTTCAAAAAGAATTGGACAAGAGGAAGGTCCTCCTAATTGCAGCTGGCTAAAATTTGGAACTCAATACCTGACAAAATAAAAATATTTGACAACAACCTTTAGTTTTGGTTTGTCCTACGCATGTGATTTCCGATGCAACACACCATCCCTATTATTAAATAAGCGTAACTATTGACATCTGAGAATGCGTCCACATGCACGTCTACATTTTATTGCCGCATCTCAAGCTTATATGCAGCTATCAATTTTGCTGCACCCACTTTAGAGCCCATCTCCGAACCTCACACATACAGGCCTATTTACAACCAACACCTGCCATACAGGCCTATTTACAACCAACACCTGTCAAACAGGCCTATTTACAACCAGCAGTTGTCATACAGGCCTATTTACAACCAACACCTCTCATACAGGCCTATTTACAACCAACACCTGTCATACAGGCCTATTTACAACCAACACCTGCCATACAGGCCTATTTACAACCAACACCTGTCAAACAGGCCTATTTACAACCAACACCTGTCAAACAGGCCTATTTACAACCAGCAGTTGTCATACAGGCCTATTTACAACCAACACCTCTCATACAGGCCTATTTACAACCAACACCTGTCATACAGGCCTATTTACAACCAACACCTGCCATACAGGCCTATTTACAACCAACACCTGTCAAACAGGCCTATTTACAACCAGCAGTTGTCATACAGGCCTATTTACAACCAACACCTCTCATACAGGCCTATTTACAACCAACACCTGTCATACAGGCCTATTTACAACCAACACCTCTAATACAGGCCTATTTACAACCAACACCTGTCATACAGGCCTATTTACAACCAACACCTGTCATACCGGCCTATTTACAACCAAAACCTGTCATACAGGCCTATTTACAACCAACACCTCTCATACAGGCCTATTTACAACCAGCAGTTGTCATACAGGCCTATTTACAACCAACACCTCATACAGGCCTATTTACAACCAACACCTGTCATACAGGCCTATTTACAACCAACACCTGTCATACAGGCCTATTTAAAACCACCACCTGTCATACAGGCCTATTTACAACCAACATCTCTCATACAGGCCTACTTACAAACAACACCTGTCACACAGGCCCATTTACAACCAACACCTGCCATACAGGCATGTTTACAACCAGCACCTCTAATACAGGCCTATTTACAACCAACAGTTGTCATACAGGCCTATTTACAACCAACACCTCTCATACAGGCCTATTTACAACCAACACCTGTCACACAGGCCTATTTACAACCAACACCTGTCATACAGGCCTATTTACAACCAACACCTCTCAGACAGAACTATTTACAACCAACACCTCCCATACAGGCCTATTTACAACCAACACCTCTCATACAGGCCTATCTACAACCAACACCTCTCAAACAGGCCTACTTACAACCAACACCTCTCATACAGGCCTATCTACAACCAACACCTCTCAAACAGGCCTATTTATAACCAATACCACTCACACAGGCCTACTTACAACCAACACGTCTCATACAGGCCTATTTACAACCAACACCTCTCACAGAGGCCTATTTACAACCAACACCTTTCATACAGGCCTACTTACAACCAACACCTGTCATACAGGCCTATTTACAACCAACACCTCGCATACAGGCCTATTTACAACCAGCAGTTGTCATACAGGCCTATTTACAACCAACACCTCTCATACAGGCCTATTTACAACCAACACCTCTCATACAGGCCTATTTACAACCAACACCTCTAATACAGGCCTATTTACAACCAACACCTGTTATACAGGCCTATTTACAACCACCACCTGTCATACAGGCCTATTTACAACCAACATCTCTCATACAGGCCTACTTACAAACAACACATGTCACACAGGCCTATTTACAACCAACACCTGTCATACAGGCATGTTTACAACCAACACCTCTAATACAGGCCTATTTACAACCAACAGTTGTCATACAGGCCTATTTACAACCAACACCTCTCATACAGGCCTATTTACAACCAACACCTGTCACACAGGCCTATTTACAACCAACACCTGTCATACAGGCCTATTTACAACCAACACCTCTCAGACAGAACTATTTACAACCAACACCTCTCATACAGGCCTATCTACAACCAACACCTCTCAAACAGGCCTATTTATAACCAATACCACTCACACAGGCCTACTTACAACCAACACGTCTCATACAGGCCTATTTACAACCAACACCCCCCACAGAGGCTTATATACAACCAACACCTCTCATACAGGCCTACTTACAACCAACACCTCTCATACAGGCCTATTTATAACCAATACCACTCACACAGGCCTACTTACAACCAACACGTCTCATACAGGCCTATTTACAACCAACACCTCTCACAGAGGCCTATTTACAACCAACACCTCTCATACAGGCCTATTTACAACCAACACCTCTCATACAGGCCTATTTATAACCAACACCTCTCAAACAGGCCTATTTATAACCAATACCACTCACACAGGCCTACTTACAACCAACACGTCTCATACAGGCCTATTTACAACCAACACCTCTCACAGAGGCCTATTTACAACCAACACCTTTCATACAGGCCTACTTACAACCAACACCTCTCATACAGGCCTATTTACAACCAACACCTGTCATACAGGCCTATTTACAACCAACACCTGTCATACAGGCCTATTTACAACCAAAACCTGTCATACAGGCCTATTTACAACCAACACCTCTAATACAGGCCTATTTACAACCAACACCTGTCATACAGGCCTATTTACAACCAACACCTGTCATACAGGCCTATTTACAACCAAAACCTGTCATACAGGCCTATTTACAACCAACACCTCTCATACAGGCCTATTTACAACCAGCAGTTGTCATACAGGCCTATTTACAACCAACACCTCATACAGGCCTATTTACAACCAACACCTGTCATACAGGCCTATTTACAACCAACACCTGTCATACAGGCCTATTTAAAACCACCACCTGTCATACAGGCCTATTTACAACCAACATCTCTCATACAGGCCTACTTACAAACAACACCTGTCACACAGGCCCATTTACAACCAACACCTGCCATACAGGCATGTTTACAACCAGCACCTCTAATACAGGCCTATTTACAACCAACAGTTGTCATACAGGCCTATTTACAACCAACACCTCTCATACAGGCCTATTTACAACCAACACCTGTCACACAGGCCTATTTACAACCACACCTGTCATACAGGCCTATTTACAACCAACACCTCTCAGACAGAACTATTTACAACCAACACCTCCCATACAGGCCTATTTACAACCAACACCTCTCATACAGGCCTATCTACAACCAACACCTCTCAAACAGGCCTACTTACAACCAACACCTCTCATACAGGCCTATCTACAACCAACACCTCTCAAACAGGCCTATTTATAACCAATACCACTCACACAGGCCTACTTACAACCAACACGTCTCATACAGGCCTATTTACAACCAACACCTCTCACAGAGGCCTATTTACAACCAACACCTTTCATACAGGCCTACTTACAACCAACACCTGTCATACAGGCCTATTTACAACCAACACCTCGCATACAGGCCTATTTACAACCAGCAGTTGTCATACAGGCCTATTTACAACCAACACCTCTCATACAGGCCTATTTACAACCAACACCTGTCATACAGGCCTATTTACAACCAACACCTCTAATACAGGCCTATTTACAACCAACACCTGTTATACAGGCCTATTTACAACCACCACCTGTCATACAGGCCTATTTACAACCAACATCTCTCATACAGGCCTACTTACAAACAACACATGTCACACAGGCCTATTTACAACCAACACCTGTCATACAGGCATGTTTACAACCAACACCTCTAATACAGGCCTATTTACAACCAACAGTTGTCATACAGGCCTATTTACAACCAACACCTCTCATACAGGCCTATTTACAACCAACACCTGTCACACAGGCCTATTTACAACCAACACCTGTCATACAGGCCTATTTACAACCAACACCTCTCAGACAGAACTATTTACAACCAACACCTCTCATACAGGCCTATCTACAACCAACACCTCTCAAACAGGCCTATTTATAACCAATACCACTCACACAGGCCTACTTACAACCAACACGTCTCATACAGGCCTATTTACAACCAACACCCCCCACAGAGGCTTATATACAACCAACACCTCTCATACAGGCCTACTTACAACCAACACCTCTCATACAGGCCTATTTATAACCAATACCACTCACACAGGCCTACTTACAACCAACACGTCTCATACAGGCCTATTTACAACCAACACCTCTCACAGAGGCCTATTTACAACCAACACCTCTCATACAGGCCTATTTACAACCAACACCTCTCATACAGGCCTATTTATAACCAACACCTCTCAAACAGGCCTATTTATAACCAATACCACTCACACAGGCCTACTTACAACCAACACGTCTCATACAGGCCTATTTACAACCAACACCTCTCACAGAGGCCTATTTACAACCAACACCTTTCATACAGGCCTACTTACAACCAACACCTCTCATACAGGCCTATTTATAACCAATACCACTCACACAGGCCTACTTACAACCAACACATCTCATACAGGCCTATTTACAACCAACACCTCTCAGAGAGGCCTATTTACAACCAACACCTCTCATACAGGCCTATTTATAACCAACACCTCTCACACAGGCCTATTTACAACCAACACCTCTCATACAGGCCTATCTACAACCAACACGTCTCATACAGGCCTATTTATAACCAATACCACTCACACAGGCCTACTTACAACCAACACGTCTCATACAGGCCTATTTACAACCAACACCTCTCACAGAGGCCTATTTACAACCAACACCTGTCATACAAGCCTATTTACAACCAACACCTCTAATACAGGCCTATTTACAACCAACACCTGTTATACAGGCCTATTTACAACCACCACCTGTCATACAGGCCTATTTACAACCAACATCTCTCATACAGGCCTACTTACAAACAACACCTATCACACAGGCCTATTTACAACCAACACATGTCATACAGGCATGTTTACAACCAACACCTCTAATACAGGCCTATTTACAACCAACAGTTGTCATACAGGCCTATTTACAACCAACACCTCTCATACAGGCCTATTTACAACCAACACCTGTCACACAGGCCTATTTACAACCAACACCTCTCAAACAGGCCTATTTATAACCAACACCTCTCAAACAGGCCTATTTATAACCAATACCACTCACACAGGCCTACTTACAACCAACACGTCTCATACAGGCCTATTTACAACCAACACCCCTCACAGAGGCTTATATACAACCAACACCTCTCATACAGGCCTACTTACAACCAACACCTCTCATACAGGCCTATTTATAACCAATACCACTCACACAGGCCTACTTACAACCAACACGTCTCATACAGGCCTATTTACAACCAACACCTCTCACAGAGGCCTATTTACAACCAACACCTCTCATACAGGCCTATTTACAACCAACACCTCTCATACAGGCCTATTTATAACCAACACCTCTCAAACAGGCCTATTTATAACCAATACCACTCACACAGGCCTACTTACAACCAACACGTCTCATACAGGCCTATTTACAACCAACACCTCTCACAGAGGCCTATTTACAACCAACACCTTTCATACAGGCCTACTTACAACCAACACCTCTCATACAGGCCTATTTATAACCAATACCACTCACACAGGCCTACTTACAACCAACACATCTCATACAGGCCTATTTACAACCAACACCTCTCAGAGAGGCCTATTTACAACCAACACCTCTCATACAGGCCTATTTATAACCAACACCTCTCACAGAGGCCTATTTACAACCAACACCTCTCATACAGGCCTACTTACAACCAACACCTCTCATACAGGCCTATTTATAACCAATACCACTCACACAGGCCTACTTACAACCAACAAGTCTCATACCAAACACTCGACCAGCAGCGCACTTAACAAATGGCACTTGCAACTTGATGTAAATCTTTGAATTTTGCAGCCTCATTAAGGGCATGAAGTGCTGCATAAATTTGATGTCCAATGACTACTTTAAATCCTTTATAGGCACAAGCCAAGCGCTATGCCCAGAGTCCGCTGGGAGCAGTCATTGTCAAAGACTATCGAAGTCCATGGTGTTAGGTAGATGCCATCTCTGAAAAGTATACGTAGGAAATGAGGGGGGGGGGGATTATAGTAGCATATCTGATTAAAACTTGTGAACATTAAGGTTTTTAGGTGTAGGCTCTTCCCCAAAATGTCCTATCAGCAGTTGTTTCAAAACCTATATTTTACTGGAATGATGTTCCTATGAATTGCAAATTTCAACCAGACAGAATGCCAAGATTTGGGGACTATAACAGTAATATGTGCTGGTGCTTTTAGTACATGTGTTACTATTTCAAACAGACATACCAGATAACACGTGAAGGAGCTGCCTCATGGTTGACTAAGAAGATCCCCTCAACAGCATTGTCCAATCATAATGCACAATTACCCTTCATGTATTCCCTATAAACACGAGCACATTAATATACTGGTGCAGTAATGCCACTATAGTTTAGTGTAGGTCACACTTTACTGAGTGAATTCAAAATGTATTGTTTGGCTATTTCTTTCAATACGTCTGACCAAGGTTTACCAGACCTCGAATAGCCTCCCACGATGCGCACGCGGTTATTCATGAACAGTTTTGTGAACAGACATGTTTTTCACACCAGGCTGTCATGGGTTTTTTCATACAGGATCTTAAAGCACATTATTCTCAAACTGCTTGCATCAAATTTTCAATTAACTGGGCAACGTCTACTAGGACCAGCGTTTATTTTTAAGCAAGATTGGATATTTCGACCATTAGAAACATAATATCCGACATTCTCCCAGCATCTAATGTTCCTGTGGTGTGGTGTTAAGGATTTCTTTTTTTACTCCCACAAAAGCAAAAGAATCAGTTATAAACTGTGGTTAAATTGTATTCTGTAATCACGGATTAGAAACTGACGATCTATTCTGTGCTTCTCAAAGAAACGTGCTCGACACCGTACTGAGCTCTTGTGCACATTTCAAATGCTGGACACTGCCTCAGCCATTTGAGAAGAAAACATGTTAAATGTGTTTAAGGCTCATCGCGTGGAGAAAGAACTCAATAAAACTATTACCAACAAAAGTGTTGCTACCAGCCGGTCCAACTGAAATGTAATTTCAATAATGACGTTGGACCAAAGGTCACTTCATTGACTATATCAAATGAAGAGAGCCAAATCAAACGTTAAACTTGCTCCAATGAAACACATGTAAACTCCATCTCACTAATATACGCGCAACCAACATATTAACATACAAATGTCTACTTGTACCACCGCATACACATTCAGACCCATGAATGTTCTCCAAGAGAAACAAAGTGCATATTTGTACAATCTGCACATAACGTACCCCTTACAGGAATACATTAAATATGCATGAAGTGAACAGAACATATGAATTCAGGGAAAGTGCCATACTGCGTGCAAACAGTACATACTCGGACAGGACAGTGGAGTGCTCTGTCCTACATATCTCGACTTACTCAGTCACTGACACAGACTCAATGAGTGTTTTCAATGGGTACAGTGGGTGCAAATGACAACACTTGAAAACAGATATCTTTCGAGTATTGAAAAACATCAGCTAACGTGCTTTTGGAGAAACAAAACTACATGTACAAATTTCCAAACTCATCCTGATTGAAGATGAATACTTCCTAACACAAACATCACACCAGGCACTATTCAGGCAAAGCAACGAAAAGTGTAGGCAGCTATATTTCTTAAAGTAGCTTGACTAATATGCATCTTTGAGTTTCTTTTTCAAACACTGTGGTCATCAGGCCTCAAGTTCCATTGAAGGGGAGAGGATGTGGCCTAACAGCTAGGGCGGTCAACCTCAAATATGGGGAAGGATGAGCAACATCCTGTGATTCTGGGCAAATCTCCCCGTGCCTACCAAAAATGAATGTTTCCTCATATAACGCAACTGGTGCTCGTGGAAAGCGCTCTGATACCCGATTCCTCCTGGTCAAGTACGCGCTAAATAAAAAACTTTGTAAAACGTTTTACACCTTTGTTTCATTTAGAATTACACATATATGGTAACTGTGTTTTAAGCAGGGCTTGGCACAACAAATGTTGCAGTTTTGCAGCTCTATAAGGAATAACTGCCCCGCTAGTCAGCCTAGTAATACTAATTGTTATCACTCTCAGAAGGATGAAAGGGTAAGGTGGCAATACGTACGAATCATCCTGCAGGTTATCCCACATATCGCAACAGATGACGCAATTCTGGTACATACACCCAACTAAATACAAATGCATATCATGTGCATTGTGAAGAACACATGTCATAAAAAGTTTTAATTAACCTGCTGCCAGTGCACAACATGTATTTTGCTATTTTTACATTTAGTTTTAATTTAGCACAGCATATTTTATATAGCTTCATGTCACTAAGAAAATAAAACAAACAACTACTTGTTTCCTTTGTCTGGGGAAGGAAAAATGATTTTACAGACTCTGGCCTATATTTACCACACTGTCACACAAAGTCGCGCAGCAGCTGCGTTGCGTGACTGGGAGAATCGGAAAGCCCCACAGTTACAGAGCTATGGCACTATCCTGCTCTCTCCCTAGCGCTGGTGCACAATCAGGCTGCAGAGCGCCACACACACACCTTTACATCATAGGGCAAAGGTGTCTTCGTGAGTCTTGGAGATTGAGGGCCCAGAAGAGCTCTGGGTGTAAAGATACCCAAGTATTTGAAACTGAGTTGACGTAGAGGAATACTCGTCTGCCAATCAAAACAGTCTCTGGAAGGGGCCAAGGGAAAACACACAGACTTATGGAGGTTTATCTTGAGACCTGCGGCTGACTCAAAACATCGCAACAGATGAAGACAATGGGGGCTGCTCCTTGTAGTGGGGTCTGCCAGTTTTAAGAGGACATCATCCGCCTTTGGAGCTATGCGGTCCTCTTGAGCAGCACTCCAATTCCATCCCTGAAATTGGGCATCCACACAAATAAGCTGCTCCAAAGGCTCAATTGCGAGTGCAAAAAGGAGGGGGGACAGGGGACAACCCTGTCTAGTCCCCTGCCCGATGAGAAAGGGAGCAGAGAGGACTCTGTTAATCTGGACCCATGTGGTGGGATTTGGAGTAGAGAGCACGGATCATGTCACAAAACCGAGGCCTAATGCCGACCCATGAGAGCACTAATAGGAGGTTGCCCCAATCCACCGTATCAAAGGCTTTTTCAAATTCAATAAGGAGAGCCAGGTCTAATGTTCAGCGATGACGGTGAGTAGGGCCACATGAAGCAAACAGAGGCAATGCCTTGTGAAACTGATCATGAATCAACGTGGCCAGAAAGTGCTTGAGCCGGTTAGCTAATAGGGAGACAAAGATTTTAACCTCACCATTGAGGAGTGAAATTGGACGGTAGTCTGTACAGGACGTGGTGCGGGATTGAGACTTAGGGATCACCACTATAGAGGCTAAGTCCAGTTCTGGTGGGAAGGCGTCCATGTGGCACATTTCCTTATACAAAGGCAGCAGGTGGGGCTCAATATGTAATGAAAGGCGTTAGTATTCCATAGGGAAACCATCTGGACCAGGGGTTTCCCCGGATGCCAACCCGGTTAGGGCCTCTCCAACCTCCTCCACCATAAAATACTGTTAGCTAATTTTAACATCTTGAAAACTGGCCAAAACTTTAGTGATGATTTAAATGTCTTTATTCATAAACAATTTGTAATGGGCAGTCTTTTCTTCAATGAGAAGTACTTCTAAAAATATTGAGGCATCGGTACAGAATTTATTAACAAAAATGTCAGTTTAGCCCAACCTGAGGGAAAAGCATGAACAGAGAAGCTCCTTTAGTGCCTTCTAAGGATGTTACTTCCAAGAAATATTTTTTTCCAGAGCTTGGCAAATCAATAAATGATGCTGAATCCATTAAAAAAATCTTCATCCACTGTTTCCCTTTCAGTGAACGATGGTTCCTTTCAAATGGTTGAAGGCTTAGCTCCTCCTGGATCTCCCTCTGGGGAGGGTGATATTCTACTGACTTAAGTAAACAATGTGTGCATGGTATTCGTGAAAAGGACAATGAGGATAATATTTGTATGACACTGATGACTATTCCTCAGCAAACAATGTGGATTATGACAGTAAATTTTTTGTATTGTCCATCTAAAAAAAATATAATACCTCTCCTTATAACGTTTGGGGACTTAAAACCTTCTACTGCTCTGGATAATGAAGGGCAACCTATGCTTTTTTTTTTTTGGAAACAAATTTTTATTGTTGCTCTAGGCGTATCATCCGAGAATATAGGAGGACACGGGCTGGCGTCAACATTCAGCCAGTACCCGTCCATACCGCAACTTTTCTTTTGCTCGTGAGGATTAATCAGACATCCAAAACAACAGTACAGTGTTAAAAACCAAAGCTAATGACGAACGTCAACAAATAAGAAAAAACATCCCCTGAAATACAGCTTCTACTATGCCCGCCCCCCCCCCCCTCGTTCCAAAGTCCGTCTACCCTTTGTTGTCGGAGTTACACCCCCAGGAGAGAAAACAGGGATCCACAGCAAGACATTTAACGTGCCCAATCCCCGTCTCCACATTTGGGTGCATCAAACAGCAAGTACCACAAAACTCCCCTTCAGATCCCCCGTGCGATCACTCTAGTCCGTGGTATTGCCTCCACTTAGCCCACACTCTCCGGAACTTCTTGGGGCAGCCCCTAGCTTTATATGTCACTCTCTCGGCCGCCATATAGAGGTCCAGCCCTCTCCTCCATTCCTCCAGGTCAGGCGGTTCGGCCGCTCCTCAGCGCCGAGCAATGTCTCTCTTGGCCACCACCAATGCCAGCACTAGGAATATGGTCAAGGGGCGGGCCAGATCGACTTCGGTCGTCAGCCCCAACAGCGCTAGTTTTGGGTCGCGGGATAAAGTGATTCCCAAGACCTCTTCCAGTTCCCCGAATACTTCCTCCCAGTACTTTTGTATGATTGCACAGCCCCAAAGTATGTGGTAGAAGCTCCCCTCTGGTTGGTGGCATCTAAGGCATGCAGTGTCCATGACCCTCCCCATTCTGTACAATCGCACCCTGTCGTAGTAAGCTCTATGCAACACCTTCAGCTGTATGAGGCGGAGTCTGGACTTAATCGCCACCTCACGAGGGTGCATAAGGACCATCTCCCAATCCAGGTCTTCCATCTCCCCCGTGTCCGCCTCCCATTTACTCCTCAGGTCCTGCAGGGTTCCCAGTGTATTATTGGTTAGCGTTCGGTACGTGAGGGACACCGCTCCCCTCCCTATTTGCTCTTGCAATAGCCTACCCTCTAACGGGGCGTATTCTGGGATGTCCGTCAGCACGATGTTCTGTGCCCTCCAAGCGTGCCTTAGCCGTGTGTATCTGTAATATTGAGTGTTGTGTAGGCCGAAATCTCCCTGTAAGGCTTGGAATGTTTTCAGTTCTCCCCTAGCAACCACGTCCCCTATGGTTGAAATGCTGATGTCATCCCACTGCCTAAAGCCCGACAGTTTATGAAGTTCACCCAACCACGTACAGTGCCATAGTGGCGTCTGCCGGGTGGGTCGTTTGTCCCATCCCATGCGTTTGGTCGCCCGAACCCATGCAGTCAACGTGATTCTGGTAGCTGGCAGAAGGTGCTTCCCCCTTGGACCTCCGTATAAGTAGTGTAGGACGTTCGTGTGAGACTATTGTGATCGTTCTAACGCATAGGTGGGGTGATCTATTGGTGCATGCAACCATTCATTTATCGGGGCAAGGTGTTCCGCCCAATAATACGCCTCCAGGTTGGGAAGAGATATCCCACCACTGTACTGGTGTCGCTGCAGCGTGGCCAAGGCTATTCTCGGGGGTTTCCCCAACCATAAGAATGTTCGCAGATCCGCGTGGATTTTAGGCAAGGTCGTAGGCGGGAGTGGGTAGTATTCATTCTGCAGCGCATAGAGGAATTTTGGGAGCAGGATCATTTTGTATAATGCTGCGCGCCCTAGTAGGGTGAGCGGGAGCTGTCTCCACCGGTCCATTTCTAATTTCGCACTCGCCATGATGCGGGTCACGTTATTACTAAGGGAGAGTGTCTCGTCTAGCGTTATGTACACCCCTAGGTACTGGAATCCCTCCGTGGTGTGGATGAGGAGTTCCGGTAGGCAACCCCTGCGCTCTCGGCCCCGTGGGTCATACAGAATCGACTTATGCCAGTTAATAGTATGACCCGATCTCGCTCCGAAGTCATCCAACTCTTGGAACAGGACCGGTATCGTGGCCTCCGGCTCCGTCACAAACAGCAGGACGTCATCCGCGTACAACGAGATTTTTTCCTGGGCAGCTGCTGAGTCTCCCCAGGTGAACCCCCTAATACCCTGATTCTGTCGGATCCGAATCGCTAGAATTTCTATCGTCAATGTGAATAGAAGGGGGGACAAAGGGCACCCTTGGCGTGTTCCCCTGTTGATGTGGAATTTGCGTGACAGTCGGCCATTCACCCTCACTCGTGCCGTAGGAGTGGCATATAGGAGTCTGATCCATTGTAAGAACTTAGGGCCAAAGCCGAATCTCCGGAGCGTCTCAAACAGGAAGGGCCAGTGTACTGCATCGAAGGCTTTTTCTGCATCCAAGGAGAGGAACCAATGGGGCTCGCCCCTCTCCCGGACTTCCTGCAGCCAATTAGGAGTGCGGCGGAGGTTTAATTTAGTCGCCCTGTCCGGCAGGAATCCAGATTGGTCCGCGTGCACTAGTTCAGAAATCACCCCCCGCAGGCGTCTAGCAAGGACAGTGGCCAGAATCTTCGTCTCCATATTGAGGAGAGAGATCGGACGGTAGGAGGCGCACAAGTCTCTGGGTTTACCCTCTTTATGTATAGGGACAATCGTGGCCGTGGCCAGATCAGGTGGCAGGCTTGCCACTTGGAGTGCCTCAACAAAGAGCTTTTTAATATGGCGTTGCAGCAGGTCAGCCGTACGTTTGAAGAATTCCGCCGGGAAGCCATTGGGTCCCGGTGTCTTCCCCGGTTTCAGGGATGCAATTGCCTCCGCAATCTCCTCTAGTGTGACCTCAGCTTCCAGGTCCGCAATGTCCTCCTGGGACAGTGTCGGGACCTCCATGTCGCATAGATAATGGCTGGCTTCAGCCTCGCCCCCCAAGTCTCTAGCTCTATAGAAATCCTCGTAATACGTGGCAAAGGCCTCTGCTATGGCCTCGTCCGTACAGGCCGATCTGTTCCCCATCACTTCGATTCTGTCTACCCAACGAGCCGCCCTCTCTCTCTTGCTCAGCCATGCCAAAAGTCTACCAGATTTGTCACCGACGTCGTAGAGGCGGTGGAGTGTCACTAGCGCCTGTGTGCGTGCTTCCCCGGTGACAAGTTCTTTATAGTGCCTTTGTGTGTCTAGCAATTTCCTGAGTATTCTATCTTCCTTCCCATGATAATATTCTGCCTCAAGGGCTAAGATCGAGACCTCCTCAGTCGCGACCGCATGGTGCAACTCCCTCCTGGCCGACCCCCTTCTGCTGTTTATGCGGTCTCTGAGAACTGGCTTAAGTGCTTCCCAGAGTGTGATCCCTGACTCCACTGAACCCTCGTTCTCTGCTACATACACCTTTATGTCTGCTCTAATCCCCTTCAATAAATCCGGTGTTTGCAGAAGGGCAACCTATGCTTGACCCAAAATCAATATATCCTCCTGATTCCACTGAGAGCTTCCATCAGAGCATGGGTGGCAGATAGGTTGAGTTTAGCATCAGACAAACAGACCAAGTCTGTAGTATGAACCCTTCCCCCAATTTACCTAATAATAGTACAGATCACCGGGATGCCGTTTCTGTCATTGTCCCAAACATGTTAATATTCTTTTCAGAATTTGGGAAACATCCTAGGAAATGGGTCAACAATGTTTGGTCCAATTGTCAAGAGAAGTTGTTGGACATTGTAGGACATCTAACCTGGGGTTTAGACATTGCCGAAGAGGCTTGGCTGGAGGGAACTTCTATTTATGCTGAGGAACTTTCCAAGTGGATTCAAAGAGCTATTTGCTTTATAAGCAATACCAACACAGCTATAGCTCACGAAAGCAGAAATATCCTTCTACTGAAAATCAATACCTATTTGGGGACTATGTCACCTATTGATTCAAGTAGACAGCTGAATGGAAATACACTTCAAAGATTCATTATCCATGGACTACATAGTATGTAACATTTCAATCAGTTCAGTTCAACATTTATCATCATTTCAAGATGGAAATTATTATTCAGCTAGGAGATTCCCTTTTACAAGGAAATTGGATGTGTCAGGTTACCCATCCAATCTTTCAGTCCCAATTTATCCAAAGTGCAGGAAATGTCAGTTTTAATGGCACGATCACACTTACTAGTTTACCTTTCTTCTTTTAGGTCTCTCTCCAGAAAGATGGTACTTTACAAATATTATGAAAGAGCAAGTTACTTACCTTCGGTAACAATATATCTGTAAGAGACATATATTAGTCATTGATTCCTTACGTTAGAATTACAGCAAGCCGTCAGACTGTATCCGGAGAATTTTTTTTGTAGCAGTACCCCGTTGACAGGTGTTGATCACCGGGATGCGGTATCTACTTAGACATCGCCCTCGCGTGCAGACGTCAGTTCTTTACATGACATTCCACGCCAGAAGCACAGAGCTATGCAAGACACTGACCACTGTTGCACAAAACTAGGGCCCTGAAGGGAGTCCCTTACCCTAGAAGTCAGTTTGCAGAACGGGGAGGATGGGTGGAGCAGTAAGGAATCTAAAACTAATATATGTCTCTTACAGATCTATCGTTACCGAAGGTGAGTAACTTGCTCATCTGAAAGAGACTATTAGTTATAGATTCCTTACCTTAGAATAGATATCCCAGCAATACCAACCCCGGAGGTGGGTCTGTGAACTAAGTTCACACCAGAAAGTCCTGGAGACCTGAATGGCCAAAGAAGCCATCTCTCCGGAATTGGCTGTCCAGCAGTAGTGTTTTGTGAACGTGTGCAGGGATGCCTATGAGGCTGCCTGGCAGATGTCACTCAGGGGGACTCCACGTCCCAAGGCAGTAGTGGCTGCTGTCACCCTGGTGGAATGGGTGCGTGGTCCTACTGAAGGTTCCTTCTTTGCCAAGGAATAACACATTTTGATGCAAAGAATGACCCACCGAGAGATGGTCCGTTTTTGTACAGCCCGACCTTTCTTGGTGCCCATATAGACAACAAAGAGTTGGTCTTCCATCCGGAATTGTCTCATGGGATCCAGATAGAAAGTTAGTGCACGTTTTGGATCCAGACGGTGGAGCCTCTCTTCCACCTTTGAAGGCTGCGGGGGAAGGCAGAAGACGGGCAAATTGATGGTCTGTCCAATGTGGAAAGAAGTAATCACTTTGGGGAGAAAAGAAGGTCTAGTTCTAAGGACAACCTTGTCCAGAATGAACAGCAATAAAAGGAGGCTTAGAAGACAGAGCCTGAAGCTCACTCACCCTGTGAGCAGAGGTGATGGCAACCCGAAAAGCAGTTTTAAAAATCAAAAGTCTGAGAGGACAATTATGTAGTGGCTCGAAGGAGCACACATAAGGTAAGTCAAGACCAAGTTCAAGTCCCACTGGGGCATTACGAAAGGAATAGGAGGAAAGAGGTGAGAAATCTATTTACAATAGGGGACTTGAAAAGAGAAGGCTGATAAGGAAGTCAAAGAAAGGCTGGAATGGATGACAGATAGCCCTTAAGGGTGCCCAGAGCAGAGCCTTGCTAGGCCAAGAAAAGGAGGAACAAAACAACCTCAGGAAGGGGATCCACAGCCTTTGCTGTGCACCATGCCACAAATTTGTTCCATCTACAGGCGTATACCATTTTAGTGGAGGGACGCCTTCGGGAGGAAGGTCGAAAGCTGTCAACTGTCGCTGCTCACTTGCAATAAGGTGGAGGGTGGACAGGTACAGGTGGTGGAACGTCCCCTGTTGCTGCGACAGAAGATCCTCCCGCAGAGGCAGTCTGATCGGAGGATCGATGGCCATGAGTAAGAGCTTGGGATACTAAACTCTTCGTGCCCAATCCAGAGCCACAAGAATGACTTGCGCTCGGTCATGCTTGATCTTCTTTAGCACTCTGGGCAGAAGTGGTATAGATGGAAAGGCGTATAGAAGACCGCAACTCGCAAAGAAAAGCGTTGCTGATTGAGTGCCACCTTGGAAATTCAAACGCGCAGAACTGCTAACATTGTGCGCTCTCTTCGATGGTTAATAGATCTAACCAAGGCTCTCCCCACTTCTAAAAGAGACCTTGCACCACCTCCGAGTAAAGACCCATTCGTGATCCATCATGCACATCCGTCCGCCCTGGCATTCAGTGAACCTGCCAGGTGTTGAACCACCAGAGATATGCCCTAAAGTTCCACCCATGCCCAAAGGCGGACAGCCTCTTGACATAGGGTTCACAACCCCACCCCGCCCTGTTTGTTGCAGTACCACATGGCGGTGGTGTTGTCCGTGAACACTTGCACTACTCTTCCCTGGACAGAGGAAAGGAATACCTTCAGTGCAAGACGAATCGCCCGGAGCTCCGGAAGGTTGATGTGGAGACCGGACTCTGCCGGAGACCAGAGGCCACTGATCTCCGCCTCCCCATGTACCCCAGAAGTAATGCATCTGTTAACACTGTGAACTCTGGTTGGGGAAGGGAGAAGGATCTGCCGTTGACCCAATCCTGGTTCGTTAGCCACCACTGCAATTGATGTGCAGTGCCCTCCGAGATCTGGACGCAATCAGAAAGATTCCCCTGATGCTGTCCACTGGAACGTAAGGTCCCACTGCAGAGCCCGCATATGCCACCTGGCATGATCCACCAGCAGGCAGCAGGAGGCCTCTAGGCCCAGCAGCCTCAAGGTCAGGCTGAAAGATTGGAATCATAGCCCGAATATCCCGGACTCGCTGTTCGGGGGGATAAGCCCGAAACTGCATTGTATCCAGAAACGCTCCGAAGAAAAGGAGCTTCTGAGAGGGAATAAGGTGTGACTGGAACCCCTGATCTGAGTGGGAGAGAGTGGCCCAGGCCTTCTCCAGACACTGTGGCAGCACCTGCACAACCATGTCCCACACAGAGTGGGTGTAATGGCCCAAAACACATGCGGTGTTCGCCGATCGCAGTCCTAAGCTGGCGGAAGAAAACATCTTCTTCCCAAGATGATCTCGATTTTTTGATTCCCTATATGGAGGAGCAGTAGGGAATGTGCCCTTAGAGTAGACGCTTGGACCACCAAACTCTCGGGGGTAGGGTGTTGGGAGAGGAAAATGGGTTTGCCCGGGGCCGGGCGATGGAGTCAGGCAATCAGCGTATCCAAAGGAGCCATTTGCTGGGCTTGGACCAGGTGCCCAGAAGGATGTCAGTGAGGGCCTCATTGAGCAGCAGCAGGGGATCTGAAGAGGTTGCTGCCGGTTGAAGCACCTCGGTCAGGAAGTTGGTCCTGACCGCCACTGTAGGAAACTCGAGGTTCAAGGCCTCAGCTGCCCTACGCAACACCACTGCATATGATGCACCCTCCTCTGTAGCCAAGGTAGGGGGAGAAAGCATACCAAGGTCTGGTGAGGTGTCCAGACCACTGGTATCACCCAACTCCTCTCTATAGTCTGGTTCACTCAACTGGTCTGCTAGAGGCTCAACAGACCCCTCCCAGTCCTCCTCACCCTCATCTGGATGCCACTCAGGGCGAAAGGGAACGCCAGGATAGAACAGGGGTACAAAAGTACCAGTTGGAGTCGGATACGGCGTCGGTCGATGTTGGTCCGAGTCCGTGTCCAGGTCAGGGTGGAGGCCAGGGTCGACGCCGGCTGGGGACGCAACCGGCGTTGGAGAGGGTGGAGGAGTCGTCAGTGGATTCTATGCCGGAGCAGGTATCGTTAGGTCAACCAGCACTGATCCGGATCCAGGCCTGGATCCCTGGGGGCTCTGCGGCGCCAGGGCCGGAGCCGCCGGGTTCGAAGGCCTAGAACCCCCAGCCGAGTCTGTGAGGCCACCGGCGGAGTCAGGCTGCCCGAAGATCGAAAGAAGGGGGCGTAAAAACTACAAACTTGGGCAGAGGTTGCTCTGGCTCCCGGAAAAGGAGGGAAGCTCGGAGCAGACCCAGCAGGCTCCAGAGGCGGAGCTGCAGAACGACCACCATCCGCATCCCACGTCGCGTCAGCCGACGGACGGGGAGAAGGTGAAGAGCGATGATGCTTCTTCGCCTTCTTTTTGTGCTTTGATTTACCCGAAGATGAAGACTTCGAGGATGAGTGGTGGTGATGGCTACACAACCGGTCCCGCAACCTCCCTCTTGACCGGGTCCTTGAGTGGCGTGGAGCGGACTGCCGGGCCTCGAGAAGCTTTTGGGACCACTCCCGCACAGACTTCAAGTTCGTGGCCCGGAGTCGGAGCACAACTTCGAGTCGTGGTCGCGCTCTAGACACCAGAGGCACATGAGGTGCGGGTCCGTAACCAACATCATCAACACGACTCGAAAAGAAGTCGACAAAATTCGAAAAATAGTAGTCAAAAAGTGACTAGTGGTACCGCTCTCTCCGGATCTGCGCTGGCTGGTGCGGAAAAAGAAATAACTGACGTCCGCGCCTGAGGGCAGCATCTAAATAGGTACCGCAATGTCAACCCGGCGATTACGACGACGAACGCGGAGCCAACGAACGCCACCTATCGACGCGCAGGGGTAGTACTATGAAAAACTGTCTCTTGATCCAGTCTGACGCTGGGGGTAATTCTAAGGTAAGGAATCTATAACTAATAGTCTCTTTCAGATCCAGTGGTTTTGGTTCTGAGATCCCAGTGAATATGATTGATCATCTATTTAGATGATGTATTTATAATGGCTGATGATCCATCAATTCTTCCTCAATAGGATTTGTCTTAAATACAGAAAAGTCTAAGTTGCCTCCATTCTTCAATTTTGCCAATCCAATAGAAATTCTTTAAAATCTGACGGCAGCCCCATATATAAACCAACTTGGGCGTAAGAAGTCCAAACCATTAGCATAGCTTTTGGGAGATTTGTCGTCAACAGATATAAGTTTTAGCAGAATACCTCCCAGGCAAACTCAACACCACTGCAAATTGACACTCACACATGAACATCATTTACTGGTCCAACCCTGGCTTGCCCCTTGTGAACCCTGTCACTGCCTTGGCGACCCCTAGCTTCAGAGGTGGTGAAATCAGTACCAGGAATGCAGGGGTAGCTTGTCCTTATGGACATGATTTGGGGCCCAGCTGTCCTTGTTGTCTGTCAATCTTTTTACACTAACAGTGAATATTAAAACATTATTCACTAGTAAGGGTATAAAAAATGGAGTACAAAAAGCTGGAAAATTACCTTCCCTGACAGATGAGGTAAGTTGAAAAAATGTTTTTTAATGTATGTTGTGTGCATGTTGGAGTGTATGTGTTAGTGAATGTGTATGTATACGTAACCAGTGTATGTGTGAATATGTGTGAGTGACTGAAAGGGAATGTCAAAGGGCATGTGATGTCCCTTTCGCTACCCGTGGCATTTTGGTGAATATACAATGTCCATGAAGGCGCCTCCAAGACTCCAGCACGTGGAGACTTCGTCTTTCTTTAGTGGAAAAACTTTCTATCAAATTGGTTCCTTTACCAATAGATCTGTTTTATCGCCCATCTTTTTTAAGTTGGAGACCAGATCCGCTGAAAGATGCAACATATGCTTTACTTCATGATTAGTTTCAAGGAATTAATTATGTATTTTATCCTTTTACTCAGCAGAGTGCCGGCCCATGCCAGATGTCAAATATCAATACTAGTTTTGGTAGTTCCCTTGTGGCTATCATAAATTTGGTATCCAACCCTTCTGGATTTAGCCATAAATTTCCCAATCCTCATATCCTTCTTTCTGAAGACCACCCTCAATCCTCAGGGTCAAATTTAGATTTGACTCTGAATCGAAAATTAATCTTGACTGCTTTGAAAATAACCTTCTTGCCTGGTGAGCACCAGTAATTTCGTCTGAAGCACCAGAGTATATATGAAAGTCCTGGGCACCAAGGAGTACCCATGTATCAGACTGGAAAGTTTGGGCAAGCTGGTGTTTGGGAAAATCTGCTGATCCCTTTTCAGCGGATGTGACCTTAGTTGTGAATGCTTTTGCTTCTCTAGCTTGTTAAGGCAAAAGGTATAGGATGGTTAATGTAGAGCGATTTCAGCGACTCACCTACCTGTAAATGGTAAACTAGTTGGTGAACATCCATGGATTTGTCATTTATTGAAATGATTACACTTTTGTAATCCTTCTCTTCCAAAGTACAGCCAACTGTGAGATGTTAATGTTGAATTTGAGATGTTCAGTTCCTGGCCAGATAATTCAGACTTATTGAAGATGTTAACAGCAATATTGACTATATTCCTTTGTTTAATTTCCAACTAATGTTTGTTTGCTGTAATGGCGCTGGGGCACAGATTTACTAAGCCGTTGCGGTGCCATTGCGTCACACAAGGCAACACAATGCAAGGGCCTAAGTGATGTTTACTAAACCATGCTATGCCACCTTGCGTGGCATAGTAACTCCAGAGTAACGCAAGGCAGTGCAAATCACAGCCTTGCATTACTCTGCATTGGGAAGGCGTTCCATGAGTGGAGTGTGGGCTTTCCGACGCATCCACTATGGATTTTGGCACATTCCCAGATTTACGTTGTATCAAATGTCTTAAATCTGTCACCAGATCTAGACAGTTTACTCCTACTGGAGTTTATGTAGCATATCTAGAAGAAGCAAATTTGATACCGGTTTTTTACCCCTTTTTTCCGAATCCACGCAAGTTATGTGTGGGAAGGTGTCAGAAAGAGCATGAAGAAAAGACTGTTCATCTGAGAATGTCCTCCTCTTCCCAGCTTCTATATCTTTCTCCTACTTTAGCAGAACATGTAATGCTTAACACTGCGATAACTGTGTGCGCATTCTGCAATCGGAGCAATGGCTTTCACAGTTTATTGGGAAAGATCGAAATTGGAGGTCATTCTCAGATCAGCAGATTGGTTGAATTATATTATTTGCATCTTTTATCAGAAACAGGTAGTTACGGCTGCTTCATTGGTTGTGAGTATTCTTCAAATAAGCCTCCGGTCTTGACATATAATGTAGATTTTCCTAGTATTTTAATGAAGCAAAGTATAAACATTTGTATGCATGTCCACCAATCGAACATGTCAGCTACTCTTCCCATCAATGGAATGTGCTGGAGCCTACACACAGACTCATGCTTAGCGTGACTTCCAGTCTATAATTTACATGAACTGTCCAGCGCCAGGACCCCTGGCCCCCACCGACGGAAGCCGACCCGACGAACCTACAGCGCCGCCGACCCGACGAACCTACAGCGCCGCCGACCTCATCGCACATCGCACTCAACACCGGCCACATCCCAGGATGTCACCGAGCCGCCCCGAAGCACACCCACGGACCCTTCAGCTGCCACGCCTGCAAGTTCACCTGCATCCGGACCTTCCCTGCACCCGCCAAGCCGAACTCCAGCAGCACCCACCTCAAGTGTATCCTGCTCAACACCCGCTCCGTCCACAGACACGCCGTAGAACTCTGGAACCTGCTCGACACCACCGCCCCCGACGTTGCCTTCATCACCGAGACCTGGATGAACGCCTCCTCAGCCCCAGACATCGCCATCGCCATCCCAGAGGGCTACAAGATCACCCGGAGGGACCGCGACAACCAGACCGGAGGAGGCATCGCCATCATCCACAGAGACACCATCCGCATCACGACCAACACCGACGACACCCTCACCACCGCCGAACACCTGCACTTCCAGATCCACACCAACCCAAAGACCACCCTCAGAGGCACCCTGATCTACCGACCCCCGGGACCGCGCACACGATTCAGCGAGGACATCGCCGACTTCGTCAGCCCGCACGCTCTCCCCTCCGCCGACTACATCCTCCTGGGGGACCTCAACTTCCACCTGGAGAACAACAACGACCGCAACACCATCACCCTGCTTGACAACCTCGACAACCTCGGACTCAAGCAGCTAGTGACCACCCCCACCCACCTCGCCGGACACACACTCGACACCGTCTTCTCATCCAGCAAAGACGTCACCTTCAGCCACGCAACAGGACTCCACTGGACGGACCACAGCTGCGTCCACTTCACCTTCAGAAGAACGACGATCCACCACCTCCAGCAACAGGTTGCTCGAAGAAGCTGGAACAAGATCACAGCCGACCAGCTCACCGCCTCCCTGAGCCAGCACCCTCCCGCCAACTCAGCGAACCCCAGCCAGGCCGCCGACAACCTCACGAAGTGGATCAGCAACTGCGCGGACGAACTCGCCCCTCTGAGGACCCCGCCCAGCAGATCCTGCAGCAGAAAAACACCATGGTTCACCGACGAACTCAAATGCTCCAAGAAGAACTGTCGAGCCCTCGAGAAAGCCTGGAGAAGGGAACCAACGACGGACAACATGAACACCCTCAAGCTCGCCACCCGGAAACACCACCAACTGATCCGCGCCACCAAGAAAAAGGCATACAAGGACCGGCTGGACAACAACGCACACAACTGCAAGGAACTCTTCAACATCGTGAAAGAGCTCTCCAACCCCAACGCCGGAAACAATGACATCACCCCGTCGCAAGACCTCTGCAACTCCCTCGCGTCCTACTTCCACAACAAGATCACGGACATACACAACAGCTTCAACAACCAACCAACGCAAGCCACAACCGCAACGACGCCACCATCCACCACCCTCCGCACCTGGACCCCGATCAGCACCGAAGACACCATCCGCACCATGAACTCCATCCATTCCGGATCTCCGACTGACCCCTGCCCTCACCACGTCTTCAACAAGGCCGACGCTGTCCTCGCACCCCACCTGCGGGACATCATCAACACCTCCTTCGACTCCGCCACCTTCCCTGAGAGCTGGAAGCACGCCGAACTCAGCGCTCTCCTCAAGAAACCCACAGCAGACCCCACCGACCTCAAGAACTACCGTCCCATCTCGCTCCTCCCGTTCCCGGCCAAAGTCATCGAGAAGACCGTCAACAAACAGCTGGCCGCCTTCCTCGAGACGAATGGATCCCTCGACCCCTCACAGTCCGGCTTCCGAGCGAACCACAGCACCGAGACCGCCCTCATCGCCGCCACCGACGACCTTCGAACCCTGATGGACAACGGAGAAACAGCGGCCCTCATCCTCCTGGACCTCTCCGCGGCTTTCGACACTGTCTGCCACCGCACCCTAGTACAGCGCCTCAGCAACATCGGAATCCAGGAGAAGGCACTGGAATGGATCACCTCCTTCCTCGACGGAAGAACACAAAGAGTCCGCCTACCACCGTACAAGTCAGAGGCCACCAAAGTCATCTGCGGCGTACCCCAAGGATCCTCGCTGAGCCCAACCCTCTTCAACGTCTACATGAGCCCCCTCGCGGCCATCGCACGCCAACACAACCTGAACATCATCTCCTACGCCGACGACACCCAGCTGATCCTCTCCCTGACCAACGACCCCGCCACCGCCAGAGCCAACCTGCACGAAGGGATGAGAGACGTAGCCGAATGGATGACGACCAGCCGCCTGAAACTGAACTCAGACAAGACGGAGGTCCTCATCCTGGGCTCCACGCCCTCCGCCTGGGACGACTCCTGGTGGCCCCCCGCCCTGGGCACCGCACCCAAACCAACGGACCACGCACGCAACCTGGGCTTCATCCTGGACTCCTCCCTCTCCATGACCAGACAAGTCAACGCCGTCTCCTCGTCGTGCTTCAACATCCTGCGCATGCTACGTAAGATCTTCCGGTGGATCCCCACCGAGACGAGGAAGACGGTCACCCAAGCCCTCGTCACCAGCCGACTGGACTACGGCAACGCCCTCTACGCCGGAACCACTGCCAAACTCCAGAAGAGACTCCAGCGGATCCAGAACGCCTCGGCGAGACTCATCCTCGACATCCCCCGACGCAGCCACATCTCCGGACACCTGAGAGATCTGCACTGGCTCCCGGTCAACAAGAGAATCACCTTCCGGCTCCTCACCCACGCGCACAAAGCCCTACACGACCAAGGCCCGAGCTACCTCAACAACCGGATCAACTTCTACACTCCCAAGCGCCTCCTCAGATCAACCAACCACGCCCTCGCCGCCGTCCCCCGAATCCGAAGAGCGACAACAGGAGGAAGATCCTTCTCCTACCTGGCCGCCAAGACCTGGAACTCACTTCCGACCAATCTGCGCCTGACCCAAGACCACCTCTCCTTCAGGAAGAAGCTCAAGACCTGGCTGTTCGAGCAGTAGCGGCACCCCCCCCCCTCCCAGCGCCTTGAGACCCTACGGGTGAGTAGTGCGCTATACAAATGACCTGATTGATTGATTGATAAATTAACATTAATATCTGTTGTCCTTGATTAATGTTGCAATGGGCAGCATTTGTCCGCAATTTTAGCCTTTCCACTGACAATTGAGATGGCTCAGATGAAGTGGGAGGGAGAGTGTCTCCTCCTGTAATGTGCAGCCGAGGGAGGGACATAGAGCTGAACTATTAGGAAGCCTTCTTGTAAGGGTGCTTGCTGCCTAAAGAAAAGTAAATGTGTGCAACTGGCTAATCTGCACATGTAAAGGCTGCTTGGAAGCCAGTATAAGCATTAATTGATAGAGGCTCTTTAAATGTTCCTGATGACAAAGATGTATCCTTTTTGAGAGATGTGTAAGGGTGTTAGGCACAATTTGCATGTTACTAAAATTTGGAAGCACTTTTTATCATTAATCTAACTTTATTTGCACATTTTGTGCCAACCCACCTCATACTGTGTGTAATGCAAGTTTAAAATAATGACTTACACATTCACAGTGCTTTTTGTGGCAGATAGGAACCTCCTAGCACTAAAAGTACACAGATCACTATTTCCTGCTGCACCAAACAGAATTCTGTTCTGTGGGCCTCTTATTTATAATGTTTTGGTCGAAGTGTGTGTGTGTGGGGGGATCGAAGGGGGGGAGGGAAGTAGGGGAACTGTGGGTGGAGAATCAGAGGGTGGGAATAACCTAAGGATTGGGTCAGTGGGCGGAGTCAGAGGTGTGGCCAGAAAGAGAAAAACATCCCAATTTGTAGTATTTGTTTGGTATTTCACTGACTAGTTACAGCTTTTTTCGTTATTTAATCCAACCAATGGATACACATGTGTAGTTAAGGTTTAATATAAGTTATTAACATTAAAATACATTCACAAAGTGGGATATGTTTCCAATCACAGAATTACCCAAATATGCTGAAAAGTGGGATCACAAGCAATGCCATTTCTGTCATCAGGACTTCTCCCTTTTTCCACAAGAGAAGTTCAAACATGAATAGCAAAATATCCTAATTTGCAAATGTTTCCCACATAATTATTGCTCTGCCATGTTTGCCACAAAATATATCATCTGCTGCATAATCTGACGATTTTACCCAAAAATATGCTTGTAGCTCAAATGGATCAAAAGTTACTAAAAAATGTGACTTGTGTTGTTGCAAAGGTTGACAGGTCACCTTTCTTTTTTTTTGATAACCAAGTTTATTGATTTTATAGGAAACGAACAAAGAAAAACAACACCAGCTTTTTGTACATACGACCGTTCAATTCAAATAGAAGATGGTCACCTTTCTCACTGCTGCATTTTATGTGACACTGGTACTAATGAGGCAAAATCTTTACAGACTGTTAGTAAATGTAAAAATGTCAAAATAATAAAGTATCAGAAAATGTACAGCATTCCGCTGCAGCCTTTTTTTACTGCGTAATTTAGTCAACACTGCAACATAATGTTCTCCTCCATTGCTTCATAATTCCAGTGGCCCCAAAGCAGGCAGCACGTTAAACCATAAGGAGACTCAAGCTCTCATCACGGACATGGAAGTCCTGGGGTTACATCAGTTGGTTACATCACCTACTCATCAAGCTGGACACATTCTAGATGCTATATTCTCAAGTGTCCAGGGGCTCCATGTACGCGATATCCTTCCGATGCCATGGACAGATCACTATGCGGTTTTCTGTACCTTGGTTATGGATAAAAGCCCAGCTAAAACTACTACTCTCCCCCAGTCTACATCTTTTAAAGCATGGCACAATGTCAACCAGTTGGACCTAAAAAAGCACCTGGACGATACTTGTCCGCTAATATCGGCTAACCCCAACCTGGCCGTACAACAACTCCATGACTGGTTGGGACATGCCATGAATTCGTTAGCCCCCATCAAGAAACTATCTAAGAACAGGTCCACCCCTACCACACCATGGTACACGGATGAACTAAAAGCACAAAAACAACAGAACAGACACTGGGAAAGACAATGGAGAAAGACTTACAATCCAACAAGCAAAACTAAATACAAGGATGCCTTGGCAATATATAAAGCCATGATTATAAAGGCAAAAAAAGAGTACTACATGATGCAAATTGAGCAGGCAAAAAACTCTAGCAAAAAAAGTTATATGATATAACTAAAACGCTCTCGGGTAACACCCCCGATCTGACCCCACCTCCAACCCAAGACATGTGCGATGCCTTGGCTAACTTCTTCTTTACTAAGGTGGATGATATTTATCAATCTTTCATGGCTAAAACCACGCACACCAAGGTCCCCAACATTATCCAGGAGGTTTCAAAACCAATAGTAACATCATCCTTCACTAATTTTATTCCATTAACAGAGGATCAGGTATTAAAAATGGTGTCGACAGTCAAAACTGGATCCAAGCTGGATCCTTGCCCACTGTCGGCGCTCTTACCGGTGATGGATTCGATTATACCAATCTTGACACAAGTCTGCAACTCCATCCTGCTCTCAGGGATATACCCCATTAATCTAAAAACCACACTCCTCAAACCACTGCTCAAGAAATCAGGAGCAGATAAGTTAGAACTAAAAAACTATCGACCTATTGCCAGTCTCCCGTTCATGGCCAAAGTGGTGGAAAAAGCCATGAACATACAATTATCTGAGTATATTGAAACTCATAAGATGCTAGACGACACTCAGTATGGTTTTCGGAAATACCATGGGACCGAAACCGCCCTTATTAAAGCATCCGATGATGTAAGAATAATAAGAGATCAAGGCGGTACAGCAGTGTTGGTACTGCTGGACCTCTCAGCAGCTTTCGACACGGTCGACCACAGTATTCTGGTCGACCGTGTCGGGAAGATGGGCATCTCCTCTACGGCAAGAGCTCTGATCGCTTCCTTTCTCTCTGAGAGAACGCAGGCCGTCACTCTTGGCCCTTACCAATCTGTTAAGTTGTCACAACCGTGCGGTGTACCTCAAGGCTCATCCCTGAGTCCGACACTTTTTAATATCTATGTGTCGGACTTGGCCAATGTCATCAAGGCACGTGGGATGAGCCTAACCTCCTACGCGGATGACACTCAATTGGTTATGGCAATAAGAGGTGATGGAGAAGAGGTAGCTAAACGATTCCAGAGAGGATTGACGGAAATAGGCGAGTGGATGGCAGTTAACTGCCTAAAACTTAACTCTGAAAAAACCGAGGTAATGATTTTTGGACAACTCTCACCGGAATGGCCTGCCTCGTGGTGGCCCCAAACGTTTGGTGCCCCCCCAAACCGGTGACTAAAGTAAGAAACTTAGGAATACTTTTCGATGACCATTTAAATTTCATGGACCATGCTAACAAAGTGGCCTCCACAACCCATCACAAACTTCGCATGATTCGAAAAATAAGTCCTTATCTCCCTACAACTGCCATTAAAACACTGGTGAGTTCATTAGTCCTGACATCCCTAGACTACTGTAATGGACTTTTTATCAACTCGCAAGTTAGAGTCATAAAAAAACTGCAGACCATACAAAATGCGGCAGCTCGTCTTATTCTGGGAATCCCTAAGTTTGCTCCTCTCTCGGACGCAATAACAAAATTACACTGGCTGACGATTCAGAACAGAGCCAGATTTAAATCACAGTGCATTGTTTACAAGGCACTAAATAAACAGGGCCCGCAGTTCCTTATAGACCATCTACGTCCTTACCAACCTACACGCCAGTCGCGCTCCACCAACACCAACCAACTAACGGTACCTCGCACCAGAACAGTGAATTGGGGAGACCGACGGTTCGTGGTAGTAGCTTCCAAACTCTGGAATACTCTACCCCAGGACATCAGAGCATGTCCCACACTGCTCCAATTCCGCAAAAAACTTAAAACCTGGCTGTTCAATAAATAAGTTCTCGGTATAGAACAGAGGTCTGAGCAAGGCAGCTTAATTAACATGAAGCTGGCAAATTAATCAGCGCCAAGACACCCCAGGGTATATGTTGCGCTTTACAAATGCCAATAAATAAATAAATAAAAGTGCTTCTGTATGAAGCAGAGAGACCTGGAAGTTTGCAAACTTAGTTTGGAGTGCATGCAAATTCTGCATTGCCAGTCCCTGGTGAGTTGCACTACTACTGCTAAAACAAGGTAAATGGAGGTACCAACCGGTGAGGTGGACTGTCCTCAAGGGTCCTGTGACCTCAGTGACAGAGTTACTGTCATTCTAGGGTGTACTGCTTCGTAGGCCTGCCCTTAAAACTGGAGGTGAACTTCAGTATGGATTGTGGTGGACAGACCTTCATGGTTAACCCACGCTTGTCACCACTAGGGTCCACCTGCTGGTGCTAAGACACCAGGGCTTCTAAGGTCTAGCTGGGCCTTCTAAGGTCTAGCATGGGTATGTGCTCCCTCAGGAGAGTTGTCTGGTGAACTGGTCATGAAGGTTCCCTGGTTCCAAATTTGGCAATTTCCACATCCTCTCCCCCACTGAACACTATACTGCCCCACTGAAAGATACTTGCACCCCCTTCAGCTATAACCCAAGTGTACCCTGCTATAACCACCTGGATGCGACTCAATTCAAATTATGCATTAAACAAGAGTAATATGCTGCCTAAAAAAAAAAGTAATAACATTTTAGAAAAAAACAACACCTCATAGGGCATGCATGACTTAGTAAAGCATGTGAAATGTAAAGAGGAACAGCATGGTTACTGTAACAGTTTTGCACCCATTATTCAGAAAACATTGAGTGTTTTTGCCTGAAAAGTTAAGGACATAACTACAGGGCCTGGAAGAGACCCGTTGAAATGTCCATTGTTTATATCTTTACAAAATGTAAGCAATATTGTTTAAAAAGGCCACAATCCTGAACACAGATCTGCAGTCCACATTAATTTTATAAACTAACATATGGAAAACAGCTGATAAGGATCACATTAAACGTTTGCCACTTCACACATCAACCAGGTATTGCAGTACCTTCAGGAATGGTGCACTTCCCCACCAGGGTAAAACAATGTTGTACAAAGAAAGAGGAGAAAATCAAAGTAGCGCTTCACTGGCAAATTCTACAAAGTGGTGCTAATGTGTTTGGGTGTGAATAAAAACAAACTGGCCACTTTGCGACCACTCTGTCTTGTTTTATTAAGTTGTATTTCGTATTTTTAACCTTTTTTTACCTCCGTCAAGAGGCTGCACTTTGGAATAGAAAAATGTCAGCAAAAGTGTTTCTTTCTTTTATGGATCCATTTCACAGATGAACGAATGAAGGAGAGGAGAGGAATGAGAGGGTTAGAGCTGTTTCTTGAAGTCACAGTTTTCGTTCAGCAAGTGAGGAGGAGCGAGACAGGCAGGAAGAGAGGGAATAAGAGGAAGTGGAAGAAAGAGAGGGTAGGGGCAGCTGACAGTAGCAGAGCAAGAGAAGTGGACACTGTCCATAGGTAAACATCCTTTACAACGCAACTTTTACCACGCAGTGCCTTTACGACGCAACTTTTACAACGCAAACTATTACAACGCATAACACTGGGGGGCGCTCTAGGATAGGGAATAGGTTTAATGTACTATCCAACACCTTCCCTACTATCCACGGGGACTGGAGTTGGAATAGTAAATTAAACTATTCACTATCCAGCGCCTAAAAGCACTATGCGTTGTAAAGTTATGCGTTGTAAAACTTGCGATGTAAAGGTAGGCGTTGTAAAAGTATGCGTTGTAACGTCATACATCCCTGTCCATATCTTCTCTGGGCTTCTCTGCCCACCTGCCTGTCTCTGAACTGCCGAGTCTCATTTATAGGCCTTGGCTATTTCTGCAGCCCTGGGATGCATTTTTAAAATAAAAAGTAGGGGAACAGTTTCTATTAAACTAAAAATGTAGGGACACCCGTGCCCTCCTGATCCCGACCACTGGGTTGCACACACAGACATCTGCAGTGATCACATTAACCAAAAGAGATTTTGTAACATAAAGCAGTGCATTTCCAACTGATTAGTTTAAGTTGCATTTATTTTTTATTTAAGGTGTGTGTGACTTTGTAAGCCGTTACCTGATGGTGAATTATAGAATATTTTATTCTTTTTAGCCATGCCTTTAACTCGACTTACACACTCACTAGCCCCTTACCCATTGCTCAGAATCACAGTATACTTCTTTTTTTAAAGCACTTGGACAGCTGTGATGAATAGCTATTTAATATCTGAGAAAGTCAGTGATAACAGCATATGATGTCCTACCTTCATTTACCTTCACTATGTAATACCTTGTTTTTAGATATTGTGTCAGATTAACCTGTGATTTGCATTTATTTAACACATTCTACTATTCAACTGGCAGAATTAACAAAAGCACTGTCCTTTGGTGTTAAACAAGATTGAGAAAAAGAAATTCATCTAGACAGTGGCTTAACTGCACTATGTGTGACCAGGAACTGGGTTCAAGTCATGCCTTCCGTACACAACTGAATTGTGTGATCTAAGTCGAATCAATTTACTTCCTGTATTCAATTTTCTTGATGGTTACATTTGAGAGCACTTTCAAATAATTCAGGTCAAGATAGTTCCTGTACTAAAAACCACTCTTGTAAATGCTTTAATAGCCTGTAATGTTCCACCATACGTAGCAGAAATGTTGGCTCTGATATAAGGGGCACCGGTCAATTGGTTCATTTGTTTCACTCATGGCACTGTCAGGAGGGAGAGTTTTAAAGTTCATCTTTAGACACTTCCACTTTAAATAAATGACACTGAAATGTTGTGATCTAATGTATTAAATTGAAACATTTCCGCACTTTCAACATTTCCAAGTCTTTACCATGTTCTTACAATTTGTTTGTTGTGTAATTTACATCTCAGATATTTTGAAGATTCTGCTGTTCTTTGGTACTTAAGGATGACCTGGGCCACTGTTTCAGACTAGGCTGGAATGCACAGCCCTGACATGGTTAGAGTGGGCAATTGCCCAGAGCCAAACCTTACTTATGAGGTCATGCAGACTCAATGATGCACACTATAGTGTAGCAGTCGGTTCTTCATGGTGCTCTGAGACTACAGACAAGTTGTGCATACCTCACATCCTGACATAAGGTGTGAGACTGTCAGGCACACCATCTGCTCTGCGTCATTATATTTTTTTTAAGTTGACGTCTAGTGGAGGATTAGGTGAGGCAAATGTTTTTGTTTAACTTGTCTAAATTAGAGGAGGTGAACAAGTCATTTACCTTATTGTTTCCCAGACTTTTTGCCATAGGTTTCAAAATGTTTAGAATTATTTTCAAAATGCTGCTGTTGCTTTCTCTCCAAGAAAGATTGGGTAGATTTAGGTAGGAGTGATGCCCTTGACACCGTGTCCAAGGGCATCACCACACTATTGAACAAGGACATAATGCACCACCTGAATGTAATAAACCTAGGGGAATTCTATACAGAGCACCGTAAATAAAAAGAGTCATATAAAAATAGAACATAAATGTATCAAAAGTAGTGGGTTATGGCCTCTCGGATGTGTCTGTAAAATGTACTTTTTGTCCTTAATTTTCACCCTTTGCTGAGACATTTTACAGTCCTGCAATAAATTTGACTCCATGCCATGTGATCAAACTACCCGTGCTGCAGAGGAAGAAGGAATTGTACAAACTTACCAGTTGACACAGCCTTAATCCGCATACTCAGTATCATCCCTGCATTGAGATGCAAGCCCTCTGCCACACCCAGTGTTAGTCTCCCAGTTTCTCAGGGGATTACCTATTGTGTGTCCCACCTGAAGGCAGCCCTCTGTAGGGGATAATGGGGCCCCATGAAGATGGCCCTCTCTTTAAAGTGCAGGCGGCCACCATCTGAAGCAGCTCCGTCTTTCACTAATGCCGTTCACTAATGTGCTGCCCCCAGGGCAGGCACGAGTTCCCGGCTGCCCTGGGGACTGCACTTTAATGGTAGTAAAGAGCACTGGACCTGGCACCTTTTTAAATGCACGCCACATCCCATACTGGACCTATATCTCAGGATGAGTTTAGTCCATGCGATCGAAACGAGGTTGGACCATTACATGTACCCCGAATGATAATATTCACCATATTATTTCATCACAACCAAGACAATTAATTTCGTGATCATATCAGCACAAAGATACATTTACTTCATATCATATTTCCAAAAATAATTTGACATTAATTTGCTTTCACCATAGCACAGCAATCGATCATGAATTCAAAGATTATACATATACCATAAAAATCAGTGCAAGAAAACATTAGTGCAAAGTGTGAACATCCATTACACTATCTGGTCTAAAATGACTGTCAGCCATGCTGGAATGATAAAACAAAAAAAACTCAACAACTATCTATTTAAATAACACGGGCGATGCATGTGGAGTTAATGTTGAACTGCAAAGGTTGTTTTAAGCAACACATCTGGTGAAGTATCTGTGTTTAACTTCAGTTAAGCTACACTTCCATGGATATTCTCAGAAAATATACAAATCAGCTTGTTAAGAGGCAAAAACATAGCTTGGACACCTTTTCTATTTTTTTACCAAGTCGGGCTTGTATACGAGTCCTGACTAAAACATTAAAAAAGCCTACTGCAGTGCTAAAGCAAAATAAACAAGCATTGGCACAGCCAATCGGTCTCGTCTTTGGGACCTTATAAGTGTTTAGCTATGCAGCACATTATCAACCACCGGGCAGATTTCTGTAATGGAACTAGTACTTATGTAAAGTGCTTTGATATGTTCATTGCTGCTACATAATGCAAAAAATAAAAAGGAATGAAAGGGGAAGTGTCAGATTTCTGAGGTGGGGGAGCGAAAAGCTGCACCCTGTAGAGTTACGCAGTGCCTAAACGCTGTAGATGTTTGGTTTTTCTCCACAACAGTTTAGGGTAAAATGCTGATTGCTAACGTTCTTCTGTTTTGTTAAACCAGAAGCATGATCATCCGGTCAACAAATGGTTAAGCATCACAATGTAGCTATTTACCGAAACCCGACGAGCATCGCACTCTTGCTCCCCAAGACATGAGTGGCCTTTAAGGAGCTTTAACTACTGTAGCAGCTGCTTGTTGCCATCCAGGGTAGGCTTGTTGGCCAAGGTCTTCTCATTAGACGGTGCTGACGATTCCGCTGAAAAGTAAGATGTCACCATAATTGATTTTGTTTCTGTTCCTTTGTGTTTTAGAGAAGATGAAAGCGCACTCTCTTGGAGGTGGGGTGGAGGGGACGCGCTTTCTAATGAAAGCAAAACCACTGGGTTTGGGCTCCCACCGGCATAGCTTTGCCACAAGCATATAATGAACAGAAAAGAGTGCAAATGCCGCTAATTTCAAGTTTGCTCATTTGATTCAAAAACACACGAGTAAAACAATGTGTTTTTTGAATTTAATTCAACTTATTTTTTAATTTCTTTATATTTTCAAATACCACTTCTATTTCAATAATGATTTTACAAATATTATACAAATATTAAAACCTGGTGTGCACAACATTTAACATCGACAATACTCATGAATTCCTTGTGTATTTACAAATTGTGTAACCAATTCAACATTCAGTCTTCATTCATACAACAATCAACCCACTACAAACAACAAACAACAAAACATAAATGGTTTGATAAACGTTTGAATAACAATATTCAAAACAAAAAGCCAATGTTTGTTTCACAATTACATTAAATATGTACAATTTCTTTCTTTCAATTCTTAATTTTTTTGGCTACTAAATAGTCTACGCGTTTCGAACTACCGTTGCTACGTAGTTCTCATCAGGACCAATCTCGCATTCTGCGGATTATGCTGGATTAGTTGTTTAAATTCCAGTTTGGGGGTGTTAGGTGGTGTTCGGATTTGCCTGGCTCGCCGCTCTCTGATGGGGCGAGTCAGGCGTGTTGTATTTTGGATGCACAGGTTCGAAGCCTCCGGTTTCTTATTTTTGGAGGAGCAAAGCAGCCTGGCGTCTGAGTCCGTGGCCGTCCAAACGCTGACCTGGATGTGTGCACTTCCTGGTCCGCATAGGTCAGCGTTTGGACGGCCACGGACTCAGACGCCAGGCTGCTTTGCTCCTCCAAAAATAAGAAACCGGAGGCTTCGAACCTGTGCATCCAAAATACAACGCGCCTGACTCGCCCCATCAGAGAGCGGCGAGCCAGGCAAATCCGAACGCCACCTAACACCCCCAAACTGGAATTAATTTAAACAACTAATCCAGCATAATCCGCAGAATGCGAGATTGGTCCTGATGAGAACTACGTAGCAACGGTAGTTCGAAACGCGTAGACTATTTAGTAGCCAAAAAACTTAAAAAATTAAGAATTGAAAGAAAGAAATTGTACATATTTAATGTAATTGTGAAACAAACATTGGCTTTTTGTTTTGAATATTGTTATTCAAATGTTTATCAAACCATTTATGTTTTGTTGTTTGTTGTTTGTAGTGGGTTGATTGTTGTATGAATGAAGACTGAATGTTGAATTGGTTACACAATTTGTAAATACACAAGGAATTCATGAGTATTGTCGATGTTAAATGTTGTGCACACCAGGTTTTAATATTTGTATAATATTTGTAAAATCATTATTGAAATAGAAGTGGTATTTGAAAATATAAAGAAATTAAAAAATAAGTTGAATTAAATTAAAAAAACACATTGTTTTACTCGTGTGTTTTTTAATCAAATGAGCAAACTTGAAATTAGCGGCATTTTAAAGAATTGTTAACAATACGGGTTGAAGGCAGCTGTGCTGTCAAGCCATACCTAAAATAGATGTATCCAGCTTGGACTGGCCTTGACAGGGCCAGTAGAATACCTTGTTTGTGTCTGGCCTACTCCATGGAACTGGCCATGCACAGCCCTTTCTACAAAACCAGACACATGACTTTTAGCTTGAGGTTGGTAAAGGGCTAAAGGGGCCACCTGAGGCTTAGTAGCAAGGAACTGAGATATTACCGGGCTTAAGTGTATTCATTCCTATTGAGGCACTTTGCAAAATGTGCCTGGCATTGGTTCTGAAGGATTAGCTACAGGAGGCGATGCACATGGGCTCTCGGAAGTACAGCACTCAGCAGCAGACAAATGTAATTTTGGTTCACTCTTTTCCAAAACAAATCATATAACCCCTTATACTCTGCTGTAAAGTAAGCTTCAAATCCCATGCAGGTTTGAGAAATTTTAAAAGCAGTACTTTAAGGTGGATGAAAAATGTGAGTATGTTGGGGGTACGGTGTCTAAACGAGGGATGTGGGCAAAAAGAAAAACTAGGAATCTTCTACAAGAGGTGTGGCATAGGTAATTAAGTGTTTGCCCTCAAACACGTGAGCTAGAATTCTGCACTAGACACTGTGCCATATGACCAGTATTTCGGGGCCTTTATGTATGTTTTCTGTTAGTAAATATAAACATAGCATACAACAAACACTCACCTGAAAAAGCCAGACCTACTGGCTTTGCCAGTGCTTGTTAATGCCCTTTATTTCCTAACCTCTATGTCTGAATTTAGTCCCTCTGCATAGCTCACACTTCATATCCTTCCTGTTCATTCTTGTCTTTTTTTCTCTCTCCTTCTGCATGTACTTCTTTTTGAATCCTCCACTTCAACATCCCTTTCTCACACACATGGGCACACACACAAATACACATGCAAATCCCTCCTCACCTGTATTCAGTGCTTTTTTTTCCTTTGGCAATGTCAATATTCCGACCACCACGTCTGGTGACTCGGTGGACTAATGCATCCAGTCCTGGGATTTACGTATGACCTCGTAGTCACAAATTCCATCCTGGTTGGTCCATTCAGCCTTTCAGCCTCCCGAGGTCAATAAGACTAGTCGCATCAGTTACCATGCCCCAAGTAGTCATCGTGCACTTTACACATACACCTTATGTGACTCTGTTTCACAAAGATTTTCTTAGAATCGTAATTAAATTTAGCACACGTGAACTTCTTTACACGAGCTCTGCAAAGAAGCCATGGAATGGATGAGGATTTAGTCTAAAACGCTTTCATGACCCTTTGAAAGGCCCATAAACGGTGCACAGACATAATATCGACTCCACAATATCGAATGGACAAAATATCGAGTTTTAAATATCGTTTGGAGAAAATATCGACAGGACAGAATATCGACAGCCAAAATATCGTTTTTAAGGTAAGTGAAGTAATATCGACTGTAAATAATATCGAAAGTAAAAAATATCTTTTTTTATATAATATGTAATTATTTATAGTGTGTTTATGTTATAATATGTGTGAAAAGTGTCATTTTATGTTATAATTATTTTTAATTAATGATTTTTTTTAAACTATTGTGTAATTTTATTCTGTAGCGGGTTGTGGGTTTATAGGGGAATGGGGTGGGAAGTAATTTAATTATAATTAATTAAATATGTAAATTTATTAATTGGTAGTAATAATTAATTAATTGGTAATTAAATATTATATGTTAATTATTTAAAATTTAATTGGTAATTAATTTAATTTAATTGATTAATTGCTAATTATGTAAATTAAAATAATGTATTTCCTGTAGCGGGTTGTGGGTTTATAGGGGAATAGGGTGGGAAGTAATTTAATTATTATTTATTAAATATGTAAATGTATTAATTGGTAGTAATATTTAATTAATTGGTAATTAAATAATATTTGTAAATTAATTAAAATGTAATTGGTAATTAATTTAATTTAATTGATTAATTGCTAATTATGTTAAATTAAAGGGGTATTTTTAGGGTTCAGGGTCAGTTTTTAGTTTTTGGGTAAAGGGGTATTTTTAGGGTTCAGGGTCAGTTTTTAGTTTTTGGGTAAAGGGGTATTTTTAGGGTTCAGGGTCAGTTTTTAGTTTTTGGGTAAAGGGGTATTTTTAGGGTTCAGGGTCAGTTTTTAGTTTTTGGGTAAAGGGGTATTTTAAGGGTTCAGGGTCAGTTTTTAGTTTTTGGGTAAAGGGGTATTTTTAGGGTTCAGGGTCATTTTTTAGTTTTTGGGTAAAGGGGTATTTTAAGGGTTCAGGGTCAGTTTTTAGTTTTTGGGTAAAGGGGTATTTTTAGGGTTCAGGGTCAGTTTTTAGCTTTTGGGTAAAGGGGTATTTTTAGGGTTCAGGGTCAGTTTTTAGTTTTTGGGTAAAGGGGTATTTTAAGGGTTCAGGGTCAGTTTTTAGTTTTTGGGTAAAGGGGTATTTTTAGGGTTCAGGGTCAGTTTTTAGTTTTTGGGTAAAGGGGTATTTTTAGGGTTCAGGGTCAGTTTTGGGTTTTTGGGTAAAGGGGTATTTTTAGGGTTCAGGGTCAGTTTTTAGTTTTTGGGTAAAGGGGTATTTTTAGGGTTCATGGTCAGTTTTTAGTTTTTGGGTAAAGGGGTATTTTTAGGGCTCAGGGTCAGTTTTGGGTTTTTGGGTAAAGGGTTTTTTTAGGGTTCAGGGTCAGTTTTGGGGTACAGGGGTACAGTGTAAAAATAAAGTAAAATTAAATTTACATTAATTTAATTTTATGAAATTAAATTAAATTATATTATATTTAAATAATTTTAAATAATTTAAATTAAAAAAAATTATTATATACTTACCAATACTTACGTTGTAATGGTAGTGCGTTGTAAAAGTTGCGTTGTAACGTCATATATCCACTGTTGCACTCTTTGCAGTGGGAATAGTAATTTTTACTCTTTTGTATTTGTACGTTAATAATATTGGCTATTATTTAATTAAATTTTGTTACTATATATATATATATATGTTTTAAGAAATATGATTAAAAAAATATTATTTTTTTACTTTCATTAATTATTTAATTATTAAAAGTTATTTTAAGTATTGTTAATGATATTTTAGTAATTAATTTTTTATATTAATGTAATTAAACATTGTTTTTATTAAAGTCGATATTTTTTACAACTATATTTTTGTTAACGATATTTTGTACTCGATATTTTTGTACTTACCTGTTTGTACATACAAACTCGATATTTTGGTTGTAGATATTTTCTCGTCGATATTTTGGGTAGTCGATATTTTGGTAGTCGATATTATTTCAGTGATCCCCCATAAACACCCAGAACTCAACCAGGCACCTCGAGGTGACTCAGTTCACAGTTTGCGTAGTGCTAGATTCATAAGTTGCATGAAAAACAACACCACAGAAACAGGTCAACTTGTAAAAGGAAATACTCTTAGAGAATAGGGACACATATACCTTGTATACCTTAAATACAGTGCCTGGTAGGGTCCCGCGTCAAAGTCAGTTTCCAGTGTTGAGCACTGGTATGACATTTTATACAGTGTTAATGTGTCTACAAATGAACTACAGAACAAACTGGATTCTCCGTAAATATCCTACTAATGTCTGCAATATTTTGACAAATTTTTATGGCTTAATAGTGAACAAATGCACCATTTTCCACTAAATAAATGACCAAATAAAATCCCAACTTATTTTCCCCACACCTGACCGGTGCCCAGCCCACCACTCTCTTTTAGCAGCGACTGAAGGCTTTACCCAGCTCTCTCTCTATGCTCCCTCTCACTCTGCCATGGTGGGTGTAGAGTTCTTAGATTACTGTAAGTGTTTCTCTATTTGTGAATAACGGGAATAGCATTGGGTTTAATGCGAATTCGATGTTCATAGTTTTTGATCATGCCAATAGAATCATTAAAAACTTCTGGGAATTCTGAAATAATTTTGTTAATGATTCCTACATCAATAAAATTGATGCAATTCTCGTGGCACCCCTCACCTGTGATGTTCAACTGTGAGTCTAGACTTCTACAGTTGGAGGTTGCTGTGTGCGGACGTGCTCCTGTGATGCGCTCTACAAATATGAATAAAGCCACTATTCTTCATCACTAATGCCTCCGGAGTATTTCTACTTAATTTGAAGATCACCTCTTCACAGTGGGTCTCTCCTGCCACAGACTCTATGGTGAGCACGCCTGAGGCGAGCTCCTCGTAAGCGCCACTGAACAGCCACTAGAGTTAGGCCCGGCTATGCTTCACCTGGATCGCTTCAAACGCGGACGCCAGTGTGCAGAAACGTCCCCAGATTAGCACACGACAGGAAACCACGCTGACCTGAAAGAGAGAAGGGAGCAGGAAGCCCTGCCTCCGTTGCTATGGGAACCGTGCCTTATGTCGGCAAAGCGTCAGCGAAGAGCTGACTGGGCAGATCCGAGCCATCCTCGTTGGCCTAGTTCGCAGGAAATTGGTCAAGTTAACGTGCCTACCATTGAGGCTTGGAGTGGAGAAAACGGCTTGTGCACCTTTTAGTTGCTACATTTTCTTCAAACAAATATGAACATCTGAGCTTTAGTTAACTTTTTCAGAGACGTACTTATCATATTTTATCCATACAATTTTGGATGTCATTCCACTTTTTGTCCAAGTCAAAATACTTCCATGCATAGAGGCTCACATGGCCCACTAAGCAACGGCAAAGCAATGTTCTCCCCTTTCAATGCCATTACCTGCCCCTTGCTTTGCCCGTGGTTAATGGTGACGCTGTTCCGTAATTGGCAAAAAGAAAAAGAAAAAAAATGCATGTTTGCTGATATGGAACAGCATCACCAAAAACGAAAGAAACCTACATAAGCTACATATGTGAACTTGCTTCATCATCCATGGGCACGCTGCGTTATGATGCTACGGCGATTTTCGTGTTTTAAATAACTTTTAATTTACTTTTCCAAGGTGGCAGATGCCAAGTTTAGAGTGGTACATTTAAAAACAAAAAAATGTGTGGAAGCGCACTAAAAGAGAAAGGAGTGACCCTAGTAACAAATTGCAGCCGTCGGACCTTCAAAAAACATACGTTTTTATGGGAAAAAAGAATGAAAAGAATGAAAAGAATGTATCATGAGGGAAAGGGGTGCAATGAAGGCATTTGCAAAAGCGGCTGAACATAGGAGCAGAGGAAGGGAGTGTGGGAAAAGGGAGTGGGGGAACAAGGGAGCAGTGGTAGACGTGGAGTGATAAAAAATAAAACACTGGGAAGGGTAGAGAACCAATGGAAGAGCCGAGAAACGTGATGGAAAACAACAGAGAAAGGTAGAGAGATAAGGAAGGCATTGACTTGAGAAGGGAAGCAGTACACAAGGGAGGGGGCAAGAAAATGCATGCACTCTCTTGGAGGGAAAGAAAAACGTTTATCTCAGAGTTTAAGCAGTCAAAGGATGCACGTCATCTAATAAAAATAAAGGTAAATAAGCTACGCTACACGGGGGGGGGGGGGGACCAACATAAGAAGGTTAAAAAGTTATTGAATAAGAAGCAAGCAAATGAGCTGGACAAGAAAGACAAATCCATGCTCAGCAATGAGCTGACCCAAAGCCCACTGTAAGTGTTGGAGTTATCCACAATAGGTTAGCTAAAGGCCGTGCATAGGCGAGTGCTAAAAATGGGTGAGATGCCAAGCTTAATTGTTCCAACTTTAGCTTTTCAACTTTAAAAACAAAAATGTAGGTGGATTAGCCAATTAGATATGTATGAATACCAGTCTGGGCACAAGGAGTGGAGACAGGGTCACCAAGAGATATTGAAAAGAACACAACTCACTTAAAAGTGCTTCTGGATTTCCCAAATTTGGATGTCATGTTTCAATCACAATATATTTCATGGAAGTGTGTGATTTTCTGATTTACTGTGAATGGACATCTTATGGCTTTTTATGTGTCGTACGGAATCCCTGTGAAACATGGGCGGATGCAAGCAAGAGTGCATGAGAGGAGCAATGAAACATTGGAGAGGGTACGTAGGACTAAAGGCGAGAGCGGAGGTACTCAGTTCCATCTAGTGCCTTCTGCACCATGCAAAGTGTCTTACAGAATACTTGTTTATCCACTAGTAACCTGTGGAGAAAGACCAACTAGGAATTAATATCAAATAAATAAACCAGACCATGTGGTGTCTGACTAAATAAATCCATCAAACATCTTAGACAGGCCAGTGCATTGCAGCTTACCTATGGGCGACCTCAGACACAAACAAGAGAAAGCTAGAGGTAGGTGCTCTTGAGGCTGGCCTCCCCTGAGCACTCCGAGACTGACACCTTGGGATAAGCAGAGCCTACAGAGTTGGCAAGATCCCATCAAGTTAGAAACAAGATGGTGACTCGCATTGTTGACATGGAGTAGGGTGACCAACCGTCCGTAAATTTCACGGACAGTCTGTAATTTCGGCCGTCTGTCCGCTGTCTGTGAGGGATTCTTTAACGGACGCCATTTGTCCATAATTTTAACCGGTCGCACCACACTAAAGCCGGCACAGCTTCCACCCACCTCCCTTCTTGACTTCGATGCTGTACCAAAAGCTCAGATACCCATCAGCATTGGAGAGAGCATTGGAGAGGCACAGCGGGATGGCAACCCTCACACCTTCAGCCCTTGATGAGCTGTTAAGAGGTGCTTGAAGGTGACTGAGAGGAAGGGGCTGCAGCTTCAGGAGCAGGGGCATCTATTCAGATGCAAACAGCCCTGAACGCGTCATGTCTCTGCAATTTAGAGGGGCCTCACACATTCCCTTTCTGCCCAGGGCCCCAAACATCCTAGCACCGAAGCAGGATGTGGTTCTCTTCACAGAGCTTGATTACCGTCACTAAATTGTAAACAAACCTCGGTTCTTCAAACATGCAGTCTATAATGTAATACAATAAAGAAATGGCACAATCACACCCACACTGGTTAACAAAGAATGGAGGACAATCAGTTAAATCATTTCTCTTGGAGTATCTCCTTTAAGTACTGTACATCACAGTGGGGGATGACAAAACTAACATTTTGGAAAGAGCCTGTCTTCTCGTTGTCTTGTCCAGGAGGGGGTGAGGAGCCCTACCCTACCCTGGAAGAGACCAGGATGATACTAGAATACTGCATGCCCACCCCTGTGCCCACCCTGTTCCCCCTCCTGTGATGGCTCCTGCCCCCCCCCCAGTGATGGCTCCTGTCCCGCGTGTCCCCCATGTGGTGGCTCCTGTCCCCCTCCTGTGGTGGATCCTGTCTCTGTCTCTGCCCTGGGTGGCTTCTGTCACAGTCCTGGTACGGCTCCTGCAGCGAGGGTGAAGTTCTTGATGGGCCTCTTCCCAAAAAGGCTCAGCTCAAAATTAATATGAAAAGGTGGGCGAGTAAGTGAAGGGATGGATGGATGGCTGGATGAAATAGTGAAAGGGTTAATGGATAAATGAAAGATTGAATAGATGGATAATGAGAGAGGATGGATGGATTGATGAGTGAGTGGAAGAATGGAAGAGTGAAAAGGTAAATAGCTGGATGTGTGGGTGGAAGGGTAGCTGGATGGGTAAAAGGGTGGATAGATGAGTGAAAGGATGGATGAGTGAAAAGGTGGATGATGAGTGAGTGATGGATGGATTGATGAATTGATAAGTGCACGGGTGAATGGATGGATGAGTGAAAGGGTGGATGTAAGGATGCATGAGTGAGTGAAAGGGAGGGTAGATGACAAAAGGATGAATAGACAAGTGAAGGAGTGAAAGTATAAATGGATGAGAGAAAAGATGGATGAGTGATAGGGTTAATGGATGGATTCATGAGTGGATGAGTAGATGGAGGGGTGGGTGGATGGATGGAAGGAAGGAAGGATTGCTAAGTGAAAGGGTCGATGGAGTGAGAAAGGGAGGATGGATGGATGACTGAAAGGGAGGATGGATGGATGACTGAAGGGTGGATGGGTGGAAGGATGAGTGACTGGGTGGATGGATGAGTAAGTGAAAGGATGGCTGGATGGGTGAAAGGGTAAATGGCTGGATGGATGAGTGAATGGATGGATGGGTAGAAGAGTGGATGGATGAGTGTACAGATGGATAGGGTGAAAGGGTGGATGGATGGATAATGGATGGATGAGTGAAAGGATGGATGAAGGGATGGATGAGTGAACTGATAGATGGAAGGATACATGATGGATAGGTTTGCAAATGGTTGAATATGTTTGGATATGGCTGGGCTTACTTCTAAGCTATTGCGCGACCTCTGATGTGCTTGTAAAACTTATCCAATTGTCCTGAAGTTTTGTCCTGAATTTTGACCTCCTGTCCTGGCGGTAAGGCCCAGGGACCCGATGGTGTCCCAGTTGATGTATACAAATTTGCGCCTGAGACTTGGGGGCCAGTACTAGCCAAAGTTTTTAACGCTGCTGTTCGCTATACTATTCCGTGCACCTGGTCCGAATCTATAATAGTTCCAATCCATAAGAAAGGGGACCGAGGAAACGTCAAAAACTACCGGCCAATCTCGTTGTTGGATTCGTCGGTCAAGATCATGAGCCGTGTACTCCTCGTCCGATTGGAAGAATGGGCAGAGTCTAATCAAATAATGACAGACTGCCAATATGGGTTCAGGAAAGGGAGAGGTTGCATTGAACAATGCCTAAATCTGGAGCTACTGATTGGGAAATACACCCGTGCAAAAAATGGTTCACTTTACCTCTGTTTCGCTGATTTGAGCAGCGCTTTTGACCTGGTGGATCACGCCATATTATGGACTACTTTGCTAGAAATGGGAGCACCCAGGGAAATTATATATTTTCTGGCCCGTTTATACGAGAGGCTTAGCTCGAGTGTCCGGTACGGGCCTTCGGGCGAATGCACAGATAAATTCAGGGTCAGGAGAGGTATTAGACAAGGGTGTGTACTGGCACCCTTGCTTTTCACTCTGTTTATTAATGAAATAGACTCGATCTTGCAGAGGGCACCAGCTGACGCACCTAGAGTAAACACAAGTACCATCCCCGTGTTACTCTATGCGGACGACGCTGTGTTGCTCTCTAGGACTCCCCGGGGTCTACAGCTTTTGATAGATAAATTTGTGGCCTTTATTGAGAAAAGAAAGCTGGTTATTAATAAAAGCAAGACATTTGTGATGGAGTGCGGAGCTAGTAAGGTAAAAATTAAAAAGCCCTATAGGTATCTCATTGACGGCCAAGTGGTGCAGTCTGTGGAAAACTTTTGCTACCTGGGAGTTAACTTTTCCAAAAATGGTCACTGGGATGTCGAGCACAAGGTGGTGCGCGACAAAATGATCAGGAGTGCCAATGGAATATTTGCATTTGCAAGTAAATTAGGTAGTAGAAGGCCTAAAGAAATGCTTAAGATCTTTGAAGCTAGGTGTCTCTCGGCTGCCCTCTACGGAGCAGGGGTATGGGGGGTATCTAGGGTAGAATCCCTACAGGTAGAAGAGAATATGTTTCTGAAAAAATTATTGTGTCTCCCGACCTCTACTGCTAATAGTTTGGTCCATAAAGAACTAGGACTACACCATATAAACGATCTATTATTGTTGAGACCTTTGATGTTGTGGCGTTCAGTCTGGATGAAAGACGAAACCTCATTTAATAGGGCCATTATTGAGGATTGTTTACGCCTAGACTATTTTCTTAAAATCCCATGGATTAAATACACAATCGATTCTTTCTCTAGTGTATTTGGGCTTAACGTTACATTAGATCACTGTTCTGCCTCGGATCTCTCTAAGGAGAGTCTGAAATCAATTTTCTTAAATCATTGTGCAGAAAGACGAGCTACGGATGATCTTAAACTTTCCACCTGTATACGTTATAACCATTTGAACGAATTTGTGGGCCTACACCCTTACCTCATCCAGGTGACTAAAGGGCAACACCGGTTTGTTCTCACCAGGATGAGGATGGGTACGGTCCACCTACTGGTTGCATTCCCTGAGATTAAGATGCGCCCTACAGGTCCATGTCGGTGCGACAATATTTCGGAACAAAGCACAGAGCACTTTCTACTTATATGTAACCTGTATAGCGAATGTCGTAAATTCTTTTTAAAACCTTTATTTATTAAATTTGGAGCAAGAACTGTTAAAGCGGCAATGAAATTACTTTTTAACTTGCATCACCCTGACATCTGTTTTTATACGGCTAGTTATTTACTTAGGGCCATCAGCTATAGGAAAAGCATGATTTTTTAAAAAATATTTATCAAATTTCTTATTACATTTTAATTATTGGAAAACTTTTAAGTGTGTCATTTGATTGTTATATGTATCTTACTGTATTTGTAGCTGATTGCGATTGTTAAAGTGTATTTTCTTTTAATATGTATTGTATGTATGTACTTTTATGGACATGATTTACATGTTTCCGAATAAAGTTTTTGAATTGAATTGAGTGAAAGGATGGATGAGTGAAAAGGTGGATGATGAGTGAGTGATGGATGGATTGATGAATTGATAAGTGCACGGGTGAATGGATGGACGGATGAGTGAAAGGGTGGATGTAAGGATGGATGAGTGAGTGAAAGGGAGGGTAGATGACAAAAGGATGAATAGACAAGTGAAGGAGTGAAAGTATAAATGGATGAGAGAAAAGATGGATGAGTGATAGGGTTAATGGATGGATTCTTGAGTGGATGAGTAGATGGAGGGGTGGGTGGATGGATGGAAGGAAGGAAGGATTGCTAAGTGAAAGGGTCGATGGAGTGAGAAAGGGAGGATGGATGGATGACTGAAAGGGAGGATGGATGGATGACTGAAAGGGTGGATGGGTGGAAGGATGAGTGACTGGGTGGATGGATGAGTAAGTGAAAGGATGGCTGGATGGGTGAAAGGGTAAATGGCTGGATGGATGAGTGAATGGATGGATGGGTAGAAGAGTGGATGGATGAGTGTACAGATGGATAGGGTGAAAGGGTGGATGGATGGATAATGGATGGATGAGTGAAAGGATGGATGAAGGGATGGATGAGTGAACTGATAGATGGAAGGATACATGATGGATAGGTTTGCAAATGGTTGAATATGTTTGGATATGGCTGGGCTTACTTCTAAGCTATTGCGCGACCTCTGATGTGCTTGTAAAACTTATCCAATTGTCCTGAAGTTTTGTCCTGAATTTTGACCTCCTGTCCTGAATTTGTGTCCTGAATTTTGACCCTTTGTCCTGAATTTTTACACTCACGTCCTGAATTTGCACCAATGCCAGTTGGTCACCCTAACATGGAGTGATGCCAACTGCTGACCTCTACCTGCTCGGAGAGTGTGGCGAGGAACTGGGTGCTTTTTTCTCTGTCCCCTGGGCAGTGGCAGCTGTGAAGCACCAACATCATGACAGAGAACAGAGACAAAAGCAGATGGAAGGTGAGGAGAGGTGCTTGTGTGACGGCCAGCCGTAACTGAAACTCCATGGGCTGCGCCTTCGCCCATACTGGCCTCTGGCGCCCAAACCTGCCATGCCTTGCAGGAATGGGTGTGTGATAGAGCTAATACGTGGACTACAAATACTGCCCTAACGTCTGGAGGGCTCCCCCTGTCAGTGGATGCTGGCTGCCATAAATCTATCGCCATTTTGCTAAGAAAGCTAATCCTGCTCTACTTTGAAGTCACTATTAGGGACAAAAGGCCTTGGGTATGGGGAGGTGTTGTTGTGCCCTTAAACGGATGGCATATGGGCCGGGCCCAAGGACTTGATTAACTTTAAACAGATATATCTTGCGACAAGAAGATGTAGCTAAAAAACAAAGCCTGCACCCTGTTTTATCTCCTCAGCCAGACAGGCCTCCATTGCAGGAGGCCGCTTGTTGATATCACAGTGTCAGATCATGCTGAAGGGTCAAGACCTGCTTGAAGATCTGCTGTGTTTTTTTAACTTAACAATTTTTGGAAAGCATAAGCAGAGACAGTCAATCAATATGGTACACTGTTATTTATTCACAATGAACCCGTAAAATATATTCTGCATATACATAACATTACTTATTTTCATATGGTTTTTGCCTCAACATGTGAGGGGGAAGGGTTTGGGAGGGAGGACGGAAAATGGTGAATTATCATGCAAGATGGATAGGTAGTGGGAAAAGGGTAGAGTGCTGGTCTTGAGACCCTCATAAAAAGAAATTGATAGCTGGCTTCTCATAGAGCCACAAAAAATGCAAAAAATGTCATGAGATTTATTAAACCATGCTTAAAAGCCTTTGTAAACATATTTTGCGGAAGTGTAAGCTGGCAATTTTGGAAGTTGTCGACGTTTCGACCCCACAGTATTCTAGGTGTTTGAGAAACCTTAAAACGGGTCTTCCTCAGGACAAAGGGGTGAGGGGTGTCACCTTAAAGGAGCTTAACGGCGGGGTAATCATGGCCAAGTGGGCACGTGGGCTCCACAGCGATGAGAACGGAAAATGCATGTGATTTACAAGGGAAGGAAAAATCGCACGTCCCTTCAAGGAGATGATCAATCAAAGACCACCGTAGTTGGCCTGCCCAAATGCAACAGTCTGTGGGCGGAGAGCAGGATCTTCCGATCTGTGTTGGTCATCCCGAGATGCCGAGATGGCGATTTCTTCTAAGGGACGTGCGATTTTTCCATGCTTGGGACATGGATGTTCCCATTCATCCTCCCATTGAGGATTTTAGAGCAATCCTAGATTTACAAAAACGAGTAAACCAGGGAATGCATCAAAATGCCATGCCTTTCGAGGTCAGGCGTACTAAGACAACTTATGTTCATTTAGCCTCATTTCTTCCACTTTCTATGTGTGCTGCACACAGAAAGAGGAAAAAGCCTAAAAGAATTGTTTTGTGCAGGAAGGTGTCCCTTCCAGCACAAACGCAATCCTGACTAAAACAGGCGCCCTTGCACAATGACCCAAGGGTGCCTGTGTTAGCGGTAGGCTGCACTCAGTGTGCCAGCGAAGGGAGAGAGCAGGAATGCATCATATCTTAATGGATATGGCGCATTCCTGCCTTTGCCCTGTAACACAACTCAGTGCAGCAAATTGTCTTTCCGCATTGCGTTGCGTGACTTGTTAGTAAATCTGCCCCACGGTGTCTATGCAAACTGATGATATGCTGACCTACCTCTGAGATCCAGAGGGGTGAGTTCTAATACTGATGCATATAATAGAAAGGTATGGGAACATATCTAGTTTCCAAATTAACTATGAAGAATCCAAAACTTTTCCCTAAATAGGAAAAGTAACTGGGATGCTGCGACACTGGTTAGTCAATGAGAGCTAAGTAGCTTTATGCATCTACAAATATGCCTATTTCGTGTTAAAAAAAGGGCAGGTACAGGACCAAATGGGGAGAGCAATGGCTACCCTCCGAAGCACAGTAAAATTGTGACCTGTACACCAGTTATCAAGCCTGGGCCAAATAACTTTGATCACAATGGTGGTTCAACAAGATATCTTTACATACTGCAAAATACAACGGGTCCCAGTCCAATGGGTGTATTCCGAGAACTTGATACCGTTATGGGAAAACTAGTATGGGCTGGGGGAATAGCAGAGTTAAGCTGGAGATATTACATGGGAATAGAGTGGACTAGGACTACCAGATATGCTCCTAAACTATGCTGGTGCCCAGCTGCAACACGCAGTACATTGATTGGATGACCAGTCTAACTGGGAGAAGACACTGCCATCTTGGACATACCTGCCAGGCATGCTGCAAAAGCATTAATGATGGGTAACACCATATCAGCAGAGTATCCGTACGCAGTTCGTTAGGTAGCAAATGTACGCGAGAAAGTTGTCCAGATATACCCAGGAAGCCTCCCTTTGCAGTAGACCCGACACTAGACACTATGGATTATCGGATCTTTTAGAAATATTATGAATGAGATGAGTGATCTCTACATCAGTAGCAAATGTTCTACTTTTAAAGAAGACATTTTTGTTGTTGGCAGAGGGTAATTCTTGCAACATGCCAAAACAGCCCAAGTAGCTAAAGAAATCTGGATATCCTTCCCTTTTCCAATACTCGCATCAAGGAAATTATTTTAGGCCTGGGTGGAGGACGCAAATTAATCAGAAATAAGGCATTAAGACAAGATAAAGGCATTGGTGTGGCTTATATTAACAAACTATAGTCAGACACGCCCAGACCAGGTAACAGAGAAGGGATGGGTAGAGGCCTGTGAACAGGTTATTCACAAATGTTAGATAGAAGTTCACACAATTTAATTATTTACATAGAACATACCTTACCCTACAAAAACTAAAATATATCCTGATAGTAACGTGTCCTGTAAAAGCTGTGGAAAGTTGAAGATGGGATTAGTATGGGACAGTCCTGTTATACAAAATATTCTGGATAAAGTGGTGAATGTTCTGAGAACAGTAACAGGCAATCTACTGGAAAAACAACGAAACATTGTCTGCTAAGTACTTATCCCGTAAAGAAGAAAAATAAGATGAAAAAATAATTTGAGTCATTGGATACAGTGTTGGCTAGGCAACAGGTCGCTATTGATTGGAAATGAGAAACTTCAGCCAATGTATGAAAGCTGGAAAAAAGAGGTTCTGGAATTGGCAATGGCTGAGGCACAACATATTACATTTACATGCATTGATCAAAAAGTGATAAAAGATTTAGTAGACTGGTCAGGAAGGCTACGATGACTGACGGACCCTCCAGACACACGTCCTCCTTGAACAGTAAACTCCTTATGACATCAGATGTGAATTTGAACACTTCACGTGGGTGAAGCAGAGGAATACTTGACAAATGTAACCCGGTTATACTGAATTGGGGTTTTATTCTATAACACTGGACATCTATGTGCCGATGTCATTTGGAAGCCACAAACAGAGCACTGATTTATTGAGTTGCAATTTAGATTATACACTGTAAAAGCCTAATCAACAGATTAAAAAAAAGGTTTAGACAGACCCAAAGCATTTATTGACATGAACAATACCTCTTTTTCTAGAACACCGAGCATTTACTATGGCCGCACCTAAAAAGGCATATAGGTACTAAACCTCTTCCAATTGTAGTTGTCAGGCAGCTGACAAAGTAAAACCTCATTTCTATTGTATTTATCTAATAGTTCAACATTTAATACCCCTTAATAAGGTGTTTGCCATAGAGGTCACAATGTAAAACCCATTCTTACAGTACTTTAAAAAAAACTGTTTTGCAACACAGTGCAAGGGTGACTGCGTCGCAGGGAAGGATTGTTTGACACCTTCCTGCACATAAACAATCCATAATGGCGATTTGTTACTTCTATGTATGCTGTATTCTGCAGCACACAGAGAAGCAGCAAAACGTCATTATTTAATGATTGTTTTTGTGCAGGAAGGGACACCTTTCTGCACATAAACAATCCTTAATGGTGTTTTGCTCTTTCTATGTTGTGCGATTCTAACGCCTGCTCTTGCATGGTGTTAGTTTTTGGCGCTCCCTCAGATTTACACTTCCTTGTAAATCTGGGGCAGCGTCAAAAAGCAATGGGTGTTGCGGTGGAACGCCCACATCAACACCCATTGCATGGCCCTTTCCAGCCGCGTAGCTAGGGGGGGGCGGTCCGCCCCAGGCGGCACCATTTTGGAGGCGGCAGTGAAGTGCAAGCACACCTGCTTGCAGACAAACACACAGCGCAGGCGGTATGTCCCAGGCAGGGCCGTCAATCCTGTAAAGCGCGAAAGCGCTACCAATGACGGCCCTGGGTATCTGTTTGGCCAGCCCCCGCCCGCGCTGTAGCAGTGGCGCAGACTAGTGCGTGCGCAGTGCGCTCTCTTGAGTTGACTGTTGGTGCTTGCGTGCACTGGGCCTGGCCTGCCATCTGTGCCGCCTCGAGTCGAGTCGAGAGACACACCGACACCGACAGACAAATTAAGGTAAAGCGAAAATTAATTCCATTTGAATTTTTATCCAGCAACCCACTTGCCGAATTGACGTAACGTTTGTTCTTATACCTGCGTGTCTAGCATATCAGGGTCGTAACACAGGCCCACGCAGCCCCCGCATTGCGGAGGGGCCCGGCCATGCAGCCAGTAAGCACTTCACATCCGTCTGGGATGTGAAGTGCTTACATAACTTGTGTTAGGTTCCCCATCATTACACCTCGCTGTGGCCTCTTTTCCAAATTAAATAGTGCTCCGTGGGTCTTCGCTCTTTTAGGGTGGGGGCATGGGGCTGGTAACCATTGTGAAGCGCATTTCAGCAGAATTAAAAGTGCGCGCGTGAGGCATCCCGGAAATGACTAGAGAGATTGCGTGGCCACCGGCAATAATTTAATTTTGCCTTGTCCTGTTTCCTGCCGCCCATTCGCGCCTACCACTGGAGCTGCAGGGCAGGCATCAGGTGAGTGTTGGAGAGAGGAGCCTCAGAGGGTGGGGTGGGATGCATCCTGGGGTCATTAAAACGTAATTTTTTAGGTCCCGCAGCAGCCCTCGTGTTCCAGGGCCCCATCGGCTCTGTAGCACACACACACACAGAGGAGACACTGTTGTCTGCGTGTACTTTGAGGTTTCCTCGGGGAACGAACGGACGCTCACTTTTGAAGTAATTGAGGCAAGTTTTGTTGCTTTATTAATGTCGGTGGTTGCAGCTGCAGGAGGTGGGCATTTAGACTCAGTTTTAGGGACTGGCATTTCCTCACGTAACAGAGGGAGAGAGGCCCGAGTCGTCCTGAGGTTATGCTCCAGATTGATTTTGCCGTCAGGCAGGCCACACTTTGCCTGGCAATATGTGTTTTGTTTTTCGGTCAGCCATTTGTTTGTAGTTGCAGTTGGGGCCTCACATATGCATATCCTGTTGGGGCCCTCCATGTGCGTTGCAGGGGGGCCCCCTCAAGTTTCGTTACGCCACTGTAGCATATATTGCAGTATTATACCTCAAATTGTACTTTGTTTTCTCTTGTAACCTAACCTGCACACTTGTCACTTTTTCCTCCTGTAATGCACTGTTTGCTACCTCATTTATTTTGTTTGCTCACGCACAGCTCTGTGGTCCACATAGGCTCCTGCTGGGTGGTGAAGAGGTACCATTTGCACTCAACTGGAGCCTTATTGAGTTAGGCAGCAAATTATTCACTTACTGTACAGTCGATGCACCTAGTAGTGCTCATTATTTTTTCTGTGGTTTTTGGAACATTTTATTACAAAAGTATACACAAGCAGCTAAATTAAAATGAATTTTGGAAATAAGTAAGTAAGCAGCATACTTTGCAACCGGTAATGATATAGGGGTTCTACAGGAGCATAATATAAGCAAAAGCACGAGCTCAGCCTCATAAGACAATATAGGAAAGAAATTAAAGATAGCAAAATAAGTAAAAGAAGATAGATGGATATGGTGATTCAATCATGATTTGTTGTTGGACTTTGATATATGATGCATAGGGGTAGTAGGTGATTGTAGGCTCGTTGATGGAATCTAAAGTCCCTAGGTGGACAGGAGTGGGAACTTGATAAGCAGCCATAAAGGGTGAGATGGCATTGCACTAGTATTTGCGTATTGTTTAGTAGATGTGGGAAAGTGCCTTATTTTAGATCGTTCCTAAATCTTAGGTATTCTAAAAAGTTGTAAATTAATCTAGGAAACATGTCTCATGGTATATTAGCTGCTTGGAGTGAGAAGGGTGTCATTTCCCCTCTTGTGGAAAGGGGAGGTGTCTAGATACTGACTCTAGGTTTTGGTCATGGACATTCATGTCTCATGTAAGCTCAGTAGGTGATTTTGTGGACCATGCCAAGCCCTTCGAAGAAAATCCTCTGAGAAACTGGGGACTATTGGAGGTGTGACATACGTTACTAAGCTCTGTGGCTGTAAGATGTAGAAGAAGCCTTACTGCTGCCTTTTGTACATGCTGGGTTTTGCACTTGAGTAACAGAGCAAGGCCTACATACAGTCCACTGGATTCTTCTATTTCTGTCACTATGCTGGGTAATATGTGGAGATCTTAATCCTGGAAATTTATGTAAGGTTTTTATTCAGTAGGGTCTTGAGGAAGAAAAAGGATTCTTTCCATATTGTTTTGACGTGTTAACGTGTGAGATGAATAGCTGGATGGAGATAAGGATGGATGGAGAGAAGAGTGAGTGTGAGCGTAGCTAGGTGGGGTTGGTCCGCCCCAGGCGGCACTATTTTGGGGACGGGGCTGTCTAGACCTGGACCGTGTCATGTATGTGCATGTAACTTGCATGATCGAGGTAACTATTAGCGGCGATACTACGTGTCTCTCGGACCTCTTTCAGGTGCTCGCCGTCCTTTTTCCCGAGCACCCTCCCAGGGGGGCGGCAATCTGAAGGATAGCCCCGGGCGCCACAAGCTCTAGCTACGCCCCTGGCCCTTTCACATTTAGTGATGTGTGTAAAGGGGCCGTATTCACAAGACAACCTTAAGCCACAAAAAGTGGCTTAATGCCGCGTTGTAAAAATAGAGAAGGGCATAGCGTCACCAGAACGTTGCTAAAGGTAACGTTCTGGTGGCTCTATTTGCTTGTAAATATACCCCATAGTGTCCTCTGCCCCCATACACCAGCCCATATTTGCAGTCCAGTCCCCCTATCTCAGAACCACAGCTGAGTAATGCCCACAATTAGGGCCACATTGTAGAACAGCAGTATATATTTCACAACGGTCTGATCCCCCCCAAATCTTCAGAGTTACCAACACAGGGCGAAGGTCCACTGCTACTCCTGGTGAGATGCTCCTCCCCACCTAGGTTCACAATGTTTGTATGTGAGGGCAGTCCCACAATGTGTAAAGCATCATTCCCATATGGCCGCACACTTGTAGACATTTATCATTGTCTGTTTTCCCCAAATGGAACAACCTTGTCCTGGTAAAGTATGTCCTGTACAGTATCTTAAACAGCACCAAGCAGAACTCTGCCCTGATGGCTACCTCGCATGGGCATCGAGTTGCCTCATCTCCTATCCTCTAGGATACCCAGGTCTCTTTTCCATCTCTCTTTCAATGCCTATAAGGGGGGCTGGCAATTTGATATAAGTGCATTATAGATCTGGGAAATTGTATGTCTTTTAATGCCTGGAAGTGGGGCTGGCAATATAATATAAGTGTTTCATATATCTGGGAATTTGTATGTCTTTTAATGCCTGGAAGTGGGGCTGGCAATATAATAGATCTGGGAAATTGTATGTTTATGTATGGGGGCTGGAATCAAAATAAGGCGATCATTGGAGTTGTGTGGCACTCTGTTTAAGCTACGTAATTCAATGTAATGTTAATTTGGGTGCTGATTGGTATGCTCCCACCTTGAGCTATGTATGGGGGCTGCCAGCAGCCTGTATTCCAGAGACATTTACTCAGCAGACTCTTGAAATCTGACGCTTCTTAGGACTGCTTGTTGTAGTTGTGAATTTCGGGAAATGTTGGCTGGCTGTTAGCTCGTACTTATGCTATAGTTTCCTGAAAGGAAGGAATGCACTTGTGTCACACACGTCACCCAGTTTGGATATCCTCTGCATATCCTACAGTCTCTGTCCCTCCAGGGTTTTAAGTTCCGCTAGTACATCCTATTCCTACAGAGGGGAAGCCAGCGTCACCCTCCCTTCCCATGTATTGTGTTGCATTCTTCCTTATTTCGCTCACAAGGTCTGTTGGAGACAGGCACACATGGCTCATATTATACAATTAGCGTACGTAGACCCCTGAGTCTATTGCCCTCATGGTGCCACCCCCGCCGGCTCCTGCTGGGAAGCAAAAAGCCCACCTGTTCATCACTTGTACCTGGACTGCCCAGTAGCAGAGTTGTAGCTAAGGGAGCACTATTTCTTCCTCATAATGGCCTCTGGTCAGGGTGGCCAGCTCTGATCTTGGGGTATTCCTGTTTCAATGCAGCATTTGTGTTGCCACATCCACAGAGTGAAAAAAACCATAGGCACCTTGAACGTCATATTTTATAGGCCATAAAGGAACAAGGGTAGCATCACCATTTTATATAGGGTAACCCTGCCCATGAGCAAAATGGGGAGACCCGGCCAATGCTCCACGTCCCTCTTGTATTTCTCTACGATCCACACCAGGTTGTGTTTCTAAAACTCTGCAGGGTATATTTTTACATAAATGGCTTAGTAACGATTACCCGCCTACGCCCACAAGAAGGGGTTTTCCCTGACTGTGATGGCACTCATGGGGTACTCAAAAATGCCATTGATTTATGCCACCCCTGAATATTGTCTAATGTGTTAAGGATCTCAAGGACCCCAGGAACCCAAGTTCAGCAACATCATCTGCAATGAGGAGATAACATCCTCTCAATCCAGATCCCAGCACAGACCCTGAATCTGTGTATCTGTCCTTACTCAACATACCCACAGTTCCAGCGCCAGGGTGAACAAGAGAGGGATAGTGGACAGCACTGCATGGTCCCCTTCTCCTGACCAAACTCTTCTATAGAAGCACTTTACTGACCCGTACTCTGGATGTGGGTTTTGTTTATGAGCACCCACAATATGAACCCCGGGCCAATACTGCAGGATCGCAAATAGATATGGTCATTCCACTTAAACTTCGGCAACTGAAGACAACATGATCTCTGGTTGATGCAAGAAGTGGCGCCTTGCTAAGCAGCCAAAAAGACTTCTAAGATTGAGCAGCATAGACTTTAGGGGCATGTATGTGGATTGGTTGGGGCTATTAATTTATGAATTACCCATAAGAGGCGGTTTGCCAAGACTTTAGCTAACACCGTAACCTCTGTGCTGAGCAATGTAACAGGTCTGTAATATGAACATTGCTCTTCTGCCTTACCCTGTGTATGAAAAAGGAGTACTGTTGCTAATCTGAGGTCGAAGGGGAAGCACCCCTCATCCCTGGCCTTATACAGCATACTTCAGAGAGGGTCAATCAGCCTTCCCTCCAAACTTCTCAAGTATTCTGGAGGGAAACTGTTTGGACTCGGATTCTTCCCTATCTTTAGTTGTTGGATCAGATTCTTAAATTGTTCCTGCCCCAGATCGCAGTCTAATAGTTACCCGTCTTACTTTTGTAGGATTCTAGTGGGTATATCTTTAACAAACCCATCTAACTTCTCTGGAGAGGCACATTGCATTAGCTGGTATATGTTGGTCAGATGTGTCGCAAAGGTTCAGGCTATCTCAGCTGCACTGTTGACTAGTAAGCTCTCCTCATTTTCTACTCTACGGATCCACCTTCGTCCTGCTTGTCATCTAGCCAGCCATGCAAGCAGTCTATCAACCTTGTTTCCCATCTTGTATAACTTATGTTGTGTTGCCCCTGACCAATCCCCCCACTCGTCGTTTATACTCATCCCTGGTGAAATAGATTTGATGCAAGGGGTAGGATGTTCGGAGCTCTCTGCCTACTATCTGCTCAGTCTTCCCTCTAAGGCTACTCTTTACCCAATCCCTTCTCCTTTTTCCCGCTATTTGTGAAATTAATTGACCTGCATAACTGTTTTTTGAGTTTCCCCGAGAATTATCCTGGAAGAAACCGATCTCATGTTTTCGTTAAAATACAGATCTGTATTAGTGGCCAGAAATGTCTTAGTATTCCAATCTTTGAACTCCCAGGGATCCAATCTCCACCCTGACTCTGTTGGGGGTGGGAAAACAGGGAAGTCGTATACAGACCGCAGTGTGATCCAATTTCCCCTTGCTGAATATTATATGTTCCTAAATCCGTGCTCCTGTGTTCCTCGGACTAAGAAGTAATCTAGCCTGGACATGGATCCGGTGGTGCCAGACACAAGAGTAATGCCTAACCTAAAGTTTTTCACCTCTCCAGAGCTCCATTAGGCCCACGGTTGAGGTAAAGGTTTGAAGCCATCTGTACACTCCGTCCCTCAGTGCATACGCCTCGTGATTCTTTGTACTTCTCCCCGCATTGCTAGGTTGAAATGTTCCCTACATTTGTAAGTGAGTCTGGCGATCTACTCAGCCAACCCCCCAATGTGCGCTATGTCCCAGTCTGCAGTCTTGGGGGTATATACTAGGAGGCCACTGTGAGCTTCTCACCCTTCTATTCCTCCGTCACTATGGCTTAACACCCCCTGGTTCTACCCATGTGGCCATGATTGCCAATGGGAGAGACTTTCATAACAATATTTCGACTACGCGGGAGCCAGACCTTAAATCGGAGTGAACCACATTGTTATATCTTCCTATTCCAAGAAGGCTCTAGTGGTTTCCCACTAGGTGAGTCGCCTGCAACAACAGAATAAGGTCAGGCTGGTGTCTGTGTAAAAGCTGTGACAGCACACCTCTCCACAGTTTTTTTCCCTAAACCATTCACGTCCAAGAAAGGATGGAGAGACCCTTCCCTAAAGGGATGGATCGGTCTTGCATCATGGCTGCAGTGCTGTACTATATAGTGCTCGCCCCCCTTGTATCCTACCCAACCCGATGTGTGCTCCCTGCTGTGTCAGACAACTCCCTCTCCCACTGAACTCCCCCCTTCCTACTTCCCCAGGCAACGAGTTTCCAACTACCCGCATCTTCAATACCCGAGATGTCTGGTGCCCTCCCCTAACATCAAACCTGTTACCATTCCCGCCACAACGTTTCGTCTCTCAGTCTCTGGGAGATAGGAACTCAGCAGGTTCTATATGAGGTGTGTCTTGCATACATGCCAACACTGCCACATAGGAAAGAGGGAGATTGATAGTGAAAAAAATCAATGAAACGTATTTCCCCATTGATTAACGAGGCACTTTTAGGGAGGAGAGATCTCAAATAAAGCCATTCTTAGCTTTAAAAATCGGGAGATTTCCAACTGAATTGGGTCTGTGCCCATGCATGCTGCAGCCTCATTGGCTTGTCAGCATAACATTACTGAGCATAGTCTGTGCAGTAGAAGCACTCTTTTTCAGCAGAATTACACAACTTTTGCCCAATCGAATTTCACCGTGTGGGCGCTGGCAATGCCCCGCTCTCTGTAGTGCTTCCGAAATCTCTTTCTCTGTACATCACGAAGTATGACCCAGCTGCGCTTCCAAACCAGAGCAAGGTACGCAGGGAAACTACAGCAATCCAACCAAGGCACAGCTAACATGCAGAAATCGTGCACTCCGGCTATGTTTTCGTACGCGAGGATTATGGCTAGAACATCGGGCTCAGATGGGACAGTCGTGCGTGAAATGCCTACGGGGAAACTAACATCTGAAACACTCAACGAAGGAGAATAATAACATGTTGCTGTTTGAAAGTCATAACAACATACTTTAAAATGATATGCAATGAATGTAAAAATACACCCTACGCAGACTGTTTTAAGGACAAATAAACTAACTGCAAACACAATAACAGCACTGTAGAGCTTGTTGGCAAAAACATTAACATGGCAACGAGTGAAAAAAATGACAGTGACTAAAAAGAAGCACCTCTAAAACCTGCTTCGGGCGTGTTCTGCAATCCATCAGAACAGGCACCAGGGTAACATGGGCAGAGTTCGAGCGGCGCGTCCCAACCCTGTCTTTATCTGGTCCATGCTGGACCCTGCGTAGACACAGCTCAGCAAAACCCAGACGGCCATTCACTCTCTTGCTCGTGAACGTGAGGGCTACAAGGAGGGTCACGCACAGGTCCGGTTCTAGAGGGTGGGCCGGGTGGGCCAGGCCCACCCAAACATGAGCCTGGCTCACCCAAGCATGAGACTTGGCCCTCGCAGTGAACCTGCCACTGACGTACAACAACAATAACAACTGTTCAGATAACTGGCGATTTACGATCCTGCTGCAGAGCAACCATTTGTCTTTTGGTAGTTTTTAAATGCAGATAAACTGAATTTTAATAGCTCAGTGGGTTACTACCTCTGTCACAGATATCCTTGTGTTACTTGCAGTCCAGAAGTTACTATTCTAACATAGGACAGTGACCTATGAAATGTCATCAAGGAGCTGAATATAAACTTCGCTTTTTTTTGTTGTGATATGGTTAGAGCTTCTACATTCTTTCAACTTTCTAATGTTACTAAAAAGAGTTTTTTTGGGCAGTTGTACCTTTTTATCAGTAAAGCCAACCCCCAAACACTGGAGTACTCTTTAAATCTTGAGTTTGTGCTTCCCCAGACCAAACCCTTGTAAAATATATTGCCCACCAGTATGGATGACATGTGATTTCTACACCTTGTAATCCTCATTGGCTTATGTGACATTCCCCGTAGACTGATTTATTGTCTCTGTATAATGTGTGCGGTTATGTAAAGTACTGTGACACCCAACACTGATATGAGTAGCGCTATACAACAAATGGAATGGATATGAGAGAGGGGCAATGGTGAGTTGAAGGGCACTAGTGGAGGGTGGCAGTAAGGGAATCCAAGTAGGAGGTCATGGGGTTGGGGGCTACGGAGAGATGAGGGGCGCTGGTGGGGGGTGGCAGTGAGGGAAGTCGAGGAGGAGGTCACGGGGTGGAGTAGAACTACAGAGAGATGAGGGGCACTAGTGGACGGTGGCAGTGAGTGAGTCCGAGGAGGAGGAGACAGGTTGGGGGGAACTACGGAGAGATGAGGGGCGCTGGTGGAGGGTGGCAGTGAGGGAATCTGAGGAGGAGGTCATGGGGTGGGGGGAACTACAGGGAGATGAGGGGCACTGGTGGAGGGTGGCAGTGAGGAATACAGAGGAGGAGGTCATGGGGTGGGGGGCTATGGAGAAATGAGGGGCACTAGTCGAAGGTGGCAGTGAGGGAAGCCGAGGAGGAGGTCACAGGGTAGGAGGAACTACAGAGAGATGAGGGGCGCTGTTGGAGGGAGCAGTGTGGGAAGCCGAGGAGGTGGCCATGGGGTGGGGGAACTACAGAGAGGTGAGGGGCACTGGTGGAGGGAGCAGTGAGGGAAGCCGAGGAGGTGGTCATGGGGTGGGGGAACTACAGAGAGATGAGGGGCGCTGGTGGAGGGAGCAGTGAGGGAATCTGAGGAGGAGGTCATGAGGTGGGGAGGCTACAGAGAAATGAGGGGCACTGGTGGATGGTGGCAGTTAGGGAATCCGATAAGGGGGTCATGGGGTGGGGTGAACTACAGAGAGGTGAGGGGCACTTGTGGAGGGCGGCAGTTAGGGAATCCGAGAAGGAGGTCACAGGGTGGGGGGAACTACGGAGCAATAAGGGGTGCTGGTGGAGGGTGGCAGTGAAGGAATCTGAGGAGGAGGTCATGGGGTGTGGGGGAGCTACGGAGAGATGAGGGGCACTGGTGGAGGGTGGTAGTTGGGGAGTCTGAGGCGGAGACCATGAAGGGGAGGGGCTATGGAGAGATAAAGGGCACTGTTGGAGGGTGGTAGTTGAGTTATCTACAGAGAAAGAGGCAAAAAAAGAGGTCAAAAAGACTTTGCGCCAGCACTAAAGCCGGCCGATTAGAACAACCGTGGAGCATACTTTAACATGCATGCTAATTACTGCTATATTCAATGTTTCAAGTTTGAAGGTGATTTTACTATTGTTTTTTACTGGGAATAATGAAAGTGGAACTGAATGGTGGCTGATATGCGGCTGGGGAACACGGTCAGCTGTGAAATAAGGTGTAATGGAGAGGGGTGGTAGAAAAGTGGATAATCAAGCCTGTAAGGGAGTGTGCTGCAGAGTCGGGTGTCAGGTGGAGGTAGTAATGGAGAGGGCTTATCCCTGAAGGCTCGCACAGAGGGAGCCCCAGTAGTGTCACTTGCTTGATACTCCCACCTTAGAAACCTCCCCTTCCCATCAAAGGGACATTACATGGAAGAAAAGCACTTTTGAGAGTGATAACATTTAGAAAGAGACTTTGAAAAGAGTGCGTTTTACTGTGCCTTGTAAGACTAAGGAGAGAAAGGAGGGCCCAGAAGCAGGCCTGGCTAGATATATAAGCGATAAATCGGGCCAGCAGTGGCCCACCCAAATGTACCTTTGGCCCACCCAAATAAATATTCCTGGAGCCGGGCCTGGTCACGCATACGGGGAACTGCTAAGCAGACTTAACAGAGGCAGACAAGATAAGCATGTAGGCATACCTAACACAGGCAAACAAGATAGATACACGCGCAGGCATGCTTAACCCAGGCAGACAAGATACACGCGCAGGCATGCTCAAAACAGACAGACAAGATGCACATGCAGGCATACCTAACACAGGCAGACAAGATAGATACACGCGCAGGCATGCTTAACACAGGCAGACAAGATGCACACGCAGGCATACCTAACACAGGCAGACAAGATAGATACACGCGCTGGCATGCTTAACACAGGCAGACAAGATGTACGTGCAGGCATGTTTAACACAGGCAGACAAGATGTACGTGCAGGCATGTTTAAAACAGGCAGACAAGATGTACGTGCAGGCATGCTTAACACAGGCAGACAAGATAGGTGCACACGCAGGGATACCTAACACAGGCAGACAAGATAGATACACGCGCAGGCATGCTTAACACAGGCAGACAAGATGTACGTGCAGGCATGTTTAACACAGGCAGACAAGATGTACGTGCAGGCATGCTTAACACAGACAGACAAGACGTACACACATGCAAACTTAACACAGACAAGACATACACACAGGTAAACTTAACACAGGCAGACAAGACGTAAACACAGGCAAACTTAACACAGGCAGACAAGACGTACACACAGGCAAACTTATCAAAGGCAGGCAAGATGCACATGCAGGCATGCTTAACACAGACAAAAAAGATACACATGCAGGTATGCCTTACACAGACAGACAAGATACACAGGTAGGCATGCATAACACAGGCAGGCATGCATAGCACAGACAGACAAGACGCACACGCAGGCATACTTAACATAGGCAGGCAAGATGTACATGCAGGCATGCTTAACACAGACAAAAAATATACACACACGCAGGTATGCCTAACACAGACAGACAAGATACACAGGTAGGCTTGCATAACACAGGCAGGCATGCATAGCACAGACAGACAGACAAGATGCACACACAGGCATGCTTAACACAGACAGACACGACACACACATAGGCATACTTAACACAGGCAGACAAGACGCACACACAGGCATACTTAACACAGGCAGACAAGATACACAGGCAGGCATGCATAACACAGGCAAGCATGCATAGCAGAGACAGATAAGACACACACACAGGCATACTTAACACAGACACACAAGATACACATGCAGGCAGGACTTTAAGTGGGATGATAAACCTGGGGGGGGTCTCTCAAAGGGGCGTGGCCAATGTAATTGAGGGCGTGGCTTAAAACACTTCAGCTAAAAATCTGTGCTCAGCATAGTGTGCCGCCAGACTTGTATTTTGCTGTTTTTGAAATTGCATCCAGATATATCATGCAAGTAACATCATACCTACAACAAGTCATGACTATTGGCTTTGTCAGTGTTAGTTTCATAAGATAAGTAAGCAGCAACTATGACTTTTATATAATATTGAAAAAAAGCTTCCATTTAAAGCCCTGGTGACACCAGACAATGTTGTTGCTCCTGAGTTTCAAAAAGAGAAGGGCAATACAGAGAACAAAATGACTCTCTTTAAATGATTTCCCTTCTCTTACAACACTCACCTGGCATGACGTCATGCCATAACTTCTCCACTAGTGAGAAGTGAGCAGTGTGAGCAGCGCAAACCCATGTGCCTGCTGTCACTGCAGTCCGGGAAAAAACGGACCGCCTGTACCAGGGCACTAAACAGCGCCCGGTAGAGTCCTTTTAAAAACTGTCGGTGCTCAGCACCGGTGACACCCGGCCCACTTAAAGCCCTGCATGCAGGCATGCTTAACACTGACAGACAAGATGCACATGCAGGCATTTTAACACTGACAGATAAGACACACGTGCAGACATTTTAACACTGACAGATAAGACACACGTGCAGGCATGCTTTACACAGACAGACAATATACAAATGCAGGCATGCGTAACACAGACAGACAAGATACACATTCAGGCATACTTAACACAGACAGAAAAGATGCACGTGCAGGCATGCTTAATACTGACAGACAAGGTACAAGCGCAGGCATGATTAACAGAGACAGACAAGATACACGGGCAGGCATGCTTAACACAGACAGACGATATACATGCAGGCATACTTAACACAGACAGACAAGATACACATGCAGGCATACTTGTGCAGCAGGCCTCAGCTACTAACACACATTCAAAGGCAAGCACTAGATGTCTAAAGAGAATTAATGCAATATAAGGCTGATTTTGAGTTGCAAGGTGCAAGGGTCCTGAAATGACCATGGCCAGAGTCACTGATTAAGAATGGTAATTGCACCCTTGTAACCACGTGGACCCGGAATTACCAGGTCCATTTCCACATTCCACATTCCTCATTCTGGGGAGTTCTCCGCTTCCATATACTACCTGCTCTGAGACTGACCCTTCCGACCACTCACAGGACACTCAAATGCAGCCACGATAAACTAAGCAATGATCCATACCATAGTTACCCACTTCATCAAACAATCTATTTTTTTTAAATAAATGTTTTTATTGTTTTTTAATAAGACATCAAAACAACTCAGCAGATATGTCTCAGTCGGCATCCATCTGTTACGAGTGACAAGATTTACAAATGATAAGGAAACAAAATTGCACAATCCGTGTCCAATAACTATGTATTTGTTGACAGTCCCACAGCGTATGGACGAAGGAGCCTCTGGCTGCACTACATCACAGATACTCCGGCATCTCCGCTCTGCCCATCGCATGCAGTTTTGCCCAGTCGTAGTATACCCTGCGTAGGATTTTGAACTGAACCACTCACAGTCTTAGCTTAATCACCACTTCTCTAGGGAGCATCAGTGCCATCTCCCTGTCTATATCTTCTAGAGTACCTACAAGGTCTTCCCACTTGCCCCGGAGCATCGTTAGCCTGTCAGGCATATTATTTATTAGAGTTTTGTTGGTCCAGAAGACCGCTTTCTCCTGCATCTCCTCCCGTAGTAGCCGACCCTCTAACGGGGCATATTCCGGGAGATCTACAATATCAGGTTTCTGCGCCCGCCATGCATGTCGGAATTGAACGTATTGATAGTGCTGTGTAGCCGTCAAACTATATTCCACTTCTAGGTCTGTGAACGTCATCAGTGTGCCCTGTCGTGTTATGTCTCCCAAGGTAGTGATGCCGATAGCATCCCAACCGTTAACCCCATCAATTTTGCAAGTTCAGGTAACCGTCTACCCTCCCATAGGAGTGTGGCTCTCGTTAGCCTTTTTTCCCATTGCATAACTCGTTCAGCCCCTTTCATGCCTCAATCGCTCTATGCGGTGCTGGTAGTAGGCTTCTCGTCCCTTGGCCCCCATAGATGTAGTGGAAGTGTGAGCGTTTACGAAATTGGAGTCTCTCTATAGCATATGTGGGGTGGTCCTGCAGTGCATGTCCCCATTCGTTGATAACCACAAGGTATGCCGCCCTATAGTATGTCCTAACATCTGGTAAAGCAATTCCCCCATTGTATTGGCTACGTTGCAAAGTTCGCAGCGCCACTCGGGGGTGGCCTCAGTCCCACAACAGAGTGCACAGTTCCAAGTTAATGGTATTGAAGATTGCCTCCGGTATTTTATAGCACGCAATTTGAAGGCAAACACTCTTTTTTGAACATCTTTGAAGGATCAAAGTAACAATAATGGATGGATGTTAATGCTCGAAAATAGCATTTTAAAAGAAGCACATGTGAATCTACAGCTCCACATTCCAAGGACAGATGGTTACTGGGTAAGTAACATTATCCGTTCGAGGCATGTGAGCTGTAGATCACATGTTTTGCATAGACTATACAGCAGTAAACTCCCAAAGCGGTGGCTAACCTGTAGCTGTTGCAGTTGTTTGAAAAAGAGATTAAGTACTGCCTGGCCTACATTAGCTTGTTTCCTCACTAACACATATACACAACAGTACTTGGTGAATGTGTATGGTGTAGACTATGCGGCTGCCTTACAGATGTCAGCTATGGGAATATTCCCTAAGAAGGCCAAAGTAGCCCCTATTTTGTGGGTGAAATGCGCTCTAGGTGGTATTGTCAAGGTTATTTTTGCTATCACATAACATGTTTGGATACATTTCACGATCCATCTTGCAATACCTGATTTAGAAATGGGATTGCACTTGTGTTGTGGCAAAAAAACAACAAAGAGTTATTTTGTCTTAGGAAAATCTTTTGTTCTTTCCACATAATATATTAGAGCTCTTTTCTCACATTGCAGCCAAGACCTGGAACGAGCTAACAACAGACATCAGACGCACCCCTTCCCTGAACACCTTCAGGAAGACTCTCAAGACCTGGCTCTTCGGCTAAAGAGATCTGCGGACCTCCCCCCCACCCCCCCCAGCACCTTGAGACCTTCACGGTGAGTAGCGCGCTTACAATTCCCCTGATTGATTGATTGATTCTAACATCTAGTGTGTGTAGAGCTCATTCTGCTACATAATCAGGTTGAGAAAGATTGATTGATTGATGTGAAAAGCAGAAACCACTTTAGGAAGAAATTTGTGATTGGTTCTAAGAAGCACTTTGTCTTTGTGACGTTGAAAGAAAGGCTCTTGTATAGTTAGTCCCTGGAGTTCACCAACTCTCCTTAAGGAAGTGATTGCAATATGAAAAGCAACCTTCAATGTGAGAAATTGTAGTTGACACTTGTGCACTGGTTCAAAAGGGTGGACCCATAAGCCTCGTAAGGACTATATCCAAGTTCCATACTGGTGCAGGTGGGGCTCTTGGTGGTATTAGTCTTTTTAGTCCTTCCATGAAGGCTTTAATCACTGGTACTCTGAATGGAGATAAGTGTTGCCTGTTTTCTAAGTATGCAGCTCCTGCTGCTAAATGCAATCAAATAGATGTGTAGGCTAATCCAGATTGCTGTAAATGTAAGAGATAACAGAGGATGTTTTGCACTGCAGCATCAAGGGGAAGGATATTGTTATTGTTACAATGTATAACAAATCGTTTCCACATTGCTGCATAACATGCCCTAGTGTACGAGTTACTTACCTTCGGTAACAATGTATCTGGTAGAGACGATTCTAGGTGGGGGACGGCTGCTGGGACGACACCGACCTGGACAAGCGGGCCGACAGCTATTTCATCTGGCGCTCCCGCCGTGACTTCGGGTTGAGGTGCTGACAGACGTCGCAGTCCGTCGAGTCATGGTGCTCACCCAGACACCACATACAAATCGGGTGAGGATCCGTCGCCGACATCTGACGTGCACAGGAGCGTGAAAGAGAAGGCCTGAAAATAGGCCAGGACACGATCCGGATCCACGTTGCACGCGGAAAAGAGAAAAACTGATGTCAGAGCGCCGGGGTGGGGCGTAAGTGACTTGGCTGACGTCAAGCCGCGGATGGCGTCAGGGCGGAGGCACATGTTACCGCCCCCGGCACGCAGAGATGCTGTGGCAAAGAAAATTTTCCAGATCCAGTCTCACGCCTGGGGATAATTCTACGTTAAGGAATCTGCGGTTAGTAGCCTCTATCAGACAGTAGGTTTCTTAGCCTATTTTAGAATTTCATATAGTCTGTTGGTAATTGTAAATAACCAAACTCTATGACTTCAGGAGCCATATCACTATGTTGAGTTCTTTGGGATTTGGATGTCTGATTTCTCCATAGCTCTGAGTGAGGAGACTGGAGTTGAGTTGCAGCTTTTGGCGTGGAACTACTGAGAGCTCTATCAGGGTGGGTAAGCAAAGTTGACATGCCCATGTGGGAGCTATGAGAAGGAGTTTGAGGATTAATGTCTGAGCTTCCTAATTATCAGTGGAATGAGTGGGAAAGGTGGAAAAGCATAGGCAAATATCCCTGACCAGTTCATCCATTGGGCATTGCCTCTGGAGATCGGGTGTGGGAATCTGGAGGCGAAGCTTGGGCATTTTGCGTTTTGAGCTGTGGTGAACAGGTCTATGTGAGAAAATCCCCATTCCTGAAAGTAGGGAAGAAAAATTTGGGGATGATGTTCCCACTCATGGATTTGCTGTCTCTGTCTGCTGAGAAGGTCTGCAATTTGATTGTTTACTCCTCAAAGATGTTCTGCTAGGAGATACATTTTGTGATGTATGGCCCATTTCCAAATGGCTTGTGCTAGGTGTGAGAGTTGGAGAGAGTGTGTCCTCCCCCTGTTTTTGTATATAGTACATGACTGTCATGTTGTCTGTGTGGTCTAGGACAGTTTTGCCTATTAGGTGAGTTTGGAGGGCTTTGAGCGCTAGAAACACTGCTAGTAGCTCTAGGTAATTTATATGGAGGCTCTTGTACTTTAGAGTCCATAACTCTCGGACTGTGTGACTTTGTAGGTGAGCACCCAAACCAGTGAGCCGTGCATCTGCTGTTAGCACTGTCTGTGTAACAGGGTCGAGAATGGGCCGCCCTTTGGATAGTTTTTGTGGGTTCCACCACTGCAGAGAATGATGGGTGCGGCCATTTGCCAGCACTAGATCGGTCAACTGACCCTGCGAGTGGTTCCACTAACTTGTTAAGCTTTCTCGAATGGGGCCCATGTGAAGTCTTGCGTGGGAAACAATTAAAATGCAAGACGCATCATTCCTAGCACTTTCATGAATGCTTTTGCTAGTAATGATTGGTTGGGCTGAAATTGAGTGAGAAGGGACTGAATCCTGTGAATCCTGGCTGTATTGGGAGAGGCTAGAGTTTTCTGAGCAGCTATCGCAGCTCCCAAATAAGTTTATGTGCTGGAAGGCTGTAGTTGAGACTTCAACACATTTATTGTAATCCATGGTTGGTTGGTGAAGTAAGTGAATTGTGGTTTTACTGTGTTGGAGACACATTTGGTAAGTGCTGGTTTGATGAGCCAGTGGATTTGTTTTCTTCTCAGACTACTGCCAGATATTTGGTGAATACCCTGGGAGCAGTGGTGACTCCAAACGTTAGTACTTTGAATTGGTAATGATGACCCGCTATCAAGAATCTGAGGTATTTGCGATGAGCGGAATGAACTGGAATGTGGAAATATGCGTCTTTTAAGTTTAGAGTAGACATAAAATCGCCCTGCTGTAGAAGTGGGAGCACTTGTTTAAGTGTCACCATGTGGAAATGCTCTGACAGGATGTAGAGGGTTAGTTCTCTGAGGTCTAGACTAGGTCTAAAGGAGCCGTCCTTCCTCGGGATGAGAAAGTAAAGGGAGTAAACATCTGTTCCTTGCTGTTGTAACAGCCCAGGTTCTATGTTCCTTTGGACAGGAGAGATTGGACTTCTTGCTGAAGTAGATGTAAATGTTCTGGTGACATTTTGTGAGACTGCGGTAGAATGTTTGGAGAATGGTTGGTAAGCTCCAGGCAATAACCATGTTGGATAATTCCTAAAACCCTTTGGTCTGTGGTGATAATATTGCAAAATGGGGAGGAATTGTAGAAGAAGTCCCAAGTAATCAGGGGAAAGTGTAAGCACGGATTGTTGGGGGAGGAGGAATTACGTGGTGTAGAACCCCTGCCTCGAACTTTGTTGTTGTTGCTTCGGTATCCTCCTCTAAAGGAGCCTCTTGTAGCGGAAGATTGTGCCTTTGTAGGAGGCAGCAGTATTGTCTGAGGACACGACTCTCCACAGTAGAAGGAGTGACGAAAGGAACCCCAATTAAAGGGAGAATGCAGAGCTACCATGGACATGGCTACTTCTTGTCATTTTTCAGTGATCTACTTCGGGCCGAAAAGACGTTCCTTGTCAAAAGCAGTATTTAAAATAGACTGTTGTATTTAGGGTTTGAAACAAGAAATCCTCAAACATGCATGTCTTCTTAATAACGCACTAGTGTTGATTTCTCTAGCTGAGGTGTCTGCAGCATCTAAATCGCATCTAATTGAGGAATTGGATATGAGTTTCCCTTCCTGGACTAAATCTTGAGGTTTTGCTTTATGCTCATCTGGGAAGTGTTGTAGCAATTGCTCCATCTCGTCCCAGTGTGCCCTATCATACCTGGCCTGGGTGTTGGCAATGCACCAATGATTTGCTGCTTGGCTGCTACTCTTTTACCAGAGGCGTCTAATAGTTTTGACTGTTTGTCTGGAGGGGGAGCATCTCAAGTATTCTGTGAATTGGGCTGTTTACGGGCATTAGAGACCACCAATGAGTCTAGTGGTAACTGTCATATAATAAAGACTGGATCTGAGGGAGCAGGCTTGTATTTTTTTAATTCTTGAGGTGAGAATGCGAGCACACACTGGATCTTTAAAGATATAAGTAACTGCAAATTCCTCACCTTTAGAATATCCCAGCGTGCCAGACTGGATCCGGGAGCATTCGCATCAGTACTAAACACTGCTAGGAGGCTTATAAGCACCACCCCTGGAAAAGCCACAAATTGAAGGACCAGTGTGCAGAGCTCTAATATGGGACCCATTTCGATGGTAAGAAGAAACCACTCCACAGAACGGGGAGGTGGGAGGAGGGTTAGATAGAGTATGCAACAGAAGGAGCATTACTGAAGGTACGTAAATTCTTTTTCTAATGGCTATTTCAAATCACAGATGTCCCAACTTCAGTAGATACCAAAACTATACTTCCCACATGTGGAAGGTCTCTGGAGCTGGCTCAAGCTAAAACATCCTGCAGGACTGACCAGGCAAAACTGGGTGTGGAGAGCCTGACTTCAGCAACCAGTAATCAAGGTATGGGAATATATGTTCTCCTGAACGGCGAAGACACACAGCGTCCATCCTCATCACTTTTGTGACAGGCTCCAAGGAGACCAAGATTGCTGGGGAGGAACCTGTCTGCAGTAACCCAACTGGAGGCCCTTGTTGATCTGGGAGGCTGAAGGAATGCCAGAGAGAGCCGGAAGTGCACTGAAAATGTGCAGCATGGCCTCTTTAAAGACCTTGATTTGCTGCAGAGTCAACGGGGGCCTGGGAAATTCAGGGCAAATAAGGAACAACCAAGGAACCAGTTCCGTAGTTGGTGACCTCGAAGGGGTACACATTTCATTGTGGCGTCCTTGTGCCTTTTATTTGGAGTCAGAGTGATTAAATGCGGTTGAGTCCTGCTTCACTTTCGCATGCTTACGTTTGGACTTGGACTTCAACAGACTGGAGGACCTGGGGCTGTATTATGGTAAAGGCGCATTTTCATTTTTTGCACCTGGTGCACCTTTAAAAAGGTGTGCCAGGCGCAAACAGTGAAAATGGGCTTTATTACCGTGAATGTGCTGCCCCCAGGGCAGCGGCAAACTTGTGCTGCCCAGGGGCCTGCGCATTCTGGAGATAAACCGGCAGATGCTTTACAGCCGCTCTGTGTTTTCATTGTGCAGGCGGCACCCACCTGCACTTTTGAAAGGGATTAGAGATCTCCTTTCAGGCGGGTGCAGTCTCTGACTGCACCCGCTTGCAAGGGGATGTCTGGGGGGTCCATGAGACACCCTTTCCCCCCGCCAGAGCTTTGGAATCAGGAGATGCACTCACAGTGCATCTCCTGTGGACTTATTTGCCTCTGCGCCTGCGCCGTATTTAAGACGCGGCAAATGAGGGAATGCCCCCTGCAGATAGCACTGGTGCTTTATGTGCGACAGCGCTATTGGAATTACAGAAGGGGCCCCACAAGCGTCTGTGACCCCCTTCTGTAATACCAAAGTGCCCTGGGGGCATGCAAAGCGGGTGCAACACCCGTTGCGCCGCCGTGGCACTTTATATAATACGGATCCTGGAGTGTAAAATTGAACAGTTGAGGAAGTGGCTTTGGACCAGGATCGAGCCCGGGCCCACAACTTGGAGTGGGACCGAAGTGAAGACTCCAACTACTTCTTCTGTTTGGCAGCATAGAATTTTGCGCCCCAGTCCTGGATCACTTTCAGGTGCACGAGGGCACACAATTGTGCCCCGAACTCAAACACCAAAGACACCTTGTGCAGGGTTGTGACCAACATATTCTTCCTGCATTCATGATATAGCTTTAAATCTGCCATTATTAGTGGAGGCAGTGTTCCTCAGCACATTGTAAAACCATTTTAGGAGATATCAGAAAACTGACAATTTTGAGCATCGGAAGTCATGGAAAAGAAGAAACTAATGTCAGTGCTGAGTGTTGGTGCTTATATGCAGCTCTGCTCTGCCACTTCCAGGGCAGTGTGGTGCCAAAGCAGAGCCACACAATGCCACCTAGTGGCACGCAGGAGCACTGCTATGAAACAAACTACAGGTCTACTCTTGATCCTTGTGGGAAGGTATACGATAAGGAATATGCGGTTAGAAGTGCTCATCAGGACCAATTTGCCTGCAACTGTACTCATAGAAACTATTTCTAACCGATCAGGTACAATTTTTACGAGCGGTACTAATGGTGAGCTCAGAAAAGGTACAGTTAACTGCCTGCTGGTAATTCCTCAGTCAGCATAAGTACAGCTTTGGGGAATGCTATTGCCAACTGTGCGATTTGCTCCTCTCCAGGTGACAGCACATATTGCTGACCACTTTATCAATCCCCCCATCTGCAGCATCCACAACATTCACTTCCCTACTTTAGACCCCTATTGGGCCTGGCTTAGCTCATAGCAACTCACCACAGTGACCTCTGTGGCTACTGTAGCCTGCCTGAGCCCCAACACTCTCTTCCGATTCCATTTTTCCCCTGGGACACTGACATGCAATGCCCACTTCATTAGAAAGACCCGCCATTAGCGTTGCAAGCGAACTTCAGTACTCTGACACTAATTCAACCAAACACTCCTGCTCACCTCCACGTCTTGGTCGGCTCGTGCTCTGTTCTCCCTCACTCGCTCGAGCTGTTGCTGTGCCTCATCCAGAGCTTTGGACTTGTTCTTCATCTCCTCCCAGAGCACCTGCTTCTCCCACTGCGTCCGGGCAATGTACTCCTCCTGCTCCTTTTTGAGCTTCATTAGTTGCTTCATCTTCTCCTCCTCTTCCTCTAGTAACCTGTGGGGAGATGTTGAAAATGATCACTGGACTCTCAGTAACACTATCTCTGAGTAAAGGCTATTTCACTTTCTCTCCTCACAAAGTGTGTCACCACACTGGCACCTTCCCTCCCTGCACCCTCGGAGACCAGGGTTTGCACCTTTAGTTTGATTTCCACAACAGATCTTGGCATCCAATACTCCAAAGCCTGACAAGCAACAAGGAACTTTGACCCCTTAGACTAAGTGCCCTCCCACTCTTCCTGTGGAAATACGCGCAGCCACCTGCCCTACAACAGAAGCCTTCAAACCACACAGCCTTGGGGATGTGGTTACAATACACCGTTCAGTCAATTTGCATCTTTTTTTATTTTGGCTGTCACCCGCAAAGCCATAACTAGTTCTGGAACTATGTAGATTCTCTCCTTGCTGTATTTTGGGTGGCAAAAAACGAATCTTTCTTAGTGGAGAGGACTTGTCCCCAACTATGTGCACAAACCTGAGGTCCAGCTGAGAGAGATGTGAGAACCTGATTGAGTACAAAGGGCTCAAACTAGATGAGAGCTGCCTTCCCAGTGGGACCCAGAAGCAGTAACACTAATGTCTGTTTGGTGATCAAGTCGCCCTCTCTTGCGAACTGATACATTCAACTCTTAAAAGTCTGGCATTTAACAAACTTCATTGTGTGCCATGGGCTGTGCAGGTGTTGATTGGAGAAGGAAGCATTCCATCCTGAGCTTCACCTCCATCTCCTGTACTGAGAGCCAATCCCTCAGAATCACAGGGTCACTGTACCCCTTGTCTATGGGCTTCAGACCAACAATAGGGTACCTCCCTTGCACCCAAGCCTCTTGGGATGCAGAGCATTGTGTGGGTCAGACTGTGCTGATTTCAGTCTCTTTGATTTCACTACTTCAGCCCCAGTGGTGGCATGGTATTGTGGTACTTATCCTAAGCCCACCCTTCCCTAAATTTCAGTCCAATCTGGTCACTCCCAGTAGACAAGGACGCAGAAGCAGCTGAATGATCACTGCTTGGGGCATGAGTCCACATACCTTGACCTGAAGCATCTAATTTGGAGGTGTGAAAGCTTGAAGTTTCTAAAAATTGGGCAAAGAAAATTGTGCCATAACCTTTAGATTTTAATTTGTATTTTGAAATATCTCTTTATTGAATTTTTGTGTGGTATAGGACTTTCAAGAAAACCACATATCATGCTATGTTTACATAGCATTGGGGCATTTGTCTTTTATGAGTGGTAACAATAAACCAATGTAACAAACAAGGATCCGGCCGTCATTTACGGTTAACATTACCTCTAACTCAAGCTAGCGTGAGTACAATATGCTATCATCCACTGTCCCATATACGTCACCCCACTGGTGTGTCTTGCTTCAGAGAGAGTATATAAGCCTTGTGAGGGTAGCACCTTGTGCATTAATGACATCTTGTGATGCATTTGACTTGAATGGATGTCTAATACATATGGTTAATTGGCTTTTCAAATTGGTACTCCACTCCATAATGGTGGGCGTTAATCTGTTTTTGCTCTCAGTGTTGTAAGAATTGGGACCCAGCTGGTGTGCGCTGTACCCTTCCCGGTTGATTGCTGATTTGACCTGCTGATGGCTTGCATGCCATTCCCATGAGCCTCTTTGTGAGTATTAGAGCGAGGCCATTGAATCTATTAGTGCACTTTAGTTTTCTCAATTTTGGGACTATACCAAATAAACATGCGTGTGGAGTCTGTTTTATGCTTTTGTTAGTGAGGTGATGAATATTTCTTAGTATGTCTTCCCAATATTGATGGATTACCAGGCATCCCCAGACCATATGGTAAAAATCAGCTTCATGTGTATGGCGTCTACCTCAATTAGTATTAGCACCTTCTTATATGTTGCCTCTAAGTGCAGGAGAAAGGTAAGTCTGAAGTAAATAACAGAATTGTATGTACTTAAAGTAGGGGATTCTGGATACAGTTTTATAGTACTCTGAGCATTTTGCCCAAATGTCGTCACATCTATCCACTTCTATCTTGGTTCCCCATTTCAAGTTTAGTGTTGAGTTCTCACTTAAGTATAAAGGTGGGATCGAATTGTAGAGTAACAGAATGGCTTTTTATTATGTCGAATTGTAAGAAGGTGATGCAACTAGTCTGATCTCAGTGGTTCCGTCATGTCTAGTACCCATGTCTGTAATTAAGCCCTGGAGAGTAATTTATGGGCTAGAAATTACTCATAATGCGTCTGCAACTGCATCAACTGTCTCTTGTCATATTACCTTGTAATCTTTCTAAACTTGAGGCCTGATTTAAACGTTACCGGCATTCCGTCTGCCTTATTACAAGTGCTTTATTTCCTATTTTACTTGTAATACGACTGAAGGGATAGCTGCACATCTGGGATGGAGTACTTGTCTGCCAAACTCTACATCAGGTCCTTGGAGACACACATCTGCGGTCAGGGCCACCTTTAGGGCTGGTGGCGCCCGGTGCAACAATCACGTTTGGTGCCCCCACGTCCCATGACCGCCTCCTCTGATTCTCTCCCTACCACCTGCAAAAGTGCCCCTCTTCTCTCCTATCATAAGATATTGCTCAATACAGAGCCCCCCTGAGGTGACAGCGCCCCCCTCAAAAGGTAGGCGCCCAGTGACGCCGCACCAGTCGCACTGCCCTAAAGCCCGCCCTGTCTGCGGTGTTTCTGAGTATACCAGCACTCCGTTTGACAAATCGTAGGCAACTGTACCTAGCTACTGTTGATAACTTCAATAGCCTGGTAGTCAATAATTTCCACAGTAGTCAGTGCAGACGCAAACTCTCCCTCTCAGGGTTCCTGCATAGATCCAGCCATCCATTTCATCACCCACTGTAATTGGGCTGTGAAGTAGTAGGCTTCGTAATTGGTGCAAGTGACTCTAAAGTAGGGTCACTTTCAACCAGTGGAACATTCCTTCAGTATGACAGCACACCATATCTGGAGTGAACGTATAGGACCGGGACCTCTAAGTTATGCAGTCCCAACTCCCTCTCCCTGGCAGAAGTAGGAACAATATTACCTCCTAATTAACATTTGTAAAAAACTGTTACCTCCGAATAGTCAATTTCGGTGTAGTTTAAAACTGTTGTGGTGTTTGATAATCAGCCTTGTTCTCAAACCTCACCCCTTGCTTGTCTTATAATGCCCCCCCTAACCTCCTCGCAATTCAGACCACCCCTTTTAGCCTTTGAGACCAGGAACTCTATGACTCTCCAATGGAGGCCAGTCGAGCTATTCAAAGAATACATGTGTGTCCTTCAGATTGCCTTTTCAGCAGTTAAAGGTGCCAGAACCGTGCTGTGCCTCCACTGGTTATGGCACCAGACTGTGTGAATGGGCAATCTCGATAACGCTATCTCTCAGATGAATCCTGGCAAAATGCTCTGTAAGTTGCGAAAAAAGCCCCATTCAGTGTTTTAGTATGGCCACAGCAACTTAGGTAGCAACAACATTTTTAGAAATGGCCACTCTGCCCATCAGAGATCGAGAAGTCTGGTTCAGACGGCATTGCCGGCAGCGGGAGTGTAATCACTTTGCTTAAATTTCTCTCTTAGTGCTGAACTCCCATGCATTCCATGTCAATGTGTCATTTGCTTGTCATGTACCCTAGGCACTCATGATGGGTAGTTAACTATTCTAAAATAGTACAATTTTGTGGTGGGCATTGGAAAGTTATGGAGAGTGATGGAGAAGCACTGTGATGATCTAAGGGGCATTGGAAATGTATACATTGTGATGGAGAAGCACTGTGATGATCTAAGGGGCATTGGAAAGTTATGGAGCGTGATGGAGAAGCACTGTGATGATCTAAGGGGCATTGGAAATATATAATTGTGATGGAGAAGCACTGTGATGATCTAAGGGGCATTGGAAATGTATACATTGTGATGGAGAAGCACTGTGATGATCGGAGGGGCATTGGAAATGTATACATTGTGATGGAGAAGCACTGTGGTGATCTAAGGGGCATCAGAAAGTTACAGAGAGTGATGGAGAAGCACTGTAATGATCTAAGGGGAATTGGAAATGTATACATTGTGATGGAGAAGCACTGTGATGATCTAGGGACATTGGAAATGTATACATTGTGATGGAGAAGCACTGTGGTGATAATCAAGGAGGAGGCACTGGAAAGTTATGGACAGTGATGGAGAAGCACTGTGATGATCTAGGGGCATTGGAAATGTATACATTGTGATGGAGAAGCACTGTGATGATCTAAGGGGCATTGGAAATGTATACATTGTGATGGAGAAGCACTGTGATGATCTAAGGGGCATTGGAAATGTATACATTGTGATGGAGAAGCACTGTGATGATCTAAGGGGCATTGGAAATGTAGACATTGTGATGGAGAAGCACTGTGATGATCTAAGGGGCATTGGAAAGTTATGGAGAGTGATGGAGAAGCACTGTGATGATCTAAGGGGCATCAGAAAGTTACGGAGAGTGATGGAGAAGCACTGTGATGATCAATGAGGGGGCATTGGATAGTTGCAGAGAGAGGTGCAGACGCACTGTGGAACGGTACTCTGTTTTTTTCAGACCAAACCGTTGCCTCAAGAATCATTCACTTAGAAGTTTCTGCAGAAATTGGCCGTACCTTGTGTGTTCATATCTCATGGCTTGCTCATCCTGGCGTGCCTTTATTTCCTGGCGCAGGGCATCTTGAAGCTTCTCTTGCATTTCTTCTAGCTCCTTTATCCTTTTACGCTGCCGGTTTGCCTCCTCCTCCTTTAATGCCATTTCAGCTTTCATGGAGGCGCGCGCCTGCAACGAGCAGCAAGAAAATATCAGTGGAGCAAAAACGTGACATAAAGTCTCTCTCAGTTATATTCTATTTGTGCAAGGCAGCTCCACAATCACAAGGTTGCCCTTTTGAAGGTTTTGCACTTTTCTCCAGTGAGAATAACTGCAGACTCTGCATTTCTCTAGTGTTAGTGCTACCTCCATTAGTTTCACTGCAGGTTGCATTAACACACTTATCCTGTGCCTCCAGTGTAGGGGTTGTCCCTGTTTTCCAGTGCAGAGTGATGTGACTATTCAGTGCATTTGCTGCCTTTGTCTTTAGTGGACAGTTTACCTGGCCAATCGATTCGATATGCTTTATTCGATTTTTGTATAAAATCATGAAAGCGTACAATTACAGAATACAATCATAGTTAAAAAATGCATACATGTGGAGCGCAGATTATCTACAGGTAAAAAAAAACAACAACAAAAAAACCAGACATTTGCTCACCCTGTGAATGTAACTTTCCTGACAGTAGCATACTTTACAGGGTTCATGATAACAGTTCTTCCGTTTCATCAAGAGGGAAAGTGCAAAGGGTTACAGTAGTTAAAAAATGTTAAACGGTATTTCAAATCTGTTTGGGGCGGGAATACTACAATAAAGCAGTAGGCAAACACCTCTACCCAGCCTGGTACAATCCCCAGTCATTGGCCTAGAGGCAGGGATAAATGATGTGCTTGGATAGAAGTCATGTAGATCCCAGATGGATATGGGGCCATCGACTTCTTTAGGTTGCCAAGTTCGGAGGTATGGGACAATGTTTCTGCTCCTAAATCTTATTAATATCAAGTCACCAATAATGTTTTTCGGAAGGGGGCCCAGCCAACTCACTCTCCTCACGCTCACAATCCCGCCGTCAAGATCATGGGTCTATTTTTGGATAGCCAAAACTGGACCTTGTTTAACAAGTCATGCTGTCTCTCTGGTTTTCCCTTTTTCAGTCGCGGGACTCCCGAGAGGATGCATACAAATGGGGCTGCCTCTGGAGGTAGATGCATTCTAAAAAAACCCTGTTGCGCTCTACTCTGGGGACAAAACTTTTCAGTGTAGTGGGTTTAGGAGAGGCTTTAAAAATGTTTGAGGGGAGAATGTTAGGAACTGGTGCTGGGGTTTGAACAACTTTATTTTGAATGGGAGGTTTAGTTTTATTTAAAGTAGCAATTGGCAAGGGATGGGTAGGTATAGAGGCGTTGGTAGAGGTTAACAAATTAAAATTGATTTTTTTCCTCAATCCCTGTCAATCTATCCCCCAAGATGTTGATTTTGTCAATTAGGGGGTGTATAATGGATTTGATCAAATGTTCAATCATTGACAATAGGGCCATCTGGGAAGAAGGGGCTAGGTCATCTGATTTTTCGGCCTCCTCCGCAGTTAGGGGAAAATTGGTAGGGGGTGGAGTCAAGATTGGGGATTCATTTTGTATTTTTTGTACTTTGGATTGACTCTCGTTATATTTATCCCCGTCATGCTTCCTTTTGTTTGGTTTGGCCCGGGCGGATACTATGCATTGTGTGTTTGTCTTTGTAAATATAGAAAAAGGTTCCAACACTCTCTCATTTGTAGTTAACAAATTAATATTATTTGGTAGGGATGGTGATCCTACAGGGGCATAGCTGGTCTTACACAGAGTGTTTAATTCCTCCAGCAGTGAAAGTCTACACACCGTATTGTTTGTTTGAGGAGGGGAGTGATTACAAGGTGGACTGACTACAGGCTGATGGCAGTTATTTTTATCAGCGTCTGTACGTGAAGGTAACAGTGCGTTATTTATGCGCTTCTCTTGCATCCTCAGACAAGTAGCCGACCGAAGCGCTAGTTTTGTAACAACCCCTTTCTGGGTCATGATATGACTTGGATGTAGATAAGGTAATAGAGTTAATTGGGCAAATACTACTGACCAGTACAGTGTGTCAATTAGTGGCTTTACCTCCTCCAGGAAAGCCAAGTGGTGGGGCCCGTCCCGTCCTCCTCAGGTCTCTGAGGGCCACAGAGGGCCCGCCCTTTGCCCGGGCTTCGCCTGGCGTCCCGCGAGGGAGGGCTGACGGCAGTTAAATGCGCCTCCTGGCGCTAAAAATGGGTCACGTGGTTCCCTGGGCTGCTGGGGGTTGTGGTTTCCTGACCTGCACTCCACGGCGGCCAGCGCTTCCCCAGGTGGGAGTGGGAGCGGGCGGCAGGAGACAGGCAGGCAGCAACCCCAGCAGGACAAGCAGGTCGGCAATCCTCCTCCCGGACTCCCCCAACGGCAAACAGGCAAGATCCGATATGTTCCCCCCGCTCAGCAGGGCTGACGGCAGTTAAATGCGCCTCCTGGCGCTAAAAATGGGTCACGTGGTTCCCTGGGCTGTTAGGGGTTGTGGTTTCCTGACCTGCACTCCACGGCGGCCAGCGCTTCCCCAGGTGGAAGTGGGAGCGGGCGGCAGGAGACAGGCAGGCAGCAACCCCAGCAGGACAAGCAGGTCGGCAATCCTCCTCCCGGACTCCCCCAACGGCAAACAGGCAAGATCCGATATGTTACCTGGCCAATCTTATTTATGCGTTTCAAGCTTCTCACCTATCGTGGGAGCTAGTACAAATCCATCTCCTGTAGATATCGTCCCCCTGGTGCAGATCTCTTATTCCCCACCAGTGTAGATGGTGACCACACCCAGGGGGCATCTATTTCCTTATACATTAGGGCAGAGGTTATGCTTCCCCTTCCCTACTCTCCAGTCCACCAGTTGCTCCCTACTTTAGTTCAGGTTTTGTGGCTACATCAACCTAATATCGGTGACTACATCCATGTAATACAAATGTTTGTAAACCCTGACCTTCAGGTCCTATGCTTCTGATGGAGCGAGTTTTGGAAATACATTTATTTCAGCTCGTAAAGTTTAAACTTCCATAATGAAATAATATTATTAATAATATGTGCGGTGAAAATATTAACCAACCTAGAGTAAAAGTTGCATCCTCATGAACACGTGGGAAACTAATATGTGTGCTCATAAACGTGCATTATGTTGCATTTGCATGTGTGTGAAAAATAATAAATTAATCCTGTCTATTGTCATGTCAGAACTAAATGCGGCCGTTTATTAATAAGCATGTGCTATTTTCTGTGTGCTCATGTTTTGTTTTCCATGTCTTAAATGTTGCATGAATCTGAAGGTTGCTTTCATTTGCCTATGCTAGGTAATATAGATTAATGGGTTAATAATTAGCAAAGGTGGGTGGGTAACAGAGAGAACTTTATTTCTTGCATTAATTATTCTTTTGTGTTTGTTTATACACTAGTTGACGAAAAGAGCGTTTGAGGCCTAGTGCATCTAAATGAGCAGTTGGCAGAATTTTGCTCAATGAAAACAAGAGTCCGGTGTGGAAAAATTCCTGCCAAGTTTCTGAAAGAAAGAAATGCAAACGTGGTTGTGCAAATGAACTGACTGTACTTTTGGTCAGCATGGCCAAGTCCAGGAACCGGCAGAGAGATTGACAAGCTAAGGAAGTCGCGGACACTTGTATTAAATGTTGCAAACTGGAGGAAGCTTCGTGACTTGGAATAAAGGACTCTTTAAAAAAGTCGGAACTGGGCTCTAAAGAATGTGGTGACACTATGGTCTGTCACTTGTCAGCCAATGAGGACTCTGAATGGCAGAAAAGTATTAAATTTTACTTAGATTAGTTAGTCAGAAAGGTATAAAAACTGTCCCTCTGGGAGGGGGAGCGCTGCTGTTTGCTGTTTTCCAGAAGGGCGTATCGTGCTGTTGGACTTTACTTGGAGCACATAAGAAACCTTCTAGGCTTAAAGACTTTTTCCCTTTTTTCTTAATGGGGCAAGTTCAGCTAGGGACTTAGGGTTTAGATGATGCCAAATTATATTCCAATTTGATTTATATTATTTGATTTAACTTGAAACTGTCATTACCTTTGCTGAAAATTTTAATAATGATGCTTGATTAAAAAGATTTCTAATGCACTTTCTTTAAATAAATTATAATCTTTGAAAAACAAGCTGGTCTTGTTATTTCATGTGTCTAGGTTGCCATTAGTAGATCTATCGCCAAAGTGGCTTAATTAATTATAGGGTTTAACAAGTGTAATGACGTCGGTTTTCTGCAGATGTATATAAATGTATATATTTTATGAATACGTTTATTAATTAAGTCACATGATTCAGTTGCTCAAAATATGTCATGTTAGATTATGGGCCTTGTGGTTGATTTATAATTAATGGTGAATATTGTAGAGGTAGGTAGTGTAGCTTATGACGTATTTTCTATAGGGCCGCTGGATCAAGTAACTGGTAGCAGAGATACGGTTGCTATGGTAACCGACATGCTACATGGTAATTACATAGGATCGATGTTTAACATATGTTGAGTTTTGTTCACTTGTTATATGTAGTTGAAAGGTTTTTCCTGTAGTGTGAAAAATCCTAGTTGTACCGGTACAGAGCGGTGTGACACGAGTGAAGTTACACAGTACATTTGATCTGTTTCAGAATAGTGGTATTATTATATCACTAGTGTTGTGGACGTACAACACATATTAGGGATATAGGCGTGTTAGGGAGAATGTATAGGGAGGATTGTCTATGAAATCGTAGCTTTGAGTATAGGGACCGAGAGCCCGTTCTAAAACTCATTGCGAAAAGAGTAATAGATTATATACAAACTTGAGTGAAGGGTAAAATAACGTCGTTTATTTTACTAGCGATTCAGGATTTCTATGGTGGGTTAAATTCCTGCCAGGATTTCATGTATATGTGGGTAGGAAAACTTTACGTTTGAAAGTGCGTAAATGATTTTGTAATTCTGTTCGAATCAAACTTTGAATTGCTACTTTATGTGCATTTAGAGGGAAACAAGATAGTTTTTACTTGTTTGAAGGGTAGAGTAAAGATTTACTTTATCGGCGAATATATATTCTGTGAGAATAGCGTTGTCTATTATACGCAAAAGAATACTTGAATGGCTGTATAAACTGTCACTTTATTTTAGTGAAACAGACAAATGGTTTGTTCTTTTTGTCGTTATTAATTGAATTTCAATGAAAAGATGTTCTTAAAATGGCGCTGTGAAAAGTTTTTGTGAAGGAGGGGTGAGCTCTGAGAGTGAGACGCGAGAAGCCGCAGCGGCTGTGTACGTCACAGGGTCCGCGCTGTGATTAGTTAACATACGTCACAGCTAGCGTACTGATTGGTTCACGTGACTCTGACGAGCTGATAGTTGATTGGTTCGTTGAGAAAGCAGTAATTCTATTGGTTAAGCAAGGTGGTGACGTGGCTTAACCTGATTGGATTGTTGGTGTGTTTCGCGCACGGATTGGCTAAATTAGCGGAACAACCAGGAAACATTTACGATCTTTTAAATTGAATAAGTTTGGTTAAAACATGAGTTATTATTATAAAAAAGAGGAGAAAAAGCTTACATTGCTCCAGAGATTACATTTTTTTATTTCACCAGATAAGAAAATTGAAACGCGGTGGAAAGTTACTTCATAAATACAAAACACCTGCAGCTTATATGGAAGGTGAATATGGTTATCATACTTGCCTTTAGTTTGATGCTTGGATGCAGTACACTAAAAATGACGGCGTTTTAGCTTGGCCAGAAGATGGTTAATTTAATATGAGAATTTTGAAAAACTTAAGAGAAAAGATGCCAAAGCCTAGACCGACTCAATTTGAAGCTTTAGTTGAATGGGAGGATGAGATGTTTCAACTTCAGCGGGAAGCAAATGCATGATAAGACCTCCAAATTCATCAAAATTTATACATGAAACTCATGAAGATAGAATGCGTCGGTGGAGACAGGCAGATATGTGTGATGGTCTCTACATAGTGAGAGAAATGATTACAGAAATACCAGGACAAAAGAATATCCAAAAGAAAAATAATACTGTTGTTGAAAGTGAAACAGAAGACCCAGTTCTAGAAGATATTTATTTAGTAAATAAAAAACAGACTCCTTTAAAACCAGCTTGTTCTTGGTCTACTCTGATGGTTTCTACTGGAACCACACCGAGTGCTCCTCCATTAAATGAAGAAACACCCAGATTGTATCCAAATAATTCTAAGTCTTTTGAAACTCTTATGAGGTTAGAAACAAGAACAAATTCAAGTATGTATGATGAAAGTAGAAATTTTCCTGAAACCCCAAAGAGAAGAGAAACTTCTGGAAAATTGATAGGAGTTAATGAAATTGAGGAAGTTACAGATAATTCAGAATATTTACGATCAAAAGAAGAATTAATTCGACAACTAACTAAAGGCATGGACGCAGTGACAGTTCCAGTAACTATTGGTCCTGTTCAACCCGTTTTTGATCAAGGAGAAAATAAGCAAACAGGTTTGACAATTCCATTAAATGCAGAAATTCAAAAAGTAGCTGAAGTTTTTTATTCAGAATTAGCTGAAATACATCGAGAAAAAACAAGGATGCCTGATTTAACTTTGAATCCAGATTCATTATGTAAAACACCAATAGGTGCAGAATCAGATACTGAATTATCAGAGAAAACAGATTCTACTTCAAAGCTTGATGTTGCGAGACTAAAGGCAGATTTAGAAGAATTAATAATTGGCACAATTGGTCCTGACAGTTTGAAGCTTTATCAAGATGATGAACTCCTGTTCATTTGTAAGAGCATTCAATGGAAAACAAAAAATAAATATGATCAATTAGAAGAATTAGCTGCAGAATTAGAAATTGATATTAGTAAACAAAAGAATTTGGGAAAACACTACAGATTAGAGTTTTCTGAAAAAGATATTGGAAATTTCAATGCAATGGGAAGAATTATGCATATAAAAGATTTGATTGTATACATCAAAAAATTGGGTGACTTGAGTAAATAGAGAGTGAAATGGACCAAAAAGAAGGAAGAGGAAAGGCAAGACAAGTTAGCAAAACAATTCCCAATGAGAAAAATTGCTGGTGGTGGTTATGTTCATGTTCCCTGGTCAAGACAAGACATTTTGTTATTCACAAATGATTTTCCTCGGCTGAGAGAAAAGCCAGTGGAATGGTATCGATAGGTAGATAGATTCATCAAAGTATCGAAAGTTCTGTGGGTTGATCTTGATGGATTTTTTGACATTGTTGTCCCATCAGATCTTTGGACAGAATGTAAAATTGCTGTGAGTTGGCCCAAATTAGAACCAGCTCGGGACAAAGAGACAGGTGCTCCATCATCAGAAGTCATGGGTCTGTATGACAAAGTGATTTACTGGTTAAAACAAAAAATTCCTCCGAAAGAGGTAGATTGGGTAAAAATAGACAGAACAAATCAGGAGCCAAAAGAATCAGTTCATTCATTCTATGAAAGGTTATTATTGGTTTTCAAACAATACAGTGGCTATGAAAAATTAAATGAAAAGGCCATGAGTCACTTCATTTACAGATTTGTTTATGGTCTTAGACCTGAAATTGGTGAAATGATCAGAAATAATATTGTCGGATGGCAATCAAATTCAGTTGATGATATTTTGAGAAAGGCAAAATGCTGTAGTGATGAATTGGAAGCAAAACAGAAGAAATTAAAAGAAAAGGCAATGTGGGAGCAGGTGAAAGTAGCTGAACATCAGATTGCTAGCTTAGAAAATAAAAATGTACATTTCAATCAGAATCAGGGTCAGGGAAAGTTTAAAGGACACTTTAATAAACCAAAATTTAATGTTAATATTGAAGAGCTGAAACAAAAAATTGCCTTTTTTTTTTTTGGGGAGTTTTATATAGCGCGAACTAGAACCGAACCGAATCAGTTATCAGAGCGCTTTACATAGCACCAGTTACGTTACATGAGGACACACTTTCATTTTTTTTAGGCACGGGGAGATTAAGTGATTTGCCCAGAATCACAGGGGGTTTTTGGCGTCGTTACCGAGACTCGAACCCAGATCCCCAGGTCCAAAGTCGAGCGCCTTAGCCGTTAGGCCAACCCCTCTCCCTCTCCTTGTTTTAATTGTGGTGAAATTGTACACTGGAAGCGCGAGTGTAAAAATCCGCCCAGAAATTTAAAAAATGCATCATTAAATCCACAGATGCAGAATGATGTAAATCTGCAGCAACAGCTACAGCGACAACTTAATGAATTGAGTCTTCAGCAACAGCTACAGCGACAGTTAATGAATCAGCAGGGTCAGATTCCACAGCCTCCTCTTCCAAATTGCAGAGGTGTTAACAAGTTTAATTCTGAGACAGGATTCTGCGGTGGTGATCAGGTAATTAGAACACAAAGAGCAAATGTGTCAAATACTTCTGGACAATTTTTGTTAACAGAAAATCAAGGAGTGATTCTGATGACTACTTATGACGGTGCCTGAGAGAGGGGGAAGAGTGTGTACTTGGAGCCACTCTTGAGGTTGACCAGTCTGGTCCATTTGTAAATGGTAAAGTGAATGATGTAGAAATCACTTTTCTTGTGGACACTGGTGCTACCCGTTCTACTGTTAGATCAGTGGAAATTGAAAACCTGCCTCTCTCTGGAGATACCATCCAAGTAGTTGGTGTAACAAATCAGCAAATTAAAACAGATTTGACAGAGCCTGTGAAAATAGAAATTGGGAAATTCAAAGACAAACACAGATTTGTAGTTTGTAACAGCAGTCCTGTAAACTTGCTGGGAAGAGACATCCTATGCAAGATGAACTGCAAAATATATTGCTCCTCGGAGGGTATTGAGCTTCAAACCATGGAGGAAGATGGGCTTTATAAATTGACAATGTTAATGGTTGAAGCAGAGAAAACAAAATTATTTCCTGTATTTGAAAAAGACAACCTCCCAGAAGAGTTGAAAAAGACAGTTAAAACTGAAATTTGGGATCTGACAGGAAATGAGATGGGCTTGATGAAACATGTTGATCCAGTCAAAATTACTGTGAAACAGGGAATAGAATTTCCAAACATTCCTCAGTACAAGATGAAGGCAGAAACCATTGAAGGTGTCATTCCTGTGATTGAAAAAATCATAAAACAGGGTGTCTTAAAAGAAATTGAGAGTAGTCCTTGTAATTCACCGATTATGGGGATCAAAAAGCCAAATGGAACGTACAGAATAGTTCAGGATTTGAGAAAGATTAATCAGATAGTTGTTCCTTGTTGCCCAGTTGTCCCAAATCCAGCAGTGATTCTTTATCAAATTCCACATGATGCAGAGTGGTTCACTGTCATTGATCTGTGCAATGCTTTCTTTACTGTTCCATTACACCCAGAGAGTCAGGAAATATTTGCGTTCCGGTTCCAAGGTCGCACACTAGCATGGTGTCGTATTCCTCAAGGGTATACAGAGAGTCCTTCTATCTTTAATGAATTATTAAAGAGATCATTGGAAAATTTAAATTTACCTGGAAGATCAACATTGGTCCAGTACATTGACGACCTTCTTGTTGCAGCAAAAACAAAGGATAATTGTGTTACAGATACAATTACTCTTTTGAATCATTTGGCAGATGAGGGACATAAGATGTCACCTGCAAAATTGCAGTTTTGTAAGCAAGAAGTAAAATATCTTGGTCACAGAATTGCAAAGGGAACAAGACAGGTGACAATTGAGAGAATTAAAATGATTCAAGGAATGCAGCCCCCAAAAACACAGAGACAGGTCAGAATGTTTCTAGGAATGGTTGGTTATTGTCGTCAATGGATTAGTGTTTTTTCAGTAATTGCGAAGCCACTGCAGAGACTGACAAAATCTCATATAAAAGATCCAATTGTTCTTACAGAAAATGAGATGGAAGATTTTGAAAAGCTAAAAAGAAGTTTGTGTGAAGCTCCTGCTTTAGGCATGCCAGATTATGAGAAAGATTTTGAGCTATATTGTAGTTGTAGTGAAAGAGAAGGATGTGCATTGTCTGTGTTGATACAGAGACATGGTAAATTGAGAAAACCAATAGCATACTTTTCGGCAGTACTTGATCCAGTTGCAAAAGCTTTACCAGGCTGCTTAAAAGCAGTAGCTGCAACTAGTGTAAGTCGTGAACAAAGTGAAGGGATCATAATGGGATTTCCTGTGAAAGTGTATGTTCCCCATTCAGTTGAAATTCTTCTTACCAGAAGTAAAACGCAGCACTTAACTAGTAACAGACTTACCAAGTATGAAAAAATGATTCTGGGATCAGATAATGTTTCAATAGCAAGATGTGTGAATTTAAATCCTTCCACATTATTGCCTGATGGTACCGTTACAGAAATCAGAAACGAAATTGATGTTGATCATGAGTGTTTAGATGTTTTGGAATATTGTACCAAGCCAAGGCAGGACATTAAGGATGTTCCATTGCCTGTTTCAGATGGTGTTTATTTTGTTGATGGTTCTTGTCTGAGAACAGAAGAGGGTTTTTTGAGAGCAGCTTATTCTGTCTGCACAGTTGGAGATGTTGTGGAAGCATCATTTCTTAAAGGAATTCGTTCAGCTCAAGTAGCAGAATTGATTGCTTTAATTCGTGCATGTGAAAGAGCAATACATTTGAAAATTACCATAATAACAGATAGCCAGTATGGGTACGGAGTTGTGCATGATTATAAGCAGCTCTGGTCTCAGAGAGGCTACTTGACATCTGCAGGATCACCAATCAGAAACGCTAATTTAATAAAAAGATTAATAGATGGTATTCAGTTACCAGAGAAAATTGCTGTTGTGAAAGGAGACGATTATATAACAAAAGGAAATGCTTACGCAGATGAGATAGCCAAATACTGCGCGAGAAATGATTTTGCAATTAATCGGGAAAAAAATGATGAGCATGCTTTGAATTCATTAATGCTAACATCAATAGTTGAGACATGGCAAGAAGTCAAAGATTTACAAGATGAAGCTGATGATGAGGAGAAAAACACATGGAAGAGAGCAGAATGTAGACAGCGAGATGAGGATGGAGTTTGGACTTACAAAGATGGCAGAATAGTTTTACCACACTGCATGATTGCTGACATGGCCAGGATGTATCATGGCCTGGGACATATTGGTAGGGATTCAATGGTCAGACTTTTCAGAGAAACTTGGTTTAATACCAAATTTAGAACGATTGCAGAATCTCTTTGTCAGAGGTGTTTGACTTGCCAACAAATGAACCCAATAAGGAAAACTGTTGTGGGAATGGGAACCATTGGACGGGAGGGTGGTCCATTCACCAGGTTACAAATGGATTTCATTGAGATGCCATCACATAATAAACTGCATTATGTTTTGGTGTTTGTCTGTTTGTTTTCAAGATGGGTTGAAGCTTTTCCCACACGTCACAACGATGCAATTACTGTTGCAAAGTTACTTTTGAGGGAAATAATACCAAGGTACGGTTTTCCAGTGACTGTGGAGAGTGATCGTGGAAGACATTTTGAAAACAGACTGTTAAAATTGATTTGTGAAGCTTTACACATTGAGCAGAAGTTGCATTGTGCATACAGACCAGAGACATCTGGAGTTGTTGAGCAAATTAATGGAACGATCAAGAACAGAATTGCAAAAATGTGTCTAGCTACAAGTATAAAGTGGACAGATGCTCTTCCACTTGTTTTGATGACTCTAAGAAGTACTCCAGATAAAAAGACAGGTTTAAGTCCACATGATATTCTTATGGGCAGAGTCATGAGACAGGCATTCATACCAGTAGGGAAATTGTTGACCATTAATGATAGTGCAATTTTAGAGTATTGTAGGAAACTTTCTGATGTCGTGACTTCTGTGTCTAATCAGGTGGGAACTGAAGTACAGTCAAGAGAAAAAGAGCAAGCACATGATTTGTCACCTGGTGATTGGGTGAGGACAAAAGTTCACCGAAGAAGAAACTGTTTGGTACCAAGGTGGCAGAAAGCAAGACAAGTGATTCTTGTGACAACAAATGCATTGAAGTGTAGAGGCATAAAAAGGTGGATTCATGCTAGTCATACCATTCGTGTGCCTACACCTGAAAACTCTGATGAAGAAAGTGATACCACAGCTGATTCAGATTCAGAAGAAGAATCAAAAAGAAATCCAGATTTTGAAGATCGACAGGCTGGTCGACATCTGGAAAATTCAACTGTGAATGGAGAAACAAATGAAAAGGATTTGGAGATCATAGTTGTAGACTCTGAAAATAATGAAGATCTGCTAGAAAAAGAAACAGTAGAAGAGTCTGATCAAGCTCAATATCAAGGCCAGGAGAGTATTGAAAAGCAGAAAAGAAGCTCTGAAAGCAGGAACAAGAAATCTGAAGCTGGGAAGTTGAAGGTAATTGAAGAAGAGGAGGAGAACGAATTACCAAGTACCAGTTATAGACATGATGTTCTTAACGGAGTGAGGCTGCCTAGTAGAGAAGAACCGGAGTCCAGAATTGAAATTTCTGATACTGATACTGATGAGAGTGATGAAGATTCTCAAATAAGAAAATTCAGAAAAAGAGCTTGGAGAACAGAATGTAATGTGACTGAGCCAAAGAAGAAATTACCAAGAAAAGGTGATAATTGGCCGAGTGAGAGTGAAGGGCTGAAATTTAAGTTAATAAAGAAATCAACGGAACAAATTAATGAAATAACTAGTCAAAAGGATCCCGAAAAGAAAAGTGAGACAGGGAAGAAAATAGAAGTTATTTCTAGAAAGACAAAGAGAACGCTAAGGCCAAATCAAAAATATAAATCGCCTAAATGGACGTATATCATCATTCCGCCTGTAGTTGAGATAAACAGTAGTAGTCAGGAAGAGATTGAAGACAATAGTGACAATGATTGAAATACTTACTTGTTGAAATTTCAGGTTTCCTGTTTTTGGCATAAGGCCGAAGAAATTGTGTTAGGTGACACAAGGTCGAAGAAATTGTGTTAGCTTGAAAACAAATTGTGACATAAGGTCGAAGAAAAGCTGTTAGAGGGTTGAAGAAGTTAAAAAAAAAAAATTTAAATAGGGGGGTGCTAAAGATTAAAATTTAGATATTTTTAGACAAATTTTTGAGATATTTTAAAATTTTTGTTTTCTTTTTCTATAACAAACTTAGTGAAAATGCCTTATGTTTTTGTAAACAACAGCTCAAGATGCTCCATCTTTAAAAGGTGTTGCAAGATATCTCTGATATGTGTGCTTTTGATAATTCTGCTCTGGTTAGTTTTAGCTGTCATTTTTCCTTTCAGGATCGATAAGGAGATGTACAAGGTCAATATGACAAGCAAGGCTTCAGTTAGTCAAGACAAACATAGTGCAACAGGAAAAGCTAACAAAGTTATTGATCACAGACCAGAGGCTCACCAAGATAGGTCTGTTGGTGATTTTTCTAGCAAAAGCTTTTTCAAGACTTCTGGCTGAATATGTAAAGGTTATGGAAGTCAAAGATTGCTACATTTGTGTGAAATTGCCTGCCTCTGTTTCAGAGGGAGTGACATACAACATGCTTCCTCTTACTTATGGCATAACCTGCAGTGTGATAGCTAGCTTATTTTATCAGACTGGTCGTTTAGAGTATTATTACTCTAATTATGATGAGATTTTTGCATACCTGAAAATTGAGAAAAGCTTAAATAAACATAAGCAAGCGAAACAGATGAGGGAATTCTTTATAGTAACTAACGAACTTACCTACGATTATGCTTTCAGAAATAATTTAACATGCAGATTGAGAACTGAGGAAAAGACTTTCCTGAACCTTGTTGAAGAGAGAAGGGCAATCTATAAAAGGAATGAGATGGTCAAGCAGACCAAATCAAAATTCTGGCAAAAGGAGGATGAAAAATTTAATGGCAAATCTTTTGAGAATGTTGCAATTCATATAGACAAACCAATTAGTGGCAAGTTTTGTATTAGAAGAGATAATACTCTGTTCGATAATTATTTTGTTGGAGCTAGCAATTGTGAGGACACTTACCAAATCATGGGGGGTTGGGGTTTCAAGGGAGGTAGAGACCCAATTTTTCCTGGAATTTATTTTGTTTGTGGAGACAAAGCCTATTATAACCTCCCAGACCATTGGTATGGGACGTGTTTTGTTGGACTTGTTTTTCCAAAAATATTTCATGTTGACAGAAACGCAGAAGGCTCATTTGAAATCAGTAATCATGTAAATAGATACAAAAGAGAAAGTTTCACAGAAATTTTGGGAGACATTTTTGAGGCAGTGATACCTTTGGTAGGAATAACCCTGAATGCAGGAAGAATCAGAAAATTGTCCACAATTGTTGACAGATTGTCAACTGACACAGCTGGTGGTTTCCAATTAGTGGATACCAAAGTTATTGCAATCAGATCTATGGTAATGCAAAACCGTCTTGCTTTAGACAAACTCCTAGCAAAAGATGGAGGAGTCTGTGGCATGTTACATGTCCAACACTGTTGTACATATATCCCTGATGAGAGTAGAAACATAGAGATGTACATCAAAAATATTACAGAGATGCATTCAGAAATTGTTCCTTTAGAAGAGGATGATTTTTCAGAACGTCTATCCAAAAGATTTCAGGCAATGAAACCCTGGTTTCAAGAGATTGGTGGTTCAATTCTTGGCAAGATTCTAACACCTTTATTTGTAATAGTTTTTGTGATACTTTTGTTGAAGATTAGTTGCATGTTACACAGGAGAAAGAAATACACGAGGGAAAAGAAGAGAATTTACAAGATCAGAAAGGAACAAGATAAAGAGATAGAACTGGAAGAGTTTCGTAAAGCTCAATATGAAAGCTGTAGACAGACAGCTGAGACAAGTCTTAAGGGATACTAACATAGTGAAACAAATCATGTTCATCTTTAGATAAAAAAATTTACAACATTTTTGGGTGTGGTTTGGTGATTTTGAAATCACCAGATGAGGGAGTTGATGGAGCGAGTTTTGGAAATACATTTATTTCAGCTCGTGAAGTTTAAACTTCCATAATAAAATAATATTATTAATAATGTGTGCGGTGAAAATATTAACCAACCTAGAGTAAAAGTTGCATCCTCATGAACACGTGGGAAACTAATATGTGTGCTCATAAACGTGCATTATGTTGCATTTGCATGTGTGTGAAAAATAGTAAATTAATCCTGTCTATTGTCATGTCAGAACTAAATGCGGCCGTTTATTAATAAGCATGTGCTATTTTCTGTGTGCTCATGTTTTGTTTTCCATGTCTTAAATGTTGCATGAATCTGAATGTTGCTTTCATTTGCCTATGCTAGGTAATATAGATTAATGGGTTAATAATTAGAAAAGGTGGGTGGGTAACAGAATGCATTAATTATTCTTTTGTGTTTGTTTATACACTAGTTGACGAAAAGAGGGTTTGAGGCCTAGTGCATCTAAATGAGCAGTTGGCAGAATTTTGCTCAGTGAAAACAAGAGTCCGGTGTGTAAAAGTTCCTGCCAAGTTTCTGAAAGAAAGAAATGCAAACGTGGTTGTGCAAATGAACTGACTGTACTTTTGGTCAGCATGGCCAAGGCCAAGAACCGGCAGAGAGATTGACAAGCTAAGGAAGTCGCGGACACTTGTATTAAATGTTGCAAACTGGAGGAAGCTTCGTGACTTGGAATAAAGGACAATAGACTCTTTAAAAAAGTCGGAACTGGGCTCTAAAGAATGTGGTGACACTATGGTCTGTCACTTGTCAGCCAATGAGGACTCTGAATGGCAGAAAAGTATTCAATTTTACTTAGATTAGTTAGTCAGAAAGGTATCAAAACTGTCCCTCTGGGAGGGGGAGCGCTGCTGTTTGCTGTTTTCCAGAAGGGCGTATCGTGCTGTTGGACTTTACTTGGAGCACATAAGAAACCTTCTAGGCTTAAAGACTTTTTCCCTTTTTTCTTAATGGGGCAAGTTCAGCTAGGGACTTAGGGTTTAGATGATGCCAAATTATATTCCAATTTGATTTATATTATTTGATTTAACTTGAAACTGTCATTACCTTTGCTGAAAATTTTAATATTGATGCTTGATTAAAAAGATTTCTAATGCACTTTCTTTAAATAAATTATAATCTTTGAAAAACAAGCTGGACTTGTTATTTCATGTGTCTAGGTTGCCATTAGCAGATCTATCGCCAAAGTGGCTTAATTAATTATAGGGTTTAACAAGTGTAATGACGTCGGTTTTCTGCAGATGTATATAAATGTATATATTTTATGAATACGTTTATTAATTAAGTCACATGATTCAGTTGCTCAAAATATGTCATGTTAGATTAATGGGCCTTGTGGTTGATTTATAATTAATGGTGAATATTGTAGAGGTAGGTAGTGTAGCTTATGACGTATTTTCTATAGAGCCGCTGGATCACTTCCATACCTGTGCAGGTGACTCCCACAACTCTACAGGAAGGGTGTGCTGCCCTCTCGTGCAAGATACCTCTTCTCTAGTGAAGGGTCTGACATTTCTCAATGCAAATATTGTGAGCCTCTAGTGCCTATGCTGACATCCCTGGCCATCACATTCCAGGTGTTGTTCTGCTACTCTTTCCAGGGAAGTGTCTCTGTTCTTAACTGCAGGTGCTGGCCAGTGCAATGAGGCCCTGTTGCTCAATACAGGCAATGACACACTTTAGAGTGCTTGTTTTGGCCCTCCTCTCTAGGACAGGTGGTGTGTGCCATTTAAGTGCAGATACTAGGACCGAGTCCTATGTTCTACTTTACTGGTGTTGGCCCCTCCGTTTTGCAATGCAGGTATGCATACTCTCTCCAGTGCTGGCGCTCCTCCCTCCGCTGTGTCCTAGGCCTCCACACACACATGAAGACTTGCCTGCTCTGCTTCCTGCAGCTGCACCTCGAGGGCTCGCTGCATCTCCTCTTGTTGCAGTTGCCGTCTTTTCTCCTCCTCCTGCATGAGGGTCTCATTTTGCTGCTGCGCTTCCTTCAGGCGCTCGATCTCCTGCTGTTGGCGCTCCCTCTCTTCCTGCAGCTGCCTCAGCCGCAGCCGCTCCTCCTCCTTCGCTGCTCTCTGCTGCTCCTTCAGCTCCCGCTGCTCCCGCCGCTTCTGCCTCAAGTCCTTGTGGTAGGACTTCTTCCCCTCTGCCTGCAGCCGAATGGCCGTCTGTATGGCTGAAGAGGAAAGCACAAAAACCCATAAGCACCACCACATCATCCTCTATGTTGCCACAGCCACATCAAAGTATCTCGCAGTCATAGTGACCATCACTGTGTCTATTCTGGCAAAGTCTCTCCGATGGCACAGCTTATTTGGTTAACAAATCTCTTACATCTCCTCAATATGTGCTGATGTACCTCTTTATGTATGCAGTGCCCATGTACTGTGTTTACATGATGCATTGCCAAATCTAATAATGTGTTTGAAGTCTCATTGTAAGGTGAGACAGGATCACAGTAAACACGTTGTGAGTGGCATTGTGAACAAACACCACACTCTCTTCGAAAGGTAATATTTTAACCATATACATCATATTCAGTTGTTAGCTTCAGCAGCCTGAGGACACATTTCATGAACCTACCCCATCAATTTATTAATGGAAGACCTATTGCTAGTCCTCAGTATAAACTCTATAACCCAAAGAAATGTCTTACTATTTTAAACATAAATATTCCTGTAACCTAGTATGTAACCCCTCCTCCCACTGAAGGGTGCTTGGATTACCATTTTCTCCAGTAGAGCAAAATTGGTACCTCTCCTTTAAAACAAAGTCAAATTAGATGAAGTTGCTAAGTTCTATCAGCCAGGTAAAAAAAATGTGAACACAGACCATATGATCTAGGTTGCTAGTACGGTCCTGCAATGTATCTGCAGCCGATGAGCTGCTCTACAGCTCTGATCTTCTTCCATGTGGATATGAAAGCACATGCTCTTATGTACATTGTGCCAGGGGCTGTACATTGTATTTGTTATTCACATATCCGGATCATGAAATCAGGTGGACCTGTCTGTCTGTGATTTGTGCCGACTGGAATTCTGTATTGCAAAATTAAGTTTGCACACAGGTGTTTTGATGAAGACCCATCCTAAGTGTGATTTATATGCAGTGGTATCTAGTATCTCCTTCTGAAGAATCCTAGATAATATAGTTCTGTTGTATTTTCATTCATCAGAAATCCCATCTAGCAGCCTCTTCCAAATCCATTATTAAATGCAAAAGAATACTTCGTAATCGTGTAGTCGAAACAGCTATCCGATTTTACTGAAACTTTTGCGAAGTGTTCAAGTGTACTCGTAGTTCTGCCTCTGGTTGAACCATCTGCTAGCCTGCTGCCTCCTCTTCATGTGTGCTTTACAGAAAAAAGGAGATTCCTTATGGGAAGCTGTGCAGGTTTAGGGTGTTAGACCCCCACCAGTCCCAAGGGAGTCTGAAACGATTTTAATATTTCTAATAATTGTTTTGGCAACCTCGACAGCGAGTAAGGATGTTGTAATAAGCAAGAAGAAGGGTGACTGTATGATTAAGAGTACACAAATCATGAGGTAAACAATTTGAACTACTGCCACAATCATCATGATACCACTTTGTCATGCCTAGAACTTGTCATTAGTGCAATACTTCACCAACTATGTCAGATCTTCAGTTGCTTAGCCAATACCTCCTTGTCATTCCCTGCACCATCTTAGTCTATTTACTACCTGTCGTCCACTCTTGCCTCTGCCGCGTGTCCGTAGCACTCATCTCATAGGTTCTGGATGCAGTCTTCACACAGAAAATGCACCGCTTACCATCACGATCTGGAAGCACCTGGGGTAGGGGAGGAACACGATAAAGGTCACTGATGGTGTAAAATGCTCCAAACATCTAATTCTGTGAATACTCCGGGAATGTATGTAGAAGTCTGTCCACTGCTCCACAAGACAACTTTTCTATATTTTTCTATAATATTTATCCTACGATAAGTCTAGTTTCTATAATTTCATACATCTGTGCAGTTATTTTAAATTCAAACAATGCACATTTTGGATGAGGGTCTGTGGTATCTCTTTGTGCGTTGTAGAACATGAGTGTAGGTATTTCTCTGCTCTGTAGGTGATTATATACAGAGGGAGTCCTCCATGCTTGAGAGAGGAAGTTTGAATAAGAGGGAGGAGATGTGCTAAGCATGTTAGACTTATAGCTAATGGCAGCTGCCAAAAACCAAATCAATTGCTATTTATAGAGTAGCTAATGCCAGGGCCCATTAAAGGTATAGTAAGAAACTTGTTGTAATTTCTCCTTTTTGTCACTTTCCCCCCTTGGTAAGTTCCCCCACCCCTCTCCTCCCCGCCCTGTTGGTATGGTCCTTGAGAGCTTGCCATGGAATGTTGGCATCCCTCTGGTAGTCCTAGAGAGTGGGTGGCATAACAAGATTCAGCTTACCTTCTTCTGCCTCAGAGTAAACTTCATTTCAACAAAACTACTGGTACCTGTAAAGGGTTATCAGAAATTGTTCCTGTACCTGGCATCACATGGGTGTTTATTTTTATAAGGTATGATGCGATATGGAATGCTACAGGTTCTATAGGGCCCAAGAGAGAGGTTGTGATCAAGAGTGCTACGGGCTCTTGAGAGCTCTAACAAGATAGGTTGTGATCCGAAGTGCTTTGATAACCCACCAATGGTTTGTGTGCTAGTGAACAGAATAGTTTTCTCTGACTGCTGCCTTTACGGAGATCTTAACACATTTTGGTCTATCTGAAAATATCTTTTTTGGTTGGAGGGAGAATATTCTGGTGGCTGAAACTGGCATATTAGGGAGCTGCAACATTCCCCATCCCAGAATTTCACCAGCAGAAATAAGACACACTAGGACTATCCATAATATTATTCTGAACTGAGGTTGTCAGTCAGAATAGATGCTTATTATTGGATGTAGAACAGATGCTGTAGCCTGTGGATGAGCTGAACTTTTTCCAGAAGCTGCCGTTACACCAACAGACAGTACTGCCACTGATGTCCTGCAACAAATAGTCTGACTTAAGAGTTATCTGTCTACCTCCTCCTGTTCCTTTACCTTGATAAAGGTTTTATTGCTATGCCACCTGATGAGTGGTCACTCAAAGTGAGTTTCTTGATAACCCCTCGTAGGTTTTGTGAGCAAAGATATAGTTGGAATGTGGAATCTACAAATGTTAAGAGTCGCTATAGCCTTAGCAGTGAAGTCAACCAAATGTCCAAAGAAGGTTCTGGCATTAAAATGTTTTCATTACGTTTTTTGCAGAAACTGACCAAATCTGAATTCTTGGCCCAGGAGCACCTATACATGGTAATTTTGTATGACACCTCTTTTGATCAGCTCATAAGAGAATTTTAAAGTACTGAATAATAGGACATTTTTAAGCATTGCCCACAATGGTTCTGTAAATATTCAAGGAATGGCAACAGAGTAAACTACTCTTATAGAAAGTGAGGTAGTAGAGTACACTGCCAACCAGTTGATCCACTCTAGTCCTTTAGCTATACAAAGATATTAATATCTTACAATTAATATTATGACCAAGTCAAACAAAGGATCACATTTGACAAAGACTGGATCAGAGCCAAAAACCTTGCACTTCTTTTCGTACCTCATACAATAACAGAGTGAGTGAAGGTTGAAAAATCAGTGTAGGGGATTTCAAGATAATTTTAGGACGGATACAAGATCTGCTAAATCCGAAGATGAAGAAAGGAGGAAACGGTAAAGGGTTTAATCTTTTACTGAAATGGAAGGTGCAGAAATTGTCAGCTACCCTGAGAATGAAAGCCCGAGGGCTAAAATACTGTCTTGTTGAGTAGAGGAGAATATTAAAAAATATTTCAGGGAGATCTATGATTATCTGCAGTTGTATCCACACAAGAGACCACATTATGCTCAATCTCTACCAGGATTACTCTTGAGACTGGCCTTGAACCTGGCTTGGCAGCAAAGGTTGTGATAACTATACTGCTGTTTACGAGTTTGATACCGGTCTCTTTGGCACTCAGCACTTCGGTGATGAGCTGAGGATTTCAGTATGTTGTTTCATGAAGTCATGTTTAATAAGCAGAGAGAAGGATAACCGCAGATCCAGAAACATGAAGGTTTCATCTCAGAAGGTGGGCTTGAAGAACTGGGACTTACATACCTTTAGAGCCAGGAACTCCTTGGGGAAAATGAGGTAGAAGTTGTATTTTTAGCTAAGGGTGAATAATGACTAACACTAAGGCCATGATTAATAGTTTGGCAGATGAAGTTAACTGCATAAGGAATGCTGAAGACAATACCGCTGCCATCCCAGGGGACCTCCACCACCAAAACTATAGTTGTCGACCGCCCTCCAGACAACTCTCTACATTGACAGAAACTGCCAACAGGGTGATTCTTGTCAATGTAGGAAAAATATGGCATTGGGGGCTCCATCTATGACGGCAGGCCTTCAAACCTTTCAAAAGCTTTTTATTGTAATGAAAAAAAAAAAATTATGGCCCCCACACCTTGGGAATTTTCTTTCACGGTGTGAGGGCTAATATTCTTTTTTTCCTGTCCCTTCCCATAAGATTTTTCCTGGCGGTGGGGGACAAGATAAAAAGACATTACACCATACACCCTAAATATGGCAGATGGTGTAAATTCCTTCTTCTGACAGCCCTTATTCCATGGGTCGTTGGAGGAAGTATTCCGTTGACTGAGCCAACAGGAGCTCTGTTGATGGAATATGTTCAGTCTGGCAATTCTAAATGAGACAAACAGTGGATTTGGCAGACAGGGTAGTCCATCACACTTGCGACACAGTACCTCGTCTTTCAAAATCTAAATCAGGCCTTAAGTATTGGATATATGGCATCTGAGATCCGACTATCAACGGACATATCTACTGAAATAAAGCACCAACTGCCACCATTTCCCAGGAAAACACTAAGTAGCGGTTTCTATGAGAATTTTGATATTGACATATTTTGTCATGATTGGACAAGTTCTGCCCACAAGCAGTGACAATCTCTGTTCTGGAGAACCTCTTTGTCTCTTTAGCAGGACACTGATATCACATATGAGAGTTGCATACATGATCACTGTAACTACTTTGTACACTAAAGAGTCTCTGCAGCGTGCGCTGCTCCGACTTCTCCGAGCCGGTCATTGATGGTGCCCTTCACATTGATGCTCTCTGTGGAGTCGATGGAGGCCTCTGCACCATCATCAACCGTGTCTTCGGTGCCGGTCTTGAGTGGGGTTGAAGCTTGTCAATGACCTTGCGTCTGGGGCTCGACAGCTGAGCGGTGTCCACACCATTTGACGGGTCCTTTTTCAAATCCAAAGTGTTCACTTTGTGCCAAAGGCAGTGGAGGCCCTGCAGGTGGCAGTGTCTTGTGCACAGGGCTCAATGCCTAACTCGCATTGGAGCAGTTATCTGCCTCGGCAAAGCCTTGTTACAAAAGCGGGGTTTGATCCAGTTAAGGATAAACGGGGGAAGAGAATCAGATAAACCAAACACAAAACAAGCCCCCGTTAACCATAAATCAGGACATTTACTTATTATAAGGACACAAAGCAGTCAGTCGTGCAGTGTATTTACATTCAGTTAAACCTCATCACACTGTTACATTATCACGCCATCAGCAGGGCCGGCCTAAGGCATGTGCAAGCTGTGCACCTGCACAGGGCCGCCAAACCCCAGGGGCCGCCACGCCAATATATATCCTTAGATACATATTTGCGTGGCGGCCCCTGGCAGGGATTTGGCGGCCTCGGGCCCCCTACCTACACTCCCTGCTCAGGGCCTCCGTGAGCCTAGAGCCGGCCCTGCCATCAGAATTATTTTGTAATAAGACACATAAAACATAATTCGAAATATTTTCAAAAAGACAGATTACTGGCACTTATACAAAAGGATCCTAATCCATATTTATTTTTCATAAAAAAGTGCCCCAAAAATAAATCAATTATAACACTCTCCTTAACTTTATACAAATGAAGACGCATTTCGGCCTTCTTAACGGGGACTTTTAGATTCAACTGAAGGTCTTCCTCAGGGCTGTACACAGTTGTAGGACACTAAATATGGGGAATAAAAAAACAAATCCTAATGAGTATAACCCTCTAATGCCATGTGTTCATATGTCTATTAATACTTTGAAAAATATATGCATACCCCACAGTGGGCTTATATGTTGATGACTTAGAAGGAGAACTCCCACGACTATCGTGAATACATCTCCTGTTATCTATCTTGGGATCTGATTGACTACATTTATGGAATATATGTCTGAATTTCCATCAGGCCCAACTGCACAAAGATCGTAAATGTATCCTTTTTTTGGAGCAATTCATGAATAGGTGAGACCTTGATCAATTGTTCTCCACTAATGTGAGGGGGCCTGGAAGATTACGTCTGCAGGCTCTTCCATTATGTTGCACCGGATCTCGCCCCACAGGATGTCGTGCTGACAGAATGCGCACAGCGGGTTGCCCCGCTAAATTGCCGGGTATGTCCCAAGACATTTTAACGTGCATGCACTGTTACACACAGAAAGAAACAATAATGTTAGCCATACAAGACTGCAATGCCATAGACTTCGAGGCATCCTCCACCTAAACACAAGGACCCGATTTCTGACTGACTACCCCTAGCACTGATACTGAGCTCACCTACCATCTCTGAACAGGCGGCATGCGGCATCCACACCTCAAAGACCATCATCTCAAGTAGATGGGTAATCCACTATCCCCCTATTCTAAATACCCCTGTATCTTTGATCCATTCTTTCCCCACTGATTGTTCCTCACCGGCCGGTGGATGTAGGAGAGATTTTTTTTTGCATTGTTCTTCTTCAGTACCAAAACCAATAAAAAAAAATTAAACCTAAATATTTAAACTAGAAGGAGTACACTTTCCCACACAAAAAACACTGGAAAACTACTTATGCTGAATATCCTGAAAGGACCACTATACCCAGAATAACACAGAGTAGAAGCACTTGTAACCCAGTTATGTTGTTAAACAATGACACAGAGTACAAAAGAAGCACAGGGGTAGCGTCCTAAACTGTGTTGTAAACAAGAAGCCCAGTAGAACATCTGGGATTAGGAACCAACTGCTTTGCTTGTTAATATGAAGAAGTTAGAGATAATGCGGTGAACCTGACGAATATAGTATGGATAGATGCCTGCACATCGAGGACTTATGTTAAAAAGAGTAAAGGAATTGGAGGCTTTGAAGGCAACTTCACCGGGAAGGAGTTTTCTAATTAGTGGAGCGCAATTGATTGAGGTCTCGTCTTTTCATGAACTGCTCCGAAAACAAATATTGTTTACTATCTTTCTGCAGCTGGCCCTGTTGGAAACTCAGATATATATTCAATAAATGTGGTCAAGCAAGTCCCACCACAGATAACAGGTGCTATTCATGGGAGTTTTCAATTTTTAAGTCAACTACACATAGGCCCACTATGAAATATGTATGTATGTTTCAAAGTATTAATAGGCATATAAACACGATGTTAAGGGTTTATATTCATTAGGATTTGTTCTTTTTATTCTCCATATGTAGTGTCCTACAACTGTGTACATACATCCCTGAGGAAGATCTTCAGTTTAATCTAAAGCTCATGATATGGTAGGCTGAAACGCGTTGGTATTTGTATATGGTTAAGGAGAGCCCGCCACAGCACAAAACCAAGCAAAGGATTAGACGAATTCGTACTTTCAGTTCAAAAGATAAGGGGTTTTAATTACTGTAACAAGGTGGAATATTGTGTTGGAAACTGTTTTATGTCATAATTGGTTGATATGTGAGACTCTCAGTTATGTGAAAAAGTACGATGGATTAGGATCCTTTTGTATATTGTCTTGACGTATTTTTGCTTAAAGGTTTTGCACCCGTAATTTGTCTTTTTGATAGTATATGTCACTTGTTCGAATTATGTTTTATGTGCCTCCTTCAGAAAAGATGCTGAAGGTGTGCTAACAGAGCAGGCAAAGTGCAATGAAGTTTAACAGACTGCTTTGTGTTCTTATAAAAAGTAACTGTCCTGATTTATGTTTAACAGGGGTTCTGTTCTGTGTTTGCTGCTTCGGCATAGGGCTTCCAGTGAGACTTTGAGTGAATGCCAGAGCTGACTGTACTAAAAACCCTGGATTTGGTCTTTATTTGAAGGCCGCTGGTCGTGGGGGTTGGCAGAGGTTCTTCTCCTTTAACACAGTCAGAGCAAGTGGAGGAAAAGGCTTCCAGGATGGGTGTGGCTTGGTGCAGCAGAATGCTGGAGTGGCCGTCGCCTTCTCCTACCTCTGGGCGGAAGGGGTTCTACTCGCCAAAGATGTCAGTGGCCAACCGCTGGTGTATCTTGGGGTGCACCCAACAACCTTCCCGTCAATACCGTATGGTTTTCTTTGAGCAGAAGGCGAGACAAGATTCTCACAAGGTGATGTCGTCGTGGTCCAGGGAGAAAGAGAGAGTTTACAAGCCTCATCATAGTCCGACCGGGGGTACTTCTGGAAGGTATTCATTCCATCAACCTTTGAGGACCCAGATTCTCTGGTGGCCAAGGTAGATGAAGAAGGCTTAGAGTCCTAACAGGATGCAAGGCTATGGCATTCGGAGACTTGATCACTGGGCAGTATTTGGAGGGTATTGACGAACTGGTTTTTCTGATGATAGGTGTCAAATTTTCACTATGTGGGTTCAAAAACTGTGGGAGACATGTCGAATCTTGGAGCCTTGGCTTGTACACATCCGACCCCATTGGCAGAAAAACAATCTAACATAGTGTCAGTGTCCATGCACATTGCTCACTAAGGGACCATGTATCTCATGGCTCAAAAGACTTCATCGAAGAAAATCAACTTGCAAACATCAAGCGCAAAACTGGATGTCAGTAGTGGAGTCAGTATGCAGAGCATGGGAGTCTACAGCCACAATGCTACGAACACATATTTACGCTAGGGCTTAATAGGAGAGCATAGGAGCGTAATCGCTAGTTGGTAAGAATTAGTTATGACCATTTGTCACGAGGAGATGGGGTACAGTTGAAATAGGAGTCAATTCCAGAGGTACGGCTTGTTTGGTTGAATGAGCGAAATAATGAAACAGCACCGGAAGAATTGGGAGAGACAAGTTTTAGATTAGTTGAGTGGAGGCTGCAAGAAGTCACAAAGCATTTGAAATAACAAATGGGGTCTAGAACATTTATACATTTGAAAAACAGAATTAGGAATTTGTATGTTTCCCTGTTTTTTGCTGATAATCAGCCAATTTAACGACACGAGTGTGGTGCAGGGTTGTGATTGTGAAGGTTGAAATAGCAAAATTACATACTATGTCCAACGGATTGAATAAGTACTGGAGTAGGCCATCTAGTCAGCTGTTACAATAATTGACAGTGCTCAAAATGACAGTGGAGAGTAATGTTTTGTCAGTTTGAAAGGGGATGTGGGGACAAATGTTGAGATTATTGCGAAGATTGACTGTGAGGTAGTAGGAGACTTTGAACTGGAGATTAGAGGTAAATGTTGGAAAGGAGAAGAACATTTGACATTGGGATATAGATGATAAGAAAGACTGAATGACGATAAGACTATGTCTTCCAGAGATGTAGTGTAAAGAGAGAAAAGCAGATAACGCAGAACAGAGCTATGATGAACACCAACAGGCTCAGGAGTAAGGTGCAGAGTGATGAACACCAGGAGACAGAAAGGGGTTGGTCAGAGAAGTAACAGGAGAACCAGGTGAGTGTTCATTTGTTGCATAGGTTGATGAGCACAGGCAGAAGAGTGGTGTGGTTGAAAGAATGAAAGGAGTCAAAATGTCTAGGAGTATTAGTACTGAAGAGAGATTGTATGGTATGTACATGCAAATTTGGATGTGTGACAGTCCAATTTCAATTGAATGTAGAGTTCAAAAAGTACTAAATGAGGAAATGCAGTGAGACGGTCATAATGCCTATAATGATTTTATAGAAGAAAGGAAGATGTGAAATGGGACGATAGTACACATGCATAGATGGATCACCACTGGGGTGTTTGAATAAGAGTAGGAAAGTAGTTGATCCTAAATACCGAAGGTGGTTTCAGAACTGAGAGAACAGTTAAAAAGTGATATGAGACAGGTTAAGGTGCATCATGAGATGCCTATAGGCTTTATCATTTGTTGGTCAGAAGGGTTGGATGGTGTAAATTGCAAGTGTGGAGAGAGTTACTAAACTATTCCTATAAACAAACTGACATGTATAAAGTTCGGGAACATAAACCATCAGACAGGCGTTAGGCGAGCCCCACCATCTTTACAGGCTTTGATGAAGTTTTCAGCCCTGCCCTCCTGGCCAACTAACCTCCACGCAGCAGCTCTTATCCAGTGGGATAAGTCCCTTCTTGTCTTTCCGCTCCTCGCTGAGGTAGTAGCATAGGGATGTGGTCTTGAGTGTGAACCATCGCTCCGTCCAGTTTCTGCGCAGAGTTCCTCTCTTCCACAAGTATCCCTGAGTCCAACCAGATGCAAGAGAAAACAAACTTAATGTCACACGAGACAAGCCAAATAATATTTTGAGACATGTGAAGTGATCAAGGATGGAAGCCGTGAGAAAGAAGAAGTGACTGAGGCCACACAGGAGATAATGGGATGAACATAACATAGCGACTGTAAAGATATGGATAGCAAAACATAAAAAGAAGGGGAAGAGAAGGAGGACGTTTAATCATAAGAGGAGAAAATGAGGAGGAAGACAGAGCGGAAGCGGAGCGCAATGGCATAGGCAGAAGCTGCTGAGACTAAACGTATTGCCTCTCCAGGGTGTATTTGTAGAGACTGTGACTTAATCTGCTCTGCAAGCTCTACCTGGTATGTCAGTTTCCCTCTCTCTATTCTCCTAAATGCATTGCGTTGCTAGCCTGTGGATTCTGCATTTGCCCCAAATATCATAAAGCCGCCTCTACCCAGCTGTACCAAGTCATACCTGCCTGTTCAACACGGGGAAAAAGAAACTAAGCAGCACTTGCCAGTTTAGCTTCCGGATCATTTCGAACCTGCCTGTTCGGTTCTGGGATCTATACAATGTTCCACACCACACCTCCCCTTTCATCTCTAACACCATAACCATCCACGCATTTCAATTCACTACCTAGGCCTACCCATTTGGCTCTACGTCAACATGTCTGCTTGGTTCCAGACTACTGATGCTATTCTATGGCTCCAAGACCATAATGTGTGCAAAGATCCTGTCCATAAATTCTAACCTACCCAAACTAACCTTACGATTCTTCTGGTATATCCAAAGATTTTCTAATATTGCAGGATGCTGGACTACTTGCCTCTGCCTTGCCACTCTGTACCCCTTCAAGCTAGGTTTAGGGCCAGAAAATAGCAAAGGTGACTTGCCACGTCTGTAGTTACCCCTGTGACCTCTCTCTGTCAAAACCATTTCCCATAAATATCCACATTCTGTGAGGTGTGCATTAACAGAGTATAAGCCACAGAGACAAATCCCCTACTTTCCCATAAAAGTGTAGCAGCCCAGAGGTGAAGGGTTTCTCCTGTCTGACTACTTTGCATAGCAGCACACATATATTCCCAAACAATAGAGCACTGTCTATTAAGTTTCATTCTCATGCTATAGTACAGAGCAACTTTCGCCAAAAGGAGTCCTCCCAGTTTTGTCCCATTAAAATTGCAGCATCCATGCTCAGAAGCATTCCATCAGCCCTGTTAAACGTCTAGCAATCCTTGACGTCAAATGATCATGCTATACAATTAAAAACATATTATTATTGCTTAAAAAAAGATGCTAGCTGTCGCATGGTGTAGAGAGCACGTCTGAGAATCGCCAGTACACTCCAAATGTATATGAAGAAACCTAATGTGTCTGTACTCAAAGCCAGAGTCTCTCTGTCCACTTAAAGCAATCGCCTCCTTCCTTTGCCTTTAAGGGAAACCTTTTTATCTACATGCTTTACATGATTTCAGGAGTGTCTCTCCTTCTAAAGGCGTCCTAACACAAAAGACATGTCTCAGATTTCATATGTCCATCGTCTTGATTCATAAATCCGGATATTTAAGACTGCTCTCTGTTTTGTAAGTTCTCCTACCCACAGGAGCCTCAACAGCAGCCAGGCATCAGTATTACACAGGTACTCTAGACACTCTACTGCAAACTCACAGGCACCTGTAACATTCAGCCCCCAACCCCGGACCATTCAGCACCACAGTACCACTCAGTAGCCCAGGATTTCCTCCCTCTTGCTCATGGATTCCTTTTAACTTAGCAACGCCACAGAACTACCTCAGTACTTTACAGACATTCTGATTGAATCAAAAATCTTCTCCACCTCCATAAACCTTCACTGCTTCCTTGCAGGAATGACACCACAAGTCTTCTCATCCATCTCAAAGGAACTCCCACAGTGTCAATTCCCTCACATTCTACTGACACGCGATTAACAACCTGCCCTTCTAATTGACACAGACTCCCCCCATTATAAGACACAATATCAGGCTGCATAACTCCCGTCCTAGCACCACCCTGCCCTTCTGTCACTCAAATCACCACAGAAACACAGACCTTGACTGCCACTTTACACAAATCCCACATTACCACAGCGGCAAAAACAACAGGTGTACTGGGGTGAATGTATGACAGTGTTCTGCATTCTGTCCATCAACTGTTGTTTTTGACATTACCACAGCAGCGCCTTCCAACCTTCCTAAATCTCCTACAGTACCACGGTCAGAACACAATTTGGAGTAATCCCAACAGCTCAGCAGTCCATCCCACGGTACCGTAGCCCTGCCCTCCTATCCTGCAGGAATAGCTCCAATACAGAAAATCTTCAGTACAGTTTTGTTCGCAGTACACATTGCCATTCTTCATCACCTATAACGATACCCGCTATTCTCCATACTGCCACAGTAGCCCTTATGCACATCCCTCACATCTGATCTCCCAAAGCCTACTCTAGGCCCATGTTTCTCCCATCTGCTTTCGCAACAGTTTAATGGACCAAGTCCACCCACCACCTCTGTTCGATTCTCTTCCAACTTCTGTTGCCCTCTGTAATGCTAACCACCAGCCAGCTCTTCTGTGTCAGGGAAAAATCATCATTTCAAATATTTTACTATATGTTTGTAAAGGGAGGTAAGAATGTGGAAAAAAGGGGGCTAGAATCAAGTAACAACCTGTTTGAGAACATCTTGGATTATCTCCTGATACACCTCTTCGATAGCCATGCTGATGATTTCTCTTTCGATTCCCTTAAAGAAACCTCCTGAATTAACCAGCTCCAGAAACTTCCAGACTGTAAGCCCACTCTGCTGGAGGGAATCCTGTGAGAGGCTTTCATCCAAGTCGCCAGAGTTCAGCTCTAAATTCATTGCCATGTACACCTTCTTCATTAGGTACTGTACCTACGGACGGGTAACACAAAATACCAAACTTATTAATATTTCGATGATGTTCATGTCAGTAAAGTTCAAAACTCTCTTCATCGCTACCAGCAATTACTTCACCACAAACGAGCAACCTCATTACTATAAAGACCATGCGCTTCTTAAACTTTTTCCTGCCGCACAAAAGGTTCCTATTGATCAACACACCATAATGGCAACAACGATGCACTGGTCCCCTCAAGGTTGAAAACGTTAATGAATGTATGATTAGCCAGAGTGGTAAAAAAGGGGGTGGAGTGGCAATTGTCTATAAAAAAAATGGACAATTATTTACCCTCACTTTGATCCTTTTGACTGTATTGAAGGGCTTCCTTTCTGTATCAATCTTTCAGCATCAGTATCATTTGCGGGTCTTTTGCTGTATCGCCCTCCTAATTCCAGCCCCACTCATCTCCCGGCACTATCGGACTATATAATTCAAGCATGCACCCGATATGCTAATTTCACGGTCCTTGGGGATTATAACTTGCACGTTGAAGATCTTTCCTGCCCTATAAGTTCGGATTTTATATCCACCCTAGCTGCCTTAGACCTGCCCCAGTTAGTTGCTCATCCTACCCATAGAGCTGGTCACACATTAGATTTAATATGTTCCAATCTTCCCGTTATGACGATTGATGCTCCTATTCCAGTAATATGGTCGGATCATTTTCTTATCCCCTTTTCTATCTTTTTGACTCGCACTGATAGACCTACCTTAACCCCGAGGGAACTAGGTAGAAACTGGAGTAAAATTTCTGTGCCCTCACTTGAAGGACATGTCAAAGATGGTAGCCCTTCCCCTGCCGAGGATTTGGACTCACGTATTTCTAATCTTAATAAGTGGGTTGGTGAGGCAATTGACTCACTGGCTCCACTCAGGCCGATAAAAACATTTAGGTCCTCACCAGCGGCCCCCTGGTACTCGGACGAATTACGCCAAATGAAATCCGCATGTAAAGTATTGGAAAGGTGTTGGAGATTTGGATACTCTACAGAAAGTAAATCAGAGTATCATAAAGCTCTTAAGGATTATCGTAAACAGATTGTCAAGCACAAAATAAGTTTCTTAACTGACAAGATTGATAAAGCTAGTAATGCTCCAAGAGAAATGTTTTCACTTGTCAGATCATTTACAGATCCCCAAGCTCTGATCCGTCTGCAGTCAGTCTCTCAAGAATTCTGCACTCAGCTCTCCGAATTTTTTGCGGAAAAGATTGCTCAGATTTACGCCTCTTTCCTGACTAGTGATAGAATTGACCCCCCTCCTACGGTACAGATGGACCTTAATATATCAGGCCCAGTTCTCACAGAATTTATAGAAATATCTGAGGAGTCTTCCCTCCAGGAATTATTAAGATGTAGGTCAGGATCGCCTGGGATCCCTGGCCTGCAAAACAATATAAATCGTTAGCATCTTTCCTCAATCCTTTTCTCAACCCCATATGGAACTCCTCTCTGAGCTCAGGGATTTATCCGGAAACATGGAAACATGCATTCTTGGTCCCGATTCTAAAAAAGGCCAATGCAGATCCAGAAAACCCGGCTAATTATAGGCCGATATCACTCCTTCCAGCTCCAGCCAAGATTTTGGAAAGACTGGCCCACCAGCAAATCACTAGCTACATAGAGAACAACGGCCTCTTCCATGATTCCCAACATGGATTTCGCAGAGGCTACAGCACGGAGTCAGCCCTCATTGAGATGGCTGATTCTGTTCGCTGGACATTAGATCGGGGCTCGAGGGCGGTGTTGGTGCTGCTGGACTTATCAGCAGCATTCGACACCGTCTCGCACCCTATATTGCTGGAAAGACTAAAGGCCATAGGAATCCAGGGTAAGGTCCTTAAATGGATAGCTTCATTTCTATCCGATCGAAAACAACAAGTCCATACCCCTCCCTTTAAATCAACAGCCAGGCAATTGAAATGGGGTGTCCCTCAGGGCTCGTTACTAAGCCCCCTTTTATTTAATGTGTACTTTTCACCATTAGCAGAATTGATCTCCCGCTCAGGCATCAAAACAACATCTTATGCCGATGATATTCAGTTGCTCTTTACCTTTGAGGAGCCTTCCTCTCTTACGTTTGACCCCCACAAAATCTGCTAAGAGATATAGCCAAATGGATGGATCTCAATTTTTTGAGATTAAATGCAGGTAAAACAGAAGTGCTCTTCTTAATCAGCCTTCCCCTTTAAACTCGAATCTATGGTGGCCGGAAGATCTGAGCCACGCCCCTACCCCGAAGGACTCAGTTAGAAATCTAGGAGTTCGTTGGGATTATCAACTATCCTTTGGGAGTCAGGTTCAAACAGTTTCAGCTGCATGTTTTTCTAAGATTAAGATCCTGAAAAAACGTATAAACTATCTGCCCTGTGCCAACAGAAAAACGATAATCCATGCGCTAATTATCCCTCACCTAGACTACGCCAATGGACTGTATCTGGGATTATCAGTAAGCCTCTGTCATAAACTTCAGATGGTACAAAACGCTGCTGCGCGTCTGATAGGTGGTTTCCCCGCATGCAACATATTTCCCCATACCTGTGTGAATTGCACTGGTTACCTGTGAGTTAACGAATTGAGTTTAAAGCCATGACACTAGCCTATCGAACCACCAAGGGCAATGGATCCGCCCATCTTAGATCCATTCTCCGTCCATACTGTAATTCAAGAGCCCTTCGCTCTAACACCAAATTTCTTCTGGCAACCCCTAGATTTTAAAAAACTCGTTCAGGAGGCAAAACGTTTGAGCTATGCGCCGCCCAAAGATGGAACAAACTGCCTCTTGACTTGCGCAGGAGTAAATCAGAATCTGAATTCCGTCGATCTTTGAAAACATTTTTGTTTCGCCGGTAAAACCCCCGCCTGAAGAGATCTTTTTTTAATCAATCAGCGCCGAGACACCCCGTTGGGGTAGCTGCGCGCTCTATAAAAGACACAATAATAATAATAATATTTAGCACCTACCAGTAAACTGACCTATATATATATATATATATACAGTATTAGATGTCATCAGACCAACCGGTGCCTACAGGACTGAGCCAAGAGATAAACTACCACTAGCAAGCACTGGCTGCAGGTCAGAGTAAGGAGAGAATCTATAGAAAACAGCAATGACCCGATCGCCCAGCCAGAGACATTTGTCTTTCAACAGCCAATGACCATACGGCACAAGGAAGAGAGTGTACACCATCGCAGTCAGTGGCCGTAGGGCATCCAACATTTGATAGCCATATAGCACAGAGCAGAGCGATAAAAAATTATCAGTAGCCAATGACCACAGAACACAAGAAGCCAAAAATAGATCTCATATTTTATGAGGCAGACAGAAGAGAACCCACCATTATAATTTAATACCAACAGAGAAAGGGACAATCCACTATCGCAAACCAATGGCAGCCGAGGAATAGCAATGAGACAATCCACCATCACTAACCAACAAGAACCATATACAGCGAGGCGTAAATTCACTGTTAGTATCCAGGGACAAGGAAACAGCGAAGTGATAATCCACATCAGCAGCATATTACCACAGAGCTTGAACAGCTAAGGGATACAGTGCTGCACCACCTGAAGGAACCACTGTATTCCAAACACAAGTTGCCCACCTCAAATGATCAGCTGCTCATTGGTCATACATTGGAGATATTTTAACAATATCAAGAGGCAACAAAAACAGTGTATACATGGAAAATTAATACAAAAAGCTAAGACTACAAAAATGATGGGTCCTTTTTGTTTATGTTTGTTTTTTATCCGTGTTCTTCTTCAGAAGACACACACACAGCCAATGTGTTTTGCCTATCCCAGGCTTCCTCAGGGCTGCAAACATCAAGAAACACAAATGTAACAATTGTGCATACCCAATAAAAGTTGACACAAAGAGTCCCTATGTTTTGAAGCAGCCTTAGATTGCTGAGGGAAACAATCCCAAAGGGGTTTTCTTACAGAAAGTCTATCACGGGGGATTGAATCCAGACGAAGGCGGACGCACGGAGGAACAGGGAGGCCGACCGAGAAATCAGAGACATTGCTGACTTGACAATAATACCACAGAGTGGAAGTGCATAATTTAAAGAGCACATCGGCAACGCCAAACACTTGTAGTTGGACACCCAACAAAAAACCGAGTGTTTTAAGATTTTACTAATATACGGTGGTTCCTCCGTGCAACGAGAAAACGTGGAGGCATTATCAAAAGCTTCCCAGTGTGACTCAATCATCAAAAACCAGTCCACGCTGAGAGAAAAAACTGAATACACTTATCAGACTTGAATCTGTAATCACATTGCAGATTCTATGAAAATTATATGTTTGTCCTGATGAAGGTGTAAAGATTGAAAGCCACCGAAACGCAGCGTCGACTTGTTTTGCTCATTGTATTGTCTGTTCATTTTAATTTGAAATCCCAACCCTTTCACAAAAAGGCTGTTTTAGTTGTTTTTAATTATTTTTAGATTGTGACCCAATTGGGAGGTCCAAATAAAACTAGAATTGATTTTTTATCCCTTTGTTTATGCTTATTATTCGATTACAGTTTATTGTTTGGTACTTACTGCTTTTGGCTCACTGCTGTTTTTGCCCCGTGATAGACTTTCTGTAAGAAAACCCCTTTGGGATTGTTTCCCTCAGCAATCTAAGGCTGCTTCAAAACATAGGGACTCTTTGTGTCAACTTCAACTCCCCCTCCCTGACATCCGTCACTAGGGGATCCTCCATTTGTTTGAAACATACCCAATAAATGGCATAAACCACCTGATGCATATTACAACCTAACCAATATTATAAAAACCTGCACCATATAAACCAATAATTATACAAACACGATACAGAAACAGAACATTACAATATGCCAATCTCTATCACGAACATTATGAATATGTGCAAACATACAAAATTGTTAGACAATAAATAAAACTTAAACCAACATAAGTGAAAACAAAAATATAAAAAATAGTGGGAAACACACATATAATACAAAAACATAGTGTACATAGTAAATGAGTTAAGGAAATATACAAAATGAGTGAGAAAACAAAAAAAGTGAAAAGAAATTAAGAATAAGTACAAGAGAAACATAAGATTAAAAGTTAAAAAAACTTTCCAAAACGTCTAAAAGAAGCCACAAAAAACCTACTACTATATGGAAGTGAGATTGTGCAAGGCAGTGCATGGAGCCTAACATTACGCATAGTACAAAATGATCAAAGCACCCTAATAGATAATGTATATAAATTCTTAACAGCTTTACAATAAAAGCTTTGTAAGCCAATTTGAATGAACAACGTCACAAAGGATAATCAATCGTCCGAAGTATGATAAAACATAAGACAAAAGAAGCGTAAGTAACTAAAGACCTTCAAAACACATTATCATTCTAAAGAAAGAGAAATTCTACGGTGTAAAAAAATCAATGAATAACAGATGGTCAGCGACAGAGACATTAGTGCCAAAGAGACCAAAACAAACCTACCCGGTTTCCAAAAGCTCCAAACATATACTACCCCAAATGGACACAATTTATGACTCAGGCTCCCATAAGTACCTCGTCAGAAATTGATTTATATGCGTCGAGGCTTGACAAATGGATACCCTATGCTATGCTCAAAAAATACCACAGTCCTCTTGGCGGTACGTTGGTATTCTGCCAATGTCACACCAAATCGGCAGGGTCTCTTTACAACTTCATAACTGATCTTGTCGGGCTCCATATGCCAAATTCAGATGAAACAAATGGAAAACCCATTGAACCTCAGCTTAGATAACATCACGTAAAAAGCACACATGCATCCAGTCGCATATTCGTGGAAACATAGATGGTCAAATCAGGCTTAATGGCAGCTAGCGCATATCATGGTCAAAAATAAAAAAAAACAAATCTGTTGAAGATCACGGAGTATAGAGCAAGAGAGGTATGATCGGTTATGTACACAAGAACAATGTGGTACTAAGTGCTTGAGCATGACAGCCATGCTTTCTCTGTAAAAGGGATGGCATATGGCGTATGGTAAACTGTAATACATTGTGAACACATCATTCTCATACAGACCCGCTCCCCATAAAGGAACTGCATTGAGTGCAAGTAAAGGGCAAAAAGCATGCACATTGTTATACTGCAGGATTAGCATCATAGCCTAAAAGCACATGTATGATCTTGATAAAGATCGCATGTGCTGCCTCTCTAGGACATAATGGCGTATACTATACCCACAAACCATAAACCAACAACTGCATGCACGCTGTGTCACATGTAAAGTAACCACAAACTGCCGGTGACACAGTTTACAAAACAACTCCCTAATAGTCCCCATAGTTAACCTTGCACGGTCTCACTTCTATATGATGGTAGGTTTTTTGTGGCTCCTTTTAGACGTTTTGGGAACTTTTTTTGTATTGTTGTGTTGTGCAAATCTCTAGACAAATGAGCGCATGTCTGACGGATTTAAATTTAGTATTTGTGTTATTGTGTCCGACGGCGCTTTTCTTATCTCTGTAAAAAAATCCTGTTGCTTTAATGTGTTTGTATAACAATGGGTATATATGGTACAGGTTTTTATGAGTAAGGTTAGATTGTAATATGCAAAGGATGGATTATGCCTTTTATTGGGCATGCGCATTTTTTACATTTTTGTTTCCTTTAAGTGTGCTGCCCTGAGGAAGCCTGTGATGAGCGAAAGACATTGGCTATGTGTATTCTGAAGAAGAACACGGATAAAAGACAAACATAAACAAAAAGGAACCATCACTCCTGCACTCTTCGCATTTGTATTCATTTTCCTCGTATGCCCTCTGTTTTGTTGCCTCTCGATATTGTTTAGATTTTACCAGAGGGCAAGAGAAGATGAGAATCCACCATTTACAGCCAATGCCCAGAGGTCACAGTGAGCGACATTTATGTATTTATTCAATTTATATAGCGCATTATCACCTATTGGTCTCTAAGCGCGTGTATTTGGAAACACTGGGCATTACATTGTCCTTCACCAACCCATGACCACAAGCATCCATGCAAAGCAGCAGAAACTACAGAGCGGCCTTTACCAAGTTCGCTATTTGTGCAAGGGAAATACTCTAATATCACACCATACAGGGTTATTTACACACTTAGGACCTCATTACGATTTGGCTGTTAAATTCCAATATTTGTGGTAATTCCTGCTGCAGCACATACTGGAACTATGAGGATTACAGTATATACACTGCGTCCCCCGAATACATTTTGAAAGGTGAAACCTGATGATAGTTATCAGGTGAAAAAAATCCTGGTAAATTATGTATTTATTTATAAAGTTTTATATACCATCACATGTGTATTTTAGTACAGAAATGATCCTGTTATTCCCCATTTGAAGGGGAAATGGTAATCGGTTGACACCAGATACATTTCGAACCAGTTAAGCCGGGTTTGTCTGGGTGTGATATATATTGCACCAGTTACCAGCCAACTCATAGTGAAGGCCTTCCTCTGCGCAAACTCACTTAAAGAAACCATCTTTTGTTGCATCTATTTAAAACTTGATGACGGAAATTCAGAATTCCTCTGAATCCCTTTGAAATTACTGTAATGAATAGAGGCATTCAGTGTTCAGTGTGAAATGTCTCGCTCTAGTCAGAAAAATAGTGAACTCAACAAGCGAGTCACAGTTTACAGGCAAGCTGTTTATTTAGGAACTGCGTGGCAGGTTTCTCTTGGAAGACTCTTCCCCGTCTGCTGAGTACGGCAGCAACCGGGACAAACTGAATACAGTTGGACAGTATGTGGTGTATATATATGTAACCTGCCTACTATTTTGCTTTTCACACTTTTCTTGTCACTACGCGTATGAAATGCAGCAGTATTCCAAGACAGCAACACCTATTGCAAAGACTCTACCTGGAAGTAGTGCTATATCGCTGCCCCCTACTGTAGCAACCCAATCTACTCTTTATATATTGCGTTTGCTATGGTTGCTCGAATTCACTCCCTCAACCTCTGTTCTACTAGAATGGTCTGCGTGCGGCAAATGCGCAAATTGCCATGCGCATTTGCCGAGGCACACAGAATGTAGTCCATATTGTAACAATAGGCAGTAACCAATGTAGTAATCACAGGAAGTCAGTTAAGATATACCTTTCTTTTTATTCTCTTATTTTCTTTTCTTCAAACATTCATATAAAAAACACACTGGCAGCCAACACGTGTTTCGTCCAACAGACTTTTTCAAGGCTAGGAGATATTGACAAAGAAACCCGCCATACAAAAGCACATAGTACTGGTGGTAAATGCGTAAGCGAAGATTTTGAATGTCTGTAAACAGACGTCGAATTTTGAAAAAACAGGCATATGTTCCTTCACAATATATAGGCCGGATCACACAAAGTGTGTTTGGAGAAGTATAGAAGTCTCCAACTGTTAAAATAGGTCTGTGGCCCGCAGTTCCAACAAAGAGAACCTGTACCTGCAGATAAACACAATGTAGAACACAAAGATCGAACGTTGAGTAGCTGTAGCTCCAACATAAGATGATCATACCTGCAGGAAATCACAATGTAATGTCGAGGTCCCTCACAGAATAAAGTTTGGCGAGCGCTCTGTCCTGTAAACACCTGGGGGGAATGTATATCCCAAACCTGTTATGTTTAAATACCGTAGAAAGCAGTACACGCCCGGGTGCAGCCCACAAAATGAATTATTGGTGCCACCTGTGAAATCTCACGGTGACCGACTGATCAAAAAGCCCTAATAAGCCTGACAAGTAAGTAACCCGGCATGGGTCCAGTCTTCTTTGAGGGTGGAAGGAGTTGTTTTGCTTTGAGAGCACCACATTGTACTGCACAGATACACATACGACTTTCCGGCTGATTTGTTATATAGATGTGAATTCGCAAATAGGCACTGCCATCTCTGTGCTTTTGTGGAATACCTCTCTCATATTGCTTCTACAAGGATTTAGCCAAATATTTACTAAGGGTACAAATGACGAGTTTCTTTTGCTCATTGCCTCTGCCATGGACAGCCTCACTAGCCTAACTGGCCACACAACACTTTAGTTCAGATTTTAAGTGAGGATGTTTCTTAGTAAAAAATTGGAATTCCACTTTTTCGAAGTCTAAATCCTCGTGTGCGTACAATGTTAGGAGATGGGGACCATTTAATCTGTGGGTCTTTAGGGGACATCTGCGAAAAAGTGATGGTGGGGGGGGGGGCGGATTTCTTGTCTGTCCTCCTCTCTGAACTGCAACCCAATGTATGGCCTTGTTACATGCTGCGTTATATAATTCAGAGGGGCCGGTGATAGGTGCAATGGTGTAGCTCCCATTGGTGCAGCATGTGCAGTCACACACGGGCCGAGAGAGGCCATGGAACCCTGGTAATTACTGCCCCCAGCCAAAAGCAGTCAAAGAGGACATTTTCCTAGCTTGCACCAGGACCCGTGGCAGCCTTGCTACGTTCCCAGGTGACTTATGAGTTGTGCGCCAACTTCACGCATCCTAGTTTCTTAAGACTTTCATTTGGACATTTTACCTGATAAACTTGTGTGAAATGCAGCTGTAAAGAAGGATAACCATGGGAATTGGGATCGAAGTGTACAATTTCCATGGTAATTCTTCATTTGTCAGGGCACCCACAGGGTCCCTGAAGTTCTATCCAGTACCTCCAACCTAAAATTAACTATACCTTGGGTAACTGCACCTTGGAGGGGCAAAGGTAGGGGTGGGGGTTGGGGGGTTTGACTTACCTGGCAGGAAACATCTTTCAAAGCAATTGGCTCCACCTGGAATTACATCACAGAGGAAGTCCAATTAGAGAAAAGGCGGGGCCGGCATCGGACCCGCCGAAAGTATGGCGGTCGCGCCGGCCCCTGACGACCCTAGAGGCGGGCCGGTCGCAATCAGTAGTGACGCAGCAGGCGCGACTCAATCAGGATAGGTCGTGGGTCCCGAGTGTGATCCGGAAGTGATTACAATCACTTCCGGGTCACGCGTGTGGACAACGCCAGGCCAGTTAGAACTGGCCTGGCTGAAAATGGCCCATAAAAGGCTGGGGAGCAGAGGAATCATTCTCTTTGCTCCTTGCACTCCCCAGCCTACCAGACCAGCCTCGCTAGGAGGCTGTAATTTTATTTTCTCTTTGCCTTTTCAGGTTCCCTCAGGGATCGAGTTAGTGTCTCGTGAAAATCATCGCAAGTCGGTGGAGCAGTGTTTTTTGTTTTCCCCTGCAGGTTCATCGCGTTTTGGGTCATAAGGGAGGAGCGTCGCAAACGGTGGAGCTGTGGAACGACACTGGCTCCTTGGTGGTTTTCAGCACGCGCACCTCACTGGAACACCGCAGCGCTGGACGTCGGATTGCTGCACGGGTGTTTTTCCTTCAGCGTGTGCTGATCCAGGGACGTCAGAACAGGAGCGGCAATTAGAGGAAGGTGCCGGCCCAATCGGGGGTTAAGCAGTGTATGAGGACACAACCGGGTGAGTGCTGATACGATCAGGTGATACGGGACGGACCGGCGCACAACTTGGACTGCTGCCGGGACGGACTGCATTTTAACTCTCGCAGTGCAGGCGGGGAGCGGCTAAAAATTCTACAAGCGCCCTCTTGAAGTTTTTATTGAAGGGCATCAGTTTGTTACATTCCCGAGCGTTTGCCTTAAAGTTACCCTAGCAGGATAGCGTTACACGTGGGGCCACACTGAATCAATCAGTGTGCGCGTGAGGGAGGTTGGTGATATAGGTTCTTTGGCTTAGTTGATTAAAGCGCCTATCTAGTAAACAAGGGATCCTGAGATCGTAACTCCGCTGTGCCTTGAATTTAAAAAGCATTTGATTAGTGCGGAGCAAAAATTAAATTAATCAGTGTGCGCGCGCTTTGATTTGAGTCCTACATGGGGATACAGCTGTTTTGGAGCGCGGGCAGTGGGCGTTTATCGGTGCCCGGGTTGTGTGGGCAGAAAGCGTGCTGTCGACAGTGCTTTGTGATCACCTTGGCTGCAATTTGCACAGGTTTATTTAATTATCAACAGTATAGACATTGATTACAACTGCTTTGAGTAGCATATGTGCAGCTTTGTGGCGCTTCAATTTTTTAAAGGGTGCTGACCAGTGGGGGGGGAGGTCTTCACCTAATCTGTTTCCTTGTTCTAAGTTTAGAAGACAAGCGAATAAAGCATTCAAATAACCAGGACAGGAGCACGAAGAGGCCATCTCCGTTGGAATATCCGGTGTAGCACACGAAAGTCGCTTAAGAGGGACACGGACAGGCCTGCATTACACCGCTTCTGGAGCCACACAGGCTTGAGATTACTCGCCTAACCCACCTGATCAGCTGGTGTTGTGCGGCTCTACTTGCGTGGGTGCTTACGGACGGTCGTGTACCTCCAGCATTAAAAGGTAAGGGCCTGGACGGGGTACCAGGCTGTAAGTGCTTAAGTGTGGGTAGCACTGTGTATGCTGTGGTAGTAGCCGGCACTTTCAAAGTAACCCTGCAATTGGTTAGGAGCAATGGCCAGTAAGGTCAAACCTGGCAAAAAGCGCCCTCGCATGGAATACTTGATGGAGACAATAATACGCAAGATGGTTACTATAGATTGGAGATGGAATAATGTAGATAAATTAGGGCAGAGCCTTGCAGACCTCAGAGAAAGGGTAGAGGGTCAAGGGGATGCGTTGGAGAAGCCTAGGCAAACTATAGTGCCCCCAAGCCCAGGGGGAATTAGCCCCCCTTCCCAAGCGAGCTAGGCCCAAGAAAAGGGTCACAAAACATGTATTTTTGCAAATATCACATGTGCCAGTCCCGCAGCCCGGGGTGAAGGGGAGGTGGCCGGTCCATCGGGAGTGGTCCCTTTGGAAGGTGTCCCTTTGGGTGCATCGGTGGTTCCTGCGGGGGGGGGGGGTGTCCCTCTGGGTGGTGTTCCATAAGGTGCCCCGGCCATGGTGGTTCCTGCAGTGGTGGTTCCGGCAAGAAGCGTCGCACAAGATCCGGGGGCTACGGGAGGTTGGGACCCAAAGGATGTTCTTGTGGGCCCTAACCTGGTTCCACAGGACTTAGTGGCACAGTTAGCCGCAGTTCTCCCTTGGTTAGGGAAGGCAGGGATGTTGTCAACATCGTTGGGGCAAATGAAATGGGGGAGGACCCATTGGCGGAAGCAAAGAGGATGGTGGCTCAGTTTGTTGCTACACCTGGGGGTTCATCAGGTGGGGGGCTGGGTACTCCTTCTCTTCCCAAACCAACCGGTGAGGCTCCTCCACTTGAAACCAACAAGGAAGTGCCAGTGAACAGCTTGGCGAAGGAGAAGTTGACGGAGCCAGCTGGAGCGGCTTCAGTAGGTAAGCAGGTGACATTGCAACTGTTGGGTGTGGGTGAATCACGTACCGGGAGGGAGAATTTGGCCAGACATGTAACATGAGAGGTGAAAGAAATTATATGGACAGGTAGTTATGTTAGCATGTTCTCTTTGCTCCTGGATCAAAGAGAAAGGGAGGAAGCAAAGAAATAGAAGGATTGGATGCTCCCTAGAGAATGGGCAAGTGAATTATTGAAATTAAGGATTGAGGAGAATTTAAAAAACTGGATTAGAGGTTTCTCAGTATTCATGGCAGTGATGGCTGAACGTTTTCCTAACATACAGGCAGAGATGGCATGTTACCCGAGTCGGATTACTATGGGTCATGACAAGTATGGAGGCATAGGGTGGAAGGAGTACGATAAGGACTTTAAGAAGGCTAAGGCATCTGACCTACCCCTTTCCTGGGACCGTGTTGACACAATCTCGTGGTTAGATCAGTTTGGCCCAGCACAACCCACTAACCCAGCGCAGTCCACTAACAGGGGCCTGGCATTCCAATCCTTTCAGCCCTTTCGGCCACCCCAAAACACGGGCCCTGCCACTAGTCCAGGTAGCAGAAGAGGACGGAAGGGGACATGTTGGGATTTTAATAGACGGACATGCACCAGGACCCCAGGCATGTGCAAGTTCAGACATGCATGTTCTATCTGTGCCAACCCATCTCACCCAGAGTCCAAATGTCTCAAGAAATCTGGATATAAGGGAAGGAAGAAACAGGAGTGAAGTGAGGACACAACATATGGCACACTCACCCATTAATGTAACAGCTATGATCCCTTGGCTGAACAAGTACCCTTATCATTCCACTGCTAGGATATTTCAAGAAGGTTTCATGTATGGTTTTAGGATCCCTGCACCTGACTACATAGGGAGACCGGAATGCAAAAATCTACTTTCTGTTAGGACCAATCCAGGTGTGGCAGCAACAAAGTTTGAAAAAAAACTACGCTTGGGCAGAGTAGTTGGGCCATTTGATTGCAACCCTGAACCCAATTTTGTCTGCTCCCCTTTGGGAGTGGTCCCAAAAAAGAGGGTGGGGAGTGCAGGTTGATTCATAATCTATCGGCACCTAAGGGCACCTCACTGAATGACGCCATCAGTGATGAAATTTGTAGTGTGAAATATGCTTCCCTTGACCAGGCGGTGGAGATGCTTAGGGGCCTGGGCCCTGGTGCCTTGCTGGCAAATTCAGATATTGAGTCAGCTTTTCATTTGTTGCCAGTTCACCCATCGGATTTTCACCTCCTGGGTTTTAAGTTTCAGGATAAATTCTACATGGATATGTGCATGCCCATGGGGTGTTCTGTCTCCTGCGCATACTTTTAGAAATTCAGTTCATTTTTGGAATGGATTTTTAGGCAGGTGACAGAGCATCAGTTTGTCATGCACTATCTGGACAATTTTCTTATCTTGAGGTCAGCGGGCTCCGAGGACTATGCGTGGGCACTGCAGAACTTTTGCGTGCTCATGCAGGCTTTTGGGGTTCCCCTGGCACCAGGAAAGACAGTAGGTCCAACAACTACGATAGAATTCCTGGGCATTGAGTTAGACTCAGCTAAAGGTTGTTTTTGGTTACCGGCAGACAAGATAAAGAAATTCAGGACAGCATTGCAGCAATGCCAGGCAAAAGATAAGGTGACCTTGCATCAGCTACAGCAGAAGGTAGGACAGTTGAATTTTGCTCTGAGAGTCATACAGATGGCACAACTATTTCCCCTCTCCATCTCCCAGGCCATGGCAGGTCTCCAAGAAAAACACCACCACACAAGACTGACGGCTTAGGTTAGGCAGGGCATGTAGATTTGGATGGCATTCCTACAGGACTTCAACGGCAGGGTAGTGTGGCCCGGTCCACCCTCTACTTCTGCGGCGTTAGGTTTATTGACTGACATTGCGGGTAGTGTCATACTCGGTAATGAGTGAGTGGCTCAGCATTGACCAGCTTGGTGGGTGGAGAATGGGGTGACAGCCAACATTGGCTCCTTGGAACTATTTCCCATCTCGGTGGCATTAACAGTTTGGCCTGAACATCTGCGTAATCAATCGGGGGTGTTCTGGTCAGATAACATGACTGTAGTCGAATGCATCAACCAACAAGCAGCACGGTGTAAAATGATTCTCCGCCTGTTAAAAGAGATAGTGTTGTTATGTATGAAATAAAATATGCAATTCAAAGCTAAACATGTGCCAGGGGTATTAAATTATGCTGCTGACGCACTCTCTCGCTTCAAGATGCAGGTTTTCAGGGCACACCTCCCATTTACAGAAGCGACTCCGAAATCCTTCCCAGAAGTTCTTTGGCAGATTGGTGCCCCCAACGACCAAACCTCGTGGCAGCTAGCCTAGCACCCAGGACCAGGAAAGCTAATGAAGGGGCGTTTTGGGCATATTGTACATTCTTGGGAAGAGAGTAGGTGGAGAAGTGGCATGATACAGGGGCGCTTCTATGTTACTTGGGTGCTTTGAATGAAGAAGGGGCACTCAGCGCCAGTAGCCAGGCGGCATGTGGCAGCAATCTCTTTCTTCACGCAAACTAGAGACAGGGGAGACCCCACCAACAGCTTCACAGTTAGGAAAGCCATAAAAGGGTGGCAATGCATCCAGGGGTCATCACCAGACACAAGACGTCCAATAGGGGTGGAGTTACTAACATCTTTACTGGGGGCTCTTGATATTATTTGCAGCACCCTAAAAGAAGCTCTGCTTTTCAAATCAGCCTTTTCACTAGCCTTTTATGGTGCCTTTAGGGTAGGGGAATTGGTTGCCCAAAATAAAAAGGATGTAAAAGGGGGTCTACAGTTAGAACATGCAAAGATACAAGGCAACGCCTTATTGATATCCATTAGGAAATTCAAAACAGACCAAGAGGCCCGGGGTGAGGGGGTAGTATTACATCGAGCACATGGTAACCCTTGCTGCCCCGTAACACAGTTAGAGGTATTCTTACGGCATAGACCAAGTACAACAGGAGGGACATTGTTAATACATGCTGACAGTACCCCGCTCACCAGGTTTCAGTTTAAAAGAGTCATGGATATGGCAGTGCAGAAAACAGGTTTGGATCCTAGTTCCTTTGGAACCCATTCTTTTAGAATAGGGGCTGCCACTGAGGCGACGGGGAGAGGTTTTCATAGTAGCAATGTGAAAAGGATCGGCAGGTGGTCCTCCAATTGTAATAAACTCTACGTACGGCTGCACATGTTGTGAACAGGACATTTGCCTGGTGCTGATGCATGTTCCTTTTCTGCTTACACTCACAGTTTCTCAAGCCTGTCATGCAGGGGGAAACTGGCGGCGGCACAACAGCAGCTACTATCAACACAAGGACGTGCACATCCACATAAAGCAGGACCACATGTCGTTTGGATGATCGGCCATTCACATGGGAGACGTTAGAATGCATATTTCTTTTCAGGGAATTCAGGGTCTCCGCTTTAGTCAGTTAAGGGGTTTTGTAATGGACCTGTTGAGTTGGGGGGTTAGCTAAGACATGCCCAGGGTCCACAATAGTTTGGTCACAGATGGTACCCAGATTTCAATGGAGAGGGGGGGGAATCTGTGAGGGCATTGATTCACTCAGTAAGGAGGATCAAAAATAAGATAGAGAGGTTGTTTAGGTCTCCTCACTTACAGACGATCGCCCACGGGTGTATCAGGGGGGAGCCGTGCTTCTTAAAAGACGGTGTCCACTTGTCAAAGGTAGGTGATGAAATCCTTTTACAGAGTCTGCTGGCATGGTTAGGGTGTTTCAGAAGCAGGATATGACCTCTTAGTTAGCAAATTGGGATGGGGGGCAGGTAGTCGGGCAACTATGCTGGCCTGTGGCGGTAAGGTCATGATCGGTGAGCAGTAAATTTAAGGTCCTTAGAGGGCGGTGCCATTCTTGAATGGGGTCACCCAAGGGGGAGGAACAAGTGGTCTCTCCTAGAACTCCAAGGACAGTTACAGCCGGTTGGCTGGATGGGTGCGGGGGAGTGGGGAGTTACGCTTTACCTAGGCTGGTTGGCCACCCCGCACGTGCACAAAGGTGCCAGTAAAGAACTGGCGCCTGGCAGAACTGCAAGGACCCCTTATGGAGATAGTATACAGAGTGTACGGGGGTAACCGGGGGGGGGGAGGAAGTACCCTCACGGTGAATGGTGCCTCTGCGCATGCGCACTACGGCGGGAGTGCGGGTTTAATTTGATAAGGATCAGACACGTGTTATTGACCTGGCCCTAGGCTCAAATAGGGATACGAAGAAATGTAACTGCTATTATGATTATTGATGTTGATATGTTTAGATTTGGATAGGAATAACTTGTATTAGAGTCATGTTAAGATTAGCCATCTGACATCTGTACTTATCCATGTAATCAATGCCAATTGTTATGTTTTCTGCGTATTGTTTGCAAATATTGAAAAATTACGTTTGTTTTTAATTTTATGTTAATAAATACGTCCAGGGTGTTTTCGAAGACCCCCTTTTCCAAAGAAACTCTTGTTTTGATTCTATGTAGGTCTTGACAAGGGAGGAGGGGGTATAGGTAGTACCAGCCCATAGAGAAAAGGCGGGCTTGCATTGGACCCGCCGAAAGTATGACAGTCGTGCCGGCCCCTGACGACCCTAGAGACGGGCATGTCACAATCAGTAGTGACGCGACAGGCGCGCTTCAATCAGGATAGGTTGTGGGTCACGCGTGTGGACAACGCCATGCCAGTTAGAACTGGCCTGGCTGAAAATGGCCCATAAAAGGCTGGGGATCAGAGGAATCGTCCTCTTTGCTCCTTGCGCTCCCCAGCCTACCAGACCAGCCTCGCTAGGAGGCTGTAATTTTATTTCCCCACCCACCGTCCCCATAAGCCATGGTTTGTAGTGTATGGTTTGTTTGGTTTCTTATGTTATGTTCAGGTGAGGTGTTGTTTCTTCTACAGGTGATCTATCGTCTTATTTAGTGCTATTCCTTGGTCAGGCGGTAAGGTCATGATTGGTGAGCAGTAAATTTAAGGTCCTTAGAGGGCGGCGCCATTCTTGAATGGGGTCGCCCAAGGGGGAGGGACAAGTGGTCTCTCCTAGAACTCCAGGGGCAGTTACAGCCAGTTGGCTGGATGGGTGCAGGGGAGTGGGGAGTTACGCTTTACAAAGGCTGGTTGGCCACCCCCCATGTGCACAATGGCACCAGTAATGGGCGCAGAACTGCAAGGGACACCTTATGGAGATAATATACAGAGCGTACGGGGGTAACTGGGGGGGGAAGTACCCTCACGGTGAATGGGCCCTCTGCGCATGTGCACTCCGTCGGGAGGGCGGGCTTTATTTAATAAGGATCTGACACCAGTTATTGACCTTGCCGTAGGCTCAAATAGGGATACGCAGAAAAGTAATTGCTATTATGATTATTGATGTTGATATGTTTAGATTCGGATAGGAATAACCTGTATTAGAGTTATGTTAGCCATCTGACATCTGTACTTATCCATGTAACCAATGTCAATTGTTATGTTTTCTGCCTATTGTTAGCAAATATTGAAAAATTAAGTTTGTTTTTAATTTTATGTTAATAAATACAGCCAGGGGTTATCTATGACCCCCTTTTCCAACAAAACTCTTGTTTTGATACAATGTGGGTCTTGACAAGGGAGGAGGCGGTATAGGTAGTACCTGGCCATAAGCATGTGCCCTCCTCATTAATGATAAAAGTATCTCATGCATTCCCATAAGCACACTCTTTCCAACACCGCCTGCTGCATTTGTCTTCAGGGTGGGGACGCCGAGGGAGCTTGTGAAGACAGCCCTGTTTATCTCGGATGCGGAACTGCTGAAGAGGATGGTGGAAGGCTGAGAAGGGGACTGCAAGCTACTTGTGCTTCACAATTTGGACTGGGGGCGGGGGCACTCACGACAAGGGCAGGAAACTCTTTCTGTAATGTTCTTACGTCACTTACAATGTGTTTACATCATATGGGAACATTTAGTGTTGGCATTTGCATTGCTGGCAGTTGTTGCGGGGAGGCTGCCACGGAGTTGTTCAATAAACTTCAATTGTTTTGGATCCTGAAAGTGTGATGTGCCTTATCATAAACTGCAACACTGGCGACAAGTTAAACTCCCCAGTCCAAACCCACAGGTGCCTGAATGACGAACTGGATTATTCGCAGTGCATATCCACAAGTGGCTGGGGAGGTAACCGGATTTCCTTTAATAAATCTACACTGGCATTTGTGGAAAGTGTTGATGTTAAATGTCCCTTTGCTTCAAAAGTAAGATTTGCGTGTTCTTGTGGGGCATTCACATTGCCCATTCAAGCTGACCGAGCGTTACATCGGCTACAGGCTCGCGCTCACGTCCACGGACTTTGATTAAACAAACTCATGCCAGAGGAACATGCAAGCGAGACAGCATTTATTAAAGCCTCCAGGCTTTGGAACTCCCTGCCTCTTCCCATCTGTTTGCAGCGCTGGGATGCCTCCGGGTAGCCATGCGCTATATAAGAGCATACTCATATCATATCATTTTCACATGTGTTACCGCGTTAAAGGAAGGTTGTTTTCTGGTAACTTTCAAAACAAGATGGCATTACCACCCGCGCATTCACTTACTGAGTGATAGGTTTTTCACGATTGCTGCGGCTTTGTTGTCTTCATTCGCATCACTTCACCCAAGAGTGATCATGTGGTCAGGTCGACCGAAAAGAAAACAAGGCAGTATCCCTCACCTGTCTGCAATCTTCTCTTTCATTCTTAGAACAGACTTGGATGTTAGGTCTCATGATCAGTTTCGGATCAAACACATCTTTTAGGAATAGGTCATGGTGGCCGGCAGATCTTGGTCAGCTTCCTTGTCCCGTTCAGAAATCAAACAAACATTTACAATGCAATAGGTCTCACATTATTAAAGTTTGAGCTATTGGCATTGTAAATGACAATGCCTTTTATTCATTTGTTTTTAAAACCTGCAATCGGTGCATAAACATGCACTTTGAACGTATAGTCCTTGCTTACGATGAGCAAGGCTGGCAGTCAAAGAGACTGCCAGCCTTGCTTCTCATAAGCATGGACTATAAGTACAAAGTGCTTGTTTACGCACTGATGCAAATTAATAAAAGGCATTGTCATTTACAATGCCAATAGCTCAAACTTTAATGAGAGACCTATTGCATTGTAAATGCTTGTTTTTTTCTTATTTTACTCCCACCTCACCACCCCAGATGAGTGCTGGCCGCTCCTGGTGCATTTGTAGTAAGGTGTTGGAAATTCCATCCGTAGCAACTTGCTTTGAGAAATCTGTGCGCTCTGCAAAGACCCTGGGAACATCACCCTGAGTAAAGAAGGCCTGGGGCTTCTGTGTTCAGTTATAGGTGCACATAGTCCACGAGACACTGCATCTGTTTCAGATAGATTTGTTGTGTCTTCGTGCATGTGGAGGGAGATGAAGTGTGTTTCCTGCAGGGACCTTTTAGTGTTTGCATCCACTTTCAAGGGGCGTGGTCAGCTGTAGCACAGCTCAGTGCAGGGCATTTACTGTCACAACAGCACATTGATATCAGGGTTTATTCCTACCTCTCCCTGCATCATCTGTACACCTTATCACCGATCTCTGGCACAACCCTGCACACAGCACGGCTCCAAACCTCGAGCACATCTTTATTATATCACTAATCTACAGATCAACCATCCAGAAGTTAATGTAAATGCCCACGCCCACGTGTGCCTAATATGGCATCAGAGATGTCATCAAAATTAACAGCTACCTAAACCAAGAGATGAACTAACATGCATCACCTCAGATCAGAGTCCTTCGAGAGACACCCGCACGCATGCATGCACACACACACACTCTCTGGCATCTCTTTCAGACCATAAGTCTATGGTGGTATCTCTTTGAGAATGCACTCTCTTTGAACCCCAGGCTTTGGGACCATCTTTTTGATAATGAACTCTCTTTGACCCCCCAGGCTTTGGTGGCATCTCTTTGGGACTCCACTCTCTCCCAGGCCAATTCACCATGTAATGCCCATGTAATTGATGCAACAGCTCTAAAGCGCTCACCCGGAATCTGGAGTGCCTTGTCGTGGGACTACTGCAGTCTTTGCTGGGTGGCGCCAATTACTAAGGTGCCAAGGGGCCGACTGCTGCACTGTCTGCTGGGTGGCACCAATTCCAGTCTCCTTAAATGCAGCAGGTTCTGTTGGCAAGGGTACTTGGTGCAAGAAGTGACCAAAGCCCACATCTTGGCCCCAGTGCCCCCAGCATGCAGTAAAGGGGGCACGGAGTAGGTTCTAGTCATGATGTCACTAATGATGTCATCAATGATGTAATGCGTGATGTCATCTGTGACAGATGTGCAAAGTTCTGAGGACCGCATTAGATTATTTTTTATCTAAAGGTGACCCAATCGTGGCTGCGGATGCGTGAAGGACAAGCTTCCGTACTTCTAGCGCCTCGGCAGACGTGAAGTGGTCGAGAGATGCTTGAAGTAAAGTTCTAGTGTGTGCTCCTCGGGGGCCCTGGTGGCAGGCTTGCTGGCGCCGGTCTATAAATAATGCATCTACCCACCCCCAGCTGTATTTTCCGGCAGTGTGACGTCCCCGCTGCTAGCGCCCGGCGTGCCCTTCCAGCGATAGCGCCGGGCGTGCTTTGGCAGCGGAGGTGCTGTGCGCGATCATCATCTTAAAGGAGCTGCTCTGGACTCCGTGGCCCCCGCACCCTCTCCCCCTCCATGGCAAGCTGTGCCGACGGACAGTGTCTACGGCCGTACATTGATATTCACCGGCGGGAGCTCAGAGCGGGCCGCGGCCTCATATAACCTCAGCCTTGATTGAGAGGCGGCAGCTCCGGCCAGACTGAGGCACCCTGGCACCGGACCGGAGCACTGACACCAGCCATGCACCCCTGGGACCATGCTTCAGTACTGTCACCACCCCTGCACCCCCTGGCATCAGTCCTCTGCACCCTGAACTGGAGCAGTGCGCCCACATGCTACTGGCTTTCTCCCCCCCTTCTATCGCCGCCCCCCGCACCAGACCCTGCTCGCGGCTGAACTTAAAGCAATACTCCCCTCCTGACTGCCTGAGAATAGTCCTGATTTTATATCTAGCGCCTCCTTGTGCTGCCTGCGCCTCGAGGCATCTTGGGAGAACTGAGCAAACTATTGCTTCAGGCCATCCTCATGAAAGTTGCACTCTTTGCACCAATGTATGACATATATACCCTGGCTGCCTGGCGCAAGAATGTTCCTGCAGAGGCGCCTTTCACGGGGCACGTTCACCCCGAACCGCGGGGCCTCGGGCGCAGACCGGCCCCACAAAGGAAGCCCCGAGGAGGAAACATCGGAATATATTTACAGCACGGAATTCTGTCTCAATGTTCAAGTTGCAAGGATCGCGCCCCAGGGGTTGTGTTTGGCTTGATAGGGCTCGGCAAAGTTTAACCAGCACTTCCTGAACCTCGGACACATCAGGAAGTTGATGCGATTCTGGTGCCTCTGAGGACTGCTGTGCAAGCTGGTATTGAGAGCACAAACGAATCCGCGAGTGGTGCGTGCGCATTTCTGCCATATGCTTTCAATTATCGAGCCTGTGTCTGGGTACGATAATTTAAAGCATATGGCAGAAATGCTCGTAATAGACACCAATAGGCCAGGGGCAGAGCTATGCGCCCACCTCTGGCCTATTGGTGTCTACTTTACAAATCAGCAAGCAGTGAAAGGCCAATAGCCGGCCGCAAATGGAAAATCACACGCACGAGCGCGTGGAATTTCCAGGTCCATTTGCAAAACCTGGACAAAAGGACTCTTGCTGCGCAGTGCAACGCAGGGCGCGAGCCCTAAAAACCTGGCAGTGCTATTCAGCAATCAGTTGAGTTTTTCAGCTCAAATTAACCAGGTCACATTCACATGTTCCCATCTCCTTAGAGTTCTGAGGAATACATCCATTAATTCCAGCAGAGATGCATAAAATAGAGGTGATGGCCCTGGCATTATCTATATTAGATTATTGCAACACGTATCTGGGTACCCCGAAACTCTTGCTGCTAAAGCTCCAATCCCTACAAAATGCTACGGCCTATATGATTTTGGGAATACTCAAATTTGCTTCTGTCTCCAAGAGCATTAGGAATCTTCACTGGCTACCTATCAGCGAAAGAATCAAATTCAAGACTTTGTGTATAACCCACAAAGCCGTGCACAGAAGTGGTCCAACATACTTTCAAGAGATCTTTGCTAGATATGTACCTACCTGAACTCTCTGAGATCTAGCTTGACAAGGCTTGTATCAGTGTAGAAAATAAAAAAAGGCAAGAAGTTTCTCCTTTTTAGCTTCCAAACTCTGGAACTCTATGTCGCTGGAATTGAGATCTGAATCAAATCAGTCCTCCTTTAGAAAGTCTCTAAAGACATGGCTTTTTACTAACAGCATGGCCTGTTATTAATCGTTAAATGGGTACTTTATCTTGTTCTTAAAAACTGTTAGCGCCAACATGCATCAGCAATCGCACACTCTACAAAACCTTTACTGAGTAACTTACTTTAAGAAAGGTTTAAGAGTTTATTGCACACTACCTACTATTCAAGTGCAGGAGGATAGTTATAATTTATACTTGTACACCAAAACATTAAGACAAATAGACTTGTACTTTGGAGAGAAAACCAATGTCATGTAGGAACGTTATATTTTTTTCAAGAGTACAAGCAGATGAAGAATCCATATATATTCATTTGTAATTGGATAAAGGGCGTTATTGTTGACTTTTGAATTTACGGGCAACCAGGATGAATACAATCGGGACCAGATGATAATGCAAATTTTAAACAAAGTAATTAGAAAAAATGCAGTGCCTGTAATCCCACATTGTTAGAAGCTTTAGACATAGTTAGAGGAGAATACTTAACTTCAAAGTGTGTGAGGATTATGAATGGAGATAAACTTAGCAAGGATAAACACGGTGAGGTTGCGAAAGAAAGTGAGAACAAATTTGATCAGGCCAATGCTATAACATTAAACACTAGTGGAGGGAAAGGTATGAGTACAAAGAGCAAGAATAGATTCAAAGGTGTAGCTAAAAATGGTTGCATTCAGTGTGGTAGCATGAATCATTGGGCTAATGACATATCGTGTCCTGCGAGGAATGTTACATGTATGGGTGCAGAAAGTTAGGTCACTATGGACGTGTTTGCAAAAGTTCTGTACTGGCTAGTATATCAGTTGGCGTAGTAGGTAAAAAAATATGTTGGTGAAAGACATTCAGATGATGATATCTCCTTAGTTTGGTTGATGTGGACCTTAATCAGAACTCTATTGATGAATGTGTATTAACTGTTACAGACTATGACGGAGTAAGATGTTTGAATATAAAAGATCCCAAGAGTATGATTGGAATTGATCGTAATGTTTTCTGAATATTAGTGGATTCAGTGGCTTGTTACACTATAATATCATTGGAAGATTTTAAAAGATGTTGGATGCACCTGATGTTAAGTTGAAAAAGTATAATAGTGAGTATGTCAGTCTTCAGGGTTTCTTCACAGTCCGTATTTCTTACAAAGTTAGAAGTATTAGTGGTCGCATATATGTTGCTAAAAGTGGTGCAACTTTGTCAGTACTACTTGACCAAGCTGCCATGGGTATGCAACTGTATCCTGGTGCCGCTGAACAAATTATCTTAGAGAATTCTAGAGTTGAATCAGAACACATCGTTCATTTGTGTCAAGAGGTTTTCCTCGATCAGTTGGGTAAATTGTGCAGTTTTAGAAACAGGATTGTTTTGCGATGTGGTTCTAAACCAAAAATTCATAATGTGCGCAATTTGCCCTTTGCTGCTAGAAATGTAGTTAAGGTGAAGATTAATAAACTTGTAAAGGCTGAAATAGTAGGAGATACTGAATCTTCTGAATGGCTGGCACCCATCTTTGTGGTATGAAAACCTGATCTAACTATTAAGTCAATGTTAAAGATGAACGCTGTGTGGATGAATGGGGTGTGAGATGTGGTACGAAGTAAAAATCTCCAAACTTGCTGAGGAGAAAGGTGGTGGAATTTGGTCAAAAATCTCTTAGGCATGAGTAAAACCAAAAGTAGAATCAGGTAGTTATTCTAGTGGTCTAGTATGGATAAAGACAGAAAAGGTTGTCAAGGAGTGTTCATTATGCAAGAACAGTGATACAATTTATAGAACTCGTTGTCAACCATTACAATCTGTTAATTATCCTACGAGACCATGGATAAAATTGGCTTTGGATGATATGGGACCATTGGAGATCATGGGTCCTCATAACACATTTGTTCAAGTGATGGTGGGTTATTATTCCAAGTGGTTTGAGTTGGAATTTGTAGGAGAGGTGACGAGTAAGATGGTCATACTGTTAATGAAAAAAGTATATCTCAGTGAGGGGTATCCTGAATAAATTGTGATGAATAATGGGCCTCAGTTTTGTTCTGAAGATGTTAAGCAGTATTTGTTAAAAAGGAATATATTGCATTCTAGGGCTGCTTTATATTATCCCAGGTCCAATGGTTTGGTAGACAGAGTATTCAGATGGCAGTAGCTACCGACAGACCGGTTATTGGTTACGTTAAACAGATGATGTGGTCAATTCAGAATAGTTTGTATTATACCACTGGCCAATCACCTTTTGAATTCCTGAAAAGAAGAAAACCCGGGTTGGTTATTCCGATGGGTAGAAGTGATGAGGTGGCTGAAATTGATGAAACTAAATTAAAGCAAAGAGCTATGGCCAAACAGGATGAGTATGAAAATGAGTTTTGAATAAACATACAGACAAAAGGTAAGGTAAAATTACCATGGTGTGTTCGCAAGGGGAGATCTGCGTTCTCGGAGTCCAGTATTGTGAAGAAGGCGGGAAGAAATTATGAAGAATTGGATGATGTTTCAAGATGGAATAAAAGTAGGTTACTTATATTGAATGTTGAAAATCTGCAATGGTTACTATGGATAAAACTTAGGGGCATTTTACCTAGCAATAGCGATATTTATCGCTAAGCAGGGGTAGCGGGAATAATTTTATCGCCGCGCTACGACGATTTTTATCGCTGAGATACCTTGCTATCCACAAGGCTTATCTCAGAAACGATAAAAATCATTCGAAATGCGTGAATATCGCTGGAAATACAGCGATATTCACACATTATCGTGACAATGCTCTTAGCCATGTTATCCACCTCCCATTGGATAACATGGCTAAGAACTGCTCTGGGCAGGTGTTAGCTTTTGGAGATATTCGCGCTTAGCGCAAATATTTCCAAAACTACGCCTTTGTAGGTAATAGGAGATAGCGATGTTAGCGACTGTTTTCAGTCGCTAACATCTTGGCACGCCACTTTACATGTCATTAGCGATAAATATCGCTGACATGCAAAGCGGGCCCCAAGATGCTCGCTATCGCCTATTAGCTGTCGCTAACTGGTGTTAGCGACAGCTTGGTAATAGGGCGATCAAATTATCGCCGCTGTAGCGGGAAAAAGTCCTGCTAAAGCGGCGATAAGGGCCCTTGGTAATATGCCCCTAAATGTGTAAGACAGAAAAAGTCTGAGATAAAAAGAGAAAATAAATTGCCATCAACATTGTTTGAATGTTCCCTTAACATTGAATAGTTACCTGTTTCTTTAAGTACAGTTTTTGAATCCATCTCTAGGTTTATTTTATCAAAGTATAGTAGAGTTGTTGTTTTATATTATTACACTGTTTAAGAAAGGATGATATGTAATGTTCTTACATCGCTCAGAATGCATTTACATTCTATGAGAATATGTAGAGTGTAAGGATTTGGACTGTTGTCAGTTGCTGCAGGGAGATTGCCAAGGACGGGGAGTTGCTCAATAAACTTAATTTGCTTTGGATCCTGAAACTGTGATGTGCCTTATCATCACCTACAACACTTTCCAACACAGTTCGTCTGAAGGTTGGGGGCACTAAAGGGGACAGTGTGATGCAGAGGCAGAAGCCTCTTTCCAATGCTGCCTGCTCTGTGTCTTGGGGCGGGTGGGCATTATGGGAGCCCATGAGGATGGGAGCAGTTATCTTTTTCCAATGATGAATGTGCCATTGGTCTCGGTGTGGCAGCGCCATCAGGGAACCTGTGAAGGTAGGGGCAGGTTGCTCTAGCCAAGGCCAGCAACAGCTACAGGCTCAAGCCTCACACAAGTTAATTTTTTCCCCTTGAAATAGACAAGGCTTTCTCTTAGGTTAAACAGATGTGACTAGTACACATCCTGATAATGCTTGTTTTATACAGGAAAAGCTACATATGCCCTCTCTCTTTTCTTATTATAATTACAATGGATTTGGTCTGAGGTGTTTTCTGAGCTTAATGTGGCTTCAATTTGAACCTGACTGATAAGTCTTTTTTTTTTTTCAAAACCGTTTTTATTAAGAGTTCAATCAAGGTTCAGGACAGCCCTCCACAGTCAGGAGGAGACTGCCAACAACACAGACAGATAAGAGCATGGCAATGAACTCAGAGTTATACGAAAAGCACACCCCAATTCCCTCCCGACCCACCCATCCCCAACAACACCCCCCCAACGCCCCCCCAGCTACCCACCCCTTATCCCACCCTAACCCAGTGCACGTGATCACAGGTCAGCAACATGAGATGGAAATCAGAGTCAGAGTCGGCTAATAGCCTAGGGCCCGGGATCCACATCAAGGGCCAGTACGTCATCAATATCAGCTGGGGGATCGAGGTCCAGACCCCTGTAGTCTGCCCACCGCTTCCAGATCTTGTAGTGTTTCCGGGGGCAACCCCTGGCCTCAAATACGGGTAATTCTAGACCCATTAAAAAGTCCAATCCCGCCTTCCACGCACTCAAGGGGGGGGCACGTTCGCTCTTCCATGCTTGGGCCAGATCACGTTTGGCCACCACTAGCCCCAACAGCAGCAGGTGTCGTTTGTAGGTGTTGCCCCCAACATTTTCCAGAATATGGAGGGGACCTAGCCTAGGGGTACGGGGAATGTCCCACCCCAATACCTCCGACAGGCAGTCCCACAACCCGGCCCAGAATCGGGTCAGCCTCTCACAGGACCATACTGTATGGAAAAGCGTCCCCCTCTCAGCACCACACCTCAGACATTCAGGGGTAGCTATGAGGCCCGCTCGCCACAGCCGCTCCCTAGTATAATAGGCCCTATGAAGGTACTTGAATTGAATAAACCTAAGACGGACGGCTATAGCTGCACCACGGGGGGATTCGAGGGCCTCACGCCAATCATCGTCATCCATGGGGCCAACATCATGCTCCCAGGAGGCCTTGAATGTCGAAAGGGAGGGGGAACAGTGTATGACCAGGGAGCGGTATATCTGAGAGACCTTCTTGTCGCCCAGGTCGCCCATAAACAGTTTAGCCTCAATAGGACTAAAGTCGGGGAGCTGCTCCAACCCCACCAGGCTGGGGCCAAGGGCATGGCGGAACTGGAGGTAGCGAAAGAATTGGGACCTAGACAGACCATATTCGGAACTAAGGTCCTGAAAGGACTTAAGGGTAGTTCCGTTGAGAACATTACCGAGAGACGAGATCCCGATCGCGTCCCAGTTGCCGAACCCGGACAAGGAGGCCAACGCCGGTAGTAGGCCGTTATGCCACAGCGGCGTCTCGGCCGTCAGCCTGCCCCACCACCCCATACGGTGCAGAGCCTGCCGCCAGATCGCGAAGACCACCTGAGTGACCCTTGGCAAAGCCCTCCTCCGCCTGGCCGAGTACAGCAGGGTGTGAAGTGTGGCACCTCCCATCAATGAGTGTTCCAGTGCATAGGCCGGATCGCTACGGTCCCCATACCACCACTCGTTGAGCACTAGGAGATGGGAGGCCTGGTAATATGATAGCAGATCCGCGGATGCCAAGCCGCCACAGTAGGTAGAGAGGAAGCAGGTGCGCAGTGCCACCCTAGAAGCACCCCCGGCCCACAGAAATCTGCCCAGCACCGAGTTGACACCACGGAACCATTGCGGGTCGATTTTATAAGGGTGATTCTGTAGTTGGTAGAGGAGCCTAGGCAGGGCTACCATTTTGAATATGGCCGACCGGCCATAGATATTAAGGGGCATACGCGTCCAGGTCTTAATATCAACCTGGACCCTGTCCCACACCGGCTGGACGTTCCGATCCCACGCCACGGTAGTCGAGGCCGAGAGGAAAACGCCCAGGTACTTCATGCCATCAACCGCCATCTGAAGGGACGCAGCCCACTGGCAGCTCATCGAGGCCCCCCCCAGCACCCACAGGGTTGACTTGCGAGGGTTAAGAAAGAGCCCCGACGCCTGACCAAACTCCCGCATTATCTCAAGAACACGAGGCCCTGTACGGTGTAGATCAGTCATAAAGAAGAGCACGTCGTCCGCATACAGGGCAATGCGGTCTGAATGGCCCGTCCCCCACACGAAACCCCGATAGAGCGCGTCCTGGCGCACTCGGGCGGCCATAGGCTCCATAGCCAGCGCGAAGAGGTACGGGGAGAGGGGGCACCCCTGACGAGTGCCTCTGGCCACAGGAAATCGCGCAGAAATCGCCCCAGACACGCGCACCGAAGCGGTAATATTAGTATATAGCAGTGTCACATAAGAGATGAAGACAGGACCCAAGTTCAGCAGTGGCAGAAGGGCAAGGAGGTAGGTCCAGCTGACCGAGTCAAAGGCACTATCTATGTCGGCCAACAACAGCGCCGCTTGGTCCCCAGTCGTCCCGATCGCATCAATCGCCGCCTGCGCCCGCCGAATGTTGTGTCGCGTCGCCCGGTGCGGCATAAATCCCGCCTGGTCCGGGTGGACAAGGGCCGAGATGTGGGGAAGCAGGCGATTCGCAAGCGCCTTGGCCAGGAGTTTGGCTTCAACGTTAATAAGGGAGATGGGGCGGTACGACTCGTGGCGCTCAGGGGGTCTGCCCGGTTTTTGAACACCACAATTTCAGCGTGACGCCAGTCCGGGGGGAGGCTACCCCGCTCCCGAGCTAGTTCCAAGGCCCGCCTGTAATGCGGCCCAAGCTGCAGGTGGAATGTCCGGTAGAATTCGCAGGGGAACCCGCTGGGCCCAGGTGCTTTACCCGCATTAAGTTGACCCAGTGCGTCACCCAGTTCTTCAGCTGTCAGAGGGAGATCCAGGGCGTCGCGGACCTCATCAGGTACCGCTTGTGGGCGGACCGCTGTGAGGTAAGCCTCAATGCATTCGGGGGAGAGGCTCTCACGAGAGGCATATTGATGCTCGTAGTAGCGCGCAAAGCTCGCTGCAAGGACCGATGGGTCCGTAATTACTACCCCTGCATCGTCGACCAGCCCCGGCAGGGTGATCGGCTGGAAGGTCTGCTGACACAACCGGTGGAGCATGGTGCAAGACTTGTCCCCCCATTGGTACACTCTACTACGTGTAGCCAGCCACGCCTGGCGGGCCTCATCTAGCAAGACCGAGGAGTAAGACTGTTGCGCTTGTAAAAGCAGCCGCAGCGTCACATCATCGTCCGCCTCCCTGTGTCGTGCCTCCCGTCTCTCCACGCGTTCCGCAGCTGTGGCTACACTTTCTAGTCGGGTCCGGCGAGCAGAAGCGCACCAGGCAATATCGACAGACCTCAGGGCAGGTTTCATGGCCTCCCACACCGTCACCGCATCAACCCCCTCGGTTAGATTATCCTGCCAATAGTGGGCAATTGCACTGCGCAGATGCCGGGTGTAGCCCGGTTGCTGCAGGTGCCATGTAGACATCCGCCATCTGAACGGTTGGCGCGCTTTACAAAGGTCAATCTGAACCGCCACAGGGGAGTGGTCGGACAGCCCGCGAGGCCGGATCGCCGCCCCCCTCACCCTGTCTAGGAAGGCCCCCGGTACAAACACACAGTCTAAGCGCGAGAGGGAGCCATGCACCGCAGACACATAGGTGTATTCTCGTCGCTCTGCATGAAGATGCCTCCACACATCCACCCATCCAAGACCATCAATCATCGCACACAGCTTTGTAGGAGAGGCCACAGCCGCGACCCCTCGCCCCCTCTTCCTGTCTAAGGTCATATCCAACACATCGTTCGATAAGTCTTTTTTTTAAGTTTGATTTTATTTAAGAGAAAGAGAAATCAGGAGGGGAGGGGAGGGAGGAGGGATGAAGTAACAGGAAACTGATAAGTCTTTAATACGACCAAATTAGGTCTGTGGCTGCTTGTGTTGCTGTAGGGTGAGATGTGGCATAACAGTTCAAGCTGGTGTTTCCAGCCACTCTGTAATGGATCAGACAAGCAAAAATGGTGGACTGGAAAGCTAAACAGATGAATTCCTAGTGGTTAAGATGGGAAGGATACTCCTTTCTCAGGTGGCTGAAGGTAACTCAAAGATGCATCTCTGAATTTTCAGAGGTAAGCTAAGCAGCACAGGTTCTGCAGCTCCCCACTCAAAGATCTTGATCGTACTATTTTGTTTTCTGATCATTTTTATTGTCTATTAGTTTAATTTGTTAGTATTGCAAACAGTAAGGGCCTTGACAGCCCACCTGTATTGTGTTCGCTTTCGAGTACTGGTCTATGTTGATGCTCCGATTTCATGGATTCAGCTTCCAGTTCAGTTACCGTGATGATTAGGCAAGGAGCACTATGTAAGAAAAAAGGTCATATCTGTTTCACCAAGTGTCATTTTCTGCCTAGATTCTTCTGCCCCAACTGACCTTTAAAGGTATTGGCCTAAGATCTCAAGAGTGGTCTTTTGGCACATCTAGGGCGACCAAAGTATCTGTGCCAATGGTTAGCAAAATGCAAAGTTGTAGAGTTCTGTTTCATAATGCAGTTTCCCCCCGGCGCAGCTAAGCCAGCAGGCAACTGTAAACTCTAGATTGATGTTGCTCCTGTGACTGTCTGACACTAAAGCACCATGATAAGGAGCTATGGACCAGTCCTGCTGGTCGATCAGGACTCAGTCCTGCACTAGTTTCGTTCATTTGGGGTGATTGACATGGCTCTTGAGCAGGTGAGGGCCAAGAAAACCAAGGCGTCCTTTTACCCTCTTTAAGGCAAAGGATCAACCACAAGACCCTCTAAAATAACAGCCATTCATATTTAAAAACAATAGTTGACCCTCTCAAGAAAACACCAAGACACCAGAAACCAGGACATCACTAGGTTGGCAATGAAGATAGACAGGAAGGAAAAGGCACCAAGGTTTTTGGACACTATTGCTGTGTTCTAGTTTAGGGGTAGGGTGTGCTCGGTCCTCGAGAAGTGTATATCTTATGACTTGAGACTCCTAGTGTCACTGGGTCAACAGCTCGACAATCATTGGAGGGAGTGCTGGTGAGAGAATGTAAGGTCTAGGTGCGGAAAGGGCAGATAGCGGTCATTTCCAATCGAAGCCTTTCAGGTTGTTGGTCTTCACTTTCAGATGCACACTGGGTATGTTGCCAATTATCTTTCTGCACACTGATATGAATGGTTAGATCTTGTCCTTAAAATTACACGCCTTCATTCTCTATTATTTAATCCTCTATTAATTAATGACTAATTCCCTATTAATTAATGATGCATTTTGTCCAAACACCATCTTTCAATTTTCTACCACTTCAGCAGTGTGTCGCAGACCCATTACCTTGATAAATCATGCAGTCTGTAAATGGTGTATGATAACAACCTGCTCACACTGAGACACGCCTGTCATCACCTTTAGTTTGTGCTGCTCTGAATAATGTTTCTGCAAAGGCTATTCTTTTGTATGATGTGTCTGCTGTAACCTTTCACAAACAGCTAATGGAACTGACCACAGCTTATTTCCTCACAATAGTAAAGGAGTGTCACATATGAACTTTCTATATCGCTTGCAGTGATTTCCTGTGATTCATGGCCAGAATGAATCCTCAACTGAGGTTAACCACATATGCTCTTGGCACAGACAATGTCTAGCAGAGATTATTTTATCATTTGGGCTGGTGCCGTGTCTACTTAGGCATCTTTGGCCGAAAGAGAGCTGAACTGATGCCTTCAAGCAATGCATAGCTAGACCATGCAGCCAGGAACCCCCTGGCCATGTCAGCAAGCTTGCGAGTAACAAAGAACTTCAATGTTCGGCCTACAGCAGCCACTTCCTTTTTAGTAATAGGAAAATAGTTTCGAGGCAGTACGCACTAGCTCAGAAATGCCTTCTCATACAGGCAGTGAGTGCTAGGCAGACGTGGAAGGCTGACTGAAACAAACCATCTCTTGCAACCACAACGGGGAATGTGTCAACTATCCAAAGGAATTTGAATACTCTATAAACCCAAATTGATCCAATTTACATGTGTTTATTAAGCGCTAGGGAGTGCCTGAACAATTTGAGTATAATTGGCTAAAATTGTTTGTAAAGGCTATTAAGTGGAACACAATAAAGGTTGTGGTCCATAGAAGGGTCTGAGCAAAGTGAACAGGCACAGGGAGTCTGTGCAGTTTGTCCAGCCCGGCTGGACAGTACAGCTGGGTTGGAGAAACCTAAGTGCGCATGTGTGTTTGGCCAACCTGAGACGGCCGGCCAAACACACATGTGAGCTTAGAAGTGCACATAGCACTCCTCCTCCCACCTCCCAAGACTCAATCCCGCCCTGCACACGCTGGCTCAGAGCCGTTAAATGAAAATCAAACGATGTTAGAACATAATTTTATTTCTCACCTGCTGTCTCTGAGCCAGGGGGCAACGATCTTCCGCCACTGCGGAGGAGCCGTCCCTTGGAAGTCTCACCTCTTTAAAGAACACTACATCACAATGCCACTGAACTGCGCTCCGCAGCCTATGGGCTAGGCTCACGTTACACAAGCACAACATACATACAGACACACATACAATATTGTCCCTGGGCCCCTGGGTGTTAATGTAAATGTTCCCGTTGCAGAGAGGATCTCTGGGATGTTTCATGCAGTTAGCATCCAATTTCATTTGGCAAACACCATTTGTGGCGTCAACCGATGAATGTAAAATGGCTTCCTGTACATTCCGTCCCAGTATAGAAATTGTTTTATTTTTTTTAGTACAGGACACGTGTTTTCTATTATCCGAGCAGCTGACCCAAACAGCTGCATTTTAATGTGGAAGACAAAAAATCCTGCATTTGAAACCAATCTACCATGTTTTAGATAACATATTTGTGTCTGAAATACGCTTTTCAATCTTCTCTTTCCTGATATGAAGTGCTGCTATGAAAAACGTCCCCTCCCCACCCCCACCCATTTCATAATCCGGCAGTCTTGTTGCATGGTGCATAACACAACATTTTGGGCCCATTTCACAAAGATTTTCCTGGTTCCCACTCTTGGAATACTCCTGGCTTACCCCTGAATTTCCGTAGTAAGCCAATAGTATTACACGCTTGCTCCCAGAATTCAAGAGTAGGAGTACTATAACACAACTAACTACTCATAAAAAACATCTTTGGGAACAAGCCGTATAGCTTTTACCTTTCAAAGACGTTTTATTATAATTTCCATCCAGAAAAACATTGCAGCAGGAAAAAACAATTAGCCTATCCCATAAATTCTTTGGATAGTCATATCTTTTGCAGGTCTGGGGAGCATAAAAGATGTGTCATTGCAAAATAGGTGGACAATCGCCAGCTACCTTTAGCCACTTGATGCAAATGTGTAGGTAGACTGTGCCACACAGATCAGCCAACGCACCCCCATTGTACTCAGCGATGTCAATGTTTAACACACATTAAGCACGGTTCTTGACCATACAAATAGCAGGCCGATAATACCAACCGGTACTTTATATTAGGTTGTTGACACCTTCTTCCTTGATGGGTGAAGGTTTCAACAATGTCACAACTGACCTGCTTGATGTTTACCAGACTGATTTTGAACTGCTATTAGTCGGCTCATCTGATGTCCTAATGTTTTCATACTTGTTAGGAACACACTGTTCCTGTCTTTGTTGTAGGGCTGCCAGTACTATTAGAGCTAAACCTATGTCTTATATGCTGGATTAACAACATGCGTGGCTATCACAATTTTGGGGAATGATGTTACGGAGTTTTGATTGTGGGATTCGGGGGTGTAGCTACCACTGGTGCAGTAGGTGTAGTGGCACCGGGGCCCAGGGCTCTGAGGGATCCATTGAGAAAGCCCTGATAATTGATGCATTGTATTACCTCAACAGCAGCCAAAGAGGCAATTTTCCTTACTTGCAACAGTTACAGGACCCTTAGCATCCTTACAGCACTACTGATGGGATTCCCATCGTGCAACAGTGTTGTTTAGTCGATTTATGACTGAAGATTGCACTTTTGGGGGAGTTTACTGTCAGGCTTACTTTTCTGCACTGTAAGTGACTACACAGGGCACGTTCCCCAAAACAGAAGCATCTATTACCCCTGGTTTTGATGAAATCAGGAGGACTGCACCCTTTGCTCTAGAGTAATTCTGTAAGCACTTGAAAATGCAGACATGAAACAAGGGAGGATTACGCCATCGTAGAAGGAGGCTTTTAATATCCCCATTATGAAAATAGAGGTTTGCTCCTCTTTATTCGTAGCTGATTCAGGTACTTTACTAAATATACTGATAAAAGGAAAACTGAACATCATTGCGAGGTTTGAAGTATTAAGTGGTTAACTGTGAGAAAATACAAGGAAACAGCTGACATTAAATGTTATAAAACAATATGAACGATCTACACCCTCCTTACTGTACCACAAAATCCATTAGACGTTTTGTCTCCTTCACTTGCAACACAGTTCTAATCACATAATACTACATTTATTTAACAAACAGAAGCCACATACGATGCAGATTTGGTATTTTGTTTCAAGATGAAAATCCTCACTTACAATCTAACTAGAAATGTTGGGCACCATGGCAATGCTTTTATTGTATATATTTATTGGGATAAATTGAACATAACTCCAAAATGTCATTTGTTTTGCTTTTTTCCTGGAAGAAATACTCTAAGGCGACAATGTTCTAGCTTGTTTGCAATATTTAAGATTTTACCTGATAATTATGCGAACATATTCTATCATTTTGGGCTCCCAAACTAATTATTTTGAAGTGGGCGGGTGGGGGGTTCGTCAAATGAAAGTTTAAAGACCACAGTCTTATAATAGGGCTAAATTCCAGTGGATATTTGAGCCCTATCTAGCTGAAGTGTTTCGTCACATTATGCAAATGCAGTTCTGTCTGTTCATGGTTAGGGGCCATGCTGGTGGCAGCAAATACATCTAATTGAGTAGGCTGTCCCTCCCTCTCCGTCATGAAGGCGCGAAAGCTTGTACCAAGAGCCAGACATTCATTTCTTTCTCTGCACCATCAATGTGTCCTTATGAAAACAATGACGGCTTCCAGTTCCTTGCAATGTGGGGATCAGAATAATAGGGAATGAGACACATGAATCATAAGGTCAATGCGTTTGCTACTGTGCATACGTATGAAGAGTCTGGGACCTGCAGACGAAGTACATTTTTTTCTTTCGCTCTTTATTTATGCTTTATTGAAATACTTACTGGGGAGTTTACTATAAGCTTTCTGAACACATTTGAAGTAATTTTATCTTTTGGAATGAAATACTTCTAATTATGGTGCGATGAAATGCTGTTAACTTGGATGGCTATTTTAACACTAAATTGATTATAATGTTGCACGTCCCACAGCATAAGATTGGACCCTAAACTACTAGTGGGGTAATATACTATCAATCAGCCACTAAAAAGCATTATCCCATTTTTTCCTACGTTGCGCAAGACTGAAAGGATGGAGGGCAGAAGCCACTGACTGAGGATAACACTGAGCGGTAGGTCATCATTGACCCATTAGTTTCATTGGTTGCAAAAACAAACATTCTTTGGATCAATTCCTTTGAGAGCAGTTAGGGTAAGAACCCCCGGATTTCTTTGTAAGCGCTTTACTGTTACTGGTTTATATACTTAATTAAGTATTAAAAGAGTTTTTTTCTTACCAAAGTATTACTTCAGACTGGCCATTACTGATGATGTCAATATTATCAAATATTACAATCGGTACCCACCTTTACTTCCAATGGCGCTAGGCCAGGGTACTCCAATACAATTATCAATGGAGAGTCCAGGACACTAGCGAGTGTGGTCTAACAGTGCACGGACAGTACTGAGCATATATAGTAGTAAAGAGAACGAGCAGCATCGCCTTTTAAATAGTAAGGGGATAGCTAGAGCCATCTGGATGGGGGGGGGGGGGGCTAGCACCATATTATGCCATGGAACTGTGCAGTGCTGTATTGAATATATGAGCCCTTGAAACCCTGCCTCCAGACGTAGTTTGAAACATTGAATATGAGCTGTATGGAGATTCACGCCCGGAAAGCTTTGCCTGTGCTGTGAGTACTAACGGGACTGGTCCCTGGTGACATCAGGAGCCAGCATTAAAACACAGAAAGGCCTACCTCATCGGGTACCATCACCAAAGGGTACTTGTCTTCTGACAGGAAGTTAAAGAGACACCACAGGCGGAAGGAATCTTGCTGAGACAGGACTCGGTGGCCATTGTGGTCCGTCTTGTAGTTCTTCTTGGCAGATAAGGTCCAGCAGAGCTCGTCAAAATTTTCCTTCACAAATGTGCCTTCAATCACCTGTAGTGGGAAGCACTGGGAGAGTCAGTGGGCTACTCACATGCAGGTGTGAGTAATAGAACTGTGAGTAGTGACTCATATGAAAGAGAAGACAACGGGGAGACAACACAAGACTCACATACAGGAGAACACAATACACAGTGAACAGGGCAGTCAGCCAGAAAGGGAAGCTTTAGATAAGTGAGCAACATACAGACAATATACATATACTCTAACACACCCACCTGTGGTAACACCGCAAAAGCCAAACATGCAAAGACAGTGTGTGCAAGATAGCCACAGAAATGAAGGATGAAAGCAAGTCTTAGCGAAAACATACTTGTTATAACTTAATACTAATGCATGGTATTAGAACAAATGAAAAACTCACACACAACCTACAAAAAATACCTAGAATCATTCTGTTAGTATTTGGTCCTTTGTAAAAGACTCAATACGCTCATACAAGTGCCAAGAGAGATAAAGGCAGAGAGCACGCAACTGAGAGAGATCGAATGAGAGAAGCAGAAAAGATACTGAGAAAGACATCATCGCAGCTAAGGAGGACCACAGCCAGTTCTGGGGTAGAATATCCCATAAAAATTGACAACATAAAAAATAAATAATTTTTCAGAAATTATGAAATCAACGTAAAGTTCTGGAAACCTGGTTAAGGTAATGAGAAATATGATTAAAAAAATGTTAATTGCAAATCCTTTAAAAAAGAGATGGGGTACCCCACAGTTTCTCTCCAGGCCTCCATACATCTATAAGTGTAAAACAATTCTAACTTACTTGTGAAGAAACAAATAACAGTGAGAGATAGAAGAGGGGTACCTTTAACTGTCTTGTGCCTTTTAAGCATAATCTTTATTGACCATGATATCTAAATATCGTGAAAACCTTAAAAATAGGTTCAGTATGTATGATTTCGGTGATAGCATTGATTTTTTCTAATATTTTTTAAATATCAGAATTATGCTTTTACCTTCAGTGTTGTTACAATATGCCCATCAGCCATCTTCGTATAGAGATTCTGAGCTAAGCCCAATAGGGCCTTACCATTGGCCAATGTTGGGGGTCTGCAAGGGAGCTTACCTTATCAAGGATGTACTTGTTCAGATACGGCATGTAACCTTGGCTGGACACTGGCCCATCGTCATCATCCCGAAAGTGCTCCTCCAATGCCACAGGGTCATGTGGTATACACAGCACCGTATACAAGTTGTGGGACAAAACCTGCCAGAGAGAGGATGGTCAAGGTGCCATAGCATCAGGGAAGTGTTAACAAACGCAACTGGACGACAGAGTGTGTTCAAGTACTATTACCATCAGGCAGGAGTTCCCTGTACCACAACGCAAATTGCATTGAGGAGGTAAGTGGCCAAACAACAAACAACATAGAGCACAGAGGCATGGATAAATGAAAAGCAACACGCAAAATCCAAATCAGATGATGAGCTATGATCAAAGAATGTACCTCAAGGTGAAGAGAACATGAAGGAATTTAATAAAAAAACAACACAAATCTGAGATAACCGTGATCTGTACGATGAAACAACATAACAGGCAAAACATCTTAAAAGTATTTACAAAAGCCCCTTGAAAGTGAAATCCCTGTGACCTTCAGTATCACCCCAAAGCTGCTCCAATTTAGGATGGAGCTGAAGACTCAGCTCTTTAGGGAACACTACATCAAATGCATCAACTGTCTACAAACCAGCTTTCTCTGTGAAACGTGTAATATTTTACATTAGCATAAGCAACAGCCATTTTGGCTGTGATTTCAATTTCGTTTTTGACCATGTACAGGGCTCTGCTGCCTTTTGGCAAAGTTCACGCTCTAGAAATATCATCTACATGTATACATACATTACAGACGTACATATATACCTACTAATAAAATCCCATAACACAGCGATGAGATCACCAAAGAAAATAATGTGATCAAACCGCACAACATAGACCGACACAGCAGTGGAATACATGGGATGTAAGCAAACAACACCCAAAGAACATAGGGAACTGTGCCAACATCTGAAGCAGAAAATAATGCAGTACCCAAAACCACATAAGTACTTTTATTAAGGCCTGTAAAATTACATTAAGGCAATAGAGTGTATTGTGGGCAAACAACATAGCACAACGCCAATGTACTTGAAATTTTTGAAATTCCACATTAACACACATTTTCGAGCTTAAATCCTAGCTACTAAGCTTGTCTAAGAAGTAGGCTCCTAAGATAAGAAACGTTAGGATAAAAAACACTGCTCACAGGATCAGCTACAGCGAGAGACACTGTGGTTTATTTTCTCACTGCTCAGCACCTCATCTTATCTTAAGAGTAGCATACCTATTATCAGCCTGTAGCTGATGTGTTCCATTGCATGTGGCGTTCTGAATCCACCCTTATTCTCCAGCCACCTGGTGGAATGCAACTCCCAAATATACAAAAAGCATTAAGAAGCACTCGATGGCACATCCAGTGGTTATTTCGGACAACCTGATTGGCTGTATTTCCAGCAATCAGAATGTTAGAAGCAACCAGTGCCTGTCCTGTTCCAGGCGGGGTAAGTGAAGTATATCAAAACGTCTTGCTCAGCTCTATTACCAGTTGCCACAGACACTTTAGTCAGATCATATTATAGCAGACTTTAATACACGGTGTTAGAAATACGACCCAGATTTACAATGATTTTGGGTCAGAGATTACACAGACTGACACAAAATCCTTTTTGGTATTTACAGAACCTCGCATATGTTGATGCATATGGCTTTGTAATTAAAAGTACTGTAACTTTGCATCAGGTAGTAGTTCCACGGGTCGTGAGTGGGCATTCCCATGCAGCCACCCATGGATTTTGACAAAATCCCATATTTACAATGAGATTTAGACATCTGTTTGCACCAACACTGTGCTCCTGCCAGAAGCTGCCGTCACGAGGAGAAATATCTTTATTTCTCTTAGTTATTTCCTCTTTGCATGTGTAGAGCATTCCTCAGCACTCATACAAAGATTATGTGCAGGAAGATAACTTGCACAAAAACAATCCTGACCACAACGCAGACACCCCTGCACTATGGACTAAGGGTGCTTAAATAGGCGCTGAGCAGCCCACAGTGCGCAAACTCATGGAGAGAGCAGGACTGCGCCATTTCTTTGAAGATACGACCCAGTTCTGCTCGGGCCAGGTGATGTGACACAGCGCAGCAACTTTGCCTGCTGTCCTGCGTTGCACCACTTCTTTGTAAATATGCTCCTATGTCTCTTATTACAAATGTGGAGTGTAGGAGAAGTGAAGCATATAAAGTATATATATCGTTTGCAACCCTGTTTAGGCATCTGGGTACCACATCACGAGCAAGTTATTTTAATATAAATTTGTCATAACCTGCATTTTGTTTTTAAACTCAAATATGTGCTTGGTATGAATGATAAACAATAATGTACATTGATATAGACAGAAATTAGCAAAGGTTGACTCCAACGAGTGTTCACTTGGAGCCCCTCATGATTAAAAGTGTTTAAAGACGAAAAACTTAGGTACTTATTTTGAAGCCAAGACTTTCAGCAAATAAATATCATGTGTCACTCAAGCGATGTATATAATATAGTCTGAAATGCAAAATTCTATTCACATTATTTACCAAATTTTACATTTCAAGTAAAATGTATTCGATTTCAAATTTGAAAAGCTGTTACTGTCTCCTCCTGATTATTGAAAAAAGAGAGAATCAGTTGCATGTTGTCCACATATTTAACCAGTTTTAGGCCATGTTCCTTAGTAAGAGTGATAAGGAGTTTCATACAAACATTGAATAGCATGGGGCTACGAGCTGAACCCTGTGACACTACTTCATGCAAATATTTATATTTGGAGTATTAAGGGGTAAGACCTACAGTCTGCTCGATAAGATTCCATCCATTTCAGGACTGCGCCTCCCACTCCAAGCGTTGCTAGTCTGTCCAATAAAATGGAATAGCTGACCATATCCAACGCAGGCGACAGATTGAGTATTATCAAGACTGTCGGTTAGCCACCAATTACCCTCATCCGCAGTTCATCCAGGGCAGTAATCAGGGCCAACTCAGGGCCATGCCCCGGTCGGAACCGGAACTGCTCCTCCTCAAGGAGTGAGTGGATTTTGAGGAAATGACAAAGCCTTCTGCTCATATATCCTTCTATTTGTTTCACAGAGAAACAAAGGAGCGATATGGGTCTGTAGATGGTTAGAATCAGTGGATCTGCAGAAGATTGTTTTAAAAGAGGCATAACTATAGCCTTCTTCCATGCAGATGGCACAATACCTGATTCCAAAGATTAATTACACAGTTGCACAGTAAAAGGGACTAACCCTTCCTCAAACTCTTCCCACACTCTAGGAGTTATGGGGTCTAATGGAGATCCCGGGGTGGTGGATCTAGCTGTGGACAAAAGGCATCCCACTGAGATGGGTTCGAAAATATTGAACCTCTGGGCCTGACATTCCGTGACCTCTACTCTATTCTGACCCAAGGTGGATGGAGTTTAAATAGGAGCACCAATCTCTTCCAAAAACCTGCTAATCTTCTTATCAAAGAAGTTGGAAAGGTCATCGCAAAGTTCTTGCGATTCAGTAATTGCCTGTTTAGTGCAGTCGCGGTTGAAAAGCTCCCGAAGGATAGCAAAGACCTTTCACAATAAAAAAAAAAATATGAAAAGAGTGTACACCAAAAACATTGCCATTGGGTACTTTGCATTGAACTAGAGATCATTATTTGCTATAAGACAGTATCATTACCACATACACAGTCTCGTGATTATAATATACTCTACGGACGTCTGGATGATATTGCCAGCTCGCCAGCAGCCATCTTGGCTTCCGTACATCATTCTTCATTCCTCTTTCATCATTGTCAAATCCCGCTCCCATCGGAGAATAAACTCTATCAATGGGTCAGGTGTGCTCTCAAACAGGGATCTATGATGTCTTGAATTGCCCCTCCTCTCAAGATAGTCCATAGTAAGCTTAGGTTCTACTGGTGGTTAATGTTTGCAATTCTGAGGCTTCAATCATAATGATATTGCACACATTTACCATATGAAACTCTCCCTATGCCCACAAGTAAATGGCAAAAGTGTATAGCAGTCCAGTAAAGAAGTTGAGAGGGACAGTACACAGGAAATTCTGGAATATACATATAATAATGAAGGCAATGAGATTATACTGAATAAGGCATCCCTGCCCGTTATGGATAGTGGGATTGTACTCCAAGTGTCAAGGTATTTTTTAACCTGGTGAAGTGGCAAAGTTATATTTAGATCCCAACATTTCTGCAGTTCTAAAGATATGTTTATGTTCAATAGCTGAAGTGGTCTGAGGTGCATCATGGATATTAATTGGTGTGTGGGTTGCCAACTTTCACTAATTGGGATGAATGTAACATAACACATGTAAAGCACACATTCACTAAAGGGTATCTTGGCACTAAATAACAGATGTTTATTGTTACCCAACTCATTGGTACTTATTTTATCGACCTCTCAAGGACAAAAGTCAGAGTGGACCAGCCAGGATTTGAACCTGTGACCATGAGGTCAAACACAGGCCCTTACAGTGGACGCTTTAGTCCACTAAGCCACCAGACCTGGCTGAATGTGGATTTTTCCAAGGTCTCTTTAAGGCCTGTAGTGTCTCTGTCCACCTGGAGGGCCTGCATTAATCTAGGTTTGGTGTGTTCATGGCGTCAGATGTAAAGGAGTATATCATCCGTGTATAGCGAGACTCGCTCCTCAAATTTTAATTCCCCGATCTGATGCAATCAGCTAATGGCTCTATCATGAGTGCAAATTATAACAGAATAATTATAGTGGCACCCTCAAAGTCCTGGGGTAAGGCAATTCTCCTATTAACATGCAAAGAGAATCTTGATATCATTGAAGACAAAGGAGGCTAACATTATGCAATAACCTTTTATTGCTGCCCCAACGTGCAGTCCTTTAAAGAGTAGTAACACATCAAAAAGCAGTAGAATGTCCAGAACATATAAACATCAAGTGCACGCAGTCATCATTCTCTTGTAGGCTGCGCCAAAACAGAATAACATATTCTTCTTCTGCCAATCCTTATAATGAGGTGTCTGGAAATAAAAACTCCAACTTAATCTACAAACACATGAGGTGTAAAAATATTGAACAATAAGATTCTGATACATTCTGATAACAAAGACCTTTTTGTGTGTGTGTGTAATACTTATCTGTTGTTTTCTTCTTTTTTCTTGCAATTTGATTCTACATTTCCTCCATCTTCTCCTCATAGGGTGAGGAGGGTGGGATAATGCTAGCTTCCGTTGTATTTAATGAAATCAAGATCCTCTTTGCATGTTAATAGGAGAATCATCATTTCATTACAAGACCGGAGGCTACCATTAGGCATGTTTAAAGCCATCTAGTGCCCCACACAACTAACATGCTCTATAGACCTAAAGTAAAACTTTGAAGAAGTATTGGCATTCAGCCAATCGTCTGCTGTAAAAATGTCTCATAGCGAACCTCCTGCCCAGAAAACCTTACTAGCTATGGTGCCTCTGGAAGAATGGGCACCAAGCCTGGAAAGATCCACACCAGCTTCATTTGTAACTACACGCACCCATCTAGGTAACAAAGTTGTAGATACTGCTTCATAAGGTTTAACATAAGATAACAACACTTCTTCATCATGTGCTCTATACTCCAAAATCTTGCTCTCAAATTCATGAAAAAAGGGTAAAAAATTGAATCAGACATGCTTTTTTGTTTCTTTCCCAAATGTCAAAGTGTATCTCCTCAGGAGAATAAAATCTGTTTGAGACTTCCAATGACTTAACATCAGAAACCCTTCTAACGAAATCAAACAAAGCAAAGTAGCTAGTTTCAAGATTTGCTTAAGAGAAAGAAAATTATTAACTGGCCATGAAGTAAATAGCTTAATAATTAAGCTGATGTCCCAAAGAGACTTATAATGAGCATTAGGAGGCCTCCTTATTCTTATACCCTTCATTACTCTTCTTATCAAGGGCTCACTTCCAATCGCAACATTATTAAGTAAAGCATGTCCAGCACAAATAGCTGATGTATAAGTTAATAGTCCTATATGTGAGCAATGAATTGTACAAATCTGCCACTTCTTCCAAACACCTTTGTATCTCTTCCTAGCTCCTGATGCCCAAGATTAATCCAATAGATCTTTAGCTTTTGTTAAAAGGTCTGAATACCAGCTGGTACCCCTGATATCTTCCAAACAAGAAGGTTCATTTTCCCTTCTAGAACCAAATGATGCTCTTCTCCCTCTGAATCCACCAGAAGACCCAAAGATACTGGGCCCAACCGGGGTGTAGCCATTGCGAGCTCCATCACCCCCGGGAACCAAACCTGTGACCTTCACAAGGGAGTCACCAGAATAATGCTGCAACCTTCCAACCTTTTTTTTTTTTTTTTTTTTTTGAAAACCTTTATTATATCGTTCAACACAAAATACAGAAGTAGCCCTGCATCGACAGGGGCCGGTCACCACATGTATGCAGAACGTATCAGGAAATCCAATAACACAGCTCTTCAGCCGACAACCCATGGGTCCGGCAGCGGTAGAGGATAGACGATGTATTGAAAACATTTCGAGATCAAGGATATGCCTAAGGTTTCATTTTATATTTAACCCCCCCCCAAAAAAAAACAAGATAAAGAAGAAGATACAGGATATCCGGAGCTACACACTGGAGGTATAAAAATGCGGGTAGGCGTTAAAAGGCAGTCATGGATCAAGATAGACCAACAGTAAAAATGCAAGCGCCAGTATGTTCACTAAGGGAGAAGAACAAAGCTACCTATCTATCATCATAACCACCCACCCCAAACCCCGCCCACTCATATGCTGCAGGATGAGATCGAAAGTATCGCTACCGGACCCTGCGAGAAAAAAGAAAAGGGGCCATAGAACACAACAAAGGCAAAATAACAAACCCCCCCCCGCACCCCCCACCCTGCAACCCTGCAATGGCTACGGCCTACCCCACTAGCAGCGTGCCTGTCGCCCAGAGGAATACCCGAAAGAGAGAGAAAGAGAAGAAAGAAGGGGCCATAGAACAAAACAAAGGCAAAATAACAAACCCCCCCACCACCCTGCACCCCTGGAATGGCTACGGCCTAACCCACTAGCAGCGTGCCTGTCGCCCAGAAACGTCCCTAAAAGAGAGAAGGAAAGAAGCGGAGGAGGAGAGACAAAAAAACACACTCCCGGACTCCCTTACCCTCCACCAGACGCAACCACCCGGAAACAAGTGCAAAATAAATGTAGCGAGATGCACAATCAATCCGGGAAGTACGAAACATACCACCCGACTCCCGCATTTCACAGGTCACAATCCCAGCAGCAGATTAAATTATTTTCACGTATCCTAAAAAGCCCCACAAGTTAACCCTGGCCAGTACGAATGTCCACTGGAGCACTTATAACCCAGGCCACTGCAACAATGAGAGAGGTAAAGTTTCCATGAAAGTTCAAGTCAGTATGAGCAAGCCAAATAAAGGATAAAAGTTCACGATCTCCACAGAGCAAGCGAGGAAAAGCGTGGAAGGATGATAAAACTTTCCAATAGTCACAGGTGATCTTGTTAAGGCAGTCAACGTTGTCCATAGTGATATTCGGCGAGATAGGGTTCAAGCAAGGGACGCTGACAATGTCCACGGGCGCGCGATCTGTCTCATAGGAATCAGCAGGGCGAAAGGGATCCGGCGTCTGCACAGGGACCTTGAAGTTGGATACACGATGTTTCACTGATGGCACCGCTGGCTGCGATGATGGCAAAAAGCCGCTGTCCGGTCTCCGGCAAAGATCATCCATTGTTACCGACAGTGCCTGGTAGTTGACGATGATCTGTGAGTGGAGCGCTCTAATGGCCGCCATTACGGCGCGCAGCGGTGGTGTGTCTTTCGTCCCCTCCATCTCCTCTCGTAAGCAACAGATCAGGTTGCAGACCCCGGAGGCCGGCTACTCCGGGGAAGCAGGCAAATCTGGAGAGGACACCAACCACGGGCGCTCTCACCTCACAATTTTGCACCTTCGCCGCTGGTCGGGGCTCCCGTCCGCACCCCCCCGACAAGCTTACTATGTCTCCGGGCGTCGGATACACGGCCGCAGCAAACGATGTGTCACGCCGTGGCGTGTGCGTTGCAGGCAGGATACAAAATCGCTGTTTAAAACAGGTAGATTATGTCCCCGTTCGGGAGACCGGACAAAGCCCAAGGTTCACAGCCGATGTTGTTCAATTCCAGCCAGGATGGGTTAGAAATCGAGGCCCCGGCTTCCACTCCCAGGTAGGCCGAAAATGAAACACGGCGTATCTCCGTCATCCGGTGTGATAAAAAGTTCGGGATTGCGCCTTCAGAGTCAGTCACTCCTCATATATACGGGAGTCCGGTTGGAAAACAGGATAACTTGCAGGATATACGAGCTGCTGGCGGAGGTCTGCGGAGCCGGGAGCTTATGCGGCCATCTTGCTTGCTAGCGTAGCTCCTCCTTCCCTTCCAACCTTACTTTCATCAGTAGTCTCTGAATCATGGAGAAGGGGGAAAGGCATAACCTCCCTTTCCTTCCCAAATCCTGAAAAAGGCATCTACTGCCATTGTCTCCAGATCCGGCCTCCAACTGAAATAACTCGGTACCTAATAAGTCAGCCTGCTCTAAAACAAGGTTACTTGAACCGGACCCCATAGCCCTTGATTCCAATCTGTCCTCACATTATAAAGGCCTGGAGTAAACTCTGCTCTCAACACAACTTTGTGATCCCAACAGAAGTACCAAATTAATTTCACCAGGTCTGCCAGAGCCATTGACCTTGAAGCGGTTTATGTATTATTCAGCTGTAAAACTGTGTAAACGAATCAGTGTCACAGTATTCGTCAATGACTCTTTGAAGCTCATCACTGCAATCAGCCCTGCATACATCTCTAAACAATTTATATGAAGTAACTTCCTGGACCATCTTCTCCCTGTTTCTAGGCCGTTCAAATGAGCTCCCTAACCTAAACTGCTGGCCTCCGCTTCCAGCACCAGGTTGGGAACATTCCCAAAGATGGCCTTGCCATTCCAAGCCTCTAAATTCCTCTGCCACCAGTCTAGATTTTTGTGAGCGTCTACTGTAGAGGAAGAGAGTCCCCATACCACAAGCCTTTTCTCAGTCCCAATGTTTTCAATCACTGAATTCCCCTGTAATGCAAAGGACCGGGGAGATGGTCTGAATAGATGATGAAAGTAACCCCAAAACTCTTGCAAGAAACATTAAGATTACCACCTCCTTTGACAAAACTGCTCTTATCTCCATTACCTTCCTCTGTGGGAGAAACAATTGGGATATAAGACTATCTACCTGAACTCCCAAGAATTCGAATCTGAGAGGGGACCATGACAGACTTTTATGCATTTACTATGATACCTAAACTCTCCAAAGGTTTGATTGTCCATGCCAAGTGTTTTAGAAGCTCTAGCCTCTCCTGGACATGAGCAAAATACGTACAAGTAAATTATTAACCGGAAGCCCTACTCTCAGAGGAAGATTACAAGACGCATCACCTTGGTGAAACACCACAGAGCTGAGGACAGCCCAAAAGGGAGGCAAAGGACCTGGTAAAGAACGCCCCTCCATCTGAAGAGTAAGTATCTGAGTGTCCTTTGCCATGGGTATCGTGAAATATGCATCCTTTAGGTCTAACTTCACCAGCCAATCATTTGTGAAATATCTCTTAAAAGATGGATCCCTTCCATCTTGAAGTGACTGTAGATTAGAACCCTGTTCAAATCCCTTACATTTATGACAGGACGCAAACCTCTGTCATTTTTTTTTCACTAGAAAAACTGTACTCATAAACCCTCTATCTCTTCTGGACCTGCAACATGAATCAAAGTTCCTTCCTCTAGCATTTGGGCCTCTTCTGTGTCTATCAGATCCATCTTCTCTGTGCCCAAGGGCAATTGCTTTGGCTGCCTGACTTGTACTGGTGTCTTCCAGAACTCTATTCTGAAACCAGCGTCAGTTTCTAACACCCAGCCATCTCCTGTAACTCTTTCCCAATTGTGGATGAAGAACCTCAACCTTCCCCCAGCCTTTACCTGGGAAGAACCAAAAGAGCTCACCTTGGGATCCTGTGCCTAGAGGCCTCGATCTTCCACCACTGGATCTTGAATTTCTCCCTCTTTGGGGGTAGAAGTTTGTGTTGGGGCAGTAGCCCCTACTGTAATTTCTGTAGTTTCTTGTATTGTGGGTGTAATATTGGGACCTGATTGACCCTCTGCTGACAGCCAGTCCCCTCCTTTCAGCCTGTCCAAAAACAGCCCTTGAGCCGAAGACTTTGCAAATTGCTTTGTCCCTTACTGAAGGCAATGAAGGTCAATACGTATTTGCCTAAGGACTTAACAACGTTCTCGCCAAAAAGAAGCCCCTTAGGGTCCCCCATGTCCTCTCTAGTGGACAAATCAGTCACCTTGGTATTCATACTCATTAGGACTGCCTTTCTCCTTTCTGTGATTAGGCTCACATTAGGTCTACATTTAACCTGACTTTTGTGCTCCTGCTGGCACCCTCAGCCATATCAAGATTGCGGGTGAAAGGACCTCCCATATCAAGGACCTTGTCCTGACATTGCTTTAGGCACCTCTCGGTCCCCTTTCTGGAGTCCTTGCCAAATTTTAAGAAAAATGTTATGAGCTCAGGGTTTAGGTAAGGAATATTGCAAATCTTTTCACCAGTAGGGGTTCTAGGGCAATCAGCCCGAAGCAGATTACGGGTCTCTTTGTTAAGGACTTCCTGACACAAAGCTTTAAAAAACTTGGTAACATGGTCCAGTGCACACCATTCAGCACTACGTGGATGTTTTAGCATGGTAGGTTTAAACATTTCTCCCCCTAAGGGGTCCTTTACCTCAGTAGAGGTAGAAGCCTGTTCCAAACCATCTTCTAAACTTCCCAAAAGATCAGAGTTTTCCTGCAGGTCAAACACATTCGTCTCATTCCATAACATCATGATCTATATTTTCCTGCTCCACAGAGGAATTTAAACTGTCCTGCAACTCATTTGTGCCATGGCGGTCACTATTCCTAAGCATGCTGCTATAGGCAACCTTTCTCTGTGTGCCGTCAAGGTGGCCTCTTCTTCTTGTGATGCTATGAGCACCAATTTCTATTGTAGCGCAGAGGCTACCTGCACCGAAAGCATGCTTTTGCACCTTCTCAATGTGCTTCCTTTTTTAGGAAGCCTTTCCCCTTTTCCACCCTTCTGAGTTAGAAGGGGACTCTGCATCACAGAAGGAGTAATAATTCTCCGCTGAAGAGGTGTTCCTCTTGGCCAGCGTGGCATCAACCGCCTCTCTTACCGAGGACCTAAGTTCCTCGTCCAAGAAATATTTAATAGACTTTACTATAAAATCAACCACAGGGTGAACCTGGGCGTTAGAACCGTATAGTTATAGTAGGTTGAAGCTCTAAACTTTGCCACTGCCTCATGCTAAGCCCAGGCAGGTTGCTGTAGAGCAACGCTGCCACCAAGGCTCACTCCAACTGGACCTTTAATCTTCAGGGGTCATGTCTATACGCTATTGGGTGTCGAGGAGGATTAATCAGGATAAACTATGCACTCTTGGACCAATCTTAGTAATCAGTTGCGATGTTTGAAAGCCAGCCCACATGCCCCCACCACCATCGTCCTTTCTGCCCAGAACAATCACGTAAATTATAGGGGTGGAGCAGCAGTCTCTTCCACCATCAGGAGCTCTCTTTTAGCGGACATGGAACCAGTGGAAATGCCATCAGTGGAGGCAATTGAGGGCTCCTTGTCCCAAGCCATTGCCACCATCGTCCTTTCTTTCCAGGTCAACTATGTAAATAATAGTGGTACCAAACAGAGAAAGGTCTCAAACATCCCCCACAGGGTGAAAAATACCAATATGAAGGAAGAATTAGTTATGCTATCCGTGAAGACAGGCTTCCCTTTCAGGTTCTATCCAAAGTTATTACATAAGTAAGAACAGATCACCATGCCAGCATAGCATAGCGAATTTACTTCTACACTGTAGCAATTCTAAATTACACACATGAGTCATTTTTGGGTAAAAAGTTCGAAAACAAGATGGACATATTTAAATTGAGCACCCACAGTCATACAGTGGCCAGACTGTAATAAAGCTATTATTTTTAAGATTCAACAGCCCTAAGGACAAAATATTAAAAGCCTGGTCTACAGAACAAATGTGTCCATATGTTAGATTTGTAGTAGCTACATTGAGGAATGCTACTTCCAGTCTGTGTTATCAGAGCAGCACCATCAGCGTACAGCAGCAAGGTTAGATGTCTGTATCCTACACAAGGTGAATCCTGCTATATCCCTGGATTCCATGCTCACTCCTCTGGAGGATAAGAAATCAGTATATTCAGTACATGCTCAAAGCCTCACCAATGCGACTAAATCAGTAATTCAGGATGCATTCTTTTTAAACAGTGTATCATCAAGAACCAGTACTACAAGGATCTTCCATGGGCTGGCTGTATTTACATAATCAAAAGTGTGGGTCGGGTATACAAAAGCCAAGTGATAGTACCATTATTTGGAAATATGTTGGAAATCAGGCATGAATTTTTAGATGGACTGTCAGCTGAACCACTATGATATATATAGCAAGATCTCTGACCTCCTGGTCAGAGACCTGCTCTCTCCCCCAGCAGGTCCACTGTTATGCCGCTGCCGCTGACCCCCCTTCACATTTGCTCGTAGGTGTTTGAGGCCCTCTGTCTGTCTCTGTGTTTGTGCCCACTTTGTTCTGTCCTTGTTAGTGTTTGTTATTGTGCCTTTGGTCTCTTGTTTTTTTGCCTTTTTCCTCTTTGTGCCTTTTTGTCTGTTTTTCCTTTTGTTCCTTTTTGTGTCCTCCATGACCTGTTCTTTCTAGCCGATGCTGCCCCTGCGGCCCCTCCCCCCTGACAGTTTCTGCCTCCCAATTGCGATTTCCTCCCCCTTCCCTATTTAATGGTGGCCACTGCAAGGGTGTGCGAGCAGGACCTCTGACCTCCTGGTCAGAGACCTGCTCTCTACCCCAGCAGCTCCGCTGTTGTGCTGCTGCCCAAGCTTCACTTCTGCTCGTAGGTATTAGAGGCCCTCTGTCTGTCTCTATGTTTGTGCCCCACACCATCGCCTCCATGGAATACATACTTCCACCTCAACAACTTCATCGACCCCAACTCCACCAACGTCCTGGACAACCTCACCAACATCGGACTGAAACAGCTCATCACCACCCCTACCCACAAGGCAGGACACACCCTCAACTCCATCTTCACAGGAGGGAACAACATTTACTTCAGCCACACCACACAGCGCCTCTAAACGACCACCACTGCATACACTTCTCTTTCAACACTGCCACCGCTCAGAACCCACCTCACGCCCTCCACGAAGGAACTGAAGAAAGGTCAGAGAGGAACACCTCAAGTCCACCCTCATCCATGACACCCTCCGCCTACACCGACGCCAACTCTGCAGCCAAGGAACTACACCACTGGATCATCAACTGCACAGCCAATAATTTTGGTATTTGTAAAACACAAACATTTACCTCTAAGGGTGTCAAGGCGCTGGGGGCCGTCGGGAAGATTAAGCGAGCTATTGCCCCGAGTCACATAGTGCTGGGCTAACCTGCCATGGGGGATCAAACAGTGACCCCTGGTGTTCTGGAGTCAGCCGCCTTGGCCGCTGTGCCACTCCTCTTCCACCAAGACGAGACAAGTTTGCACCGTTCCGCACCACCGACTGACAACACCCTGAAGGCCGACTGGTTCACCACCGACCCCCAAGAAGCCAGGCGTTCCTGCAGATGTCTCGAAAAACATTGGAGAAACAGCAAAACCACTAAAGACCTGACCACCTACAAGAACACCATGACAGAGTACCACACACTCATAAGATGCACCAAGAGGAACTTCATCCGGAACAAAATCCTCACCAACTCCAGCAACTCAAAGTAACTCTTCAGTATCATCCAGCAATTCACCAAACCCCCCAGCGAAGCCACAGATGTCACACCCTCCCAGGACCTCTGCAACAAGCTCGGCTCCAACTTCCACCTGAAAACCAAGGTCCTTAATGACAACTTCAGCGAACAGACTCCAGAAACCTCTCTTCCCTCCAGTGATGACAGCCAGCCCACCATCACTGCCTGGACCCCAGTCACCACGACCATGAAGAGCACTTACTCAGGACCACCCACAGACCCCTGCCCGTCGCTCATCTTCCACAGAGCCACCGCCGCCATAGCGCCTGAGCTACAACACACCATCAACGCCTCCTTCGAATCCAACACTTTCCCCGACGACTCAAAACATGCAGAAGTCAAACCCCTCCTAAACAAACCGTCTGCAGACCCGACGGACCTAAAGAACTACCGACCCATCTCTCTCCTTCCCTTACCAACCAAAGTCACGAGAAGGTCGTCAAGGCCCGCTGACAAACTTCATCGAAGAGAACGCCATCCTCGACTCCTCCCAATCCGGATTCTGCAGTAACCACAGCACTGAGACTGCCCTCCTCGCCATCACAGGCGGCATCTGCACGCTCCTCGACTAAGGCCACACCGCAGCCCTCATCAAACTGTACCTCTCCGCAACTTTCAACACCGTCTGCCACCGCACACTCGCAACCAGACTCCACGACACCGTCATACAGGGAACCACCCTCGACTGGCTCCACTCCTTCCTCACCGTCATAACCCAAGGGATAAGACTCCTGCCTCAAAACAAACAGACTGGACTACGGAAACGCCCTCGACGCTGGACTCAACAAATCCCTGCTACACAAACTCCAGACCATCCAGAAAACCGCGGCCAGACTTATCCTTGTCATCCCACGACATAAGCACATCACTCAACACCTGCGAGACCTCCACTGGCTCCCTGCGGAGAAAAGAGTAACCTTCAAGCTACTCACCCACGCCTACAAATCCCTCCAAAACACCGGACACAAATACCTCAACGAAAGAGTCTCCTTCCATGTACCCAAAAGAAACCTCAGCTCCGCTGACCTTGTCCTAGCAGAAACCCTGCACATCTGCAGAACCCGAGCGGGTGGAAGAGCCTTCTCCTACATCGCAGCCAAAGCCTGGAACGAGCTCCCGGTCAACATCAGACGCTCCCCTACTCTGCACACCTTAAGGAAGAGCCTCAAGACCTGGCTTTTTGGCTGATTCAAGAGCTACACCCCCACCCCCCTCAGCGCCTTGAGACCCTCTTCCTTTTTGAAGAAACATGTTGGGTGTGACTCTGTCCATCTTTTTCTGCTCTGACCCTTTCCTGTTGTATATCATGAAAGGCATTGGATCAGAGGACCGCTAACACATGCCTAGTCTTGCTTTTCTGTGTAGGAAGCCTTTGTCTTCCATGTATATGGTCCTTCATTGTTCTCCTTCTTGCTGCTTTTTGTTTTTGTTCCTGTTGCCCATCATGTGGTCTCTGTTCAATTTCACCCTTGTTTACCTTGTTTTAGATACTTCTGGACGTCCAATTCTAGTGGTCACTGTCTTTCCAAACAGCTGTTTGGGTGCAATCCAGGAAGGGAAGTGTGGAGACATGCAGAATTCTCTTAAAAGGTCATTTATCGTTCACTGTAGTAATTTCTCAGTATTGTGTGAACAATTTGTCTCTTTTTGAGAGAGTGCATAAAGCGCTGCACTTCCCCATTTGCTTGAGGATAGTAAGAGGTTGTCCGCTGGTGTTCAAAGCCAATATATTATGCACACCCTTTTTGTTGGCTGCAAAATGTGGCCCACTGTCTGTTTTTACTAACAGTGTTAGGTCTAATCTTGTAAATATTGCATCTAGTTCGATTGTGTTCACTTTGGCCTTTGCGTTAGCTACAGGTTCCTCAAATGGAGATATCCAATAATCATCCATGAGGTCTAAAATGTGTTAACCAAGAGTCTACTGACAAATGCCATGCTTGATTTTGTGCCATTTTGCACGGCGATTACTGGTGCTTGTTGTGGAGCTGATGAGGTGGCTTGGCTTCAAATGTAATCATTTAAGTCACCCTTAACCACTGTGCTCAGAACAGGAAACTGCAAGTAATTACAAGTTACTGGAAGAAGACAGATTGCTCTTATATTACTTTTGTGGAGCAGTTTGACCAGATCCTTCAGAATGTTCTTGGTACCACAGTTTTGCTACCTTTCAGAAGGATGCAAACGTCAGTGGCTGTTAGTTCTTTCTTTCCTCGGAGTAAGGACTGTAACATTGTCTGGCATCTGGGTTCTTGTTTTAAGTGGCTTCCTGAAAGTATTCTATTTATTTTGGTTGTGTGCCTCAATGACAGACGATATTGGTACTTGCTTGTTTCTTCCGACATTTCTTAAGGGTTGTTGTTTTTAGCAACTTAAAAGTACCCGTGCGCCATGATCCACCAAATAGTACTCTGTCTTTCTTGCTGCTTGTTTCATTTCTGTAGTGGCCCTGACATAGTTATACAGCAGCAACAGCATTTGGCTCGTGTAGGTGTAAATGTTTAAACTGGTTAGCTGTAAGCACGCTGACCTATATGCATTCACTTTGGTTTGAGGGTGTGCGACAAATGCCCGCAAAATGGCAGATACTGTCAAACATTATATGCATGTGCATGAATTAGCTCCACCACACTCCAGTCCAAACTAGTTACGGAAGGTCAAGCAGGGAGGAAGGCTCCTCATCCTCACCATCAAGGGCTGGACAAGCTCAAGATATGACCTGTGTAGCATGGAGTAAGTGCTTCCTAGAGTATGAACGGCATGCTGTGTTTTGCCTGGAGGTCAAGATCAAGTCTGACAAGGTATGCGAGAGGCCAGGCTGCTCAGCCTGCTTCCAGTGGTTGCTAGTTTGGAGAATTTGGCATTTCCAACAGTGAAACAAGCCCACCACAGCAGTCCCTCCACAATTCATCTGTACCCCACAATGACCTCCTATGAAAGACATGTGCAGGATGAAAGTGAAGAATGCTTATTTGTACAACAATAAACTTAACAACAGTCCAAGACTTCCAAGGTGCAGTGTTAAAATCCGAAGCACAACCTACCAGGCATTGATATACAGTGAAGCATCAGTAAACATGATGCCAAGGGTGTTGAATGCATCAGTTGTTAGGAAACCTCTTTCTGCAGCAAGCCATGATGAACACCTTTAGAACACAGAGAATTGATGAAAAGTGTACTTGAGCAAGCCTAGTGCTGTCCTTTACTGACGTGCAACAATGTTGACTTCCTTACTGGAGGTCCTGTAACCCCTGGTATCTTATAGACTCAGGGCCATATGTATCAACATACCCTTTAGCGATTTCTTAATAGCGATTTGTAAAGAATCGCTATTTAGAAATCGCAAAATGGTATGTATGTAGAAGTGGTGCACATACATGCCCTAAGGCAGTGGTTCCCAAACTTTTTTGACCTGTGGCTCCCTTGACCTAATCGGCAGTTGGCATTGGCTCCCCACCATTTTTTTACCGGTGGGTGGGTGGGGGGTATGTACTTCCTGTTGTCTTTTTTAAAGTAATTGGGACGCAATGAAGGTATTATAATGGTTGGAATGCTTGAATTATTAATCTCATCTTTCACTTCACTCATCTATCCATCCTTTTGTCCATCTACCCCCTTTCACTCACTCATCAATCCTTACATCCACCCTTTCACTCATCCATCCATTCACCATTTCGCTTATCAATTCATCCATCAACCCATTCACTTGCCCATCATCTACCCTTTCATTCATCCATCCATCCATCCTTTCATACACCCATCCACCAATTTACTCGCCCATCAGCTGCCCTTTCACTCATCCATCCATCCTTTCACACACCCATCCACCCTTTTACCCATCCATCTACCCTTCCACCCATACATCCATCTATTTACCTTTTCTCTCATCCATACTTCCACTCATTCACTCATCCATCCATCCTTTCTTTCATTATCTATCCATTCCCCACTTTCATTCATCCATTCATCCTTTCAGTAATCCATCCAGCCATTCAGACATTCCTTCACTTATTTACTCACCCACCTTTTCACATTATGAGCTGAGCCTCTGTCTGCAGAGTCGCAGACAGAAGAGGCCTATCAAGAACGAACTACAGCAAGGGGTGGGGTGGTGGAGAGTTCACTATGCCCCTGCATATAGGCAGACTGAAAACGTAGAAGTCATGAGTCACACATGATGCACAGTGCCAGGACGTGAGGTGACTGTGACATGGTGTTGTTTCCAGGGCTTTAAGTGGTGTCAAAAAAATGGGGGGTCTCTTCAAAGGGGGTGTTGGATGTAATTAAGAGCGTAGTTTAAAACACCTAGGCTAAAAATCTGCTCTTAACATAGTGTTGCGCCCGACTGGTATTATGTTATTTCTATCATTGCATCCAGATATATAATACAGCAAGTATCATTACACCAACAACAAGCCAGGACTATTGGCTTTGTCAATGGTTGCTAGTTCCTTAAAATAAAAAAGCAGCGACCATGGCTTTGTTGAATATAATATTGAAAATACTTTAGTTCTAAAATGACGAGACAGAAAAAGAACGATAACCCGTTCTTTTTAACTTGTTTTACAGGCTTCTTTAAATGAAGTGTTCTCTAACATTGCAGCTTGGGCGTTTTACTTTTTATCTAACAGAATGCCCTTCTGTACACTGAGGCAGGTGGAGGCCCCACATGCTTTAACACCCCAGACTGCCCCATTGTCATTCTGTGTGTGGCAATCAGCCCATACAGAATGATAATGGGCGGGGTGGGGCTGCTCTTGTGCTCTAGGATGAGTGCGAGGCAGCTCCATCAGCGAGGGTGAGGCCTCTCACAGGGGAGCAGCGCTGCTCCCTGTGATGGCCAAAATTACAAAAGGTGTACGGACGGTTGGTCACCCTAGACGGTGCGCGGCGCCCCTGGCACCTCATTACAGCGCACCGGGGTGCCGCGACGCACAGTTTGGGAACCACTGCCCTAAGAGCATGTATGTGCATCACATGGCACTTTGAAAAATGCTAAAATTGGCATTTTTCAAGAAAATCGCAAATTACCACCAACTTGAAGCTGGTGGTAATTTGCGATTCCTTAGGGACAATTAGCAATTTTTTTTGTATCATACATTGCATTTAAGGAATCGCAAATTTTGCGATTCCTTAAATGCAATCGCAAAATAAGGAATCGCAAATTTTGCGATTCCTTATTTTGAACCACATTTTGCTTAATACATTCCATTTAGCAAATTCGCATTCGCAAAGGCCGAAATTCTGTGAATTTTGGCCTTTGCGAATGCGAATTTGCTTGATACATATGGCCCTCAGTCTAGTATGGTGTTAAGCACAGACTTCATCAATCCTGTACAGTCAGGTCCAAACTAAAAAGAATTATCTGTCGACTCGCGCTGTTATTTACTTAAAAGAAGAGCTCCTGCGTCTTGTGCACCTGAACCGGCAACAATGTAACATTTTCCCTGCCTCATGCAGTTTGTTCAAATCGGAACAGCTCCTTTACATTAGACAAGCTTTTGTTCCAACATGCTTAAGCAACACTGTAACACAGCCCTGCATCATTTCATCAGTTTAAAGCCACAAGCCGGATTTATTCTAATGAAAAGACTCTCTCATCACGAAGATTTGAAGCACAGTCATTATCTAGGACTGCAGTTCTGCTACTACAGGGCTCTACATCCAAATGACAAAAAGCAGACACTGTTGAAAGAAGCTCCCCCTCCTACACCATTTAAGAGTCCTGAAGGTATGACACCATTTATACCAATGGAGGGTGCTCTCCCTAGAATATGATCCTCTCTCTATTGTAAGTATTTGATGAAAACTTCCTCCTTTCTTTCTATTTAATTTTTAGAAATCACCCAGCCCTGGTTCTGAGGAAAACCTATAATGATTATGGGTCGAAACGAGTAGACTATTGTTTGGGGGCCTCCATATCCAACCAACACTAACATGGAGAATGACTAACGACTTCTTCTTATGAAAAGCAATGTTTTCTTTCACTTTCCATATTTGATGTCTTTGGAAACCATAACCGACACCAAGAGCGTTCAGAGAAGTTGCTCTGGCTTACAACTTTGAACTGGTTGACCACTGATTGACTATTTGATTTGTGTCATCTTGTTTACTGATGTGATTTAATTTGTGATGGGAAAATAGTTTGTATAGGTTTTCAATTATTTTGGTATCACTCTCTGCTGCCAAAATACTGAGTAATGTATGCCAACTTGGTAATATGCCTTAATTGGGTTACAGGTCATGTTTATTATGTAGAATGATCTTGTGAAAAAAAGAAGAAGACAAAAAAGAAACACAACCACCAAATGCTTTGGTTTTTGATTGTTAATAGAGGGCAATGGTGGTTGCAGATAAGGGCCCAACACCTGTTTGTTATTTAATTTAGCTGAGCGCCCAGTGCCAGCATTCCAAAGTAATCCTGGTGACTGGAGGCGGATCCCTGGTTATTCTGTAACTATATAATTGTGAGAGCAGTAAGCAGCACTCCGGTGACCCTGATCTCCTGCCACATAGCATAGTCTACCCTGTCTGCAGACACCAATCATTTATTGGCAATAATTGAGCTGCATGATAACATCGCCTGATGTCAGGAAACCCCAATATCCCATTGAATGGAGACAGAATACATCTGATGAAGGCTACCCAAGGTGTCTTTCCTGCTCATATGTAGTTTGTGATATTAGATTGCAAGGAGGTAAAGAAGTCGCCCAGAAAGACACATGGGTAGTTTTGGAGAACATTTGGGGTAGCACAATCATTTTAAATAAGGCCGCACAGCCCATTAATTTAAACGGCAATCTGCACCAAATCCCAAATTGCGCTTTCGGTTGGTAAAGCATGAGAACAATACTAAGCTCCGAGAAACTCGTCTGGTCCCAGGGGCCATGCATACCGAAATATTTGAGGCTGCAGGAGCTCTTTAGAGAACCTTTCGTGTCAATGCCCCTCATACTGGGTGAGCCAGTTATCGGAATGACTACTGATTTGTCCCAGTTACCATGAGGCTGGAGTCTTCCCCACATGTTTTAAAGATGTGCATAAGGCAGGGGAGAAAATTAGTAACTATTTTGTAAACTTTACTCAGACATGTGCTCAACAGTAATGGAAAATGCATAGTGCAGAAAAAATCAACCACAAATACGCTCAGTTCTCTAAGTCAAGACTTTTTGTACACCTCAAACAATAATCACAACATGAATGCCCTCTGACGACACAATGCAAGGTTTCTAATACAAAATGAGCATCTGAGGAAACACTGCAGACAGGGATGAGCGTGACTGATCTGGGTGACTATATTTCGCTGATGGTTCAAAGCTCCTTGCAAATATTCTCATCTCAAACTTACAACCACAATTTACTAAAGTATAGGCCTATATATATTTTAAAACTTTGTATCTGTACTTTTTTATAGATTTGAAACAATGGAGCTTCTGTGCTAGTAATATGCTTATATAATTCAAACAGGTTGGTAGCAACAATGTCACAGAACTCTCTGCAGACCTCTGGAGTGAAAACCTTTTCAAAATGGGGCTTTCTATTGGGACTCAATATACCCTTGAGCACACTCAATGGAAAAGACCGTCAAAAGTCACACTTCTACTTTGTGGGTCCTTCTGTGGCAATCTGTGTAAGTATATATTTTGCTGACTCAGCTCTGTGGTCTGTCACCTGTGTAAAGCTTCTGATAGAATCTCTGACCCCCTAGTAAAGTTATGACTTCAATAAGCCACATATTTCGATTTGTTGTTGCCATGCCAACAATGTTTCTATTTTATTATTCCCTTTACAAATATTCTGCTTCTAGCATTGCACACCACCGCCCCTTATTTTAAATAGTATGTCCTCATCTTGCTCTGCACCTCTTATATTACCTTTTTGTTTGAATCTCTTTATTGCATTTTGGTGGTTATTCATACAGTAACAGCTCATATGACAATACAGTAATCAACATATCATCTGCTTCTGATTACAAAAGGGACATATCCCATATGTGGAATTCAGCAAATGACAATTTCACTAAGGAGCAAGGATTACCGAAGGCAATTGTCCCCTTTCCGCCTGTATTATCACGGCATTTGACATATATACTGTGCAGGCATCAAAACAACGGTTTGGCCAAGAGTACAATTCAAGATTCTTGATTATGTTGAGAAGAAAAACTTCAACCAAAGTGAGCAACTTGAGTCCACAATTTCAGTGATACGCAAATGTGTCATTTCCCCACCCCCAGCCAGCAGCGCCTGTGCATGTTCATGATCATGGATTTCAGAGCGGCGCCACACTCCCACATGTGTGCCATCAGTAACGTGGGGGTTCTAGCTCCTAACATCTTTGCTAAAATGGACAAACTCTTCGTCTCCAAAGTTCCAGCCCTCTCCTCAATCGTGTGTGTCCTCCTCTGGTGCCTGTGTCGTGATTGGAAATCTACCAGTATTGCGTCCTAGTTTTGAGCTACTTGATATTTGTACAGTCCTAGGGTGTCCTCCCTGTGTAGTGCTGTACTATCTGTCTGCACCCACACAAGGAATTATTATATTCAGGCCTTAATTGTGGGAGGGTCTGGGAATTCCACCAGCGAGCAATAAGCTGCTTAGCAGTTACAAAGAGCCCAGGTCAAGGAATCAGCAAGTGACCCTGTGTCTTTTAGATCTTGAGAACAGACCTAGCACACACGCCTCCCTAGTGTGTAATGCTGGAAGTTCCATGCAGGAGGATAATCGGGTCATGATATCTTGCCAGTAGGCATGTGAGGCAGGGCATTGCCATAACATGTGGAGCAGGTCAGCCCCAACTAATGCACAATGGGGGCAAACAGCATCTGTCCAAATATCGATTAGTTTTAGCCGGGGTTAGGTATGCTCTCTGTATGTTATAAAATTGTATGAGCCGGAATTTCACATTCCGTGGGATGTGTGTGGAGCCTGAAATTATAACCAAGCAAGACCGCTTGCCCTCTGTGCACTGTTGCTTGTCCCTGTTGGGTATACCAAAAATTCATCAGTTGTGTTTTAAAACATTCCACACAAAGTTCAATTTGAGTTTTGATCAATATTTTTTACTGAACGTTGATAGTCCATCAGAACATTATTATGATTCATAATATCCAATGTACATATGCGCTACATTCCTTTAGAAATCTAATATATATTTTTTCAATAAAGGCTCAGATGCCCAATGCATTTCGGGCCCCACTGCCCTTCGTCAGGGGCTGTACCTGAAAAACATTAAATAATACATTCACTTAACTGATCAAATCTCCAATGACATGAGTTACAGTCTGTAGCATCCTCATAACATTTACAACTTGTTCTCGTACTTCGATTATGTGTTATCAAAAGTTCATGGACACCTGATTTATATGTATGGTGAACAAAAGGGATAACATGAAAATAATGACATTGTGCTCGAGAGCTAAATGCACCATAGAAAACACTCACATGTATATAAAAAAAACTCGCAGTGCTCAGCAAAGAAAGAAAAAAGTACGAAAAACGACATAGTTACGCCTGGCTGTCGCATGATAAAGAGGTTCCTAACTGTTAATACTAGAGACCGGACTTACTTCTCTATCACAGCTACAGAAAGAATAGTGAGAACGTACTTATATAGCACGGAACTGACCTTTAAACAGAGCGACGCTCAATGTTCATATAGATATACACTTCGGTGTTCGAAATGCCGAGTGCCTGTAAAGCACATATTTCAAGTAACTACCTTCTGTCTGGTAACAATGGTACCTGACGAATAACTGAAAAACGTGAACGACACGGATCACACACCTGTGTTTCAACGGACTGTCCAACGGGGCCAGTTTCACCTTTAAAATAAAATATTTTCCATGCTGCTCAAACGCGGCATGTAGCGCTGTTCTATCTAAAAAAAAAAAAAAAATGAAATAAAGGTTCAGCGTTCGTGAGTAGGTTCATAAATAGAAGGCGAACCCACCCGCCCAAAGGAAGTGGCCCGCCATACCTTACTAGAAGTCGACATGATTCCCGTGACTCGCGGACTGTGCCGTTCGAAGTGTAGAAAGACGCCTGGTGTAAACAGCCATCTTTCACGCTAACGTGATATAATGAGATGCATGGGTATAGAAACAGGACTTGCTCAATTGCGGAGAGCTCTAAGTAAACTGAAACGGCACGCCATATTGTAGTGTGTCATGAATAAACTAAAGTGCTTACTGGCGCAGAATCAGAAAGGAAACGTGAGAAATAAACATGGAAAAAGTGGTGTTAATAAAATGAACCTCACATGGTTCACAATACACATGAACACTCAATCATCATTGGTGATAAAACGTGGTTACATCAATAAACATGGTTGAATCAATAAACTGTTGACACATAACCGAACTCGGGTCTGCATACTCTCGGCCTAGGTGCAGTTATTACAAATAGCATCCTAGATCTACTCTGTCATTGATCCCTTTGGGATCCTGAGTATCTAAGCGTTTTATCCAAAATACTTCCTTCTGAAGTAAACATTTAGTGATGTTTTTGCCGGGTGTGGGGACCACCACTTCAAGAACCTGGAACTTTACTTGGGCAATAGTGTGTCTGTTTGACTCCCAATGTACTGCCAAACTGCTGTTTGGATTCTTGTTTCGAATTGTACTTTTATGTTTAGAAATGCGCGTTTTGACTTTGCGTTCCGTTTTCCCTACGTACAATAGACCGCAGGGGCATTTTATTGTGTAAATTACGTTCATGGTGTTACAGTCTGCATTGTGTTTGGTAATAATGGTTTCACCCGTATAGGGGTGTTTGACAATGTTGGTCACCATAACGTTATTGCATTGAACACAATTTTGACATTTTCTAGTTCCTCTGTATGTGGTTTGAATTTCTCGTGGTTTGCGTTTCAATAACTCCTTGATGTTATGAGATCTTTTGTAGGCAAAAATAGGCTTCTTTGTGAACATCTCTTTGAAATCAGACTCATTGCTCAGGAGTTCCCAATGACGATTAATGCTTTTTTTGATTTCATAGGAACTAGTGGAATATTTCGAAACAAACACTTGCCGCGTTTCTGTAGGTTTAGTTTTGGTCTTTAACAAGGATTCTCTCACTTGTTCCTGCACTTTATCTCTTGTCTGTTCCAAAAGTGATTTGGGATATTTCTTTGCTATGTATTTAGTGGTAATCATGTTTAAATTTGATTCTAGTGATTCATTATCTGAACAAATCCTCTTAACTCGCAGCATTTGGGAGTATGGTAAATTGTTAATAAGATTCCTAGAATGAAAGCTGTCAAACATCAATGCCGTGTTTTTGTCTGTAATCTTATGGTATGTGTGTGTGGAGCCTGCCAAGATCATTGTCCACTCCCTATCTGTCCAGGGACGATCATGATCTTCCTCCCAACGGGCTCACAAGCGTGTCAGTGGAGGTGTTGTGTGAGTCAGTAACGAGGCAGTTAACCAATACACACTCATTTTACCTCTTGCCTGGTTTCTCCCTAGATCCCTCAAGCTCCCCCATTGCCTTTTCCATCTGACTCAGTCCCTGTGTTCTCTTACATATAAACTTGATATAGAAGGAGGTCTACTGCGAAGCCTCAGTGATGCCTTTTACTACAATCCCAAACCACAGTTTAGAGTTTAGGTCCCAAAATGATCTAACATAATTCCAGTATATATTTCATGGTTTCCTTTTTACAATTGTCACAAGTGACCCTGTCCCACTGAGGATCGAGGCAATATGGATTTGGAATCAGTCCCACAATCTCACAGAATAGAGTGCTAGGTATGAATATGCACTTAAAAGTGTGGTCCTGCATGTGTAAAATGGAGGAACAGGGTAGGGAAAGAGAACACAGATTCTGTGGTCTTCCGTCACTGTAGGAACTTCTCAGGACTTGTATATTTAATTCCTAAAAAGGCAGTACCTGGTTAAATCAGAGTCTTGTCTGCTCCTTAATGTAAAGAGGTGCAAGTCACAGTTATCATAAGGATTCAATCACCACTGAAAAACCCTTATTGGCAGGCGTAGAGCGTGGTTTACAAGTACCTTTAGGAAACAAAGCCCTGCAAAATTTGGGCACGGTCAACGTAGAGGAATAAATGACAAATTGACATGGGAAGGAAATTAGACGAGAATGAATGGAGGAAAGCTCTGTAGTATTCACAAAAAGGTTTGTGGAACTCCAGTTTCAAATACACACAATTTATTTTCTTATACTGCACATATCTTACAACACAGAAACTTGGTAAAATGTTTATAACTGTCTCCCTGAATAGCCCTTGATGCTTGAAGTCAGAAGCAGACTTTTTCACCGAAGTCTGGAATTGCCCGACGATAATGGGGTATTAGGAAGATGTCACCACTTGCATCACAGCAGTTGCCGGGAGGGACGGACTGTGTAGTCCAAGTTGATGTATACTGGGACTAGTCCCTTGCTCTAAACAATAGAAAGCTTGTAACAATATTTACTGACCTAGCATTAGAAATGGCAAAAGGGCAATCTCTATGACATGGATGACATGTAAGTCACCAGCGTCCAACAACCTGACCTGGTGGCAGAACACAGTAATTGAGTGGACGGGCTATGAAAGTGTGGCACTGCACAGAAAGGAGAAAAGGAGGATATGCAATGTGAAGACTATTGCTGAAGCGTGGGATGAAATATTACAAAACCTAGTGGCAGAGAACAGGAATGTTGACAATCCCCCTTAAGAAGATACGACTAAAAAACCTACATGATGAGTGACCCTCTAATAACCAATAAGACAAGATAAATAATGGGAAATGTATTTGCTGCAGACAGTGGAACTAAGGCATTGTAGCATCCCACGAATAAATAAACAGATCCTTGGCACTGTTAAGGTTTTTCCAAAGTAGGTTTAATCCTGTAAAGGACTCATGGCTGCTCACCGGAACAGCAACACAACCACACAGTCAAAACCATCCCAACAATGTTTAACACCACTCATATATGACAAATGCAAATTCCAATCACAAAAGAAACCTGCAGTAAGGCAATTAAAATGTTAACACATGTATGGATAATACAACACTATACCCATACTGCACCATCCACCTTATCTTTATAACAACTGCAAATAAAATCAATAAGTTACATAATCCCTAAACCTGAGAGAAGTTGATCTGAACCTACAACTTCTGAGCAAATTACTTCCCTCTCCACCCTGAGTATTTCTACCACCTGTATTGTGCAGAGCCGGTCTAAAAGTAACAAAACTACCATCTCCCCTATTACCACCAGTAGCTGGAGAGGCTGTGTTAGGTATAGTCTCATGTTTCTATTAGCAGAATGGGTCATCTCAGCCAGAGCAAACCAATCGTTCTTTCCTGCATCATTCTTCCCTCACACTCGACGGCTACGATCATTTATAATGCCTGCCTGATCTTTGCTCAACTTGACAAGCGCATTCCTGTTCCACCATAATTTGTCTTCCAACAAAACAGCCATTTTGACACTCGAAGTACTTTTGCAGGGTCAGTAAATTTAGAGTGTCCTTTCACCACTTTCATGTTTTGTTTTATAAGCACTCATTCGCCAGACACCAATCTCATATCCTTCATATGTTTTCGCTTATCCTAATTTCTTTTGCAGACCACTTGCCTTTCTTCCACATGTTCAAGCACCTTCTGTAAATCCAACACACCATAGGCTTGTCCCACTCAATCATCGAATGCAGCAAGCCACAAATAAATACTCAGATCCTTGGCACTGTTAAGGTTTTTCCAAAGTACTTTTGTTCCAGTAAAAGACCCAGAACTGCGTACCGGAACATTAGCACAGCCAGAGAGTCGAAACACTCCCAACAATGTAGAACATCCCGCATACATGACATAGGCAAATTCCAATTACAAAAGAAACATGCAGAAAGGCATTTATAATCTTAACACATGTATGGATATATAAAACGCTATACCCATACTACAGGCATACACTTCAAAACCCTACATTAATATGAGAGATGCCAAACCCTAGGCCCTACCCACATAATCACACAATATCATAATCAGACTTAGAAGATTTATAAAGGATAAGAATGTATACACCTGTTCACCATCCTCCCAGGTTATTAGGCATGTGTTTGTTCCAATTGTTCCTTTGTCCATATCGAAAACAGCACTGTACTAAAAATGTTTCATAAAATGTTCATTATGCGAGTCTGGAAATCTTGAAACAAACCCAAGATACAGTTCTTAATAGTGCTGACAAGGTATAACATAACTGATAAAAAAGCATGTTTAAAATACAAAAATACGAGTTCCTTCAGGAAGTCAGCAACACTGAGCCCACGTGGGCACAAGAATGCATCCTGAAGGAACCAGTTCTGCAGACGCTATGGGACTACAGCTACATAACCTCAGCATTCATACCCTACGTAGTTAAAAAGGTAAGTAATCTCAGATGTTATTGAAAAGATACGGACATTACCAAATACATACATGACTGTTAGGAAGCCAGCCCAAAATGAGAAACATGGAGGACATCAAGCTGATGCCAAAGTGAGCAGGAGCCATACAACACACAAACGTTGCTGACTCGCTAGTTGTGTTTCAACCAATATGGAGCTGGAGACAGTGCACGCACTTCCCTGCTTCTGCTGGCTCTAAACCAGAAGTATATATTACTGTGGTTTCCTATATGTGTGGCCCAGTTGGTCCTATATATTATCAAACCTGCTGTGGAAACCAGACATGTTCCTCGGGCCCGACTTCTCCTCTCTAGAGTTTACCGGGATCAAATTCTGACAATAATACTCTTTAACTAGATCAGACTTGTTGCAACGATTTCTGTAGCCCTGTACATACGCAGTATACACATGCATAAGGTTTGACAATTACAAAAAATTTCCAATCAATTCTTCCAATTCACCACTTCCACCTTTGCCATTAAACCCACTCCTACCAACAAACATCATGGAAAGTTTTGATTGATTGCTCTCTGTATAATGATAAAACACAGAAACCCCATTCTCTGCTATAAATGGTCTTATTTGAGCATCTAAAAGGTACCCACTTGGTCAGTGAGCTCTACTCTGATAAGAACCCTTTACCGTTTGCATCTCTTCAAGATAGGTTCTCCCTTTCAGATTTGGACTTTTACTAGTTACTAAATAACTATAGCAAAAATCTCCAAATTGGGGCCTCTTCGGGCCCCAATTTGGTCAGCACCTTCTTGTGCCTATATTTGCATTTGGGTCATTCAGCTTCGAAGATTTATAAATGAATACACTCATCCATAAACATTTCTCTCCTTCCCATTCAGTCTACCTGGATCGCATACTTCCAGACCTGAGATAGAGCACCCCTGAACTTACAATCATTGAGCTCACCACCTGCAAAATAAACGTATACCTTCTTTAGCACAAACAAAACTGTTTGTATCACATTTCCTTTATTGGAAACCGGACAAACTCTTTAAGAGATACTAGCTGGTTCTGAAAGCTGGATTAAAGCGATCCCGAACACGTTTTTCAGGTGTAAGTGGCTAACTCCTTTCTGGGATGGAATTAGGATCCTACTGTGTAAAGGTTTTAACATGACTATGGCCTTGGAGTTCCCTTTGATAATCCTTGGCCCCTATGCAACCATGAACCCAATATCTTTGCAGGAACAGGTCATGGCTCTTCTAGATCTTTTACTGACTACTGGAATCAAAGTTATTTTCATTGATCGGAAAGCACTACACCATGTTTCTTACCATACATACATGGTGGGCCAGGGATTCATACCTTAGGAGCACCCACCGCGCTCAAATGTTGATAGTGGGCAACCCAAAAATATCTCAAACACTGGGGAACTCACTTGACTACTTTACTCATAACTCGTCTCTCATACCCGATATCATTTCATGAACCTTTGAGTCATGACAAGCAAATATGCAGCTCGACCCACATGGCTTTATGTCCTTCTCTTAGCTTTTTCCACTCTGTTCCAATCCTTGACTCCTCTCTTTACGGAGTGGTATTTATCAATATATGTATTTTTTGGCATGTCTATAATGTTATTTTCCTCTTTTGTATTTGGATACCGTGTATGATCATACTTGGAGACATTTTGTAGATCTGCTGTTACTTATGTTTGTGATATAATTTTATTATCATTCATTACTTTATTTAGCCCTAACCGTGTATTGCCTTACTGTGTATGATTTTTTGTATGTTTTGTACCCATACCGATCCTCTACGCATTTATTTTAGAGCACTCTACTATTGCTTACTCTTGCCACGCCCATGCAAGTGTAAGTTAGTTATTCCAAAACACTTTTCTTTGCACAGAAAAGCTTTGGGAATGCCCCAAAGGCCTATTATTACTTTGGGAGCCTTTTTTTTCAACTTTTGCATAGTGTGTCTTTGACCAATCATCTGAGACATCCCTTTGTTGATGATTACACCTCTTGGAATTACCATCCCTTCACATTCACTCACATCCTATTCATGCTTAAGATAAGCAATGCTCACTCAAGGTAAGCATGTGTTGGTTAGATATCTTTTTGAATTTGTCAGTTAATAGTTAATGTACACATTTCTAGAGTGTGATGCACATCTAAGACATGGGTGGTGAAGTTCGCAAGGACATGAGGTGATATCAAGGTTGAAAAGTAGGGGGGCGTGGCTTGGCACGCAATGGCGGAGGTCGCAGCCGGGTAGAGCTCTGAGCTGAGCTCCCCTTCCCCGGGCCGATTCTCCGCCATTTACGCTCGGAATCACCCGAAATTGCAGGCGGACCGTCCCGGAACCCTCCTGAACCAGCAGCCTGATTTTCGGTTCCGGGACCCGACAGCACCAGCACCGGACTTTCCTGCGAGCGGCAGGCGGCCTTGGCCGCCACCCTGACAGCCGGCGAAACTACGGGAGCCCGCGGCCTGGGCCTGCCCTACAGGCCTCACTGCGGAGCACGGGGATGGACTTGAGCGGTGCCCCCGCACACAACACCTGAGACCCGGGGCCACATTGACGCTCCGATTCTGCCCCCCGCTCTGTCCCCGAAGGTTCCTGGGGGACTGGGCCGGGAGGTGCGAGACGCCTGGCCGGCGGGACTGAAGCGGCGGACGCCATTAACAGCGGGCCCCCCGACTGAGTGCAAAGCAGCCCCCCAGGATATCGACATAGTCGCACAGCTGCGACCTGAGGACGAAACGCCTGACCCTGCACACTGGACCCGGTGGGTCAGCCGTGGCTGCGGACGGAGACCCCCCTCCCGAACTGCGGAGGAGGCCCTGGACACACCGGGCGCGGGCGCGGCCCTGAGGCACCTCTCCTCACCAGTGGGTCGGCGGTGCTGAGACCTGACCGCGACCCCCAGCCCAGCGAACACCTCGCCCCGCCCGGGGGGACAAGGCTACTGAGCCGACGGCGGCCTAGAGGACGGTGGGGGTCAACCCCGAAGTAGAACATCGAAAAGGCCCGACCACCCGGTGTCATTGGCGGTGGTATTGGACCTGCGGTCCCGTCTTCCTGGACCCACCAGCGCCCACACAGTGTCATTTGGCCTGCCCAGAACACCCGAGGACCCCAGCGGACCCCCCGCACGGAGACTGAAGACGAAATAGCATTGGTTGCACAATAGAATAACGCGGGGCATCTTGATACAACGTCGTCGGCCGCCCACAGGGTGTGTGGAGTCAACCGAACTGTTGGTGGTTGTTGGCCCCGCAACACCACTATACCAACGTGTACAGGCACCACGGGCACTGCTCGTCAGCACCCGAGCGCACACATCGCGCAGGTAGACAAGACGCCCTGCACATGTCCGGAGGGGTGAGAACCCACACTGGCACCGGGGGAACTTTGCCGATGGGAAAAACGAACAAAACACTGCGCAAGATGGCCGCGGACCAGGTGACCGCGAGATTGGACAGCGTTCTAGCCGCCATGGAGCGCATGGAACAATCGCTCCAGCAGACAAGAACGTCCCTGGAGTCCAAAATTGACAGCGTTACCATAGACCTGACTCACCTACGTGATGAAGAAAAAAAAAAAAAAAAAAAAAAAAAGATAAAATGAAACAAAAATAAGAACATTAAATGAACCATATATTCAACTAACTCTGGAGTGTGTTAAAGAACTTTTTTTCCCACAGGGGAAAGACTTGTGTGCCCTAAAGGGATGAGATTGGACTTTGTTCAACCCCACATCTATGTATTTCACGAGACGACGCCGGACCCTCGTCGTCACCTCTAGGAGCACCACCTAAACTATAAAATATATGACCTTAAATAAACATTGTCTTAACTATAGCTGTGCATCTACCCACACTATACGATTGTCACCTACGTGATGACCACAAGAAACTGTCTGATCGTACCAAAACACTGGAGGGCACAGTGACGGACCTTGGACCCAAAGTCACGCACACGGATAAACAGGTACAGGACCTTGTCGATAGAGTGGAATTCCTTGAAGAGCGCGCCGAGGATGCCGAAGGGAGGGCGAGACGCAACAACATCAGGCTCGTGGGTGTCCCGGAAAAATGGGAAGGCCCTCGCCCTACCCAACGAGTTGAGGACTGGCTGCGAGAACTACTACCAGAGGGCACGCTATCGGCTCAATTTGTGGTGGAACGCGCGCACCGCGTACCCACGAGACCTCACACCACAGGCGCCAACCCGAGGTCGCTACTCTTTAGAGTCCTGAACTACCGGGACAGAGACGCGATCCTGAGAGAAACCAGGAGACTTGGGGAGGTCCGCATCGAAAACACCACCGTGATGTTTTTCCCGGACTACACCATCCAGGTGCAACGCCAAAGACACGACTTCCTGGAAGTGAAACGACGTCTCCGCACCGAGGGCCTCAAGTACTCCCTCCTCTATCCGGCCAAACTGAGAGTGGAAGCGAAAGACAAGGCCTACTTCTTTAATACTCCTGAGGAGGTCAACGAATGGCTTGATAGTGGTATTAACTCAACGCCCAGACAGGCGCAAAGCTACGAGTCGAGACCGCGACCACGCGGACAACGCCGCCGCCGCAGAAACAGGGAACAGGGAACTGGTCGTCTAGGAGAGCCGACGAGACACTCCCCACCACCGGACCAGATGATCCAGGAACAACGTGATGCACTCCGGAGGGTCTCCCAACTGAGCGCCTCGCCGACCTCGGACGTGGTCCAGGCCCCCAGCCCAAGAGTGGAACCCAGCGATGACGAGGCAATCTACGGGATACCAGACTCCCAACAATCGGTGGAATTACCAGTGGTCACGCCTCAAACGGCAGACATGCTACATTGAAAGCACACACGGATCACTATTCCAGACCAGGCCCAGGCGGCGGGAATGTGAACATTGTCCGGGCAGCTGCGGCGCAAATGAACCTATCGGCCGCTGCCAGTAATGTCCACCGCAGACCTGAGGACATGAGGCATGAACCTGCGCAGTGAGTAACTGTCCGGCTATAAAGCCACTGTCGGGGTGGATGGGATGCGGGAACACGCCGCAGCACTGCACATTCTCTCCCGCCCACCAGCTGCCCACATAGCTTGGGGATTGTCTGGCGCCAGAGACATGGTGGTAACGGCGCTCCTGACTCCCCACTGCCGGATACGGTGAGCAGGTTCCCTGCAGCGCGCAACGGGGTTGCCTTTCTGGGTACTAATGTTGTTCATACGGCCCGGGGAAGGGCTTTGATCTTCCTTACTGTACACTTAATTGACTCGCCAGGACCGTGGGTAGCACACGATCCCCCTAGACTTGAATCGTTGTCCCTCTTCTTTAAAGAGTATGGACAGTGGCCCGTTACGCTGCTGCCCTTTTGGTATTTCAGGGAAGTCTCCCTATAGTTGGTTATTGTTATTCCATATTTTTTCCCCCCTTTACAATGTCTTCCAGATTAATCATGAGTGCGATGGGGGGGTGGCTGGGGGGGAGTCGGCGGTGGAGACTGTGTGGGTGGGTGCTGGGCTGTGGTGGTGAAGGTGGGAAGGAAGAAAATGCTGATATATGATGACGGCGACTAAAATATGTACCTGGAATATTAGGGGTATGCACACACCAGCACGCCGTTATCAGATATACTCATACTTGAAAAGACACCAGGTACAAATCGCACTTCTGCAGGAAACACACTTGAACAAGGCGGAGGTGGTTGCACTGCGGCGTAGATGGAGGGGGCAACTGTATGCTACTGAGTACTCCTCGTTTGCCCGGGGAGCGCTCATATGGGTGAAGCCAGGCACTCCCTTCGCGATGATTGAAGCACTGACTGATCCGGAGGGCAGATATGTGTTGGTAAAGGGACGCATGGATGGGCACTCTATAGTACTAGCATCCATATACTCTCCAAACACGGAACAGGGGGGCTTCCTGGCACACGTCTCGGAAAAACTGGCACCCTGGCATGGAGTCCCCTGGGTACTGGGAGGGGATTACAACACAGTACTGGATCCCGCACTAGACCGCTCGGCCCCACCCAGGCCTGATGCCGCGTCTCTGGGAGCAGTCAAAGCGCTCACCCAATGGGCGACACAGTGGGACTTGAGGGATGCATGGCGCGCGCATCACCCTAACACCAAAATGTACTCCTATTACTCAGGGGCACACTCGTTACATGTCCGTCTGGATAGATATATGGTGTCATCGGAGTTGTTACCACACATAACAGATTCGCAGTACCTTGGCCGAACACACTCTGACCACAACCCACACACGCTACTGATAGCTTGGGAACGCCCCCACCCGCCCATCCCCACGTGGCGCTTGCAGCCAGCCCTACTACTGGACGCCCCCTTCCGAGCCTCCCTGCAGGCACGCGTAGCAGATTATTTCACTGACAACTCAGGCACGGCGTCCTCCCCGCAGGTCGAGTGGGACGCCTTCAAAGTGGTAATGCGAGGTCACTGCTTGGGAGCACAGGGCGGTATACAGAAACAGTTAGAAACCGAACTGCGCCGGGTGGAGGCTGACTTACTCCGCCGGGAACAGGAGGCGGTTGAGGGGATGGACGCCGGACTAGATGAGGCCCGTGTGGAGCATGAGGCGCTGCTAGAGAGACTGCGCCACGTTAATTATGCGGCGCACTCGGCGCGGACACACCAACACAGCGACAAACCCGGAAAACTGCTGGCCTGGCTAGTCAGACAGGAGAATCGTACTGAACCGATATCGGCCATCCAGACGCCCATGGGAGAAGTAGTGCACACACAGAGTAAAATACATCAGGCCTTTGTACAGCATTATCAGGCCCAATACAGGTCACAGCTAAGGGTTTCGTCGGCAACCATCACAGATTAGTTAGCAAACATCCCACTACCGTCTCTTACGGAAGCGCGAAGGGGAACCCTGGGAGCGCCTTTCACGCGGGAGGAGTTGCGTGAAGCTATCTTCGCACTCTCCAATGGCAAATCTCCGGGCCCAGATGGCCTCCCTGCCGAATTCTTTAAAACCTGTTCCGATATACTGATCCCGGAACTGCTCAAACTGTATAACGCAGCGATAGAGGACTCGGCACTTCCCGCCACGCTCAATGAAGCTAACCTGGTCTCTCTTCTGAAGCCAGGTAGAGACGGTACCAACATGGGCTCCTACAGACCTCTGGCTATGTTGAACACCGACTATAAAATCTTCACCTCACTGCTGGCTCGTCGCCTAGCCACGGAGGTCCCTGCCTTGGTCCATACTGACCAAAACGGTTTTGTGCCAGCGAGGAGCACATCGCGCAATATCCGCCGTCTCTTCCGGGTGCAGGTAGAAGCGGTGTCACAATGGCCGAGATCGGGCTGTCTGGTCCTAGACCTCGAGAAGGCCTTCGACTCGGTGGAGTGGCCCTACTTAGGGGCAGTGCTAGACAAATTTGACCTGGGAGGTGCGTTCGAGGAAATGGTGGACCTCATTTACCAACAGCCGAGTGTCAGAGTGCGAACGGGCGGGCTACTCTCTGAGGCGGTGCGGGTGCGCAGAGGCACCAGACAGGGTTGCCCGCTATCGCCCCTACTCTTTTCTCTGGCAATTGAACCCCTAGCAGCGCTACTACGGTCGCGGGGAGCGAGATGGGGAATCCCGCTGGCTGATGGTACACACGTGGTCTCACTGTACGCAGACGATTTGCTTCTGTACGTCCGAGACCTCGCAGCAGTGCCGGATGAATTGTCGGATATCTTCCAGACATTCGAAACGGTATCAGGACTTAGGGTCAACTGGGCAAAGTCCAGAGTGTACTCTTTCAGCCATGAAGCACAGGAATGTGATGTGACCCTTGGAGGAGTCCGATTGACCTGGTACCCCACCTCCTTTAAGTACCTTGGAATGCACATATATAGGGACTTGGAGAGCATATTGGAAGGCAACCTGGGACGTGCCGTGAACTCTTTACGAGCACAGATGGTTTTCTGGAGGACACTGCCCCTAAACGTACCGAGCAGGATTGCTCTAATCAAAATGATAGCGCTGCCCAGACTGCTCTATCACTTTGCCAACATCCCGTCCTACGTCCCCGCTAAATTCTTCCGAGACCTAGAAACAATGGCCCGCAGCCTGATATGGAATGGGGGACGGCCCCGTGTGGCCCTGGCAAAACTATACTCCCCAGCAACAGAAGGTGGACTGGCAGTTCCTAATATGGAACTGTACTATCTAGCTGCGCAGCTGCAATGGGTGACGCACTGGCTAAGTGGCGCGCACCTGGATGATACGGCCACCACTACGTTCACATGGACGCACGCGCAGATATGCGCACTGTTCCATCCCTTGACCAAAGCCCCGCGCCCGCTGCCCCTGCATGTGGCAGTGGCCCGCAAGTGTTTCCTCCGCAGTTTAAAACTGACACGGGAGGTCAAGCCGTATGCCCCTGCGATTCCACTATTGGGCACACCCAGGAGAAACGGACCAGTAACAGAGCGCATTCTGGAGTATTGGTCGGAGGCTGGAGTGGAGACAATGGGTGACCTGTATGCGGACGGCGCAATGCTTCCATATGGGGAGCTGGTGGAGAGCACGGGTCTACCGGCGGGGCAGTTCCTGACCCATGCGTCCATACTAAGGGCCTATACGGACTCTTGGGGAGACATTGGGGAGGAGCCGCAGATGCACCATGTAATGCAATACCTCCATGTAATGGGCAACGGTACTCACATCATCCACTGGCTGGCACAGGCTCTCCTCCTACACACACAACGATCCACACAGCCGGCGCGGGACAAGTGGGCGGCCCATCGACAGAGGGAATGGACGGATAAGGAGTGGTCCATGATCCTAGCCTGCCCTATGAACATCCCGCGCAATGCCCGCTTCCGCACCATCCAAATGTATATAATTCACCAGGCATACTTGTCGCCAGATAGGATCAACAAGTACTTCATGATCAACACCGCAGCCTGTCCCAGATGCAACCTGATAGGCGCGGACATTTTACACATGCTCTGGAATTGCCCCTCACTAGACACATACTGGAGGGAGGAGACGTCCCTCCTAACGCACAGCGCTGGCCCGGGACTACCGCACACTTGGGAGGCATGCATGTTAGGTTTATATAGAAGGACCAAGCTAAACAAGACGCACGCCAGGTTCTGGGATCTAGGCCTCATCACGGCCAAACGGCTGATCACCAAACATTGGAAGAGGAGAGAGCCGCCAGTCCCTAAGTACTGGTGCGCTTCCTTCACTAACTGGGCCAGGGCGGAAAGCACAGCTTTACACAGGGAAGAGGTCGCGGGCCTACGACAGTTCCCCATTGCGCAGCTCTGGGACGGCTTTGTGAGATCCCTCCAGAGAGAAGGTGCGAACAGGGGACTCATATAGGGTCCACAATACATGCAATGACGCGAACAAAATGAAGGAAGGTGCGTTAGGTGAATGAATGGTGCCCCCCCCCCCGACGATAGGCATTCACCCCCAGACATGACATCACACAGGCCTGTTCTGGTGTCTTACCGCCCGCCCTCCGAGGATTCACTCCTTAGATGCACTCTCCCCCCCGCGAACCCCCCCCCATACTACCACCCCCGTTTATAAGTTCTGGATTCTTATCTCCCACACGAGGCTTGTCCAACAGGAAGCACACACGAATAACGACTTAGGCAAGGGGACGGGCACAGGCCACGTCTCTATCACCAGCTCACTGTAGATATATAGCACCACCTGTACGAATCGCTGCACGATGCAGAGATGAGAAGTGAGATTCAACTGTCCCTCAGTGGGTGGAGCGATTCGAAGCATAAGCAGGCCACACACATGTCACATTTACACCCACATTCTTGTCACGCAACTAAGGTCAGCGAGTGCCCTCCCTGGGCTCACAAACAAGGTTGCGGAATGGTTCTCTGATGACACAACTGACAAAATGGGACATACCGATGAGAACTGTCCAGTTTACAGAGTTAAAATGTTCTTTTTTTTATTTTTTCACATATTTACTAAAACATGACGTCATTTATGAATATATTGTACACAGGGGCAACTATAGCGTGAGGGTTATTGCTCACGACAAGTAATGCTTGGTAACCGGTACGCGACTACATACATGTTACTTGTGCTTCACTGTCTTGTAAGTGCCTCCTCCAGTTGCGGCCGGCCCTATGGGTTGTAGGCTGCGCCACATGTACTACATTGTGAAACTTTAATAAACGTCTTTTAAAAAAAAAAAAAAAAAAAAAAAAAAAAAAAAATCAAGGTTGAAAAGTAACCAGGAACAGGCTACGTGAGCTTCTGACAAATTAGACACAAGAGTCCGCATTGCAATAAATTAATATATTTTGTATATAAGATCTGCAGTGTAGATAAATCATCTGACTGTGCTTCATAAGAGTACCTCACTGACATGTGGAGCGCTTGACTTTGGGTCATCAGATTTATTACACATGTACTGCACTGAATGCAGAGTTACAAGGTGTGCGTGTCACTGTTATGCACCTTCAAAGAGGCATCAGACAAATTCACAAAATGTATCTTAATGTACATGAAACAAGGTGTACATATCATTGTTGTGCACACTCAAGTGTCTAGTGAAAGGTAAGACAGCTTGTCCAGTGAAATAACAAAGAGCTCCTGTTAAGTCCATATAATTCTACATGCCTCTGGTATGTTTCCAAGGACTTATTATCATATAGGTTACAGACCACCAACCCATACAGGCAGCTTGACCAACTGACTCATATTCAAAACTCTATCCTGGGGTTTGTGGGTGATGCTTTGTGCTGTCATCAATTACCTAAACAATGTTTTAGTCACCTAAGCAACCAGTAACCTACGTAGTATTCCAGTTACAGAATGATGAAGCAAGTAAAATCATAACAGCTCCCTTCAGGTATCTTTTGGACATCATAAAGAAACATTCTCTGTTAGTCAGATTTCCTCCCCATCTATGGGCTTGATTCCAATGCAGTTTGGAAATCATTCAGACCGAATCGGTTTGGGAATGGTTTCCAACCAACTCGGATTGGGAGAGTCCAACCAACCAAATACGATGCATCCGGATGCTTCCAGATATGATTTGGTTAGTCTCCCATTGACTTGAATGGGAGCCTATCTTCCAACCGAATGCATAGGCTCCCATTGAAGAAAGGGGTGGCTGGAGAAAATCGGGCACCCTGTGGCGGGCACCCCCTGGTTCGGAAAGGGTGTCTCAATCCAACATCCAGCATCGTAATCGGTTGTTCGGAAATGCAGCCCGTAGAGACATATGATTCTGTTCCATATGGCTCAGTCATTTCAAATGCTGTTGGGTTCCGATTGGAATATTCCTAACACCTAACCCACATCGTACTCGGTCGGTCGGAAACCTTTCCGATTCGGGCCGAAAGACACATTCCTGATCCATTTCGAACTGAGCAAAAGCCGTTAGGAGGCCTTCCTAATCGGAATCTGCCCCTATGTTGTTATACGTGGCTTACGGTGGTTGATCAGACATAACCCTTTCATCAATTGGGTAACGAGAATCATATCCAAGTCTGTCATAAGCATTGTTGTGCTTGGGCACCCTTTGAAGATCCACAAGAAGAGTCTTTATCTCCATTTATAGCAAATCTGACTTCAATTCATCTACATTAGCAAGATTATGTTCATGTTTCTGAAAAACCAGCTCATTCACTATGCTCCATGCTACAGAATATGATTGTGCTATATCTACTAAACCTGCAGCACCTTTTAAAATAGTCCACTTATTAAGAGAAATGGAGACATAAACACTAAAGTAATAGCTACTGAACAGACTGCAAAATGTATAGTTTGTTCCTGTTCTCCTTTGGGGGCTTCTACGATTTTTTCCCAAAGAAAACTTTAGGCCTTTGTTCCTTGTACAGAATACTGAGGGTTAAATAAGGTTACGAGAAAAGATAAGTACTCTTTACCGTTGACTATAAATATAGTGGAATGTGTAAGACAAACTTTTTCAAAGCTTGCTCTATGGAGAACTTAACACCTGCTGAGAATCAAACAACGTCATAAATGAAAGGCTCCTTTTCTTACACCCATTGGGAATTTTGAATGCCAGCTAATGCCTTTCGGCAACATTCTAAAGAATTATGAATCACATATTTTCGGATGTTCAAATCCATTATGTGGTTGCATTACTGGATGATACACAATTCTTTCTCGGAATATTAAAGATTATCAAGCTATGAAATCTCATAACTTTCCAGGGTACGACAGCATCACTTTTTCTGTAAGCCAAAACATATCAGTTGGATAAGGAACAAAACGAATGCCTGGGATATAGTCTCACACTTTTTGGAATTCAAATGGATCCCAAGAAAATGTTCGTTATTTTCAATATTCACTTGTTGCACTAGTCTCATAACTAGGGCAGTTCAGAAAGAAATTGTAAGAGATTGATTGGTTTGGGGCGACACTGCTGAGCAAACATTCCATGAGCACACTTCTTTTCTTGAAGCATCATTTTTTAGCATTTCAGTCCTTCTAAAAAACTATTGCAGCAGCGGATGATTTGCAGAGAGCTGTTGGGGCAAGTACAAGAATAAGACACCCTTGAACATCCACTAAGTTATCTTTTCCATACATTCAGTTTCTGGGAACAGAATTACTCTGTCCTTATTCTTAGCCATTAAATTTGTCTGCGCAGAGTTGAGACCCCTTCTAATCAGAGCTCAAGAATCTTTTGACACTAGGACTGAAGACAGAAATTACCAATCCCTCCACAATATGCAATGCTGCAGTAGACAGGGTAGCAGGGCCTTCTTCTTTTCCCAGTAAGATTTCTTATCAAGTATGTTCCAGCTCAAGGAATCTTTTAGCATCTGTCTTATCTCAACGTTACCCAAAACGTTCTGATTTAGTGGAGCAACACCTCATAAAACCTCATTGGATCATTGGGGTAATACAGACTTTCTTAAATAAGGTGAAAGTACAGGATAATTGAGATTTTGCCATTCTGCAAGAAATTTCAACTAAGACTCTTTTAGCTCAACAGCACCTATATTTGTTCCAATGATCCCCATATATTCCCACAAAATAACCTCAAAGAGATGTTTTGAAGATGTATCATGATTCAGCTATCTATGGACACAAAAGAATAAAATCCACTGTAAATGTAGTATTTTGTACCTTTTCTTTTGGTGGCTATCAGTCAGGACAGATGTTAAGCACTTTGTTAATGTATGTCCAGTTTCAACTCAATACAAGACACTACACACCCTCAGTCTTTTGGTGTCTTGCATCCTCTTCCTGTTCCACTTGAGCCGTGGCACACCATTTCTACTGATTTCATAAGTGATTTACCACGCTCTACCAAATACCAATCGATCATATTCTCACTGTGAAAATCATGGCTCAACATTTAATTACTGATATAATTTGATTACATGATTTTCATTAACATATTTTCTGATAAGAGGACCTCAGTATATCTCTCGATTCTGCAAAGTATTTTGTTCACTGTCTCGGTTCGGTGCTATAGTAACTCTACTCAAAACATTGGGCCCGATTCACAAAAGTCATCTGAGGCAAAATCCTAAATTTATGATTTTCGGGATTTACAAAGGGTATTTAGGAGTAGTAAAGTCTTTACTACTCATAAATGCCCTTTCTGAATACTGAAAGTCGTAAAGTTAAGATTTTGAATCAGATTACTTTTGTGAATCGGGCCCATCCTGTCAAAGAATTTTGCACTGGCTGAATTTTCCTATAATGCATTACATCGTGCAACTAAGACATCACCTTTTGTTTGTCTCCAAGGAAATTATCCTTGTGCCTTTCGTGAAAGTCAATTAGAAAAATGGTGCAGCAGTGAAATAAATTGACCAACTAAAAGAACAAAGACGCATAATGGCAGAGAATCTATACAAGGCTAAAGAATCTATGGCCATAACAGCCTATTGACTCCGGAGACCCTTTTCTGATTTTGCTCCTGGAGGTCAGGTGTGGTTATTGTTGAGCGGTAAAAAAATGCATTCTTTTAAGTTAGCCTCTACTCCTCTTCCATTTTGTCTACCAGCCCCCATTTTTGTGCTTCTGCTCGGACTTTCGTAAAGTCAGAAGTTACGTGTTCACTGAAAGCTGGTTGTACTGATACTGCTCGCGTGCCACAGTAAGGAGTCCTGCCCTGCCGAAGGGCCAAAGTGCACAGATGTCTAATCTGTTAGCCCACCAACGCCTGTAACCTCCCTTGCCTATCTATGAAAGTGACGTGGGTAGGGGTTTATCAGAATTCAGCAGTTCAGCATGTAAGCATTTTACAAAGGTGTTGTATTAGGGGTTGTGGAAGCATTATGTAACAATGACAAAGGGGTTTTAGTGCTGGTCTTACTGTACCAAAAATGTATAAATACTGTGTTTTAACCTGAACTTGTCAGCCCCCTCCCTCCGGCACTTGCAGTGTCTGAGTGATGAGACTCTTCTCAGGAGATGTAATAAACTTGTGTTTTGTTCCACTCCAGTGTCGATCCTCATTTAGTGGACCCATAGACAAATGGTGTCCCTGCACCAGTGAGACAGATAAGATATCTCACTTCTACATTATTGTCCCAATTTCTTCCAGCCCAATCCCAACTTTTCAAATAAAAAACATACTTTTTTTTCACAGTTTCACATACCCAAACAAATTCACAATACCACTTACTGGGTGTGAAACCCTGACAATTAAAAAATTAAGGTTTCTCAATCCAAACTGTATGTTACTGATCCATTTCAGAGGAAAGTTCTGGTTCCCCCCTTGCAATAGTACAAGCTCATCTTGAATATGAGCTCCAAGAGATATGTGGCTCTTGGAACAGGGTATACTGTTATGCTACACAGTTATCGCAGGTCTAAGAGGACTGCAAACTCCGACTGTGACCGGTGGATTGCAGCAGCCTTCCTGTCGTTGGCAGCTGCAGGAGGCAGACTCCAGTGTTTCTTACAGCATGTGCACACCATGCTCTCTGGAAGCCACTATTGACACTCTTTCCACATTCTTCCACTTCTAGGGGTCATAAATCTACATTAGCTGTTCCCTTACCTCTAATCCGGTCTCAAAAACTTTCTCTGAATTTCCCTTTCCTTTTCAGCCCATGCCACTGTTGCGTTGGGAACACGCTCTGCATGGTAAATGGACATACTCCGGCCATGAGTTACCCGAATGCATGTGAAATTGATATCCTGACTTTGTGTTGGCCCTGCAGACATGCTAAACTAGCATGTGCACTAAAGACTAGGTCTGTCCATAGTGAATCCAAAGTCCAGAACCTGTTATGTGACATGGAACCCTTAGTGGACCAACCGTTCAATACCCAGACTAATTAAAACCATTTTGAAATGGTTTTAATTAGTCTGTGCATAATTCTCCCTCCCCTTTTTCAAAAGTTTGCTCCCCTCTATTCTGTTACCGAGTCCTGATGAAGACCCGCTGGTGAGGCTGTAACTGACTCCTCTCCATTTTGAAACATTAACATTTCATCAAGCCAGGCTTGGATAGTTGGTCCACCAAGGGGCAATTATGATTTTTAAAAATTACCCTTTTCCAATGAGATCACATTCATGTTGTACAATAATTGTAACTGACAGGCTTCCCTGTATTGATTATGATATATTTATGATTCTTCCTTTTGTTCGCCATTACATTTCACCCACTGGTTTTATGAGCACTTCCTTTTCCCTACTTTTTCTGTCTGGAGCAACCATGTGTACATTTTTGTCTCGAACTGCTAAATTTGCGTATATAAAAGAAATTCATGCATTTACTTTGTTGTTTATGATAAAAATTGATAATGATATTTACACTTTGCGGTACAGGTAAAAAAATATATCGTACCCCCTACATCAATGGAGAGAAGGCAGGTTAGGTAAATTGAAAGTAGGTTAAGCTGATTGGTTTAGCCTTGTCTTTTCTGTTGGTCTCTCTGATTGGACCACTGTTGTTGGGCGTCACAACCTACCTTGATCTTTTTGGGTTGTTGTTGGGTTACCCCATTGTTATGTAACATATGAGACGTGGAGGGGCGGTTAATTAGTGCCCTCTTTATGACATGGTTCTGAGCTGCTGACATGAAACAGTTGGTAGCAGCATACCTCTTTTTGTGGATTAACAACCATAAGAAGATCTTTTTTCAGTCCCACAGATGGGTATGATGGGAGAGGTTTAGAAGAGGGATAAGAGTATGGTCTACCGACCCTACTCATGTAAGGTTCAAATTGGATGGACAACTTAGGCCCTTGCAGTTGGAGGGTGTGTGTGTAGTATGTGTAAGTATTGTTTAAATGGTAGGAATACTCAGTTTGACGGGGAGAGTCTGATTGCTGGGACCAGTGGCATCCCTTTTAGACTATCCCTGGTTGGAGAATGGGACCCAGACAGTGAAGTGAGGGAGGATGGAGACAGGGCTATTCTTGGAAGTTCTATGAAAGATTCCACAGAGGTGTGGCCCAAGCAAAGGATGCACATGAAAAGGCCCAATCAAGCAGGAACATGCTTTGTAACAGCACCAGTTAATTCAACAGGGGCTCCCTAAACCTCATGTGCAGGATTGCCATGTTGTTCTCTCTGTGAAACTGAACAGCCAAAATGTGGTCGTTATGAAAACCAATGGCAATAGAAGTCTGTCAGGACACCAACCACTGCCTTACTGAGCCTCCCATCTCCAGCCTAACAGAGAAATTAATATGGGGCGCAAGGTGGTTCTGAAAAGGCAGAACTAAGAAGCAAAGAAGGAAAGCATGGAAGGCTAGAATGACAGCAATGTAGTAGCAGATGAACTCAACTGCATAAGTAATCCTACATCTGCATGTACTGGAGAGGTGTAGCGGTTATTCCTCTGGCCCTATGCATAAAATATGTTTCTCCTTCCTGTGCATGAGGTACCATAGGAGTACACAAAACACCAAGCTACCCTACTCACGCTGTGCTGACCACCAATGCAGACGTGAATTTCATACCCCTACAGCAAGAAGGTCAACTATGGAGGGCAAACCAGTCTATAATGATGCAGTGGGTGGTGGTAAAAAAACAAGCCAGGCCCTGGTCCATAAATGATTAATTAGACTTCACCCCTCCCCGCCAAATCACCTACAATGTAAGCCCTGAACTGAGAGTTTATTCACACCCCTTCACTTCCAGTGAATGAAACTATAAGGAAGACGGCACAAAGCAGATGGGGACGAAGGAAGCATGACACGGTGGCAGCCATATTCAAATATGGCAAGGCAGGCTCGTTAATGTGGAGGCCATGCTGTTTGTTGGGGTTCATCAGCCAAGATAAGCCCCCCACACACAGGCCCCCAGCTCCAACGAGCCAGAGGCCCCTCACATCACATCACGCTCCTGGCATGTTCAGAGCCTCGGAGGTATCCTGTTTTGACATTGGAAATTCTGATCGTAACATCTATTTTTGACCAAGGGGAACAGAAGAAGGGGAGATCTGAAATGATTTACTGTTCACTTCCATTTCTGACGTTTATCTCGCCTTCACATACAGTTTCCTTCTTGGTGATTTCTAACTTTTCTCTCTAACTTGCAAGTTTTATCAACGTATCTAAAAAACACTGTCAGAAAAGGAACAAACTGAACGATTCACCCTCCCTCCGTGTAAGTGAGGTCGTCTACTTACCGACTAACCCGGAACGCACCTCCCCCAGTGCAATCGAGAAATGTAATAAATGTGCATTTTTGTGTTCATGAGGACTTTCAAAGACTGACATAAATAGGAGAATACCCGATCCCCCACCAGGAGCGCAACTAGACCCGAAGTCCGAGGGGGGGAAGGTTTTTGGGGGGGAGGGGGTAACACTTCTGCCAATAGGGCAGGACAAGGATTTCCAGAAATGGGATCAGAGCTAACCTCATAGACAGTGTAAGAGAAATAAGTGACCAACTGTGCAATTTAAACATAGTGGACACGCCTGATATCATAATAAACATGTTTTTCAAAGATTTGACACTGTTCTTAGGTTACACATAGTGCTCTCTAAAAAGCATATTAACAACGCCCCTTTTACCAATTCACTGATTAATTTTGTGGCAGGACTATCTGCTTGGGAAATATTAATCATTTCAAGTCCAGAAAATGCTCATGACCCATTGTCGACTGAAGTTGCGATTTTAGTTTACACAATGGGATGTTGCAAAATATTCATGGGTGAATCTGCTTTCATTTACAGGTCTCAAACTATAAGGCTTAGTGCCTGAAAGTTGAACTCACTTGCACTCATTTTTGGTGTCCAGCACTTATTTTTCCTCATTAGACTTTGTTTCAGAATAAAGTCTGAAAAGTACAAAAGGGGGACGAGAAACATGGAAAATCGTGACAAAGAGAGAAAGCAAATACAAAAAGAAACATCAAGAGTGAGATGAAGATCTTTAAAGAAGAACACCTGATACAGTGTTTTAATTGGCAGGTGGTGCGTGCTGCCATCGAGAAATAGTGCTCCTCATACTCCTATTGGCTTTTCAGTGGGGTTCAGTCATCGAAAAATACATAATTATATTGCAGTTTGCAATGGGAGGACTCCTCTACCATGCTGTAATAGAATTGGCTAATTGCTGAAGCGTCATGACATACTTATTGTGTGCATTAATTACAGCATGGACTATGTTTTTATTGATAGGCTAATTGCAGTGACGAATAGAGCTTCTCAGTAAGAATGTTCACTTATTCCAAATGGCTGTGGCATTCATCTTAATCCTACAAACGCTTCTGTGCGTGTTTTTTTCGTTACCCATTTACATCTGTGCTGAATAAGCAGTTTGTTCTGCTCTCCCATCCCAGTGCGCCAACGGACAGGCCAGTTGCTGAAGCTCCAACAGTCTCATGCCTATCCTTCGTCTAGTACCACCCACTGTCTCAGTATGATCTCCCCTACTGCAGCAGCCCACACACAACCAGCTCCTTTCAGCCATAGGAGCCAAACTCCTGGACCACATGGCCCAATTTGAACTTCACATCAGGAACAATTACAGGTAAGAGAAGAGTGACAAGCTTAGCCACTTTTGAAATACAAGCAATTATGTCCATTTTGAGGTTAGACTTTGCTGTTACGTCATTGCCAAATTCCTGTTCCTGTCCTTTCTGCAGACACTGTGCACACTTTACTCATACACTGTCCCCTCTGCACCCTGTCAATTATGCTCATCAGTGGCATCTAAAGATCTTTGTAAGAGGTGGGGTGTGATACTTCCCCCGAATACCAGCAAGCAAAACAAGTAAACAGACTTCTTGTAGATGGTTTTGGGGGGAGTGTGCTCCTCCCCCGAGACTTTTTTGAAAAATCTTGGGTCAAATTTCCTTCAACGCCTTGTGAGTTCTGGCCGACCATTGTGCCTGTATGCAGGCATAGTGAGCTGCAATCTAATGGGTAAATAGAGTGCCTTTTTGAGTTTTGAATACCCATTTGAGGAGACAGGGCTATGAAATAAGATAACGTGAGGGAGGACGTACTATCGAGAAGATAACATATTGGAAGAACAGAAAGAGGTTCCCCAAATAGGAACAATAAGGGCAATACAGAGGACTCTTCCTCCGATGTATCCCAGTATAGACAAACTGTAAGGTTTGGCCCCACAATAAGCGGGCAGAAAAGAAAGTGAGAGAGATATTCCGCTCAAGAAAACTGGGATTGTTAATAAATAAATCAATCAATCATAGCATTTGTATAGCGCACTACTCACCCGGAGGGTCTCAAGGCGCTTGGGGAGGGGGGGGGTCCGCTACTGCTCGAACAGCCAGGTCTTGAGCTGCTTCCTGAAGGCGAGGTGGTCTTGGGTCAGGCGGAGGTGGGTCGGGAGGGAGTTCCAAGTCTTGGCGGCCAGGTGGGAGAAGGATCTTCCTCCTGTTGTGGCTCTTCGGATGCGGGGGACGGCGGCGAGGGCGTGGCTGGTCGATCGAAGGTGGCGTGTGGGAGCGTAGAAGTTGAGGCGGCTGTTGAGGTAACTCGGGCCTTGGTTGTGCAGGGCTTTGTGTGCGTGGGTGAGGAGGCGGAAGGTGATTCTCTTGTTGACCGGGAGCCAGTGCAGGTCTCTCAGGTGTCTGGAGATGTGGCTTCGTCTGGGGATGTCGAGGATGAGTCTTGCTGAGGCGTTCTGGATTCGCCGGATTCTCTTCTGGAGCTTGGCGGTGGTTCCGGCGTAGAGGGCGTTGCCGTAGTCCAGACGGCTGGTGACGAGGGCCTGGGTGACCGTCTTCCTGGTCTCGGTGGGGATCCACCGGAAGATCTTACGTAGCATGCGCAGGATGTTGAAACAGGACGAGGAGACGGCGTTAACTTGTCTGGTCATGGAGAGGGAGGAGTCCAGGATGAAGCCCAGGTTGCGTGCGTGGTCTGTTGGTTTGGGTGCGGAGCCCAGGGCGGGTGGCCACCAGGAGTCTTCCCAGGCGGAGGGCGAGGAGCCCAGGATGAGAACTTCCGTCTTGTCTGAGTTCAGTTTCAGGCGGCTAGTCATCATCCATTCGGCTACGTGTTTCATCCCTTCGTGTAGGTCGGCTCTGGCGGTGGCGGGGTCGTTGGTCAGGGAGAGGATCAGCTGTGTGTCGTCGGCGTAGGAGATGATGTTGAGGTTGTGTTGGCGTGCGATGGCCGCAAGGGGGCTCATGTAGACATTGAAGAGGGTGGGGCTGAGCAAGGAGCCTTGAGGAACGCCGCAGATGACTTCGGTGGCCTCTGACCTGAACGGGGGTAGGCGGACTCTCTGTGTTCTTCCAGCGAGGAAGGAGATGATCCATTCCAGTGCCTTCTCCTGGATTCCGACGTTCCTGAGGCGTTGCACTAGGGTGCGGTGGCAGACAGTGTCGAATGCCGCGGAGAGGTCTAGGAGGATGAGGGCCGCTGTTTCTCCGTTGTCAAGCAGGGCACGGATGTCATCGGTGGCAGCGATGAGGGCGGTCTCGGTGCTGTGGTTGGCCCTGAAGCCCGACTGTGAGGGGTCGAGGGATCCATTCGTCTCGAGGAAGGCGGCCAGCTGCTTGTTGACTGTCTTCTCAATGACTTTGGCTGGAAACGGGAGGAGCGAGATGGGGCGGTAGTTCTTGAGTTCGGTGGGGTCTGCTGTTGGTTTCTTTAGTAGAGCGCTGAGTTTGGCGTGCTTCCAGCTCTCAGGGAAGGTTGCGGTGTCGAAGGAGGTGTTGATGATGTCCCGTAGCTGGGGTGCGATGGCGGCGTCGGCTTTGTTGAAGACGTGGTGAGGGCAGGGGTCGGTTGGAGATCCGGAGTGGATGGAGTTCATTGTGCGGTTGGTGTCTTCGGTGTTGATAGGGGTCCAGGCGCTGAGGGTGGTGGTGGGGGGCGTTGGTGCGGTCGTGGGGGGCGTTGGTTGTGTGCTGAAGCTGTTGTGTATGTCAGCGATCTTGCTGTGGAAGTAGGAGGCGAGGGAGTTGCAGAGGTCTTGTGATGGGGTGATGTCGTTGATTCCGGCGTTGGGGTTGGAGAGCTCTTTCACGATGTTGAAGAGTTCCTTGCTGTTGTGTGCATTGTTGTCCAGTCTTTCCTTGAATGCTGTTTTCTTGGTGGCGCGAATCAGTTGATGGTGTTTTCGAGTGGCGAGCTTGAGGGTGGTCATGTTGTCCGGTGTTGGGTCTCTTCTCCATGCTTTCTCGAGAGCTCGGCAGTTCTTCTTGGAGCTCTTGAGTTCGTCGGTGAACCAGGATGCTTTCTTGCTGCCGGGTCTGCTGGGCGGGGTCCTCAGTGGGGCGAGGTCGTCTGCGCAGTTGCTGATCCACTTCGTGAGGTTGTCGGCGGCCTGGCTGGGGTTCGCGGAGCTGGCGGGAGGGTGCTGGTTCAGGGCTGCGGTGAGCTGGTCGGCCGTGATCTTGTTCCAGCTTCTTCGTGCAACCTGTTGCTGGTGGTGGTGGATCGTGGTCCTTCTGAAGCTGAAGTGGACGCAGCTGTGGTCCGTCCAGTGGAGTCCGGTGGCGTGGCTGAAGGCGATGTCTTTGCTGGATGAGAAGACGGCATCGAGTGTGTGTCCGGCGAGGTGGGTGGGGGTGGTCACCAGCTGCTTGAGTCCGAGGTTGGCGAGGTTGTCAAGCAGGGTGGTGGTATTGCGGTCATTGTTGTTCTCCAGGTGGAAGTTGAGGTCCCCGAGGAGGATGTAGTCAGCGGAGGGGAGGGCGTGCGGGCTGATGAAGTCGGCGATGTCTTCGCTGAATTGTGTGCGGGGTCCCAGGGGACGGTAGATCAGGGTGCCTCTGAGGGTGGTCTTGGGGTCGGTGTGGATCTGGAAGTGCAGGTGTTCGGCGGTTGTCAGGGTGTCGTCGGTGTTGGTCGTGATGCGGATGGTGTTCCTGTGGATGATGGCGATGCCTCCTCCCGTCTGGTTGACGCGGTCCCTCCGGGTGATCTTGTATCCGTCCGGGATGGCGATGGCGATGTCGGGCGCTGAGGAGGCGTTCATCCAGGTTTCCGTGAGGAAGGCGACGTCTGGAGATGTGGTGTCGAGGAGGTTCCAGAGTTGAGCGGCGTGTCTGTGGACGGAGCGGGTATTATTGAGCAGGATGCACTTCAGGTGGTTGCTGCTGGTGTTCGGCTTGGTGGGTGCTGGTGTAGTGCAGGTCCGGATGCCTGTGAACTTGCAGGCGTGGCAGCTGAAGGGTCCGTGGGTGCGTCTCGGAGTGGCTCGGTAGCATCCCGGGGCTCGGCCGGTGTTGAGTGCGTTGAGGGTGGCGGCGTCGTACGTCCGGCAGGAGGGGTGACCTCTGCGGGGGCCAAGGGTCCTGGCACTGGGCGCGGTCCAGGCGCGGAGGGGTGTAGACGGGCTTACCTTTGGCGCACCTTCGGCGCTCAATCGGTGCTCCCGCTGCGCGCGTCCGCTGCACGGTCGCTCTGGGGACGTCATAGGAAGGGAGCCGGTCGGGAGGGTCTGCGGGGAGGCGGGAGCGAGAGCCAATCGGCTGGCGGGGGGGCGGGGCCGCGGGCTAGGGCGGCGGGAAAAGCTGGAGCGGGCTTGGCGGCCCTCGGGTGGCTGGGGCTGCGGGAGGCTGGTGTGGGCTCGGCGGCCCTCGGGTGGCTGGGGCTGCGGGAGCAGGCACGGGCACAGGAGCTTGGGGGTGACCAGGCCGGAAGGCGCAGTGGTCACTCCCTGGTTCTGGTCAGGCTCCCCTTAAGAAGGGAGCCGGTCGGGAGGGTCTGCGGGGAGGCGGGAGCGAGAGCCAATCGTCTGGCGGGGGGGCGGGGCCGCGGGCTAAGGCGGCGGGAAAAGCTGGAGCGGGCTTGGCGGCCCTCGGGTGGCTGGGGCTGCGGGAGGCTGGTGTGGGCTCTGCGGCCCTCGGGTGGCTGGGGCTGCGGGAGCAGGCACGGGCACAGGAGCTTGGGGGTGACCAGGCCGGAAGGCGCAGTGGTCAGTAAACATATACTCTAGTAGTATATACAATAAGATCAGTATCAAAGCCAGATGATAAAACCAGCGACAACCCCACAGAACGTGAGTGATAATCACAGAGAAGGGAAAGATTTATAAGATAAGTACTTTGGTTTTACGATATACATATATCTTAAAATGCTATGTCCTGAAGAAGGTGTGGTGAACCAACTTAATACCACAGAAACGCCACGAAAACAATTTGTGATGAAATGTGTATTTCTTGGGAGATTATTGTTATTGTCAGTCCTGTGATTATATAGATCAGAGCAATTCCTTTTTTTTTCAACAAGAATCTTGTTTGAAATAATATTGAGATATTTTGGTGACGATATTTTGCACATACTATGAATAATGGTGTAACATTTAAAGAATAATATTGAATTATATCAATCAAATATTGTATACAATATGTTTTAACTATGACAGTAATTCTGGATATGACAAGGTTTCATTATATTGAATTAACTAGACATTTTTACATTAAACATTGTTCACTGTTAAGACAGTGTAGTGCATGAAAGTGGAGGATGGATTTTCTTTTATTAACATAAGGTATATACTAATATATGATGTTAACAGTGAGAGTATGTGACACAAAAGGGATCCTTTTTTGTTTTAATTGGTGCCTGTTTGAGTGCAGGGTGAGAGGAAGGAGTGCAGGATGAGGGGTGTGAGTGATGTATCTGTTTGAGAGGTGTGAGTGCAAGGTAAGAGGTGTGCTTATGTGAGTGACAGGATTGCGTATGTGAGTGCAGGACGAGGGATGTGCCTGTGTGAGAGTAGGGTGAGAGGAATGAGTTCATGGTGAGTGATGTTAGTGCAGGGGAGTGATGTGCCCATTTGAATTAGGGTGCAGGTGACAGTGCAGAAGGGGAGGAGTGAATCCATGATGAGCGATATGCATGTTTGTGATTGAGTGCAGGGTGAGCAGTGAGAGTGACAGGTGAGCAGAGTGTCATGTGAGTAGGGTGAGTGGTGTGCTCATGTGAGTGCAGAGTAAGTGCAGTGGGAACAGCGTGAGTGCAGTGTGATTCAGGGTGAGCGTGAAAGTGAAGAGTGAGCGGTGAAAAGGATGGGTGAGTTGTCTGAATGCAGGATGTATTCCCAGTCACTCTGAGTACCCTGGCATGTTATTGACGCATTAGCCCCCGTGGCCCACGTGGTGTGGAGGGGGCCCGAGCTCCAGTTGGCCCCCTCAGGACTGAACACTGACTGGGTCAGCAATGTGCATGCAAAAAAAAGGTGGATGCAAATCTAGGATGTCGTCCATGAGATGAAGAGGTGTGCCAACTAGGATGAAAATACAGCACAGTCCAGAAGAATTTTTGAGCAGGTTGTTTGGAAGTAGAAGGATATAAATGGAAAATGGGCAGGTTTGATAATGCAAGAGTATGTTATTGGGGCGGAGCTCTATGCATTAAGATTGAAGAATAGAAAGCCAGTTTCCTGGGGTATGGGCTGGGTTGGTGTGGATTATTTCCTCAGGCACCTGGCGTGAATGCACAGAAATGGGTGGTTTTGAGAGTACTGCCTGCCAAACGGCACAGAGCTGACAAGAGGAGCTGCATCATGCTCTATGCTCCAGTGGTTTCAATGATACTCTATGTTAATTTTGATACTCTGTGAAATGCCGCATAAAGGCAGACTGTAAAGTGCGTGATCTAAATGTGCACTCTGGTATTGACACACATCATGCTGTCGAAGTGCTGTTTATCACATCCTGGAAAGAAGTGGAAAGGTAAAATGCAAACTGATCAATAACTCTGTGGTTGCAGGCCAGAGTGTGCATGCCATTTTCTGAAGGATTATAGGCCAGAGGCTGCTATGGTGGAAAAAGCAATAACATTTAGAAATATAAAATATAAAACTAGAAATAAATGTACAAATACACAAAACTACAGCATTGTCATTATCATAAGGAAGTTACCCTCTAGTAATATTATTCTGTGTATTCAATGGTCGTTCCTACAGATCAGAAACTGCCTGAAAAATATAGATCCCACCCTACCTTCTGACGGAGATGTTGCTGGAATTGACCACACGTAGATCTATTAGCGGCTGAATATTCATTCTTAGAGAGGATACCAACAACAAATCATTTGAAAAGGCTTGGATCAAATGCAAACTAAAGATGGTCTTCAGCCATTATTGTGATTTAATCACAAGGTACTAAGAGAGGACAATTATAGAAGAATGCAATTCTACACCAAGTGGCTACTTTACAGGACCCCAGCCTTTTTACATAGTGTAAATCCCCAGATACAAAATATATGCTTTCTATGTACAATGCGAGAGGGAGGTACTTGGTCTCATATTGTATGGGATTGTCCAAAGATTAAACAATTCTGGGCAGACATTCAGAAATTTGTAAGCCTAATCTAGGAAGGGATATAGCCATAGACAAGCATATCGCTATCCTAAAATATTAATCAAACACTTCAACTAGTTCATTACAAGAGAAATGTTTATTTAATATTGCTTTAGTTGCAAGATCATTAATTTTACAGAACTGACGAAGTGAGAATGTCCCAACTTTCCAGCAATGACTGAATAAAATGAGTAGAGTTTGAGAACTAGGAAAACGATATGCATTAAGAACTGACTCTTACGCTAAGTTCAAAATCCTATGGGAAACCTCTGAAATATGCCAGGGGGGAGGGTGGGGGGATGGGGGACTAAGGAGTGTAAAGTCTGAAATCTGTAGGATTATCTGGGAATGTGCAATAATGAGTTTTATGGCCCGATTAATTTGCAATTTTCTTTTATCAATGTGTAAAGAGTAAATCAACTTCGCTGCAATTGATTTATTTATTTAATGTACTTTTACACTGTTATGTAGATTGTTAATCTTGACAAGACTGTATGTGAACAATTCTTTAAATGAACTCTCAAAAATAAAAATATATTAAAAAAAAGAATGTAACCAATGCCAGTAGATGCAATAATCACGAATTCATTTCCAATTTTCGCACAAAATAGATTTTGGTCCATTACATGTATCTTAAAATTGACACCTTGAGAGCCAGTAGTAAATGTTGTGAATGGCATGTAGAGACACGTTATAACATGTGTAACATGTGTAACAGCTAAGACCTCCCTCAATCTCGTTCCAGTTTTTCCAAGCATCGGTGTTGATGAAATCAACCACCATTTAATAACCATTTATTTGCGATATTTAGTTGAACCAAATGCTGTTCCCCTACATATATGTCTGATAAACGAGTCAAGCTATTTATTAGGGGTATATCATAATGTTTAAACATTTGTGATTTTTGTTTTAACAACCATTGGAGTACTCTGTAGCGTACTTTTTGGGGGGGATTTACGAGCCTGAGTAAGTTCAAAATGTTATATTCTTTTAAAAATCTTGTCATGAAAAAGTTGTCTATATTTAATAAGCTGGAGCTGCTGGTAAATCTATCAGCATTATGTGCAAAATGTGCATAGTTGTATTCCCTTAGGTTGGGCACATACCTCCTTACTTGAATGGTTTATATAAAGTCACTAGTGCCAATCTAGTTGCTTTGTTTGCCCATATAAAAGATGAAAATAAACATTTTATTTCTTTTAAAAAAAAGTCATTTGTAGTGCAAATGGAATTGATGAAAATAAGAAATTGCAAAGAGGTACAATTGACATGCGCATTAGGGCCACACACCCTATTAGTGACAGAGGTATTTTAGACCATTTCGCAAATAGTGACTTAAATATTCCCAGATATTTTTTTGGTCTTGTTTTAATTAGAATCTAAAATTTAGGTAGTAGGGTATCCTATGTACAGCTACATAATAGAATTTCGGTTTTACCATTATTTAATTTGTATCCACCTATTTCGTGAAACTCCCTAAAGATCACCAAAATGTCCTTCTGAATATTTTTGCCGGGTTTATGAAATAGAACAATGTCATCTGCGTACAATTTTATAATAGACATCCCGTACAATGGTGCTAGCCTATTGGCTTTTTCCCTAATGGCGATCGTCAAAGGCTCTATAAACAGGGCAAAAAGTATGGGCGACATGGGACATCCCTGGCGAGTATCTCTGTTTACCCTACATGTACCTATATTTCTAGAATTAAGGATTAATTGTGCCGTAGCACCCTTATATAAGCATATTATCATACGTATAAAATCTTTTGGAAACCAAAAGCTCTCAAGAATCATGAAAAGGCTTTCCCACGACACCAAATCAAAAGCCTTTTTGGGATCTAAAAACATCACCTGTGCTGGTATTTCATCCTGTGTCATGTACTCCAAGGCTTCTATGAAAAAATTAGTATTAGTAAAAAGCTGTCTACCTGCCCCAAACCCACTTTGGTCTGGATGAATGATCGATCCTATAACTTTATTCATCCTATCTGCTAAACGTTTAGTACAAATTATGTAGTCTACATTCAATAGACTAATACGCCTACCGGAGTTGATATTATTTATTTATTTATTTCAAAGGTTTTATATAGCGCTGCTGGACCCGAGAGTATCAGCGCTTTACAGCGAAGGTAGACATAAAACGAAGAAGTTAACATTGTGCAGAAAATGCAAGAGATATAGTATTACAATAAGAGCACGATACATGTGAGAAAGCAATAATAGGATATAATTGACAGAATGAAGGACATTCATATGGGATAAAATTTGTATTGGGAGGAGCTAGGGGGTAGAAAACAGTGATGTACATTCATGGGAAGATGTATGCTGAGAGTTGAGGGAGAGAAAGGAGTGTAGAGGGTGAGTGAGAATATGAGAGGAATTAGGATGGGGTGAGGAGAGGTGTGGAACAGAGAAGAGAAAAGAGTGAACATGATCAAGGACAATAACCCTAGATACCCCAATATTTGTTAAGGAGAAGTATTTTGAGTTCTTTTTTGAAGAGAGAGTAAGAGGGGTTGCAGCGAAGATTTTTGGGGAGAGTGTTCCAGATCGTAGGAGCATTCCCAGAGAAAGCACAGGCTTGGGTCTTTTGGCATTTAAGTCTGGGAGGGATCAGGACAAGGGAGTTAGTACTTCTCAGAGACCTAGAGCAACCTGCTTTTTGCAGTTTACTTGCAAGGTAAGAGGGGGTGTTTTGGTGAAGAGCTTTGTGTGTGATACAGGCAATCTTGTAGGTGGATCTTCCTTCTATTGGGAGCCACTCGAGATTTTTAAGGACGGGTGAGATGTGATCACACCTTTTACAGTCAGAGATAAGTCTGGCAGCTAGGTTGAGAACAGATTTAATTGGAGTGAGATGGACTTTAGGGGTGCCGGCAAGTGTGGCGTTGCCATAGTCAATCCTAGAGAGGACAAGCGATTGGACAACGATTTTGAAGTCATCCGCTGGGATGAAAGGTTTTATTTTTTTGAGGTGGAGAAGGGTGAAGAAAGCGCTTTTGGCTGCATTTTTAATGTGTGGGATGAGGTTAAGATTTTGGTCGATGCTGATGCCTAGGGATTTGACAGAATTAGAGGTAGAGAGGGAGCAATTAAGTGCTTTGTTATCATTGATCAGAGTTGGATGGGAAGGGGATTGTTTTTGGGGGCGAACAAGGATATTCTCCTTGTTCTTATCCTTTTTTTTGTAAAACTGACTACCACCAAAATGCGAAAAGAAGGCAGCGCGCGGCTCCTTCCAATATATGATTAGCACATTTTTTAATTTCTGTATTTAATACTGGTGCAAATTTCTTGTATAGTTCTGCTGGGAAGCCATCTTCACTTGCTGATTTACCATTAGATACCAAAAGTACGACTCGCTCTATTTCCTCAAGGGAAAAACTGGTTACCATCATCTGCCCTTGTTTATTTAATAGGTGAGGGATAGGAAGTTTGTCTAGAAATGGCAAGAGCCTGGCAGATGCACTATCTTGATTCGAATTATAGATTAGTGCATAATGTTGTAAAAAGGCCTTCTAAATAGCTAAAGTTTCTGTTAAATGAACCTTAGTTACAGTGTCTATCAATCATGAGATCTTATTTCTTGTTTGGCGATCTCTAGCCTGCCACGCCAGAAATTTGCCCCTATATTCACTTTCTTCATAAACTTTTTGTAAATAAGCAATCTTTTCTGTAATACCCTGCATATATTAATATTCGTGCATCTCTGTTTTAGCTTGATTAAATAGTTGTTTGGTAGCATTATTTCTATTATTATAACAATGCAGTGCTGGCCTGATCTAACACAGTTCCATTTTGAGAAAGTGTTTTGTTACAGCGCAACTTGAGTTGGCTGTATTTAAAGCGGTGTTATGAAAAGAAAACAATAGGCAATGGGATCAAATCCAATTAAATAAATTGCTATGTTGAAGATAATAAAACAAACAAATGTTAAACGTTGAAGAAGGTCTGTAGTTCTCCAATGATTATATGAATTGTAATACAGGGTTGGAGAGCTTTTACAAGTTCTTTATTTTGTCTAACTGGGCACCAGGGTAGAAACTGGTATCCTGAGAATACACTGTGCTGGACAAATCTCTCCTAAATTACCCCAAAATTCAGGAACTCAAAAAATGTCCTTGTGTTTCATTTCTTGAGGCAGCGGCGCTCCGTTATTCAATGCCATGCCTATCCAATCTGCCACGCTGGTATTTCAGAAGCATAACACAGGCCCCTGTGTGCAGGGAGGACCTCAACCCTTCAGTGATCTCCTGACCTTTAGGGGGGGCTGGTCAGTCAGCCTAAGGTCAACGAATATCGGTGGTGTATAAGAGACTCAGGAATCCCTAATCACATTCTGCAAGTGAGCCCCATCATTTTGCGTTTACTCCACTGTATTGACGGTTGTCAAGAGGGTTTCTGATATAATAAAACGACTACTATTATGGCATTTAATCATTTGTGGAGAAACTAATTATTTTGTTGATCCTGCAAGAAACGTTCAACCTCTTGATATGCCTAATGTTATTTTTCATGAATTGAATTCTCCCACTTCTCTACCACTTTGCCACTCTTTATCAGCTCATCCCCAAAAGCCTCAGCCTTCACCCCCCACCCCCGCCTTCATGCTTCATCCCACATCCTTTGTGCCAGCAAACATTATTTACAATTGGAATGAATATGCAGAGTGGGGACACAGGGGATATGGAAAATAAAAACCTCGACTGACAAGTAAATGGTCTTTTAAAGACCAGTGAAATACTTAGATGAGGCTGAGGTAAGGTATCACTTGTCTACCCAGCCGGGCCCACAGTGCTCATGAATGATGTGTGTGCCCTGGAAGCGGCATCAGCCTGGGCTGAGACACGCGACGGGCGCAGGGGGAGGCCAGGGCCGTTTCTACCACTTGGCAGGCCTAGGCGGTCGCCTGGGGCGCCAAAAGGTGGAGAGGGGCCGGCGGTAAAAAAATGAAACCTTAACAGGAAGCACTTTCAGATATAAATAAAGCAGGTACCCGTGTTGAAGCTCAAATTCAGCAACGCATTTAACGGCTGCACTGCCCCATTCCCGGAACTGTACAATACCCGTGTACATGTATAACTAGACACAGCCAACAGACACTGTTTTTGTGGTGGTTGTTGGCCGCAGTTTTAATACTCATGACATACGCCATATTTGTACAACTCCCCTGGGTACCTTCTCAGGCCAGGGTCATAAATCATTATCATACATTTTCATAATTGGTTATCGATCAGTGTCATTCGGACATCATAAATCGCGGGTCATAAATCATCGGGTATCATAAATCATTTTGTCACAAATCGGTCATCATCTTGTTGTCATAAATCGCTCTGCCTGATAGTCGTAAATCTGTCGCCATAAATGGTCATAAATCATCGGGCTATCATAAATCATTTGGTCACAAATCTGTCATCATTTTGTTATCACAAAGCATTCTGCATGGGCATCATAAATCATCAGCCATAAATCATCGGCTGACCATAAATCACTGGTTTGTCATTTGCTCATTGGCATATACTAGGGTCGTAAATCACCCTGACAGGTTGTAGATTGTTCTTTGCTGTTTTCCATGCCCCTTTGCGTGTGGGGGGGTAACCTTTTCCCGCAGCCAGGCCCAACTCGCTACCTTGCTAGTCTCTCCTACGCCCTGCCGTCTGCCGGGGATGGGCTGCGAGTGCCGTCTCCGTTTGCTACCCCGATTTTTCGTCAGGCGTCCTCACTCATCCATGAGGCATCCGAGAGTGAGTGCCCTCCTTCTCCACACCGCCCTGTCGGCGTGTCTCCATAACCAAACCAATAACCTTTTGTTTCCGCCCGTTTTGGTTGGATTTGCCCTCTCTTTGGGGTCTCCTTGCTTGCGGGTAGTTTCTTCCTGGAGTTAGGCCTCAGCTTGCTACCATGTTGGACTCTTTTGTGCCCTGCCGACCGGCGGGGACTGGGCCGCGAGTGCCGTCTCCATTTCCTACCCCTTATTGTTAGACCGCTTCACACAGCCGTGAGGCATCCAAAAGTGAAAAGGCCTTCCTTCCACACACTGCTCCGTGTGTCTCCAACGCCACTTGTTGCACCCTTAGTTCTTTTCGTCTCTGTCAGCACTGCGGTGCTGCTGTTGTAGGTGTGGGTGGGTGGGACTCGAAATTTGTTGGTGCCGCTCAACCAGCTCCCTGATGAAAAACGTGAGCTGCCCAGGGGGAGCGCGCCTTATATCCTCCTTCTTCCCTTCCCTTTGTTCTTGGGGAGGGGGAGGGTCTCGGGCACTCTTCGCCGCGCGGCCCTTCCTGGTGGCGCTAACCAGCGCCAACCGGTTTCGTTCCTTGTGGGCCTCGGCGGCCGTTAAGGCGCTGGCCCTTGAAGCCCCCTTTGGGGGCTGGCCTCTGCTATAATGGCCGCACTGCCCCATTCCCGGAACTGTACTATACCCGTGTACATGTATAACTACACACAGCCAACAGACATTGCTTTTGGGTGGTTGTTGACTGCAGTTTTATTACTCATGACATACGCCATATTTGTACAACTCCCCTGGGTACCTTCTCAGGCCGGGGTCATAAATCATTATCATACATTATCATAATTGGTTATCGATCAGTGTCATTCGGACGTCATAAATCGTGGGTCATAAATCATCGGGTATCATAAATCATTTTGTCACAAATCGGTCACCATCTTGTTGTCATAAATCGCTCTGTCTGATCGTCGTAAATCTGTCGCCATAAATCATGGTCATAAATCATCGGGTATCATAACTCATTTGGTCACAAATCTGTCATCATTTTGTTATCACAAATCATTATGCATGGGCATCATAAATCATCAACCATAAATTATCGGTTGACCGTCGACATGACATGTCACGTTCGGCGCCACGGGTGGAGGCTGTGCGCGCACGGCCAGCAAGAGGCAGAGAGAGAGGGTTCTCGCTGCGGCCTGCAGGCCTATCAGGTTCCGGGGAGGCCGGTTGGGATCTGGGTCGGCTGCAGCAGGCAGGTAGATGTAAAAAAAAATATAGGGGGCTAAAGGCCTGGTCAGTTAGGTATAACCTGGCCCAGGCTAAATATTAAGTAAAGTAAGCAATCAGTAAGTTGAGATGCCGTGTCTGGAGGCAAGGGAGGTTTGAAGTGCGTGCAGGACCGGCTCATTCCAGGCACTAAAACCTTAGCTGCCAAGGTTTCAGAATGCTATGTATGACATTTGCATAATTTCAGTGTAATTATGAGTGACATTTGATTTCAGGGACTATGAGTGAAAATTTCTGGCAAGCAATATAAAGATGAGGGAAGCACATAAATATCAGAAAATGCACTGATTTCAGCAACGAGAAACACTAACAAGATTTTAAATGTACTGCACAGCACCAGAAATTGAAGGGCACTAATTTAGTACTCTTACAGATATTCGGGTGGGGGTGGCAAATCTAACTTTACTTGTTCTTGGTGATCCGATCTTCGTCCAGGCAGCCGTAGCGCTGTGTGTCTGGCCTAGGCCATTGACTCTGCAGCAGGCTAAGGGCTGCCTCGTGCCACCTCCCACGGCAATCATTTTCGGTTTGCCGCCGGTGTAGGTGAATTCAGGCAGCTTGTCCGAGTCTTCTCCTAACAGCCGCTGCAAATGAACAGACGTGCGATAGAGGTCAACAGCTAGCTGGTCATGGTCGACATAGCGGTGGAACAGGGTGCTAGGTGCCTGCTTTGCAATAACCTAATTGTCAATAACAATAGGAGAGGTAGGGAGAATGAGGCACTCTCTTAGTCCCCGGTTAGTCATACAAAAACAAGAAAAGAGAGGTCAGATCAAACACTTGATCAGTCTAAGCGTAAACTACAGACCACAATTCAGGGAGTCAACACAAGATTAGATTCTCACATCCGATTTGGATGATCAAGAAAGCCCTCACACACTGACCTAGTCAGTGTCATGCTTCATCATCGGGCCCCACCGACAGAGGCCGAGTGCCTCTGTGGTGTGCTACGACGCCAGAAAGACTGCGGAGCAGGTTTTTTTGTGTGTGGAGGGCGTGCTCTTAGTTACAGTGAAATTTTAAAAGTGCCTGAAGCAAGGGTATCGAAAAAAATATTTAATAAATGATCCCTGAGGCACAAAAATAAAGAGTATTACGTGTCTGTATTTATATGCCAAGGTTCAAGGTTGGTGAAATACAGAATATACTCAGTTCATTACAGTCAACATGTTTCAGCCATAAGGGTGGTATATTACCGTGGCATTCATCAGGACTATACCCCGGCGGTATGGGCTCTCTAATCACCCACCCTAACCTGGGGACGTGAAAGTGAAAAGTTGTGAAAAAAGTGCATAAAAATTATGGAAGAGTAAAAGTACTCAATTCCAAAAATACTCCGTAATTTTGGAGTGTAACTGCACCTGTAAAATAAGGAGAACACATAGACAGACAGAAGACAAACAAAAACAATGTTAGTATAAGCCTTCCTGGCTAGTCACAGTGCTCCATGAAGTGTGACTCAAGTGGTGAATCCCAAGATAAACCTAGATTTTATGCACCATCCAGATAGCCCCTAAGGATGATAGCAGATATCTCTGGGAAGTGCTGTGCTAGAAAAGTGCTATTTACAAGAAAAACGATTAAAACTGGGGGATTTAAAAACGCAATTGCGTGTACTCCTTATGAAGGGATCAATGGACCTAAAAGGTCTGTGCCCCTTCAAGTAGGTATTAAAAGGTTCGTGTCTCACTTTCAAAAGGGGCGCTACTCGCACCATGGGTCTCGGGAGGGGATCGGAGCGACCTGGCACATCCTGAGGACAGACAGAAAATATATATACATATGGTATTATGGCGACGCCCAAACAAGTACTTAGCTCTGATCACAGAAGGCGTAGCAGTATGTGCGTCTCATCGTAACTCACGCCCTCAGCGCTTCCGACCCGCTGATCAACCTAGTCATGACCTCCAAACCGGACCCCGAAGATAGACAACCGGGGCCGGTGGACTTGTTTTTAAGCACAGCGGTCGCGTGTGCGCCCTGTTTCCGGGAGGGCGTGTCAGGCCGAAAGAGAGGCTAGAGACGCACACGCCCACCTACGCTTTCTACGTCTCGCTCAAAGCGAGGCTTGGAACACGGATGACAGTTCGAGGCTGGGCAGTCGGCTAGGTCCTAGAGGACCGGTCGCGTAGTAGCGCTAATTGTCAATTTTAATGCCTAACAGCACGTTCCCTAGGTACAAAGGTACAAAGCATTGCCTTTAATATAGATGTTTTCATCTTCATATATGCAGCAAGATTGTCAGCCAGTGTATACACTACGGGTATAAATGGTTTTTCATACACTAAGGCTCTGATGTGCAGCCTACTGTATAATAATTTTTCTGTGAATTTAGGTACATTTTGATAGTTATGTACATTGTAATAATAATTCGCATAGAATGCACTACGTGCTGTTAGGCATTAAAATTGACAATTAGCGCTACTACGCGACCGGTCCTCTAGGACCTAGCCGACTGCCCAGCCTCGAACTGTCATCCGTGTTCCAAGCCTCGCTTTGAGCGAGACGTAGAAAGCGTAGGTGGGCGTGTGCGTCTCTAGCCTCTCTTTCGGCCTGACACGCCCTCCCGGAAACAGGGCGCACACGCGACCGCTGTGCTTAAAAACAAGTCCACCGGCCCCGGTTGTCTATCTTCGGGGTCCGGTTTGGAGGTCATGACTAGGTTGATCAGCGGGTCGGAAGCGCTGAGGGCGTGAGTTACGATGAGACGCACATACTGCTACGCCTTCTGTGATCAGAGCTAAGTACTTGTTTGGGCGTCGCCATAATACCATATGTATATATATTTTCTGTCTGTCCTCAGGATGTGCCAGGTCGCTCCGATCCCCTCCCGAGACCCATGGTGCGAGTAGCGCCCCTTTTGAAAGTGAGACACGAACCTTTTAATACCTACTTGAAGGGGCACAGACCTTTTAGGTCCATTGATCCCTTCATAAGGAGTACACGCAATTGCGTTTTTAAATCCCCCAGTTTTAATCGTTTTTCTTGTAAATAGCACTTTTCTAGCACAGCACTTCCCAGAGATATCTGCTATCATCCTTAGGGGCTATCTGGATGGTGCATAAAATCTAGGTTTATCTTGGGATTCACCACTTGAGTCACACTTCATGGAGCACTGTGACTAGCCAGGAAGGCTTATACTAACATTGTTTTTGTTTGTCTTCTGTCTGTCTACGTGTTCTCCTTATTTTACAGGTGCAGTTACACTCCAAAATTACGGAGTATTTTTGGAATTGAGTACTTTTACTCTTCCATAATTTTTATGCACTTTTTTCACAACTTTTCACTTTCACGTCCCCAGGTTAGGGTGGGTGATTAGAGAGCCCATACCGCCGGGGTATAGTCCTGATGAATGCCACGGTAATATACCACCCTTATGGCTGAAACATGTTGACTGTAATGAACTGAGTATATTCTGTATTTCACCAACCTTGAACCTTGGCATATAAATACAGACACGTAATACTCTTTATTTTTGTGCCTCAGGGATCATTTATTAAATATTTTTTTCGATACCCTTGCTTCAGGCACTTTTAAAATTTCACTGTAACTAAGAGCACGCCCTCCACACACAAAAAAACCTGCTCCGCAGTCTTTCTGGCGTCGTAGCACACCACAGAGGCACTCGGCCTCTGTCGGTGGGGCCCGATGATGAAGCATGACACTGACTAGGTCAGTGTGTGAGGGCTTTCTTGATCATCCAAATCGGATGTGAGAATCTAATCTTGTGTTGACTCCCTGAATAATAACCTAATTGTGCCTGAGCTAGTGCCCTGGCCAGAGGTCTGCATTCCCTGGACAACATTGCTGTTGAGATCACAGGCAGCATTTCAGATTTAGGCTGAGGTTGTCTCCACACCTGGAGGTAAATGATCTAGAGATTGTATTGTAGTGCAAACCAGGGCAGGGTCTGAGAATATATTGTTATGGTGCCCGCTGCCTTTGTTCCAGATATTGAGGCCGCTGGGGTCACTCTTGTATTGGATTCAGGGTCATTGTCAGAGCTACAGGTGGAAGTTCAAACAAACACACGAAGAGTGTCCTACTCTACTGGGCCTATGCATGGTGGTCAAAGAACAGGTTGCCACTGGGGTGGTTAGCAGTCAATGCTTGGTCTGGGAGGAAGGTCTACCGTACAGCAAACCTATAGAACCAGAACAGGTGCAAGTACCTGTTCTGATAGCTCTAGAGGCACATAGAAACGTTATCTTGTTTCTAGCTCATAAATTACTTTCAGCCAAACAGACAAAGGACAGATCAGACAAAGGACAGGTTAGATCTATTGTTCTACTAGCCAGGTATGACCACCATACCCAACATTTAAAGTGAGTGGCAAGACTAGAGGCCATTCCAAGGCTCCTTCATTGCCTCTACCATTGATTGATGTCCCATGTGAGATAATGGACACAGGCCATAAGTGTGCCTAAGGTGTGGTGGACCATGAAAATATGTACTCCTAGGTGGTGCTGCTGAGATAATGGCGAGGGCCCTCTTGCACTCATCTTCATGGTTGGATTTCCAAAGAATGTGATATCCAGCCAAGGAACACATTTTACCTTTTCACCTTTGAGGGAATGTGAGAGCAAGCTAGAATTATTTAACAGCATCGCTGTGTGCCAACCAACACCAATGTGTTAGTGCAATGCTTCAAAAAGACCCAAAAAAGCGTAATAGAAACTCTATCAAAGCAGGAAATGATTGAGGCTTCTAGCCTGGATGACAGGGGGAGAGAGTGATGATAGTAAAAGGGAGAGGGTGGCATTTTTCAATTCTCGCCTAGGGCGGCAAAACACCTAGAAACGGCCCTGGGGAGGCTAAAGCCCTTTCAGCCCAATGGATGTTGCGCACCTCCCCTTCACTGTCTGCCTTGCAGCTATACCAGTATACCACGACTTCAGGAGCTTCTATGGCACCCATGCAGAGAGAGCCACACAGAGACCCCCTCAATGCTCTGGCAGTATACGTCACCCTTCCTTACAGTACTCGATGCTGTTCCAACAGCGGACCAAAGCTGCCACCGTCGCCAGAGAAAAAACAGTGGACATTTGTTTACACTTAAAGATTCTGCAAAGGTACAGACATGATACTTGAAAAACGAACTTAATATAAATTTGGTTGTATTCATTTTTGACATGACCTTTCTGTCTTGGTTTAGTACCAGCCGGGACATTAGGATGCCGATGATGATGGTAACAAAATGGCCAGGAGACTGCAGGCGCCTCACACATAGCTTTCTGACACACTTATCTTTGTCCTTTTGAGTAGCGTTGGCACTGAAGGTTCGAGCCAAACTCAGTCCTCTTCAACCCTCGAGTCCAAGATGAGCTGAGCTTTCGTGTGGCTACCGCCTGTCACCCACGCTCTCTTTCATGTGGCTACCACCTGTCACCCACGCTCTAACACCAAGCGCCAAGATTTAAAGAAAGAACATTACTCTATGGTGTAAAATGGGAGCGGGAATGCGATATCTAGCTAGTGGCTGAATTGCACAATGTGAAACCAGAAAACCTGGGACTTATCCTGGCTTCCTCACTTGACCAAATGTTGTGATCATAAGCAAATATTTTATTTTATCCTGCTTCCTTTTTCCTCATTATTGCATATGAGAGTACTGAATGCATTAGTACATGCTATACAAAACCCGTTGTTTTATTTGATTAAAAAACTATATTGTTGGTCCATGTAAGAATCTAGGCCACATGTAGGGTACACACAACTGACTTGCCTCTTGACTAATGGCATTGTCGTCATGACAGGGGAGAGGAACTTCTCTAATGCTTGAAGGTAGACTGAGTTGTCTGGTTTCAGAGTAGGCTTGCACTTCATTTGTCTCCTTGAGAGCAGTCAAACTATGCATCGGGCATCCTGCTAATCAGGACCCCAGTATATCTGCTTTCTCCCTAAATTGGTGTGTTCAGTACTTGGGTACATCCCAGATTGGATACTGGGGTACCCTTGTCAGTCCCTAGTACATGATACCCATGTACCCAGGGGATAGGTACCCCAGAGGTGTCCCATGGGCTGAAGCATGTATTATGCCACCCATGAGTGACCATTCAAAATGGAACTACAGGCCTGCCATTGCAGCCTGTGTAAGTTGGTGCATGCACCACTTACTAAAGATATGGGTTTACTTCATCTAAGGGCCACTGCACTTAAAACCTATAAGCCATCCATATAGCAGGTCTTTCCAATCCTGAAAGGAGGGGGCTTGGCTCTAAGTGAGAGGATGCCCCTGCATCAGCAGGACACCTCTGCAGCCTACGAGTCCATTCTCCCGGTTTGTCAGTGAAGCAGCCATATACTATAAAGAGAGGCACCGCGTAATTTACGCGATGACCATCTCTAAACTGGCTGCAACTAATCTTATCCTGTTTGGTATCAAACATGTTGGCATGATTCCAAGCACTGGAAGAACCCTCTGTTAGGCTCTCAGTGTTCCCGGTGCCAACCTTATAGTCCTGGACAGCACAAATTGGTTTCTGCTGACCTGTGACACATTTCTGCTCTCCTGCTGCTGAGCCAAGCTCGAGCAGAGGAAGGTGGAGCAATAGGCATCCTGTCACAAGGAGGTGTGACCACCTCCCAGACACAAATTAGTATATTGGGACTGGGTGGGTGCGCTTGCCAGCTCCTGAAAATCTGCATGAGGGGCACATATGGTGTCCCTGTGCATAGTCCAGTTCAAACCAATTCTGGGAGCCATTGGCTCCTGCTCTGGCGCGAAACTGGACAAAGGACAAGGGACTAACCTCCCCCCTCTCCAGAACCTCTCCAGGGAGGGTCCCCTGAATCTTCCCAACCCTTTCCCTAGGGTACTTAAGGGCTGTTCTGGGTGTAGGTCCCTAGATTCTTCGTGGGATAAGATTCAGATCAGACACCACTGCACTTCTACCATCTGGGCACTCTGGACTACTTCGTCTCTCTTCCAATTTGCTGCATCGTCTGTGCATCATACAGGAACCTTCCAAGGCCTGAGAAGCATCAAAGACAAAGTAATCTCCATTGGAGTGGAGGAGTCACTCCCCTGCATTTGCAGGCACCGCAACTAAGTCGACCGGTCTGCTGATCCCAAACTCCTCAGCTCCTGAGGCCGACTCTACCCTCCTACCAAGTTTGAGGCCAGTAGTCCTTGGGAGGGTTGCAATAACCGAGCCCCTGGGTACCGCATCCAACTTGCAGTTGCATAGGCTTGTTGGCCTCTTTGCAAGAAGATCTTCTGGCTCCAAGTAGCCCCAACCTCAAGCATCTCCTGTGACCAGAATCTTCAGCCACATCGAATCATGTGCACCTTGGCCTGCATCTTTTGGTGAGCTGCTTGAGGTCCTCTCGCAACTCCAGTGCCTCCGGCCTGTGGGTCCACTTGAGGGTCACACTTGTTTCTTTTGGGCTCCCCTGATTGCTTGGGGCATGCCTTGGCTCCCGTGCCTTTGGTGGGTCCCCTGGATCTTGCTGGTCCTGACGTTGCTCTTTTTTTGATTCCTGCATGGCTTGCTTTTGCCAAGGCTTGTTAGTGCACCTGCCAGACACCGACCTCTTAGCACTCAACATCCTTCGTGGGACAGCTCGTGCACGGCTCCTGGACAACATCAGCATCGCCTGGTCCTCACAGCTGCAGAGTCAAGGTCCTCGTCATCCATCCTGAAGCACCCGTCATCGAAGGGCATTCGTCTTCCAAGTCTCCTGGTCACCCCTGAGTGAAATAGACTCTGTCCCCTCTGCTTTCAGGTACTCCGGTTCAAGAATCCATGTTTGGATTCCCACGAACACTTTCTCCTCTTCCAGCAGTGGCACTTTCCTGAAATCCTCAACTGGGTTCGACAGCGGTTTCCAACACCACTTCACACGTATGCACCGGCTTCCCTAGTGTAGTTAACGTGGGTACTAGGGTATCCACGGGTGGTTTGGCTCTCCAACCTTCTGTCTTCCACTGGGTTTATTCAGGGCCCACTGGGAAGGGTCCTTAACCTTTAAAATCCAACCGCAACTTGTACATAGACTTGTACGGAGCCCGCAGTCGTGTTCCCACACAGCACACTCTCTCCGTGGGGTCCCTATCTACTCATGTTGGATGGTTCCTTGGGGTCTCAGTAATTCAACGTCCTCTCAACACTGCCTTGACTCGAGTTGTGGTTCTTATACTACTTTCTTAGTATATGGTTTGGATTCTACCCGCCTCCCCCGCCCCGGGCCACTGTGTAATTCGTGCTATTTGCTGTGTTTCTTTGCTGAGTATTGTGTGCATTCTGTTTATATCCGTGTTGGAGATACTTGAACATTCTAGAGAGTATTATATAATAAATACATATTTTTATAAATACTTGGTGTGGTTATTTTCACTTAATCTATACAGTAAGATTGCATCTGGTAAAACAAGCTGCTTTACACTCCTTCTAGACTAAGACTGGAGTCTGCTCTCCACAGCTACCACTTAGAGAGCTTTCTAATGTTTAAGACCTCTTAAATCACCCTAAGGGTTGTCTGGACTGGTGCAAGGTGCCCACTTACATTAGAGGACATCATATACCAGGTCAGCCTCTCACAGGATGCCCAAGATTATTCATTGCGACACTAATAAGGAGGAGATAATAGAACTGTAGTGATGCTTTAAAACTATAGAGTGTCCCACTAAGAAAAAATTGGATCAGTTGACTAACTTTGAAGTGTGTCACCTGGACTACCACTTAGTGGTCTGTCCAGAATTATTTGTAGGGTTTTTGTTATATATTCACGTTGTTCTTGTTCATGTACAGAATGTTGTGATATATGTCATTTTCTGTTTTTCATTGATTAGGTGCTATTGTCCATGTAGGATATAACTTTGTCTGATATATTCATTGTCAATAATAAGTGTGATGAGGGTAAATTAAATGTACTCTACCCAGTAACTGTTTGTGTATCTATTCCTTTATACCATCTGTCTTGTTTATAATCAAGATTACAATATATCAAAGAGGGGAGGAAGAGTGCTGATCCATTCAGTCTCCTTAGGATTAGTCACAAAATCAAGAGGGGGGAAAGGATCACTGGTCCTGCATAACCAGGGTATTTAGGTTGGTGTGGGGTGTCTCCCAAGTAAAAGACCCTCATACACGTGTGATTTGGATTCTCGTAGCGGTATATGTTGTCTCCTCGCTCTCATTAACACGTGTGTGCATAATCATTGGGTCAGTATTTTATGCACCCTCCGCCAGGAGGTATTTACCCTTGGTTAAAACAGTAGTGATCGTGAATGGTGAGTGATAGGTGCTCAAAAAGGGTTCCTTTAAAATACACGAACAAGCAGACTGAAACTTTAATTGGTCTGGGTTCGAGTAAGCTAATTGAAAAAGTTACTGGTGTGCGGCTATAGAATGATTAGGAATTCAAGCGCACTAATATTGTGAGGTTAAAAAATGGTCGACATGTTTCAGCCCTGTTCGCCTATGTAGGTCAGTGGGCTTTCTTCAGGACCAGTGCGGGGTAGTGAATAAAGTGAAAAAGAATAGGTTTTGACCTGTTTCTTCAGTTGGTGGGAGGTCGCATTGTCTCAACCCGGATATGCATATCCGGGTTGAGACAGGCAGAGACAGCACAAGCTGCGCTGTAGGAGAAGAGTCCCAGTGAGGCATTCCCTTCATTGCCGCCAACCCGACGAAGTGCCACCAGTCACTTTAAGAGGTACAATGCGACCTCCCACCTATCACTCACCATTCACGATCACTACTGTTTTAACCAAGGGTAAATATCTCCTGGCGGAGGGTGCATAAAATACTGACCCAATGATTATGCACACACGTGTTAATGAGAGCGGGGGGACAACATATACCGCTACGAGAATCCAAATCACACGTGCATGAGGGTCTTTTACTTGGGAGACACCCCACACCAACCTGCATACCCTGGTTATGCAGGACAAGTGATCCTTTCCCCCTCTTGATTTTTTGTATAATCAAGATTATTCATTAGTCAACCCCTATTTGATGGCAATAATTAATTGATTTAGCAGCTACCGCTGGGCTGTTCTCCGTCTATCTAACACATTCTAGTCACATTCGCCATCAGGACACCAAGATTGGACTGCAGTCTGCTTCATTATTGCCTTTTTGAAGCCCTAGTTTGGAGGTTGGAAGGCTGCTTGTTTAAATTTATCTTTTTGTTCTGTAAAATAAATAAATATAAGATGGACGTCCCAGATGAAGCCCTGGCTAAGTTGAATTTAAGTGTGGAAAAGAGCAGCACCTGGCACTCATCGCCCTGGTATTTATTACCTCATTTTGCCAATGCTTGTTGTCGGGCACTTCTAGCAGAAGCAACTAAGGCGAGCTCTGCAGGAACACAGAGTGCATGCCCAGGGGCACATGTGGCACAGCAGCTGGCAAACATCTGCGCGTATTTGTTTGCACAATTTATAAACAAATGGACTTTGCATATCTTTGAAGACAGAATATCGCCATCTTATGAGAAATCAGTTTTGTAATGGAATTTTCACCTTATTCGATGAATAAATCACATGATGTAAACATAGCTTCAAGTTTCTAGCCTGCACTTTTGACCCAAATGTATTGGTGCCAGACCATGTGTACCACCCACACACATCCACTGTGTCCTTTAGCAACCAGAAACATTAAAACCAGTTTACACTGAGTGTTTTCAAAAACAGAAACTTTAGCAACAAGCACTGACAGATTCAACACAAGATGAGCAATACAGAGCCATGGGGGAGGGAGGAGAAGCTGTAGTAGCCTTATGCAAAGGGCAGCCAACTTTGGAGATGGGGAACTAGAATTGAGTGCCGGTGTCAGCTCGACGTTCTGTGGAATAGGGCATAAAGTTCATAACCATTGCCGAGTTCATGCTATATATATAGAAAAGTAAAACAGAAGAGAGCAATAGTGGTATGGGTCACAGGGTGAGATTGTAACTTGGGTGGGGTAGAAGAAGCCCATAAGTTAGACAGGAGAATAAAACATGCACTCTCCTCCGGAAAAAGGAAAGAAGAACAAGATTGTCACATAAATCCTCTCACTTTGAAGTCAGAGAAAGAAAGGTAACAAGCGTCCTCGGAAGACAGTGTCTGACAATCGACCTTGGTCATAAATGCCCAGAAAACCTTAGGAAATAAAAGATTTAAAGATATGTGTACAGAAAACGAATTAACACAGGTTTAGGCAATGGGAGGGACAAACTGAAACTGGACAGTCTAAAGCAAATAAAGCCAGCAAATGGAAAGCAATAAAAGGTGAGTTACAAGGCCAAAAGCAAGCATTACTAGGTCAACTTTCTGAATGTATTCCTAGATCAACTTTCTGAAAGTCCCCAAGATATCTTAAGCAAAACAGACAGCTGTGCTGTCAGGTAGGCTGCGACCTAAAAGGACCCAAACATATACCCTCTGTCAACTCTTTGGCTAGCTTAATACACACCACTGCTGGGTATATTCTGCACACTTCAAACTCTTTACCCAATACCCCTCTCTTGCACTTTGGTAGCACAACTGAAACACCTTTTGTTCTTAAAACTCAATCGAAAGCATTGGCTCTTCTTTGAGTGCATACACCCTTAGCCAATGGGACAAAACTTTAAACTTAACCGGCATATGCACCTTTTCCCACACAGATTGATGTTGCCTGCTGTTAAACTGCTGGCCACGAGCTGGAAATGGCAATTGTCCAAGGCACTGCAAGACTGGATATTTTCCTCTTCAACTAGTACAATCCCTGGTGCAACTACCTCTGTTATAGGACCAACAAGTGTCGTTCTGCGGCAACTGTCCCCTCCCAAATCCTCCCTTTCCAAACTGGGCGAAACAAATATGAAAGGGAGTATGGGCGAGATGTATGAAAAAAACGTTTTGCGATTCCCTAATTGCGAATCCTTATGATTCGCAATTAGGAAATCGCAAAACAGCATGTATGAAAGTGTATTAAACACTTTCTGCGATTACCAGTGGGTCGCAAATGACATACCTCATGAATATTAATGAGGTAGTCTTATTATCAAATAAGGGAGAGAGAAGCTGAGATTCATTCGGCTTCCAACCGATAGGTAGGTAATCAAAGGAGACTGAATCACTTGTCCTACATATAACCAGGGTCTAGAGTTCTTGCAGTCTTTAAAAACCCTCATTCACATAAAAGCCGTGGGTGCGGTATATCTTGATTATCCGCAGAGATTGCTACATGGAAAGCATCATAATCAGGTTTTTTATTATGCTTTCCTCCACCAGGAGGAAGACCAACTGGTATTCACAGTGGTGTCATCGGGCGGCCGCCACGGAGGAACCTGTGAAGTTAGCTAAAGGGAAACGTGTAGAAAGCACTTAATTATTACGACAATTATTATACTGAATAAAAAAAATCATCGATAAGAGATTGTTCCACGCTTTGAGGACATCTACCCGTACGCTTACCCGTCACTAGTTACATGAGATGACTTCTCCAAATCGATAAATTAAAGATAATAACATTGTGTGTAACAACGTTAAAATTACTGGAGTAAAGAGTTACTTCCAACTGGGGATCCGGATAGACTCCAGTTGTGGAACCCAAGATGACATTTTCTAAATTTGTATCTTGAACAAATATTGCCTTATATTTTTTGTCCCCTGGTAACTGAAAGTTTGGTGTGGGTATCTGGAAAGGTCCTGAGGAAGGTGGTCCTAACATCTCAACTCCACCGAAACGCGCGTCGACCCTGTGTTGATCCTCGTGCTTTGTACTGTGGTTCTATTTGTGGCAGGGGTTATTTTTGTCATACATTATACTCAACTGTGTACAGATACTGGATGTATGTGGCTGGTGTGAAAGTGGATGAGTTTGAGTGACTGTAGTATGGTTGTATTTATCAAATTCAAACCAGGGATATTGTGGGGTTTCTTTTTTGATTTTTTGTTATGCTCTTTTATGTAATTTTTGATCTGAATAATCACTGATCAATAGGAATGTATTTATAATCATGCAAAATTGAGATGAACTATGTACAACATGCTCTTATAAAGAATACAAAGAAAATAAAAAAGAGAAGAAAGTTTTGATAAAATAAAAATAACAATGAGATGATCATATGTGTCACTGTTGTGTTTAGATGTTTGTTTAAATTTATATGAACAATGTTCGAATGAAAATAAGTAACTGGCTATGAGGGAAATATTTAGTATTGTGTAGACTTGGCTGATTCCCACCAGCAGTGGCTCCTCCACTAAGGCGGAAGAGCGTCGCCTCACTGCTCTCTGAGTAGTTCAAAAAGGAAAAATAAAATGATACTAAGGCAATGTTATTATAATTTTATTTTTTTGTAGTGTCACAGTCCATTTACGTTTAAGTGCGGGACGGGTGGTGGGGGCAGAGCATGGGGAGGAGTGGTTGTCACTCTCTAAGAATGCTTGACAGTTTGGCCGGCCAAACAGTCATGCGCATTTAGCATTTCTCCACCCGGTTGAATTGCACAGCCGGGTGGAGAACATGCACAGGCTCCCACTCCCTGTCTGAGCTCTGAACCAGGCCGCTCAGACCAATCACGATGCTGCTGTAATGCTGGTGACAAGTGCTACGCAAACAAATGATGGACGGAATGCTGAATAAATCATACATTCACCCTCAATCAACAGACCTGGGTTAAATCCATTGTTCTTTTGCTCACAATGCCACCCCAGTTTAGACCCAGCCATATGCAAATCAGTCTTGACCCTGTGTCTCATGGGAACAGTCCAGACAGAACACCGGTCCTAGGATGCTTGTTTCCGGTCCAGGGAGGACCTGGCTTGGCAGTTCGGGCTGGACTGTTCCCATGAGGCACAGGGTCAAGACTGATTTGCATATGGCCAGGTCTAAACTGGGGTGGCATGGTGAGCAAAAGAATGATGGATTTAACCCAGATCTCTTGACTGGGGTGAATGTTTTGATTTGGTCTGCATTCCGTACATCAATTGTGTGTCTTTTGCTTTCTTGCCTTAAGTGCGCCAGGTATGACCAGATGTGGGTCCCGGGCTCACTGTGCCACTGGAATCAAGCTATCCAGGCTGAAGAGGGGTGAACACCGAAACCGGTCCTAGGATGCTTGTTTCCAGTCTAGGGAGGATCAGACTTGGCAGTTCGGGATGGCCTGTTCTCATGAGGCACAGGGTCAAGACTGATTTGCATATGGCCAGGTCTAAACTGGGGTGGCATGGTGAGCAAAGGAATGATGGATTTAACCCAGCTCTCTTGACTGGGGGTGAATGTTTTGATTTGGGCTGCATTCTGTCCATCAATTGTGTGTCTTTTCCTGTAATGCTGGTGACATCAGCGTCGTGATTTGCTTGGTAGTCTGGGAGCCTGTGTGCTTCCATGCTGCCAAGAGTCGAAAGAGAAGAGGATGGAGGAGAGTTGGCGGCTATATTTGTTTTTTTATTCCTTCCCCACCTAGCCCCGGCACACCACACCCATTCGATAGCAGCCGCCACTGATTCCCACTCTTCCTCAGAACCTTGATTTGCTTGGATTTCCCTATGTCGCATTTTAAAAACATTAATAAATTCCCTTCTTCATATCTTATCCTTGGTGGGCTGTACCAGATGCACCCCTAGAGGCATTGTAATGCCTATATAAGGTTATCTCTTTTTCTTAATGCCTTTCTCACCATTTCCTTCTTATCCTGAACCTTGCTTTGCAGCCCCTTCTTTAATTTCGTCACCCACTCCCCTGGCTTAATTTTCACCACAGGCTTACCTTGACCTCCTCCGCTACACCAAACCTAACCTTCCAGTCCCCTGGGTATGATGACGACAAATGGCCTGTCGCACCGGTCCCACATGCAAAAATTCCCACCTCAACAGCATTAGCTGACCGATGTATCCCTTTGCTGTGGGATGCATCACTCACCCGAGATGGTCTGGGGGTAGATCAGTACAGTCCAACATCCAGACACCTTTTGTTCCCAGTGAAAGACAGATATATTTCTGTTTATGAGAAAAGATAGCGAAGTTATCCAGATTTGCCCAGAAAGTAGGTGCGAGACTGATCATGGAACAGACCCTGGTTCACGCTCAGGGATCTATACATATTAGGATTCACTTGAAAATCTTCACTACACAGGATGTCCCTAGTAAGATGCCCCTGATCATAAAACTTAAGCCTAGGGTGATGCTGAAATGCAATGAAAGGTGGCAACATTAAAAACCAGGACACCAGTATCTTTCAGCATGAACAGCAGAGGATTCACCATTCATTATTGAGGACATTCGCAATTCTGCTTTTAACAACACCATTTCCTGGTACTTGGTGACATTAATTGCTGGCAAGGCAAAACAGCAGTAACAATGCCTAAATTTGAGAAATATTTAGAAGTTTTTAACCTTTCTTTAGTCAACAAGGTGCCCACTCACCAATCTTGGTTGACGCTCTAGGCTATGCATTTTGTTTGTCTGTCCAGACCAACATGGAGACCCTTTTTCAGTGAAAATTCCGCATTTTCGATAACAGAGATGATCAAAACCTTCAAAAAGCGTATGGTATGATGAAAAAGAGGCCATTCAGATAGCCTCTTCGTACCAGTCTTGACTGATGTGTCTAAAAAACAATTATCTCTAATTTCCGATGGGATGGACGTATCAGTCACATGTGGTGAAGCTACCAGTCAACAGAGCCTGAGGCTCCCAAACCTCACTCGTTTAGTTATTGGAGCTGCATTCAACTAATTTATTGTACTTGAACATTTCATCGTTTGCGGACCATGACATGTCCCTGTGATTCGATATTCTTCACAGCGTAAAGTCGCTTGTTAAGAAAATGATTTTCTGTAATTTTTAAACCTGTGAAAAGCATACAAAGTTCTTTCAGGAAACATCACAATACATGTTACTAGATACAACCAACTTCTTTTATGATATTCTCTGTTGGACAAACTCATGTCTTAATACATATTATATGTGAATGTGTAGTGCCGGGGTATACTTTCTGTAAATACTTCAACACAAGGGCTTTGTCCGCTATGTAATCACACCCTAGGTAGTAGGGTGTGGTTTTACCCTGAGTGGCACCATTACACAGATAATCAATGTTTACTTAGCTTACTAACACTAGACATCCACTAAATTGTTCGCTTTACGAGGTGTGACATCTTGTTCCACTACTACCCTGTGTTGCTGCAAGTTTTAATCTATATCTCCAGTGCATTTTGGTCCCCACCCTACAGGCGAGTTAGGAAAAATAAGTGAAAGTCCTGACCACTCAGAAGTGTGCGGGGCAGAATGACATTGGAGACTTGACTATGCCCCCACATCTAAGTCACAACACTCTATGACTTTAACGAAGCACAAACAACACATACTATTAGCCAATCAGAACTATTATTTCATGTGCATCCCCCAAATCTCAAACTTACCCAAAGGGATGTGTAGGGTAACTGAGGATTTAATCAACCCCTAACTAGCCAGAACCAGATCATGCTCTTGCATACTCTCTATGTCACATATTACAGAGGATTTTGCTTTCAACAGCTCTTGTCTACATTCCTTACTCCACCTAAGGTAGATAAGCTATTCACCTTTGATGAATGTTTAGTCCCTGATATACCTGAAGGGATGGCTACCTCCAGACTATCTGGCTTACGTGTAAATCTATGCCCTGCGAGGATTATACAACAACTTGCACCTCTCAGTGCTTCACAGCTGGTGTCCTTGTTTAATCAGCCTTTCATTACAGGCATGCGACCCAACCTGTAGAATGTGACATGTTTAAATCTCTGCTCAAAAAACTCTCACTCATCCAGGATGATCATAACAATTTTTGACCACAGCACCTGCTACTGTTTCTTGCTAACATTTGAGAGAAATTTAATTTTTTTCAGCTACAGACATTTGTAGTGTTAGAAAGGCGAACCCGGGGGAGGCAGAAGGTGTCTGACTGACCACCCCTAGGTCTACCCCTCCTTCAGAGAAGGGACCGAGCGATGTCGAGGGGCCTCCGACGTGAGGGCCCTCTCCTAGAATCGTACAGCAGAGTAACCACACCCCTACAAATGTACACCACACGTAGGTAGAGTTTTCAATCTTTATCTGGCAATAAGTATCGTTTCAATATATACAGCAGATCTCGAGATCTGGAAAGTCTCGTGACAAAGGGCAAGGTAGCGGGACAGTCTTATAGATGGTCGGTTGCAAGGAGACTCTACGCACAGCTCTCAATCTTCGAGCTGGGGAGTTCCGGAAGGTTGGGCCGCGGCAGCGCCAGCAGACTCCAAGATGGTTCAGCGAGTGTGGACCGCGGCAGCGCCAGCAGGTTCCAAGATGGTTCAGCGAGTGTGGACCGCGGCAGCGCCAGCAGGTTCCAAGATGGTTCAGCGAGTGTGGACCGCGGCAGCGCCAGCAGGTTCCAAGATGGTTCAGCGAGTGTGGACCGCGCCAGCGCCAGCAGGTTCCAAGAGGGTTCAGCGAATGTGGACCGCGGCAGCGCCAGCAGGCTCCAAGATGGTTACAGCGAAGATGGACCGCGGCAGCGCCAGCTGGTTCCAAGATGGTTCAGCGAGTGGGGACCGCGGCAGCGCCAGCAGGTTCCAGGTAGAACAGCAAGGTGAGTTCGTCTCAGGGTCAGCCGCGACAGCGTCAGCAGGGCTTCTCGACTCCGGGATACAACTCCCGTCCTACTCCGGGGCTGGCCCAGATATAGGTCTGGAGTCCTTTGATGTCCGGACCCTCTCGCCTGGGGGTCAGAGGGGCCGGGATGATGGTGTCCAGACACCCAGCAGGGGGTGGAGCCATCGCTCAGGGAGGCCGGGGGCCGATCGAAACCAGGCATCCGGGGACGGTTGGAGAGCCATCGAAACTCCCCTCTCCTTGTCTCTGGTTGAGTGGCCACTCTACCACCCGGAGGGCTCTTGGTGCCTCGATGGCGGGCTCGCTGGGGCCGTGGCCGCGGCTGGGCCGGGACCACGTGCCTGTGACGTGATGGGCCCAAGATGGTGTCGGGCTTGGAAGGAGGGTCCGGGGTGGGCACCGGACCGGTAATGCTGGGGCGGCCCAAGTGTGCCGTGTCAGTGGTTGTGGGCCGCCGGGTGGCGGATCTGGTGGTTTGTAGGTCGTGCAGAGGTGTGCCCGAGGCCGACCCGGGCTGGATGGAGGGCCGATGTCGTCCGGGGCCCGCCATGCGGGAGGGGTAGGACCACGCCACGAGGCCGGGTCCAACATGTAGAATGTGTGACTTCACTCCCTCTACGCTGGCTTTAGACCAGGCCATAGCACTGAGTTGGCGTGGGTGTCTGTATTGGATGATCTGCGATGGCTCTATAGAACTAAGATCAATCACTTCTTGAGAGAGTAGTCGATGATGGCTTAGATGATTGGGCTATTTATTATGTGTATTACACCTGACTTGACCAACCTCCACCAGACCATCTGTCTTCCCTAATTCAGATCTGAAGCAAGAGCAATCAAGTGTGGTGTCCTTCGGGGTTTAATGTTATCCTCACTCTTGCTTAACATCTATATAATGCATTTGGTTTATTTTCTTCAGAGTATGGATGTCCAAATCTACAAGTATGCTGATGACACTCAAGTTGATATTCACATTAACCTCCATTCAGTTCACCTGCTGTGTCTGCTATGGTTCGCACCTCTCTCACTACAGTATCTACTGTTGTACATCTTCGGATGGTTGTAAATTTCTTAAAACTTACTCTAGCCAAATCAGAGCCTGACATTTCAAGTAATTCCTTGAACAACTGGATTCGTGGTTGCTAGTCCTAGATCTTGGATCTGGGCCCAGTGCCCCCCAAAACTGTTTCAGCCTAGGTGTCTGCATAGATATTGACCTCTACATAGTGCCACAGGTTTCCAAAGTGGCAAGGGCCTCTTTTTTGGCAGTTTAAACTCTTCAAAAACAATTTTGCACCTACATTGGAGGTCTTTTTACAAAGATAACGTTATTCAAGTCTAAGGTAACTGTCCTTTTTATCACTCATACTTCTGTCCTTGACCTCCAAATTCCGGGCGAACAGACCTCTGCACTCATTGCGCTTGGCTGGACAATATTTGTTAGACATGATTAAGGTCAAGAGTTTTTCCTTCAGTGACAGTGATTTCTCTAGAGCAACCATGAAAAAGTAGAACAAACTGCCTCTGTATCTTGTTTTTTGATCTGTTATGCTTTGTTCTACAATGTCTGGAAACTTAAGTGAGCATGCACTATACAAGTATTACATAATATAATACATGGAAGTCTGTAAGTTCTGTATAAATGTCAGTCTCTAATTGTTTTTAAATCAGAACTTGCGATGCACCCAAACGCCGATTATAAAGAAAAGTTGTGAGAACTCAACTATTATAAGTTATTACAATCGACCCAGCAGCAGAGGGGAAAGGTAGTTCAGGTCACAGGGCATAATTGAAGCAGCTGTTTAGCAACCAAAATGTTGCTTTTCTTTCTTCTGCTCTGCTTTAATAGCTTAAAATGACCAATGGCGACTCCTCCGCCAGGGCGGTGGAGTGTTGCTTCACTACTCACAGACCTGTGCAAAAGAAAAAAGAAAATGATAATAACTGAAGTTATTATCATTTTATTTTTAGTATTGTCAGGTTAGGGCAGGCGTGGCTTGGTTCGCCTGACCTTGGGAGGAGGAGTGGTTGCTGCTCTCTAAAGTGCAAGCTAGCCTGGCTGATGAGGGCTGTTAGCCTGAAACTGGTCCCAGGATGCTTGTTTCCGGTCCAGGGAAGACATGGCTTGGCAGTTCGGGCTGAACTGTTCCCATAAGGCACAGGGTCAAGACTGATTTGCATATAGTTGTGTCTGAACTGGGGTGGTGAAGTGAGCTAAAGAACGTTGATGGATTCAACCCAGATCTGTGTCTGGGTGTGAGTGTCTGAAAAGTTTCAGCGCTCCGTCCATCATCTCCTTGTGTTTGCTTTGCACTCTAAAGTGCACATGATGCTTTGGCAGGCCGTCTTGGCTCGGCCAAACTGTCATGCGCACTCTGCATGTTCTCCTTGCAGGCTGCTTTACAGCCTGGGTGGAGACATGCCCAGGCTCCCTGTCCCCGTCTGGGTGCCAAACCACGGCACTCAGACCAACCACAACACTGCATTGCAGCATTGTGATTGGCTCAGGGAAGCCTAGGTGCTTACCACTCACAAAGCTGTATTGCAGAGTTGTGACTGGCTCAGGGAAGCCTGGGTGATTCCTGGAAGACGTGCAGAGGATAAGCGACGTGGGAGGGATGGAGGGGTGATGCGTCGATCAGGTAGGTGAATGTATTTGCCGAGCCCCTCCCCCCAGCCCCGCCACACCCCTACTATAGCGGCTGCCATTGAAAATGACAAGCAGGGAGAATATGTTTATATTTTGGACTCTTTGAATAGAGAAAAGCTAGAATCTTCCTGCATGTTTCTACACATTCCGAGCTACTGCAGCTTTTTCTTTTTTAAACCGACTTTTGAACTGCTTCTAATATTTGTTTGCAACACATATCTAACAGGTTTTTATGTGTTTAATTTTGCATTAGAGGATTTATTTTTATTCTTCATGCTTGCAAACATGTTTGATATTTCATAGAAAAGAGCTATGCACCAAGATTGTAAGTGGTTTGTGAGAAAGGTGATGGTATGACCATGTATTTATATTGGATAAAGTACTCCTTGGCGTACATCATCAGGATATTTTGCAATCATCTCGGATGGCCTTCAGCCTCGTTCCTCTATATTGTTATGGAACTCCTCATAGACTTGCAATATCCTTGTAATGTACGGGATGGGGTACTTTTTCCCTTATATAATATTACACAAGTAATACATAATATAATATAACAAAATGAAACCAGACGTCTCGTGAGGCCTCGGCTGTCCCTTGCATTGCAATATCCTTTTTCATCATCACACTGAGCCAGAGATTTCACGGAAGAGCTATCCAGAAGAAAACAACAAGCTTTCATATTGGGGGAGTTTAACCTGCATCAACAGCCTTGCTGATTTTACAGCATTATGTAGGTACCAACGTCTAGTACACAGCTCTACACATAAAGCTGTCAGTAGGTTGAATTAGATTTTTACAAATAATATCAAGTCTATAATTTAAAAATGTGGCCAATGATAGAAGAAAGAGGCTTATATAAAGCACAAAATTAAATATACACAATGCCTTTACTCCCAGACAATTGGCTCAAATGTAATGTCATGCTACATGTTTGGCTTAGCAGTCATCAGCTGAGAACTTCTTATTCGAATAATTTTTGCAGAAAATATGAGAAGCAATGGAATTTCAAGGTGCTGGAGATTTTCTAGCCGTTCCATAGCCGAATTAATAAGGAGAGGTGTTTGAATGATGGCTACCGGGTCTTGTAGAATCATAAGCCCCTCAATCATGTCATAACAAAATTCTAATTCATTTACTTTTAAACATGGACATGAAGGCAGTACGAGGATAATCAAAGGCAAGAAATATCCCCTATGATTAAGCTGCCAGACTGGCTGCTTCACCAGTTCTCTGAATTATTTGCCTTTTCCACTCCATATGTTATTAATAGTTCCATAACAGAGAGCACGGTAGAGGTGATGGGTTCTGAGCTTAATTAACAAGGATGGAAACTGAACTGATTTGGTGTTGTAAACAACTTAATTGAAAGTACTGATCAGTGAAGCATCAGAATGTTAATTTTCAATACACCAACAAGTTATGATCAAACAGATGATGTCAATAGACTAGCATGCTGTACAATGCACAAAGATGGCAACGGATATTATTGTGAAAATTCTGCTTGCCCATATCACTCAGATCACTCCTATGATCTGTCATTGTAACATTTCTTAAACCAAAGATAATTTGTTTTAAATGATCTAAAATATTACATTTGCAGATGGCTCCAAAATCCTAACTTAGACAGATGTTAATAAGTGTATGTCACATAATCTTTGTTCATGTTTGAAGGACATTCATTCATGGATGTTGAAAGCTTCCTTTAGCTGAAAGCAAGCCAAACCAAGATACCTTTGAAAGGTACTAAGAACAGGCAAAACAGAGTGCACCCCCCACCTGGATACTGCACCGTGGAAATGTAATCAACTCTTTTATCCAAATGACATTGTTAGGACTCTCGGATCCTGGTCACTATATGCAATCTATAAGATGTTGAGTGCAACAGAGGGTAAAACTTACTTTCATTAAAAATTACCTTAAAAAATAATTCAATAAAAAATAAAGAGATAGGCATATTGGTTCCATAGTAAAGTCTACATTGGAATTTGGGAATGGCCTATATTTTGGAAGGTCTAAGAACAAATTAATCATCTTCCAAAGAATCCAAAATATGGTTGTATACATGTCTGAAGGCTTCAAGAAAAAAAAACGACCTACCCAAGCCGGAAAAACCTGGCACTGGCTTCCAACTGAGGTGTGGATTAAATGCAAATGCCCATGCATTTTACAACTCCCTTCTCTATCTCAACATAAAACAAGATCCTAAAACCCCATCAGGGCGTTTGCGACAAAAATTCGGAAAACGGTATGTATGACTCAAATCGCATCGGCAAATAAGAAATCGCAAAAATTGTGATTTCTCACATTGCAAGGACAATTTTGCGATTCCTTAATTTGCGATGTCCTCCGTTTGCGAAATTCACAAACTGGATATCGCAAAATAGGAAATTGCAGTGCATTGTAACAAAAATTCACAAATTGCTAATTTGTGAAAATCGCAAATTAAGAAATCGCTATTACCACCAAGTGCATGCAGGTGGTAACCAGGTGGAAGGTTTAAAAAGCAGCACACAATGCAACTGAAACTTCCACAATGGCATCACTTTATGTGATAGCCAGGAGGCTGCGTATCCGTGCCCTTGCACAGAGGAGACTGAGACAGGAGCGCATATTCAAACTGCGCATCACGCTGTTCCAGCAGACTGAAGATGACATTCATGAGAAGTACAGGCTGCACCCACACACCATCTTGGACCTGATTGAGGAGCTCAAACCCTTTTTGGAACACCCAACCAGCAGGACACAACCAATTCCCACCCATGTGCAGGTCTTGTGCTCACTGCACCTTCTGGCCTCAGGGAGTTTTCAAGGAGTCATCGCAGAGGTTGGCGGTGTGTCACAGAGTGCTCTGTCATGCTTTTTCCATGCCTTTTTGGATGCAATGCTGAACAGGCTAGCACATCATATATACTTCCCCAGCACCCAACAGGCATTGCAGCAAACCAAACTTGACTTCTATCAAATTCCACGTTTCCCCCATGTCATTGGCTGCATTGATGGGGCCCATGTCGCCCTGACACCGCCAGCAGCAAAAGAATATGTGTTCAGGAACCGAAAATGCTACCATTCCGTGAATATACAGATTGTGTGCAATGCCAAGTACATCATCAATGACATTGTGGCAAAATACCCTGGCAGCACACATGACTCTTTCATCTTCCGACATAGTGGAATACACGGACGTCTGAGTGCTGGAGAGGGATACCTGCTAGGTAAATCAATAGCACACATACATCCATCCATCCACTACTCATTTGGGGGGGGGACATTGACTTACCTTTCCTTTCCATCCATGCAGGTGATAGTGCCTACGCAGTGCGAGACTTCATCCTAACACCGTATCTGAATCCAGCAAATGCAAGTGAGAGGAGGTATAACAGGGCACACAAATCAACGCGCAGCGTCATAGAACGCACCTTTGGCATCTTGAAGAGCCGTTCAGATGCTTACAAAAAAGTGGAGGGGCACTGCAGTACAGCCCTGAGACATGTTGTAAAATAGTGACAAGCTGCGCAATGCTCCACAACATGGCAATGAGGAAAGGCACCGCAATTGATGTAAGTGACACAGACACATCGGATGATGACTGCACACCTCCCCCTGGCAGGGCAGCAGCCGGAGTAGGGGCAGCTGCTGGACGTCAGAGACGGTCTGAGATCACACACAACTACTTTTAGATAAGAAATAAATATAATGATCAAAAAGGAATTTTGTAACATGTGATGTGTTTATTCACACTTCACACACAATAATGTTAGCAGTACCCAACACAAGTTTCAACACAGTAATAGTACTGATGACTAATGTCCATAAATCAGTTTAGGTTCACCGCTTTTAACAATAGTGTCATTGTCTACTTCACCTCCTCTGGTGACGGGCTTGGTGCAGGGCGGTGTTCTGCCGGAGTGCCCTCCGTTGTATGGCTAGCTGCAGCACCATGTCTGCCACTGCGGCGTTGTGCAAGTGGCAATGTAGGAGTGTTGCTGCTCCTACTGGAGGTCTCTTCACTCTCCCCAGAGACCATTAGGGTGCTGCCACCAGAGTTAGCAGTTTGCATCTGTTCCACTGCATTCGTTACTTGTTCCAGCCTTCTGGCAATGTCCTGGCAGCAGTGTGTCATTTGCACCTGCATAGTGATGCTGCAACGTGTTAGGTTGCTGGTGGTTGTGCAGAGGCGGTTCACTGCCTTAGTGTAATTGTGCATACGTGCATTGGCACATTGGGCAGCCCTGTTCCTGGCACTTTCATTGCGTTCTAGTGTAGCGCATAGGTTTAGAATGGCACCTGCCATTGTATTGAGTTTCCTAGAAAGAAATTTCCCTAGTCGGACTCTTGTCCAAGTTTCAGTATATAACAATTGTACTGCATTTAAAAGGCAGGGACTAATGCCATAATGATCCAGTTTCCTCCATAAAACGTGCCTGTCCACACAGTTGAAGCCAGCTTTAAAATAAACAAAACATAAATAAAGTGGCTATTTTTTTGTTTTATATTTTTCCATTAGAATTCCCAGTGTTAATATATTCATTGTTGTACCTTGGCCTTGTAAAAAAAAAAACGATTGGTTCGGTGGGATTAAATGCTTTTCATTGGCCCAGTCAATTAACTCCTTAAGCAAAACCGATGTAAAAAGTTTAGCTTCAATGTCTTGCAGCGTTATTAGTTTATAATTGGATGGGAGGGACCAGCCCCCACTTTTATAAATAGGAGAAATTATAGATCCCTTCCATGACTCAGGGACTGATCTTGATTGCGGAGCGTGATTAAATACTGGTGTTAAATATGACGACCAATAGGGTGCTTTCTCCTTATACAGCACCGCAGGAATCCAATTTGGGCCAGGGGCTCCATTGGACCACTGTTTCTTTATTAATATGCATACTTGGTTTTCTGTTATCACTATAGTATTAGTATTCTTTTCTCCTCCTATTCCATTTTGTAGCCCAGTTAGTAGAATTTGTAACCATGTTTGGAGTAGGATTCAGGTGCCTATCTATAAACGATACCGATTAAGATTCAGTTACTGTTGAAGAAGTAGATTTCCTATTAGCTCTATCAATTAGTAAACTAGAATCCAGAAGTCTCTTGTATTACTCCTTTTGTAAGCATATAAAGCTTTCGCCCATAACAATTGTTTTGTTTTTCTTGCATTTTATCCTTCCAGATCAATTTCCTTACTTCTGCATTTATCCTTTTAAGTTTTACTCTGTAAATTAAATTACCTGGGAACTGTTTTATCAATCTCAGGATTCTGTTACGTTCTTTTCTTAATAGCTGACTTTCAGACGATATTTTCACCATTGAACATGATGGTTTTTTCCTCCACTGAACTTTATTAGCATATTTTTTAGACTGACTGGTAATTAATTCGTTTATAAAGAGGGACCATTTTTCGGTAGCATTCGAGTAATCTCCTTCGAAATGTAACTCAACAATTGCCTGCGCACTATTTGTAATTGAATCTTTGATGCTATCCGACCAATAAAGTTTCTTGTAATTTACTGTCAATATTTCTCCCGGAAGTGTTGTATAGTTTTCAAATCTTAAACCATTTAAGTTTAACTCTATTATTTGTTGCTCGTGGTCCATTCTATCTGTTCTCTCTATCTGGTATGACAGAATTTTGTGAAATAAGTTAAACAGTGCTATGGTATTATCTATTCTGGACCTATGATCCCGTGCTTGAAACTTCCACGCAGGTGGCGAGTCTTGCAGAAATCGCCCATTTAGCACTCTTAAACCTATGGTATCTAATTCTTTTACAAAACTCTTACCCATTTTTTTCGTTCTTTCGTTCTCTCATGTCCATTGTTAATGAGAAACTGGGGATTGACCATAAGTAATTTTGCTGTTGTATTTCAATATCTCTGACGTAAAACCACAACATATTCATGTTAAAATCTCCAGTAATAATGATCTCAGATTGGATGTCATTGTACAGTTGCTGCAATATCATAATTATAAAACTGTTAGCCATAGTTCTTCGTGAACTAATATCAGGGTAAATATATATGTTAATTATTACAAGAGATTTAGTTGTATTTTGTTCCTTGTATCTTATTTTGACAATTAGATAATCCTTTTGACTTGGGACGTCCATTTCACTTTCCATTTTTAGATCAGTTGATATAAAAATAGCCAAACCCCCACAAGGTCTGTCATAGTTACTTGTTTTCTTAGCCAATGAATATTAGCCCTTATAACCTTCTAGCCTGAAAGGAACTGAGGCCCACGTCTCCTGTAAACAAATGATTTGAAAACAGGACAAGGTAGATAGTTGCTTTTTCTGGATCTTTGCTTGAACCCCATTTATATTCCAAGAACATATTCTAACCCTTTCATTCATGATTGTTGGCCCCCTTAAAGGAACTTCGGTTGGTGGGTGTCAATCCTGCCTGACATTATGAAGAGCTGCTGTTAGCCAACCTAATTTGACAGTATCAAATAATAAGTCTCCTTTTTTCTCCTCCAATGATCTTAAGAGCTGCCCATTGGTCATACCTATGTTTTTTTTGTTGAATATTGAGTATTTCTTATTATTATCGGTTCTTGTTTGGTTATGATTTTGTAGTTTTGATAAAACAAAAGGGCTAGGATAGGAAGGTTGGCGGGGAGTTATTTTTATTCCCCAATCCAGAAAGATATTATGTTCTTGCATAATAAGGCTAGCAGCAGTAGATATTGTCCAAGTTACTAATGTCGATTCTTGATTATTATTATTGATTGTGAGACATTCAATTGATTCTATGTCAGTACATTTAATTTTCTTCAGTGAAAGTACTGCATTACACAATTTTAATATATTTCCACGATTCAAGATATCATTATTACTCCTAGATTTATATTCCAGAGTAAAGATTACCTGCATAACTCCCTCTTTTTGATCAGGATTATTAATTTGTTGCAGGCTATTTCCGTCTTGAGCATGCTCAGTTAACTTCCCATTATGGTTACTAACAGTTTGAGACCAAGATTGTTGATTTTTATGTAACTGCTTCCTTTCAGTTCCCAGATCTTGTAGTAATTTAATATCCTTCCAGGTTTTTAGCAAATCTCTAATCGTTTCATCCACTCTAGCAATCTCTTTGCTCTTTTTGTTTCCAATTGTGATAGCTTATTTTCCACCTGTTCGTTACTTTCCTCCACTTGCAGCGTTTCTGAGGACTGGTTTTTTTCATTCAATATCTTTTTTGTACTATCAGTTTGCTTGTTTAAGCTTTTATTTTTCATAACGGTTTGTGCTTCCGATAGATCGTTATTAAATAGAGGGTAAAAGGGTTTTGTTGGTAACATTTGTTTACCTTCAACTTCACAATATAATATTTGGTCATGGTTGTTTCCAATATTCGGTCTCACTACATCCAAGGCATTTGTATTTTTTATATTTTAAGAAACTTTATTTCTCGCTTTCTGTTGTTTTTTTCTCTGTTTTTTGGATAGATGAACTTCCAGAACTGCATCTATCGTTGTTGATTGTGTCGAACATAGGTTGATCACTTCTTGATCATTTGTTTTATCAACTGTTTTTTCTTTAACAACAATTTTGTCTTTACATTTCATTGTATCTTTAGAGGGACAGTCAATCTTGCTGGGTTGAATTCCAACATTAGAAAAATTCCCTTTTACATCATCAATTATTGTTTTTAAAACATCGGGAATGGTAGCCAGTTTGTTAATTAGTTGGGCACAACTACACTCTGCATACGTAGATATTGGTTGGGATTGTGCCCTTATTATTAACTTGTTTAGTGTTATCTTCTGTTCTATTCCGGCTACCGAGGATGCCTTAGCGCTCAAGAGGTCTAGTTGCACCTCCATTTTGTTGGACTGATATGTTAAAGCTTCCAGAGTTAATTGCGAGGTCTTTTAATGGTCCTTGAAGTTCATGTCCCTCGTCATATGAATTAATGAATTCTGGCCTACTATTCTAAACATCTTTTTGATACGGAGTACTCCAAAGCTGCAGAGTTTCTTGGTTGCTGTTATAGTTTGAGATCTGTTATTTTGATTACATTTTGCCTGGTCCAGCTTTTGGCCAGAATTTGTTGTAGACAGATTAAGATCCGGTTTCAGTGGGGTATTGGCTTCCCTTATAATTTTAACCACACAGTTAGTTCTTTTGATGCTTCTTGCTCGGGTTGATTTGTTTGGACCAAATTAGCTTTTCTGATTTTTACTTGCACTTCTATTGGCATTGGCTGCCTAGTTGATAATAGTTGTTGTGTATCTCCCATCGTTTGACTCGTGCAATTTGGGTCCCCTTGTTGTAAATGACCAGTAAGTTAACATCTCTAAATCTGTTGTTTGACCCCATTGGTTGACTTGGACCTTAGTTGAGTTTGACGTTCGCTCAACTTCCCCGTCTTTCTCAGGCCGGCCTGGGTCACTTACTCCTTGCTTAGGAGATGACATATTTGTTCTGCTCAATGGTTTTATTTTTTTATTTTTTTTTAGGTTTGTACCGCGCTATGAATCGACTCCCGAAGAAGTATCTCTGCGCCTGTGACCTAGGGAGCGTTTTTCTGCGAGTCCAGAGGAAATGTTTTATGCTTGAAACAAGAAGGTCGTAAGTTGTTTCCTGAAACTCAAGTGTTCTGTACATTTCCTAAGTGCCAGAGGTAATCCATTCCACAAGGTCGGGCCGACTACGGATAGAGCCCTACCACCTTGCCTTACTTTTTTTACAGCTGGCACTGTTAAAAGCAGCTGGTTACTGGATCTGAGAGATCTCACCGGAGTGTACGGTACAAATTTGTCTGCCCAATGTGTTGGCCCTAATTCATTTAAGCTCTTGTGGATAAGGCAACAGATTTTAAATATCACCCTTTTCCGAATGTGGAGCCAATGTAATTTAGCCAGGAGTGGTTTAGATGGCGTTCTAGGAGGGGCATTTAGAACCAGCCTTGCTGCTGTGTTCTGCACAACCTGGATTTTAGCTTTGACTCCCTCGTTGGCTGACAGCAGGAGCCCATTACAATAGTCTAAACGACTAAGGATCAGGGCCTGCACCAAAGTTTTTCTGGTGACATCCGGTAGTAAGGGAAAAACTTTACGTAAAAGGCCGGTCACATGAAAACAAGTTCCCACCACTGAATTGGCATGTTGCTTCAAGGAGAGATCTCGATCTAGGCGCACCCCCAAGTTTTTCACAACCAGTTTGGGTTCAGGTACTGGTCCAAGATCCTGCGGCCACCAATCTGGGGTCCATAAGATCTTAGCTTCTCCAAACAGCAGGACCTCAGTCTTCCCCACATTGCATTGAAGGCAGTTTGATGACATCCATTTGGCTACTGCCTTCATGCCTTTGGAGAAAGAGACCTTCATTTCGTTCGTGAGATGCTTGAAAGGATATAGTAGCTGGGTATCATCCGCGTAAGATACGGGGATGAAACCAAACTCTCGCAGGATGCTTGCCAGGGGGGCCACGTAGATGTTAAAAAGAGTCGGGCTCAAACATGAGCCCTGTGGCACCCCCTTGGCAATCTCCATTTCAGCTGAACGAAACGTACCCATGCTGACCGTCTGGGTCCAGTTGGATAGAAAGCTTTTTAGCCATGCTAAAGCCATGTTCTTCAGCCTAATGTCAGCAGATCGTTCGAGTAAGATACTGTGAGAGACAGTATTGAACGCTGCTGACAAGATCTAGCAGCGCCAGAACAACGGAAAAGCCTCTATCTTCATATCTATGGAGATCATCTGTTACTGATAGTAATGCGGTCTCCGTGCCATGTTTAGGCCTGAAGCCAAACTGGGAATGATCCAAGCAGTTGGTCTGCTCCAGAAAATTAGATAAGTGCATATTTACATGTTTTTCAGCTAATTTTCTCATAAAAGGGAGTAGAGATATCGGTCTTAAATTAGACAGATCTGTCCATGGGATGGTAGAATTTTTCCTGATCGGTCTGATCGATGCTCTCTTCCATTCTCTAGGCACCTGACCATTTGTCAGTGAAAGATTCACAATTCTCTGGATGCCTGGGCCCAGTATATCCCCAACAATTGGCATTATTCTTGCTGGAATAATGTCCAATGGGCTTCCACTTTTAATTTGATTGATATAGCCATCTACCTCATCTAAAGATATTGGAGGGAATGTGCTAAGAAAGCTTGAGGGAGAGTTAGTTGGGATATGTGGCATTTCCACTCCTCCTGTGGCGGGTAAATTAGCATTAGTAATATTATTATAGATCCTGTCGATCTTGGTGGTAAAAAATTGTGCTACTTCGTGACATAATTGCTGTGACGTCAGTTCAGGGCTTTCACAGGCTGTTGGCTTAACAAAGGACTGTAGGACTTGGTACAGCACTCTAGGGGCATTTCCTGCACATGATAGGAGGGACGCAATGTGAGTCTTGCGTGCCAATCGAATGGCCTTATGGTACATGGAAAGCGCCGACCAGTAAAGATTCCTGTCATCTTCTTTGTGAGATGTTCTCCATACCTTTTCCAATTTCCTTGCTGCCCGTTTTGAAGAATGTAAATGCTCCGAAAACCACACTTCCTGCTTCTGAGCTGGGCGAGTTTTGAAGGTTTTCATTGGGGCAATTTTATCCACTGCTGTCTGCATAGCTTGGTCAAATTTGGCTAGGGCATTGTCCACTCCATCCTTGGAGCATACAGCTGGCTCAATGAACCCTTGCTGAAAGTTATCCAAGGTAATCTTGTGCCATGGTCTCCGTGTGATGGGTAGTGTCATTATTAGTTTTTGGGGTTTCTCTGGCCTAGAGGTATGAAACTCCATTATATAGTGATCTGTCCAGCTCACTTGTATGGGGGGAGAACAGTTAATAGCATGTGGTGTAGTCGAAAAGATAAGGTCCAGGGTATGCCCTGCCAAATGCGTTGGTCCGCTATTAATCTGTGTAAGACCCAATAGCGCCAAGTCAGACAGCAGGGATTGCGCCTCAACACATTCTGTAATTTCACTGTGGACACTAAAATCACCAAGGAGTAAAAAATTACTTCCGAGGTTAACATGGTTAGCCAGCACTTCCAGTGTGGTGGAGAAGTTGGCACATGAGCCCGGAGGGCGATAGACTAGTGCCCCTTTCCGACTCATAGTACGTGAAGTTTCAATCTTAAAAATTAATATTTCCAGCTCAGGAGTACTCCGTTCCTCTAGAATGGATAGTTGCATCTCATTTTTATACACAATAGCGATGCCTCCACCCGTTTTAACTGGGCGATCTAGTCTGACTATATGATAGTCCTGTGGGATCCCTAAGGTGATGGCTGGGACCGTGTGGGGCTTTAGCCATGTTTCGGTAAGAAAACATAGGTCTGGTTGTGTAGATGAGATAAGCTCCCAAACGTCTGGATGGTGTTTGGGCAATGATCTAATATTACACAATAAATTCCTGTAACCTAGTCTTGGTTCAGGCTCTGTCTTCCCTACAATAGAAAGACCATGTCCGTGATCTTTGTCTTCGACGTTAGCCTGAAATTGGCAAGTACGACAGGAAAACGGGCCTGCTGGGGGATATCCCACCTCCCCTGAACATCCCAACTGTGCGGGCGTCCACATGCTAAATAATTCTCGTGATGAGTAGCTTACCCAAAGGGTGGTGGGCGAATCATGAATACCGCTTATAAGGGGAATGGCCCCTGGTCCCGACCAGTCGCGGACGGGCGCAGACGGGCTACTCTTTGGCTCCTCTTAGGCGCCTTCTTAGGCACACCCCTGCGCGCGACCGCTGCGCGCTCAATAGGGGTGGAGGGCTTTATAGTCCTTACTGTTGTGTGAGCTAGAGCGCTAACCGCTCGTTGAGGCGGAAGTGTCTCTGGCTCTGCCTGTCCGCCCTCCACTCAACGGTGTTAATCACCGAGTCGGACCGAGGCGTGCAGGCGAGTGATCGAGCACAGAGCGTCCCTGAGGGTCAGTGTAAACAAAGGTATTAAATCGCCTTAAAAACGCATTAAACCTACAATTTTACTATTATTAAAAGATATCCGTTTTATAAAATCTTAAATGTCGCTTTACAGTAAGTAAAAATATTTTTATATTTTATAATATTGGAGTTTGAAGACCACAAGAATTAGTTACCAATGTTAGCATGGCACCAGTTGGATCTTTCATAAAGTCAAACTTTGACGGTGACTTTTCCAGTTTCCCAAATATATGGACCTTAGATGATTTAACCCATTGGCTGCGCTGCCGATTTTGCGGAAGTGTGGCACTTCCGCAAAACGGGCAGGGCCGCGTCGGCCATTGGCCGACGGCAGCACCAGCGAGGTAGTGCTGCCGTCGGCCAATGGCCAACGGCAGCATGGAAGGGGTTAAGAGAATGTATATCACCAGCCTGTTTTATTTTGAACGTATCGAATATTGATGTTTGTTGTATTTTTCTCTTCCTTTTAATAGGAGGGAAAGGTGGCCGCTCCTTTCCTGACCTTTATAAGATGAAGATAACTTTCCTCTTTTAGAGAATCAAACGGGCCAGTGAAGAGACCAACAAGTGCTTTGGTTGAGCTTGGAGACAAAGGAGTCTTGAATAATATAAAGCACACTACAAATTGAAAAAAATTGCGACTGTTATGTTGTGATGGTAATGTCAGAAGGTATCCAAAGATAAATGACTTCACAAACCAAGTAAGATTCCACCGGTGATGCTGATTGATTATTAATTCATTAATCAATTGATTGATTAATATCCGGGCTGCGGGTAGCGTTGTGGGCTGTAGGCATGCAGGGTAATACAAGGGTAGGCGGGCACTCAAATAAGGTTGAAGTCTCTTGACGCTTGATCATTTGCAGGCTTTTTTATAGATTTTTTACAGATTCCAGTGGCTGTGGGTCCGTGGCTTACGGCTTACTGACCGATCAGCTTCAACTGCCGCTCGCCATTTGCCACTCACCACTCACTATTCACTGCTGGGCTCTCTGCTACACTCGGTCGTCCACGGATCCGCAGCGGTCTGACCCCCTGTTCGAGCAGCAGCCGCCGCACCAGCAGCACACATCACCTTAGCACCGCGGCACCGGCAGCAGCCGCCGCTCCTGCAGCTGGATGAATTGCAGGAGTCAGAAACGCAGAGGCGCCAATATGGCAGGACGCTTAAGACGCGGGAAAACCTTCAGGAGCGGGAGCCGAGCGTACAACAACCGGTTGGCAGATCAAAGCTCCTCGGCTCTGCTCGATGTGGATGTGGAAACCGGTACCGGAATACACCACCGTTCACTGTGTGGAGTAATGAAGCCGAGAATCAATGCTACCTCGCGTTTTAGGGTTAAATGTTGGCTTAAAATGTGGACATCTCGTCATCTGCCCTTCTAGTAACTCGGGTGCAATAGCTCCACATTCAGGATGAACAGTCTTGCCACTGGTGGGTGGGAGGTGGCTGTATGCCCCCATGAGCAATGTGGTGTGTGATCCCACATGCAGCAGGTACATCCAGATGTCACTAAGGTGGACCTCACAGCCGGGTGCTGGAGCTTTCCACAACAGGACAGGGTCAGGCAGCATTACAACAACAGAAAGTAGTACAGTGGGAGTGTGCTTGGGAGGCTTGGGAGGGGGAGTGTTTGCCAGGCAAAATCACCATCTAGTTCACCAGTACTTGTAGACAGTAGCTTCCTGGACAATCCTCATATGGTCTTTGGTGAGGAGTAGAAAGGGCTTCTCAGACCTCCACATCTGTGTCTCAGCTCCTCGGGCTAGCTACAGGTTTTCTCATAGGCAAAGTCAGCAGCACCGCCAGACCAGCAAATCTTTCATGCGTAGTCATAAGGAAAAGAACACCCCGCACAGCTCACTCTACCCTCAGGATCTCCAAAGGAGGGTCCACGCAGGGCTGAGTCAGTGTAGGTCTTCCCTGAGCTGGATGGGAGCTCCAGTTTACATTTGCACTGCTTAACAGTAGGGCAGCTCCACACTACCAATCAGTGTGCCTAGATTCGTAAAGCTCAAAATCCCTACTACCCATGTTTGCCAGAGTTTCTATCCGGGCAGGATCATAATCCCAGAATCCACTGAGGTTGCTGGTACCAGATGCTCTGGAGGGAAACCTTGTATATTCCCCTCAGACAGAACATGGAGACAAAGTAAGAGAGAAAGAAGTGGGAGCTCGGCTGTAGTTGATGCCTTGTTTGTAAGCAGTGTCTATCATCCACATTCCCTTCACCTTTTAAAAGTAAACCTATGCCATGCTGAGCTAACAGTAATCCCCAGATGTATCAAACAATATCTTGATTGGCTTTCCATTGCACTTATTCCGATATTTCGATCGATATCGTGAAAATCATACAACTGGTGTTTGCAAATATCCACATCATGCAAAAAAAAACACAAAGGGTTGCTTTGTGTCACAGGATGTAAGTTAACATAGGGAATCCAGTAAACATCTCCTAGAGGGTGGCCACTACTGTGCCTCGAAAGCTATACTTTGCAGCCACCTGCAGTACTGGGCAAAGAGAATCAGGTGTGAGTTCCACCCCAAATGCTAAGTCCCTTAGGAGCAATAGACCTGTATTTTTAGAGGTTCATGTGATTAGGGACCCCTCAAACTGCAAAAAAGGAAAAAGGAGAACCTCCAGGACAAATGGAAAATGGCAGGGATAGAGCAGCTCTGCACAGATGGCAGGGCATTACAGCCCTTACAGGTCCACTTTCTCCTCCTCAGCAAGACTAAAGATAAATCCATTTCTAATGCTGTGTAGTACATTTTACCTTCACTGGTGAACCTTCCTTCTCTCTGCCTCCAATGTAGACAAATGCTGGCCAACTTCTGGCATTTCAAAATGGCTAATATTCACACAGTGTGCAGGACTGTGCCAGGAGCACATGGTGCCCGGGCAGAATGAGACATTTCAGTCTGCTCTTGGCCAAGTCCTGTTACCGGCCAAGTGAAAGGAATGTGAATCCTGTTACTAGCCGATAGCCTGATTGAACTGCCTGAGAAATGTGATGGATTACTGGGTACAGGGAAAAGAGTTTCTTTCCATTTGCCCGCAGGCACTGGAAGTGGAGTTGCGGAGGATGCTACAGCACCCCTAAAATAACCATGTTGGAGTTTAGAAGGTGAAAGGCCATTAAAGATGCTTTTCAATTTTATTTCGATCTTGTCACATGTCTGCGCTTCAAAGTCAGAGGTCAAATGTCAGATTATGTCTTCTAACAAACTGCTGATTATTCTTTTAACATGGAGATTGGAGTTTACTTACTCTGGCTGCAAAGTGAAAGACGTTTGTAATGGGAAATATGTAACAATCCTGCTTGGGTACAGGGAGTGTGAAAGGAAAGGCTGTAGAATTTAAATACCTGTAAATGGACGGTAGAAGTATTTCAGAATATATAGGTGAAGCACATTTTTTGCAATTTTGAACTGTGATGGGAAATAGATTTAAATGGGATCAACACGAATTAAGACATTTCACTTTGTGATGCACAAATTCACAAACAAAAAATATCCATTACCAACATTTTGAAAGGTTGGAGCTTTTTAAATGGTGGTTCTATTTTTAAAGCTGTAGTGATATGCTAGACTCTAGCATGTCACTTATGCACTTTATATTTTTTGCTCTGAATGCATGCTCCTTTTTTTGTCAATGACTACCAGAGCTTCAATCGAGGGCCCAAAACGGCTGTAATACATTCAGATTGTTATACTTGCGCTGTTCCCATGAAGTAAGCTAAGGATACCAACTTATTAATTTTTAGCACCCAATTTCAACCTCCTTCACAATAGGAGACTGTTTTAAAATGTCTAATATTCCTTTTTTGTGTGTATATATACACTTTATTTAATCTTCTAATTTTATTTAGTTTTGTAATCATTCGTGGACCTCCTGAGCAGGCCTAGCGGATCCCTAGAGTTTCACGGACAAAAGGTTAAGCACCACTGTCCTACACCCTTGCTTATTGCATTTGCTACACTTGTTCTTTGTGTGACACTTGAATTTTTCACAGTCACTATCTAACATTGATAACAGCACCCTCACTTTGGAAATTGGCAGTGGCAACACAATTTCTTTCAATTTTTTTTTATTTTTCATAGTAGTGCAAACTTGACCCGAAGGTATCGGGTATCAGATCGCTTTACACGAGCCACCAGTTGCATTACATAAGGACACATTCATTTTTGTAAGGAATGGGGAGATTAAGTGATTTGCCAAGAATCACAGGATGTTAAGCATCCTTGCCAAGACTCGAACCCAGTTCCCCAGGTTCGAGGTCCACCGCCTTAGCCGTTAGGCCAACACCTCTCCCCATGAGAAGCATGGCCCTACAGTACCACTCCTACGACTCTGTCAGATCTCTTCAGGTTCCTCCCATAGTGCCACCTGCCTCTCAGGCACATACTATTGCCTTATGTTGTAGTGGTATGTGTGAGGTGCCAGGCTGCCTAACGTGCTAGTGTAGGGAGAGAAGGAAAAACAGTGCCATATATTATTAGATATGTTACTGTTCTGCTCTCTTCTTTTGATGCAATGCAGCTCAACAACTTTTATTGCTGTGCTGCATTGGGTCAAATGTAAGTAAATCTGCCCTAGCGCCAATTGCACTGCTGTATAAGTTGGTGCAGTTTTGCACCAACACCTGCACTGTTTGCTACCGCACAAAATACAGTTTTACCAATTACACCTTCTGCCCTATTTAGGGTGGACTGAATAATATATTTTCTTCATGTCCGTCACCACCTTGAAAAATCTAGTGGAGAAGGACAGAACAAAAAATACTGACTCCCTCACACCCTGGGAGTATACTACAGCACAAGACGTATCCAGCAACAGAAACTTCATGCTCTTGAAGCGTAGGGTTATGTGTAGCCCATAAGGATTTTAGGTTTATTCCTATTGGTGTAAATGGTAGATCATAATTATTTTGACGAACCAGTGGGTGGTTGCCCTAGGAGTTACTCCCTACAGATAACACTTCTCAATAGCTGATATCGAAGAAGATACCCGACGTGGAGGACTTCGAGTCCTCAAAGGGAATGTCAATAGTCTTCTTAATAAAGTTATGAAAGTGACGGTTCACAAACTGGCAAACATAATTCCGATATACTACTTTGACAGGAAACACAATTAATCGGCACCAAATGTTATAGCATGATATGGCTCCCCTGAAGTGCTGCATTCATAGTTTGATAGGGGCTCTAGAGGAGTGGCAATACTAATCCAAAACCATGTATCTTTCAACCTAACACATCAATGACAGAAAACTATGGGGAGATATACTGCATTTACTAGTAGACTACATTGGAATCCCTTAGCCCTGAAAAGTGATTACCTCCCCCAGACTACATGCAACCTTTCTATAGATCATTGTTAAGTTACTGCCACAAATCCCAACTGAAGACTAGATCCTAGAAGAAGATGCTATGGGTCAGGCTGACTGGGCACTGGACTGGGCTGGACAGCTACCAACTAAATCTAACCCACAAGGACCCATTAGCCAAGTCAGGCATACAATCAGGCATACGCATACTGGCTAGGGGCCTTCCAATCCACTCAAGGGTCCAATTAAACCTAGAAGTAGTTCCTAGGACTGGGATGGCAGCTGACTGATTTGGAATGTAAAATCGTGGAGTGGCAGAAAGGTGCTACAAGCTGTGGTCCAGTGGAGACACCTGGGGGACGATGATGAGCCTTGGCTTTTAAGGTCATGATCAGAGGGGACATTTTTTGCTTTACAACGGGCAAGAATCACCATCAGCAGGAGTCTGTTGTGCAGATGGAGGTACATCTTCTGAAGTTCGAATCCCAATATCTTGTGTCACAGAGCTTGGTCATACTCTAGTAAGAACATAACAAAACTGCACTCCAGCAGACTCTTATGAGTGAAGAGATGTCAAAATGGCTTGCTTCTGAAAGTTCCATTTATCAATGGGGAAACAAAGCCAGCAAAACCCTCCACTCGGTATGCTGAACTAAAAATAGATGGGGACACAGCTCAGAAAATGATAAAAAAGGATCTATGGTGAAGAACAATCACACTATGGCACATACCTCTGCATCCTATGAATCACATTATGCACACACAATGCTTCAGTACCTCCAGAAGAATTAGTTAGTTTTATGAAGGACTGCCTGATGAGGTATCTATCTGAGGAGGAAAGATAACTCCTTGAGAAAAACCTTAACCTGTTATTTAAGCAACTCATCTAAAATACTAGATCCAGTCAAGGTAATGTCTGAAGATTCTGTAATCTGAGGGCAATTGCTACCTTCTTGCAAATGGTCAGGATAATAGTGATACATAAACTGGGACCCTCTGAGTAGTGCTCCTCTTACCATCCAAACTCTTTGCAAATTGTTGAACTAAACATCCCTGCCAAAGCTCATGCCAATGTTAATGAACGTCATCCGCTCTCTGGTCCATCCAGACCAAGATGATTTTATGCCACTTTATGCCACTAGAAATAGCATCGTAAGTCAGGGCCGTTGACGCTCCCTATAGATTACTTTAAAGAAGCTTTTGACTTGTTAGAGTGGGACTATCTCTTATCATATAGCCTTAGCTCTATACAATTATTATATATTCACCTGAAAGCCAAGGCCAGGGTGAGCAAATAGGTTTCAGATCAGAGGCACATGGAAGAATTAATCTATAAACATGGACTTCTCAGGGAACTTGTTGGGTGCCATGTATCCTCAATAGAAAATCCCAGTACGTAGAAGATTTACTCATATTCCTTCAAGAAAGATCTGGAGCTGTCTGGCCTGAGGGTGCTTGAAATTGCTAGAATATTCGGAGAGTTCACAGGCCTAAGCACCAACCACACTAAATCCACAGTATACTCAGTGGGCATTAAAGAAGAACTTTGATTGTCAGAAGGCCTACTGGAGCATAGGGAGAGTTTTAAATACCAGACAACACATGTGATTGAAGACATGGTAATGCCTGTATACTTCATGGGTGACAAGCAGCACTCTACAACTACACATTACTTTACATCACATGTGGCAGTAAAATATCCATTCACAAAAAGAGAGACTACAGAGTGATAATACCTCTTCTTTCATTAGAGGGAAGAGCAGCCCTATTCAAGAAGATCAATTTTCTACAACTACTCAACCTGCTTCAGAGTTTCTTGTTTGAAATCCTGCACAGTTTCTTTGGAAGATTTCATTCATAAACAGGAATCTTCCCCTGGATTCAAGGGACTCCCAGATTAGCATTAGCAAAATGTTTTACATCCAATTATGAGGGGGGGATCAGTTTAACTGATATCACCTCATACTATAGATGTACCCATTTGATAATAGGTAAAGAGTGGAGGTTTGGACAGAGAAATGGGCTTGAAAGGACATCCGGTGATACATTTACTTTCCATCTCCTGCTTCCACACATATTCAAATGATTCCCCACCAACACTAACAGAACCATCACCCAAAGTGTCATCACCAGCAAGCTGCACTAGAGCAATGTAATCTATGCTGGAATCAACATTTAACAGGACCTGAAGACTCCAGACTATGCAAAACTCAATTGCTAGGCTCACCCTCAAACTCCCGCCTCATGCTCACATCACTCCGCACCTCAAAGAGCTGCTGTATTGGCTCCCAGTCCACAAACAAGCACTCTTCAAACTCCTCACACACACGTACAAAGCCTCACACAACATTGGCCTAACCTACATCAACAACCTGAACATGAATAACCATATCAGCAAAGAGTGTAGAGGAACAAATCACTTGATGAGGACACTTAGACATATCAAACCATTCCTTCCACAAACTGATTTCAAGCAAGTGGTTCAAGCGCTCGTCTTACCGAGATTAGACTATGGCAGCGCTACACTCTGTGGCCTTCCCAAATACGCCTTGGCTCCACTAAGGGCATCTCTGAATGCTGCGGCCAGACTGGTTACAGGTACCAGGTACCAAACGAAATGTGCACATATCCCCAGTCCTAACATCTCTTAAATGGTTGCAACAAGAAGCTCGAATCCGGTTAAAGATTGCCGTTCTGGCACACAAAGCCCTCCACTTGAAAACTCCCTGTTACCTAGCGCAAAAACTTTAATTATCCTGCGAGGGTAGAGCCTCAATAAGCGCTAACACTTTCCTCCTGAAACCACAAATCTTTAGGAAAAAGAGAACTTGCCAGCGAGCCTTCTCCGGCGCTGCCCCAAAGATATGGAACTCTCTTCCACCGGAAATACGCAGAATCTCCTCAACAATTGCTTTCAAACTGGAAGTCAAAAGATTCTTAATGAACAAATTCCTACCTTAATTGAGCTAGGTTCACCTGCTCAAGGTCATTGATCCTACAACCATTGGACCATCATTGGATGCTGCTCTTCTTTATCTCTTAGTGTGCCCCCCTTTAGTCTGCTACGTACTTGCTTATTGTATTACTCTCCTTTGACCCATGCATCTTGGAATTATGTAATTATTCTTGCTTTTATTCCTACTTAATGTCGATATTGTATGTTTACCCTCCTTCCATCCTTTTTGTAATGCGCTCTGATATCCTTCAGGTTCCTGTTCGCGTTATATAAAACTTTATAAATAAATAAAATAAACTTCCACACACCTACCAGCCTCTGTTCAGCCAAGCTCCTACTCACCCCCTCCCCCGCAAATTCAGAACCAGATCCAGCAGTCGTGCCTTCTCCTACCTCACTCCTAAAGCATGCCTGTGACCCTGCACATTAGAGCCTACTCCACAGTTCTTGAATTCTGCAAGAAACTGGAGATCTCACTCTTCACCTACTCCCAGACGTGGCTTGGCCCATACAGCTCCTGCTTCTGCTTCTGGGTGAGTTGTGTGCCATACAAATATACAAAACATAACCTAACAAAAGCCTGGACCACCCTCTCTACTGCTACCCACTCAGTGCACAAGGTATGGGGTGGGACTCTGAGGGACTTAAAGGCTGATTTTGAGTTTGTTGGCAGAAGATAATCTGTCTGGAAGACAGATAACATTGACCCTGCAATCCTGACGGACCTTCGCCAGCTCTGCGGAAAACTCTAAACATTGGCAAGAGCCACCATGATAGCAGTTCCTGTCATTGTTGTAAATGTTTGTCAGATGGTGCTGTCAAATATCATGGCTTTCTGTCAAACTTTAACAAAGTTTTTCATTTTTCAAAAACAAACCTGCAAAGAGTTTTTTTGAAAAATTAAACACTAATGACCCCAAGAACATTAGAGTTTTCTCTCATGGTGAATGTGTGAGGGGTTATTATTTTGTTTTTACTGTCCATCGCCAGGCTTTACAGGCTGGTGAAGGACAGCAAAAAAAAATACATAACGCCATCTACTCTAAATAGGGCGAATAGTGTTATGTGTTAATCTCCTATGGCCTGTACTCCTTTGGGCCATTGTACGAGTATGACAGTGCCAGAGTATGCTCTGTTGTCGACATTCTTACACTTCACCTCTCCTCTAAACGGATTGGGCAGACCTTGAGTTTGGCAGAGAGTGTACTCTGTCGCCCCTGCGACATAGTAGCTTTTCTACCAAACTCTAAATCAGCCCTTAGGCTAGAACAATAGATGAACTACAGAGACCCAATTGTGCTTTAGGAAGAGGCTTGATCGGGTGTTCAGGCTACAGGCTTTCTGTTGGTGGGACACCCTTGGCATATCTAGATTGGGAGATGTAATATCAGGACAAGTTTTATGGTCTTTTACAGACGTTAAGAGGAGTATGAGCTCCATAGTTATAGTTATTTATAGTTATAGTTATAGTTATTTATTTGTATAGCGCTGAATCACCCATGAGGGTATCTCGGCGCTTAGGCTGTGGAACCCTTCCTGGCTCTCCCTGTGAGGAGCGGAGCCAGGCATCCCAGCGCTGGTGGGGCCGTTGTGGAGATTAAGAAAGCTATTGCCCAGAGTTGCAGTGTGGGGCCCATGATTAGCGAAGGCGCCAAAGCGAGAATTATCGAGTCCGTGGACATTGATCCTAGACCCTGCCGCGTCGTGAATTGAACCCTGGTCCCGGGCCTGATCTCTGCTTCAGGGTCTGCCGCCTCTCCAGTGAGCCACACTTCTCACCATGACATCCAGTTCATTCGGTACCTCCGGCTGTGCAACAGAATCACTCCATATGTGGTGCATGTATCTAAACTGGAAATCAACCCACTAGAGGCTAAGTTGTTGATCGGAGAATGAACTGAGCATAAAATATCCCAGGCAACCAACACCCTGGAGTTCTATGACAGGCTGAGGCGGAAAGGGAGAGAGATGTAGCGGGTGTGACAGATGATGACTGGCAATAAGCAGGAATGGCCCTGTACAAATCAGTTATAGAGGCACAGTTTAGATTGATCCAATGTACTGTGTATACCTCAGGTGCCACGTTTTGGAGATATGGTTAGTTCACGACCCTATTATGTCTCAGCTGTAAATAAGAAATGGTAGACATCATGCACACAATATGGCACTGTTGCAAAATAAAGCCCTTTGAGAAAAAGGTGTAAAGCACACTAGGCGAGTTATTGATCACAGATGACCCAAAACTTACATTGACACACAACAGTTGATATTGATTTGACCGCAATAAATTGGCATTGCTGTTGATTGATCTGTTGCAAAAAAGGAGACGCTGCCAAGAACTGGAGTGAAAGAAATACCCCTTTCCTAGAAGGATCGTGAAAGGGGATGGGCCACAGTATGACCTTAGAAAGTCCAGTGTATAGAGTGAGAGGTTGTACATGTAAACTCATGAAAATAATGGGGTGGGGAGAACAGACCCAATTGAGGGAAACTGTCCTTGACTTGTTCTCTGGCTCAACAAGAGGTGATGTTAAAGATGATCCAACAGAATTGGCATAGCGGTGATGAGTTTCTCTTTCTCTTGGATCCAATTGTCTCTTAAAAAATAATAATCTTTATTGGCATTTATAATGAAAAACACATGACAAGTGTCACAACTGTAGAAGTGCCAGAGCCAGCAGCCGAGGTTTGTGAGAAAGGTGATGGTGTGATCATGTACTAAATGGGATAAAGTACCCCTGAACTTGCATGATTAGGATACTTCAAGTCACCTCAGAGTTATATATCTTTATAAAGGAACTCAGGGGCATATTTACAAGATGAGTGACAGAGCGCAGCGTTAGCCTTCTTGACTTAACGCTGCGCTCCGCCACTTTTGAAACGCAGGGCTACACCGTATTTACAACAATACTGTGCAGCCCTGCCTTTACCCCTGCACTTGCTCTAATTAAAGTAGCTTAGAGCCAACACAGGCACCTTTGCACCATAGTGCAAGGTGCCTGCATTGTGGGAATGATTGTTTATGTGAAGGAAGGTGTCCTTCCTGCACATAAACAATCTGAAATGGTGATTTGTAACTTCTATGTGCGCTGCTTTGTGCGGCGCACATAGAACTTGCAACACGTCATTTTTAAAATGATTGCTTATGTTCAGGAAGGGACACCCTCAGCACATAAACAATCATGCTTGGCGTTTTGTTGCTTTTATGTGTGCTGCCCGATGTCACACACATAGAAACAGCAAAAACGAGAAGCAATAAAGCATTTCTCCTTGTTTCGCCATGTTAAGACCAGATTTCTTTTTGTCTTAATTTTGGTGCTGCCCCATATTCAAGCCAACGTTGTAAATATGGGGCAGCGTAAAAAATCAATTGGTGTTGTGGTGGAACACCCACCGCAACGCCCATTGCCCCCTCCTTTCATGCACATTATAGCGTGAAAGGGTGCTTATTTTACAAGGTAGCGTTAAGCCATGTTAAGTGGCTTAACACTGCCTTGTAAATAAGGCGAAGCCTGTATCGCCACAGAAACGTTGATAAAAAGTGACGTTCCTGTGGAGATAGGGGCTTGTAAATATGCCCCTCAGTCTTCGGTCTCGTACCCCTATGGAACTCCTCTGTGACTTGCTATAGCCTTCTAAAGTATGGCAGGGGGATCTTTATCCATTATACAATACACAGGATTCTGCAATCCCTGTATAAATGCCCATCTCTTATTTATTTTAATTGGCAACTAGTGACGCGCTCAGTTGCCAATTAAAAAGAAAAGACATCAGAAAACGGCTATTATAAGTTATTACAGTTGAGTTCTGACATAAGAACGCCTGCTGCCAGCAGCCGGGGTTTGTGGGAAAGGTGATGGTGTGATCATGTATTAAATGGGATAAAGTACGCCAGAACGTACATGATTAGGATACTGCAAGTCACCTCAGAGTTCCATAACCGCATAAACAAACTCCGCCTTCAGCCTTGTTCCTCTATATGGTTATGGAACTACTCGGTGACTTGCAATATCCTCATACTGTACGGTAGGGGGTACTTTACCCTTTGTATAATACTTGGGATTCTACAATCCCTGTATAAACGCCTGTCTCTAATTTCTTCATATTCGACAACTTGTGAGGCATCCTGTCACCGACTATTAAGAAAAGACATCTGAGCTCAACTGTAATAAGTTATTACAATCTAATACTGATGTCACAATGCCTACTGCCAGAGCCAGCAGCCAAGGTAAAAGGTGTGTCAGGTCACAAAGCAGCTGTTTAAAGCACCGAAAGAGAAACATTGCTTTTCTTACTTCTGCTGTATTTTTCTAGCTTACAGTGACAAGCAGAAGGAACATGTTTATGTTTTGCACTCTTTAGATAATTAAAGAAAGGACAGAGTCTTTATACATGTTTCTACACATTCCGACCTACTGCAGCTTTTTTTTTTTACTTACTTGTATTGAACTGTTTCTAACATCTTCTTCACACAAATATCAAACATGTTTTTGATGTGCTTAATTTTGCACTTGAGGTTCTATTCTTTGCACCAATGTTTTAAGCATTCTGTGGGAAAGGTGATGGTGTGATCATGTATTAAATGGGATAAAGTACCAGATGTACAAGATTAGGATTTTGCAAGTCACTTCTGAGTTCCATCACCTTATAAAGTAACTCATACTTCGGCCTTGTTCCTCTATATGGTTATGGAACCCCTAGGTGACTTGCAATATTATTATTATATACAGCAGGGTGTACATTAGCCCTTATATTATCCAAGATGCTGACTGGGAATCCTACATATTACATCCAATCAGGTCTTGAATGTAAACACTGATCATAAAAATACTTTCCATGATTTGGTGAATCAATAGTCTATTCTTCCTTCCTCAAAACGTTTTGTGTTATGAAGGGATGAACACTCTGTTTAAAATTCGTTTTGCTACATAAACAATACAAAAATATAAAACTAAAGATCTGAAATACATACTTCAGATTCTAACTGATGCAATAGTGTGGTAGGATCCTTGTGGCCTGATAAACCAGGAGGCCAAAGGCCATATGAATAATGTAAAGTAGGACAATATAATGCTTCTGAAACGTACCTAGACAATATTAAGGTAGGCGACATAGTATACTCCATATATAGGTATGGCGATGTTAGGGGAGCAATATAGTTACACAAAATCCCCAATTGAGGATATTCTACACTAAGCCGAATAGTGATACTGGTGTTTATTATCATTCGGTGGGACAAATTCAAAGTGTTATAATGTTGCTGCATATTTAAAAAGCCATATCAGTTTGCAATTGTTTAGAATGATGTAGAATGTCCCTGACCTGTAATAAACAGGTTAGTTTTTAGTGTATCAATAGCTTATAAACATGAAATACTGTTGGTTTCACAGTAATATGTGGGCTGTAATGGTTATTTTAACGGAGGCGATTGATGTATAGATTGTCTGTTATGTGCTTTGTGTAGCCTAGAGGCTCTCTATTAACCACACATCTATACGACTTAAATGGTAACATTCAGAGCAGGATCCCAAGTTGTCATTACGTATCGCTGTTCAAAATACCCACTATTGCATGCTGTTCTTACATTCAAGAAGATTTTAACTCACCCCCACACCACTGGTCTGGGACATTCATCCATCACTGTTCTGAATCTCTCCAGATCAAGTGTGGCACATGTGCATAGAGTGTTGTATCCTCCAGGGGGCATTGCTGACATCAGTTCTCATATCAACAGCCTGCTGGTTAAGAAATGAGTGCCTCTGTGTGGTTTCCTGTGAGCTATCATGTAGCACTCTGTGGTGACACAGCCCTGTTCAAGACTGAAGTGCTGACTGTTCTATATCTGGAGGCAAACACACAAAATACAGGCTGACTTTATTCTCCAAGTGCATCCATCTTTTGCTCAGAATATCAGACACTTCATCACTATCAGGAAGACCTTTTAGTACAATGCGAACCCTTTGAGGCTCAGGTGCATATTACTGCTGAATGCCATAGGTTTCTTCAGTAGTATTTACTGTGTAGAATAATATAGGTAATCACCCCACTCACAGGAGCGCAATGCTCCACTCCGCAGCGGAACTCCAACTGACTTTCTAACTGTTAATTACAACGATCTCTAGAATCTGCATCACATGGAGCCTCGAGGCATCACCGTGCCAACCGGAAGGTCCACGCGATACGGACTACCAGCGCAAGGCAGATTACTACAAACTTATTAGACTGCGTTCTATAAATGTACATTGTTTGTTTTGTTTCCCATGGAATCCAGTCTAAATCCACAATGTAACCACCATTTGAGGAAGCACTAAAGTTTTCAAATGGACCTCTTTGACCCTTGCCATAAACTCCTAGTTTTTCAATCTCAAAACTAGTTATACGCATATGCAAAGCCTCCTGCTGCACCTTCTGAGGAACCTAGACACTGCCCTAAGTAAAGGCGCTCCCGCCTGTGATGTAGCTCACTCATCTAATCGCTAGAAGAACCTCTCGACCCTGCATCTCCGGAACCCAGCATTACTGAACCTAAAGCATTTTAAAGAATGGATTTATACTTGAGGGGCACACAAGCTCCGATAGGAATATGCTGCACACTAGCAATGAAAGAAATAGCAAGACACTAACTCACCACTGGGCCCCCAATACATGGTTGACTGAGGGATGGGTCACTGCTCCTATCTGAAAGAAGGAACATATCAAGGCAGGGGCTGCCTAAGAAAACATGAGAAAATAGGAGGACCATGGTGAAATCCTTTCAACAACCTCAGACTTCGAATAGCAGTCGACCAAAAGTCCCCCTGGGGTTAAAATACGCAATCAGAATCTGCATAATGGTACAATACAGACAGCCATTCTCCATGATCACTGCTGTACAACAAACTCTACTGCTGTATGCCATGAAAAATCATAAAATCATAAATTCAAATTGAAGACCGGTAGAAATGTTCACCTGCACTTCAAAATAATTTGTTGATATAGAATAATAGAACACCAATTCTAACACATTATGACTGCCACTCAAATTATAATGTTAAACCAGTTTGTATACCATCAGAACAACCAGTGCCTTGCTTTTGAGGCTTTGTGGTATATCCCAGCAAAACCCAGAGAGATCTCTCAAGGTGAATCAAAAAACAATCCAAGGAATATTCAGCCAAATATGAAGGAGACCAAGTGAAAAAGAACAGTTGTCGACTACCACTGTAGTCCATCATTTTTTTTTACGGTTAGCCTATCCATCTGCTGGGATGCTCCATCTTCCCAATTCAAAGTCAACCCCACGTCTAATTCTAAGGATGTCACTAGGTAAACGCCCCTGAGTTTGTCTGGCTATTTTTCAGTCACACTCCCAAGCTCTACCAGAAGGGTCAATCTATCTATCCCCGATACAGTCCCACAGTGGTCTTTAGTGTAAAGCGTAACTATTACCTCTGTTAATTCGTATAGTAGACCAGGCTTAATCCCAAGGACATCCATCACCAGTAACAGTCCACAGTTTTGCAAGGGAGTTTTTCTTGATATTTGCCTAAATTCCAACATCTAAAAGGATATTATCAAATTTTTTGAAAACATTTGTATTTACTTTACACTCCATCCTTTGTCCTTGACATACCTTTCCTTCAGTTTAGTATCCACTAGGACATCCAACCTTCTTTCTCCTGTTTCTCTTCTAATAGGGGCCATTAGTGATGATACTCCTGCCACCTTACATAAATTTAGTGCGAAAAACATAGTTTTGCAAGGGTCTTTTTGTTGATCCTCATATATAGGTTTTATAAATTAAAAAAGAATGAAGGTTTTGAGCCTTAATATAAGCTAAAGGAAACTCTACCACATCTCTAAGACAACCCTCTGTAATCTAAAAGAACCTCATCATACCTGTCCCAAGGTGCTCCACTATAATGCAAGGATGGCTCGAAAAAATTTCAAGGCTAACTGTTTGCAAATTATATAGATTTATTCTTTGACACTATATTTCCTACTCGAGGGTAATTCCCACAATTTTTAAGTGTACCCATCAAAGTATTTCAATGATAAATGATAACCATTGGCAAACAACTGAGCCTTCTACATTAACATAAGGATTTCCCATTATAAGGAAATGCCCTATGCCTCCCCTGCAATATTTTAAGCACACAACTACCAAATCCCAAGGACACTCTTAATATTTAAAGATAATTGGGTTATTAGTTGAGGGGTTAAGTACCATTCTCAAGTAAGAGTCACAATCCGTGTCAGGATGAACCCTTACATTCACTAAATCACCCTGAGATCAACCCTCTGGTAGCTATGACACCGAGCAGACACACTTAACTTAGAGACAATGTGTAAAGTATTTCTGCAACATTAAAACAGTAAAACAGTTAAAATGCAAAACAATAAAAATCCCAAAACTCTTAGAATATAGAGTTAAATTTAATAAATAGTATCTAATTGAATATTGCAAACCTGTGTTTTCCATTGGAACATCCAAACTTGCTACAAATAGCTTTGAGGTGAAAGTCACTGTAAGGACATGTTTAAAATTTAAATTTTACATGTCCCATTTTTAAATACCATGCACACTGCCTTACGGGCAATAAGACCTACTCTGGGGTAACTTATAAATATTTACAGGGAAGGTTTAGGCCAGTCAAGAGACGTTATGCTGACAGGTCAAATTTGCAATTTAAAACTGAACAGCCAGGCTACTGGTGGCAGTCCAGCAGTCACATTTACATTTTCTCTGTAGTTGATAGCACAATGGGTGCTGCAGTCCACTTGGGACATTTAACTCACAGACCCGGATTACAACTTGGTACCATATACTAGGGACTTTAAAGATTCAGAAGTATACCAATGTTACCATGTTGAAAGGAGGAGCACATACACTTTACCACTGGTTAGCAAGGGTAAAGTGAACAGACTTCTATATCCAGCAAAAATAAAATTCTGCAAAAAGGCAGAAAAATCAGGATGACCCGGCAGTAAGGGCAAAATTCTAGCAAAGCCAGCTCACTCCCCAGCAAAAGGATAGGGTAGTTCTATCAATATCTTGATGGACTTCCCTGCTCAGATGATAGAACATCGACAATTTGCCTGTTCAGCAGTGGCACTTGTCTTTTTCTATGCACCTTTGAACCTATATGTACCCACCTCTGTCACCATCTTCCTGGGCCACTGAGCTAGCTCATGGGGAGGGCTTCTCTTCATTGGCAAACCCAATTTGTTAGGCTACCAACCTTAGCTTGCTCACAGATGCATCCCAGTATGCAGCTAGTACCACTATGCTCAACAAGGTGATGAGGTCCACTCTGTCCCCTACGCCAGTCTGTCCCCAACCTAGGAAAACCTCTGCCACAAGTTCAGGAACCAAATATTTGGTCACTGACAGCTATCAGTGTCAAGAGCTAGGCTCCTGGCCATCGACTGCCAGGTGGAGGTTCCAGTCTTGGATCTTTGGCAGGCCTCATCTCCAGAGTGGATTCCTTAGAGGTGATAAGACACCCTCCTTCCATTCTTCTGCCACCTCAAGGGTGGTATCCTAACACTGGAGTCTAAGTTCAGGGTTGGTACCCTGAGAATGAACAGATGCCTGGCAGTCTAGGACTTTCAGGGGGGTACAACAACCACCCTCAAGGGTAGCACACTCCGTCATGTAGGGGTCTGTCTGGGGTAGGTCTCCTGCCCTCTGTCTCTGTGACATTATAGACAGGCCCTCCAGGTCTGAAGTAGGTTAGCCAGGGTCCGTCTCAGTGAATTTTTCTCTCAGAGCAGGTAACCACTGGCCTTCTGATCCTCCCACTGTTGATGGTCTCCACCTCCTACCCCTTACTCTCCATCTGAGCCGCCAGACTCTTACTCAGACATTTTGAAGGCATACCCCTAGAAATCTGTGTTTTTAGGGTATCTGTCTCACCCAGCTCTTTTCTCACCAGTGACAGCTCATTGCCAAGGATGTAGTCAATGGGCATCTGGGGACTGACAATGACCCTCCTGTGGGGCCGGTCCCTCCCTTTCCAGGGATACCAGGGTCATAGGTAGAAAAAAATCCTGCCAAGGGCCTGAGTTACTCTACATACCTGCCCTGGCTGGGAATAAAAGCTTTTCCACCACCATGCTTTGGCTTCCACAGGTATCCCTCAAAGCAGTGACAGATTGGATACTGGGGTACCCTTGTCAGTCCCTAGTACATGGTACCCATGTACCCAGGGCATAGGTACCCCAGAGGCCTCCCATGGGCTGAAGCATGAAGCATGTATTATGCCACCCCTGACAGGCCATGCAAAATGGATCTACAGGCCTGCCATTGCACCAATTACTTAAGATATAGGTTTACTATATCTAAGGGTCACTACACTTAAAACCTATAAGTCACCTCTGTAGCAGGCCCTGACAATCCTGAAGGCAGGGTGCTTGGTTCTAAGTGAGAGGGAGCCACTCCATGAGTAGGACACCCCTGCAGCCTACGAAGTCCATTCTCGCGGGTTGTTAGTGCTGTAACCATTTGCGACATATAGAGTGGCATTACGTGACCACGTGATGACCAAAAGTAATCCTATTGTGTTTGGTATCAAACATTGTGGAATCCTACACCCACACCGGTAACCGGTGGGGGAGGTATGATTCCACCCCTCAGAAACGAGCTTTGTGAGGTCCTTGGTGTTCCCAGTACCACCCTTCTAGTCCGGGGCAGCCCGAAATGGTTGCTGCCAAACAGAGACACATTTCTGCCCTCCTGCTGCTGAGCCAAGTTTGAGCAGGGGAAGACAAACAATCGGCATCCTGTCACAGGGAGGTGTGACTACCTCCCAGACCGGATATAGTGTATTAGGCCTTGGTGGGTGCGCTTGCCAGGGACAGAAAGTCTGCATGAGGAGCACATTTGGTGTCCCTGTGCATAGTCCAGTTCACACCAGTCCTGGGAGCCGGTGGCTCCTGCTTTGGCGCGAAACTGGACAAATGACAAAGGACATGTTAGTAACCTCCCCATTGTCCTGGCCCTCCCCGTGGAGGGTCCCCTGAATGTGTCCAACACTCTTCCATGGGTACAAAAGGGCTTACCAGGCTGTAGGACCCTAGATTCGATGTGGACAAGATTCTGAACCAGCAACCACTGATCTTCGACTGTCTAAACACCCTGGATTTCACTAGACTTCGTTTGGGCCCGACTTCGTCTCCCACTCCATCCAAAGCATCGTCTGTGCCCGTGCATCATACAGGCTCAGTGCAGGACCTGTGGAGCATCAAGGACAACCGAAGACATCTCCCTTGGAGTGAAGGAGTCACTACCCTTCAACCGCAGGCACCACCCCATAATTGACCAGTCTGCTGCTCCTGAGCTCCTACGGACTTCAAAGGCTCTAGCAACACAGGTGGTGGGTTTCCAAGTCCTTCGAGATTCAAGCTGCCCTCTCAACAAGTTTGAGGTCAGAATCCCTTGTGGGGGCTGCATTACCCGTACCCTGGTGCACTGCATGCTTTTGCAAGTGCATATGATAGTTTGTGTTCCTAAAACAAGTGCACTGGGCTCTGAGTGGCCCCAACCTCTGGCACCATTTCTACCAAAGAACTTTGGCCTCCTCACACCGACTGGTCCGTGGGCCGCTGATTTGTAAATCTGCTTCAGGTCTTCTTGCGACTCCTGTGCCTCTGGGGAGTCATTGTTGCTTTTCTTGGGCTCCCGTGGTTGCTTCTACATCCTCTAGACACTGTCTTGAATCGAGTCGTGGTGCTTATACCACTATTTTAGTCTATGGTTTGGTCTCCCCCTGGAGCTCACTGTCTATTAGTGCTACTTAGAACTGTTTCTATGCTACAGTATTGTGTGCCCTACCTAGGTATTACAATAGACGAAAAACTCAATTGGAAAGCAGCAGTCGAGGCTAGAAAGCACTGTTTTAAGAGAGCAATAGCTGCCCTGATAACCTTTTCACAAAAACTGGGCAAAAGGTCCCCTGTGGAAATACTAAAAATCTACAATGCTAAATGTCTGACAATAGCACTCTATGGTGCTGGCGTCTGGGGGCATGTGGATGTTAGTGCTCTACAGGTGGCAGAAAACTCCTTTTTACGATTCCTCCTCGCAGCACCTAGACGAATCTCCACATACGCATGCCACATAGAACTAGGCATACCACATATTGAGGACCTGGTAAAAATTCAACCACTGCTATTGTGGCGGCGTATTTGGACCTCTGATAAAAACATGTTCACCAAAGGAATTGTGGCAGATTCAATGGCATTAGAACACTCGGTAAAAATCAGATGGCTTCTCTACATCAGAAATTTTCTCACTGACCTAGGCTTAGAGGCTTATTACACAACTCTAGCAAAGATCAGTGAGATATCCAAGAAGGATCTGAAAGTAATGGCTCTGAGCCATTTAGATGGACTAAGGCTTGCTAGTGAAATAGGCAAACCCTCGGACCTCCACGCAACCATGGTTCAGACCACTATCAGGATTCAGCCCTATCTAACATTGGATATCACTATTTTTGACCGATTCGTACAAACAAGATTCAGATTAAATCTTTTCCATCGGTTAGTAGCCTTTCCCACGAGGAATACTTGGGAGCCAACCCTAGGCCTTTGTCCTTGCGATGACAAATCAGTGCAGACCACTATGCACACTGTACTGTTCTGCAAATTTTACCCTGCTCATCGCAAATTCTGGCTGCTATCCTTGTTAAAGTCGTGGGGCTTCAGACAGTGTTGCCCTGCTATGTTGTGTCTACAGCTATTAGAGTCTGAATCTACTTGTTACCATGTTGTTAATTTCCTGAAATGCATTTTTACTCATAGGAAAAACTTGTGAGGAACTTGTCTAAAACACAGAATAATGATGTAAATGAAATATGCAGTGATACATTCCTAATTATTTTTATAGGAAGTCAGTTTTATTTTTATAATTGATCTTTTTTACTCTGTAACAATATGGATAATGATGCTTTTATGGATTTCTATCACGAAATACCGAATAAAGAAAGAAATATATACAGTATTGTGTGCTTTGTGTTTATCTGCGTGTAGCAGATACTGTGAGGTATTTAGAGGGTGTTATAATAATAAATACATATTTTAATAACTACTGTGTGGTTCTTTCATTTAACCAATACAATAAGGTTACATTCTGGTAAAACAAGCTGCTTAACATTCCTTCAAGTCTAAGCCTGAAGGCTGCTCTCCACAGCTACCACTTGGATATCTTTCTAAGGTTATCATTGACCTCTTAAATCACCATAAAGGTGGTTTGGACTGGTACAGATGCCCACTTAAAATAGTGGACAGCATATACCAGGCTAACCTCTCATAAGGTGGGTGCGTTGTATTCACACCACCCACCTGGAGCCCTGCACCCTTCGCTTCCCCGCCCGAGTCACCCCAAGGAGTTTTATGCAAGGAAGCTGTTCCTGTCACCAAACGGAGCCACTTACCGGGACAAACTGTGGGCAACTGCAGTGGCGTAATCAGCCACTGCTGAGTGTGTGCCCCAGACCTCACAGAAGCAGCCCAGCTAGGACTGGGTGAAGCTTGCAGGATTCCGGTGAGCCTTGCTCAACCCAAGGAACAGCAAACAGATACCAGTAGCCCGCCCATAACCCTGCAAGTTATTCCTGAGTGGCAAAAAATCTGAAAAGCAGGGAAAAAACCCAACATCACATCAAAAGCCTCATGCACATTCTAACATTCCTCAGTGTCCACGGCGGGTGGCGCATGCCCTTGGAGACCCATTGACACCAGAGCACCTTGGAGCCTACGGAAGATCTCCGGGGATCGTTTAAGGTCGGAGGTAGGGTGACAGGGCAGTAGTGCAGCAGCACACTCCCTTTCTGTCTCCTTGCCTTCCAGTCTGCTGGCCCTGCTTTTATTTTTATTTTATTTTATTTATTTATTAAATTTATAATTAAATTTATAAGGCGCAACAACTACCCAAGAAGGGTTTCCCGGCACCATGGCAGATCATAGACTGTGTGAAACGGCTTACAGGTTATTGGTTAAAGAGCCAAGTCTTCAATGATTTGCAAAATGGGACGTACTCGGTTTCATTTTAAAGAGCTATGAGCAGTGCATTCTAAAGTGAGGGACCAAGATATTCAAATGACCTTCCGCCCATCCTAATTTTAGGAACGAAGAATTTCCCCTGAGTGGATGAGCGGAGATCTCAAGGAGGGACATATGGGCGGACCAGAGATTGCAAGTACTGAGGGGCATCCCCTAGTTAATTTTAAACATGTAGCTCAGGGCTTTGAGCTTGATTTGGTTCTCCACCCTGAGCCACTGCAAATCTCGTAGATGGCCAGAGATAGAGGTGGCTCTAGGAACCCGGCAAAGTAAACTTGCAGCGGAGTTCTGAACCATCTGCAGCCTACGAGTCACCTCCTTGTTTGAACCCAGGTAGAGAACATTTCCATAGTCCAGCCTAGAGGTGATCAATGCCTGGACTACTGTTCTCTGAGTGAACTCTGGTAGCACCCAGATGATATTTTTTAGCCACTTCAGGATGGTAAAACATGTGGCAGCTACCTTAACAGCTTGATGATGCATACTGAGTGAGTCATCGACGATGACGCCCAGGTTGCGAACTTGACAGGAAGGTAAAGGAAGGGCACCCATCTCACAGGGCCAATGTTGAGACCCCCATAGATCCTTATTTTTCCCAAGTATCAAAACCTCTGTTTTCTCACCGTTGAGTTTGATTGCATCCATGACGCGATTTTGTTCAGGCCCAACGGAAGGGGTGATGGCCCAGCCGTACTCTTCATGGAGAGAGAGAAGATGATCTGGGAGTCGTCTGCAGTCCAGCTAATCTTTGCCCTCTGTCTTTTTGTAACCTCCACCATATGGCAGCAAGACTGCCTCCTGAATCTACTGCCTCTTGTTCATTCCCCCTCAAATCATACCACTGCTTATCCCCTTGTGTAACACAAGAAAGTAAGTCAGCATGCAACTAAGCTACTGAGTCTTCGTCTGTAAGTCTTATCTGAAAGCAGGACCCTGCCACATCAGCTGACTCTAGTTGACCCACATCGTTCCCCCAGCCCTGAAAAATTACTATTCAGCAGACAAAAGAGCAAAGCTGCAAAAATACTGATATCAAATAAAACAAGAAAGCAGCTAGTTACCTAGTTCAGTAAATTCACGCCACAAAAAGAAACTAAAGCCAAGCCAACATACGTCTCTTGCTTCGAGCGATCAAAGGCAAGCGTGGTAATGGTGTTGAAACCATAACTCCAGGGCAGAGTAGGAGTAGCGCAGTGGCAGCCGTGCTAGATCCCAGTCTGGCTTCCTTCACTCCGTGTGCTCCCCCGCCACTCCATCCCATACTTGCTTGGTGTTTTCCTACGTTCCTCTCTGGAGACCCTTCAGCACTGGCGCTCCACCTATCCACCAACTTTCTATGTTCTTGCTCTCTCTCCCCTTATTACTCCAAAGGCATTGGAATATCAATCATAACAATTTCCTGAGGCTACCATTGACGTTTCTTCTATTCACTGCCTAATACACCGATCTGTTCAGTTGGTAACTTTCACCAACAATGAGGTCAGGTTTACCCAGGGGCGACCCCTCTGTGATTCAGTGCGAAAACAAGGGCCAAAAACCATCTGATTCAACTCCCTAACAGCCCAAGCAAAGCCTTCAATTATCTCCATCTCCACCTCCACTTTCAATGGATTAGCTATTAGTATAACCTTCCACTGCACAGTCGACCAGAATATTTGCCATATGGCCCAAGGTTAAAAAAACAAGCTGACAAAATGTGTTTTTATGGAAGACAAGAGTTCTATTCTCTATCCAACTCTGGAGGAGGTTAGAGAGGTGCTTCCAGAGTTACAGTCGCCCATTGCCCCTCAACCCGGCATATTGGAAAGGATGCCGGTCCCGTTGCACAAATATAAGCTGACAATTTGACTGACCAGCAGGCTTCGCCCATTCTCTCTCTCTCCAATCCAAAAGTATCTCTTGCGCAGCAACTGCTTCGAACCCCACCTGTTTCCTCAACTAAAGTAATAAATACTCAACAAGCTTCTCCAGCCGAGCACCGAAATCAACACTCAACCTCAGATCGGATTTTGCTCAAACCTCAGATGAATCAGTGCACAGCACTAATTATGACGCATCTGGTGTCTATCCACTATCTCAATTTCAACTCCTGCAACCCAAAGGGGACTTTTCACATCTTATTTTGGGCTCTTCCATATGGCCCAAAACGTCTTCAAATGTCATATATGAGCAGGGAAACCTCGCCATCGCCTCTCCCTCACATAAATCAACATTGTTTGGTGACTTTCACTTTGACTCCCCGATTCAAAATTGTAGTTTAAATTCACCCATCGACATAAGTTCCTGGCAACAACTAATCAGTACTCTTGATTTTTCTATTTCTATTTCTATTTAACCCATTTGTAAAGCGCACGTAGACCAAGGTTTCATGGCGCTGATCAGAGTAGGGTGTGGACGGAGACTAATTCACTTTAGTTCATTCATGTGCCTGTGTAAACAGCCAAGTCTTAAGTTGTCTTCTGAACTGAAGTAGCTCAGAGCAGGAACGGATCTCAAATGGCAACGTGTTCCAAAGTTGTGGCGCCAGGAATCCAAAGCGACGGCCACCATATCGCTTTTTCTTAAACCTGGCGCTCACTAACAGGTTTTGATGTTTGGAACGGAGATCACGAACGGGGATGTGCCTAATTATCAGATCGTTGATGAAAATGGGACTGTAGCAGTTCAAGGACTTAAATGTTAAGCAGGCAGTTTTGAAGATTGACCGTTGAAGCAATGGGAGCCAATGCAGTTGTTTTAGTAGGGGTTTGGCCGATTGCCATTTGGGTAGTTGGTAGATCAATCTCGCGGCCTGGTTCTGTACCAGCTGGAGCCTCTTTATCTGATACAGGGGAAGACCCAGGTAGATGGAATTAGCATAGTCCAGGTGAGACAGGACAAGTCCTATCACAACCTGGATCAGTGCTGCCTGGGTGAGCAGATGGTGGATCTTCTGAATCTTACGTAACTGGAAGAAACACTTCGATACCACTGAACCCACTTGGGTGTTTAGCGAAAGATCGCGATCGATGTTAACCCCTAAACTTTTTACAGCAGAGGCCGGTTTGGGCAGAGGAACAAGTTCTGTGGGCCAATAGTGGGGGCCCCAGTGAATGCAGCTATCTCCTATCAATAACACCTCCGTTTTCCTGGGGTTTAGTTTCAACTGGTTATGGTCCATCCAGTGACGGATGAATACCATAGTTTCCTGGAAATCGGTGATGGACTTAGTGGAGTTATCAATAGTAAAAGACAGCTGCAGATCATCCGCATAGTTAAATGTGGATACTTGCCTCTGTTTTAGAGATTTGATTAAGGGGAGGAGGTACAGGTTGAATAGATGTGGGGACAGGGAGGATCCCTGTGGGACTCCGCAGGTGGTATTCAGCCTGGGGGCAGTGAAGGTGGATAAATGAACTGGCTGCGTACGATCCTCCAAAAAGGAAGTGATCCATTTCAGGGCAGTGCCCTGAAAGCCTGCCCGTCCGACACGGTCCACCAAGATGGTATGGTCCACCGTGTCGAACGCGGCAGACAGATCTAAAAGGACCAGTGCTTGGGGGATGCTTGCATCAACCTTCCTTCGGAGCTCGTCCAGGACTGCCAGAATGACTGCCTCTGTAGAATGACCCAGTCGAAAACCAGCCTGATGGGAGTGCAGATGTCCAGTGTGTTCCATGAAATCGGACATACACTTTGCCACATGTGCCTCTAATACCTTGGCTAGGTAAGGGAGCTGAGAGATCAGGCGATAGTTGGAGGGTTCCGAAGTGTCGGCCCCGATCTTTTTCAGCAAGGGAACCACTATCGCGTCCTTAAATGATCTGGGGACACATCCTTGAGAGATTGATGAATTGAGCAAAGACAGAGCAGGTTGAGGGGAGGAAGAAAAAACCTCCCTCAATATATATGGTGGGCAGTAGTCCTGAGGAGAGCCAGATTTTACTTTGGACAGTAAAAGAAAAAAAATTTCCTCACTAATTGAGGGAAAAATGTCCATGATAAAGTTGTTCATGATAGTATCCTTCGGTGGCTTAGTTGATGGGGGGCATATGATACTAGCTTTAATGGCTGTAATTTTATCCAAAAAGAAGGAGTTCAATTTGTCACATAGCATAGCTTGATACTACTACCAAGGCATTATAATGTCAATCAAACAAGTTTGACATCCAAATCTCTTTGCTAGAGACACTAGCTCAGTACACATCATCTATTGATTCTCCCTTTGAACATCTCAATGCCGCTGTCAGTAGCTTGGTATCAAATGCCCACAATTCTTCAGTCCCGAAGCCACCAACCTTCACTGTCTTGCTCACAAGAATGTGTCTGTGCAACCCTGATGGCCAAGCTACCATCAAGAGGCGCAACGTGTCAGATTTCATGGGGATGGGGGGGGGAGGGTATCGCTAATAAAAATTTCGGAGGGGGCTAATTCTTCCAGCAATGGGCAGAGTGAAGAAGCAGGGGCTCTAAGAAGGGGTGAAAGAATAAAGCCTCCTTAACATGTAAATGGTCTTTTAAAGACCTGTGAAGTACTCGGGTGCGGCTGCAGTAAGACGGATGCCAGACCACAACAGCTCAAAAACTGTCTATGTGTGTGCCCGGGAAGCTGTCTCAGCCTGGGCTGACAAGCACGACAGGGGGGCTGAAGCCCACTGAGCCCAATGGGTGTTGTGCACCTGTTACCATCTATAGTCAGCGATTTATTTCAGGAAGTCAAACTTATTGGAAGAGCTCAGACTCCCCAGTTCAACACTCAAACCTTTTTAGTCCCAACGGTCAAGCCCAGTTGCACTGTCACCAAACCAGCAACAGTGGCGCTTTCTCTACAAACACTAGCCTCGAATAAAGTAGTGGGAGTCAGTGTGAAAGTTCACCTGATTCTGCTGCTTCTCGAAATATTAGACAATGACATCATGTTGATAACCAATGTAGATACTGATTGTGCCATTAAACACTGCATCTAATCCACCAATAACTGCAGACAGCACCATTACAAGTGCTCCTAGCACCCCTTCTTCCCAACTAATGAAGCACAAGAGAAAGCATCTCAGGAAACAAATAAAAAACAGAAAAAAATCCTGAGAGCGTCAGATCGGGCCGCTAAGATCACAAATTCCCTCCATCCTCTAGGGAAAGAGTCCCACGCGGAACTGGTTGAAAACACACCGAGTAAGGATAACGAAACAGTTACTCACCCCTCCGGTAACCCAACAATGCCTCAAGAAACTGCTAGAACACTACCTAGTTTGAAGCCAGAGACCCGCACTTTAGCCACAACTATCTCACAAGCATCGATGGACCAAGAAACTCAGCCCAAAAGTGACATTCCATTAAGGAGAGCAGGCACTGAGTTTTTCTCCTCTACTCACCCCTCTCAAACTCTAAATGGGAATGACCTCTCCATTAAAGCTATTGGTCATGCCAACAACTGACAACAGAGAGGTAGGGCCACTAATGAACAACTGTATGCCCTACCAACCATCGTTGATCCACTCTGGTACTGCTTCTGGTCAAAGCAACTCACACCAAGTCTCCACCATGCGTCCGGAGTACACTTCCCAAGACATTAATGACATACTGAATCAGGAAATACTGTCAAACTTCTCGCCTCTCATCCAAATCTTTGCCATTTACTTAGCAGCAACATTGAGAGCATGCAGTTTATTCCTTCAAATGTATTCCCCCAAAAGGAAACAACAGCCGTGACTTGGATTACTCATTCAGCAGTCAGCACAAAATGTGAAAACCGTAAACTCTTAGAATAATAGGGGATTCTGATAACATTACCCCTAAAGACCCCCTATCCTCATGCTCTCACTTAGCAAGACCCCAGGCATGCTCCTTGCAAGTCCTCCTCTGACCAGAACAAAATTAGAAGCTCCTGTTGGCCAGTTATAACACCAGGAACTTCATCTTTACTTAGAAACGCAATAGGCCCCCTTTATTCAAGAGCCGTCAACAATAGGCAAGCACTATCCATCTCTACTCACAATCAAGCAGTAAGGTTTTGAAAGTTCACTACACCTTCAATAGAAAATCAACAAGAGGATTGGGGTTGGCTGCCACCCTGGCCGGTCCCTAATCAAACAGACTCACACCTAAAGGGCACTCCACCTCAATCCCAAGTTCTAAAGAAGAGCCCGAGTTTTTGAGTCTACTTTCCTGGAATGTGGCAGGCCAAGTCTTTTTTAACATCACATGAAAATATATGCTACCAGGAATCAAGGAGTGAAGAAGAAACCCCACTAGAACGCTACCACAAGTTCTTCGACCCTGCCACCAGTCAATACAACAAAAGCCATGCACTGGGTGGCCAATCTATCTTGTTATCATCACGCTGGGACTTCGTGGCCTCTGTCTGTGCCACTGGTCATCACAATCTCCTATGTGTGGAAGTCAAGAATTTGAATTAGAATGCCTTAACAGGAAGTCTATTACTACTAAATGTGTACATCCGTCTGGAGCTCCTACTCTCGGTCATCAGCGCCACCCACCCTAAAGATCACCTCCTCCTTACTGGTGATTTAAATCTGAAATCTACTTCACAACCCTTACCGAAACCTTTCTATTGAAGTAGCAAAGTATCAGTGGCTGATCCCATCGCAGGTCACAACCTCACACAGAACCGGACTCCACAGAACCGACTTTGATAGCCGCTCTAGAGGGAAATGTCATTGCACACATTGAATGGACGTTGCCCAGAAAATCAACCATTCTGGCACACACACTTTTCCCCAAAAAGACCTGCAGTCTTAGACTACACGTTCTGCTCAATACTATTGATCAATGCGGTCAAGTCTTTCTCTATTACTCTATGCTGTCAAAGCGACTACATGGCCTGGAGCTTGACTATACATCATTGGAATAAGACATATAACCCCCTACGTACTGCCTTCTCAAGTGTCATGCACCAAAACTGGAAGTAAATCAAATGGTCATCGGAAATTGCTGAAAAACATTTCAGCTGCAAATCTACTTTGGTTAATCAGAGACTCCAGCTGTGGCATGCACCTCATAACTGGGAACCCTTTGTACAACACCTCCTTTCCCCACTCATCAGCATCCGGCAACCTTATCCAAAATCAAGGTCTCCTGGATCTACTCTGTCATGCCCTTGGTTTACAAAATCTCTTAATTTCCAGAAAAGGTCTGTGAATAAAAAGATCAGATTGCTTAAATCTGGGTCTAACACCACTTCCCTAAAGGGAATACACAACCTGTGGGCACTACAAAAAAGCTTTTTTCGGAAAGCAAAACAGAGATACGAGAAAGTACTTCAGCAAGAACTGTCTATGGCTTGTTAAACCAAAAAAATCCAAGAAATTCTGGATTATCATTAATCGCCTAAACAGAGAAACTGAATCTGTCAAACTAGATGAAAACAATGGCACGGCTGAAAATTGGACCACACACATCAGCACCCTTTACAAAACCAAACCTTATAGCTCCAACTCACAAGTCTATTATTGCAAACCTAACCAGGCACAGGGAAGGTCTGAGGCTGCTGAAGCACAAAGCCACCAATATTCGTCAATCATCTCAGCCCGAAAAATAGCAACTCTGATCAAGAAAAGTAGAGCTGATGGCTCTCCCTGTCAAATTGTCATCCCTTCCTTAGTCTATAAACTGGACATTGAGTTCTGGTCCGGACTGGTGGAAAAGTTGTTCATGACTTGCCTCAACATTGATTCCATCCCCTCGTCCTGGCAAGGATCAATATTGCATTCTATCTATAAACAAGCATTGGAATAGCCAATAGGTCTCGCCTTTGGTACTTTATAAGTGTTTAGCCATGCAATGGTTGATGTTGTTGCACCAAGGATATTGTGCTACATAACTAAATACTTATAAGGTCCCAAAAGCGAGACCTATTGGCTATGCCAATGCTTGTTTTAAAAAACCTCTCGGACACGTCTGGAATGAAGTAATATGACGCCTGTGCATGTACATAGGCCCAGGGTAACCAGTAACCTTGTCTGACCTTGAAACCTGGATCAGGCCTGTAGAGTAACCATCCAGTTTTAAGATGCATCTGGAGGTCATGCCACCCAGTGTACATCTGGGCGTGTGTGGCATTTTTCCTTTGTCTTTGGGCGATGAGGCTTCAGTAAAGAGCAGCTTCTGGGTGAAACATGTGCCCTCTGGCATGTGTCCAGGTACTCGCACAGGTCCCCCCTGCAGATCGGTCTCCTTTAGGTGGCTGAGCGTTGATTTGTTTTTGAAGGCCAGCGGCCTGCAGCTGCGGACACACACAAAGCAGGCATGTATGTGTGGGGCATGCATTTCCCCTGTGCAGCACAGCCCATATTTTCTTAAACATGCAAGACGCCACAGAAGATGTTCGTCTGATCTGTCCATTTCGGTCTAAGCTGGCAATTAGATTGCAGGAGAAGAGTGCACTTTCTTTGGAGAGGGAGAAGTGTGCACGAATCGTAATTAGCTTGTTTATTTCATTCTTTGGAATGCACTGTTCCTTGATCTTACGGGATTTGCATGGGGCCCTTTTCATTCCTGCTCCCTCTCCTGAGTCACACATGATCTTGCTGCAAGGTTTCGAATTATGCTTTCAAAGGGCAGCGTGGGCGTCGATAGCACAGCATTGCCAAAGTTGGATGACATGTACATCATATATTGGTGCTCTAAGGTTGGCGGGAACATGGGTGACTGGCAGGCATAATCAGGAGGAGTAGGTCAAAAATCACATAGTGCGCATGCTTATAGTTACACACATGCGCACTAAAACAGTAGAACACGGGGAGCTCAAAAATACATGCAATAAGACAAAGTGCACAGTGTGACTGCGTATCGCATGTGCACATGCGAGGAGGAGCACATACAGACGGGGAGCTGGAAACGATGGAACACCGGCAAGAAAGTGAAAGCGACCGCGAGCAGGCAAACGTGAACAAGCGTGCGTGGCCATACTAATTGGAGACAGATGCCCCATACGAGCTGCTGCTTGCTCCCGGAAGGTGGATGCCGCCACAAGCACGAGTGCTTGAAAAGTGCAAACCGATTCCAAAAGGTCATCTCCTAGAGCAGCGCATGCTTGCTGCATTAGGCTCGACTTAAAAAAAGGCTCAGTGGCAAGCCCTGAGAGCTATCGTCTTAGTTGTAGCTCTCTTGGATGTCGTAGACAAATACTTTGCCTCCTTACTATTGGAAAATCTGGACGCATGGGCAAACTAAAAAAAACTGATTCCCCCTTAATCAAACTGGCATCAGGCCCATTTTGGGCACCATTGACAATCTAGTGGCCATCAGGATGCTGGTGGCAAAGCAGATAAGGAAAAAACTCCTTCTTTATTATTGCTTCGTAGATTACAGTAATGCCTCTGACAATGTCAACCGCCAGATACTCTGGTCAAAACTCAAAGCCTGGGAAATTCTTGGGGCATTTCACAACTTTACTCTAAAACATGGGCTAGAGTAAAACTGGGTAATTACTCGTTAGTCTCCAACAAGATAAAAACAGAACAAGGTGTTAAGCAAGGGTGTGTCTTAGTTCCATCCCTTTTATAACCTGCTTATCTGTGACCTGGCACTTGCACTGGATTCAGTAATCAGCGATGCACCAAAACTGGGAATCCCATGATGATGATGTCCTTTTAAGTCAAACAGCGAAGAGGCTTCAAAGGTTGATTGACATCTTACATCAGCAAACCAGAAAAGATGAACACCGTGATATTTGGGCGGAAAAAGAAAAAAACTGCCACATGGCATTTAAGTAACTGCCATCTGATTACAGCACTCAAATACCTGGGGTGCTGGTTGGACGACAAAGAAGGGCACTTAACTCATCAAAATTCATTAAAACCTAAATTCACAGCTCTAAAATTTGCTTTTCAAAACATCTTCAAATGAATAAAACAGCCCACTCTGGAGCCTCTGTTGAAGATAGTAAAAGCCAAACTCATTCCAACATTGGGATATGGGTCGGAAGCTTTTCCGGGGAAACGGAGCACTTTTCTGAAAAAAGACCAGAATTCTGTTTTTAGATCACTGTTTAAGCTTCCTCATCACACCTCTGCAGCCCAGATGAGGCTGGAATTTATGTTGTGTAATCTATCTTTAGCACAGAAAGCCATCCTCCTCAAATACTTGCACTCAGCACGTGCTGCAAAAGAATGAACATTAAAGAACCTAATCTCGCTGGAAGTATTATCAGTGAACAACTTAGCACCTCAAAGCCCCTGGAAGCTTGCACTCTCAGTAGCCTTGGAGCTCAAAAACTCAGCAGTTTATTGGTACCAAAACCTCCCCCACCAGCGTCTCAATCTTGAGTTAAAGAAAGCTCTCCATAGAGAATCTTTTGGACAGGACCGCTGGACCTTTGTAGGAAGAACACACCAGACCTTGTACTGAGGAGCTACGACAAACGAGGATTGGAAAGATAAATCACTGACACATTCTTCTTGCACCGCAAAATCAAGTTCTGCTCTATCCAAATGGGCAACTTCTCCTCACTAGGTCTTCTCCCTCCATGGACGATTTGCCCTCAGTGGCAAGTGCAGCCTTTGCGAATTGTTTCAGGAGTATCTACCCCACCTGCTCTGCCTCTGCCCCATGTTAACCCACTACTGCAGAAGGTTCCTTTGTCACCTACTGGTTAAACAAAGGACTCAAACAATACAGGCAGGTGTTGTCTTCTTCCTGAACGACACTCACCCTCAAGTAATCTCCAGTGTGATAAAATTCCTGGACAAAGTGGATACAATATTAGGAAATGTAGCCTCACACCCAACCTCCTCAGTGTTGTCGGACGATGATTTTGGAATGGATCTCTGGCATGAATTTGCTTCATGAGTTTGGACATGTAATTTCCTGTCTTCCTTGCTAGTGATAGGACACCAGGGGCAGGCTGCCAGGTGAGTCCGGCCAGCATGTTGTGGTCACAAGCCACATTCGTCCATCACTCTTTGTAGACCTTCTGCTGAACGTTGCCTATCCTACCCCCTGTCATCACCCCTTGCCTGGCATCCGATACAGGTACTACCTGCTAGTTTTCTGTAAAGCTGCCATAGCAATCATTCAGCACTTTTACATTTTAGCACAAGACACTTTTGACTCTATCACTTTAAACCTAACCCACTCCTGGCTTTTTTTTTTAACAATCTCTATTTTTAATATACGCTAATTGCAGGAACTTTCATTCTATACCCCGATGCAGATAGAGACCACGCGCAGTCCCACAATTAATGCAATAAATACTGCGCAAGGTCAGTAATAGCAGGCAGCACTTTATAAAATGGCTTCTTAGCTCCGTCACCCGGCCCCGCTTAATACCAATAGTTAAATTAAGTGTAACTTTGAACTGCATTAACTCACATATCCAAACGAACAAGAACAAAAACACACGCTCTATGCAGTGGGGCAAAGCAAAAGCCAGTTGTGCAGTGCACAACATACATGATCTAACCGGGCTGCTTCTAGTATAGTGTCACAATTTTGTTAAAATAGCTGGGAATTTAGTCAGACATTTGTTTACATCACCATGTCACATCCTATTTATGGCTTAATCAACTTATGAATTGATTGTGTCATTCATGATGCCTTTTGCTCTTTTTAAATATTGCATACTTTTTAATCATATTCTTTTTATGCTGTTCCTACTTTGATGGTCGTGATTGTCTGTATAAAGTATTATTCAACTTGAACTTGAAACAGCTATAAATGTGTGTGCCCCTAATGTTGACAGCCCAGCTTTTTATTTATAGTAGCATCTTCTGGGCAGATATTGCAATCTTATGATAGGCCCCAATGTTGATAGTACAAATCCTGGCAGAGTCAATTTCCCCAGTGCACTTGAAAAAGTCTGGCAAATTATGCAGGGGGATGAACTGACAGATGTGCGGCAAGAGCTAAACGAGAGTTAATACTGAAGCCTACTTCTTCTATGCCTCAATCCATGACAACAACTCCTGTATTGATTTCTGGTTATCAGCCAGGGAGGTGCTGTTGTCGAAACAAGTGGTTGGGTATCTACCCCATACCCTGACTGACCACTCACCTGTGCCATTGACTATTAAACTCTCAGACCCTTTACTGTACCAATGAATATGGTGTTTCCCCTCAGGGGCCTTAAATGACTTAGTTTCCTGGATGGATATTGCCACGGCAATAAATGTTTTTGACTTAAACACGCGGTCGGTCTCCTCCTTCTGGATGGTTTGGGAAACCTTTTAGGTTTATATGAAAGGCTAAACAGACAGGAGTCCTTAAATCTATGCGCATCCAATTGAACAAACTTGAGAAAGCCCTCGCTGATCAAGAATACAATACAACACATAATGCCTCTGATCTTGAAGAGCACAACAATCTGTACTTCCAATTCAAGAAATTAGTTTACTTTGAGAAAGGTGTGGTCCGGTGAAACCTTTTGTAGAGTACTGCGGAGAGTTATACACATCTAAACAATATTATAGTGGCGTACAAATGGAGGGATACCTGGAGGACATCGCATTGGACTTTGCTAATAGAGGCACGCAAGAGTACATGCTTGAACCAATATCACAAGCTGAAGTTAGCTGCACAATAGATAGCTTCACTAATAGCAAGGTCTGCAGATCGGATTGATTAATCAGTAAATTCTTTAGGACATACAAAGAAATCCTAGCCCCACAACGTGTGGATCTTTATCAAGAGTCCTTCGATAAGGGCTCCCTCCCACCCACCATCAGGGAAGCTTTGATATCCTCTCTTTGCAAGCCTGGCAAAGATGCCAAAGACTGCCTGTCTTACAGGTCACTTTCCCTGCGCAATATGGACAATAAGTTACTCGCATGGGTAGTTGCCAACAGACTGAACTCATAAATGGAAAAGCTGATCCTTCTGGCTCAAGCAGGGTTTATACATAGAAGAGCCACTACCAACAATGTAGGCACATTACAAGCACTGATGCATTGGACCCATCCAGAGGTGCGGCCTGGCCTGTCTCTGTATTTTTGGATAAAGGGAAAGCATTCATTTTACTTGAGAGGCCGTTTCTGCTGACAGTAATCTGTAGGATGGACTTAGTGAGCTATGTTTGGCAGCTTGTCAGCTGCTATATATGGATCCCTTTCTAATAGGCACGTTACTGGGTAAACATCAGGGGCGGCTGGTGACATTTTAAAGTGGTGAGGCGCAAACTGATTTGCATACTGCACAGTATATATTCAAGATATGGTTCTTTTGCAGATTTCAAATTCATGGATATTGCCTCTAAATGCAATATCCATGAATTTGAAATCTGCAAAAGATCCATACCTTGAATATATAAAATAAAGTGATAGATCCAAAAAGCATAGGAGTACAGCAAGTGGGAAACAGTCAGGGTCTAATTAGACCATAGCACCAAAGGTTTATTGGAGCAACGAGCAAGTACAGTTTATGTGGGGTGGTGCTCACACACACATACACAACACTCAAAGAAATGTATTCACACACGCATACAAACAAACACATCCATTCGCAACACTCTCCACCAAACATTCATGCATACACGCACGCTCCCACCAAACACTTTAAAATAAAAGAAAAACACACACTCTTACCTTGCTGCCGGTCCCGGTCCGCGCCACCTCTGGGCTCTGCTCCCCTCACGTCACAGGCTGTGACTCACAGCCCCTCTCGGCCAATTCTGGCGCCAGGGGCACAGGTACCTTCTCGCCCGCAGCACGCTCATTAGGGCTCCTAATGGGCATGCGCAACGAACCAAAAACACAAGTGCGCATGAGTTGGCACGGGTAAAAATTCACCCTCCGTCCCCACTCATGCGCACTTGTGTTGCTGCCTGCCTGGTGCCTGTACAATCATGTTAATCAATCAACACGACGCCAGACCGCCCACCCCTTCAGACTCTGAAGGGGCAGGGCGGTCTGACGGCATGTTGATTCATTGACATGATTGTCAGTCTTAACAAAACACATGATTGTCAGTCTTAACAAAACGCCGAGGGAGGTGCGGGTGGCGGGGGGGGGGGGGCTACGCCCCCACTCCCCAATGGAGGAACCGCGCCTGGTAAACATACTTCTGCCCCTTTTAGTGTTGGAATTGTCAGAAGACAAGGATGCCCCCTGTCGCCTCTACACTTTGCTATAGCCATAGACCCGTTGGATTCTCAGCTCTACAAAAAGAATATAACAAAGTTTTTCTTGTCGTTATATGTAGATGACATCCTCTAGTTCGTTAAGAACCCTAAGGAGAATCTGGGACACATAATTCGTGACATAGCGAGATTTGGAGGCTGATTGGGTACCCAAATGAACTGAAGTAAGACATTTGTGCTGACTGAAAGGAACTCCAAAACAGTATTAAAATAACCTATGTCCTGTCGGAGGTCTCTGTCATATATTTTGGAAAGTAGTGAGATGGATGTGATTGCCTCTATCTACCGCTGGCAGAATTGCAGTTGCCAAGATGCTAGTGCTACCCAGATTCCTATATTGCCTGGGAATCATATTTGTTAGACTTCTCACATTATTAACCAGGTTAGTGTGGGTTGGAAGAACCCCAGGTTGCGATGGGAAAGGCAGACTCTACCGTTTGGTGGCTTTGCAGTGCCTGATTTTGAAAGATATTGGACTGGACGACCCACATTTGGCTATTAAGCAGCATCAAATAGAGACAGGGACTCTAAGACCTGTACTTGCTACTAGAATGCCAAGACCCTATGAATTCAAACAGGGTGTCAGATGCACTCACTAGGCACAAAGGAGAGCTCTGGCATGGTGTTAGACCTGGCATCTTTTGGCATGATTTCCCCTGTCTTTTTTTTTACTTCTGACCTCCTGTTTTTGACTGTGTGCTGGATTTCATTTTTTCTGGTTTTAGGACTCTGAGCACTTTACCACTGCTAACCAGTGATGAAGTGCAAGTGCTCTATGTCTAAAATGTACTGACAATTGTTTTCTCCATGATTTGCATGTAATGTACTTTGTATTTCCCTAGTACAGTGCACTCTGGGTACCCTGGGTCTCTAAATTAAATGTTACGAGTGGGCCTGCAGCACTGATTGTGTCACCCACTCAGTAGCCCTTTAAACTTGTTTCAGGCTTGACACTGCACAGCATGTGTGTGCAGGTATTGACTGCCATTTCGACATGGCAAGTGCACACACTTGCCAGGCCCAAACCTTCCCTTTTATCACATGTAAGGCACCCCTGAAGTAGGAAGAATGCAACCCCATAGACAGGATTAAGTGTATTAAAAGGTAGGACATGTAGAGTTGTGTTTTACATGTCTTGGTAGTGAAATACTCCTATATCTGTATTTCACTACTCCAAGGCCTGTCTCTCCCAAAGGCTAACATGAGGATTGCCTTAAAACCTCTTTCAAGTGTACTTTCACTTTAGGAGCAGATGGAAAATTGGAATTTGATTTCTCTGGATTCACAATTTAAAAATACATCTTTAATGAAGTTGTTTTTTAAATTGAAAGTCTGAAAATGGCACTTTTAGAAAGATGTCATTTCTTGCTAAAACATTCTTTGCCTCTGCCTGTCTGTAGAATAAATGTCTGGGTTGACTGACAATTGGCTTTGTGCGCATTCACTCTAGAAAGTCACACAAAAGGAGCTGAGGTGTGCCGTGCATATACTGATGGCCCATTACAGGTTGATGGGTCTTCCCGAGCTAGAGTGGAGGGATGAGCTGTCACTGATATCGGAATAGGGCTGTGCCTGTCCTCACATAAAGAAGTATCCACCCCCTGTAGTGTGTCTGGAGCCAGGGCAGGGAAAGGCAAGGTCTTGTGCACTACAAAGACTTACCTTTGAAGTTTGCCTACTTAAAGGCTGGAATGGGTATAAGTATGGACCACTGACCCCATATTTTAAGTTCACTTTAGGGTTCGGAGGAGACTCTTCAACTAAGGGGAGCAACGTTGACAGGAGGAACTTACACTCTGCCACTGTTCTGTTGTGTTGGCCGGCTACAAGCTGATTGCTGTGTTATCAGGAGGGGCTTCCTCTTTACGTAGTGCACTGCTGTGTTGGCCTGCGTCCTGCTGCCTCTGCTTTGCGGAAGGAAGAGTCCTGCCCTCTACATCCACTTGCACCCAAGGAACTCCAAGGGTTTGCCGAGCTTGCCTCGGGTTTTCAGAGAGGTCGCTGGGACATTAAGGACCTCGTACTACAACTACCTTTGATCAGGGTGCTCTGAGGTACAAGAGTGTGCCTGGTCACCACCAAGGACTCGAGTGCGGTGCTTCCCTCGGGCCCTGGCCGCACTAGCTGCATTGTGCCTGCTTCATCGTTAGGGTGACCAAAATAGAAGGACTACAAGAGTACTCCAACCCAGCGCACAGAATGACAGTGCTCCTTAGCACAGAATTACAGAAGAGGTAGTAAGAACATATATAAAATGCCATTTTTAAACCCAATAGCTTGCCTGTTAATTAAATTGCTTTCTTATAACAGCTGCTAACTATCCCTGCTTTGCAAAACAAAAAAAGCACCTCCCACCGCCATCAGCCGACCCTCTGTAAAAACCAGGACATGAACTTAATTTTCCCAAATCTGCTGGGACCGCTGATGAAAAACTGGGACCGTCTGGGCAAATCCGGGACGCCTAGTCACCCTGCTCATCGTGGGGCTGTGGGTTCAGTGCCCCCGCTCTGTGAGGATTAAAGCGCTGCAGGTGTTGAGGCAAATCAGTGATGCCCGATCATTAGCCGGCCCAACGCGCTGTGGAACAAACGCCCCAGGGCCGGACTGGCGATGCCGGGCACCGGGCAATCCCCCAGAAGGCCGGAACAGGTGGGGGCCGGTTTTCTCACAGGGGGCCGGTTTAGTTACTGGGGGCCGATTTTTAGCAAAATCGGCCCCCAGTAACAACATCAGAATACCACCAGTCCGTGACGGTCAGTCTTTTTGCACTCTGACCTCTGTGTGCTGTTGGACTGCGAGTGTTGATTTAACTTAGTACTAAGTTAAACCAACACTCGCAGTCCAACAGCGCACAGAGGTCAGAGTGCAAAAAGAATGACTATAGTAGTGCGTGTGCACAGGGTGCGAGCCGAGTACACTTTTGGCGCCACCCACCACACTCGTGACCCGTCACGTGCAGGGCTGGACTGGGAACTGAAAGCAGCCCTGGCAAATTTTGCCAGACCGCCCCCGTCCGGCGCGTATCGGGCGAGCGCAGCGAGCGCGCCCGACCCCTATTAGGGGTGTTTGTCCCCCAAAGAAAATTTTTGAAAACGACAGACCAAAATGGTGAATTTTACAGCACATTTCTCATTGCATATTCAATTGCATCAACTTTCAAAGCACAGTACATAGTAGATGAGGACCTTACAGAGCACCAGGTTACCCACCCAGTAGTATGTACCCATAGACATTCTTTCAGAGAGCACCCAAAAATAGACACAAGTAGACAAGTCAAACACATGCTGTCAATCAGATGTACATACAGCACGGAACCAAAATGACACACAGCAAAGATACAGTGTCACACAATACATACACGACATAAAACATGCACAGGGTGACACTGCAGCATACAGCACAGATAAAGTGAAACACAGATCAAAAGCACAATGACACATAGCACAGAAAACAGTCACACACATTACAGGGCATGCACATAGTGATACAAAGCACATAGTGATACAAAGCACATAAGTCATGACGCGCAGCACGTACAGTGATGGACACCACACAGTACAGGGATGCAGCATAGACCACATCACAGCAAAACACACATCTGTGGCATGCACCAGGGCGGGACTGGGAACTGAAAGCAGCCCTGGCAAATTTTGCCAGACCAGCCCCTGCCGGCGTGTATCGGGCGAGCGCAGCGAGCGCGCCCGACCCCTATTAGGGGTGTTTGTCCCCCCAAGAAAATTTTAGAAAACGACAGACCAAAATGGTGAATTTTACTGCACATTTCTCATTGCATATTCAATTGCATCAACTTTCAAAGCACAGTACATAGTAGATTAGGACCTTACAGAGCACCAGGTTACCCACCCAGTCATATGTACCCATAGACATTCTTTCAGAGAGCACCCAAAAATAGACACAAGTAGACAAGTCAAACACATGCTTTCAATCAGATGTACATCCAGCACGGAACCACAGGGTGCGAGCCGAGTACACTTTTGGCGCCACCCACCACACTCGTGGCCGTCACGTGACGCAAGTATAGGGCCACAGCAGTGGGAGCCAGGCTGGTGAACTTGGGGAGGGGGCGCATATCATTGGACCATGATCTGCTCCCGCCGCCTCCCCAAGTTCGCCGCCGTCGTCGCAGCATAGTAGTGTGCACGTCGTCCTCTCGTTTCCAAAATGCAGCTCGAGCAACCTGATGTTGGTGCACAGCACAGGCCCGAGACAGCGGCCTCCGCCTTCAGGCCAGAAGGAGAAGTTGCAGCGGGGACTCTGGCTCTTCGAGCAAGGGTGACTCTTGTGTCCCTGGTTACTGCTCAGTGAGGTAAGCTTTCTGAATTCCCGCTCTTTTCTTTGCCGTGACTCTTGGGTGAGGGTCTGAATTCCTTATTTTTAGAATTACTTTCAAGGTTCACCATCAACCAATGTATTTTTCCACCTCGAAAGTCTGAAAGGCGATAAAGTGCACAGAGCGAAATTAAGAGAGAAATGGTCAGAGTCCGATTTGGAGGTGTAGGAAAGTGGGTCCCGGTCGGGTCCCTCCCGGATAGGGCACGACACAGCCCAGTGCAGAAGAGAAGCGGGCGAGACAAATCATGTGAGTGGAGGGCCTAAAATAAGTTGATGGGTGCTGGATGGGGGGGGGCGTGGATACGAAAGCTAGGCCGAAAGATGTACATAGTTCAAAGCCGAACTACGAAAATGTTAAACAAAAAAAGCATTTAATTTATAGTGTCCTAATCTTCCAGATTATAACAGGCTGGGCATTTTCATTTGTTTTCTCAAAACATTAGGCAATTTTGGATAAGTGATCGAACTGTTTCTACATTTTATATTTATGAGAAAAGCCCTTGGTAAATCTGTTCCTTGTCTGTAGTCAGTACAGTCAATGGCTGCCGTAGCTATCAAGTGTACAGCAGATGCAGTGACATTGAGCCCACCTGATTGAAGGGTGCCTCTTTATGCCTCCACGCTCTCGCGCTCTCTGTCTCTTTGCCGTCCCCCCCCCCCCACCCTACCCTCTGTTAGGGAGTCTTGTGCAACACTTTCTGAGGAGCTCTTCTTTTTGAATACCACTTCGGTGCTCAGCAGTGCGCTATGAAGCTTTTACTATCTATGAACAAAACTGGAGCCCTCGAAAGGCAGGTGGTCTCTTTCCAGGGCTGGATTCGCCATATAGAACTGAAAACCATGTCAGTCTGAGGCCCAGGGTCTGCTCCTAGGAGTGATGGATGGAGGGATCATCAGCTATCCAAGCTGGGAAACAACCCACATGTAATGTAGACAATTGTCTTACCTCATCCCTCGAATACTACCTTGCACGGTCAACTTCACCGGCTACACTCACTTGGTACAACATAGACTGACACAGACACATTTTTCAGGGATGCTTTACCTCCTCTCCGGCATTTTTAATATCTAGGGGTCTTAATTGCAAATTACATTTTGTAATCCTTGAACAACTACTGCAGTAATACTATACACCTACTGCAAAATGCTAGACGCTAACGAAGGGCAACAACTTCTGTCTTTCCTATATTTTCTGTGCAGAGGTCTTTGCCATGGTGTAAAGATCTCTGCACTCATAAGTCTACATTGTAGTACGAAATGTGGCAAGGGCAGGGGGGAGGGACTCGAAGATGGGAAATATTTACCACAATGTGGGGGTAGGGAAAAGTAAAGAAGAGGGGTTTAGGAAGGGGCAGTCTACTGTAAATGCCTGCTCATAAAAGAGTAAGCCCATTGTACAAACTATACTTCTAAAGTTACTATAGCCCTAAAGGTTACAAAACAGTTAAACATGTACACCAGCCCAGCCCTGAGTGCTTCCATCCTAATGTGATTGACTGGAAGCACTCAGGCTCACAGTCCAGGATTTACCTGAATGCCCCAAAGCCAGTAAATGTTGAGTGAGGAGGAGGGTGCCCCAGGCAGCTCTAAGTTTACACACACACCCCACTCACCCATTCCTGCACTACCTGCCACAATGAGGCATTTCGGGGAGCGCGCCATCACCAACAAGAGTTGAGTGAGGTATGTGCGTTGCCCAAGAGAGGCCCTGGCTCCTGCACTCTTCCCACACATGTTCACCAGCAGTCCACGCCACATTCAGGGTTAAGAGATTATACCAATCACAGCAAAACCAAAGTGAGGAAGAAAGAGGTGGCTCCTCCGCTGAGGCGGAGCAGCGTCGCCCCACTGCTTTTAGCAGTGGAAATGAAGGTAAAATGAAATGATAATAACTGGACGTTATTATCATTTTATGTCATCCGGCATCTTTGTGGAGCAGTGGGCTGCTCTGATCTCAGCAGGGAAAGGAGTGGTGGCACTCTGTAAAGTGCGCATGAATGTTTGACTGGCCCTCTCGGGCCGGCCAAACAGTCATGAGCACTTTGCATGTTCTCCATGCAGGCTGCATTACAGCCTGCATGGAGAACATGCCCAGGCCCCCATTCCCCATCTGAGCGCCGAACCACGGCACTCAAACCAATCACAACGCTGCGTTGCAGCATTGTGATTGGCTGGGGGAGCCTGTTCATGCTTCCTGCTTCAAGCATGAACAGAAGAGGAAGATGCGAGATGAGGCCATGGTCTGGCAGCAAGGTAAGTCATTTTTTAAGTTAATTTTCCCATCCCACCCCGCCTTACCAGGATACCTGGTAGCAGCCGCCACTGGGGGAAAAGGGTGCTCAACATAAGTTCAGGTTTCCACACAATCCACTCAGCCATACTAGCACTCAAGGCCACAATCAATGATTTGGGGAAGTGTCCTAATGTTGAGGGTGCCCAACACAGGGCCAGGTTCCCGCTCACACTGCATTTACCCATACCAACATTCCAGCCCATAATCAAATACTAGATCCCAAAGGCATCAAAATGGAATGAGGTGAAGTGTGCTCGACAAAGGTCCAGGTTTCCGCACACATTCCACGCAGTCATACAAACACTCCGAGCCAGAGTCAGGGTTTTGGGAGAGAGCACCAACACCAGCAAAAGTGGAGTAAGACAGAGGGTACCCAGTGCATGTGCATGGGGATGTGAACTCACCCACTCTAGCACTATGGGTAACAGTCAGGCATTTGGAGGAGCGTCCCAATGCCATCAAAAGGGGAGTGAGGCGGAGAGTGTCCAACTCAGGTCCATGGTTCCACACACTCAACTCCCCCATATCAGCATTGTGGGCCACAATCAAGGATTGGGGAGCACCCAAACGCCAGCAAAAATAGAGCGAAGCAGGGGGTGCCTGGCAAAGGTCCAGGGTAATATGCACACCCCACTTTTCCACACCAGCACTTTGGGCCATAATCAGAGAACTGGGGGAGGGTTTCAGTACCAGAAAAAATGGGCTTAGGTCGGGATGCTGATCGCAGGTCCAGATTTCTATGCTCACACCCCATTCACCCATACCAGTAATCTGGGCCATAATCAGAGATTTGGGGGTATGCCCCAAAAAGCAGCAAACCTGGAGAGAGACAGGAGCCCAACGCCGCCTACACCCCCCTCTCCCAAGCAAGCACCCGGGTTCACAGCCTTAGATTTTTAATGAGAGCCCAGAAGCAACAGAGTGAAATCGAGGGTATCCCATGCAGGTCCATCTGTCTGCAAACACCTGGCCCAGCCATACCTGCCCTCAGGGCCACAATGGAGTGAGGCAGATGATGTCCTACTCAGGCCCTGGTTGCCCACACACTACACGGACCCATAGTAACACTCTTGGCCATAATCAGAGACTTGAGGGATCACTCCAATGCCAGAAAAAGTGGAATGAGGTTGCGCAAGTCCTACTCATGTCTAGGTACACACATACACCCCAGTCACCCATATGCGCCCTCCATCCATTAATCAGAGATTTGGGGTAGTGCCCCAGTGGCAGTAAAAGTGGATCAAGGTGGAGGGTGCCCAATGCAGGTCCATGTTTATGCGCACACCCCAGTCACCAATATCAGCACACTGGACCACACTCTGTGTTTGGGAGTGCCATAAGGGCAGCAATGGTGCGGTGAGGTGGAGAGAGCCCCAGGCAGGTCCAAGTTTATTCACTTACCCATTCCAGCATCCCTGGCCACATTCAGGAATTAGAGTAGCATCCCAATGCCAGAAAAAGTGGGGGAGAGGGAGGGTGCCCAGCACACACCCAGGACAGGAGGTTGTCACGTAACAAGACACAAGCCTGCACAAGTAGTGCACACACACCACACACACAGCACTTGCTGCCAGCCACTCCAGTCTGCTTTAAAAGTACTAGGCAGCGAAGGCAGCACTAACTGCTTGACAGCCAGGCGCTATACCTCTAATGCGTGACAATGCATTTCAGTGCGGTGAAGCTGAGCACCACACTGAAATGCGTTAGTCTAATGCCTGAAGCGTGATACTTGGCAGGCCTGATGTAAGAGTGAGGGTCTCCCTGTTTCTACTTTCTGGACAGGCATCGAGCAAGTAGACGGCTCCCGTCTGTAAATGGCTGATCTCAATGGAGGCGAGCCTAGAAAATCTAACGGCAAAGTGAAAATAGCAGCAGTTGTTTTGCCCCAGGCAGAAAACCCAGTGTTCCGTTAATCGGTGCGGAAGAAAAAAGCTATTGCCTTTTGCAATATTTGTAGCCCTGTTGCACAGCAGCGTGACTTCTGTGCATCGGATTCATGGCTGAAAATTTAGAAGAAAAATCTATATCGATGTAGCCTGCTTGTGCGAGAGCAGGGAGGGAGACGTCTCAGAGGGAGGGAAGGAGTGCAGCATGGAGGGCATAATGACTTTCACCCCTGACCCCACATCCCCACCATCAAAATTAAAATGTTATTTGCGGCCAGCATGGCCACCCACGCTCACTCCACTGTGCAGCACAGAACCGGGATGAATTAACCAGGGCATACTGTAGTCTGTGGAGAGATGTTCCCATAACAGGAATCATTTTCACAAGCAGGAACAGACCGGGGCTGTGGATAAATGTTCCCAGAGCACTAATAATCATTTCCACAGGCAGGAACAGACAGGGCTGAGGTCTGGTGGTAAAGTTGTGGCTGGGGTACACTCTGGGTGTGTTGGATGTTGTTGTGACAGTGGTGTCTTTGGCAGCAACAGGTGTGTGCATGCCACAGATGTGTGTTTTGCTGTGATGTGGTCTCTGCTGCATCCCTGTACAGTGTGGTATCCATCACTGTACGTGCTGCGCGTCATGACTTATGTGCTTTGTATCACTATGTGCATGCCCTGTACTGTGTGTGACTGTTTTCTGTGCTATGTGTCATTGTGCTTTTGATCTGTGTTTCACTTTATCTGTGCTGTATGCTGCAGTGTCACCCTGTGCATGTTTTATGTTGTGTATGTATTGTGTGACACTGTATCTTTGCTGTGTGTCATTTTGGTTGCGTGCTGTATGTACATCTGATTGACAGCATGTGTTTGACTTGTCTACTTGTGTCTATTTTTGGGTGCTCTCTGAAAGAATGTCTATGGGTACATATGACTGGGTGGGTAACCTGGTGCTCTGTAAGGTCCTCATCTACTATGTACTGTGCTTTGAAAGTTGATGCAATTGAATATGCAATGAGAAATGTGCTGTAAAATTCACCATTTTGGTCTGTCGTTTTCTAAAATTTTCTTGGGGGGACAAATACCCCTATTAGGGGTCGGGCGCGCTCGCTGCGCTCGCCCGATACGCGCCGGACGGGGGCTAGTCTGGCGCTTCCCAACCTGGGAAAAGCAATGGTTTCCCATGGGGTTCGAGGCTCTGACAATAAGTCATTAAACCTTGCCATCCCCTTTATGAGTGCTCTGAAATCCAACAGCATTTTCCAAATTCGCTGTGCTTTTAAAATGGGAAACAGAGCCTCACTGCAAAGGTTAAAATATAAAAATGTTATTGTAAGAAAATGTTCTTGGACAGTATATACTTCCTGCCTGCGCCTTTTCCCCAAAGTCCCGCAGACCTTCCAGCTGCCTCGCTTACACCATATTTGTAATTCCATTCACTTGTTTTATTCTTGTCAGACCCTGCTGGGGGACCATGAGGCAAACAGGGGCTACTGGGCCTGTTTCCCTCTGTTTTCCCGGGGTCCACCTTACTTGGCTCTACAAATTAGGACAAGTACAACCCCTTCAGCACTTGGCTCTCAGTAGAAGCAACAGCAAAAAGTCACAAGCGTCTGAGGGAGGTAGTGCGCGGGTGCTCGAGTTCAGAGTTCAGCCATGACACAGCTCAGCCCTGTGCTTACCTTTACAGAAACAAAAACACTTTAATACATAACACAATGGAATACGACACACTATTCAAACTGGATCCGTTTAGTCTTTCTAGGCGCTATTCAGGCCGCGCTCCATCTTTCCCCACTTTCTCCCTACTCCACTCCCCCTAATCCGGGTTTTCTGTCTAGTCTACGTGCACCTCGCCCGCTATGAGGCATAAGATAGTAGTGTGATTAAAGTGCTGCAATAGCCTGATTCACTCTCAAACAGGTGTGTGCATTTCTCACAGTTCACAGTCTTACAGCTCAGTAAGGGATAGTGCTAATGGACTGGTTCCACTTTCCAGCTCTCAGGCATGCTCACACTCTCGTGGGAGAGGTTGTGTGGCAACAGAGTCCTACTTTCCAGGTTTTCCACCTGTGTCCGGTGGGCCACACTTAATAGTGCGTCAGAAAGAAATGGACACAAACCAATAGTGAGTGTCTCAAAAGACACTAAAGGTTGGCAGACTCCTTCCCTCTCTCCACAGACAGGCTTCCAGGTGCTTCAGAACAGACACAGTTCATCCAGCAAGAGATCCAGACTCCAATGTCGCCAACCCTAGCTGCACAGGCTTTCAGTGGGTACTCTGTGGAACACTCTCTTCCTTGGCCACAGAGAACTAGAAACTGGAACATGTGTGGTAGTGGGGTCCTGGTTGTATACACCAAAGTCAGATAGGGAAAGTGCATCCATTGTCCCCAACTGCTGAACCGGGTTGAGGTGATAACTTTCCAGGTTGTTCTACAAACATAGCCCTTGTGATCCTACTCGCAGTCAGGTAGTCTTCAAACTTGGAGAGTTTATTAATAAAGATACCAAGATGTATGACATTTCTGTACCTGGCTGTCATCATCCAAACTGCAGGAGTAATCAGAGAAACACTGCTTTCACCATCAGAAGAACTAAAAGACATAGTAACGACTTGGGAGTCCTTTGTAGTTAACATCAATAAAAAATACAAAATCGATTACAGGGAGGGAAATGGTACACGCCCAAATTGCGATTATTAAAAAAGCAACTCAATTCATATCTAAGGTCTGCACGAAAAAAGGATCCCCAACTATCACAACAATCTCTTATAACAATAGAAAATTTGAAAAGGGAGCTAAAACGTGAGACCACAGCTGCCAGGCAAAAGTACAAGAAAAAACTGGAGTGCACCATACTCTATGCCAGCAAACAGCGGAACTCTAAAGATTTCTGGGCCATAATTAATTTTATGCTAAATGGCAAACATCGTCAGTTCAACTCGGACATAACAGACCAGATTTGGGGAGAGCATATAGATTCAACATACAACTTCACACAAAAAACATCTGTTGACAATTTATCCGCATCGCCAATAGAGTCTATTTCAACCCCAAGTCCGAGAACAAAGGTAGAAGTGGGGATACCCTCCTGCAAGCCACCTGTTTTGGACCATATAGAAGAATTATGTCAGATTACACCAAAGCAGGTTTTAAGGACTATAAACCATCTGAGAGCAGATGGGGCCCCCAGTCCAAACGGCCTACCAATGCCCTTTTCAGGCAAGATCCTACATTTTGGGCCAGTCACCTATCCCCTTTGTTCAGTAACAGCTTAAGGACAGGGAATATTCCAAATTCTTGGAGGGGCAGTATTCTACAGCCAATCTTTAAATCAGGTACTCGTTCAGACCCCAACAACTACAGGCTGATAGCCCTAATCGATGTTGAGGCCAAGATTTATGCATCCAATCTATTGGCAGACCTAGAGTCTTGGGTCGAGAGTAAAAACTTAATTCCATTGACACAAACAGGCTTCTGGGCCGGTATGGGCACCTTAACAAATTTATCAGCGTTAACTCTCCTTGCGAAAAAGGCAATTGATAACTCCACCACTTTATACACATGTTTTTTAGACCTGAAAGCGGCTTTCGACAAAGTGCCAAGATCTAAACTTTGGGTAAAAATGAAAGCTTGGGGTGCCCCTCCAAATTTATTGGGAGCAATCATACATTTGTATTCGCATACCTGGGTTCAAATAAAAAAAGGAGATGGACGATGCCTAACAAAGAAATTTCAAACATTCAATGGGCTAAAGCAAGGATGCGTTTTGGCCCCTAGCCTATTTAACATATACACCGCTGACCTAGAGCGAGAATTACGCACAACCCAGGGAGATCCACCAAAATTGGGACAAACACCCATAGCGAGTCTGCAATATGCAGACGACATTGTGCTCTTCTTGCAAATCCCGCGCGGCTTACAACGGTTGATTTCTACACTTGCGCTGTACATTTCCAATGCACAACTAACAATAAATCTCAAAAAATCAAACATTCTATGTTTCTCCAGCTCCAGAAAAAAACGACCTAAATTTGTTTGGAGGTTAAATTCTTGCCCCTTAACCCAGGTAGATAAATACAAATACTTGGGGATACTACTAGACCATCATCTAAAGTACAAATACCAGTTAGATCTCGAGAAATCAAAAGCCTAACAACTTCAATTTGCCTTCAAAACAGTACAAAAACATTTAAGTGGAAACTCAACGGGTCACGTGTTAAAGGTCGTAGCAGCAACATTTCTGCCCTCGCTCACATATAGCTCGGAATTGATGACTACGAATTGATGACTACCACGGACTCCACAATGCTAAATCTCACCCAATCAAGATTGTTCAAAAATCTCTTCTCGATTCCGCGACATATTTCACAAGCCTCAATACGTCTGGAATACGGGTTAACAAACCAGATTCCGGCAAGAAAAGGGGCCCTGGCCAAATACTACTGGCGTATGAGGGATGCCGAAGAAAACACACTTGCCCACCTTTGTTGAGAAGAAGTCGAAAAACAGGCTAGGCATTCCAACTCCACATGTAAGTCCCTTAGGCAAGCGCTTCTATCACTAAACCTGGAAGAAGCTTGGCGTTCACCAATGTCTTACAACGCTTTTAAACAGATCACTAAGATAGCTGTTAAACAAGCATCGCTGCAAATGGACAAATGCTTAGTGGCAGGCAAAAGCCACATCTGGATTGTGATGCCAACATATAACCAACTGAAGCAACAACCTTACTTGCAAGAATGTTTTAGGGACCACTACAAGAGGAAATTAAGCCTCCTGAGGCTGGGTTGTTTCATGAGCAAAGACCTTACCCCTAGATGGTTACGGACCTGGCCTACCCCAGTCTGCCGCCTTTGCGAGAAGGGTGATGAGTCGCTACTGCACCTACTATGTATTTGCCCGGCATTACTAAACTTAAGGAAGACGTTGTTGAAACCACACTTAAGAGAAGCTCGAGTCAGGACCTGCAGGGCGGCGGTGATAAAAATGCCTTAGCGGGTCTTCGATACAACTTTCCTGCAAAACGATAAAATTCCTGGCTTTCGCAGCCCAAGAGCTAGAAAAAATACAGCAATGAAAGATGATCTGGGCTTCATGGCTTCACCGTGGCTGGTTTTGGACTCTCTTTTATTCTCTTAATAGTCAATGCATCTGCGCTTGCCGATGCGGTCCCCCTCTGTGCGTCTCTCTCTGCTACTGTGCAGGGAGCTACTGGCATGGGAGGGTCAGACGAAGCCTGTGGGGCTCGGAGTGTGAGAGAGGGAGAGGGTGTGCGGACATCATGCAGGACAGCTTCCCCTAACTGTAAGCAGCTATCAAGTGCTGCAAATTCATAATGTAGCATTATGGGGTTTTTTTGCGTTACGTGTTTTCTAAAAACGTTGGTAAAATTTTGCCTTCTAATGAAGTTCAAAGGGATTTGATTTTTTTAAATTGTAAATGCGTGAAGAGCGGGCAAGGAGCGGGAGGGGTTCTGGGGCGTGGGGCGGCAACAGAGGGATATGAGAAAATAGGCTATTGTTTTGCACTTGTAGAATGCAGAGGAATGAGCAATAAAAAGTAATGAAGTACAAACATTTGTTTTTTCAATATTATATGTTTTTAGTAACACAGGTGGCGTGCTACGCCGCATATGAAAAATTTACAATATTGAAAAAACAATCTCTATTTTCTCAATATTGTACGTTTTTCTTTAGCAGCGCATCACAGAGTGCGGTATCCCTGAAGTGGACGCTGCGCAGTACAGAAATGCTAAATATAAATTAATAAAGTGAGCGCAGTGCCCCTGGCGGACGCCACGCTCATTAAATAAAAAACATACAATTTTGAGCACATAGCACTGCAGCCGCCATTATCCTCATCAGTGTACATGTTAAAAATAGTGCTCACTCACCATATAAAGCCCACCGTGTAACGCTGCAAGCAAACAATGTAGTCCGGATGGGCCGTCCAAAAGGAGACAGGGCGGTAACAAAGAAGCCATATTTTGAATCACAAGCCAGTGTTTAGCATAAACGATGATGCCAGCCAATAAGATTGATGCGCGGGGCTTCAACTCCACTTCTGAAATCTCCTCGATTACAATCAGCCTCGCAGAGTGAGCAACGCATGCGCGCTGCAACACAGGTCTGCGAGACCTAAAAATGAATGATCTATTGGCCTATAGATGGCTGAGGGTAAATCATCTGAAAGAACAAGGGTGGCACAGGATCATTTAGGTTATCATAGGCAATTAGATGTCTTTCAGTCTTTCTCCACCTCCTAGGATGGAGACTACCTTAAAAGACATAACTGATGATATCACAGAGGTAGCCGATGGACACCTGGCTCTTGGTGTTGATATGCCAGATACTGGCATTCAACACAGTAGAGCACATCATTCTGGTAGACAGGTTAGAACTAGTAGCTGAGATTTGTGAATCTGAAAAAATGTGTTCCAGTCAATTCTGGTCAACCATCTCTTTTCCATAAGCTCCCAAATAATGTTGTCTCTGACAGATACCAGATGATTCAGAACTATGCTAATGATATCCTGATTGCGTTGACCAGAGAATCTCCCCAAACCAACTAAGGGAAAACCAGGTATAGATTCACTTAGGCGCAGAGATATGCAACTGGCTGAAAATAAACCTACAGCAGACCAACAGCCGAAAGACAGAGATTATGGTTCTGTGCATCCCACCTTTATTTAGGAGTCCTACACTGTTTCCAATTATTCTCCCATTGCTAGGATAATTTCCAGAGCCCCTAACAAAAGTACACACCTTAATGGTTACAATGTATTGTACTCTCATGACGTTGCAAATTAATTTAGGTCTTAGCAGCATCTTTTTCTCAATATCAGTACGAAAATAACACACACATTGCAATCGTTCTGTGAGGTTTTGTGACTGAAGCATTCGTCAACTTCAGGCTATGCTACTTTTAGGTCTATGCTGGGAGTGTACATTAGTGGTACAAACCACAATTGGTCCCAACAGGAATATTTTTCTCTATTACCCAAAGATTAATAACTAACACTCAAAAATACAAGAAATGTCATAGCTTTTTCATAAATTAAATAATTAATACATGTTTATGCATATATTTTATACACAATGAATTGCTCAATGATGAATAAGGAGAAGTAAAGTGATTAGAAAAAGTGCTTGTGAAGAGATGAGAAAAGAAGCAAAAGTTGAGTGCTGATATACAATATATACAACCAAAATACACCGATTCATACACAAAAAAGCCTGACAGGAACTCCCTTGTAGTGCTATCATCCACAGTCTTAAGAGATACCCTCTAGTTTTAGAGGTAAAAAAAGTTGTTGACGTAGATAGTTGGTATCGGTGGTTTCGGAGAGGAAGGGAAGGAGTCTGATCCTCTGGGTTCGGCCGGAGAGGAAGGATTGTATCCAGTCAAGGGCGGTTCCTTGTTTACCCGCGGTGTGATGTCTGGCTGCGAGTGTGCGATGTGAAACTGTGTCGAAGGCTGCGGAGAGGTCCAGAAGGATGAGAGCTGCGGTGTGTCCCTGGTCGAGTAGCATGCAGAGGTCGTCGGTGGCGGCAAGAAGGTGGTCTCGGTGGTGTGGTTGCTGCGGAATCCGACAAGGAGGCGTCCAGGATGGAGTTCTCTTAGATGAAGGTGGTCAGTTGGGCTTTTACGAGTCTCTCAGTGGCTTTGGCAGCGAAGGGGTGGAGAGAGATGGGCTGGTAGTTTTTTCAGGTCTCTGGTGTCGGCCATTGGTTTTTTGAGGAGGGATTTAATCTCTGCTTGCTTCCAGGCTTCCGGGAAGATTCCGGACCTGGAGGCAGCGTTGATAGTCCGTCCTAGTTCGGGTGCGATGGTAGCGGCTACCCTGTGGAATATGTGCGGTGGGCAGGGGTCTGATGGGGCTCCTGAGTGGGTTTTCTTCATGGTCGCGGTGATGTGTTCTATGGTGGCGGAATTCCAGGTCATGATGGATGGCTTATCAGCGGCGAGGGGGGGGGGGTGTGGCATCAGGCGTCTGTTCGTTGAAGTTATCGTAGAGAAACTTGAACTTCAGATGGAAGTAGGAGCTGTGCTTGTCGCAGACTTCTTGGGAGGGTGTGATGTCTGTGGCTTCAGTGGGTGGTTTTGCGAACTGCTGTATGATGTTGAACAGATCCTTGGCGTTGGTTGCGTTGGTCTGGACTTTGTCTCTTATGAAGGTTCATTTGGTGTCTCTTATGTGCTGGTGGTGTTCCTTCAGGGCGCTCCTGTGATTGCTCTCTGCTTCCGTGGTTTTCTGGTTTTGCCAGGTTTTCTCTAGGCGTCTGGCTTCTTGGAGTACAGTGGAGAACCAGACGGCCTTCGGGGGCGTTGTCTGGCAGGGTGGCGGAGGGGTGTGAGCTTGTTGGCACAGCAGGAGATCCAGTGGTGAGATTCCTTGGCTGCAGAGTTGGTGTCGGTCGTGGCGCTAGGGGGTCTTGGAGGAGGGTGCCGTTTAGGTGCTCCTCTGCGTTCTTGCTCCCGTTCCTTCATGGCGGGCAGGCTTGGGTGCGGTGGTGGTGTTGAAGGTGAAATGGACGCAGTGGCCGTCCGTCCAGAGGGGCTGACTGGTGTGGCTGAAGTGGATGTTGGTCCCACCGGCAAAGATTGGCTCGAGAGTGTGTCCAGCCTTGTGCTTGGGCGTGTTGACCAGCTTCTTCAGTCCGAGGTTGGCGAGGAGATTGGTGGAGTCAGGGTCATTGCGGTTGTCGAGGTGGAAATTCAGGTCCCCGAGTAGGATGTAGGCCGTGGAAGTGATGGCGTGGGGTGTGGCGAATTCGGCGATGGTAGTTGCGGACTGGGTGCGAGGTCCCAGTTGTCTGTAGATGAGGGTGCCGCATAGTGTAGTCCTGGAGCTGTTCTGGATCTGGAAGTGGAGGTGTTCTGTGTTGGAGTGGAGGTTACTAGTGCTGGAGGGGGGTCTTGTGTGTGATGGCGAGTCCTCTACCTGGGCGGTGGGGCTGGTCCTTTCTCTGGATCTTGTAGTCGTCGGGAATGGCGATGTCGGGCCGGAGAAGGCATTGGTCCAGGTTTCTGTGAACATCGAGAGGGTGTCGATCAAGACCCAGATCCCTACGGCGAGTCGGTGGAGGGAGCGCACTTTGAGGAGGATGCACGTTAGGGTTTCGGCGGTGCATGCATCATGCAGGCCTTTGACGGTTGAGATGGTTTTGTTGACAGTGAAGGAATTGCGGCAGAGTCTACATGAGAACTGTCCATGGGTGGTGATGGGCGAGGATCTTTTACACTCAGTGAGTCTTATCGTCGGGGTTTCGGAGATTCAGGGTTCTTGGCGCTGCCCGCAGTCGTGTCGCGGGCAGGCGCAGACGGGCTTGCCTTAGGCGCGCCGCCATTATGTAGGGGGGGGGGAGGGACGTATAGCTGGGAGGTGGGAGCGGGGTGGTCAGGGGGAGGGGTCCCGGGTGAAAGCGGCAGCGGGAATGGGGGAAACAGCAGGAAAACAAGTGGAAAAAGGGGAAAAACGAGCAACGACAGTGAGGTACAATACCAAAATATAAAGAGTAGTCAGGCACAAAACGTAGGGAATATGGGGGCAAAAAACGAACAGCAACAGTGAGGCACAATACCAAAGTATAAACACCAGACAGGCCCATAACGTATGGAAAATGGGGGAGGGGGACGTACAGCAACAGTGAGGTACAATACCAAAGTATAAGCAGGCACAATACAGTTACATTAAGAGGCACAGAGAGGAGAAACAAAAGAAAAGGACGGAATCAGGGTAGATTCGAACCCTTCAACAGTGGGGCTGGCAGGCAACGCAGGGGAGAGTGCGATTCTGGGACCGAAGTCGGAGGTTTCACTCCTAGTTTGATCACAGCAGCCTTCCGAGAATGAGGGAAATTACCAGGTTTTGTTTTCCATTTAAATGAGGAGGAAATAGAGTTAAGCCACCACATTAAGTTATCTTTTAGTAATATAGCTTGAAGATTATCTGGGCCAGCTGCTCCTGTGAGACGTAATAGTTTCATAGCATTTTCAATTATGTTTATGGAAAAGAGATTTACTGATAAATTATTTGTATTGTATGCATATTGAAAAGACTGTATAGCATTACGTCCATAAACATCACCCAAATAAACTACCCAATCCTCCTCAGAAATTATATTTATTAGATGAGGTTTATTATTAGAGCAACCCTTTCTAACAAGGTTCAAAAATGTATTTGGGTCCTGTGAGGATTGGGCTTCAGCCATGAGGGCCCAACGTTTACGCATGTAAAGATTTTTTTTTCTCTTCAGAATTATTTATAAACATTAAAATGTGAAATATATATTTTTTCCTGGCGCCCCCCTTTTAGGTCTGGTGTTAGCCAAGACTTTATCATTTTATTAAAATTCTATGTATCAAATACTTATAGGGGCATGCAGTCAGCCCACTTCATGTGTTGGTCTGTTAGTGTATCATGCACATTTTTGTTCCACCCTCTACAACACTGAGCAATGGTCAGTAGTCCAGCCTACTTCAGCCATTAGCTATCTTCACTGTGAGTTTTCTTTCATAAGGAACACATCCACACACAAAATAGTTCCCAAGTACCAGGTACCATTATGGAAATGTGTGCTTTTTGAAACCAATTTTTTTTTGTTGCTTTTAGCTAGTATTTTTGATTGATGAATACCATGAAAAAACAAACCAAACATTGACAAATTGAAAAGGCTAGCACCCAACACTAGATCGACTGACTTTGCAAATGTTTGTTTGAGTATGTTTCTTTTCTTTCTTACTTTATTCTTTTCAATTTAACAAGCTCTATCAAAGCAGACGATCTTGTGGCAACCTTTTGCAGAATTAACCTTATATAGGCAAGGATCCTTAAGATTAAACACCTACACACAGTCAACAACATATTGAATTAAAATATGATACTGTAAAACAATATATCCTTTTAATTTAGAATCCAAAGTCGCACCTCTGATTCGCCGACCTCGCCCTGGCAGAGGTCCCCCCCCATCCGCAGAAACAGAACAGGCGAAAGAGCCTTTTGCCGCATCGCAGCCAAGACCTGGAACGAGCTCCCTGTGAACCTCAGACGCTCCCCTACCCTGCACACGTTCAGGAAGGACCTCAAGACCTGGCTCTTCAACTGATCCGGAGCTGCCCCCCCCCCCCAGCGCCTTGAGACCATCACGGGTGAGTAGCGCGCTATACAAAACCCCGATTGATTAATTGAATTATCAAAAAAGGTGATTTTTCTTTCTATTAAACAAACAAACATGTAAACATCCCATCATTACAATTATATGACACATTATACATCGTTTGTAGTACAGGTCGGGGGTACAGTGTTACATGTCATATTCATGGGGTAAGTGCCCATCCCTTCTTCAGTTGTTTACTATGTTGTACCATTAGTTCCCTTCAGCCGTGTCTATTTGTGTCAAGGATCTATACTTGTCCCATGTGTTCCATATCTTCTCCCATTTTTGGGGCATCCCCATCTCTGATAGACAGATTTCTTAGCTAGGCAGCAGCTGTTGAGGTCTCGCTTCCAAGCATCGAGCGTCCCGATTTCTTGCGCACCCCATAGTCTAGTTGTTTTGAATTGTGGCTCTCCTGCATCACTGCCAGGGAACACTGTTCCCTGGCACAGCCAGTGGTCCACCGCCCCTATGACTTTAACGGTCGTAATACAGCTGACAAAGGACCATCTGTGCGAGTCTGTCGGTCGCAAGATCAGTGACTAGTAGTACCATTACACATATAAATGTCTTAGAAGTTTCCATCCCCTGAACCAAAGCGGTAGAGACATATAAGTCTACACTTAAGTGTAAATCTGCACTGAAATGGTGAGTAGCGAAAAAGTGTAGATTCAAACCTAGGTGCAGGACTATATTAACATGTGAGCAAATCTACATACATAAATGTAATAGGGCCCTACAATTGCAAATCTGAGATGAATGCATACTTCTCACCGTCACACCTCTTTACATTCCTGAGAAATTGGACAAGATGTGGGTGTAAAGCCTCCTCAGCCTGCACAAGATGTGATTTGGATCCTGAGACTCTGAAAGCTATGATGTGCTGCTGCCCCCATTTAGAAAAATTTTGGAAGCAAGATTTTAGCATCCCATCAGAATATCCTGGGCCAGAACTGAACCAGGCATTAGGATGGCTTTTCGTGCGGTCGCCTCAGGGCCCACTGTGGCTCTCCCCTATGTCAGCCTAACTGCACACGTTGTAGGCTGCGTTACTTTGCACATGCTAAGTAATAACATGCTTATTTTTTGTGCTACAATATAATTTTAGAAATACACTGCACACATTTTTGTTATTCGGTACATCTCCCTGAAGCTTGGTTTGGACATTTTGTACAAGGTCAAACAACTTAGTGCCTTGTTTTTCTCTGTGGTTGGTCACTAACACATACTAAAATTTAGAAATAACACAGAGACACAGCTGCTGTTTTCTAACATGGCACTTCTTACCATAGAAGCAGAGACTTGCCGTTTTGAAAACAGGGAGGAATATTCCTAGAAGAGAAAAGGCTCCGAGACGAGCTAGCCAGCTCAGCGCAATCTGAGATGCAGACCAGCTAGCGGCAAATGCCAGGTATGGGGCCCAGTACTAACCCCATAGATCACTGCTATGTCACTGTGCTTACGAGGTTAGGCTAAGCTTAGGCAGATATATCATTTGCCATGATAGGGCTTTTGATTGTATATGGTTTACTGGTAATACTAACTACACTGCTCAGTTGCATATGTTTTCTAATTGCAGCACAGTTGCTTCATGATAGAGCACCAAAGTTTCAATAAATATTGTAAAGTTCCTTGTGCCTCTTTTCTGTTTATTATGGACATGCATGAATGAAAGAACAAAAGGTGATGATCTGTTAACACAGTTCCCTGAGGGGACTAATGTGTTGTGTTGTGGGGTGCCAACTTACATATTACTCTGAGAATGTTTGAAGGGAGGTAAGGCACTATGAGGTAGGCAGGGTTTGGGCCCACCGGTGCTGATGTGGTATGGTGACTCAGTCCCTACACACTGACATTTTGTGATCCCAAGCATAGTTCTGTTTCCAAACAGAATCCCTGCAACAGGCTCTGAAAGGGGACATAGTGGATGTCATGCATAAAACATAATCGTTTAATGTTTTTAAGGTCCCTGGTTTCAAAATCTATTACAGACCAGTACTAGAAATCAGAGGAGTTTCCTAAAGTAAAGAAATAGGAGAATGAGAATTAAATATATTAAGCATTAAGACGATAGCTTTTTCAATATGCAGATGGACTTACTTGAACATGTTCATATGATCTGAGGTACATTTAATTGAAAATCTGATGGGTTGAGGACATAGGCTAGGCTGTCAAAGGGGAAGGTCAAAGGACAAGAATGCTGTGAATGTCCTGTTTACATCAGTTAGTGGATCAATCAATCAATCGGGAGGTTTATAAAAACGCGCTACTCAGCTGTGAGGGTCTCAAGGCGCTGGGGGCGGATTAGTCGAAGAGCCAGGTCTTGAGGTCCTTCCTGAACGTGTGCAGGGTCGGGGAGAGTCTGATGTTCATGGGGAGCTCGTTCCAGGTCTTGGCTGCAATGTAGGAGAAAGCTCTCCTGCCTGCCCTGTTCCTGCGGATGTGAGGGACTTTTGCCAGGGCGAGGTCGGCAGAGCGGATGTTCCTCTTGGGTACGCGGAAGGAGACTCTCTTAGTGAGGTATTTGGGTCGGATGTTGTTGAGGGATTTGTAGGTGGGGATGAGGAGCTTGAAAGTGACCCTCTTCTCGACATGGAGCCAGTGGAGGTCTCATAGGTGTTGGGTCATGTGCTCGTGGTGTAGCGTGGCGTGGTGTTCCGAGGACGAGTCTGGCTGCGGCGTTCTGGATGGTTTGGAGTTTGTGTAGAAGAGTTCTGTTGATTCTGGCCTTTAGGGTGTTGTCGTAGTCCGGTCTGCTGGTTATGAGCGCGTGGGTGACAATGATAAAGCATGTCACCCTTGGTTGGGTGGACTTGGCGTCCTTTGACTTGGGTAATCAGATAGGGCTTCGCGTAGCAATCTGATAGTACACTAGTGGGAAGATTACAAGAGGCTATGAATTCCTGTTCTGGATTCAAGTAGGGTTTGGCTAAAACTCCCGAGCGCACAGTTGGTTTCAGATATTTTATTTCTATAGTCATAGCACAGCACAAGGCTAATTTAAAAGCAACAATTCATTATATAAAATACAATGCAAAAGCTCTTCCTACTTATTGCGGTCCATGTTCTACCGCAATTAAGAAGTAAAACAAAGAGGTGCATACAAAGGGTTAATTAACGTAATTCGACTCGGTGTATTAGTGGCTCCAGGGGTTGCTCTCTGCTGATATTTTATATCAATCGTAGTCAACGAGATGTTGCGACAACGGTGTTAATTTGTGTCAAATACAGTCAGCAGTTTCTCATCCATAAATGTAGCAGATCTGGTTGTCTGTTGTGAGAGCTCACTTCTGAGGCAGAAAATCAATTCCTACGACAAGTGTGGACTCCTCAAAGATCTCCAGGGTCACGGAGCCAACTCTTACCTTGTGTGAAGAACCAGAGCAAAGACACAAAATATGCAGGGCAGACTCCTGCTTGTAGTTCCAGAGTATACAGCTTTTTTGCCAGGAGTGCCTCGGTCCAGAGCAGCATAAATCCAATAATGGGTAACAAGCCAAAAGGATGTTTCATTCATTTCAATGGGAAAGTCGCCCCTAAGCAAGACTCTCTGTAAGAGTGAGCACACAAGTCATCACTCTCCAAGCATATGATCGCTCACTCAGTGCAGAGTTGTCCTCTGTGCATGAGAGGACCCTAAGAGACCTGTTCACAACAGAGTGGCATACAGCACAACTCATTGTTACATTTTTCTCTTTAATATTTAAGAATTCTCATGCAGGTTTTAGATACACATACCATGAAGTGGCTGTGTCATCTCTCTCTAGTATAATTTCCCTGCATTTGTACGGCCAGATTTACTAAGGGATTGCTTTGCTCTTGCGTCACGCAAGGCAATGCAAGACTTTAAGTGGGATTTACTAAGCCACGCAAAGCCCTCTTGCGTGGCTATGTGTGGTTTAGTAAATCTACGGTAACGCAATACTGTGCATTTCACTGCCTTGCGTTACTTTGAGGGTGGGAGGCATTCTATTGGTGGTGTGGCGTTCCCTTGCATTCACCCATGGATTTTGGGTCATTACCAGGTTTACATTGAGTTGTAGACCTGGGAATGCTTCAAACAGTACCCCAGCAGACGCAGGCGTAATGAGGAGAAATATCTTTTTTTCCTCTTGTTACTTCCTTTTTCCATCTGTGATGCATTCAGCAAAAAGGGACTTCAAGGACTGTTTTGTGCAGGAAGTTGGCCCTTGCTGCACAATACCAATCCTACCTGTAACGAAGGCACCCTCGCACCATGACGCAAGGGTGCCACTGCTGGCACTAGGCATCACACAGAGTGCCAGCTCAAGGAGGCAGCAGAAATGCATCATATCTTTGTAAATATGGCGCACAGCTGATGTCTCTCTCTCTCATGGTACCCAGTACAGCAAGTGGCTTTACTGCGGTGCGTAGAATGAAATGTTAGTAAATCTGCCCCATGGTCTTTTATTGATGAGGCTAAATCTCTTTTTAAGCTACGATAAAGTTTCAAATATGAAGCTTGCTGTGACAGAACTTCTACTGTGCGACCATACTCTAACCCTATCTAGGCCTTTGAGTGAAATGGAGTTTGGTAGTCCAAATAGAATGAAGGGCGAAGAATGAACAGCGAAGCCATGCGAGCATGCATTTCGCAGTATAGTCAAGAGATGGTGGTGAAAGCTACCTCGCTTGTCGAAAAGTACACCAAGATATGTATAAGTGGACAACTTGCTCAATTTTTGGGGGATTTTTCTATCACAGGCCAGGCTTCTTTCTTATTCATCCGATACCTATCGCTTTGGTTTTATTTAAATGTATTCCCATATAGTTATGTGAACGATAAAGTTCTAGGGTGGAGATCAGCCTCTGAAGCATGAATCATGCTCTATTCAGTAAGAACAAATTACTGACATACTCTGATGATATAATGAGTTGGCCGTCTACTTTTTAAGGATGCAAAATGATGCAATTAAGACTACCACTCAGGTCGGCAATATACAGATTAAATAAAAGGGACACAGCTTGAGGCCACCCCTTGCATATACTCTAGCAGAGACTGTGTTGCCAGTGCCCACTTTTACTTTCACCCACATTTGTACAAAACAGCTGTATTGCACACAGGGGTAGGCACGGGATACCACACTGACCTAACTGATGTCATTAAAGTTGACAAAGTAAGCAAATATGAATGTGTCAGTCTATAGAGTTGTTACTGCAATTATGAGAGAGACAAAATATAGTCTAATGTGACTGTAGCCAACTGGAATTCCATCTTATTAAAGGGGTTGAACTGAAGAGTGGATGCATAGCCTGCCAGTCAGTTCTTTTAGTAATCTTTGTTGGGAAAAAACATTTTTCCACATATAGTACAGCTATGAGCCTATTATTTGCTGGGTTTTAGATTTGGCCCATCTTTAAAGGAATGTAGACACTGAGGACCCAATTAAAAAACTGCATTTGGGGGGGGGGGGGTCCTGTTATTCATCTTTTATTGATTGGACTTTGCAATACAGATAAAAATGTGTCATGATGCTTGGTGGTGTTCTCCTGACTGTGGGGAGCCACGTCTTTCATTTTGCTTACCTACTCAATAAAAACTTGTTGTGAAAAAAAAACTGCATTTTGTAGTATTGTATTGTATTGTAATTGCATTTATAAAGTGCTTACTACCCCTGACAAGGCATTAAAGCACTTTTTCTGCGAGTAGCACACTACTCCGGAACCATGTAGAATTAGTGGTGAACTAGTATAGTGAAATATGAAAGAAATGTGAGTGGTGGATATGTTAGTCAGCTATTTGCATTGAGAAGTCTAGTAGAGGGATAGAACAGGACAATAGGTGAGGAAGTACGTAAAGTACTGCAGTACTACTACGTACTACAAAATGTAATTCACAAACCTATGATTGCAAATTGCCACCTCAACCTCTTCTATCTTTTCTATGCGAAGGGCCTCCCACTTGTAAATTTACTACTTAGTAATAAAGGTGGAGTGGCTTGGAAATAGGAATACATATTACTAAATGGGAGGGGTCTGGAGAGGAGTAATTGGGGATTTATGAAAGGCTACGGAGGGGTTTATGAAAGGACTGACATCAACGCACAAAAATCTAAGCCCATTGCTATTCACAAACAGTACTCTAAAGTTACTACAGCCAAATAGGACCCAAAACAGTAGGAAATGCACTTCAGCTTAGACATGCAGTAAGTCCAGCACCATGCATGGCCAACCACTGCTACTGCAACCAGGGCTGGACTCAGTACCGAAACTAGCCCTGGCGAACTGCTTGGCCGGACCCCGCTGGGTAGTCTAGGGGGTGCTTCCGAACTATTTGTTAGGGCCGGTTTCAGCTGATTTTGTTGCAGGGGGCTGATATTTCCGACAAAAACAGCCCCCTAGGAGCTCAAAACCGGCCCCCCTTTCTAGTGGCCCACCGGGGAAACGCCCTGACTGCAACCCCTCCAGTAGAAAATAATAGAGGCAGAGAGTTGATATAGAACCCCATGGAAAATAATGTTAAAATATACATTATATATAAATACTATATATATATATATATATATATATATATATATATATATATATATATATATATATATATATGTCGTGCAGCCGCCGCTGCACTCCGCTCTGACCCCTCCTCTCACAACAGTGGTCCGTACCGGGCAGCAAGCCCATCAATTTCAAGCAGTCACACTCACGTCCTCTCAATGCCGGGACAGCGTGAAGTACGGACACCAAAATAGCGTGTTCACAGTTTGTTTAATCAGCAATGGCAGAAACAAAACAATGTCTCTCGACGCGTTTCGGGGCTCCTCCCCTTGGTCACGAGTAGTAGAAAGAGTGATAGGAGCAAACAAATTATAGTGAGAATCACATGGTGTGTGAAAAAATAAACATAAACAAAATACTAGCGCGTTATATCGACACGAAATAATAGAATCAAAATATAATAGGGTAGCCTAGGGACAATGCAACAGTTACCCTTCTGACATGAGACATAAATCCGTAAACAGTTAAATTGCGCTTTTGAATTCAGATTACGTGAAATTGAAAGCGGAGCGTGATTACACGGCACATACTTACCTTGAACACGTGCCGGATCAGCTAAATGAATGGCAGCCGAAAGGAGAGAGAAATGGGCAAAAGCAGCCAGTGACATGTTCCAGGACTGCAGCAAAATAACGAGTATATCTGGCACAGTGAATGCCAATACTTCAAAATCCCCAAAGAGGGTCGGTCTTATGGGACAAACTATGGAGAGCTCTAAAACTTGAACAAAACAAGTGGTGGGAAGCAACTACCTTGCAAAAATATGTGGATGTATCTAGAATTCCTCGGGGGCTACGGATCTTCCTAACCCCAACTTTCCAAAATACTGACCCTGAATTGATTACACGGTGGGCAGCTAATAACCACGAATGCTCACTGAATATGCTGCGGATGTTAGTTGAATTTGCCTCCAAAGATACTGACAGACTGAAGTTGGAGATTGAAGCCCTAACCAAAGAACTCAAAGATATGTGCACTGAAGAGGAATTCAAATTAGAGATGGATAAAATCGAAACCAACTTGGATAAAATTGAAATTGATATCAGAAATAGGAAACAAAGCAAATTCCAGAGAGACCTGGTTGATTACCAGCGTGGGCAGATACTAACATTTGCTAAAAAATATAACAAGATGATAGCGGCAATGCAATCACAGTCTAAGCCCAGTGAACAAGTAGAGGAATTAGTTAGCACATCGGAAAATATATCTGAGGATGGCTTACAGTCAATGACCAGTGGTAGTGACATTTCCACCGGAAGCAACTTTACAGGAGTAAAAACCAATGTTTTAATGGAATTTTCAATGTTGATGCAAGACAACCAACAAGTGTATCGAGGGCGTGGAAGAGGCAACAGAGGAGGAAAAGGCAAAAATACATCTGCAGGAGGAAATCTTGGAAGCCCAGTGGGAAAACGAACAAGGGGCCAAATGAAAATGAAATGATGGAGAGGAAAACTGTAAGCAATCTGTCAGATCGTATTCTGACCAACACTGAGGTAGAGTTACTATCTTTGGGACTGACATTTTGTCCATCCAAGATTTTTAATCATACCCAGAGTAAGATTGACTTGTTTTTCTTCACAAGAAAATTAAAAATAAGAAAGTGGTATGCGACTAAAGTAGGAATAGGTAACGCTACTACCAGAGATCAACCACATCATTTGAGTATTTCTGAAGTCAATTTGGCACACTCCCTTAATGTACTTAGTGGAGAATGGGAGGAGAACCATGACCCGTATCAAGATCTTGTCACTGCGAATGTATCGTTGGAAATGAGTTCGAAAACTAATTTCAAACCGAAATCAATATTCTTACCCCAAATTCGTAATGATACCATTGAGGTTTTTGAAAAATGTATGACGAATGAATTGAACAAGATTGAGAACAAGAAATATCACTAAAAATGGAGAAATGTCACCCAAGTACAGTTAAAATCACTTGAAAATCTGAGAAAAGATCACACCATCGTAATTAAAAATAGTGACAAAGGTGGTTACATTGTGATTCAGTCTAGGGAGAACTACATAGCAGAAGGTTTAAGACAATTGTCTGATACAAACAGCTATTGTAGGAGTAATCGGATGGAGTACGAAAATTCGATTAAATTGTTCCACATACAACTCATGGAATGGAAAATTAAAGGGCTACTTGAGGAGGAGGAATACAGATTTTTATTTTGTAAATTTCCCAAATTACCAGCTTTATACCTCCTCCCCAAGATTCATAAGAGCATGACACATCCCCCGGGCAGACCCATTGTGTCTTCCACTGGTAGCTGTTTTGAATGTACTTCTCAATATGTAGACTATTTTTTGCAGACCTTTGTCCACCAGTTACCATCCTATGTTAAATACTCAGGGGATTTCTTGAAAAAGATTGAGACTGTGAAGTGGGATGATGAATTTTCCCTTCTCTCACTTGATGTGACAAGTTTGTACACCTCGATCCCTCATCAATTGGGACTTGATGCTTGTATGCACTTTCTATCTAGAAGATCTGTGTCGTACTTATACCACACTAAAATGTTAATTACCATGATGGAGCTATGTCTCAAACAGAATTATTTTCTGTTTGACAGTAAGATCTATAAGCAGACTCTTGGTACCTCTATGGGGACTTGCTTTGCTCCTAGCTTTGCGGGTCTCTATATGGGGTACTGGGAGGAAACAGTGACATACAAGTCACCTATGTATCGCAAACACGTCATTAAGTGGATGCGGTACATAGATGACGTACTGGTAGTGTGGAGGGGGACAGAAGAAGAGGCAAACATGTTTGTGAGTGAACTCAATCTCAATGATTTCAATTTAAATTTCACCAGCAATTGGTCGAAAGACAGCTTAGAATTTCTAGATCTATATGTCAAAGTGGAGAATAAGAAATTGGAAACAATTATGTTCAGGAAAAAAACTGCAGGGAACAGTATACTCCATGCGCGTAGCTGTCATCCCAATTCCCTAATTAGGAGTATTCCAATGGGAGAACTCTTAAGAGCGAAGCGGAATTGCAGTACAGAGGAGACTTTCTTGTTAGAACAACAAAACATGATTGAGAGATTTTCTGAGCGAGGCTATTCCACCAAAATAATTGCTGATGCCCAGAAAGCAGTAGATAAACACTCAAGGGAGTCATTACTGCGGCCAACAGTAAATGAGTCAATGGATGTGAATGATAACAAGACACGGTTCATTACTACCTATAGTAGCCAAGCCGGTTTACTTAGGAAAAGTCTTAACAAATTTTGGCCTTTACTGTTAAATGATTCTGATTTGGCTGAATATATCAATGACTCCCCCCAAATCTCTTTCAGGAAAGCTAGGTCCCTAAAAGATCAGTTATGTACAGCCGTAATTCCGAAAAAACCTAGAATGACTGGGGTTGAAGGCTTTTTTACCTGCAGAAATTGCAAGGCTTGCAAAAATAGCCGCAATTTGAAAAAAGTACGACTCTCACCCTCATCCAAAATTCTAGTTATTAAAGAACACACTTCATGTACCAGTGACCATGCTGTCTATGCGCTATTCTGTCCATGTAACAAAGCCTACATAGGCAGTACCATTAAGCCAGCCAAATTGAGAGTGCTTGAGCACTTACGTGCTATTACTAACATGGATAAATCCTACCCTATATCACGACATTTTCATAGTCATCACAACCAGAATGCAAACTTATTAAGTTTGTGTGTTATGTACTGTGAAATTTGATGAGAGGGGCGGCAATCGTGTACAGAATTTGCGAAGACTAGAATCAAGAATGATTATTCAATATAGAACCATGGTCCCAGATGGTCATAATTGCGATGAAGAGATGGAAGTGCACTTAGGATGATGCACCTGAAGGAATACAGGTTTTATTGAGCTTTCTGTAGTCTATGTCTAGTAGGAGAACTGTTTGGGGAATGTAGGAATCGTCAATATGTATTTAAGATGCATTGCCCTTACTTGTTTTTAACTTCTAGTGTCCTTTACATGAGTTGAGAAGGGTACAAGGAATTTTTTTATGAATCACTGGTCATTATTATTATCATTATTATTTTTATTATTAATTTTTCTTTCTTTTTCCAGGGACAGCTTATATGAGACCTTTTTGTCTGAATGGGAGGACCAGCTTTAAGATAGAAAATAATGAGCAGATTTGGAACTGAATACTTATTGACCTGCACGTATGAATAGATAAGCCCACTTGGGCGGTATTTGCTGAAATTTTTTCATATTGAGACCACAATACATTTGTGACAGCCCACAGGGGCGAGTGATTTATTGAGGTTGATATTTCAAGCATATTGGTTCAACATGCTTTAATATATATTTGTTAAACTGAATTCAGGGTTGTGTTTGCCCACATGGGCGGCGACCTCCTTTAGGTATTATGGTTGAATTCACAATAAGCTATGAGCAATATTCAGGTCAATTACACTGTTTTGTATGATGCATATGATAATCTAAGTCTGTTGTTTATGTCTTGGACCCGATGATGGCCTTAAAAAGATATATTGATGATTGATTGCACATCATGAAGACTGGTTGAATTATAACTGCTCCATGTCAATATGTAATTTTATTATTGCATTGTCCCTAGGCTACCCTATTATATTTTGATTCTATTATTTCGTGTCGATATAACGCGCTAGTATTTTGTTTATGTTTATTTTTTCACACACCATGTGATTCTCACTATAATTTGTTTGCTCCTATCACTCTTTCTACTACTCGTGACCAAGGGGAGGAGCCCCGAAACGCGTCGAGAGACATTGTTTTGTTTCTGCCATTGCTGATTAAACAAACTGTGAACACGCTATTTTGGTGTCCCAACTTCACGCTGTCCCGGCATTGAGAGGACGTGAGTGTGACTGCTTGAAATATATATATATATATATATATATATATTACTTACATTTTTATTTAAGTAAATGTTTACAAATATTTAAATGTAATTGAAGTAAAAAAATGTAAATAAATATCATAAATGTTGTCAGATGATAAATTATTTTAATAACCTTTTTAATCAAAAAATAAATGCAACTGTTTTTTAAATGAATTAATGTATATAAAGTATATACATATATTTTTGTAATTTGTAACATAAGTACATATAAACATTTTACTGTAGGTGGGATTTTTCGTGCAATAAATCTTTTAAATCATTTAATTGCTTCAAAATTTAAAATGCATAATGAAAATTAATTTACATTGATATTTATCATAAAACTACTTTTACTAGTTTCTTTAAGAGTTTAATAGGCTTTAAAAATGGTCCCTATATTTTAACATAGGGAGATCTCTGCCCTTGGGGTAGAGAAACCTGACTACGTATGAGAAGTTATTAATAGTAATTTAGTGCTCTTTAAAGAAATACTTAATTCATCTAAGCATATTAAATTAAGTTAGCATTCTTTTTTTTTACAGATTTAAAAAAATCCCACCTAACATAAAATATTTGTATTTAATTAATTAAACAAAGGTATGTTTATTTTTAAAGTATAAAGCTAACATGGAATTTGATATTAAAATAATATTTATTTATATTTATAATATTTTACATATTTTTAACAATAAATTAAACTTCTATTATTTTTATAAGGCAAAATAAATTATTCATTGTAACAATATTCGCTAAGGAGTCCCTGCCTCCATTATTTTCGACAGGAAGGTGCTGCATTACCAGTGGGCAGACATACACCCAACTGTTTTGGTTCCTTTCTGGCTGCAGTAACTTTATACTCGTAAATCTTAACTGTACCCCATGCTTCTTGGGGCAGAGAGATGTAAGTCTATTCTTTGCTGCAACTTTGCACTCGGAAATGGCGAATAGCAAAAAAAGAAGCTGATTTACTACAAAGTGTAAGAGTAAAGTTGAACATGTATATTTACTCATGTGTAAATTTACTTTTGAGAATAGGTACCTGTGTCTAAGGTGCATGGTTTAGTCATAATTTTGTTTAATAATTTGTGATGGAAAGAGTATAACCTGTTTTGAGATGACGAAAACTAATATGAATTACTTTTTGAACTGTGAATACACTTTTTCAGAGCTTGCAGATCAAAAAATAGTTAGCTAGTATCTAATGTGTAGTTCTCGACACATTTCGGAGCAGGCTGTACAAAAGACCATACCAGACACATCTATGTGCTATGTGAGGAAAACAAAATACATACTGTTGCCAATGTACATTTCTTATGCTTGAATATCCACAAAGTTTACTACATTGGCCAATTGTTTATGATGTTCAGATCTCTCATCATGCCCAGAGAGAGGTGCTCACTTTGAAAGCAAGCCCAATTAGAAAACCCCTCTTTGGGTTCATGCGTCAGAATGGGCATTTACACTTAAGGTTGTATTTTATTTCAAAAACTTTTTGTATTGGTCATTTACAATAATAAAAAAACAATGTAGCTCAAACGAGCACAGTGCAGGTGCCAAGATGTACAGACATCTAAAGTTGAACAACAGCATTTTCACGAGTTCTCAGCATACAATGCATCTATAGGCAAAACTCAATAAAGAAAGGACGTCTCCATAATGCTTCAGGTATACCGTCTATAGGGCTCCATTGTTTTCTGTGGTCAAGTGCCAGCAGTGGGGAGGCAAATACCAGAAAACACATAATCCTAAAGAAACACATAAACAAAGCAAAAAGAAAGAAAAACTAACACCATAAAAAGACTTCCGTGCAGTCTTGCGCTATTATCCCTAGTGAAACTGGGAGTGATGCAGTTCAGGAGCCACCCATTGGCCCGCTGGCCCCTAGGGTCTCCCGCGTCAGTCCGGGGAGGAAGGGGGTCCACCTTGAGGAACATGCTGTTGGCCCTAGGGGCCTCCTCCAGCCAGTAGGGTCTCGGGGTCCGAGCCTATTATATCTGAAAGAGATGGAGAGCACGTAATCTGGGACCACAGGCAAAAAATGGCAACCCCTCTGACAAGTATTCTACCAAGGGACTCCCAATGTAATTAAAACCCTCATGTGTGTCCTCGATCACATCCGTCATCCGTTCAAGGGCCAGAGCCCTCCACAGCCAGGCATGCCATTGAGTGAGGGAGGGGGCCTCTGGTTTCTTCCATGATGCAGCAATTGCCATCTTGGCCGCCCCTACACAAAGCCACATAATGGAGCAGTCCCCTGGGATTGATGCTTCAGACTATGGTCCCGGGTCCCCAAAAGATTGTGCTCTATGCTTCCAGGGACTGGGTAACCAAAGATCTGCTCGATTTGTGCTAGGATTTCCTTCCAGAAGGGTAAATGGAGGGGCAGTCCCACCAAATATGACGGAAGTCCCCCAGATGCCCAAAGCCCCGCCAACATTTGTCTGAAGTGTTTGGGAATATGGTATACAATTTCTGGGGGTGTAGGTACCACTCATACATGATCTTGTAGTGGGCTTCTCTAAGATGCATTGTGCAGTAATACTTAGTGATATCTTTGTACAAGGAACCCCATTGCTTTTCCCCTATGGGTGAGGGCAGCATAGTATACCAGAACTTTCTGTGTCCGGGAGTCGGCCGGGGGCCCATTGTTAGGCACCCCATGGACATAGCGGAGCGGAGCCAGTCCAGGGGGGTTAGGCATCCCCAGTGTCATGTAGGGCTCCTGGAGGGGGCCCACGTGGCCTCCCTCCTTTGTAGGTTATGGGCCGGTCCAGGTGAGGTGGTGGTCCCTGGAGCCGTATATGGCCCTGGTGGGGGGGCTGCGTGGCCCCCTCCGATTTTAAAAATAATATTTAGGCCCCAGGACGGTGGTGAGCCCCGGGGTGGTGGTGAGCCCCGGGGTGGTGGCGGGCCCAAGGTGTCCATGCGGCCCCCGTTACACAATATAAGCCCAAGGGAGATGGTGATACTCGGAGCATGAAAATGCCCAAAGAGGGGGACCCTGTGTGCCCCTTCCTTTAAGTTTACCTAAGCTTGCATGCCCCCAGGACCTTGCCCAACCGGGGGAAAAATAGTAGAGAAGCAAGGGAACCCACTCTTCTTTTTTAAAAATGTTTTGTCTCGAACTGCAGATCCAGCGAGACTCCTGCCGAAAAAAGGGACTCGTCATGAAGCAGAGTCCTAAGATAGCTGGCAACATTTCCTGCTTAAAGTGTTGACAGCCAATCACAATTCAGCACGGGGGACTCTTAAATCCTCGGAAGATCCACGTCCCTATATATGCAAATTTACATTCCCTTTAATATCTCAAAAACTACTGAACAGATTTACACCAAATAACAAAAGGGGCTCTTTCTGGCGCAAGAGCTACCTTTCTATCACGTTTGCTGTAATTCTGTCCAGCAGTTTGGGCTGTAGGCACGACTAAAATCTGTAAGGGAATTAACATGGGAAACACTTTTTTTTGCCCCAGATCTTTCAAAGAGCAACAAGAATAACCAGGGCACTTTAAAACAAAAAATTCGTGAAGATCCGGCGCCAAAGATATAGGCAATTCAAAAAACGCTCTTCTTATGGAAACTAGGTCCTAACTAGAATTACGTTCTGCAGACCGCATTAACAGAAAGCTCAGAGAAGCACTAAAGTAATGGTCACGTGGCACACTATGAAAATCACTGAAATGTATTTCTAGTGTTTAAACCACAGCCAAATTACATAGACTACACCCATTTTAGAGACCCCCCCCCCACACACACACACACTTTTTCATCCCACTTAAAACACTGAAGCTAAGCAAGGGTGACATTACAACAATGAACAAACGAGATTCTTAACTAAACAGAAGAACCCAAAATATGACCAAAGTGAGGGTCTGGCCACACCACTACGCCACTTATTGAAAAGGGGCGCCATGTTAGTTTCAAAATCGGCTAATGCATCCCAGTTACTAGAGTCAGGTGCCAAAACACAGCATTCCACGAATCCTGGACTCAGTTGCCTTATCTCTTCAAAGTATCTGCAGAGCTTAGAAAAAGGCCAGAACCCAGTATTAAGGGCCATGTAAAAACTCGACAACATTGGCATTCTCATCTGATGAGCTTTAGAGGTATATCAAACATGTTAAGAGCTCTGCCTGTGTGCACGCTTGTGTTTTGGGCTTGAACTTTCGGCGACATCAGCAGGGGGTGTGTGGTTAAATGTCTGATCTTGTGCGCAGTAAGCGAGGACTAGAACAAACGATGATGAACCTCCTGTGAAATCTGTATCCCAGAGCGCACAAAACACGTGCGCGTCTGCTGCGAATGATTCTTTCAGACTGTGCTGAGCATACCACGGAGATGACCCACGCTTCCTACGCCCTTAACTTCTGGGAGCTCCGGGCTAAAAATAACCACCTTCATTCCTGTCAAAGCAACACGACCTGTGAAATGAGCTCGAAACGTTAACAAATACGCACATTGTGGTAACTAAGCGTCGAGGAACCCGGGGAATCTCACAAATCACTATAAAAGTACATAGATGAGGAAGGGATGAGCCCTGCCCAGAGCACAACACGTAAAGCGTAGGGGGCAGGGATAGGGGGATGGGCGTGGGGATAGTAAATTGGGGTTGTCTTGCCGTGAAAACAAACCCGACCACCTGAGGTGTTCCGGTTTAACTGTGGGAAGCGTGTGCTTCCCAGAAAGACTGGGCGCCAATGTTGTGAAATAAAGCATACATACAGCTTTCTTTCAAGTTGACATTTGTAAAGTGCACATAATGCCATCAAGGTGGCACTCAAGTGCAGGCAGCTGCCTGGGGGTGCCTCAGCACACAAATCCTGGGTTTCCAGCCCGGCGTCATCCTGTGCTGGGATTCTCTGGGTGTCACTAGTGGGGGAAAGAAAAGAGGACATTGAAGAACATACATTTAATTACCAAAAGCAATGTCTGCATTATTGTACACATCCAGGTCACATGCACAGGCTTCTTCCCCGCCTTCATCGGGATCAGCTAGTTCTTCAGCATATCTGGCCTCACAGGATTGCCAAGCAGTGTTTGAAGACCTGAGGAGTCGCAGGTGGGGGTCTGACCGTCTCCCAATCTTTGATCAGGGAGCCTTTAATGCCAGTAATCACCCAAAACGGGGTCATGACTTTGTCTCATCTTTGGGGGTACCTTTGGATATGACAAGACCTGGGCTTCCTTTGCTTAGAGGTGATGGGCGCACCTGCGCAGTTTGCTTGCGTATCATCACATTCGCTGTCTGAGCCGCATCTCAGGTTTTCACTTCCAGTATTACTTGGTGATCAGGTTCAGCGGCAAGGTGTGGAATCTTTGCCCGGATTTTCTTTCCAAAGATGAGCTTTATTTATTTATATGAAGCTTATAAAGCTCCTGGTTACACTAGCTAGTGTGTCCCCGCGCTGAAAGAACAAACTGAGTGACGGACTGAAGAGCAGAGTTCTGGGAGGCCCCTAGCGCGTAAGTTAGCTAGTGGGAAACAAGCTGGTTTTAAGCTCTTTGCGGAAAACCGCTTCAGAATGTTTCAAGTCGTAATCTCTGTGGGAGTTTGTTCCAGTGGGTAGCAGCCATGACTCTGAAGGATCTTCCCCCCATTCTACCTCTAGTGAACTTAGGGACCTGGACTCGCCCAGTTCCACTAGATCTCAGTTGGCGCTTCGGGAGGTAAGGTTCAAGCATATTGTGAAGGTACGTAGGGCCCTTCCTCAGTAGGATCCGGTGTCCTACACACAGTGCTTTAAAAACCACCCGTTCCTTGATTGGCAGCCAATGCAAGGTTGTAAGTGCTTTCTTAGCTGACGCTCTCTTAGGGAGCATCAGAATCAGGCGGGCCGCCGCGTTTTGAACGCGCTGCAACCTCTGTAAGCACTTGGCGCTGGCACCCAAGTACAAGACATTTCCATAATCCAGTCTAGATGTGATTACGGCATGGATTAGGATCTGTCTCGCCAACTGTGGTAGGAGATTCAGGGTTTTTCTAAGGATCCTCAGCATTCCAAAGCAAGTGCCTGCCACTTGTTTGGTCTGGTGCTCGAACAAGATTTTATTGTCCAGCCAGATACCAAGGTTTTTTACTGGATTACTGGGAATGGGTAAATTACCCAGCATCTAAGGCCACCATGCCGAGGTCCATATTGAGGGGGCCCTGTCCACGATCAGTACCTCCGTTTTATTTCCGTTCAATTTAAGGCAGTTCTCGGCCATCCACGTGGCGAGTTCCTGCATACACGCATTAAAATTGGTGGCACACTGCTCCTTAGGTTGTGTCAGTGTCACCACCAATTGCGTGTCATCCGCATAAGATACTACTTCTACCCCAAATCTGTCAGTGATATCTGCCACCGGAGCTACATACAGATTGAAGAGAGTCGGGCTGAGACTAGATCCCTGGGATATGTATGTATGTATGTATAAATGATTTTGTAACGCGCACTGTTACTGGGGAGTATCCTGGCGCGGTAGGAAAGGCAAAGACAGATGAGCAGGAATCAGCTTATGAGCTGCTACTGAATAGGTGGGTTTTTAAATCTTTTTTAAACTGGGCTACAGATTGACTAGAGCGCAGATGCAAAGGGAGAGCATTCCAGGCACGAGCAGCAACCACAGCAATAGACTGTCCCCCCAATCTGGTTCGCCTGAATCGGGGCAGGGTCAGTTTAAATAGGGAAGATGATCGGAGAGCTCTTGTAGGGGCATAGAGTGTAAATCTTTTCTTTAAGTAAGCCGGACCTTGGTCATGAGTCGCTCTGAACGCCAGTACCAAGATTTTAAAGAGAATACGTTGGGGTACTGGGAGCCAGTGGAGGCCTGACATATGGCACCGGGCACTCTTCCATCTGGGAACGTTACAGAGGAGACGAACAGCGGCATTCTGAATGACCACCAGACGTTTGGTCAGATAGCCTGGAATGCCGCTGAACAAGGAATTCGCGTAGTCCAACCTTGCCAGAATGAGTGCTCGGGCAACAGTCTCCCTCGCCTCTCTAGGTAGTAGTGGAAAAAATTTCCGGAGCATTCTCAAGGTGGCAAAGCACGTTCCAGTCAATTTTTTTATGTGGTCCTCAAATTTTAAATCCTCTCCGAACCAAATCCCAAGATTTTTCGCGGGGCCACCCATTTCCTTAGGACATGGGATATTCGGGGGCCACAGCGAATTCAGGGTACTCCCTGTTTTAGATCAATTTTGTTTGATCGTAAGGGACCCTGTGCCACTTGGAAACTGCGATCTGCAATAAATGATTCCAGCCACTCCCAGGCTTTGCCCACCACTCCTCCCCTCTTTAGACACCGTAGCAGGGTGTGGTGAGCCACGGTGTCGAACGCGGCACTCAGGTCAAGCAGGATCAGTGCCGCTGTTTGCCCCTCATCCGCATGTTTCCTCAAGCTTTCAGTTGACAAGAGGAGTGCTGACTCAGTGGAGTGGAGGGCACGAAAACCCGACTGGGTGGAGTGTAGCAGGCCATTTGCCTCAATATGCGCCGAAAGTTGTTTATTGACTGCCTTTTCCGCAATCTTTGCAAAGTATGGGAGAAGCGAAATGGGGCGTAGGTTGTCAAGTTGTTCCATCCTGACATTCGTTTTTTTCCTCAACGGCAGAACCACCGCCTCTTTCCATGATTTAGGCACCTGCCCTAACTCAAAGGGGAGTTCTAATAGTTGTGTGATATGTGGCTCAAGAATTTCCATACATCCGTGGAGTGTTTTAGGGCGTGCAGGGTCTGCAGGGGAGCCTGACTTAATACGTCTGGCAATCTGACATAGGGTCTCCCGCGGGAGCACCACAAAAGCAGTTAGATGGTTCCTGCCCGGGTTTACGGGGGCAAAGTCTTTTCCACCGTCTACCCTGGCCGTGTCCGGAAAGGTGGAGTAGATGTTATCCACCTTATTGGCAAAGTACTCTGCTATCTGATTGCAGGACTCTACTGAGCCCCTAGGGCATAGGGGTATCTGTACTGGACAGGTCTGATAGCTCTTTGTAGACCATAAACAATTCCTTCATAGAATTGTCAGCTCCCTCAATCCTACTGCAGTAGTAGATTCTGCGGACCTTCCTGATTAGGGCATGGTATTCCCTCAGGCTAGCTTTATACGTGTCTCTCTCTAGTTCGGAGTAGCTTCTTCTCCACAGCCTCTCCAGCTGTTTACAATCTTTCTTTTTTTCCCGAAGTTCAGCATTAAACCAGGGTGCAGATTTGGACCTTCTCAGAGGGGCCCTGTGCGCCCAAGGTGCCGTACAATCCAGAGCTTCAGTAATGCGCCTATCTAATGCCTCGCAGGCTGCATCCACTCCCAGCCCTCTAGATGGGCCGTCCCTGCCAAAGGCCTTGTTGAATGCCTCTACTGAGAACTTATGTTATGTTATGTTATAGGGGGGTTTTGTATAGCGCTCAGCTACTCCAAAGGAGTGTCCCGGCGCTTTCAGACCAACAGGTCAGCAGCTAACACACAACACAACAGGAAATAGGACCGGCAAAAAATAAAAGAAAACAGAAAACTAAAGACAGAACAACCAGGTTTTAAGTCCCTTTCTAAAAGCAAGCAAATTGGGAGTGCTGCGGAGTGATAAGGGAAGAGTGTTCCAGAGCTGAGGAGCAAGCCGTTTGAAGGAGCGTCCACCAGTCCGGGCTTTCTTCACCGCTGGCACCACCGCAAGAGAGAGAGTTTCTGATCTCAGAGCCCTAGTAGGTTTGTAAAAGGCTAGCCTTTTCCGAATATAGGTTGCTCCCGTAGAATAGAGCGCCTTGTGGGCCAAAGTAAGGGTCTTAAAGGCAATGCGCTTTCTGACAGGGAGCCAGTGCAAGGCGGATAAAAGGTCAGAGGCACTGGCACGGCGGGGAAGACCATAAATGGTGCGGGCCGCCGAGTTCTGGACTACCTGAAGACGCTGCAGCAGGTAGTCGGGCAAACCCAGGTAGAGAACATTGGAATAGTCCAGCCTCGAGCCAATGAGGGCATGGACAGTAATTTTGCGATGGTCAATTGAGAGCAGAGGGAGAAACCTCCGCAGCATCCTAAGCAGGCCAAAGCAGACGCCCACAAGGCCAAGAACTTGGGCTTTCATCGTCAGGCCATTATCAATTTTGACCCCCAGATTTTTCGCCACGGTGGAGGAAGATACCGGTGGAAACATGTCATGCGGCCACCATTCCTGCCAACTCGGGTCAGATTGGCACCCAAAAAAGAGCACCTCAGATTTTCCAGGGTTACACTTAAGACTATTACCCTGAAACCATTCAAATACCGCTCCCAGGCAACCACGAATACTCTCTCCATCGAACTCAGCCCCCTTTGCACATGTGAAAAGGAGCTGGGTGTCGTCGGCGTATGATATTATCTGGGCCCCAAAGGACTCAGCCAGCACCGCCAAAGGGGTCAGAAAGATATTAAAGAGTGTGGGGCTCAACACGGAGCCCTGCGGTACTCCAACCTCCAGCGGCGGCACTTCGGCTGAGTAAAGGGGGGCCCAGACCACCTGCCGGCGACCAGACAGGTAAGATTGAAACCACCTCAACACCGTCCCACGCAGACCAATCTCATACAGTCTGCGGAGAAGACCATCATGAGGGACGGTGTCGAAGGCCGCCGACAGATCGAGCATGACCAACATGGCCCTACCCCCTGAATCTAGCACATCCTTGATAGCCTCACTGACTTCGAGAAGCACAGTTTCAGTGCTAAAGTCGGTACGGAAGCCAGACTGGGTGGCATGCAGCAGGCTATGTGACTCAAGAAAGGCAGAGAGGACCTTATGGACATGCTTCTCAACGATTTTGGCAAAAGCAGGTAGGAGAGAGATCGGGCGATAGTTAGCATGAAGGTCAGGATCAAGGCCCGGTTTTTTGAGAAGCGGAACCACCCTCGCCTCTTTCCAGACACCAGGAACAACGCCGCTGGTCAAGGAACAATTCAGCACAGGATTCACATGAGGATTGATCACCTCCGCCGTCCTTGCCAAAAACCTGGCAGGACACGGATCAGCAGGTGAACCTGATTTGAGCTGAGAAAGCAAATCAAGCGACGCAGTGATCGATAAAGGAGGAAATTCCGACAAAGTACGCTCAGAATCTTCCGCCAAATTCCCGTGGATCTCCTGGCACATCCTAGCCCCGATGACAGGGGCTGGGAAAGAGTCCTGGATCAGCTTGATTTTATCATGAAAGAAGCTGGCCAATGCGGTCACCCACGGTTCAGAGAACTCGTGCTGAGATGCAGTTGCTTTGGGTGACATAAACTCCTTCACAATGGCGAAGATCTCCTTACAGGAGCTAGAGGCTGACTCTATTCGGGCCGTAAAGTAGTGTCGTTTTTCCCGAAGAATCTCAGCATGATAGGCTTTTATAGCCATCTTGTATTCCGTCTTGGCCGCATCCTCGTACATATGGCGCCACCGTCTTTCAGCACTCTTACAGGCGCGTCTGGAAGAGGCCAGAGCCTCGGTAAACCAAGGTGCAGAGGACCGCCTAGGGGTTTTATGAGGAGAGGATTCGGGAGCAAGTTCATTAAGTCGCTCCCTGATCCAAATTTGCAGCTGGACAAGGTCGGACTCCAGGTCTCCCGACAACCGGCAGGGATAGTCTAGGCAGGCCTGTCCTAAATCTTCAAGGGAGATCTTATGATAGGCTCGTCGGGGCTGTCCCGATGGACAAGTGGCGACACACACAGGCTTACCGACCGTGACAATTTGAAAGGATATCAAAAAGTGATCTGATCAGAGCACCGGGATCGGATGGGCCATAATGAGAGGCAAAGTGGAAAACACCTGGTCAAGAGTATGACCTCTATTGTGGGTTGGCACAGCCAAATAGGGAATAAGACCAAGAGGGGCGGTGACTTCCAAGATTTTAATCGTGTCACCCTCATCTCCTTGGTCCATATGAACTTAGCCCATTTTCTACGTCTTATTTTCGTGTCCATCTCATCCCGTGCTGTGAGCTCAGGTACTACCGCTCTGAACGTGACCAAATAGTGGTCCGACCAGATCACCGGAATGGGAGGGGTTACGAAGAGCATGTTCCAGTTAGCAAAGATGGGATCTAAAAGGTGGCCTTGGCAGTGGGTGGGTAGCTCGGATTTTAGCATTAGTTGCATTCCAGCTAGCTCTTGTCAAAGTTCCTGTGCTTCCTCACTTAAGGGGTCATCGAAGTGTAGGTTCAAATCGCCCAAGAGAAGGAGTCTCTCGTACCTAAGGGCTGGCTGCATTAAGTTCTCAGTCAAATGAGCAGCGGACCGCTCCCCAGGCCCTGGGGGTCTATACACCAAAAATCCCTTGAGAATATGGTTATTGGACGCCGAAATGGAGAAGTAACCAGTCTCACTGTCCACAATTTCTGCGTTCTCCAAGGTGCATGTCAACTCATGTTTGTGGATTATAGCAATCCCACCCCCTCTCCCCTCCTGCCTGTCCATTCTATTAATACCATACCCCGGCGGGAGAGCGGCTATAATGTCGGGAGTCGAGGTGTTGGAAAGCCAAGTTTCGGTAAGGAAGAGGGCGTCTATCTGTCCATCCAGAAGGAGGTCCCCGATTTCCAACCTATGCTTAGCTAACGAACGGCAGTTGATAAGGGTGAGATTAAGTGTCTGTTCCTTACATCTGACCTCCGGCTGGCGGCTGATAGTAAAAGAACAGAACATACATTTCTTGTCAAAGTTCCCCAGCCTCATGCTGTGCTTGCATTTCTCCCCAATGGGGGGGCGAAGAGCCATTAGCTGCTGGGCGTTATAATGCTCTCTCGGAGGTGGACTGACAGGGGGCCTGGCCCCTAGCCCCGGTCGGCCACGGACGGGCACCGATGGGCTTGCCTTTGGCGCGCCCGCTGCGCGTCCGTTTCGTGGCCTCCATTTTATGTCCCTGGCGCCACAACAACTAGCCCGCTGACTACTCGGGTCCCCCAATATAGCGGCCGTCCTCCGTGTGTCCCAAACGCCACCCTGCCAGAACCCAGATCGTCTGGCCAGTGATGGTGCTCAGTGCACGATAAAAAATATAAAAAGACAGGTGAGCAGTTTTAAAATTATGCACAAAGGCAGGTGAGCAGTTTTAAAAATATGCGCTGTAGTTCACAAACATCCACACACACGGGCTCCCGGCTTCCGCCTCAGGAGTCAATCAGCAAACATTTATTGGGGAAACACCTGTCATACTGTGAGGTCCCCCCCCATAATTACACAGGGTTTGACATAGGGTTTCAGGAATGGACCTGCTTGTGGCTTCGGCAATCTGAGCTGTATTTTAAGCATCTTCGTGGCCCACACATACAGCTTGAGGCCAAAGTGGATGCACTTTCTGGTACTTGAAGCCCAATGTAGTGGAAAATTCTCATTCAATATTCCTCTACATAGAGGGGCCACAATCAGACTCTCTGCTGGCAGCATCCTTGAGCTTAGGAAAATATTAGAGCCCAACAGCAGGTGTTATTCAGTAGCAATAGGACTAAAGAAATCAATTGCAAGTTCCACCCCTAAGCTTCTCAGTTTGGGATTTTTGAAAAAAATTCCTTAGTTGCCTTTACCTAGACTCTGGCACACTTGACATTCACCAATTTTCTTTTCCACTAGTTCATCGAGAAAAGCCAGACTTTCTGTCGAAATATTCAAATACAATTTTATATTTTATGTATTTATCTAATGTGATATTATTTATTATTTTTTGGTAACGGCCATTCAGCTTTTTGCTGGTTGTAGTTTTATTGTTTTAGGTAGTGTGATATGATTTGCGTTATGGCTTCTAACCAGTGTAGGACTTGGTTGTATTTAATAAGTTGTTTTGCAAGCGGCATGTTGTGCATTTGCATAGTTTATGGAGTGTAGTTTTCGGGTTAGGGATTATTTTGGCATAAATCATGTTAAATGTGTTCCTTTCTTTAACACCTTGGCTGCTAGAGATATTTTCCTCCTGTGCTGCATTCCATGATTTCCCATTGTTCATGACAAGGTCAGCTCGTCATTAGCACAGCTCCAGTGTGCCTCATGACGAGCTGAGCTCGTCATGAGCATGGAAGGGGTTAAAATTTCAATAAACTGACACAGGGTAAGGTGACTCCTTCTAATGTCCCTGAAAATGTCACCCTTTCACTGCATTGTTAGTTTTGCTTCCTGGTTTAAAGTGCTATCCTTAATATTCCACCAGAGTCCTGGGTTGGTGCGTGTGCCTGTATATTCAAGTAATCTAAAAAGCTGTGCTGGTGACGGAGCGGTTCCGTCACGGCCCTCTCGGCGCGCCTGCGTGGCACGTTCTAATGAGCAGGCGGGGCCGTGACGGAACCGCTCCGTCACAAGCATAGCGCGCCGGAGGCTCGTGACGGAGCGGTTCCGTCACGAGCATGGGAGCGCCGCGCGGCCCCCATTCCCCCTAGTGCTGCGGCGGAATTGCCGCCGCAGCGGAGGTGTTAAAAGACTAATCACAACCGTTGTAAGGGTTATCCCTCCACATCACTAAATTAGCCTGTGCTCAACCTCCGGTAGCCTTCGCATAGAGAAGACAGACTTAACTTAGGGCAATGTGTAAAGTATTCATAGTGAAACAGTAATAAAGTCAAAATGCCAAACAATAAAAATCCCAAACTGAATTAGAAAAACAGAGTAAAATTTAATAAACAAAATGACACCAAACAAACAAAAATCCAATAAGGTGCCCAGCAGTGAGTCCTTATCAGGGGCTAAGAAGTGTAGCCCTGCCTCATGTGAGGAACCAGTATGTGCTTATTGCCTCTGATGCTAAAGATTTAACTGAGTAGCATTCATGACAGGACAAGATTTGTGTATTAATGAACAATGTCAGTGGCCAGGTCAGCCATCTCCACCTGGATCCTAGTGACAGGAGGAACCACTGAGGCACGTTTCAGTTACGGCATGTTGTTTCAAAATACAGCACTCTGTAGCTGGATGTCTGGATTGCATATGTGCAGGGCGTAGTTCTAGTACTATCCCCTCACACAGGTTAAATGCTTTTTATTTAGCATACATACTGCGCATGCTTCTGGCAGCACAGTATATCTCGTAAAATGTGTCTCTTAGGGAGAACATCAGTGCATCCCTGAGGCCAATGAGGAGCCACACAGTGCAGCAGTGGCAGGATCCCAAGCACTGACCCAGCGTCTTATAGGGCTGTGCTTCCAGTCCTATCAACACGCTTGGATGGTGGGTCTTCCTCTTTTCAAACATGGCACTGCTGCTCCGTCTGGCTCCCCGTTGGGATTCATGGTGAGTTGCCATCAAAGGAAGCAAGGTAAGTAAAAAAAACACACATAAAAGAAGTTGTTTCTCCATGCATGTGTGTGTATGCAAGAGCGTGTTTGACAGTGTCTGAGATTGGGTTACAGTGTTTGTGAATATTTTTGAGAGCCAATGAGAGTTAAAGTGAGTGGGAAGCTTGAGTTTGAGAACGTACATGAATACGTTTTAATTAGTGTGAAGCAGTGGGTGAAGGAGTGTGAGCGCGCGCAAGTAAGACTTTATTGTACATGGTTATTTAAAACCTTTACAATATAAAAGAAAAAAGTTTGGTTAATAAATCATGAATCAAGTTCATACATGTTAAGACAATAATTCCTTCTATAAAAACTTAGTAAGATAGCAGCAGCAGGGTTAAAATAAGCTTGAATTTATGATGGTCGGCCTGAATATCATGGAAAATTATGCAGTAAGTTCATCCTGGGTGCCGGCCGAGGGGTAATATAGTAAAGTGCCAGTGCAATAGAATATTTTTAGAGAGTGCCCCTTCAGTAAAAAAAAAAGCCTATTTGCATTACAAAGAAGAGTAATTAATTATAGTAACAGTTTGCGGTATCCCTGTTGTATAGTCAGTTTTAATCGGTATAAGACAAAGTTGAAGCGACCCGCCCGAGCTTGCTCTTCGGGGGTACCGATGGATTGATCCTCTCGTCCTTCATGGTGAAGGAGTGTGAGTGAGTTATGAAGAGTAGTGATTGGAGATTGTGAGAGGCTGTGGAAGGGTATTAGGTGTGTAGCTATCAAGGGTGCAGTTGCACCAGGTCACAGTCATTGAGTGTGAAAGGGTGAGTGTGTGTGTGTTTAAAAGTGAGACTGAGAAGCAGTGAGTACGAGTATGTTTGTGTGTAAGTAACTGAGTGGGGGTGAGTATGAGCGAGATAGGGTGAGTTACAGTGAGAGAGGGGAAGAGAGTGATTGTAAGAGGGAGGGAGTATGAGTGAGACATTGCGAGTGTGTGTGAGTAAAAGTGTGTTTGTTTGCATATTTATGACTGTAAGTCAGCCATTGGCCACAGCGTACTCAATATAATTCTGGGCTTACAGCGGCACCCAAGGTAAAATGCTGCTGCTGGTATACTAGAAATAACTCATACCATAAGAAAGGGCACCGATGGCAAAATGCAGGTCCTGACATTCTACGAGTAATCATTGGCATGGCTCCTGTGGAAAAATGCTGGTGCTTGCATACTGTAGGAACTTCTTGACGGGGGTGGGGGGACACTCGTGGCAAAATGTGTTCGCTGGGACTGTGGAGGTTATTCTTGGCATAAGCGATGGAACCCAAGGTAAAAATACAGACCCTGAAATACTTGACATGAACGTGCCTCTATGGCAAAATGCTGGTGCTGCCATACTGGAAACAATTATTCGCTTTAGAGATGGCAGCCATGGCATAATGGGGCAGTGGGGTCAGGTTGGGGGAAACAAATCATGATTAAAAAAATGTCAAGTCCAGAAACTGTTTTGAAGAGAGTGCCTGAGGGAGCCTCAGTTATACCTGGCACCTACTAGTGGGTGGGGTTGCTCCTGGTTCCTCCCTAACCAATAGGGTAAAAGTTATCAGAGGTAACCCTACTATTCTTGTCAGTAGTCACTGTTTTCCATACTACAAACAAGCTCAAAATTACATATGTCAAGGCATTTTCAAGATGATGAAAAATATTCTGCCACGCTAAACTGGAGTCTGAAGGCTTGAGGTGTGTGTGGGGAGTGTAGTATGGTAACCCTAGTGTCTTCCCACATCTAACACTAAAATCCAGTTTGAAGCAGGCACTGCACCCACCAAACCAGAGACAGAAAGCTGGTAGGACACACACAGTATCCTTCAGCAATCAGACAGAGGATTCACAAGAAGCCTGTTCCCACCCTTTTAAGTATGGCCCAAGTGTTACTTGTGGCTCAAAAGGCCTGTCAAGCAGGATTTGACAGTGTGGTGTTACAGGATGCTCACAGCCCCCACTCTGAATATTCTGCTGAGCTTAGAGGAATCATCTGTCCCCATTCAGGTCAGCCTATTGTTTGCTCCTGGGAGGCATTTCACACCTCATTTACTCCTATTCAAAGCACAGGCTGAAAGCTGGGAAGGGCTTACGCTAATTAGCTTTTTGACAGTTCAAGCAAGTAGAGGATAACTTTCCAAAAGTCACTTTTCCTCAATATTTATTAAACATCAAACTTCACAATTAAATAATATTTTTAATAGTTATGAAGAATTCAAGATTAATGATTTTGTGATGTAATCCTATCACTGATATACAGTATTCGTATTTTAATCTATACTCTGGTTTCCTACATAGGACAGCTAGGGCTGCCCCATTACAAATAGCTTTTAGAGCCTTGCCACTGTAAGGACATGGTAACATTAATTTTCTACTATTTCTTTCTATTTTACTAGTTCAGCTTTTTGTTTAAATTTGTTTTATTAGTTTCAGAGAAAAACATATACATTGAGTAACGATATGGAGTCCATGAGAGAATGCAAACGACGGACTGAGGCAACCACTTTACATAAAAGTGCACAGAAAGGGCTGTCGGGCCCCACAAATGTCCTTGGGTTGCGTCGCCATGATGACTTGTGGATCTAGACAAGGATCTCCTATGAACCCAAGCTGAGAATAACAAAGCCAACAAACCACCCACCACCAAAACCTCCCCCCTCCCCAACCAGTGTGCCAATATATGCAAGTTAGATAGAGCGCAAGGGTGGATTTAGTGGCGGCGGCTTGGTTTGCATCTGTTAGGCGGAGTAGGCGGAGGTATCTTGGGCATGTTATTTCGTTGTATTCCTGAGATAAAAGTGTTAACCGTGGTTGCCAAATTGTGTGGAAAGTGGCTGTGGTCTGCGTGAGTGTGGCTTAAATGCGCGCCATCCCCAGTGTGTACCAAAGTTTGTGCAACCAGCCTGTGTGGGTGGGCTGTGTGTTAGTCCCCCCAGAGAGACAGGATACGTTGGAAGGCTGCCTGCAATGCCAGACCCATTTGTCGCCCCCTAATGGATTTCAGCGGGAAAGTGAGCGTATTTGGAAGGCCTAGAATGGTGTAGGTTGGAAACCGTGGGATTTCGGTGTCAAGGGAGGTGTCTATGTCATTGAGGACAGACATCCAATATGCCGTGACCTCTTTGCAGTCCCAGAGAAGGTGCGTCAGAGTACTTAACTCGCCACACCCCCTCCAATAGACTGAACTTCGAGACGGGTTACCCCTACGTAACCTAGCTGGGGTTAAGTACCAATATGTGGCTAGATTCATGGCTGACTCCCTACCCGCTGTGTTCCTAGCCATGTGGTTGGCCCTGTAGTAAATTGACTGCCACTCCCGGGTCGTGAGCGTTCTCCCTAGTTCCCGTTCCCAGCATTTCTGACCGGCCGACGGCGTGTCTCGGAGGGAGGAAAAAGCATCTTGTAAAGATCCATAATCAAACCACGGCCTGATTCTTTTGTAACTAGCCATTTTTCAAATCCTGTCATACGCCTACCAACTAAGGGGCTAATCTCGGGCGGCGTGAGCCAATGCCGAAGTTGGAAATATTGAAAGAGCTGTGGCGAATTGACATCGTAGAACTGTGACAGTGTGGAGAGTGGTAGGAAGCTCTCTAAGTCAAAAAGATGCCCCGCCGATCTGCAGTTGGAGCCTCGCCATTGTGGAAACATGTGGGCATCGATACCTGGAGGGAAGTCTGGGTTATCCAGTAGAGGAGTTCGCTCGGATGGAAATGATGCGAGTTCCCGCTTGGTAGCCACCGAGTCCCACACACCCAGTATTGTACGTGTTATGGGTGATTTCTGGAGGTAGCTCGGTCTGTGAGTGCGGCGGAGAAATTGTATTTTCCATAAGGAGGTCTGGGCCAAGGCCCTATCTTGGAAGAGCCACCTCTTCTCTGATTCGGGCCTGTACCAGTCCACTAAATATCTTAACTGTGCCGCTTGAACGTATTGTTGCAAATTTGGAATCCCCAGGCCCCCCTCATCCATCCCTCGAAAAGCTAATTGTCTGTTCATACGCGGTCTCTTCCTCCCCCAGATAAATTATTATTAAATTATTATTATTATTAAAAGAAATTTGGTACCGCGCACATACACCAATTGGTTTCTTGGCGCTGAAGACCAGGTGGGAGAAGAACAGTCAGGGTCAGGGCAGCTAACCGTGAGCAAGACGGAACAGGTGGGTTTTCAAAAGATTACGAAAGTAGAGATAGTCAGTAGACAGGCGAATAAAAAGAGGAAGGGAATTCCAAGTGGAGGGAGCAAGAAAGGAGAAACAGGCATCCCCCATGTTTCTTGCGATTGAACCTGGGGGTGATCAAAAGATTGTGGGCAGAAGATCTGATGTGACGGGAAGGGACATAGGCGTGCAAACAGGAAGAGATAAAGGCAGGGGCGCAAATGAACAGGGATTTAAAGATGGTGCAGGCCATTTTAAAGACACACCGTTGCGCAACTGGGAGCCAGTGTAAAGTCTTCAGCAGTGGGGTAACATGCTGGTGTTTAGGCTGCTGAAAGACTAATCTAGCTGCCTGATTTTGAACCAGTTGAAGTCGGGAAAGATGACAGGCAGGGACCCCCACGTATAGACAGTTGGCATAGTCTAGACGTGAGGTGATGAGGGCCAGGATAACAAGAATAAGGGCCTCTTGAGATAGGAACCTGCGAATCTTCCCGATTCGGCGGAGATGATAAAAACAGGCCGAAGTAACGGTGTTGATGTGTGGCCGCATCGAGAGGTCGCTGGAGATGGTAACCCCTAAGCTCTTCACGGTATTCACTGGGCAGGGAGGGGAACCAAGAGCGGTGGGCCAAAAGTTGGAGGACCAGGGAGTGAGAAGGCCACCAGTCACAACCAGCTCCGTTTTGCTAGGATTGAGCTTTAATTGGCTAAGATTCATCCACTCATAAATGAAGAGCATAGCATTTTGGAAATTGGAACAAGAGGAGGGAGAAGAGTCGATAGGAAAAATAAGCTGCAGATCATCTGCATAATTGAAAGCAGTAACTGAAAACTGACGAAGAGAAACAAGAAGGGGCTGCATATAAAGATTGAACAAAAGCGGGGACAAAGCGGAGCCCTGGGGAACACCACAAGAAAGTGAAAGTGAGGGGGCAGAGAAGGAAGAAAGGCGAACAGATTGAGAGCGGGATTGGAGAAAAGATACCACCCATGACAGGGCCAGCCCAGAGATGCCAGCATTTCTGACACGGTCGACCAAGATTCCATGGTCGACCGTGTCAAATGCGGCTGAGAGATCTAAGAGTACAAGGGCCTGGGCCAAGTTCTTATCAGCCCCCTGTTTCAGCGTGTCCATAACTGCCACCACCATTGCCTCGGTGGAATGAGCAGGTCTAAAGCCAGCCTGTCGATCATCGAGGAAGTGTGTTTCCTCGATAAAAGCACTAAGGCAGCGGGTGACATAAGTCTCCAAAACCTTTCCCAGGTAAGGGAGAAGGGAGATGGGTCGATAGTTGGCCAACGTGGTAGGGTCAAGCCCAGGTTTTTTTTAAATGGGGACCACCACGGCGCTTTTGAAAGCATTGGGGACAGAACCTGACAAGAGTGACTGATTTAAAAGGTCAAGAGGAGGGCCGGGGCAGGCCATAAAGGCATCTCTTAGAATAGATGGAGGACAGCAATCATTAGGAGAGCCAGAGCTCACAGCCTGAAGTAATGAAAGAAAGGTATCCAGAGAAATGGGGGGAAATTCAAGCAAAGAATGAGAGTTCAAGGGAGGAAGAACAGAATCGTGAGACAAAGTAGTAGGGGGAATATTGTTTTTGATCATGGAAATCTTGTCAGAAAAAAAAGAATTGAGGGAATTGCACAGGGCTTGTGAGGGTAGGGGCTGGGGGGTGACCCGGTCAGGGAGGGAGAGTTCAGCGACAATAGAGAAAATTTCTTTGGTCTTGGATGCCGAGGTCAGGACTTTCTGGGAAAAGTAGGAGAGTTTGGCCAAAATAATCGATTTTTTATAGGTTTTTAGTAGATCAGTATAGCTGGACTTGGATGAAGGGTCATAATTACGTCGCCAGCGGCGCTCAGCCTGTCTAAGGCGAAGTTTGTCAGCCTTCAATGTAGAGGTGAACCAGCGCTGAGCGTCGTGGGGACGTTTAGACTTGACGGTTTTAATAGGAGCAACGACATCACAGGCCGAGGACAGCCACTGATCAAGGGAGGTTGCCTGCAAGTTCAGATCAGAATGGTCAGGGGGAAGTGTGGAGGCAAGGATCGAATGAAGATGAGAAATGTCGGCGTGCTTCCAGTTTCGAGCCCTGAAATTGTGAGGGACCGGATGGCAAGTAGACAGAAATAGGTATAGGGAAAAGGAAATAAAGAAATGATCAGACCAGGAACAGGGATAAACCAGGGGAGGGGAAATATCAGAATTAATGGACCAGATCTGGTCTAAGGTGTGACCTTTATTGTGTGTGGCAACCGAAATATGTTGGGAAAAATTCAAACCAAGTAATGAGTCAGTGAAATCACGAGAGAGAGAGGATTCTTGGGGGTCTGACGGCCAATAATTGAAATCGCCTACAACTAAAACCCTGGCGGAGTTGATGGCTATTTGCGAAATCATATTACTAAATAGGGATGGGAAGAGAGGCATATTGACTGGGGGACGATAAACTAATATACAAATAAAGGAGGAGTTGGGAGAGGTAAATTTCAGCGTAAGAATGTCCAAATTAGCTATGGGTGGGGTAGTAAGAGTAGTGAATTGTAAATGAGAGCGGATGATGGCGGCGACTCCGCCGCCAGATCTGCCGGAGTTTCTATTGGAGTGGAGGATATAGTAACCCACAGGAATGGCGGCCAAGATATCCGGATAAGAGTCAGCATTTAGCCAAGTTTCCGTAAGGAGCAAGATGTCAATGGAGCCTCCTTCTAGAAGTTGGAATATGTCTAATTGATGTTTCGGGAGGGAACGAGTATTAAGATAGAGTAGTGAGAGGGGATCCCTGCCACTAGGGCTGGACTGAGACAACAAAGGTGCTACGGAGGAGAGGGGAGAAATAGGAGGGGAGGGGGGCAGAGGGATTGTGGACAAGGGAGAGGATAAAATATTATTTTCTAGAATAGTGGCTATAACATGGAGGGCAAGGGGGACATGATGGGATAGGACACGGAGTGCTTGAGAGGAGTAGACAAGACGTTGCACAGCATGCATGGCCCCGGGCCTCGGTCGGCCGCGGACGGGCGCAGACGGGCTTGACTTGTGCGCGACTTCGGCGCGAAGTCGGCGCGAAGTCGGCGCTCCCGCTGCGCTCGTCCGCTGCGCTTCCTCCAAATGGCCATTTATGCTGGGCGACGTGAGACACTAGACCGCTCACCTGCGCGGTCTGGAGGCAGGGCGGAAGTGCCGCGAAACCGGAAGTGGCGCTCTTGCAGGGACCCTCCGCAACAAACGGCACACAGCCGGGGCGGACCGGGGTCAGGAGCGGGTAAGTAGAAAGTAAAAAGTGAGCGTCACAACATGAGTGCAAGCGCTGTAAACCTTAGCGCAGAGCAACAGTGCAGAGAACAGTACACGTGCGCTGAATTTCGTAGTCAGCTTCAGTGCACCGAAAATATTAAAATCCAGAGAGCTACAGCTCCAAGTCAGCTGAAGAAATTTAAAAGCACTTGTCGGCCGTGCTGAATCGCCTCTTGCAGCGTCTTAAGAGTCCCGGCTGGAGGTAGCACTGGTGTGGAAAAGTAAATTTTGCCATGTTCTGTGTCCCTACGCCTCATCCATCATATGTTATGTGTGCATGACCAATATGCATATGTTATTCCCCATGTCCGATTAATGACGCAATTATAGTTGTGTCCACCTCTAGTATGCCAGTTTCCAGTACTCGTGAATACTACGAATATCAGGCCTATGTAAAGCTACGTTGCCACGTTCCCCAGTGTGCACGTTATTCCATTATAAAGTCCCCGTTTCTAGGCCTCAAAAGGGCCTGGACATCAGATTCAGCTCCTGTCTCCTGAAGCCTCGCTGAGGAGCGATACAGCCCCCACCTGTATCCTCGACCTTTCACTTGCTTCCTGCCTCACAGTGCCCGGTGCAGCCTGGCTCTGCCTCTGAGTCTGCCAAGAGTATGTTATGATTCCAGCTATCAGTTTAGTCCTCCTTCTCTGCATTCCTAAGCTACTGAACTGCATCAATAGTTTCCGTCATTGTCTAGCCTTCACGTCTCCATGTTAGAGAAATACTGTATTTACTGGTCATTTAATATTCTTCATCACGCACTACATGTAGAATAATGCATGGTCCAGTCTTAGAGTCAAGTTAGCTTTTCCCCTCATGACTTCTAGTTTATATCAACATGTTCCCTAAACATCAGATACTAGATAGGGTTTAGGTACATGTCGCTCCGACCCTCCAGACTTTAGTCTCTGCTCCTAGCACAGAGTTCATAGCCCCAGCTTCTCCTAGTGATACGTCATTGCCAGTTTACGCGCACCACCAGGTTAGAGGTCCCGGCTCCTTAGGTAGCCCCCTCCAATGTTTCCGCCCCATTCATGACATATTCTGTTACGTCTGCACCACATGTCTATGTATACGCCCAGTTACACCTACTTTTACTGTTATCTTTCGCGACTGCTACGCGTCACACCTTCTGCTCCACCCACTGCTACGCCTACTGCAATGTAATGCTATGTGTTCGCGCTATGTATATATGCCTGTGTATTGTTATTAAAAGTTAGCGCGCTCATCCCAGACCCAGCCCCGGCAGCTGCCGGGCCACTCTAGCCCTGCCATTCTGTTCCTATGCAGGTTGTCCTGATCCTGTCCTTATGCTGTAATAAACCTGCAGAAACTCCTACTACCTCGAATCTTGACTCTTATTTATTGAGCTATCTGTTATGATATATGCCTAGTCAAAAATAGGGTATTATTTATTTATTTACCACATAATGGCGCCCGAACAGGGACTTGCCCTTTCCCCACGCGTCGGTGAAGCCACGCCGACCCCCTGACCCTCTGCAGTCGTGACGGAACCATACTGGCCAAGTGCAGATATTTCTGCTTCAAGTATCCCTCAGGCCCACGGAGGAGACGGAGGAGGCGGTCCAGCATCCAAACGAGACGGTGGAGGAACGCGGCGAGTCCCGACCAGAGCCCAAGCCGAGAGTCCAAGGTCCGAGGTATCCGGAGGCCCACCCGTAACTGAAGTCCGAAGTCCGAAGTTCGTCGTCATCAGTCCAGTCCAGTCCGAGGCCTTCCGTTCCGTGCTGCCCGGTGAGTACCATTGCAGGGGTGGTATCTAGACAGGACCAATCTAAATTGACTCCTGGTCCGTGGGTTGGTGGTACCCAGACTCACAAACGAAGTGTTCACCTAGGTGGATACGGGTCTTGATGCGTCCCTTTATGGGACCGGTATGTTCCGTACTGTTACAGCAGTGCATCCAGTAACTCTAGTCTGTTCCGTTCTCGAGAAAATTCTTGTATTTCTGTTCTCAGTATTCCAGGTAATATTCTGTTCGAACTGTTATGTTATGATATTGTTTAATGTATTTTCAATGTCGTGGTATGCCTGAATTGTTTTCCCAATTGTTATTGTTCTTTGTGTATTGTATTGTGTTCCGATTCAAGTTTACAATGCCGCTCTTTTCCAAGTTACGTCAGTTAAAAACTAGAAAGGGTTTATTAGAAGAAGCAGTTCCTGTTCCGCCGAGGGACAGTCCAGGTCATTTTATGTATCAGAAACATGGCATAAGTGCCATATTGTATCTAGATTTATGGGTAGAGTATACCAAACAGTTAGAAGAAAAGTATAGATGGCCTGTATCGGGTACATGGGATGCCGAATGTATCATGCGAGTAGAAGGAGCATTATGGAAAAAGAAAGCCAGACAGTCACAGAAAGATGCCATCGAGTTATGGCGTAAAGAAGCGCATAGAAGAACCGAAAAGGAAGTCAGAAAGTCAGAGTTAAGTAGAGAATCCCAAGAACGAGCCCAAGAAGGAGAATTAATCGAGATAGGTGAACAAGTCAAAGCCGAACAGTCAGACAGACAGAGGCATGCCCTTATTAAGGGTATGTATCCTCTTCTTGCCGAGGGCTCGCCAAAAGCGACCCCAGAGGCATCCAGTAATTTCCCGCCACCATTAGTTCCGACCAAGCTACGTCACAAACAGACCGCAGCTGATATTTTTATTTCGTCCTATTTGGACGACACAGTCCCAGAATATGCAAATCCTGTTCGCGCTCCGCCAGTCCCTGTAAATCAGGCACTTCCCGCTCTTCCAGACACCGGAGTACCTGCTACGGTACCCCCGGTCCAGCCAGCATTTCAACTTCCCGCTCCGCCACGAAGAATGTCCGTCGATGATTCTAGTTTAGGGGCCGCAGGAGGAGGTCCTCCTCAAACCCCGCCGCCACACAAGCGTTTAACGTTAGCCGAATTACATGCACAAGCGTCACAGCGTACGCCTAGACATCAGACGGTAGCAGAAATAAGAAAATCCCTTGCCGAATGTGTCTATGATCCAGTCCCAGGCGAGGATAATATGGTTTTATATTCGTTCCGCGTAAGAAAGGTGGCCGAGTATCTAGTCACCTTACCGAATATGAAAGAAGATCTAGACAGAATATATCGTTTCATCCGTACAGGGGATGATCCAGAAAGTATTCACGAAGCCATGTCTCAAAGGAAAGCCGAGATCCAGCTCATGATATTAAAGTTTCTGATTAATTGTCTAATAAGAGAACAAGATTACCCGTCTAAAGATTCTGCCGAAATGAGAATCCTGACAAGGTGGAGTGATAATATAGCCGAGGGTAAGCACAAGACCGTGCCATGGAAAGTATGTACAAGAAAATCCGTAAAGAAATAATAAAGATACACGAACAGCGTAAAGCAGCACAAGTAAGCGAGAAAGAAAGTACCTCTGATCCTGAAGAGGAAGACGACGAGAATTCTGCTAGAATAGCGTATGTAGGAAAATCTAGATTTCCAGATCGCCATTTACGTCTAGAACCCAAGTCTATTTTCCATCATTCAGTACCAGAACAAGGTTCCCTAGAACAAGTATTTCAAGCTACCGATCATATTCTGAGATCACGAATCGGTTACAGTGAATTAAGTACTATGCATGAACAAGAACTAGTTCGATCAGCAGTCCGATGGATTACTGATTCTACCACTTTTCCAGACGAAATAGTGGCACAAATGTTTCTGAAATTGCCCCCAGCCGAGCAGCGACTGGTGGGTATGTATATGATCCAGCACCTCATTACTCTGTATGAGGGTCAGCACTCTGATCCAGGTCCGTTACATGATATCCTGAACGAGTTACTCCAGTATAAATGGAGAGGTCTAGGTACCGATTTAATTAGTGTCATTCTAGAACAGCGTCACAAATATAGAACGTTCTTGAACCCGCATTTTGTTCATGTCTCACCCCCAGAAAGTAAACCATTCTACATAGACAGACAGAATCCGTTACGAGAAGTCCACCCAGTTAGAGGAACGGGTGGCGAAATGCAGCGAGTGTTTGTATACACTCCAATCACAAAGATGGAACTCCTTGAAATGAAGAAATTAATTCCCTGTCATGACAAAGATCCAGCAGGGTTCCATCGAGAATTAAAAGACATGCTCCGTATGGGAGAATACACATACCCAGATATCATTAAAATGTTAAAAGTTCTGCTACCCGCAGGGGTGTATGAAAAGCTAAAGGAAAAAGAATGGGAGGTGGGAGAGAAAAAGATCGATTGGACAGCTCTAGAAGCTGAAGACAAGGCACGAGTACCAGGTACCGGTCTTGGAGATAAATGTAAAGAATTACCAGAATTATTAATTCAAGTTTTACCCAGATTATTAACCACGAGAAAAGAAGACTGGGATGCAATCTCAGCCTGTAAACAGAAACAAGATGAAGATATTAGTGATTTTTATTCTAGGTTTGAAAAATGTTTCAGTATTAACAGTGGCCTCAAGACAAGTAGTGAGTCATACCCTCACCTTTTCGTTACTAAATTAGTCGAGAATTCAAGTCCACAAATTAAAAATCGAGTTTTGAAAGTCGAAAGCACCTGGCAAGCAAATACTCCGTCCCAGATGCTCCAGATGCTTCAGTATCACCAGAATAGAATCAGGGAAGAGCAAGAACACGAGAGAAAACGTATGAAAGATACGAAAATGAAAGTACTAGTTGCACAATCTGTTCCTCAAGACAGTCAGAAGAGGGGTCCGAATCAAGCCAGTCATCCTGCAGCTCCCGTTAAAGGAAACTGCAATTATTGTAAACAGCCAGGTCATTTTATAAATGAGTGTGCAGTTCTGAAACATAATATAGCTACTGGTAAGACTAAGGAAAGACCACGTCCGCCTAGACAAGAACAAGTTTCACAGATTCCTCAGCCACAGAATGCACAACAGACAGTTACAGTACCGCAGCCTATTGCTGCAACACAGCATGTCACATCGCAGATGTACCAGTATGCACAGTCTGAGTATCCAGAGTACCAGCCATATTCATGAAACAGCCTAGAGAGGGAGGTAGGCTTGCCTCTCATCGAGATACCTGTAGATCAAGAAGGTCCCTATGTACACAGTCAAGTATTAGGGAAAGACAGAAAGTTTCTGATTGATACAGGGGCAAGTAGGACCACAATTAGTCATGCCGAAGTTCCAGGGGCTCCGCTCTCAGGCTCAAGAAATGTTTCCCTTGGATTTTCAGGAAAACCTATCGTTAACGAGATATCAAAGCCAGTTACCCTAGAAGTAGGTCCATTGTCCCGCACTACTGATCTGTTACTTACTAAGTCATGTCCAGAAAATCTATTAGGCATTAAAACACTGAAAGAGTTGGGTGCAGTCATATGCTGTTCCCCAGAGGGAATACGACTGTTCCTACGTGACTTTAAGGGTCACTATGTATTACGAGATTTTGATTCAAGACTGTCTAATGTTCCGCAGCATTTATGGGCGCAAGGTCCAACTGATGTAGGTTATATGCAAATCACACCCCATCGTGTGACTCTCAAACCAGGTGTAGTGTTACCACGAATCAGGCAGTATAGATTGCCACCCGAGGCTGTAGCAGCCTTATCCAAAATTATAGACGAGCTCATTGCTCAAGGAGTAGTTGTAGAAACTGACTCCAATGTATGTAATTCTCCGATCATTCCAGTCATGAAACGTACTGATCCAAATGCACCCCCAGTATATCGATTAGTGATTGATTTACGAGAACTTAACAAATGTATTATTCCTCAGTACCCAGTTGTCCCAGATATTTCCTCCCTGTTAACTGCTATTGATCCCGAAGCCATGTTCTTCACTGTCATAGACCTCAAGAATGCATTTTTTAGTGTTCCCATTCATCCAGACAGCCAGTTTCTTTTCGGATTTTGTTTAAATGGAAGGAGCTATATGTTCACACGCGCTCCTCAAGGTTTCACAGAAAGCCCTAGTATTTACAGTCAAGCACTTAAGAGACAACTAGACAACATTCACATGCCAACTGACACTGCCCTGCTCCAGTATGTCGATGATCTACTGATCACAGCCCGTTCTGAACGTGACTGCGAGCGGGCATCACTGACAGTTCTGTATTTCCTAGCCGAGATGGGGCACAAGGTGTCCCCTTCGAAGCTTCAATTCTGTGTCCAGCAAGTGGTCTACTTAGGACACTTACTGTCCAAGAGGGGTAGGCAGTTGACACCCGACCGTATCCAGTTAATAGCGAGTCTTCCCCAGCCCAGAACCCAGAAGGAGGTGCGTGCCTTTATGCCAAGCTCCAGTTCTAGCTACACCGAACTACAGTAAGCCTTTTACACTTTTCGTTACAGAACGTGAAGGTACAGCATTATCTGTTCTCACACAAGATCAAGCAGGACAATACAAGCCCTGTGCTTATTTTTCGAGCACACTAGATCCAGTCGCCCAGGCGTTGCCTGCGTGCCTCAAGTCAGTTGCAGCCACAGCACTAGCTATCAGACAAAGTGATTCCATAGTTTTAGGACATTCCCTGACAGTACAAGTCCCACACTCCGTGGAAGTTCTTTTAAACCGAACACAAACTCAGCACTTGACAATTGCACGTTTAACAGGTTATGAATTGACACTATTCCAGCCACACATAGAAATCAGACGCTGCAATATCCTGAATCCTGCTACACTGTTACCATCAGTTAATTCAAATCCTGCCACACATGACTGCGTGGAAGTAGTTAACATTACGACAAAGCCAAGACAAGACCTGACAGATATTCCGTTACTAGATCCTGACCTGACACTTTATGTGGATGGTTCATGTATGAGAACTAGTACAGGAGAACTAGTCGCCGCATATGCAGTGACTACTGACACTGAAGTTATTGAGACACACCGTATTGATACCCTGTCCGCTCAAGCAGCAGAGCTAGTTGCTCTGACACAAGCCTGTATACACGCCAAGAACCTGAAAGTTAATGTTTACACAGATTCACGTTACGCATTTGGAGTTGTACACGACTTTGGAGTGCTCTGGCAGGAGAGAGGTTTCATGACTTCTCATGGAACCAAGATTCAGCATGGTCTCCTTATTCAAGCTCTGTTAGATGCCATACATTTACCGACATCCATTGCTATCATGAAATGCAAAGCACATACGAAAGTTACTGACATTATTTCCCAAGGCAATGATCTAGCAGATCGCACAGCCAAGCTTACAGCACAGACTCCAGACATTCCAGTTAACCTGACACACACTCCAGATCCGACTACATGTATGACAATTAAGGACCCTACTCAAGAGGTCATAGATATCCAGTTACATGCTACTCCCGATGAAATCAAGAAATGGTCCGAACAAGGAGGGGTCCAGACAGATCAAGGATGGTTAACGAAGGGTAGAGCCACATGGTTTCTCCCCGACTCTATGGTTCAAGTCATCATTAATACCGCACATAGTCCAGCACATTTAGGAGAAAAAGCTATGTTAGACAGTATCCAGAACATTTGGTTCAACAAGTATTTACGAGCTGCAGCCAAGCAGAAAGTCCGTACCTGTATGATATGTTGTCAGTTTAATCCAGGTAAAAGTGTCCCGGTGGAACAAGGTGGTTTCCAGCCTCCTGACCACCCTTTTGAAGTCCTCCAGATGGATTATATTCAGATGGAGCGATGTCGAGGTTTCAAGTATGTCCTTGTAGTTGTATGCGCTTTGTCCAGATGGACAGAAGCATATCCAGTCCCAGATTACACAGCCGCGACCACTGCCAAGCAGTTGGTTCGTGAATTCTTCCCTAGATATGGACTCCCTAGAGTCGTATATTCTGATAACGGTCAGCCATTCTCATCTGAACTCATGAAGCACGTTTCCCTTTTGTTAGGGTACCAGTGGAAGTTCCATTGTGTACGCCATCCTGAAGCAGCCGGTCTAGTCGAGAGACATAATCAAACTCTGAAAATCCGTATCGCCAAAGTTTGTAAAGAAAAGGGTGTGGACTGGCTAGTAGCTCTGCCAGTCGCTTTATTTTATATGCGCATGGTCGCACATTCCAGATCAGGTCTGTCCCCGTATGAGGTCGTTTTCGGCCGCCCCCCTAACATGTGGGGTACTCCTAGACCCCGAAGTATTACTGATGTTTCATGTAATATGCTGACAGATTACCTAGCTTCCTTGATGTCTGCCCTCAACTCATGTCGTTCACAGGTTGCCGCCGCATTTCCAGACAATACCGAGGTGGCACCGCATGAAATCGTTCCAGGTTCGCTGGTGATGATCCGAAACTTTGACAGATCAAGTCCGCTGGAACCTCGTTGGAAGGAGCCCCGTCAGGTCCTCCTCACCACCCGTACAGCCGTGAAGTTGGAAGGCCGAAAAGGATGGATACATCTTTCTCATGTAAAACTTTTCAATGGATTAAAACCCGTTTCTAAAAACATTTCCAAGGATTCCCAGGATTTTAAGGACTGCCGAAATATTGTTCCTAAGGACTGTCCCGCAAAAGACATTGACACAACCCCTTCCCTGTTAGAGAAAACTCCGCAGCAGGAGTATAAGTTAAAGCTCCGGTCTAGTAAAATAAGTCAGTCAGTTTGATTGTATAAGTCCTCCCCTAAGTGAAACGGTTAGGCTGTTTCTGACATGTATAAAATAGACCCCCACAGTGAGAGAGTCAGTCAAAGTTCAATTCAATGTATCATTTTTCTAAGCTTCATATTATTCATCAGCATTATGATTTCTTGCATCAGCTATGCATTTTTCCTGTATTTTTCAGTTCCTCATGTAAATATGTCTGCTAATGTTACAGTAGAGCACACGTTTAGTGATCTGCCTCCTCACGAATATGCTTACCGCCTCGCTATGCGTAACAATTCATTTATCCGTATGTTACATTACTCACACCAGACCAGCAATGCCACTAATCGTTGGGTGTGTGGTCGACTCCCCCCTTTCCAGACCCCGAAGGGAGTTCTGCCACTTTTTCCTTATCCATTTTCACATAATGGTTCGTGTGGAGCATGGTCCACGTTAACGTCCTCCTCAACAGATATGTCTTTTCTTAACAGTACATGTTTCCCAGACAAGCAAGGTTTCCCCCACAGAACAGGTTTAGATCTAGAAAATGAAGTGTATAATTTAGGTAATTATTCGTCGAATTTTATGGTCCTGAATGTCCAGTCTGATACTACTCCAGACTCACCTGCTATTTCAGTACTACCAGTCAAAGGCGAATTATGTGTCCGTAGTCATGGTTCTGTACACGTAGGACATAGTGATTGTACTACTATTGTCAAGTATAGTGACAGTGGGAAATCTATTTTTAAAGCTTCACGTCATTCTTATTTTGTTTGTGGTCAGACCGCATATGTTCGTCTGCCCCTCGATTGGGAAGGAACCTGTTACATTGCCTTCCTACTGCCACCAGTTTTTCTAGCCCCACCTGACTATCATAGAAACACACATCTAGTACATACTAGACACAAGAGAAACCTCCCGATTGTCGATTATACTGAAACTACCGCAGAGCAATTCATTGATATAGATAAAGGTGTGTTCCCTTATTTAGGTACAGTTGTAAACAGTAAGCTAATCCGTAGGTTAACAAGAACCCTTGAAGCAGTAGTAGATGAGACTGCCTCCGCTCTAGGTAACTTAACCGAAGAGCAATCCTTTATGAGAATTGTCGTTTTACAGAATCGTCTCGTCCTTGACGTCATACTGGCCGATAGGGGCGGGGCCTGTAGAGTTCTCGGATCTAGTTGCTGCATTTTCATTCCTAATAACGCGCCGTCTGTTTATTCAGCTATAACCAGACTTCATAAAATTGCCCATCTGTTACACCAAGATCCAGGCACCTGGACATGGTCCGGTTGGTTCTGGAATATAATTTCCGCCTGGGGATGGAAAGTCCTGTCCTTTCTAGGTATTGCAGTAGCGATCATATTCAGCTGCTGCCTCTGTATACAATGTGGCCCTGCGATTTGCGGCATTTGTGCTACCTCTTGTATTCCTAGTCCCAAGCCCCGTTCTAAATCCCGTTCCAAGACAATTCGAGACGAGCAAATGATACTATATGAAATGATAGATGGTATCATGAATATTGATGTTTCCTGATGGAAACGTAGTGACAAGGAGGGAATGTGGAAAAGTAAATTTTGCCATGTTCTGTGTCCCTACGCCTCATCCATCATATGTTATGTGTGCATGACCAATATGCATATGTTATTCCCCATGTCCGATTAATGACGCAATTATAGTTGTGTCCACCTCTAGTATGCCAGTTTCCAGTACTCGTGAATACTACGAATATCAGGCCTATGTAAAGCTACGTTGCCACGTTCCCCAGTGTGCACGTTATTCCATTATAAAGTCCCCGTTTCTAGGCCTCAAAAGGGCCTGGACATCAGATTCAGCTCCTGTCTCCTGAAGCCTCGCTGAGGAGCGATACAGCCCCCACCTGTATCCTCGACCTTTCACTTGCTTCCTGCCTCACAGTGCCCGGTGCAGCCTGGCTCTGCCTCTGAGTCTGCCAAGAGTATGTTATGATTCCAGCTATCAGTTTAGTCCTCCTTCTCTGCATTCCTAAGCTACTGAACTGCATCAATAGTTTCCGTCATTGTCTAGCCTTCACGTCTCCATGTTAGAGAAATACTGTATTTACTGGTCATTTAATATTCTTCATCACGCACTACATGTAGAATAATGCATGGTCCAGTCTTAGAGTCAAGTTAGCTTTTCCCCTCATGACTTCTAGTTTATATCAACATGTTCCCTAAACATCAGATACTAGATAGGGTTTAGGTACATGTCGCTCCGACCCTCCAGACTTTAGTCTCTGCTCCTAGCACAGAGTTCATAGCCCCAGCTTCTCCTAGTGATACGTCATTGCCAGTTTACGCGCACCACCAGGTTAGAGGTCCCGGCTCCATTCATGACATATTCTGTTACGTCTGCACCACATGTCTATGTATACGCCCAGTTACACCTACTTTTACTGTTATCTTTCGCGACTGCTACGCGTCACACCTTCTGCTCCACCCACTGCTACGCCTACTGCAATGTAATGCTATGTGTTCGCGCTATGTATATATGCCTGTGTATTGTTATTAAAAGTTAGCGCGCTCATCCCAGACCCAGCCCCGGCAGCTGCCGGGCCACTCTAGCCCTGCCATTCTGTTCCTATGCAGGTTGTCCTGATCCTGTCCTTATGCTGTAATAAACCTGCAGAAACTCCTACTACCTCGAATCTTGACTCTTATTTATTGAGCTATCTGTTATGATATATGCCTAGTCAAAAATAGGGTATTATTTATTTATTTACCACACTGGAATAGTCTGAAAGATATAGAGTATTTTGGGAAGCGCTGACATTTTCACAGCCGCAATCCTCCCCAGCAAGGACAATGGTTGTTTCTGCCATCGTCCAAGATCGCTACGGATCTGTGATGTTACTTTGGCGTAGTTTAGGGCCACCGTTTGTTCCGTGGATGGTGTGAGGACGATACCTACGTAGGGAAGTTGCTCCTGAACTAGAAGTCCCCCTCCATATGTGGGTGCTCCGTGTCGTGTGTGGGCATTTTTACCAAGTGGTAGTATCAGCGATTTCCCTCTATTCATCTTGAGGCCCAACACCATGCCGAAGGCCTCCACCTCTTCTAGAAAGGCCGGCACTGATCACCTAGGACTGTCAAGTGCCGCCAAAATGTCGTCTGCGTAGAGGCCGATTGGGTGTGACTCTCTCGCCGAAGGTTATGCCGCGGATATTAGGGTTATCGCGCACCCTCTGTGCTAGAGGCTCGATATAGAGTGCAAACAGGAGGGGTGAGAGTGGGCACCCCTGCCTGGTGCCACGTTGGATTTCGAAGGGGCGTGAGCTCAGTCCGTTGATAAGGATCCTCGCCTGTGGGTGATGGTAGCAGCTTGCAACCCACGCTCGAACCTTCGAGAAAACCCCAATCGACACGATCGAATGCCTTCTCAGGGTCAATGGCCAGGAGCACGGAATCGGATTGTTGGAAATGGGCTTTGTCAATCAAGTGGAGGATACGCTTGGTGTTGTCACTGCATTGTCGACCAGGGATGATGCCCGACTGGTCCGGTTCTATGATCCCCGGTAGACAAGGTCCAAGCCTTGAGGCTAGCAGGGGCGGTGGGTGACATTTGAAAGTGGTGAGGCGCAAAGTGATTTGCATACACCACCGTAGCGAGCGAGCGTAGCGAGCGAGCCCGAACCCCTTAAGGGGGGTTTGGGGGTATAACCCCCCACAAGAAAATTTTGAAAAAAAAAGAAGAAAAATCTCAGCTCTAAGAGTAGAATAAGTTGCACAGCAGTTGGGACACAGCCTTTACAAAGCCCTCTGTCCCACTCATTTTTTGTACCTTTCTGCCCCCTGTTCCACTCGTTTTTGTGCCCTTGTGCCCTCTGTCCCACTCGTTTTTGTGCCTTTCTGCCCTCTGTCCCACTCGTTTTTTGTGCCTTTCTGCCCATAAGGGGGTGTTCAGAAAATTTTGAAAAAAGAGAAGAAAAATCGTGCATTTTCAAGCAAATTTGAGAAAGCAGGAAGGTTAATAAAGTGCAGTTATTCTATTACAAACACACGCCCACACAGAGACACTCTTTCACATACAGACTCACACACCCACACATCAATCCACACACACACTCACACAGACACACACACGCTCACACACACATATCTAGATAGATTCCACTCTCCACAGTCACTACATGAGGTGCCAGCTCGCTACCACACATGCCTATTCTTTCGAAATAAAGGATCTAGCATACACACACAGACACACACACTCACACACACACAGACACATGCAGATTGTGTTGTTGTGTTGAGGCCTAAGTACTTGAATAACATTGATCTCATTCCAATAAATGCTAGGAGTACAACAGGTGAGTGTTGCCTACCATAAGAAGGATTACCAATATCAACTGCTACACCCACAGACATTCTGAGATAATTGGTATCAGTCTGGGCCTGGCAAGATGGTTGAATCCTGTGGCTAATCATTGAGTGATCTTATCCTGAATGGTAGCTAAGTCACGAGGTTTACACTCTGCCTTCCTATCACGTGCACACACTCCCTGCTTCTACCGAAGCAAAAGTGGAGGATGCTCTTTCTCCTACTCCACAGCAAAGACCTGGAACAACCGCCCCATGCAGCTCCGGACCATCACCTCACTTCTGAATTCTGAACGGCCCTCAAGACCTGGCTGTTCGAATGAGCATTCAGGGAGCTGCATGCACCTGCATACCCTGTCAGGTGATTAGCAGCGCTATATAAATCCTGAATTATTGAAAATTGACTTGATGGGTTACTGTCTCTTACCATTTGTAAGTTCACTTTTAATGAATAGTATGAAATCTGGTTATGGTGCCAAAAGAAAAGCTGGAAAAAACCATGCAAGCCACAGACAACCCCTGATCTTTAAGTGTGCACATTTTGCAGGAGACCCTCCCGTAAACTGTTATCTAAAGCATCTCACAGATCCATGGTTACAGAGATTGACAAAACCATACCTATCTAGATCGTTTAATGCTGACATTCACCTCAAACACACACATACTGGTAACACAGGCCATGCATTTGCAGACTCTCCTTCATATAGCCCACATCCAAAGCCAGCCCACCAATGGGACACAACCACAAACAACATATTTCAATGAGGTTAGACCCCATAAAGGTAAGCAGTGGTAAACACTATACCATACACCAACTCTTCACCCAGAACAGGTCCTATGTCTCGACCCTCAGGCACAAGTCTGAGCCATATTATCACTGTGGTGGTTCACACCCTCACCTCAGTCCTTAAAGGATGAAAACAAGCATAGTGTGGAGAACTTAACCATTGTCATGGCATGGTCCACCATTCAACCATTGTGCTTCTTAACATTACTGGTAGCTTTTACGTGCTGGAACACCCAGACAACTAGTATCCTGATGACTAAGCTGCAACAGACCTTGCCTCAGACCCCATCATGATTTTCACCATTCAGCATGCCATGTGTGGACATCCTAGCCAGACACATGCCCCCTATAACAAAAAACTGAGGGCATGCAATCGAACGAACTGATAACACAAGACACATAGATAACATCAGGACAACAAAGCCAGCTAGAAGACGAGGACACGCCTATTAGTGAGTGTTTTGGCAATCTTTTATTATGTGAGGTATGTTCAGTAAATGATACATCTTTTCGTACAAAAAAACGTATTTCTAGCATCCTCAGTCAGTCCATGAAAACAGATTTCTGGCAAAATGTTGCTCGATAATTCTCTATATAAATATATTATCTGAATAGTTGAAAGATATACAGACATTTTAAAAGAACAAATATAAAACCAAACAAGTATATTAACACAAAAGCAAAACAAATTCTGATTGTACATAACATTCAGACAAGGCCACAAAAAATGGTGCCGTGCTTCAGCAGGTACACCGGACAGTGTTCACACTATGTGCCGTGCCCGCCCACAGAGTCATTACTGAGAGAGGCATTATTGCTTTACTACAGACCAGTGTGTGGATTTTAAAGAAACATCCACTGGTAAATTGTGCATTTCGGGGAGGTAAAAAACAAAAAAAGGGGGGGGGAGGGAGGTTAAAGAATTAAAATACATACACAACAAATCTTTTATCAAACCGAATAAATTGTCTAGTTGATTAAATCTGGTTACAAATGTCAGCTAGAAATAGTTTACACTCTCATAGAAAATGATAAGAAGCTGTAAAAGTGTGGCATTCGAGTTGAGCTTTACAAGTGTTACATGAATCCCTTGCCACTCAAAACCAAACACGAAATCACCAAAGGAGCAGTCTGGTCCCACAGTGTACTCAAGCAAGAGACGGTATATAGTTTATGTCCCATCCTACAGTTCCGGAACAGAAAACTCTGTGCGAAGGGATTGTTACTTTTGGAATGGACTAACCCTCATGGACAAACATCACCCTTTAAAATCAAGACAACAGAAAAAAAAAATCAAAAGAGGTACACAAATCCACCTGATTTTCATGCACGTAAAGGACAATGGAATATTCCTAGGCATTGGATCTTATCTGTCCTGATCAAGCTTACGTTGACCAACGTGTCCACCATTTTGTTCATCAGCCACAGTTTGCAGAGTCACACAGAACAATACATCACCTATCGCAGGCACCCGAGTCTCACCTCCCATCTGCTTCTAGCTGAACAGTGTGAAAAAGATTTACTCTTCCGGTCAGTAAAAGAGAGCCTTTCCTGCGTGTCTAAAACATTAAGGAAAACTTATGGATATTTTGAAATAAAACAATCACCCTTAATCCCGAACTCTCAGATGTACAGTTACCAAATTCTTGACTTAGGAAAGACTTATGTTTGGGGGTGAAGTGGCGAACCAATTTGTGAACATCCTCCATTGAGCTGCAACATTCACATGCCGATAGAAGGAAACAGTGGTCCATTCGCCCTGTGACGAACGCAGCAAAGACCGGAGAAATAACTGTAAAGAGGATGAAAGACCAGATCCCTCCAATACTGCTCTCTTGCGCTCTATACAAAACAAATCACATCTGGGTGCACGCTCCTCTACATAAACTAATCAGTCATAACAGCAGAAAGACAGCATGACGGGTCTCTTGTTTTGACCAAAACATAAAAGGGGGTAGTCCTTTAACAGTTTTATAAAGTAATAAAGTGCAATTTCAAAATAAATAACCCCCCTCTGCATCTCCCCCAACATCACACAGATACATGCTGACTGGATTCTTCTCCCAGATATCCAGCATATATGCATTTAAATTACCATGGTCAAAACAAGAATCCAAGTGGCGGCATGATGCCAAAGAACAGTTTTGGTTTACCCTTGCGTGAAAACAGGCAAAAGAACCATTTTATGCATCAATAAAGGTATTGATTTTCACACTGTTTACACACAAGTACTTACTGCAAAAAGATGTGCTTTATGTGTGTTAAAACTGAACATCTCCTTCCTCAGGAGATGATTTTTGTCGGCCACCGTTGTCTTAATAAATAAAGGTGGCTGGCATAATTAAGACCATCCGCATGACTACGATAGACCAACGCCATTGTCTCGTCTTTTCGTTGTGCCATGCAAATTAAAGGAACAATATTTTTTGCCACAGCTTTAGAATCCAGCGCCTCTCCCCTGCACACCGCACACAAGGCACTTACCTCTGTCCCGGGGAGCTTCTGCCTCTGAGACTGTCCTGAGATGAGCGCAGTGCAGCAGTGCCAGCGGCGGCAGGGCGCCCAGATGTTATAATAATGCAAGAGTCATCGGATGGGGCCCGGGACCGCTGCAGACGGGCTCGCATCCCTCTCCCGATCGCCTCACTCACCGTCTTTGGCATCTTCTTGGAAACTTAAACTTTCCACAACTTCTGCTGCTCCTCGAGTCTCGCAGCCCCTCCAGGGGACGACTGGCACCGGGAGGCTGTGGGGGGGGGGTCACACACCGGGCCTGGGGGCTCTCGCCGGGGTCTGCTTGCTTCCTCCTGCCCAGGGTCGCGCCACTCTGCCCCCGCCCACCCACGCGCGGCATCCAATAATGGATTTTGCGCTGTGGACCAGCCAATCCTGGCGCTGCATGCAGCACCAGGATTGGCTAGGGGGGCACATTGTGTACTCGCCCTGGGCAGCCTTTGAAAACGCGGCCCGGCTGAAGCCGCACCCCCGGCCCCTTCTCTATGCCTAAGGGCATCGGTGCATGCGGGGGCAAGTCTCAGCCCGGCAGTCTCATGCGCACAGTGCTGGCCTGCTGCAGACTGTCAATAAAGCAGCTGCTGCAGACCAGCAGACCCGCCCCCCCACCCCCTGCGCACTCCGACCGCACTGATGACAAGATCCGTGTCGTCACTCCCGTGCCCGCTGTGGAATAATTATGTTTGCTGCCTGGTAAGCTTAGCTGCAGTGCCACGGTGCGTCCAGGGCTTAGTGGGGCTACGCCCCTACGTCCCAATGGACGCACCGCGGCTGGAGGCTAGTATCCCCGTGAAAAGTTTGAGGTCGAGGTTAAGTAAGGAAATCGCCTGTAAGCGGAGCACTGGGTAGTATCCTTGCCCGGCATATGGCAGCACTATGATGTCGGCCGCTAGCATGTCAGGTGGGATGGAATCGGGGCCCTGGAATGAGTTAAAGAGTTTAATAAGAATCGGAGCGAGTATCGGACAGAAAACTTTGTAAAAACTAGAGGAGAAGCCACCCAGACAAGGCGATTTCATGGGTTTGAGGCGGGAGATAGCGCTGATCACCTCCTTAATTCTGATAGGTGCATCTAAGGACCCTGCATTAGCTGTGTTCAGCGCGGTGGTGGATGCGCCATGCAGGTAAGTGTTGGCACTGTCTACTGGTGTGGGGTCTGCCTTGTAGAGAGATGCGTAATAGTCTCTGAACGCCCCCGCTATTTGTGCCTCGTCGTGGATCTCCTCCCCTTCCTTGTTTTGTAAGGTTAACATTTTTGAGCGCTGGACCTTAGCCCGAAGTGTGCTCGCTAAGACGCGTCCCGTTTTATTCCCCCCCACATAGCATGTGTGTCGCAGTCTGAGAGCAGCGTATTAGGCCTGATTTGTATATAGACTTGCCCGTTGAACTCTGGCGATTTTTAGCTGCTTCCAAATTCTTGGAGCTCCCGTTCGACTGTGCACCCGTTCCAGTTCAACCACTTTGGCCGCTAGGGTTTCCCGTTTTATTTTGCGGTCTTTGACCTCCGCTGCCGAAATGGCGATTAGTTCACCCCTCACCACTGCTTTTAACGCCCCCCACACCGCCGCCACAGGCGTGTCCAGCTTGTCATTAAGCTCGATATAATCAGTGATGCATTTACGGAGTTGTTGGACTAACTACTTACGTTGCAGGAGGGGTTTCCTCAACCTCCACCGACCTGGTGGTCTCTTGATGCGCGGGACTCTAAACGTTATTTCCACGGCCTTGTGATCGGAAATGGCAGCCAGAATGATAGCCACATCCACCACCTGAGTCTCCAATTTAGAGGAGCCTATGAAGTGGTCTAGTCTGGCTTATATGTGATGCACATGAGAATAAAAAGTGTAGTGCTAGGTCTCAGGATGCTTGACTCACCACAGGTCTCTCAGCTCTCTGTGTCAACCACTCTTTCCCTGCGTTGCCAAAACGGTGGCCCGATCTGTCCTTTTCTTTATCCATCACCAAATTAAGGTCCCCCCCCCATAAGTAGGAAAGGGTCAGGGGAGCGTAGGGCCTCTGACAAAGCATTTTTGATAAAGTGCTCCTGACTCGTATTAGGGGCATAACGGGATCCAACCGTCATTGTCATGTCTCCCATCATGATGCTGTGAGCAAGGAGTCTGCCCTTGATCTCCCCAACCTTGTCTCCAAACCGACCATGAAAGTGTTTGGCAACCAGAATCACGACCCCACCTTTTTGAGTTGAGTTGAAGAATTGTTGAGGGAACGCGCGGGATCTCATCCTATGCGAATCTTTAGGAAGTAAGTGGGTTTCTTGGAGTAAGCAGATCGCGGCTCCTGAGTTTTCTAAATAGGACAGGACAGCACGCTGCTTAATGGGGTTGTTGAGCCCCTTCACGTTCAGTGTGAGAACTTCCAACATCTCATTACCAGGATGTAATTCTTGCGCAGCCCACTATCCGCCTTACGCATTGTGCCCTGCACACGGGCCTTAGCCCCTGTCGGCACACTGGTTCCCGCCCAACCCCTCTGCCCGCAATTCTCCCAACTCTTGTACCCCAACCTGAACCCCCGCCCTCCGGTTTCCCCTCCCCAACACCCAACCAACCTCCCCTCCCAACCCCCCCCAACAGACCAACAATTCAGAAAGGCCCCCCCCACCCCTGACCTCAACGCCCCAGCCCCTCGCCTCCCACCCTCACCCCAACGCCGGATTTCAGTGGCTTTCAGCTTCGCTAGCTGCACCGCATTCGAGCCCATCGTCTCTCAGGCGCACCCGGCTCCGATTCTCGCCAGAACGGGGAACTGATGCAAAGGAAAGGCCGGTAAGGGGGATTCAGAGTGGGGAGCCTCTCGGTCTTGCTGCCTCTCAGGTCGCCATCTTGGCCACGCCCCCCTAGTTCAGCTTTTAAGTTACTATTACATGGCTATTGGTGCTATGACTTGTTCAGGAATATTAGCAATATGGGGCCCTATTCACAAAGGTAAGTTTTCACGTGTAGATCACCTCACATGAAGAACTACACCTAAGTGTAAATCTCCTCATGGATGTAATTCACCATATACGTGTGTAGATCTAGACCTTAATGCAGACTTATGGGTCTTCAGCACCTCAAATGAGGTGGTGGTGCTCCTACAACTAAATTTATGACTGAAATGGTGCTATGAGTAGCTTTCTGTCTTTTTTTGTTATCTCTGCCACTGGGGCTGAGATCTCTCTATAGAAGGTACTAGGGAATTGTAATGAAAAAACTTTTTAAATTAAAAGAAAAACTTTGGATAGTTTGGTGTCGCCCCTATTTATAATTATACTTTGTACATGTTTTTTTACAATGTTTTTGGTGTTTAAATATGATGTTTAGGTCATCGATATTGTAATCAATGAAAAAAGTTATTTACTTTCAGTAATGGTTTTCTGGTGATACTCTTTTGACCTGTATATTTCTCACCTTTTCAATACCTCAGGCCCTAGATTGGTTCCGGAAACATTTCCAATAGCTCTTTCACTCCTGTAGGGGGATCTGGCTCTGTTTCAGCGCTGGAAACAATGCCACAGAGACATCACTAGAGCCATGAAATGCCCACCCTGGGACCATGACATCAGTTTACCATCCATTTTTTCAGTGCCTACGAGGCAAACAGGATGAGGGTAACATCAATCCTGAGTAGGCGAGGTGCAATGTATTAACTTTGTACCTTTTTAAAAAAAATCATTAAATCTTGACAAGCCTTCAGAATGGGGAGGTGGGTGGAAAGGGTGAGGATTTTGCAGGTAGGTAGTGCCTCTACCAGAAAGGTCATTACAGAAGGTAAGTAACCTTTTCTTCAGCTGGATATTTCTACTTACAGAGTCCTCGCCTTTCTAACAGATTCCCTATCAGTACCTAATCTGGTGGAAGGTCTGAAGGAATGGTCTGATACGAAAATTCTGGAGGACACAGCAGGTAAAATGCCCATCATTTTTCCAATTAGTAATGCTTAGTGAAGGAATGAAGGGATGACCAGGTTGCCTACTTAAAAATTACGGCCACATTAACTCAGCTTTCCAAAGGTGATGTTGAGAATTTCACTCAGGTAGAATGGGCTTAAAATGCCCTTTGGTGGCTACTTATGTGCAAGGGCATAGAACATTTTGATACACAAGATGATCCACCTGGACAGGATTTTCCTCTGTGGTGCTTTGCCCGCACTGTTGTCTGTGTACTGTACGAAGATCTGGTTGTCGATCTTAATGTCTTTAGTACGGTCAATATAAATGCCGACTAGCTTGCTGAGATCTGGCCTGTGAAGCTTCTCCTTTTTAGTGGTGTGTGGTGGAGGTAAAAAGATGGGACGCAAATGCACTGGCCCAGATGTAGAGGGGTCACCAGCTGTGATTGGTAATCAGCCCTGGTTTGAAAAACCAACCTGTTAGGAAAAAGTCATGTAAACAGTGGGCAGACACTCAGTGCTTGCAACTCACTGACACACTTTGCTAACATGATTACAACCAGTAAAACAGTTATCAAAGTTGATATCCTCAACTAGCAACTATAAAATGGTTCGAACAGAGAGCCAGTCAAAAATATTTAAACCAAATTGAGGTCCCATTGCGACATGACAAATGGAGTAAGCAGCAATAGGTTAGTCAATCTCTTTACAACCCTGATAACAGTAGGTGACTTAAAAAGGTACAGCTGATGTGGGATGCAGAGAAAAACCAATGAGGCTGCCAAAAACCAGTACCTACAGCACAACCTTAGAGAGTAAGTGAAAGTACAAACTTGAGAAAATTGGATAAGTGAGCCAACAAGGGATTGATATTGCTAACGTTACACCAAGTGACAAATCTATTCAACCTTACAGAGTACACGGTTTTGGTGGAATCCCAGCAAGCAGGCAAAATTACATCTACTAATTCAGCTGGCAGCTGGAATAAACTTAGGTGCCTGCGTTTAATCTTCAATCATGACTATGGAAGCTCTGGAAGTTGGGAGTGGAGGTCTGCCCAGGGAGGAAGACAGCCAAGGGGTCACAGCAAGAGGTGTGGGAGTCTGCATACCACACCATTCTCAGCCAATGCAGGCCAATGAGTATAGCTTATGCAGACTTTTGTCGAATCTCACTCAGAACAAATGGAATCAAGAGTATGGGAGGAGACACAAAGTGAAAAGGAAAAAATCTACGTCAACTGAAATGCATCCACCCCAAGGATTTTTGTAGTGGATACTGGAGGGTGCAGAACTGAGGGCAATGGTATTGACAAGATTTGCAAGATCTCCACCAGAGGTGACCCACAAGGCAAAGATGGTTTGCACCACATTTGAGTGAAGGTGACACTTGTTGTCGGCAAAGTGACGTAGACTCTCAGCCCTGACATACAAGGACACAGCCATATGGTTAGTGGCTAGCAAAATTCCATATAGGCACTCCCAGAGCCTTAACAATTCCCAACATTACTCCATTAAGCACTGTTTATTGGCATACCACACCGCGGTCAGCAGGTTGATATGACGTACCTGCTACTCTGGAGACTCAGAACAGGAGGCTTTGACCACTAGGCTCTCAGGAGAAGAGAAAACCAATACAAAGTTAGGAACTCCCCAGCCTGTAACTATATCCACAAATCTGCTCACTGCTGGGGTCGATGTAGGATGTTGCCACACAGCCAGCACCAGGTCAAAAAGAGCTGTATTGTATGGTATGGTATTGACAGAAGAGACTCCAGGGATTGCGCAGAAGGCTGTAGGATTTCTGTCGAAGGTTTTACTTGGTTTCAGAAGCAGAATGTGGGAGTTCTGAAACCTCTGTAGCTTTTTGTACCACTGAATTGGCATGGCGCTATCTCAGGTGGAGGGAGCCCAGAGGGCATTCCACTTTAGTATCTTGTGAGAAGTGTAATCTACTAGCATCCCGGAGTGCCTAGTTGTCTGCTGGAGCAACCTCGCTCCTGTCATCTATGTTAGGTCTGCCTAGGCCTTCCAAAGGATGGAATCACTACCAAACAAATACTGCACCATCTCTTTGACTCAGCAGCCTGCTGTACTTGTGCTCCTCCAGCACTCATTGGGCCTCACTCTAAGACACAAGGATGGCCCACATTCCAAAAAGGGCCGGCCTTGTTGGGTGTTGTCAGTCATCAGATTTGGAGCACAGTACTGGAAGGGGTGAGGTCAACATTCTTGCGGTGCTAGGAGAGGTGCTGCTGGCAAAATAATGAGTGTCTGGCACAGTTGCGTTGCCAGGGGCTGAAGAGGGAAGGGGCACACAGTGCAAAAGGAAGACCCAAAAGGCACCTCTAAATGCCCCATGGGTTGGTCTGTGGGACCTGGGGTCCAGGCTTCGCCTCCTGAGAGGCAGCAGGACCTGGAGTGGGAGACTGCACTAGTGGAGTCACTCCCCCAGATACCTGTATCTCAATGTGCTCAGGCTCAGAAGATGTCACTTCTAGGGAAGAGCGACTTGCCGTTGGATGAGCAATGTTTATAGGGGCTCCTCTTCTTTTTAGGTCAAGTTGGAGAAAGCATGCGAAGCATGCTGGAGTCCAGCTCGACAACTATAGCCGCCCGTCCCTGGGAATCTGAGACAGGGGATGGGCACGAGCGCCGATTTCTCCTCGTGGGCGCGCACGGCGCCATGCCCATCTCCTGTCTCACATTCACAGCCTCTCTCAATCACACACAGCCACACTCACGCATGCGCACAAACACACATGCAGGCACAATGCATCATGACGCACTTACAGACACACAGCCCCACATATACACACGCACAGCTAACAGACATACAGTCACACATATACATACACACGCACAGCTACGCATGCGCACACACACAGCTACACCCACACACGCGCACACACCCCCATCCCCCCTCCCCTGCCACCACCCCCTGCTGCCACCCCCACTACAACTAAGCCCCACTTACCGCATAGGCGCAACTCCGGACTTCAGCCGCCACCGTGGGGCTCTCCCTCGGGCATGGGAGCCCCGCCCACGTCACCACTGCTCTTCTCCTGGCCAGCCACTCCGTGGGCGCGAGCTTCTAGCAGGAAACGGAAGTCCCACCCCACGGCAGTGTTCGTCACGCGCACGTCTTGTTGTTTACCATGAAAGCCGTCCCGCAGTTGCTCCGGCCTACTGGCTGCAGCCCGTGTTTGTCTTTTTAGGTGTCGGATAGGCACGCTTGCCAAATCCCTGCTTTCAATTGGGAGGGAAGCCTGTTTGGTTCCCTCCCTGTCTTTCTCCGGAATGCCTGCCAGGACAGGGCATGTGCACGCGCCTGTAGCCTGGACTCCTCTTTCGCGTGCCTCCACGTGGCCACAACGGTTCAGCGTACTTCCACTTACTCTCGGCGCTGAAGGCTGCTGGTGATGGATGTGCCCAATGATGGCAGCATTTTGCCAAAGCACGAAGGTGAAATCCCAGCAGTGTCCAATGCACAGAAATCACGGGGACCATGAGGGAGCCGCGCACCTGCTTTGTGCCCTCTTCATGTATCAATTCTGTTCCTATTGTGAAGCGCTCTGACGCCTTCGGGTAAAGTCTGCGTTATATAAAAACGCATAAATAAAATAAAAAAATAAAATACTCCTCTGCCCTTCTTCTCTCTGTATCCCCTGCTGCCCGACCGTACTCCTACCCAGCAGCCACGCTTGCTTCATATCCTGCTCCCCTCCCCTGCGATCAGACCGTATTCACGGGCCATGCAGCCCTCCCTGCAACATGCTCTATACCCTGATTAATTTGTCTGCTCCATAGTCCCTGCTGTTACACCCTACTCCTGTACCCTGCAGCCCCTGCACCCTCTTTTATACCCAGCTAATGTCACTGCTCCCTTTTCCGTTCCCTGCTATAAGACCTACTCCCGTACCCTGCACCTCCCCCTGTTACATGCACAGTACTTCTTGGCACTTTGTGGCGCCCTGCGCCCTGAACCCATCTCTGGCTGCTCTTTGGGAAAGCCTTGGTTAAAGGCAATGCGGGCAGTACTGCCTAGTCAACAACATTTACTGCTGTGTGCTCCGGCTTGCCCTCCACCGCAGCAGACGGCGCAAACATTCCAGCGCTTCCAGCCTTGCGTGACTGCCGCCTCAAGAACCCATCTGTCCCGACAGAGATCAGAGATTTACGTCACTCGAGGCTCAGACATCCCGCACGACATTGGGGAAGAAGTGGTTAAAATAAACACTTGAAGTGTAACAGAATGCAGTAAAATATCATTTTGATGAAAATTGTTTGCTTTGTGAAATATACACAGGTATTTTATGCGGGTGTCAGAGTATGGTGACATTGCAAGTTTAGTCGCGCTCCATTCGCCCCTGAAAAACAACACACATTTGCCTAACCTCTTGGCCCCCTTCTCTCAGCTGCACAGACTTGTCACAGAAGCACTCTAAACAGAAACCCTGCATCCTGATCACTCTCTCGGCTGCAATAATTAGCGTGTTCAGTGTAAAAATAAATGGAAGCTAAATGCAAATTATTATGCAAGTACACTGATTTACAAAGTTTTAGAAGAGGCAGATTTCTCAGAGTGCTTTGTGTGTATAATATCTGTGTGGCTAGTAATGGTTTGCTGCCCCAAGTGTTTACACTAGCAGGAAAATGCTGGCACTGTGGGTGTACCTGCCATTGCCAGTGCACAGTGGGTGTTTGATTTGCACACAGTCACGATAACTGCATACACTGGGTGTGCGAATATGATGATGCATAGAGTCACGACACTGGAACAAATCAATTTGTGCTTGTGAGTTACCACCTCTCCAGTCCTCTGGGAATAATGTGTGTATAACTGTGTATAACACAAGGTGTGTGTACCTGCCATTGCGGGGCATACTGGGTGCTTGATTTGCACCCATTCAGAATACCTACATGCATTGGGTTTAAGAACGTGAGAGTGCACACAGCCCGACACTGGCACAAGTTAACACCTCTTTAGGTCTGTGTACGCTGAGTGTCTATGAAACATGCACACACTACGGGGCAGATTTACAAGCCCCTTGCGCCTCTTTTACGCCATCGTTGCGTCACTTTTGTGACGCAGCAGCGGCGCAAAAGATGCGCCATGCTGTGGGGTATTTACAACATGACGCATCTGGGAGATGCGTCACGTTGTAAAGCCCTACGCCAGAATGAGGCGTTCCTGCACGGGGGGGTGTACCGGTGCAGGAATGCCTCCTAAGAGTGGCTGAGTGAAATCTACAAGATTTCACTCAGTCACTTTGGGGCCCATGCTGCGTCAAAACCCTGCTCCTGCTTAAAGCAGGCGTAAGGATTGACGCAGCATTGTAAGAATAGGGCCCCCAGAGCATTGCTGGAGCTGCTTCGCGCTTGTGACGCAACTCCACCAATGCGCCACCTTTACAGCACAGATGCGTGACGCATCTGTGCTGTTTTTGCCCCATGGTGCGCCACAACGCAAATGCGGCGCATCCATGGTGGCGGAGGCATGGCGCACAATAAGTGGCGCATCCCTGCTGATATGCAGGGATGCGCAACTTATTGTGTGTGTCTGTAAGCGTGTGAACAGAGCCACAAGATTTGCTCGCAGTAGGGGTGTGTAGACAGTCAAATAAATTACTAACACATAATTCAACTCCACAACATGTCAAAACTCAACACACAATACCATCCCACATAATTAACTCCATAACTCACAATCTAACTGTACATCATTCCATTACACTTAATGCTATTCAATTACTATCCACATAATTCTACAGCGCACCATGCCACATATTTCAACAACTCCACACCACACAATTTTCATACCACACAAAATCCACTACAAATAATTCCAATACAACACATCTCTGCCTCGCACTTCCACCAAACCTATCATCTCTCCACAACACACCCACTGCCCTTCTCATCTCTTCCTCCCACTCCAAATACCCCCACTCATCCCGCAATCCCACTGCCCCTCTTATCCCTCCCTCACTCTCTATCTCCTTTGTATACAGCCTGCTGATACATGCTGCCTTCCTATACCTCATCGGGCTGTGCACTAGCTCAACTTTCGCCCCCCCGAGTGCCCCTTCCACCTGTCCCTCTCTAACTCTTTCTCTCGTGCCATCTCTCACCACTCTCTTTCACTCGCTCCCACACTCCTTCTGCCCCCTCATGTGGTTCACTTAAGGTCTTCGAGCACAATATATTTCCTGTGCCTTTTCAACGTTTTTGTCCCACAAATACCACGCTCTCCTCTTCCTCTTAGAGTGTCTTCTCCGTATATACACGCTCCCTCTTTATATGTCTGCGGCCTGTTCTCCCCTTCTTTCTCTCTTTCTGACACACACTTTCTGTTCCTCTATCTGGTGTTTGTTCACCACTTTGTGCACAAACTACCTATCACTCTATGTCTTCCTGTCTATCTATTCTCTGCACCACTCACCACTATCTGTTCACCACCCCACATAATTCTACAACATAAATACACTAGACACCGCACAATACCACCCCACACAATTCCACAACTAACAATTTCAAGCCAACACACATATTTCCACTCTACACCACACACATTCACAACACCACATAGGTAAAATACATTACCATTTACAACACCAATAGCTCTAACTCTCGCAAATGCGAGACCTATTGCATTGCAAATGCTTGTTGTGTTTAGGTCGCTTCCCTCTGGAGGATCAGGAAGAACGGGACTCCAGCAACCTCGTGAAAGGATGATATCTGCGATGGCCTATGCCTAGCTTAAGCCATGAATAACTTTGAGTCCCTCCTTGATGGTCTTGGGGTTCATGCTGAAGCATGACTGGCACGACTTCATGGTCAGACCAGGCCCGGACTGGCCGTTGCGGGCACCGGGCAATCCCCCGGTGCGCCGCAAGGGTGGGGTGCCGGTTTTGGGCCCCTGGGGGCCGTTTTTGTTACAGGGCCGTATTTGCAGCGTTACTGCAAAAACGGCCCTGTAACAAAATCGGCCGAAAACCGACCCTGGCAAAGAGTGCGGTCGCAACCCCCCCTCCCCCGGGGCGTGGGGGGAAGGCGGCTGAGCACTTTGCCAAGGCCGGTTTTGGTTCCCAGTCCGGCCCTGAGTCAGACCCCTGACACCACCGATATTGTGGCAGTCCCCGATGGACATTTGACCCTTAGAGTCTCGACAGAGTTTGAACCCTGAACGCCGTGGGGAGGCATTCTAGCAAAACAGCAAAAATATTTGAAATGATGTTTAAATGTGAGGAATTTTCCTTAGACGAGAAAGCTCTGGATTAGTGTCAAAGTGTGCAAAAAAAGGGAACTGACGCCACGGCACCGGGGTGGGCTCTTTATGGCTCTAGTTATGTTAATGTGGCATCATTTCCAGCGCTAACGCGAAACCAGTGCCCCCTACCGACATGGAAGAGTTACTGTAACATTTTTGGGATCAAGCCTAGCACCTAGGATATTCAGAAGGCCAGGCATCTACAGGAGGCATCTATTAGAAGTTTTGGTTAGTTTATATTATTATTAATGTGTGATATTTTGAATTTTTCCTTTATCGATATTAGTGCTGTATAATATTTGTTAGCAATATTTTTGTAGTTGACATTTTAGTTAGTTACACAGGGAGGTACGAAAGTTGAAATTTTGCAACATAAGGAAACTAATAATCAAACCCGGGAAACATCATTTACCACGAAGCAAATAACACGCATAACGTTTACCACGCGTCACTCACCACGCAAAGGTCTTTCCCACGCGTAAACCTTCAACGACCGTCTTTACCACGCGAGTGGTATTCCTTCCTGTCGTCGTTCCGCAAGTACGATCTGCGTTGGCTTTGGGGGGCTGGGGGGAGGGGGGATTAAGGGGCTGGGGGGCTGGGGGGGGACTGGGGGGAGGCTAGGGGGGGTTGGGGGGGTCTCCCCCCCCAAAAAAAACCAAGCGGATATTAATAAATAATAAAGAAGAAGAAAATTTCAAAAACGTAAAAAAAAACGCTCTACAATGCCTCAAAACGCTGAAGTAAAAGAGCACGTCATAATAGAAGTCCGTTATCAGTTTTGATAGACGTGTTTTGACGCTTGTTTCCGTGGTCGGTGGAAGAAAGGGCTGATGGTGAAAGACGTACAGGGGTAAGATATGAATCAAAACTTTGTAAATTAGGGTATTAATTAAGCGCATTATGAAAAAAATAAAAATATAATGTAAGGGAATCTGTTTATTATTGTTTAAAACATCGATCTTTTCCTTCGTACTGCATGTAGCCTATCAGTATCATTATGTAAATGGGACGTCAGATGTTTCGTAACGTTATGATTGCGGAGTAAAAACATGCGTTGTCAAATGCTGCGTGCAAAAGACACATGCGAAGTAAAATTCGCGTGGTAAAGGCATGCGTGGAACTTGAAATCGTTGAATAATCATATATTCATCAAACCCTACCACTTCGAAAGGATCAAAGTTTGCTTTGCTGTATAAATCTGTTGCTCTTTCTGTGAATGTATGCTTAGGCTCCTCGCAAATCACTATTTATTTACTTTTGCTATCCTCTCGCTATTTGTTTGTCGGTATCCAGTATTTAACTATCGTGTTCGGGGCACAAGTTGCCTGGTGGGGTTTTCTATAGGTTTATTACCTCAGAATGAACAAATGCTATTTTATTGCATACTCTCCTGTTTTCGCTTTTTGTATCTTATGTTTATACTTTCTGTAAATGAGTACTGGCTTAATAAAATAAAATTTAAAAAATGTAAAAAACGAAAGTTGAAATTTTGGTGATCAGTTTTTTGCAATGACAATTTTTTGGCATGATATTTTTGTTGTTGATATTGTGGCATACAACCAACTCAGCTATATTCCACTTTTGAGACTTTGTGTCACTGATCCAAACATTGTGCACTAAAAGGAAGGCATATGTGCAACGGGACGGGAACCCCCATGGACACGACCCTCAGCAGGCTTAGTAAGTCAGCAATCATTCACTGTTTATTTAGTAGCTATGTGCAGCCTTGATTGTTGATTACGGACTGGTTAAAAACACAACTTGCAATGAATTGTCACTAATAGTGAAAGGCGAAGACCAGGGGGTATGTGGTGTAACCCCAACTCCCTCCTTCCAATATGGTGAAACGAAGCCACTGACAGGAACTCAGCAGCAGATCATCTACCCCATGCTTCTGAGAGGCACCCCCCGCGTCTAGGGGAGGGGTGCCTTTAGTGGGATTTCAGTGCAGAGGGAACGGTTTCGTTTCCCTGAAAGTGGGCAAGGGGAGGGACACGCCTGAAATGCGACTAAAGAAGGAGGGGCATTGGCGGTCCCTCCCCTTAGGTGATAAAATAGCCTGAATCAAGGGAGTAGCCCTCTTTGTCCTCTCGCCTCGTGGAGTAGCCGGAAAGGCGCAGCAGGAACAGTTGGCTTGGGGTGGCCACCTGGGGCCGGCGGCGTTGTCGGTGACTCGCAAAGGTGGGGGGGCCTCACGCGTAGTTGGGAGCTTGCGGGACATCATTAGGATGTCATTGGCATCAGTTAATGACAGTGTACTTAGGGGCTTTTTAGGTTTTGCCTGGCGAAAGCTGCGCTCTGCGCAGCTTTTTCGCGCAGGCGAAAACCTAATGAGAACTGTAGTGTGGGTTTGGGTCGGCCCTCGTCATTTATTGGCTGGCTCCATAAATGGAGCATAGCCATTGGACGAGGGGCCTGTCCGTCAATGCCGGACCAGATTCGGGGGCGTTCCCGAGATTCTTTGGCTTTTGCCGACGTCACGCGACGTCAGCCGAAAGCCGGGAACGCCCCCGAATCTGGTCCGGCATTGCCGGCACTTCTGCGTCTCTCCACCCCCCTTTCCCGCCCCCTCCCGCTTGTTTCCTGATGCTGGCCTCGCAATGGCGCTGCGTCTCTCCTCCCCCTTTCCCGCCCCCTCCCGCTTGTTTCCTGATGCCCGCCTTCCTGCTCCGGCCGTCGTGTGCACAGCCGTTTTGCCCGTGAAAATCACCGCCGCAGCCCCGGGGCCGCGGAGAAGCCGAGGGAACAACCGCTGACGTCACCCGGGAGCCGCGCTACCATTGGTTCAGGCTGCGGGAGGCTCGCCGGGCGACCTGCGCGGTGATTGGCTGCCTTTTTTCCCTCGGTTTGCGGTGAGTGCTGTGCTCGGGGGTCTGCTTGCGGGTGTTCTGCGATGGCGGGAGGAGACGAGGAGCGGAGGTTTTTTGGGACATTGGGAGGGAGAGCGGGCCGGGTGGTGTAGACGCTGGCGTTCGGGGCATTTCAACCGAGGCCGCGTTTCGAAGCGCTTGGCGAGCCTAGTGCGAGGTATGCATCCTCCTGTTAATGTGTCTGATTGGCCGGGAACGCGGTCGTTGCTTTGGGTTGGCCTCGCTGATGGAAGGCATTTGCAAGTTTCTTTGTTCTATATAAACATTCTTCTGGTGCCTGTGCAAGCTATCGTCGATGGCTGCCATCTCAAGGTCAGGCGGTAAAACTGCCGGGTTGTCAGTTTAATTGGTCACGCCCTTATACTAACGGAGAAAATGACAAACTAGAAAGCATTTGCCTGACTCTAACATGGTTATAGCGGTGGCGCGTATCCACGTCCATATGTGCAATCTGGTTTGTGTAGTTCTGGTCACAGTTCTCAGAAGCTCTGCGCGTTCTGCTGTAACCCCGCCCCCCTGCCTCCCTCATCTTCCTCCGCTGCTTCCCGGCCCCGTTCCACAGCCCTAGCCCCGCTGCCGTCTCCGTCGTCCCCCACCAGCACCATGCCGGCCGTGTCCAAGGGGGACAGAATCCCTCAAATTTATAGTGTGAGACCTACATGTATCCTGAGGTACAGTGCTAGACTGGCCATGCTATTTTGTATCTGCTGCTACCGAATTAAACTATTTAGCTATGGTTTCCTGAAATTTGGTTGCAGGTAAATTTCAGTGTTCTCTTAAATTGTACTGTCTCATTGCTGGCTTGTAATAAGGTTTTCAACTTGGACATGGGAGAGAACCTGCTTTATTTGATGCTGTGGATTAAATCTGCAGTACGTAGAAATTGGTTGCCTTGGACGCTGGGTTGTATTTAATCTCTTTGATGCAGTTGGTCGCGGGTGGCTCTATTAAAGTTTGTAGCTAGAGTTCAGTATATCTTTATGAAGTGGTTTGCTTGTGCCTCCGTGTGCCCCTGTTGCCCGCTTGTGCTGTGTGGGTGTGTGTGGAGGGCTCTGTGTGGCTGTGTGTGTAGGAAGCTTTGTGTGGCTGTGTGTGTGGGGGGCTTTGTGTGGCTGTGTGTGTGGGGGGCTCTGTGTGTGTGTGGGGGGGGGCTCTGTGTGTGTTTGTGTGTGTCATTTGCGAGAGATAAAGCTAGTGGCATTGTAAATGACAATGCCATTTATTTATGTTAAAAAAAACATAAATAAAAATAATGTCAAGAGCAATGCCAACAGCTCTAACTTTAACAAAGGCAAAACCATTGCATTGTAAATGCTTGTTTCAATACAGGTTAGCGCGGTGGAAAAGTCTGCGGCTGGAAGCATGTGGGCGTGTGTTCTGAGAAGCCCTTTTGAAGTACCAGGGAAGTGACGGGCGTGTCTATTTGAAGTGCTGTTGCTTAGCGGGAAGCGCGGCTCGGCGTTACTAATGGGAGAAACACTTTGAAGTGTTAACGTGTGGATTGTTTTCGGCATCCACCGCGATGATGAGTACAAGCTGGGTGTTTGGTTCCGAGATGTGCCGGTCTGAAAATCGTGCTTTAACTTGGGGAAATATTCAGTTAAGACGACTGTACTTTAGCCAATGCAAGCGCTGAATACAGATGTTCAGCGGGGCAAGGATCAAGGGCTGCTGCTCACACTATGGCCCATTGGCTTGTGACCACAAGTTTCGTACTTGTACACCTAAACTTTATAGCGTTGATTCGGTTGGCGTTTTGCAGTATTATCTTATGGTACATGTTTTGTGAGGGTTCCGTTATGAAGGGGCGGGTGCCCGTGGGAGGGTTAACCGCCAGACCATATAAATGAATTAGTTGCCCCTGTTGCTTGAGTTTGGGGGCAGACGGAGAAACATGGTGGTGCCGCGCCGAGAACGGTGGTCGTGAGGGTTGCGGGGGGCGCCTCTTCAATTCGATCATTTTAAATGTGGTTGAGTCGGTAATTTATTGCTGCTCGCACATGGGATAAACATCGGGGCATGTAATCCACACGCCTTGTGAAGCACATGTGCTTCATTTTCCAGCGCACAGGGAGGTGATGGCGTGACGGTTTTAAGAAAAGAAACAAAGAGGCACGGGCACGTTTATAATGACTCGTACATAAGCATGCCATTCCGCGGTACGCATAAGTTTAGTGGATTTGCCCGAACGGGGTGCCTGAATCCACCCCCCATCCATCTCAAGTGTAGCTATGTTTTATAAGACATCATATTGACTCTGGAAACTGGGCTAACACGAAATGAACAAAGCGAGCATTCACGATACTTTGAAGTAATCATAAGTATCCAAACGTGGGTCCTGAAAGCTGCGTTGATTAGTAAACGGAGCGAAACGCCTGCATTCCGTTTTGCTATTGCTATGCTGACCTCTTTAAAGTTATTTATTTATGCGATTTTCTATAGTTATGTATGCGATGTTCTATAGTTATGTATGCAATTTTCTATAGCGCAAACATTACCCGAAGGTGTCAGAGCGCTTTACAAAAGAACCAGTTGAGACACGAAAGGAATCTGCTTGCTTTGCATGGTTAGAGCATTGTTTAATTATTGCATTCTATTTTAATCCCAGTACAATTTATCGTTAAGACGTGATACTGTACATGCACCTATAAAATAACCTCTATGTTTGTCGTCCTTTTACGGGGGAAAAACACAGCCACTTGTACTGTATTCCTTTTCTTTCCAATACTGTGCATTTAATGTGAGTGCTTGAATTGATACAGGCATTTAAAATGTCGTGTATGCAAACACGGTTGCGGGTTATGTGAAGTCACTTGGGCAATGATTCTTGGTTCTGATGCGGACCCGGTTAAAACGGCGGGAACTCTTGCCAGCACGAAATCTGCAGGCTTTGCAGACTTGATACTGTACATACACCGATAAAATAACCTGTATGTTTGTTGTCAATTTAAGGGGGAAAAACACAGCCACTTGTACTGTATTTCTTTTGGTTGCGATACTGCGGGAACTCTTGCCAGCACGAAATCTGCAGGCTTTGCAGACTTGATACTGTACATACACCGATAAAATAACCTGTATGTTTGTTGTCAATTTAAGGGGAAAAAACACAGCCACTTGTACTGTATTTCTTTTGGTTCCGATACTGTGCAGTTAGTGTGAGTGCTTGCATTGATACAGGCATTTAAAATGTTGTGTATGCAAACACGTTTGCGGGTTATGTGAAGTCACCTGGGCAATGATTCTTGGTTCGAAAGCGGACCCAGTGGAAATGGCGGGAACTCTTGCCAGCACAGTTAAAAGCAGCGCTGTGAAGAGAAGGACGTGGCTATTAGTCCTCTCACACAGAGCGTGCTTAGTGCATATATTCCCAGCAGAGGCGCAACTAGAGCCAAATTTCAGGGGGGGGGGCTAAGAAAAATTTCGGGGGGCTGAACCTTTAATCAGTAGGCAGAGTGGAGCTGCAGGGGCTCTTAGAAGGGGTGAAGCAACTGGAAGGCCTAATTAACATTCAAATGGTCCTTAAAGACCTGTGAAACGTTCGGGTGCGGCTCTGTGCGTGCCCGGGATCTGTCTCATCCCGGGCTGCCACACACGGCGGGGGGGGGGGCTGAAGCCCGGTGAGTCCAATGGGTGTTGCGCGCCTGATTCCCAGCTATGGTATTGGAAAACAGCATTTACGTGGTAGAATATTGGGTTGCAAGGACCGCTGGGCATAAGCAGACCAATTTTGAGTAAGCTGTACCACAGGTCAGTGCAGACAATGGTCCTGCGATATTTTACAGCTGGAAAGATCACGAAAACAAGAGTACGTTTTTTGGTTGAGGAAATAAGCAACACTGACTGGGAGTATTTAAAAGGTGGAAAACGGTGCTCGTAAAGGATGAATAAGTATGTTTTACGGCGGTTACCCATTCTGGTGAACGAGTGCTGCCATTAAATGAAATGGTAATTGCAATAGATTGCAAGGGCGGAGTGCAGAGACAGCTGGGAATTCTGCAGTGCTATTTCATACTCTTCCTTCTGAAATATCTGGATAGCGGCGGTGCAGGATGGGCGACAAATTATATTAGAGAATTGGCGCTACAACAGGGGAAAGGCATTCCAAATATTTAGGGTGATGTTTTCATAGATATGAGTAAGCGCTGGTGTGTGGGATGCTGAGCGTGCTTGCATAGCTTATGCTTAGGGATGAGCACCTTCAGAAAGCAATGAAGCTACAGTGGTCATACCGGGATATTGCTTGTGGTTTGATAAAGATGAACTTTCTGCTCCACACATTTGAGCGCATTCCAAGTGAAAAACCACATAACCTAAACTGCTTGTTTTCTTTTCTTTATATGCTGGCGGGGGCGGACTACGCTGTGAAGGGCGGTAATGTGGTCATCGGATGGCAACTGGCAGGAACTTAAGGATGGCCGTCATATCGGTGCCAGCACACATCGGCGAAGGAGCCCAGGTTCTCTGTGGTAACCGTATGGATCCAGCCATAAGATATGCCATGGTGGTGGAATAGGAACCTGAACGTCGAAGAGGGATGTGAGTTTGCTTCTTGGTGGGCTCATTGGTAGGGGGATACTACATCAGATACAAGTTTCCCCCTTGGTGCGAACACATTGAAAGTTCAGTGGTGGCTACACAGTATGGGGGGATTATCTTCGGGGGCCAAGTGAATGGAGCAGGCCCAGCGAGCCCGGTGGGGTGGCTTCACCGTGGTAGTGGCTCTCCTTGGAGCTTGGCTGATAAAACGCGTTGCAGTAGTTTTACACACAATAAGAATCAAGGGGGCATGGTGCCAGGCGGATTGTCGGATATGTCGTGATACGTAATCAAGTCTCTCCTCACGATTTACTTCAAGCTCACTGGGGTTAATTTCACGTAAATTTAACAACACTAGCTGCCCTAATTTATTGCATCCACGATTTTATCAGTTCTGACACCATCTAATCAGGTAACTGTAAGGAACCGTGGATCGTAGCTTAGTGGGGACAGCAGTAGAGAGTTTTGGTCATGCAGAACATGAGCAGATCATATCATGTGGTTAGTGTTAGGACTTAACATAGGCTGGTCAAACCTCTGGGGAGGAGTGTTTAAGGGCACGCAAGGTTACCTTGCGCCAGCCAGGTGCAGGTGCAGGGGTTGGTGGGGCGACTCAATTTTGCATTACGGAGTATGCACATGGGCAGGGTATTCTCCAGTAATACAGACAGGGCAATGTTAAGTTTAAGGGAAAACACCACCACACTAGACTATCGGCGGAAGTGTAGGATGGCTTGATCAAGTGGAGAGATTGTTCGGGAGCGTTTCAATGGTTCAGGGATTTGGCAACACCCGGCACAGGCGAACGGTGAGTTTGAGCTTTACACAGAGGCAGTGGGCAGTGTTGGGTTCGGTGCAGTGCTAGGATCAAGGTGGTGTAGTCAGGATTGGCCAGCGGAGGGGGTCAGGCGTAATGTGTATTTTATTGCCTAACATGTATTTTACTGCAAAACATGTACCAGGTGTGGATAATGCAGATGTTGAGGTTCTGTCTCGTTAAGTTGACAGAAGTCAGAGCGCGATGGCCGCGTTCAGATGACGGTCTTCCCGGAAAGCTTATGGGAGTTTGGTGCCCCATTGCTCCCGAACTCTTAGCGGCGTCTGTTGCGCCCAAGACTAAGTGGATGTATGAGAAGGCATGGCAGGTATACATAGAAGTGGGGCGGAAAGATGGGGGCACAGTGGAATTCACAACACAAAGGGTGCTATGGTTCATAGTTCATCAGAAAGAGAATGGGCGGTCGTTGGCCCTAGTTAGGAGGCAGTGGTCGGCAATTGCCTTCTTTGCTGGATTAAGAGGTAACGGATCCCAGAGTAAGGAGGTAAAAAACGGACCCGCTAGGGAAAGCCGCTTGGGTCCAGCTAAGATAAAACGCTATTTCAGACTACAGCTGGTGTAGTTAGGAACAGGGGTTTCGGCGGTTTGATAATTATGCCCTCTTCTGTCTTTTGTCTGGGGGCTTATATGCAGTGGTGTCCAGTAAGGAGACGCAGGTATGCTGGTGTGGAGATTCGGTATACACAGAGCCCGGAGAATTGGGAATGCACAGGGCCATGTGAGTCAACCATAATTGGTTAGGCATTGATGGGCATCGTGTGGAGGATGTTGCAGACCATTTGCAGGGTGCGCTGGACGATGGTATGCCCATTCCAGATGTGTTGGTTATTCACTCGGGGGGGAAATATGGTCCCGGGTGGCAGGAGAGGATGAAGAAGGCCCTGTTCTCTACCTTCTCATCGGTCAAAATAGTATTGCCAGACACCATTATCTTACGGTCAGAGGTGTTCGCTACTAGAGTCTGGGGGTGATGGAGTGTCTTTAGCTGCGGCAAACACGTCGGTGAGAACTGAATCGAGAGGTAGGAAACTATAGCGGGGTTTCCAAATTCATCCCAGTAGGCATGGTATGCTGCAGGCATTAAACTCAAATTTGTATTGGGCAGAGGGATTGCAGCTGTCCAGGGCAGGATTGGAGCCGTTTGTCCAAGCTATACGGGGGGGCTATGGAGTTGCATCAAAAGTATAGCCCAGAGCATCACAAATGGAAGGTGGTGCAACTCAGGGGGGAGGGCAAGAGCGCCAGTGGGCTACTTGCCCTGTGGCGGGGTCCCGGACAAGAGGAAAAGGCCCGGGGACTTCTTTATGCGGAAACTGCCTGACCTTGCAATAGGGAGGCAGTCATTGGGGCTCTGAGCTGGCGGGAGAGGGGGCCGTCCTGCTGGTGGTCCTGGATTCTCCGGCCCTACCCTAGTAGCCGGTGCTGCTTGGATGAAGCAACATGGTATCTCAAATGGACGAAGTGGTAAGGGGTTGGGTTGTGTCCTGCTGGTACAACACACCTCGAGTGGATCTAGAGCTGACGAATTGTAAATACATGGTAACCTGTGGCGCCGATCGATACTGCGCCTCCTTATGTTCAGTAATGGTATTAAGTGGTAAGAGGTTGGGTTGTGTCCTGCTGGTACAACACGCCACTATGTGTGGGAGGGTATACTCAGACGTGAGTCCCTTGCTCATTGCACCATCAGGATTCAAGCAAGCCGGGCCGACGAAGGCTGTGATGCCAGAAACCGGTCCCCGGAAGCTTGTCTCCTTCCCAGTATAAGAATTGGCTTGGTAGTTTGGTTTGCCCTGTTCCCATCATGCACTGGGACAGGAACAGACTAATTTGCATATAGCCAGGTTCTGAGCTGGGATGGTGCAATGAGCTAAAAAACAGGTGATGGATTAAAACCATGATCTCTTGACTTGGTAAGAGTATTCTGCATCATTCAGAAACTCTGTCCATCACCACCCCCTTTTTCCAAAATCGATTTTATCCACACTATGTGTGGGAGGGTATACTCAGACGTGAGTCCCTTGCTCATTGCACCATCAGGATTCAAGCAAGCCGGGCTGACGAAGGCTGTGATGCCAGAAACCGGTCCCCGGAAGCTTGTCTTCTTCCCAGTATAAGAATTGGCTTGGTAGTTTGGTTTGCCCTGTTCCCATCATGCACTGGGACAGGAACAGACTAATTTGCATATAGCCAGGTTCCGAGCTGGGATGGTGCAATGAGCTAAAAAAACAGGTGATGGATTAAAACCATGATCTCTTGACTCGGTAAGAGTATTCTGCATCATTCAGAAACTCTGTCCATCACCACCCCCTTTTTCCAAAAGCAGATGGATACTGCGCCTCCTGAGGTTCAGTAATGGTATTTTGATGGTTAATAAAATTGGTAAAAGTTGGAGGTTTAATAACAAATAAAGATGGTGTTATTTGACAAGTAATAAAAGCTACGCAGTGAACACCAAGTTCGTGTAAAGTGTCTTTGTTGGGGGGGGTGTGTGGTGGACGAATGGCATGAATATCCCCACTATAAGGAGGCACTGATGATCAACGGTGCAAACCTATGGGCTCTGCAGACTGTCACCCTACCTCTGCCATTAAACGTCTGGCCTGTAGTAACACTACATCAGCATAAACAATACACACTTGAAGTCACTCTGCACCAACCACACCCTGGATGGAAAAGCCGGTTATACTAACTTAGAGGGCACGTTGGATACTGCTGCACAAACTACCTCTGCGGTACCTCGTGGAGGATTTACGTCACTTTACAAATCAACCAAATAACTAAACAACAAAAATATTACATATTGTGAACTTGCTCTACCTTCTAATGGTTTGTGGTGGTTGACATTGCATTATGGAGTAGGCGGTGTTGTTTAATCACAGCTGTCAGGTACAGCCATGTTTTGCTTGGGCCCACACTGTACTTGCACTTCTGCCGTATTCTGCCTCTTTTGTTCATGGGCATTTATTTGGGAGTGAGGATTCATGAATGACAGCGTCAGATAAATGAAAATGATCTGTATCCATTTTGGGTCCTCTCGACCCTTGCTGTCTATTAGGCGAGAATGTATAGAATAGAAGCCTTGCATTGTGGGAGGGGTTAGCATTCCACGCTCAGTGGCTCGGAGAAGTGTAGCGCTGTCCCACTGAGTGCTTATTTATATTTTTGCAATACTAAAAACGTTTTGGACTTGAAGTAGGCGTGAGGACACTGATTTTCTGTCACAATACAAAGAAGCAAAAAGAAAATCCCGTTCTTATGTAGGATTTGAATTGAAGGGATTATTAGCTATGAAGACCCAGCGATCTTGTGGACGCCCACGTCCCAGAAGCAAAACTGACTAGTCTTAGACAATATTCATTACTTAATTCCTGTAGACTCTATAGCATTTTCTTCAAGGTATTGTCCACTTTGCTAAGAAATTGTCTCTGATTCGAAATATAAAAAAATTGCTAAAATTGATCCAGGTTTATTTACCACATTATGTTCCAAACAGCGCGGGGCACTTGTGAATTGTGGCTTGAGTATGCATAAGATGCAGTACATAATCAGAATATTGTGATTTACACGGGGGGTCCAAGACCATATAGACACCACTGTTTGAGTGCCTTTCTAGTGTCCCTGTCCTTAAAGGCAACTTGGCATATTATAGTCAAGTTAACATTTGGGCGTACTTTATTCCTGATCATACCTGGACCCTCACCAGATAGTAGCTATTCTGGACTTTCCCCCTATTCAATAGATTGCCAGTTATTAACCATGGTGTCCTACGCAGGAAATGAAAGTAGACTGAAGGTACTTGTATTTGGATAATATTATACTTGTGTTATATTTCTAAGCTGTAACAAGTTAAAGCCAGAACGTGATGGGATGCTTGCATCTTTGCTCTGTACACCGTTGGCGGTGTGCCGCTACAACATAAACCGCTGAGCACAGTGTGGCTTAGGCCACGTCTTACTTACGAAGCCCCAGGAGGGCCAGTCCCACCTAGGGTCGCTTGCTTCTCTGCGTCTGAAGGACAGCAGGTTTGCTCCTCTTGGAGTAGGATACTAGTTTGCATATGGTGGTCCTTTCTCGTTATCAGCACCTCAGGCCACAAACAAGTGAGCAATACGGCTGCGAGGGTTCAGTCCCGGAGGTTTACAGTGAAAACATACATGTAGTCCTATCACAACTTTTATATTTTGTTGCAAGTTTAGTCAGTACTAAAAACATCTGCAGGTTTTATGCAGGATTTGTAGCCCTCACTGCATGATATTTCTTCAAATTTCACCTACCGGGTTACTGCAACCCCAACACAGTGTAACAGTTTACATAGTAAAAGACTGCCCCCAGTCTGCTTTTGTTACTTCCCCTGGGAGTCAATTTGTTCCTCTTTGGACTTCCCTGAAAACTCACAGTTTTTGGCATTTGTAGAGTGGTATGATACCATTTGTATGGCTTCACAGTGTTCATCCGTTTACAGGAACAACTGGTGACAATTGGCTCGGCAGTCATGCTACTGAAAAAGCATAGCAATAAATATTTCCTACATCTAATATAGGGCTTGAATTCCTGAATGGACAAAGGCGAGAGGCACCATTGTCTGTAGAACAGCACAGGGGATGCAAGACATCCATAATGAGCTCTACATAAGGGATGGAACTAGAACACATCATTTTGGAACTAACTGAAAAAGCTACATCAGATGTTTCTGCTGGAGATGTAGGACTCACAACAGACAGGATTCCTTAACGTTATTTATTTTTCAGGGCGCCTCATCCACATCATGAACTCATGGGGGACCAAGACACCATAAGTGGACGCTCAGTGGTCTACCGATTAGCACAGCGAGGCCAGCAAAGACATTGGAAAGATAAGGGTGTCTAACACAGGGGGTAAAGTAAAACAATTTGATTACTGTTAATATAAAAAAAAACACCTGTGCGTGTCTCACGCAGCCACTGGAAGGATGTAGGTGCGTTGCTAGTACAGTAGATGATTTGGTGATGGACAGCAACCGGCCACGGGAGGACCAGGCAGTAAAGCCATCGAAGGATGGGCACTGTCAGAATAAAACATGGAGGAGGTTTAAGTACCTCTCATCAGGCTTAAGGCTGGAGAATAAGCATATTTCAGCGGTGGAACTGTGGTGGTCCGCTTCTATGACCAGGCCATACTGATGGATAATAAATACCAACAGATGCTACCCATATCAGAGGCATGGCTCAAAGATCCTCCTGGAATGTGATCAAGGGTCTGATAACAGTTAACTTCTCTTATGTGCTAGAAACCCATGAGTGGAGCTCATGGAGCCCTGGAGTCTGTTGTCTCCCTCACTTAGAAATGTGTGTTTCATAGTGACAAGAAGGCACCTAGAGGAGTTGAGTATTTATGCCACTAATCCATGAGGTGTTGCAGCGCTTGGATTTAAAATCAAACCTCAAGGGGATAAGTCAGGCTCCTTTTGTGAGAGAGCTTGTTTTGCCTTTTATCAGCAAAATTATACCACCCCACACTCTAGCTTACACACTTGCATTTTGCCATGTGTTTTCCCATGGCACCAGGTGGCATTATTTTCCAGTAAAATACATACCGTTTTTTCTTATTTATAGTAATTTGAAAGTGCCTACTGAGGAATTTCTTTGCGACGTGTCCCCTCTCTCAATGCAAGGATATTTTGGTTTGTAAGATATAAAGCGCCAGAGAGAGAGCTTGTCCAAGAGATTCTTTAAGAATCAACCTCCCAAATGTGTGACGCTGCGTGTCCTGTCGGCTCCACAGTAGCACCTTTTGAGGCTAAAGGCCTACGTCAGAGTAGGACAGACGGGTTAGTGAACCACAAATGAGACAACAATGCACACTTTCCATCTGCCTCATTACAGGTGCATTATATCCTATGGTACTTGTAAGACGGTAGACAGGATATCCGTTGTGTTTGTGATGGTGTAACCCATCCGCCAAACACTAAACCAGGCCCTAGATCAGAGGTCAATGGAAAGTCTCCATTCTTGAGGTCTGGCAGTAAGAGGCTACAAGCTAAGGTAGTACCTTTAGGAAAGAAACTGCAAACAGGTATTAGGGCATAGAATACTCTGTAATGATAAAGAGCCCTGGAACGGATTTGGGCAGCACTCTTACCAAGTTGATGAAGTAGCCCAAAGTTGGATATCTGGGATGTTGAACTTATTGGTGTTTGTAGTCCCATCCCCTTTTAAAGAGGTGAAGATGACACCAGGGCAGCTGGCACTGAGATCAGGCGAGCTAAAGGTGGTAGGGCTGATGGGGATGTTGAGGAGTGGGGGGTGCAGACAAGGTTTGGGGAGAGGAGTTGGCCTAACGGCTAGGGCAGTCAACCTCGAATCTGGGGAACTGGGTTTGAGTCTCGGCAATGACGCTGAACATCCTGCGATTCTGGGCAAAGCACTTAATCTCCCTGTGCCTAACAAAAATTAATGTGTACTCATGTAATGCAACTGGTGCTATGTAAAGCGCTCTGATACCCGATTCGGGTCAAGTTTGCGCTATATAAAACTCTGGTTTCCTGTTCACTAGTACGTGGTGTGCTGTGGGTGGACTGGGTGCTTGGAGGGTGTGGATGCAACTGTTTGCTATTTTCAACAACTTATTGGCTGGGAATGCGTGTGGTGGTTTGGGTGGACTGATTTTGGTGTAGTGTCACTTTTGTCTGTTTACGGTAGTGTTCTGTTGGGCAGCTATTGTTAGAAGGGATGGCACTGAGCAGGGCTGGTTGTGGGGTGTACGTTTGGAGGCCATGGCCTCCTGGTGGCGATTTATTAAGCACTGATCGTATGGAGTAAATGCTGTGTTCATTCTTCGCCTGTCCAAAGTGCACTCACACATTTTACAAGTTTGACACAGTCATTGTCCTTGCAGAGATCCCAGGCGGGCCTCTGGTGGTTTGTATTATGTCTAAGATGTATGTAAACAGTGCCATTTCGAGACGATAACTGATCACATATATAATCAGTTAAAAACCCTGAAAAGGAGTAAGTGCGACATGAAGAGTGACAAGATATCCACAGAGTGAACTACATATTTACTTCTTTGCAGATAGCATGCTTCTCGACGAGATGCAGAGATAAGGGGAGGGGAAAGAGGAAGTAATGAGGGGAAGAGCGGATAGGGTTAGGTCTGCTGTAGTTTAGGTCTTTGATCCACAAGTGGGTTGCTGGCACATCTGCCGGGTGATACAGCGCAAGTGTCCTACTAGATTGACTGACTGAAATCTGAAAGAGGCACCAGATATTAGGGAGATGGCAAAAATATTTATATGAAGCAATGCAGCTTGCAGGAAGAGCGTCTCTCCTGGTACTGCAGAGAAGTGATTGCACGTCAATCCAAAACTGCATCGCTGTCTATTATTCTACTACCGTGGGCCCCATTCAGGTCTTACAACTCTTTAATCCAGACCACCTCCACCCTCTGACTTCGGCGACCATGGTCTACTGTGCTCTGCCAATGAACCTCAATTCTAGCATACAGCACCCCTAAATACTACCCACACACAGCTCCGACAACATATTCAAGCCCTGGCCTACATTTCCTTATGCTTTTTCATTTCTAAGTCCCCCACACATATCTCTACCACATGCATCATTTATGACCTACAACGCCATGTTATTGCATTAACGAGGGACCCTTTCTGGCCCCATTTGAAGGGATAGCGGGCAGACAGAGGCTCACTGGCCACAACTGGGGGCCAGATGAAGATCGGACCTTCAGCTTCCAGCCAGAGTCTTCTTCGTGGTACCTGGGGGCGTTTGCAGACTCTGGAGTTTGGGGTTTCCCACTTCAACGACTATTCAAAGTCAAAGAATGACACACTCTGACATAATGTCATGGTTCTCAATTCTCTGGTGCAAGGTAGTGGGGGCTTTTTTGTTTATATGATTAAATTTTTTTTGGTTCTATTTCTTGCCTTTCTTACAGTTTTTTTCGGACCAGGTACCATGTAATATGCAATTCTTGTATTGCGGATGTCCTCCTGTATTCATTTAATCAGGGACCAAAATGTTGATGATGCTTTTGCTTAAGTTTGGATGATTTAAGTGGCATATTGTTCATTGTAAAGAAGACTGACATCAACACACCGCATGTGGGTACATATGATTGTTATTGTCTGTATGTATGTATATTCAGCGAAACATATTAACGAACTTGCTTTCATTGATCCCATACAAGAATATTTTAAGATATCCAAATAGTTGATAAATTTAATTTCTTGAATACACAGAGTACGCCTTGTTTGATGTTAAATGACATTTTATTTATATAGCATTTACTTGATTGAGTTTTCTCTGCCTTTAAAATCTTTTTGCCTTTATGGCATTGGATACATGTATTAGTCTGAATACAAATGACTCCTTCAGGAGAATCTTGTTGCTACTCCACTCTGGTACAGTCTTATTTACACCTCCTCAAGAAGGTGAAAGACCGAAAAAAAGTTACATGATATTGGTTTTTTGTCACGCCTTTGACCACGCCCCACGTACACTCATCCCGCCCCCATTGAGGAGAGCATCACGTTCCCATACTCTTTTTAATGCACTTCGAGTACTGGTCACTGGGAGAGACAACCATGGGAAGACTTGACTAGTAATGTAGATGGCTTGTTGACAGGGTGGTGCGTCCAAAAGGCGAGCAGGGCCGGGCCAGAGTCAGCCTGAAGTCAGGACCAGGCACCGCACCTGCCTGTCAGGAAGCCTTTAATTGCTCGGAATCAGCACTCCAAAGACCACCCTGTGCGGAAACCCTACCAGTCTTGCACGTAACACGCAGGTGCGTCGCGCAGCCCCCCGGTGCAGGGTTCCGCCGCCACGGGCACGCGCAGGGAGACCTCTGGGCTGGAAACATCACACCTCGCAGACAGTGACATCTGCAGCTAACCCCTGGGCTGCGAACCCCTGGACCCGGGGCTCCGCTGCACCAGCCAGCAGCACCGGTGGCACCCAGGACCGCTCCGACCACTCACCTTGAGTTGAGACTTGGACACTTTGCCACTTTTCTCGACGTCCAGCGCGGTGAAGGCGTACCAGATGGACTTCAGCAGCTCGCCCCGCAGGTCCATGGCTGCTGCATCGCTCGCAGCTTCGAGTGTCGAGCAACGGGACAGATCCGGTGGCAGGAAACGAGCAGCGGCGCTGTGCAAGCCTAGCTCGGAAACCGCACGAGGGGAGCGGCGTGCGCACCGCGCCCTCTGCCGGACGCGGGCTGAAGAGCACACGCACCAAGGGACTAGGCTGCTTGGACATGGTGCATTCTGCATCTGTACACGTTGGGATAGAGTCATCGCATTGGTGTGTTATTGGCGCTTACTACCCCTGACGAGGCGTCGAAGCGCTTTTCCGCAGGTAGCACAGTACTCCGGAACCCAACAACGATTAGTGATGGATTAGTATAGTGAAACTGGAGTTAATTTGAGCGATGTAAAGCGCTTCGAAGCCTCGCCCAGGGCAGTAAGCGCACAAATGCAATTACAAGACAATACATGTGATTTTTTTTTTTTAGGGTGGGGGGGTTATATAGCGCAAACTCGATGAGAAGGTATCTGAGCGCTTTACATGAGCACCAGTAACGTTAGACAGGGGAGATTAAGCGATTTGCCCAGAATCACAGGATGTTGAATGCCACTGACAACACTACCCATTTCCCAGCTTCGAGGTCTACCGCTCTAGCCCTTAGACCACATCCTTTCCTCTTTCAAGTTGTATTGAAAAGGATAATGGGGATAGAAGAAGGAAGAGTCTAGAAGGTGTTTCTTGGGAGATCACAGTAGTACAATGTGGTTTGGGATAAGGAGAGATGGAGGAAGGAAGAATCTCTAGAAATGGATTAGGTAGATCATTGCAGTAAAAAGAGTTTTGGGATGAGTCAAAGGAGGGATAGATGAGGGAAGATTTTAGAAGGGTTGTTTGGGAGATCATAGCATTAGATGCTGTCTCCAAATTACAAAGTGTTTGATTCATATCAGGCCAAGAGAATGCACAGCACTGTGTCACCACATCAGTTACGTGACCCTTCACTCAACTATGATGCAGACCGGTGCACGGTGAATGAGGGAGGGTGGGTGAGAGAGAGAAAGAGAGTGTAAATGTAAATTGATACTTGTATAGCGCACTACTCACCCGCAAGGGTCTCAAGGCGCTTGTACGAATACCGCTGTGGAACCCATCCTGGCTTTCCCTGTGAGGTGTCCACTCCTGGGCACCCCCAAGGTGGAGGCCAGGCATCCTTAGCGTTGTGGGGGCCGTTGTGGAGAATAAGCAAGCTATTGCCCAGAGTTGTAGAGTGCGACTCCATGATTGGAATAGGCACCGAGGCGAGAATTATCAGGTCCGTGGAATTTTGAGCCCAAGACCCGCCGAGGCGGGGAATTGAACCCTGGTCCTGGGCTAGACCTTTGCATCTGATCCAGCGGCCTATAGAAAATATATCATAAACAACGCTACCCAACTTCATAATCTATAAACAAAATTCTACACTAACTTATGGACCCATTTATAAACGTGATATATTTGGGCCTACTGAATCATGTGGTCTGATTAAATCTATATACACATTATTTACAAACTATATACAGTTTTATACATCTGCGAAAAGAATGTTATCATTATAACAAATCCTAACTATTTAAACGACCACCATTGGCAATGGGATCTAGCTAATAGTAACCTGCACTTCTGAATAATCAAGACCAGCTTGTTTGTCAAAAGTAAGATTTTATTTACTAAATTATGGTATTTCAATTATAATTTTATAAATGCAATTTTATTAGCATTAAAGTAAGCATAATAGAAAAGAATCATGAAAAATACAGTTTAAGTAAGTGAATCAATGTTTAAGAAAGTATTTAAAAGTTTAGCATTTCTAAAGCCTAAATCCCTAGCTAAGCTAGATAAATGGAAAATAAAGTAAAGTTCTTTGAGGTTTCTTACGTGCTCCAAGCAAAGTCCAGCAGCACTTCACCCTCATCGGAAAGTCAGAAAGCAGCAGCCAGCCCATCCCTAAGGGCATGACTTTTTATACCATTCTAAGCTAACTAATCTAAGTAAAGGAAAGTTTTTCAGAAAACCACGAAGTCCCATTGGTTGAGAGTGACAAGTGACATGTCACCCGCATTTCAAAACTTCCATTAGGTCACATTTCTTAACGACCATTGTCTTTTCCAAACGTGACTAGAAGCTTCCTTGGTTTGCAACAAATGTAAATCAATGTTCTCGTAGCGTTCATTTCACTTCCGCGGATGCCAAGTTAGAACTGACAAAATTATTCTTTTCCTTCTGTTTATGACCTTGGCCACGTCCGACAAAATGATGACAACACGTCAGATTCGTTCAGTGAATGCAGCTTTGACAAACACTTTTTCAGAATGGGCTTCTCGTGACTTTTGCAGAAGTAAAATTCAGCTTTTTAGCAAACTCGAGTAAACTAGGCCCAAAAGCAGGCAACTTATGCTTTCTAGTATAAAACAAACACAAGAAAAGTATTAATGTAAGAAATAATATTGATTCTGTAACCACCCTTTGTTTTCTAAATGATTAACCCTCCCAATTAGTCTAATGTTATCTAGCAATTGCAACAATTAAAGCAGCGTTTTATATCTACCAGTCTTCATGAAATCCATGAAATCTTATGTGCACCTAGAATAGTGAAATGACACCACAAACAAGGAAAGCAAAATAAGCACATGCCTCTTTTAGGTTTGCTGCAGTTAGTAATGACAAAAACGAAAACGACAAATTATTTTATTATTTTGCACGAACAAAAAGATGCAACATTTATGCACGTTTATGAGCACACATGTTAGTCCCCCCATGTGTAAAGTTTAATCTAGGTTGTATTAGCACGACACATCACAAATCATTAATTTTATTATTCATGTTATGGGAAATGTGACTTTGCGAGTTTAAACAGAATTCTGTTTTCTATCTCGCTCCATCAACTCCCTCATCTGGTGATTAACAAATCACCACACTACCACCCAAAATTTGGTAATTTAAACTTCTAAGAAAAAGATTCAAATTCATTTGAGTCAGTAATCCTAAAAACCTGTTTCTGCATAATCTTTGGAATTAGCATAACGCTCTCTATGTAACTCCTGTAATTCAATCTCCCTTTCTTCTTCCTTTCTAAGTTTATAGATCCTTTTCTTTTCTTTCAACTGTTTCTTTCTCTTATGCAACAAACAACCTATTTTCGTCAAAATAAAGATGAATATTATTATAATCAAAGGTGCCAAAATCTTGCCAAGAATTGAACTACCAATGTTATGAAACCAATTTTTAATTGCTTGGAATCTTTTTGAAAGTTTCCCTGTAAAATCATCTTCTTCTAAAGGAATTATCTCTGAATGCATTTGTGTAATATTCTTAATGTACATTTCAATGTTCTTACTTTCATCAGGTATATATGTGCAACAATGTTGTACATGCAATATGCCACAGACTCCTCCCTCTTTTGCTAGGAGTATATCTAAAGCAAGGCGATCTTGAATCACCATAGATCTGATTGCAATTACTTCAACATTCACTAATTGGAATCCATCAGCTGTGTCTGTTGATAATCTGTCGACAATTGTGGACAATTTTCTGATTCTCCCTGCATTTAGGGTTATACCAACAAAAGGTATCACTGCTTGAAAAATGTCTCCCAGAACTTCTGTGAAAGTTTCTCTTTTGACTCTATTTACATAATTATGAATTTTGAATAATCCTTCTGAATCTCTGTCAACATGAAACACTTTAGGAAAAACAATTACCACATAACAAGTTCCATACCAGTGGTCTGGAAGGTTGTAGTAGGCTTTGTCACCACAAACAAAATAAATCCCAGGAAAGATTGGATCTTTTCCACCTTTGAATCCCCAACCTCCCAAAATTTGATAAGTATCTTCACAGTTACTTGCACCTACGAAATAATTATCAAAAAGTGTATTATCTCTTCTAATGCAAAGCTTTCCACTAACTGGTTTATCTATGTGAATTGCAACATTTTCAAGCATTTTGCCATTTAACTTCTCATCCTCTTTCTGCCAGAACCTGGACTTAGTCTGCTTGACTAATTCATTTCTTTTATAAATTGCTCTTCTTTCTCCAACCAGGTTCAAAAATTTCTTTCCCTCCGCACTTAATTTACATGTTAAATTATTCTTGTAAGCATACTCGTAAGTGAGTTCATTAGTAACAAGGAAAAATTCTCTCATTTGTTTAGCTTTCTTATGCTTATTTAAAGCACCCTCAATCTTTATATTCGCAAAAATCTCGTCAACATCGGAATAGTAATATTCTAAGCGTCCAGTTTGATAAAATAGGCTAGTTAACACACTACATGTTACACCATATGTAAGAGGAAACATATTGTATGTTACTCCCTCAGAAACAGAAGCAGGTAACTTTACACACACATAACAATCCTTTGCGTCCATTACCTTTACATATTCACTCAAAAGTTTAGTGAATGTATTGCTTGAAAAATCACTAATAGATTTATCTTGATGAATGCTAGGTTGATGATCAATAACTTTTGCAGATACACTGTGTTTAATTTCAATGAAATCCATCTGTAATCTGGTAAAAGGACCACCCTCTCGACCAATTACTCCTGTCCCCACCACTGATTTTCGGTTTGGATTCATTTGTTGGCATGATAAACACCTTTGACAAAAAGATTCTGCAATTGTTCTAAATTTAGTATTGAACCAAGTCTCTCGAAAAAGTCTGATCATAGAATCTCTTCCAAGATGAGCTGGACCATGATATAATCTGGCCATGTCAGCAATCAAGCAATTTGGTAATACTACTCTGCCATCTTTGTAAACCCACACTCCATCTTCATCACGTGGTCTACAATCTGATCTTAACCACAGATCTTTTTCCTCATCATCTGCTTCATTTTGTAAATCTCTAATCTCATGCCATGTTTCTACAACTGTTGTTAGCATTAATGAATTTGAATCAGATTCTTTACTCTTTTCCCGATTGTATGCACAACCCTTTCTTGCACAGTATTTTGCTGTTTCATCTGCATAGGCATTGCCTTTTGAGATATAATCCACTCCTTTAGTGTGCGCTGCACATTTGACAATTGCGATTTCTTTCGGCAATTGTATTGCTTCAATTAATCTTCTAATAAAAACTGCATTTTTAATTGGTGACCCTGCTGATGTCATATAGCCTCTCTGAGACCAGAGTTGTCCATAATCATGCACAACTCCATACCCATACTGACTATCAGTAATGATGGTAACTCTTATATCTTTTGATATTTCACATGCACGGATCAAAGCAATCAATTCAGCCACTTGTGCTGAACGAATTCCTTCAAGACATGAAGCTTCTTCAACATCTGCAACTGTACAGACAGAATATGATGCCTTTAGAACACCTCCTTCTGTCCTCAGACAGGAGCCATCCACAAAGTAGACAGCATCTGATTCAGATAAAGGTTTATCTTTGATGTCTTGTCTTGGTTTAGTGCAAAATTCCATAACATCTAAACATTCATGTTCTATTTCAGTGTCATTAATGATCTCAGAATCAGGTAATAATGTAGAAGGATTCAGATTTAAACATCTTGAAATCGAAACATTATCTGCCCCTAGTATGATTTTCTCATACTTTGTTAATCTGCTGCTTGTCAAATGCTGAGTTTTACCTCTTGTCAGCAATATTTCAACTGAATGAGGTACAAAAACTTTCACAGGAAATCCCATAACAATTCCTTCACTCTGCTCAAGACTGATACTTGTAGCTGCAACTGCTTTCAAACAACCTGGTAATGCTTTTGCAACAGGATCAAGAACTGCAGAGAAGTATGCAATAGGTTTCTTTAAATTCCCATGTCTCTGAATCAACACAGACAATGCACATCCTTCTCTCTCACTGCAATACAGTTCAAAATCTTTCTCATAATTTGGCATACCTAAAGCAGGAGCTTGGCATAAGCTCTTTTTCAGGTTCTCAAAAGATTCCATCTCAGCTTCGTTGAGAATAATTGGATCTTTTACATCAGACTTTGTCAGTCTTTGTAGTGGTTTCGCAATTACTGAGAATCCACTTATCCATTGTCGACAGTATCCAACCATTCCTAAGAACATTCTGACCTGTCTCTGTGTTCTTGGAGGTTGCATTGCTTGAATCATTTTTATTCTCTCAACTGTCACTTGTCTTTTTCCCTTTGCAATTCTGTGACCAAGGTATTTTACTTCTTGTTTGCAAAATTGTAATTTTGCTGGGGACACTTTATGTCCCTCTTCTGCAAGACGATTCAACAGTATTATTGTATCTGTCACACAATTTTCTCTTGTCTTAGCGGCTATCAACAGATCGTCGATATACTGTACCAACGTAGACCTACCAGGTAAGTCTAGGTTTTCCAAAGACCTTTTTAATAATTCATTAAATATTGAAGGACTTTCTGTATAGCTCTGAGGGATTCTACACCATCCGAGGGTCCTACCTTGGAATCTGAAAGCAAAAATTTCGTAACTGTCTGGATGCAAAGGAACAGTAAAGAATGCATTGCAAAGATCAATGACAGTATACCATTCAGCATCATGTGGAATCTGGTACAGAATCACTGCTGGATTTGGAACCACAGGGCAACATGGAACAACGATTTGATTAACCTTTCTCAAATCCTGTACGATCCTAAATGCTCCATTTGACTTTTTGACTCCCATAATTGGTGAATTACAAGGACTACTCTCCATTTCTTTTAATACACCTTGTTTGATGAATTTTTCAATTATAGGCATAACACCTTCAATTGTTTCTGCTTTCATTTTATACTGTGGAATGTTAGAAAATTCTATTCCCTGTTTCAATGTTATTTTTACTGGATCTACATTTTTCATCAGACCCATCTCATTCCCAGTAAAATCCCATATTTCAGATTTCACCGTTTCTTTGAGCTCTTCAGGTAAATCTTTCTTTTCAAATGTAGGGAACAATTTTGATTCATCTGTTTCCATTAGCATCATTGTCATTCTATACAAACCATCTTCCTCCATTGTTTGTAACTCAACTCCATCAGGAGAACAATATATTCTGCAATTCATTTTACACAGAATATCTCTGTCCAATAAATTTACTGGACTACTATTACAAACCACAAATCTGTGTTTGTCTCTGTAATTTCCAATTTCAACTGGAACTGGATCAGTCAAATCAGTTTTAATTTGTTGATTGCTTACTCCAACAACTTGGATGGTATCCCCAGAGAGAGGTAGGTTTTCAATTTCCACTGATCTAACAGTAGAACGGGTAGCACCAGTGTCCACTAGAAAAGTGATGTTTACATCATTAACTTTCCCGTTTACAAATGGACCAGACTGGTCAACCTCAAGAGTGGCTCCAACAACACACTCTTCCTCCTCTCCCGGGCACCGTCAGCAATAATCATCAGAATCGCTGTCTTGGCTTTCTGTTAACAAAAATTGTTGTGAAGCATTTTGCATTTGTACCCTCTGCTGCTTTTGCTGTTTTTGTGGTTTTATCACCTGTTCATTTCCCTGAAATCCCACACTTGAATTGTATTTTTGAACCCCCCCACAATTTGGAAATGGTGGTTGTGGTAATTGATCCTGACGGTTATTCACCTGTTGCTGCAACTGTCGTTGAATGTTTAACTCGTTTAATCCCTGTTGCATCTGTAGCTGTTGCTGCAGGTCAACACCATTCTGCATCTGTGGATTCAATAAGGGATTCTTTAAATTTTTAGGAGGTTTAGGACACTCGTCTCTCCAATGTCCAAATTCGCCACAATTAAAACAAGGTAATCTTTGTTTCATCTCCTCAATCTTTGGGCTAAATTTCTTCGTGAAATTATTACCTTTAAACTTTCCTTGTATCTGGTTCGCGTTTCCATTTTGAACAAAATTTGTGTTCTTGTTACCCATGCTGGCAATTTGTTGCTCAGCTACTTTTACCTGAGCCCACATGGCTTTCTCTTTGAGCTTCTTTTGTCTCACCTCCAACTCATCACTGCAATATTTAGCTTTTCTCAGAATGTCATCCACAGAAAGTGATTGCCATCCTACAATGCTATTCCTGATCATGTCTGCAATTTCAGGTTTCAGGCCATAAACAAATCTATAGACAAAATGACTCATATCCTTTTCATCCAGCTTTTCATAGCCACTGTATTGTTTAAAAATTAACAGTAATCTCTCATAAAATGAATGAACTGATTCTTTTGTTTCCTGATTTGTCCTTTCTATTTTAACCCAATCAACTTCTTTGGGTGGAATTTTGTTTTTCATCCAAACAATCACCTTTTCATAAAAATCCATTACAAGAGGATTCGGAGCACCTGTTTCTTTGATTCGTTCAGGTTCTGTCTTTGGCCAACTTATTGATATTTTGCATTCTGTCCAAAGATCTGATGGAACGACAATGTCGAAAAATCCATCTAAATCAATCCACAGAACTTTTGAGACTTTGATAAACCTATCCACTTGTCTATACCATTCTATTGGTTTTTCCCTCAATTTTGGAAAGTCGTTTGTGAATAGTAGTATGTCCTGTCTTGTCCAAGGGACATGAACATATCCTCCACCTGCAATCTCTCTCATTGGAAATTGTTTTGACAATTTTTCCAATTTCTCCTCTTCCTTCTTTTTCGTCCATTTTACTCTCCACTTATTGAGTTCCCCCAATCTTTTGATATAAACAATCAAATCTTTTATATGTAATATTCTTCCCATTGAGTTTAAACTCTCAATATCATTTTCTGAAAAGTCTAATCTGTAATGCTTTGCAAAATTCTTTTGTTTACTCACATCGATTTCAAGTTCAGTTGCTAGTTCCTCTAACTGATCATATTTATTCTTAGTTTTCCACTGAATACTTTTACAAATGAACAGTAGTTCATCATCTCGATAGTAATTTAAACTATCAGGACCAATAGTTCCAATTATTAATTCTTCAATATTTGCTTTCAATTTAGCCACATCAAGTTTCGGTGTGGTTACCCTGGCTTCAGGACTCCCTACATCTGATATAGCACCCATTGGTGTTTTTGGAGATAATTCCTCATTAAAGGTTAAATCTGGCATTCTTGATCTCGAAGAGTTTATTTCAGATATGTCTGAGTAAAATTTTTCAGCAACTTTCTGAATTTCAGCATTTAAAGGAATAGTCAATCCTGTCTTGTTTGATTCTCTTTGGTCAAATACAGGCTGAACAGGACCAATTGTTACTGGAACTGTCACAGCTTCCATGCTTTTTGTCATTCGTCTAATTAATTCTTCCTTAGATCTTAAATATTCAGAAGAATCAACAGCCTCAACATTTCTCGTCTCTCTTGTATAATCTTTTGGAGCTTCCCTTGCTCTTGGAGTCATTGAAAAATGTCTACCTTCATTTCGAACATTCTCAAATTCTGATCTTCTAGGAGTTTCAATAATTTCACAATTATTTGGATAAAGTTTTGGAGCTTCATTAATTGGAGGTGCACTCGGTGAAGTTTCTGTAGAAACCACCGGAGTAGACCATGATCTAGGAGGTCTCAGAGGCTGATTCTTTCTAGCAGTAGTGTATATTTCTTCCATAACTGCATCTTCAGATTCACTTTCTAAAGATTTCCCAGCAGGAGTACCCATAACCATTTCCTGAATTAAATATAATCCTTCACTCATGTTTCCCTGCCTCCACATTCGCAACCTGTCTTCATGAGTATCTCTTCTCCAAGCAGGAGATTTAGAAGGTCTTTTAATTCCACTAGCCTCTCTTTGTAACTGATACATCTCATCTTCCCACTCAACTAAAGCTTCAAATTGAGTTGGTCTCGGTTTTGGAATAAGAGCATTCATTTTCTCTCGTAAATTTCTCAGGACCTTTACATTAAATGAACCATCATCAGGCCAAGTTAAAACACCATCGTTCTTTGTATAGCGTTTCCAGTTATCAAACCATAAAACAGTATGATATCCATATTCACCTTCCATGTACGCTGCAGGTGTTTTGTACTTATGAAGTAATTTACCACCTCGCGTTTCTATTTTCTTGTCAGGTGAAAATAAATTTTTAAGTTTCTGAAACAATGTTGGCTTTTTCTCAACATGTTTAAAATGATAACTCATTTTTAAGAGTTAAATTTTATTCACAAAATCGTTCGTAAAATATTTCCGGGATGTTCCGCGAAGCAACCAATCCGTGCGCGAAACACACCAACAAGCCAATGACAGTTGAGCTACGTCACTTTTCTGCTCAACTAATAAAAATGGAGTTTTTCTGAAGGACCAATCAGCTTACAGGTCGTCAGAAACTCAAGAACCAATTAGAGTACAGTCTGTGACGTAGGTTACCCAATCCCAGCGCGGCTCTGTGACGTACACAGCAGCTGCGGTTTCTCGTTTCTCACTCCTAGCGCTTACCCCTCCTTCACAAAATCTTTTCACAGCGCCATTTTAAGAACACTTTTCAGTGTAAATTAATTCTTAAACAATGACAATAAGGACTCATCTGTTTGTTTCACTATTTAGGATAGTTTTCATACATTCAAGTATCCACACTTCGGAATAGTCGGCGCTATTCACACTAAGGATAATTCTCAATTGTCAGTAGAGTAACTCTTACCCCACCCTTCTAACATGTAAAATTATGAACTCGTTTTCCTCTGAACGCACCGCGAAGTGACAGTTCGAAAGTTCCACTTGAACATAAATTACAAATCAAACTCGCACTTTCGCACGGAAAATTCCCTAAATTCAAACACACATGAAATCCGTACAGGACTCTCACCTGTTTATAGAAATCATGCACCGTTAGCAAAATAACGACGTTATCCGTACAGGACTCTAACCTGTTTATAGATATAAAACATGTACCCCTACAGGACTCTAACCTGTTTATAGGTAATCATGCACCGACATTACTCTACCCTTCACTCAAGCTCGAATATACCTAATACTCTTATCACAGTGAGTTTTATGGAAGGCGCTTTGTCCCTATTCTCATGCTGCTCTAATTTCTTAGGCAATCCTCACTATACAAGATTCGCACCTAGCCCTAGCACTGTGCTGCACGGCGACAACACTTGTGGTACTCGGCGATACCACTTGTGATACTCGGCGATATCACTACAAACAGAACAGATGACTTGCGTGACTAATTTCTTGTCACACAATCTATACCGGTATAGCTTACAGATAGCACGAAAAACAAACTTAACATGTGTTAAAACATCGATCCTATTTCCATACCATAGCACTTTAGTAATCCTTAGCAACCAACATATTACCTTGGTTACCCTTAGCAACCATCAATTTCTGCTACCAGAGAATTGATCCAGCGGCCTATAGAAAATATATCATAAACAATGCTACCCAACTTCATAATCTATAAACAAAATTCTACACTAACTTATGGACCCATTTATAAACGTGATATATTTGGGCCTACTGAATCAGGTGGTCTGATTAAATCTATATACACATTATTTACAAACTATATACAGTTTTATACATCTGCGAAAAGAATGTTATCATTATAACAAATCCTAACTATTTAAACGACCACCATTGGCAATGGGATCTAGCTAATAGTAACCTGCACTTCTGAATAATCAAGACCAGCTTGTTTGTCAAAAGTAAGATTTTATTTACTAAATTATGGTATTTCAATTATAATTTTATAAATGCAATTTTATTAGCATTAAAGTAAGCATAATAGAAAAGAATCATGAAAAATACAGTTTAAGTAAGTGAATCAATGTTTAAGAAAGTATTTAAAAGTTTAGCATTTCTAAAGCCTAAATCCCTAGCTAAGCTAGATAAATGGAAAATAAAGTAAAGTTCTTTGAGGTTTCTTACGTGCTCCAAGCAAAGTCCAGCAGCACTTCACCCTCATCGGAAAGTCAGAAAGCAGCAGCCAGCCCATCCCTAAGGGCATGACTTTTTATACCATTCTAAGCTAACTAATCTAAGTAAAGGAAAGTTTTTCAGAAAACCACGAAGTCCCATTGGTTGAGAGTGACAAGTGACATGTCACCCACATTTCAAAACTTCCATTAGGTCACATTTCTTAACGACCATTGTCTTTTCCAAACGTGACTAGAAGCTTCCTTGGTTTGCAACAAATGTAAATCAATGTTCTCGTAGCGTTCATTTCACTTCCGCGGATGCCAAGTTAGAACTGACAAAATTATTCTTTTCCTTCTGTTTATGACCTTGGCCACGTCCGACAAAATGATGACAACACGTCAGATTCGTTCAGTGAATGCAGCTTTGACGAACACTTTTTCAGAATGGGCTTCTCGTGACTTTTGCAGAAGTAAAATTCAGCTTTTTAGCAAACTCGAGTAAACTAGGCCCAAAAGCAGGCAACTTATGCTTTCTAGTATAAAACAAACACAAGAAAAGTATTAATGTAAGAAATAATATTGATTCTGTAACCACCCTTTGTTTTCTAAATGATTAACCCTCCCAATTAGTCTAATGTTATCTAGCAATTGCAACAATTAAAGCAGCGTTTTATATCTACCAGTCTTCATGAAATCCATGAAATCTTATGTGCACCTAGAATAGTGAAATGACACCACATAAACAAGGAAAGCAAAATAAGCACATGCCTCTTTTAGGTTTGCTGCAGTTAGTAATGACAAAAACGAAAACGGCAAATTATTTTATTATTTTGCACGAACAAAAAGATGCAACATTTATGCACGTTTATGAGCACACATGTTAGTCCCCCCATGTGTAAAGTTTAATCTAGGTTGTATTAGCACGACACATCACAAATCATTAATTTTATTATTCATGTTATGGGAAATGTGACTTTGCGAGTTTAAACAGAATTCTGTTTTCTATCTCGCTCCATCACATCAGGGTCTGCCGGTCTAACCATTGAGCCACACTTCTCCATAGCGAGAGGGTGAGATAGAGGGGGAGAGATAGAGTGGGGGAGAGAGAGAGTGGGAGAGAGAGAAAGAGAGAGAGGGGAAGAGAGAAGGGGGAGAGAGAGGGTAAGAGAGAGAGAGAGAGGGGAAGAGAGAGAGAGGGGAAGAGAGAGAGAGAGGGGAAGAGAGCAAGCCAGAAAGAGAGAGAGAGACATGCACGCACCCCCTCTGCTGTTTCCTGGGACTGACCAGGAGTGGTCTACCTCACCTGTTATTTAACACCTCAGTAGTGCCCGACTGAGGCAGTGCATGATGACATCCTGGGCGTCCAAGCACTGCCCAGTGGCTCAGTACATCCCATCCAACCTCAGATAACTGAACCCACTTCACTTACACACACACAAGGTGCTTTAGTCTCCGACTGGGTGCCGAATTCGGTCTCAGTCCGTATGGATGCATTTTCCCACCTGGGACAACCTTGCGGCTTCTGGAATGGGTGTAATTAGCCCTTCGCTAACCCTCGGGGTTGTGATTTCTTCTGTCTCTGCCGGAAGTTCTCAACTTTTTGGCATGTCCTCCCAGGGGACCTCCTCTTCCAGTGGCGGGTTGCCCCTCTTCTCCTCATTGCTCTCATGCCTGTATCCGCCAGAACCAAGAGATGTTTCGCATAGCAGTCTTGTGCCCTGCTGCTGTGTGATCATGGTCCCTCAAACTGTTGTGACCACCAAGGTACCTCACTCCAATGGGTTTCGGAATTTCTACCATGGGTGAAGGTTTTTCACGAGCATGTGATCCCCCCACCTCCAACTGCCTGTTTGTGGCCTATCTGGCCCGACTGGCTCTCTCATTTGTTCTCAGGCACCTTTCTAGGGTGTCTTTTACATCCAGCGTGGCCAGGCTCCACCCCTGACCTGTGGGGATGCTGTCTTTTACACGTTGTTGAAACATTAAGGGCATCGGGGTGCAATGAATCATACAGTGGTGGGTTTTCTGATATACTCTCAAAAATCAGTGTAAACTCCACTCCAAATCCTCCTGTTAGTCAACCGCTCTTCTGGTAGTTTTTTTCGATGCCCTCATGGTCCTTTCCACAGTATAGTTGGCCTGTGGCCACTGCGGTGTTATCTTTAGGGGCTGAATCCCTAGCGCTTTCAGGTACTCCTGAAACTCAGGCCCTTGGAAAGGAGGTCCATTGTCCATCTAAATAGATTCCGGCAGACAATATGCTGCTAGCTTTTTGTCCAGCAGGGGTCGTACATGAGAGAAAGTTGTTGTGGCCACCAATTCAACCACCAGGCAGATGGACTGGTCATTGACCATGACCATCGTGAGTCAGCCAACCGAAAAACTTTCACAATCTAGGTTAACTTTTTTCCATGGTGTTGTGGGGGTGTCATCCATGACCACAGGAGTCGGTGCCACTGGGCTTCCCATGATCTGGCAGGTCGAGCATTCCTGCACGGCTTCCTCCGCTATGGCATTTATTGCAGGGAACCAGACTTTCTCTCTCATCCGGGCTTTAGTCTTCTCGACCCCTTGGTGCCCTCATGATCCAGCTCCACTAACTGATCTTCCAGCGCTTTAGGGCATGACAATGCGGTAGCCGTGCATGATTATCCTTCCTGCAATGGAGCTTAGTTTGTATCTCACCTTCCTCAGTTGCAACAGTTGTGTTTTCTTCTTTGGGTCCCACTAGTTGGCATCCTGTAGGAACAGTTTTCACCCATTCTTTTCAATTGAATCCGCCACACGTTTCAAGCTCGGTAGATGTCATCTGTCATCAGCGCCTTTGGGCAGGCTGCTGTAACCACCATGTGTGCAAATTTCTCCACTCCTTCACTCTTCATTATCCCACCATCTGACTTTTCGTGGGGGAACAGGATAGAAAGTCTGCCAGGTTTCCAGCTTCATGCCTGGATTGAAATATGCCACTGTGGGGTCTGCTAAAAGTGCATTTTTGATTTTGTCAAACACCTTCTGTTCCTCTGTGCCTCATGCCCATCTGGTTGCCACCTTTGTGGGGCTCGGAGAGGGTCTGAAAGTATTGCTAGGTTTGGCAGGAAGTGGCTATGATAAGTTTCCATGCGCAAACTGCAAATCACGGTACCATTCCAAGGTGCCTGGGCCGCCCTGATTGCTGCCGATTTCCTGGGGTGCTCCTGGAGGCCATCCCATTAAAAAAAAACCTGAAGAATTTAATGTTTGGCTCAAAAATGAGCATTTGTCTCTGTGTAATGTCAGTCCAAAGTCACTTAGTCTCTGAAGCGTGGTTTTGAGACATTTGTGGGGATCTGCTAGGGTAGACAAGTAGTTCAGGTTATCATTGCTAATTTTAAGGACCCATTCAAGCCAGACAGTGTTTCCCGGATGTTAATGTTAATGTTAGTGGTGTTTTGTATAGCGCTCGGCTACTCCGAGGAGTGTCCTGGCGCTTTATGACCTGTAACAGAAACAGAGGGGCAGGCGAGAAAGAGGTATGGCCTACTGAACAAATAACCAGGATTTCAGGTCCTTTCTAAAGGCCAACAGATTGGCATTCCTACGAAGAGCAATTGGCATATTATTCCAGAGCAGAGGCGCCAGGTACTTAAAGGACCTACCCCCAATCCGAGCTTTTCTTATGACTGGGACCACTGCCAAAGCCTGCGACTCAGACCTCAAAGATCTGGCAGGATGATAGAGCGCCAGCTGTTTTTGAATGTATTTGGCCCCAGAAGCATGCAAGGCCTTGTGAGCCAGAGTAAGAGCTTTAAAAACTATCCGTTTCCGGATAGGCAGCCAATAAAGAGACTGCAAGAGGTCCGATGTTCTGGCTCGACCGTGTAGGGCAAAAATGGCCCGGGCGGCCAGGTTCTGAACCACCTGCCAACATTGGAGAAGGTACTCCGGCAGGCCCAAATGCAGGACATTGGCGTAATCAAGCCACAACCCAATAAGGGCCTGTACCGTAGTCTTTCTATGCGCCAACGGGAGCAGAGGAAGAAACTTACGGAGCATCTTGAGGAGGCCAAAACATGTTCCCGTGATGCCGAGAATCTGGGACTTCAGCGCTAAGCCATTATCGATTTTAACACCAAGGTTCCTGGCTATCAAAGATGCAGCTGAAGGGGGAAACATATTTACAGGCCACCAGTCCTGCCAGCTCGGATCAGATCGACAACCGAAAAAGAGCACCTCAGATTTATCCGAGTTGCATTTGAGGCCGTTTAGCTGGCATGGCATTTTGAAACACTCCAGCAGCCGAAGAGATCCAGAAGTTCAGTCTTTTAGATCTTCTCAGTCCCAGGTGTGTTGAAAACATCATAATATACCTGCTGTCTAGGTGTAGCACCAATGATGATATCCAGCATTCAGGCCGAGTTTGGGGAATAGCTGTGCTCCATTGAGGTTCATGATGATGTGATCCATTGCCGGGGTGATGTGCTGCTCCCAATGCATGAAGCGGTTAGGTAGTCTCATATCAACACAGAGCCGTATGGCCCCAGGCTGCTTGGGTTTCTCAGTAATTACCAGGGGAAGATCCACAGGGTGGATACTGTAACTCACTCAATTACATATGTTTTTATTTGTCAAGTTCAGCCTCCACATGGGCTCTCAGGTGAAACGCTATCCTCCTGTGATGTAGTGTGGTGACTTGCACTGTTTTGTCAATGTTGAGCTTGATTGAAGCTACTTTTAGTCACCCTTGTCCCCTGAACTGACCTAGAAATTGGTCCAAAATGTGGTCCACTTGCAAGTCGTGGATCCTCTTTGCGAAGAACACTAGTCCCAAGTCTTCCACCGTACTGCACCCCAGCAATGTGCAATCACCTTCTTTAGTTACATGAAACATGATCATGACTTCTCGGTCTCCATACTGTATCATGGTATCCATGGCTCCTACCAGCGGGATGGGCTCCATGCCCCTATATTCGTAGACTCTTGAGTGGGATTGGCGTAGTGGCGGTGAGGGACATAGCTGTAGGTATTGTTGCTGGTTCCTCACGTTGTTGACTCCCTTGTGTCAATCAGAGTGCGCACCACCTTGACCATGATGGTTATGTCACAAACAGGTTAGTGACGCCTCCCTTGGGGCACTGGCACCGCAAAAGAGATAAGGACTACTTCCTCCTCTTCAGGGTCCTCACTGTCATATTGGTTGTCCCCCTACCACTCCGGACTCTGGGCAGCCAGCTGTTGTTTCACCACACTCTTGCAAAGTGGTTTGGCTGGTTGCATGCTGAGCAAGTGTGCTCAGTTGCCAGATACTTGTTTGCAGGGTGAGCTTGCCTCCCAGTTCTTACACGGTGTGGCCACGTCTAACATGAACTGAGCCCTCTCCAGTGGGGTTTGGGTTCGCATGGCGTCAACTGACACTTGGCGTCCCAATGCTTCCTGAGGAAGGTCCTACCCCACGGTTGAGGACCACTTCCATCTTGTCTTCTCTTGCACTGGACAGGTAATATAGGCATGCATCACCAGCATTTTCTCTAGTTTGTTCCCAGGCTGTCCGAGGGTTAGTTTCCTGAGGGTGGCCAACCTGCACCACCGAATGAGCTGTGCCCTGACCCCCTTCTGTTTGTCGTCAGTGCAAGTGCTCGGGCATAGATATTGTCAATTTACTCCCCCTCACACTGCCTGGCTTGACACAGCTTAAAGCATTCTAAATCGGGCTTCAATTGAGGGTCAAAGTGCGCGTTGAGGGCTGTAATCACAGCATCATACTCACCTTTTTTAAATGTTTTCTCGGAGTATTATATAGCAGCGTGAACTTGACCCAAAGGTATCAGAGCCCTTTACATGAGCACCCGTTGCATTACAGACTGACACATTTTTTTTGTTAGGCACCGGGAAATTAAGTGATTTGCCCAGAATCACAGGATGTTGAGCGTTCCTGCCGAGACTCGAACCCGGTTCCCCAGCGTCGAGGTCGACCTCTCTAGCCGTAAGGACACATTCTCACCGATATCTCCGGTGTTCGGGAGGTGCTCAAACAGTTTGTACATTTCGTCCCCAACGAAATGTAATAGCAGGGACCTCTTCACTTCAGGGTCACGCTCCCTGGTGACCCTGAAGTAGTTTTCCAGGTGGCTCACCCAAGTCTTCCACCTGGGGGCTGCAATGGCTAGGTCTGCGAGTTTGCTGAATGGTGCCAGCACTCACACGGCTGAGTGTAGCTCACTCCCGCCCTCACGGCAGCTACTTGTAGTCCAGGGCCAGCCTCTTCTTGGGCCTCTGCAGAATGGGCGTCATCTGCCATCCTCCTGCCCAGCCCTCACCCACTATCAAGGGGTATCACTGGTCAGTGGGGGTGGTGCTCACAGCCTTTTTCGATGCCTCATGCAGCACCTAGTGGGGCCCTAAGCTCTGCTTGGCTATGCTGGTATGGGGCCCTCAGTAGTGTGCCCAGGACCTTGCTGTGTCCACCTGGAGCCTTCTCAAGCTGCCCCAGCGTATTGGCTCACGCTGCCCACCAGAATGGTGGAGGGCCTCTGTGCAGGCCGCAGTCACTTGCAGCATAGTGCGGGCTTGCCGGTCGCACATCCCTTCTCCCTCACACCACGCTTGCTGCACTTCAAGGTATAATATGTATGAGGGGGTGCTGCACTCAGTATAATAATACTAAAACTAATTCTTAATCCAATATGTGTGCTGTGTTGGATTAGTGCCTGCACACTGTGGAAAATGAATTGAATATGGCCTGGTGCCAGAAGACTACCAGGACTCCAGCACGCACAACGAAATTAAATACTCCTTTTGTCCATACAGTACAATGTTTATCTTATATCTTGTCAAACAAGTTCATAGCATTTCAGTTATCATGTACTATTAATCAATGATTCACAATCAAATCACGAAAAAAACATTCAAAATGTACATATTCATCATATACATAAATTATATCAATCAGTCTACAAGTTGTTAAAAACAAATCAATAACACCCAATGCATTTCGGGGCCACGCCCCTTCGTCAGGGGTCTATTGGAGAGAAAGAAAAGAAAGAAAGAAAAAAGAAAAAAGAAACTTTATTAATCTTGATATCAGGGAGGGAGAGTATGCATACTAAACAACTCTCATATTGCTTATGGCTTACCTAGTTATTGTGATTTGTTTGCACTACAAGATATAGAATTTATATCTGTAATGGTCTTCTGCTCGCTATATCTGCAAGGAGATAGTTTTAAGTTACTCATTATGGACTATTCGCTGGTTAAGAATGTGATCACGAAAACCTAAATAATATAGAAAGGCTCACCTGTACTTGTGGCCTCAGTCCGTTCTTACTAAAAAAACGGGTAAATGAATTTTAGTCAAACGTATCTGCAAGGTTGCATTCATCAAACAAAAGGAAAAAGATGGGGGTATCTTTTACCTGTTTAGTTTTGGCGTTATTCAATAAATTATGTCCTTTTGAAGTCTTACAGGATCATCTGAAAACGATGAACGAAAAGCATGGGCTTAGCTAACATGCCACCGACGATACTCGAACAATTGCCAGTTAGGTAAAGCACATCTGCTTACCTGCGGGTTCCGTGAGTAAATCAGTCCCGCTTGGCGTCCCAGGTTTAGTTATGGTTCTGTGTGTACAGAAATGTACAAAAGTGTAGTTAAGTACACTTTCTATATAAGTGGTAAATATCCTCGCTAAATATCAAAGAAACGAAGATAGTATCCCTTACCAAAGTTTTAGTCTCTCGAGCAAAAGAGTCCAGGCTCACGCATCCGCGCTGTGTTCAAACTCTGGGATCGAGTTAGTCCCTTTTCATTGTTTACTAGTTAGGCGCAACAAACGCCGGATCGAAAACAAGAGAAGTGTCGGCCATTTCTAAGTGGTGTTATTATGTGTGTGAATAGTTCGATCCCTATACCTTGCCATGCATACATATTTATTGATCTAATATTAGACGAAGAAGTATACTAGAACAGGATAGATGAAAGTAATTTGAAATTGGGGAAAATAAACATTGAGTAGTCCATATAGCACGTTATATACAATTTTACACATGAAACCATTTTCACAAAAATAAATTTTGCAATGAATTCAAAACCTGATCAGTATTTGCTATCAAACCCAGCATGATTAAACAAAGAAGGTTCATCTTAGTATCATAACAATAGCTTAATAAAGAATGTACCTGAGATATGGTTATATATAAAGCTAAACAAAGTGTGTGGGTCTCCTAGGGGTTGCTATATGACTAGTATCAGTGTATGCTATTCAATCAACCTACAGAAAACACGCCATATCAAGCTTGTCATTTAACCCTGCGGGGGTCAGGGTTTGCAATTTGCGAATCCAGAAGGCTTCCCTTTGCAGTAGGATTTGAACTACTTCCACAACGATTGGGCCTCAATAATTCTAAAATCCTACTGCAAAGGGAAGCCTTCTGGATTCGCAAATTGCAAACCCTGACCCCCGCAGGGTTAAATGACAAGCTTGATATGGCGTGTTTTCTGTAGGTTGATTGAATAGCATACACTGATACTAGTCATATAGCAACCCCTAGGAGACCCACACACTTTGTTTAGCTTTATATATAACCATATCTCAGGTACATTCTTTATTAAGCTATTGTTATGATACTAAGATGAACCTTCTTTGTTTAATCATGCTGGGTTTGATAGCAAATACTGATCAGTTTTTGAATTCATTGCAAAATTTATTTTTGTGAAAATGGTTTCATGTGTAAAATTGTATATAACGTGCTATATGGACTACTCAATGTTTATTTTCCCCAATTTCAAATTACTTTCATCTATCCTGTTCTAGTATACTTCTTCGTCTAATATTAGATCAATAAATATGTATGCATGGCAAGGTATAGGGATCGAACTATTCACACACATAATAACACCACTTAGAAATGGCCGACACTTCTCTTGTTTTCGATCCGGCGTTTGTTGCGCCTAACTAGTAAACAATGAAAAGGGACTAACTCGATCCCAGAGTTTGAACACAGCGCGGATGCGTGAGCCTGGACTCTTTTGCTCGAGAGACTAAAACTTTGGTAAGGGATACTATCTTCGTTTCTTTGATATTTAGCGAGGATATTTACCACTTATATAGAAAGTCTACTTAACTACACTTTTGTACATTTCTGTACACACAGAACCATAACTAAACCTGGGACGCCAAGCGGGACTGATTTACTCACGGAACCCGCAGGTAAGCAGATGTGCTTTACCTAACTGGCAATTGTTCGAGTATCGTCGGTGGCATGTTAGCTAAGCCCATGCTTTTCGTTCATCGTTTTCAGATGATCCTGTAAGACTTCAAAAGGACATAATTTCTTGAATAACGCCAAAACTAAACAGGTAAAAGATACCCCCATCTTTTTCCTTTTGTTTGATGAATGCAACCTTGCAGATACGTTTGACTAAAATTCATTTACCCGTTTTTTTAGTAAGAACGGACTGAGGCCACAAGTACAGGTGAGCCTTTCTATATTATTTAGGTTTTCGTGATCACATTCTTAACCAGCGAGTAGTCCATAATGAGTAACTTAAAACTATCTCCTTGCAGATATAGCGAGCAGAAGACCATTACAGATATAAATTCTATATCTTGTAGTGCAAACAAATCACAATAACTAGGTAAGCCATAAGCAATATGAGAGTTGTTTAGTATGCATACTCTCCCTCCCTGATATCAAGAGTAATAACGTTTCTTTTTTCTTTCTTTCTTTTCTTTCTCTCCAATAGACCCCTGACGAAGGGGCGTGGCCCCGAAATGCATTGGGTGTTATTGATTTGTTTAACAATTTGTAGACTGATTGATATCATTTATGTATATGATGAATATGTAAATTTTGAATGTTTTTTTCGTGATTTGATTGTGAATCATTGATTAATAGTACATGATAACTGAAATGCTATGAACTTGTTTGACAAGATATAAGATAAACATTGTACTGTATGGACAAAAGGAGTATTTAATTTCGTTGTGCGTGCTGGAGTCCTGGTAGTCTTCTGGCACCAGGCCATATTCAATTCATTGCACTTCAAGGTATGGCACCTTCCTGGCAGGCTCCCGCCATGTCCTTCATGCCTCCTCGCCCAAGATGCAAAATCCCGATCATGTACACCCAGCAAGTGCTGCAGCGAAGGCAGAGCTCTACTGTGTATGCTGGGCCACATGGGATGTGGCAGCGGGTGGCGCTCAGCATCGCGATTTGACATGGGCCAGTACGCCCTTGTTCCCAATGTGCTGTGCAGGGGTGCATTGCAGATCAGGGCCTGGGCCAGCTGAAAGCTGTTTAGACCCCAGCCTGACACCTACGGTAGAATGGCACACAGACAGACAGACAGACACACACACACAAAATGTGTGCGGGGACTGACCTCGAGCTTTCTACTCCACCTTTATTTAACACCTCGGCCACACCTAGCCAAGATGGTGCGTGATGACATCAGGTCGTCTGTGCACGGCCCAGGTAGCTCAGTATACTAGGGATGTCATATGGTGTGTGGTTTATGCATTTATGCAGCAGTTGGGGAGTGCCCAGAGCATGGAGGACATCCCTTTAACTAAATAGGGTATCTTTAACTGACGTTTTGCACTTTTACCGATGCACTCCTCTAATCACTAGGCAATGGGAATGGGATAGTTCTGCTGTTGCTGAGGAGGATTCTCCCAGCAACCCAATTGTTCTGGACATGAGACCGGATTGGCTCTGCCGCCACCTTGTGTGGTAATGTAACCATTTGTTGCAGCAGCAGATTTTGTTGTGTTCATCGCTGTGAGTGTCAGGATGTTGTGTAGTAAAATGTCGCACACTCTACAGAATCATGTAGTTGCTTTTTCTCCTGGTTGGCATAGGTTGCATGTGTTGCAGTGAAGTTGCACGTGAACAGCCGTGAAGTTAGACGCACACACAGGCTTTTCCACACCAGGGGGCACATTTATCAACACAGCAAGCTACCTTGCTGCGCTGTGTGAAAGGGCCGGAATGCACCGTATTTAACATTATACAGCGGATTCCTGTCCTTTCCTTGCTCTGATACACAATGTGCTGCCTAGCGCCAATGCGGGCATCCTTGCGCCATAGTGCAAGGGTACCTGCGTTTCAGCAGGATTGTTTTTGTGCAGAAAGGTATGTCTTCCTGCACAAAAAAAATCCTCAGGGGCATTTATCTCTTTCTATGTGTGCTGCATTTTGCAGCACACATTGAAAGGGTTAAAAACGAGGAGAAATAAAGATATTTCTTGTCACTGTTCCTCGCCTGAGCAGGCAATAGCATTTTGATACATTCTCAGGTCTAACAGTGATAGCAAATCTAGGAGTGCACCAAAATCCATGGGTGGATGCGTGGGAACACCCAACGCCTCCCTGGGGCAGAGTAATGCAATGCAGCGATTTACATTGCATTGCGTTACTCTAGATTTATCAAGCCATGCAGGGCCACGCAAGGGGACCTTGCGTGCCTTGATAAATCTGACCTAGTAGTTGCATCGCCCTTGCGCCCCCTTGCGTGGAGCTAGGGCAATGCAAATCAATGGTAAATACGCGCCTTGTTTTCAAATTTGCCGCAAAATTGTGAAAAGTTATTCTGCATCAAGCTGTTGACTGGCTGGCAGACCAAAATGTCACAGGAGGAAGAATGGAGGACAGTTGAAGTGTAAGCATGCTACTGCCTCAATGTGTGTATACAATGCGGCATGGTTACCCGGATGCCACGGAGAGGTGGCACTGCCCCTGTGGAGTCAGTGTTGTGCCACGTTTTTGCATCTTCTAGGGAACGCACAGTAACAGATGCTTGCAAGGTCATGAAATATGCCACCCTGAGTTCACATGGTTGTAGACTGTATCCTAATAAAGAAGTGAGGGGCAGGTGGGTCAGTGGTGGGAGGAGGGGAGCAAACTAGACACCTACAGGAGAAACAAAACCATCCGGAACTGTTTAGTGCAATCCTATAGAGAACCAAAGAGAGGGTCGCAACTAAGTATTGACCACGGTGAGCCAATTCTGGGTAATCTACCCTGTGGAACTTGTTCCCACTGCAAAACCATAGTTAAAACAGACAGAATAGAATTGAATGGCATAACCCATTGGATGAACGAGCATGTGAACTGCAGAACATCCAATGTGATATATTTACTGATGTGCCCTTGTCAAAAGGGCTATATTGGGCAAACAGGGCGCGAGATGCGATTACGCTTGACTGAACATAGATCAGCTCTGAAAAACAAAAGAAAAAATGCCCCATTAGTAGAACATTGGGTCAAGGAGAACCACAGGGAAGATGAACTGAGATGGTTCATTGTGGAAAAAATTACACCATCCATGAGAGGAGGTAACACTGAAAAAAGACGTAAACAAAGAGAACAATTTTTTATGTCCAAGTTTAAAACTTATAGTCAGGGTTTAAACAGTAAAGAAGAATGGGAAATGGTGGTCAGATAAAATTGTCATAATGCACAGGTTTCCCCTGACAAATGTTGAAACTGTCGGACCTTGTAGCCTCCCATGGGCAATTATGAAAATACAGTGATGCATTCTCTGAAATGAATTTGTATACATGATGGTTAATATGCATTCTTTATATAACCAATGGGAATTGTTCTTATTTGTGAATATAGATAATAACATGTACTTGGAAATTGTGAGGACATCACATACATATATGACTATAACAAGATGCACTATATATTGGAATGTACAAGCTATGTAAATGTACTGAAATGTACTTAGGATGTTTGTTTGCCTATAAACCACCTGTATTTCATACAAATAGGGTGGACTGAGATGCGTATTTATATATTGCTGTACACAATATCCAAAAAATAAGCCTATGTTGAAATAACTTTACTATAAATGCATTGAAGCACTATGTATTTTTAGCTGCTCGATCTGTAATCTTATCCCGAAGTTAATCGCGATAAATGAACTGAAATAATGCGTGATGCCTACCATGTCAGGCGCTAGATTTGTGTAAAAAACAGACTCTGTTGCCTTTGACCAAAGAACATAGCGTAACGGAATGAATATCTGTAACCGTGTTCACTTTTACATAGAAACGATAGTCCGTCTTCTACCTTGATGAAGCGGGAGAGGTGGTAGTTGTTAGTCCGTTTTTTAGTTGCACCTAAATAGTGCCTCATACTGGTAAAAAACTACAAATATGGCGGAAATTATATGGAGAGCAATGATCGCCAGCTGTATCGAATAGTGTGTTCTCTAATTGTTTTCGTCGAGGATAAATAGAACCTCCCGGAAACATAACCCCATTCCACACGGGGAACCAGAAAGACCAGAGAGGCTGACCGTGACGCTCTGTAAACGAGGTAAGAGGACGCAGGCTTCGCTGCTTTAGGGCATTAGAATAGCGTAAGGGCTTGCCTAATACTTACCCTCTAGATGCTACTATCGAGGGTTCTCTGGGTTCAAGGGTATTTTTACTCTAGCCTGCAGTAGTGGGTTTAATTTTGCCCCAACTATCGAGGGTTCTCTGGGCTCAAGGATATGCATACTTCAGCCTACAGTAGTGCCTTTAAATTTTGCCCTATTTATTTACTGATCAGCACGTAGAAGAAATTGCTGTTTTTTTTAAACCCATAGTGGTGCGCCATCGATACAAAAACAAGCACCAACAAATAAGATACTATACTCTATGAATTAGTAGCTGTATAAACATCAGCTAAAAATTTAGAGTACAATAAATGTAAAATAGCCGGAGATCAGTCACTGATATTATGCTCTCTATATCCAGATCTTTTTACCCAGATGCAGAACATCTCCTCAAATAATAAAGAGGGATGCGCACTGTGTGACCCTTTGAGGAATTAAAGGAAAGAATTCCCTTGGGCTATCTCAACAAGATCGTGATACATTGTTTGTTACGAAGCGTGGCGCCTTTTTGGCTAATAATAAGTAAGTGTACATTTTAGCCACTACTCACGCGCATGACACATCATGATATGTATTCAGAACGTATTCCCTAAAGCTCATGTTGTTTTATATACAGATCCTCTGAAGAGAGACAGAGAGAACGTGGAGGTTGAAACTTTACTATAACCCCTGGGATATTTTGATACCCAAAAAGATAAAGCAAACATTAAAGTAAGATATGTTTAGAACCACACCCTCCAGTAGTCGTTGTAGTATGATAATATAAAAACAAGTGGCCTAACCAAGTATTAATTGTATGTATTTGATTTTAGAAAGAAGATCTGATGTTTTTAAATGAAACAGTCCTGAGGAAGGTGTATTATAACAACAAAGCACCGAAACGCGTCGACACACGGAAATTATTGTTATATGTATAATTTTGTTTTTTTATTAAATTAATGTATTGTTACTGAATAATGTACTGATTCACTGTGAAACTTATAATTACAATTTGATTAGGTAGGCATATGTATATATGTTTTTAATTTGCTAATGCACTTATTATGGAAAATAATTTTAATAAAAACTACTGAGACAAATACTACTTTAAGTTGTTTTCGCCCAAAAATGTATTGTTGTGCTACATAGGAGGGTTGTGTTTAGTCTTAACAAATGTTAACGATATAAGTTCATGTGATAATATGTGAGTACACAGAAAGGAATTTCTTTGTTAATGTGTGACACTTCCCGGTCCTTTCTGGGTTTATTTGGGAAAACTCTTTTTTCAGAGTCATATCTCAGCTCCTGTAGCTGGAGAGTCGTAACTTGTGAAATGGATACATTACGTACATTTGGGTTTTCAGAAGACCAATGTAAAAAGCTCATAGGAGGTTCATCTAAAACCATAAATACAGTAACTCTGTCAAAAGGAGATGATGACAAATGGAATAAACTGTGGAATCTAAAGAAAAAAATGATTCGCACCGAGTTGCATGCAGAATTTATTATTCAATACTGCAGGAAGGGAATTATCCCCAAAGGTTTGCAAATTATCAACGAACCTGGTCTATTTGTTAAAGATGATAAATTCAAAGAGCATTGGACACTAATCGTGAACCGATGCAGTCGCGACTGGATGTTGCTAATAATAGACACTGCACAGGGGATTTTGATAATAGAACGTGAAGAAATTGAAAAACTAGAGAGAGAGCTTAATGAATCTACAGCTCTTGACGATGCTATAAAAAAATTAGCGGAAATTAAAGAAGATATTAGTGGCTATCAAGACTATATGATTAATAAAAAGACTAACAAACTAAGAAAAGATATAGCTAATTTCAAGCTTGAACTGGTGTACCCGTACTTGCAGAAAGATTATTATGACCAACCGGTACCCAGTGAATATAATAATCGTCCCTATAAATACAATACGAACAGATTCTTCAAAAAGAATGTAACCTTTTCGGATACTTCCTATAATACTAGTGACTCAGAACCTGAGAGGGCACAGGAAAACGTAAAAAGAAATGAGTCTAGAGCTGACACAGTTGAAGATTTCCATGAATACCAGGCTTTTTTAGGCCAACAACAGAGGAGACAGACCCGTGGCTTCAGAATGCGGGGGAGGGGCCGTCAGGGCTACCGTCAGAAAGAGGGAATAATGAGAAGACCCTACATGAGGACTCGCAGCCACAAGGACTGGGATTAAATAAGAATATCCAGAAGGCACCAATAATAAACCTATCAAATAAAATACTTACGAGGGATGAAACAGCTGTCCTTGAGAAAGGTTTAGGATTTGCCCCTAGCACCTCAGGTTGTAGGTACTCAATAGAAAAAGATGTACGTGATCTTTTTCGCAAAATTAGAATAAAGAAATTTTTTGAAAATAGAGAAAAACGGCCTTCAGAAAACAAATCTGGGCTTATCCACATGGACCCCTGACATTACAATGGTCAGCCAGGAAGTGGATACTTTTGAAAAGGTAATAAGCATAGGATTAGAAAAAATATTATCAGAAAAAACATGGACTGATAATAATTTATCAAAAAAGGAAAGGGAAGCTTTAAAACACTTATCTGAATGTGAAGAAATCACCATAAAACCTGGAGATAAGGGTGGGAGTGTTGTGATCCTAAATACCAAGGATTACACAACTAAGATTTACTCCCTCCTAGAGAATAAGTCACACTACAGGAAATCCAATATAGAAGAATGGAATAGACTTAAAAAGAAAGTAAGAGATGTGGTAACTCTAGCCAAGGAAGATTCTATAATATGTGAGGAAGAATTTAGGTTTCTTGTTAATGATCATCCCAGAATACCCGCCTTGTATGGGCTACCCAAAGTCCACAAGGATATGGATAACCCTCCCATGAGGCCCATTGTGTCTGGAATAGACTCGATCACTGAGCCACTCAGTAAATATGTAGACCAGTTTATTCGCCCTTTGGTTGAAAAATTACCTTCCTATATTAAAGACACCACTGACATGATTGCCAAAGTTGAAAACATTGAGTTTAATAATGAAACCCAATGGTTGGTGTGCTTGGACATTGAGTCCTTGTACACCAACATTCCCCAACACGATACAATAACTATGATGCGGAATATTCTGAGTGATGAAGAAGGTTACCTCTCACCACACAATGCCTTCATTGTGGAATGCATTGAGATTGTACTAAGGAATAACATCTTCTTATTCGAAAGGGATTTCTTTTGTCAAATAAAGGGCACAAGTATGGGAGCTACATGTGCCCTGAGCCTCGCGTGCCTTTATGTTGGGCAATTTGAAGATCGACATATTCACAACGAGGTCAGTCCGTTTTATGAAAACGTTAAACACTGGTCTAGATTTATAGACGACGTGTTTTTTTATCTGGGAAGGTAGTGAAAACGACCTTAATGATTTCCTGATTTGGCTAAATTGTGGGGACCTAAATCTAAGATTCACAGCTAACAAGAGTCAAGTGGCAGTTAACTTCTTGGATATAAAGATCAAGGCGGTTGATGAAAAACTTTGTGTAGAACTGTTCGTTAAACCTTCGGACAGGTATACATTACTTCACCACACGAGCTACCATCCCAAAAGTCAAAAAGATGGTATTCCCTATAGCCAGTTTATCAGGATTCGAAGAAATTGTACGGACAGGATTAGCTTTGAGACACATGCAGAAAATTAGAAGGCTAAATTAACACAAAGAGGGTACCCCAAAAGACTAATAAGAGACAGCTATAAAAGGGCAAAATATCAAAATAGAGAAGTCCTCTTTGAAACTAAGATGAAGGAGCAACATGAAGAATCCAACATTGTAATGGTATCTAATTACAATGGTTTTAGTTATAAACTTAAAAATCTAATCACTAAGAATTGGTCAATCCTAAATAAAGTAGGCCAAGAAAACCTACCTAAACCCATCTTCTCCTACAGGAGAAACAAAACCATCCGGAACTGTTTAGTGCAATCCTATAGAGAACCAAAGAGAGGGTCGCAACTAAGTATTGACCACGGTGAGCCAATTCGGGGTAATCTACCCTGTGGAACTTGTTCCCACTGCAAAACCATAGTTAAAACAGACAGAATAGAATTGAATGGCATAACCCATTGGATGAACGAGCATGTGAACTGCAGAACGTCCAATGTGATATATTTACTGATGTGCCCTTGTCAAAAGGGCTATATTGGGCAAACAGGGCGCGAGATGCGATTACGCTTGACTGAACATAGATCAGCTCTGAAAAACAAAAGAAAAAATGCCCCATTAGTAGAACATTGGGTCAAGGAGAACCACAGGGAAGATGAACTGAGATGGTTCATTGTGGAAAAAATTACACCATCCATGAGAGGAGGTAACACTGAAAAAAGACGTAAACAAAGAGAACAATTTTTTATGTCCAAGTTTAAAACTTATAGTCAGGGTTTAAACAGTAAAGAAGAATGGGAAATGGTGGTCAGATAAAATTGTCATAATGCACAGGTTTCCCCTGACAAATGTTGAAACTGTCGGACCTTGTAGCCTCCCATGGGCAATTATGAAAATACAGTGATGCATTCTCTGAAATGAATTTGTATACATGATGGTTAATATGCATTCTTTATATAACCAATGGGAATTGTTCTTATTTGTGAATATAGATAATAACATGTACTTGGAAATTGTGAGGACATCACATACATATATGACTATAACAAGATGCACTATATATTGGAATGTACAAGCTATGTAAATGTACTGAAATGTACTTAGGATGTTTGTTTGCCTATAAACCACCTGTATTTCATACAAATAGGGTGGACTGAGATGCGTATTTATATATTGCTGTACACAATATCCAAAAAAAAGCCTATGTTGAAATAACTTTACTATAAATGCATTGAAGCACTATGTATTTTTAGCTGCTCGATCTGTAATCTTATCCCGAAGTTAATCGCGATAAATGAACTGAAATAATGCGTGATGCCTACCATGTCAGGCGCTAGATTTGTGTAAAAAACAGACTCTGTTGCCTTTGACCAAAGAACATAGCGTAACGGAATGAATATCTGTAACCGTGTTCACTTTTACATAGAAACGATAGTCCGTCTTCTACCTTGATGAAGCGGGAGAGGTGGTAGTTGTTAGTCCGTTTTTTAGTTGCACCTAAATAGTGCCTCATACCGGTAAAAAACTACAAATATGGCGGAAATTATATGGAGAGCAATGACCGCCAGCTGTATCGAATAGTTGTTCTCTAATTGTTTTCGTCGAGGATAAATAGAACCTCCCGGAAACATAACCCCATTCCACACGGGGAACCAGAAAGACCAGAGAGGCTGACCGTGACGCTCTGTAAACGAGGTAAGAGGACGCAGGCTTCGCTGCTTTAGGGCATTAGAATAGCGTAAGGGCTTGCCTAATACTTACCCTCTAGATGCTACTATCGAGGGTTCTCTGGGTTCAAGGGTATTTTTACTCTAGCCTGCAGTAGTGGGTTTAATTTTGCCCCAACTATCGAGGGTTCTCTGGGCTCAAGGATATGCATACTTCAGCCTACAGTAGTGCCTTTAAATTTTGCCCTATTTATTTACTGATCAGCACGTAGAAGAAATTGCTGTTTTTTTTAAACCCATAGTGGTGCGCCATCGATACAAAAACAAGCACCAACAAATAAGATACTATACTCTATGAATTAGTAGCTGTATAAACATCAGCTAAAAATTTAGAGTACAATAAATGTAAAATAGCCGGAGATCAGTCACTGATATTATGCTCTCTATATCCAGATCTTTTTACCCAGATGCAGAACATCTCCTCAAATAATAAAGAGGGATGCGCACTGTGTGACCCTTTGAGGAATTAAAGGAAAGAATTCCCTTGGGCTATCTCAACAAGATCGTGATACATTGTTTGTTACGAAGCGTGGCGCCTTTTTGGCTAATAATAAGTAAGTGTACATTTTAGCCACTACTCACGCGCATGACACATCATGATATGTATTCAGAACGTATTCCCTAAAGCTCATGTTGTTTTATATACAGATCCTCTGAAGAGAGACAGAGAGAACGTGGAGGTTGAAACTTTACTATAACCCCTGGGATATTTTGATACCCAAAAAGATAAAGCAAACATTAAAGTAAGATATGTTTAGAACCACACCCTCCAGTAGTCGTTGTAGTATGATAATATAAAAACAAGTGGCCTAACCAAGTATTAATTGTATTTATTTGATTTTAGAAAGAAGATCTGATGTTTTTAAATGAAACAGTCCTGAGGAAGGTGTATTATAACAACAAAGCACCGAAACGCGTCGACACACGGAAATTATTGTTATATGTATAATTTTGTTTTTTATTAAATTAATGTATTGTTACTGAATAATGTACTGATTCACTGTGAAACTTATGATTACAATTTGATTAGGTAGGCATATGTATATATGCTTTTAATTTGCTAATGCACTTATTATGGAAAATAATTTTAATAAAAACTACTGAGACAAAAACTACTTTAAGTTGTTTTCGCCCAAAAATTTATTGTTGTGCTACATAGGAGGGTTGTGTTTAGTCTTAACAAATGTTAACGATATAAGTTCATGTGATAATATGTGTGTACACAGAAAGGAATTTCTTTGTTTATGTGTGACACTTCCCGGTCCTTTCTGGGTTTATTTGGGAAAACTCTCTTTTTTCAGAGGCAAACTAGACACCAACAGCTCAAAGAAAAGTGAGTACAGAACAAGAGTAGGGGCACTTTGTCAGTAGACTTGCTGGGAGTTTTCCCACAGTATATTTTAGGGAGAGGGTCTCTTAGAGCCCTCTAAGTCAGGCCCTTTAAAATGTACACAAATATGAGTAACCATTTAAGACCACGTCAGACGAGGACAGTGTCTGTTCAGTTTGTTGAGTTGAGTTTAAGTAGATGCTGATTGCTCTTAAAATATTATACTCTATTGCAGTGGTCTTCAAACTTTTTAATGCCATGGCCTCCCAGTGGGGAAGGAAAATCACCAGGCACACCCTCGATTTTTCGCATCTATTGTATTAAACTTGCAATGTTTAAATATGTATAGATAATTTTAAACATTGCAGTTAAGTTATATTACCGTTTTACAAAAGCAATCAAATACATGATTGCCAAACATACCATTCTGATCAGGAAGGCCTTACTAACATGTAAAAGTATCCACAGTGTGATTATTAGAAATGGGGTTGGGGGGTTTGACGAATATTTGGAGTCCCTTTACTTTTGACACCTTCTCCCAGGCAGAATATAATTGACAAAGTTAGTGATGGCCCATTACAGAGCAGCTTAGTGCAGCTCATTTTATTCCTGCTGAAAACAAAGAACTGTTACCAGCATAATGCTTCTTTTGGCCAGGGCTTCGTGCCCCCCCTGGAGTCACTTGAGGCCCTTCTAAGGGGCTGCCCCCCATTTTGAAGACCCCTGCTCTAGCGGATATTGACTGACAATAGTAACATTTGTGATGGGGTTATAGGAGATTTTGGGCAAAGGGAAATATGCAGTAATAACATGTAAAATGTTACGTCATGTTAATCAACAAAAACTTTATTTAAATATCAATAAATAGTCATAAACAGTACAGATAGCTAATAGCATGTCAAACAATTTTAAAAAGCATAAAATTGTGACAGCTACCATGAATCTCAATTCACTAAAATGGTAGGGGTAGCGGAATTGATATCACATTCTCTTTGACCTTAATGACATCTCAAGGAGTAATATCATTGGATCTTTGGCCCTCAATTTTTGCAGGAGTTTGTCACATGCCCTTAACCATGATGACATCATAATTAATACATTAACATAATAATTAATAAATATGTAAATAAAGAAATTTCCGCCTTCCTCAATTCCAAGGGTCTTCTTCAACCCACCCAAATGGGTTTCCAACCACAACACAGCAGTGAAACAGCTTTGCTGGTGGTGATCGAGGAACTCAGGCGTCTTTTGGATCAAGGAGGTGCAACCGCCATCATTCTGTTAGACCTCAATGCAGCTTTCAGTACAGGATACCACCCCATTCTCCTTCAGAGACTCTCAAAGGTCGGTATCCAGGGCGGAGCACTAGAATGGCTCTCCTATAATTAGTTTATTCTATTATTGACCAATTATTTTGATTTAGATGATTATATGTATAGGACTATTGCACATGATTATTGTTTGTATTTACTTTTGTTGGTTATATTGTGATGTCATTGTCTTATATATGTTTTGTCACAGAAATACCACAGAACCTACAATGGTCGTTTTAAATGATTTTGTATGAATAAAATGAATTTCTATTGATTATGATTGTACACATGGGGCCAGATGTATAACCATTGGATTTTGCAACTCGCAAATTGTGAGAAATTGGACTCTCAATTTGGGAGTCGCAAAATCCAATGTATAACAGTGTCACAGACACTGTTTGTGATTCCCAATGGGGTCGCAAATTGCATGCCTCATGAATATTAATGAGGCTGTCGCAATTTGCGACTCCATTGGGAATGCCTGGCACTCCCAGGGATGGTGGGCTGCTGCGATCAGCAGACCACCATGTCTGGGACTACTTTCTCAATAAAGCAGTTTTGTTTGTCTTAAAAGCAGCCCGTTTTCCTTAAAGGAAAACGGGATGCATTTAAAAAATAAAAATGAAACATTTCAGTTTAATTCTTTAAGGGCAGGCAGTGGTCCCTGGGACCACTACCTGTTCTTAAAAAAATATTTGTGCATCCATTCCCAAAGGGTAGTGGGTCCCCTGGAGACCCCTTCCTGTTTGCCAGTGCTTTACCCCTCTTCTGAGAAGGGTGGTAAACTGCAAGTGTTTTGCGACCGCATAGTTTACATACAGTTTATGAACTCGCTATTAGGAAGGGACGCCCTTGTCATGCTCCTTCCCAATAGCGACTCGCAAAATAGGGTTAGTACATTGGGCTGACCTATTCAGCGGTCAAAAAGGAGCCAAAATCACCTTTGCAACTGCAAAAAACGGTTGTACATCTGGCCCTGAGTCCATAAATATCATGTGTCTGTCTAACTAAGTCTTCTATATCATGTAGACCGATAGTTGCCTAGGGATTTTTTCTTCAATTATTGTATTATCCCTTCCCTAGGAACCTACATTAGTAGCAGGGTGTCCTTGTGTCTGACATTCTATAATGTGCTAGTGCCAGCATGTTGCCATGGGTGCCACAATGCAAAGAATTTCCTTAAGTATGTTAGCTCAAGCAGTTTTCCACAGGTGCGCTATATGCCAAGAATTACCTTTATGCCAAGAACTACCTCTAGTACTAATTATCTCCAGTATACTAGTACCAATATTTTAACATTATGCCAAGAATTACCTCCAGTCTTCCAGTATATTGTCACAGGTGCCTGTCATGCTAAGAATTGCCAGTGCCAGTATTTTGCCATGGGTGAATCCAAAAGATAAAAATGTCCTTCACTATGCCAAAGCAAACAACAAACTCACAAGTATAATACCACATTTTCACTCATGCTCACTCATACTCACTCATTCTCACTCACACTATTCATGTTCACTAACTTGTACTCACTCATTGTCACCCCTAATTCTCACTCACTATCCCTTCTCTCACTCACACATTTACGCTCATTCACACTCGTCCACTCAAATTCACTCTTACTCTGACTCATTCATTCTTCCTCACTCACATTGATTCTTACAATCTATCTCCAACACTGCTTCACACCAAATAATTCTCACTCACTGTCACTCTTGCTCTCACTCAGTCTCACTCACTAATACTTACTGACGCTCAATCTCACATGTTATCACTCACTACCTGTCTCTCTCATACACATACACATACTTTCTGTCAAATAAACACACTCTCACCCACAAGCACACACACAATATACATTTAAATGCATTTTCTACTTACATCAGCTGCCAGGGAAGGTCCAATTCCATCTAATTGCACTCCATTTTTTATAGCAATATTAGTGACTAATAAAATGTTGTTCACTACTAATTCTAATAATACATTTTCAGCAAACAAGGAGAGCAAAGCCCCATCCGACGCCCAAAAGAACTAGCTACCTCTTTGTTCCTGGCACCCTTTTTTTTCCACCTATGATGCCAGCGGTCGGAAAGGCAGTACCAGGGGTCACAAGGGACCCGTAAGGGGTCGAAGTTGTGACCCCTGGCAATCCTTAAATGATTCTAACAATTGGCTTTAAAATGTTAGTGTAGACTTCATAAAATTTACAAAAGAAGGTGAAGTGCCTGATTGAAGACTCCGTCGCAAGGACAGACGCAAACATTAGAAATGCTATATTGCTCTAGAGGAAAGCACAACATGTGATGAAGGGTGCCAGATCCAAGTGTAAATAATAGGGACCTTTCCCAATGGCACAGTGCAAGGCCCTTTCTAAATAGAGCGGTACAATCTGCAGCTAGGACTCAATACCAACAGTGGTTTGCAAGTCCACATATTGTCTCACAGATGGTTTCGTTAATACATACCCTTCTCTGACGGGACATCTGTTTTCCAGAAAGGTACGTTTAATCCAATGCCTGTCTTGCTGTACAGGCGGAGGAAGGATTCCTCTAAAGAGAAGATCTACACTAACGACTATTTCACATAGTGTAGTCAGGTAATTTTGAAACTATTGACACAAATTATACAATCTCTTATAATCGACTAGTTGAGGGTGACATGAGGACTAACTAGACATCCATAACACTGGGCCAAGCTTAACGTAATCTTCTAAATATGCAAGTCCCTGCTCCTCATGGCAAACGTAATGCAAAGTACACAGTGTGAGAAAAAGGAGGCGGTGGCAGAAGAAATTCTCTTACACTTGTGGATGGGAGCAATTAGGATAATCACAATCCCCCGCTCCATACGTAGCAATTACAGGACATTGGGTCCTATAGATTTTGAACAATGAGGTAAAGCTTTGCTGATAAGAGAGGAAGCTAGATTAAACAAGGCACCAAAAGCTTGACTGCATTTTTGACATCTAGTAATAAGATCAGCAGACCAGGTTTGGTTGGGGTAAAAAAATAAATCTCCAGATAAGTGAAATTACGATCTTTCTCAACCTTAATATTATCACTGGAAAATGTTTACATGGTCAAGCTATTGGGGTCGCAAGGCATTATATATGACTTAGTGAAGTTGGATTCAAGACCTAAATCAGACGTAAACTGAGTAAAGGCTGGCACCAAATGTCCGAGAGCCTTAGGGGTTGTGGCCAGCAGGATAGCATCATCTGCTTATAGTAAAGTGGATGTAAGTTGAGCGTTGATCACCGGCACATCTTAACAGTTGTTTACCAAACATGAGTTCAATTTGTTTATATATAGAAAAAATAAGACTGGGTGTGAGCACGTACCCTTGGGGGACACCATGCTCTAAATAGAATGGTTCAGATTTTTCTCCATCAGGGCCAAATCTGACATTATAGTGTAGAATCAATGAAGTGGTGCACTATAGACCATGCACACATTCGCTATTGTCCAAATAACAAGTCCAGTCAAAGTTCCAATGAATTCATCAAACTTTATTTAGATAATCTAAACAAAGCTTCATCCAGCCAACTCGTTTCGTTAATCAGTTGATTGAACTTCTTCAGGGCTAATGTTCAAAAACGTCGATAATTCGGTATATCTGAGACGTCCAAGATTTCACGAATCCAGAAACCATGTAGGATATGAATGCCACCAGAAAGGTGGTGATGGTACAACACCTGTCTGGCATCATATGAGGGTGGGACACATAATAATGTCCATGGTTTAATGACCACCGTACAAATGCCCATCCAAGTACGGAAATAACTAAAAGTTTGGAAAGTTGATACTTTGTTTACATTATCTAAATTAAGTTTGTTGAATTCAATGGAGTTTTGACTGGACTTGTTATCTGGACAATAGCGAATTTGTGTATTGTCTGTAGTGCACCACTTCATTGATTCTACTCTGTTTTTCTGCATCAGCAGTTGCACCCAATGACGGTGGGTGCAGGAGTGTGTGTGCAATTTAGTCTGTAAACAACAGTAAGGAAATGGAAGAGCGAGGTGCTGCATCCATAGTCTGCCGTTGTCAGCTTGTTTGGTTCCAATTCTGAAATTAGCAGTGAGATTACAGTGCAGGTCAGAAAGAAAATTCACCAACGCAAAATCATCACCCAACTCCAGTAATAGTTTCCATAGTTTTGAGCAGTTGATCCGATCAAATGCACATAATAAATCCATGAAGGCTATATACACATGGCAACACTTAGCTATGGTGTATTTACTATGCATTTCTCCAATGTTCCTAAGCTTTCTCAAAAACCAAATTGGCAGGGACTTAACCCCTTGCATGCTTGGGACGGCCCCTGGCTTTCCGACTTCACGGTGAATGAGCGCGGAGGACGGCCGGGGGCTGTTTGAATCCCACCCACTATTTAAATCGCCCGCACAGTGCGAAAATGTGTGCAGCATGAAAGGGGTTAAAATATTGATCTTGTTGGCTCATTTCCTAATTCCTAAAACGATTCTCCCAATTCTTTCAACCACTGAGTCTATGGGAAATATAGGCCTAGAGTAACCGGGCTCAAGTCAATTGCCTTTCTTGAAAATAAGGACTATTGTAGATGCCGACCAAGACTTTGGTAAAATAGGAATTAGATATATTATTGGAAACATTGGTTACCAGGGGAGCCAATAGATATAAGTTGTATTTAAGTAGGTCCATAATGTACCTAGTCTTGCTTAAGAGCTTTGCCAGAACGGTTTTGTTGTAAAGCTAATAAAACTCCATTATAATCAAATCTTAATCTTATACCTGGGTCAGAAATTCTCCAACAGTTGGAGCAGAAATCTATGCTAGAACTATAACAGTAAATTCCTTTGAAGTGTGAAACTCAATGGTCAGCAGTAATATGAGGCAATGCATTGTTGCTAGACCTAATTAAATTAGCAGTTTGCCAAAAAACGTTCGAATTTACAGTTTTACTGGCAGGCATCAATTGATCCCTGTTGTGACTTTTAATCTTGTTATTCCTCTGTTTTAGGGTCACTTTATGATAGACCCGACAGGCTACAACCTCCTCCTTAAAACTTGCTTTTTTGATAGGGCATCATGAAGGTGCCTGTTAGAAAGGGAACAAACTGACTCCAACCGCTGTGCCCCAAAACCCAAACCTAGCCCTAAACCCTAAAAATACCCCTGTACCCCAAAACCCAAACCTATCCCTGAACCCTAAAAATACCCCTTTACCCCAAAACCCAAACCTATCCCTGAACCCTAAAAATACCCCTGTACCCCAAAACCCAAACCTAGCTCTGAACCCTAAAAATGCCCCTGTACCCCAAAACCCAAACCTAGCTCTGAACCCTAAAAATGTCCCTTAACCCCAAAACCCAAACCTATCCCTGAACCCTAAAAATACCCCTGTACCCCAAAACCCAAACCTAGCCCTGAACCCTAAAAATACCCCTTTACCCCAAAACCCAAACCTATCCTGAACCATAAAAAGACCCCTGTACCCAAAAACACAATCCTATCCCTGAACCATAAAAAGACCCTTGTACCCCCAAACCTATCCCTGAAACCTTAAAATACCCAATCACCCCAAAACATAGCCCTCAGAACCCCAAAACATATACCCCTAGACCCATACTTACCTTATCCTAACATATAAAAAAAAGATGCTTTTACCACTCATGCATTTCGTTGTAAATGTATGCGTGGTAAAAGCATATAAAATGTAATGCCATGCGTTATAATGGCATTGCGGAGGCATGGTAGATTCGTAATAAAAGTATGCGGAGTGATGGTATGCGGGAAGAAAGATTTGTGATAATGTGTGTTTACCTTAAAAAACATCATCAATGGTGTTAAACAGTGCCTAAAAATTAAGATTGTTCGAATTTGAAAAAAATATTATTGTAAAAATGAATTGAATAAAAATAAAAGTTATGACATTTTACTAGTAATACCTGAATCACCCCGCAACTTACCTCAACATGTGTAATGTTGGCATTTTAAGCAAGCTTGAATCAGGTTGAAAGAGCTCCTTTTGCATTACCAGAGAGGGATGAGGAGGCAGGGATCGAATAGCAAACATAACCATTGAAGATCTGGAAGGTGGTAGCCCCAGGCTCTTGAAAAATAATGACATCAAAAAAGTTTTAAAAGAAAGCCATTCAATTTGCTTCAATTTGGAATTAATTCATGCAATATTCAAATTTATAAAAGTAAGAGTGTGCATCAATTTATTAACAGGCTTCAGACCAGGATTCTCTAGGGTGACTTTGACGTTGAATCCCTGACGTTCGCCATATCTAGAATTATGTCAAATTAATTCATCTAGGTTTTGGGGTGTAAGAGCAAATCATTACCTTGTGCAAAAGGCAAATTACATTTAGTAGGTGAAATGTGAGACAGGTCGCAGTACATTGGATGCCTAGAGAAAAAGCCAAGAGTTAACGGCACAATATGACTATGCTTTACAGCATATCACTTAGAATAGGCTAGCAGATTACTAACATTGATAAGAGTTCTTGAAAATGAATTACCACAGAATCATCCTCCATGGACTTATTTGATAGACCAACCCACGAAACCCTTCTAACAAAGAGGATCTGGTGTGAGTAAGAAGCGTCAAAGCCCGTGTTTTTAGATAATCTATGAGAAACGTTGTTCTTTAGTTGAACACTATCCTCAATAACATCAGCATTTGCCTTTCTAATATTTTTCACATTGGACTTCAATCAGTTTTGGCTCTCCAACTGTGGTTTCATTCACCATGACTGACTTCTACACTTTTTGGTTTGCTTTTGTTATGTTCACCCTGTTTAATTTTGCAACTTTTAGTACAATAAATGTACAAGTCAAAAACTCACAGACTGGTGTACATCTCAACTCTATCAATGCATTTGTTTTCTTCCATCACATGACAATGACAAAAATCGAAAGATTGTGTACAAATAGATAATTTGCAAGTAGGTAAAGTTTTTTTTTTTTTAAAAGACCTTTATTACATTGAAGTGCAGGTACACAGCTCCTGGCCTACAACCCAGCGGGCCGGCCGCAATCATTGAAACAAAAGCCCTCAAGGGTCGCAGTCCTCAGCTAGTGCACTAACACTCAAAGGCCCAGCGGCATAACAAGCAATATTAAGCAGTACACAATGGAAAGCCGGGCTTGGGTAAGCTATAAGGAATCCATCTGAGGTCTCATTTTTGCTTTTGTAAAGAAGGGAAAAAGGTAAAACAATAGGGAACAGTGAAAAACAACAAGAACCCCCCCCCCCCCAACCCTCCCCGGGGCGTAGTACAGCAGCAGTGCAAATATCAAATGGGACTACGAGCTCGCTACAAGGAAACCTCACTTCATGGAATAGACCCGCGTCAGACTAGACGGCAAAACACGTATTAAAGGGAGCCCAGGAATAGCAATAGTATGGGGGGTCGGTCACAGGTAGAAGCAACACATACAACAGCATCCTCACGACCAGGCCACTAGCACATGTCCGAGGGCATCAGCACGAAGCAGCGGTCAAGAAAACCTGACAGGCCATCAGCAAGCCATCGCCGAACCGGCAAGACCCCCAGCAGAACACCACACACTCAGGGACATGGGCTGGACAAGTCATCGTCAGGCAATTGCGCCAGCATATAGGTGGTGTATGGTTCCCAGATATCACGGGGGCGGGAGCGAGCCGGTAGTTCCTCATAATAGTATGTCAATTGATCTCGACAGTACGTCATGTCCTGTAGCCAAATTTTCACCTCCGGCGCCCTCCTACCCCCCCCCAGCAGATCGCCACTTTGCGCTTGGCCAGCTGCAGCGCCAGCGCCACCAGCCGCCTCACATCCAAGGGAATACCGGACAGCATACCCAGCAAACAGACACGCGGTGTCGCCTCAACAGTCACCTGAGTCATAGCAGTCAAAGCCTCAGTCGCAGCTATCCAGAACATTGACACTCGTGAACACGTCCAAGCCAAGTGCAAAAAGTCAGCCACTGCAGCCCCGCAGCGCACGCACGCAGATGACTCTCGCAGACCGAATTTAAAAAGTTGCTCCGGAGTGTAATACCATTGTTGCAAGAATTTATAATGCAAAAGTCTAAAATTCCCATTAACAGCAAACTTCCCGGTCATAGCGCAGCATTCCACCCATTCATCCTCCGAGAGCGGCTCCATCAAACACGCATCCCACCTGGCCTTTGCAGCCTCATCCATACCACACTCCTCATCCTGTGATAGTTTATACAGCCTCAATACTATTTTGACTCGAGAAGTAGCTGTGTACAGGAACTGCAGTGCAGCCAGCGCAGGCGGCTCCAACGGGAACGTCGGATAATGTGCGCGCACCGCGGCTCGTAACCGGACATATATGAAGGTAGCCATAGTGCTATTGTTTGTGTGGTCCAATATTGACGATAAAGCCAAAAAGCTGCCCGCCGGGAAGATATCCCCCATTGTGGTTATGCCAACATCCTGTAGCAGGTGGATCGCCCCCGTCTCACTCGAGACCGAGATATGCTCATGATAAAGCAATGGCATGCCTGGCGCATACAGTGGCAAGGAACCCGCACGCCTCCCCAACTCTCGCCACGCCCTCACCGTGCTCTGCACCGTGTCCACCTCGTCCCTCTCATATACAGAGTGTGAGTTTGCAATCATCGCCTTCAGTGGCAGCGGGTGCACCGCTGCCACCTCAATCGCCACGTGTGGCGTATACGGCCTGCGCACACAAATAATACAACTTCATGTCAGGCACCGCAAATCCACCCCTCTCATATGGTTTGGTCAGGGTACCCCATTTCACTCGCGGTTTCTTCCCTCCCCATGCCAAGGTGATCAGCAGGGACTGCAACGTTGTGAAAAAGCTAGTCGTCAAGCGGAGCGGGATGTTCACAAAGCAATATAGAAATTTGGGGAGCACCACCATTTTGATCAAAGCTACGCGGTCCGCGAACGACAGGGGCAAACGAATCCATCGCGCCACCAAATCTTCTAATTTGGATATGGCTACACCATAGTTGGCCCGGATCATTTCTTGGGTATCTCTGTGTATCCATATTCCCAAATATCGAACAGGCTCCTCGGCCCACTCCAAAGGGAATTCTAGAGGAAATGGGTGCGTGATGTCAGTCAGCGGCAGCACTATAGACTTCCCCCAGTTGATTGACAGTCCAGAGAATCTTTCAAACCGCACGTATTCCCGGAGCACCCCGTCCAGATACCTGTCCGGCTCTCGGATATAAAGTACCATGTCATCCGCGTACATGGACACCGCCAAGGAGCGGAGACGAAAACATAGAGCCGAGGACGAGTGTCGCTGGCGCAGAATACAGGCTAGGGGTTCCATGATGAGGGTGAACAGCAAGGGTGTTAGCGGGCACCCCTGCCTCGTGCCCCTCTATATTGAAAACGGTTCCGACACCCGCCCATTCACTCGCACACGAGCCACAGGGTCAGTATATAAATAAAGCAATCAACGACGTGAAAAAAAACGGTACTCCCATACGATGCAGTATTGCCATCATGTATCTCCAGGCCACAGAATCGAATGCTTTGGCAGCATCCAATAGGACCGCCACCGCAGCTAAGTCAGGTTTGAGTAGGTGTAGGACAGCGAAAAGTGCTCTTAGATTATGCGTGGTGGAGCGCGCTGGTACAAATCCAGATTGGTCCGGCAACACCATTTTTGGTAAAAGCAGCTGCAGGCGCGTGGCGAGCACCTTGGCAATAATCTTGACATCTGTGTTCATTAGGGACAGCGGTCGGTATGACTCGCAGCTGTCCAACGGCTTACCCGGCTTAGGGAGTACCACCAGCAGGGCCTCTCTCAATGTCGCGGGCAGTTGCCCACGTTCAGAGGCCTCCTCCAACACCATCGCCAGATGCGGCAATAGGAGATCCGCATACTCTTTATAGAATTCAGGTGGTAGGCCATCCGTACCAGTAGCCTTTCCACTGGGCAGAGCCGCGATTGCATCCCTCAATTCTCCCTCTGTGACGCTGTGCATCAGAAAGTCCTGCTGACCCTTTGAAAGCCAGACAAGAGAGATATCCTCAAGATAGTCCGAAATTTCCCCCTCGGTAGCCGTGTCTTTTAAAAGCATACATGTCAGTATAATACCGAGCGAAGCAGTCTATGATACCTTCCGTATCGGTCACAGTTCTATCGCCCTCCCTGAGCTCTTGCACTGCACAATGTTTGGCCCAGGGGTCTGTAAGCCTGTCCGCCAGCCCTTGCCCAGGCCTGCCACCCTCTCCGTAGTATCTTGCCCTTGTGCGTTTTGATAGGTACTGAACCTCTTGATCTGCCAGTGCATTGTATTCAGTGACCTTCGAGCGTATGTCAGCCAGAAGGTGATAGGATGGCCGGCGCTCACATTGTCGTTCCATACATATCAACTCACGCTCCATCCGTTCCATAGAGTCTCTGAGCGATTTAAGTACCCCAGCCTGCATACCAATACTCGTGCCCCGTACTGTCACCTTGAACGCCTCCCAAATCACCCCCGCACTGGACACTGACCCAACATTCTCACCAAAAAACAATTCAATCGAGTCACGCAGGCTCTCCCGCAGGACTTGATCACTCAAAACACCAGGAGGCAATCGCCATGCAAACGGGACATGCGCACGCGTCGGGAGCTGAACTTCCATCAACACAGGGGCATGATCGGACAACGTGCGAGCCAAATGCGCAGTCCTCGTCACCCAACTACTCACATCCTTCGTCACCAGCCATTAATCCAATCTCGACCAAGTGTCATGAGCGGAGGTATAGCAGGTGCCCTCCCTCACACCAGGATGACCCAGACGCCACGCATCCACCAACCCCAGCACCTCCATCCCGTCCCTGACAGCGCCACACGCCCGCTTCATGGATGACTGCCGCATGTCTTTTTTATCTAACCCTTGATCCAAGGTCACATTCAGGTCCCCTCCACACACAATCGCTGAGGGAGGTAGCTGATAAACTTTATTCCATAACATGACATAAAAGTCCGGGTCATCAATGTTGGGTCCATATACATTAACCATGGCGATCAGCGTGCCACTCAGTTTACCATGCAAAATGATATACCTACCCTCCTTGTCCACATCTACATGCTGGCTCACAAACGGGACCTCTTTTTTGATAAGTATCATAACACCTCGGGCATAAGAGGAGTATGAGGTGGCCACCCTAGTGCCAGCCCAGCGGCGAGCTACCGTGTCGGCCACTTGTCCGCAGAGATGCGTCTCCTGTAGAAAGGCCACCTGCACTGCATGCCTATTCAAATATGCAAGCATCTGCCTAGTCTTTTGCGGTCTATTAAGACCCCGTACATTCCATGAAATCCAAGTCAGCATACCCCCCCTAGAAAGAATAATGGTTAACACATATACCTATCCACATGGTTCCACCTGTACATACCATCCTGTGAACAGTAATAGCGGCGTCCAGTCCTATGCCACGCCTGTAGCGGCCCCCAGCACAATCGAACAGTCCCTTATTGCGCATACGCCCCAGAGGTATCCTCCCTCCCCAGAACTGAAATCCAAGGCAACGGAATTCCTTCCCCCCACCCACTTCAGCACCCCCAACCTGCCAAAGCCAACCCCATAGTGCCCCAACCCCAAACATTGCACCAATCAAATTGTGGGGAGCTTCCATACGTGGGGTCGTAGAGGTGCCCAACTCCCATTAGTTAACTAAATAGGAGATGATCGAGCAGTCTGTCTAACCCTCCATCCCCGTCTCCCCGGCGCTGCAACTCGTACCAAAACCCTTCAGCAGCTCCCAATGAAGCAGGCAGCAGCACCCTCATCAGTATGGTTCAGCACACTCCCAGGGGGCAGATAAACAAATATTGGAGCAGTAACGTACCCAGCAAACATCGGAACCCTAGGTCTCAGTCACAGGTCCGGCATGACCTGCCATATATGTCAGCACAGAGGCCTAGCGGCCGAACCTTAACAGCCAGTATAGCAATCAGCAATGCAACTTAGGTCCCGAACCAGGGTAGCAACGCCTCCCATATAGGTAGCAGAGGTGTCCGGCCCGCCGCCTACCAGCTGCAGCGGGAGATGTTCACCCGCCGGGCCCCAGCAGTTAGTAAAACAAACAGTACAACTTTCAAGAACCTGTAGCCTGGGCACTGGTGGCGTAGTCAAAATTGGACCCTCATATACCCCTTACCCACCAGCAGGAGTTAGAGATAGGTAACATATCAGCAGTAGTAGTGTTGCATTATCGTGTGGCACCACCCCAGCCCATAAGTCCAGGTTGAACTGAGATGCTGAAGAAACACAGAGTCCTACGCAGCCTCTTCACGTAAGTCCTCCACCCCTTCTTGCGCCGCATTAGAGTCACGTTTCCTTTTCTTTTGCTTCTTCGCATAGTCCATAGCCGCCTTGGGAGATGTAAAAATTGTATTGTCTGCCGGTGCCCCTATCCGGAGGCGGGCCGGGTAAAGCATAGCATAAGGTATATCCTCCGCCCTAAGATGCTTCACCGTCTGAAATTCTTTCCTCGCTGTCTGCACCGCCACCGTGAAGTCAGGGTAAAATTCAAATTTGTTGCCCTGATAGTCTATGGCGCCCTTCTCCCGCGCCAGGCGCAGAATTACATCTCTGTCTTTGTAATTGAGTATGCGGGCAATGATAGGACGTGGCGTCGCCCCAGGCACCGGTCTCTTTGCCAATGAGCGATGGGCCCGCTCCACGATGAACACTTTGGACAACTGGTCCGCACCGAAAATATCAAGCAACAACCGTTCCATGAAGTCCTCCATGCGGCCCACATTGGTGGACTCCGGCAGCCCCGTGACGCGGATGTTATTGCGTCGGGACCGCCCCTCCAACTCCTCATTTTTAGCCTGGATGACCTCCAACACTCGCTCCATGTTAAAGACCTTGGCGGACACTGTAGTTAGGCCTTCCTCCGTGGCAGACACTCTCTGCTCAACCTCTCCCATCCGTTCATTCTGCCGGTCAAATTGCGTAGCCATGTGGTCAAGTCTGTGATTCACTGCTTCCATAGTGCCTTCAATTGATTGCAATGTTTTCTGCATGGCCACAAGCACGGCCTCCAGGTTCGGCGTGCCCCCAGACGCCCCAGGGGGTTCTTAGTCCAGCGGGGCACAGGGTCAGAATGTGGACTGGACTGTTCCCATGGGGCACAGGGTCAGCGCTGATTTGCATATCGCCATTGTCTAACCCAGGGTGGTGTGGAGTGGAAAGACGATGGATTTGGGCCCAGATCTTTGGACTGGGGTGAATGTGTGACATTGATCCACATTCTGTCCATCATTGTTGTGTTTGCAGTTACCGCTCTAAGTGTACTGGGGATGCTCAGACGTGAGTCCCAGGCACTCCACACCACTGGAATCAAGCTAGCCGGGCTGATGAGAGGTGTTACCTCGAAACCGGGCCGGTCCTCGGATGCTTGTTTCCGTTCTGGGAAGGACATGGCTTTTGTAGTTCGGACTGGACTGTTCCCATGGGGCACAGGGTCAGCGCTGATTTGCATATCGCCATTGTCTAACCCAGGGTGGTGTGGAGTGGAAAAACGATGGATTTGGGCCCAGATCTTTGGACTGGGGTGAATGTGTGACATTGATCCACATTCTGTCCATCATTGTTGTGTTTGCAGTTACCGCTCTAAGTGTACTGGGGATGCTCAGACGTGAGTCCCAGGCACTCCACACCACTGGAATCAAGCTAGCCGGGCTGATGAGGTGTTACCTCGAAACCGGGCCGGTCCTCGGATGCTTGTTTCCGTTCTGGGAAGGACATGGCTTTTGTAGTTCGGACTGGACTGTTCCCATGGGGCACAGGGTCAGCGCTGATTTGCATATCGCCATTGTCTAACCCAGGGTGGTGTGGAGTGGAAAAACGATGGATTTGGGCCCAGATCTTTGGACTGGGGTGAATGTGTGACATTGATCCACATTCTGTCCATCATTGTTGTGTTTGCAGTTACCGCTCTAAGTGTACTGGGGATGCTCAGACGTGAGTCCCAGGCACTCCACACCACTGGAATCAAGCTAGCCGGGCTGATGAGAGGTGTTACCTCGAAACCGGGCCGGTCCTCGGATGCTTGTTTCCGTTCTGGGAAGGACATGGCTTGTGTAGTTCGGACTGGACTGTTCCCATGGGGCACAGGGTCAGCGCTGATTTGCATATCGCCATTGTCTAACCCAGGGTGGTGTGGAGTGGAAAAACGATGGATTTGGGCCCAGATCTTTGGACTGGGGTGAATGTGTGACATTGATCCACATTCTGTCCATCATTGTTGTGTTTGCAGTTACCGCTTCAAGTGTACTGGGGATGCTCAGACGTGAGTCCCAGGCACTCCACACCACTGGAATCAAGCTAGCCGGGCTGATGAGAGGTGTTACCTCGAAACCGGGCCGGTCCTCGGATGCTTGTTTCCGTTCTGGGAAGGACATGGCTTTTGTAGTTCGGACTGGACTGTTCCCATGGGGCACAGGGTCAGCGCTGATTTGCATATCGCCATTGTCTAACCCAGGGTGGTGTGGAGTGGAAAAACGATGGATTTGGGCCCAGATCTTTGGACTGCGGTGAATGTGTGACATTGATCCACATTCTGTCCATCATTGTTGTGTTTGCAGTTACCGCTCTAAGTGTACTGGGGATGCTCAGACGTGAGTCCCAGGCACTCCACACCACTGGAATCAAGCTAGCCGGGCTGATGAGGTGTTACCTCGAAACCGGGCCGGTCCTCGGATGCTTGTTTCCGTTCTGGGAAGGGCATGGCTTTTGTAGTTCGGACTGGACTGTTCCCATGGGGCACAGGGTCAGCGCTGATTTGCATATCGCCATTGTCTAACCCAGGGTGGTGTGGAGTGGAAAAACGATGGATTTGGGCCCAGATCTTTGGACTGGGGTGAATGTGTGACATTGATCCACATTCTGTCCATCATTGTTGTGTTTGCAGTTACCGCTCTAAGTGTACTGGGGATGCTCAGACGTGAGTCCCAGGCACTCCACACCACTGGAATCAAGCTAGCCGGGCTGATGAGAGGTGTTACCTCGAAACCGGGCCGGTCCTCGGATGCTTGTTTCCGTTCTGGGATGGACATGGCTTTTGTAGTTCGGACTGGACTGTTCCCATGGGGCACAGGGTCAGCGCTGATTTGTATATCGCCATTGTCTAACCCAGGGTGGTGTGGAGTGGAAAAACAACGTATTTGGGCCCAGATCTTTGGACTGGGGTGAATGTGTGACATTGATCCACATTCTGTCCATCATTGTTGTGTTTGCAGTTACCGCTCTAAGTGTACTGTGGATGCTCAGACGTGAGTCCCAGGCACTCCACACCACTGGAATCAAGCTAGCCGGGCTGATGAGAGGTGTTACCTCGAAACCGGGCCGGTCCTCGGATGCTTGTTTCCGTTCTGGGAAGGACATGGCTTTTGTAGTTCGGATTGGACTGTTCCCATGGGGCACAGGGTCAGCGCTGATTTGCATATCGCCATTGTCTAACCCAGGGTGGTGTGGAGTGGAAAAACGATGGATTTGGGCCCAGATCTTTGGACTGGGGTGAATGTGTGACATTGATCCACATTCTGTCCATCATTGTTGTGTTTGCAGTTACCGCTCTAAGTGTACTGGGGATGCTCAGACGTGAGTCCCAGGCACTCCACACCACTGGAATCAAGCTAGCCGGGCTGATGAGAGGTGTTACCTCGAAACCGGGCCGGTCCTCGGATGCTTGTTTCCGTTCTGGGAAGGACATGGCTTTTGTAGTTCGGACTGGACTGTTCCCATGGGGCACAGGGTCAGTGCTGATTTGCATATCGCCATTGTCTAACCCAGGGTGGTGTGGAGTGGAAAAACGATGGATTTGGGCCCAGATCTTTGGACTGGGGTGAATGTGTGACATTGATCCACATTCTGTCCATCATTGTTGTGTTTGCAGTTACCGCTCTAAGTGTACTGGGGATGCTCAGACGTCAGTCCCAGGCACTCCACACCACTGGAATCAAGCTAGCCGGGCTGATGAGAGGTGTTACCTCGAAACCGGGCCGGTCCTCGGATGCTTGTTTCCGTTCTGGGAAGGACATGGCTTTTGTAGTTCGGACTGGACTGTTCCCATGGGGCACAGGGTCAGCGCTGATTTGCATATCGCCATTGTCTAACCCAGGGTGGTGTGGAGTGGAAAAACGATGGATTTGGGCCCAGATCTTTGGACTGGGGTGAATGTGTGACATTGATCCACATTCTGTCCATCATTGTTGTGTTTGCAGTTACCGCTCTAAGTGTACTGGGGATGCTCAGACGTGAGTCCCAGGCACTCCACACCACTGGAATCAAGCTAGCCGGGCTGATGAGAGGTGTTACCTCGAAACCGGGCCGGTCCTCGGATGCTTGTTTCCGTTCTGGGAAGGACATGGCTTTTGTAGTTCGGACTGGACTGTTCCCATGGGGCACAGGGTCAGCGCTGATTTGCATATCGCCATTGTCTAACCCAGGGTGGTGTGGAGTGGAAAAACGATGGATTTGGGCCCAGATCTTTGGACTGGGGTGAATGTGTGACATTGATCCACATTCTGTCCATCATTGTTGTGTTTGCAGCTACCGCTCTAAGTGTACTGGGGATGCTCAGACGTGAGTCCCAGGCACTCCACACCACTGGAATCAAGCTAGCCGGGCTGATGAGAGGTGTTACCTCGAAACCGGGCCGGTCCTCGGATGCTTGTTTCCGTTCTGGGAAGGACATGGCTTTTGTAGTTCGGACTGGACTGTTCCCATGGGGCACAGGGTCAGCGCTGATTTGCATATCGCCATTGTCTAACCCAGGGTGGTGTGGAGTGGAAAAACGATGGATTTGGGCCCAGATCTTTGGACTGGGGTGAATGTGTGACATTGATCCACATTCTGTCCATCATTGTTGTGTTTGCAGTTACCGCTCTAAGTGTACTGGGGATGCTCAGACGTGAGTCCCAGGCACTCCACACCACTGGAATCAAGCTAGCCGGGCTGATGAGAGGTGTTACCTCGAAACCGGGCCGGTCCTCGGATGCTTGTTTCCGTTCTGGGAAGGACATGGCTTTTGTAGTTCGGACTGGACTGTTCCCATGGGGCACAGGGTCAGCGCTGATTTGCATATCGCCATTGTCTAACCCAGGGTGGTGTGGAGTGGAAAAACGATGGATTTGGGCCCAGATCTTTGGACTCGGGTGAATGTGTGACATTGATCCACATTCTGTCCATCATTGTTGTGTTTGCAGTTACCGCTCTAAGTGTACTGGGGATGCTCAGACGTGAGTCCCAGGCACTCCACACCACTGGAATCAAGCTAGCCGGGCTGATGAGAGGTGTTACCTCGAAACCGGGCCGGTCCTCGGATGCTTGTTTCCGTTCTGGGAAGGACATGGCTTTTGTAGTTCGGACTGGACTGTTCCCATGGGGCACAGGGTCAGCGCTGATTTGCATATCGCCATTGTCTAACCCAGGGTGGTGTGGAGTGGAAAAATGATGGATTTGGGCCCAGATCTTTGGACTGGGGTGAATGTGTGACATTGATCCACATTCTGTCCATCATTGTTGTGTTTGCAGTTACCGCTCTAAGTGTACTGGGGATGCTCAGACGTGAGTCCCAGGCACTCCACACCACTGGAATCAAGCTAGCCGGGCTGATGAGAGGTGTTACCTCGAAACCGGGCCGGTCCTCGGATGCTTGTTTCCGTTCTGGGAAGGACATGGCTTTTGTAGTTCGGACTGGACTGTTCCCATGGGGCACAGGGTCAGCGCTGATTTGCATATCGCCATTGTCTAACCCAGGGTGGTGTGGAGAGGAAAAACGATGGATTTGGGCCCAGATCTTTGGACTGGGGTGAATGTGTGACATTGATCCACATTCTGTCCATCATTGTTGTGTTTGCAGTTACCGCTCTAAGTGTACTGGGGATGCTCAGACGTGAGTCCCAGGCACTCCACACCACTGGAATCAAGCTAGCCGGGCTGATGAGAGGTGTTACCTCGAAACCGGGCCGGTCCTCGGATGCTTGTTTCCGTTCTGGGAAGGACATGGCTTTTGTAGTTCGGACTGGACTGTTCCCATGGGGCACAGGGTCAGCGCTGATTTGCATATCGCCATTGTCTAACCCAGGGTGGTGTGGAGTGGAAAAACGATGGATTTGGGCCCAGATCTTTGGACTGGGGTGAATGTGTGACATTGATCCACATTCTGTCCATCATTGTTGTGTTTGCAGTTACCGCTCTAAGTGTACTGGGGATGCTCAGACGTGAGTCCCAGGCACTCCACACCACTGGAATCAAGCTAGCCGGGCTGATGAGGTGTTACCTCGAAACCGGGCCGGTCCTCGGATGCTTGTTTCCGTTCTGGGAAGGACATGGCTTTTGTAGTTCGGACTGGACTGTTCCCATGGGGCACAGGGTCAGCGCTGATTTGCATATCGCCATTGTCTAACCCAGGGTGGTGTGGAGTGGAAAAACGATGGATTTGGGCCCAGATCTTTGGACTGGGGTGAATGTGTGACATTGATCCACATTCTGTCCATCATTGTTGTGTTTGCAGTTACCGCTCTAAGTGTACTGGGGATGCTCAGACGTGAGTCCCAGGCACTCCACACCACTGGAATCAAGCTAGCCGGGCTGATGAGAGGTGTTACCTCGAAACCGGGCCGGTCCTCGGATGCTTGTTTCCGTTCTGGGAAGGACATGGCTTTTGTAGTTCGGACTGGACTGTTCCCATGGGGCACAGGGTCAGCGCTGATTTGCATATCGCCATTGTCTAACCCAGGGTGGTGTGGAGTGGAAAAACGAGGTGAATGTGTGACATTGATCCACATTCTGTCCATCATTGTTGTGTTTGCAGTTACACATTTATTCCAGGTAACAATCGACACGGAAAATTTGATCACTTTTAATTTGTATTTTCTTTACACATTTTCACACACCTTTACACATCTCTTTATTAACATGCACTGGGTGGGGGGAGGATCCGTCTAAGAGCAGAATGCTCAGGAAAGAAAGGAGGGTTCCCCAGGGAGGTAGTGAGGGTGTGGGGGGGGGGTGCAGAGGGGAAAAAGAAAAAAAATATGTCCTCGTTTAACAGGTACTCACAAAGACCCCAAATTAAACAATACTGCGTAGATGGTTACATCGCTATTAAGGCAGGAGGGAGGAGAGGCGAATCTTTCTATGACCCATAACAACATGGATTTCATATCTTGGAATGTTAACGGCCTTCGCTGTACAAGGAGACGCAGGTTGATTTTTAAGTATCTTGAGCAGTCAACTGCAAAAATATTCTTGTTGCAGGAAACCCACTTGAGTTCTGGTGAGAGTAAGGAGGTCTTCGGGAAACTTAAATGGGTTGGAGCATTTTGTTGTTCTGAGCAGTCGACATCAAATAAGGGTGTAGCAATTTTAATCAAGACTGGCTCTGGAGGCATTGTAAGGTCATTTACATCAGACCAGTCAGGAAGATGGGTTCAAGCGCAAGTCGATTTAAGTGGAAATGCCATGACTATTGTCTCTTACTATGGGCCACATATAGATGACCCAGCCAGCCTGCAGAAGATACAGCTCAATTTAGCCGAAGTTCGCTCCCCTATGATTATAGGGGTGATTTTAACATACTTCTTGATCCAACGAAAGACCGCTCTAATTACCATCGGGTAGTCACCACTCCGAGATCCCGTCGTGCCATGACGAATATGATACATGATCTGGGCTTAATTGATTCTTGGAGAGCCAAGAATGTCCAGGAGTCAGGTTTTACATACTTTAGTAAAAAGCATGGGCACGCATCAAGACTGGACAACATTTTGATGGACAGAGTCTGTCTAGAGGCCTTGCTAGACATTAAAATCTTACCCAGTATTCTATCCGATCATGCCCCTATTTTCTTTTCAATTAATACGGGGAAAGCTAGGATTACATCTTGCCGCAGATGGACCCTAAAAAGGACAGCTCTGAATGATCAGGATATAGTCACAGCGATTGGCGTCTCCTGTAATAATTATTTTTTGGATAACACAGGGTCTGCCCCGTTTGAATTTGTTGGGACGCCTATAAGGCTTATATTCAAGGTCAGTTTCCCAGTCTAACTAGCCGTAGTAACAAAAAAGAGGCAGCCAAATTTAGGACAATAGAAGAGAAAATCTCATCTTTGGAGGTGCAGAGACTAGATGTCCAAGATGATGCCTTGGCACAAGTCTTGGCTGAAATAGAATGCCTACGTCTAGAATATCAAGGTTTATTAGAAAAGTCAAGGCTCAGTGGGCTGCATATTCAATGGAAAATTATAGTTTGGAGAGAGGGCTGGTGCAGTTTTGGCTGGGAAGATAAGAGCAGACCGGGTGAGAAACAATGTCAATAAGCTTATAATCGATGGCCAGGGAACTATATAATATAATCAGGAAGATATGGAAAAATGTTTTTTTTCCCTCTTTTCGAATTTATACCAAGAAGAGGCCTCCCCAGATTCCTCCACGACCCGAAGGTGGTTAGAAAGCAAGGCTCTATCGGGCCTAACAGAGGATGGCCGCAATATGCTTAATAGCCGCTTTAACGAAGAAGAAATAAAACTATGTATAAAAAAAATCAAAAATAATAAGGCAGCAGGGCCCGACGCACTTCCCGGCGAAGTTTATAAAATGCTTCAGGATTATGTTGGTACCAAAACTTTGTGAACTATTCAATTATATATATAGCCCTCAGGGTAATAATAATAATAATCTTTATTTAGATATAAAACATATCTTTAAAGGAATGTACAAATTCACAGCCTGACAAAATATTAGGTTAAAAACTTCTAAGAAATAACAACACAAATATAGATATAAAAACAAAATTCGTTAACAATCATTATAAAAACAGGGATTTTGTCTCATAGTATATTTTAGAATCACAAAAATTGAAACAAGGCACCAGCTTGCATTGGGTATCACCAAATTATGTTTAACCTTACTGAGAATAATGCCAGTTATTACTGATTTCGGTGAGAGAAAAAGATTGAGCACTTTAACATGGTCTCCTTAAGTTAAAGGTGTGATATGCTCGCTGAACACATTTTGTAAATTTTATGTTTAGCACTGTATTTTCCAGGTTTAAAGCTGCCATGATGGCTTGCCTGCAGGTCCGAACCCCCAGCCTGTTCCATTCTAATTTTAGTCCGGACCTGCGTTCTGTATTAAGGGCTGGTCAGAGGCAACTTACATGCAACATGGTTTCCGCTGTTTTCCCACACCCTTTACAAGAGAGATCTTCCAATGTACGTCGCCATGATGGTAAATCCTGCATGAAACGCCAGTCGCCCATTCTGATGGCAATAAAGCCGCGTTTCAAGTATAATGGGTATGTGCTGGCCAGATAACAGACTGGGACTGGGTGTCTGTAGGAATTTATCATGGCCCAGGCAAAAGTGCTTTGTCAGTGAGACAAGAAGTCATTCTCACACATTTTTTTATAGCTTTTTTAAAAGCTATCTGGCCTGGGTTTAGGGCCCACAGATCGCTTGCTGACATTTGCTTAATGGCGTCTGTAAAAAGACGTCCGTACAAACCCCCCCCGAGTTAATCTGGCTGATTTCTTGCCAGACTAGGGATTCTAAAGTGCCTGGCTCAGCTTGTCTTAACTTGTGACACAGGTTAAGGTATGCCACAGTGGCTGAAGCCTCGTAGTTTATCAGCCCCATCTCCAACCTTATCTGTGCTGCGGAGGCGGTCTTTGGCAGCCGGAGCACCCTTTTATAAATTTTAGTTGTCTGTTGGTTCAGGGTTGTGTTAATTTTGCCACAAAAAATCTCAATGCCGTAGGATAAAGTAGGGCCAACCTTTGCTCTCATTACCTCCAAGAGGGGAGCTAAGGTTGGACCGGAAAGATCTTTCGCAAGTTTGCCTAGTGACACCATTAGGGTCACTGCTTTGGCTCCGATCTCTCCACGCTGTTTTTTGTAGCCACATTTTGAGTCCAGGTGGACGCCTAGGTATTTATAGGACTGGCCAATTTCTAGACTGACAATATTGAATGACCAACCGCCCCCTATATATCGTTTCTTGCCAAATGTAACTACTTGCGTTTTCTTTAGGTTGACCTCAAGTTAGTTGTTGATCGTATAATCAAACAATTTGTCGAGGAGTCTTTGTAACCCTACCCTGGTTAAACTAAAGAGAGCCAAGTCATCGGCATATAAAAGATTGCTTAGAATCATGCCACCCACCTTCGGAGAGTGACTGTTAGTGTCGTCTAGGGCCGCCGACAGATCTGCTACAAATAGATTAAAAAGAAGAGGGGCCAGCACACACCCCTGTTTCACTCCTCTAGTTGTCATTATTTTACGTGAGAGATGTGTGCCGGTCCCCAACTTCACCCGCACCCACGTCCTAGTGTGGAGCTGAATTATTCCCTCTAGTAGTTTCTCTGGAATCCCCCACATCTTTAGTTTGGCCCATAGGGCCTCCCTGGGGACTCTGTCGAATGCTGCTTTGAAGTCGACAAAGCAGCAATGGACTAGTCTTGAGGTTACAACTGCCCTGTCGGCTACGGTTGATATTGCTAGCAAATTGGTACGGGTTCCTGAATTTGCCACAAACCCTGTCTGGTTCATTGGCAATAGCTTATTGTCCTTTACCCATAACCTTAGGTCCTCTAATAGAAGACCTGCATAGTGCTTTGCTTCTATGTCCAGGAGGGCAATGAGCAGTGGCGGTTTTCTTTCAAGGGCGGCGGGGTTCCGCCCTCCCTATCGACTTGTAAGTCAGGGATTTAAAATGCTAAGTAACAGCAATGTTACTTACCATTTTAAATCCCGAACCGAAATGCCGATCAGAGCCCCGGGCCATCTGTCATCCTGCTGCCTGCCTGCCATCAGTTTAGGACGCACTCGAGCGAGCGTCACTGCAGCAGCAGGCAGGCCAGGCAGGATATGGAGGCAGCGGGTGGGGTGATTTGTGACACATGCGCTTTGCGCATGTGTCACAATTTAAGGTTAAAAAGACTGCCGGAGTGTAAACACCGGGCGCATTAGGTGCCAGCCCGGGAATATAAAGAATGGCCCTTTTGGGGCCCGCCCAGAAATGACGCAAAGCAGCCTCATAAATTTACAGCAGCCTCGGGCGGCTACAGTGTAAGCCCGAGCCTGCATTGAAGTGTAATCTACATGAAGGCTGACCGGAACAGGACTTTAAACAGACAGGCATCTTTTCACTTAGGTTCCTCCTATCTTGAAAGTTTTCTGGGTTCAAAAATTATCCCAGTGGCGCTGCTCATGTGGATTTCCTGCATTTGTACATATAACTTTTTGAATGTATTTTCTCCTCAGTGAATCCATTTTTCCCTGAGTGGGAACCTCTTCCCGTATATCTTGAACAACTGCAATTATGCGACATTGGAGAGGAAAATTATGCAGCAGGTTTGGCAACATTATGCTGCAAGAAATGGTACTTTTTGCAGCATAAGCAGTATTATTTTGTCATTTAAACAGGTAAAACTACGCTCTGGACAAAGCTGCAACACATTCGTACCACTTCAACACTGAAAACAGCAACTGGAAGGTTCTCAGTTAACCTTTGCAAAGGGTCCTCCATTGAATGGAACATAGGGGGATATATGCAAGGAAATGGTGCAGCGCGGTGCTGCACGCAATTTAGCAGCACCGTGCTGCATCATTTAAAAAATACAGGGATACACATTTACAAGAATATAGCACACCCCTGTGTTTCCCCTTGCGCTGCCGCTAAAAAAAGCTGCATAGCGCTAACACAGACACTTTGCGCCATAGTGCAAGGGAGCCTGCGTTGCAGGGATGATTGTTTATTGGCAGAAAGGCACACCTTCCCGCACATAACAATCTTTAAGGGCGATTTGCTCTTTCTATGTGTGCTGCAGAATAGAAAGAGCAAAAATGAGGAGAAATAAAGTGTTTCTTTTCGTTGCGCCAGTCTAACACCTGCTATTCAGTGGCGTTAGCTTTTGACGCTGCCTCAGATTTACAGATCCTTGTAAATCTGGGGCCGGGTCAAAAACCAATGGGTGTTGCGGTGCAACAGCCACAGCAACACCCATTGCACACCCCTTTCATGAAGATTCCTGCGTGAAAGGGTGCCATATTTACAAAGTGCCGTTAAGCCACGCAAATTGGCTCAATGTCGCTTAGTAAAATATGGAGCAGGGCATTGCGCCTTCGGAACTTCAGAAAAAGTGATGTCCTGGTGGCACAATGCCCTTGTTAATATGCCCATGATTCTCTCTTTCTTTTGTACCTTTCGAGCTAGAAACAGTTTTTTTGTGAAATCAGCAAATTATGCAAAAGATGGTGAATTTTATGGCAAATCTAAAATGATGTGGAAAATGTTGCAGCCATAGAATTTTAAAATTCCAGGGACTTTGCTTATATCTCTTTGAAATATGTGGGTATTCCCTTTCCTCTGAGACCTGAAAATGCGCTTAGTCCTGCAGAAGTAGTTCTCATGTGCTACTAGGGTTGTAAACTCTCTGCACCGCCTTTCTATATGTGCACAAACATAGAGATAGATTTATGGATGTTTGTAGCATTTTTCAGGACAATCCGCCCAGGTATTGACACTGTTTCAGTTTTTAAGTCTACATTTCATCAATACTAGCTAATTTTCCATTATCACAATTGCAACTTGCAATTGTAAAAAAAAAAGCACACAAAGAAGGAGCATCATGGTGTGAATTTGCTAGCATATATGATAATTTAAAGGTGTAAAACATTTATGATTCGGGCCAAAGATATTTTACTACAAATGTTAGCAGTCATAATCTGTAATATTGCTACGATATAAAAAGAAATTGAAACTCAGGCAACAATAACTGCAGGGATAGGATTTTTAGCCCCTCAAGCAAAGACATATCTTCCCATTGGATCCTCTCCTCCCCCAAACAACAATGTAACCTTAGTGGCATTTCGTCACAATCTTGTGCCCCTAGTGGTAGTGCCTAAAGCAGCTGCATAGAGGCCCAGTACATACTAAAGCTGACTGGGTTGAGTTAATAAAAATTTACAAACAGTGTGTTTGGCTAAAAATTGGCTCCCTTATCAACTGCAATAACTCTTATTTCAAACAATTGTGAAAATGGTGAAAAACTACCAATGCATCACAAAACAATTAGATGGCTGACTTAAAAACTTAATAAATAAGCAATCAGTTCTTTGGAGAGGCAGTTTCTGGGGGGAAAAAACAGCCATACATAAAATACATTTTACAAAAATCAATCAGTTTTTGAAAATTTTTAAATATCCAGCAGAACCAGCACCCTCCCCAGTTGTCTGTGGGTTATACGATTTTTAATTCAATAAACTATAGATGGAAAATAAAGTTTGTTTGAGCCCTAGTCCTCATTTGGTTCGCATCTTCATATATGGATGTGAACATATTTGGTTGGTTCTCAAAAATCTTGGACTACCTCTATTTAATGTCTTTGGTGGTAAGTTAAGACAGTGATTGCATACTACCATTGAATTATGAAAACAAGTTTCTGGAGATAGTAATGCGTGACAAGAATGATTGCACATTTTTAGGTCTCGCGACCTATCAATGCGCGCAAGCGCATTGAGCGGAGCGAGAATTCATGTCCTCAAAATCCTCGTCAAACCAAGGGCTTTTTGCTGCGGTTTTGTTTAAGTTCACGTGAATCACGTGACGAAACAAGCACGCGCATCAGCCTCCCTCCTACTCGTACCTTCAGTTTCTCCCACCCCCATCCGGCCTCTCTCCAAGCGCATCGCGCTTTCGCACACAGGCATTCCGCCTGCCACACTTCTCCTCCCTCGCATTCCCACACCCCCACCAGGCTCTCCCGCCCCCATCCGTCTTCCCTCCGGCCTCTCTCCAGATAACTCAGCCTCCAAAACGTACAAATCTTTGAGCCAGTCTGTTCCTTACATTTGCTTTGCTTTCTTGTCAGTCTCATGTGTATGCTTCTTATCCAATGGCTTTCATTCTTTTTGCATGTGACCCTTCAAAGAAGCATTGGCTCTTTACTAGACTTTTGATTGGATGACATGAATTGTTTCCTTCCACTGCTTACTTTCTGGAAACTATTTTTTTTCTTTTTATTTCAGCATTCCATCAGAGCGCATGTTTTATCTCTCTTGCCAGCATATGCTCCATTTCTTCCCTGCTCCGCCTCTTACCCTGTGACGTGGACCCAGTGCTCTGCATGGATGCATGCCTCTGTTACAGGGTGCAGATCTTTATCGCGCTTTCGCACACAGGCATTCCGCCTGCCACACTTCTCCTCCCTCGCATTCCCGCCCCCCCACCAGGCTCTCCCGCCCCCATCTGGCTTCCCTCCGGCCTCTCTCCCCGTAAGCTCCTCGCTCACATTCCCGCCCCCCCCACCAGCCTCTCCCGCCCCTATCCGGCTTCCCTCCGGCCATTTGCCACACTCCGTGCCTCTGCCGCAAAGGACTCCTCCCCCCGTCACTCTCCAAAACAGCTTTGTGCGACGTCTGTATCCATTACTGGGATATGTTGGCGCTCGTAATTGCTTATTGGCCTTTACTAGGACAGTGAATATTTGTATTATATGGGGGGTCTTTTGCAGTTTGCCAGAGAGTCACTACACTCACTGCACCCTACCTCACTCACGGATCGATCTTCACTCACCAAAAATGCCATGCAGAAGTACAGTGTTACATGGATATGTTGCCTGGCACGTTCTATTCAGTGCACTGATACATTGCTATAAGAGGACACAGATGTACGGAAACATACGTGATTGCTCGGCTTGTTCAGTTTGTCGGGCGCTATTCTGTTTCCTGGGGAAGACGGGACCAGATCCCGGTCATCTGGTGTGTGTGATAGCGGCCGATATAGCGCTTGTCGCCTGATGGTGACATAGCACTACTGACAGCACTGCCGGCGCCCAGACTGACAGCTATCAGCATAGGTTCCCTCCCGCCCCCAGCCAGTCCAAAGATAATTTTAATTATCTATGATGCAGTAGGACGAACATCGCTCTAAGCCCCAGAAACCTATTATTGAACTTAATCAAACTCGGAGTAGCAAGGCGGGCAATCTGCTGATGGGCCTGTGGTGTGTAGGCCCTTCGATGGGCCGCTTTTGTGCCCGTCTCAGTCTCCACTGCAAATGACACATCATCAAGGCTGTTAAAGCCTCTACATACATCTAAGCACCTTGACGGCGATGCTAGTTACCGATACTTAAATAAGTATATCGGGTTATATATTTTTTGTGATTACTGTGTAATTTGAGGTCTCACGCCTTCATCCTCACAACACCACACACCATCGGAATACACACACCCTCCCCCTCACACCACCTCACACACACTCACCCTCACACACAATTACACTCAAAGACCCTTACACACCCTCAATAACATTCTCAAAAATCACACACACTAACACACTCACACACCCTATCAGCATCACACATCATATCACAATCAATCACCCTTTTCAAACACACTCACACTCTCTCACATTACACAAATGTCAGAAAAAGACGTTAATATTTCAATTCTGTTCTTTTATTTTCCTCACAATAAAATACACTGAACATAATCTTCACAAAGGTATTTACAACAGTTTAAGCTATTGCCATTATAAATTACAATAACTTTTATTTAAGTATTAATTATTTTAAAAAAATCATAACCATTGTTATTTGTAATATCAATACATCTAAGTCACGTAAATACAAAACATTTGCATTACAAATACTATGAGTGTCACATTTGCAAAAGTTAAAAGTATTGGCATTGTAAATGACAAAACTATTATTTTCGCAATTTTCAAAACCAACACAAATATAAAATGTGTCATTTACAAAACCAATAGCTCCAACTTTCCTACTGCGAGACCTATTGGCAACGCCAGTGCTTGTTGTTGTGTGGCATTTTATTGTGTTGGTGATGTTTTTTGTGGCGTCTTGCTTTTTCCTGCATTACTGCAATGTAAAGGTGTTGAGCTGTGCTTTGTTTTGATTGTTTTTTGTGTTGTGCTTTGTGTATGTTTTTCGTGTTCCGTTGTTTACTTCGGATATGTTAAAAAATGCTAGATTGCCAGCAAAAAACAGCTCATGCCACAGGGTTCCAGTGACAAACAACCACTAACTACTGCCTAAGGCTGTAAAACACCACTGCATGAGCTCTTCAACTATTTAAGACACCAGAAAGCCCTTAAAGTGGCACAGACCAAGTTTGAAATCAGTACCTGCAGAGTTAACATTATTTGTTAAGGCCCTTGGTTCCCGTGTCCTTTTATTGCCCAAGCTTTGTGGTCTTGCTGTTTTCAGGGCAAACTTTCATATGCATTTGCTCAAGAAATGGATCCATAAATATCGACCAATACTTTAAGTATCTTACTGTCAGATATTCCTAATGTATATGTTTCTAGTGAGTTAAGAAATTGCATCTGCTAGTGCTATAGTTTGCATTTATGTCATCTCTAGGTATAATGCACAATGAAAATATGTGGAGGCTCTGTCTGAATATAGTTTTTAAATTACTAAATTGTGTTTTTTCTATATAAATTAGACTTACCAATGAATTCTCAGAGCACTAAGTGATAATTGTGACACCCACAGAAGAACTGTTACTCTTAAAACGTCTTTATGAAACACAAACCTAGCTCTGGTTTCCACGTGTGGTCCATTTGTATTCTCTCCTTTCTACCTAAGAGTGGTGGGTGGGAGGGAGACACTCTTTTTCCTCTGTTCCCTTACTTTTCACTTGCACCCTTCCTGTTTTTTTTCTTCATTGGAAACTTCCATATGCTGCTTCCTTCTAGCTCAGCCATTCACCTTACTTGTTTTAGGTATGGCCTAAATCTGGCTTTAGTTGTCTTGACAGTCATGTTTTCTGAAAAGAAATGGTGTATGCATAGAAACATACAACCCTCTTCATCCATTGGTCTGTTCAAGTGTCATTCGCAATGTGCAACTGTCCACCACAGCTTTTAACATGCGTAACAGCTAATTGGAAAAAAATCATGTGTTGCTTAGAACCTGGGTAAGAATCAGTATCAGCAAATGGGAATCTGTCAGAATAATTTCAAACATTTATATCCTTGTGAGGAGGGCATTAATCTTTTTCTCCAACCTGTTTCATACTGAATACATTAAATAATGACCATCAGGCTCAACTGTATGCTGTCCAATTTAATTAAACAATATACGTTATTTAAAACATCATACAAAACTTTTAAACAATACTTTTCAAAATCAGGATATGCAAATAAGATAGTGCAAAAAGAGTGCTAAGATAAAAAAAACAACAGTTCTCCAACAGAAATGTTTTGAGTACTTCATCATACAACTTTGCTATAATCCATTTGCCAACATTCATCTAACGGTGGGCCAATGACATAAGTTATATTCCGATTAATTGCTGTCGGAAGTGCAAGTGTGGGTTATTAAAGTGTCGACGTTTCGACCCCTTGATCCAAATTTTCCTAATTTATTTTTATTTAACCGTTTTCTACTGTACTGACAGGGACAGGAACCCTTCTACCTGAGATTGACATGCAAAGTATTTAAATATTATTTTTATTTTGTCAATTGTGTTTAAAAATATATTGGTTTTGAAAGTTCTTAAAATGTACATTTATTTATTTCCATAATTTCTTTTTGTTTACCTTTTTCTGCTGTGCTGGCTGAAGGGCACAAGGACCTGAGAGTGGCATTCAAACAATTTACATAGTATTATTTAAAATAATTTTGTTTGTGTTTACAAATATCATATTGGTTTTGGAGGGATATTTCTTAAAATATACATTTATTTATTTTCATATTTTATTTTTATGTAGCCATTTTCTACTATACAGACTGCCACAAGGGCCTGAGAGTGGCATGCAAAGTATTTAAAAATAAAGTAAAACATTTGTACCTAGCCTGCTTATGCAAATAACGTTTTTGTTCTTTCTTTCTTAAATAAATGAAAGATTTTTAATGGATATTTCTTATATTATAAGCAATGCATATTACACTCATTTCCTAACTTATTTTTATTTAGTAGTTTTCTAAAATACTGATAGACCCAAGGGCTTCAGAGCGCTATATGAACTATTTTAAATACAATATTTACTTAATTATTTTGCAAAATTGCCTTGCTCAAAAATGCAAAGCTTTTGCTGACTTCCTAAAAATTAAATGTTTGTTTCAAATTGATATTTCTTATACATGTAGCTATTTAATATGTCATAAAGATTACTGGGCAATCAACGTTGAATAGCTGATGCAGAAAAGGAAATGGCCAGCTGTCATTTTTGGTAGGAACAAAATTACAAGTGTGTTTCAATGTGGATGTGCAACCTGGCTTAGTACCCTGGCCCTCTTCAGAAGTCAGTCTTGCTTGGCAACACAGAAATTCTCTGAAATAATGTATGAGTTTTCTTTTATGAATGCCTAGAAGAACTGATTTTTCAGTCCATTTATCACAGAAATAGTGCGGAAAATTGCACCAAAAAATGGCAATTTTTTAAAAATTTCTTCATGGGGGAAAATCCCCCCACACCCCCCTTATTGCCGTCGGGCTCGCTCGCTCCCGTTCGTTGAGGCCTACTTCAAAAGCCCCACCAGGTTCAAATTCCACCAGCCGTCTGTAATTGCTCAGTTGTGCATGGGATCCGGATTTATAAATCGGGTGTATTATGGCTCCCCGCCATGTCTCTGGGATTGTGGCTGTTCTTAATGCGTAGTTGAAGAGATTGGCCAATGTTCCTGACCAGAGGGCGATATCTGTTTAAACAAAGTCTGTGGCAGGCAATTTGGGCCTGGCGCCCCGTCCGATCTTGCTTTTGACAATAATTTTGAGACCCTTTCCTGTGTTATACTCCACGTAGGACCATGCCCTTGGCTAGTCTCAGTTACGGTGATGTTTCCAAAGGGGCTTGGATAATCAGGAGACTTAAAGTGATCGGATAGGAAATTTGCCCAGACTGATTCCAGGATATTAGCCGATCCCGTACACACTGTTCCTAAGCTGGTGTGGTTAATAAGCGCCCAGAATTTCCTTGAATTTTTTTGCTTGCTTTCCCACACCAGTTTACTCCAGAATTGATTTTCATGTGCCCGTTTATCCTGTTTAGTCGCTCGCTTGAGTGATTTTTGCGAGATTTGATAATTGGATATGCAATCACTGTTTCCCGGGGATTTGGCCAGTGCCCACAGGGCCTTATTTCTCGCTTTCTTTAGTGACTTCGTCGTCTGATATAATGTCAATTGATGTGTCGGAGTTACCCTTTGAGCTTGATGCCTTGCAGGAAACAGATGAATCAGGTGGGAGCATAACATGGACCATAGTTCAATAGGACTGGCCTCTTGCTCCTGGCCCAGTCTTATTATGTCCGAGCTTGCCAGAAGAATATTCAAGCTAATTTCTTCTGTCCAATTTAGGCGCTCTAAGTTTTCTGTATAGGTTCCCCGAAATGTCGATGGTGCCATTTTGTGATACTCTGGGTTTATATTAAAGACTGTGACCTGGGGCCTATGATCACTTTCGGTTCTTGGGTGTATTCTGAAATCAATAATGCAATTTAGCAGGGGTGCAGTGCAGATCGTGTAATCCAGATGCGATTGCTTTGAGCCGTTTGTCCATGTCCACTTTGGTGTAGTATCCCCGGCTGTTCTGCCATTAATAACAAGATAACCTGCACTATAAAATTGGCTCACACATAAGTCGCCTAGGTTACTTTGAGTTTGTATTAGCGGTTTGGTTTGCATTGTGACCTCGGTAATTTGGATTAAAGGGGGGCCATCGTTATCTGCTGCGTTCCCCTGAAATAGGTAGGTGTTCAAATCCCCAGTAACTATGCAGTCTGAATTGGGTTGGTCCGTGACTATATCGTTCATAATCTGGGTTAAACGAGTCAGATGGTCCTTTTTAGTGCGTGTGCTGGGGTTAATGTACACATTTAGGAGAAAGAGGGGACGATGTTTCCGCCAGGGTTCGATCTTGACCCCTAAGATCCAGTCTTCCTTGAGGGGCCATCGTGTGATTTGGGCTTTTAAAGAGTTTGATACATAAGTTGCCAGTCCGCCTTTCGAGTGGCCAAAGCGGCTGTCCCTGGTTGCTGGATTCCATGTCTCAGTGAACCCGAGCACTGGGCACCCCTGTAAAGCCCAGGTTTCCTGTAGTGCTATTACTGAGTGATTCTGCAAGAAGGATTGCGTATCTGGGTCCCCAATTTTTTGATGTAAACCACTTATGTTCCAGGAGCATAATAGGGTAATTTGTTCCGATGGTAAATTGAATGCTGCTCCTGACAGTGGTGGCTGCGCTGGAATTTTTGTGCCGGTAGACATGATCATGGAATTAGATGGTCATTCGTGCCTTTTTGTTGATAAAATTGCTGGGAGCCAGTCCCATCTTTGACCAATGTCTTTAATGGCTACATCTCTGGGTTGAATGTTGCCGTCTTCTTCTGGCCCTGAGGCATTTTTTAGAATTGAGTAGGTTTTTTCTTGACCCTTCTGCCTTGTTATCCTGGTTTTTTGAGGTGGTGTTAGCTGGTTAAGGAGTGTAATTGGATAGCCCGGCATAGGGTATGGGTAGACTCGAATACCCCATTCCCTTAGAGTTGCTTTGTTGTTCAAAAACGTGGATGCCCACTTTGCCTCCTTAAATGTCACCAGAGTTACCTCCGATAGTTGTGTTCCTCTTGGCGGGAGGAACTCAATAGCCTCGATTTCATCCAATACTAAACCCATGAATCCAGGGATCCCCTCTGTCAGTTTGAGTATTTTTGCTCTGTTGAGGATGTCGTGGCGGCCCTTTGATTTGTATTCAGGGGCTAATATGATGTAAAAGCATGATGTGACATTGGCAGTCTCAGTTTGATGGTGGCACATTATGTTTTTGTTGGATGTCGATCCTTCATTGTGCTTGTTCTCCTGAGCTGTCAAGTTGGTCCTGATCGTTGTCGACAAGCGATGGTTTATGAGGTGGTCTGGTCTCTGGTTGTGGATCGTTTTAGTCAAATTCTGACCCATCATTGTAACGTCACCCTGAGCTGGGGGTGTAACGTACCCTGTTTTTGGGGACACTTGGGTTTCTTTGAGTCTAGATATCCCTTTTTCATCTTTTGTCGTGTCCTTATTTACTAAAGCCGGACCGGACTCTTTTTTGGCTACTCGCATTGAAGGGTCACTTATTTCCTGGGGGCTCCCCATTGTAGATTGGTTGTTAATTACTGATGAGTCCTCTTTTGGCTTGGGCGCGGCGGGGTCTCCTGGCAAAGGTGGAGCGTCTGTCGCACTCGGAGCCCGTTTGCTTGATGCTGTTGAAAAAAGCGGGTAGTATCCCGGGTTGGCAGCAGTTGTTAATGCCTTGGCCTTATTTCTTTGTTTGCGTTGGCGCTTACGTTCTGTTTTGCTTAGCTGGGGTTCAAACCCTGGCTGTTTGTCCTGGGTGGTGAGAGCCAAACACTGGGGGCTAACCAGTAGGCCCTTCGGGGAATTAACCGTACTGGTGGTACCTCTATATGGCGACCCCGTCTTTCCCTGCTCGGCTTCTGCCTGGTCAGGTTGTGTGTGACCTGGATTTGGTTGGTCCCTTGCCTGGTTTAAGCTGGAGTCTGTGCCCTCAGTTGACTTGGTGCCTTCTTTGGCTTCTGGCTGGAAAGTGGCATAATCCTGGGTCCGATATGATGACTTTTGAGTTGAATCTCCCGGTGTGGTGCCTGGGTTGCTGCCCCTTAACATCCTTACCTCCTTTAAAACACTGGCCAGGAAGTCAGGGAGCGATGATAGAGAATCAATTATTGGGGAGCAGCAGCATACCGACTGAATTAATTTTGTCGACGCTTGGGCACCCATAATTAGATTGTTCAGTTGGTCTAATTTATTATCTATCCCTGCCGTAAATACGGCTAGCGTGTTTAGGAGATCAACCTGTACGTCCAGTTTGTCCGAATGGTAGTGTAGGGCGTTGACTGTTTGTTGAAATGTCTGCAAAAGTTGGGGCCAAACGCTGGTGGCTGTATGAACATCATGATTGGGGTTTGAGACGGTTGGAGAGTCATTTGCAGGGTTTTGGGTATCTTTAAAAAAATAGGACAGATCTGCTAAAAGCTGGTCACTTGGGTCGATTTTATTAGGTGTCTTTTGGGGCAGGGGCATTGTTAGTTCATATGGTACAAATGAATGGAGAACCGTGGGCAATGGACTTGGTTCCGTCGGTTGAGCAATAGGTATACTAATTAAATGAGGAGTTTGAGCAGTACTATTACTCAGTGCGGTGTTTTGGGCGTGGATTTGAGCACAAATTAACTTCTGATGTGGGTCCGGCAAATCTTCTATTACGATGACAGGTTCTTCTCCTTCGGAGGTTACCAAAGTACATTGTTTCTGGGTTTTTGCTATGGAACCAGTCAATATTTCCAATGGGCTCATTGATGGGGTTTGCGACAGGAAACCACCCTGGGTGTCTGCCGCCAGATGAGCCGGTTGCTGGCCCAAAGCCTCACCCAGGGATGTGTCCTGTTGGCTATTGACATTACATGGTTCTGGATTGGCACCACCCCGACTTCCGAGACTTTCAAGACTGGGCAGTGGTTTAATTGGAGTGGCGCCAAAGGTAAATACCTCCCTGGCTTGAGCTGACTTATTATATTCGCCTTCCCAAGGCTGAGCGTTCGACTGTTGTTGAAGAGGGGAAGTTGATTTCCACTCCCAAAGCAAATTCCTGCTCCTGGTTGCCTCCTGGAGCTGAGGCTGTTGAGAGATTTTGGATGTAGTTAAAAAATAGCTTGACAGATCCGACTGCTTTCCTTCATGTGGTTTAATCTTGGTCGCGGCCCTTTGGGAAGAACCGCGGCACCCTTCAGGTGGGGTTCCGTCCGCTGATAGAATTTCACTGGCTGAATGGAAGACCGTGGCCGATGTCGGTTGCCTGGTCCTTTTTCGTTTTGGGACCGATACCGCCTTCCTTACTTTCCCAGACCTCATCTTTGTTGTGACTTTTTGTTGAAACTCTGCTCTTCACGCTGAAGTTTAGGTGGTCTTCGGCAAAGTTCAATAGCCTGTAAGCAAGGCTGCGTTCACTAATGGTAGAGTTGTATAAATCTGGTCGTCTGGCACTCGGCTTGTGTGGTTGATTTGGTTTTTCCCCCTTCTGTCTTTTGTTTTTGCCTGCTTTGTGGCTGCTTTATGGCACCCCCCTCCCTATTTACCCTGCCCCGGCCAATCAACCCAAGCTGGCCGACCCAACACCTGCCCCAGCGTGGGCTAAGGGGTTATGGAGCCTCCCCGGTTCGACCCAACCTGGGTGAGTGCCAGGAGAAGGGTTCCTTTCAGACCACACACCCCTTTATGCCCAGCTGATGGGGCCCGGCCGAGTGGGCTGACCCGGGCTGATCAGGACGGGGATGTAGGGTATGGGAGGAGGGAGCAGTCCCAGTCCTAGCAGTGCAGAATGTCACCCTCACCGGCCACCAGAGAGCTGAGCAGCGGGTGGAAAAAAGCGTGGGGGGACGGCGCCGGCGGGGCTGCGAGCTGATGGAGGCAGGAATTGCAGGGATTACTGGGAGCACTAGGGCTCGTGGGATAATAAGGAGCACAGCGTGCGGCTGGGAGGGGGAGGCACGACACAGGCCCGGCGCAGGATCTGGCCGAATAGGCTCAAGCAGGCCTTAGCCTTTTAGTCAGAAGTGCCCTGACCCTCTCCTCATCCCCCGACTTACCGCCGTGCTTCCCGTCCCTTGTCCCGGCTTCCAACCCCGCTTGTCCCGCTACTCCAACAGCTCACCAAGCAACTCACCGCTCCAGTCGTCTACCACTCCCACTCTCCACCGCGCATGCGCAGCGTCTGACGACACGGCAACGGAAACACCGGCACAGCACAACTACGACGCGGCCAGGAACACCCAGGACTTGGTTGAGCCCTCAGGGTAGAATTCCGCCGTCTTGGAAAGAGTCTACCATTGTGTTAATTTTAAAACCAGGGAAGGATCCCCTTAGGGCGGACTCTTATAGACCAATCTCCCTGCTGAACGCAGATTATAAGATCTTTACTAGTGTTTTGGCAGGGAGATTGGCCAAACTGGTCCCGTGTTTGATCAATCTGGACCAGAAGGGTTTCATTCCCGGGAGATACATCCACGAGTTGACCTTACAGTTGATCGGTAATATTGATCTTGCCGTGGCGAGGTCGGAGCCTTTAGCGGTGGCAGCTTATGACGCGGCAAAGGCTTTCGACCGTGTCAATTGGGGTTTTCTCTGGGATGTTCTTACTATCATGGGGTTCGGATAGACCTTTATTCGAACTATAAGAGGATGCTATGAGTGTGCTTCGGCGGCAATTTTACTAAACGGCTCTTTATCACCACGTTTTGATATCAGGAGGGGTACAAGGCAGGGGTGCCCCCTCTCACCCCTCCTGTTCGACCTCTATATCGAACCTTTGGCACAAGCATTGAGGCTAGACGACCAAATTAATCCTTTTAGAATAAAGGAATACTGCTGCCAGCTGGCATTATATGCAGACGATCTACTGGTTTATACCAGCAACCCAGTGGAGGTTTTTCCCAGAGTCGAGGAGATAATGGCAGACTATGGTCGATACTCCGGTTATTTAATCAACAATACAAAAACAGAAATAATGTGCTGGCGTGTAGACCAGTGGGAGGAAGCAACAAGCAGCCAGTTCAGGTATTTAGGCATATTAATTACATCTGATCTTAATAATATAGTCAAAATAAATCTGAAAAAGGTGACTAAAGATATTGACCATCTATTTTCGAGATAGCAAAACCTTCCATTAACAATATATGGCCGCGTTAATTTGGTCAAAATGGTCATTTTGCCCAAAATAACCTATCTATTTAATGCGATCTTCAAACACAAAAAAGATATCAAGGGTCTATTATGAATTCTATTGTCTATGGTACCTGTTTTTTGTATCCGCCAGAACATGTACCAACTGGTTACCTTGAAAACTTGTCTAGGAGAAGAATGGAGATAGAATTAAGCAAAGAGTGAAAAAATACCCATCAGCCCACACATTGGCGGTACTTCATCATCTGGGTTGAAAAGAAGAAAACTAGACACCTCCTCAGGAGATTCCTTGAGGATAGCTAGTATGAGGTCATTCGATCGGACCGTCAACCAAAAGATGAAGAGTGTTGTAAAGCTAGAGGGCAAGTTGCAGTGCAAAGAAAATTGTGAAAATAGAGTAAACATAAATGTATGTAGTCGTGATTTAAAAATACCTGTGGTGATGTCTAAGGAAAACTTTATTGAATGCGACCATCAATACGGTATGCTAAAAAAACAGAGTGAGAATAGTGTGTAAATATTACTATTCACCATAGATGTAAACTGGTCAACATGTTTCAGCCCCTCCGGGCTTTCGTCAGGACCTATGATATACACTACTGCAACACTTACTGTTGTCGTGATAAACAGTGAAGATTATAAAGACCTACCAAATTTGAAGTAGTCTTATATCTTGAATCCGAACCTCTCCTATAAGACAAGAAAAAAGAGCATAGAACATACACAAAACAAGACAGATGTCCAAAGAACACCATATCCACAAAGTCATTGTGAAAAAATGTCTCAATCATTTTCTCTCTTTTTTTCTTTATTTTTCACTCACCCAACAATGTAGGGAGGAACAGCCTCACCTCGCCTGGCGCTCGCTCAGGGCAAATGAGGCCACGCACTGAAAAATGAATAACATTTTTTTTTTTAGAAACATAGAGAAATCCATGTAACATCGGTTGTAGTGGTACCAATATTTGTGTAATAATGGTTAAAAACAGACATTGGAAATATTCGAAATTTGGAAATTCAGAGACTCAGGCAGACATGCAGGGGCTCTTATTTAATGACTGACAGACTCGATTACAGGTTCTTATGCATTTCCTATTGGAAAAGAGAGCGCTTTGTTCAACCATAAAGTTAATAGATGGTTTTAAAAGCGTCTCATATTGTGGGAAAAACGATGGTGATATGCAGAGCGGTGATGTCGTTCGCCCATGTTTAATGGTAGTGTCTCATTCATAAATGCAAAACGATGGTGTCGCCTTCCCATAGTTATAGTTTAGAGCGTAAGCCAAATAGAGCATACGCTGCCCACATCCAAAGCCACAAGGAGATTAAGCCTTGTAGCTGTGTAGAAACCCGTAGTTAAAATCCAGAAAAACAGCTGGACACAGCCCCCGCTTACCTCTCCGTCGTTGCCTCGGTCCGGCGTCTGAGCCGAGGTGGAGGTAGCGTGGCTGCTCCGCGCAGGGAAACATAAGGCTATACGGCGGACCAAATCGAAAGCTACCATGTGTATGCTAGGAGGTCGCCGATTGGTTCGGCGTTTCCTCTGCACATCTTAGAGGACATGTACGTCGTACAAACAAATGTGATTGGCTCGGCCTTTCAATGTCTGGCCAATGAGGGCTAGGCCTGTGGTTACGCAGATGTATACGCTATTGGTGAAAGCTTTCACCGGAAAGCGCTATAGGTATTTCCTTTTGTACGTAGTTGTGACCAGCGCAGAGAAATGGAGGTGTGTCCCCTAAATGGATTTCCATTGGTTGCACCATGTTTTGGGAACGCACGACGTTTCTCTGCCTATTGCCGGTGTCTAAAGATATAAAATAAATAAATCGGTCATATTTTGTGCCGAAAAACACTGCGTTCCTCAGTCTGAGGCTGGCGTGTCAAGAGATGTACATTGAATTAAAAGAAACCCAGGTGGCTGTTCTGTTTCACTGGTTTTTCGCTACGGATAATGCACGCTTTTTGGGGGATCAAGGGCACCTTGTGTATGTTTATTTTGCCGTCAGTGACACCCCTCGTGTTTTGTGGATTCAATCTTAGTTGACACGTTTGGTTTATTAGGATAGAGGTCAAACTCTGTCCACAAAGTATTGGAAAAAAGGCAATAAGACGCGACATGGTAAAAATCGTTTGCGTCAAACAGATGCCTTCTCAAAGCTGTCACGGATCGCTTATATGTGTGGTTTAGGGACGTGCAAAAATTGGTTCAATAACCTGATGGTGTGGCTGGCTACCCCTGTGTTGTTATTAAAGGTCAATGTTTGTCATCGAAATGTATGGAGCAGTTCCAGAGTTATAACACAGCTGGTTTGTTCAGAAAAGCAGGTGTCTTGATGGAGAATAAGTCCTCACAAGTTTGCGGAGGTTGTTTAGAACTAGTGTATAACTGGTGTCGACTGCATATATATACCCATATGTCACTATGTGAGGTGCCCGGAAACAGTCTGCCACCAATCCCATAGTTTATGTTATCCAAACGCGCAGATCCAGTATAGGTCATATAGGAACTACACAACAGTATATTGGAAGGATCCTGTGGCCACGAAAAGAAGAACTGCAATGAGTTTGACAATTAGTGTAACAGAAGTGGGATTTCTGTTGTGAGGCTGAAGATCTGGCTCCAGCTGATGACATAAATCCAGTGGTGGCAAGGTCTGGAAATGGGTGGTACACCTGAGGCTGTCGTCTCCTCGCTCTCCCAGAGTTCCTTTGTCTGCATTGGATAAATATGTGAACGTTTGTTACATTTTCAACAGCAACATATTGGATAATTACCCGTGAAGTCATGTATTCCTACAAAATATATATGGTTTAACTACATATTTTAATCCAACATTTGCTTTTTGTCCTTTATTCTTCACAAATTACATTTATAACCTAAAATAATTGAAACATTTTAAAAATATGTAAATAATACATTTTAAATGTGTGATTTACACATTTCATTTTTTAAATAATTTGTTATTCAGAAAATACGGTCAACAGAAATGTAAACAAGACAGAGCTAATATCGCTTTCCAGCACACTAACACACTACATGTAATTTAAAAAAAGAATTTTTTTTAAAATGAGTGTCCATCAAAGTTTGTATATGTGAACAAACTATCCCCCATTTTGAGTGGTGGTGATGCACTAACAGTTACAAACACACTATTTTGAACTTCTGAAATGTCGGCTCGCAGATAGGACATTTGAAATCAGACGGTCGTGGCAGTTGTCGACCGCGTAGTGGGATGAGAGTCAGGTATGCCCAGCTCTTTGGTTCACCAGAGGAACAGGTACATGTCTGAAAAGTTTATGGGAATATATCTGTTTTTTCCCATTAACACAGGCTACAATGTCCCTTTGAGTTCCGAGTGAAGTGTAGTTAGTGATGTGAACTGTCATATATATTGTTCCTTACAGAGGACAATAATGGTGGGGCTTTCTAAGCACTTAACCATGTAAAAAATGGTATGTACTGTGTGTTTAAATCCCTAGAGTGTAATTGGGGTGTTTACAGAGCGATATCTATGCATATGTTTGATTGACATGTGCTATGTTCTAAACTCACATCATAGCAATTTGAGAACACATTATGAACTCTTATTTACAACTTTACATAGAAATGTTTTCTGTACAAACAAAATGTAAAGAATGTTCGCTATTTGTATCATCCAGCAACTCACTCACACTATATCTGGCCTCTCCAAACAGTTGTATGGCAGCTACCAATACCTGATTAGACAGCATGCCTGCCTCGGTGGCACGCTGAATTGATAGTAATTACACAGCTAGTATACATATTTATGAACTCAAGGAGTGCTCCTCTTTTTTGCATTAGCTACCAATACCTCCAAGACACCTAGACAGTAGTATTCAGCCTTGAGGTTATTTAGTAGATAGACACAAGGTCCTTTTTGCATTGAACATTTAAGGGAAGCCTTTGTTGATGTGACATCATGATCATTTTATTTTATTTTAAGAGTTTTATATAGCACTTGCTAGACCCGGAGGTATCCGAGCGCTTTACATGAGGTTCCACAAAAATTACATTACAAGATTACATCAGTTCCAATTTACATCAGTTGCTAGACAAATAATTGCAAGAGCATAGAAGACGAGATAATTGAAATGTAGAAGGGAAGGGGGAAAGGGAAAAGGGATAGGAGGGAGATAAGGCAGGGAGACGAAAGGAAAGTCTGTCCAAAGTCCGGCTGGGTAGGTGACGGTCAAGGGGAAGTCCCAAAAACCCATCTCCTCTATAGCTATCAGGTAGCTCCACCGGGCATTGGCCAAAAAGCTTGGTATCAATGGGAAAAACAATAAAAGAAAGCATTGAGGGCAAAATAAATGGAGCGTAGAGGGGAGGGGTCATGGAAGGAGAGAAAGGGGGGATAGGGGAAGAGACAACAGGGAGAGACAAAATTAAGTCTGTCTAAAGGCCGACTGGGTAGGTGGCGACCAAGAAGCGAGACCACGGCCCATCACCCCTATAGCCAAACAAGGTAGCTCCATCGGGCATTCGACAAAATAGTTCAGTCTCAATACATTGAGAGAGGAGAAAAGGAGAGACAAAAATAAAGGGAGGATGCGGGAAGAGACGACAGGAGAGTCAAAAGGAAGTCTGTCTGAAGACCGACTGGGTAGGTGACGTCCAAGGAGGGAATCCCCGACCTGTCTCCCCTATAGCTAAACCAGGTAGCTCCATCGGACATCAGACAAAATAGCTAGATCTCAAATGACGAGGGAAAATTCACAGATAGAAAGGGTGGGGACTGAGGGTCAGGACAGGTGAAGGCAGAGGTCAGCAGCAAGAAAGTGGAGAGGAGTAGAGCGAGGCGATAAACAGGGTGGGGACTAGAGCCATGACAGGTGAAGGCAGAGGTCAATAGCAGGAAAGTGGAGAGGAGTAGTACGAGGAGTGGTATGGGGAAGGTAGTTCGGCAAGAAGTTCCCATGGATCTGGTGGGTTATAGTTGCCAGCTTAGCCAATGTGCGGGTACTCGGCTGGGAAGACGGAAGGGTGAAGGTGGAAGGAGCGAGATGACGACAGGAATGACGAAGGAAGGTCTGTTAATTGTTCGGCTGGGTAGGTGACGGCTGAGGAGGGAATCCACAGCCCATCTCCTCTATAGCTATCGGGGTAGCTCCACCAGTCATCGGTCAGGTAGGAAAGTTCACAGTGTAAATGTCCTGATGGGAGTGCAGGTTCCAGGTTCCCGACTTCCGTGTGATCACTAGATGTCTAGACCTGTGCCGTTCTTTCAGGGAGGGGGCGCCAGCGTGCAGAGGGGATTCCTGGCGGGAAGGCAGTGCACCACAACCACACGCAGCATCTTGAGGTGGAGACTCATGTCAAAGATAGCAAAGTAAAACAACAGCCGGGAGAAGACTCCTATGTTCTATCGGTTGTCAATTACTACGTGCAGAGCAGACATCGGTTCCAGACTGCTCAGCCAGGATAATGGGCCAGGCTGGGGCTGAGTCACAGGGACAAACAACTGAAGGCCTAAGGTACATACGTTATAAACTTATAACCTTGCTAGGTCAAATTTTGAGGTGTGCTTAAAAATATGCCCCTGAATGCTTTTAAATGGACGACAGTTGAAAGGGAGAGTTACCCAACTACTCAAGGGGGTCTTCAAGCGGCACAGTGTCCACTGCCAGAAAAGGTGGCAGGATCTATGACACTGGGCCAACCTGGCAGGCGCAGGCACCGCATCCCGACCCTGCCTGCATTCTTGTGGTTGCCTATTTGGCGCTTGATGGGCAGTTGAGGGCCCAAAAGCAGCAACAATGGGGGTAAGTTCTTATCATACTTTCACATGTTAAAATGACTCATTTTGTGTTACAGCTAGGTCTATTGATATGTTGGAAAGGATCCCACTTGATTCCTGTTCACAACCAATGGACTGTTCTGAGCAGACACATGGATGTCTAAACTCCACATATACATCATGTTGTTTGATGTTATGAGTGACTGTTGAACCTAACAGGCCAATAGTCTTCATTGTGTCAGGTGTGATGCTTATTTACTATTGTGGAGGATGTTATGGTAGCCCTATTACATGTGACATAGCATACTAGGCAGTTAAGATACTGTGGATGTACCAAACGTCACATTCGTAAGTTGGGATTCTACACAAACAAGAGTGAGCAAGTGATCAAAAATTACAAGTGACATCAGTATTAATGGCTACATTTAGGAATCAAAACCTATCCAAATTGTGTTTTGAATCAGAAATACTGTTTCCTACATTTTAAAAGTGACGGATTAGCATGATGACTCCTTCACAAATGTGTGTGTGTAAGCCAGTCTGTTGTTTTGACAAATAATTGTGATAGGCATACAATTTTTGTGGAAACAGAGACAGGAATGTGTACACATTGGTGACAGAGTATTATATACACTAAAATATTTCTCAGTGTCCTTTGTTATGTTAAGTTGATGAAGCAATCATGGAGATAAATGGCAAACAAAGTGAATTAGCAAGGTGGAATGTTTCTTCACATATATGTAGGAGTATACCTTCAGGAAAACTCAAAAATCAGGCCACATTCAGACCTCATTAGGCATCCTCCTCCAGCGAGCACTCCCCAGTGGTGGTGGCCCCTATTGTATCTGTTTCACTGCATCCTTGTCTGCCACCCAGAGTACCATCTGCACCCTACCTCTTGACCCCCCCCCGGATTGGCCAAACCCAACCCCCTAAAAGGGGAGGAGTCTCCTTCGCTCCAGACACCTCAACCCTTGTCCCTCGGCTGTGCTAAGTGAGAAGGCTATTGACCTCCTCGGGAATGTCTCTGTAGGCAAGACAGGCAGGAGCTTGGCTGCCAATTGCAACACATGGTAACCTGCCTGGAAGGCATTCACAGTGCTATGACTGGCCTACAGATGTCTTTCAAGATCTAGCCTCCTCACTGACCGCAGTCTACCAACCATTCCAACCTTGGGCCCATCTCCCGCACGTCCCCATCCAAATTCCCTATTCCCAGCTCTGTACCAAGCACACTCACACCTTGCACCCACTCCCTCACACAGACACAAGCATCACACCCACACACAACCACAAATACAAAAAACACGTGTCTGCATCCAGACAGACACCACCCCACCACACAACCAAAGACACAGCATCCACTACCACAGACACCACCACCAGCACACACCCAGACACAGCATCCACAAGCACAGACACATCCCCACCAGCACAACATCAAACACTGCACTTAAAACCATAGACACATCCACCACACCCAGCACAAACACAGACTCATTCACCACCACAATCACAGCCCCAGACACAGCACCCACCACCACAGACACATCCACCACCACAATCACAGGCCCAGACATAGCACCCACTACCACAGACACATCATCCACCACAAGCACAGCCCCAGACACCATACAGCCCACCACAGCCACATTCATCACAACCACAACCAGCACCTCCACAGCACACACACCCACAAAACAGAAACACCCACACATACATACAACAAACACCAACAAAGCAGGACACACCCAAACTTTCATGACATAGACAAGCCCCATAGACACCTGCAACCTTAACAGGCATGTACAGACACTTTCACTCCCTCTTCCTCCAAAACCCAACAGCCTTCCTACCCATTTTCCCACTGAGATTCTTCTGTTTGTCCTTCCCTGCCCCTAACCTCTGCAACACCCACATCCACCCCCTCACAAACACACACCTACCCCTTGCACCCCCAACCCATCCCATCCCTTCCACTTCCCAACCCACCCCTCAGAAGACAGGACACACCCCTACTACGAAAGGTACCCCTAAAAAAAGGCAAAGGCCTCCATCCCAAAAGCAAGACCATCCCTCCCAAAACCACCCCCCCCCGCCCAAAACCAAAGGCATCCCTCCCAAACCCAAAGGCACCCTCCCAAACCTATGGGCACCCCATTCAAGCCCAATCCCCCCTACCCATGTAAGTCTTGAAGGTCCCTGGTTTGCCCACTATATGCCCCTTCCTGAGGAGGTTCCGCTTGGCAGTGTATTTGGAGGCAAGATGTGTGCCAGTGTACAACCGTAGTGCTGTTTGGACTTACAGACTGCCATTTTGCTGCATTCCTATTTTGAGCGCTGTATCTCAATTTGTATATAACACAAATTGCCCGAACCACAAAATCTCCACAAGCTTTTTAAGAGGGAAGAGATCAATTTATTGTGATCACCCTCGACATCCTACTTAGTGTCAATGTTTTTTATCTTTTACAAGTTATGACAAGCTATATGACAGAAAACAACAATACATTAAATATTTACACACCTATATATACTTTGTACATACATGAAAAAAAATTCTTTACACAGTACAAAAAGGAAATCTCTTGCATCAAACATTACAAAAAACTAAGAATACATCACAAACAACATTAGAACGAACATTACAATCAAAAAATGAGAACAATAGGAAAAAACAATCCTAGGGGGAATTGTAAGCAAATAAACGGCTCTTAAACTAATCAATACTGGACCAGCCGGTCCTAGTATCGTCGAGATGACATTTTATTCCGCCCTATGGAAGTGCCGACGCGTTTCGAGATCAGGCACTATGTCGCTGATCTCTCATCAGGGCTGTTTTATTCTTTGTATCTGCAAGATGAAAAGAAATTATTTTACTCATCACTCTCAAAACCAAACTTCTTTTACAGCAATGGGCTGAGAAAGAGAAATGCTACATACCAAACTTGGTTGGAAGTATAGCAGGGCATTGGGGCGTGAAGGATCTCAAACCAAATATTTCTAAACGTGGCCAGGCAGGACAACCTACAAGAAATTTTAAGAATTTTTTTTGTGCATTGGTAAATCTAAGCAGCTTGTGGTTTCATTACTAAAACGTCACCCAATGCTACATAAAGCATACCTTGCTATTGTCGACTGCCGCCAACCGGCGTCTATGTAGTAGACCACCAAGAAGGTAGGCTCCTAAAACAATAGTAAAAAATGTTTTAGTGGTGGGGTCGTTGATTACAATGTTCGCGTAGTGCATGTATTGTTAAAATCCCAGAAAAGGCAGGAGTCATTTCGCCTACCTTAATGAGATGTTTCTATTCCCTTTTTAATTTTTGGAAATGTGCTCTCAATTTGCCGTCCTGTGTTAGTGAAAAAACGAAAAAACGAGTATGAGCGCTTATAGTCAAAAGTATGACCATACAAACAGATTCTAAGCCTAAAACCTGTCCTGGCATTAACCTGCTCAAAAGTAACAGCACGCCGCTGTTGTGATCAAAGGTTTCTCACAAGAAATGGGCGCGCAAGCACTTCCTGTATTTAAAGCCCACCTCCAAAAAAGGCATGATGGGACTTGTAGAGTCCTCAAGCTTGCGCTGCGAGAAAATTATGTTTAGTATGGAAAGCGCATGTAGAATCAGAGCGCGCCTGTTGCGTGGTGTTATTCTCAGTGAATAGAAACAGAAAATCCATTTTTAACTATTTTAGTTACGCGCTAGGTTTGACGTAAAAAACATCAAAACTTTATTGGCAACTCCTATGTGAACACTAATGTTTAAACGGGCCATCTGATTTAAGTTTGATAAATGCTGGTTTGAATAACATTTACTCCACAAGTACTGCGAGCACATTGAAGGTCATTATTGTAATAATATATTACATACACCCTTAAAAAAATAAACTTTCGTAATCCAGCATGTGGGGAGTCTGAAGGTGACGCTGCACACATTATTTAGATTGTATATATCTACCTGCCAGGCAGTGGCCACGCTTGTTTTTGATACACAAGATGTATTAGTGAAAAGAGGACGTAAGGCTACAGATTAAGTCCAGGGATGTCTAACAGATGCCAGTCCGCTATACTATGTGTCTCTGCCAGTTATATATGGGCTATCTCAGACAAGCTGTTAAGGCCTGTTTGAGTGCTATTGTACTTCAAAATGAGATAAGCCTCTTTCCGCAGTAAGGCACGCTCGATGTCATGACATTTTGTCATTGAATTCGCAGTGAATAACACCGACCATTTAAATTCATGTTCATTATGGCCTTTATCGCAGAAGTGCTCAACGAGCAGAGCGGTCATTACTTTTTTCTTTATACGTGATCGATGCTGGCTGATCCTTTGGTTGACTTGTTGACTGGTCTTGCCTATGTAGATTAGTGGGCACGGGCAAAGTATTCCGTAAACGACATTTTTCGTTTTGCAGTTGGAGAATTCTGTATGTCTCCACTTGGTGCCCTGATGGACAAATTCATTGCCCTCAATCGTGGTAGAACAAGCAACACAGTTGCCACATCTGTGATGACCTTCGACGGGCTTTAGGTTCCATTGTGCCAAAAGGTCACTTTTAGGTTTTGGAATGGAAATATCAGCTCTAATCAATTGTTGGCCAATACTTCGATTGTTTCTATAAGCGAAGATGGGCTTAGGAAATGGACAATTCAAACCTTCTAATAGATGCCAGTTCTTTAAAACAGCTTGGCGCAACTTGTGGGTGTCGGGACAGCACGTTGTGACGCACACCATTTTGTTCATTGGTGGGCGTTGCTTAAGCTGCAGCAAGCATTCTCTCGGCGTGTATCTAGCACGTTTGAATGAGTGCTTCAGGAGCTTCTTAGGATAGCCCCTGTCCTGCATATCATGACAAAAAGAACTCGCATGTCTTTCATAATCCACCACATCCGAACAATTACGCCTAATTCTAAGCAACTGCCCATAGGGCAAATTGGCCTTTAAATTTAAATTTAAATTTATCTGGCTGACTATGCTCCCACATGTACCTTCCCCACCCCAATTGTTATTTACTCACACGTTGTTCCTTTCGTTTGTAAAGCGCTCTGATATCTGCAAAGATCTTGTTCGCGCTATATAAAACTTTCAAAATAAATAAATAAATAAAATTGCGTGGGTGGGCGCTTGTGTGGTGCAGAATGGTGTTCCTATCAGTCGCCTTTTTATGGAGCGATGTTACAAATCGTCCTTCCTCACATCTCACTTCAACATCCAGAAACGTCATGCGACTAGTGCTGTTTTCTATTGAGAATTTGATGTCCCTATGTCTTGCATTAAGCCATCCATGGAAAGACATTAGCTATGCCTGGCTCCCCTGCCACAGGAGCCAGACGTCGTCAATGTATCGATACCACTGTAAAATTCGATCTCTGAATGGGTAACACAGGACCGCAAATTGAGAGCACATTTCCAAAAATTAAAAAGGGAATAGAAACACCTCATTAAGGTAGGCGAAATGACTCCTGCCTTTTCTGGGATTTTAACAATACATGCACTATGCGAACATTGTAATCAACAGCCCCACCACTAAAACATTTTTTACTATTGTTTTAGGAGCCTACCTTCATGGTGGTCTACTGCATATAAGAATGCCGGTTGGCGGCAGTCGACAATAGCAAGGTATGCTTTATGTAGCATTGGGTGACGTTTTAGTAATGAAACCATGAGCTGGTTAGATTTACCAATGCACAAAAAAAATTCTTAAAATTTCTTGTAGGTTGTCCTGCCTGGTCAAGTTTAGAAATATTTGGTTTGAGATCCTTCACGCCCCAATGCCCTGCTCTACTTCCAACCAAGTTTGGTATGTAGCATTTCTCTTTCTCAGCCCATTGCTGTAAAAGAACTTTGGTTTTGAGAGTGATGAGTAAAATAATTTCTTTGCATCTTGCAGATACAAAGAATAAAACAGCCCTGATGATAGATCAGCGACATAGTGCCTGATCTCGAAACGCGTCGGCACTTCCATAGGGCGGAATAAAATGTCATCTCGACGATACTAGGACCGGCTGGTCCAGTATTGATTAGTTTAAGAGCCATTTATTTGCTTACAATTCCCCCTAGGGTTGGTTTTTCCTATTTTTCTCATTTTTTGATTGTAATGTTTGTTCTAATGTTGTTTGTGATGTATTCTTAGTTTTTTGTAATGTTTGATGCAAGAGATTTCCTTTTTGTACTGTGTAAAGAATTTGTTTTTCATGTATGTACAAAGTATATATAGGTGTGTAAATATTTGATGTATTGTTTTCTGTCATATAGCTTGTCATAACTTGTAAAAGATAAAAAACAGACTCTAAGTAGGATGTCGAGGGTGATCATAATAAATTGATCTCTTCCCTCTTAATAAGCTTGTGGAGATTTTGTGGTTCGGGCAATTTGTGTTATATATTTCATAAAGGGTCTAGCCCCCACCACGTGTCTATGGACCTATCCCCTTTTGTTCTTAGTATCTCAATTTGTGGCATTAATACATACTTTATATTTGACCACATTTGCCCTGGCATTATTTTTCCTTAGCAATTGTTTGATTCCTAGCAATGTATCAGTGTAAAATGTGTAGTACATAATTTTCTTTAGCATGATGGCCGGAAATACTATTATCGTTTAATTGCGCTAATCGGTGCCGAGGCGAAGTATTAAGCCTCACTAATCTTGGCAGATCTAATTAGCTGGTCTAATAGCAATAAAATCATCCCCATTAACAAGTGTGGTTTACGAAGCGGCTTTGGTACCATTACTAACATATTATCACTATGTCTGATGGCAGAAAAAAGTATACGACGGCAAAATAACTTTTTTTTATGCTTCGTTGATTTTAAAGCTGCCTTTGATCGAGTTAGTAGAGGCATTTTATCGATCCAGCTGTAGAAGGGGGGTCGGCCAGATAGAATATTAAAACCGATCATGGAATTATACACGGATGCATGTAAAAAAAGCTGATGGGACGAGGCTCTCAAGAAAAATCTATACGAAGGAGGGACTCAAGCAAGGGTGCGTCCTAGCACCTCATTTATTTAATCTATTTATGGCGGGTTTGTCACCAAGACTTGATAAAATCAACTTGCATCCTCCTCATTTGGGAACTTTGCAGATTACTAATTTAGCGTATGCAGATGACATAGTCTTGGCAAGCCATACAAGAATCGGCCTCCAAAGAGCAATAGATGAGCTCGGGAACTTCGCCACGAAGAATTTGTTGAAAATAAACGCTGCAAAAACCAAGGCCATGATTATAAGTCGAACGGTTCACAAATTAACCTCATTTAATTTTTTTTATTTGAATCTTGAAGTAGTGAGCAGCTACAAATACCTAGGAATATATCTGGATTAACGATTAACTTTCCGAATACAAAATGAGGCCACACAAAAAAAGTGAAATGGACTTACATTCGCATTCTGCTCCATTTCAGAAAGATTAAAAGGTCCCTCCCTCACCCCATTACTATCCATCATAAAGGCAAAACTACTCTCCACCCTTGCATATGGAAGCGAAGTCCAGTTTGGGAAAGATGCTGGAGTTCTGGATAGACTCCAAACGCGAGCATACAAAAAAGATTTTTCACTTTTGCATAATGCCTCGTCGGCTCGACTAGAATTCAGTTAGCAACCGCTTCATAGAAGATATGCCACGATAAGAGCCTGGTATAAAATTTGGCGTAATCGAGATAATGAAATCAATAATGCACTCTGGACTGAGTTACAAGATGATCCGCAGTCCGCCTATTATGCATATCTTCAAACTTCACAACAGGTCACAAACATCGCAGATCTTTGGCAGAAGAACCTTCCTTATTCCACTTTCAAGCAAATCTTGAAGGGAGCAAAGCAACACTCATTACTTGAGGACCACCCTAAGCGGATGGGTACATGCATGGATGGTCTTGCAATCCTATGTAAAACTGCAACCGGCAGCATATTTGGATCAGCCATTTTCTTATCATCTAAAATCTAAATTTACAGCGATACGCTTTGGTATATTGCCGTCAAATGAAGACCAGCCAAGTTGGAAATATCAGGGCCCAAAATCTTGTTGTCTCTGTGGAGCACCAACGCAGGATTTTATTCACTTAGTCTGTATCTGCCCAGCGTTAGGTGAGGATCGCCGGAAATTGTTAAGGGGGCCACTCAATTCAAGAGGCGTACGCTCTTGCAGAACTGCAATATTAAAATGCCTAGATCCGGGAGATCCACAGCTTAACTGTTGGTTGATCAAATTCCTAATTAAACTCGAGGAAATATCAAATAAAGACTAGTGCCAAGGTTAAATGGTTACAAGATGTAACATTGGAGACTATGCTAAGTGGACCACTTACTTTCCTAGTCGACCCTTGATTAGCCTCAAAATCTAGTAAAAGGAACATTCAAAACAAGGCTAGCGACCTGGTATAATGGTTGTTTGATGTAACACTTGAGATATTGGTTTTAATATTAGGTAATTTTATCAAATGTTTTGTCTACATTACACAGGAAGACGTTTAAATATCATGATAAGAAATAGTTTTATCTTTAGACAACACAAAAAGTGATAAACCTCATTTTTTAAATGGATATTTGTTTTAATGTTGCTATTTTTGTGGTTTTAATTAACTGAACAATAAACATATTTTACTGATTACTGGTTTACTGATTACTACATACTTTTTACATGTCTACTATGTTAAGTGCTTCACTTGGTATGTGATAGTCATCTGAATTTAGGTGCCATCATCCAACATAGTAGTGGACACTTGCACAAACAAATAAATGTTGAGACATAATTTAAGGATAATTTACAACAGCTGTCTTTGTTTCACCTTGTTTACTGATGTACACATACATTGCAGCATGTCATATTATGTGCAAATTTAAATTGTGTTTAATACAGGACTTGCACTACACAAAGGGAAAGGTTACATGGATGAATATGTAGAGTGCTTAAAATTTGGGACGGTCATTGATTTTCCATTGATTTGATAACCTTTTTTGCACATGTCCTTTTTTGGAAAGTCAGCTGGCACCAAATGTATTAACACAATGTGATCATAGAGGTGTGTTACTTCAAATTTCCTAAATGTCAACATTAGAGACATATGCATTGTACATTGGTAAGCTATTGTTTGTGTGAGTAATTTAATAATGCACGAGTCCAGAGCATATGTGAACAGCCAAGTGAAAAAGGAAACAGGTAATGGGGAAGCTTACCTTCTGTCTCAGCGGCGATGGTGTTGATTTGTATTGTGATCAGCTTGCAGCTTGCAGCAGCAGAGGCAGGACTTGAAGGATCGGGTCCATGTCTGTACAGGAATTGGGAAGTTGAGTAAAGACGAGTTTCTGCCTGATATACATTCCATTCTGCAAACTCAAGTGTGCGTCACATCGGTATTGGCCCGATGGTGGAACTAGCGGTCCTCCCTCTGAAAGTTGCTTTTGTCCTGGACACGGTTGAGATTTTCTGGCACTGACAGCGGGACCGCAGCAGTCTTTCATCTATGCAGTAGCCAACATTTAAATAGGGCGGGCGGACTGCCAAGTTGCCGAGCGGGGAGACTCCTGAAAAAGGGACTGCAGGACCCGATCGGCCTAGATTTAAATCAGGCCCTAAGTAAGGTGGTAGGCAGCTCTTGGTGTAGAAATGTCTACTAAAAGTATGACATTATGAATGAACGGAGTAGACAATGGCAGGCTGTAGATGAAGCTGTAAGATTGGTGTGAATTCAGGCTAAATCATGAACCACGATGAGCAAAGAGAGGCGAGTTTTAAACAAGAGGGTGAGACTGGCAATAAAATTGTGGCAACCAGTGCTTACGTTGAGCTGGGGGTTGCTGGGAGGGGCGCCCAGCACTTATTTTTGTGAACCAGCACTTATTGTTCCTGTCAAATATTTACCAGCCGCAAAAGAGGGAAAATCATACAAATTTGGTAAGATGAAGGAAGAGAAAGATGGCAAAACTGTCACAAAGGGAGAAATCAGGAACCTGCAGGAGTCAGGTAAAGGAACAGGGAGTGTCTGGTTGTGGATTAATGAAGCATGAGGTGGATTTAAGACTGCCTGACTTGGTATGCTGAGCGTCAGAGACTTTTGAGCAGAGCTTCAATCACCTGCACTCTTTATTTTACACATTAAGCACTGGTAGCAGCATGCTGTTGGGGTGGCAATTTAAACATAATTGTGAACACTAAGGAGTGCACAAATTAAAGTAAAATATTATCAGTGTATCATAAAGGGACATGGATGGGGTGAGCTTTCTTACTATTACTAGGTGATTCTGATGAGGCTGTGACAGTAGGGTGCTGCTACAAGTAAAACCAGAGGGAACCACATAGAAGCTTTAATCATCTACATATGGTCCATGTGACTAAAATAAATAGGGAAATGAATTCATTTATTTTTTATTCATAATATTTACTTTGCATCTCCCCAACTTGTAATTCTAACTAAGGTATTTTTATTTAATTAACATATCCACATATAAAAGCAAAATAATTTAAATCAAATGAATTATTTTTTCTTGATTTAAGTCCAATAATAACTTTACTACCTTCCCTAACTTTTTATTTTAGATACATTGAAGTAAATAACTCTACCGTTTAATTATTTTTAATTACACAAATCACAATAATGTTTTTCTTTTTAATTCGTCGTAATTGTTTTAATCAGATCAACCCAAACTTGTGTTATTTCATTTATATTAAATACATAAGATCAACCCAAGACTCATTCCAGGCAGAACGCTTACCCTTGATTCGTTTTATTTAAATAATGATGCATAATTTTAATAAAACAATCAACAACATGCATGCCAGTACTGAGTCAATAATTTATAAACACTTTACTTCCTCAAACCCCACGTGATACTCATTGTGATTGAAAAGAGTTAGTTTATTTCATTTTTTAGTAAATTCTGAGAGGAGAATTGAGAACTTATGTCATTTATTACCATAATATTTTTCGTTCAAATCTATTCAATGATTTCATAGACCACAAAACAAGTCAACACACCCATTTTATAAATTACATGTAATGTGTACACATACAATGTTTAACAAAATTCAACACTGAACACACAACCAATTTGTGAGTTAGGGTTCCACACACAATTAAAAAATAATAATAACAACATACATGTGAAAAAATAATCAGACCAAAAAACATAGAAAAGCGCAACCAGCGGGGTTGTGATGTTTTGGTTAAAAAAATATCAGTAGCCTTTTTTCTAAAACCCACGTCTGGGCAGAGGCCAAACAGTGTAGTATTTAGTATAACCTAGATAATTCAGTTCATGAATTGTCAATTGATTTAGGAACATTCATATGAAAGAAGGAGTGGTTAAACTGCTACAGATTACATGTTCACTTGTTTGGTCATGAAACAAGGTCTATGCATTTCGAACCCCTAAATTCCTTTTGGGGGCCGTGGGTTTCTCTTCAGGACCTGGAACCGAAACAAAGCTTGGTAGAGATTAATCAATCTCTACTCCAACCATGGATCTCTTGGTTATTCCATGTTGGAAAAGAGTTAATTTTATAACTTGGGTTCTACTCTGTTATGGAAAGGGTTGCAGATTAGAGGACTGGTCTTATTTGCACTGGAGAATTATTGGCCAACGTGGTCCAATATTGCTGTCTTTGATGGACGTTGTTTGGATACTTTGTTATGAGCCCGTATACTGGGAGACTGTCCTCGTTTCTCAAAAAAGTGATACATACGCCTTTTACTGAAGAACACAAACTTGGACCCGCTGCACCCTGACAACTACAGACCCATTACAAATGGACCTTTCCTGGGCAAACTGATAGAAATAGCAGCGTTCGCCCAGATGTCACAATACATTTAAGAGAATGCATACTTTCAGACTTCCAAACAGGATTCTGTCCAGGAAGAGGCACAGAATCTACCCTCCTTGCCATCTGGAATGACCTGAAGAACACAGTTGACAGCAACGGGGTTTCTGAGCTACTCTTCTTGGACCTCTCGACTGCCTTTGACACGGTTGACCATAACACTCTGAAACAAAGACTATGAAGCCGGCATAGAAGGGGCTGCTCTAAACTGGATCGTGCCCTACCTTCGAAACAGAACTAATGTCATCCATTCCCCACCTTTCTCGTCCAAACTAAACTCCACAAAAGCAGGGGTCCCTCAAGGCTCTATCATCTCGCCCATGCTTTTCAACATCTACATGAAGTCATTACGGCTATTGATCAATCAATTTCACCTCACGTGCTATAACTATGCAGATGACACACAAATACTCCCTCAACTGGAATGCCCCAAAGACATTCAAAACTCTCCAATTTTCAGTTGTCTCAGAGCTGTGGATGACTTGGAGCCATCTTAAATTGAATACTTCCAAAATGGAAATACTCATGTGTGGCGATTGGAAACATTATGACCTACTTGCCGCCTGGCCTGATGAACTGGGATCACCATCTAAAGTATCGAAGGAAGTCAGAAACCTCAGAATGACCATGGACTCCAAGCTATCGAGGAATGCCCAAGTGGACAAACTAGCAAGATCAAGCTTTGTCACTATAAAAACGCTGCAACAAATCTTCCCCCATTTGAGATTTCCACACAAGATGCAAGCTACCATCCCACTTGTTCTGTCCAAACTCGAACACGCCAATAGCCACTACCACGGATTACCTTTAATGGCCATGAAAAGACTACATCAGATTCAGTACTCGGCTGCCAGACTACTCTTGCATATCAAAGCACGAGACCACATCTCACCTGCCTTAAAAGCCCTGCATTGGTTACCGGTTGCCAAAAAATCTACATTCAAGCTGCTTTGCATCACCCACAAAGCGATACATGGAATGGGACCACTCTTCATCAGGAATAAAATCACCGAACACATTCAACAGAGAAACCTCTACTCTAGAGTGGCACCTCGCCTCAAAATCCCAAGGAACAAGAAAAAAAACATGGGTGGCACATCCGTCTGTTCAAGCAGCCAAACTATGGAACTCTTTACCCCCCCCCCCCCCCAACATAAGATCCACAGACAACAACCTTATCTTCAGAAAACTACTCAAGAATTGGCTCTTCCCAACATATGCTCCATACGCAAACCGAAATTTACAGCATATCCCTCTGTATATAAGCATTTATGTGTACTGTAGATATGTACCGATCTTTGGGTATTGCTTTGTATAAACATGTAGAATAATTATGTTGTTAACAAATAAATAAAATAAATTTTTAAGACCAATAACACTTGAAAACCAGAGTTTATCTAATGCATCTTTAATCTGCATATACTTACTTCCTTTATGCATCTATATACTTTCCGGGTACTTGGATCTATATATTTATTACTTTTCTCCTAAAAAAGCATATTCAATGCACTACCCTATTACTCATCCTATACCTCTATCAATATCTTTAATCTACATATACCTACCTCCTTTATGCATCTATATACTTTTCATGTACTTCTGCCTCTATATATTTGTCACTATCTTCTAATTCAGCATATCCAATGCACTACCCTATTTCTCACCCTATACCACTATCAATATATCCTCTACATCCACTCTCTCATTTATCCCAAACCCCACACCACTACTATGATCCCCAAAATAACCCTTTCTGGACTCTCCCCTACTCTACCCCTCCATCATCTGACACTTCTTTTACTATACTGAACCCCCAAAACAAGCCTTTCTAAGCTCTTCCCTCTGACTCTTCCCCTCCACATCCTTTTTTACTCATCCAAAGCCTCCTCCTACTGTTATGACCTCCAAAGCCTCCTCCTACTGCTATGACCTCCAAAACAAACAAAAAAAGTCAGGATCCTCAACCATCCTTTTCAATCAAAATAACAGACTAACATGTCCACTTCTCCACTTCTCCAAATTCATATTTCACTATACTAATTCACCACTAATCCTTTATGGGTTCCAGAGTAGCGTGCTACTCGCCAAAAAAGTGCTTCGACACATCATCAGAGGTAGCAAGGACTGTATGAATGCAAACCTTTTTCCCTCTTCTATCCCTCCGCTACCCTTCTCTATCCAAATAACTAAATAACATATGAGAACAGGATACCAAGCCACTTTTTGTGCATCCTCTGTGGTTGCTGAAGGGCCCTCCTTTTGTCCTACCAGGCTTCTGTCTAGGGGTTTGTTGTAGGTACAGTACCTGCTCCAGACTGGATTTTAGTGTTTGATGTGGGAGTACACCGGCATTACCATAGCACACTTCCCACAAACACCTCCACCCTCAGAGCCCAAGTTCAGCAATCATGACAATACCCTGACACATTACATTTTGGGCCTGTCAGTAGTAAGGCAAACAGGAGCCACTGCAAAAGTGTATATGATTGGCACCAGGAAGTTTTACAGCATTGGTTAGGGATGACCCTGAGGACTGGACTACTGCCTGTGACCTGAGAGGAGTCCTAAATGACTGACCCTACCCAAGAAAAAGAAGTGGAATCCAAGGGTCAGTTGCCTGACCTATCGTGTAGCTATGGTGAAACAAGCTGCAAGAGGCCTTTTCCTGTAAGTACCCAGATGACCAGTGGCAACTGGACCTGGACTGGACCCAGCTGTTAGCCTCCGCATGACACCCTGTGATTCTCTAAGTATCTGAGGTTCGGTGGGGGGGGATTTAGAAATGACTCCTATGGAGGATTGGGACTTAAAGTATTAAGTCAGAAGGCAGAATCTTTCACTAAAATGAACCTGGTTGACATATCTGACCCGCGTTCCATCTAAGTCATTCTGGAGTTGCACCTACGTCCTGGTCTACCACAACTATAGACTATCATTGATACCTGCAGCCTTTTCACTCTACTCCTAATTAAAACTTTAAAAACACAGATCTCTGCTTCCTGTTACTGGATTTTTGTCACGGTGATGTTATTTTGAATATGACATTTTACTCTAAATCTGTTTGAGAATTTAATTATTTTGACTTTATTACGGCATAAATACTTAACATATTGCTCTCAGTTAACCCGGTCTGCGATGTTCCATAGCTCGCAAGGGGTTATGCATGGGTTAATTTAGTGAGTTTGACAAGGGTTGTGATTATACCTTGGGGTGGATAGTCATCCACCCCATTACTAATCTAATTTCTTATAGGTTTGCTCAGATGTTAGTAGAGTGAGGCACTGTAGCGATGATTGTAAGACTACAAGTGCGTTCATGTAGGGCCTAAAGGTCCTCACGCCTTGGAAGATTATGCAGAACTGCCACTGGTTGCCTACTGGTTGCAACCTTTATATAAGGCCACAGTCAAGATTTGCCACCTATACCACGAGGTTCTGGAAATGTAAGCGAGAATTTATCTTCTCACAAGACATCCCGCAACCTTCACCAGTGTGATTATGACCACCTCTATACTCACTTGCCTGAGGCATCTTACGTGTTGGTACAACCTGGCTTTAGCTCTACAGGATCAATTTGCAGAGAGTAAATTGGTGCTAGGCTTGAATACGTCCCGGTACCCAGGGATAAGACTGAGGGTAGTGAATGATAATATTCTTCTTGCGTAAAAAAGTTGCACATCAATGCATTTTTAACATATTTTGTCTTCTGGAGGATAGATGCCACACCACTTTTAGAGATTACAATACACCTCTCCTGTAAAGGGAAAAAACACACAATCCGGCCTCTTTAATATGCATGATGTGAAACACCGTTATAGCTTTTTTTCTTCTCATAATCCATTTGTATTGCCTACAAACATCAGAGAGTAGAAGCAAAAGTCTCTTTACTAAGCCCTTTAAGGGACAGATCTCTCACTCTAATATATATTACAAAAATGGAATACCATGTCTCCGAAATTTCAGCATAACTTTAATATTTGAAATCTCAGCTGTGTTAGGTTAAAATAAAGAGTTTGAAAATATATCACTAAAGATAATTTGATGTTTTCTGTACCATTATTGCTTTTATATTTATTTAACCAGCGTTTAACTATCCAGGCTGCCTTACCGATGTAAACAAAACGACAAGGGTTTTCAGAATATAAAGAGTTGTGCCACAAGTTGCAAAATCTTAACTTCAATTTGTTATCAGTGTGTGAATGATGACCATATTTCCGCTAATAATGTTAACATAGTGTGAACACTATAAACATGTGCCCAGCTGTAGTTTTTGGTGAACTTCATTGCCACTGGGTGTTTTTCTGTTGGTTTAATGGCTTGTAATCATATTTTTAGGTTACTTCTAAACTAGTATGCAAACACAGAAAGTGTTTTAAAAAATAACTTTAAATCTTCAACAATCTAGCTCAGCATCCAATGTTTTATAACGATCTTTTTTCATTTGTTGTTAATGTATAGAGAGTTTTGAAATGAATAGTGGGCTATAAGATTTATCCATTCTATTTTTTGTCAATAACTTGTTATACTCCGCTCCTTTTATTTTATTATTTATTCGCTGTTTTTAACATTTGTTACAACAAAGAATCCCAGTAAGTTGCTCAAAGGAGGTCTTCTTCCGTTACATTGGATTATGAAATGTAGGCAACTTAACCCCTTCGCTGCGGCGGCTATTCCGCCGCAGCGCTAAGGGGGTGGGGCGGCCGCGCGGCGGTTCCGTGCTTGTGACGGAACCGCTCCGTCACGGCTCGCGGGTGAGCTGTGCTTGTGACGGAACGGTTCCGTCACGGCCCCGCCCTTTCTTCAGAACATTAGCTCAGGCGTGGAATTCGCGCCGCGCAGGCGCGGCGGCAGGGCCGCGACGGAACCGTTCCGTCACCAGCACAGCCCACCCGTGGCTCGTGACGGAACGGTTCCGTCACGAGCGTGGAAGAGGTTAAAGTACCGACAAACAACCATCATCAACTAAAGAACACCAAGGGGCCTATTATGATGTCGGGCGGATTGCCACCGCCAGGCTGGCGGGGGCAATCCGCCCGACATTCGCATTTGTTTTTCCCCCCCGCCATATTAGTATGGCGGGGGGACCTCGACGGATGGAAAGACCGTCTGCCGCTTTTCCGCCCCGGCCGCCTTGCGGCCGGGGCGGAAAAGGAATGATATGGTGGCAGCTTGAAGCCGCACCCGCCGCAATGTTACAAATAGAGGATGTGACCGGCAGGGTGGCGGTCACATCCTAATTGGACAGGAGGGAACTCCGCATGCCCATGCGGAGGTTCCCTCCTCCTCGGTGATCGCGGACGGACTCAAGTCCGTCCGTGATTATAATGGGCCCCTAGGTATGATACTTATAAAACAGCAAATGCATCAAACAAAAACATGTGTGGTCCCAAAAATACTGCTCCCCATTATTGGGGTGTTGTAGCCCCTCCTACTCTTGGACCCCAATGCAACTACACCTGCTGTATTATTGATAACAGCAGTCCTGAGTAGAAGGCTATCTCCTCTACATCTTTCACCTCTTCCTCACCATGCCTGCCCATCACTCCAATTTTGAATAAGGTTCTCTGTCCCTTTCAGAAAAAACATAAAGCTCCCACACTACGTCTCCCTATTTTCTGCAAAGGTGCCCTCGGTCCTAATGCTAAAAAGGGAAATAAGCTCCAATGCCTCTTTTTTAAAGGTAGACAGTGATAACTGTGATGCAGTGGGCCTCTCAAACCCATGGGCCCAGTCCTGCTGCATCTGCTTAATTATTGATAATCAGCAGTGGCCACTTACACACCTGGCAGCAGTACCTGCTTCACTAATGAATGGCCTTTTTTAAAGAAAAAAAAAGGCCACTTATATTACAGCATTTGCTACGTAATCCATCATCTGCTGCATAGTACTGCATATCCAATTCTTCAGTGCTATAAACTAGTACTTACAAACATTCTATTCTGGAGGACAGATTTATGTCTTTTCGATAGTTCTGCTTTAGTGTGCAGTACAGGAAGACCAATACATTCTTGTTGCACACTTGTGTTTTTAAGTGAACCTAGTTCTATGTATGTTGCGGTTTATTTTGCTGCACAATTCACTTCTTTTGTGGTCTTCTGCCATGTTTTTTAAATATTTTGAGCGTGGATTCAGCAGCCATTTAATCTCCCAAACATACTTTGGGATGGGATCACCACGGACACCTTGTTGCTGTTGTCATACGGCCGTGTGAGCTCAGGTACAAAAAAACAACCATCTGCTTTTTGCCGCTCAGATTAATATGTCCTCACAGCACTCAAACATTAACTATTCCCTTGGCCGCTAAACAATTCCCACCCCCTTTAACAATTTCTTCTTTAACTTCATCTTGACAACTTCCGTTAGTGACGAACCCTTTTGCCTTTTCTCCTGACTTCAATATTTCTTTGCACCGAACCAGCCAATCTGCCCTTGAACCAAGCCTGCCTTCCTTTCATTCCACCATTCTCCTCTTACTTTCCGTTGCTCTTTTCCCTGTTACCTCTAAACTCGTCCTTGGTGCCTTTTGATGAGCTTGACCTCTATAACTAATACCTCTTTCTCTGACTGCAGCTCTTTCCCAGTGCTCAACCTGCTGCTGAAGCCTATTGTACCAGAGTTGGCTGGTAGGCTCAGTGCTTCCGTAGAGTAACTGCTCGGTTGTGAATTCAGTGCTGTGAAGCAATTAACACTCCCAAATCTCCCGGGGTGAAGAGGACAGTACCTACCAATCCACCCAGTGCCCTGCAAGTCCCTCCCTGTGTAGTGTGCATTTAAACCTCATAGGAAATAATTTAATTTACCAACACTGTTGTTCTGTAATTACCACATTTCTTATAATCATGATTCAAGCAGAAAAAACAGCTACCACTAGATTCGTGACTTAGGAAATTTCTGTAATAAAGGCCTCTGGGCCGGCCTTAGTCCTGGTGGCGCCCTGTGCGACAATGTTTGTTGACGCCTCCCTCCCCCCCACAATGACCACCTCGCCACGGATTGCCTCACTACCACCATTTGACAATGCCCCCCAAGTCTCCACTACCACTGTCTTTTAGATTAATTTAGTTTTATAGCGCCTCTCCTACCAGTTTAAAGTGTCAAAACACGTTACATCACACATACGTTGCATGGAGACAATCATACAAGTGTTAATCCGTGTATAGGTTTGTTACATAAGACAGAGGCCTTCAAGGTGTAGGAGTCACATGTCATGCATACTGGTAGGCAGTATAGTTTGAGTCCTTGGTCTGGAAAAGCACAAATTCAGAATTTAAAATGTACCATTGTGAGCGGTTTCTTTAATAGGAATACTTGATTTCTACCCAAATTAACCCTTTTTGCAATACTAGGATAAGGAAAAACTGGACAAAAAATATGTAGCTGTAATATATTCCTTGCAGTTTGCATGCTGCTCTTTAATGACAGTTAATAGCACTCAGCTATATATTAGTATTTTAACTTTTAAACTGCAAGTAACAAAAAGATCTCTCTGAGAAAAACCATAACCCATTGACCTATTTATAGTGTATGTACTTTGTGATCTGAATCGGACATGTTCTGTGCAGCAGGCATATTAACCTTTTGTGCTATGATGAGTCAAAAGAAACTTCCACTTCCAGACAAAGCTCCGGTCTCTCCCCAGAAAGAACATTAATCATTGGAGATATCCTGGCATTTTTATTGATGCTGGGGCAAGGAACATTTGATGTTTATGCATCATAATAAATACAGCCAGTTGTTAACTCGGTGATATTTAATGGGTTTTGAAGCACTTATTTTGGTACTGTTGCTGTTAGCAGGATGTTGGTTAAATACATTCAATCCTCACATAGGTCAGCAATTGAAATGGGGAAAAAATACAAATACATAAATGTCTTTTTGTTTTCAGCAATTCGTCAAGAAACATAATTTACAAAGCAATATATCTAACTCTCACAAATTGGAGACCTATTGCATTGCAAATGAATGTGTTTTTTTAGCAATCTTTTGACCCTGCTAGCACACATCCTGACCTCCGCCCCCATGGCATGCTGATCACCGTTCGAAGTAAATGAAGACAGCCTGGAAATTCAGCAAATAAACATCGCCGCACTTCCAGGCCATCTTCATTTACATGCAAATGCAGAGTCATTCACGCCCCCCTGGGAACCCATCCACACGCGCCCCACAGTTTGAAGACCTCTGCCCTAAGGGCATGTGTTCGCCACACGGCACTTAGAAAAATGCAATTTTGTGCATTTTTCTAAGGAATAGCAAATTACCAACAACTTGAAGTTGACAGTAATTTGCGATTCCTTAATGCAAAGTCGCATTCTGAGAATGTGTCTTGCATTGCATTTAGGGAATCGCAAATTGATACCCTAACTGCATTTGCAAAATAGGTAATCGCACATTTTGTGATTACCTATTCTGCGAATGGCTTTGGGCTTGATGCATCCGAAAAGGCTGATTACCAGTCGCAAAGGGGCTGATACTGCGAATCAGCCCGTTTGCGACCGGTAATTAGTTTGATGCATGTGCCCCTAAATGTTTTACTCAGGGGGTAGGTCATAAGAGGTCAACTGCCACTGCTCAATCTCCAAGCATGGAGATGCAATTGTCGCAGCAGCAGGGCAGGGTACTGCACCTGTGCCTGCACAGAGGATTCTCCTGAAGCAGCAGCTTGATCAGAGGACAGATGCTTATGCCCAGAGGTTCCAGGTATCACATACTCCTGGCTCAATTCTGTGGCACTAAGGTGACTTGGACCCAGTCATCCCTGATCTTCAGAACTCTCTGCAGGAGAGGCAGAGGTGGGTAGGCATACAGGAGTCCCAAGCTCCACTTTCGAGGGAAGGCATCTTTGAGAGCTGCCCTGGAAGCTCCTGCTGACATTACACATTCTTGATGGTGGCAAAAAGGTCAAGCCAGGTTGATAGAAGACTCCCTCCACCACCTCCGGATGCAGCTGCCATTACTGATCCACTAAACGTTGGTCCGCCCTAGTGTTTAGAGTTCCCGCCAGGTGGTTCACCACAAGAGAAATTCCTTGGAAGTCCTGCCAATTTCAGAAGCATAGAGCCTCCTGACACAGGACCCAATAGCATGCTTGTTGCAGTACCACATGGCAGTGGTGGTGACTGTGAGCTACTGAACCGGAATTCCTTTGATGCTGGGCAGGAAGGCCTTCAGAGGAAGGCCTTCAACTGAATTGCCTTCATGCCATCAAACTGATTTGGAGTTGAATCTTAATCAGAGACCTCTGATATCCACCTCTCCCAGAAGCAATACATACGTCACCACTTTGAAATCTGGATGGGGGAGGGCGAGAGATCTGTCCCAGACCCAATCGCAGTCCAGCGGCCCCACTGCACATCTTTTGCAGTCTCCTGTAAAGTCTGGGAGCAACTAGACAGATTCCCCTGCTGCTCTGCCCACAGGGACTTGAGTTCCCACTGCAGAGTCTGCTTGTGCTATCTGGTGTGTTTGACCAGCAGTGTACAAGAGACTAACAATCCCAACACTCTGAACTATCGGTACTGAGATGCAGGACAGAGGCTGAAACATGGGGAACATAGCCCAAATGTCCTGGATACTCTGCTCCAGGGAAAAGGCACACAACGGTACTGCAGCCTGAATAGCTCCGATGAACTTGAGTGTCTGTGAATTCGGTGTGACTTTGGCATATTGATAGTGAACCCCAACAGTGTTAGGAGGTTCGCTGTCACCATGGTTGATGTCTGCCTGGGGTGAACCGCCTTCAGCAGCTACTCGTTCAGTTAAAGGAAGCCTAGTACGTCTTCTGTGAGCATCTGAGGGGCAGTACTGAGGCCAAACGCGAGTACTGCACACTGAAAATGCTTGTGGCCCACTGCGGACAGCAGGTAGCTCCTGTGGACCTGCATAACAAGGATATGGATATAAACGTCCTACAGGTCCAATTTCTCCATGCAGTCTCTGTGGTTTAGGGGAGACAGGACCTGGGCTAGCATGAGCCTCTTGAATTTGCCCTTCTGCAGGAAATCATTGAGCAGTCGAAGAGCTAGAAATAAGACAAAGGAATCGGTCTTGCTTCTGTACAAGGATGTGATGGGAGTAACACCCGGTTCCTACTTCTGAGGCTGGAACTCTCTGTACGCCCCTGTGGCCAAAGGGGCCTGCACTACCTGCTGCAAGATGGAATGGTGATCCTCCGTTAGCAGCCCTAATGATGGTGGGAATGAGAGGGCATAGCTCAAAAGTACAACTTGGAGGACACATTTGTCTGAAGTGATGTCCTGCCACCCATGGAGGAAATGTTGCACACTGCTTATTACAGGGTGGCTGTGTGCTGGAAAGGTCACACTGAAGCAGTTTTGCGGATGTGAATGCAGGTGGGGCATAGGATTGAGTTGCATGCTGTCCCTTCTGTCTTTGGCATTGTCTTTGTGAGCCACAAGTTCAGCCACTAGAGGGTTGAAAGGTATGCTGGGTTGACATTAGCAAAACTGACAACTCCAGGCATAGCCACTGACAGAGTGAAATTGCTGGTGGAATTGTCTGGGGGTAGAAAGACCCAAGGAATGTGCTGTGGCCCTGCTATCTTTAAATCGTTCTAGAGTCAAATCCACGTTCTTTCAAATGAGGTGAGAACCATCAAATGGTAAGTCCATTAGGGATACTTGGACATCCCCAGAGAAGCCTGTTAAACTCATCCAGGCATCGCACTGAAGGGCCTCACTTGTACCCATTGCTCGACCTAGGCATTACATTGTGTCCAAACAAGATACAAAGGAACTACCCTGCCCAAAAAGACTAAAAAGCAGAATATATCACCTTTAACATGGGATAATAATTCCCAATTTGACCAAGCTATCAATATGAACACAATACACTTACATGAATTTATGAACATTCAATACAAAACTATAGAAAAATACGTTTCAAATTTCTTATGGCTATTATTTCAAATTCAGACAATTTGTTTTTTAAAACAGAGTATTAGAAAAACAAAAAACAACAAACCGAAATTCAAAATACAATACAATTCAAAAATTCATGTGTTATACAATATAAATTGGACAAAACTTCTCTTAAATATGTAGAGATAAAGAATTGATTCATAAATATCTTCATCGTTTGCTGCAAAAATTGTATACGTTCAGATAATCCTCTCCATTTAGGCATAATGTCCTGGTGTTCCTGCCGTAACCAGAGCTGATGCGCGTTTCGGTGACCACCCAGCTGTGGGTAACACCTTCTTCAGGGCTCTTCAGTACATTGTATCTAAGCCAGAGTGACATGCAGGGGGCGTGCCTAGGAGCCAGCTAAGGTGGTTGCTTAACGCGGAACTCTGTCTCTGCCACACTGAAAATATTATATCCTGTCCCCTGGAAAGCCACTGGGGAGCCTCCGAGGGGGCATCCCAGTCGAGCGGACACCCACAGACTCACCCAACATCACAAATTAGGGTATCAGAGCCTCATAGCGCTCATGGGAACTGCTGGAGCCATTTAGGTGTGAGCATGGCTGCTGGTCCGAAAGCAGCCGCGGCTACAGAGGTTATCACTGGGGTGGAGAACGTGAGGAACATCCCCGTGGCTCCTAACATGCTGGAGGAGTCCAAAGCACGGGCTCAGGACTAGCCGACAAGAATGTAGGAGCAATGCCCAAACCCAACCAAATCCCACTGCCTCCCCATAGGAGGACAGCTAGACCCATGCCTCATGCCCCTCCTGAAGGCAGAGGAGGGGTTTTGAGAGCCTTGACTGATCCCAAGCACCTGGGAGGGGGCATGGTGGTGGACATATTCTCTGGCAGTCAAAACATAAACATAGCCAAAAAACACCCCTGTCGGCTAGATCTGAGCCTACCAACAGCTTACACATGAGCGCATGCAGAGACCGCTGCAGTCACATACCACTTTTTCATCTCTGGCCAAACTTTCAGCTGTGGGCTAGAGACTGGGAGAAAGATATGTTTATGTTTGTGTGATTTGTATAGCGCACAAATACCCTGGGGTGTCTCGGCGCTTATGGGCTTGGAATTCGGGCAGGAAAAAGACGCTACAGGGCGGTTATTGGTCAAAAAGCCAGGTTTTTAATTGTTTCCTAAAGGCGATGAGTGTGGGACTTGTTTTGATGGGGAGAGGAAGGGAGTTCCAGAGTCTGGCCATGGAGACTAGGAAGCGCCTATCACCCCGGGCGGATTTTTTGGTGCGTGGGACAGGGAGAAGGTAGGCTGTGGAAGAACGAAGTGGTCTGTTGGGTGTGTATAGGGAAAAAGCCTTTTTTTTAAAACTGAGGTCCTGAGTTATTGATAGCTTTGTAGGCAATGCATGCTTTGAATTTGGTCCGGCTTCTGATAGGCAGCCAGTGACGTTGGCAGATGGCTGGTGTGATGGATTTGAACTGCTAAGCTTCGCTGCTCACATAGATTTCTAGACTACTGCTTTGTATATTAAGGTGCACTGGGTGAACTTGCCATGTCTTTAGACCACCGGAGGTTGTGAGGGAGACAGACTGCATACCTGTTTGATTACCACAGGGAACCCTCGTGGGTCACTGTTGCGAAAAGCTGTAAAAACTCCCTAGCTCCTGGAGCAAGGTCTTGCGTCATGCCCCGACTGAATGGTACACAATGGACAACAATTACCCCAAATAGAGCAAACTCTTGTTTGAGCAGAAGAGAGAGACAGGCTCATGCTCCAGGCCCCTCTCGCCCATGCCCGACCCACTGAAGGCAGCCTTGTTGCACCCCAAACCTGAGCAAGGCAAAGTCGATCGAACTTGAAATTAAATCTAGCCTTGTTCAATTTGGTACCAAAATCAACCACTTAAATGCATGGATAGATCTGCTGAGGGACAGGAAAAACAGGGGGACTCCCTCGAAGCAGCTGAGAACTAAGTCTCGATCCATGAAGATGAAGCCCCCACCACCAAAGCGAGAATAACCCGGTTGGAACAAGACCTCCTGAAAGCGATGGCCAAAATGAGGATTTAGAATCACTATCATGCAGGAACTACATCCGAAAAGTGGGTCTTCCAAACAACACTAACAAGGCAAATCTTAACTTTTCATTCAATCCTTGTTGGAAGGCCATTTTGGCCAGGACAACTTTTCAGATCTCCTGGTGGTCAAACAAGCCCACAGATCACTGGGTCCCAAACCCCTGGTTGGGATGCCTCCCGATGGATTATTGCACAACTTTTGAATTATCGAGATATAGCCTTAAGCCTGGCGAGAGTGGGACGTCTCATCTATCAGGGCTCAGACATATCAATCTATCCTGATTTCTGTGAAAGAGCCTCAAAGAGCATTTGCAGTAACCTAAAATACTCTATGGGACAAGGACTTCAAATGTACCATGCTCTACCTGGCCCTCCTCCAGACTGATATGTGGATCTTCACTAGCCACAAGGATGCTTAAGCGCTCACCAAAAATTCAAAAAAGCCAGACTCAAATGTACATCCAGCCACACTGCACAACTCCCACACCTCATTGAAAGTGTAAGCTGCCTTAACAGCCAAGAGGCCACAGTCAATCACTCAACATGACCCCCCCCCCCCCCCCCCTTCCACCTACCGACAGGCACAGCATGTCTGGATAGACTGTTGCACAGGCCTGTCAGTCAGGTCATGAACTGCAGGACAGCTCTACTGATCTGCGCTGTTTGTTTCTAGATCACTGCCTTACACATGGTGCAGGCTCAGACCCCACATGAATATGTTAACCAAACAATTGGGGGCCTGTGGAGACAGCTTAATATGGAAGCAGAGAGGGTATGCACTAGCTCCCCTTCCAAACACTGTGCACAATGTTTTGTATGTGGAGAATTACAGAAATATGTTAGTATGCTCCGAAGTTAGGGTAATCAGCCTTGGGGGTGGCAGTGGAAAATTTGAATATTTTTGTGTTTTGCACAGGCACACATATGGGGATTCCACATTCAACAAGACCTGGTGTTCACACACAGCTTTCACTGCGGCATACATGCCAGACCCTAACACGGGAAGGATCAGGTTATTACATGGATTATACACAGGCTCGGCAACCGTAAAAAGAAACGTCAAATACTGGCCTACATGAACAGAAATGGTGTCGAAGCTGTGTTCCTACAGGAGGCCCACTTATGTCTGACAGACACAAAATATTTTGGAGGCACATGGGGACAGAATACCTATTTGTATCCTATAGTATATATCCTAGATGCATATCCATACTCTTTAACCATTCTCTGAGATTCCAACTGAAATGTTACCATGTGAACTTTGAGGGGCGATATTTATATACAGAAGAAAACTAAATGGCACTCACGTCACCCTTATCAATTTATACCCATTCAACAAGGATGATCCTGGGTTTTTCTACGACCCTGTGTTGCCAGCGCGCAGCGAGCAATATCATCGGTAAGGGAGATTTGAACCCAACCCTAAATCGGGAGACTGATAGTACCAACCCAAATCACAGCAACTACCCAAAAGCTGCTAAGGTATTATGACAGATGGAGTATATGAGAGATATACAAAGGGAGAGGTATGGGCAGGAAAGAGTATCCCAACATTCCGCATTACCCAACACCCACTACCATATAGAATTCTGATTAATCGACAATTAGGTGCTTCCATGTGTTTGCACTATCACATACCTGCCTTGCACTCTATTCGACCAGAAGAAACATATGCACTAATCCGCAATCGACAAATACTAGCTGACATACACTTGCCCACTCAAGCACCTTATGGACAGGGAATTAAAATATATAACTAAAGACAATGCAGCCTGCCTATAATGGGAAGGAGAATGCCCGAGCAAAATCCTCGAATGACTGCTGTGAAAAACAGTGCATGTACGACACAATATACTCAATTAAGCTCAGTGCAAGGGACAAAATAACAGATCGAACATACATAGTCCAAGCAATTCAAAACTACTAAACGTCCCTATACACAGACCAGATGACAACAACTACTGCTGACATACATTACCTGGACAATATATCACTGTCTTGGATGGAGGGGGCTATCCGAGACTATGAACTTTAACCTATTGACACACAGGAAATAGTGCACACTATTGACTTCTTGGCGAAATCACCATATACTGACGATCTCATAGCACTTCTATAAAGCATATAAGAATGCTGGCAACTCACCTTGCCACACTCTACAAAGAAGCGGAGGAGAAGGGAGAACTCCCCCACCACCACAAGAGAGGCAGTCATCACAGCCATATTGAAACTGAGCATCTATGCTAATCCTACAAGCCGATATCACCATTAAACCTAGATAATAAAATACTGGCATGGAATATTGCCAACAGACTGGCCCCCTTGATGTCTGGCTTGGTACTTCAGGAACAACCAGGTTTTATGCCAAGCAGAGCTTTGGTAAACAACCTGTGCACTTTCTTTGCCACTATACTGCAGCTCCATCCGAATGCCATATTGGTGTTTCTCAATGCCAAGAAGGCGTCTGGCTCTTTCAAATGGCCTTTATGTTTTGCTGTCCTTGCGCGACTAGATCCCTCATAAACTGAACTTAACTAACTTACTGTACACTAAACCCTAAGTAAGAATTTGCCTTAACAATTGCCTCTCAGACCCAGCCTCCATTGATGGGGGTACAAAACAAGGATGCACCCTCTTGCCCCTCCCATTTGCTTTAGCTAAAGAGCCACTGGCTACCTGGCAGCTATTCAAACATCTACATTGAGTGATCACACTTTCGAACAAGCACGTATTATTGTCCTTATATGCAGAAGATATATTGCTATTTGTCAAGGACCCTGAAACGAACATTGAACCCCTCTTAGCAGAAATGATACAATACAGGGACATATCCGGCATTCCATTAAATTTATCAAAATCCGAAATGTTCCCACTAACAGCTGCGTCTCATAAACCAGCAGCGCACTCCCTGCTCCGCTGGCAGGTTGATATTGCCCGCTAACTGGAGATTAAACTCGAGAGACATGCAAAAAATACTGCTGAGAAATTATGTCCCAGCGCTAGTAAATCTATAGGTGGATCACACTTGTATTATAGATTGCAGAGTGATTTGCACTGATTAAGATACTGGTACTCCAAAAGTTCTCAGACTTATTTCAAAAAATTCCTATAACACTGCAGCAACCCTTCTCATATAACTCCAAACTGCACTGACAAGACTGATCTGGGCTGGACACCAAACGAGCCTGCATTAAATGGGTGGGGGGTTCCATTGCCAAATCTGGGAACATACTACCATTCTGCATAATCAAAAGACGTGATATTTTGGTACTGCTAAGGTGGCATTTTCTCGCACGTCCATAATGAGAAAAATCAGACACAATCAATCAGGTGATCGCCATACCAGGGTCACCATCAAAGGGCTAACGCTGACCTGGACCATACAGATGTACTAACTGGTCGTTCTGGCACATGGCGGCTAAGGCTGGACATGAACTGTATATACTCTCATTTGTCCCTCATCAATAACACATCCCTTCCCCCAACGTTTGACAGCGGGTCACGCACCGACTAAGAGGAGTGGAGATGCTTACAATGGGAAATCCATTTCGCGCATTCCTTACCCTGGGATCAATTCTGCAGATAGAATCACTACACTACTTGATGTCTTCGATTACATGCACTTACAGTGTGCAGCTGTGGCAGCCTGGCCTACCGCCAAGCCATCTGAATATACTCCGATTACATAGCTTATTCAAAACCCAGATTGAAAGAGCAAGGTCTCTTCTTCATTTGATTGATATATATATATATATATATATATATATATATGCACAAAGAACAGAGCTCTGGGGAAGTGGAAGATATATACTGAGCAAGAAATAGGTGCAGATGTATGAAGATACTGTTGCTCCCAAACTAAACTCCTAATGATCAATTACAGACATAATCTACTCCACTTGAAGTTCAGCAGACTGTTCTACAAACCACACCACTTGCACAGAATTGACTCGGAGAGATCAGCGTGGTGCCCCAGATGCCCTTGCAACCCTTCAGGCTTTTTCCACCTCACATGGGAATGCCCACCAATCTGAAACTACTGGAAGTAGGTCTTTAATATTATAACTGAGATAGTAGACATCATGATTGAATACACCATGCTAATGGCCCTATTGGAATACACAAAACATGTGCTGAAACTGACTAGGCACCTGGTGGGAGTACTACTTTTGTTAGCAAAGAACGTTTGCCTGTCACTGGATAAGAGGCCCTCCACTTAAGATGGAATGGTTGAAAGATGCCGCCCGCTCTAGGGAGCGAGCTGAGGAATATGCAGAGCTCCAAAACCTGGAACTCTATCCTCGAGAAATCTGTGAACGCTTTAAGCACTGCCAGGCATCAAAAGCAGACAATGTCATTGATAGTTGATACTGTCAGAAATGACTTATGTACCCATTCTGATATCCACTGAATGCGCATTTATTACATGGTTGTTTATCACATAGCCTGCAATATGCACGTCACACGGACGGTGATTTCACCCCTCTGAGCAACGGGAATATTAATGCAGCCTTCCTTTGAACGAAGTGGAGCCCATGATGGCAACATCCGATTGTATTGCTTTCCCTGAACTAATACAAATAAATAAATACATTAAAAAAAGGTCTGTTTTCATGCAGGCCCCTCAAAGGGTTCCTAGGCGTCAGAAGGCCCAGCAAGACCCCACATTTCTACTTGACTTCATAGAGCTTGGTTTACTGTTCCTGGAGGGGCCGGGGCTCCACAGGTTCCGCTACCCACACTTGGTATCTACCAGAGTGGCCTTCTGGTCAAAGCACTGGTTAATCATTTCATGTTGGTCTCCTACCAGTAATGCCCCATCTTGGTTCTTAGTGCAAATATGTAGACTACCGTGATTTGCAAAGGTTTCTTGGGACTTTCTCTCACCCCTTTTTTAAAACACTGAAAGGTCCTCTAACCCAGTGCAGAAACAGAAGCTAAAGCCCACTCTCTTCTGAGACACCTCCCTGTAGGCAAACAAGAGGCATAGTACTGAAACGTCCCACTTACACCCTAAGGGCTCACAGAGCCCCATTATCATGCCTTTCAGAGTCTTTTTAAACCTTTCAACAACCCCATTGGTCTGGGGATGGTAGAGTGTAGAGAACCTGTAGGTAATCCTATGCTCATGTCACATGTATACTGAGAGGAAGTTTGTCACGCTGACTGACAATACCTCCTTGGAGAACCCTACTCTTGTAAATATTCCCATCAGTGCTCTGGCCACCACAGGCACAGACATCGTCCTCAGGGGTACAGATGGGTGGCACGGTCCATAAACATCAGGATAAACCTGTTTCCTAGAGTGGTCCTAGAGTCAAGGAGGCAGACAATGTCCACCCACACCACCTCAAAGAGGGTTCCTACAATAGGGAAATTCATGAGGGGACTTCTGCACTTACTTACTGACCTGCCACAGGCCCGACAAGTCTCACAGGACCAGCAGAACGGATCCACCGTGGTCCTCATCTGGGGTCAAAAGAAGTTGGTGACCAGAATGTCAAAAATTCTGGTCTGCTCCAGATGTTCTGCAAAGGGGATGTCATAAGCCAGCTCTTGGAGGAAGGGCTGATAGCAATGAGGGAACGGCAACACTTTAGTTGACCTAGGTTCATGTACCTTAGGTTCACTGTAGAGGATGTTATTCTTATGTCAATGAAGTGATCATCAGAAATGATTCTATCCTTCTGGGCCCTAGTCTATCCCCGCCTCGAGAGTAGGGCACTCTCACTGTACCTTGCAGAACTCTGCCTGGGACAATCCTCCAGCATCTTGCCATCTAGTCAGCTCAGGCAGGTTTCCAGGGTGCATATCTCCTTCCCTGTAGGTACTGTGTCCTTCACCCCAGGGCTGGACTTAAAACGTGGGAATTTTAGGAACTTGTTTCCCATGCCTCCTGCCCCTTCTGTTCTTGGAGCCTGGAAAAGTGTCTTCCCTGACGGGCTGTCATTGACCATGTGGTCATGAGGAACCACCTTAGGCAATCCCAACATTTCAGCTTGCCCTGGAAGCTCTACCTACCTCCAGATAGTATACTGCAGGTGGTTCTCTAGCAGACAGTCCACCGACATGGCTGGGCTAACTGCTGCTTTCAGAAAACCATACACCCCACATCACTGAAACCATTGTCGGTGGATGGTGGCTGAGCTGGTTGTCAGAGGTCACCACTTGGTGGAGTACATTTGGAATAATCTACTTTACAGACACCATCTGACAGTGGTTATGCGGACTACCACCTCCAACCTTCTTCCATTGATGGTAGGTCACTGCCTGTATTTGTGAATACTGTAATGTGGGCCTTGACCACAATCTCTTTTTCACCCAGGGGCACAAAGGTAACCTCAGTCCACTCCCAAACACGAATAGTTACAACTCCCTCCCCCAGCACTTCACTGGAAATCCCCAGGGTCTACCCCCTGGTGGGAGGCTTCTTGGTGCATATTGAGTCCCCCTTCTTATACCCTGTCTGTAGACCATGTTAACACTGGGCCAATTGAGATGGCACCATGGGTTCTTACCAACAAAACACTCCTTCCTTTCTCAGAAATGAAATGGAAATCTCTCGCCATAAAACATTTTTGAGGACCTTTTGATAAGTATTTTGTATTATTCTTCCCCCACCTTCCTTCTGCTTGTGGGGAATGGCACCACTTTTCTTGTGGTTCCAAAGGTAAACAGAGTTTACCCCAAAACTTTTTCTCCGAATGGATTCACAACGCGGTCGTTACAACAACCGCGTTGTGATTCCGCATACCATTACTCCGCAAGTCGGAACAACATCTTGCGGAGGAGGGGTGGGGGGGCGAGGTGTTGGATTCAAAATCCAACACCTTCCCTAGTGTCCGAACAGACTGGAGTTGGAATAGTAAATTATACTATTCCAACATCTAGCACCCCCCCTCCGCAAGTCGTCATTCCGACTTGCGGAGTAATGGTATGCAGAATCACAATGCGGTTGTTGTAAATACCGCGTTGTGATTCCCTGCGGGGAAAAAGGCAGCGGGATTTCAACACATATTCGGTTCCAAACCTCCACACCCTTCTTTCCCTCGTCCAGGTACCTTTTTGAACATTCTGGTGCTGAGCCAGAGAACCCCTTATTTCACAAGGTCACTGGGCCAGGTAAGCTGTGATTAGATCAAGTACTGGCATAATTCTGTAAAGCAATTGTATCAAGATGTACCAGTGCATCCCTGCCAACAATAGACAGGTGCTTCCACCAGGCCAACCCCCAGTCCTCCTCTGAAATTCTATGCATCTGCAAGGCCACCTCAAAAGCTACAAGCCATATACCAGTGTAATCACCCACTACACAACTAGGCACCAGGTATTTTGAGATGTGGATTCTTTGTTTACCTCTGCTAGGCAGGGTACACGTCCTAAAAAAGAAGTGGGGGGACTCACCAAGTTAGGCAGAATAGGTGCGACATCACCGCATGTGACATCACAGAAAGTGACATTGAATGTGGCATCACAGGAAGTGGCATCACAACTCACAGGAAGTGGAATCACAACCCATGACCTCATAGGAAGTGACAGATCTTAAGACCTCACATTTGTTTAGCAGATCTATCAGGAGTACATCTGAGCGCATTATAATATTTAAAAAATTAGATTTTGAATTGGGTTTGTGCCAGAATATTGATGCAACCCAGAAGCAAAATCTGGCCTCAACTTGTACATTTTCTTTTTAAACCACGCACAAAGAAATTGGCAACAAGAAGAAATGTGGCACTAAATCTGTTCTGCTTAATTGGTTCTAGACAATGATAAAGCGACAGTCGCACTCCGTGTGTAACACAAGGTACCTTCATGGATACTTTAATGGGGCCAGTGAGCATCACCTTCTGTTCAAGAGGCGTGAGGGTTAAAATATTGGAATAATGCCTTTTCATGAAGAGGCCAAAACGTCCACAAGCGGCACATCTATGAATCTGCTTCATAAATTAGACCATTCATCCATTGTTAATATTCTTCTTCAGATGTGTACAGAAGCAGTGAATAATCTGTTAACTGAGTGCTGTACATCAGTGTGATGATCATATCCAAAAGAGTCACGGCGATGTATGCTTAAACGCAGATTCCACCATAAAGTAAAAAGTTAATCCATCCAGTGTGTACAAGCTATTCACAAATGCGATTAACCTATCAAAAGAGTCACTGTGATACTCATCGGTGCCCTGCTACGTATGCTTAAACACAACCAACCGGTGTGTAATGTTTGCTCACCAACTGATAATTATTTCACAAAACTGACCGTAATTATGATAAGTGCCCTAATAAGCATGCTGCAACGCAAATCGTCATAAACTCAAAACTCCGGTACGGGTTGTTGCCTTGGCGTTCCTCATCCTAGCTGATTTCCTGCAACCTACAGAAAAGAAAAGAAAAAAGCACAAAGCAAGCTGCATTACCGGTTTTGACGCTGGATATCTTCCGTGAGGACACGTCCCACGTGACTGCCTTCAAAGCGGAAGTTGAGTGTTGCTTAGGCGTGAGCACGGCCGCGCATTAAAGCACCTTTAAGGAATTATATAGGTCTTGTCTAGTCTGCACATGACGGAGATTAGTCACTGCAACTGAGGCGATAAAGATGAACATGATGACGTCATACGCTCAGGAGTAAATCGGAGTCGCCTTTTTCAATATAAAGAAGTTCTATTGAAGGGCTACTACCTAATATAGGTGTTTAATCGCTACTACCGACATATATTCGAAAATTTTACAATCGAATCGGTGCAGCACACTTGGTGTGTTAATGCTTAAGCCCTAGTCCTGATGAGGCCCAGAAATTAAGGGGCTGAAACGCGTCGACAACCGTTGGAACTGACACCCTTTGAATTTAGATTTGGTGACAAATAATAATCAGCAGTATAAAGTAGAAGGATCAAAATTACTGATTTCTTTAATACTGCATTAATAAGGTGTATCTGTATTTTTGAGGAATGCTCTCTAGATAATATGATATAGAGCATCCATACGAATAAGAGGGGCTATTGTGAAACTATATGTGAATGTTTAAATTTTCATTTTTATTTGCTTTGTAGATGTTTTTGTAAATTGTTTGTGTGATATGTAAATAGTATAATTTTATATGTATAGCACAAAAAAGGAGTAAGTATGTGAAGTAAATGAATATATAACAAAAAAATTCTTTGGAATAAATAAAACAAAACTCAAAAAGAGAAATACATATCCGTTGGATATAATTGATTTGTTGAGGTAATGGGTGGTAAGTAACAAAATAAATTGTAAAGATTTAATCTAGATGAAGTTCTTAGGTTGGATGGGTAATTCATAAACCTGTCCTGAACAATCATTGAAATCAATTGGTCCCATAGCGTCACTTTTTGTGTTGAACCTATCAAAAGAGTCACTGTGATACTCATCGGTGCCCTGCTACGTATGCTTAAACACAACCAACCGGTGTGTAATGTTTGCTCACCAACTGATAATTATTTCACAAAACTGACCGTAATTATGATAAGTGCCCTAATAAGCATGCTGAAACGCAAATCGTCATAATTCAAAAGTGTAATTGGTTGCAATGACTGTATTTTAAAATATTTTATGGGATTAGGACACCTGCTGCAGATATCTTTTTGTGCACGCAAAATCTCAGGGAATAATAATAATGGTAAGATAACTCTGGAGGATACCGAATTTGCTGGAGAGATGTGTGTTTTGCCTAGTGCTAGTTTTGAACCAAGGTAGCATAGAGGATTAATATGTCTCCTGCAAAGCACATTATGTAACAGGCAGATGACAGATTTTTATTTTATGTAAATGGGAAAGTGGGTTACTGCTTCTAAAACAGATCCTTTCGTTACTTGAAGTTCAAAAACTGTAATCCCAGTATAGCACAGTGAGTTATGAAGCAAATGTGGCTCCGACACCTTGTAACCTTCACTGTCTTATGGAACACATCCTTTATATTGATGTACACACATGATTTATTGTCAATATATAATCTGTATGTGATGTACAGCACTACTACCACTATTTTGATTTATTTCTTTTATAGAGCTTTAGCACTACTGCAGAGCTAAAGGGCTATATAAGAAATAATTTTAAAAACGCTTTTTTGTTTAATTTGCGTAAATACTGGGGCAACCAACACATCAGACTTCTGTACGAAGTCAAACGCATTTCTCTCTTAAGTACCTGTGAAGTGATAAGTTATGTGCATTTGTTTACCCTCCGTTGCACCTAGTGTGAGGCTCCCAGTCAGGATACTCCAACGAAAAGACACCTAATGGCCCCTTAACGTCGGCCCTTGCCATGTGCCCAGCTTGCATCTGATAAGCCCATGCCCTCTCTTGCTTGGAACAAAAGCAGCCAATGTGCAACGCTGCTGAAAGTGTCCCGGTGTCAGAAAATGAAACCAGGACGAGTTCAGCATATTTCTGTGAATTCCAGGAGAAGTCGGAAAGGAACGTGGCACCCGGCTGAAAGTGGGAGAAAAAGATTTTGAGGTTTTAGGATCAGATCTGGTCGGTAGAACCAGATTTGACTTGGCTGCATGGTGCTGGTAAGGAGGCAGGCGTGAGTAGAGGCAGAGCACTCAGTATAGTCCTAGGGCCAAGGCTTTCTGGCAAAGTGGTACTTTCCATCAAATCGGAAGTCATATTGGAAGAGAAATGAGAGTAGATATCCTCGAATCTGCCGATAAAGTAAACTGCCAGTTTGTGGCAGTGTTTGGCCAAGGCTTCTATAGGCTCTGTCGATAGAGATGACATCATTAAGCAGTTGACTAGGTTGAAACGGAGGGATTGGTGCTACTGCGTATTTTGTGGGAGAAAAACTCAGCGCTAGTCTTCATAATCAATTTGTGATACTTTTTTTACAGTGGACCTATAATATGCTTTTGTGGGGAAATCCTACGTTTTCCTCCTGGGCCGCTCAAGCACTTTTGTTTTTTAGCAGCTACAAGGGTCTCGTTGAACCATGAGGCAGACACTGAGACTATGTGCATGGTGGCGTACCAAAGAACGGCAATTAATACAGATTAACTTCAAAGTGATGGGGCGTGATTTGTTGTGTGAGGTTGATGCAGTCGTAGTGTAGGGTGTGTTAGGTTCAAAACCACAATGATTCCTCCTCCAGATACCACAAATAGCTATTATATGGGGACTGTTTATGGAGCAAAGTTTAAGAGAAGAGTAGACTGGCCTGGTCGAATTGATAGGAACAGGATTTTATACTCGGTGCCACGGTTTCAGAATGAGCAAGTGGCGGCAACTAGACCGTTAACATTAGTTACACAGGCTACGCCACTAAGATGGCCAACTGCCACCGTTTGTAGAGGTTTAAGTAAATATAGTGCAAAAACCACAAGGCACCAATGATAATCAATGGTTGTGGCAGATCGGGACCTAGGCACAGTATGAGGCTGACCATGATGGAGCACGGGTCAGATGCCCCAACCCGGTTTGTCCTCGTCATAAATGTTACCCTCTGGCTTAGACTTAAAGTCCAGCTGATCTGGAAGAAGAGTTTTCAAAACTTGCCTAAACAACCACAGGAGTCCAGTTTTAAAGTCTCTGGGGAGATACTTAGAGACTCACAAGGTGTCAGGCAGAGGGAGGCCAAGACCAGAATTCAGTCCAGGTGCAGATGCCACTAGTCAGCTGGGTACTTCCAGCTTGGTTCCCTGTAGCCACATAGGAGGTCAGCCACCCGATCCTTGAAATCCATTGCTTTGCCATGGGTACAAAAGGGAGCTGGTCCAGTCCTTCTGGGGTCCTCTTAGGTCACAGACAACAAGTCCTCTTCTTGGTCAGAAAGTGTTCTGGAGAGGGTACCTGGGGATGCCAGAGGAGTTAGCTCATGGTTTCTCTCTAACTAAAGGGTTACAAGTTTCCAGGGCTAAGTGACCGTACACACTTGTGCAGCTGTTTGTTTGCCTTACTGCAAATAGGCCCACAATTCCACATGTCAGGTCGTTTTCAAGATGGTGAAAGTCTTTAGGCACACTAAACTTGGGCTCCGAGTGTGTGTTGGGAGTGCACTATGGTAATCCTTGTCTCTTCCCACATCCAACACCAAAATCCAGTTAGAAGCAGGCACTGTACTCAGATACAGAAGTCTGGTAGGACAAAAGCAAGGTCCTTCAATAGCCAGACAGATGACACATCTGTCGTGGCATCCTGTTCTCTCTGTATCAAGTGTGCTCAAGGTATTACATGTGGCTCAACAGATCTGTTAAGCAGGATTTGACAGTGGGGTGTCACAGAATGCCCACTGTTCTCAGTCTGAATATTCTGTGGAGTTCAGAAGCCATCTATGAGCATGCAGGACAGTCCATGGATTGCTCCTGGGAGGCATTTCACACCTACATTTATACCTATTTTAGGCTCAGCATAGGCTGGGAGAAGATGTACAGTTAATGCAAATTAGCCTCCATGAACTTTTGATAGTGAAAAGGTAAACAAGTTACTTTTCCTTAATATTTATTAAAACCGAGCTTGCCATTGAATAGGATTTTTAATAACTATTAAAAATAGTAGTTTGTTTATTTTTCTAGCTAGTCTCATTCCTGAGTCAGCAGTGTTAATATTTTAAACTGTACTCTGGTTTTATACATAGCACTGTTTAGACATGCCACAGTGAGAATTGCTTTTTTTGTGGCTCATCACTGTAGGGACATAGTAATATTAATTTTCTATGCCCCACTTTTAAATACCATGTACAAGACTTGCACAGTTGTGACTTACTAATATTGGAAAAGGGGGGGAGGTTGCCTGTTTAAAAGGGTTATTTTAGCAGGTTGCTAGACAGGCTTTCTACTGCAGCAGTCAGGCTACATATGCTAGGCCTGAAACTAGGTTTGTACTGCCACTATAAAGGATAGCACATAGGTGCAGTCCACAAGTGGCATTAGACTTTATGGCCCTGGGTGCACATTCAACACCATATACTAAGGACTTCCAGCTAAGTTAAATGTGGCAATTAGGAATAAGCCGAATTGACCATGTTTAAAAGGAGAGTGCAGGCACTCTACTCCCAGTTAGCCAGGGTGAGATACTCAAAGTTTATAAGGCAACAAAGCAGATAGGGCACAAATCTGAGGTATATCACACAAAAGATGGTCATTTCTACACTATGTATGAGGACATCCAAGCTGGTTGAAGGCACACATTTATGGCACCTTTTTGGTGATATGGAATACGATTTCCAATGCCAATACAAATGGAAATAATCTTCATTACTGGTTTTAGCAGTTTGTTCCTGTTTGGCACTGTACTCATTGTTTCTCGACTAGGATTTCAAAGTGCAACCTTGTGAATATTGCCTTTATTTTCCTATGCGTCATTTCCTAATCAGCTAATGACCGCAATGGAACAGACAAGAACAGTGGGTTTCTGGCACCAATAGCACAGCAAAGTATGGTTACCTACACAGGGAGGCAGAGAACAATCATCTTCAATCTAAGTGAACAGTGAAGCTATCATCATGGCATGAGAAGACCAGGGACCGTTCAAGCCTTCTTATAGGGTGCTCTCCAAAACACACAATCAACAGGTACCTCACAGCAAACAGTTCCACATTGTGGTAAAAGAAAGACATTATGAAAGAAAAGTAGAAATTTTATTAAATAAACAAAATTTGGACCCCCCATGAAACCTAAATAATAAAGGTAGAAGTACATTGATACATTGTAGGAGGGAACCTTCTTTATATACATCCAGGTTTAAAGTTCAGTCACATTGGAGGCAGACCCATAAATTCATCTGAGCCAATGGCGATTGCTATCACCAGCAATGCATCCATGCCAACGTGTCAAAGATGTCACTAGTGCGGCGTCCGAGCCCTTACTTAACTATGTTAAAGGACATCCAAAACCATGAAGATAATCACTGTCATCACCAGTATGTGATTATCCAAATCCCTCTGTCGTAGATGTCATTAATAGGGTCACAGAAGCTTGCCCAATACTAAGCTATAACTCACCAAAGAGCAGGAGTTCTGATCACTAGCACTGGGTCCAATGTGATTGCAAAGATCCAAATCCTGTGTGTCACACGAGTCACTGTTGAGGTCTCAGAGAACGCTGGTTATTTAGGCATGCAAACCCCGCTTGGTAACATGAGAAGAAACTTAGTGAATTTCTTTGTCAAAAGGGCAATCCTGGCAGCAACAGGCCTTACAATGAGGATGCCTACTAAGCTCTTTGAGACACTAAGCAGAGCAGCTCTGGAACAGGTAACCAGGAAGCTACTTCATGTAAGATGGATTTTACAACTAGAAGATTGGTACAGAGGACTAATCAAGACTTTCTAAGGAGCACATTTAGCAGAGAGAAGGCTAGGGTGATTGGCCAAAGTGAAGTTTACTCATAAACCTGGCACAGAGGAAGAGAACCAGTTACTAGTCACCAGCATCCAGAGGTAAGTGAGCGGTCTTAACAGAGAAGCACCAGGAGTGAGTGACTAGGACTGGGAGGCAGTTTTTCCATCATTAGGCCTGGCATTGGGAAATCAAAGGCTACAAATGAAACAAGTTTAACAACAGTGTCCAGTGTGTCTGACTTGGATAGAAATCGTTCTGGGAGGCTTTACAATATTTGGATGGTCACTGAGGGCAAACACGAACAGCTATACGCTGGGATTTACTATGAGCTTCCTTGAGGCAGGACTTGCGACAAAAGGTCTGTAGCGGAGTACAAGCTTCTCTGATGGACAGGATTATTCAGGCTGATGGTCTGGATGAAATGTTTTGAACATTTCTCTGCTAAAATATCTCTCCATTGTGGTCCACAAGATCTGGAGCTCCCTGAGCATGGGTCATGTTATGAAGAGCACCTGCACACTGGTGTACGTTGAGAGGCCTCCTTCATATGGGTTAAATGTTGACTAACTTTTTTTAATTGCTCAAGTGGTGAGGTCTCTGCAAACAGGCCTGGAGTCTGATGGAAACTACACTGGACTGAGATGTGAAGGAGAAAAAACTGAGCTGCACCATATGCATAGATACCTATTCATAATAGAGACCACTGAATTAAGGCACAGAGGGAGGGGGGATAGACTAAAAGCACATCCTCTTGTAGATTTCCCTCAAGCTTTCATCCGAAGCCTACAATATAGGACATACTGGGGAGGTTGCCAGGTTAAATCCAATCAGCTGGAGAATGCGTTTCTTGTATGCAGTCAGGTCAAGTAAAACCAGTCTGATCCCTGCAAAGGTGCACTCAAAGTTGACTGTTTACTCTCTGCTACCATATACGTGGTAACTCGCCCAGACTTAACAACTAGTGACAGACCTTCTCACTGGGGCGGACTCATAACTGCTAGCGCTACCAGTTCTAACACCCACTCGTAACCACTCTTTCAGTCTCAACACAACCGTTGTGGGCTGCTCTACCCGCAGCTCTTCCACTTGTGGCACCGGTTGGTGATGGCTACTTTAACAGCAGGGACTGGAAATAGCTCTGAGTCTTTAATTTGCAGGTAGTGGCTCAGTACCTACTGGTGAAGGCTACTCTAGTCTTGGCTCCTGAAATCTTAGCACCTTTGGTGAGGGCTCTTCCAATTCCAGCACACATTGGTGACACTGTTTTCTGTCGCCTATTGGTGAGAACTCCTTCACTCTCTATGACAGCAAGTGACGGCGCCTCCAGTTTCAGCACCCATTGGTAACAGCAGCAGAAGTCTCACAATCTTCCTCCTCTTCTTGCATGGCTGTGCTCACCAAGACATCTGTTCCCTCCATGACGTGCTGCCCCTTGTGCTGAAAAATTAAATGAGACAACAGGTTATTTTCAGACGCAGTCAGGGAACACATATATTGTACAGAGGCAGAAGGAGACGTACGTACTTGGGAGGAGTGGTAGTGCAGGAGTATGAGATGATTGTAAAATTTAAAAATATCAAGGGTGAACTTAAGGTGCTAGTGTCAAAAAAATGTATTCTCTTGTTTTGCACTGCTTTCACACAGCCAGGGGCTACTTCACAGCACAAGAAGGAAGTGGAATAGAGATGGGGGAGATGGGAAACATCACCACAGGACAATTATCTGATAGAGGCAGGCAAGGCAGTTAAAGAAGGTGCAGTCCAAATGCAGAGTAGAAAATATGAGATTTCAGGCATTTTCAGAAATATATCCGGTCTGCTTCAATTTCTTTATGAATGACAACATTCTCTTATAAACACACAAAGAATTGTTTCAGGTGGCACACAGACCAAACCTTCAGAAAATACTGTTATACCAACTACTCTTAACATAACAGGTGTATTTGTAAAGCGCACGATCACCCGGAGGCAGTTTGGCACTGAATAACAGATGTTTATTGTTACCCAACTCAATGGTAGTCCTTTTTTCGACCTCAGATGGAGGAAAGGCTGAGTGAACCCGCCGGGGTTCGAACCCGTGACCATGAGGTTGAACACAGGACCCTGCAATGGACACATTAGTCCACTGAGCCACCAGACCCGGCTTATTTATGAAATGCGGACTATTCTGGACGTATGACTTCAGAAAAATTGTGAAAGCACGTTGACATTCTGGAATGGAATTTAAACTTCGTACTGGCTGCAGCTGTCATATCAAAATCCACAGAGTTACGCTGAAAACCTTCTGTGAGCTGCTGCATTTAACATGAGTACCAGATGCCTCGACCACATGACCACAATCGAGATTGAACTATCCTGGATACATCACCTTTGACTTCAAATCATGTTAAAAATCGAATATCTTTCACAGCATAATACATTGTCAACAATTACATATTTGGCAGATAAAATTCCATTGGGAAATCTTTTACTTTGAAGCAGTCATCATTCACAAGACAAAGATTCAGGAATTTGCTATGCATCTCAAACATCTAAAGAACCGAGCAGCACACTTCTAGTCTACAGCCATTCATGTTGCAAAACGTGCTGCATGAAGATATAGATGTAATGCTCTCCCTGCGAGCAGTTTAAGTGGAGAGCAGTGACGAAGACTAAGTGTGGTGCGCTTTGTACATGAACCGAAAGAATGCAAAGCATCTGTGACTCTCACTGGCTTTTAGCGAGGAAGATGGGCGCACATGAATCTAGTTCATTATACACTACCAGCAAATGATTAGTGTACCATTTTCTGTTCATGGCGTATGTGGCTCTAGATATGTTTGATATATTCTTTAGGGTCTGAAGGCGTGGAAGAGTAAACCTGAAGCTTGCCAAAAATGTGTAGAATGGCCTCTCGAAAGGTTTGACCTACTGCGACGTCGCTGATGGACCTGGTAACTCTGGGTGTATTGGGACCAAGGATTGAATCAGCTCCTTGGTGGAACAGGAGCAAGACCTGGAGGCACCATAAAGCCACCGTATTTCTCTGGAAAGCTCGAGTGGCTGGAAGGGGCAGAGCTACTCAAAGCCTTCACTTACAAAGAAGATCTGCTGCTGGAACATCTTCAAGAGCAGATCTTTGTTACACTTAATACAGAGCCAGAGTGGGAGTAAGAAATACTACAAATCTGCATTGCTGGACCTCGTGCTGGTCAACAGAAGAGTTGCCATCAGAGGGATGTGCCCTATGAGGCCTACATATGAGCGTTGAAGTAGGGACGTAGGCGGGTGGGCTGTAGCAGAAGAACGTCGGATGCTTGAGGTCCAGATGGTTGATAAGGTCACCGTTTTGAGTGGGCTGGGATGCTGCGAGAAAGGATGGCATTGATCACCTAGACGGGCTCATACACTGACTCAGATAATAGATCCAATGATCAGCAGTCCTGCAGGCCCTCTGTCCCTCAGTATGCATTGCAGGGCATTGATGGCTGCTGGAAGCCTAGAAGGGAGAAGGTGTGGGATTGGGAGGTGCATGTGACTGTATCAGATTTAGTAAATTATACTGCATTGAATGTCGATCTGACTGATGTTTTTTTAACACTATTGTCAAGGTTTGCAAAATAGTAACAAAGATGCGTAAGATGATCTCTCTCCCCCCCAAAAAAAGAACAGATCTGTGCTCTTGACTTCGACCATGGAGCTTTCTATTGTTTCGCAGCATTAACTTTGCAGTCTCAGCTAGCTTTTGTATTCATCTGTGTGCAGATGTCGCAGGCCTTGCACTTGTGCGACAAACTCGGACAGAGGCACACCTCCTGGGGATTGCTACAGACATCTGTCTGTGGCAGTCCTTACAAGGTTTATGCCCTGTTGTTTCAGGGGGTGACATGTCCCTTGCACACTGGAAAATTTCTTGAAAAAATCTCTTCAGAGTGAAGGAAGACCGAGCAGAGCTTTTAATCTATATCTGAAGACGTGGAAATAAATTAACTGCTGTCAGCGTGCATAGGTGGTGCGAATATGTAGCTCATTCATCCCTTTTGGAGTGGAAAGGCAATTCAACTGGTGTTGCAAGGGGTCACCTACCACATACAGGAGCACTTCTATTTGAGTTTTCCAGATCCAGTTGGTACCTGGGGAAAATTCACAACGTGACAAATCTGCTTAGAGTATCCACCACAAATAGTGCTACTGAAGGTATGTAATTTGTTCGACTAGTTCACCCATAGTAATTGCCATGGACTGTGGGTGCGGGTACCCCGGATTTAAAATTTGGGCATTTGAGTTTTCAGGAGTTGTGAAAAAGTCAATGGTCAAGTCATGGGTTGAGTTCCCACTTGTGGACTTTTAATGCATCTTGCTGAGCAGGTCTGCAAAGTGGGCCTCTATTCCTTGGAAATGCTCCGAGCAAATGAATGTTGTGTGTCGCCCACTGACAGAACTCTTAAGCCAGAGCAGAAAGCAGAGATAAGTGATATGGCCCATGCTTCTAGATTAAATACATAGCTGTCTTGTAGTCAGTTTTGATGAGGACTGTTTTGCCAAGAACAAGTCTGAAGAAGATTCTAAGGGCTAGACAGATGGCAAGTAGTTCTTTGTATCCGAGGTGTCCCCCAACAATTGACAGGTCAAGGAGCCATTGCACCGCCATGTTGTGGAGGCGAGTAACCCACACCCCATGAGACACGTGGCAATGGTTCCTTGAGAAAGGGGGTCTGCCAAGCAACAGTTTGTTGCTGTTACACTACAGCAGAAAGCAGAGCCCTGGTCATTACCAACACGAGATCCTCCTGTGCTCTTCTGCCCATTGCCTCAAGAGGCACTACTCGAGTGGTTGTATGTGTATCTTGGCTTTTAGCATTATTGCGATGGAGGAGGCCATCATACCCAACAATTTAATCGCAGTTCTCAGTGAAAGGATTTTGGGGCCGAAAAAGATGAAACGGCTGTTGTGTAAGGGCATGGTATCAGAGTTAGTGTTTAGAAGGAAGCACAAGAAAGGCTGGATCTGCTGGGGTTGAATGTGAGACTTCGTGATGTTGATGGTTAACACCTAAACTCTAACACTATAATCTGAGTGTGTGCTAGGCATTGTCGCTGCTCTTGACCAGTCAGCAAATGAGGTTTTGGAAGAAGAGCATGGCATGTCTGCGGAGGTGTGCTGCCATTATTACTAGGCACTTAGTTGACACCCTTGGAGCAGTAGAGACTATGAAGAGTAACACCTTGAATTGGTAGTGTTGTCCACTTATCACATATCAAAGGAATCAGTGGTGCTCTGGGGGATGGGGATGTGAAAGTATGCATCTTTCAGATCCAGACCAGACATGAAGCCGCCTTGGCATAGCAGTGGGATGACAATCTGCATGGTGACCATGTGAAAGTGTTTGAAGAGGATGAACCTATTCAAATGCCATTATGTCTAGGGTCACCCTGAGGAAGCTGTTCTTTTAGGTGATAAGGAAGCAAAAAGAGTATTCCCCTTTGCGAAAATGGAGTGTGGGCACTGGTTTGATGGCACCATTTGCAAGGAGTACTCTTCCTCTTAGAGCTGTAGGTGGTCTGAGCCTCCATTGTAGCCACCTCTGCCATGACCAATACCCATATAGGCAACTTGCTGAAAGGGCTTGTTGCTCGAGAACTTGAAAGGGCTCTTGTTGCTGCTAATAAGTTGGTCTCCGACCAGAGACCGCAACTTTATCACAACCCTCCTTTGCAGTCTGCAAAAGACAGATCTGGGCCTAGGGGGCGGCATGACGCCCATGAATTTGGTGAGGTCTGTGTCATTTTTGTTTTTCCTCGAGCATCTGAACCACCTGGGGGCCGAGAAGATGCTTGCCAACAAAAGGGACATTAAGGGGGTGCTATTGTACCTCAGGCTGAAGTCACGCATGCCTGTGAAGGAGGATGTTGGTGTTAATCCCTCTAGCAGCAGTGTCTGGTGCATCAAAGGTGCATCTAATATTAGCGTTTCTGATGATCTTGCCTTCAGCACTGAACCACTGACCCCACTTCCTTCGGGACTCTGGAAGGTAGTGACTGTTCTTAAGAGTTTCCAGGGGGAAGTTACCCTCGTCTTGCATTGTGTGCATTTTAACATGATGGTAGGCCGTAGTATTATCAGGTGGTGAAGCTTTGCCGATCAAGTTCAAGGTTGCTTTCTTTCAGGGTAGGAGGGGGGCAAGATGGAAGATGGCGAGGTGCAGACTACATAATCCTCCCACAGGTCCTTTTCCCCCATATGACACATATGATGTGCCCTTTATGCCCCAGGAGGGAGAAGGACTCACAGAGTCTGGGTCTGTGTTCTGTAGGTCAAAGAAAGGGGAATGTGGAGGTAGAGGTGGTTCTGTAGAAAAGGGTAGAATAGGTGGGGAAGGCGGAGGGGGACTAGTGGCAAAGCCCATAACACTTTCTGGGGATGGTGGTGTGGAGGGCTCCAATCCTGACTCTAACTCAAAGACCAGCCTGTACCTTTTCAGGATCCAAATGAGTTGAGGATTGACTAGGATCTTGCCAGCGTTTGGAAGAAGAAGAAAAATGTTGCTTACCCTGTACCATGTACTGCTGTAGACTCGCATGCTGTGCATACTCCTGCCATCTAGTTTTGGGCTCAGATGTGTGCAACTTGTTTTTGTTTGAAGAAGTCTTTTCGCGCCATGAGGTGTGATGAGCACCTACTGTTGGCAATGAGCATGGGCATCAACTCCATAGTTAGATTTTTTTTCCAATCTCAAGGGTGAAAATGTAGATGAAGTATAGAGATGCAGAATAGATGATCATGTGAAGTAAGGAAATGAGGATGAGACTATGAGCAGCGAACCTCTGGCGGAAGGTGGGCACATGTGAATCTACAGAGCTAAATGCCATGAACAGATGATTGCAGGGTAACATTTTCTGTTTGTGGTATGTATAGCTGTAGATACACATGCTGTGCATAGACTGTAAAGCACTTCACCCCAAGTGGTGGCTTAGCCTCAAAATTTTTCAGAAGACTGAAAAAGTTTACATAAGACAGCTTGGCCAACTCTAGATTGTTGCCTAGGCAGGACATCCCACAGTAATGTTTAGCAAAAGTGCGATGAGTGGACCAAGTAGCTACTTTACAGAGGTCAGTTAGTGGTATGTCCCTTAAAAAAACATAGACGCCCCTTTCTTGGGTGTGGAATGGGGTATTGGAGAGACAGGTAGGATCTCTCATCTTTAGCATAGCAAGCTTGGATACACTTGACAAGCCAACGAGCAATATCTGCTTTGGAAATAGCACAACCTTTATGTGATTTTGAGTACGACTTGAAGAGTTGTTGTGTTTTATGAAAAGGTTTTGTTCAATCCTCATAATACATTAACACTCTTTTGACATCCATGGTATGTAAGGCGCATTCCGCTACATTCTCTGGATGTAGGAAGGAAACTGGCAGCTGCGGGCAAGTGTGCGGATGTGCAATACGCAACACACTGGCACACCGTCAACTCTGTGGACTTACTCTCTATGTATGATCACACCCACTGAGACCAAATGGAGGATCTTAACCTATATCTCTTAGAACAATACCAAATCTGGGGGCAGGAGTTGGTAGCAGAGGGCAAGATTATCACTAACATACGCCACACTCTGGTTGTTGCAGACACTGCAGTTTGTGGCATCAATACATATGTACATCTCAACTCACAGAAAGTAGCAGCCCTGTGTAGAACCTCGTGGTAAGAGGCAGTATCAGCACAGAGAGAGGGCTTGACGGGGCACAAGTCCAGGTCAGCGTCTGCTAGGGGGATCAGCCTGATAGTCATCCCAAGAGTCAGGAGCCAGAAACATACCCAGACCCACTGGATGTGGATCCTCTGTTTGCCAAAGTCTAAATGTTCCTGGAACCTCAAAAGAGTAGGTTGGCCAAACTCCTCTGAAGATGGCTTTGATGGAGCCAAAAAGGATAGATGTCCAGAAAGCCCCAAAGTCGATTCTGGCTCTGAAGCTTTCGGCTTGGAGTGTTGTCGAGTGAACGTCTTCAGATTCAGCGCAGAAGCAACAGTCGACATCAAAGGGCGAGGCAGACTTTAGCAGCTAGGGTTGTGAGGGGGTTGGGTCTGGCTCAGTGCCAGCCATGGCCTTGAGGCAGTGGTGTCCCGCACCCACCTGAAGAAGCACAAGAGCTAGACGCTTGTGCCTTAGCAGGACAGGTGGTAGTGGTGCTCACTGCGGTCCTCAGCAATGGGCTGGCATTGATCCTTCGGCTTAGACCTTGGAGGCGGCCTCCTCCGGCCAGAATGCCTCTTCAATCTCAAAACTAGACACACCAGGCTGCTGCAAAGCTTCCTACTCACCTTCTATGAAGATATCTGGAGTGTCCTCCTCTCCCCGCCGCTGCAGCACTAAGCAGAGGCAAAGTGATTGGCCGGATGCTTCCAAAGAGTCTTTTTGTTACAGAACACGAGACACGCCACACAGGAATCCTCTGGGTGGTTAAGGGAATGGCATAGGTTACAAACTTTGTGTAAGTCTCTCCTGTGGTACTTGGCACAGCAGGATGGGAAGAACCAAAAAGAAATCCTTTTCATCACATGGACATTCTGAACTGTTCGAGGGTGACGAGTTGAATGGCAAAGACCCGCTGTGCGATTTAGTCAATCACGAAGAAAGAATGGCATCGAAATAACACAGGACAGTAGATTGACGTAAAGTGGGATTGCATGGACCAACGAAGGACGGTGACAAACCTCTAACGAGAACACCTAGTGGTGTTGAACATGTGCCCCAGTGGAGGAGCCAAACACAAAAGCTTCTGCTCTTTTTGGCTCGACTCAGGAGTCAAGGCCTAACCCATGTGGCAGTGGTGCTCTGCCTCTGCTTCGTTGTTGAAAGGCAGAGTCTGATGGTGGAAAAAAGGAATCGGAGGTGCAGATCATGTCCTTGTGGACCACACGTAGGGTAGAGTGGAGTCACAACAGGTCTTGTGACTTGGATTCCTTCAAAGAAAAATAAGTCACAGCATTCGGGCCCAACACTAGATGGCAGGTGTATCTATTTATTGCTGCACATGCTACAGTATATATATATATATATATATATATATATATATATATATATATATATATATATATATATATATATATATATATATATATATATTCTGCAAGTTGTCGCTTTGGTGAACGAACGTGCACCAATAGTGTCCCGCAACAAAGAGTCGACCCAGGGGTGCTGGTGCAAGGTGATATTTATTTTCGTAAAGCCAGCGCTGCCGCCATGACGCGTTTCGCCTCCAGGGAGGCTTGATCACATGACATATATATATATATATCAACAGAAGAACGGAGTTCCGACGAGCGCTCAGCAAACAGCACAGGAGTCAGGAATAGTGCACCAGAGAAAAAGGGTTTATTCCATCATAAACCTTGCGACGCGTTTCGCGCTTAGAAAGCGCTTGTTCACACAAAGTCTTTTCATTCCTGCTTTATGGACGTAAACACTTCCGTGTCAGAGGACATAGAAATGGGACTACACAGTATCCGCCATTATACGTCGGTACTTTACGAACATTCAGATAGATACAAAGTATATTTGCTCATATTACCTTATATCTCAATACAAAATACACAAACAGTGGTACCTCTTGAGCATAGCAATAGAGTACATTTAGACTTATCAAAATTTAAAAATTCTAATAGAATAATGTACAAAGTCAAAGCGATGTATGCTGGTACTTGAAGTCAAAGTTAAAGACAACTGCTCCAATGTATCACTGATATTGCGCTAGTTAGTGTGCCCACAATGAGAAAAATAGTATCATTCATTAAATATGAAAACTTCATAGATACAAGTGAATTAGGCATATATACATGTATCAATATTACCTAAATTCATTGTATAGTAATTAATACGCTGGTTAGTGCGTTACAATTCCACAAAGCTCACAACTTTCATGTGCTGTTGGTAAACTGTGAAGAAGGCGGAGAGTCTGACCACTCAAGTCCAAAGTCCATACAAATGAGAGCAAGTTACATCCAACCCTTCCGTGATTCAAGTGAATAAATATGAAACTATTTTTTTACATATTTTCAACACCACAAGTGTATCTAAAATACTAAAGATTGTACAAAAATAGAATTACATACATGGATGAACAGGGTGAAGATTCTCGGAGAAAGGAAAGGGCACATCTTGTCACAGGCCTGCGGCAAGGGCTCTCACCCTCATCCTGTGAGAATAAGAGAGAGGAGACAGCTGTAGTCAACAATCTTCTGATTTGAGTTAACCAAGATAACTGACAATAATATTCATTCGTACAGATGTCGGACCATCTCCTCGTCCATATTATGGCCTCTAGGAGATCTGGTACAGAGATGAATTATATACTTGGACTCCCGTTGCCTTAATTTAAGCAATCTGTTACCACCTCTGGGTCCCACAGATACATGTTCTACAATGAAGTAGGACAGCTTCGTGGCATCAGAAAAATGACAAGCTTCAAAGTGCCGGGCCACCGCATACTGTTTATCATTTTTTGTGATGGCTCGGAGGTGTTCCAATATTCTTTTTTTGGCCATATGTTTCGTACTACCAACGTACAAAAGGTTGCATGGGCAGACGAGAACATAGACCACAAAAGTAGTCGTGCATGTCAGGAATTGGTTAATCTGTATCATCTAACAGGAGCTTGGACACCAATACTCTTTTCTCATCTGACTGTTGTTACAGGCCTTGCAGTGGCCACATGGGTAAAAACCACAAAGATCTGTACCCCTCTTCACATTCACATTGCCTATCTCATTATGTACTAGGAGGTCCCTCAAAGTCTGACCCCGTCTGTAAGTAATACTTGGTCTGTCTGGTAGACTCGCTCCTATAACGGGATAATTTTTCACAATGTTCCAATTTTTTATAATGATTTTGCGGATATTCTCTGCATTGCCATTATAGTTCATCACAATACGAGTCTCAATTTCTTTCTCCTCACTCTTATTGGGAGGAACAGTGTTAGTGAGTAGGGTTTCTCGCTTAATAAGCTTGACCTTGTCAATAGCTCTTTGGATAACCCAATTAGGGTATCCTCTTTCTTTAAAGCGTTTGAACATTGTTCGTTCTTCTTTCAAATAGTCAGACTCTAGACTACAGTTTCTTTTGGCCCTGAGTAGCTCACCATATGGAATACTCCATTTTAGATGGTCAGGGTGGCTACTCAGGCCATGCAACAGGCTGTTCCCTGCAGTACTCTTTCTGTATAGGGATGTTTGTATACAGTTATCCCTAATCTGTATTTTAATGTCTAGATAATCGACTTCCTCATCACTGATGTTAGATGTGAGAGAGATGTTACTGGTATTGTTATTGAGTTTATTGACAAAGGTCAAGGCTTCTTCTTTGGTACCGTTCCAGACAACAAAAATGTGGTCTATATACCGTAGCCAGACTAATGTTTTGCTGAGTTCTTCTGTCATACTGATGTCACTACGTAAATCATTCTCCCAAGCCCCCATGAATAGGTAAGCAAAACTTGGGGCAAAACAAGTACCCATCGCAGATCCATGCAATTGAATAAAGATTTCATCATTGAACAAAAAGAAATTGTTTGTTAGACAGTACAGCATCATATCAAGAATCATAGTAGTATGATCCAGATAGCAAATGTTTCTCTTTTTCAGATAGCTAGCACAGGCTTCTATCCCTTGTTGGTGTTCAATAGAGGTATAGAGTGAATTAACATCCATAGTAATTAACAAATAACTGGTATCCCATTTTACATTCCTCAGTTTCTCAAGAAAATCCTTGGTGTCCCTTACGTATGAGGGCAACTCAAAAACAAAGTCCCTAAGAAAATGGTCGACGTATCGTGAGACATTCTCTAATACGCTTCCCCTAGATGAAATTATTGGTCTCCCAGGGGGGTTTTCTTGGCACTTTCTTTTGGAGTACAACCAGAGCATCAGTGGAATTTGGGATAAACTAAGTGAATGGAAGGATAGGGGGCTTTTAGAATGGGAAGAGTATTGCTTTTTGAAAAAAGATAACCCCATGCTACCCATCCTTTACCTTTTGCCATAAATTCACAAGTGCCAAGAAAACCCCCCTGGGAGACCAATAATTTCATTTAGGGGAAGCGTATTAGAGAATGTCTCACGATACGTCGACCATTTTCTTAGGGACTTTGTTTTTGAGTTGCCCTCATACGTAAGGGACACCAAGGATTTTCTTGAGAAACTGAGGAATGTAAAATGGGATACCAGTTATTTGTTAATTACTATGGATGTTAATTCACTCTATACCTCTATTGAACACCAACAAGGGATAGAAGCCTGTGCTAGGTATCTGGAAAAGAGAAACATTTGCTATCTGGATCATACTACTATGATTATTGATATGATGCTGTACTGCCTAACAAACAATTTCTTTTTGTTCAATGATGAAATCTTTATTCAATTGCATGGAACTGCGATGGGTACTTGTTTTGCCCCAAGTTTTGCTAACCTATTCATGGGGGCTTGGGAGAATGATTTACGTAGTGACATCAGTATGACAGAAGAACTCAGCAAAACAATAGTCTGGCTACGGTATATAGACCACATTTTTGTTGTCTGGAACGGTACCAAAGAAGAAGCCTTGACCTTTGTCAATAAACTCAATAACAATACCAGTAACATCTCTCTCACATCTAACATCAGTGATGAGAAAGTCGATTATCTAGACATTAAAATACAGATTAGGGATAACTGTATACAAACATCCCTATACAGAAAGAGTACTGCAGGGAACAGCCTGTTGCATGGCCTGAGTAGCCACCCTGACAATCTAAAATGGAGTATTCCATATGGTGAGCTACTCAGGGCCAAAAGAAACTGTAGTCTAGAGTCTGACTATTTGAAAGAAGAACGAACAATGTTCAAACGCTTTAAAGAAAGAGGATACCCTAATTGGGTTATCCAAAGAGCTATTGACAAGGTCAAGCTTATTAAGCGAGAAACCCTACTCACTAACACTGTTCCTCCCAATAAGAGTGAGGAGAAAGAAATTGAGACTCGTATTGTGATGAACTATAATGGCAATGCAGAGAATATCCGCAAAATCATTATAAAAAATTGGAACATTGTGAAAAATGATCCCGTTATAGGAGCGAGTCTACCAGACAGACCAAGTATTACTTACAGACGGGGTCAGACTTTGAGGGACCTCCTAGTACATAATGAGATAGGCAATGTGAATGTGAAGAGGGGTATAGATCTTTGTGGTTTTTACCCATGTGGCCACTGCAAGGCCTGTAACAACAGTCAGATGAGAAAAGAGTATTGGTGTCCAAGCTCCTGTAAGATGATACAGATTAACCAATTCCTGACATGCACGACTACTTTTGTGGTCTATGTTCTCGTCTGCCCATGCAACCTTTTGTACGTGGGTAGTACGAAACATATGGCCAAAAAAAGAATATTGGAACACCTCTGAGCCATCACAAAAAATTATAAACAGTATCCGGTGGCCCGGCACTTTGAAGCTTGTCATTTTTCTGATGCCAGGAAGCTGTCCTACTTCATTGTAGAACATGTATCTGTGGGACCCAGAGGTGGTAACAGATTGCTTAAATTAAGGCAACGGGAGTCCAAGTATATAATTCATCTCTGTACCAGATCTCCTAGAGGCCATAATATGGACGAGGAGATGGTCAGACATCTGTACGAATGAATATTATTGTCAGTTATCTTGGTTAACTCAAATCAGAAGATTGTTGACTACAGCGGTCTCCTCTCTCTTATTCTCACAGGATGAGGGTGAGGGCCCTTGCCGCAGGCCTGTGACAAGATGTGCCCTTTCCTTTCTCCGAGAATCTTCATCCTGTTCATCCATGTATGTAATTCTATTTTTGTACAATCTTTAGTATTTTAGATACACTTGTGGTGTTGAAAATATGTAAAAAATAGTTTCATATTTATTCACTTGAATCACGGAAGGGTTGGATGTAACTTGCTCTCATTTGTATGGACTTTGGACTTGAGTGGTCAGACTCTCCGCCTTCTTCACAGTTTACCAACAGCACATGAAAGTTGTGAGCTTTGTGGAATTGTAACGCACTAACCAGCGTATTAATTACTATACAATGAATTTAGGTAATATTGATACATGTATATATGCCTAATTCACATATATCTATGAAGTTTTCATATTTAATGAATGATACTATTTTTCTCATTGTGGGCGCACTAACTAGCGCAATATCAGTGATACATTGGAGCAGTTGTCTTTAACTTTGACTTCAAGTACCAGCATACATCGCTTTGACTTTGTACATTATTCGATTCGAATTTTTCAATTTTGATAACTCTAAATGTACTCTATTGCTATGCTCAAGAGGTACCACTGTTTGTGTATTTTGTATTGAGATATAAGGTAATACGAGCAAATATACTTTGTATCTATCTGAATGTTCGTAAAGTACCGACGTATAATGGCGGATACTGTGTAGTCCCATTTCTATGTCCTCTGACACGGAAGTGTTTACGTCCATAAAGCAGGAATGAAAAAGTTACAGACTTTGTGTGAACAAGTGCTTTCAAAGCGCGAAACGCGTCGCAAGGTTTATGATGGAATAAACCCTTTTTCTCTGGTGCACTATTCCTGACTCCTGTGCTGTTTGCGGAGCGCTCGTCGGAACTCCGTTCTTCTGTTGATATTTAATTCCGGCTGCTCCGCCGGATACGAGCCACCACATTTATGCGTCCGGATCGCCAGTAGGAGCGACTTTGCGAGTATAATATATATATATATACACACAAACACAACACACACACACACAAAAATACATGCTATGTCGTTCTCACACAAGCACCAATCTCCTTCCCTATGTGGCACTGGAGCTATATCTATATATTTCTTCCTTGGGGGACCAAAAAAAGAGACAGATGTTAAGAACCCAGATACCACCAGTATCCCATCGTGCACAGCAGCTGGCAGCTGCTTCAGTTCTTTTTTAAGACGAAGTGTGAACAGATATAAATTATATGGATACCTCTATCCATTCCACTGGAGAGGAGGGAAGGGCCCTTATGACTATAATATAAATTCTCCAAAGAGAGTACAGGAGGTACAGGTTGTTGAAATTGGCAATGTATATACACATAAGCGGCGTTCATTTGTGTTCACTGTACCTCTTGTCGTAAGCAGAATGGATATTGCAAAACACTGACTGTGTTATCCCGCCAGCATAGACCCATGCACACATATATACAACAGCCATTTTAGGTGCCATGGTCTCCCTGTTCGCGATCAATCATCAGCGCCCTTCCCTGACCCTGCAAGCATCCCCCATGCACCCCGACCGCCCCCACTCTCACATGCACAAGTCATGAACCCTTCTCCTTCTGCATGACTCTGTCACTGGGAATCACACCCCGCGCCTGACCAACACCTCCTTTCCTTCCATGAATACCCCTCTTTTGATAAACCCTTCCTCTACGCTCGATTGTCCACACCGATCCTTCCTTTCACGAAAATCTCTCCTTTGATGACCCCTTCCTATGAGCCCGATTGTTTGCACGAACCGCTGGTCATCCCTTAGCCTGAGGATACAGTTTATTGCCCACTACTGTATGCACTTGCCTCTCTTGAAAGGAGCCACTATTGATCATGACCTCCCCACCCCCTGAGATTCGATCAGGCGCACACATTCTAAAGGAATCAGCAGAACACTCAGCTGCTTGACAGCCCCCTCCTATTGTATGGAGGATAAGGGCCCCTACTGTAGCCACGTGTTGGAATATCTTCATACTCCACAATGTCTTGATTGTAATGAAGGATGTCTGTGTGCCATAAACCTGTGTATAAAAGACGAAGCCTCAGAGAAACTTGTTAGAGCACCTCCTGAAGACACTATGCGAGTGTCCGAAATGACAGGCTCTCCTCATGAGCAATAAAACTCTATTCTTGTATTCCTGCTTCCAGCGCCCGTCTCTTTATTTGGTAATTGTTCAAGATGGGAACTAAGAGGCGTCCTGCGCCAGCAGCCTGGGCATCAGGTGTGTTATGGGCTGACTTTTCCACAATTGGGGCCCATCAGCGACATAAGGTCCGGTAAGAGAGGTCCAGACGATGGGGTGAACATCTAAATGATTGGAGTATACCTGCCTTGAGAGGGCCCTCGTCCGGCTGCCGATTGAATGAACTTCACCGATTCTGAACGGACCTCTCTCAAGTGACCTACTGTCCTGACTGGAATCCCACAAGAATGCTGCGATAAAAACAGAGAAAAGAGGCGCTGGAGAAAGGAAGACGAAGAATTGCCCACATGATCCGGTCCGGGTAAGGTTAAGTAGGACGTCTTTACGTCTGATTGGTAGGATGGCTTTATCCATCTGATTGATTGATTGATTGTTGATATTGGAAACGGTATTTAGATACTGGTATTGTTCATTGATTGGTTCATTTAGCCTCGGTTGCTACTTGAAGTATTGGTTCTCTTGGAGACATTCTCTGTTTGCAAACAGCGACGAATAGGAACGTTCCTCTCTCTTTGCAAATAGTGAAGGATAGGTAATGCGGACTTTTGTCCCCCGTTGTAATCCGTCATGCCTATTTTTCTCCCCACTGATTGATTGGTTGCTCTGTTGCTCTTTGAGACATTCGCTGTCTGCAAACAGGGAAGAATAGGAATATTCTGTCTCCCTTTGCAGATAGTGAAGGGTAGGTAATGCAGACTTTTGTCCCCGTTGTAATCCGTCATGCCTATCTTTTCTCCGCATTTGATTGTTTGTTATCGATTTTTATCGATTATTGCTCTTTGAGATATTCCCTGTCTACAAACGGGGAAGAATAGGAATATTCTGCCTCCCTTTGCAGATAGTGAAGGATAGGTAATGCAGACTTTTGTCCCCGTTGTAATCCGTCATGCCTGTTTTTTTCTCCCCACTGATTGATTGATTGTCTGAACATTTATTGTTCAAGGAATAGTTCTTTTGAGGCATTCTCTGTTTGCAAATAACGTGGAATAGAAATGTTCTGTCTAGTCTTTGCAAGTAAGGAAGGGTAGGTAATGCGGACCTTTGTCCCCCGTTGTAATCTGTCATGCCTATCTACTCCCCACTGATTGGTAAACCAGTTCCACCCGGACCATTTATTGGAGGTAGGTCATCTGGCTCGACCAGGAGGGTACCCCTAATACAAAAGGACAAATATAAAAATGCGGATTAGCCGCTGTATCGTGCTAGCAAATAAAAGAGAAAAATATATATATAAAAATCGTTAGGGAAAAGAAAAGGAATAGAGTGAAATCAGTAGGCCACTGATGAGATCTCTTTTCAACCTCGCTGAATTGGAAACATAGGGAACAACCCCTCAGGAAATATGAAACTGGTGGGGAAAGCCGAACTTAACGCTATAACTTCGAGACAGCTTGGCTCCACCACTCACCCCGCCCAATTAACGACAAAACTTAGGCGAATAATAGAAAAATATATAACACTCTAGCGAAGTAACAGGTGAACACGTTTTATTTTTAACAAAAAAAAAAAAACAAAAAAAAAAAACATTTAAGCAACTATTTACATGACAAACTGCTGCAACGACAAACGAAACCCACAATGCATTTCGCCGTCTGCCTGACGCCGTTCCAGTCCTTCCTTCCCCAAAGTAGCAATGTTGGGCTACTTTGGGCTACTTTCTAGTAGTTTTTGGGCGTTTTAATGTCTACAAAAACCATCAAGGGCGGTGAGGTGGAAGGACCACTACGCGAATAGCCCGAAGGCGGCGCCACATGCCAAGGCCTGTCCCCCGGACGAACAAAGGGACCCGTTCCTGGGGCCGTGGCGAAGAGCGTCCGGCCGCCATCAACCGGAGGCCCGGCCCGAAACGTACTAGGCGCCACTTCTTTAATAATGGCTGCGACAACACTGGGGGGGGATGTCTTGCACATGCCTCCGACCCCCCCCCCCCCGTCCTCATCGCCTGGTCCGGCCATAACAAATGTCAAGCAAGACGCCGTGGGGTGCACCGGGAGGGAGAGGCGGCGCGAACGAGCCTCTCCCACCTCCCCAGGTGAAGGCTCCCCAGCTGCACCCCCAACGCTCCTCGCACCCGGCAAAGGGTTCGTCCACTGTGGCGATGCCTCAACACCTCGCCCGGCAGGTTGGAGCCCGTCTGCTCATTTGACCCCGCGATTGCCGGTAGCTGCCGAACTCTCAAAATGGCGGTCGACCTTGCAAGAGCGGGCCCAGCATGAAGGAATGGCCCGGTTGCTTGTTGATTCCACCACCATAAAAGTTCTCCTCGACCTTGAAGATTCTAGAGGAGCCGCGGGAGTCCCCGACTCCCGCAGATACCCCCGATGGGGAATGACTGCATGACTGCCCGTGGAACGATGAAAATGTAGCCGCGGGACGTCGGCGCTCCCATGCTGACGCCAGCCTCAATTTGAATGACTAAAATCCTGCAGACTACAGTTCGGAACAGTTCCGGTGAAAAACACAGTATGACCCGGTAGAAAATTGTTGCCTCCCTCCCCCTTTTTTTTGACTGATGGTTCATACTGCCGATCCCTTTCTGTTGCCCTTCAACGGAACTTTTGGACTGCCAAAAAGAGGCTCTGGGCCAACCACGAGTTAGTGGAAATTTAGACTATGCCTGGATCTGCCTGGCCGCACCCAAAATGGCGCCGGTACAAATGAAACTGTCAACTCCTTGTTGTACTCCGATTGCTCAGCCTTGGTGTCATGGGATATGTATGTAGTTTTTAAACATATGGATTGATATAGGATGGGTACTGATTATGTGTTCGAACAATGAAGGACAATGAATTGACATGAGATGGGTATCGATTGAACATTCGGACAATGAATTGTTGTTAAGTTTTGGGGCCTCATGATTATTGCAAGTTCGAATTTTAACACTCCATTGGGATTTTTCACTAATAAAGGTATCCCCACATCTACAGTTCCAGCCTGCTCCGTGGCCGGCCCACGGGGTTGTAGACCTGTATTTGTGCACCGGCATTCTTATTAAAGATTTTTTGGAAAAAGCGTACGTAGTTGTCACGTGTAAATTGGTACGTTTCGAATAAATGACCGCTGTTTCCGATATAACTGAATTACAGGTGAAATGGCTCAGCTCGATTAGTTAAGGGTTAAAAAGTATAATACGCAGAAATATTGCAAATATGAATGGTCCAGGTTTTTGTTGTATGTACTTTGCACATTTTTGTACAGCCCAAAGCAACCGCTAAAAAGACGCTGGAATTCAGCCTATACTTTATATGCTACCCGTATCAGGAAAATTGTGCTAAAATGCCCCTAAGTCGCCCCGAAGGAATGCCACTTGGCCTCCCTACATACGGTCTGTAATACCACACTTGGGTGACCTATGCTATCCACCGGCTTCCGATAAACATCTCTCCCACACTAAAAGGTCCATCTGGGCTTAAATGCAGAGTTGGCAAGAACTGCGTTCCGTGGAGATAGACCGAGTATGTAGTAAGTAAAAGCCTTTTCGGGTTTATGCGCGCTGATGTGTTTTTAAATGCTGCCCCCGCCCCCTTCTTTTTCCCTCTTTCTGCAGGTCACTTTGGAACATCGATTAAAAATACGAAAAAGAAAAAGGTGATCTAACAGACGAAGAGACGGGAAAAAGGCGTTCGATTATGGTACCCACGCACCCCGAATAATACAACCAAAAATAATGTGCACTCATGATTAAGCACTCTACACTTAACTAAATAGGGAAAGGTTTAAAAAATATTCTGAGGTGAAGTTTAAAACTCTAGCACACTCCGCTTGGAGGACTAGGAATGTTATCAGTGTATAGAAATTACTGCGTCCTTTCCACACCCTCATGGACTGGAAACTCAGAGCTGCCCTATTGTTCTCCCAACTGACACCAACTGTCGTCTCAGCCTGGAAACACATTTACTAAAATGACTCGAAAATACCACTGTGAGCATTAGCCCAACCAGGTTAGTTCATGACCAATTGCCAAAGGCGTAAGTGTGTAAAACAGCAAAGACCAGTAAAGGCAGTCGACAATAAAAGGAAAGAAAGGGGTAAAAAGAACTTAGGATGCTAAAAATACGCAGCATACAGGAAGAGATCATTATGGCCAATAACGGTTATATGTCTTGTCTTGGATTTTTTTTTGTATATAATACATGTACTGTCTCCCTCACCTGAGTATGTATGTACGTAATGTGTGGATCTACGTCATCCCTCTGCCTGTGTTTCCGTATTACTCAACCCCTGCTGTTCTGTGTTGTGTGTGCGCTGAATGGCCCATTATTGTACACGTCTCTCTCTCTCTCTCTCCCTCTCTCTATCTCGCTCCATGTCATACGTGTACAGAATGGACCATTTAGAGTGCGGTCTCTCTCTCTCTCTCTCTCTCTCTCTCTCTCTCTTCAAAGCCCCCTGTTCTCTCTTCCCTTGTATGGTGACGTTGTGCCCCTCCGGCATAAAACATAATTGGGTTTCCTCGAACACAAAGGTGTTCAGCAAAATTGACCGAAACCAAAACGATTGTGACTTGCCATATTACTACCTCTCCTTTCTGCAAAACGATAGAACCCGAGTTGGTAATGAAAGAAAGGACAGGTCAGACGACTGATGTCCCCTAATCTGGCCTTTTTATAGGGGGACTATAACGTCAATGGTCTTCTGTTTTTCAGTTCATTAGAAATGCGATCCCCAATGCCCAGATTGTCCCACCCCTCTGCACTTAAGTGCGGATGTACAGAGTGCCCCACTTCTCCCGATCGACCCCAGCTCCCTGTCCAAAGCGTCCCCGTTACCCCCTATCAAACCCAGCTTCATGTCAGCTACCCCCGAAGCGAAATTGATGACCTTGATTAACGGCCACTCCCCAAGAAAAGCATGTTTTACATCTGCCCCCTCCCCCTTCTTCATGACGATAACAAGAGTTAGCCGACTCCGGAGGGAAATGTAAGATTGTCGATACTTGGGTTAAAGGGAAGGACGAGTCTCTACATAAGGACTCGATTTTGAGTTTTGATGTAATGCACTGTGTATAAAGGACAAATTTGTCTCCACATACTCACGAATGAACGCCAAACAGGTTTTATGAATTCAATGGTAATGCCCTCCTACATACTCCATAAATGATGACTTCTGACTGTGATCGATGAACTTATCTCCCACCTACTTAGGATTGAGGACGGAATTGAGATGTATAAATGTCTTCTCCTGCCAGTTGTTCTAAAACTTGTTTTTACCCATTCAAAGATACAATCACCGGAGGAGAGGAGCTGGACGTGACGCACAGCCTGGCCACAGATCATGAAGCACGTGTGACCGTGACAAAAGGTGGAGCCACCGAGCAACGAGACGCGGGACGAGGCACCACTCTCAAACTCGGCAGATTAAGGAATAAAGGGCTGCCTTGAAGCCCTCGATTTGCTGCCCCACTCGTGCCTGAAGTCCCCGTCCTTTTTGAGCCCGACCGATGGGCCTGCCTGCTCGATTATCCTTTGCTCCTTTTGGTCCCTTGATGTGCTCAAAGATCTGATCCCACTCCGCCCTCTCTTCCCTTGATTATTCAACAACATCACCTTTTTCGCATAAACTTTTGACTATGGACTAAGGTTTTGCCACGGAAGAAGAAAGACACGCAGGTGCCTAGCTTGAGGCACTCCTAAGAAAATATGTTAGGAAACAGGACTGTGATCTAACAGCAGAGGACTGATCGCACCCTGCAACGTGTAAGGATGAATCCGAGCTGGACCTATAGCTCCACCGCCGGTGCTCAGCAGCGCCAACAAAGGAAGACGGACTCTGTTAAAAGACATTGCGACAAAGACCCTCCCCCCTTTCCAGAACTTTCTATTCACCCCTTGACTGATTGCTTGTATCGAATTGAATCCCTCCCTCAACCATTTTGTATTGCCTTTTAAAATGTTTCATCGATCACTCATGCATTTAGTTTTCCAAAAGTCTATTATAGCACTGACAAGACCCGAAAGTATCAGAGCTCTTTTTACTGTATGTTGATGTCATTGAAAAGAAAGTCAGAACCTGAGTCTATAATATGTCGGAACGTTTTTTCCTGATTGCCCTCAACTAAAAGTGTTATGTCGATCTCTAGACTTGTATGAATAACCCAACAAATGTAAATTCATACGTACCACGTTTCGCCAATCATAGCGACTACATATGGTTATATGGGTGATGCACCGTTACATCGCAACTTTTACAACGGGAGGCTTTTACAACGGAACTTTTACAACGCAGGATCCATTACATCGGATGTCATTACAACGCATGGCCTTACATAGCAGATGCTATAACAACGCATGGCATTACATCGTAAGTATAGGTAAGTATTTAATTTTTTTAAATTTTATTAATATTAATTATAATTAAATATATTTATTTATGTTTTTTAATATTATTAATTTATTATTTATTATATTAATTAAAGTAATTTTTAAAATAAGTACAGGTGTACAGGGGTGTTTTTAGGTTTCAGGGTAGGGTTTGGGTTTTGGGGTACAGGGGTGTTTTTAGGTTTCAGGGTAGGGTTTGGGTTTTGGGATACAGGGGTGGTTTTAGGTTTCAGGGTAGGGTTTGGGTTTTGGGGTACAGGAGTGTTTTTAGGTTTCAGGGCAGGTTTTGGGGTACAGGGGTGTTTTTAGGTTTCAGGGTAGGGTTTGGGTTTTGGGGTACAGGGGTGTTTTTAGGTTTCAGGGTAGGGTTTGGGTTTTGGGGTACAGGGGTGTTTTTAGGTTTCAGGGTAGGGTTTGGGTTTTGGGGTACAAGGGTGTTTTTAGGTTTCAGGGTAGGGTTTGGGTTTTGGGGTACAGGGGTGTTTTTAGGTTTCAGGGTAGGGTTTGGGTTTTGGGGTACAGGGGTGTTTTTAGGTTTCAGGGCAGGGTTTGGGTTTTGGGGTACAGGGGTGTTTTTAAGTTTCAGGGTAGGGTTTGGGTTTTGGGGTACAGGGGTGTTTTTAGGTTTCAGGGTAGGGTTTGGGTTTTGGGGTACAGGGGTGTTTTTAGGTTTCAGGGTAGGGTTTGGGTTTTGGGGTACAGGGGTGTTTTAGGGTTCAGGGTTGGGTTTGTGCTTAGGGCTAATTAAATTATATTTACCATTTATAAATTAATTAAAATATATTTATTAAATTAAATTAATTATATTATATTACATTTTTAATTAAATTAAATAAAATATTTTAATTAATTTATTTTAATTATAAAAAATATTTAAATTAAATTAATTTCATTATATTAATTAATTACAATTAATTACAATTTTTATTAAAATTAAATTAAATAAATAGATTTAAATTTATTAAATTAAATTAATTACCATTTTAAAATGTATTTTAATTAAATTAATTAAATTAAATTAATTAAATTAACTTAATTAAATTTTTTTTTAAAAGATATACTTACCTATACTTACGATGTAATGCCATGCGTTGTAATAGCATCTGCTATGTAATGCCATGCGTTGTAATGGCATCCGATGTAATGGATCCTGCGTTGTAAAAATTCCGATGTAACGGAATGCGTTGTAAAAACCCGCGTTGTAGTGACACCAATCCGGTTATATGCAATCTGCTAGCATTGACAAACGCTATTCAGTTGGGGTAAACACAAATGTACTAGCGTATGTTAAAAAGCGGCGACTGTTGAAATTGGCAATGTATATACACATAAGCGGCGTTCATTTGTGTTCACTGTACCTCTTGTCGTAAGCAGAATGGATATTGCAAAACACTGACTGTGTTATCCCGCCAGCATAGACCCATGCACACATATATACAACAGCCATTTTAGGTGCCATGGTCTCCCTGTTCGCGATCAATCATCAGCGCCCTTCCCTGACCCTGCAAGCATCCCCCATGCACCCCGACCGCCCTCACTCTCACATGCACAAGTCATGAACCCTTCTCCTTCTGCATGACTCTGTCACTGGGAATCACACCCCGCGCCTGACCAACACCTCCTTTCCTTCCATGAATACCCCTCTTTTGATAAACCCTTCCTCTACGCTCGATTGTCCACACCGATCCTTCCTTTCACGAAAATCTCTCCTTTGATGACCCCTTCCTATGAGCCCGATTGTTTGCACGAACCGCTGGTCATCCCTTAGCCTGAGGATACAGTTTATTGCCCACTACTGTATGCACTCGCCTCTCTTGAAAGGAGCCACTATTGATCATGACCTCCCCACCCCCTGAGATTCGATCAGGCGCACACATTCTAAAGGAATCAGCAGAACACTCAGCTGCGTGACAGCCCCCTCCTATTGTATGGAGGATAAGGGCCCCTACTGTAGCCACGTGTTGGAATATCTTCATACTCCACAATGTCTTGATTGTAATGAAGGATGTCTGTGTGCCATAAACCTGTGTATAAAAGACGAAGCCTAAGAGAAACTTGTTAGAGCACCTCCTGAAGACACTATGCGAGTGTCCGAAATGACAGGCTCTCCTCATGAGCAATAAAACTCTATTCTTGTATTCCTGCTTCCAGCGCCCGTCTCTTTATTTGGTAATTGTTCAAGATGGGAACTAAGAGGCGTCCTGCGCCAGCAGCCTGGGCATCAGGTGTGTTATGGGCTGACTTTTCCACAAGGTAATAAACTATTACTTCTCTCGTAGGGGATTTCCATTTACAGTCATAAGCGTTGAGTAGAGTAGCAAACCAATCCCCATATAGCACAGTGGAGGAGACAGAGGACAAACTGGTAAGTTCAAGCAAATAGATTTCTGAGGGAAGCCTGCCCTACATCTGCTCTAAGCATCAAAATCCAGGAAGTAGTGCTTGGTGAATGTATGCTCTGATTTCCAGCTAGCTGCTTCATAGATTTCTGGAATAGGGATATTGCGAAGTAAAGCAGCAGTGGAATGTGCTTTAGGTTTAGCTGAGAGAGTTCTTGTTAGCCTTTCGATAGCACAATAAATTGCAAGACACTATCCATTGTGAAATGGATCGCTTAGAGGTGGCTAAGCCTGTACAGACAGGACTGCCGTTGATAAATAATTAGTCAGAGTTGGGGATGTCTCGTGTTTTGTCTATATAGAATTTTAGAACTCTTCTAACATCCAGGAAATGGGGAGTTCTTTCTGCTGGAGTAGAGGGATTCTGAAAGAATGTTGGAAATGGACTTGTCTGGTTGATATGGAAATCCGAAATAACCTTAGGAAGAAACTGGGGTGGGGAGTTCTCATAACCACTTTAATAGAATGAAATACAGCGTATGGTTCATGAGAGCAGAGTAGTTGGATCTCACCAACCCTGCAGGCAGATGCTATTGCCACAAGGAAAGAGGTTTTCCAGAACAAGTGTTGGAGAGATACCTTGTGTATGGGCTCAAAGGGATCATGCATAAGGCGTGAAAGGACTACATTAAGCTCCCAAGGAGAGGAAGGGCGCATGATGGGAGGAAAACCTTCTTTAAACACTCTAGGAAATCCCTGATGACTGGGATTCTGAAAAAAGAGGTTTGTGAGGGATATTTTCCCTAGACAGTAAGAGTTGCCAGGTGAACCTTTAAAGAAGAGAATTGCAAGTCAGATTTTGCCAAATGAAGTATGGAAGAATAACATTTTCCTGGAAAGTGGTAGGGTCCTTGTTCTTAGATGAACACCATATTCAAAATCTCTTTCATTTAAAGGCATATGCGGAACGCGTGGAAGGCCACTTAGTTTATTTAAGGATCTCCATACAGTCTTGCAGCAGATTGTAATGTCCGTACTGCACTAGCTCAGGAGCCTTGCTGCCAAATTCAAAGAGGACATATTGGGGTGTACCATCTGGCCTCCGAATTTCATCAGTAGGTCTGGTCTGCAAAGCAATTTTAGATGTGGACAGGCAGACCGGTGAAAGAGGTCCGTGAACCACGATTAACATGGCCACTCCGGAGCTATGAGGATGATCTTGGTTGTGAATTGGGACAACTTGAAGAGAACCGTCGAGATCACAGGAATCAGTGTAAAAGCGTAGAGAAATTTGCCAGAAGAGTTGATCCAAAGGGCATTCCCCGGAATCCTTGGCTGGAAGTACCTGGATGAGAAGCTTAGGCATTTTCTGTTTTCTGCTGTGTCGAACAAGTCGATGGCTGGAGTTCCCCACCTTTGGAAGAGTCCACCTGAGCATTTTAGACACCTGGAAGGTGCGTTGCCATGATCGTGAGGTCTCTGGCCAGAAGCCATTTGCAGATTGTCTGGGCCTCGTGTGACAAGAGCCTGGATCTAGTCCCTCCCTGCTTGTTGAAATAGTACATAGTTGTCGTATTGTCCATCCGAACAAGCAGGGAGTGGGATCTGAATGACGCATAAAACGCCTTCAGCGCCAGGTGGACTTCTCCAGGAAATTGATGTGGTATATCGATTCTCTCTGCAACTACTTGCCCTGGATCTGGAAGTGATCCATGTGTGCTAACCATCCCAGTAGTGAGGCATCCATGACTATGGTATGAGGCAGAATCTCCTGATGAAATAGGGTACCTTGAAGGAGTTTGATTGGAGAACACCACCATTTCAGGGACAGCTTCGCATGAAGAGATAGTTGTATCTTGTCTTCCCATTTGCCTGTCAGTTGGTCTCACTGGTCCTCAAGACATTCCTGTAGAGGTTACATGCGGTGACAGGCATTCGATGTGACAAAGATGCAGGAGGCCATCGAGCCTAGGAGGGAGGATACTGTTCTCACCATTGGATGAGAAGCTATCATGAGAGTCTGACACTTTTGAAGGACTGATAAGAAGCTCTCCTCTGAAGGACACACTTTTGCCCATTGTGTGTCAATGGAGGCTCCTGGATAGTGTAAGGCTTTACCTGGGACAGAGGTGGACTTGTGGTATACCTGAAGGCCTAACCTGTGTAGAAGATCGCTAATCCAATTATAATAAATCTGAGCTTCCTGACACATGGACGGCTTGATTAGCCATTCATCCAGGTATGGGTAGACAAATATGTTGTGTCTCCTGAGATAGTCAACCACTAGTGCCAGGCACTTGGAGAATGTCCTGGGTGCTGACTTCAGGCCAAATGGAAGTACTTGGTAGTGATAATGGTCCTGTCCCGCTACGAACCTCAAAAACTGGCCATTGGTATATGAAAGTATGCGTCTTGAAGTTTGAAGATGGAACACAGCCAATCCCCCTGGTGTAATTGGGGATACATTTGATGAAATGCCAGCATAGAGAACTTTATTCACCGAATCCACTTAGCTGCTTTTAGGTCGAGAATGGGTCTGATTTCGTTTTTGTCTTTCTTCTTGACAAGAAAGAACCTGGAATAAATGCCTGTTCCTCCTTGTTGGTGAGGAACAGGTTCCACTGCTAGCTTTTGTAAGAAGATGTTGACCTTTGCTCGTAACAGTGAGAGCTCAAAACTGGATGGTTTCAATGGTATGGACGGTGGAGGACTGGTGAACCTCAGACAATATCCATTGCAAACAATATTCAGTACCCAGGCGTATTGCATTATGTTTTGCCACTCTGCCAGATACCTCCCCCTACCGGAGTGGGTAACAGAAGAAGGGGAAGTAATGATTCAGGGTTTTGACCAGGATGGTTGGTTGCCCCCTTGAGCAGGCTGCTGAGTAGATAGATCTCCCTCTAGACTGCTTTCAATGATATGATTGGTAGGGACGTTAGTGCTTTTGTTGCGCACCGCTTAGCTGGCGGCCCTGATACCAATGAAGGGCTTGAACAGTCTGGGAGTATGAGCGGCGTTGATAGGGGCGGAAAGATTACCTCTGTTCCCAGGGTCTCTCTTCACCGACTGCTTTTAGAGTATTAATTTCGGACCGCATCCATGCCATCTCATCGTTGGTATGGCTTCCAAATAGAGTGGTACCACAGAATGGCAAGTATAAAATGGGGAACAGCCTTTACTATGAAGTTTTTTCCTTCGGATTACGTTTACCACACATTTTTTTACTTCGAAAATACTGTTACCACACAAGGCTTTACCATGCATTTGACCAGTCGGCGGCAGTGTTTCTCTATGTAACGAGATGTACTTTATTAACAAATTTGCACCACAAGTGTCGATTAGAGGATTAATTACAACAATTAAAGGCAATATAATTTTAGGAGGAGGTGCAGGTTCTTTAGGAGCTATGTTATTAATTAAAGTTAATAGATAATATGTTAAATCAAGTTAATACCCAGTAAATTTATTTTAAAAAACCCAGTATTAATTTGATACAAAATTAATAATGCCTGAAGAAAAAAAACTGAAAAGGATGTATAAGAGCAATGGTTGGTTAAGTGTGTTAATACTCGGGATGTTTTAAAAATATCCGAGTAATAATTTAATGCCAAATTATACTACAGATATTAAACAATACCTGAGTATTACTTTGGCATCAAACAAATAGTTATGAATGATGCCTAAAAACAAAAAAGAGGACCGGATGCGGAGGGTGGGTGGACAATTTCTTTAAAATACTTAGGACAGAAGGTAGCACTGTATATCTATGACTATAACACTGGTCCACCTCAGGACGTCCGTTCACCTCAGTGTGTTTTTACGGAACGCACACAAAATGGTGGAGAGCCAACTCTATAGGTGTAATCATGGAATAACAAATATTACACGTAAAATATGTCCTGAAAATGTTTCATTTACAGCTTTAAAATCATGAATGAACCTTTAATATAAATTGTCTTTTTTACCTTTCAAAATAACACATGTACCTCTCACAAATCGAAGTCCACTATCTTGAAGGTAGAATTTTTAAAACCACTAAACTATTACGTTTAAAACACACTTTTCACATCTACTTACCGTGTTTTCACGTTTGCCCCCACAAGAGAAGGACACTAGCAAATTACATATATAATGAAAAAGAAAAAAAAAGAAATATATTAGTATGCGTGCTGAATGTGCGCATGTTAGTTGTTTGCGTGGTGGGGGACGTTTTCATTATACTCAATACAAATGTGAACTAATGGTATGCGAGGTAATATTAGTGCTGTAAAACCATGCATGGTTAAACAACATGGTGCAATGAAATGCAACCATTTGAAATTATTTGCTGCGATTCTGGCTTGAGGGATCGAAGGTGAAGTCAAGAGCGCCTACGAAAAGTAACGCCGTGGCAGTAGTCATGAGCTGCTAAAAGAGAAAAGTCTGCTGCAGCAGTAATAACCTGATTTGAGACCAGCAATCCTTCATTCAGGATTTCCACAAAGTTTTCCCTCTTATCCCTAGGGAGATGTTCCGCAAACTGGTTCATAGATTCCCACAGTGCCCTGTCGTATCTTCCTAGAACAGCAGTGGCACTGGCTGTTTTAATGGTGGTTGCTGCCGTACTACACATTTTTCGAACCACAGTGTCTAACTTCCGACTTTACATTTCAGGAAGTACTGTAGAAGTGGGAGTAGTGGCATATTGCTTCTTTGTCGCAAGAAGGGAACCACCCCCATTCCCGGGAGACCCATAGTGTTAGGTATCGGGTCCCTTTTGAAACCCCTTTTCAAATTTTGTGATGTATTCCTCCAACCTTTGGTACAAAAAACCCCGGCATATGGGAAAGATACCACTGAAGTTCTGCGCATCATTAATGGCTGGGATGACACCACTGAACTTGACCTTCTGTTGACCCTAGATGTAGAACAGCTCTACACTAACATCCCCCAAGGGGAAACACTCACAGCTATTGAAACTGCCCTAGGAAATAGTGAATGGACACCCCCCACGCCCATCTCATTTGTCATGCAATGTGCTACTCTTGCACTAACCGAAATGTTTTGGGAATTTGACAACCACCTCTTCCATCAGTCTCAGTGTACTTCTATGGGGAGTACATTTGCACCCAGGGTGGCATGCCTTTCCATGGCTACCTTCGAACAGGAGGTGATACTACATGCCAGCAACCCCTATAGCAACAACCTGAGACTATGGAAGAGGTACATTGACGATATTCTCGTCTTTTGGAGAGGTGACTTGCCTACCTGTATCCAATTCTGTGAATGGATCAATACCAAAAACAACTATCTTAAGTTCACCCACACCATTTCTAATTCACAAAGTCCTTTTTTTGGTTCTGACCATCAGACTCCACAATGGTAGACTAGACACTACACTTAACAAGAAACCTACTGATACTGTTATTATACAGTAGTTATCACCCCAAAACTCTGAGGGAAAACCTTCCGTTCAGCCAGTTGCTTATCCTGAGAAGAAATTGTACCTCAGTGCAGGGTTACAAAAAAGAAGCTAACTTGCTAGCCACGAACCTAGTGAGGAGACAATACCCCAAAAAGACCGTCACAAACTGCATGAAGTGCGCTCGCAACAACAACCGCGATGGGCTTCCAGAAATTAAAGAGAAGGTCCCTGACAACACCATCACTTGCGTGACCACTTTCTCACCCAGGTCCCAATTGATCAAGACTTTTTTTCAAATATGTTAATCTAATTTTGGGCTTTTAAATAACTCACTTTTTCTTGCACTTTACGTTGGGTTACATCTTTTGATATGGAATCTTAGAAAGCTTGCTCTTTCTAATTGGCTCCTTTTTAACAACACTCGTTGTGGCATTAGGGCTCACATCTCACTTATTTGTCCTTTACTTTACTTTTTTGTTTTTTGGATTATTAATTGCTCTTCTTTTGAATTAACAGCCTTGAGAAAGCCCTGGCTCTACTCGCCAAACATGGCGAAACACGTGTCGGCCATTCTGTCCTTTGCTGTATGAATCAACTGCATAATGGATGAATGACAAAAAAGCACAAAAGGATAAAAGTTTGAGAAAATACAAATAAAAAGTAATTTGTTCATATATATACAAGTTTGTGTTGTTGTAGCATCTAGTTATAGGCGAAGGTGATGTGCCACCTAACAAGTTCTCCAACATTGTTAGAGCCAAATGAGAATAGTAGCGGTAGACGTATTACCTCTCATGGTCAAGGTTTACACAGGCAATTACTCTAAGGTATTCCTTGTACGTTTTTTTTTACTTAAAGAGGACACTGCTCTTAACCGTAGCGGTATCTCTGAAATAGATCTTTCTGGCATGACGGTTTGCTTTTCAGTAACTAACTCGAAATTCAGCTGTGCAAATAAATATCATTGCCTGTGTAAACCTTGACCATGAGAGGTAAGAAAACAAGTTACTTACCTGTAACTTCAGTTATCCAGTATTGGTATCTTTCATAGATTCACATGCCTGAATCATTCCCCGTCGTCGAGGCGGGAGTCCCACGGTAAATAAAAAAGCAGTGCCAAAAGCACTTTGCAGTAGTAGGCCCTAGAAAAAAGGCCTGAGGCCTATATTATAGTAGCCTATCTACCTCCTTATGCTAAAAGACCCAAAGTCTTTGCTCCAACCAATCAGCTCACAGCACCCTCTAGAACCTTCCCTGCAGAGCCAGCTCTCCTCAGATTTTCGTAGCACAAGTGGGAACAAGTATCCCAAACTTAGAGAACTGACTCTCCGGGGAGGAGGGTGGGTTGCATGTGAATCTATGAAAGATACCAATACTGGATAACTGAAGTTACAGGTAAGTAACTTGTTTTCTTATCCAGTATTGGGGTATCTTTCATAGATTCACATGCCTGAATCAGAATAGCAAGCAGTAAGCCAGGCAAAGTCGGTTGCGGATGGTGGGAGACTTATTGCAGTGCACCCCCATTAGTGTATCGTCAACAACCAACAAACGCTTAGAGATTGAACCATTACTACATCACGTTCAAGTTCAACATTGACATTACGCATTTTCTTTCTGGAAAGAAATCTTAGGCATCATACAACAAAAACACAACATGTTAAATGCTTTCATATATATATCAATACAATCTAATAAAAGCATATACTTTAAATGAAATAAGTGAACATCAGTACCTGAACATTCTCCTTATGGAAACAGGTGACGTAAAACAGCTTGACCTACTGCCGCATCATCCTGACTTGCTGATTGTAGGCAGTAGTGTCTTGTAAACGTGTGGACATTCTTCCATGTCGCAGCACGGCAAATGTTCTCAAGCGTCACTCCTGCAAATAAAGCCGCAGACGCTGCTACAGCTCTTGTGGAGTGAGATCGAACAGACCTTGTCAATGGTCGATTAGCCTTGACGTGGCAGAATTGAATCGCGGATGCGATCCATCTTGAAATTGTGGCTTTAGTGACCGCATTCCCCAAAGTATTTTGACCATAAGCCACAAACAATTGATCTGATCTTCTCAAAGTTTTGGTTCTCTGAAGATAGAATTTTAAGCATCTCTTGATGTCTAAAGAATGCAATGTCTTTTCAGCCTGGGTTGACGGGTTTGGAAAGAAAACTTTCAGCTTGACAGGTTCATTTAAATGAAACTGGGAAGGCACTTTCGGTATGAATGTTGGATTTGTTCGTAAAGTGACATAGTCCTGGGAGAAATGCAAAAAGGGCTCCTTTATAGTGAAAGCTTGAATTTCTCCCACTCTTCTTGCGGAAGTTAGCGCCAATAATAAAGCAACCTTCCATGTTAAGAACTTTAGGTCGGCTCTATGGATAGGCTCGAACGGATGTTTCATCAGTTGTGATAGAACCGTGTTGAGCTCCCATTCCGGTGGTGAGGGCTTGACTGGTGGATAAGCCCGGAACAGACCTCTCATAAATTGCTTGATTAGCGATGAAGAGCAGAGTGACTGAGCATTGGTCCTCTTTCTGTACCTGGATAAAGCCGCTAAGTGGACCTTTATTGATGAAAAAGAAAGGCCAGATTGCGCTAAGTGTAACAAATAGGGCAATATCTTTTCTGCCGATGCCTCTATAGGGTGCAAAGCACTAGAGATGCACCATGCGCAAAAACGCTTCCACTTGAGACGATAAGTCTTTAATGTACTCTGGGCTCTTGCCTTCTCTAGAATGTCCCGGCATTCCTGAGGAATTTGAAGATGCTCAAATTCTAAGAAGTTAGGAGCCATGCGTGCAATTTCAGTGATTGAGGATCTGGGTGAAGTACCTGACCCTCGTTGCGTGATAGTAGCTTCGGAACTACCCGCAGCTTGATCGGTGGCTCCTGAGAAAGTAGCATGAGTTCCTGAAACCAATACTGGCGAGGCCACTTGGGAGCAATGAGGAGAAGGCGACAACTCTCCACTTTCATTTTGCGCACCACTCGTGGAATCAGAGGGATCGGAGGGAAAGCGTATGCATATGTCCCTGACCATCGCATCGAAAGGGCATTCCCCCTTGACCCCTGTTGAGGATACCTGCTGGCGTAGAACCGGCATTTCTTGTTCTGTTGGGTCGCAAATAGGTCCAACCTGGGTTTGCCCCATCTCTGAAACACATAGTTCAACTGGCCGTTGTCCAGTTCCCACTCGTGGCACTCTGACAAAGTTCTGCTCAGTTTGTCTGCCAAGGTGTTGTAGAGGCCTCTGACATGCTCCACTTTGAGGGTTATGTTGTGAACTGTTAACCACCTCCAAAGCTCTTGGGCTTGTTTGGATAGTGTTGCCGATCTCGTTCCTCCCTGCTTGTTGATATAAAACATGCTTGTGGTGTTGTCCGTTCTGACTAAGACCGAGGATCCCACTATCCTGGGGAGGAACGCTTGAAGAGACAGACAAATGGCTTTCAGCTCTAGGCTGTTGATGTGGCATCTCTTGTCTTGCTGAGACCATCGTCCCTGCACTTGCAGTTCCTGGAGGTGACCACCCCAACCCTCCATGGACGCATCCGTTGTAAGAATAAAATCCGGAGGATTCTGCAAGAATGGAAGCCCCTGCTCCAGATTGCTGATCTGAGACCACCATTGGAGTGCGTGTACCATCCTGTTGGTGACTGTGATGGTGTCCTCGAATGAACCTGTCGCTTGATGCCATTGACAGTTTAGCTCCTCTTGCAGCGGTCGCATCTTTAGACGCACCAATGGAATGAGGTTGATGGCTGAAGAACACATCCCCAGAAGTGATGCATATAGGCGAACTGAAAGTGACTTTCTTCTTGCCAGCTTTCTGGCTAACACCTGCAGACGGAGTTGTCTCTCTCGAGACAAGGATGCCTTGCATTCCACCGTGTCTAGGCAAGCTCCTAGGAACAACAGGCTTTGTTCCGGATGCATCTGAGACTTGGTTTTGTTGATTGTGAGGCCTAGCGATGCGAAGAGATTGCAGCATGCCGTAATGTCGGCTCTCACTTTGGCTTCTGATGGACCTTTGACTAGCCAGTCGTCCAAATACGGGAAGACCTGCACTTTTGCTGCCCGAAGAGCTGCTGCCACCGGGGCCAGGCACTTCGTGAAAATCCTTGGGGCCGACTTGAGGCCGAATGGGAGAACTTTGAATTGATAATGGGCGCCTGCCACAGTGAAACGGAGGTACTTCCGATGGTTTGGGTGGATTGGGATGTGGAAGTATGCGTCTTCCATGTCCAAGGAGGCCATGTAATCTCCCTCGTTGAGGCAACTGAGAATGTCCGAGAGGGTGACCATTCGAAATCCCTGCTTCTTGAGATATTTGTTCAGATTTCGCAGGTCTAGGATCGGTCGCCATTCCCCGGTTTTCTTTTTTATAAGGAAAAACCGGGAATAGAAACCCGTCCCTCTCTGATGGATTGGAACCTTTTCTACTGCGTTCTTGAGTAGCATAGCTTGAACCTCCTTGAACAATAAGTGAAGACGAGGGGGAGGGGGGCCCCTGGGCGGAGTTGGTGGAGGTTTGGTGATGAACTCTAGGGTGTGACCATGTTGGATCAAGTCTAACACCCACCGATCCGATGTTATATTCTGCCATTGTTGTTGAAAAGCAGATATTTTCGCGCCCACGGGAAGGTAAGGGGTTGGAGGCGGCGCCCAATCGCTCTCACTGTTTCTTGTGACTGTCTCGTCCTTGGTTGTTTGCGCGCCTTCTTCCTCCTTGACGAGAGAAACCAGCCGATCCAGATTGTCTGTAAGAAGACTGGTAGTTTTGACGGTATTGTGGTTGATACTGTCTGCCTTGTTGGTAATAACTTCCCCTGGAAGAATAACCTCGTCCTCTAGCTCCTCTGAACGAACCTCTTTTATATTGTAAGGATCCTAGCGACTTTGCGGTATCCGTGTCAGTTTTAATCGTCTGGAGAGCCTCATCGACATGTTTACCAAAGAGAGACTTTCCGTCATAAGCCATGTCCAGAATTTTCAACTGAACCTCCGGACGAAACGTAGTGGCTTTTAACCACCCTTGACGTCTCAGGACGGCTGCTCCAGCCAACTGCCTGAAGTTCGTATTCGCCATATCTAGAGCGCAGTCGATGGATTCTTCCGCTGCCCGCTCTCCTTCCATTAAAACTTTTCTGGCTTCTTGCCTTGAGTCCTCTGGCAATAGCTCTATGAACCTAGCCATCTCCGACCACATTTGGCGATCGTAGCGTCCAATAATCGCCATTGAATTTGCTATCCTGATGGATGCTGCCGCCATAGTGGAGAACTTCTTCCCAATAAGGTCTAATCTTCGTCCCTCTTTATCTGGTGGAGTAGAAATAGGGGTAGCTGGGTTCTTTGACCTTTGCTGCGCCGCTTGAGAGATTACTGAATCCGGGCGTGGATGACCAATAAGACACGCCGGACTAGAAAGCGGGGCACGATATTTCTTTTCTATTCTGGGTAACACAGCAGGCACAGATGCGGGGTTTTCCATTATCTTTATGCCTTCCTTCCAAATAAACTCAACTATGGGAATGGCTCTAGATATCTTCCTTGTTTCCTCTTTAAAGTCATGGAGAAAACACTCCGTTTGCTCCACTGTAACAGGGAGCTTAAACCTGGTTGATGCCCTTTGCATCAGGTTGTGAAAACCACCTACATCATCAGGCGGTGAATCTGAAGGTTGTGGAGTCGGAGGGGACGGCATGGGAATAACATATTCATCCCATGGGTCCGATGAAGGAATGTTAGGCAACTCTCCATCTTCTACCTCCTCCTCTGATGATGAATCCGGAGTTTGTGGAGGCAAGACCGGTTGTGGAGTGTCCACAATTGGAGAAGCCGGTGGCTGTTGCCGAGGAGGAGCTACCGTGTCAGATTGAGGTACTTGCGGAGGAAAACGCTGTTTGTAATCCGCCAGCATAGCCTGTAAATCCTGTATCAAATTAGGCGGCAACTGAGTGACTTCCGGGACTCTAGGCCTTCTCTGATGATCCAATGAGTGAGGCACTATGATATCCTCTTGGTAATAGTGCTCAGCGTATGAATCCTCCTCATCATCATCTTGGCACTTGATGACAAGCTCGGATGGATGACGTGCCACACCAAAAGCACCCTCATCATCATCATCCTCATAGTCATCTTCTTCATCGTCCACATATGTTTCCAGAAGATGAGAAGGCAGAAGTGGAGATATGTATGAACCTTGTTGCCTCTTAAAAGACACCAGTTGAAAGTTTTTTGTCGCCATTGGCGTACAAAAGGCCTGATTCCCAGTGGCAGGTCTTAATAAAGCTGGTTCCATCGACCTTGATGACCCCGGAGACCAAGGCGCATCCATTTGTTGAAAAGATGTCGTCGTCGACGGATTTATCGTCGACGAGATCGACGACGAGGGCATCGTCGACGATAGGCTTGCCGTCGACGGGACTGTCGTCGACGGGCTGGACGTCGACGGGACAATCGTCGATGGACTCGTCGTCGATGGAGCCACCATCGACGGGACGGTCGTCGACGAGGCAACCAATGACGGGCTCGTCGTCGACGGGATAGACGTTGATGCTTTCTTCGTCGACGAGGCAGTCGTCGACGGCGGCGTCGCCGACTTCGTCGACGGGCTCTTCTTAGATGACGAGTTTTTTGATGATGACGGCGTCTTCGTCGACGAGTCGTCTACGAGAGTTCTTTTTGTCACGATACTGATTTTAGTAGACACAATAGGTGTAGTGATAGACGTAGTGGATATCATATCCATAGAAGAAGAGGTTGAAGTGGAGACAGTGGTAACTGGAGAGGAGACAGTAGAAGTCTTACTCACTGTTTTCTTTGCCGGATCGTTGGTGGCTGAGGCTCCAGAGACAGAATGTTTGGATCTCTGTGAAGAGCCTGAAGTAGAGTGGGAGGCCTTAACATGCTTTCTCCCCTCACTTATCTTATCCTCTTGAGACCTCGCCCTCTTGCTAGAGGTAGAGGCTCTGTCATCATCATCCTTGGAAGAGGATTTAAGCCACAAAAGGACTCTGGCTTCCCTATCCCTTAAGGTCTTGGCAGGGAAGGTAACACAGATCTTACAAGTCTTTGCCTCATGCTTGGGATATAGGCAATAAATGCAGTCCTTGTGTAAGTCATCCACATGGACCCTCTTCTTCTCACATGTTCTACAGGGTCTGAACAAGGCCTTCTTGTCAGACATCTTGAAGCTCTGAAGAAAAAACTGAGTCAAGACTCAGGGAGACTCCCTTCCACACGACGTGCGGTGAAAATCTGAGGAGAGCTGGCTCTGCAGGGAAGGTTCTAGAGGGTGCTGTGAGCTGATTGGTTGGAGCAAAGACTTTGGGTCTTTTAGCATAAGGAGGTAGATAGGCTACTATAATATAGGCCTCAGGCCTTTTTTCTAGGGCCTACTACTGCAAAGTGCTTTTGGCACTGCTTTTTTATTTACCGTGGGACTCCCGCCTCGACGACGGGGAATGATTCAGGCATGTGAATCTATGAAAGATACCCCAATACTGGATAATACGTCTACCGCTACTATTCTCATAGATATAAAGCATTGTTTCCTTTTCGTGTCTTTAATATGTGTTTATACAGTTCAGATAAGCAGTTAGATATCGGGTTTCAAGCTACGGCTTTAAAACTAGTGATTATAAGGAGGAGTTATACACATAGGGTGTCATAAGGAAAGTACGACATAGTAGAAACTTATAAATGGAATGGAACGTCTTTCTATGATTTGACCTACCATGTTTGCTGAGTATATTTAAACAAGCTAACTGGGTAATATCTTTGTTTAGTAGGATAGAGGCCACATTACTCTGTTAAATAGCACTCTCAATTTGTGCAAGAGATTGAATTTGTATCTTTTAAACGTTATATGCTATATGTCCACTATATAGAAATAGAAGATGACTCTTTTTTCTTGATGCAACAAAATAGTGATGTTTTACTAAATTGTATTCAAGTTGGCTGGCAATGTATGTATTGACCATTTCTGATAGGACTACGGATGATCCATGCTACATCATGTGACTTTGTTTGTATACAATGCTTTGCTGTCTGACAAAAAGAAAAGACTACAAAATAGGTAACCCCTGGATCTACTCTGTCCCGAATACAAATAAACCTTTGCATGCTGACACATTCTTCATATCTGAGAATGCACCCAAAACCTTTGAGTCACCTTGCAACTACTCCCAAATTAACAGCACTTTTATGTTTGCAAGCATTCGATTTTCCTTCCGGTTGAGTTTCTGCAGGCACTGCATGAATTATACTCATATCCTTTTCTGCAGTTCCTGTCTAAAAGTTTTCAAAAAGACTTTTTTAAAATAAGAATCGAATTTTGGGCTTTTAAATAACTCACTTTTTCTTGCACTTTACGTTGGGTTACATCTTTTGATATGGAATCTTAGAAAGCTTGCTCTTTCTAATTGGCTCCTTTTTTTTTTTTTAAGAACCTTTATTGGTATGAGACGGAGATACAAACATGGGCCTACAACCAGTCCGGCCGGCCGCTATTCAAATCGATTTAAAAAATGTATTGTATTAGAATAACATATAGCAGTCCGGAGGTCAAGAGCTGAGAAGCATCCAGGATATACCATACAGTTAAAGTACCATGCAATAATAAGGATCGGAGACGGTTCATTTTATAATAACGGAAAATAAAATGAGAATCAATGTCGCATAATCACACACACCCCTAATACAGCTAACTAAAGCAAGGATTTTACGCCAGTGATGTACACAGATGAAAAGGATGGGGGAGGGGGTATATGAATCAGGATAAATGCAATAGACACCAAGCAAGCATGGCGTACTAGCCCCACCCCTCAAGGCAAAACACAATATGGGAGACATGGAAGACGACATCGAAAAAGGAAAAAGGCAAAGGGCCATAGAAACAAGATAGAACAAAATAACAAATCCATCCCCAAACCCTCCACCCTGCACCCCTGCAAAAGGCTATGGCCTACCCCCCCAGCAGCGTGCCTGTCGCCCTAAGTAAGAGACCCGAACAGCGTGCCTGTCGCCCTAAGTAAGAGACCCGAAATATAGAGAAGAAAAAAGAGAAAAAGAAAAGAAAAAATACAGGAGAAGGGCCCTCGATCCGGTCATCCGGCCCCTCCCACCTCCGCATGCAAAAATCGTATAAACAGTAATGGTAAAAAAAAAGCACAGGTAGCAGCAATCACGTAAAACGCAAGAAATGACAGCCCCGCTAAGCGCCCCTCAAGTCACCATCAACCAGCCACGAGTCCCTCCAAGTTCCAATCGAATTCACACCTGGCCACGTTTGTCAATAGTACCAACGTCGAACCATTCCCCAAATGGGATACAAAGTAGCACAAAGGGTCCGAGTACACCGGGAAGATCAGGCAGTGTCGCCGCTCCATAGGACCCCAGCCACCGAAATTTCGCCGATGATGCATGGCGGAAGTCTGAGTGGAACAATGTCAATACCGCCAACAGTCTCGAGTCCGAACACAGTCCCGCCAGACACGGAAAGGGAAACACACGAAGCGGGAAGCGCCAAAACCCCGACGGGGCCGCACAAGCCATGTAGCGATGCTGTTCCTCCACTTGCTGATCAAAGAAAGGCCCCGGTGAGACAATCACATGCGCCACAGATGCATCCACAGTAGGCGCAGGGACCAAATCCATCCACGTCTCCAAGAATATAGGTTTCAAAGCTTTATTCGAGCAAAATACTCATAAAAGCACAACATATATTTAAAAGGTACAAGTCATAAAATTAATCCTTTTATACATTCAGTAATAAAAACCGTTGTGACAGCTTTGACAAATGGAATAAAAACAGTTAAATACACATTTACACAAAAAATCAATTTACATTAAGAGAAATCGTCCTCCGTCTAATAGACCATGCCCACCCCAGGTATTTTACAATTGGCAAATCAGTAGAGGTACAGATAATTCTTAGTGCCTCAACTCCACTAGATGTCCCTAAATTCCTACAGATGGGTACTAGCCATACTCTTCGAGGGATTGCGTATGCCTTGCAGAGAAATAAAAAGTGGCCTATGGTTTCCTTGGCTACTCCACACACCGGGCAGCACGAGGTGGTCGCACTCCTCCACCTGCCCATCAGAGATCTCAGAGGGAGGGAACCAGATCTTAACTGGAACATTAGTTTCCTGTCTCCTGGGACGGTGATAGTGTCCCAGTAAAGTTCTAACAATGGACACTGTTTAATTTCTAGGAAGCGCCCCCCCATCGTGTCAGATCTCGTTCTACTCCAGAGTCTACCATCAATCCTACCCCAATATAAACTTTTGATGGTATTTTTACTGGGAAAAACTTCCCCAGAGGGATTGTTCCAGAGATTGGAAAGGCCAAGGTCACCTAAAGCAGCCCTAAGGTGTTTAAGCCACAATATTTTGTGGAAAACATCCGCTTTAATTACTGCAAGGAACCCATCAGCATAGTGCCGTATCTCTGGAGTGGTCCAGAGGCGACGCCAGTAAAGGATAGGGCGCAATCTTACTCGGTCACGATCAAGATCAAGACCTAGCGGGATTAGTGGGGTGCTCTGGGGGAGTCCCGTTATGCCCCGAATGAACCTATTCTCTGATGTCTGCAGGGAGAAGACCTTGTCGAACCCCCATAGTTCCGCTCCATATAGGGCAGACCCTATGGCCTTTGCGTCATAAACTGCCAGGACTGGTTTAATGGGTTTAGATTTTGATTTTTTGTGTTCTACTCTTAACGCTCCCGCGATCTGTTGATGTTTCAGGACCGCCTTTTCTATATGGTGAGACCACTTTAAATCGTTAGAAATCTGAACCCCAAGGTAGGTGAATACACTGACTACCTCTAACTCACTATTATTCAGAAGTATTTTTGGGCTGGCTCTACGCTTAGGTGAGAAAATCATCAGCTTGGTCTTGCCCACATTCACTTCCAAGCCGTGTTCTCCGCAAAAAAGGTCAAAGATGTGTAGGGCACGCTGCAGGCCACCCGGTGTCTTGGACAAAATTAGTGTGTCGTCGGCGAACATCAGGATCGGGACCCTGAGGCCCGCCAACGAGGGTGCATCGACACAGGCATCCAACATCCGAGCCACAATTCCGTTAATAAATAACGAAAAGAGCAAGGGTGCCATTGCGCATCCCTGGCGAACACCACGTTCAACGGGGAAGTCGGTGGAGGAGTCACCGTTTGTGCCCCATTGGACCCTGCAAAATTAGCCTCATGCAGCCTCATGATCAGGGTGAGTAACTCAGCCGGAAGGCCAATTTCGCTCAGGACTGCCCAAAGCTTTCCCCTTGGGACCAGGTCGAAGGCAGCCCGCAAGTTGACAAAAGCGACATACAGGCTGCCCTCGCCTAACACCACCGTTCCCCATTGGAGTAGAGCAAACCGAAACACCTGATCTACCGTACTTGTGGCCCGCCTAAAACCTGCCTGGTAAGGGGACAATGCACTATTCTCCTCCACCCAATCCATTAGCTTGTTTACCACCATTCTCCCTACCACTTTTTGAATGGTGGCAATCAAGCTTATCAGCCTATAGTTTGCCGGGAGGGACCTATCCCCTTTTTTATAAATGGGTATGATGATAGCCCCCTTCTATACTTCCGGGACTTCTGCTCCTTTGGCGATAGAGTTTCCCAAGAGGGAAACATATCTAACCCACCGAGCCATGTCATTTTTAAATACGTCAGATGGTATCCCGTCAAGACCCGGGCCCTTCCCCCTTGGGCAGCACATATTGCAGCTTCTGTTTCTTTAAAGGAGAATAAATTTCCCATTGCAAATACAGCTGAAATAGTTTTTGCTAACCCAACCTCCTTGGACTCTGCATATTGGGGTTTAAAATATTCTACCCAGGCACCCTAGGCGACATTGTTATCAGGTTTGTTCGGAGTCCCACCTCTTCCCCACTTTAGTAATCTCCAAAACAACCTGGAGTCCTTGGCCCCTGATGCTTCCTTCAATTCTGCCCAGTACTCTTCATCCCATGTTTTTTTCGCTAGTAAAATACTAGCCTTATACTGCTTCCTGGCCTTACTACTGGCTTCCCTGTCCCTATTCCTAATAGCGTTGCCTAGGGCTAACCTGGCTACCCTGCACTGCTGGTTAAACCACCTAGCTGGTTTAGGTGGATGTTTCCTATTTGGCTTACATGCTCTCAAAAAATGAGGTCTTATAAGGGTAAAGAATTTGTTATGTATATCCGTTATTTCCCTGGACCCTGGGTTAACGGAATTTTCGGATTCCATTGCAGCGATTGCAGCATCCAACTCCGAACTTATAAAGTCCATTGAATCTGCGTTCGCCAAAACGCTTGGCCAATTAAGTCTATGCATATCATTGGTCATTATGGGCAATAAATCATCATTCAATTGCTGGCTACCAGAGATGATTAACCACCAATTGTGGGTCACACAGAGGGGATTGTGATCACTTTCCAATCTGCCCTCAACTTTCATGTCCCTTACCCACTGACATAGACTAAGGCTGCAGATGACGTAATCTATCCTACTATGGTTTAGGACATTATCAAAGGTGCACGCACCTTCCCTATCACCTTTCGTTCTCCCGGTGAGAGCTCTCAACCCATGTTCCAGGCAGATAGCATTCATTAGCAAGATATCTTTCGTCCACCGTTTAACAGGAGCCAAGGTTAAGGTCGGGACACCCCATTGTGTGTCCTCATCCTGCCCCAAGGGATCATCCATACTATCGAGTGGCTCGAAAGTCCTGTTCAGGTCACCAGCTACTATAATTTTGTTCCCCAGGGACTGTGAATCTAGGAAAGTAGACAGGGCCTCTAAAGTGGGGGAGCTTCCTGTGTTGGTGCCCCTAGCATATATATTATAAATGTCTAACATTCCCCCCTTTTCTGAAGCTAATCTTAGCATTTGGATATCCTTACAGCCCAGGTCAACCATTTTTACTTCGATTTGTGAACTTTGTTTCACCCAAATAGTGAGGCCACCCATTGGTCGACCCCTAACACCTTTGCTTGCCGGGATTGAGAAGTTCAAATAGCCATGGTGAAAAATAGGATCACATGCCCATGTCTCCTGGAATAGACAAACTTCAAAACCATTAACAAAATCTATCCAATCCTGGGACATCAGCTTGCCGGCCAGCCCAGCGATATTCCACGAGAAGAACTTCCCTACACTTGGGCCGTCCCTGGGCACTAGTCCTACAAGGTCTACATTGTTATTCTCAACCCCCTGATTACTTGGGGTACTTAAAGTAATTAAATCCTCACCCCCAGATATTTGGTTACATTCTCCACATGAATTCTCCAAAGTCACAAACCCCAAAACGGTGTTCCTGTCATATAGTTCCACGTATGGGTCATTAGCTAGTTTGACAAAATTATCACATTGGTTCCCAGTTTTAATGCCCTCTACATTGTTCGTACAATTTTCAAACATCTGTCAATACTCCCACCCCGGCTTCCTCAAAGATCCGAAACAATTAGTATTTGTACCATCATAATAACTGTTCGGTTGGAATGGTACAGTGGAGGGAGCAAACCCTAGAAGCGGGAGACTGGTTGCGGATTTTGGGTACATTGTCATAATAGATTCAACACCCGATGGTCTAGGATAAAAAAAAGTTAGATCTACAATACCAATTCCCCCACAGCTGGTACCCCCTTCATGTTTCGTTATCAAATTTACCACCCTAGGATCTTGAAAGTTAACAACTATACAATCACCCCCCAATTTCTTAGTAGTACAGCCTATCCACTCAGTCCTTCGAACTCCAATAATCAATCCATCAACTTCCCCGGGCAATGGTCTGTTAACCCTTAGCCAATACATTGCCTTATTTTTTAGCATTTGGAAAGATTCCTTTTGCCCAGCCAATAGCGGTGGCACATTTATGAGAACAGCCACGTAGGGAAAGGAATCCGGGGTAAGATTCATAGGTGGTATCCTGCGCGGCGCCTTCGCTGGTAATGGTTTGAGCATGCTATTGGCAGGAACAACAGATCCAGAAGAAGAGGAAGAAGGGAAGGAGATGTCATGTGGTGGTTGAGAGCTATTCGATGGGGTGTTTTTATTCTCGGAGGTGGTTCTACTACTGCTAACTGCAGTACTATGGCAGGGTATTAGGTTATTCGATAAAACTTGGGGGGCATTGGGTGGGGCGTTAACCATACTAAAACTGTATTTTGTACCCGTAACAACTATAACTGGGAGCTTAGCTTCTTTGGCGATCTTATTGCTTGGTTTATTCGTTGACTCCAAATTGGTCTTTTTCGTTTTTCCTTTTTCCTGAAGCCTAGTTGGGGTACCATCCGCTGGTATAAAGGATACTACAGCAGACACATCTTTCCCCTGCCCACCAGGTTGATGACGATTGCTACACTCCCCTATCCTTATATGGGACTTGATCAATGATTTCGTAGAGAAAAAGTTATCCAAAGTTGCCTGCTCAAAGTGGTCTAGCCTATCTGCTAGTTTTTTTACTTGTTCCTCGAGCGGAGTCAAAAGAGACCTCATTAACTTCTCCAACTCGAGTAACAGAGTAGGGGTGGCATGTATGGACTCAGCCGCTCCCATTTGGGTCCTGGAGCTAGGGCCAACTGGCACACCACCCTCCTCGAGAGGCAGGAGGGGAGCTGCAGGTGGAAGCTCTGGCAATCCCATAACTAATGGGTAGATGTTATTCAAGCCAGAATTAACCGCCTCAGGAACAGCCCCCTCCTCGCATATTGTGTCCCCGCTGGGGCCAGCTCCAATAGATTCCTGAGAGGAGCGGGAACATGCCACCACTTTCCTTGATTTTTTCGGAGGTTTGGGCAGGTAACACTTCTTTGGAGCAGGACATCTCTTCCTTTTGGAGCATAATTTTGCTCTTACCACTTGGTTTAACACACTCTGTTGAGCCAAGTTCGGCTGCCCTATTGATGGACCGATAGGTAAGGGAGGTGTACTTACAAGGGAAGTCCTGAAATCAGAGATCACAAGCGAGTCAGTCGACAACTCTATCGTACGGGGAAAAGCATAAGGCGTTTCAACAACCGCTGGCAGATTTAAGGATGACCGGGGGGGAACCAATGCCGGGAAAACCTGCGGTTGTCTTTTTTCCATGGGTATTTTAAGAAGTTCAATGGACAAACTACGCTCAGCGCGTCTCTCTGCCAATGCAATCTCTTTATCAATGTCATTAACTACCCGACAAAAATATTTATCCAAAGGGCCCAAGGTTGCTAGCCCCACCTCAGCCTGATAAGGGGTACCGGTGGTAGTGGTTACAGTTGTTGTCATAATTGGTAACCTAAGTGTATACTGTAAATACTATATTATACAAATGACAATACATACAATCTTTGTAAGGGAAACCCAAATACCACAATAGGAAGATGACAGAGGGGGGGCCCGTCCCGGCCTCCTTCGGCCCCTGACGGCCACAGACAGTCCCCGCCCCTTGTCCCGGGCTTCTCCCGCACAATCCCGCGCGCTCCCGCGCAGCGGGGCTAGTCAACCCAATTTATAGGACTATGGTTAAAGGGGAGGGGCAGGCAGGGAGAGCAGCCCAGGTGCTGTTAATCCGGGCGGCGGCGCTTCTGGGAAAGGTAGTCCCACACCCGCGCTCGCACTCTGCTCGCAGCCCTGCTTGACCAGCAGACCACCTCCCAGTTTGCAGGAAAATAAGTCCGTAGACACAGCAGGCAGCCCAGCGAAGCGGGACCCGCGAAGCGGGTTCCGCAAGAAGTAGGCAAGAAGTAGGCATAATTCACAGAAACACACAGCCCAGCGTGCTCCAAGGATTTACAGCAAGGCGTCCCCTCATCCGGGGAATACGTCGATGAAGCAGAGGCAGACACAGCGGCTCCTCCTTGAGAGCGATCCGTGCCGTTACAAGATGGCGGGACAACAATGGCGGCCATCCTTTGTCCCAAATCGCGGGCCTCCCGGATCAGGGCTGTCTGCAAGGTTGTTAGTGCAGCCAAGATGTGTTTGGGCGTGGGCGGTTTCTCGCATAGCCAGACCCCGGGGTTCTCTTGCGCACCGGTGTCTCTGCCCGGGCGAGGGGTGCACGGGAAAGCACCATCTGCCATTTCAGCCGGCACGTTCTCTTTCCCCTCCACCGCACCTCAGGAGCGGGCCCGACCCCCGGGGTCAGCAGGATTCACAGCGGGATCTCAACAGTCAGGGCAGGCAGCAGGAAGGAGAGTCACCGACAGGCTAAACAAGCTCCCTGCTGCCCGGGAGTCACCCACCGGCTCCCAGGGAGGGCTGTTAACATAACCGGGTATCACACCGAAGGGGAACTGGGCATCATGGACTCTCGCCGTCCCGGCTATTTCGCACCTCCCGCAGGGCAGCCCACTATTGGGGGTGGGTTGGTATCACCTCTTCCGGCTCGCAGTTCTCAGGTTCTCTCCGACCGGCTTCCCATCGCGACCAGAGGCCGCTGGCGTAGCAATCACGGCCGGACACTCCCCTCACTCGAGATCCCGGCCGCAGCACCTCGAAGGCCGCCAAAGAGACGGAGACAGTTCTTTGGGTCTACTGCACGGCGGAGCCTCAAAAGCAGACGGTAAGTGAACGCTTCCCTTCACCTACTTAATTTAGCAAAAACTGCTCAGGTTTATCGCCAGGATATATGTGCGGGGCGAGAGGGCTCACGGAGCCAAGCGGTTATGCAGCCATCCCGATCGCCATCTTGGCTCCTCCTCCAATTGGCTCCTTTTTAACAACACTGGTTGTGGCATTAGGGATCACATCTCACTTATTTGTCCTTTACTTTACTTTTTAGTTTTTTGGATTATTAATTGCTCTTCTTTTGAATTAACAGCCTTGAGAAAGCCCTGGCTCTACTCGCCAAACATGGCGAAACACGTGTCGGCCGTTCTGTCGTTTGCTGTATGAATCAACTGCATAATGGATGAATGAAAAATTAGCACAAAAGGATAAAAGTTTGAGAAAATACAAATAAAAAGTAATTTGTTCATATATACAAGTTTGTGTTGTTGTAGCATCTAGTTATAGGCGAAGGTGATGTGCCACCTAACAAGTTCTCCAACATTGTTAGAGCCAAATGAGAATAGTAGCGGTAGACGTATTACCTCTCATGGTCAAGGTTTACAAAGGCAATTACTCTAAGGTATTCCTTGTACGTTTTTTTTTTACTTAAAGAGGACACTGCTCTTAACCGTAGCGGTATCTCTGAAATAGATCTTTCTGGCATGAAGGTTTGCTTTTCAGTAACTAACTCGAAATTCGGCTGTGCAAATAAATATCATTGCCTGTGTAAACCTTGACCATGAGAGGTAATACGTCTACCGCTACTATTCTCATTTGGCTCTAACAATGTTGGAGAACTTGTTAGGTGGCTCATCATTTTTTAAAGATATAAAGCATTGTTTCCTTTTCGTGTCTTTAATATGTGTTTATACAGTTCAGGTAAGCAGTTAGATATCGGGTTTCAAGCTGCGGCTTTTAAACTAGTGATTATAAGGAGGAGTTATACACATAGGGTGTCATAAGGAAAGTACGACATAGTAGAAACTTAATAATGGAATGGAACGTCTTTCTATGATTTGACCTACCATGTTTGCGGAGTATATTTAAACAAGCTAACTGGGTAATATCTTTGTTTAGTAGGATAGAGGCCACATTACTCTGTTAAATAGCACTCTCAATTTGTGCAAGAGATTGAATTTGTATCTTTTAAACGTTATATGCTATATGTCCACTATATAGAAATAGAAGATGACTCTTTTTTCTTGATGCAACAAAATAGTGATGTTTTACTAAATTGTATTCAAGTTGGCTGACGCAATGTATGTATTGACCATTTCTGATAGGACTACGGATGATCCATGCTACATCATGTGACTTTGTTTGTATACAATGCTTTGCTGTCTGACAAAAAGAAAAGACTACAAAATAGGTAACCCCTGGATCTACTCTGTCCCGAATACAAATAAACCTTTGCATGCTGACACATTTTTCATATCTGAGAATGCACCCAAAACCTTTAGAGTCACCTTGCAACTACTCCCAAATTAACAGCACTTTTATGTTTGCAAGCATTCGATTTTCCTTCCGGTTGAGTTTCTGCAGGCACTGCATGAATTATACTCATATCCTTTTCTGCAGTTCCTGTCTAAAAGTTTTCAAAAAGACTTTTTTTAAATAAGTTAATCGAATTTTGGGCTTTTAAATAACTCACTTTTTCTTGCACTTTACGTTGGGTTACATCTTTTGATATGGAATCTTAGAAAGCTTGCTCTTTCTAATTGGCTCCTTTTTAACAACACTGGTTGTGGCATTAGGGCTCACATCTCACTTATTTTTCCTTTCCTTTTCTTTTTTGTTTTTTGGATTATTAATTGCTCTTCTTTTCAATTAACAGCCTTGAGAAAGCCCTGGCTCTGCTCGCCAAACAGGGCGAAACACGTGTAGGCTGTTCTGTCCTTTGCTGTATGAATCAACTGCCTAATGGATGAATTCAAAAGAAGCACAAATGGATAAAAGTTTGAGAAAATGCAAATAAAAAGTAATTTGTTCATATATACAAGTTGGTGCGGTTGTATACAAGGAAAATCTACCCATTAATGGGAATGAATACAAAGATTGGGAAAGGGGGAATACACGCTTACAACCCTTGCTCACTTTGTTCTTTAGAGGCCGGAGAGGTCCAGAGCCTTAAGCCAACTTTTCTCCAAGTAAAAACAGATTTGGGATTCATATCCAGCCTTGGGATTCCTGGACCTTATTGTCCACTTTTCATTCATATAACTAGACGTTACTCTGCTTAATTCTTCCCCACTCTGACTCCCCAGTGCCAAGAGACCTGTCGGTGTACGTGCGCTATATAAATACCTACGTAAAATAACATAATATTTATGCTGTTTGCAAGTAATCACGGATTATCCTTAGATACTTTATTCTGGCCCTTTTTTGTCTTCATGATGAAGAATCTGCCAATTGTAGCCTAGGTATATGGGCTGTATAATCATTCTCTTTCTTTAGTGTTCTGCATGCCTTCCTGAGGGAAGGCGGTACAAAAGGGGGTGGTGATGGACGGAGCATCTGAACCAATCAAACACTCACACCCAGTCAAAAGATCTGGGTTTGATCCATCACCGTTCTTTAGCCCACTCTGCCACCCCAGTTCAGACATGGCTATATGCAAATCAGTCTGACCCTGTGCCTCATGGGAACAGTCCAGCCCGAACTGCCAAGCCATGCCTTCCCTGGACCGGAAACAAGCTTCCGAGGACCGGTTTCTGGCATTCCAGCCGTCTTCAGCCCGGCTTGCTTGAATCCAGTGGCAAAGTGAGCAAGGGACTCACGTCTGAGCATACCCTGCCACACTTATGGCGGCCAAAGCGGTACAAAAGGGGGTGGTGATGGACGAAGCATCTGAACCAATCAAACACTCACACCCAGTCAAAAGATCTGGGTTTGATCCATCACTGTTCTTTAGCCCACTCTGCCACCCCAGTTCAGACATGGCTATATGCAAATCAGTCTGACCCTGTGCCTCATGGGAACAGTCCAGCCCGAACTGCCAAGCCATGCCTTCCCTGGACCGGAAACAAGCTTCCGAGGACCGGTTTCTGGCATTCCAGCTGTCTTCAGCCCGGCTTGCTTGAATCCAGTGGCAAAGTGAGCAAGGGACTCACGTCTGAGCATACCCTGCCACACTTATGGCGGCCAAAGCGGTACAAAAGGGGGTGGTGGTGGACGGAGCATCTGAACCAATCAAACACTCACACCCAGTCAAAAGATCTGGGTTTGATCCATCACCGTTCTTTAGCCCACTCTGCCACCCCAGTTCAGACATGGCTATATGCAAATCAGTCTGACCCTGTGCCTCATGGGAACAGTCCAGCCCGAACTGCCAAGCCATGCCTTCCCTGGACCGGAAACAAGCTTCCGAGGACCATCCATCATCCCCTTTTGTATCGCTTTGTTCGCCCTAAGTTGGCAGGGTATGCTCAGACGTGAGTCCCTTGCTCACTTTGCCACTGGATTCAAGATAGCCTGGCTGAGGAAAGTTATGAACCCGCGGTCCCAGGATGCTTGTTTCCGGTCCAGGGAAGACATGGCTTGGCAGTTCGGGCTGGACTGTTCCCATGAGGCACAGGGTCAGACTGATTTGCATATGGCCGTGTCTGAACTGGGGTGGCGGAGTGAGCTAAAGAATGGTGATGGATTAAACCCAGATCAGTTGACTGGGGGTGAGTGTTTGATTTGCTCAAACGCTCCGTCCATCATCCCCTTTTGTATCGCTTTATTCCTGAGGGAAGGCAACATTCTACACTTAAGAAGACATATTAAAGAACTGCTCCGGGGTCCCTGCACTTGAACGGGACTATTCAGGGCTATGAGAGAAATACATCCAACCCACTCACCCACACACCCCCCCCCCACACACACACACACTTCATGTACGAATACATGTACACACAAATAAATAACTATAGTAAAATAAATAACTATAGTAAAATATAGATTAAAAAACTATAACAAAGAATTATTATTAGTAACGTATATTAAGTACATTTACGATGAATACAAAAAAGTACATTTTAAAAAGTTGTTGTAAACTTAATAATAAAAGAATAAGATTGATTTGATAACTAGATCAATATAACTGACTTCGATCTAGAATCATACAACCTTCAGGCTCACCAATTTATAGCTGCCAGCAACCACCCTGCATTGAGCCACTAATCTCCAAGCACCAATTCTTTCTCAACAGGGAGATTAAGGTGGCTAAACGGCTGTATTGCACCTGGCCAGTTTACCGTAGCCACTTGTAGCTTTGTTGGCACCAGTCTGACCTCTTCTTCCATAAAGGGTATACAACATTAAGCAGTTACTATCTACTTTATATCCAGCTACTACAGGTATATAAGGTCCCACTGGTCAACAAAAAGCAAGAAAGAGCATCTCGGTAGCAGCAACAAGGCTCTGCTATAAATGTTTTAAAGCTCTAAGAAGTACGGACAAAGGGTGTCAATGGTTTCTGCATAGAGTGGAGTATATAACTAACTGGTGTACGGGTAATACATGGAGCACAGATACAGTGCTAAGAGACTAGAAGCAGGGTAGTTAATATACAGGAAGAGCAGGAATTGAATCATTTACATGGACTGCACACAAACAGGCTCAAGCAGCACATCAATATTTATAAGGGGAACAAGCAAGTAGGAAAAGTGCAGAAATCTAGGTATACCGTCTGAGACCCCTCTCCGTCAGAGCTGACCATTGTGACGGTGTGTGTAGTAGATCCGACCAGGCTGCCTTCTTGTCCTAGGAGAGTGATGCCACCACTGCTGCCTTGCGTCACCATGGTGATGGCATTGCCCAATGCTTGCAGGTCCTCATGCGACAGGCTGACCTGTGACAGAATATAGTAGTTAGTTTAGCTGTATAATGTGCGCAAGGCAGCACTCAACTGTTCAAATCTGACATATACATTAGAAGAGATAGCATCAAACATCGCTTGCATTGTACACAAGGTCCAGTGGCATAACGAAAAGTGAAGGGGCACCAAGGAAAGAGGGGTTCCCCATCCATTTTGGTGAGTGGGAGGGGCTGGAGGGGAGTCCATCCATGCTCCTAGTCTTTCACTTCACTTGGTCTGTACACAGTCCTTCCATCATCCTCTACAAGTCACCTTCTTACTGGGGTACAAACTTGCGACCTACAAGCTATTATCCATTCCTTACTTCAGGAACATGAACTGTTAGCGCTATCTAATTAGCAACCCCATGCCCGACCGGACAAGAACTCACATATTTCTACACCAAAAACACCAACCTCCTGATGTACCTTAGTGGTAATGGAATCTGATACACACCGGATCCGCAGGGGCACACTGAATCATCCTATAACCTGTGCCCTGGACCAGCAGTCAGAGTTGTGCTATATCTAAGTGGGTTCATATTAATACTGCTGTAAACGGAAGGGGCCTAGGCTGGGCTCCCTGGTAAACACTGCTTTTCACCAACTGCCTCCCCAAACCATCAAGAATTTCAACAATTGGATCATCTCCTGTGCTGACTCTCTGGTCCCTGAAACACAGCAATACAACAAGATCTAGACCACAGGCTAGTAGTTACACAGACTGATGAAACGCCACTGCAAGCTGGAGGGCAAATAGAGAATCACCCATGACTATGCAGACAGGAGCACTTTCAAATCTGCCATGAGATGCTACAACCAAATGATCTGGACCACCAAACGTGGCATTCTGGTGGACCACATCAATCCCAATATCAACAGAAACTAGGAGATCTTCACAAAACACCTCCCGATCTTATCCAAAGCACCAATGCGAACCACATTGCCCTTCACCAACTCAGAAGAAACTGCCACCATCATGAAGCTCATACACTCAGAAGCCCCATAGGACCCCTGCAAATGTTCTCCCATTGCTAAGGAAACCCTTCATGGAACTTCAAACACTCAACTACAGACTGATCTTCCCGCTACCACTCCCGGCCATAGATGCTTCACCAAACACCTCATTGACCACCAGCTACGCTACACCACTCAGTCTGGTTTCAACCGAATCACAGCATAGAAACTGCCCTCAGTCACCATGAATTAAATCTGCATGACTGGATGGAGGAGACATGCCCGCCTTCATCCTCCTGGACCTCTCCGCAGCGTTTGATATGGTCTCCAACCCCATCCTCACCTAACACTTACACAACATCGGAATCCAAAGACATGCACTCCAATGGATCTGCTCCTTCCTGACTGGAAGGAAGCAGTCAGTCACCTTGGCATCATACACCTCAGACACCCGCAACCTAATCTGCAAAGTTCTGCAAGGATCTTCCCCGAGCCTAACCCTCTTGGATGCACATATGCTCCCTCTAGCTAGCATAATCCTCTCTCGCAACATTATCTTCCTTTCCTATACAGACGATACACAGCTCATTCCCTCCCTCACGGACAAGACGCCAAGTACACAGGTAAAGTACAATGCATGCATGACTATAATCGCCCACTGGAGGAAAACTAACTGTCTGAAGCTGAACACTGACAAGATCAAAATCGTGATCTTCAGGAACAGCTCCTCACCATGGGACTCCACCTGGGGACCAACAGACCTAGGACCGACACCCCTACCACCCCCCACAGCAAGAACCTTTGGATTGTCATCAATAGGAAACTCAACAAAACTGCTTAATTCAACCCATCACCGCCTCATGCTTCCATACACCCGAAAGATGCTGAGGAAGATTTTCAAATGGCTCCCAATCAGCACCTGGAAAACCATCATGACCATCCTTGTCACAAGCAAAATGCACTATGTTAACACCCTCTATGCCGGGATCAACAACAAAAAACTCTCCCAAAGGCTGCAGACCATTCAGAACTGGGCAGCCAGAATCACTCTTAACCTATTATGCATCACTCTCATCACACCACACTGAAGGAGCTCCACTGGTTCCCCATATACAAACAAGCAAAATTCGAACTCCTCACCCACACTTTCAAGGCATCATATAACACTGGCCCATCTTACCTCATTAATCTCATCTGCTTTCACAAACCTTCTAGACACCTCCCCTCATCTGGACTCTTACTTGCACACATCCGACGAAACGGAAAACCAGATCGGAAGGTCGAACTTTCTCCTACATCACTCCTAAAGGGTGGAATGACCTGCCGCTACACATAAGAGCCTCCTCCTCACTTCTTGAATCCCGCAAAAGCTGAATATCTTGTTTCTTGGGTAGGCCAAAGGATTGGCTAAACTCAACCCAACTCACGCCAGGATACCCTCCCGGGTGATAGTGCTCTCTACAAATCTGCATAACCTAATATCTTTCAAATGTCTGTATAATGAGTACTAAGTTATGTGCATTTGCACTTCTACATATTATGTGTATAGAAAGATGCAAACATGGCTGCAACTTTCGGACCGTAACCGTCCTGTATAAGAATAATCAAAACAAGATCACAGTGAGAAAACTCTACTACAAAATTAACCTCTGCATCCTGCTGTTTCATTTGGGGCTTAGAGAAAAAGCTAAAGAAAAAGAGTCTGAAAGAAATTAAGAGGTGATATAAAGAGCATCAGAGGGTGTGAAATACAGGAAGAGAGACGGCGATCTTAACATTTTCATGGCTCAATGTTGTAGAAAGTAAATTAAAACAAGAACACGTGTAACCAGAAAAAAACAGCCCACTGAAACCATATACCAGGGGTCTTCAACGTTTTTGCTAACAAGAGCTACTTATGTTCAATAAAAATCAAGCTACTAATATCATGAGTGCTGTACATAGACAACTTCACATTAGACATGTATGTTGTGAGTTTGTAAATAAAATGTGTTTTTAAAGGACTCTTGTAATCATATTAACTTTAGCATAGTGCTGCTGGTCAAGAAGGAGGCACATTGGCAGAGTTGCATGTGTGTGAGGTGAGGGTGACGGGGGAGTGGGTGGGAAGGGATCTTAGCCTAAGAGTAGCAGAGTGCTTGGGTCAGATTGAGGTGCCTCGCTGAGGAGTGCCTCGGCCATTACTGGAATACCAGATTTGTTCAGCAGAACTTAAAGTCACATGTGGCTTTCTTGGACAGTGCTGCACATAGTTCTTAGTGTTGGAAGCAAATACTGCTGAGAGTGTTAAGAAACACTTTGAAATACTCCACTCTCCGCCCAGTCTAAAATATGTGGCAATAAGAGAAGATACAGATCCACTGACAAAGTTATGCATTGATCTCAGCATCAGCATAGCAGAAGTGTTGAGAGTTGAGATGGAGGTAGACAAACAGAGTTAAGTTCTGGACCAGCTACTAAAGCAGCGAGGCTGCGAGTTAAGGTGTAGGTCAAGAACAGGTCTGATTCAGGGGTCCAGTACATGTGCAATCAGATTGCTTAAGAGAATAACACAATGTGAGTCTGAAGCTGGAAACAGTATGAAATGGAAAATCAATCGCAGTTCAACTAGCAGGGCTGTTGCGTATAAGAAGTGAAGTGCATTGAAGGGTGCCTGGTCCATAACCTAGAAACAAATGGGGCTGTGGGACTGCGTCAAAGTGCACTCAGCGAGCTTTGTGTGGTCCCTCAACCATGCTATACAACATGAATGACGTGCACTGATGGGGCTCTGAAGTATCTGAGCTAAAATGGTAGGGGTGACTTCAGGCAAGATTGAGGTGAACTGGCAGGGCTTGTGAGCTCTCTGAACTACAATAGTAGGGACGCTGCAGTGTAGTATTGAGTGCATTGGTCGTCCTTTTGTGTGGTCCCAGGACTATGCTAGTGAAACTAATGAATTCTGTGCATTCTTTTTCATGAAAGGATGATCGAAAGCACTCAAATTTCACATTACATAATAAATTGACTTTCCTCTGCAAGCCCACTATTGTTGGAAGATCTCCAGTCAGGCAAACAGGCATGCCAACATTTGGGATCCACTAAGAGGGACATTTAAAACAAATTAAAATCGCGACAAACGTAACAGAGTGATTCTGTTCAGGCTGTACGCCAGTCGGTCAGTGCGTATGCAAAATTACATATTTTGAAGAGAGCCACAGAAATATGCTAGCACTTGTAACCAATCAAACAAGCAGCAGCATGCGGGTGTCGGGAGAATGGCACAGGAAGATGAAGTGATTTACGGAATATAAATAAAAATAAGTACCCATGCAGGGGAGGAGGGCGATGATTAGCCTGGAATCACAGGATGCTGATCCTCTGGCCGAGACTCACACCTGGTTCCCCAGCTTCAAAGCTGGCCATTCTAGCCGTACGCCACAGTGATGCACAGTGGTGCACTGAGCAACACTGCAGCAGATGCTTGTGTAACCAACTGGCACTCTGCATGAAAGTGTTCATGAGCTCATGCAAGTATGAGGCCTGTGCTTGGAAAGGGTGGGGTAGGGGGTGCCACAATCTGCACTGTGTGCATAATTGACTGTGGAATTGTGAAAACCTCAGAGCACAGTAAGACTACTCGGGCGATGTGTCGCTTCCACATTACAACCATCAGTAATCATGCCACAGGTCCCGCATGGCAGAGTGCATCGCCCACAAAAAGGATTCCATAAAAGCAGGGCACAATAAACTAAAATGGGACGAAAATCGATCAAACAAATAAATACCTCCAGCAGATCGGTGCTGTTCTGTTAACACATGCTGTGGCACTTTTCCAAAAAGATTTTCAGGGCCGTCGGAGCTCGGAAACAGGAGCGCTTGTGAAGCCGCTATAAGCAGCACGGCACATTACGTTGGAATAAAAAGAAATTACAGGGCTGTCGGAGTCTGAGGGTTGAAAGGGGGTTGAAAACACAAGGATTGGATAAAAAAAATGTATAGGGCCCCTGAGATTGGAAACACGAGTGCTTAGTAAGAAAATGGTCGGAGGGAGGAAGGTTTTGGTGTGGCAAGCAATGACGGGTGGCAGGAGGAGGTGGGAGGGGCGACACGGGGAGATTAATAAAGATGTAATAAAATGTAAGCAGCAACGTGTGGGTAGTGGTGATGGGGCAACAAGGGGAGATGCGGTGATTTAAAGGAATACAGTAAATAATAAGTACCTCTTCAAGCACACAGGAGAGAAGGGCAAAAACAAAATAGCCACCATCTAAAAAAAAAAAAAAAAATGCTTGGAGCAACAAAGAAAAAGTAGTCCCTGAAACAGTGGCTCAAATGGAACAAGTGTAAAGCTACAAGTAAGGGGGAGTTCCTCCGTGGGAGTGAACACCGACGAAAAGGAGGGACAAATAGGAAAGATGAACCAATTGGAAGCAAGGATTTTTTTAAGGAAACTGAAATAAAACAATGAAAAGCAATCAGCGGGCTGTAACCCCATAAAGTATATACAATATGTCTCGAAGAGACAGGGCAGCACTGTCTAGGCGTGATCTAACAAGCACTGTCTTGGCTCGACCTAAAAGGCTTTGTTAATTTGGAATGCTTCTACAAGGGTAATACATGGCACCCTGAGCTACAATGCCCTTAGCACCAACATAATATTAGTAATAAGTGTCCCAATGTTGCATGATTTATGATTCAAATAGGAGCTTTCCATATATTTTGAATATTATGGGATTTGAAAATGCACACTTTTTCATCTTGAATACACATTTTCAATTTTGGAATACATATACTATTCAATAAAGCAAAAGCTTCTAATTTAGTAGGATGAGATGCACACAGGAGAGCTACTTACACGTAGCTGGAGAGTTACCCGTAGCTCACGACGTGCTGGCTGGAGGAGCATGCACTATACTGTGTACGGCAGGAACATGACTTTGCCACAGTGGAATCAGGGCTCATCCGACATTAATCCATTACAGGAATAATGTCTATAATAAATTGTAGTTTGTTAATTGTTGTCTGGCACAGTAACTTCAATTGATCATCCAAAGTAATATGCTAAAGACAGTACTTTCAATGAAAAAAGATCTTTAACAGCACAGTACAAATATTCTATTGGCAGTAACATTAATCAACTAATACTGCACGAATATACCATAGTACTTTAACTCTGAGGGACACAACGATTTTAAAGTACCACAGATTAAGCCTTCCAGAGTCATTATGCTAAACACCAACCATCCAACTGATTGCTCGAGAAAACAACTGTCTTTAAAGTTATTGCACAAGAGAGTTGTTTTCTTCTCATTTGCCAAAATATGTTGCGTGCACCCTATGACACCCAGTCATCCTTCACACTTGTAAATTTTGGATGACAATGGTGAAATTACTTCTCTCTTTGCTTCAATTTCTTTATCTGCCAACACTGAGAGACCATACATAAAGGTTTAACATTGGTGATAAAATGAGATACAAAAAAAGGACAGTTTTAAATACCTGAAATTATTTTAAAGTTTCGTAATCTGTGCTATTAACCAAAGATTAGCATTTTATAAATTCTAAAAGTTTACACACAGACCTAAACATGAAGAACACATTTAGTCGATATCCTACAGTATTTGTTTAAAATCATTAGTTCAAAGGTCAGTAGGTAAGAATGGTTGGCATAGAGTTTCCACTGTGATGTCCTGAAATGCAGTAAATAACTGTTGTGATGATGGCAAGCGCGATATATGCAAGCATTTGAGTACGGTTCGGTGGCATAAAGCATTCAAATACTGAACATGCCTCCAGTCAAGGCCTTGCCATAGCTATGCAAGGATCTCATCTCAGTAGTCAACTAGCAGGAGACCATGCTTTAGAACGGTTGAGATGGGTCATGATCAAAACATGGAAAAAGGATCCTTCATCATGTAAGAAACAGCCACAACAGGGGTGCAGTAGCCCTCACAAACCCTTATAGAAACATTTTAAGGTATGGGCAAAATGGGCAATTGCCCAGGGGCCCCCACGTTTCAAGGGACCCCTGAGAAGGAGAATATTCTCTTTATTTGACCTAGACCTCTGATGTTGCTCTATAACAACATCCCTCCCTCTCTCTGCCAACCTTTACCTCCTGCTCTGTCTTTCTCCACCCAGTGTTATCTTAAGGATTTTTGAGGCACTGGAAAGGCGAATTTCAACTGTTGTTATGTGATCCAGTTTCTGAAATGTTAACATATTATTGTTTGGTGTCATGTGGACTTGAAATAGTGGGACATTAAAGTTGTTCAGAACATGAGCCCCCAAATTCTATTCTCCAAAAATCCTTAGGATGACACTGCACCCTGATGGGTTAGTGCGACCTCAAAGGCCTGACCGTATGGCATGGTATTAGTAGAGCAGTCTTCAGTTTTTAGGAGTGCCTGAAATATCAGCGTGAGCTGCTCCTCCAAGTAAAACCAAGTGTATTGGTAGAACTGTCTTCAGATCTTAGCAGTTCATAACTTATGAGTGCTTACAGGTGGGGCAGAGATGCACTGGCAGATAAGTATGAATTCCTGGATTCACTCACAGGGGATGCTTCTCCTCTGGCATGAGGCTATGGGGCACAGCTGTACTTGGGTCTCAAAAATTACAGATGCAGAATTTGCTTCTATAGACTGAGGTTAATTAGCAGAACCATGTTGAGGTCATCAGCATTTGAATATTAGCGAGTAGTGCGAGTCTAGAATGAGGTGGCTTTACAGAGCAATTTGTGAATTTTGGAATGGTATAACAAAGTTGTAATCATAACACAAGTGACTTGGTGTGGAATCATTTGGTTCTTAGCAGGGGTGGAGTATTAAAGAGTGTTATAAGGAGTGAGCCACATGGATATAGGTTTAGAATTAACACAACAGTGTATGTAAGTGGTATTTGTACAGTGTGAGCCCAGCCACATGACTGCAGAGCATTTTACAGGGCAAAAGCAAAGATACAGTCATTGAGTGACAGAAGGCCAGCTGGTTTCTGAGAGTGGCAGTAAGCTGCTACTCCGTTGTAGTGTTCTTTGAAAAATAGTGCCCAGCTCTTACTGTGTACGTTCGTGGTAACTACCATAGCTTACCCACAGTAAAGTGCTAATGGAAAGTTTTCTGTGGTGGTTATGACAGATAACGACAGCCAATTATTGTGATGTAATTTGGTGCATCAAGACTTCAAACACTGAAGATGCCTTTATATTAATATGTGACCAGTTGATTAATGAAAAGTCTAGTTGGGGCTGGTTTGATACCGTGATAGGAACTGGGGCTGGTTTGATACCGTGATAGGAACTGGGGCTGGTTTGATACCGTGATAGGAACTGGGGCTGGTTTGATACCGTCATAGGAACTATGTCATGTTCAAAGCTCTTTCCAGTTTCAATGGGTTGCTGTAGAGCGAAGGCAGTGGAGATGATACAGGATGTACTGTAAGCACAAGGTAAGTACTGGGCTATGGACAAGTGCAAGAGCAAAATTAGTGTACTTGGGTTTTATGTGAAGGAAAGATGTCAAAACGGGATTTCAACACTGGCAATAAAGAAGTACCCCAGGTGTTGGGAGTAAAATCAATAAAAGGGTGGGTGTGGACTAAAGGCAGGTCATGGTGGAGTGTGTGGGTCTGTGTGGGACTGCGGACCCCACCGAACTCAAGAATTACCGCCCTATCTCGCTCCTCCCGTTCCCAGCCAAAGTCATCGAGAAGACCGTCAACAAACAGCTGGCCGCCCTCCTCGAGACGAATGGATCCCTCGACCCCTCACAGTCTGGCTTCCGTGCCAACCACAGCACCGAGACCGCCCTCATCGCTGCCACCGATGACATCCGAGCCCTGATGGACAACGGAGAAACAGCGGCCCTCATCCTCCTAGACCTCTCCGCGGCTTTCGACACTGTCTGCCACCGCACCCTAGTGCAGCGCCTCAGCAACGTCGGAATTCAGGAGAAGGCACTGGAATGGATCGTCTCCTTCCTCGACGGAAGAACACAGAGAGTCCGTCTACCACCGTACAAGTCAGAGGCCACCGGAGTCATCTGCGGCGTCCCTCAAGGATCCTCCCTGAGCCCCACCCTCTTCAACGTCTACATGAGCCCCCTCGCGACCATCGCACGCCAACACAACCTGAACATCATCTCCTACGCCGATGACACCCAGCTGATCCTCTCCCTGACCAACGACCCCGCCGCTGCCAGAGCCAACCTTCACGAAGGGATGAAAGATGTAGCCGAGTGGATGACGACCAGCCGCCTGAAACTGAACTCAGACAAGACGGAAGTCCTCATCCTGGGTTCCTCGCCCTCCGCCTGGGTCGACTCCTGGTGGCCCCCCGCCCTGGGCACCGCACCCACACCGACAGACCACGCACGCAACCTGGGCTTCATCCTGGACTCCTCCCTCTCCATGACCAGACAAGTCAACGCCGTCTCCTCGTCGTGCTTCAACATCCTGCGCATGCTACGGAAGATCTTGCGGTGGATCCCCACCGAAACCAGGAAGACGGTCACCCAGGCCCTCGTCACCAGCCGACTGGACTACGGCAACGCCCTCTACGCCGGAACCACCGCCAAGCTCCAGAAGAGACTCCAGCGGATCCAGAACGCCTCAGCCAGACTCATCCTCGACATCCCCTGACGCAGCCACATCTCCGGACATCTGAGAGACCTGCACTGGCTCCCCGTCAACAAGAGAATCACCTTCCGTCTCCTCACCCACGCACACAAAGCCCTGCACGATCAAGGCCCGAGCTACCTCAACAACCGCATCAACTTCTACGCTCCCAAGCGCCACCTCCGATCAGCCAGTCACGCCCTCGCCGCCGTCCCCCGCATCCGAAGAACGACAACAGGAGGAAGGTCCTTCTCCTACCTGGCCGCCAAGACCTGGAACTCCCTCCCGACCGACCTGCGCCTGACCCAAGACCACCTCTCCTTCAGGAAGAAGCTCAAGACCTGGCTGTTCGAGCAGTAGCAGCACCCCCACCTCCCAAGCGCCTTGAGACCCTCCGGGTGAGAAGTGCGCTCTACAAATGTCCTTGATTGATTGATTGATTGATTGATTGATTGTGGAGAGTAAGGTAGAGTTAGGGGATTGAACAAAGTAAAGTGCTTCAAAACTGGCTTTCAATCGAAGTCAACGTGGCTTTAAGAAAATATAGAGAATGGTCCACATGGGGAGAGGATTGGAGACTGGTGCAGTACGAGCTAAAGTAGGAGGCAGTTATGACGCAAATAATATATACTATTTTACAAGACTGATGTTTACTTGCCTACTATTGCTGAGCGGGCAAACAACAATCTCCTAAGAATAAGGACTGTGACACAGTAACCTTACGTGTCAAGATCCTGTCTCATTGTTTTTCTCTTGACAAGTATATAAAAGTTTCTTTATATGCTTTACTTCATTACTATTGCATGTGTTAGTTCAAATATCGGAATTACTAGAGGACTGAATATGTTGCATTTAGTTGTACAGCTGTGCTTAAAACATGTACAGTCTGCTCAGTCAGTCTTCACAGCTTGAAACAAAAAAGAACGGGCAAACGTCTATGTACGGTGAAATCACAAACCCATTCCAGGGAAGAAAGACTGATGTGTACACAACATCATCATTGTTCTTAAGGTAGCCAGTAAACAGCTAGTTGGCCTAAAAATAAAAATGTCCAAGTCTTCAAGGGAAAAGAAAATTCATAAAGATCGTCCTCATACATGAAAGCTCTTAGGAAAGCACTCTTATGTTACTACCATAATTTGGGCATGAGAATCAAAGAGTACTCTCAAAATCTGAAGAGTACCAAACTTAAATCTCTAGTTGCAAGAAGTCTATGAACTTGTGAAAACATCTTATTTAGGCTTCCATCTTCACTCCAACTTCCTTTACGGACTTCTGATGGAACACATGGAGGTTGTGCCGTTAATTCACATGGGAAACTACTTCCTCTTAAAACCAGGAAGGAAAGACTGAACATAGTAAAATGTAGGAAGGTGGATTCTAAGGGGGGATTCTTAAGTGAGGGTAGGGGGACAATGCTTTTTGTCCCAACATGAAATGCTTCTTGAAGTCTGCTGCAGTGCCAAATCGCTTAGGTAATGTTTTTTTTTTTTTTGTTGTAAATATGTTTTTATTGCAGAAAACAAATAAAATCACATTATCGACACCTGGTAGGTGAAGTAAAGCAATGTCTGTGGTAATTGTGCACCATCTATACACGGCCGTTTAGCCCATATCCCGGAGGTCAGGCGGCGTGTGTTACTAGGTTGCAGCGAATATTCCCACTTTTCAGTAGTGTTAAACAGGTGAAAAGAATAAAACTCTTCTGCTTTTCCAAACAACCTAAAAAAAACACCCGCCCCTCTCCAAACAGTCCAAACCCCCCAGAGGAGTGAATTGTCTCTGATATTTGATGGAAGCAGATATCGCTCTCCTTTCCTCTTTCCTCCTCCCCCCACCCCCCTCGTCATCGGCAAGATTGTATACGGTTAAGAAGTATGTGATAAGAGACTTAGTCCTTCGTAATGGGTGTGTCTCACCAATAGCATATTATTGGGATCCAGGCCTTTCCTCATCAGCACTATCCGAGTCAGTATGTATGGTATGGTCGCGCAGGGCCTGCACCAATGTCTCCCAGGCTTGCGCCGCCTCTAGAGCTCGCTCATCTCGTCGTCGCCTCGCCTGTTGGTATCTCAACGTGCTCTCACTCCCTGCCCATTTAAGAAGTTCATTGCGCCATTTAGTGCCCGTTGGACCAACTCGCGCTTTCCAGTGTCTGGTGATTTCTCTTTTGGCCAGGAGGAGCCCTAGATCGATGAATTTGCTAGAAATCTTATTTTTGGGGGTATGCGGAAACCAATGCAGAATCCCTACCGCCGCATCCATCTGCAACAATCTCCCAGTCACTTCGGATAACGTATCCCCCACAAACTGCCAGTAGGAGGTCAGCACAGAACAGGCCCATAGCATGTGAAAAAGGTCCGCTCCGGATGTCCTGCATCTAGGACAGGCTGCCGTCTCCAGGGCGAAATATTTCTGTAGTTTCTCCGGGGTCAGATAGGCCCTATGTAATATATAGAAATGGACCAGTTGGAATCGGGCACTACGCGTGCCCTTCCATGCCCGACGCAGCAGCTGGGCCCACGTGGCCTCCGGTATTTCCTTCCCTATGTCAGTTTCCCAACGGGTCTTAAGCACCGCAAGTGGGGTCAGCCTCTCGTTGATCATCCTGGAATACAGACACGATACTGCTTTGACCGTTCCCGCGGACATCATGACGTACTGGCACGCCGCCGACAGCTGTGGCTCTTCATGACCAGTTTTCCAGTGTGCCTGGAGTGCCCTTGTGACCGCTGCATGAAGCAAAAAATCACCCCGAGGGACGTCGTAGCGGTCCAGAAGCGCCTGGAAGGGCAGCAACGTCCCGTCCTCATAGAGGTCACCGAGGGTCTGTACACCCATCTCCTCCCAAACTCCCAGTCGAGACCAGTCTCCGCCATGGGGCAATGCAGTGAGCATTCCCAGCGGGATCTCCGGGGCATAAGGCCGCGGCCTTCCCAGTTTGCGATGCACTCGGTTCCAGCACGAGCGTATGGTGCGTTCCTCCTGGGCGAGGTCCCTCAGATCGAGCCTCTGTTGCAGCGCAATATACGATAAGACATGTCTGGGTATGCCCTTGCCCCGTGACTCCTCCGGGCCCCGAAATTCTCGCGCCACCTCTTGGGTATAGGTCTGGACCTGGGCAGCCAAAAAATACGTTTCAAAGTCGGGCGCCGCCAGCCCCCCCTCCGCCTTTGGCCTCAATAGGGTCCTGAGCGCCACTCTGCGGCGGCCCGCGCCCCATAGGAACGCCACTATCATAGAGTCCAGTCCCTGGAAGTTAGATCTAGGGATCCAGATCGGAAGTGTCCGGAAGTAGTATAGCAGGCGGGGTAGTGCCACCATCTTCAGCAGTGCTATACGTCCCGCCACTGAGAGGGGTAAGGTGGACCAAAAGGACATGCTACCCTTAAGTGCCCGGATGCCTCTGGAGATGTTGCCCTCAAGTACGTCGGCAGAGCGATGGTAAACATGTACCCCCAGGTACTTAAAACAAACAGGCTCCCATCTGATCTCTCTGCGAATGTCCGGTTGGGGACTATCACTGTGGACTGGAAACAGGCAGGTTTTAGCCCAGTTTACCCGGAGCCCCGACACTTCCCCAAAAGCCGTGCGCACTGAGTCAGCTCCGGTCAAGGCCGTCTCAGCGTCTTCAAGGAAAAGCAGCAGGTCGTCAGCATAAAGGGAGATGTACTGGTGACCCGACGGCGCCTGCAACCCCCTGTAATGGGCCCCCGTGCGGATCGATATAGCCAGCGGTTCTACTGCCAGGGCAAATAGCAGTGGGGATAGCGAGCAGCCTTGTCGCGTGCCTCGTTCTACGGGGTACCGTTGAGAAACCAGCGTGCCCGATTTCACCCTAGCCATCGCCGAGGCGTATAATACCGTGGTCCATCTCAGGAATCCCTCACCCAGGCCAAACCGCTCAAGGACCCTACGGAGATAAATCCACTCCAGACTGTCGAAGGCTTTCTCCAAGTCTATCGAGAGGATCATGGGATCAGGAGCATCCGTGTGGTCACCTTCCAGTATTCGAAACAAGCGCCGGATGTTCATAGTCGTGTTACGCCTGGGGATGAAGCCCGCCTGGTCAGAATGTACTAAAGAGTTCATATGCTCCAGCAGTCGCGCGGCTAAAATGCTGCTCAAGATCTTATAGTCAAACAAAAATTGGTTCTGTCGGGGAGTGAACAATTTCTTAGTTATATAGCATATATTGCAACAACTTTTCTTACTTAGTTGTATTTAGAAGTATTTGAATTGGAAAATCACACACCACACATTTTTCAAAAAAGAGAAAGGTTCTTAAAAGAAGTCACGGTCCAAAAATGGTATCAATGTCCACAAACAGTACAATTATTTATATTTTTCTGCTGGGATATAACAAGGACCAGTTGAAGAGTTAACGTCCTTGTTATATCCCAGCAGAAAAATATAAATAATTGTACTGTTTGTGGACATTGATACCATTTTTGGACCGTGACTTCTTTTAATTTTAATTTTTGCTGTAAAATTGTTTCACTGTATTATACACTCAAATCACTTGTTCACGTTTAATTCACTTGTGCACTTTGTTTTGAATATCTATTGTATGGACAACCAATCTTTTAAGTGTTGAAATGAATTGCTGTAAAGAGATAGATGAATAAGAACCTTTCTCTTTTTTGAAAAATGTGTGGTGTGTGATTTTCCAATTCAAATACTTCTAAATACAACTAAGTAAGAAAAGTTGTTGCAATATATGCTATATAACTAAGAAATTGTTCACTCCCCGACAGAACCAATTTTTGTTTGCCATTGCCTACCCAGGTTCTGAGGGTTACTGGGTTACCCCATTATAATCAATCAAGATCTTATAGTCAACTGTGAGCATTGAGAGCGGTCTATAAGACGCCGGGTCTGCGCCCTCGCGATCGGGCTTAAGCAGAGGGACCACCAGGGCCTCTCGCATCGAGCCCGGTAAGCGTCCCAGGGTCTTCGCTTCTCTATAAACCCGCAGGAGCTTGGGGCCCAGGAGTTCCATATATGCGGAGTAAAACTCCACCGGGAGTCCATCAAGGCCCGGCGTCTTATTCCGCGCCATCTTTTTTATGGCGCTCCTGATCTCTCCCAGTTCCACATCTCGTCCCAAGTCCTTCGCCTGTTCCGGTTCCAATACGGGGATCGACAGATCGCATAAGAAAGCGTCCGTCGCAGCAGTGTCCGGCGGTAAACGACTACGATACAACCTCTTATAGTAATTCCAGAAGCAGTTAAGGATTTCGGGCTGAGTATGGACCTCTCTATTCTCCGCAGTTCGCATAGTCACGGTGGGCGAGGTACGTCTCATTGGGTTGGCAAGCCAAGCCAGTAGCGTTCCCGATTTGTCGCCCTCAGCCAACGATCTAGTCAGGTAAGCTTTGTGGTCATAACTTCGCAGTCGTTCAACTTCTACGGCCACCGCTTCCTTCGCCGCTAAGGTCTGTGGTTGGAGCTCCGGTCGGCCGGGGCGGGTAACTTCCAGGTCGCGGAGTACCCGATCAGCCCTAGCCAGATCTTCCAGGATTACTCGACGCACTCCGACTCTCTGCGTTATACAATAGCCTCTAACCACAACCTTAAAGGCGTCCCATTCCGTGGCTCTCTCATCGGTCGTGCCCTCGTTCATCTCAAAGTATTCCGTGATTTTGTTTTCCAGGTCACTGCGGAACACCTGGTCCTCTAGCAGTTCGGGTCGTAATTTCCAGGTCGGCACACATGGGGTGCTCTGGAGCCATCGGAGATCTATCAATAGCGGATTGTGGTCGGAGATAGTCCTCGTTAAGTATTCAGACCGTACAGCCGAAGCTGCCACTTCTCCCGACCCTAGTAGGCCATCTAAACGCACATGAAGTTCGTGCATGCCGGAGAAATGGGAGTAGTCTCGGGTATGTGGGTGTTGGGCCCGCCAGATATCCGTCAGTCCCCATTTAGTTTGCCAGTCTAACCGGCCCCTAGCCACCCGATGGGTTGGGGAATCCAGAAGGGGAGGATGAGATCTATCCAGGTTAACGTCGACCACTGAATTAAAGTCGCCCCCTAATAGGATGGGTCCCGAGAGATAACGGGCCAGAGAGCCCGATAGCGCAGTCAGAAAGGCGAGCTGGTCCGTGTTAGGCGCGTAAATGCAGCAAATGTTCATATCTCTGCCCCCCAGCTTCCCCGCTATTGCTACGTATCTCCCTTCCGGATCCAAAGTGTGGCTATCTACTTTGAAGGGTACCCCGGATTTTATCCATATCAACGCGCCTCTTGCATAAGCTGAGTACGTGGTATTATACACTTGCCCTCGCCACCTACGCTGTAGCGCAAGTCCCTCAGATCTGGTGAGGTGCGTTTCCTGCAGTAGTGCAATCTGTATACCCCTGCGTACTAGATAAGCGTGGACTTTATGTCGTCGAGACATGGTGTGCAGACCCCTCACATTCCAGGTGATACATTTCAGAGTTGAGGTCAGCCATTGTCCCATGTCGTGTCTTCCTGTCTCTCCAAACACACCACGAACATGGATAAGCACTTAGTTAAATCCGTACCGATGACGAGTTCCCCCTCCACAACAATAAATCAACTATGAAACATGAATCCCTCACCAACCCCCCCAGAACAGGTTCCAAATAGTACCATCTAGTTCCCATCCAAACTGTCCCCTCAGAGAACCCCCTGTCTACTAACCTGACGGTAGCCACCGCAGGTGTGCCTTAAGGGCAATACGGGGGCCGAGCGTCGATGTGAGGTCTCCCCACTACAGGCTGCAATGCGATCGAGCCCTATGCCATCAGGACCTATGTAGGAAATCCCCGCACCCTCTTCTCATACAGTTAACTAACAGTTCCCCTAATGAGTCCCATCACCCCCATGCATTCGGCCACCTCCATCCCCCAATCAGAGCTGGCTCACCCAAAAGCATCATTGTTCATCCAGTAGACCTTCCGCCGTCTCGGGGGTGACCACTGGGAGCTTCACGCTATCTGTTTCAGATCCTTCCGTGTCCGAGCGGCCCCCACTCTCTCCAGGCTCCGAGTGTGCAGTCCCGTTGTCTTCCTGGGGGCCAGATATGGAAGAGACCATCTTCAGTGCACCTCGCCGCTCCGCCTCAGTCTCCACTGTAGAGGGACGAGTAGTCCTGCCTCTGCGGTGGCGAAATCTTTTAGGTTTCCGTTGTAGAGTGTCCTCCATCATGGATTGTGAAGAAGTTCCAAAACCATCCTTACCAGCCCTGTACAGTTCAAGCCATCCACATGTATCGTCTGGGGTGTCAAAGAACTTGGTTGAACCGTCTATGATGATGCGGAGACGCGCCGGAAAGAGCAGGGAGTACTGGATGTCCTCAGCCCGCAGCTCCCGTTTGACGGCCAGGAAGGAGGACCGGCGTCTCTGCGTTTCGTAAGTATAGTCCGGGAAAATGTTCACACGGCTGTTGTCCACCAGATAAGGTCCCTTCTACCTGGCGGCCTGTAGTAAGAAGTCCCTGTCGCAGAAATGGAGCAGCCGCGCCACCACCGGACGCGGGGGTCGGCCCTGCAACGGTGGTTTGGCCGGCACCATGTGTGCACGTTCCAAGGTATAGAAGGGGGACAGCCCCTCCGGCGCCACCGCAGTCCGTAGCCAATCTTCCAGAAACGTCACCATGTCCCCACCTTCAATTTTTTCCGGCAGACCCACTATCCGAATGTTATTCCTCCTGTTGCGCCCTTCCGCATCTTCCGCACGCTTCTCCAGGACTTCTATTCGGGACAGGGCGTCTTTCATCGTGGCGTTCAACGTCTTCTGCGCCGGCTCCAGTTGTCTCACCGAAACCTCCACTTCCTTCACCCTGTCCGAGAGCTTACCATGATCAGCCCTGAGCAAGCCTAATCCTGTCGCAACTTGTTCAATGTCTTCTCGGAGGGCCGATCTAGTCTCAGTGATTGCCAGCAGGATTTTATCGAGTTGCGCTTGAATATGTGGGCTCCCTGGTCCCTCTGGGGGCGGGCGGTCTTCGTTGTCCGTCGGCTCCACGTCGGAGGCGGTCTGGGCGCCCCCTTTAGGTCCCCTCGGTTTACCCATAGCTTTCAGGGCCTTCAGGAGGGACACAGTAGAAGCGTTGGCCGGTCAAGTCGGGGTCTTCGTATTCGCGGTCCGGGTGCAAGAGACGGCGTCGCTTTGCAGTCTAACCCACTTCGGTCACCAGCAGGTACTCGAGGAGAGCAGGTCTCCAATCAGCGGTCGAGGGGAACGTCCGCCGGAAGGGCCGTCCGGGATCGCTGGGCTGAGCGCAACGGCGGCTGGGTAGCCGTCCTCCACCACCTCAGTGTGCCTAGCAAATGTGTTTCTCCAGCCCCAGTGCTAGGGTCAGGGGTGGACCCGGACAGTGTCAGAGAGAGCTCGGGGAGCAGCGTTCCTTCAGTGAGCTCCTTGTCACCACATCAGCAGCCGGCTTCCCAGTAGCAGATCACGACGCCTCGCAGTGCGTCCCTGCAGCGTGGGGTGATGGGGGGCGCTCCTCAATTTTCCATGCCGACCCCAGAACTGTCCGCCTTCCGGCAAGCTACGCGCCAGATCCCCAGCATCTGGTCGTCGCTGCAACCCCCTCTTGGCGAGGAAAGGTCCACTTCCCTCTTCCCCACAAGCCCCTCAGCAGTGCCTTGTGCCAGCAGCTCTGGGTTCTCTCCGTCCAGCCACTGGGCGTCTCGAGGTCCTCCAGGGGGTCGGTACTCAGCTAGGCGTCACGGCGCCTCTCCCAGCAACTATGGGCCGGTGGTGGGGAGAGCAATTCTCAGTTCACCATTCACCCCCTCAACCACAGATTGGTCCACTCCTCATCAAGCAGGAGACCAGACCAGCACGGCGGGCCGCTGCGGGAGCCTCCGCGCAGGGATATGCAGCTCGCCTCACCCTTCCCCCATGCAGCTCCGCAATGCCGCCCTGTAGTGGCGGACCGGGACTCACCGCGACCGGCCGCCGGGCGTCTCCCGTCCTCCAAGGCTCCGTGAGGAGGCAGGCTGTAAGGCTTCTCCCCAGTGGGGAAAGGATAGATTGTCTCGTTGGGGGTGTCGGAGGCAGCTGTCGCCTCCGGGTCTGCAGCCGTTCCCGAGGTAGTTAGGACGAAGCGGGCGCCATCTTGGTCCTCTCGAGCCGTCCGTTCGTCGCTGCAGGGACCGCCACGGATCTCTAATCGCGGCGATCAGTGTCCGGGCCTCAGGGGTCTCCTTTGTGGGGTGCGGGTTTCCCAAGGCGCCCCCGGGATCAGGATAATTGACGGCCCGATCGCGGAGCCGAGCCACTAGGCGACCTCCGCCATCGGCGCTTAAGCCACGCCCCCATCGGTAATGTTATGTTTGAATATGTCAAATCACAGGCCAAAGGCTAAATTACGCTAAAAGAACAAAGTATGTTGGAACTTTTGCCTCCACAGCAGTTACATGAAAAAAGTATTCTGAACTATATTGTGACATTCATTTATACCAATATAACTTGCAGAAGTGTTTTCAATACTATAAACAGAGAAATAAAAATTATGATCAAAGTACAAGTTCAGTGTTCGAGACATAAGTGGGTATAAAGACACTTCCTGAGAGGAAATGCCAGTGCAAAAGTGAACTAAGAGACAATCTATGTTCCTTCCAAAATCGATTCATTAAAATGAAGCCATATGGAATCTTCACAGCAATTGATAGTGCTGAATCCAGTAACGAATAAAAAACTGTTGCCGTCTGTTCCTTAGGGAACATAACTAACGTTGCTGACAACCTTTCTGTCCAAAATCAATGTGTGGCACCTTCTTTTGGAGGTGACCCTGCCAGGGCTAGTTCATCGATTGCTGGTACACTGTGAATTCTGTACAACTGTGATCTACTTCTCAGCAGGAGTACATTTAATAATACAAAACAGTGCCCTGACTGGGAAACCTTCCAAATAAAGTTTCCTACCTGCAATTAGCTATGTGTAGTCTACTAAAGTGTGTGTAAAACCATACCTTTTATCAAGGCGCTACTTTAAAGAGTCTAGTTCTGTGGTTTATTTAGACCAAAGCTAATACTGTATTTTACACTTTCGTTCTTTCTTTGCACTCCCAGCCCCATTTTTGCTGTCGCTCTGCATACTGATGACCACTCATGAAACAGGGAAAAGCTTTTCATATATTCTCAAACTAAGCACTTTTTGTAATTCTAATGGACAACTACGAAGCATGTTTATGGAACACAGAATAGGAGTTCTCTTATGGTGTTCTACTTTAATATTGCTAACTACCACTGACTTCTGTATATGGGTGCCCTTTCATCTGGATCTGGGAAGGCCATCTATCAAACTGGAGGATCCATGGTTGCTCCAGCAGTCCGTTGTTTTACTGGGGGTTGATTGTTGTCACTAGAGAGTGCGTTCAATGCTTTGAAATGGTGTGGGTGCGAAAGTAAACGTGGTTTGATATGAAGATCTTTGTAATGATAATGCATGTGTGTGGGTTGAGAAATGCTATATAAATAATGTTATCCTAAATATAAAAAAGATAACAAAACTAAGAGTGTTGTTCATTATATCCAGTGTGACAGTGAGTCAGGTATTAGCCAGTAAAATGAGAAATCCAAGATTAACATGGTACGATGATGAACTATCCATTTATGTATTAAGTCCGTTATTCAAGATCAAATTAACAAAATAGCATAGGTTCACATCAAACACACGTATATAATTATTGTACAAAACCTAGGGTCTAGTACAGAATAAGGCCTGTGTGAAAAAAACCTGAAAGGCTGTCATTAATATTTTGGTATGATATCAATACTTTTTTGTAGGATACTACTTTTGTTTGTGAAACCAGGGTTAAGATGTATTGTATTTCTGAACTGCGAAATTTCCAAACTGTGGATAGAAACAGGGATACTTGAGTGATGGTAGACAATAAGAAAAGTATATATTTCTCATAAATGCACATTATTATTAACAAATCAATCTTTTTGGGTAGAAAGGGGGTAGATATTCGATTCTGTGTCATTTGTAATAGGTCACAAACATTTGCTGAACATTCAACCCAAATAGTATTTACACTTTGTGTCTGCTAACAACGCAGTCTGTATTATAAATACTCTCAATAGGGCTCCTTGCAACACATGTAGTAATGGCACCAACTTAATTCCAGAGGTTTAACAAGCAACCTCGTTGATTCTTATATACCTTTCCTTCCCAATTTGTCACCCTTCAGGGTTGAGGAGGAGGCTGGACAAGTGCCACACAGGAACTGTGCCACCAATGAGATGGGCTGGTCATTTAAGGGGTTTGGTGACAAGGATCTGAAATGTAGTGGACCCACAATAGGTTTCTTAGTCAGCAGGCACTTCAGACGAGGTAGGTGTAGGGCGTCACCTAAAGAATGCCAACCACTCCCACCCCACCCCAGTATGCACCTGCTGGGATCCATCCTGTGTGACAAAGGCAACCTGGGGCTCCATTCCATCCTGCGTCACCATGGTAACATGCCCAGGAAAGCCATCTTCTGACCCAGCCTCAGACAGGAAAGCAATTCTCTGGCCTTTGAATGGTGAGGAGAGGTTCCCCTCAGCTGAAAACATGCAAGAAATACAAAAGTAGATCAATTATCACATACTTAACCATAAGGTTTTGCACCACCCCATATCGTTCATTCTGCCACTTCAGAACACTCATACCATACCACTCCACAGTTTTCCTTTAATGACATATGTTTTCTCCCCTGTGATAGCCAGAGAAGTGTCCTCTTCACCAAATGTAATACATTAAAACTGAGCAAAAGCCAAACAGCCAAGACATGCAGATCAAGAGACACACACACACAAAAAAAAACAAATGACCTGGGCAATCAGTTTAAGGGTTGGGCTGTTGCACGCCATAAAGAGACACACAGCATGGAATTGCACTCTTGCAAGAGAGGAGACAGACAAACAAAGTGATGTGATCCAGTCAACCTCTATTTGTCATCTTCAGCATTCTTATGCGGATGTATCTATCAGATATGCTTAGAAACGCTCTAGAGACCGTTAGCTTTGAAATAACCAAATTTCTGTAGAATACATAAAATAAGCCCGATTTCACCAGCTACTTAATTATCTCAGTGCAACATACAACATGGTCTCCCCACACCTAGTCACTGTCTTGGCACAGTGTGTAAAGCTTTCCAAGAAATGATACAGGTTTAAACTAAACTTCTTTAAACGAGCTCTCTGAATAGATGCTCAGTCAGGTGGTTTCTCCTGCTCCGTAGCTAAAACCACATAATTAACCTGTGCAAGCAATATGCTCATCAGTCGCAGCCCCCTACCTAGTGCAACTGAATTGTAGGTCAGCTAACAAAGTTATGACATCCGTGCATAGGACAAGATTTTCTAAAAGTCCATGAGGAATATGTAGACACAGTTTTGCCAATATGTTATTACTACTCACCTCGCCATCACTGTGCATGCTGTCAAAGGAGGCATGTGGCCTCTACTGGAATTGACTGATTCTCAGTGAGTGGACTATTTTTTCACTATTCAGTCTTTCAAATTCTTGTTGAGTCTGGGAGCCATCTCCCACTATTCTTTTAGGACTAGCCTCTTCTGCATTTGCAGGATGCACTTACCTAAATCCTCAAATTGCTGGCATTGGAACATATTTTGCAGGCAATATGGGTCTCCATCTTTAAGTTCTCTGGAGACTGTGCCCCTCAATTCTCATTCTATGGTCCTTATTTTCTGTGGAATGCCTGTTTTTTGAACATGCACAAAACCCTTTTTTTGCAAAGGTCCCTAGCAGCCAGAGGTATACATCAGGCAAAAACATTAGGTCAATCTCTATTTAACGGATCAAATATTTTTATTGAGCTTAATACAGAAGCACTGGCCTACATCCTTTGGAGGCGAGGTAACAAACACTAATCAGGAAGAAATGCAAAGATATAATCAACCCTCTCCTACCCTCTTCACTCAAGGATTACAGACATCAAAATAATTCCCCTTTTTATGTAGTCGACCCTCGTTCCACTATTGCCTATCTTGTTCTGTCAGCCCCATAAGTTCCCTCTATCACGGTGTCTCACACACCCTGTAGAATCTAGGAATGACCATGTTTCTTTATCCTCAAGGCCCTTAAATATTGTGGCATTTTAGTTCCCCAAATTTAGCGGACCTGCATTCTAGAAAAAGGGCCCGCGTATCTTTAAAGGATTTCTATCTTTCGTAAACTGAGGTGATTTTCTCCATTTCCATTAGTTTCCAAAACCTATGCAACTACTCACAAAAGTGTGGGATCCTGGCTTCCCCCTACAGCGTGGTATTGACTTGCTTAGTTGCACACCAGGCCAAGGATATTTGTTTCCCCAGATAGTATAATGTAACGCAGATACCCAATCTTTTACCCTTAGTTTACATGCTAGCAGATTCCCTGCCTTATTCTCACCACAGTAAAATAGCTGTTTTAGCACATCACTCTGCATTATCAGTATCCAGCATACTCACCTGTACTCTAAGCATCGTTAATTTATGCCAGATCTTAATAGAGCTTGTCCTTTTGCAGATGCCCTCGAGTTTCCTTAGTTGAGATTATTTCTGTTTTTAGCACCTATTTTTTTCTAGGTCATTTAAAAAGAAATCATTATCATTTATCACTTCTTAGGTGCTTTTCAGTGCATCCCAAAGAGTATTCATGTACAATTTAGTAATCTTGTTTTGGCCAAATACAAACCTATGCAAATATGCCTTTCTTTCTTTACTGCTTTACCAATTAGAATGTTATCCTTCAATCTTCATGGTTTGTCCCCACAGACCATCTTGGAAAAGGTAAATATCAGTTAAATTGAAGCATGATCAGACAGAGGTATGGGGCTTATGCCAGTGTCATGTTTCCTAGGCAGCATAGTGGAGGATACTAAAAGATAAACTAGTTTGTGGCGCAGGTCTCGAGAGCGGCGAAGAATGTGAAATCCATAAGATCAGGGTGCTATCACCACTATAAGTGCACCAGTCCAATCTGTTCTACCTAATTCAGTTTGTTCTCCATTAGTGACAAAGACTGCTCTGCCCATCGGGAAGATTTGACCAAAAGCCCATCCATGACCAAGTTGAAATATCCCCCATCACTGTGTCCTCCTCTGCTGCCTGCAGAACATCGGTGACTGCTACTCTTTGTGTTCCTTTCTGGATGCATCAATGCTAGCTATCATCAATACCATCAAGCCCTGTATGAGAATAAATATCCGGGATCTCTACCCACCTTTTCAGCTATCGTGCAGTGTAACCAGTTGGATATGAGAACTACCCCAACACCCCTTGATTTGTAAGCTCCCATGGAGAAGATTTGCTTTGGGAACCTTTGGATCTGAGGTGGAATTAGTCTTTTTTCATGGATGGGCATCTGGGCACCTGTGTTATATTTGTGGCAGCTGTCATGCAATCCATGACACTTACTGCCCTCCACCCAATTAATAATGAAAACTGAGTTTTCTTAACACCTCAGAAAAATGCCTGGCTAAGTTACACCTGTGGTAGACCCTTTACGTTCATACTCACAATTATAATCATTAGTAGGCGAATATCAGTGCAATAAGACTACACGTGTCATTTTGTGGTGCAGTACTTTCTCAATGCCCGATACCCATGTGGAGCATTCACTATGTAGACAAACTGCTCCAGCATTACAAAACATAGAATTCTCCAAATGAAGTAAAATACGAAAAGCAACCAATTGTTTCAACCCCTACAGGGGAACCCACATCTAACCACACTGTGTTAATTAACAATATCTGCCCCACCTCCCTTTAACTACCTTAAAACCTCAAATGGTAGCAGTACAGATATGTAGCTTATAGGACTACAGTGGCACTCCTATTTTTCAGGAATTTGGTGCAGATTCCTCAGGGCCTGATTTCTTGAAGATGCTGTAGCAGGTCTGCTATAGCCTCCAGTGGTTCCGGAAAAAAGCCTCATCCTCCTTTGTGATCTGAATCATTGCCAAAGAGCTTTTTCCACTGCCACATTTATACCATCGGCATTTCTATTTGTTTCAGTGTCCTGAGTAGAGAGTGGAACCACCAACGTGATCTTCGGTGAGTAAATATCGTAGCCTGCCTGAATTCTGTTCTTACTTGCAAGATAGTGGCTGTCCGATCCTGAAACCTTTATAACCTCGAAAAAAAAATGTCCCCAATTGCTATGTTGGTAGTCATCTGCTCTACTTTGGGGACGTGGCTGGGAGAAATCAGAGAGACTGCCAGGGAAGGCAGGTCTTCTTTGATTTCTTGAAAGCAAAATTTGAAGTTTGAACATATTATATCAATTTCTCCTTTATTACCTGCAGATGATTGTTGGCAATATCTAAATGATCAACTTCTGGCACGTGTCTGGGTAGGTTGCCGTAAATTCTGTGACTCCTTATCGTTCGTGGAGGACTTAATTGACAATAAGTCTTTGACTTTTATTTCTATTGGCTGTCATCATCATCCTAATATTGGATCTGGCTTCTCCAATAGGCATAACTGAAGCAAATGCATCTCCTGTCCATAGTTGGTGTTGCAGCAACTCAAGCCCATGGCTAAATTTCATAGTGGCCCTAAGGAGCGGAGGTCAGCGTCTCTAGAGGCTGTTCACGTGGGGTCACCAGCAGAGCATTTCTCCCCCTTTCAAATTAGTACTGCTCCTTTAGTAAGGATTGCATTCTCACCTCTACGCACAATCAGTACATTGTCACACATACAAACAATCAGCTCTTGCTCCTCACTATGTGTCACAGCAAGATGGGAATTTACCCCTCATTTGGTTGTGACAGCACCAGTCTTTACCGTTCCCTTATTCTATGTCACTGCATTCCAGAGGATGACTTACGATCCTCTGCAATATAGTGGGCAGGGAACTTGTCTATGAATCTTCTGTCAGTGCTCCAGGGAGTCTCTAGGACATGTGCCCTTTTCTCCCGCAAAAGCCACAATGAGTCTTTGCTTCTCTACTATACAACAATCATTCAGCCTAGCTGAAGCTGATTGTGGAGGGAGAAGGAAAGGGAGAGAATGTTTAAAATTGGATTGAGAAAAACATAATGCCAGATTCCCTTTTGAGGTCAAACAGTGCACTTCACACTACATGCTCTCATAGTAAAGGTGACCAGATGAGCGAATGCCCAGAAAAGCCTGCTGAGCTTTTTTGCTACTCCATTTTCTCATGTCTCACAGGAGGACCAACTTCCTAAAAGGAAAACCTTAGAAAACACGGCACCGATGAAAGCAGACTTGCTGGAAAACCTAACCATGTTAAGCATAGAAATTAAAGGGAACCTAAAAAGTAAATTGAAGCGAGATATACAGGTCTTTAAAGAAGACTAACGCGGTACAAAGGGGGTGGTGATGGACGGAGCATCTGAACCAATCAAACACTCACACCCAGTCAAAAGATCTGGGTTTCATCCATCACCGTTCTTTAGCCCACTAAGCCACCCCAGTTCAGACAAGGCTATATGCAAATCAGTCTGACCCTGTGCCTCATGGGAACAGTCCAGCCCGAACTGCCAAGCCATGCCTTCCCTGGACCGGAAACAAGCTTCCGAGGACCGGTTTCTGGCTTTACAGCCGTCTTCAGCCCGGCTTGCTTGAATCCAGTGGCAAAGTGAGCAAGGGACTCACGTCTGAGCATACCCTGCCACACTATGGCGGCCAAAAGCTGTACAAAAGGGAGTGGTGATGGACGGAGCATCTGAACCAATCAAACACTCACACCCAGTCAAAAGATCTGGGTTTGATCCATCACCGTTCTTTAGCCCACTAAGCCACCCCAGTTCAGACATGGCTATATGCAAATCAGTCTGACCCTGTGCCTCATGGGAACAGTCCAGCCCGAACTGCGAAGCCATGCCTTCCCTGGACCGGAAACAAGCTTCCGAGGACCGGTTTCTGGCATTACAGCCGTCTTCAGCCCGGCTTGCTTGAATCCAGTGGCAAAGTGAGCAAGGGACTCACGTCTGAGCACACCCTGCCACACAAGAAGACTAAAGCACTAAATTAAAGCCTGGAGAACAGAACATTTTTTGGGAACAAGGACGATGGACCTAGAAGCTAAAATGGAGAACCATAATGCGGTGAGGTATGAACATGAACTCGAAAGACTGGCAACGATCACAGAAGCAAGGTGCAAGGTGCTAAGCAAGGTGCTAAGAACTCTAAAACTGCTCTCCTAGGGAGAACCTTTTTATCTGAAACCTACAGGAATGAACAGAGGCAACCAACCTGGAGACTTCTGTAGCAAGGCTGTTCTCCTCTCTTCTAGGAGAAGCAGGCAACCAATCTAAAAAGAAGACATAGACCGCAGAGAGCACCATGCACAAGCGTCCCAGAGACATACTAGCTAAACTCAATCAATTCACTGTAAAGGAAGAGATAATAAAAGCAACATGCAGAGGAAAAGAGGTCACCTTACAAGAGTTTTCCTGCCAACAGTTCCATGACATTTCCTCAGATAAACTATAAAAACAAACACTTTCATCATATCATGATATGCTTAAAATTGATGGCATCAAATATAAATTGACGTTTTCATTTTACGATAAAATGCATCACTTGTGAAACAGAAAGATTCTTGGGACAGAACCTATCGGATAAATCTAGACCCACACACTCCCCATTGATATAAGGGCAAATTACCCGATATCCACCCATCCTGGAGCAATAATGGAACAAGATCAGAGCACAACGACGTAGAGATACAGGACAAAGTGGAAAACAGCAGAATAACTGTTTCTCTAGCTAATATTTCCTAAATAAAAGGCATTTTGGGACATTCTATAGGGAACATCAGGGTTAACAATACTCAGAAGGAAGGGACTAGTATTTGAAGCCCAATTATTGGGAGGGTTGGTCTCGACACACTCAGATATAGAACTCCAATGTAACTAGAGGGACTGGGTAGTTTGTGCCACCTTTGTGGGTCAGATACAGAGCTCTCTTCACAGTAGAACCTTAGAGGCAAGATGGAACTGTTACAATAAAAAAGAATGGGGTGAAGGAATGAGATGTGGGGTACTTGGGAGATTGCCACAACCCTCTCTCCAGGTATCCATACGAACAAAGTGGGATTTAGTACAACTCTTTATGTCGTGGGGGATGGGGAACTTGTTCCCATCTCTGTCCGAGAAAGACACCTTTTGTCAGTAATAGTTGATGGGTTGGTGCTAAACATGCTGATTGAGATCTCGTTTTTGATTAAAAACTGCATAATAAGTTGGAGGTTCTGGCTACACAAGGTCAGCATAAATGATGGCTTGTAATGCTTAACATTTAGCATACGACACAGAATATTACTCTACATTTATTACCGATTACCCTATTTACACCCATTACAATATAGCTACAGATCCATCCACACTTTATAATGGCAGTAATTAAGTATTTTAAGGCCTCAGTGTCCCAAATGAATAAATATTATTTTGGGAATCTGTCTTTAGAAACCCACTGCCAATAATATGCCTCCAAGAAACACACAACGAAACAAGAACAACCAAGAATGAGACCTAGATGAGACCAAACAGCACTTTATTCTTCAGCACTCTATAAACACAACGGCTATCTTCATCCATAGAGATTCCCATTTTCATATAGAAGATACTATAAGAGATAAGGAGGGCAGATATAAAATCACAAGACAGATGGGAGGTGACCCACACAATGATCTCAACAGTTTAAACCCCGAATAAAGGCCAGGATACATTCTTGACAAATTTCCAGGCATGACTGCAGAGTTTTCCAGAGGTGAGATTGTAGCGCCAGAAAATCTGAAAATGGCATGCATTGGAATTCTAAACAGATCTAACTCACTTTGTGCAACTCCAAGTTCCTTTCTAAAAAAGCTTGAAACCACATTAGATACCATAGAACTACGAGATATATGGCAGGAGCAACACCTGACCGATCAATAGTATATTTATTTTTCTCACATCCATAGGCCATAATCCTCCTGGTCAGCAACACACTTGTACCGCTGGTAATTAAATCAGTTATTGGTCAGATCTCCATTTCAGATCATGTCCTAATATCTATTGATTTGATATAAAGTTCCTAGAAAGAGGTCCGCAAGGAGATGGAGGCTTCACCCTTCTATATTACCTGACACAGTACATAGACATCGAATTATTTAGTGCACAGAAGAGTATTTTAGCCTTTGCAAGAATCGGGAGGTGTTTGCGGTTACGATATGAAATGCCTTTATGGCGGTCCTAAACAGGAACTTTGTCCCTAATAGGGCAAACCCTAACCTACTTAGAAACCCAGAGATTCAAACCCTGGAAAAATAATTTCAAACTCTAACCTGATAACATGACCATACCCCTTCACTGACCCTCCTATGGAAAATCAAAACCATGAAAGGTCGACTCAAGTCATTAATAACTAACAAAGGTGAACTTACCCTGCTCCACATTAACAACAATCATACGAAATAAAAAACAAGACAGGTCCACACCATGCCTGTTTACTGAAGGAGAAAATGGAAAAATCATATGTTAAAGATCAGCTCTTGGAAGACCGCACATTCATACAAACAGAATCTAATAAATTTGAGAAATGTAGAAATGTTTATCATAACTTGTTCAAAGCAGGAACATTTCATTTTGCTTCTCAGAGATACTGTACAAAGAATGCTTGTGTTACCGAAATCCCACCAGGCTGTGCCGACCACCTGAACACATCCATATCAAACGAAAAAGTTAAGCCAGTTCTAGCCCACATTAAACAGAGAAAAGACCTGGGATCCAGACAGTCTAACAGGGGGCCTTTTATAAAACATTTTCAAGTAAGTTGGTGTCCATACCATCTTCTTTATTCAACACACTTGCTTAACAGAACAGTGAAGCCCTCCATGACCGAAGCAGTCATAATGGTGATCTTAAAACCTGGTAAAGATACACAGAAATGTGCCTCCTACAGGCCCATTGCTCTATTGAATCTTGATGCTAAATTATAGATGAAAATGCCAGCGAACAAGTTGGAGGACCTCTTTCTAAGGATTATTCACCCAGAGCAGTCAGGTTTTATTAGGAAAAGACAGGTACAGACAGGGTAGTTCACCTTCTCAAAAAGTAAAGAACAAACATATACGAAATTTAAAGGGAGAAAAAGACTTCAACCGTGTGGACTGGTACTTAATGTGGCTGGTCTCGGAAGGTGTGGGCGTGGGGCCTAGATTTATTGCTAGAATTATGGGTAATTACGGCACTACTAGGGCCTGTATGAAAGTTAATGGCCAGGTATCCCAGTTAGTTCAATTGGGGTCAGGGAAGTCAATATGGGTGTCCTTTGTTTCGCCATTAATATGCTATAAGCTTTGAGCCCCTAGCCTCTCATATTAAGCAATCAGAGGATATAAATGTAATCCAATTTAGAGCAGAAACACATAAATTAGGTGCTCTTCGCTGATGATATTGCCTCATATTAGCAGACCTATCTCGACCCCTTGAAGGATTAATTATACAATTAACAGACTTCGAATACTTTGTGGGATACAAAATAAATAAAACAATCAGAAATGTTGAATTTAGCTCTACCCACAGATCAAGTAAATATGTTGTGAAATAAATTCCCCTTTAGATGGTCTACACATACTGGATCTCAAATTATCCCTAGAGCTTGAATAAACTAAGCAGAACCTGAACACCGTGGACCCTTCTATTCCCATCTTGGATGGGATAAATAAATATATTTAAAATAACTGTCCTTCATGGGGTCCTCTACCTAGGTCAGGCACACCCACTCCAAGTGGAGAGGAATTCTTTGCAGCCCCACAAGACGCAATTAAAAGATTTATATGGAGTGGTACCCAACCTAGAGTACCTATTAAATTGCTACACAGGAGCAAACAGGAAAGTTTGGCAATACCAGGCTTCAGATTATATTACATGGGATCACAACTGAGAGTAACAGAATGGTAAAAAGAGCAAAATAAATTCAATAGATCCGCATGGTGAGGGTGAGAATGACTAGGTCATATGGGATGTAGTTTGGCTATGAAGAACACACATACTGCAAAACAAATGATTGAGCACTCCTACTAGAACAAAATTAAACATGTGGGACAACCGGACTAGAAGACAACATCTTACCTTTTTCCCAGCCATCATACACCCCAGTCCAGTTTAACCAAGAATTTTCCCCAGTGCTACAAGACCCCTTCGATAAATGGAATAAGGGGCAGATGTCGACTCATATCAGACATGTTTCATAAAAGGTCATTCAAATAATTTCCCCAATGTAAACTGGATTTTTGGCTGGAAGAAACTGAACGGTTGCATTATGCCAGCTCAGAGATTAGATACTGCATGTGGAATTCAGAGATGCCTGCTACTAGAGAAAAAACACTCTTTGAGAGGCTTCTTGCCAGTTCAATGTCCCCAAAAAGGTCTTAACTCAAAAGTATACAGAATATTATTAGAGTTAAAAACTAATTTTAAATGGACCTTCCGAAAGCCAGACCTTAGATATATGGCTAAAGGTGACAGCTTTTGCAATTAAATCTAAACAATAATCATGGCTATTAGCTAGATGGGGAGGGGCAGCGGGGAAAATTTGTGAATGGTGTGTCTGTTTTCTTGGTTTTATTTTTTACTTTGGAAAATGTTTGCATTGGCATTCTGTCATACACGAACACCGCTGTCACACTTTGTAACTTGTCATGCCAATGTGAACGTTAATAAACATTGGCTAAAAAAAAAAATAATAATAATAATTTTGAGGGAGATGCTGGTTGGGGTCCAGGACCATAGAGTATTTCAAGAAAAAAAATATAAAGGAAAGTTAGAGCAACAGTATTTTGCGTCTTCAAATACTATAAATGGTTCCCACCAAGCACACCAAAAATGTTTGTGTTGGTATACAACTGAAGTAGGAACAGTATAGAAAGTCACAACAGCGCATCAATGCATGCGGTCACATAAGGGGTTTGCCCAGTGAACAAAGTTATCTTCCAAGTTGGACGGTTTAATGGTGCTTGCACTTCAGCTGTTGAGGGGGCCTGTAGACTGTATCCAACTAGAAATTACTGAAAGACGATAGGAAAATCAGTTTGTGGTGGTAAAATGGTTAGAAAAGAATTACAATGCCCTGGGTAGCTGTAGCTGCTTCTCAAGTGCCAACGTGGACACAAAGACACTGGACCTTTTCTCTTTTACAGAATAACCCAAGACTAGTGGGAAGTGACAACAAGCCAAGGTTGAAAAGCATTCAATGGCTTAGACCAGGTTTCTGGGAACTCACAATGGCCAAGCACAGAAGAGGTGGAAAAGTACTTGGAGACGTGACAATCTAGAGTTTGTGTCTTTCATGGACTTCTGTTCAAATGTTGCTTTCTTTTTCAATGGATCTGTAAATGCATTTGGGTTCTTGTGCAGTAAGATATTTGACCTCTGAGGAAGTTGTTTTGAACTTCCGATCTTACAATACTTGCACAACCTTTGAGAGATGCCCAGTGTAAACACATTTATTGCCTAGTAGGTGCCAGTATCTCTCCCTCCGGGGCACAACAAAGCAGAGGGATTTGAGCTAGCACAATCATAGCTTCAAAGGGCTTCTCGTGCAGATATCTCTATGCTTCTGGTCTTTTCACTCTGACTTTCCAGATACCTAGACCTCAGCTTACTGACTGGCATTTAAAAGTAGGCAGACATGGCATCACCAGCAGGCAAACTACTCCACTATCCATGGAGTAGACAAGGAGGTATGCAGGTTTAGTTCACAATGGATACCAATATAAAGGACAACAGCTCTTCTGCTGCTTGGTAATGCAGAACTAATTTTCCAGAATCTGCTGCTACAATGATGAGCACACAGTCTGACATTTTAGAAAGAAGCTATCCAGGCACCAATACCAGCCTTTTACTATACTACCCTACAGAGCCTTTTGCTACAACATTAAGTCAAACGTCTGTGAGATTTGGTTTGTGGTACTCAAATTACTCACTACAATGCCTCTCAAAGAGGACTCAAGCGCTCATTTCCTGCTAAAGGTTCTATTCTTCCCCCTTTCTTTACATCAAAGGAAAAAGTCACCTTCTAGTCAGAGCAGGACAATTACCTACAAAATGACCTAATCTCTTTGGGAACAGCACCTTTGCCAGCCCTACTGTATACACTTTTCAAAACTAAGCTATAGTGTGCACAGAGTCCAGTAGATCCCCTAAGGCTTACAGAGGTAAAAGTAGATAATACCTTACTCTCTATTTGTGGTAGTGTGGGCAAGCAGTAGGGCTTTATCAGAGGGTAGTGTTAAGTATTTATTGTACACACTCAGGCAAGAAATTATGTCACACACTCAAAGACTGAACTCAGACCAAATGTTTGTATTAAAAATATTTCTTTAGTTGTATTTTATTTTTAGAACCAAGCAGGACTTGGTATACGGTAAATAGAATTGCACTTTCAATACAGTCTGATCAACAAGCAAGCTAGATGAGAATGGATTTTTGGTTACAGGTTTGTAAAATATTTAAATACAGTTAAAATTACTTTAGGATTACTTTTGATTACTTTTTAGAGTATTTTCTTGGATTACTTTTTCTTCTCAGTGTGATATGCCTAGATATCACACTGGGACATTTCCCAGATAAAAGGTAAGTAAAACAGTTTTCATAAAACCACTGTTTCTTATGTTTCCATATAAACACCCTCAACACGCATCTTTCAGAGGAAAACAGTCAATGCAATCCTATGGAGAAAAATTAGGTTATCGGTTTGCAGTTAAGTAAATGGTTTTGAGGGTAACATTTCTGAGATTAGAACAAGAGTTCCGCCACGGTCAAGGATGCACTAAAAAAGCACCCTCAACAGCACTAGGGCGGCGGGTGCAGAGTGCTGAGGCCCAATGTTAGCCTATAGGGTTTGGGGGCCGATAGTTGGTGGCTGCTCTCGGGCAAGATACAGGGAGCAAAGCTCCTTAGATTATGCTCAGGGCAAAGGGGGGTCTGAGTTAGCACACAAGGTGCACCCACAGCGGCAGGGTCAGCCAGGTGCAGAGTGCTGATCTGGCGTTGGCCGGATTTGCATTTTGGCTGCAGGCTTGGTCCAGGAAGTCTTCCAGGGGGAACCAACAGCTGAGCAGGTAAGTTGGAGTGCTCGGGGACGTAGGTGCACCTCAGGGCCTCTTCTCCAGGACGCAAGGCGGCTAGATGCAGGGGTGCCTTTTTAGGTTGGATTTCACCTCACAGGGTCACTCGCAGTTGGGGAGGTCTCTGTGCAGAGGCTGCAGGTGACCATAGGGAGTTCTGCAGGGGTCAACCCACAATGGCCTCGAATTGTGGCGCGCTGGGGGACATCGCTGGGACCGATGGGCCACTCGGGCTCAGGCCGTAAGAGACAGGTGGAGTGGTGGTTCCAGGTGTTGTGTTCTTTGTATTCAGCAGGTTTGGAGTCTTTCCTTGGAGATTCTTTTGAACAGAGCTGCTGTTCACATGAGATCTGGTCTTTATTGAAGGCAGTCAGTCCTCCCACGGGTTCTGGAGGTCGCTGGCTACAGAAAAGGTGGATTTTGGCAAAGGATCTCTGGAAACTGCAGACGAGCTGGTGGGGCTGGGGCCAAGTCAGTTCTTCTCTGCAGTCTCCTCTGCTGAGAGTCCTCTTTCGTCCTTCTTCGTAGGTTGCGGGAATCTGCCTTCTGGGTTCAGAACTATCACCTAAATACTATATTTAGGGGGTGTCTCTAGGTAGAGGGCTACTGACCTTAGGGTGGCTATGCCCATGGTGTGCTCACCCCACGTGGGGGAGTGGGTACAATCCCTAATCCTGATTGGAGAGTGCCTGCCATCGGCAAGATGCCAGGCAATTAAGAGTGGGATTCACCTTGCCTTCCCCACCTGAGGGGTGGGATTGGCAGTGGTGGGCACACCTTCTGGGCTGTTCTAATTTTTCCCACCGGTCTTCCCGTCGAAATGGGGTTGAAGCAGGTAGGGGGCCTGTTCTTGATAGAAGGAGAGGGTGGGGGTTGCGTTGCAAAGACGGCAAGGCCTTTGAAGGTCCCTTGTCACAGATGGCTCTTCCTGACTTGGGGGAGGTGTGAACACCTCCTCCCAGGAAAGGCTTTGTTTCTGGGCTCTGGAAGTGAAGGCTCCCACCCCAGGGGTCCAGAAACTTGCCATGTGGTGGCTGGCCGGTATTTACCAGTCAGGGATCCCACCAGAAGTTGGTTGTTTTTCAGGAGGCATATCTAAGATGCTCTCTGAGTGCATTGTATAATAAATTCCACATTGGCATCAGTGTGGGTTTATTATGCTGAGAAGTTTGGTACCAGACTTCCCAGAATTCAGCAAAGCCATTATGGTGCTGTGGAGTTTGTGGTGACACACTCCCAGATCATATAGTCTTTATGGCTTTACTGCACTTACAATGTCTAAGAATGGACTTCGATACTAAAGGGGTACAGTGCTCATGCAACTGTACCCTCACCAGTGGTACAGTGCACCCAGCTAGAGTGTCTTACATATACCATAGGCAGTGGGTTGCAGGCATGGAACACAGGTATGTGTGCCATGCCGACTTCACTTTTCTCTGCTCCAAAGCACACAGCCTACAATGTCAGTGTGTATGTGTTAAGGTACAGGAACTCTAAAGTTGGCACAATATGTGCTGCAGCCCTTAGAGGTCTTCCCTGGTCACAATGACCTTTGTACCCATGGTACATTTTAAAAGGGACTTACATATGGCCAGAGAGGTGCCAATTGGGGGTACAAAGGTAGTTTTGGGAAATAATCTGATTAGCAGGAACCCAGGGCACATCAGAAATTTGGCAAAAAGTGTGTGGGAGGGGGTTACTGTAACAGAAACCCACTTTCCTTTACTACTCCTTAGGATTTTAATGGTGTTTCCTTGGTTTAATATGGTAGGGTGGGAATGTATCAGGCAATGTAGCACTTTGATGGGGGTTCCCTGGTTTAATATGGCATGGCAGGAAGGTATCGGGCAAGTTAATGTTAAGATAGCGCTATTCAACATGGTCACATCCAAAGGACTATGGATTACCCAGGTCAGTTGCCCTGTAACTACTTGTTAAAAATAGCTTAGGGAAAGGATTAAAGTAGGTAGGTCCTGCCACCTGGGAAGTCTTCGAATATACTTTTCTTTTCTTTTAGAGAGGATTAACATGCTTACACTTCATCTCGAAAATGATAGCAAACCCAGCAGAAAGACAGGCAAGGCTCATGAAGAAAAATTAAGAGGTCAAGTTAGAATGAATAGAAAGTTTCCGAGCCATCTTCCCTCATGGACATTTGTGGCATGCATTACGCTGCATTCATGCACAGCAAGGTCTGTACTGAACTAAATCGTTTGTCTATTTAAACAGATGCACAAAAGCTGGAGAAAACAATAGAGGCTTCAAAGGAGGTCAGAAACAAGATACAGGTCTCGCACCAAGTACAAAAAATAATGTCTTTCAGTGGCAGTGCCAACAGCTGTCCCCCATCCATAATACAGACCATGGCCCCTTTCAAAACAAAGTGGATGACTCATTCATTGCCAACACAGGGTCCCCTGCACTCATTAACTCCCAGGTTCTACTACCTTTGCCCCCACAGTACCTTCCATTTGCTGCTCAAACAAGGCCTGCTCGCTCTCCTCCGTTGCTTCCAGTTCTCCATGTGTGCTGCGTTTATGCGTGGCCAGTGTAGACGTCTGTCGGTAGGTCTTGCCGCAGTAGCTACAGGTGTAGGGCTTGCAGTGGGTGTGAACAACGTGATGCTTGTACAAACTAGAATATTCTGTGAATCGCTTACCACAGCCAGGGATGGTGCACAGGTATGGCTTTTCTCCTGTACGTGGCACAAAAAAAAGGCCATCATGAGCTACCTCACACATTCTTCAGATTTACATGTGTTACTTAAAGTAATGTACAATATTTTCCATGAACAGGGATGCATCTATAGCAGTCAAGAAACCCATTTCTAGTTTTATATAAAATACTCAATTCTAACTCTCTCTTTCTGACATGGGTTAAGCATTACTCTCACAGAGACCTGTAGTTCAATGCCCTCTTGCACAACTTTTACCAATCTATGGTCAGGTGGTGTGTATTCTCGGTCTGCACATTCAGAACCAGTTTGAGTTGATTCCTCTTTCATGTGTCCTTCCCAGATGGTCTTCCAGAATCATCCTCTGTATAGAGTGATGCTGCTCACACAAGGGCCATTTCCAAGTTAGAGCTCCCACAACACAGGCATAAAGAGGTGTGCGCAGTCTGCATCAGTCTATTAAGGGCCACCAAAAAGTGATCAGAAACAGACAAAATGGATACCCTTTTCGAAAGAACCCTTTACATCTGATCAAAAAGGAGTGCAGTCCTACCCTTCATCCAAAACATGTGTTTCATGGAGTTGGAAGTCCCGCTCCCTCAAGGCTTAAAATTGGGTATAAAACAATATGTCTTTCAATTAGATCTTGAAATCAGTATCTGCACAAGCTTCCATTGACGTCACTGCAGGAGAAAGTCAATATAGTTCATCTTTTATATCTAAAGAAGACTTGTCAATTTCACAAGTGATTTTAGAACATTAAAAATCTTCTACTGGCCTTTATATGAATGTCTCCAAATCCATGGTATTCCCCGTTAACGAGTATGCAGGGACTGTGGATGGGTGCCGGTGTTGATGCTAGCCGTTGGCAGCTTTAAATATTTGGGGGTGTATGTCTCCCAAGACGTAACATTGTCATGGTCTTATAATCTGGCCTCAGCATTAAAGTGCGTAAAAGAGGAGATGCGGGTCTGGTCACTTCTGCCGCTGTCACTGAAGGGGCAGGTTGTTAATCTTTAATGTGGTCTTTTTGCACCAATTGCTGTATCAGTTGCACAACTACCCTAATGCCATCCCCCAATTGTGGTTTAGGCATATCAATGCTGTTCTCTGAGGTGGGGGCCAGGGATTACTCTCATTGCCCTTAGAACTTGCTTTCAATGGACGTACTGTGGAGGCATTGCCGCAGCTGATGTATACTCGTATTACTTTGCATCTGATCTTTTGGTTATAAATGATTGGTGGTATGACCACCATAGCGACCCAGCATATGCGGTTTAGAGGTGGGCGATGGGTGCCTCCGCCTTGTTTGGCTATCTGTATGATGGGAAAAGGGTGTGATCTCTTCCATCAGCACCACAGGTGGTCCAAATGTGTGGCAACGTTCCCTGCGGCACATGGGATGGTGGGAAGAAGCTGACGGAGTGGACACCGTTATGGCAGGGAAGTGTGCTGCAGTTGGTGTCCCAGCTAGAGGGCTTTCGAAAGTGGGACACTATTGGGATCTCCACTCTGGGAAATGTGATGCAGGGCACAGTCTTGAAATAATTTCAAGAGGCGCAAAACAAATATGGATTGCATCGCAGCCAATTCCACCTGTATTTGCAATTCCGCCATGCTCTTACTGCCTACATTAGGAACTTCACAAATCTTCCTGAATTCACCCTATTGGAGGATAAGCTCCTTCTTGGGGACCTGAGCACCCACAAAATAGTGAACATATACCAATTTCTCGTCGCAAATAGTTCAAATACGCTACCCGCCCTTCGAAGCCGATATAGACACACTAGATGCGGATGACTGCACAGAGGCCTTGGGAGCTCATCGCGGAGAAGCAAGTTCTGCCCGCCTCAGACTGATCCAATTCAAATGACTCCACAAAGCCTGTTACACAAGGTACAGTTTGTGGTACATGAGAGTGACAAATTCCCCGACATGCCTCAGATGCAGGGCGGACGAGGATACCTGCATCCAGACGGTTTGGAGCTGTTCGGCACAGGAGCGGTTTTGGCAAGGTGTGATGTCCTGTCTGGGGGAGGTCCTCTACTGGACAATCCTGCTGTACCCAAAGCAAATTCTCCTTCATGGCACTGATGGCATAGGTTGGAACAGATATAAATGGCTCCTTTTATTTCAGGGTCTAACTCTGGCAAAAAGAGATATAGCCAGGACATGGAAGGCAGATAGCCCCCTCATCCCTTGCAGTGTGTGTGGAAAATGGCGGTGGACTATTGTATGGGCTAGAGGTTGTGGTGTACCGGGCGAGGGGATGCTCCCAAAAACACCCCAAAATCTGGCAGAGTTGGGCAAACTAGAGGGGAATTGCCTCGGAACCGGTCTGCTCTGACCGTTCACTTCTTGAGGAAGAAATCAGAGGGTATTGGGCAGAAAGAAAAGGGAAAGATACCAGTGACTAATGTGCAACCTGTTGAGAGACATGTCTTGCATCATATAGTGATTGGGAGGGAAGGGGGGGTACTATGCAAGTTCTTGTTTCTGTTCATGGGTGTACTCAGTACATCAGTCTGTAAGTACTTTGTGGCCTGTGTGGCCATGCTTTTTTTGTCAAAACCCAATAAAATGTATTGGGGAAAAAGTAATCATCTTCCATAGTCCTTAATCACTATGAATGCTTCATCTCCTTATATATATATATTGTTAGGACCACACTCTAAGAATCGCTGCCTTTCCCGAACTATTTAGAGTACTGCTTGTCTAAGTTTCATTTAGTTTTCTCAGCAAGTGCAACCAACACATTTCTAGAGGACATCAACACGACTGAACAAGCATTACCATCTGGAAACTCCAATTGTGCTGGCCAAATAATCTGTTGCTCCATACATACAATTTTCAAAATTACGATATATATATTTTACTCATTTCAGGTTGGCTTGGTAGGTATTTTACCAATTCAAAACTGTAATACTGTGCCTGGCGTGGTAAATGGCTTTTGTCAGTTTACAGCTCGGCAGGGACAGCACAGTCTTTGCTGTAGAAAGGGAAAAAGACTTTGTCCCTTTCTATCTCAGCGTGGATGGCACTGTGCTAATCCTATGCTTAAAGTCTTTGATAGAAAAGCAGATATTTGAGGTGAGCAGGTCTAGAGTGTCGCTGGTGTTGAGAGTGCTCTATACAGGAGCTGCTTTCCAACTAAACTTGAGAACTACTCAGAGTTCTCTGCTTCTTTTTTTGCATAATTTATGTGTCACTCTATGCCTGAAAGGGTATTGGTTTGACTTATACTGGGTGCTCCCTTGTGTCTGGACAAAGCTATACCTCTCTGAAGAGCTCTAATTAGAGTGAAACACTGTGGCAGGTGTTGCTTTTACTCATTTCAGGTTGGCTTGGTTGGTATTTTACCAATTCAAAGCTGTAATACTGTGCCTGGTGTGGTAAATGGCTTTTGTCATTTTACAGCTCGGCAGGGACAGCACCATGCTAGTTCTATGCTTAAAGACTTTGCTGTAGAAATGGCAAAATACTTTGTCCCTTTCTATCTCAGCGTAGATGGCACTGTGCTTAACCTATGCTTAAAGACTTTGATAGAAAAGCAGACATTTGAGGTGTGCAGAGCTAGAGTGTCGCTGGTGTGGAGTGCTCTATACAGGAGCGGCTTTCCACCTAAACTTAAGAACTACCCAGAGTGCTCTGTTTCTCTTTTTGCACATATATATATTGAATTGGGACAAACAAAAATTCCTTAGAAATGAGACAACAACTATACCTACCTTTTACCTCCTACCGAAGGTACACAAAGACCCTCTGTAGCCACCAGGTCGGCCTATAGTATCATCTAAAAATAGTCTGCTTAAGAATGTTTCCATGTATGTGGACCATTTTCTACCAGACTATGTGAGAGATTTAACATCATACATCAGAGACACAAAAGATTTTCTACAGAAAATTGACAACATACACTGGGACAAAACCGACTGGCTTGTATGTTTACACATAGAAAGTCTCTATATGAGTATCAGGCACAGAGACAGACTGAAGGCATGGGAGCACTTTCTGAAGACCAGGAGTATACATCTGTTGGCACACACTAGGATGTTACTACAAATGATTGAAATTTGTCTTGAGGAAAATGTGTTTACATTTGATGGAGTTTTATACAAAGAAGCACAGGGAACTTTGATGGGCACCTGCTTCGCCCCCAGCTTTTCCAATATTTTGGTGGGCTGGTGGGAGAAGCAGGTGCTCTGGAGTGAATCTCTGGAACATTGGACCAATAAGGTCAATATCCGGCTCAGATTTATTGACGATGTCTTCTTTGTATGAAAAGGCAAAGAGGAAGAACTACTTTATTTTGTTAAAGTACTAAATGAGAATTCAGTTAATTTAAAATTTACCATGCAATATAGTCAAGAGACCGTAGACTTTCTAGACATCAGACTACCGGTGAAGGAAAATAGACTAGAGACTGATCTTATTAGAAAAAGTACAGCAGGCAATTCAGTGTTACATGCAGCGAGTTGCCATCCTCCAAATTCCAGGTGGAGCATACCATTTGGAGAGTTCCTCCGGCTAAGAGAAATTGCAGTTCGGAGGGAGCATACAGAAAGAACAAGAATGAAATGTCAGAAAGGTTTCGAGCCAGAGGTTACTCCCTTAAAATGCTCAAAATAGATGAAAAAAGAGCAGATGAAATTGAGAGAAGTGAAGCCCTGTATAAAGCACCTTAGACTAAACAAACAGAAACAGATTCTCTGATAAGACTTATCACGACTTACAACTCCCAGTCGAAGCACTTCAGCCAGATAATCAGAAAGAGATGAGACATCCTTGTACAAGATAAATCACTCAAAGAGAAACTAGGCCCACACCCAGAGATAACATACAGGAAAGGTCCATCTATAAAAGATAAGATAGTCAGGAGTCACATGGAACATCAGAAATTAACATGGATGGACAGAATGGGGGGAATCCACAGATGTGGTAAATGCAAGGCTTGTAGTCACAGTGAGAATGTGAAGGAGGTTACATTGCAGAGAACCAACAGGAAGTGGCATATCCGTAAAAACATACAGTGTGGTACAGATTTTGTAGTCTATGTAATCACCTGCCATTGCGGCAAGTGGTACATAGGCTCAACTACCTTCCCTATTAATAAAAGGATACTAGAGCACTGGCGTGCTATCACCAATAAAGATTTTAGCTACAGTACGGCTAGGCACTTTACCCAATAACATGACAGTGATTGGAAAAAGCTACATACTTTGCTCTAGACACTATCCCCAAGAATCCTAGGGGTGGAAATAGGATTCTCGCCCTACGTAGAACAGAATCCAGATTAATTTTGCAGGCTGGCAGTGTCATTCCGTTTGGAATGAATAATGACGAAGAGATGCATGTGCATCTATAACTTGAGTACAACAGAGCCTCCCGAGGTACCTGTGCAGAACTAGAGTTCTGTATCTATTATAACTTGTACATAGGTATTATTTTGTCACTTATGCCATTCTGGTTATATTTTACTTTCTGTATCCCTTCACATTTGTACAGCATGTTTGCCTGATGTTGAATTGCATTTAAAAGCGGCATTTTGACTAAACTATGAATTTTCCCTTCTTAAGCATATGTAGTTTCCTTAGCTTTGGAACCAGGCTACTGAACAGAATATTTATCAAGTGGACAATACTGCTATTAGTCATGACTGTACTCAGCAATTTATTGACCAAATAAATGACTAACTTATCTTTGTTTCTGATTGCTCCCATATAGATTGGACATATGGATTGTGTGGGTCACCATTACTATCATTTATGAGCTACGAGCAGAGAGTTTGAGGAGTTTGTTTCTACAACCACGCTCTCCTTCTCTAGACACACAGGATAATGTATACGGTCATTTTGAAAAACAAATATTACCAGTTCGATATCCATTCACCTTATGGGTACTATACCCTTTATGAGCACCTATGTCAATATGTGTGTATCTATATATATATATATATATATATGTTTGCTGTGTTTAAATAAATCGGATAATTATACCTCCGTGAGTGCTTCCTTCCTTCCTACGGGAGTCTACGGCTTTGGGAGGTGGAGCAGTATCGGATTTGCGAGTGCACCCTCGCAACGGAAGCACCCGCCTGGGAGTGCAGTGCTTTGGTGTTTTGGAGCGGATATATATATATATATATATATATATATATATATATATATATATATATATATATATTTCTCGCTGCACAATTGACGAAGGCTCATCGCCGAAACGCGTCTTGTCTGTGCTGGTAGCCAAATAAAGAAATGTTGGCTTTATACCCCCCTGCGAGTGCTGTTTCTAATTTCACAGGATTGTGATAGGATTGTGCAGCGAGAATTTGTTTGGTGGGCACACCCCCACCTGGGAGAGCACCCGCTCGCGAGTGCAGCAGGCTGGTGTATTTTCGGAGCAACTATATATATATATATATATATATATATATATATATATATATATATATATATATATATTTATATTTATATATGTATATGTATATGTTTTCGTTATTAGTCATTCTTCAGCTCTTTATTATCAGATCGCATCTCTGCTGAAGAGAGAGTACAGTCTCACTGACATTTCAGGGTACTAAACCCGGTCACACACTGGCAAGATGAGGTTGTCTGCGGCTAGCGCAGGGTACTTTATCCAGGATAAGAAAGTTCTACGTATATTGCAAAATTTCTTCACAATACATGCTTGAAATATCACTGTGTAACTCAGTGAAAGAATATATGATTAACGCAATTAAGCGACCCCGTAGAATTTTGACACCGCTTTTATTTATACGAAGCGCAACATGCAAATTCACTATTCTAGTACAGTGTTATTTATATTTTTCTCTTGTATTAATACGAATTTAAAGAATACTAATTCATATACAGAATGAAATGTATTGAAATACTCACTTTTTGTTGGGGGATGAATTGAATCCTAAGTCTTTTCTTTAGTTTTATGAAAATGTATATAAACTTTCAACTGAGGTCATGTGACCAAGAGCTGGATAACTCGAAACGCGTCTTTTTGCTTTGAATCAATAAAATACCTCTTGACAGACTTGGATCAGTGTGGCTCGAGCTTACAGAAATCGGTAAGCTTGTTGGTGTAATATATATATATATATATATATATATATATATATATATATATATATATATATATATATATATATATATATATATATATATATATATATATATATATATATATATATATATATATATATATATATATATATATATATATATATATATATATATATATATATATATATATATATATATATATATATATATATATATATATATATATATATATATATATATATATATATATATATATATACACAGTTTTTTGCACAAAGGACGCCACACACAGCAACTTCTTTTTATCGGTTTATTTCAGTGCCCAGTCTAACACCAACGCGTTTCAGCCTGACGGCCTTGCTGACGGTAAGTGCAATTACTTTCTTGCAACTGTTTATACTTTCTTTGATTTCTACTATTCCCATAGACTTCTGGGATATGTAGTCCATGTTTACATACAAGAATACACTTTGTTAGACATTGTTCTCAAAATTATTTCATGGGATATTTTTTATCGCAATGCATTTCAAAACAAGTGTGTATTTGATCAAACATGTTGCATGCTTTTCAAAATTTGATATTTAAATGCTGTTAATGACATTTCTAATGCATGTAGCAGTGTTGCATTTATACATTTTCAAATATTTTTGTGTATATGAGGCCAGTTCATTGCAACTTGCATCTATGTATATGTCCTGCATTATGGTATAGTACCCATATCAATTTGCTTTCACATGATAGTTCCATGCTTCATGTCCTTATCTCTTATGAGGGCAGATATTTTTTCAGGGCATTCTGTCTCTGCTTGTTACTCCAAGTGCACGTAAAGCTCCTCGTCGAAGTTCATGCCTCCAGGAATTTTGGTTCTTAGTCTTATAATATACTTTGATTCCAGCTGTCGGAGTTTCCTTTTTCGATCTCCCATTCTCTCATGTTCCTCCACAGAGTCAATTGCAAAGTAGGACATTTTTCTCCAGTCTCCCCCTTGGCAAATTGAAAGATGTTTCTCTGTGGCGTAAGCCATATCTTTATTTTTGACTGCCCTGATGTGCTCCAGGATTCGTTTTTTCAGATTACAGATTGTACTGCCTATGTAGAGCATTCCGCAGTTACACTGGATGGCATATACCACAAATTGCGTCGAGCATGTGATTTTTTTCTGGATTTCAATTACTCTTCCTTCTGGGTCTCTGATGTTTTTCTTATTAGTGCCAATTTTACAGGCTTTACAGACTTGACATTTGGTAAATCCCTTTTGTTGTTTCTCCAGCCAGTTTGGATTCTTACTCTTTTGTTGTTTTCTTTGGTTGAAGTGGCTCTGAACTATTTTGTCTTTTATAGATGGTACTTTTTTTAACGTGATCAGAGGATTCGGCCCCATTAGCTTAGCCATGTCTGTATCCTGTTTGAGGATGGGCCAGTATTTTTGTACTGCTTGACGTATTTTGTGGGACTCCTTGCTGTATGTTAGTATTAGTCTTGGAATTTGTTGAGTTTTTTCCTCTTCTTTTTGTTTCCTAGTTTTGTTTATTAGGATTTCTGTTCGTGATATTCTCTCAATCTTATTTGTACATTTTTTTAGAACACGTTCACGGTATCCTCTTCCTCTTAATCTTTTTGTGCTTTCTGCAATTTCTTTTTTCACGTTCTTGTCATCTGAACAGTTTCGTTTCATCCTCACGAACTCCCCATATGGAATATTCTGAATTACTGATTGGGGGTGAAAGCTCTTAGCATGTAAAATGCTGTTCGTTGCAGTCTTTTTCCTATACAGAGTTGTTTGAATCTGATCTTGTTCTATGTATACACAGATGTCCAGGAAGTTAATTTTTTGGCGACTCATTTTATAGGTAAAGGACAGCCCAATGTCATTGTTGTTTAGCTGATCAAAATATTTGACAAAGTCTTCCTTGGTTCCATTCCAGATTAGGAACAGATCGTCTATGTATCTGGTCCATAGTACGATTTTTTCTACAGCGTCGCTGTGCTCTGTGTTCCAGGCTATCTCCTTCTCCCACCAACCCATAGTTAGATTGGCGTAGTTGGGGGAGAAAGCCATACCCATGGCACATCCGCATATTTGATGATAAATTTCATGGTTAAAGAAAAAGATGTTATTTAAGCACATTTTTATCATGGTTAACAACATCGCAGAATGTTCCAATTCAGTAATGCTCCTCTGTTTCAAAAAATACGCACATGCATTTAAGCCAATTGAGTGTTCAATAGACGTATATAGCGAAACAACGTCAATTGTGACCATTAGATACGATGAGTTCCATGATGCATTTGAAAGAGTTCGTAGGAAGTCTCCCGTGTCTTGGATATATGAGCTAATTGTAGCTACCATGGGAGCTAAATAGTGATCCACATAGGATGCGATATTTTCATATGCAGAATCGCATGAGGACAGAATTGGTCTTCCCGGTGGGTTTATCATAGTCTTATGCACTTTGGGCAAAAAATATATTGTTGGAATAGTAGGATTCTCTTTAAATAAACATTTGTATTCATCCATGTTGAGCAGTTTATGATTGTGCCATTCATCAAGATTTTTCCGAATGTCAAATAGCATCTTGTGTATCGGATTAGATGTCATTTTCCTATATTTTGTTTCATCCTGAAGTTGACGATAGGCCTCTTTTTTGTAATTTTCGGTATTTTGTATCACAATGTTGCCGCCTTTGTCCGCGGGCTTTATTATTATTTTAGTATTATTTGCAAGATCTTGAAGCGCTTTATTCTCAGCGTTTGACAAATTTTCTCTTGTTTTATTCGAGTTCCTTACTTTTTCCATTTTACTTATTTCATCCATGTTGGCGTCTGAGAAAGAGTCCATTTTATTTCCAGGGTTTAGCTGTGGACAATATTTAGATTTCTTTTTGTATCCGCTGCTTGTGTGCTTTTTGGTGTTTATTTCTTCATCTTCCAATACAGAGATTGCTGTACTTTCATCGTCTGATAGGTCGTTTGCCAAATCATACAGATTCTTCAAGTGTGGTATCATTTCTATTGTTAGACCCTCATTCTCATTTGTAGATATTCCTTCAGTTATGCCTGCTTCTGTACTCGGTGATTTTTTCATTTTGTTGGTTTGCAAAGATCTTAGCAAGCTTTAGTTTGCGAACATATTTATAAATGTCTATTTTGGTGTCCACATAATTGAAATGTTTTTGTGGGCAGAAGGAGAGGCCCTTATTTAGTACTTGATGTTCTGTTGTTGTAAGTATATGGTCTGATAGATTTATTACCAGATCCTCAACCATTATGTCCTCTTGGTACGGTTTCTCAGAGGGTAAGAAAAAAAAAAATATATATATATATACACATTGAAGCTCTGTTGCCACTTGATGCATGCAGTGCACACGTAGGCGGGAGCCGGTTGCAGTCGTGACAAGCCGCTGTCTAATTCTTGCTCAACTCCTCCAGTTTACGAAGAATTACCGCACTCACGAGGGGGGGGAGGGTGGGGGGGTGTTGGGAGGCTTTTGCAAAGACCATTTTATTTTGGCACAACAGGAAACAAACGTTTCAGCACAAAGCCTTCCTCGGTGTTCGAAGTTCATTGAACAAAACATGTTTAGAAAGCATCATTCAAAAGGGGCATTGAGGTAGAGAAGGGACACACTCACTTTGTGCATATATGAGCGCCATTTTCAAGTGAGCGAGCGCCTACGATTTTCAAATGAAAATTGATCGATACAATATCTAGGTGCATTATTTGGCTGAAATCTAGTACATAATCATATTCCATATGCAAAATCAAATGATAAAATACCTTTTTACTATTCATTAGCATTTCCCATGCCTTCTGTTTCAAATATTGCCGTGGATCGGCCAGTGTCCCCTCTCATAATCCCTTAGCACATGACCCATTAATTTATAGCTATATGCTATAATATAGACTAAAGTTAAATCCCCACACCTACAAATTATGGACACGTCACTTTTTAAATCAAACCCACTCGTTTCATCCTTTTAAAAAAGAAGAGCCATCTTGATTGGTCAGTCATTTTTCTATTTCCATCAGAAAATACATTTTCTCTTCAACTGGATACTCTAGATCATCATATCATCTTTACCTTTTCTTATTTTGCACTTATTTCCTCAGATGTACCCCTAGTTCTTCACCACAATTTAATCCTCTAGGGAATTTGGTTAGAAGGTCAATAATGTACCTCGATTCAAGGCGCCTCAAACTACGCAGTCTGTCACCTCCATGTGGGCTTATTGGGACGAAATCTAGGCCATAGTATTGTAGTTTACTCCTGTCACTGTTATGAAATTCCGCAAAGTGGCGAGCCACCGGGTACGCAGGGTCAACTTTATCTATAGCTCTTTGATGTTCTAAGATTCGTATCTTAAGTTGGTGGATGGTGCTGACTATATATTTTAGCCCGCAAGGGCAGACCAGTCAGTATACTGCGTGTGTGGTACTGCATGTTAAAAACTTTGTGATTTCCTTTATCTCATCTGTATCGGGTAGTGTATATGTAAGGACCCTCTTACTGTTCACATATGCCTTGCATCTACTGCAAGGAAAAAATCCCCTCATTTCTTTCAATGTATTAACTCGTTGCTGCACAGTATCTAGATGACTCTTCACCAACAGAAGAGAAAATCAGAAACAGGAAGCAAGAGAAATTTGTCAGAGACGAAAATGATTACTTGCAAGGCAGTGTACTCACCTTTGCCCGGAAATTTGATGTCCCGAGAAAGGAATTCAATCAAAGGGCATAGCAAGTAACAACATCAAGAGTGGAAACCTCAGTGTCTGATTTAACAGAAAATGAGTCTAGTGATGAAATGACGTCAAAAGGAGATGAAAGGAAGAGAATCCCTTTTCACGACGAATTTCAAATTATCCGGCAATCATGGCTACGGGGGGGGGGGGGACTTTGGGGGTGGGGGGAACAAGCCCCCAGAAAGGGACGGAGAAGGACCCGGAGAGGAGGTGGGGGTAGGAAGGGGAAAAGGGCCAATATGGATCAACCGCAGCAAGAAGAGAGCCACCAAGCGGCAATAGAGGCCACAAATCTTACTGTGGTGAATCTAACGGACAAGCCCCAAACCAAGGAAGAAATCAAGGCTTTAAGCCTGGGACTCACATTCTGCCCTTCCAGCCACCTAGAATACACACAAAAAAGAATCTACTTACTTAACTTCACTCGAAAACTTAAGTTACATAAATACTTCAAGTTAAGATCACATCTGAAGGAGACAAAGAAAATACAGAATCGATTAACAGTTACAGATGCCCTACTTGTGAAGGATCTGCCGGCAATGGTGGTTCTAGATACTTTAGGATCGGAGGAAGAGGAGCTTGTTATGTGGGAATATAGGACCCTAGTGTAATTTTCCCGATTCATGCCCATATATAGGTATAATTCACCCAATCCTTATATAGGCATAGGAATCATTGCCTTATTTAGTTTTAGCCTGTGCAGCCCAAATACGGAATCCACAACGATTTCTTGGAAAAATCAGCCTGGTTTTCAAGGAACTGAGGCACTAGTGACGATATTATGTCCAATCTTATGTCAAACTCAGCATTGTACTTCTTAACTAGCATTTCAATTGTAGCAGTGCATTTCTTATTCTTAAGAAATATGACTTTTCAATAAATACTTTTATTGAAAACGCCCGTCTCTCTATTTCTAAGCAACTCTGGTGAAACGAAGCATGCACATCTGACTGAGTGAAATAGCTGTCTATTGTTTCCGCGACTCTAGAGATACGTTTCAATCTGGGGAAACAAAGTTGTCATGTTATGTGGTTGTCGGAGACTAATCCCTTCTTGTACTTTCGAGAAAGTTTCTAGTGACCTCTGAGCTAGCTGGCACTCACAATTAAGTCTAATATATTCAGCAGAGACCTAATCGACTTAAGTCCTACGTCTAAGCTGCAGGATATATTATTCCATTGCGCAGAGCCTATTGGGAATATAGGAACTACACTACAAGCTACGAATGGAGAACATCACTGTAGCTGAGAGAGCTATGCGGGCAGGCATCGATCAGGACAAAGAAGAAAGTCCATTTAAACCTGTATCAACGTTCAATCCCCAAATGCCCACCGATGCAATTGATGTGTTTACAGAGGCTATGGTGAATGATTTGCTCGAATTTAGATCTAAAAAGGGCAAATCTATGAGGAGAAACATCAATCCAATGGAACAGATAGCCCTACAAAATCTTATGAAGGATAAGACGACAATAATAAAACCATCTGACAAAAGAGGAAACGTTGTTGTCCAAACACGACTTAAGTATTGGACTGAGGCACAACGTCAACTTTCAGATGTGAGATTCTATGAAAAGACAACTAAGGAAGTATACCAAAGCAACATGAAATCATATGATGAACTGATAGGCAAATGGTATGAGAAGTCTATGTTGGGGACAGAGGAACATTTATTTCTCCGAAACAATCATCCGGTAGTCCCCACCTTCTACCATATCCCAAAACTCCACAAGGACAATGTGAATCCTCCCGGGAGGCCTATAATATGGTCGATTGGCAGCTTAACTGAAGATTTATCCAGATTTATAGATTATTTTTTGTTCCCCTTTGTTGCACAGTTGGACTCTTATACTAGAGACACTAAACATTTTTTGAACAAACTATCTACATTGAACTGGGATCCGAGCTACCTATTAATTGTGCTGGACATTACAAGATTGTATACGTGTATAGACCATCAACAAGGCTTAAGAGCAGTACAATTTTACGTGAAAAAGCGTCAATTACGCTATGCATTACACAATGAAATGCTTCTTGAATGTGTGGAGTTCTGCCTAAGAAACAACATCTTTCTATTTGAGGACCAGTTCTTCAGGCAGATCTCTGGGACGGCTATGGGCACCTGCTTCGTCCCCAGCTATGCAAACGTGTTCGTTGGCTGGAGGGAGGGGCAGGTGCCCAGGGCCCTGGATGGTGTACAGCAGGGTAGAGTAGTGCAATGGCACCGATATATTGATGATTTATTCATCGTATGGTAGGGCAGTGTAGAAACAGCCCGGGAATATATCTGTGTCCTTAATGACAACAATCTAAATCTTCACTTCTCGGGTACAGTTAGTCCAGTGGCAGTGGACTATCTGGATCTGAGGGTATTTGTGGAAAATAACAACACACACACTGCACTATTTCGGAAATCCACGGCTGGAAACTCAGTATTGTTCGCCAGCAGTAACCACCCAAATACACTTATACAGAGTATACCCTACGGGGAGTTTCTTAGGTTGAAACAGAACTGCACAAAGGATCAGGATTTTGAGGCGGCTGCCTCTGAGAGTAGGGCTAGGTTCAGTGTTAGAGGGTATGATCACACCCTGTTAGAGAAGGCCTTATGCAAGGTAATACGCATTCCCAGGGAAACATTGCTGCTTGAAGGTGGAAAGAAAAACAAAGCAACTAACGAAAGCAAGGGTAAATTCAGAATGATCACCCCATATTCTTCTGAAGCTAATCATTTAAAGAAAATGCTCAGAAGAAACTGGCACATTCTTAAAACGGATAATGTCATCAAGGATGACATTCCTAATCAACCGTTGGAGACATTCAGCAAGGCGAGATCCCTGAAAAATATGTTGCTGAAGAGTCATCTAGATACTGTGCAGCAACGAGTTAATACATTGAAAGAAATGAGGGAATTTTTTCCTTGCAGTAGATGCAAGGCATGTGTGAACAGTAAGAGGGCCCTTACATATACACTACCCGATACAGGTGAGATAAAGGAAATCACAAAGTTTTTAACATGCAGTACCACACACGCAGTAAACTGTCTGGTCAGCCCTTGCGGGCTAAAATATATAGGCAGCACCATCCACCAACTTAAGATACGAATCTTAGAACATCAAAGAGCTATAGATAAAGTTGACCATGCGTACCCGGTGGCTCGCCACTTTGCGGAATTTCATCGCAGTGACAGGAGTAAGCTACAATACTATGGCCTAGATTTCGTCCCAATAAGCCCACGTGGAGGTGACAGACTGCGTAGTTTGAGGCGCCTTGAATCGAGGTACATTATTGACCTTCTAAACAAATCCCCTAGAGGACTAAATTGTGGTGAAGAACTAGGGGTACATCTGGGGAAATAAGTGCAAAATAAGAAAAGGTAAAGATGATATGATGATCTAGAGTATCCAGTTGAAGAGAAAATGTATTTTCTGATGGAAATAGAAAAATGACTGACCAATCAAGATATGTCTCTTCTTTTTTATCCATAATTTGTAGGAGTGGGGATTTAACTTTAGTCTGTATTATAGCATATAGCTATAAATTAATGGGGCATGTACTAAGGGATTATGAGAGGGGACACTGGCCGATCCACGGCAATATTTGAAACAGAAGGCATGGGAAATGCTAATGAATAGTAAAAAGGTATTTTATCATTTGATTTTGCATATGGAATATGATTATGTATTAGATTTCAGCCGAATAATGCACCTAGATAGTGTATCGATCAATTTTCATTTGAAAATAATAGGCGCTCTCTTACTTGAAAATGGCGCTCATATATGCACAAAGTGAGTGTGTCCCTTCTCTACCTCAATGCCCCTTTTTTTTTATCTGTCTAAAAGTGGTTTTATTTTTGCTGTTACTCTTCAATCTCAGCAAATTGTATTGTATTAGGCACACTGGTCAACATTGCATCCATCATATACTTATATCAAAAATACTTAGGGTTTATGGGTTTTAAAATAAAATGCACAAACATTAAGGAAAGTTGTATTTCGTCATAAAATGCTGCATAGAAAGGATATGAGTTTCTAATTCAAAGTCATTTATAATTAAATCATTAGAATGTTTACACCTGTAACGATACAGGTGCGGCATTTAAACTTTGATAGAATTTAATGATTTTATAATTAGATCATATAATTATAATCCTATAAATGTATTTATTTATTATTATTTATTTTTTTGATTTTCCAAAACCTTTATTAGAAAAAGGAGAAAAGGGTACGGTACATCAGTGCAATTTTGCGACCAATACAGTGACGAATAGGCACGTAAGCATAAAGGCACCTTTCCGTACATGTTGATGTTCAGTGACAAGAACAAAGAAATTAAGTTATAATTACAGTTTCCCCCCCCCTCACAATAATACTTGCATCATACCAAGGTCCTATGGCGGCAAATGTCAATTCAGCTGATAAACCATGCGACATGAGTGACAATATATAAGGCAATACGACGCAGAACTTGCCAGGTCTGCATCTACGTGGTGCCGTCGTGTCTCATGCTAGCCTGTTCGTCCCTTCCATCTATTCCCATCTGTTGCAGTGTGTAAGGTGATCGTCTCTGTGTAAGCAGTCCACATGTACCTATCTCAATCTGTAGCTATGTGCGCAAGGGCGTTGCCTCATCAAACTCCTGAGCTGTATTGTTTCCCCCCGTGTGTATGTACTCGGCCTCCCCCGGCCCCTCCACGTCATCCTCTTGCTGTCTTAGAAGGTAGGATGTGAGTGGCCCCCAGACATCTTTTGGGCGGGACTTCAGGGGCAGTAACTCTGCATATGTGTGCAGTTGGTCGTGCCACGTTGTCATGGTGGAGACCCAAGCCTTGAATTTAGAGGTTCGCCCCCTCCCCCATCTGCACGCCACTTGACGTTTAGCTAGGAGAAGGCTTAGTGCCAGAAACTTTTTGTGTATGGTCAAGGTGTTGTGTGAGAGGCCCAATAGTGCTACCAGTGGGCATGGTGTTAGCTCTATCCCCAACATATCCGACAAACCTGCGAAGACCTCTATCCAGTATTGGGCCACTCTGGGACAGGTCTATGCCAGGTGGAAAAAGTCCGCTCCCTCCCTCCCACAGAGGTTGCAGCAGTCATTATCTCTGAGACGGAACTTGTACAGTTTGGCAGGGGTGTAATATAGACGGTGGAGGAATTTGAAGTGAACTAGCCTCAACCTAGAATTTCCCGTGGCTGCGTTTGTTTGTGTGCAGCTAGCCTCCCATTGCTCGTCCGTCAGTGGTGTATCAAGATCTCCATCCCAATCGGTGCGCGCCCGTAGTGTGGTATTCAGTGGTGCGTTCTGCACGTGTTGGTAGAGTAGTGATACAACGTGTTGTGGAGCATCTTTTTGTAAGAGTGCGTGGAGAGGTGCAAGAGTATCTGGTTCATCCGGGAAGCGGGGGGTGATCGCGCAGACGCTTTGTCGGAGTATGGTGTATAGGAAGGTGTCCATAATTGTGGGTGTATGTTCCCCAAAGAATTGGTGCATCGTGCGGAATTGCCCTAGGAAGTACAGATCTCCCCAGGTGCAGTATGTGAGTTTAGTCAACATCTTGCGACAGATCTCCTCACAGGTGACTTGTAATCGGGGGTCATTTATCAGAGTCATCCGTGGCGAATACATGAATTGGCATCCCATGGCACCAGCGAGGCGTTTCCACGCAGCCGCCGTGCAGTCAACCGTGGATGGGTCTCGTTCTCTCTCCCCCACATACGTGAAGATGTACCCAGGGCACGCACAGGCCTCATGAAGCCATCATCCACCACCAGGTGTGCCATATAGGGCGGCGGGTAAACCAATAGACAGCGAAGTGGCCTTGCGCGCAATCGTAGTACCGCTCCAAATTAGGGACTTCAAAACCCCTCTACTTCCCAGACAAGTGGGTAGTCTAGTGGGTGTGGCTGTGTTTAGTCCGTTAAGGGGAACACTGCGGATTTACTCCAGTTGATTTGTATCCCGGCGATGCAGCCCAATTTCGTGATTTCGCGTAGTAGGGGATTGAGATTTTCCTGCGGCTTCTTGACGTAAAGCGTCATGTCATCCGCATAGAGTGAGATAAACAGCTGTTGGGCTGGGTAAATCAACGCTCGGTGGTTGTGATGCTGACTTAGTTTTGCTGCCAAGGGCTCAATGGCCAGCGCGAAGAGGACCGGGGACAGCGGGCATCCCTAGCGAGTCCCTCTATTAATGCTGGAAGGGGGAGATCTGGACCCATTTAGCAACACCACTGCCGTCGGTTGACAGTACAGCAATCGCACCCAGTCCAAAAAGCTAAATGGCATCCCCATGCGCTCCAGTATACCTAGTAAATAGTCCCACTCTAACGAGTCGAACGCCTTTGTGGCATCGAGGAAGATTGCGGCTGCTTCGCAATTGGGGTCTATATCCTGCAGCACCACCTGTAACGTGCGCAAGTTGTGTGACGTTGCGCGATTTGGGACAAACCCGGCCTGATCAGGTAAGACCAGGCGTTCCATCAGGAGGTTAAGGCGTGTGGCGAGGAACTTTGCTAAAATGTTGGTATCGCAATTGAGCAAAGACAGATGCCGATATGAGTCGCATTGCGCAGGGGGTTTGCCAGGTTTTAGTAAGGAGGTTATCAGAGCTTCACGCATTGTGTCGGGCAGGCTCCCTTCCTCCAGCGCTGCATAGTAAACTTTTTTCAGGATGGGAGCTAGTAAGGGGGCAAAGGCTTTATAAAATTCGATCGGAAGACCGTCCGACCCAGGAGCATGGCCAGATTTCGTCTTCATGATGGCTTCTGTTATTTCATCCAGTTCTAGCTCTAAATGTAGGAACTTTTGTTGCGTGGCTCCCAGCCAGGCTATCGCGGTGTCTCCCAGGTAGGCGTCCAGGTGTAAAGTGTATTGTAGTGATCCTTGAGGATGCAAAGTTGGTCCGGGAGGGTCCTAAACACGGTGCCTTGTGCATCCTGAAGTTCAGCAACATAGTTAGCAAACCTTGGAGGTTTAATAGCATTCGCCAGCGACATCCCTGGGTGGTCTCCCTCCCCGTAAATGCGCGCTGTGTGTGGCTACCTGCGAAATTTACATTCTCTGTTGGCCACCGTCTCATATTCAGTCAGCTTGTCCCTCATTTGGCCCTTAACTGTCTGATCGTGTGAGGTCTGCTCCAGTGTTCGTTCCAACGCGCGTAGGTCAGATTCGAGCTTTCGAAGGTCGCCCCGAAGAGTTTTGAGGATCCCCCCTCCTTTGGCGAGGCACCAGCTGCGGACGGTAACTTTGAAGGCCTCCGATACAGTCGTGACGCTGGACACAGACGTCAGATTACGGTAAAAAAATTCCCTAATGTCCTGTTCGAGCTCTGCTTTAAATACAGTATCGCCAAGGTGGGCAGGATTGAGCCACCAACTCAAATATGGGGAACAGTCCACGGGGATCTGAAGGCCTACGAGCACTAGGGAGAGGTCCGAGAACGTGCCAAATGAGTCGCCTGTGTCAGCCAGTGTGCCATTCCCATCGCCAGGAAGACAAGGTCTAGGCACGCCCAGGTGGAGTGGACCGCCGAGTAGTGAGTACCCTGCTTGAGTGTGGGGTGTTTGTGTCCCCCACCATGTCGCTCAGCGTGCGTTGCGTGATTGTGTAGTGCGTCGGGAGGGGGTGTGACCTATCTGCCTGGGGATGTAAAGCTGTATTAAAGTCACCTCCTATAATAACATAAGCGAAGCCTAGCGTCTGTATCTTGCCCCATAAGGAAAGCAGGGCATGAGGATTATCAGTGTAGGGGCCGTAATAATTTGCAAAAAGGACAGTGTGTGAATGTAGTCGCCCCCATATTATGCAGAATCTACCCTCCGCATCAGAGTCCGTTCCCTGTGGTATGAATTCTACTCCTCGTTTGATCAGTATAGCCACCCCCCTGGAATAGGTGGAGTAAGAGGCACATCCGCGGTATGATGCCCAACGAGAGGCAAATGGAGGGGTGTCCCCGGGTGCCAGGTGCGTCTCTTGCAGGAGAGCAACTGTCACCCCATGTCTGTCTAGGTAGCCTAGTGTCTGTCTACGTTTCCTGGGATCGTTAAGGCCGCGGACGTTCCACGATGCCACTTTGATGTGTCTAAGTGCCTGCGCATCACCTGTCGCTCCCATGTCGATGTGCAATAGCTCTTATGTAATGCCAAGCATTCAGATTATCCTCGGTATTAAGCAACTCAGTAGTTAGGACAAGAGTAATTCCCTCCCCCACCTGTTCCCCCAACTTGCCGGGTGCCTCCCTCTCTGGCATCCCCAACTTGCCAGACGTAAGACCACCCCCCCACCCCCCCCAATGCTCAACTCTTTGGAAGATTCGTATGTCCGTACTGATTCATAAAGTCTCTGCAATCTCCAGTCCCGATCCCCCCACACCCACCCTGTTCCCTCCTACGCCGACATCCCCAACCTGCCGGGTATGCAATTCCCTCCCTCCAGTAGAACCCTCAACAGTCTACAGTGTTCTCCCTCTTTCTAGAGGAAAGTCCGGGGGTATGCCCTCGTATGTGGAGACGCCAGGGGCTCACGACACGCCATCTCACCTCCCAAGTTTCACCCGCCTTTAGCCATGCCCACGCTCTGTGAGCCGGCCATTGCAGCAGGACGGGGGTGAGTGTTCGGGCACCTCGCGGATTTATAAGAGGCAGCTAAACACATAAGAAGAACAGAGAAAAGGGGAATGTAGCCTTTATACATCACCATCTCGGAGGCAGTTTAACGTGTTCATCAGGTCCATCTTTCCGCAAGGGGAGCATAAGTGGCATCACTCAGTCCTGATTTGATGCCGGCGATAGGGATCTAGAGCGACGTCGTTCCTCCGCTTCTCTGGATGCAGCTCGGCGGTGTCTCTTGAGGTAGTCTTCTGCCTGCTGAGGGGTAGTGAAGAAGTGCTGCTTCCCCAGGTGTGTGACCTTTAGCTTCGCCGGGTAGAGCATGGCGTTCTGGATTTCCTGCGCAATTAATTTTTTCTTGACTGCCGCGTACTTGACCATTCTGTGTAAAGTCTGGATAGAAGGCCAGTGTGGTGTTTTCGTATCTCACTTGCCGCATTTCCCGGGCGAGTCTTAAAACAGTGTCTCTATCCCTATAGCTAAGGAAGCGGGCTATCATTGGCCGGGGCGGCGCTCCCGGCGGCGGACGCGTGGCCAGCGATCGATGCACTCTTTCTATCGTCAAGTGGGCAGAGAAGGCCTCTCTTCCGAATAGGTCTGCTATTAGTTTTTCTATGAAGTCCTCCATCCTGCCCGTGTTGGTGGATTCCGCCAAGCCAAGAATGCGGACATTATTCCAGCGGGAGCATGCCTCCAAATCTTCATTCTTTTCAGCTATCACCTTCAGTAGTTTATCCATTTGGAGCATTTGGGTATTTGCCGTCGCCGCCCTGTCCTCCAGTTCCGACACTCTGGTTTCGGCGTCCTTGAGTTTGTGGTCATGTTGTTCTAGCTTATGCACTACGGAGTCCATTCTGGTGTTCATAGCGTCCATCTTGGCATCTATGGAGGTGAGACTCTGCCTCATGCCCAGCAGGATCGCCTTCCAGTCCTCATCGGGTTGCTCTGCTGGCCCAGTGTCTCTACTTTCAGCTGATTCGGATCTCTGTCCTTTTCGGGGGTCAAAAGAGAGTTTGGCTTGTTTGGCATCGCTGCGCCCCATTTTGGCCTTTCGGGCGCGTTGCCCTAGCTCCGCGAGAACACTATTCCGTATCAATCTGCCAGCAGAGCTTGATGGTGGGTGACGCGGTACAGTGGCGGCGGGTGCCGTGCTATGTATGTCCTCTCAGTGTTCTTGTCACCTTAAGCAGCGATGTTCCAGATCGTCCGTTGTACTGGCAGGGCCTAGTCTAGTTTGTCCTTCTCTGTAACGTCATGAGGGGAGTCCCTGTTGCGATCAAGTGCTCCCTCTGCCGGCTGGCTAGGCCTCGTGTGTGCGCGTGGCCAGTGTGTCTCGTCCTCCTCCTCCTCCTCCCTCGTTCTCTGGCCGTGGTGCCAGGGCTGTTGAGGCTGTGATGCTGCGTAGGACAGTGTGGCTGGGCCCAGTAATGTCTCTTGCGGCAGGGGCCTGTGGTGGCACTCCCAGGCGTGGGTGTCTCAGTCCCGTGCTGGGTACTCTGGTGTCTCTTAGGCGTTTTGCCCTGCTGTGCTTTCACCTTTCAAAATGACGTTTGCTTGCCGTAGTAGTTGTGATGGCATACTTTTTGGGAGGGTGTCGACTGTGGGGACTTCGGCCTTCACTAGTGGTCTGGGGAGTCAGCGTGGTGGGGTGCGCGATGCAGTGGTAACTGGCACCACGTTATGTAAACAGTCAAGTGTGCCATCCGTCTGTGGTCAAGACGCGGATATGTGGCCGCCCAGTTCTTCACTCCCTCACCCTTCTGCAGTCTCTGGCCTTATTCTTAGTGCCCTGTAGTTTTACGCGGTTGTGATATGATGATTACCGCTAGGCCTAGCAGTATCTCTCGGGGCAGGGGTCTGCTGTGCTACTCCCAGGCGTATCGCAGCCTCATAGCGGTGTCACTGGTGTGCGCTTGAACGGACGCCTGCCGGTCACCCCAATCAATATGGCGTAATGTTAGGGGAGGATCTCGGCCTCACAGGCAGTAGCCGCCGCTAGCACCCCAGGGAAGCAGCGCCATGGAGCTTCTGACCTCACCGTTATGTGCTAGGCCGCCAGGCCCCAGCCCGTCGGCGATGCTGCCGCGCTGGGGAAGGTGTTCCCTGCAGTGTTTCTTGTTTTTAAGGACGATTTGCCCCTCCGCCGTGTCCCGGACTCATTCGCCGATTTATTGTGCGTTAGTCTTCGCGCCGGCCGCAAGCCTGTTGTACTCCCCCGGGCACCGGGGGGAGGGGGGGTGGGGGGGGACGCTCTCACCGGTCCGACGCCCGTCCCTCAGCTCCGGCGGGCCTGCCAATCCTCGACCTTGCCTGACGAGCTCCGCCGCCTCGCTGCTCCAGCGCTTCCTGATCAGTTATCGGTACAGGTTCCCGCGGCTAGTAGCTCCGGTTCGCTCTGTGTCCGGGCGGCAAAAATTACTTCCCACTGTTCCAGATTCGGTCCGCTCGCCGAATCTGCTTGGTTCAGCAAATAATTTGCCTCAGGATAGGGATGATGTGTGGAAAAGTACCCGAACTGGCGAGAGCCTCGCTAGTGCGCGGCCATCTTTGTCGTGCGCCCTCTAGCGCCCCCCACCTCAATGCCCCTTTTGAATGATGCTTTATAAACTACGAACACTGAGGTAGGCTTTGTGCTGAAACGTTTGTTTCCTGTTGTGCCAAAATAAAACAGTCTTTGTAAAAGCTCCCCCCCCCCCCCCCGGTTAATGTGGTAATTCTTCGAAACTGGAGGAGTTGAGCAACAAATATATATATATATATATATATATATATATATAGATAGATATATATATATATATATATATATATATATATATGTGTGTGTCTGTAAAATGCTACTTACCCAGTATGCATCTGGTCTTGGCATATAGAGCTGTAGATTCATATGCCTTAGCATAGATCGCCTTCTGGTGTAGGGCTCGGATGTTTGCACTTTGTTTTTCTTCGAATAAGTCTTTGTAGTCACGAGGTAGGTGACTTCTCCTTTCGGTGATAGTGCGCCTGGGCATCAATTCCCTCCTTAGATTGTTTGAGGTAAAAGTGATGATGGAGTAAGAAAGAGTAGAAAGTGATGTCCATGTCTAGCATATCTAAGTAAGATAATACTGCAACAGGTAAAGGTACCCTGGGAGGCAGATGGGTGCATATGAATCTAAAGCTCTATATGCCAAGAACAGATGCATACTGGGTCAGTAGCATTTTCCATTTGAGGCATATGAGCTGTAGATCATATGCGTTAGCACAGACTATATAGCAGTTCTTTCCCAAGCCGAGGCGAACCTGTATCTGTTGCAGTGGTCTGAAATAGTGTTCTTAAAACAGCCTGGCCCACACTAGCTTGTTGTTTTGCTAACACATCTTCACAACAATGTTTTGTGAATGTGTGAGGTGTAGACCATGTTGCAGCTTTGCAAATGTCATTTAAGGGTATGTTTCCAAAAAATGCCATGGAAGCCCCTAATTTGCGTGTAGAATGCGCTTAAGGGGGAACTGTTAAGGTGCGTTTACCTTTGAGGTAGCATATCTTATGCACTTAACTATCCAGCATGCAATACCTGCTTTTGAAATGGGGTTGCCCTTATGTGGTGGTGAGAAAGCAACAAAGAGTTGTTTTGGTTCTTTCAATGTAATAAAGTATTGCTCTTTTTACATCTAATGTGTGAAGAGCACGTTCTGCTACTGAGTCTGGTTGAGGAAAAAAGACGGGTAACCCAACAGACTGGTTGAGATGAAAAGCAGAAACGACTTAGGGTAAAAATTTTGGGTTAGTCATAAGAACCACTTTATTTTGGTGAATTTGTAAAAATGGTTCTTGTTTGGTTAGTGCCTGGACCGCACCAACTCTCCTAAGAGATGTGATGGCTATAATGAAGGCTACTTTCCAAGTTAGAAACTGTAATTCGCATCTGTGCATAGGCTCAAATGGTGGGCCCATGAGTCTTGCAAGGACTATATTAAGATTCCACACGGGAGTAGGTGGTCGTCTCGGAGGAATGATTCTTTAGAGTCCTTCCATAAAGGCTTTAATAGCGGGTACTCGAAACAAAGAACAGTGTTGTCTGTTTTGTAGGTAAGCCGCTATAGCGGCAAGATGTAATTGTATAGACGTATATTTTCTAAGTTAGCACGTTATAGGTGTAACAGATAGCAAATTATGTTTTGAGTTGAGGCATCTAACAATTGATTTGGTTTTTAGTAAAATAGTTTGCAAATAGTTTCCATTTTGCTGCATACCATGCTCTTGTGGTAGAACGTCTAGCCTCTTAAATGACGTTCATGCAGTCTGATGGGAGGTTAAGGTAGCGAAGTTCTAAGACTTCAGGTGCCAGATCGCAAGGTTGAGTTGACTGGGATCTGGATGTCTCATCTCTCCATGGTTCTGAGTGAGAAGCTTGGGGAGAGGTGTAACTTTTAATGAGGAACTAATGATAGTTCTAACAGGGTTGTGAACCATGGTTGTCGAGCTCATGTGGGAGCAACTAGGATCATTGTGGGGGACTGTTGAGTGAGCTTCCGAACCACTAATGGAATTAGCGGGAGAGGTGGAAAAGCGTAAGCAAATTTCCCTGACCAATTCATCCATAGCGCATTGCCTTTGGACAATGGGTGTGGATACCTGGACGCGAAGTTTGGGCATTTTGCATTGTGTTGTGAAACAGATCTATTTCTGGGTAGCCCCACGTTTGGAAGAATGGGAGGACTACTTGGGGACGTAGTTCCCGTTCGTGGATCTGTTGTCTCTGACGACTGAGTAGATATGCAATCTGATTGTCTTCTCCTGGGAGATGTTGTGCAAGGAGGTGTATGTTTTGAGGAATGGCCCACCACCAAATGCTTTGAGCAAGGTGTGAAAGTTGTAGAGAATGTATCCCTTCCTGTTTTTGTATGTAGTACATTGCTGTCATATTGTCTGCACGAACTAGGGCAGCTTTGCCTACTAGATGTGTCTGAAAAGCTTTCAGTGCTAGAAAAATTCCAAGCAGCTCCAGATGGTTTATGTGGAACTGTTTTTGTTATATAGTCCACATGCCCTGAATGGTATGTGTTTGAAGATGAGCTCCCCAACCAGTGAGGGATGCGTCTGCTGTTAGCACTATCTGTGGAACCGGGTCGATGAATGGCCGCCCACTGCAGAGAGCGATGAGTGCGGCCGTATACCAACACCAGATCGTTTAAGTGACCTTGAGCCTGGTTCCACTGACGTGCTAAGCATTCCTGTAGGGGACGCATTTGGAGTCTTGCGTAAGGAGCATAGAACGCAAGACGCCATCATTCAGATCAACTGCATAAACACTCTGGCTAGTAGTGAGTGTTGCGGTTGAAATTGTGATATTAGTGTTTGCCTGTTGCGAATTCTGACTGGGTTTGGGTAAGCTAGAGCTGTGCGGGTGTCTACTGTAGCTCCTAGATACGCTTGCGTGTTGGGAGGGTTGCAGATGATACTTGTTGAGGTTCACAGTGAATCCCAAGTCATGAAGTAGTTCAACTGTTTTCGGAGTGTGGTGTAGGAAGCTGTGTTGCGAATTTTTTTTTTGCCAGTCGTCTAAGTAAGTGAAGACGTGAACGTGTTGTCTTAAATGAGCATGTGTATTTGTATATATATATATATATATATATATATATATACTATATACACACACATGCGCATACAATCCTCTCAATCAAGGACGACAACGCCGTGTGTAGCTGGTCAAAATTTACTTTTTTTCGGCCCCATCGAACACGTTTTGGCTGCCCAGCAGCCTTGCTCACCGATAACAGAAGCAATGGGAGCGACCATTTTTAAATAATGCGTGGTTGGTGAGTGTCACGTGTAGAACTACCCAACAAAAAACAGTGAAAACAGACTTGTAGTTTTACACATTTTTCCTAGTTGGTTGAGTGTTTTGTTTACAATAAAGATCATTACATTTTCATGATATTTATCCAGTTCACCACCGCAGGGTCTATTTTGAGCCTTTTTTGATTTTAGGACACGGAAAAGCCAGGTTGTTACAAATAATTAAATTCATTAGTGAAATTCATTATTGCACATATTCATTCTGATTATCCATTGATTTAGATAGTCGGATATCTAGCAATTCAGCAACACTATGAAACTTGACATAACGTGAGTACTGCCCAAGTGGGCAAGCTGCATATACTAAGCTCTTCACTTAAGCCCCAGTGGGCTTTCGCTTTCCATCATCCATTTCTTAAAATACCATTTCATCACCCCTGCCAATATAAATGAACTTTATACAACTATAAATACGGATAGTGCCTACTACTAATGTGTCTGTTACATGAATTTATGTGAATTTAAAACAAATAATATTCTTAAAACCTCATCTTGTTTATATATCGTGATTTTCTAGGCAACATATTCAATTACACAAATAGATTTATCGTGCATGTACAGATCCTCTTCTACATTTAGGCCTTCCGGTTGCTTAGAATTTAATTCAATAATGTAGCGGGATTCTAATTTACAAAGCTTTTCCTCTCTATTCCCGCCCCAGACATCTTTTGCCACTGAGTCAACCACATAATATGAAAGTCCTTTCACATTTTTGTTATGGAATCTTTCAAAATGGCGAGCCACGGGGTATGTTCGATCTCCATTTTTTATTGCCCTTTAATGTTGCAGCACTCCTTTATGCCCTTCTAGGATTGTACTGCCCACGTACCGCAGGCCACAAGGGCACTGCAGGACGTAGACAGCAAAATCAGTTTTGCAGTTGAATTTGCCATTGATTTTGCGCATCATGTTGGACAATCCCACTCTGTATTTCTCAGTATTGGTTCCATAACGACATGCGTTACACTTTGAACATTTCAGAAACCCCTGTTTCTTACTTAGCTATGCCTCCTTCACTGGTTGTTTCCTCAAAGTGTTTCTAACAAGAGCTTGTTTGAAAGATCTGACTCGCCTAAAGGTTATTTGTGGTCTTCGTGGTATCTCCTTTCCCAGGACTGGATCATTTTTGATCATGTGCCAGTGTCTGTTAAGAATACTTTTCAATTTATCTTGTTGTACGCTAAACTTGGTTATCAAGCGACATTGGTTGTTAGTCATGCACTTTCTGTTTTTCTTTACCAAAAAGAATATCTTCTCTTTACTTTTTCGATACTTTCTGAACTGCAGTGTTTATCCATTCATCAGGGTACCCCTACTCTGAAACCTTTTAGTTAGGTGATAGAATTCAACCTTAGTTTCCTCCTCCTCACTACAATTACGTTTAGTTCTTAAACACACCCCAAATGGTATGCTTCTCTTTAGGTTGCTAGAATGGAAACTTGTTGCATGAAGCAACGAATTTGCTGCAGATGGTTTTCTATACAGTTTCGATTTTTCCGCCTTTAATGTAGACCGTCAAGTCTAGGAAGTTGACACAGGTGTTACTTATATTACTAGCGAAAGTTAGGTTTAATGCATTCTTCTGGATCTTATTAATAAACCTATTGACTTGCTCCTCTGAACCTTTCCATATTAGGAACAAGTCATAAACGTAGCGACTCCAGAGCATAATATGTTTATCCCATTCCTCTTGGTACTTTGTCCGGATCACCTGCTCCTCCCACCAACCTATATGCAGATTAGCATAGCTGGGTGCGAAGCAGGTGTCCATTGCAGTACTGCATATCTGATGGTAAAGCTCTTCATTGAACAGGAAGAAATTGCTAGTTAAACACATTTCCACCATTTTTACAATCATTTCAGTGTGTGTCCATAGTCCTATCGGTCTTACTCCTAAGATATGTTTAATCGCTCTTAGTCATCCGTGTGTCTAATCCTGGTGTACAGTGTGGACACATCAATGGTGACTAACAGGTAATCTTCTTCCCATGGGAGGTCATAGATTTTTTAAGGAAGTCTCCCGAATCATGCAAATTTGCGGGTAATGATAGTACCAGTACTCTAAAAAATTAATCCACATACTTTGAAGTGTGTTCAAACGCACTCCCTATGGCAGAGATAATTGGACATTGAAGTGAACAAGGTGTTGTAAAGTAGAAACCTCTTGCATTTTATGGCAAAAATGAGTAAAAAGAACGATGTTGATCTCTGGCCATTGTTCTGCCTAATCATATGGGACAGTTTTGATGTTATTTAATATAATGTTTTTTTATTTTACAGGTTCTGGCCCCTGGGGAGTCCTAGGAGTGCCCACACGGATAACACTGCGAGTATTTTCTTTTTCACATAAATATCCTCACAGATAGGCCACGCCTTAGCGTGCGTGGACCACCGGGGATAACTGCTTTGGTCCTGAAGAAAGCTGAGCTGAATAGAGCAATAAACAGCTGAAACATGTCGACCTACATTTCCTAAGGACACAGTGGTTCAAATAACTAGACCACTGCGTGTCCTGTTCACAAGTTTTTAATGATACCAGCTGACCAGTTAATAAAATTATTTAGGGTACAGCTGTTATCTTTTAAATTTTCACATTCACTTCACTTGAGCACAATACACGATCCCATTACAAAAACCAGCTCCGCTGCAAATCGGGCGTTGTAGCACACTGGGGGGACACTCGGTTCCCCCAGTGGGAACCCTATGATGAAGCATGTCACCACTAGGTTGGTTAGTGAGGGTTCTTTTAAGAAATAAGGTTTTCTTCTTTATTCAACACCTCACTTGTTACTTTTTCCTCTCCTTTGTTTTTCTTTCTGGTTTTGTGTCTTGGTTGCTTTGGTGAATTATCATTACAGCACCTTTGAGTCACTCTTATGTTGTTGTTAAAGAATTGATAGGGGTAAAGGAGTGACCTGAATACCCTTACTCTCCTGTTGTTTAAAGAGATTGTGCAGCGCATAGCTGCGAGAGTTTTCTTGACTCTTTTTAGTGCGACCCTACATTAAGAATGGAAAATCTTGGCCTGCCATACACGAGGGAAGAAGTGGATGCTATCCTGGGAGATACATCACTGTTTTCAGATCCCCTTATATCGCAGACGATCGCGCAGACGACAGAATGGGATAAATTGGGAGAACAAAAGAGAAGTCTCATACGGGCCATTTTACATGGCACCATGCTGAAAGAGTACTTACCTAGCAACACAGCACCAAAGGGGCTATTAGTTACTAACGCACTGAGAATTTTTCTCGATGATGCAGTGTTCAGGAAAGAATGGGCCCAGATTGCTTGGCACTGCACCCGTGATTGGGCAGTGCTGATTATTAAAACCGTTCTCCGCCTCTCTGAGGCGCTGTTGGTTGAGATCCAGCAAACTGAGAGTCATTTCAGGACTACCTTAACGGGTTATAAAAAAAAGATTAGATGACCTGAATAAGGAAATGAACGAATATAAGGAGAACTTAGCTCAATCAAAAGCACAGAAGTTCAAAAAAGACCTCAAACGCTGGTCCTATGTGAAAGCCTACCCTTATGCCAGCCCAGATTTCATACCTCCTACTACGACTGATTACAATTCTGATACATCAGGAGATTCCAACTCCAGTGGCTCCAGTTCTGGTAGCTCTGGTAAAAGAAATAGAGGACGTGGCAGGGGTAGGGGTTTTCCCAATCAAGGTTGGCAACCATACCAAGGTGGCACTAATTACCATCATATTGCTTTTCATCAACCGCCGCCATTTCCACCAATGATGGGATGGTATCAGGCTTTTGGCCCTCCACAACACCCTCATTACTATCCAAACATGTTTCCCCAGCCTTTTTTAGGGAGGGGTCGGGGTGGAAGGGGCAAACGGAGAGGTCCCAACCAGGTGCATTGGGAACAGACAGAAGCTGTAGGCGACAACACCCGCAGCAAAACACAAGAACAGAGAGCGGGCACAAGCAATCAGAGACTCTAATTACTAATCTGTCCTCCGTCACCCTGAGTTCAGCAGAGACAAACATCTTGGAGAAAGGTCTCAGTTTTGTTCCTACCGCACGATTAGATCGCTTCAAGTTACACTGCGAATTGATGGAGTTTTTTTGCAAATTAAGATTAAAAAGCTTCTTTGAACAGCAGGCGCGAGAGCCCTCGCAGACCATCCAGAGTGACACTTGTTTCAGATTAAAGTCTACTTTCACTCCTCCACCACACACAATACCTCCAGAAATATTAGCTTTTGAACAAGCTGTTATCAATGAGGTAGAAGACTTATCAGAACCAATGCCATTTAAAAACCTAGCAGCAATTGAGTTTCAAGCAATACAGTCACTGCAGAATAATATCAAAATTGTGATCAAAAGTGCAGATAAGGGAGGAGGCATAGTTATACAAAATGTGGAAGACTACGATCGGGAATGTCGCCGCCTCTTGAACAATCAAACAAATTATGTGTATCTGAGAGAAGATCCATCCGAATCCTTGAAAGTTGAGATCTTGGAACTAATTACAACAGCGGAATGTGAGGGTCAGATCAGTAAACAAGAAGCTGATTTTTTGACAACTACGGAAGGTAAAATACCATACTTTTATACTCTTCCAAAAACTCAAGGGTGTTCTTCCACCCCCTGGGCGACCGATCATCTCGGGTCTGGGTTCATTGCTAGAGCCTCTTTCCAAATATTGTGATTTTTTCTTAAGACCGATCATCGAGTCTACAAGTACCTATATCAAAGATACTAAAAGTTTACTAGCTATGCTGAAAACAATCACAATACCAGACGAATCTTGTTTACTGGTAACATTGGACATCGAGAGTCTTTATACCTGTATCCCTCAGGATGCTACGATTAGAGTGATTTCAGACATGTTACAACATTCTACATGGGAGTTTAACACCTCACGTACCTTTGTTGTGGAATGTGCCACGTTGGCTTTGAAACTGATTTTTTTTTTAATATGAAGGTAACATCTATCTCCAAGCCACAGGTACTTCAATGGGGAGTACATTCGCGCTGAGTGTGGCGGGTTTGTATGTTTATAATTTTGAATGTGAACACATCCTCCGTCAGACCATCCCTTTTGCATCCAATGTGATACTATGGCAACGTTATATAGACGATGTCCTGCTTATTTGGAAAGGAGAGCGCCTTGCACACTTTTTTTGAATGGAATAACAACCTAGACCCACACTTGAGATTTACTCACGAATATGCTGAGGACAAAATCGTGTTCCTGGACGTCACCATTACGAAAGTAGGCAACCAATTACGGACTAAGACCTACTATAATCCAACTGAAAAGAACAACCTACTGCATTATTCCAGTTTTCACCCCCAATCACTAAGGGAGAATCTCCCTTTTGGGCAATATCTACGGATACGACGGAATTGCAGTGAACTCATGGATTTTAAAGATCAAGCCCAGGATCTTACTGATAAGTTACAACGTAGAGGTTACCCTAACCATTTGCTGTACAAAAGTTGTAAGAGGGCACAAAACCAGCATAGGGATGCTTTGCTGGAAGATTGCCCCAAAGATACATCTACTGAGGTACCCCTAACATGTGTAACAACGTATAATTCAGTGTCCGATGTTATAAGCCGGTGTATCAACAAACACTGGAGAATACTTAAAAGCACCAATCATGATTGGGAGAAGCCTTTGTTTTCTTATAAACGGGCAAGGAGCCTGAAGGACTCGTTGGTTCACACACGCCCCAGAAAACAACAAAAGGAGAACACGGTCAGTGTACTGAATGCCTGGGGCCTCCCGCCGATCAATGGGCATTTTCCTTGTGGTGGATGCATTGTCTGTCACTTGACAACCAGTACTAAGACACTGGACCTCGAACCTGAAAGACAATGGCAACAACGTAACCATAAAAACTGTAACTCCTGTAATGTTGTTTATTTACTTACCTGCCCCTGTGGGCTGAGATATGTAGGGTTGACGAAAAGACGGATTAAACTCCGCATCTGTGAGCATCGGGGTAACATCGGATGCCCGAAGAGTAACACTAAATTGACAACACACTTTTTACAGCTGAAACACACCCCAAATGACATCAGATGGACAGTCATCGAACAACTTTTTCAGGGCCCTGACAATAGTTTGTTCGAGAAAGAACAGAGGTGGATTTACCGCCTTTCGAGCCACTTGTCGGGTTTAAATGATGATATCCCTTGGGGCACAGTGATGAAACGTTAATAGTGTTACTGAAAAACTTTTCCTGATAAGTAGCTAATTAAACCTGATCAATATAAGCTCAGTCTTTACCTTTGCAGAATATGTGCAGGTATGCACCAATTTGTGTATGGACGTGCAAACAGCCAAACGCCAAATGAGTAGAAACAATGACCATCAAGTTTCTGGTTACGTTTTACTTCAAAGTACCAATAGTTAAAACTATATATAGGTCATAGTCTGCCTTCAGTCCTATCAGCCTGCTTCCATTGGCTTTGGGGAGGGCGTTTTGAATAGAGTTTTAAATAAAGTTTTGTTACAAATAAACACATGAAATTAGTAGAAACAATGACCATTAGTTTCTGGTTACGCTTTACTTCAAAATACCAACAATTAAAACTACATATTGGCCATAGTTTGCCTTCGATCTTATCAGCCTGCTTCCACTGGCTCTGGGGAGAGCGTTTTGAATAGAGTTTTAAATAAAGTTTTGTTACAAAAAAACAGACTTCCCCATTACCGATTTGGGAATGTTGATCAATTAAGGTCGATTGGACCCTATTTACACACATAATTACTTGATCAGGCGTACTTATCTTCTTGGTGATTAATAGCTTTGTAATTTACATGGCAATATTTTTCATAAGAGCTTTTTCCAAGTTGCCCTCGAGAATTGTTTTTTATTAATATATCGCTGATTTTCTTACACTAAATTTACATGCAGGCCATGCGTGTTGTAGTTAGTACTTTTAACAACATTAATATAAATCTTGACAAAGAAGTCCTTATTTCATGGTAATAAAAGTCACTATAGCTTTAAGAGCTGCTCCGTAGCGACGCAGACACGTGTCGGACACGTGACACCGAACATCTTTTACTTCCGCATTTCGGCCCAACTAGTTGTTCTTCGGGCTATGGATGCGTACTGATTAGGTTGCAGGCGGGGAGCCGTTGCAAACCAAGTAAGTGGGACGCCTTGATGTCCGGTGGTTTGGCACTTCATTAATTGTTATTCAGCTATGCTGGCAGCTCTCTTATCGTGATAATTTTGTTGCCTCATAGATTGGAAGCAACGTGAAGAATAACCCCCTCCGCAAGCCCATGGTGCATGCACGACGAACTTGTGCTGTATGAGTGAGCCTTGATTTTCTGTACTGTTTTTAATTGTATGTATGATCGAAAGTCTCTTTCAGAGGGGAGAGAGATAAAAATATTTCAATTGGGGCACGCACTATTTGTCATCTTCATGACATCTTTTCGCACTAAACCTTTTTGGGGGCAAGACCAAAATCGATTGTCTGCCAGCCGAAAGGAGTGTATATAATCCTAATTGGATATTTGGAATTAGCTAATTTCCCTATTAATAAGATACAGGGTGCGAATGGCAACTCTATTGCAACTTTGGCTGTAGTCTAATCGACCACATAGAAGTGAACAAGGTGTTGTAAAGTAGAAACCTCTTGCGTTTTTGGGCAAAAATTAGTAAAAAGAACGATGTTGGTTTCTGGCCATTGTTCTGCCTAATCATAAGGGACAGTTTTGATGTTATTTAATATAATGGTTTTTTATTTTACAGGTTCTGGCCCCTGGGGTGTCCTAGGAGTGCCCACATGGGTAACACCGAGAGTTTTTTCTTTTTCACATAAATATCCTCACGGATAGGCCACGCCTTAGCGTGCGTGGACCACCGGGGATAACTGTTTTGGTCCTGAAGAAAGCGGAGCTGAATAGAGCAATAAACAGCTGAAACATGTCGACCTACATTTCCTAAGGACACAGTGGTTCAAATAACTAGACCACTGCGTGTTCTGTTCACAAGTTTTTAATGATACCAGCTGACCATTTAATAAAATTATTTAGGGTACAGCTGTTATCTTTTAAATTTTCACATTCACTTCACATGAGCACAATATACGATCCCATTACAAAAACCAGCTCCGCTGCAAATCAGGCGTTGTAGCACACTGGGGGGGGGGGACACTCGGTTCCCCCAGTGGGAACCCTATGATGAAGCATGTCACCACTAGGTTGGTGAGTGAGGGTTCTTTTAAGAAATAAGGTTTTCTTCTTTATTCAACACCTCACTTGTTACTTTTTTCTCTCCTTTGTTTTTCTTTCAGGTTTTGTGTCTTGGTTGCTTTGGTGAATTATCATTACAGCACCTTTGAGTCACTCTTATGTTGTTGTTAAAGAATTGATAGGGGTAAAGGAGTGACCTGAATACCCTTACTCTCCTGTTGTTTAAAGAGAGATAATTGGGCGCCATGGGGGATTCTCTTGTCTGCGTTTATGTGAATTTTGGAGATCAAATAAAATACAGGAGTAACAGAATTGTTGATTCTTAAAAACACATGCGCATCATGACTTGAGACATTGGTCATACCATTGTTTTAAAGCAATATTATGATTTTGATAACATGTTAGCATTTCTATTTCCTTGATCTTAACATAACAAGATTGATTGCTCAGCGTTTTCTGTGCTTCAGCTAGGTACAACTGTTTGTCCCAGAGGACTACATTGCCCCCTTTAAAGGCATTTCTTACTATGCACTCATCATTGTCATTCAATTTCTTAAGACATGGTACGCCTTTTGTTGTTGTGCACATAGTGAGTTTTTATTTCTCTTTTGATTCCTGCTGATATTTGAACATAAATTCTTAAGTTCATTGATCACTAAATACATCTGTAGCATCTCGTGATGTAGCTGGTACAAATCGTGAAAAGGGTCTGAACCTGGTTGGTGCTCCCTCATTTATATTGATGCCCCGTTCTTGTGCTATTGTTGACACATCCCCCACAGGTCCATCCATGGACGTCTCAGTGTCTAATTCTCTTAATTCCATCATCAAGTTAATATCGTCCACAGTTAATTCTCCTTGTTGCACTGCATGCAGCACTGGCAATCATTGCTGCCTCACGGAGGGATTCATGAGAAAGTGTTTCTTCAGTTAAGCGTCCGTATAAATCTGAACAAATCTATTCTTGTTTGCACGTAGTCCAGATCTGCCTCTGGGCAGAATGAAAGTTCCTGGCTCAGAGTTCTCTTTTCTTTTTCTGTGAGGACAACTTTAGATAAGTTGATAATAGTCGCTTTATTTTCTTCCCCTATTCCTAGTTTACTCTTTTTTTCCTCTCCTGCCCTTCTTCTCCGGGATGCACCTTTCCACCTCTGATTCCTCTGCCTCTTCCTCTTTGAGGCCTTGCTATCTGTATTGGTTGCCTTGGTCTTAAATTGAACCTGCTCTCCTTTCGTAGAAAAACTAATTCTTCTATGACTGATGGAACTGGTCTGTTGGCTTGTACACCTTGTTCTTCCTCAAGATCTGTATCAATTTCAGAACTTTGCAGGCTGCTTTGTCCCGAGTGCATTTCTTGCACAGGATTGCTTGCTTTTGTTATTTTTTGTCTGCATAGAGTGTCAAATTTCTTCGCAAAGGTGTAGATTTGACCCGTCATAATCTTGTTTATCTCTCAAAAATGCCTGCGCCTTCCTCTCTTTGTTAGATATCTCAAGTTAGCGCAGCCTCTACTTCATATCACTCACTTTTAACTTGGTTATTTGCTCCTGGTCTTGTTCTTTATCTAACTCCTCAATTAGGGCCTCTAGTTCCGCTAAGATTTTCTGTCCGTCAATGTCGGCGTACTTAATACGTATAGCTAGCATTTTGCGGGATGCATCGTTATTGTTTGCAGCCCACTCACGTAGCATTTCAGGGTTTTGTTCCTCATAGGTAGGTGCTACCATTATACGAAGTCCCCTTGAGACTCGTTGGACCTCTAGGTAGCGCTGCAGAGACTTTGATTCCCCCCACTTGGAGAGTTCTCCTCGTTTCAATTTCTCTAGGCGTTTCAATGTTATCCCTAGGCCAGTTTGTTTATTTGATGTTTGGTCTTTCCTCGAGGAAGAGGTTCTCTCACTTATGTATTGATCATCAAAAATCGTTAACGCTGCCTCTTCTCGCTCTCTTACTTCTGAGGCCGACATGTTACTGAATCCGCTTTTCACGGGAGAGTCTCCCTACAGTTACAGCCACTTCCTGCAGTTGCGTAATCACAAAGACTATGAAACTTTACTCTTTTCACGAAATTGGTTAGCAGAGTGGGAAGTATGGGTCGGTTGGTAAGGAATATGCATCTAGAAAGAGTCTCTGCCAGTTAAGGTGCTACTGAAGGTAAGTAACGTATTCATCTGACAGTGACTTCTAGCCACAGATTCTTTACCTACGAATAGGTACCCAAGCAATATTTCCCCGGAAGAGGGCCAAGGAACAATTTCACAACAAAAACTCCTGCGGGACTGAACAAGCAAAGTGCCCGTCCCTACCAACCTGACTGTCCAGGCAGTAGTGCTTTGTATATGTGTGCAGAGATGCCCACAGTGAAGTTTTTATCCGAGGACCAGAGCGATCTGATAGGAGCATAATGATGGACAATCGACTTGATGCCCTCTGAGCCAGCGTCATAATAGGCTTCATGAGTCAGGCATAGAGTCTTAAAAAGAATCCTACTGTCTATCGGCAGCCAGTGCAGTAACTTGATCGTGGCCGAGACTGAATGATGTTTAGGAAGGTTCACAACCAACCTGTCCGCAGCATTTTGCACCAACTGCAGGCGACGAACAAGGCCTTTATTAATGCCCAGATAGAGAGCAATGCAATAGTTCAATCTGGACGTTACTGAGGCAATGACGGCCTGTTTGCGTGCTTCGAAAGAGAGGTAGTGAGAGATTTTTCTGAGGATCCTAATGATCCCGAAACAGGTGGAGACAGTCCTGTTGACCTGAAGGTCAAGAGAGAGAGCATTGTCCACAATCACCCCTAAGTTCTTCCCATGAGATACTGGACAGGGACAGACACCAAGCGTGTCCGGCCACCAGTCACTGGACCAGATTTCCCGATTACTCTAAAAAAAATTAGGACCTCAGTCTTCTCTCCATTCAGTTTCAGAAAATTCTCCAGCATCCAAGATGAGACTGCCTCCCTACAGCTCCTAAAATTGAGGGCAGAATCTATTACACTATGTGATATACAAACTATTATTTGGGTGTCCTCCGCATGGGACAACACCTCAAGCCCAAAAGATCTCACCACTTTTGCAAGCAGAGCCACATAGATATTGAAAAGTGTTGGGCTCAAGGAAGAGCCCTGAGGAACACCACACTGCAAAGGTCTAGGGCTGAATAGAACGGGCCCATCTTCACCATCTGCGCTCTCTCACTAAGAAAGGAGGCTAGGAGACCCAGAGCAGTGCCCCCAATACCTATCTCTCTAAGGCGAGCCACCAGCCTGTGAGGAGATAGAGTATCAAAGGCTGCAGTGAGGTCCAAAAGCACAAGTGTGGTATGAACTGCATCAACCTGAGTCCGGATGTTGTTAAAGACAGCCATCAAATCTGTCTCCGTACTGTGGTGGCTCCTAAAACAATGTTGAGAACCATCAAAGAGGTGGTGGTCTTTTAGATATGTGCTGAGATGGAGATTTAAATAGGCCTCCAAAATCTTGGCAGGGACGGGAAGCAAAGAGATCGGCCAGAAAATGTTCAATTCCCCAGGATCCAAGGAGGGTTTCTTCAAAAGAGGTTTCACTACCGTCGTCTTCCACAACGAGGGATACAATCCCTCCGAGATGGCGGCGTACATAACTTTGCCAGTTTCTGTGCTGCCTTCCCTTTCTGGTGGTTTATCCACCTAGAACCATTGTGTGTGGTCAAAACAGAATGACAACGCTCTTTATGGGTCCAGGCAGTAGCGTTGCTCCTCTCTTAGAGGGATGAGGTGAATCGTAAAAGATAGGCAGAGTGATGGACTGGTCTACATGAAAGGGAGTGATCACTTTCGGTAAGAAAGAAGCTCCAGTGTGAAGGACCAGCTTGTCTGGAAAGATATTGAGGTACAGAGGCTTAGATGGCAAAGCATGGAGCTCACTGACCCTCCAGGCAGATGTTATTGCCAACAGAAAGACCCTCTTGATAGTAGGAGCCTGATAAGACAGTTTTGTAGTGGCTTGAAAGGAGCGCACATCAGGAAAGTCGGAGGTAAATTTAGGTCCCACTCTGGTATAATGTAAGGTGAAGGTCGGAACAAGTGTTGGAGACCTTTCAGAAACTAATGTACAATGGAGGTCTTGAAAAGGGATGGCTGATCAGGCATCGCTGAAATGGCAAAAAGATAGTCTTTTAAGGTGCCCAGAGCAAAGTCCTGCTGTGCAAGAGAAAGAATAAATAGAAGGACCTGAGAAAGGGGGGCACACAATGCCACAAATTTGTCCCAAACGCAGGCGTATACCATCTTGGTGGAGGGATGCCTGGCTGCCAAGATGACTTTACAGACTTCAGGCGGAAGGTTGAATGCTGTCAATTGTTGCCGCTCAATCTCCACTCATGAAGCGTTAACAGGTTCAGGTAGAGAACTGGCTCTGCCGCTGCGACATAAGATCCTCCCGAAGGGGCAGCCTGATCAGAGGACCGATAGCCATGCTCAACAAGTCAGGATACCAGACTCTCTGCCCAGTCCAGAGCAACAAGGATGACTTGGGCCCAGTTGCTCTGGATTTTCTTGAGAACTCTGGGCAGGACTGGTATGAGCGAGTGCAGTCTTGGAAAACTCAAGCACCCACAATTGCTGACATTTCACGTTCTCGGCAGTGGCAAACAGATTTAACCAAGGCTCTTCCCACTGCTGAGAGACCTTGCACCACCAGCAGATGAGAAACCATTTGTGATCCACTAGACATCTTCGACTGAATTTGTATGCTCTGGCGTATGGAGATCCCACAAGGTGATAAAAAACAGGAAAATGCCCGGACATTACAGCAAAGTTCAGACACAGGAACTCTTGACACCCCACCCTGTTTCTTGCAGTAACGCATGGTGGTGCTGTTGTCAGTAAATACCGGCACTAGCGTCCCCTTGATGGAGGGTAAAAAGGATTTTAATGCCAGTCAAATTGCTCGGAGCTCGACAGGCTGATGTGGAGTTCGGATTATGCTGGAGACCAGAGGCCTCTGATCTCCACCTCTCCCAGTTGGCCGCCCCAGCCCAGGAGGGGCTCATCTGTCACTACTGTCAGATCTGATTGGGGAAGGGAGAGGGATCTGCTGCTGACCCAATCACAGTTCATAAACCACCACTGGAGATCCATTGTACTACCCTCCGAGATCTGGACCAGGTCGGAAAGATTCCCCTGATCTGCGCCCACTGGAACTCTACATCCCTCTGCAGAGCCCGCATATGCTAGTGGGCATGTGACACAAGCAGGCTGCAGCAGGCCATGAGGCCCAGCAGTCTCAGAGTCACTGAAATCCATGATGGAGGCTGAAACATCGGTATTGTAGCCTGAATATTATGGACTCGCCATTTGGGAGGATAAGTCCAGAACAGCTCAGATGAAAAGGAGCATTTGAGAAGGGGGGCCAGGTGTGACTCTGGCACGTTGATAGTGAACCCCATCAAGGGCAGTAGGTTCGCCGTAGTCTGGAGGTGGGAGACGACTGCCTGGGACAAGCCCTGCTACAATGGCCAGTCATCGAGATAGGGGAAAGACTGGCACCCCTGATGTCTGCAGATGAGCTGCAAACACCACCATCACCTTGGTGTACACCTGAGGGGCGCTAGTAAGGCCAAAGGGGAGCACAGTGAACTGAAAATACTTGTGACCTACCCTGAACTGCAGGTAACATCTGTGGGCAGGCAGGAAGGGGACCTTGAAGTATGTGTCCAGCAAGTCTACCATCGAGTCTCCTGGGTCCAGGGCAGCTAGGACTTCGAGTGTGAGCATTTTGAATTGCTCATTTTTCAGGAAGAAATTGAGAGGGCACAGGTCTAGGATAGGATGAAGGCCTCTGTCCTTCTTGCGCACCAGAAAGTAGCGGGAATAGCGACCACAACCTACTTCCGATTCCAGCACCCAGTCTTTGGCTCCTGTGGCCAAGGGAGCGGTCACATCTCGCACTGTAAGGAGAGATGGTACTCCATCAGCCTGCCGTATGTGGGTGGAGGGGTGGTCATGAATGGGAGGGAGTCACCCTTTCAGGCTAACTGGAGAACCCAGCAGTCCATTATTAATCCCCCCCAGTGGCGCAGGTGATGGTGCATACTGCCACCCACTAGTTGCTCAGGATGGACGGAGAACAAACTAAATAGGTTCGGAGGCTGCGGCTCCCAGGGCAGTGATTGACTGGGCAGGCCTCTGGCTGCCAGCCTGCCTGGCTGTCTGTGGGTATCACGTCCTCAGCCACGCAAGGGCTGGGAAGTTTGAATGCCATTGTTGCTGGGCAGGTTGAGACACAGCTAGAAGCCCTTCCGTGGCCACAAAAGGTGGACTGGGTTTGACAGGGGATCAAAGACCTGACAGAAGCTCTGCTGTCCTTGAAGAACTCCAGGGCAAACTCAGCTCGTCTCCAAAGAGACAGGCACCATCAAAAAGCATGTTCATAAGTGAGGCTGGGACATGCCCTGAAAAGCAAGGTGTCACCAGCCAGGCGTACTGCCGTAAGGCCATGACAAAGAAACAGCTCTGCCTAGCAAGTCGGAAGTATCCAGCAGTCATCAGATTGTGAAGCATTGTCTCTACCATCAGTTATAGATTGAGAGATTAGGGGCCAGGCCACCTACGGAACCATGGGCAGCACCTGCACAAACTGAATCCCAAAGGGCATGGGGTTAATGGCCCAAAAGGCATGCAATGTTCACAAACAGCAATGTCACGCTGGTGGAAGAAATCATTTTCTTGCCCAAGGTGTCCAGCCTTTTTGGATTACCTATCCGGTGGGGTTGTAGGGGATGCACCAGGATTTACTCAGGAAGTGGAGGCTTGGACCACCAAGCTCTCTGGGGTGGGATGCTGGGTGAGGAAAGATGGGTTCCCTGGAGGGCAGGGCAGTGGAAGAGGGCAATTGTCCTGTTCACAGTAGCACCTGTGCAGGGCCTCGGACCAGGCCTCAAGCAAGATGTCCTGAGAGCTTCATTAAATGGGAGAAGTGGTTCTGAAGGGCTACTCCCAGTTGAAGCACCTCCGTCAAGACATTAGTATTGACAGTCACAGAGGGCAGCTAAAGGTTCAGGACCTCAAATGCCTTCACCACCACAGCAAATAATGCTCCTTCCTCCGTAGCCAGGGTAAGAGGGAAGGCCATGCCAGTATTTGGGGAGGTATCTGCGAAATCCTCACATCAGTCCATATTGGTGTCTGGGGATTGGTATTCTTCAGGATCCAGCGGGCCCTTCCAATCTTTCCCAAGTCCACGCCCATAAGAATTTGGCTCAGTCTCTGGCCTGTAGGGAATTGCTCCAGTCCGCGCCAGAGTCTATGTTGGACAACGCCCCTCCAGCTCTGTGTAAGAGTCCGGGATTAGAATGAGGACGGCATCATCACCATGAGGGAAGGTTGAGGTGCCAAACCAGATCAATCTGTGCATCCAAGGGTCCTGACAGACACGCTGGCGTGGAACCAGTAGGAGCCCCTCCCAAACCTGTGGGGCCCAAAGGCCCTCCAGCAGGGACGGGGCGCCCAAATGTGAGGTACAAGGCCTCATAAAATTCTAGAAGGTGAGCGGGGGTTGCACCAGCTCCCGCAAACTCAGGAAGGCACGGAGAAGAACCAAGAGCAGGCTCAACCGCGAAGTCATGCCTCGAGTGACGATGCTCTCTCATCTCATGAGATGACTTTGACAGATAGGGTGAAGTCGAAGATCTCTTCGACTTCTTGCTCTTCTTTTTGTGGGACTAACCGGAAGGGGACGATTTAGATTGCGACTAAGATCGATGGCTTTACAACCAATCCCAGGACTTTCATCTCGACCGGGATCAAGAGTGTCGCGGAATCGCTCGTCGAGCAGCAAGGACCATGAGGGATCGCTCCCTCAAAGACTTGGGGTGCATGGGGTGACAATCCACGCAAGTCTTGGTGTTGTGAATGCGGTCAGCACTAGAGACAGACGACGTGTGTGTCCGTCACCGACAAACGGTGACAGGTGCCGCAGAGCTTGAATCCAGCCTTCCTCGTTGACATTCCTATCACTCCAAGGGCCAGATGTAGGTAAAATCAAATTTGCGAATCCTTAATAGCGAATTTTACAGATTCGCTATTAAGGACTCACAAAATTGAATGTTGGTAGGAATCGCTAAAATATGAGCGAATCCTCAATATTCCTTATTAGCGATTCGCAAATTGAGATTAGCTAATAAGGAATACCTACCCATTAATTCCTATGGGCATAGGAAGATATTCTCCATTTGCGATTCGCTATTAGAGTATCGCAAATAGCGGGTGCTATTTCAAGGGTGCCAGGGTGTCAAAAGGACACCCTGTTGCAACCCTGAAATGTGCATGTGGGAACATGTGGCGCACATACATGCCCTAAGGGCATGAATGTGTGCCACATAGCACTTTAAAAAAAGAAAAAAATGTTTTTTTAAAGGAAATCGCTAATTACCACCAACTTGAAGTTGGTGGTAATTATTGCTTCCTTAAGGCTAAAGTGCACTTTCTTTTCTGCTACTTACATTGCATTTAGGGAATCGCAATTTGCAATTCCTTAAATGCAAGAGCAAAATAAGGAATTTCAATTTTGCGATTCCTTATTTTGCTAGTAGGTTTAAACTCACCTATATTGCTCACAGCCAAATAGCGATTGCAAACGCTGAAAGTGTGCGAATTTCAGTGTTAGCGCTCGATAGTTGGCCACCTACATCTGGCCCCAACAGACAAGCTTCAAAAAACCTTGACAAAAAGTCGAAAGAAAGACAGTCAAAAAGCGACGGGGGTAACTCTCTCCAGATCTGCGCTGACTGGAGCAGAAAGAAAAGAACAGATGTCAGAACGCTGGGTGGCACCTATATATGCACCCTGCACATCACTTCTGGCACGGACATTGTCATCTACTGGTGCACAGGGTAATGTTCATGAACATTTTCGGATCCAGTCCGACACCTGGTAATAATTCTAAGGTAAGGAATCTGTGGCTAAAAGTCTCTGTCAGATAAGATCTCTACTAAATTCCAAACAGTTAGCAAATCTACAATACACAATCAACATAAAAGTAATAGGCATTTATTCTGACACACATAATAGGTGGCTAAATAGGTGGTGGTGCTTTGCACACAATATTCCTCAAGATACTTCTCGTTCTATACTTTTCTTTTTTTTAAAGACATTCACTTTCTATCTGTTGAGATACAGGATTTTAACTCTTCCTAATACCTGTGACTGTGTTTTGCAAGATAAAAACATTACATCTTTACTCTTTTGGTGCTTCAAGGTGTTCTTTTGGTTATTAAAATGATCTACTTTAACACTCAAATTCCCAAATGACTGATTACTAAATAATAACTCCCTGTCTTTCAGCCTTGATAAAGTCCAGTGAACGAAACAACTAAATCTACAGGGGGGCGTGGCCTCGCCAGAGGACCGAGTAGACGTTTCTACTGGTGCTCCCGACTATTTGAAATAAATCCGGAAACATCCTACAGTGCCTGAATAGCGATTCACCATAGATGACTTGAGGGGAGGGTGCTATCATCCTAGAGCCGGCAGCAAACTGCATCCTGAAGCCTTGAGTAGGTGAGCAGCTCTAAAAGGGGACAGCCCGTGATCTACCTGCCTGCTCCATACTAAACTGAGAGAAAGGCTGGATCGCTACCGGCATCGAGATGAGTATTTGGCCAGAGCGGGTCGATGACATGGGAGTCCCCGCTGAGAAGAACTGCCCGGGTGTTATTTGACCGGACGACCTCTTTAGGCTGCCTCTGGACCCCCTGAGAGGAGAGTGTCGGTACGGAGACGCGGTGCTGCAGACATAGCCGATCAGCGTCCGAGGGCCCAATTTTCAAGGAAGACTGCCTGAAAAGAGGGGCAGATTCCCAGGAGATCCGCAGAGAACCAACAGGGGAACGATACCCTTAATCTTCCGAGCTTTGGTGAAGATTGCGCTGCCTCGAGCGTGGGGCGTCTCGCAAGATGGTGCCCTTGCTGCCCGTGAGCAGGGCCCCTGTGCTTACCAGCACAAGACTCGTGGCGGTGACCGCTGGCCTGTGGTATGGAGTTCAGCAGTCCAGGACTTGGAAGGCGAGTAGCTGTCACAGGGTGATTCCTGCAGCCTTGAGAGGCAGAGACCCTCGCAGGGGAGCCAAGCATTTCAATCTATTGGTAACACGACAAAAGTGACCACAGCGCCTTAAATGCAAGATTAGAGGCAAGCGTTGAGGCCTAGTGGGGACTGCCTAATAAATGTACTCTGTTGCAAGGTGAGGCCTGGAAACTGAGGACTTGTCCCTGTGCCTGGAGAACCCATAGAAAGTTAAACACCCCGACCTGGGTCAGCAATGGCCCTTTGAAATTGGGCAGGGGCTCCATTGATTGTATTATCCCAGATATACCCCAGCGAGGTAGCGGGGTGAGAAAGGGGCTGGTTAAGTTGCCCACTAAAATTACATCCTATGGGACTGCGGGAACTGTGTTGGATCAGAGGTTAGGGGCATCCAGCTAGCCTCAGGTGCAAGATAAACTAATCTGGATCACATCTGGTGGGGCCCTGGGACACCTGACTGCTCGAGGAATTTCAATGATGGTGAGGGAGAAAGGAGCCCGGGAGGCCCATACCAACAAATTCCTAAACTATGTGCATCCTGTGCTCCTGGTCCCTGGAGCACAAGAGACTACCCTGAATGAGCACGCTGAGGGGATGCAGCAGGCTGGATGACCACTGCCGAAAAAACGGTAGACACCTTACAGGCAGAGGTCCATACCTTATAAGACACTGTCCTTGACCTCCAGAAGTGCGTGTTACCAGTGGATGACTGAGCGGAGGACTCTGAAGGGACATCGTGTAGGAACAACCTATGCTTTGTAGGTTTTCCTGAGAAAGCGGAAGGGCCATCCACCGAATTTATTTATTTATTTATTTATTTAATGCGATTTTTAGAGCGCGGAAATACCCAGAAGGGTGTCTCGGCGCTAACGGAACAGAACCTTCACTGTGGCAGAAATTTTATGCTGAGAACAACCAGGTTTTGAGTTTTTTTCTGAAGCTGATGAGCGTGGGGGCGGTTTTGATATAGAGGGGTAGCGTGTTCCAGAGTTTGGCTGTCGAGATGGTAAAGCATCTGTCTCCCCAATTAGCCCTTCTTGTACGTGGCACTTTAAGCAGATGAGCTGAAGACGAACGTAAAGTTCTAGAATGTTCAAGTGGGCAGAAGGCTTTTTTTAGAAATAGTGGGCCTAAGTTGTTGATGGCTTTGTAAGCAATACATAAAGCCTTAAATTTTGTCCGGCTCCTCACTGGGAGCCAGTGCAGATGTCGAATATAAGGGGAGATAGATGTAAACTTGGGAATGGTTAGTAGGATCCTGGCCGAGGCATTTTGGACCAGCTGCAATCTGTTGAGGACCTTTTCTTGGGCATTCAGAAGGAGGGCGTTGCAGTAATCTGTTCTACAAAAGACCAAAGTACTGATTAGAGTTTTGCCAGTAGAAGGAGGTAAGTATGGAATTTGTTTTTTTTATCCTCTTTAAGATATAAAAGGATGATGAGACCACGGAGTTGGCATGTTGATGGAAAGTCATTTTGTTGTTGAATATGACTCCTAGGTTACGAACCTTGGCAACCGGTTGAGGTGGCGCTCCCATCTCAGGTGGCCACCATTGGGGGGACCAGATTGGTTCCAGTTTCCCGAATGTCATCACCTCTGTCTTGTCAGAGTTTAATTTAAGACAGTTTGATGACATCCAGGAACTTATTGCCCGCATTCCCTCTTGGAAGTTTGCCGCAACTGATGTACCATCGTTGTATACAGATAGCACCAGTTGAGTGTCGTCCGCATAGGTTGTAAGGGCGATTCCATAAGATTTTATAACCCTCGCTAAGTCCAAAACATAAATGTTGAAAAGTGTCGGACTTAGCGAGGAGCCCTGTGGTACTCCGCAGGGGAGAGTAAAGGTCTGGGAGGTGTAATGGCCCATCTTCACTGTCTGTGGACGGTTACCCAAAAATGAAGCTAGAAGTTCTTTAGCTTTGTTCTTTATTCCTAAGGCTGAGACACGGTCGATCAAGGTGACATGATCGACCGTGTCAAAGGCTGCGGAGAGGTCCAAAAGTATTAGTACCGCTGCTCCTCCCTTGTCCAATGTTATCCTTATCTCATCTGCTGCTGTTAGTAGCGCAGTCTCCGTTCCATGCCCCTGTCTGAACCCGAATTGGGTGTCATCCAGTAGGTTGTTGTTTTCTATAAATTTCGATAGTTGTGTATTCATGATTTTTTCGAACATTTTAGCAGGGAAAGGGAGACAAGCAATGGGTCTGTAGCTGGCGGGAAGGAGAGGATCTAAAGTAGGCTTTTTTAAAAGTGGCTTGATAATGGCCTCCTTCCAAACCGAGGGGTATGTGCCAGTTGAAAACATAGCATTGCAAATGGTGGTCAGAGCGGGGGAGATAGCTTCAGGGATGAGGTTAAGGATGGCGGGAGGGCAAGGGTCTAGTGGTGATCCAGATTTGGTGCGAGCGACAAGTTGTCGGATTTGTTCCTGCGTAGTAGCTTTGAAGACAGAAAAGTTAGGTGTCTTATTGGGAGAGGAACTATTACTCGAAGACTGGATTACCTCTGTACTGGCTCCGAAGAAGCTCTCTAAGTGTTTTTTACCATCGAGCGAGCGCACTGAGCGCTTGTTCCTCCACCTAACCCTGTGGTGCATGAGACAGCTATTACAGCCCGGCTTTTTTTATTTTCCGTGATGTCATTTTACAGGCTACCTGCACACACGGACCCTTGTTATTTGAGGGGTACCATATCTCAATATACCCAGACTACACATGAGTACAGGACCAGTAGAAAACTTTACTTGTGTTAAAACGACATATCCGAGACCAAAATCCCAAGTACAGCCTCCTCTTCCCAGCCAAACTAAAGGTAAAAAACAACAGAAAAGCCTTATTGTTCTTCTCGTCAGCGGAGGCAAGTGACTGGTTGGACTCCTAGGGACTTTTTGTTGCTTGTCTGGTGCCCTCGACAAAATCATTCCGGTCATGGGGTCGAGCAGATCGGCCCAGAACTGGAAAAAACAGAATCACTGGCAATCCTGTTCTAAGACTCAAGAGCTCTGGACGAATCAAGAATATGCCCTGATGGGACGCTGCAGACATCGGAAGCTGTGCTGGACTCTGGAGAATCGTCTCTGGCTCAGCTGGTGGGCCAGAGCGGAGACACCGCCAATTAAAGCTCGGAACACCCGACGGGGAATGGACAAGCATACCTGGCCCAGATACGTGAAACAATATCTGACATGAGGGAATGCAGAGACTGCCATATGGGGGGTGGAGGGGGGGGGGGGGAAATTGCTTGCAAGAGGCGCTGTGTTAGGACGTTGTTCCTTCGGATCACAGTGACTGGCATCTGTATGGGAGAGGTTGGAGATCTCGACCTCGCAACCCGCCAGATAGCCAACCAGTAGTGTAGCACAATATCAGTGTAAAGTTAAAACATGAGCTGTAAGTTCAAGTTCTGGCATTTATAGAGCGCACTACTCACCCAGAGGGTCTCAAGGCGCTAGGGGAATGGGTTCATTATTTGTCGAAAAGCCAGGTTTTGAGTTCTTTTCTGAAGGAGATGTGGTTCTGAGTAAGGCGGAGGTGGGTGGGGAGTGAGTTCCAGGTCTTGGCAGCCAGGAAGGAGAAAGATCTGCCACCCATGGTGGATTTTCGGATGCGCGGGACTGCGGCGAGGGCAGGTGGGTTTGTAGAAGGACAGTCGAGTGTTGAGGCATTCGGGTCCTAGATTGTAGAGGGCTTTGTGTGCGTGGGTGAGAAGGCGGAAAGTAATTCTTTTGTTAACGGGAAGCCAGTGGAGGTCTTTTAGATGTCCGGTGATGTGATCTTGGCGCGGGATGTCTAATATGAGTCTTGCTGACGTGTTTTGGATGCGCTGGAGTTTTTTCTGTAATTTCGCTGTGATTCCAGCGTAAAGTGTGTTACCATAATCCAGTCGACTCGTGACCAGTGCGTGGGTGACAGTCTTTCTTGTCTCGAGGGGGATCCAGCGGAAGATCTTTTTGAGAATGCGAAGTACGTTGAAGCAGGAGGACGAGACGGCGTTGACTTGTCTGGACATCGAGAGAGAGGAGTCTAGGATGAAACCAAGGTTACGTGCATGGTCTGTGGGAGTGGGTGCTGCGCCAAGCGCTAAAGGCCACCAGGAGTCGTCCCAAGTTGAGGGGGAAGATCCTAGGATGAGTACTTCCGTTTTGTCTGAGTTGAGTTTTAGGCGGCTATGTTTCATCCATTCAGCTACTTCTTTCATGCCTTCGTGAAGATTGGTTTTGGCGGTGTTGGGTCTTTGGTGAGGGAGAGGATCAACTGGGTGTCGTCGGCGTATGAAATGATGTTGAGGTTGTGATGGCGCGCGATGGAGGCGAGAGGGCTCACGTAGACGTTGAAGAGGGTGGGACTGAGTGAGGATCCTTGAGGTACGCCGCAGATGACTTCGGTAGGTATCGGTATACAAGGGAACCCGTCAAATTGGCCAAGGACCACGGGTGGAACTGGTTATTTTTGTTTAACAGAGGTCCTAGGTTTTATGAATAATACTTGGAAAGATAATTTACACAGACTCGTGATGAAGGCTGCGTTTGTCTTCTTCAATGTCCAGCCGGACCGAGAAGCATTTATTATGAAAACAATTTTAGTATAAGCAGAATAAGGCGAAACAGGTCGCACATTGATAACTGGGCACAAGCCTGTACCTAGTCAGAAGAAGACAATACAGGGGGAAAGAAGGAGGAGTTTACAGGCAAACAAGGAGAACAGGGTGGCTTATAATATAGTACAAACAATTTTTGGATAAGCACAAACCCACAGTAACTGCCGTAAAAAATATATAATTCATAAAACAAGCAGTACTGCTAAACAGTCGACGAACGTTTCGATCCCTATCTCCTAAGGTATAGTGGGATCATCTTCAGGACTACAATTGACTTTGCCTGATTAGTCGAGTGAGCCTGTAGAGTTAAAACAGGAAGGAAAAAGGAGAAAAGAAGATTCTTCATCAATTCATTACATTGGAAGGATTAAAAGGTTAAAATGTCAGTCAGTGACCACTTTCAACATGCAAAGTGCAACACGTGCAAATGCAATTGCTTGTTCCAAAGGGCACGGGTGCTTTTGTGCTCATATTTGGGCTTGAAGGAGACCGAGTGGTAGTGAGGCATACCGCATTTACAAAATACAAGGTAGTGCTTAATGGCAGGTTGTGCGGGGTGTTGCTAGAAGGGTCCTAGTGAGGGGGTGATGGCCAGAAGGTCGTGAGGGCGTGAGTCCTTAGTGTATACTATAATTACCACAAGCGGGGCAAGGTTGGCCCTGGAGTGGCTGGAGACACTTGGAATGCGCAATAGCTTCCGGTGTAGCTGATGCCTACAAAGAAACATTTCTGTCATACAAGGCAATCAGCAGATTCAAGTAGAATACAGAGAATTAAAAGGAGCCGGGGTTACCGTGTCCAGTTCGTGGTCGAGCGGCATCAGGGATTGTGCGGATCTAAACCCGGTCGGGTCGGTTCAGTTCAGACCTGAAAGGAGGGTTTTAACAAAAAGCAAAAGTCAGGACCCACTAGGTGAAGCCGGGGTGGCGGATTAGGTGCAGTGAGGAAAAAATTATTACCCTTGGAGCCTAGCATCTAGCGTGGGCTCGACGGGGAACTTCAAATGAAAGTTTCAACCTGTGAAACAAAAACCGAGCAATTAAAATCGGCAGTGAGAGACAGTGTATGTGAAGGCGGCGAGTGCAGGCAGGTAGTTACCGTCCTAGGCGGTTTGTAATCTCCGCAGGGCGCTCAATAGCGTGGGCCTTATCCGTGCGAGCCTGTAAGAGAAGAATACGGAGGGCGCACATGAGGCACATTGGCGCGAGAGGGACCCTCAGGGGAGCCGGGGTGATACGTTCAGTTCAGTTCTTACCGTGATGTGCTCGTAGTGGGGCCGCAGTGGGTTCCCGTCTGGAGGCTCGATGGCCTTGTGTTCAGCGTCTGCATGCAGCGGCGCCAAATGTGGTCCCGGCCGGTGGTGGTGAAAAGTGAAAACGGACTAGTCAGAAATGATAGTGATCCCAGTATTGGGCGCCATCTTTGAGTAGGCAAACCGGCGAGTGAGTGAAATACGTGCTTAAAGACAAGGTTTTACAGCATATAGTATCATAAAAAACATAAAACCAGAGGGGAGCACATATAATTATATGTGCTCACATCAGAATGCGGTATTTTGAAACAGATGGTCTCCAAATGATAAAAAACTCACAACTGGAAATGTTGCAATTGAACATGGACAATTATCTAGGCTCATGCATGAAAAGTTATGTGGAAAGAAATTAGCCATTCATAGCCAGCTTATAACAGGCTAGTCCAATCCTCTGTTCTGTTGAGACCATCCTGAATAGAGTTGAACTGTATGATGGACTTCAGCTCTTCTTTGTTGAGTAACTGTCCCATGTTGCCACCCCTCGGTGGGAGTCTCAGTACTTTCAGGACAGTCCATTTCAAATCACTTTCAGAATGTTTTTGGGCTGCAAAATGTTCCACCAGGGGTGCGTTTGGAGTGTTGCACCGGATGCGACTCCTGTGTTGCCCAATGCGGATTTTGACCTTCTGGCTGGTCTGTCCAATGTATACCTTTTGGCATGGGCACAGAATTAAGTAAATGACATTGCAGGTATTACAGTTGGAGAAGGCACGACATTGTATGGTGACGTTGTTAAAAGTGAAGCTTTTTCCTTCTATCGTACTGTCACAATTATTGCATCTACCACATTTAGCATGCCCAACAATGGGGGACAGACCCCATACATTATCAAGTGTAGCCAGAGGTAGAGAGTTGGGTAAGGCAGATGACTTCGGTGGCCTCTGAATAGAATGGGGGAAGTCGGACTCTTTGAGTTCTTCCAGCGAGGAATGAGATGATCCAGTCCAAGGCTTTTCCTTGTATGCCGATGTTGCTGAGGCGATGTATAAGAGTGCTGTGGCAGACTGTGTCAAAAGCAGCGGAAAGGTCGAGTAGGATGAGGGCCACTGTTTCTCCGTTGTCCAGGAGTGATCGGATGTCGTCGGTCGCTGCGATGAGGGCGGTTTCGGTGCTGTGTTTGGCTCGAAACCCGGATTGAGATGGATCAAGGGAGCTGTTGGATTCGAGGAAGGCGGCGAGTTGGCTGTTGACGGCTTTCTCGATGACTTTAGCCGGGAATGGGAGGAGGGATATGGGACGGTAGTTTTTAAGCTCAGAGGGGTCTGCTGTGGGTTTCTTCAGAAGGGCGCTGAGTTCAGCGTGTTTCCAGCTTTCAGGAAAGGTGGCAGAGTTGAACGAGCAGTTGATGACATCCCGGAGATGGGGTGCGATGATGGAGTCAGCTTTGTTGAAGATGTGGTGGGGGCAAGGGTCGGTGGGCGAGCCAGAGTGGATTGAGTTCATGAGGCGAATGGTGTCTTCAGTGGTAATTGGGTTCCAGGCGTTAAGGTTGTTAGTTGTCGGAGTAGGAACTGAGGGGGGTGGGGAGGGTTGATCGCTGGGAGAATTTTCGAAGCTGTTGTGGATGTCGGCAATTTTGTTGTAGAAGAAGGAGGATAACGCGTCGCAGAGGTCTTGGGAGGGAGTGATGTCGTTGGATGCTGCGGTGGGGTTGGTGAATTCTTTGATGATGTTGAAGAGTTCCTTGCTGTTATGATTGTTGTTGTCGAGACGGTCCTTGAATGCTGATTTCTTAGCGGATCGGATCAGTTGGTGGTGTTTGCGGGTGGCTGACTTGAGGGAGGCCATGTTGTCTGGGGTTGGGTTTTTTCTCCATATCTTCTCCAGAGTGCGGCATATCTTCTTGGATTTTTTAAGGTCGTCATTGAACCAGGGGGCCTTTTTGCTGGTTGGATTGATCTGGTGCTTTTTCAGGGGTGCTAATTCGTCGGCGCTGTGGGTGATCCATATCTTGAGTTTGGTGGCCGCCTGGTTTGGGTCCAGTGAGAGGGTGGTGGGGTTTAGGTTGAGTGATGTGAAGAGTTGGTCGGAGGTGATTTTGTTCCAGTTTCTCCTAGGAATAGGTTGAGGGCGATTGTGGGTTAGGGAGGTATTGTAGCTGAAGTGAACGCAGCTGTGGTCCGTCCAGTGGAGATCTGTGGTGCGATCGAAGGAGATTTGCTTGCTGGATGTGAAGATAGGGTCGAGCGTGTGTCCGGCTACATGGGTGGGGGTGTCCACAAGTTGTTTGAGTCCGACATTGGCCAGGTTGTCCAGAAGGGTGGTGGTGTTGCTGTCGTGTTTGTTTTCAAGGTGGTAGTTAAGGTCTCCCAGAAGAATGTAGTTCTCGGAGGCTAGGGCGTGTGGGCTGACGAAGTCCGTGATGTCATCGCTGAATTGGGTGCGGGTACCTGGAGGTCTGTAGATGAGGGTGCCTCTCAGTGTGGTCCTGGGGTCGGTGTGGATCTGGAAGTGGAGGTGTTCGGCGGTTGCAAGGTTATCGTCGGAGCTGGTTGTGATTTTGATGTTGTTCTTGTGGATGATGGCGATGCCTCCTCCTGTTTGATTGGTGCGGTCTTTGCGGATAATCTTGTAAGTGTCCGGTATGGCGATGGCGATGTCGGGAGCTGATGATGTGTTCATCCAAGTTTCAGTAAGGAAGGCGACGTCAGGTGACGTAGAGTCGATTAGGTCCCAGAGTTCTGTTGCGTGTCTGTGGATCGAGCGGGTGTTGAGCAGGATGCAATTTAGGTGGTTTAAGTCGGAGTTGTTTTTGGAGGACGTGGAGTTGGTGAGGGTCCTGAAGCAGTTGAACTTGCAGGAGAGGCAGGCGAATGGGCCGTGAGTACGTCCTGGGGTGGCTTCGCAGCATTGTGGAAAGCGTCCTGGGTTGAGGGCGAGGAGAGTAGCGGCATCATAGGTGATTTTAGTGGGTTGGGAGCGGCGGGGGGCAGGGAGTCTGGCGCTGTGCGCGGTCCAGGCGCGGACAGGCGTAGACGGGCTTACCTTTGGCGCACCTTCAGCGCGCATGGGGCGCGACCGCTGCGCGTGGACGCAGCGCGTCGAAGCATCTATCATAAGTGGAAAAGTGGAGGGGGAGCTGGGAGGCGGTAGCGTAGGGGGAGGGACGGGCTGCAGGCACAACAAAATGGTGGAAGCAACAACAACAAGGACAACAGGACGCTATGGGTGCAAACAATCAGGCAGCAACTGCGCTTAGGGGCCAATGCGACTAGTGCGATCTAGCGGTGGAGCACACAATATTGATAAAAGCACTGAGCAAAGAAATGCGGAGCACTATGCCACAGACCGGCTTCCAAGTCCGTTTCAATTAAGTTTATGGCAGTGGGGGAAGGCAGCGCTACGCACACAGGTCAGTTAAAGTAATCTAAACACGCAAAGCAATGCGAAGAGAGAATAAGCAGCGCTATGTACACAGGTCGAATAAAATATTGTAAACAAATAACGCAATGCGGAGCGCTACGCCGGATATCGGGTGCAGAATCAATATGATGAATGGCAGTGTGGACAGGCAGCGCTACGATACCACTATAGCGCTTGCAGGTCGGGAGGTAGGCTGGAGCGACCGCTTCACACGGAGTTAGGCTGGTCACCTGTACTAAAAATGTTGGAACTTGGTGAACTGAAATGGGAAACATGAGTTTGTGGTTCTTTGGTATTCTCGGTTTGGGGTTTTGTTGTGTGATGGAGCAGCACCTGCACGTTCTTACCATGTCTATCTCAATACTGGAGATGGGGACGATACTGCCCAAGGGAAAGTTAGATTATAATACAATGTAACTGTTGTGGTATGGTTGGGTTATTGATCCTACTTCCGTGTCTAATGAAGGAGTCAGGAGTGATGCGAGGCTTTTGGGGGCAGAGTGTGATGTTCAGTGAGGTGTGGCTGAGAAGCAGCAAAGAGAGTATTTTACGTGTACTATGTCAGGCCCCCTAACAAAGTTGATTACTTGGAATGCCCGCAGTATCGCTGCATTTAAAAAATGCAGAAGGGTGTTTGCTTATCTGAAATGGTACAGGATAGCAGTGGAAGGCTTACAGGAAACTCACATTTGGGGGACATCCTACCATGTCTATTGAAACGTTGGAGAGGGCAGCTTTACGCCACCTCATACTCAATCTTTGCAAGAGGGGTCCTTATATGGGTGGCTTCGGGATTTCTGTTTCAATATTTACATCATGTGGCAGACCTGACGGGAGGTATGTTATTCTACATGGGAAGTTAGACGACCAAGAAATCATTATTATTAACGTGTATGCTCATAATGCTGACTGTCCCTCCTTCTTTTCTGCCATGTTGGAAATGGCATCTCAATATTTAGGCGCACTGATAATATTGGCAGGAGACGTTAATTGTGTTCTTAATGGCTCGCTGGACTATGAGCCCCCAGCCCGGAGGCCAAACCAACCCCGCTTGACTGGGGCTGCGAGATATTCTAGAAGGCATGCTTCTATGTGATATATGGCGGGACCGTCACCCAACGAAAAGATTGTTCTCTAGTCACACTCCAGCGTCTGGAACTTTTGGTTGCTTAGACTATTGGTTTCTCTCAGTTGAGCTTACGTCCAAGGTGGAAGGGATAACCTATCTACCAAGATACCTCTCTGAGCACTCACCAGTATTGCTGAACCGAGAGGGTCCAGGATCACTCGGCGATACCCCTCTGGCGCCTTAAATCCAAAGCCTTAACAGATTCCCCCCTTTGAAGCTATAATCTCGAACGCTTGGAACGTTATTTTGAGGAGAATTGGAGGTCTGCCTCGAGCCGAGCACTCGAGTGAGAGACTATGAAAGTCGCCCTTAGGGGGGGTGTATGTCGACGTCCTATGGGGTCAGACATCAACTGGAAAAAGACAGCCACACAGGAGGCAAATTTGGGTAAATTGGCGGTGGTACTCCCTGTAGTCCTTCATACTATGACAGACTGGTGTGCCACCCAGGAGGCCTTGCTGGCAGATTGCCGCAGGTTAAAGAAATTCACGAATACTGCATACCGACAACACCTGCATATGGAGGGAGATAAAACAGGAGCTTTGTTAGCACGATTGGTTAAACAGGAATCTCCCAAAACACCCATCTTCCAACTCTGGGATAACAAAGGAGCGAAAGTACACACAGCGCGCGATCATCAAAGCTCTGGCTATGCATCTCAGTGGTGTATTTGCGGGACAACCCATTGGCTGTCCAGGACTTTCTTACCTCTGTCGAGCTTCTCGGGTTGGACCCGGAGGTGACAGACGTTCTAAAAGCCCCGAATAACAGAGAGGAGACCCTTGGGACCAGTCAACATCTCAAATCTGCCCAAATCCCTTGAAATGACAGGCTACCAGCAGAGTTTTATTAGAGATTTGCTCCCCCGCTGGTTGACCGTCTGCTAGAGGTTTACAATGAGGCACACCAGACTGGCACTTTACCGACCTCCATGCACGATGATACCAAAACCTGACAGACTCTTTACTGGCCAGCTTGTACAGGCAGATCTCGCTCCTAAATTTAGATGTAAAAATACTTAGTAGGATTCTGGCAGCACGCCTCCTCCCGAATTTGCCCCATCTTACACATACAGATCAGCAGGGTTTTTCCAGAAGCGTAGTAATACTCAATATGCAATGCATGGCGCATATGTGGCATGCCCCGCGCCTATTTGAGGACGATTATATTTTGGCACTTCCAGACATAGACCAGGCCTTTGATTCGGCAGATCGGTCTTATATCTGGCAAGATCTCCAGCGGGTCAAGGTAGGTGGAGGTTTTTCCCAAGTGGGTCCAACTGCTCTACGCTGCCCCTTTAGCCAGAATAAGAGTTGGAAGACTGGTGTCTAAACCATTTGCCCTCTGCTGGGGCACCCGTCAGGGCTACCCACTACCACCACTCTTGTTTGCAGTGGCTATGGAGCCTTTGGTGGCCACCCTGCAAGAACGGATGGGACTCAGGGGGGTTAAGCTGGGGGCGATCAATAATGTGGTCTCCCTTTATGCTGATGATAAGCTGGTATATCTCTGGCAGCTGACGTGTTCAGTGCCTCTCCTCCTTGAGGAGCTACAAAGGTTTAGAAATATTTCGGGTCTCCATATCAATCGAGGGAAATAAAAACTGATCCCCATAGGCAGACTGGTGTGGAAATCGGAAACTGAGTTACTGCAGGTGGGGTTTCTGTGGGTGGCCGAAGGAGCGAGATACTTGGGGATCCGAATGGTGAACACAGCCTTTTCCTACCTAGATGTCAATATAAGAAGAGTGATAGAAGGATTGTGCGGCTCAATACGATTTTGGCGAGACCTACCACTGTCTCTTATGGGCCGGATTGCAACGGTGAAAATGATTATCCTATCCCGATGTTTATACTTACTACAACACTACATGGTTCCCAGACATTACTTCCAGACACTAGACGGCTTCCTGGTAGACTTCCTGTGGGGCAACATGTGCTGGAGAGTATGCCTTGCAACACTACAGAGAACATGGAGTAAAGGAGGGCTGGAGGTTACTTGTTTGGAATTTATTATATGACATCACAACGGCAACACGCATTGCACTGGCTGGACAGTGACGATAACTGGGAAAGGGCACTCCTGGCGGGCATGTGTGGTGGCTGCCCTTTACCAGACCTCCTGATGCTAGGTACCGGTCCCCACATTGCTTCCATGCATTGTACAACACGTGGCTATAACATGGTAAAATGTGGTGCGACAGATAGTGCAACATGCCTCTATGCCCCAGATATGACCCTATTGGTGCTGCACCCTTTTGCATGCATCACTGATTCCATGTCTGTACGATGGTGGAGGGAGGGAGGATGTCAGCTGTTAGGGGATATGTAGGTTAATGGAAAATTCATCACCTGCGAGAAGGCAACGGTCTCCTTTAATCTGAGGACAGGGCAATGTCTGCAGTACGAAAAGATATACAGAGTGGCCCGGGAGATCTGGCCGTCTTTCCCAGAGGAGCCCCCCAATAATAATACACTAAAAGTGATGCTACTCATGGCTCAGGGAAGACGATTGGTATCCCATCTTGATCACGCCTTACGAGATGACTTACCATGTGGGGTGCTGCCGGTGCAGTTATAAAGGGATGCATTAGTTGAGGAGCCCCTATCAGAGAGAGAATGGCTATGGGTTCATGATGGGGTTCGGGGGTGTAGAGCTCCAATTCACATTTTAAGCTCCCTCAATACAACTTTGTACATCAGACATAACTTACCCCATGAACACTACATATAAATTATCCACCTTGATCTGATGAATGTCCAAGATGTGGGTCACGGCCAGCGGACCTTTTGCATATAACTTGAGCTTGTCCGACACTACTCTCTTATTAGGAAGATGTATTTGCACGCCTCCAAAGAGCCATGGGATGGGCGATCCCTATAGAGATCCGACAAGTGTTGTTGGGTTTGCTACCTGCACCGAAACACAAGACACTAAGTAGACTATTTGTTCTCTTGGGGCTAGTGCTAGCAAAGATACAGCTTGCCATAGGATGGCTTAGACCTCTGCCCCTGCTAACAGAGGACTGGGTAAGAGACATATGTGAGTGGGCGACTGCAGAAGAGGTACAGATGAAATTTGCCCGGAAGGGTGAAAAGCTTACAGACGATCGCCAGGCATTGCCCTTTATGTTATCTGAGTTGAGGGATCCGCAAGCCCCAGAGACACTTGAAGCATCTGATGAGGGGGGAACACAGCTGATGCTGGAGAATTGTGTGAATCGATAGTTAAGGTGAAATGGCTGAAATTACATTGGGTGGCCTAAGACAAACTCGTATATTTTAACCCCTTTCATGGATTGATGACTTGACACAGTGGTGGGGGGGAATCGGGGGAGTTAATATGTTAAAAGTTGAAATGGGATCTCATGGACTGAATGAAGAGTTGGACCTTGTTTGCTTAAAATATTACCATCACAAGAAATCCTATGTAATGTTGTTTTTTCCTCTCTTCATACCTGTATTTGTGAAATGGAATACTGCTCCCCTCCTCCCTTTCTCTCCTCCTGCTGGATAACTGGCAAAGTATTGATATTATTTACTTTCCAGGACAGCTGTAGTGGGGAGGAATGGAATGGAAGACTGATTTCCCTTCAAGTATTCCTTTGAAAACGATGCCTGTATGATTCCTAAATGCCAATAAAGTTACTTTAATAGAAAACACTTCACTACATCTGCAGGTAGTAAGATGTACTGGTGGTAGAGCACAATTCACCTAACTTTCCAGCATACAGGGTTTATATGGATAATTAAAAAAATGTTTGTGTTCACTGTAAAGGACCAACATTTGGGATGTGCAACGATATTCCATTCGCTACCTGGTACAAGGGTATGTACACCAGACACTTGCTGATGTGATCAACATTACGGACCAGTCATAGAGACTCTCAGAGAACTGTGGTGCTTCTGAAGAGTTCTCGAGCAGGATCCAGTGTCATCCCCATCTTCGCTGCAGTGGCACTTGAGGAAGTGGGCCCAATCTGTAGGCCTGACTGAAGTCTGGATTGACATTTGCCCACTGGCACTCGCTGCATGTCTGCAAACTGGATGGCATGACCACAGCACTGCCAACCCAGTAGCATGCAGTCCTGGTAACTCTGAAGACTGCAGACCTGCTGTGCCCATAGAAGGTGATCACACCGCCCCCCCATTAATGGCTGCCCTGGTACAGACTCCCATAGGTGCCAAGTTGACTGCTTCTCGGAAGATTTAGCACTTCGCCGAGGCACAAAGTGACAGACTAGTGTCCAGAAACCAAGTTATTGTAGCATACAGATCAGACAGCTGCCATTGTGCTCCCAACAGTGTCCAGATGTGCACTATTGTCACTGGAGCCCTGTTTCTGGAAAGAGGACTGCTGAATCACCTCAACCCTGGGAGGCCCTAGCACGTTCACAGTGTACTCACTAGAAGATTTGAGCCAAAGAGCCTAAGAAACCAGTCAGTAAGACAGTACCGAAGCCAGAAGAAGTACAACGCCAGCCATTCCTACAGCATTTTCTGAAGAATCACTGCATGATCTGCAGCCGCGACACCTGATTAGGACTGACTTGAGCTGTACCTTTGGTACAGATCACCAAAAGTGAACCCACATGTGGGATGCCCAAAGCAACTACACCACCAATGAGAAGGAACCGGTGAGAGACTATACAGGCTAGTTAGCCAGTGAAATAACGGTTTGCTAACAGGGGAGTGGGAGCACTGCATCTCAGCTGCAGACTATACCAGTAGAACCCCAAGACAATAGAATGGGGAGAGAAAGGGGGTAGAGTGCCTAGCAGGGGCCCCACCTTGAAGCATATGGGACTCACACCAGAGTATGGAGTATCTTGTGAATTATTGTAGTGCGCTGTATTGTGCCTACTTATCTTTTCCACAGAGAAGCATTGGGCTGAAGAAATATGTTAGAACTAACTTGTTGTGTTGTTCAGTCTTGAGGCTATACATACCCGCAGTAGCCTCCCTGAGAAGCCTGTGATTGCTCAACATCATTGCCACTGACTGGAAGGGTTGTATTTGGCCCAGTTTGCAGAGCCATAGCAGGACAGACCCTCAGACAGTAGAGGCAAACTTCTAAAGCACCCCTGGCTGTGGTCCAGTAGCTCAGTCTGTCTAGTAAACCCCCCAAACGGCATCCGACAGTCTCATGCCCATTTGCAAGACAGCTAGCGATCTGCTAACAAGCCTGACCCTTGTGCAGTATAGCACATCATTGTTAGGCCACCATGTTAAGAGTATAAACTCTACATGCAGTGTAGAGCTCCATCATCAAGTTTCACACTGAGAATATTTAAGAAATTTACAAAAGTAGTTTTCCTTCATTCCTGGGCGCTACTCTACCATGGATTCTTCGATATTTAAGAGTACATAAAATGTTTCTCAAGAGTTTAAAACCAGGGAAATGCAATCCAATAGTTCAGTAGCCCTGCAACATGACCTCCATTCTAGAATAATCTATGTCCACCAAAGATTAGCATGAATTCACACTCTGTAGTATCAACTTCTACCCAGACACATTGTTTAAGTCATTTGTCAGTTGAACCTCCTCATTGCAATGCCTCTAGAATGAACAGCTAATAGATTATTGGTGTCAGGACTCCCCCTACCACCAAAACAACTGCCCGTCTCTAATCTAATTACTTCAGCTCTCAGCTTGCCTCAGATTACATTTTATCGCTAAAGCTCAAACTTCATGCTCCTCAGCCCCATTTCCTAAAATGCTCCTTTCTCCCACACCCGTTCCAATACTCAACCAGTCCCACAGGGCTCAAGTCTGTCCAACTGTTTTGATCTTATCACACAGTCCCACTTACATCTGATACATTAATTCCCCCAAAACTGCCTCCAATAGCCAAGGCTGATACATTAAAAGCAGATCACCCCCTTTCCTTCATTTGCCTTCACAATCACTAATTGACAACTCATTGTCCCCCAACAACCCACACAGCTGACCGTCAATGACTAACTCTACTCCCTTGGCTATCGGCTTCCAACTGTCTCAGACCACACTCATGAGCTCACCCTTCCTCTACTCCACTGACTGCATGACAACCACTCCAATTCCCAAACCTCTCAGAGCACATTCCCCCCCCTCCAGCTAACAGGACTTACCTGTGTGAATTCGCATATGATTCTTGTAGTTGGTGGCGCTGGAAAAGCCTCGTCCACAGCCAGGCTCTGGGCACATGTACGGCCGTTCCCCCGTGTGGGTTCGGATGTGCACTTTCCTTATGTTGGAGGTAGTGAAGGAGCGTGAGCAGCCTTCGAATGGACACATGAAAGGGCGTTCACCTTCCCGGGCCCGAAACATAAAGAGAAGAAGAATTTTAATTGGTCACCAAGAGAATGAAAGACTCTTCAACCTTTACAAGCAGTTGCCTTGTGGATTTCTGTCACCCAGAGAGCTGCAAAGTCTTTCCCCCAGGTTAATCAACTGCCAGGAGTACACTCAATGTTCTTACCCAGAAGTGTGGTGTGACTGATAACATGTACCCATTATCTGAGGTCACTGGTAGAGTGCAGAGCATGAGGTAGCATACTTTATCGCCTTCAGATTTATACTACTTTCCCTCCCCTTTCCTGGAAGGAGGCTGCAAGACATGGGGGACGAGAACTTCGGAGCAACTGAGACCTTTCCTGGCAACATGTGTGCAGTACAGAATTACTCAGTCCGCACTCACACTTCGTCCAGAATGCGACAAGTCCTGAGGGAGTATCTCCTGCTCTCACACATTGTTCAGCAAGAAATCAAGCTAGAGCCCAGGCTTTTCTCTATTAGGATGCATGGTATAAATCTGCTTAACCCATCCTCTTATAGCCGCCCTGGCACCTGATGAGTGTGGTAAGGTCACTGCCCTGGTGGTAATGGTGTAGAATCCTAAAGCCTTTCTAAATACCGCAGTAACACCAAAATGTTTTATTGTTCTAACACTCCAAGTCACCTGTGTGGGTTCGCACATGCTTCTGTAGGTCACCTGAAGTCTTGAATGCCTTATTGCACATATCTTCCGGACACTTGTAAGGCTTCTCTCCTGTATGGGTGCGAACGTGGCTCTTCAGTCCATATCCTGCAAGGAGAAATATGTGTAAAGGTCATCAGATGCTTGAAAGGCACCCTAATTGGGTACAAAACCTTCAACATGTAGAGAGGTTATTAAGAATACAGTCAAAACGTTGTTCAATACTAGGTAGAAATAGATAAACCAGGATACTTGTACAATATTTGAGCTGCTGTGCGACTGTCTCAATGCATTTTATGGAAACAGGCGAGAACAAGCGAAAGAGGGAAAGGGCAGAGGGGACACAAACTACCATTTAATTTTCCAAAATCCTAGTTTTCCATAATGGGCGTCTTCACTAAATTCATAAACTGGGACTGCCCCTATCCAGAAGTGAGATCCCTGAAACACTTACTTGAAAGAGACATCAGTCAAAACTAAATGTTGTCTATTTCAATTACAGCAATGCCAAAACGACATTGGTGGCTTTTTTCTAAATCTAATTAATTTGTGGAAGAACTACTAAATAAGTAGTATTGGATCTTGAAACAACACTCTTCTGAACGGAAAATGGAAATAAGATTGACAAGAAAACTAGTACATCTACTTGCCCGGGGGTGGGGGCTTGCATCAATGTACTTGGAATAGAGGATTATTTCTCTGTATATTATAATATCAATGCTCCATTTGGCTTTGCTGTCTGGAAAAAGATGACTCAGAGAGACTTGTGAATGGGAGGACATACATTTAACGTTTGTTGAGTTTTTCTCCAGATATTGTGGAATATATACTTAGTTCCTGCCGTATGGTTTTATCAACCGCTGAGGGCTATTAACAATCAAGAAGAAGTCATCAGCCTATGCAGACAGTTTGAATTCATGGGGTTGGACTGTGATGTCATCTGTAAGTAGGTTGCTTCTGTCAGCAGGAGCACTTAAACAGCACGACCCGGAGGGGAAAAATAGGCTATCCCTGTCGAGATCCCCTAGTAGCCCCATCTCACGAAAGCTGCTCTTTCACCTAAACCCTATTTTACCTAGAATAATACACTTTACCAAATTAGTCTGCGAGTAGTACATGGCATTCCAGTACTCTAAAGAGGTAGGTCGATTCCACTCTGCCCTCTGCTAAAGGCTTTCTCTGCATTGAGGGCAATCCCACGTCAGTGCGTTACTTCTCTTCTTCCACTAGTGATATAATTATGACCCCAGATGAAGCCAATCTTGTCCAGGTAGATTGGATAAGGAGCACAGAGTAGAGACGTGTTAAGAATATTAAAAACATGGTCAGAATCTATTAGGGAGATGGGTCGATAGCTCACGTTTATCCAGTTTGAGGGTGATTATTTCCTACATGAAAGTTCTATTAGGGTTTTTGTTTGTTGTAAAGAGATTGACTAGAGAGAAGCTTAGGAACTAGTTCACCTTTTGGTGAGTGAGAATATTCTGCAAGGATACTATAGTTGCTTGTTTTTAAAAATGTTATTCAAAGCTTATGTAGTGCGAGATATTTCCAGCTCACTTATATCAGCTCACTGTTGGGGCAGATTGTGATGATGTGGGAGCTCATGAAGGATAAAGGCAAGGTAGGAGTCAAGTGCTGACTTTGTAAGCATCTTCTACTTCATATATAGTCCCTGAATACTTAAGGTATTCAAATTGTTGATTGTAACCTCTCATTTTCAGTCCCTGATTAAAGAGATCATGGATTTCTCCTTCTTTGCTTTGAAGTAATTATCTAGAGGCTTACCTCTATTTCCACCCACATGACATTTTACCTTTATTTTTTTTAAAAACCAATATGATCAGCCACTAGGATGTACCTTTAGTGCTAGTTGAATTATAGCTTGAGGTGGGTGGAGTGTGCCTTTGTGAGATTATCTTGAATGACCTTTCCTTTTTTCTCTGCATTTGAGCAGACTACTTCTCAAACTCATTTATTCTAGCGGTTCAAAGTTACTCATTGACATGCGTTTCTTGGAGAAATATAATACTTATGTTTAGTTTTTGAAGATGTGATACATTTTTTTCTAGCGCACTGTCATTTATTACTTTGATGTTACATGAAATACTTTTGATGTTAATCATTATTTATGCAATGGTGTCTCAGACGAGACTCATGGCAAGGAATATTTTCCTCTGCTAATGAATGAAACATGTAATTACTACAAACCATATATTTATGCCACATCTAAGAGAGGCGCTGCTCAATGCTATATTTCATATTCTCCTATTTTTTTGACTCTGGTATTTATGAATAATACATTAAGAAAATAAATAAACAGGGTTGTTGTTTGAATGAAGAGAATGGTAGAGCAGAACAGCAGCTCTTGCCTGAGTAGCACTAGATTATTGAATGTCGCCCAAAAAGAAAACTTCTCTATAAGTTTGCTCAGAACTCCCGAATATCAGAGATTCCGATGCAATGATTGGCACAAGTTAATTCGGAGCAAAGAAGAGGAAATATGAATGCACTGCCATAGATTTTGTTGAAAACCCTCACCTAAAATGGTGGCACCAACTGAGCGGTTGTAGCAGCTTAAAGGTTAAGCTGACAGGAAAAGGATCAGATGCTTGTGAATGAGACTGCTTCTCAACTATTATTTGCTTCCTTTTGAGACCGTGAGTTACAACCTGTATGCTGCCAGCCTACATATCTTCTCTTTTGGTGGAGTACTAGTGAGGTGCACTATAATCATTTGATCTTTGAAGCCTTGCTCTACATCACTGTCAGATTGGATCGTCCCACGCTTTTCTCTACCCACTTATGCAACTAATAAGCGGTTAAATATCTACGAGCCTTGGTCTTTTTTTTTCTCCTCCACAAGTGATCAGCAATTTTTTCAGATTACACACGTGGTCACAAAATGTTTGGATTCCCACACTCTGTTCCTCCGGATTAACTATTTATCGATTGTGAATATATAAGGTGTAACTAGAGCAAACCTCAGAGCTTGCGTTCTTTACTTAAGGCGTTTATTTAAAACTAAGTAAGTTACAATAACGTCTGTTGAATTGCCTGCTGTTGATATCGAAGTTTCAGTGCATTTCAGCACAATACACACTCCTGATCCATAGAAGCCTGGCGATTCTAGAGAGTATTTCTCTTCAGTATTAGTCACTGTTCTCTACTGAATTGTAATAACCAATTCTGCCTGCAACTGTTCCACACACAGTTACCCATAGATTTAGAATAACGAAGGGTCTACTTTACAGCTATCTTATCAGCAATCATATTGGCTAAAAAACGTTTTACCAAGTCTATCAAGTATCTTACTACAGGGTTGTTTTACCATAATCTGAGCTTCTACAATCCATGATTTTTCCACACACATACCACAAGAGAATGACTGGAAAAAAAGCAAATCAAACCTCAAATGCTCTAAGGCCAAGCCACCGAAACCAGACTCCCTTGTGAAAGTAAACATGACATCAATTTAAACAAGATCTAAAAAAGATTTCTCCTTTGAAACTAAAACTATGCTTCTTTAGAAAGAAATCTCAGAGTTTGAAGATCAGAACAGAAAGAGGAATCTACGTATCTTTGGAATCACTAAAGGAGAATGCTCCTGCGTCATCTTCCTAGATACTTGGTTCCCTCAAACAACAGGTATCCATTTCACCAAAGATTTAGAGATGGAAAGAAGGCACTGTGTACCTTCTCATATAAATCCACACCACAAACTACCTTGACATATAGTAAGTAAGCCCTTGAGATACCACCATATGGAAAGCATTATTGACTTTAAAAGGAAAACTAGACTTACCTTAATGCAGTTCGGCAGAAGTTTAACCTAGGAGTAGCCTATATTAATATGGTAATGGCACAGTACTCTGAACCCAGTACTAGGGTGAGGGCTGGAGGAATTATGTATAACTGTTTTCCTTTTAATCAGAGCACCAGCTAAGGATGCCCGCTCCCTCCTTATTTCTCGTAGCCCTGGTACCTCTTTTGCACACCACTAGATCAAATGAGAATATCATGGGCATTACATTCAAGGACATGATAATGAGCGTCAGCATATGCTGACGATATGTTGGTCATGATTGAAGATGCTACTGAGTCGATCCAAGTTTCAATAAATACAACGGAGTAATTCTCAAAGATCTCTGAACATACTCTTAATAAAGGCAAGTCAGAAGTGAAATTAAAAAAGCAAGGTACTAAAAATATATTGGATATTTTAGAGTCATCATGGCAATGCCAGCACATAAAATATTTACACACATAATTCAAGAATACAAAACAAAGAATAAATAAATCAAGCACAAACCTGCGGAACAGTTGGTCCCCAAACTGTTGGTGGGGCAGGCTTGAGACATTAAAAAGTATCTATTAAGTATGGCTCCCCTAACTCTAACTACTTTTTAAATAAACTGGATAGGATATACAACAAATTCCTCTGGCAAAACAAAAAGCCTAGAATCTTCGAATTTAAGATCATCAAAAGAACTGCCCGGTGTTAGTTTGGCTAATTTTAGAACCTATCAAACAGTCTTTCTTTTTAAACACAACATTAAGTGGCTAATCCAAAATAAGGATTAGCGCTCATTGTGGCTAGAAATAAAAGATTTGATTCTTCCTATTGGTAAATGAATCTTGTTCATTCCATGCATAAAGTGGTCCACTTACATTCTAAATATATCTTGCTTAACAATAAACTGGCCATTCCAAAAGTTAGATCACTTCTAGACAACAAACTACAAATGTCCAATTAGGCCTCAATTTGGAAAAACCTGAAAATTAAACTGGACGGCCAGTCAGTACATTGGCTGGATTGGGCTTCCCTAGCACTTGTTTTGATCAAATATCTGGGTAAAATTAAAATATCTTTTTGTCTTTGCTAACTTACAACACACTCATGCTTTAAACAATATTAATTTCGATACATTTTTAAAACTAAAGCCTACTTGAGTTAGTTGATATGTATAGCTAGAGATCCTTCTCTACCCCAATTTGCCCATAGTCTAGATGAGATCAGCCATGAAGTTTCCAAAATCTATTTGTTTCTACAAACAAAATCAACAAAATTACTTCTGAAAACTCAGGTCAAACTATTTAATTTGATACAGCTACGGAAATCCCCCATTACTGATAAAATCACTCAACTGCTATCACAACCTAAATACATGTTCCTACATAGAACATTTTAGACCCCTTAACGTTAACACAAACTGAACAGGAGACAAGACACCTTAAATTGGAACTGCAATATCCACATTATTAATTTATATTCTATGCTTTTCTTCTGTGCCACACTAGTAAAATTTTTGGAAAGAGGTGTTTGACTTAACAAAAAAAAGATCACTAAAATACAACCAGTAGAAGAGTTTACAAACCTCCTTACAAGTCCTCTAGCGCCCCAACTTAAATAGCAGACAGACATATTTTAGATCGGATGCTTACTTTAGCGTGTAGAAAAACACTCCCAACGTGTAATTTACCGCTTGGAGATAACAGCTCTCATTTATTAGAGGGGGAGATAATGTCTCCCAGAAAAACTCTCTTTGAAAAACAACCAATCTGGAATACGCTAGACAATATTATGTATAATAATTAAAAAAAACACCTTGAAGATTTAAAAGTACTGGATAGGTTTGCTTTTTGTACTTGAACCGTACATACTCTGTTATTCCAATGGTACAATTCTTAGGATTTCATTACAAGACCGGAGGCTACCATTATGCAATAACCTTTTATTGTGCCCCAAAATGCAGCCCTTTAAAGAACATACATTACATTATGAATAAGAACATTCCAATAAGAACTTTCAAAACAGCATTTAACTGCATGGTAACTATGCATCTTCCTCTTGTATTTGCTGCTCCTCTACACTTCAGTATGCCTTCACTTGCTTTAGCTTTACTTGGCTTGTATCGGTATTTAATATAACTTTCGCTTACCTTAGATCAGCTCAGCTGTCGCAGTGTTCTTTCTTTTCACTGCCTTTCAATTTTTGGTTGGGTTATTATTATGTTTTATTCAGGATTTCTTTGAGGTAATTTGTACTCTCAAACCTCTTATTTCGTTTTTTAAGAGGTATTTTTTTTTAAGTCACTTATGTCATTCTTAGACTTACTTTAGGGCTGGCCCTGGCGGCACTAGCTTGTTGTAAGTTTGCTGTGCTCTAGGTGATTGTGGTCCAGGGACACAAGCTTTTACCCGTTGTTTCCTGTTATTTTTTCTTTAACCGCAAACCTCAATAAGAATAGGGAGGTAGCAAGAGGACACAGGAGCTCAGGGAACTCTCCTTGGCCTCCTGCTAGTCTCCTCTTCCAGCCGCATGTCCTGTAAAGGCGCACGGCCTACACAAACCCTCTCGGAATCGGGAGGCAAGGGAGACGCCCTTCAGATTGTCTGCAGGACTGAATGTTAAGGGTTAGCCCAAGCAGCTACCTGCGACCCTCCAAATCTCTTCCCCGAGTCCACTTAGACGCACGGCCTACTAAGGGGCATTTCATATTAAGAAATAAAACAGGACTGCCGATCAGAGGGGTCATGTTTTTCTGGGCTTAAGTAATCATAAAACGCTATGCGTTACCATAGCTATATGGGTAGCGTGAGTTCATAAACGCTGAGACGGTAGGAGGAAATTTGCTACAGACAGCCACATTTAAGATCCTTGGGAAATATTAAAAAAAAAATGTAAAGAAAAAAAGCAGATAAAACTTTGGACCCCCATTTAAGGCAGTTTCCTCTTTTTTGAGATATCATGTCTGATAACGAAGTGCAGGGAATCGTTAATACTCCCCTCAATGAGAATATATTTATGAGATTTTTGGAGAGGGAGTTTAAGTCCTCCCTGAAGGAGGCGGTGGATGCCATTATTAATAAAAGAAATAGGGTTTCTTCTGCTGAGGGGACTCATTGATCCTTTCACAGGAGGAAACCCCTTTGCCTTTGGAAAGGAGGTAAGGCCTTAAAAAAGACCAGGCACATGACTAATAAAGTTCCTTGTTGGAAGCCTGAGCGCTGCAATAGAGTGAGAGTTAATCTAGGGTAGCCTTAGTGCTACAGATGACCCAAGTTTCCATAGTGGCACAACTAGTAAGAGCAGCCATATTGGATCAATTAGCATGGGTGTCCCTCGTGGCATAAAAAAAAATCGAGTGACCTTCATGGCGCAAAAGACTGCAGTTTTCAAACTGATAATGAGGAATACCCTTTTGGAATGGACTTTGAGAATGAGGTGGATTCATTTTTTTTCTATGTTCTAGAAACCCTAGATAATGGTTTGGACCAGCCTTCTAGTCAAAGGCAATTAAGGACCCTTCGGGAGTGGAGATGTTTAATCCTACCCATATCACACATCCGAGAGGGTCAGATAGGTGGCCCATAGAGCATGTAACAACCTTTATTAAGTTCTGGATTAATAAATCCCTTGACAATTAGATACGAAATTTAATGAAGTCTGAGTGCCCCAGGCCTTTCCTCGATAACAAATAAAGGATTACGCCCAATTTAAACCCAGAATTAATTACCTTCCTGTTTAAAACAGGTTGGGACCCACAAAGATGCCCGAGCGCTGCCTTTAGCAGTGCCAAGAGAAAGTGTTTTAGACACTCTGACAGAAATCTGCATTTGGTGGAAGAAGCCTCATTAAGGGCATTTAAGGGCAACGTGGCTGGAGTCAACGGGCTTTATGCCTCTTTGGTAATGCCAACGCTGGCTTACCTGCAGAGCCATGGGGAGCTTGCCTAATGAGAATATACTCCAAGTTGGGAGACCTTGGTAACAGGATACCCAAGGAGATCCAAATGGGTAATGGAAACAGGCAACTACAGGTAAGAAGTAGGGCAACAGGTGCAGGAAGAATGAGAGAAGGAACAGAGGGAGAGCAAGAGAAAGAGCACTCGCACTCGCAAATGGGAGGACAGGCAGGGCAGAGCAAGAAAGAGGGGTAAGAAAGGGGCAGAAGGCATTTGCGGACAGAGACTGCAAGCAAGGACAGATAAGCGCAAGTAAAGACAGGGATGTGGGCATGTAAAGGTTGGTAGAGTAGGTTGAGACATGGGGGAATACAGGCTAGGGAATTGTAAGGGGTGGCATTCTAATGAAGAATGGATAGAAAAAAGGTCAGGAACAAGAGATGGCAAGAAGAGATATGCAAGCAGCCACAGCGGAAGCAAGCACGGGAGAGAATGCAAGAAGGGATAGAGGAAGGTCATAGGAAGCAATAAGGGACATAGGAGTGTTATAATCGCCACTTCGGCGTCTAAGTGGCCAATAAGAATAGAAGATGGAAATAGATACGGAACACCTGTTGTTAGTACTGGCAAAAAGAAAAAAAAGAAAAGGAAAATACATTAAAAAAAAAATAATCAATCGATGGTGATCTTAGGAGATGGAAATATATACGAAACACCTCTGGCTGGATCCGGGGAGGTGTAAGAGGGGGAGGGAATGGTGGTCATCTTTAGATGGAATACTGTGAAACAAATCTGAACTGGATACTACAGTTCATGCAACAACAAAAAAACAGCCCCTCTACAAAGAATTAAAAAAAAAAAAGACTATGAAAAGGACTCGATAGTCAACTTGAAACCATTTGCCACACTTTGGATTATAAAGAAATAAGAAAAATGTTTGCGAAGAAATAAACATTTTATTAAGAAATGCTATGATGTTGAAAGGGCTCTTTATGAGATATTGGTGGGGTAGTATAGGAATGTAGGATCCTTCTGCATGGTTACCCTCCACTCTTTGCCTGGTGTTGCTATGTTTTACTGACTAGTCTGACTGGGATCCTGTTAACCAGGACCACAGTCTTTGTGCTTCTTTCCTACATTGAACATGGTGAGCACTTCGGTACGCTCCAGATTGGATACTAGTGTAGCCTTCTAAGTCCCAAATATATGGTACTAAGGTACCCAGGGTATAGGTACACCAGGGGTCTCCAATGGGCTGAAGAATGTAATATGCCACCCATGGGAGACCACTCAAATTGTGACCACAGGCCTGCCATTGCAGCCTGTGTTAGCTGGTGCAGGAACCACTTACAACAGATATAAGTGTTCTTATATCTGAGGTCACTGCACTTAAAACCTATAAGTCACCCCTGAGGCAGGGTGCTCGGTTAGAAGTGTGAGGGTGCCCCTGCATGAGCAGGACACCCCTACGATCCTCGGAGTCTATTCTCCTGGGTTGTAAGTGCATCAGCCATTACAATACATAGAGAGGCCATGCATTATTACCAGGTGGCTATCTCTCAACTGGCTGTGTCATGTTTGGTATCAAACATGTTGGAATAAAACCCCCACACTGTAACGGTGTGGGATGTATGATTCCATGCACTGTAAAGCTCCTCTGCGAGGCCCTCAGTGCTCCCACTACCAGTCTTCTAGACCCGGACAGCAAACTATGGCTGCCAAGCAGACACACTATTCTGACCTCCAGCTGCTGAGCCAAGCTCGAGCAGGGGAATGCAGGACAATAGGTTTCCTGTCACAGGGAGGTGTGACCACCTCCCAGACAGGACTTAGTGTATAGGGAAAGGGTGGAGAAGCTTTCCAATGCCACTAGACTGCTTTGAAGGGCACATTTCATACCCTCCTCGCATACTCCAGTTGAAACCAGTTTAGGGAGCTGTTTGCTCCCGCTCTGGCGCGAATCTGGACAAAGAACATGGGAGTATCCTCCCCACTGTCCAGCCCCTCCAATGGGAGAGGCCAGTGAATCGCCCTAATCCTTTTCTTAACGTACTTGAGGGCTTACCTGTGGGTGGGTCCTAGATTCATCGTGGGACATGATTCAGATTCAACACCACTTCAACTTCAATCGTCTGGGCACTCTGGACTTCGCTTTGGGAACCAAGACTTCAACTGGGAAGACTCCTGATGCTCCTGGTCTCATCGCCCTGCAAGTCTGCTGCAAAGCCAGTACTCCATACAGGTTCTTCAGAAGAACTGCGGACATCCAAGACACCTGAAGGAATCTCCCTTAGCGGTGAAGGAGTCACTCCCCTGCATCCGCAGGCACCGCAACGAAGAGGACTGGTCTTGCTTCCGGAGCTCCTACAGACTCGGAAAGGCTCAGCAAAACAGGTGGTGGTTCTGCAACTCCCTTGAGGGCTGATCTGTCTTCACAGCAAGTTTGAAATCAGTATCCCTCGTAGGAACCTCTGGAGCAGTACCCCTGTGAACAGCATGGACTTGCCATTGCCAAGGCTTGTTGACTCTCTCCTCCAGAGATCTTCGGGCTCCAAGAAGCTCCAGCCTCTCCTGCAGCCAAGATCTTCGCCTACACCACATCCTTTGCAACATGGGCCTTCATCCTTAGGTGAGCTGCTCGAGGTCCTCTTGCGGCTCCAGTGCCTCCGCCCTGTGGGACCTCTTTTGGGTCTTCTTTGTCTCCAGTTGGCTCCCCTGCTTGTTCGGGCCTGCTCTGAATTACATGCTCGTGGTGAGTCACTCGGACCTTGCTGGTCCTGACACTGCACCTTTTTCGACTACTATGCTTGGTGCTGTTGCCAAGGCTTATTGGAGCCCCTGCCAGACACTGACCCCTTGGCCCCTGCCAGACACTGACCCCTTGGCTCTTGACATCCGACATTGGGACAACTCGTGAACGGCTCCTGGTCTTCCTCAGCATTGCCTGGTCGGTACAGCTGTAACTTCAAGGGCACCGTCAACTCTCCTGCATCCCTGACATCGGTGGGCATTCATCTCCTGTGCCTACTGGTCACTCCTGAGTGGCATATACTCTGTCCTCACTGCTTGCCGGTACCCCTCATCTTGAATCCATCCTTGGTTACACTGGACACTTTCACCTCCTTTGCCAGCGGCATCTTTTCTGAAGTTCTCCATTGTGGTCTACAGCAGTTTCAGATGTCACTTCACACCTATGCACCCGGCTTCCTTGGTGCAGGTATCCTGGTTCCTGGGGTATCCAAGGGTAGGATGACTCTCCAACCTTCCATCTTCCATAGGGTTTCTTCAGGGTCCAATGGGAAGGGTCCTTCTTTAAATCTGCAACAGCAACTTACTCATTGACTTTAATGGAGTACGAGGTGGGTTCCCACTCTGCAGACAGCCTCTGTGGGGTTCCTAGATACTCACCTGCGGTGGTTTCTTGGGTCACAGACTATATGTCTTTAGGGTCCATTCTGGACTCAATTAGTGGTTCACATTCGACTATTTTAGTTAATGGTTTGGTCTCCCCCTGGAGATCACTGTGTATTCTGTGCACCTTATATATTCCATTGACAAAGTATTAAGTGTATTGTGTTTATATCTCCAGGTAGGAGATACCACAATGTGTTAGTGAGTGTTAACAATAAATACACATTTTTTATAACTACACTGTGTGGTTCTTTTTCACTTAGCTCATACCATAAGATTAAGTGCTGGTAAAACAAGCTGCTTTAAACTCCTTCTGGACTAAGCCTGGAGGCTGCGCTCCCCAGCTACCACTTAGAGAGCTTTCTAAGGTTGTCTAAGAGCACTTAAATTACCACAAGTGTTGTCTGGATTAGTGCAGGGTGCTTCACTTATATAAGTGAGCACCATATAAGCCAGCCTCCTACAGGTAGTTAATACGCTATAACAAGAAAATAAATGATCAAAACAGAACAGATATGCCTGCAGCCACACACTCTGGAGTGGTCTAGCAGTTTCAGGTGAAGTGTCTCACTTGAGAAATCACCTACATAAATACATTTAAAAAAATGTTTAAACAATGGTTTCCTTGGACTTTTTTTTATAAAAAAATCAGTGACAGTTGAAGACTAAGGGAAAAATATAATGCTAGTTTGTGTTCTGATATGTGTAGTTCAGCTTTCTTACCTGGAAAAGTATCATATTGTGATAAAACACACAAGCATGCTACTCGCTCCGGACATGGGACTGATGTCAAAAATTCTCAAGCCCTGTCATTCTTGACTTCGAATGAGACTAAGCCTTGTAAGAGCTACCATTGGCTACTATCACATGCCAGACGTGCGTTATATGGGTGACAATTAAAATACAGTCTTGGATTCAAACAGGCTGCACTGTGGGATAAGGATGCATGTAAGTGAAGAAATAAGTGATCTAGGGACCTCGTTCCAGCTAGAATGTTTCCCTTCTGTACTATTCATGGGCTCTCCGCCTTGTGTGGTGATATAATGAGTAGGCAAGGGACTAGGACCTCGTGCCAGGTAGAATGTTTCCCTTCTGTACTATTCATGGGCTCTCCGCCTTGTGTGGTGATATAATGAGTAGGCAAGGGACTTGTGTGAGCTGCAAGAGGAATTCAAACCATTGCAAGTGAAAATTGTGGCTTGCCCGGAGTCAAAGATCAAAAGCAATAGGAGCTAATTAGGCCTATGTGCAGGGGGGGGCGTGGCCAAGCACGAGATGTGAGAAGACGTGCCCGGGCTGAGCTCCGTGTGAGGCTCCCCTACCACGGGCCTTTTATCCTTCATTTCTGGGGGTACCGGGCCCAAACTCAAACCGAGTGCACCCGGGACCCTGTTCCACCTCCAGGACGATTTTCAGGCGAATCGACGCGCCTGACCCTCCGACCGGCGGCGGCCCCGGCAGCTGGCCGTCCAGGGCGCACTTCCGGTCGGCGACCCCAGTCACCTGAGGCCGGGGATCCGGCCTTGTGAGGTAGGCCGCGGCACATGTGGCCTCTGCGACGCAATTGACCAGGGAACAGAGACCGAGTCCTACACACCGAACGCTCCCCAGCGACCCGGCTACACCGGAGCCCCAGGCACTAACAAACAGTTTGCCGACAGGGCCCACGGCGACCCATGGACACAGCCCACCCTGCCAGCCACTTCTGGGGACGACCCGCCGAGCTCCGTGTGCACCAAGGGGTGAGTGCGTGAGACTGTTTGGAGACCCGCGTTGGCGCCATTGCCCCTAGGCCCTGGCGGCCTGAACCGGACGCTGAGTGACCCAGTCCCCTGGACCCCCTTGCCCACCCATCGCCCCGACACGGGCTCGGCCGAGGGGAGGAACCCGCGCCACGGAACCCAACACACCCGACGACCCAGCCACTCGTGGGCCCCGGGAGCTGCCAGTGACCAGGCCGCACCGGCCCGTGGCGGGCGGTGACGCCAGCCCGCCTCGACCACCAGCATTGGAGCCGCCCGGCCGGACTTGGCGGGAACCAGAGGATCACCGGGCCGACTGTCGCGGGGCCCACACAGACACCGTCTCCCCTGGGCCCAGCCGACCACCACCGGAGGCCACACGGCCCTACCCCTCTGGGCCCCTGCGGCCGACCACCACCTGGATGCCGTCACTGGTCGGCGCCGGGCCTGTCTGACACCGTGGGGTCCAGGCCACGCCACGCGCAAGCTGGAACCACGTTGCACTGACCCCCCGACGGTCGGCCCGACCCTGGGGGAATCTCCCGGCTGGCGCGGGAGCAGACATTGAGCACACACCGCCTATATCGGACCACCGCTGGGCTACGCAGGTCCCCACGTGGCGCTTGGTGGCGTCTGGCGCCGCCCGGCGAGGTGCGCCTTCCCAGGCCCTGAGGACGGACGCAGTCGGAGAGACCTGGTGACCCGACCTGGCAGGCCAACACATAGCGCAACCGAGAGGCAATTGCAATACGGGCATTCCCGGCATGGACTGACACACCTTGGGGGATCTCATACCGGCCACTCCACGATCACCTCGTCCTCCCCGGGCGATGCCATGATGCAAAATCCTGAGGCCCTGCGGTGAGGCAGTCCCCACCACCCCCACCCACGGACCGCGCGCCATCTACCACGGGTGACACAGAGAGCCTGACTGAGAGACTCACACACACGAGTCCCAACACTGTACATTGCGAGAGCATACTCGCCTGGCTGCCCAGCTGCAAAGACCACCCACATGTCTGGGGGGACCAGGGCGAAGACTGGCGCCGGGGGACCGCCGGGCAAAGGAAAAATGGTGAAGACCACAGACGCTGACCACACTGCCTCCAAACTGGACACTATGCTGGCAGCCATGGAGCGCCTGGAGGAGTCCATGCAGCTGACCCGTACGTCACTAGAGAACAGGATTGACAAGGTGGCTGTGGACCTGACACTCCTCCGAGCAGACCACAAGAAACTGTCCGACCGCACAACGTCTCTAGAACATGCGATGGCGGAGACCACACCCAAGCTGGCACAGACGGACAAACACGTCCAAGACCTGCTCAACCGAGTGGAGTTCCTTGAGGATAGAGCGAAGGACGCGGAGGGACGGGCCAGAAGGAACAACGTGCGCATAGTAGGTCTGCCGGAACGATGGGAACGGAGAGAGACGGCGGAGCACATGGAGACCTGGCTCAGAGGGCTACTGCCAGAGGGCACACTGTCGCCACACTTTGTAGTGGAAAGGGCACACAGAGTACCATCCCGCCCGCCCCCAGAGGGCTCCAACCCGAGACCAATGCTCATGCGAGTGTTGAACTACCGCGATCGGGACGCCATCCTCCGCGAAACGCGGAAACTGTCAAACATACAGGTGGACAACGCCAAAGTGATGTTCTTCCCTGATTACACCATACAGGTCCAACGGCGACGCCAGTCCTTCCTCGCGGTGAAGCAGCGGCTCAGACACCTGGCTCTCAAGTACTCATTGCTATTCCCGGCGCGACTCAGAGTGGTGGCGCTAGACAAGACCCACTTTTTCGACACCCCAGAGGCGGCAACGGCCTGGTTGGATTCAGGAGTGGACACGGATCCCGGACCCGCACCAATGGAGCAACGCCGGAACCGAGGTACGCGCAGGCGGAGACAACGACGCAACTCAAGGGCCAAGTCCCCGGCTGTGGAAGCAGAAATCGGCCCCACCCCGGAGCAAATGCAGAATGAACAACTGGAGGCCGTCCGCATAACAGCAGAGATCAGCGGGTCACAATCGCCTATCCTGATTTCCAACGCCAGCCCGCGATCACGCGGGAGCGAGGACGACGACTACATGTACGGATTGCCAGATAACTCGAACCCGGGGGGCCTGCCAGACGTCACGCCCCAAACATCTGATCTGATAGCATGAGAAATCCTCCCCAGCCTAGCTCCGGCTAGACCACTGCAACTAACATAACGGAATGGCCAGCTCGCCTCCGAGGATGGCCCGATCGGGGGTCCACACCAGCGCCCCTGACGACCCCGACAGACATGAACGCCCCCACCCTCGGGGTCTGTACTCTACTCTCTAACCCCCCATCTACCGGGCTGCCGCGGAGTCGCCGTGGCACCGGGAGGAGAGTTGGAGCTGTTTCACTGGAGGGCCACCGGGACCATATCATTGAAGGGGTGGACGGACCCCTGGAGGTGAGTGCCCCCCCCCGGGGGGAATGTAAGACGTAGTCCCGCCATGGGACTGACTGTCCAGGTCCAGTGACATTGGGAACTCCGGCCTGTCTGCGGACACTGACACTGACTCCTGGTGCCCTTATGGCCCAATACCCGTGGAGGGGAGCCGCCACGGCTCTCTTGGCGTAACGAACTACCTTGTTCTATCCAAGTGCTGTATTTAGTCATCCCCCCATTGAACTCACGGATTGATTGAGCTCGATAGAGCGTTTGGGCGGCGACACGTTTTGTTGTTGCCCTTTTGGTATTATGTTTATGTTCAGGTTCTTCATTTTGAGACTAGTGTTGACACTGAAATGCAACAGCGTGCATCCTTGGGTCTGTGGGAGAGGGCGAGGGGATAAAATGTTCATTACTTGCTGCTGCTGTGTGGGTGTGGGCGGGGCGGGTTGGGGGCCGGGGGGGGGGGGGGGGATGGGTACCTGGGCGCAATGAATACCATGATGGCTACGATTAAATTTTGTACCTGGAATGTTAGAGGCATGCACACACCCTCACGTAGATACCAGGTGTACTCATATCTTAAAAGACATCAGATCCAGATTGCATTACTGCAGGAGACGCACCTGGTCGCTGCTGAGGTAGCCGCGCTTCGCCGTAGGTGGAGGGGACAGATAATAGCCACCACCTTTTCAGCATTTGCGCGAGGGACCCTGATCTGGGTTCGGCCCGGGGTTCCGTTTGCACTGACACACAGCACTATTGACACTGAGGGGCGCTATGTCTTCATGTAGGGCAGACTAGATGGGCAACAGATTGTCATAGCCTCCATATACGCACCTAATGTAGACCAGGGGAAATTTTTCACGCGGTTATCGGCAGTAATTGCGACCTGGCCAGACGTACCCCTGATGATAGGCGGGGATTACAACTGCGTGTTAGATGCCTCCCTTGACCGCTCGTCCCCCCCAGCGGCACTCGCCCCAGTGCAGACAACCTCCAGGGCCCTACTTGACTGGGCAACACAGTGGAACTTACGAGATGCCTGGCGCGTCAGAAACCCCACCGCCCGGGTGTATTCCTACTACTCGGGAGCCCACTCCTTACATGTCAGGTTGGACAGGTACATGATGTCCCGTGACCTGATTCCCTCCGTGACAGACACTGACTACCTGGGAGGGACGCACTCGGACCATAACCCACACTCGCTGGTCTATGGATGGAAGCGCCCGCGTCCACCCGTACCTACCTGGCGCTTGCAACCGGATCTCCTGCTTGACACCACATTCCGAGAGGAGATATCCGGGAAGATCTTACAATATTTCGAGGACAATACTGACTCGACCTCCTCCCCGAGGACCGAGTGGGACGCCTTCAAGGCGGTGGCCCGGGGTAGCTGCCTCGGCGTACAGGTGGGCCTACGTAGACAAGTGGAGAGAGAATTGACGCGGGCGGAGGAGGAACTGTTAGATAGGGAACGGGAGGCAACGGGAGGAGATGATTCCCGCCTGGTCTCGGCTAGGGCAGACCACGCTGTATTGATGGAGCGCCTAAAGAACATTAACTTCGCAGCACACTCCGCGCGCACCCACAGCGCAGGTGACAAGCCCGGCAGATTACTGTCGTGGTTGGTGCGGCAAGACACACAATCCGCGTCGGTCCTATCAATCCGTACTGCCCAGGGCGTTGAGGTTTACACCCAGACGCAGATCCATGAAGCGTTTACATCGCATTACAAATCCTTGTACAGCACACGGCTGCGGGCCACAGTGGTGGAGATCACAGACTACCTAGCGACACTGCAGCTCCCGACTGCCACCGCTGCCCAACAAGCAGAGCTGGGTGCCGCACTCACCGGCGAGGAGCTGCGGGAGGTGATTTTCTCCCTCTCCAATTGCAAGGCGCCGGGCCCTGACGGACTCCCGGCGGAATTCTATAAAGCCTACTCGCTGGTGTTGATACCGGAACTGCTGAAAATGTATAAGGCGGCGTCGGAGGATGCTGAGCTCCCGGCGTCCCTAAATGCAGCTAACGTGGTCTCCCTGCTGAAACCGGGTAGAGAAGCGAACGAACTCGGCTCATACAGGCCGTTAGCGCTCCTCAACACCGATTATAAAATACTTGCAGCGGCGCTGGCCCGGAGGCTTGCACCACTGATCCCCGCTCTGGTGCACTCTGATCAGAATGGCTTCGTACCCACCCGGAGCACGTCCTACAATCTACGCCACTTTTTCAGAGTCCAGCGATATGCAATCCCGACCTGGCCACGCTCGGGATGCATCGTGCTTGATCTGGAAAAAGCGTTCGACTCGGTGGAGTGGCCATATCTCCTCCGAGTTCTCGAGAAGTACGAGCTGGGCGACGCCTACGTCCAGATGGTGGAACTCCTCTATCGAGCACCCGAGGTCCGGGTCCGGACTGGACGGTTGTTCTCCGACAGGATCCGCATCGGGAGAGGTACCAGACAGGGCTGCCCTCTCTCCCCTATATTATTCGCCTTGGCGATGGAACCACTGGCGGAAATGCTCCGTGTCTCCGGAATCGCCTGGGGCATCCCACTGGCGGATGGCACCCACTCGGTGTCTCTGTATGCCGACGATTTATTGCTATATGTTAGGGACCTCACGCGCATCCCAACGGCGATCACGGACATCTTTCGGACATTTGGAGACATGTCAGGGCTCCACGTTAACTGGGCCAAGTGGGGAGCCTATGCATTCGATGGCGAGATGCCACAGTGTGTTGTGCGCATGATGGGTGAGACGCTCCGATGGCACCCGACGGTATTCCGGTACCTAGGGATCTTAATTTATCGGGACCCAGTGGATCTCCTGGAGGGAAACCTAGTGAGAGCGATATCCTCGCTTACGGCCCAGGTCACGTTTTGGAACTCCCTCCCACTGAATGTGCCGGCAAGAGTGGCTCTAACCAAGATGATAATGCTTCCCCGGCTCCTCTATTATTATACTAACCTGCCAGTGTATGTGCCGGCGAGCATATTTAAGGGATTGGAAACCCTCACCAGACGCCTCATTTGGAATAAGGGGAGACCCCGGGTGGCACTGAAGACCCTATACGCAGCCACAGATGCCGGAGGCTTAGCGGTTCCCGATCAGGAGCTCTATTACTTAGCAGCACAGCTGCAATGGGTCGCCTACTGGCTGAGCGGTAAGAATCTGATGGACACGGCCACCGCCGACGCCATCCTATCTCCCGTACAGGTAATAACGCTCTTCCACCCCCTAACACAGGGCCGACCCCCCACGCAGGTGCATGTGGCGGTAGCAAAACGGTGCTTCGCACGGAGCCTCAAGCTCACCAAACATACGGTGCCCTATGCTCCGAACCTACCTCTGCTGGGGACGCCCTTGGGCGCTGACACGTTGTCCTCAACCGAGCTGCGCAGCTGGACTGCGGCAGGCTTGGACGACCTGAGCGGCCTGTATAGCGACGGGGAGCTACTGCCCTTCGAGGCCTTGGCCGCGGACACGGAGCTGCCAGTGGGTCAATTCCTGGCACACGCCAGACTCCTGCATGAGTTGACGAAGGCATGGGGTGATCTTAGCCATGAGCCACCCACTCACTTGCTCGTCCAGTACTTACATGTGATGGGCGACGGGTCCCACATTGTGCATTGGCTTGCACAAGCCCTACACAGTCATACTCAATTTTCCTCTCGGAGACTGAGGGACAAATGGGCGAACGACCGAGGCACAGACTGGACGGACAAACAGTGGGCCGCTATATTAGCAGGCGCCAGAGTTGTCCCCCGCAATGCGCGATTTAAAATTATCCAATATTACATCATCCACCGCGCATATCTATCTCCGGATAAGCTGAATCGCTACTTTGGACTCACTACATCGGCGTGTCCCAGATGTGGCCTCCTGGACTCCGACTTCCTACATGCACTCTGGAGCTGCGCTCATCTCACCCCGTACTGGTCGGCGGTCACGGACATGCTGACGGCAGCGACGGGTGTCACCCTCCCCAAGACGTGGGAAGCATGCCTATTGGGACTCTACAAGAGAACCAAGCAGACTAAACCACGGGAGCGTTTTTGGGACTTGGGCCTCATTACGGCCAAACGCCTTATCACCAGACGATGGAAAGGCACTGCCCCGCCGCGCCCTGCGGACTGGCGCCGCTCTCTTGGCAACTGGGCTTGCGCGGAGAGTGTGTCTCTACACAGGGAGGAAACCGCTGGCCTACGGAAATACCCGATAGCCCAAGACTGGTATGCTACCCTAATCGCTTATCACCGAGCATGCGCCCAGGCCGGCATTGAGTGCCGTCCCGACACGGAATAGAAGGGGCCCAATCACTAGCTACCCACACCTGGCACGGGCTTCGCCGCCACCCCCCCCCCCGGCTCCTGAGACCTCGCACGACAGAGATGTCCCCTGCCGAATTCAAATTTGAAGAAGGTGGTTTTAGTGAAAAAATGGTTGAGTGCTTTATCAAAATGATAATCCAAACTGAAACTCATGGTAAGCATATGAGGAAATATATCAGTTAATATTGATACGTTAACGAAATCTAATTACAAGCAATAAAATGGATACGAACAAGCTGCTTGATCCGACGCAGCATGGTTTTAGGTCCCGCCATTCCACAGAAATCGCCTTGATAATAGCAACGGAAGAGATACGGAAAGTGATGGACAAGGGGGGTAGAGCTGTCCTCATTCTCTTAGACCTATCAGCAGCATTTGACACCATGAATCACACGGTATTAGTGCAGCGTCTGAGGGACGTGGGAATTGGGGACAGGGCTCTGGCCCTCCTTACCTCCTTTTTAACAGCCAGGGAGCAGAACATAGTCTGGGACAACATACAGTCTGACACTTACCATCTCCCGTGTGGAGTGCCGCAAGGTTCCGCCCTGTCGCCTACACTTTTTAATGCGTATTTCACCCCACTGGCCAAACTTGTCGGAAAGCATGGTTTCTCAATGGTCTCCTATACCGATGACTAACAGCTTATAGTATCGGTCGTAGAACAACCACAGAGTGTGGCCAGCAGCTTCCGTGCATGTTTGGCTGACATGCACTGGATGAGCCAAAATTCCCTCAAAAGGCCCTTTGCTATGGAACAATACCTGGTGGCCAACGCAGGCAGGTGATTGTCCTCTTCCCACCACCAAGGTCAAGAACCTAGACATAATTTTTGACAACCAACTCTCAATTTCTCATCGCAGGTTAACTGCCTAACTTCCTCCTGTTTTTACCTTCTCAAAAGGCTCCGTAAGGTCTTTCCATTCATCCCTCAGTAGTTTCAAAAAACGGTTATAGAAAGGTTTTTTCTCTCAAAATTAGACTATTGCAATGCCCTATTCATGGGCATTGACAAGGCCCAGAAAACTAAACTTCAGTCATTGCAAAACGCGGCAGCCCGACTACTGATGAACCTACCAAAAGGCCATTCTACCTCGGCTGCCATAAGGTCACTCCACTGGCTCCCTGTTCAGCAACAAGCCGATTTGAAGACCCTCTGTATAGTACACAAGGCATACTGAACTAGGCGCATTAAACACAGCCATCGAGGTGGGAGGTGCAGGTGCCGGACAGCCTGCATCAGGCATTACTAGCAGTCACAATTAATCTGCTAATTAATGACCTCTCACTCCGTTACGGCCCACAAAATGTAACTAAAAACAGGAGCATCTCTCTGGTGTTACGGCCACAAAAAGATAACAAGTAGAAACAAGCAGAGGAGGACAAGCAACGCTGCGCAGGCTGGGCTGCAGGGGAGAAAAAAGCCCATCAAGCAGGATGGAGAAGGAGGTGGCAGCTGAAGCCGGAGGAGAGGGTGCAAGCTTGGGAGCGAAGTTCGCAATTGTGAAGAGCTGGTCCAAATAAAAAAATACATTTAAAAAAAAAAAAAATGACTCACAGAGTCATAAATAATGGAAAGAGTAAGAAAGCATGTAACGGGGCAGTCCACAAGGGAGGTTACAAAATTCCAAAAGGAGGGACTACTACGCCTATTAACCAATCAAAAACCGGCATTTACCAAGGATAGTTAAGAAGAGCCAATTGAGAAGATGGGTGGTGCGCAAAGCACATATTCTAGGAACAGCATGTCTTGCAGAGGCAGCGAACGTGCTGCCTAAGCAAGACCTAAAAAGCGGGTGTGGATATCTCCCATGTACGGAATTTTCTTACCTGCTCCAGCACTCTTTCCACTTTTCCTTTTCCTGTACCACCCTTGTTATTCTTTCCGGAACTATAAGCTGCATTCTGTACTTCTAAGGTGGGCTGTGTCACCCACCTCTAGTGCGCTGTGGTCAATCTCACCCTTCCATATCTTGTTGTGTCCACTCGTTCTACTTTGGCATTTTCCCACTCCATAGTAGCCTCCTTGTCTGCACTTCTGTTCTCGTGGTCTACTGTTCCCGTGCCAAAAACCTACCTCATGACTCCTACCATGTTCTCTGCAAAACATAGTTCACTACCTTGCACTCTTTCTGCATCCCTCCAACTGCACTCCTTCTGCCATGTGTCCCTTCCTTCACAGGCACTGGTGGACTCCTGAAGCCACTCATGAATTCCCTCCATACTCACATATTGTGTCTTCTAGAGTGTGGACGAACTATGCCGTTAGACAGCCTGCTCCACATGTCCTAATGATTTGCCAACCTCACCACCTCATTGATGCCCTCTTCCTTCCCTTGGACTTACTGCCGTATGATGTTCCCTTATGTGTGTCTCTTGTCAGCCAGCCCCTCCCCCAGCATCATCTATCGGACCGCCTCAGACCGGTCAGTCTGATGTTTCCTCTCATTTCCTACTGACTCATTTGTTATGGGATTGGCCCTGTGCACCACCGCCTTTCTGGATTTTCGCTCCTCCTGACACTCATCACCAGTTTCTCCCCACTTGCATCTTGAACCTTCACCTTTCTCTTTATCCATCACTTGTCCTCTCTGCGTCGTTACTTCAAAATGACTACCCCATAGGATCGAGATCCTGGACAGAAGCCCATGCCTCACTGACTCATACATATCTCCCTACCAATGAACCCAGGATTGACTCCAGCTGGGTCCGGGAGGAGTGGTCCTGATCCTGCAGTTATGCACTCAGTATGGCAAATTCACAGAAGTACTCATGCTACCAGTTCAGTCCCGGTATTCCAAGCTCCGTGCAAACGACCCCCTTTTTTCTGAGGCATACCCTGGTGACCTGCCTCAGCTGCTGTTGCCTGCTTCTCTGCATCCTGACACTCACAAGACCACCTCAGTCCATCAAACCTGGGCACATTGGTGGATAGGTGAGCCCAAGCCCCTTTACTACCAAACCGGAAAGCCCCACACCCCACGCTTACAAGGGGGATGCCCCCAAGGGAGACTCACCTGCACTTCTGCCACTTCTCCGTGCCAGTTGATGAATTTCCACCTCTGCCGCCTGTTCTGCTAGACCTGCCTGTGCCACTTTTGTCGACCCAGTATTGGTCTGGTGCTCCTCTTTTCTCTGATGCACTGTTTTGTGGTGCTTGGCCTTAGTTGGTCTCTTCTTGGTGGAGGGCCTGTTGCCTGGCCCCAAACTTGTTCATCTTTCTGTTGTACCTGCACTTCGCTTCTTCCCCCAAAGCACCTGCTGTTTCCTGCAGGGTTGGGGGATGCCACATGCTATAATTGTGGCAACTATGCTTGCAGGCCTGGGGTTTTTGTGGCCAATGCAGACTGGGCAATGCTGGCAGCAGTTTACCAGCTGCCCTGAGGACCTCTATGATGCATACACATCATCTGGGGATGGAGCAGGTCTGCTTGCATCCTTCCTCTTTGGCCCCATAGGAAAATGCAACTACCGATGCCTACAGTTTTACCACATGATGCACCATTCAGCTCCTCCCTTTCTCCCTTCCCAAACCTCCCAGATGCTGCAGGTGCTTCCTTCCCCTTCACTGGGACACATTTTGATGCAGGTGCAAGACTTTCAGGAATATCCAAGAGTTTAAAGAATCAAGCCTGTGAATCATATTTTCATATGATAAAATGTGTGTATGCTTAACTCATGTGAAAATCTATGCTATTGAAAACTAAGTTTCCTTAAACTCCCTTTTCGCCACCTTAGAATGGTTTTACTTCTGCTCTTGTCAGGATTTTCCAAACTACTCCAGCGTGGGGAGAGATTGGAGTGGAGTTGGTGAATACGCTAAACATGTAGGTTGGGGCATTCTCAGACTCACAATGTAACCCTGTAACTGCAGCTTTCTGCTTAATTTCAGACCTGTATGTGGATTTCAGAATGGTAGCAAACGCAGGGTGTTGCTAAAAATTCAAACCCCAATATAATATTAGCCCTGGCATATTTAGAGAGGCTATTGTCAGAGCTATGACACAATGAAAACACTGCCATCATTTATCACATTACTGCATGGCACCAAAAGGGACAAGTGGATTTTTTACAGTACAGGAAGATTTATAAAGCAATGCACCATGTCGACGAGCAGATATTTTAATAAAATGCAGCAACCCGAAGCGTGTGTGCTGTTTGACCTTTAGATATCTAACAGAGCATTTGTAATCAAGCAAGGGCTCTGAAGCCAACTCATTCCATGAAAAAGGATGGAGAAGACTGAAGCTCATGTAATAAATAGCATGCAGGACACTTACACACATCTGACACGGAACAAACAAAAACATATACAAAAGATAACACTATTCACTTTGTTTTCTTACAAATTGTTTAGCTGTCAAATAGACTAAAAAAAACACATATTCATGTGAAAATATTCTAAAATGTTGACTACGGTACAGGATGGCATAAACTGCCACAACATTTCTGCCCTAACAAGACAAGATAGCTGAATTTGGAACTGGGCCCATCAGTCAAAAAAGTCAGCTCCATGGATATACCAAATTTAAATTTACAGACCCAAAGCTGACTGCCAAGCATGGCTTCTTTAATCCCTAGGCATTAGCAGCCATAACATGTACATTAGACAACAAATTAATGAAACACCATCTGTTTTCCTAATATTCCACACTCAGAGGTAAGCAAGTAAGTAGTCCAAACAAAGGCACAGGCTAAGCAAATAGCCCATACAGTCAAAAGTCATATTTAGAGCATTCAAAAACTTTTCTCCAACCCTGGAAATAGTCAAATATTTCAACCGGTCAAGGGCTGAAGTAAATTAATTTCCAGTATGGGAAGGGAAGTGGAATAAAACCATCCCTAAACTTCAAAGGCAGATGGGGTTTTTACGCAGGGAAACATTTTTCACTGTGGAGAAACAAAATACGAATTTTGATACAGGGGAGCTCACTGAAATAAGTGGTCAATGTTTAATTATTTGATTATCTTATGTTCTCTATAATGGGTTTAGTCTTGGCAATCGCTAGGCCAGCCTTCCAATGAGCTGACAAAGAGCAAAGATAAGGAAGAGCAAGAAAAAGGCAGAGTGAAACTAAGTAAAGTGCAGATAATGCAGGGAAGTATCTAAGAATGTCTGGGTAAAGGCTGATAATCCCAGAAGGAGGTAAAAATGTAATTTAAAAAACAAAAATGCACGCTTCAACAGAGAGTGGTGACAAGAAGCACAAGGAAGGGAATTAAGTGGAATAAGCTTGGTAGCAGTCAGAGAATGGTGCGATATACAGGTCATTTTAAAAACCTCCCATAACTCCTCAAGTAATGAGTTCATTTTAAATATAGGATTGACAAATTCGTCTGCTACATGGAGCAACAAGATTTAGGAATTAAGAATATAATATCTAGGGGGCTTGGCCAAGCACAGAGTAAGATGGCCAATGCTGAAGCGGCTCTGATCCACGACCATCATAGTACTCCACCACCAATGCCTGAATCTGCTTGGACCCACTCCTGTTCAAGCAGGTAGGTGCAGAGAGACTGGTGAGCCGAAGCAAACTCTGCGGAGTTGCTGTTGACGCGGATGCCGGAGCGGGGACTTGGCCCAGAAGTCGAACCCAGGGCTCGATTGACAGGGCTGGCCATTCCGTGGTATTGCGATGGAAGGCAATGGGTTCATGCACAGTACTAATGCCTGAGCTCGCCCCCTGGAAAAAGACTAACCTATGGGGGAGGGAAGAAATGGGAGGAAGAAGGTCAATGAGAGAGACAGGTCCGTGCACCAATACTGCATTTGATGTATGGGATGGGAAAGCGAACAGTTGTATTCATTGTTTTTTCTTTCATAAAAATATTTCTAAAAGAAAAAGAAAAAAAACGGAAGAGAATACAATATGTAGGCCGCCGGAGAAAGCAAAATAATATGAGGTGCGTGGTAAAACAAATATGCATGGGGAATTCATTTCAAAAGTAAGGACTGAGGAAATAGAATCACCCATCCCTTCTTGTTAATTACAGAGAGCCTGAGGACCACAAGAATTATTCAGTGTTTTGACTCCTGAAATAACAGGAGAGTGAAAAGTAATATGATATTAAAGGTATGTAAGCATTTACATTTGAAGTGTAGAATCTTAATTGTGACTCTTTCTAAGACCCGCAACAAATAAATCTATTAACAAGGGAAAACCAATCTTAGTACGACTGTAAATTATTGGTCAAACTGTATGTTGTAGAATTAAAACAAAGACATCTCTTTAAGAGAGAAAATTGCTGAGAGCCTGGACACCTAAATACAGAAAAGCAAATGAAGCAGTACCACTCATTCAACTCTCTGCAAGTGTACCTGTAGCAAAAGCTTTGCCGCAGCCAGGGCACTCACACCTGTATGGCCGATCACCTGTGTGAGCACGCTCATGCACCTGAAATAAAAAGATAGGGATATGTATCAGAATATGATCAGATCACCTGCATACAGCAAGAGACATCATACAAGAGCTGTAGAGAAAGCTAACATCCAGAATCCTAGGCTGCAACTAAAATGAAAAGGCAAAAGGACTATATTCTGACAGAGCTATACAGACACCACTGTAGACATATGAACTGTGCTCAAGCAACGACATTTGGTAACTAGAAGTAGATATTATGTAGATACCTGGAACCAGAAATATGAACGTATATCCTAGGTAGTTATGCATGACTCCATTATTACTTGGCCACAGAAAGTCTGTGGCAAAAAAGCACAATCTAAACAAAACTAGAATTTAATTACCAACTGCATGTGAAACACACAGCAGATTCACGGTGCGATCTTCAAGTCATGAAATCTCAGTGAAGAATACAGTATCTGGGATATGAATCTTAGTCATGATTAGAATTACAGTGTGAGCTAGGATAAAAGATTCATTGGCGCATCTTCCTTCTTGACTGAGCACAAAATGGAAGGCTATGGATAAGTAAACATGAGATCCAAGTTTCAAGTGATAGGCCTTTGTAAAAAGAGAGAGTTCCTAAGGGGGACCACCTCAAATCTAGAAGTAAACCATAAAGGTGTGAAATGTTGTAACAGAGAGCACAGTGTAAACTATGTGGCAGGCAGATGGAGCACAAAAATTAAATTACAGCAGAAGTCGTCCCATACCCCATGAGGCCTCAGAAGAGTGCGGGATCTTGACTGACCTTCAAATGGTGCGCTGTGGTATAGAGACGCCCACAGTCCTTGTAGCCACACCGGAATGCTTTGTCACCAACCTGCTGCCCCCTTCCAAATGCATACTCTTCGTCTTCATCTTGCATGGTCTGCAGAGCAAAGGCACACCATCAGATTACGAACAAGTTCCCTGATCTTTCTTCTATCTCCCATCTTTGGAAGTTACAGTTCCCAACACCTTGTGTATACTTGTGATCCTGTATTTTTGCAGATACAATCACAATCCCACGCCATTGAAAACCATAGGATCACTGTTGGAAATTGTACCAGAGAGAATGAACAATCCTGTCTACCTCTAGCCAACACAGCCAGAGCACAACATCCACTGCAGTCTTCATAGCATCCTCCCACAACAGGTGATACAGAATGTGTTTGCATTTCTCATTGGTACCACCACGTACCCACACATCCATTAGGAAAAGAGTCCTTCAGAAACAAAACAGGACCAGAGACCAGATCTGTCTTCAGATAAGACATAGGAATGTTTGCTAGAAGTCACCTACAATTAATAAACCAGCAGAGGACAAAAGAATATGCCTCACGCAACACAAACTCAGAAAATATATTTCACTAGAAAAATATAATTTCAAATCCAAATAATGGTACGGACCACAACTTGTCTAGACATGAAAAACTACAAACAAGAACTTGCCCAGATGAGATAAATAATCATAAGCCTGAGTACAGGTCAATGTTGGGAAACAAACAATGCCCAAATGGCACTGGAGCCGATCAAAAAACAAAAAGCTCCACAAACATTATGGAGATTGGACATCACAAAACCTTCTACCCAGCAGAGGATTCCCCCTACACTCAATACAAATGAAAGATTCCACAAACTAGCATGGACATTAGAAAAAAAGTCAAGACCATAAGAGTTCCCAAATGGAAGAACACTGAGAAGACTACAACACATTATGCGGATCATATCACATAACCAAGCATTCTATCAAATTGCCCAATACTAGACGATGCTGAGGCTAGCAGACTGAATGTTTGACATCACGAGAAATCTCGCACAGAACACTGATTCCCACTGAGAGAACAGTAATTTCAGTTTGCAAACTTCCGTTCGCCAGGGAAATGCTAGAATCAAAAGTAAGTGCTCATACACACCGCAGACAATCATAGAGAATAGGAGATCGCAACATGTTCTAACAGACATACAATACAAACCATCATATATTTCCACATAAGCAGGCTAACAAGCAACCTTTCAAGCTTGACATAAGAAGTAATGAGAAATCAGACTGACACTAAAAGTAGGAACAGTTATTCCAATATATTGCCCATCTTTTAATATCTTGATCAGATGGATACTGGACCATGAGACCAATCTTAGCAGGCTGATGATCATCTGCAATCCTATACAGATTACATCAAGCCTTCCTTACAAGGAAAGAAATGGAGGTGTGCAGATGTTTCGAGGTCCAAATTCAGTATATCTAGATCGTAGATCCTGGTTATATTCATTTTGGACCTGGAAACCCTTTTCTACTATGATTACCAAGATCAGAGATCTGTGGTCAAAGTAATTTCCTGTTTATTTGCTCAGGGAGGACCTACTTGATCTAGTCGGTCTCACCTCACAGAAGTGACTGTCAGTAAAAACGATAAAGATTTAGGTACATTTGTTTAAGGGTGCTGAAACCACCAAAGCATGCGAGACCTCGTTTCCCTGCTAATGATCTGCAAGACCACCTGTGGCTCCAATAAGGAGCTTCAAAATCTTACGTCACTCCTACAATAACCTGTGAGTTTTTCTGTCAGAGTCACAGTGGTTATGAATCATCCTGGTCATCCTAGACATCCGTGACACTACCTCACATGCAGCAGGGGCTTGTCAGACCTTAGCATCCCACTGTAGCATGGAAGGCTGTCTATATGTTCTACAGTGACTTTTAAGGCCACCTCTCTGACCTACAATGACCTTTTATATCACCAGTAGTTTTGTTACTGATTCTATAGTGAAACACACTGAATGTCATCACGAACCTGGGAAGGGGCCTCTTCCGATGGCTCCATGAAACGAGCAGTGTTGATCACATTCTGCGACTCCTCCACCGATACCTAGGATAACAAAACACACAATTCTAACATCATTTTAGGCAATCTCTCTAGCCACAGCAACAGAAAAGTTTATTTTTCCAAAGTGGCCACTTCCAATAACCACTGAATTACAGTTTATGACTTGGTCATTCAAAGCAACAAATCTCCATAATAACCAAATGGCACTGCTATCCCCAATTCCAAGATTATCTTCCTCCTCTAAGGCGATCCAAGGACCTCAAGAGGTTCTTTTACCATATCATTGACAATTTCCCCCATATTCGTCCCCAACATTTGGCAGGCCCCTCTAAAAAGCCTTCTGGCCAGAGTACCACTTACTTTACTGTAATGCTCTAGGGCACTTATAGTTTCTTCATCAAGCTCACAATCTTCCTTCACCATCTCCTCCTCTAAGGTGGCACTGTCAGTCTGCAAAGCAGCAGGATGGTGTATGTAGGCAGTGGAGCCATCTTCCAACTGAACTGCTTCCAGGGCATTTGGATCATATCCCTCTGCAGAAAACAAACTCAATGTTAAAACAAACATTTCCTAAACAATCTCACAAACCACCTTAACTTTCAGCCTGTGGAAGACATTTTTCCCGTGATCCTTCAGCCTGGGGGAAGAGACACCAGTTATTGAGACACTTGCATCATTACATTGTAGTCATATAGAGGCCATGTTTTTCCTGATATCTCTGCTTCCGAGAGTCAGTTTTTATAGTTAAGTTTTTAGTAGACAGTAACTTCCATTATCATTCAGTATGGGACAGACACTATTTCCCCATCACGGCTGAGTCTATAACAGCTGCTGTCTTAGCATGTGATATTGCCCTCCATTTTCAGAATATAAAGAATATTGTTTTGTTTCCCCATCATAATTCAAAGGGTGACAGCTAGTTCCCTGCACCTTTAAGCCTGTGACAAGTGTTGTGTTATCATTACATTCATGCATTCTTGGAATTTGAAATGCAGTTTTAGAATGTATGCATGAGGATTAGGGAGTAGGTTGAAGGCAAGCGAGGAGGGCGGTGTTTGCTCCCTGCTGCTACTTGAGCACTATGAATAAAACTAAGAAAAGGAACTAAGGGTGGAGTCTTGATTTGAAGGGATTCACATAACAATCAGTTTTTACTCGTCGTTTTCACAATTTCTCCCTCACTTGTTAGCCTGTGACAGCTTTCCCCTCACCATCAAACTTGTAGGAGAGAGGCCTTACCTATAAGCCTATCAAAGACACCAGTAACCCTCTCACCTTCCATTCCACAAGAGAGGCATCATCCTTTTATCAGCAATGCCTCTGATTTCTCAAATCACTTCAGCCTGGGGCAGGTGCCGTGTTTTACCCCTTTGAGCATGTCTAACATTATTACAGTCATGCTCCCCTTCACATTTAAGAGCACAACAGAAGTGAAAATCTTCATGTTAGGATCCCCCTTGTTCTCTTCCTCCATTAACTTTCAATGTGTATGGCAGACGCTGTGCCCTGCTCACCTTTTGGTAGAAGATGTATGAACGCCATTGTGCCATCTTCCAACTGCACCTCCTGCCCTTCTTCAAAGGAGATGGGTTCTTTAAAAAAAAATCATAAGAAGGATCATTTTATGCTGTCGATGTTAGCCACTCGGCCACACCATTTATGTTCAGGCCTTATACCACTGTAAAGCAAAGTTACATGTCAAAAATTGCCATCTATCCTTGTATGTTACACATTATGCAGCAACATCTATCAGGCCACTATATGATTTGCTTCCAGGTAACACATTATGCAGCACCTTCTACACTTAGACTTCACAGACCTGTGCAGACAGCTTACGCAGTACTCCGGCTGTAAATACATAGTCCTTTCAGTGCAGAACTCAGATAACATACAAATTCACAGATCTTAAGGTGCTTTGCTGTCAGATTACACATATTACAGGTCTGGCATACCTCAGAACTTTCAATGCTTTGCTTACAGGGTATATAACATCTAGCACCTTGAAACCTTAAGGGGTGATATATTTGCGCTTTACAAATATAGATTGTTATTTTGCAATATTTAGACTTCACAATGCTTTGTTTAAACGTTACACTATATAGCAATATCTAATGTCTTATTCCATTGCCCCTGTGCTTCTCATAACAGAATATATATTACAGAAAACCTTCGATTTTCAGGCCTCTCAGTGCTATAGACAAGTAATCCGTTACCCATCATATTCTATGCTCAGGTTTCGGGGTATCTTTTCAACAAGTTACTTACTTGACAGCACCAGATGCTTCCGGGCCTCTCAGTGCTTCACTTACGAGTAACATATTATACAGCAAAGTCTATCCTCAGACGTCAAAGGACTTTAAAAGATTACACACTTGCTACAGTGGCAGCTAATTATCTATTTTATGTCATTATCTATATCGTTGGACCTCCGTGATTAATGTACAGTTTATACATTATACAGCATCCTCTATCTTCAAACCTCCTGGTGCTTGGCTTACAGGCTAAACATACCGAAACACCTTTAATTCCCAAACCTCGTGGTATTTTATCAACAGGTTACACACTGTATAACATGTTACAGCCATAGACAATTATGCGTTTTACAGAGAGGTGATACACTGTGTTATCTTTACTTGAAGGTTAGACATTACACCACAGCATCTATCCTCAGGCTTCTCTCTTCCTTACTTACAGATAACACTTAAAAAATACCTTTGATCCTTATGACGTCTCACAGATTTACAGACTAGATGCACATTATAATGCATGGTCTATACATGAACCTCTAAATCCTTTACCTACATGTTAGATATTATACAACACTATCTATTTTAGCATCATCTGTGCTGTATAAAATGTATTCTTTATGTAAAGCACACAGACGTCAGAGGGCAGATGGTGCTGTCAACTGATGTGACCTGTAAGTAAAGCACAAATCTATCAAACCAGTTGGTTCTTTACTTCCTGGTTCAAAGACAAGTTACAAAATAACAGCAGTCAATCCTTAGACACCACCATGCTTTCCTTGTAACCCAACCCAACACTTAGCACATGGCCTTATCTGACCTCTTAGTGCTTCACGGACAGACAATACATTACTTAAACCCAGTCTCTCGCTTTAGACCATTGTGTTGTATTATAAGGTAATACAATCAACATAGCCTTGATTGGTTTGCAGGGGATGAGTGTGGCAAACCGCGGATTGCTAGGATAGACTAATGATTTCACACATTGCCACTGTAAATGGGATCGGATTACTGAGGAACTCCATCTCAGTCTCCCGTTTGAGCCAATGCGCTTGCGCATTGCTGGCGAGATTCTAGTAAGCGGTCCGAAAAGTCTGCCAAAACTGCGGATTAGCCACAGTTCATGTGAGACAGGCGCGTGCACGAGGCCAGCCACATCACACACCACCATTTGTCTGTGCCTCGGCATCAGACTTCAAAGGCTGCCACTACCCCGCCCCCCGCATCAGACAAAGGAATGCGCTCCCGCTCCCCCGCCACAGCAATGCCGAGAGCTTGTTTTTTTAACGTGCACGGACCGATTTATAATCCCAATCCAACCCGCAGTTCAGCTGATCGTCCTATTGTGAATTAAGGCCATAGCTATTTAAAACGGCAAGTTCTCACGGAGCACACCTCTGGCAGTGCACTTGCATCTAAAATACTTCACCTTGAGCGTGCCTCGCACATAACTGTTGCTGCGTCTCGTAGGCGACAACACAGGAACTGGAACATGCATCTCTCCCAGTGACGTTATCCGGTAATGTTTTATCCTGTTCTTGCAAAGAAATACAGTTCTGGCGTTCAACTCAAAGTCTTATAGAACGGGGCGGTTTCCAATTCAACATTTAACAAGAATAGTCTATTTTTCTACATTGTGTTTGTCAGCTAATGACGTCACCTGCAATCAAAATAAAAGACAGACCCACGCGTCATTTTTCCGCCCCATTCCTAAACTTCACCCAGTAGCCATCTTGGAAAAAGGCGATTTGATTAAAAACAATCAGAAGCAAACCATGTACTATAAAGGACAGCTACTACACGATAGTACACAGGAGATAAACAGTAACTCTATACCGAAATAAATGTCTTGTTATCTTCTACGGTCTAATTTAAAATAATTAGCCAATATGTTTATGTACTCAGATGCAACTTTTACTATATATGTATTTATGAAGCAGAGGAGAACAACGTCTTTATAAGACTTTAATGAAAGATTATTTTGTAAAACGGCATGCTAAAGAGTTAACTGAGCAACGCGACCCTCCATCAGTATTTGAACATGGCCACTTCCTTTTCTGAATCATTCCACCCTCCAACTCCACCCTCCATCACTCAGGGGCACCACCACATCACTCAGGGGCACCACCACATCACTCGGGGGCACCACCACATCACTCGGGGACACCACCACATCGCTCGGGGACACCACCACATCACTCGGGGACACCACCACATCACTCAGGGGCACCACCACATCACTCAGGGGCACCACCACATCACTCAGGGGCACCACCACATCACTCAGCCCAACCACATCATCACTCAGCACCACAACAGCACTGTCCTTGCTTGCTACCAACAAGCATTGCCATAGCTAATAGGACTCGCATTAGGAAAGTGTAAGCTATTGGCTTTGTGAATAACAATGCTATTAATTTATATATTTTCAATATTAAGAAAAATGTGTCATTTACAATACCAATAGCTTACACTTTCCTAATGCTAGACCTATTGCATTGCAAATGCTTGTTTATTCTTGGTTTGTTGGACACTATCACTGGTCCCCTTACAGTAAGGTTTACTGCTATTGCTTAACATTCTGCTTGCCTGCACTACCCCACTGTGATTAGTTATGTTTGATTAAAATGGAAATACAAATATTTACAAACAAAAAGCATTCCAATGATTGGTAGGTTGGTGTAGGTGAAGGTGCCCACCCGGTTAATCCTATTTTAATTTTGTTTCTTGTTTATTGCTGCTTATTCTGGGTAGAACTATCACGATCTGACGAACCTAAGGCTTATGGATACCAATGACAGTTAAGGACCTCAATCAAGCCTAGAGAAAGCCAGTGGCACAATTTACCACAGTGTTGAAACTTGCGTAGACTATAGTCACAGTTCTTATGTTACATTTTTTTTGCATAATTGAAAAAAATGTGTACTTCCAGACCAATGTGATTCCTCATCATCAACCATGTAAACAAATATTAATGCCAAGGAATTGGACAGATGATGTTCACTAATGAATTAAATTACAGAACAACTTCTATTCACAGATCTTTACCAACAGGTTACTCGAACACAGCTCTATCTATTCTGTAACCTCTCGGTTTTACTTATAGGTTGCACAAAATACAGCAACATTTAGCCTATGCTACCAGTGTTATACTTAGTGTACATATAATGAAAGTCCTCCTATCCCGAAACTTCACAGCATTTTGTCAACAGGTTCACAATGTATTGCATATCCTATCCACCAACCTCACAGTGCTTTACAGAACTTTTAGAAGCTATATAACAGTGTTTATCCTCCGAACTATCCATCCTTTCCTTGGTGTTAGATATTATACATCACCACTTAACCTCAGACCTCTCTGTGCTCCAATTACAGTTAGCACATAAGAAAAGACCTGCAATCCCTAGACTTCACAGACAAATTACGCATTATAAAATACTGTCTGCACACAGACTTCTAAATGCTGTACCTACAGGTTACTCCTTATATCGTAACAGCTGATCTCATCTGCCCAGCCCTAAGTCACAGGTCACAATTAACACAACCGTTTTTATATTCAGGACTGACAACGCTTAACCAACAGGTTATATAATACAAAGCACAAGCTATCTTCATCCAGGTGCACACAGGTTAGCCATAAAGAGAGCTAAGAAATGGTTATCTGTATAACATACAATCGCAGTCAACCCAGTAGTGGGGGGTCTTCCAAAGTATTAAGTGACATTTTCAGCCCAGAAAGCTTGAAAGTGAGCAGATTTCCTTAAATTTGACACTGTAATAATCTCCTGCCCTTCAAATCAAAGATCTCAAACATTCCTGAGAATATTATCAATGACGCACAGCATTCAACGTTTCCTCCCTCTAACTTCACCCTCTTCAAACTCAAAGTTCAACACTTTCAAGTCAAAAAGGATGAAGCAACCGCTAGATTTAGCATGGAAAATTAAACCTGTGAACATCTCAATCTGCACATGCTCAGCTCACTGGATCAAGGGCTTCTTCCCATGACTGGCTTCTGAAACCATATGCCTGATCAACACCTCCTTACTAAAGAGACTTGCAGCCAGCAGAAGCAGGCTGTGTAATCACCCCAACTTAATCTGATTATATTTCAAATTCAAGACCTATTTTAAACCTACTATTCCGAAGCAAAAATGAGGGAAAGGAAGGATACGTAATAACTCCAAGAAGTACATGGAAGTCAAATACCTGGATGGCAAGATGGCTGCGCCACACTAGTTGGTCTCAAACCATGGGGAAAGATGCAGTTCTGGCCCAGTTGGAAGATTGAATGAATTCTCTACCGCTGATTTTCCCCAGTATCTGGTTCAGAACTTGTGGTGCTGGGAGAAGGCAAAACAAGAAGATGCAGCAGTGGATTTGGGTAGTGTTTATCTGCAGTATTTTTCTTTCCTTTGGCAGCGGATGGTGTTCAACGTTCGAAGGATGGTCTTGGGTTCATGTCGTTCCAATAACTCTTGTGGCGTGATACAGCCTTGTGTTTTTTCCCCACTAGCTCTGCTATAGCCAAACCCATCAGGATGTTGGGTCTGGCAGCCAGAGACAACGAGAACAAAAGAACATCAGCAATTCCAGGCAATCACTTCAACCATGCCCCCAGCTACATGAGCAGCAATATTTTCCAGGTCAAAGGGAGAACCAACACATTCCTCAGAGCGCAGTCAGAATAATGGATATTATCATGGTGTTGGTGCAAATGAGGCAACCAAAGCAAAATTCTTCCAGACCAGGTCCTCTCTGAACTAGAACACAAGCCACCCAAAACCAGTTCTCACTAACAGGGCTCGTCAGCCAGTAGTAGTTTGATTCCAGTGACACTGTGTGCATGGAACATACGTCTGGGCATACCCTTCCCACTTAGGGTGGATTCACTGATCCCAATTTGGAGCAGGGTCAAGACCGATTTGCAAATGTCTGGGTCTCAACTGAGGTGGCATGGTGTACACAATTATGATGGATTGGGATGCGACCAGAGTGATTAACATTGCTTGAGATTTCAAGCATCTCATCCATTACTTTTTATGCATACATTAGTGTGTTGCCCTAAGTGGGACAGATATTCCCAGATGTGGGTCCCGTGCACACTTTGTCACTTGAACCAAGCTATAGCTGGATGATGAGCCCCAACTAGAGTGAAACAGGTTCTCGGTTTCTTGTGTTCTGGTTCAGGAAAGACTGGATTCGGTTCGGGCTGGATTGTACCCTTTGGAGTAGGGTCACAACTGACTTGCATATTGCTGAGTCCAAACTGTGGTGGCATGATATGTAAAATAATGATGGACTGGGATGTGGCTGCAGTGATTATCGGTGATTGAGAATAATTCAAGCATTCCATCCATCACTTTTTGTATACTTAGGTTAAAAATACATGGCAATTGCATAGATTAAAAGTGACAACTCTGATAGCTCAGATTATTCTAAATATAGAATCTGTGCTATCTACACACAGAATACAAGCTACTTTGCAACGTTGAAGCAATTATTGCATGAATTACACAGCTGGCTAAGCCAACTCATACTAAGTGGAGATATTAATCTCTTTATTGACCCTACAGTAGACTCAACATAGACTCAACAAAATCCAATACCAGCCATCATATGCGGCATTCTAGGGCCATTATTCTACATATGATGCCTGGAGATTCCACAGATATGCACAACCAGGATTTACCTTTTCCCGCTCCTCATAAAACATGTTCTAGAATAGATGTGCTTTTGGTAACTAAAAGTCTAATCTCCCCATACAAATTGTGAGATTTATTATCACACAGTTTCCGATCATAAGTCACTTACGTTTAACATCTTAAGCAAATGGGCAAGCAAACCCCCTAGTGTCTTGTGAAGGACTTTAATAGTAATAATCTTAGTGAGTTGACTTATCAGGTCTACATGTCTGATGTCTTAGGGGAATAAATTGCTGATAACATGAATAATACTCCTCTCCATATAATATGGGATTGCATGATGGCTATAAGTACATATACACCATTTCTAGAGACAGGGATATTAGAAATAAGACATAGAAAACTTTCTTGCAAAGACTAGAAACTGGAAATGCACTTTCCCTTGCAAAGCCAAGTGCAATGGGCATCCCTGATAAAAATATATAACTGTCTTGTCACTTCTAAGATTCTTATAAAGTAACGGTTATGGGGCAAGGTTGTTCATAAATCCCAATATAATCGAATAAAGCATTTAAATGTAAATGAAAATATGAGAAGAATCTAAGCCCTGATAATAAGGGAGCAAACTATTAACAATCACATATTATCTGCAAGGGACGTACATGGCAAGATAGGGTCAGGAGAAGGACCATATAATTTCTACATTTTGGGGGCATAATATGCATTTATACAATGCTGAAAAGATGCCGGTACAATCTCAGATTTAGAATTGTTTCCAGGAATTTAACGCTCATTAAATCACATCTATGCAATGTCTAAGTTTTGAAAGATTCATAACAAAACAGGAATTTATCTTGGAAGAAAAAAAAACTGTTACTTCTTTAGCAAGATTTTACAATCCAACAACTCTGCCAAAGAATTATTCCGGACTGTGTAGAGCCTAGCAAAGATGCCAGCGCCTAACAACAACAACTGCAGCCAAACATTTTGCAAGTTTTCTCCAGACAAAAGTAGAGGAGGTTATTGACACCTTTATTACCAACAAACAAATCACACTTACCTCTCAGGTAGAACGTGAAATGCCCCATTTACCTGCTGTTCTAGACACGTTTTTGCTCTTAGTATCGAGCAGGTCTTACGCCTAAATCTGGTTCTCCCTTAGACACCTGCCCAACAAAAAGTGCACATCTTGTCCCAGAAATCATACGTATCCAACTGAACACGATTTTCAATGAGGTAATCAAAACTGGTTACTTTTCTCTAGAATGGAAGAAAGCTTCTATTCTCTCCTTACTAAAAAACCGAGTCTCAATCCACAACAGTCCATTAGCTATAGACCAAATGATCAGCTACCAGTTCCTTCTTAGATCATGGAGACGGCTCTGACCACAGAACCTATGTATTTGTAGACACTAACAATCTGTTGGCTTCAAAGCAATATAGATTTAGAAGCACACACCGCACTGAGACGGTGCTAATAACCATATCAGAGAAGTTAAGGTCCATTTGAGATGGAGGGGGCAAGGATGCATTGATATTATTGGACCTCTCCACTGCCTTTGATATGGTCAAGTCATGACATCCTGATTGAAGGCTCTCTGAGCTAGGAATTAGAGGTCCTCCTCTGAGCTGGTTAATATCCTTCTTCCCTGAAATAGTGCAACATGTTGGCATGGGAGAATTTACCTCCAACCACTTCTGCCTGCCATGTGGGGTGCAACATGGCTCTTTGTTGAGCCCTACTCTCTTCAATCTCTACGTCACCCCTCTGGCAAGGTTATCAAATAATTTGGCTTCTCATTGTTGTCATTCGCCAACGATACAAAAATAGTCGCATTAGTATCCAGCAACCCAGAAAATACAGCATCAATATTTAGTAGTGGTAAGGCTCAGATAGGTAGCTGGATGAGAGTTAATTGCTTAAAGCTTAACTACAGGAAAACAGAGGTCCTTCTCCTGGGTAATGACAACTCATTAAGGTCACCAAGTTGGTGGCCACAGGAAATTGGTGTAGCCCCTTCGCCACTGAGAAAAGTTAGGAATTTGGGAATTGTCTTTGGCAATAAACTTAACTAAGAAGATCAAGTTAATGCTCTTGCTTCCACCGTATTTTTTACTTTTAGAATCATTAGGAAGATTTGCCCTTACATTCTATCTGACCTTCAAAAAAATGGTAGTGACCACCCTAGCTTTATCCAAATTGGATTACGGTAATGCCCTATTCATGGGTATTGAAAAAAGATTTCTCGGGGCGTGGCCAAGAAGGCGACCTGAGCGGTTGCATTATCCTGAGGCTCCCCTCTCCAAATCCCTTCCCTCGGCCTTACCTTTGCTACCACACCCCGAGTTAGCGAAGTTTTGGGCTGCGAGTGGGGGAGAATCAGAGCGGAGGCCGGGGGAGCCGTCGGGGGCCCCTTACAACGCGGTACAGCCGGATGCGGGCTCACGTCTGGAGAACGCGTAATGGCGGCCGAGTAAAGACGGGGCGGTGAAGTGATTGTCGTTCACCGCTGGAGCCACCTGTCAAGGAGCAAGCTGCAATGGCCGTCCAGCCCCTGTTCGGGGGAATAGCGGACCTGAGTCCGGAGCGCCTAAAGGAGCAGCGGCCGGTTCCAAGAGCGATCACCGGCTGTGGCGAGACTCTCCCAGGAGCCGCAAAACTTGAGCCCCAGGCGTGTGGGCCTATTTTGCTGTGTGGGCCTCCAGCCTGCGAGCCGGCACCCAAGCGATACCCGGCGCCGGCTGTAGCTGCCCGGACCAGAGAGAGGAGGTGAGAGGCGGCCCCCCGCCGGTGGAAGCGGCGCGCAGCGACGGTGGAAGCGGCGCGCAGCGAGCAGCGCGGGGGCGGAATCCAAAGACCTCGGATGCCGCGAAACTCGAGGCCACGGTTTCGCGGCATATCCACGGGGAGGGGTGGCGGCCTAGTTGGGTTCCGAGGAACAGCGCTGCGGGAGAGCAGCAGAACACCCACCCCTTTAGCGCCCAGAGGAGCGGTGACTCGACGGGAGCGTGGCTCCTCGGGTACATGGCAGTGAGGGGGTGCCCCATTTAGCCTGAGGCCCAGAGAGCGTATTGCGCTGCTGTGGAGACCCGCCACAAGCTGCGGTTCGCAGGCACAAGGACCTGAGGGCGCGAGGAGACGGCTATAAGGCCCCGAGGGGGGGGGCAATGAACCTCGTGCTTGGGCTGCACCCTGGACCAGAGCCCATTACACCTTCACTGTGCACTTAAGAGGAGCGGGCCTATACGGTGGGGCCCGGGAAGCGGCCGTCGGCGGTGGACACTGGGGCGGCCGGGACACACACGAAGCAGAGCACCGGTGGGCTAGACCGAATATTGGCGCCAGGGTTCCTGATCTTGGGGCCCGGCACGGCAGCTGCATGCGCCTCGGTGGAGTGCGGTGGCGGCGCTTTTGACCCCTGAGGTGCGCACACGTTTGCTGATGAGAGGGGCGGTTGGGGTGGCCCGGGAGCTCCCAAGTGGTCGGATCGAAGAGCTGGGGCGCAGACTGAGCCCCCTGGCGTGAAGTCGGACGGAGACATCAGCCTGGGAACCTTGGTGGTCTTGCGGTCAGCCTTGGGGTGCCGGGGATGGGACTCAGCGATCTTTAGCAGTGCAGAGTTTGGCGGGGGTGGCCCTCGGCCACAACACAAGCATATTGTGTCCGGCCGCATATTGGACTACGCCAACAGCGTGATTCCCGGAGAAACGCCCTTGCGGCAACACAAACTGGTGTGCCTTCCGCCTCCCGCGCCTTTGGTTAGCCATGGCCAATGCACGGAAGAAAGCGGAGCGATCCCTTAAAGAGATGGTCTGCAAATCACCTTTGGCAGGCAATGCTGGCATGGCGTCTCCGACGAACGCTCGGTCCCAGCAGGCCCTGTCGCCCACAGAGTCCCCCGTTACGAGGGAGTTCCTAGAGACTTTATTCAATACCCTCCGTGACGACTTTCGTCTTTGAAGCAAGAAGTGGCGGGGGTGGTAAAGGAAATCCGCCGGGACGTTGATGGTCTGGGAGAACGGGTCGCAGCAGTGGAAGAGAGTGCGCATTCTACCTGTGAGAAAATTGAATCTCTACAACAAGAGATTATTCGCCTAAAGGACCAGCAACTGGACCATCAAGCACACGCGGAGGACCTAGAAAATAGGTCCCGACGCAACAACATCCACGTCAGGGGAGTCCCATCGCGGGAAGAAGGGTCAGACATGGTGGGCTACTTACAAGGCCTCTTTAGAGACATTCTGGGCGAAGATGCAGATTTTGACCTCCGCATCGAGCGGGCGCACCGAGTAGGCTTGGGAAGGACATCCATCAACTCATTGAGTTTATCAAGTAAGGATGAGGATAGATGGAACAAATTGTGGAACCTTAAAAAAAAGCTGATTCGTACAGAATTACACTCGGAGTTTATTATTCAGTACTGTAAAAAAGGAGTAATCCCTGTGGGGCTCCAAATCAGAAATGAACCAGGGTTATTTGTAAAAAATGAAAAGTTCATTGAAAATTGGACATTGATCGCGAACCGATGCAGTCGCGATTGGATGTTACTGATAATAGAGACAGCCCAAGACATAATAATAATAGAAAGGGAGGAGATCGAGAAACTAGAAAAAGAATTAAATGAAAGTACTGCCCTTGAAGATGCAAGGAAAAAACTAGATGAGATCAAAGATGACATTAGCGGTTATGAAGAATATATGATCAACAAGAAAACAAATAAATTAAGAAAAGACGTAGCCAATTATAGAGTTGATTTCGTCTATCCCTACATTCAGAAGGACTATTATGACCAGCCAGGTCCCAATGAAGGTGGAAATAAACAGTACCAACAGAATAGAAACAAATACTACAAAAAAAAGTAACCTTTTCGGATACTTCCTATAATAGCTCGGATTCAGAAGGAGAGAGAAACAATGACAGTAGAAATAGGAAAGAACAGAGAGAGGGAGAAGCAAGCGGAAGCAGAGAATATTTGCCAGCTTTTTTAGGCCAGCAGCAGAGACGCCAGTCGAGAGGTTTCAGGACCCGGGGGAGGGGACGTCAAGGCAATACACAAACAGGGAATACAATGAGGAGACCATATATGAGGACACGCAGCCACAAGGATTGGGATTAGACAATCCTGAAGAGAATAAAGCCCCTATCATAAACCTCTCAGATAGAACTCTAACACCTGAGGAAGTTAGCGTCTTAGAAAAAGGGTTAGGCTTTGCTCCCAGCACAGATGGATGTAGATATACGATAGAAAGGGATGTTAGAGATTTGTTCAGAAAAATTAGACTAAAAAAATTCTTTGAGGACAAAGAGGAAAGAATCACTGATAACAAATCAGGACTTAAACCGCCATCCTCTTGGACTCCACCTATCGAAATGGTAGGACAAGAAGTCGATATCTTTGAAAAAGTAGTGATTAGTGGTCTAGAAAAGATATTAGACACTAAACCATGGACTCCCAATAATTTATCAAAAAAAGAAAGGGATGCACTTCGAAATTTATCTAACTGTGAGGATATAACCATCAAACCAGGGGACAAAGGTGGGAGCATTGTGATAATGAATACACAAGACTATGATCAACGCATGCTTAAATTACTAGACAATACTAATCACTATAAACAGTCTAGTGTTACTGAATGGAACATCCTAAAAAAGAAAGTGAAGGACATGGTAACCCACGCTAAAGAAGATGGAGTCATCAGTGATGATGAATACCGCTTCTTAATAAATGATCATCCTAGAATACCTGCCCTTTATGGGCTTCCCAAGATACACAAAAACATGGAAGACCCACCTATGCGTCCAATTGTGTCTGGAATAGATTCTTTAACCGAGCCATTAAGTAAATATGTTGACCATTTTATCCAGCCTCTAGTAGCTCTCTTACCTTCATATGTTAAAGATACAACACATATGATCTCAAAGATAGAAGGAATGGAATTTAACAGCAACACAGAATGGTTGGTGTGCCTTGATATAGAATCACTCTATACAAATATCCCGCAGCAAGACACTGTGAGCATGATGGAGGAGATTCTAGGCAATGACCAACAAGAGCTATCAGAAGATGATATATTTATTATTGACTGTATAGATATCATCTTGAAAAATAATATCTTTCTATTTAAAAAAGATTTTTTTTGCCAAATCAAGGGGACCAGTATGGGGGCCACCTGTGCCCCAAGTCTGGCCTGTTTATATGTTGGTAATTTTGAAAAACATCATATATACAACGAGATGAGTCCCTTTTATGAGAATGTGAAACACTGGTCGAGGTTTATAGATGACATTTTTTTCATTTGGGAGGGAACGGAAGAAGACCTGGCCAGTTTTCTTGATTGGCTCAACTGTGGAGACCCCAATCTAAAATTTACTTCCAATAAGAGCCAACATTCTGTAGACTTTCTAGACATTAAGATCAGGAATGAAGATGGGTACCTAAATGTAGAACTATACACTAAACCCACGGATAGGAATACCCTTCTTCATCATACAAGTTACCATCCGAATTGTCAGAAAGACGGTATTCCTTTCAGCCAATTTCTGCGTATTAGACGCAACTGCAGTAATAGACGGGTCTTTGAACAGCATGCGGAGAACTTAAAGGCCAAATTGTTGATGAGAGGATATCCAAAACGGTTAATAAAACAAGCTTACAAGCATGCAAAATATTATAACCGTGAGAGCTTGTTCGAAACCAAAGAAAAATCAGTAGAGAAGAGAAATGAAATAATAATGGTCTCTGATTTCAATGGTTTCAGTAACAAAGTAAAAAACCTAATAAATAAAAACTGGTCTCTCCTAGAAAAACCAGGTAAAGCAAGTATAGCTAAACCTACCTATGCATTCAGAAGGAATAGGACAATAAGGAACCAATTGGTACAAACCTTCCGTGAACCAAAATCCAGTGGTCTAAGAAACATAACAAATAATACACCCATTAGGGGAAACCTACCGTGCGGAACATGTTCGCATTGTAAGAACATTATAAAATCAGACAAGGTAGAGATCAATGGTATATCCCATTGGATGAACGACCATGTAAATTGTCGGACATCCAATGTAGTATATCTGCTCATTTGCCCCTGTAACAAATGTTATGTGGGAGAAACTGGAAGAGAGATACGCCAGAGACTCACAGAACACAGATCTGCCATTAAGAACCTCAAAAAGGGTGCACCACTGGTGGACCATTGGGTCTCTGCCAAACATGGGACCGATGATCCTAGGTGGTTCATTCTGGAGAAAATAAAAATATCTGCAAGAGGAGGAGATGTACATAAAAAACGGAAATTGAGGGAACAGTTTTTCATGTCTAAATTTAGGACATACTATTCAGGTCTAAACTGCCGTGAGGAATGGGAAAGACAGGTAAAATAATGTTATACCTTCCTTAGCACTAGAGTAATCATCAAAATACGGGTCACAAATACCATCTTGAAAAAATATGATAAATGAGTACTACATTAATATGGTTGTTTAAAAATACTAACAAATAGACTGGAGAAATTATCTGAGCAAAAAGAGCGGGCAGGTTTCAAGGTTTAGGGAGATTTGACGATACCCGTGAAAGTATGTGTAATAATGTATATAATGTGTCATCAATTTGAACAGAAATATACTTAAGAGAATGGTATATATAGGCTGAAAACGAGCAATAAGTGGTCTGATAGAACATTCCTGATGTATAAAAACTCACAGTTCTTGTCAAATCGATTAATATAACTGTACATGTGTGTAATTGACTTGTAAATGAAAACACAACCGTAAGACATAGTCGTCTTACCATAATTGAATTTGGAAACAATCTCTATTGATTATGTGTTTACGAAAATGTCTCGTTGTTGGGTTAACATGGGTAAATATATGTATTCGAGTAAAAGAATGTCATTATAGAAACGGCAGACTGACATTATGATCGGCCGAAAAAGAAATAATAACAATAAAGATCGAGCGTCTCGTGAAAACGTAAACAAACTACAAAAATGGATGACTCTGTAGTTCATATGTAATAAACTACTATCATGGCGGCCATTCTTAAAGATATATTATGAGACGCCCGCCAAAACAAAAAGATCAAAATTGCCGTATATACCCATGACCCAGGACAAATATAAAGTCACTGACACGAAACTACTTTGCCAGTAATGAATAAAACGAATAAGGGGAATATCGAAATAAAAGAGGTAAATACACCCTTGCGGTTAAAAGTGTAAAGATCCTACGGACACACTGGTTGCCAATTAAATATAAATTGGCTTTTCAAAAAAGTATAAAACCTGAGCTCCGAAAACTAATCTCGATGTATACCCACGGGAAAGAGGACGTGTTTGAGGGCTCCTAAAAGGAAGAATCAGGTGAGCGATCACTTTAGGTTAAGATGAGTGTGATACGACCCGGTAACATTTTCTACTTTCATGGCAGCGATAGAATAGCTTAATACCACCCAATATAAAGGGTAAATACAACTGTAGTTAAAGGTTTCGAGGGCTGGTTAATCCGGGGGTTAGTACTTTTGTAATAACAACTATGGGCACTGCAAACAGTCAAGTAGCTCCAATAACAGATACATTTTAATAGCAGCCCCGCTAGTATCATCGAATAGTGGTGGTATTTAATGGGATACCGGCATAACGTAGAGCTTGAATGCCGATTTAACGTGGCAAAATGAGGCAGAGATAGAAAATGTGGCCTCAAATAAGAAGGGACTCCTTAATAATAAAGCGATATAAATGGAAAAGTAGAAATAATAATAGTTTCGAACATGCCGAGAATATAATAAAATATGTGGCAATAGAAATAGAATAAAGGCATGAACTGATGCAAAATATATATATGTTCTATATGTATAGGTACAGGCATTAAAGATATTCCTGTAACAACTGAATGAGGAAAAACCCGAAATAAAGTACCTAAAAAGAGTGAAGAATCTCTCGCGTACACGACAGAGAGACGTAAAAGGAGTTTCAAGAAGGTATGTAGTCATGTGGACGTTATTGAACTAACGATAGATGAGATTAAAAGACTACTTTTCTGGGACATTGGTTTAATCAAATATTGTCCAATAGGTTAAAACCAGAACCCTCAACAAACGTGAGATCTTGTGCAGATTGAAAGACATAAGACTCCGCCACAAAGAAGTACAATTTCCCGTTTTTAAGTAAGTGTCACTGACAACGGTAACTGTCACATTGTAATATAAGTGACAAATGCAGAATAAAGGGTCCTAAATATATATATTGTCCTTGTTCCTAGCAAAATATGCAATCTCTCGATTTGGGACCAGTTTAATAAAGGAGGACATCCCATAGAGGCAACATTTGATTCAAAAACATTCCAAGTAAGAATGTTCGCTCGTTATTAACTGTAGACTTAAAGGGATTTGGTAATTAAAATAAGGACTGTCAACACTATAGCAATTAAGATAAGCACACATTAAAATGAAATATACTAACTGTATGTATTTGAATCTCTCTAGAATGAAGATCGATTGTTTTTAATATATAATTACTGTCCTGAGGAAGGTGTTTAAAAGAACCAGTGCACCGAAACGCGTCGACAAAGGACTCTGATATAATTTTATGTATCTGAGATAACAAGATTAATTTGTTGTTTTCATTTTAAATTAGATTAGGATTGATATGTGTATTAGACTAGGAATTTTAAATTGAATAGATACAACCAAATGTTTTGTTATTAACCATGAACCTTGTTCAAATGATTTTTAATGTGATGAAAATAAATTGCTGAGAGAAAGAGATAAACATAGTGTTGTGTAGAAATAATTATCCTAAACCATTCCCTGGATACTAGCAACGTTGATATTCTTGTGTAGGCCTGTTGGTCACAAAGTAAAAAGATAAATAACACAGAAAGGAACACAGTTTTTTTAAATGTTGGGAAGGACAGCGCCATCTCCGCCGCCGGACATTCTGGCTTTCCTACCTGACTCTGTGCTGAAAGAACGCATTCTGAGGGAAGCCAGGAAGAAACAGCCTCTTCAGTATCGGGGTCAATCTGTAGCTCTCTACCAGGATTTTGCCTCCATAACACTACAAAAACGGAAGGCTTTTAAGGAGGTGACGTCCTACTTAAGGGACAAGGGGGTGCCTTACTCATGGGGTCATCCCTTTCGTATAATTTTCAAGTGGAATGGCAAGCTGCAGCAGTTGAGATCTCTTCAAGAAACCTGTGTACTGTTGGGCAGCGAGAGGCCTAGCCGTGAGTCCTCTCCTGCTCCCACGCAGGGACCATCGAGGTAGGGACCATCGAGGGAGGTCTGGCAAATGGTGGAGCGCTGGCGGTCTCCCAAAACTATGATGAAACCGGACACTCTCACATCGACCCAGGAACATGAAGCGGCCCTAGAGGAGGTGAAGCATGATACCTCACATGTGGAGTGACGGGGTAACAGCACCTGGGGTGTATACTGCACTGTACTTCAGCTGGTCGGGGGGAGGGTGGGAGCGGGGTGCCTGGACTCCACATGGACCCCTCATCATGTCTATGATCTGTTTGCTGGCGACTGTGGAGGTCAGGCGCTGGACTGTGACGCTGGGTTGGGGTATTTCTGTTGGGGTTAGGGAGTGGGGGCAGGGGGGGTGTCCTGTTGGGGTTGGGCTGCTTTGTTGGGGTTAGGGAGGGGGGCTGGGGGTTGTGTCAGGGCGGGTGGGAGGGTGGGGCGGGGTTGGGATGGGGAGGGTGGAACCGGTGTGCATCAGGGGTGAGGGGGTGTTGGACATTGAGTACCATGGAGCCTTTGCATCGTAGAGTCCCCAAAGGGTGCATCTTGCAGTTTCTTTCCCTGCCAGGCAACCTTCTACATTAGCACTAGACCCTAATTCTGTATGATGACACATGTTTTATCACTTAATGTAAAGGGGTTGAATAATCCAATTAAGAGGCGGGCGATCTTGAGCTACTTAGAACACTCGGGCCACTATTTGTCTACTACAGGAGACACACTTATTGCCTAAGAATTGGCAAAGAATGCGATCCCGAGCCTTTCCTTAGCAACTTTATTCATCCGGGCCGGACAAGCGAGGGGGGGTAGCTATACTCCTTGCCCAACACTTTCAGGGGAGGGTTGGGGATAAGGTGGCGGAGGTGAAAGGCAGGCTGTTGGTATACAGGTTTTGGGTTGGGGATGCTTCCGTAGTTATTGGCTCCATCTATGCCCCCAACTCTGGACAGGAGCCATTTCTCGTCGACTCCCTTTCGGATACTCTCCGGCATCAAGACAGGCGGGTCTTATTGGGGGGTGGGGGGCCTCAACATCGTCATGGACCCGGACAGAGACAGGTCAGGGCATAGGCAGGGGGCCACTGCGGCTCTTTCCACGGATGGGGTGAATTGGCTCTGATATAGGAGGCTAGTGGATATCTGGAGGGCTGCCCATCCCCACAGCACACAGTACTCCTTTTACTCCCATGTCCACCGTTCCTATGCTCGCCTGGACCACTTTATAGGGTCATCTGAACTCCATTCCCTGGTCAGATCGGTGGACATCATCCCCGTGGCACTGTCGGACCATGATGCGATTACACTGACTATCGACTGGCGCTCCGAAAATCAAAGAAGGGGGAGGTGGCGTCTACGGGAGTCTCTCTTGCAGCGGCCGGACGCTTGCCGACAAGTGTGGAAATGCCTGACGGATTACTTAGAGTCTAACGACACTGGTGACACTCCGTTGTCGACACTTTGGGGCGCCCTGAAAGCGGTGGTGCGAGGTAAGCTCATTGCGCTCTCTGCAGCTGACAACCGCGTGCGTAAAGAAAAACGGGAGGAGCTGACAGCCAAGGGACTGGAACTCGAGCTTGTCCACAGCAGGACGGGGGCCCCGCATATGTGGCGACAACTCAAAGCAGCCAGAGCTCAGTTGGCAAGTTTAGACCTCGACCGGGCGGAATGCGCCGCCCTCCGGCTCAAGCACTCCTATTATATAGGCGGAGACAGGACCGGGAGACTCCTTGCTAGCCAGTTGCGGGTGCGGGCAGAGCGCTCCAGGGTAGCGGCGGTCCATACCCCCGACGGGACGAGGGTCGAAGGGGATGAACAGATCGCGGAGGCCTTTCGGCACGTTTTACGCCTCTTTGTACAGCTGGGACCCCACTGTGGACGGAGCAGAGGAGGACTACCTTGGCCGTGCAGCAGTCACAGCTCTTAATGCTTCTGGGGCTGCGGTGTTGGACGCTCCCATCAGGGTGGACGAGGTGATCCGTGCGATAGCGCGCCTCAAACCGCTGAAATCTCCTGGCCCCGACGGGTTCTCGGCGGGCTTTTACAAGACCTTTTGCCAAATTTTGGCGCCTGTGTTGACCCGCTTGTTCAATTCCTTTAGGGGTCCGGGTTCGATTCCGGCAGACATGTTGGACGCTGAAGTCGTTGTTCTTCCTAAGCCTGGGAAGGATCCCACCCAATGTGCGGCATATCGGCTATGAAATTATTCACAGGGGTTTCAGCAGCGAGATTGGGCCCGCTCCTCCCAGGTATAATCAAGCCTGACCAGTCGGGCTTTGCCCCCAACAGACAAAGCAGTGACAATACCAAAAGAATCCTGCCTCTAATCGACAAGGCCCATTATGTAGGACTAGACGCTTCTCTGCTTTCGATCGATGCCGAGAAACCTTTTCGATTGTGTGAATTGGGGGTTCTTAGATAACGTATTAGCCCATTTCGGGGTAGGAGAGCGCTTCCGGGCCTGGGTGGCGAGCAGTTATGATAGACCTAGGGCGACGATCCGGAATAACGGACTGTGCTCCAAACCTTTTGAGATTCGACGGGGCACAAGACAGGGGTGTCCCCTTTCTCCCCCCTGCTCTTTGCGTTATACGTCGAACCCTCACTCTACGTTCACCCGCAACTACACGGCACTCACCCTTCAAGTGACAACCGCTGTGCGTCGCTGGAGAACGTAACCTTTATCGCTGATGGGCAGGGTTGCAGCTGTTAAAATGTCTATATTGCCTAAAATACAGTATGTTTTTCAAACGATTCGGGTGACGCCTCCCCTAAGCTACTTTCGTACGCTACAGTCTGAGATACAGCTTTTTATCTAGGGCGAGAAACGACCACGGCTCCGCCGCGACCTGGCTTTCCGTCCCACGGGGAAGGGTGGTCTTGGGATTCCCCACTTGGTGACTTATTACAAAGCTGCCCAGCTCCGGTATTTAGAAGAATGGAGCAGACCAGAATCCGAAAAAAGGTGGCTTTTCAGAATAGGGCCATGGCACGCCTCTCCCTGTGGAAGATTCCCTTTTTAACACCAACGGACCGCCCCTCGTACATACAGAAATCTCCGATAACTTGTTCACCGTTGAAGGTGTGGGACTCGGTCGCTTTGCGGAGAAATCTCACGTCCTTCCCCTCGCCTCTCACTCCTCTTTTTGATAACCCGGACTTCCCTCCCGGTACTGATGCGCGAGCTTTCCCTCAGTGGCGAGACTCGCCTGGCAGATCTGCGTGTCAACTTTTTGACCTTCAGGGCTTCATTCCCTTTTCGGCGCTGCCAGACTGGTACAGAATTAAAGACCCCAAGCGATTTCAATACTTTTAGCTCCGCCACTGGCTAATCCATCCCGATGTGCGCATCGGGGTTAGCCGTAAACTAACGACCTTCGAGAAATGGCCCCTTTCCAAGCACTCATATCACTAAATGATCTCTGAATTGTACCCCATGCTGCTCCCCCCGGCACGGCAGGAGAAGTCGGCGGGCCAACGCCGATGGGAAGAGGAACTGGGCCGTAGTTTTTCACCAACGGAATGGCAACAGATTTATCACAGGGCTCACCATACAGCACGGAATGTTGGAAGCAGGGAAGCCGTGGTCAAGGTGGCCACCTATTGGCACTTGACGCTTGCCCGTTTGCACCAAATTAACCCAGCTCGCAGCTCTGAGTGTTGGAGGGGGTGTGGGAAAATCAGCACTTTGACTCACCTACTTTGGGAGTGCAGGGAGGTGCAGGGGTTTTGGTATGGAGTCCTTACGGATGTAGATACTTACTTTGAAACAGAGATTCCTCAATTCCCTGCCTACACTCTCTTGGGCTTACCTAATGCACTCACCTTCACACTTAAATCTGTACGGGGGAAACAAATGGAGATCGCCCTGGGTGCAGCTGTACATCACATCTTATCTCTCTGGGGCTCCAACACCAGGCCATCGCATACAGGGTGGTTGCATAGGTTGTGGTATGTTGTTGGCATGGAGGGCATACAAGCCACCCTCACGGCCTCGACAGCCTCCTTCCGGGACATATGGAGCCCGCTCCTCGCATTGCTGTCGCAAGAATTTAATGAAGTGACTTGCCCTAAGTACCTGCGACTGCTCAGACTCACAGAGGCTCTGACTCCTGCGGAAGGGTCACAAGATGGATAATCCATGGTATTTTTCCTTTTTCCTTGTTTTATGGAGCGAGGCACAACGGTTCAGGGGCTTTCGGGTGGGTCAGGGGGGTTGGGTTAGGGGGGTGCGAGGGGGGGTGGTTCGATAGGAGTGGGTTGGGGTAGACACATTTATTGTTGGCCACAGCACCACAGGCATACATAGATCGGGGCAGGTACTCCATATCTGTCCTGGGTAATTGTCCGTGGAATATCGAATATACAGGCTGGGGCCTTAGGTTTTGACTCTTGAATATGTTTGTTGGATTTTGGTGGGGGCAGTGGGCAATACATCTAGATGTACTCTAAGGTCTGCCTGTCTTGATAAACTCAAAAACAAAGATTTTTAAAAAAAAAGAAAAAAAAGATTTCTCCACAAACTCCAGATTCTGCAAAATCCATCAGCTCAGCTTCTGTTCAGAAATCCTAAACATCAATCTAGGTCTTGGGCCCAAGTCGATCTGCATTGGCTTCCAGTGGAAAAAAGAATAGACTTCAAGGCATTATGCATAGCCTTTAAAGCCCTACATAACTTTGGTCCAGTCTACCTACGGGACAGGTTTACGTGGTATACTACAATACTCCATACAGAAAACTTAGCTCCTCTGATGCCAAGCTTCTAGTGCTGTCTAGGAGTAAACGAACATCATGGGGAGGTAGAAGATTCTTTTTGGGAATGGCACAGTTGTGGAACTCTCTCCCCATGAATATAAAACCCCTATTAAACAGAACGAGTTTACAGCACTGATGGTGAAGACCGGCTCTCCTCTGGACCCTGCCTCCCCCCACAAAAACTTAGGGCAGTAGCACCCATCATCACACCAAGTCTATTAAAGATATTGAATCAATCCCTAGAACTAGGTGAAGTCCCAAGGGCCTGGAAACATGCAGTGATAAGGCCCCTATTAAAGAAAGCAAACGCAGATACAGGACAGCTGGGGAACTATAGACCAATATCCCAACTACCATATGCAGGCAATCTGCTAGAAAAGCATGTAAATAGAAACCTGGCTGAGTTCCTTGAGAGCCATCAATGTCTCCATCCGACTGAGATGGATTTTTGAGCACAACATAGCACAGAATCCGCACTGCTAGTAGTTGTAAAAGAGTCGAGACAATCACTAGACCAGGGAAAATCCGCTGTGCTCCTCCTGTTGGACCTGAATGCCGCCTTTGACACAGTGGACCATCAAATACTTGGCAGAAGGCTAGCTAACATCGGAATACAGGGTGATGCACTCAAATGGCTGCTATCCTTCCTGAACAAAAGAACCTTCCAAGGACAGGAAAATTCTACCTTCTCGGAAACCATGAGGCTAGAGTGCGGTGTTCCACAGGGATCGGCCTTGAGCCCTACCCTCTTTAATATATATATGGAGCCCCTGGCAGAGATTGTACAAGAATTCAACATATCAATGACATCATATGCTGATGATACTTAATTGGTGATATCACTAGACCCAAAAAAACAGCAGAGATGGGGAGAAGTTGTCATCCTGCCTAATAAAAGTCAAAGACTGGATGACAAATAGTGGCCTAAAGCAAATGGGGAAAAAACTGAGATTTTACATCTTGAAAATAAACTAGCACCCACCCTCATTTTAGCCTGGCCAGAATGTTTAGGTAACGCACCTATACCCACAGACATAATCAAAAGCCTAGGCTTCTGGCTGGATTCCGACCTGTCCATGGTGACTCAAGCCTGGAAGGTAGCCGCAACTTGTTTGGGTCTACTAAGAATCATAAGGAAAATCTTAGACAGGGTGCCAATTCATCTAGGAAAGACAGTGGTCCACTCTGTGGTTACCTCCCGACTAGACTATGGAAACTCGCTATTCTTGGGAGCACATAAATACGTCACACGTAAGCTACAGATTGTGCAGAACGCAACTGCCAGGATACTCTGTGACATCGCCGGACAGGAATCGGTAAAAATACATTTAGCAAACCATCACTGGCTTCAGATTGCTGCAAGAATAACATTTAAAGCTCTAACCATTACACACAGAGCACGCCATAATAAACGGCCAGAAAAAAATCAGGAAGCTGATTTCCCCATACACCCCATGTAAGCGGTTATGATCTAGTACAGCTCACCACCCAACACAAACAAAGGTCAAGAGAGAAAGATGGGGTGGAAGGGCCTTCTCACATCTGGCCCCCAAACTCTGGAATTCTATTCCAGTAGAGTGTAGGAAACTGGATAATGAACTGCAATTTCGAAAGCAAATCAAATCCTGGCTATTTAAGCAACATCTTTAAGTTACCGATAGCTGATCAGTTACTAATCACAGCGCTGGAAAGCCTTAGGGCAGCCATACACTCTATAAATCCCTATAATAATAATAATAATAATAATAATAATAATAATAATAATAATAAAGGACTGTCTAGACCACTTATCCTTCAGGACATCCCTTAAAGCATGGTTCTTTAGCCATTAGAATAGCACCCCCTCTACCTGAAAGCAGTGCCAAGAAGCCTCAGGGCATTCAAGCGCTTTACAAAACTAAAACTCAAATCAATCAATCAACTCAATTAGAATAAGCAATTAAAGATTTTCCATCGGGTATAGCTTCTGGTCCAGATTCTATTCCAGTAGTACTTTACAAGCATTTTATTGATACACTTTTGCCATTTTTATTACTTCTTTTGAATTCCTTTGATAAGAACTGCAAAATTATTTCGTCATGGAGAGAAACCTTCAATGCTGTTTTTCAAAAAAGAGAAGGATCCAGTTAATTATGGCTAATATCATCCTGTATCTTTAATCTACTCAAATTCAACAACATACAGTAAAATTCTTGCTAACAGAATGTATCCTTGGATAGCACAGTGTGTCGACCCTATGCAACATGACTTTGTTTCTGGTTGATCTGGTAACATCCAACTCAAATTATTTCAAAGCTACCATTTACAATCCTATGGAAAATCTATAAACTTTTGACTCAATGAGACTGTGTGACAACGCTCACTCGCGAGTATGCGTCGGGCTCTCTACTAGACCCTTTACATCTTAGGATCTGGAAACAGGAGGCCTCCTCACTAGCGGACCCACAAAGATCTATTGGCAATTCATCACGTGCCATGGGTATTTGTCTTTGCCGAGTGGAAGAAGGCCATGTTACTGCCTCTGCAGAAGAAGACTTCAGCAGATCCTGCGGTAGGAATAATTTCCAACCAATCTCACTACTGCCATACTCGAATAAAATCATGGAAAAACATGTCAACTGCATCCTGTCAGATCACTTAGAATCTCACTGGCTCCTGAATCCAACACAGTCAGGTTTAAGGCCATCCTTAGGTACTGAGGCTGCCCTCTATCAGAGCGGATTGCCACTTGATGGCAGCGGACAGGAGCAACTTTGTGGCTCTGGTCCTATTGAATTTATCGGCTGCCTTCGATACAGTCACACATTCCACTCAGATCACCAGTTTGACCAAGATTAGCATGAGAGTGGTCAGTTGGAGTGTATCCTATTTTAGCTACATGCAAGCAGTTCCTCTCTCCCTATATCATAGCAGTCAGGTTGGCCAAGGTGTTCCGCAAGGTTCCTCATTAAGTTTAACTCTTTTTAAAATATGTCTCAGACCACTTATACAGCCTTTTTAAAATATGTCTCAGACCACATACAGCCGATCCGTGTTAACGCAAGTAAGACAGAGATCCTCTGCTATTCTACGGGAAGAATTCCATGCTCGCTGCCCCTAACTTTTGACCTCTCTCTGGGGAGTCACTCCTACATGCCATGCCCTTGGTTAGAAACTTGGGATACCAATCTGACAGTGAAGTATCTTTGATCAATCAAGTCAATACGTTGTCTTTCACATGCTTAGTGTTGTTAAAAACATGGAGGAAAATTCTCCTGCTTCATTCTCCACAGACCTTGGCTATTCACAGCCTGCTAGGTAAATGTAACTCTGTGTTTTTGGGATCTCCAGACTACTAGCTTAAATGTTTGTTGCAGATACAGAACACTGCAGCAAAGCTAATATTAGCTCTGCCATAGCCATGTCGCTCATCAGCTTCTGTTGCATTGCATCAACTAGACTTGCTCCCTGTGCCTTGGAGGATAGCCTTCAAGTCGCTCTGCATTGTGCACAGAGCTGTTCACTGTGTTTCATTAAAATTAATTTCTTTGTTTTTCAGTCTATGCGCTTCTTATGTTCCTCTGGCTCCAATCTGCTGACACTCCCCAAATATAAGCGTGTCCGGGTGGGAGGCAGATCCTTCTCAGTCCAGGCTAGCCACATGTGGAATAACCTCCCATGGCATTTTAGAGCCATTGAGGACCATCAATTTTTTGCGAAGCTTTAAAAACCAGGTTCCATACCCTGTGAGTTATCTTCCTGGTTCAACATTAGTGCCCCAAATATCTTTAAAGGTAGCAGTTGTGCTCTAGAAATGTTCAAACAATAATAATAACATATATATATATATATATATATATATACATATATATACATATATATATATATATATATACATATATATATATATATATATATATATATATATAGATAGATAGAGCTCACTACTTCTACAAAACACAAAGGAATAATAGGGCAGGCCTAAAACTTACTACAGGAGAAACAACCGGACAACCCGCAAATAATAGTCGATAGATGACTCAGAAACTTAAATAACCAATAACTATTGTTAATATAGAGCAAAGCACAGTCAGAAGTCAAAATATTGAATGTATGAATGTGTCAAAATGTATCATTGGAAATGATTACAAGATATATACTTTACTCCACAAGGGTTGCATTTATGGGCTTGTGAGGTTGAATCTAATTGCTTTCGTCGTCATCACAACGAAGTAGACTGTGCACATATCTTTTTTCACTACACTTTGAAACAGATTTACTAGCAACAAGTCTTCTAAGAATAAAGTAAACTTTTGAACATCAATAATCTCCCCTCAACAAAGCTGTTTACTTCTAGGCTGAACTAGAGATGTCCTACAGAAACACATTGGCTTCATATCTGTAGTAATCATTCTAGCTCAATTACAGATTACAGACGGGTTATGGCTGGATCAAAATCCACCTACAAGGAGGGATTGGTGGAAGGAATTTAAAGACTTATGTGGTTAGAGGTGTCAATTATACTAAATTTAAATGACCAGTCTCATTTAATAACAATCTGGCACCCTAACTTTTCTTATAACAGGTACTTCTAATATAAAATTTACTTTCCTTGTGCCATTTCAGTGTAATTATAACTTGGGTCCTTTTTTCTGGGAGACCATCTATCTATTATAAATCTTTTATAGTTCCTTAAAAAAAGAATATGCAGCTATTATGTCTATAATAGGTCTTTACAAAAATAAGTTAAGCAAGAGGACTTCATTTCCCATCAGTCATCAGCACAGGAAATGACATTATGGCACCCGGACCTACTTCATGACAGCAGCAACACAAGCATGCCCAGCGCCAGGAACCCTGGTCCGATAACCGCCCAGCGATACTCTTTAGCCCTCCTTAAGTCACTATACCCTGGATGCTGTTCTTCCAACTGCTGCTGCGCTGCATGTCACACCACAGTAGAAGCATTCACCTGCACCTACTGCCACTTCTCCAGCAGTGACCCACTCATAACCAATACGCAAATATTAACAGCCCCCTCAACACCTCTTCCAAATACACAAGCAACATTGTCTATACTCCAATGTTTCTCAACACACGATCATTCAGTAAGCACACAATCGAAATATGGGACCTTCCAAACAAGGACGCTCTGGACGTCCTCTTCATCACAGACCTGGCTCAACAGCAACCCCAGTGGGCTACAAGATCGCTCGACAGGACCGCCTTCATAAGCCAGGAGTACTCGCCTTCAGCTACAAAGAATACATCAAAGGCACAACAACCATAGTGAACACCACTCCATTCTTGGAGCATGTGCACTTATTTATTTTTAGATGTTATAAAGCAGGGGTCTCCAACCAGTAGCTCTGGAGCCACTGGTAGCTCACCAGCACCGTCAAAGTAGCTCTGAGAGGTGAAGCCAAACCAAGCCAATCTCAGAGATTCTGTGTATATTAAAGCAGCACTGCTTATTTCACTACCCTTAAGAGTTACAAACAGCCAAACCAATGGCAGGGCCTGTTGTCAAACACACACTGTGGTGGCCTATCAATCAATCAATCAGGAATGAATAGAGCGCACTACTCGCCTATGAGGGTCTCAAGGCGCCGGGGGAGTGGGGGGGGGGGGGGGGGATTTGTGCAGCTTTGGTCATTCGAAAAGCCATGTCTTATGGCTCTTCCTGAATTTCAGTGTGGGGTTTCATCTGATGCTGAGGGGGAGTTAATTCCAGGTCTTGGCCATGATGTAGGAGAAGGGTGTGCCTCCTGTCTGGTTCAGAGGATGTAGACGATTTCAGCCAAGGCCTGGTCAGCGGAGTGGAGGTTTCTTTTGGGGGTGTAGAAGGAGATTAAGGTATTCCGGTCTGGTGTTGTGGAGCGCTTTATAGGTGTGTGTGTGTGAGCAGCTTGAAGGTCACTCTTTTTTCGACAGGGAGCAAGTGGAGTACTCGTTTATGCTGGGTAATGTGGTCTTGTCGAGAGATGCTGAGGTTGAGTATGGCTGCGCCGTTCTGGACAGTCTGAAGTTTGTGGAGTAGAGATTTGTTGATTGCGGCATGGAGGGCGTTCCCGTAGAGCAGCCTGCTGGTGATGAGTGCATGGGTGACGGTCTTCCTTGATTCGGGGGGGGTGGGTCCATTTGAAGGTCTTGCTGAGTATGTGGAGGATGTTGAGGCATGTGGAAGATGCAATGTTGGCCTATGGGTCTGCCACATGATACATGTTTATCCACTTTAAATCTGAGTTGGGGAGACTTACTACTTTGGTAATACCGTTTGTGGCACTGCGTGTGACGATTTGAATTTTACTTGATTACAAGCATTTAATATTGATAAACGTTTTCCTAGCATTCTGTCGATAACTGCACCTGGAATTTTTTGGTGGTTACTACTGATAATTGTACTTAGGGTGGTCATAGTGTAATGTTAATACATATCATCAGCATTTGATAGTGATAAAATATGGTAGTAGCTCAGCAGGACTTTCCTTGAGCAGAATTAGCTCTCACTACAGAAAAGGTTGGAGACCCCTGTTATAAAGTGTTCTGTCACCAACTGATATCTTGGCACTAGCCATAGCGGCTAAGGCAGATGCAAGGAGAAAAAGATAGGGAAAGAACTCAGGAAAACAGATCAGAGCTCCAAGTATAAGGGACGACTTAATTCCAATTTGTTAGGGAAGAGTCAAGTCTTAGGCGCCTTCCTGAACTTCAACAGATCGTTCATAGTGTGTTGGAAGAGAGGAAGTCAATTCCAGAGCTTGGCAGCACGGACCATAAACATCCTGCCTCCTTGCCTGGATTTCCTAAACTTAGGCTCACAGAACAAATTGGCTGATGCCAATCTAAGAGGTCTATTGGGGATATACCTTCTTCACCTCTTCTGAAGGGGAACAGTGCCCATCCCATGAAAGACTTTAAAAGCCATGTAAAGACAATTAAACCATATTCTTTGCTTAAGTGCCAGTGCAACTCCTCCAATGCCAAAAAGGCAGAGGCTCTTGAGGTCTATTCAAGGCAAGTCTAGCAGCTGTACCCTGGACACTAGACAGATGATGTAAAAGATAATCTGTGCATCCAGAAGAAGAGCATTGCAGTAGTACAGACTTCTTAGAATGACACTACGGACAACCAAAGCTCTGGAAGTGTGAGGAAGCACCGGCAGGACCTTCTCTAGGGTTTTCAGGAGTGCAAGGCAAGTTCCTGAAGTTTAAGTCACATGACTTTCCAAACTTAGTTTATCATCAGAAGTAACTCCCAGATTCAAGAACTGAGTTAATGGAGACAGCAAAGATCCAGGCCAGAAGTTAGGAGGTAATACCCCCAAACCTGTTTGGGCTGTGCAGCAGAGTATCTTGGTCTTATCCCCATTGAACTTTAGTGAGTTTAGACTGAGCCACTGGATAATATCCTTCATGCAATCATGAAAGAAGGAACGTTGCTGATTGCTGGGCAAAGAGTGAATAAGTGTAGTGTCAGCAGCATAATTAATCAAAGTCACCCTATGGGACTAAATCGGTCTAATCAAGGGGGCCATACAGATGTTGAATAAAATCGTGCTGATGGCAGAGCCCTGTGGCACTTCCCGATTAGTGGCCCTGACCTGGCAGTGATAAAGAGGGAGAGCAACTGCTTGACTTCTATTCAGAAGGTGTGAGCGGAACCATTGCAAAGCAGATCCACTCACACCCAATGGACTCGAACCGAGCTAGAAGTGTAGCATGGCAAATTGTGTTGAAGGTGGCAGAGAGGTATAATTAAATCAGTATCGCGGAATGCCCCATATCCAACTCGCATCCTTAACTTGTCCATAGCAGTAAACAAGGCTGCTTCAGTGCCATGGCAGGGCCTAAATTCAAATTGCTTTTCCTCCAGATAGGTATTATTTGCCAAATATTGAACTAAAAGCTTACTGACTTAAAGCTCCAAGATTTTAGCCGGAAAAGGCAAGAGAGAGATAGGTTTAGTGACTCAAAACGCTGGATAAAAAGATGACTTTTTCAAAATAGAAGTAACTATCGCATTTTTCCATGCCAGCTACACCATGCCAGCTACACCATGCCTGATTGCTGGGATTGATTGCAAATTGGTCTTAACAGGGGAGACACAATTTCCACCGGTTCCTTCCAGATTTTGACTGGAAGGATGTTAAAGCTGCAAATCTCTGAAAACTTCACCCAGAACAGAACTCTTGCATAGCATGAGCTACCTTTACCAACCTCATCACCAACTTAATCACTCTGCTCACTATCGACTCCAGAGCCTACATTCTTTTTGGTGACCTCAGCTTTCACCTCAAAGACAGAAACAATCCCCGCTCCTCAGCAGTCTTCGAAAGCTTGAGTGACATTGGACACAACAAACTCATCACAGACCCAACACACACCATAAGTCACACTGGATCCCATCTTCACCACAAGCGATATCATCAAATACAACTCCACCACGCAGCTCGCATGGACCTACCACTCCATCATCATCATCTTCCAAATCAGCACACCTTAAGTAAACATCCCTACGAGGTTCAGCAATCCAAGCCGCAGCTGGGCCAAAATTAAAGAAGCACACTGGCTTAGTGCCCTCAGCAATGATCAACCTAGCCCCACAGACAAACTAGACAAGCACATCGACAACTGGATCAAGAAATGAGCAGACTCCCTCACACCCAGAAACACATGAATAGTAGATCAAACAAGCAGGCCAGCTGACACGCAAATTACCTCTGAGGCACCAAATGATGCTGTAAACAGCGAGAAAGGAAATGGAGAGCCAGCCACAACACCACTGACAGGGTCTGAATGCTGCCTTGTAGGTAGTTCTATCTGCAGCAAATTAGAGCTACCAAGAAAAAAGCATTAGTGACTGCATTGAAGGAAGTTCCAAGAGCGGCAAGGAGATCTTCTTGATCGTCAAGGATTTCACCTCATCTTCAGCCACTAACAACAACATTGCAGCCTACCAAACCCTCTGAAACAACCTATCTAACTTCCACATCAAAATCGCAAACCTCCACAGCAACTTCGCACACCTACCCAACCCCAGAGAACTCCCTGCTAACCTACCCACCACCAACCAAGACGGCCACCAGACCGAATGGACAACCCTCATCAGAAAATGACACAGCGGCAATCATGCGAACCATCCACTCAGGGGCCCAACTGACCCATGGTCCCACGACATCTACAACCTGGGAACATCATCAGTTAGTACCACCCTAACCCACATCATCAACATCTCCATCAGATACACCACTTTCCCAGATGAATGGACATTTGCAGAAACCAATGCCCTCCTCAAGAAGCCCACAGCAGCTTGAATCAATTGTGCAACTTCTGACCCATCTCCCTGCTTCCCCATCCAGCCAAAGTGATTGAAAAGGCCATCAACAAGCAACTCACAACCCACCTTAAACTTTACCATCTTCTAGACAATACACAATCAGTATTCAGATAGAACCACAGCACTCATCGCGGCCATCAACGGCATTCAAAACATCTTGGGCTAAGGAGATACAGTGGCCCTCATCCTGCTCGACCTCTCCACGGCCTTCGACACAATCTCCCACAACACCCTCATCGGAAACCTCCATGAGAGTGGCTTATAAGGATCTGCTCTCAAAGGGATGTTCCTTCCTCACAGGAAGAACACAAAGGGTCAGGTTACCACCCTTCATATCAGAGACTGATATGCGGTGTCCCACAGGGATCATTTCTCAACTCCACCCTTTTCAACATACACATTACACCGCTCATCCAATCACAAGACATCGCCGTCAACTCCTATTCTGATGACACCCAACTCATCTTCTCCCTGACATACAAGATAAACACCACAAGAACCAACTTCACCAACTGCATGACCATGGTAGCAGGCTAGATGCAAACCAACTGCCTGCATCTCCACTTGGTGAACGTCAAAGCTAGGACCAACACTCACACCCACAGGCCACGCCCGAAATGTAGGGATCAACCTAGACGGCAAGCTCAAAATGAAGGCTAAAAGTCAATACAGTGTGCACTTCCTACTTCCACATCTTACGTATTCTGCGAAAGATCTTCAAATGGTTGCCTGAGAAAAACAGACTAACCGTCACGCAAGCACTCATCACCAGCAGGCTGGACTACGGCAACACACTCTTATGCCTGAATCTCCAAACATCTCCTACACAGACTACAGACATTCCAGAACACAGCTGCAAGGCTCTTATTTGACCTCCCACAGTACACCCACATCACACTGCAACTCAGGAAGCTTCACTGGCTCCCCATTCAAAAGCACTGCCAATTCAAACTTCTCAAGCACACATACAAAGCCCTACACAACACAAGACCAGAATACCTGAACAGCTACATACATTTTCACCAACCAACCAACGAGACAACTGCACTCTGCCTCACTCATTTGCACACACTTCCCCCTCCACAAAAGTAAAACTGGAGGTTGCTCAGTCTACTACATCATACCCAAGACATAGAACAACATCCCTCAACACAACAGAGCTTCTTCCTCACTTCTAGTGTTCTGCAAGATGCTGAAGTCCTGGCTTTTCTTAAAAACACCTTGGGACCACACACTTACACATCTGGCCAAAGCACATGGATACCCTCATGGGTGATTAGTGCGCTATACAAATCATCATAACATTATACACATGTTTATTAAATACTTATTCCATGCTTGCACACATCAACTAAAGTATTCCATCTATTGTAATGAATTGACATTTATTTTTGATACATCTTTCACAATAAAATACTTTTTTTAACTAAAAAAGGAAGTCAAGGAGTTTAAAAATCAGCAATCTGGTAGCAAGTACTGAACTGGAGCTAAAAACAAAACACCTGTGCAGCGCAACTTGCAGCCTTAGATGAGAGTCAGTGTGTGAACGTATGGCATATAGATGACAAGATTTCATTAAACCAGCTTAAAGAGTGGATATGGTTATCAGATGCTAATATGGACAAGATCTGGTCTTTCCAGTCAACTAGGAATCAACAAATTGTAATTGGTTCAAACGAATACAACTAGATACCAGTCTTGTGTAGCAACACCCAAAGATTTTTAGATATTTGTTCTTTTGCTAAATGTGTGCAAGCACCCTCTCTCCAGATCATCAATCCATCTCCACCACCTTTGTTCTCAAATGTACGCTTATGACTCAGAGATACACCTCTAGGTTAAAACTAGGGAGACTAAAAGAACCTCACTAAATAACCAGAGCATAGACTTTATTGGATTAAAGAAAGATTTCTCTGTTTCAACAGGATGAAACAGAAATTCTTATTCTAAAGAGAAAGTTTACCCACACTTCACTCTGACCTTTCACCTAGCCTCTCAGGCTGGGAAAATCGAAATTTTGCCTAAACAAATAAAATCTCAAAATTTTAAAATGTGCTTAATTAAACAGATACAACTTGTTACCAAAATGGATACCACAAGCTGCCATGCGGAGAAAAAAGTGTCCCTATTCTATACGCCAAATACTAATTGAACTTACAAATTCATATAATTAAAAACTGCAAAGAATATAGGATCAGACAACTACACCATGCTGTAATCTCACGTTCAAGGTGCTATGCATCATGCACGAGGCATTTCAGAAAAAAGGTCCCTTCTACTTGCAAAATATGGTCTTCCACTATCTATCCAAGAGGAAACAGAGGTCAAAGAATGTTTCCCATCTTAGTCAATGCAAGCCCAAACTACTAAAACATGCAGAAAGATCCCTCAAAGTTTTAGACCCTAGCCCAAGACTCTGGAAAGAAGTAGGTCTCCCCTCAAGTGGTCAACTATACTTCAAATGCAAAAAAGTATTTGAAGACATGTCTTTAAGAGGCAACATTTGGCACATTTGTGTCAGCACAGAACCACCCTAACCAAGCTATGAACCGGTCCCCCCCACATCTTTCCAATATTGCATATCCTTGACAGCTCCCCAGAAAGAACTGGTTCTTTCCACTCCAGGGTCCACCTCACCGGACTGCAAGGAATATTGTGCCCTCCAATCCATTTTACCTACCTGGAAGTTCTTAGATGGTCTTGAATTGAAGGTGTTACATCCCACCATTTAAAGTAGTGCTCTGAAGAGGCAGCAAAGTGACTATCTGGGGCTATACAAAACTTAATTAATACGTTGCAGTGTTGTCGAACGTCAAACTTCTCAGTGCTTTACCGGCAGGTTACACACCATAGGCTACCTTCAGAACTTTCAGTGCTATATAGTGTTGGTTAAATGGACTAAAGCACATTTAACACACGCATTTCACAATATGAAAACAAGTTACTTACCTGTAACTGTAGTTCTCCAGTATTGGAGGCTTTCATAGATTCACATACCTGAATCATTTCCCCGTTGTCTAGACGGGAGTCTCCGGTACATGAAAAAACAATGGTTAGCAGTATTGCTAACTGAAAAAGGCCTAGGCCCATTTCCCTTTTGCAACCCATAACCTTGGTTATGTAAAAAAGGACCAAACTTTTCTCTTAGCCAATCAGAACCACTCACCCTCTAGAACCCTCCTGAGGGAACCTTTTGCCCCTCAGATTTTCGGGCACTTGTGCTATAATACTTTCGTGCCAAATCCGAGGTGAGCCTTTCAGGGGAGGAGGATGGGCGTATGTGAATCTATGAAAGCTTCCAATACTAAAGAACTACAGTTACAGGTAAGTAACTTGTTTTCTTACTCCTGTATTGGAGCTTTCATAGATTCACATACCTGAATCAGAATAGCGAGCAGTGAATTATAGTACATTTTGTTTTTGTCACCTTCTTTTCACCAATAGGCAACACATGATACTTGCACATAGCAGTAACCGTATCAATATATACATAGACATATTGCTCCTCAGTGACATATCCAATATCAATCAACAATAAAATGTGCTTTTCTTACCAAACAAAGGAAGGAGGGATGAGAAAGAGGCTCACCGTTATTGGAAAAGGTTCAGCAGTACTGCTTGTCCCACTGCTACATCGCTTCTTGCATGAGCATCTAGGTAGTAATGCCTGGTGAAGGTATGCATACTCCTCCAGGTGGCTGCTCTGCAGATGTCCTAAATGGAGACGCCTGAAAATAGAGCAGTTGAGGTTGATATCGCTCTTGCGGAATGTGCACGAACACGTGCGGTCAATGGCTTTCCCGCTGCTGGATGACAGAACTTAATGGCATTTGAGATCCATTGTGCGATTCCCCGTTTTGATAATGGGGAACCCTTCCTGGGGGCACTAAAAGCCACAAACAATTGTGTAGATTTTCTGAAAGGTCTTGTCCTTTGCAAATAAAACTTCAGGCAACGCTGGACATCTAGAGTGTGGAGAGTCCTTTCCGCCGCCGTGGATGGTTGAGGAAATAATCTTTTCAGGATTAAGGGCTCATTTAAATGGAAATCCGTTGGTACTTTCAGAATAAATCTTGGATTTGTTCTGAGGACTAATCTGTCTTCTCTGAATTGGAGAAAAGGCGATTGCGTCATAAGGGATTGTATTTCTCCCACCCTTCTGGCTGATGTTAGAGCTATTAATAGAGCCACCTTCCAGGATAGGAATTTCAGATCAGCTTTGTGTATTGGTTCAAATGGTGGTATCATCAGTTGTGATAGGACAATGTTCAGTTGCCATAAAGGTGGTGGAGGCCTGATGGGTGGGTAAACTCGAAACAACCCCTTCATGAATTGTTTCACAATTCCTTCCGACCACAGAGAAGGACGTGCTGAGTTTCTCCTGTATCTTGAAATCGCCGCCAAATGCACTTTAATAGAGGCATGGGCTAATCCAGATTTCGCCAGCCTTAGTAAATATGGGATGATCTGATGCGCCTCTGCCAGCAGAGGATGCAATTCACTCTCCTGACACCAGAAGCAGAATCTTTTCCATTCCATCCTGTATGTCCTATCAGTGCTTTCCGCTCTTGCCTTTGCCAGGATTTCTCTGCATTCTGCTGGAATGTTCAAGAGATGAAATTCTCCGTAGTCAGGAGCCAGGCCGCTAATTGCAATGATGTCGGGTCTGGATGCCGCACTTCTTCCTTACCCATAGTCAGTAGTGCTGGTATTGGCCGAAGACGTATTGGCTCGGTATCTGCTATCAGTATTATCCTGCACGGTCCTTTCTTCATTTTCGTGAGTACTCATGGCAGGAGGGGAATCGGCGGCAAGGTGTAGGCAAAGACGCCTGACCCTGCCATCGAAAACGCATTCTCCCATGATCCCCTTTTGTGACGCCAGTTTGTAAAGAATCGGCATTTCTTGTTCTGGGCTGTGGCAAACAGATCCACCGGTGGTATTCCCCATTTGGCAAAGACAGTCATCAGCGTGTCCTGATCTAGCTCCCACTCATGACAGGTCGTCTTCTGCCTGCTGAGGGTGTCCGCTGTTGTATTTTGATCCCCTGGAAGATGTATGGCCTTCAGAGTCACTCCGTGATCTATCGCCCATTTCCATATTTTCTGAGCTTCTCTTGACAGAGAGAGAGATCTTGTGCCTCCCTGTTTGTTTATGTAGTGCATTGCAGTTGTGTTGTCTGTCTGCACTAACACGATCTCCCTTCTATTCTTGGCAGGAAGGCCAACAATGCCAATCCTATTGTCCTTAATTCCAATAGGTTTATGTGTAGGTGTTGTTCCTGTTTGTTCCATCGGCCGCTGACCTGTAACTCCTGTAGGACTGCTCCCCATCCTTCGAGAGAGGAATCCGTGGTAACTACTAACAGAGCTGGTTTGGTCAGGTAGGAGAGACCCACCGAGATGTTGTTCCTGCGCGTCCACCACTTTGCTGCCTGCAACATGGATGTGTGATTTTTATCTTGTCCTCGAAGGATCCCTTTGCTTGGCACCACTGAAGGTCTAGCTCTTCTTGTAACGGCCGCATTAGTAAGCGACATAACGGAATGAGTGGTATGCATGAGGACATTGTCCCCAGAAGCGATTTGTATCTTCGGACTGAAAGAGACTTTCTTTGGTTTAATTCCTTGGCTAGAGATACGAGTCCCAATTGTCTCTCTATGGATGGGAATGCTTTGTTTTGTGATGTATCCAGGATTGCACCTAGAAACTTGATCGTCCTGGATGGCTGTAGAGATGATTTTTCCACATTTAAGGTCAGGCCCAGGTCTGCAAACAACTCCATGCAAGCCGCAGTTGAAGCGTGAGCTGCCTCCTGCGATGGTGCCTTTACCAACCAGTCGTCCAGGTATGCAAATATTTGGTGTTTTAGTCTTCTTAGATAGGCCGCCACTGGCGCGAGACATTTTGTAAATATTCTCGGTGCAGATTTTAGGCCGAATGGTAGCACCTTGAATTGGTAATGGTCTTTGGCCACTGTAAAACGAAGGAACTTTCTGTGGGAAGGATGGATGGGGATATGAAAATATGCATCCTGTAAATCTAGGGAGGTCATCTGATCTCCTGGGTTCAAGATCAGCAGAATATCTTTCAGGGTCACTATTCTGAATGACTCTTTCTTGAAATAGGCATTTAGGGACCTTAGGTCCAAGATTGGATGCCACCTGAGAGCATCTTTTCTGATCAAGAAGAAACAGGAATAAAATCCTCGTCCTCTTTGGGAGTTCGGCACCGGTTCTATTGCTCCCTTTCGGAGCATTGCCCGAATCTCCCGACGCATCTGAGATAGGTGTTTTACTTCTTGATATGTAGGTGGCGTGGGAGGAGGGAAGTGGAGGAATTTCAATGTATGTCCGAATTGTATTATGTGGAGGACCCGGTTTGCGGTTTCAAAGCTTTTATTCGATTTGTAAACAAATCATACAAGCAAAACATGAAATCAATCCATTACATTAAAATTTAGAAAATACAAAATTTATACAGGAATCCGAAAAAATTCATGTAAAGATAGGACACATACTATCACACGTTAATATTGGATCATAATTAAGGAAAACACATAAAAGTGGCAAAAGGAATAGAAGTTAACAGTTAAAATCGTACAGACAGGAGTAGATAAATTAACACAAAAGATTAATCCTGGCAGCTGTACGTTGAACAGCAAACCCCCGCATAATCATAGGACATAAAAATTTCATTTTAAAATTTGTTAATACAAGAAAAGAAAAACATGTACAGACAGGGTTAAGGATATATTGAACACTCACCCTGGCAGCTGTACATTTTGAAAAGTTCAGACAGGAATATAAAAATCATGGCAACACAATACTTTTCCTGGCAGCTGTACATTTCAAAATATAGGTTGCAACGAAAAAACATATGTCCACGTTTTCTAAAACTGATACTAACACAAGGGCATTCTTAAAAGACCGTATATTGTATTTAATAAATATAGGTTTCAAGTACCTTAGTCTTATAAAATGATAAAATTTACAAAAAAGTAAGAAATGGCAGCAACTCTGGCGTGAAACATTGTCACAAGGGCAGGGAGTGTCAGATTTCTGTTTCTGTATTGGGAAAGCAACAAGATGGTGTGCAATGCCCAACCTGACGCGGGTTAAAACATATTGATGAGATGGGCGGCTGACGTATAGGAGATATGCTTGAAACCCTGATGGCAAGTTTAGTTCTCTATAGAACTTTACGGTAGTTAACTTGCCATATGCCTCATCTCGCCCTTTCTTTTTATACATCAAGAAAGTGTGTTTAATCTCTTTTTTGGGTATTTCTACCGCGAGTTCGGGGTCAGTAAGAACATCAATATCAAACAGAGTTTTAAACCAAAAATTTATGTATTTCAGCCAAAGAATACGTGAGGAAAAGTCCAGGCCTATACAATCAAGAATAATTTCTTGAGTGAATCGAGTTTCGGGCTTAGCCCAAATAGAACGCCACAATAAGAGTGGACGAACGGCTGCTAAGTCCGAGATAAACTCGACCCCAACCTCGTCATGAATTAATTGAATGGAGGCGGAGTGGGAAACACATAGCACTTTTCTTAAGAACTTGTTCTCCTCTTTTTGGAGGAGGGTGCCATCTGTGTGGCCCCACACTCCAGCCCCATACAATGCCGAGGGAACACAACGAATATTGTAGATGTTAATCATGTCACGAATACTTCGCGAACCGAGCTTAGACGAGAAGCGAAAAACACTACTGGTACATCGAGTCATTTTCAACCTAGCATTTTCAAGCTCTGATTTCCAGGATCCATCACTGGCATAGGTGATTCCTAAGTAACAGAATGTTTTAACTTGTAACATTTTATCGCTGTCTAGATAGAAATTGGACTTTAGTTTATTGACTGACTCGCCGCACAACATAACATAGGTCTTAGATTTGTTTACACATAGTCTCCTTTTTTGTATAAACAACATAAAACCATCAATAAGGCGTTGTAAGCCTATCTGAGTACGTGATAAAAGTACCGCGTCATCCGCATAAAGTAAGATTGAGACAGAATTGCCTCCAATCTGCGGGGCATCTGCTGATATGGAAAATAAAAGAGGAGCTAGTACGCATCCTTGGCGGATGCCCCTAGATACCTTAAAAAATGGAGTGCATTCGCCATGGCTACCATATCGGACTTTACAAGAAAGTTTCTGGTAAAGCCTAGCCAGGAAATGTACTATTTCTTTCGGCGCCCCTAACTCCAGTAAAACCTGCCATAAAATGCCATGATCAACTAAATCAAATGCGCTGCTCAGATCAGCAAAACATAAAAATAAATTACCCTTTTTAGCCACAGTGTACTTATTAATTAAAAGATCCAAGTTCACGCATTGCTCCAAGGTACCCATCCCCTTCCTGAAGCCGTATTGCACTTTAGTTAAAATGCTCATATCTTCTGCCCAAGTTTCTAATCGATTGAGCAGAATTCTGCTCATAACCTTCACTGAGGCATCCAATAGAGAAATTGGCCGGTAGTTTGAGGCCTCAGATTTGCTGCCTTTTTTATGTAAGGGGACGATAACCGATTGACCCCAAGAGGGAGGGAAATTACCTTCTGCTGCACAATTAAAAGTTCTAACCAGAATGGGAGCCCACAGGTTAGGTTCTGTTTTTAATAGATCCATGGGCACCCCATCAGGTCCTGGAGCCTTCCCCCCCTTGCTATTAGCAAGGCCTTCTAGTCCCTCTTGCAGCGTAATTTCCAGAGGTATAGGTGCCCACATTGGCAAATCAACAAGAGGTAGGGTCAATGATAACTTTTCTGGATTAAAAATATTGGTAAAGTGAGAGACCCAGTCCTCGCAAGCAACATAAGAAGTAATTTCTGGGACGCCTTCCGAATTTAAGAATGGACTGTTGATTATTTCCCAGTAGAGTTTACTATTTTTTGTCTCAACAGCTTCATTCAATTTATCCCAAGCTTCTCTCTGTAATACCTTTTTCCTGTTTGAGATAGCCAATTTGTAATTAACCCTTGCTTCTTTGATGCTAATGCCATCACGGGGTTTGAGCCCTAAAACTCGTTTTAGTTCCCGTAAGGTTACAATACAAGGCTTGTCAAACCATCCCAGTTTTGTCGTTTTATTAGCTGAGGGTTTTTTAGTAAAAATACCCTCAATGATGGTATTGATGTTAATAAAGTGGGATATCAGAAGGTCGTGGTTAACAACATCATTAAGGCAATAGCTGAGCTCAATTTCACAGCTGACTACTACCTCCCTTTGTTTAGCCACAGAGTTGACCCCGGTCCACTTGATTCTCGGACCGTTGGGCCGTTCGGACACTATATCGGTGGTACAGGTTTCCCCAGTTCTTTGTGTAACACCCCTTAGAGGAAGGGTAACGCAGATACTGTTGTGATCGCTAAGACCTTCCTCTCTCACATACAAACTTAAATAGTCCCCATGACATGAGAACAAGATGTGATCGATAAAAGTCCCAGCTTCCCTCCCTGTAAAAGTGGGGCAACTGGCGTTCTGCTTATTTTTGTTGCACATTAATAGAGATAAATCTAGTTTTAGTAGCAGGTTATTTAGGGTGGAGCCGTAATGGCAGTGCGGGAAGTGGGGGGAATCCTCACTCCTTCCTATACCCCCATTGAAATTATCCGGCTCCACACCAAAACCACAGGGGTTACCCTTGGATAGCTGGCATGGCTGCAAATTAAAGTCACCAGCCCATAAGATGTCTAGCTGCTTATTAGAAATGCCTATAGCCTTAGCAATTTCTTTTTCCAAGGGGTACAAGATGTTCCCTCTGGAGGCATCAAAGATGTTATTATAAAAGTTAACAAGAACCAGGTCCTTACCCTTAGCACATGCAATCCTTAACACCTGGCTGTGGGCTCCCACATTTGAACTACTTCTAACCTTGTAGGATTCCAGTCTGTTAGAAAGGAGAATCAAAAGACCCCCCTTTGCCCTGCCAGAATTGGATTTAGTGGCATTAAGGCAATAGGAGGAATAACCTTCTACGTTGATATCTTCCTGACTCCAGGTCTCCTGGAGGAGGACTATATCAAACCCTTCTCCTATGAATCTGGACCAAAAAGGGGTATTTAATTTCCCTGCGATACCAGCAATATTCCATGATAACAAAGTAAGGTCACCAGGCTTAGTTACATGAGCTGGTATCTTCAAGAGTCCTGTTGCCACCTGACAAGCGGGGGATTGGGTGTTGAAAGGATGGGGACAAAAGGGGGGTGAATGGATGGAAGAACTTTCGGATACTGTAGGCTTATGTAAAGCCATGTGACCACTAGAAAACACAGGGGCCACTATGGGGGCAGATTTAGGGCTGACAGGGTCAGATTGCACGACCACATCGGATACCGACCGCCTGTAGACAGTTGGAGTCGGTAAAGATGGAACATAAAGTCAATCAACCATCTCCAGGCAGTCAAATCTATTTGTGGTTTGAATGCCCTGCCACCCGCCATCCGCAAAACGGTTGTTATTGGGATACCAAGGACGAGGTACCCAATCCCTACCTCTAAACTGTTGGGTGTGCCATGGGTCGCCATAGTCCCATTGATGTTCTTGGTTCAAAGGCCAATTTGGCGGTGGAATTGGGTAGTGGTAATTAGAAGTAGGGGGATAAAAAAAGGAGAGTCGGTGGGTGTCGATTCCTCCCTTCTTCTCTAGGTCAGGCCATGAACATATATGATTCACAGTAGCGGCATCCTCACATGTGATGATGACACAATCCCCTTGAATGCTCTTGGGTATCTTACCCACCCAAGAAACCCTTCGTACCGAGGATATTCTGCAGGTGAATGGGGGCTTCAGGGGCCTATAGATGCAAAGCCATTGCAAAATTTTATTCCGGAGCGACCAGTGGGGTTCGTTAGTTCCCTCTGGAAGTTCCGGTACTCCTGTTAAAATTGCTGTAAATGGAGATACCTCTGGGGCCAATTGAAAAGGGCGTTTAGGTCTAGGCCTCTTTTTGTCTGCATGTGAATTAGCTTTGGGGGCCTTTTTGTTGCTGGTAAATTCCTGTAAAGGCTCATTAGTAGGGGCACGATTAGCTTCATTGGAAGTACCCCGTGGGGTCTGTGCAGCAAGAGTTTGCTTACTAGATGACGGTGTCTGGGGCGTTGGTTTATCTTTCGGCTTACATTTAATACAGTTAGTACAGGTGTTAGAATTAGACAGTGCTAAAATGGTAGGGTCCTTTATTATAGATTTAGTACTAAACATAACTGTATTAGCAGATGGTTTATCTATATTAGTCTTAGCTGAGGGGACCCCCGTACAGGACACCCCAGCTGAAACCACAGGTATAACCGCCCCCGATTTAACTGCTCCTGCCCTTGGGTGGTTGGAAGATTTATCAATAAGTATAGCAAGCTGTTTCTCAATGGCCATGATACTCCGTTCCAGGGGTAGGAGTTGTTGTTTAAACAAGTCCCGAAGTCTTTCAAACAACTGGATATTATCAAAATCAGACAGTCCAGATGCACCCCCCTGGACAATACCATTAGAAGTGCTATATGAATTAAGCAAGACAGATGGTGCAGAGTTTGTGCCAGTAGACATATTCATGGCTGGTGCTGTAGTAGTCCCTTTCTTTTTCTTATTTTCCGGATGTTGATTGGCCTTATTCCCTTTATTTGTAGGTATTGACTGCTTGGGAATAGCGCCTTCTCTCACCCCCATAGAATGAGTACCTTGAGTCTGATCGACAACTACAATCCGCTCTAGATCCGGGGTGATCTCAAGGTTCTCAATGGAATCCAGACCTAATGACAAGTTGGTGGCCGATAAATCTACGGCATTCGGAATGGAGTGTAATTGTGCTGTAACATTTGCAGGTTGAGAAAGGCTGGGAATGGATGTTACTACTGGGACCGGGGTTACGGCTGTAGCTATGAGACCCAGGGAGGATCTCCTAGCAAACGCAAGGTCCTGGGAAACCCTGCGCTCCAAAAGGGAGATGTTTAGATTAATAGCTTCAGTGGTGGTGGAAATAAATTTGTCAATAGGACCTGTGAACTGAGCGGTTCTAAGTGCAGTCTTACTTCTGGATCCCCTTGTTACTGACATAGTGCGGATATGCAGGCACAGAGGCAGCAGACCAAGGAATCACAATCACTCACTGAGCCAAAGAGTACCTGTAACTGATGTGATGATCGTCAAGCGGGAACGTACCGGATCGAAAAGGGGGGGGCCCTGCCCTGCCTGGATCTGTCTGGAACGGGCTGAAACGGGCCCGCCCTTGGCCCGGGCTTCGCCCGGGCGCTCCCGCGCGCGACTCGCGGGTGCGAGGGGCGTTCCGCTCTTTCAAGCGCCTCCGGGCGCTCGTGCGGCGTCACTTCCGCCGCCGGGGCACCTGGGAGTTGTAGTGCTGGAGCGCTATGGAGCTGAGCGCTGGTAACGCTGGCCGTTTCCCTCACGGCGTCGGTAGAGCGCTGGAGCGCTATAGCGGTAGGCTATCTGTTTTCTGCTGACCTCGATGGCCGTTCACCTCACGGCTTTTGGAAAAGGAAAGTGTCCCGCCGGAGCTCTGGACGCTCCGCTCTTTCAAGCGCCTCCGGGCGCTCGTGCGGCGTCACTTCCGCCGCCGGGGCACCTGGGAGTTGTAGTGCTGGAGCGCTATGGAGCTGAGCGCTGGTAACGCTGGCCGTTTCCCTCACGGCGTCGGTAGAGCGCTGGAGCGCTATAGCGGTAGGCTATCTGTTTTCTGCTGACCTCGATGGCCGTTCACCTCACGGCTTTTGGAAAAGGAAAGTGTCCCGCCGGAGCTCTGGACGCTCCGCTCTTTCAAGCGCCTCCGGGCGCTCGTGCGGCGTCACTTCCGCCGCCGGGGCACCTGGGAGTTGTAGTGCTGGAGCGCTATGGAGCTGAGCGCTGGTAACGCTGGCCGTTTCCCTCACGGCGTCGGTAGAGCGCTGGAGCGCTATAGCGGTAGGCTATCTGTTTTCTGCTGACCTCGATGGCCGTTCACCTCACGGCTTTTGGAAAAGGAAAGTGTCCCATTTGTCCGATGTTATCTTCTGTCACTGTTGTAAATAATAAGTCACTCTTCCACCCAGGGGAACATTTGACAGGATAGGAGGAGAAGGACCTGCAATCTGTGGAATGTCATTGTCTTATATTATTATCTTTCCCAGAACGATGTCCTCGTCCTCTGGGAGTGGACTTAGAGTAGCCCCCAGAATGTTTCTGTCCATATTGCTGCCGATAGGGCTGCGAAGAGGAAGAGTAGGATGTGTATCTTCCCTGCTGGTAGCCACCTCTATACGAGGGTTGTCCTCTTCCATGGGCGCCTCAAAAAGACACCTTCCGGTACTGTAATGCACCCAAGGATTTCGCTGTATCCGTGTCTTTTTTAATACTTTGAAGGGTCTCATCCACCAGGCGCCCAAAAAGATCCTCCCCATCAAAGGGTAGGTCCAGAATTTTATTTTGGACCTCTGGCCTAAAGGAAGTGGCCCTCAGCCAACCATGGCGCCTCAAAACTGCTGCTCCTCCGAGGGAACGAAAGGCCATGGTAGCTATGTCCATAGCGCAATCAATAACTTCAGCCAAAGTTCTCTCCCCTTCCTGCAGAACTTTCTTTGCCTCCTGCTTGGAGTCTTCCGGGAGGAGGTCGACATAGGGTGCTATATCGCACCACATCTGTGTCATATCCGCCCAGGATGGCAAAGGCATTAGCAGCTCTGGCCAGGAGCGCTGACATGGAGGAGAATTGTTTACCTGCGTTACCTAAATGCCTTCCCTCCCTGTCCGGAGGTGCTGAAATAGGTGCTGCTGGATTCTTTGCCTTTTGTTGCGCTGCCTGCGAGATGATTGAATCCGGTTTAGGATGGCCCAGTAAACACACCGGGACGTTCTCTGGCACCTTATACTTTTTGTGCAGCCTCGCCGGTACCGGTGTAACCGTTGCTGGAGTTGTCATGACCTGTAATCTTTCTTTCCATAAGTGGTCAATAATTGGTATAGACCTGATTGATTTTTGATAGGGCTCTTTAAAGTCATACAGAAAACATTCTGCTGGAGTTGTTTTCATTGGCAGCTGAAATCTATTTGCCGCTCTCTCCATTAAGTTGTGGAATCTTCCAAAATCCACTGGTAGAGAATCTGCCGGAACTTGGGTGGGTGATGGTGGAGATTGAATCAGGTAATCATCCCATTCTCTGTGGGGCTCCGTTAGCTCCCCTTCCTCGCGGTCCTCATCATCTATGGTCCCAGGATCCTGTTGCTGTTAGACCTGAGGTGTCAGCGGAGCAGTGTCTAGTAGGCTTTCCCTACTGCGGACTGGAGTGGCCGGAATTGAACGAGGACGTGAAGGTGGAACGTCTTGAGGAACCCCTGATGGAGGAAACCTCTTTTTATAATCCGCCAACATGGATTGCAGATCCATCAACATGGATGATGGCATTGCTACCATCTCTTCCTGATGCTCTTGTTGGTAGCGGTGGTATGAAATGCTGTGATACTCTTCATACCCTTCTTCCTCATCATCTTGACATTTTACATGGAGCTCAGATGGGCTTGTGGCATACCCAAAGGGCCCATCATCCTCCTCATCATCATCATCTGACTCTTCCTCCTCCAAAAGGTGCGACGGGACCAATGGAGTAATTTTACTTGGGGAAGTCACTGCTGGTGTGATCATCTTCCTGTTCTTTTCCGGAGTTTGTCTCGTCGACGAGATCGTCATCGATACCACCGTCGACAAAGCTGTTGTCAGTGCAGTAGATCCATTCCTCGCAGACGACATAGTAATCGTCGTCGACGTTCCCGTTGACGACCTCATTGTCATCACCGTTGACGACGATCCCGTCGTCGACACTGCCGTCGTCATCCTCACCGTCGTCGATGTTACCGGCGTCGACACTCCCGTCGACGCTGGCTCCAATACATTTAATGGTAGCTTTTGTACCTTGGTCGTCGCCGTAGACGATGATTTCTTAGTCGGCGGTCTCGTCGACGATGTCGATTTTTTCACCTTCTCCTCAGGAATACTAGAGGATGGCTTCTTGAATGATGCAGGAGCCAACGGTGGTGTCTTTGAAGGCTCAGAAGAGGTTCTTTTGGATTCTTTTTCTTTCATAGTGAGTCCTTTGCTCTCCTCTGGCTTTTTCTGAGGAGATTTTGAAGGACTACGCCCTGAAGACCCTTGGTTGGTCTTTTTTAGGGACTTCTCAGGACGGTCCCCTGAGGAATGAGCCGGAGAAGATTTTGATCTTTTCTTAGATCTCCTGGATGAAGAGGAGGATTCCTGGTCACTATCACTAGAAACCACCTCCTTTCTGGCCTTGATCTTTTGAAGCCAAATTAAACGGCGTCCTTCACGATCTCTAAGGGTCTTACTAGAGAAACTGCGACATACCTTACAATCCTTTGCTTGGTGGTTCTGGTAAAGACAGTATATACAGTCTTCATGCGGGTCATCGGTGTAGAGTCTCTTTTTAGAGCAGGTGGCACAGGCTCTAAAAAGACCCTTTTTTTCCTTTCCAGCCATTCTCAAGGATGTAGATGAGAAATAGATTATAAACTTCTCAAATTCACAAGAAATAGACTGATAATGAAGCTTCTATCCAGTTGGAAATACAGAGTTTGAGCAGAGCTCAAAGGAGACTCCCTAGCACAATGTGCCTGTAGAAAATCTGAGGGGCAAAAGGTTCTCTCAGGAGGGTTCTAGAGGGTGAGTGGCTCTGATTGGCTAAGAGAAAAGTTTGGTCCTTTTTTACATAACAAAGGTTATGGGTTGCAAAAGGGAAATGGGCCTAGGCCATTTTCAGTTAGCTATACTGCTAACCATTGCTTTTTTATGTACCGGAGACTCCCGTCTCGACGACTGGGAAATGATTCAGGTATGTGAATCTATGAAAGCTCCAATACTGGAGTAAATAGTTTTATCAGTAAAACCACGTCAGTAGGAAATGGTGTGGCCATTTCAATGGAAAATCTGCTGATTGCACATAAGTGTGCTACTGCTTCATGCTTCACCCATGTATTTATTAAAAGTGATATGAGAAACATTCCTGCCCTGCCCGGATTACAATGCGGTTAATGAACTAAAGCGGCAAGCTAGTGGTCATGTGAATCTTATATGTGGCTAAATTTGTATTATATATGGAGCAAAAGTTTAGTCTATTAAATCAAACAAAAGTGTTTTTTGTACAGCAGACTTACTTAACTCGCATATTTGAAGGTGCTCTCTTATGTGATAAAGAAGAAATGGAGGCTCTGTGAATTCAAATATCTGCCCAGGATCACATAATTCGAAACCAGTTTATAGGTCAAGAGCATTATAATTAGGTAGAGTAGATTATTTAAGTAACTAGATCACTGCTGGAGCCCTTCCCTGTGTGTTCCTGGAGGATTTCGGTGACTGGAGAACTTTGCTGCCTTCCCTGTCTGGTCCCTGATGCTGGCCTGGAACTAGTGATTGACCAAAGCTACTAACGGAGAGCCGCGGGTGCAGGGGACAGCGAGGACCAGCATTCTCTGTTGCTGTCAGTTGGTGCCTCTTCCCCTAATTAGCCCCGCCTACCCGCCCCTATTTCAACAAGGTTATTCCCGCGCATCACAGGACACGCGCGGGACTAGCCCGGGCGAAGGGCGGGCCCGTTGTAGCCCGTTCGAGCCTGAAAGAGACTGGACTGGGCTCACTCTCTTGGCTCCTCGTTCTGTGGAAGTTGCAGTATTTATTATTGTTTAGTAAGTCCTGGTTGTAATAGGTCGCTTGTTATGTCTACACGTGGTGCCAAGAATAAAGATGTGGCAGGGGGATCCCTCTTAACTGGAACACTTGATAATTGTATAACGAGGGCAAACTCTATGATAGATCAGGGAATTACACTGATGGAACGCAGGGTTTCACAAGATTTAGCTATGGCAAAAAGATCATCCATAGGCAATCTTGTGAACGCCCGTACACCTGAAAATCCACATAGAGGTAACATTATAGAAACCCAGGCACAGGTATATCGTTCCCCCCTTCCAATAGATCAGTCTGATATTCAATCGATTACTGACCTAAATCTGTCACAATCAAAAAATGCAATTACGTGAGAGGAAGGAGGGATCTGAACCTAAAAGAAAAAGGGTAAATACAACTATAGGGGGAGGGAGAAAAGCAAAAGTAGCTAAGGGCATGAGTAATATGGTAACACCCCATCAGCAAAAAAGTACTGTGGCTCTAGATATTCCTCACACACTGGCCATACAGCCCGAAGGATTAGCACCTGTGGTGAGGTCAGAAATCATGGAAACAGGCGATGAGATCGCTGATACATTGTTGATAAAAATCGGGGCCTTGCTTAAAGCTGCTACTGCCTCGTTGGAAAATAGACTTAAAAGGATTGAACAACAACTCTCCATCTTAGAAGTAAACCCTAAGGGTTGGACAGAAGCGATGAAAGGAAAAAAGGCACCACAATGTGCAATAATGAAAACAACTAATCCGGTGGTACAAAAGTCTAGTAACAAATCGACTTCTGCCCAAACGATGAATCAGACTGTCACTAACTCAGCAGTACCGACCCCTTCGGTTAAATCGCCTGTTGGAGGTAAATCCACAGAGGGGGTCCAAAAAACAAGAAAAAATCTAGATAATGCACCTAGAGGGGATTCAAAGCTTAGTGCACCGCCGAGAAAGCATACAGTAAATCTACCCCCCGAAGCAAGTCCCTACGTGGTTATATTAACAGGAGTACCAGAGTTAAGAACCCACGAGGAGGAATCTTATGTGACCTTGAAAAACAAGGTGTCTCATTGGTTAATTACCAATCGGCCACTCCCACCTCACATTACTAGCAGAATATTAATGGTGCGCAGAGCTCCGTGGGTGGGTACAACTACCAAAACAACTCCTGGAGACTGCATATTGGTTAGTTTTAGCGATACACATACGGCAGAGTACATATGTAATTGGACTAGTAGGAGCTATCCCAGCGTGCAGTCACCCATAGAAGTTCGACCTCTAGCATACTTTTCCACACGTAACATCCCATTGAGCTGTGAGGACGAATGGACCACTGTGACACGGCATAATAGGGGCTGGGCGCCAGATGAGGACTATAGACAGGAGGCCATGTGGAGAGGCGTGTATGTTGAAAATCGTTTCAGTTCCCTAGAAACGGTGGATTGACATGAGAGTTCCAAACACAATCCCATAGGACTCAAAGGGGCCAACATGAAAGATTATTATCCAAATCCATCAAACAGAATATACCCTCTAAATAATAGCATAGAAATGGAACTGGTGAGGGAGAATGCATCATCACCTGAGGGAAGTACACGCCCGAGAAGATCTTGCTCAAGGAGGGTCCAGTTAAATCACTTGCCTAGCCCAGAATTTGATGGAAGGAATATGGGAGCTCGCCAGATCTTAGGGAAACTGAAATGTCTACACTAACTACCCCCCCCCCCGGCTTTAAATAGGCACGCTGCCCTTACAAAGGTGAAGGATGATAATGACTCCATTATTTTTCTTTCATGGAACATAGCGGGACTATTGAGTAAATTAAAGGTGTTAGGGTGTGTGCCTTATATAGAACAATTTACTATTATTTGCTTCCAAGAATGCTGGGACAGGGAGGAGACTCATTTAAATGACTTTCGTACCTTCTTTACACCGGCTAAGCCTTCAAAGAGGGGCAGAAATGTGGGGGGCTTATGTACTTATATAGTTAATACTGTAAACATCACAGTTAAAAAGAGCGTTTTAGGATCAGACTATTACCAAATATTGGTTTTATCCCTGGGTGGAAAACAAATCATCATCTTGATTAATTTGTATAACAATATCCCTAGGGAGGATATAAATAAAACACTAGTGCATCTTGCGCACAGCGTGCAACTACTAGTCGAAAATTTACAGGAGGATTTGTGCGTAGTGTTGTTGGGGGACCTAAATTGCCATCTATGCACCCAAAGTAATCAAGGAGTTTGTGGGATACTAAATTTGAAAGGTGACCCCTGCACTCACTTTGAGCACTCAAGCGCTGTGAGTGCTTTTAATTTCCTGATCCATTTATTGGATTTAGGGTTTGGTAATGAATTATGTAGCCCGCAGGTCCCCTTTCTACCAACGTTTATGGGCAGAGGTTGTACCACAGTGATCGACTTTGCCTTGATTTCAAATAGTCATGCCGGTTATGTACTAGATTGCTATACAGGGGAGTATGCATTGAGTGATCATTACCCCATTTGTCTTTCTATTGGTTCCGCTCAGAATAGTAATAAGTCTGCCAATGGTGTGGAAACCCTCTATAAATATGGTATAGCATTAGCTAGGCAGAATGGGTACAACATAAAGTGGAATTAAGTCGAGCCTACGAAATTTATGACATCCTTAATAAAAGAACACCGTGATGAAATTATGATTTGTCTCTCAGAGAATACTGGAAGCGTCCAAATAGTGGCAGCTTTCCAGAAGATTACTGGAGCAATTCATAAGGCACTAACTAAACCATCTAAAAAGGGCTTAAAAAAAGAGGGGGAGGGATGGTTTGATATAGCCTGCAGTAAAGCCCACGCAGCTCTAAAATCTATCCTTAAGAAAAATGTTGTTGAAATCAGACAGGCTAGAGCAAGGTACTATACCGCAATTGAAATTAGGAAAATTGAATTAAAAGGAGGCTTGGAGGTCACTACATCAAGCATGCATCTTGAGAGACATGGTGGGCTTTTGGAAGGCGGTGAACGCCCCCTTCTTTATTGAAAGAAATACAGATACTATGGAGATGGCCATTGATGAGGCTACATGGATAGACCACTTTACAAATTTATATAAGAAGGATGAGACAGTGGAATCTACTTATAACGATCTTCAGGACAGGGAAGTGGTTAGAGCACAAAGTTTATTTCCCATGAGCATCAATTTCACCTTATCTGAAATTGAGCTGGCTATAGCGAAAAGTGCTGCAGGAAAAGCGGCTGGCCCAGACGGGGTGCCTGTAGATATTTATAAATCGGACACGGATCTATGGGCACCACTTTTGACAAACGTCCTCAATAATAGTAACAATAGTAACAATACAGGTTTTATTGATACATGGCAAGAGGCGGTAGTGGTCCCCATTTTCAAAAAGGGGGATCGAAACGACCCAAAGTGCTATCGCCCGATCGCTTTTAGATTCACTCATGAAAGTGGCAGGACGAGCGGTACTGAATAGGTTGCAAACATGGGCAGATGAGGCAGAAATCCTCTCTAAATTTCAGTATGGTTTTAAGGCGGGCTTAGGAACCGGCTAGCAGGGTTTAAATCTGGCCATTCTCGTAGGGAAATACGTAGTTGCAAAAAAGGGTAACCTGTTTTTGTCATTCGTCGATTTGAGCTTGGCTTTCGATTGCCTTAGTCACGAGATTCTATGGGACACATTGGCGCAACTTGGTATTGAAACCACCTTATTGAATTATATTAAAGAACTATATAGGGGAGCCGGGGCCAAAGTACGTTTTGGGAATAGGGGCGAATGCACATCTCTCTTTCCTATAAGGAAAGGAGTGCGGCAGGGCTGCATTCTCGCACCCTTTTTATTTAATTTGTATATAAACAGTGTGGCTGCCCAACTATTAACGGCTAAAACGGATTTCCCCCAAACCAAAGGTGGTCCAGTACCACTTCTTTTATACGCCTATGACGCGGTAATCATGTCAAGAACTCAAGTGGGTCTGCAGAGAGCACTTTCTACCTTTGCTGATTATATGAGGGAGAGAGGACTAAAAATAAATATTGCTAAAACTTTTAATATGTGTTGTCCAATTCAATCCAAAAATTCTTTATTTCGGCCATTTGAGGCCATAAAAGATACAGTAAAACGTATAAAACACATATAAACATACAATATAAAAACGATGCAAGGAAGCGAAGGACTAATTAATTCAGTGCATATCAGAATCTGGGAAACTAAAAGGCTCAGTTAGCTACAATTCATCACAATTCATTGCACATTTTGAAATTTAAGTAATTACCCTTTCAATATTTTCCCCCTTATCTGCCACATAGCCATTAAATACTTAGCTACAGCAAAAACAATATAGTGCAGGGTATTTGTCTTCAGGATTCTGTATGATTGTAGAAAATTCCTGATGTGTTGTACATCTAAAAGATATGTTTCATGCAACACTTTTTTAGAAAAGTCTAAGATAGAGTAAACAGAAATGTTTTCCTATTTAGGAATAGTTTTTAATAAAAAGGGAACATGGGTGTCGGCAGCTGAAGCGAGGAAACTAGAGTTTTCTCGCGCTATCGGAGCTATAAAGAAATTTGCTATTAAATTGGGGGCCCGCCCTGTACATATTCTCATCGATATCTATAAGTCGAAATGTGTGTCCACCGTAACTTATGGTGGGATTACTAACACTAGAGAAATTCAAATTTGCGAAAATTCGTTTCTGCGATTTCTGCTGGCACTCCCACCCTCAGCATCAAGTTATGTATGCCATAAAGAACTCGGGCTGACTTATGTGTCCGATCTAATTAAAATAAGCCCGGTTTTACTTTGGCATAAAGTTTGGAATTCGGAAGAAACTGGCCTCAACAGAGAGATTATACAGGACTGTTTGGAGCTTCAGGAGGGGCAAAAAATTAAATGGTTTTTCTATGTAAAGTCTTTTTTAGGAGAACTCGGATACCCTGAATACTTCTCTTCCCCAAGTACTCTAAGCTCTATTTCTAGAAAAAAATTGAAAGAACAATGCTTGTAACTATTAGAGTTAAAACGGTGGCATATGGAAGGGATAAAGGGCTCTGTAATACAGAACCAATTAATGTTGCACGGGAGTGGTATACAAAAATATTTAATTCTGGTACAGAGCAGTTTCTCTAGAATGCTGTTAACGTGTTTTAGAGGGGACAGCTTCTTTAGACTGGTAACGTTTCCAGAAACTAATTTATGGTCAAAAGATTTACCGCCGTGCCCATGCGATGACATTTCAAAGCAATCCACTATTGTTCTGTAAATTTTACTCCTTTTTACACTAAATAAATATTTGATCCTCCTGCTGAAAAAGTGGAGACTGAGACCGTGCAGACCGGCCCTTCTGAAACTCATGATGCTGGAAGACGAAATGACCATGTTTTGTGTGTCAAATTTTTTGAAAAATGTGATTAGATGCAGGAAATCCATGAACTGACCCTTAATTTAAATAACATTTACCCACCTGTTAACACCGCTATATACTTTCGTATGGTAATTAGTTGTGGAACTAATTGTAATGTGTTTTTATTGCTTTTTGTATTGCTATTATGATTTTTAACATGTAAAATCGAATAAAGCTATCTTTGACTTTGACTTTGAAGTAACTAGATCTGTAGGTCTATTAACATTTTTATGATCTTTCTAGGCCTGCACAGTGCCCCATATCCCAGCACCAAAAGTTTAACTGGAAGACCCAGTTGCTTCACCTACTGACAGTATGTGTGCCTTACAAGACCCAATTTCAGAAGGAGGATCTGCTGCCTTGCTCTTACCACTCGGCACAGCCACATGCTGGATGTACGCAGTGCTTCCATCCTCTAACTCAATGGCCTGTCCTTCAACCAACTTCTGTCCTGCAAAGAAACACAAGATATCCGTATGAGTCTTAAAAAAGTGTATGGACAAGAATGGGCAGTAAAATAGAAAAGACACACTCACACGTTTTCCCACCCAGTAACTTTAAAAGAAATCTGACAAACTGGAGAACGCCTTAGAAGATAATGTAGCAAATCATCCATAAGAAGTCAAGTTAAAATTTATAGGAGGGGAAAAACTATTTTTCACACCTATGATTTATTTAATTTTGACGCATAGTGAAAAATCAACATATTTTAATACCTTAGCTGCTTCAAGTTACAATCTAAACCACTGTCACCAACTTGTTGCATACTGAAGAACTTACATTTATGAACAACCCTCAGGAGCGGACTGGACTGATTTGTCTTGGACCAACTACTAAGCCATTCTACTTCACCATGGCACACCACATTTCGTCCGGCAAGTGCCACAAACAAGAATCACATGCTGGACTAGATCCCTGATAAAACTATTTTCTGAAACACTCACTCATAAGTATCAGCACTACACACCACACCTCTGCAGAAGACATACTCTGTGCGCTTAAAGGAGCAATCCTACGAACAGATGCCCCGACAAAAATCATCCATCAGGAACAAAACACTAACGTTCAAGGGCTCTCCCTGTTACAGAACCCTCAGACAACACAGAAAATTGATACATTGATCCTCCTGGTGGATTGCAGAAACCTAACATTTTAATACTAATCCAGTTTCACAGAATACAATTTCATATTTATGGCAAGAAATTTAATTTTGACTCTGCCTTAACGACACTATAAATTGCCCCTGCATGTTACGTAAAAGGGAACATCCCACCTTCATATCCTCACTCCCTACACAGCAGATTAATCCCTATAGTTCTTTATCAAACTTTACTGTTAAGCTACATCTAAAAAAACTAAAACCTGCAACATCATAACCAGCACATCCCACCACCAACCCTACCTACTTCAATATTTCAACCATTTCATTAAATCCTACAAACGCTAAAAAGCATAGGTGAAAGGGGGCCTACTTTGAATTACTTTCTTTACAGAGGCATTGCAAACTATACAACTGAGAAGATTCATCTATTAAGAGTCAGGCTGCTTGCTGCCCAGTACTCAAATCTCTTCTGTTCGCCCCTGTTCAGAAATCATAGGCAGTACAGCTCTACCATACCACTTGATCGCCAAACTCGAGTGAAAACAAAGATGCACTATGCATTGTCACTTGCAAAGCTTTCCAGAAGATAAACAGATATGAGAGTGTACTTTCCTGTTACACTTTGTTAACAGAGCAATGAAAAGTGAAAAAACGAGCGTGATGATCCCAACAGCAGGAGAAAGAGAAAAGGCATACATGCTGCTTCCCTTGGTCATTTTCAGCATGGAATATAACATGTTGGTTAATTATATGTAACGTTTATGGAATGCGGGCATGCAAGAATGTTTAACATAAAGACCACTTACACAAAACACAATACAAACTGATTGACACTTAATACTATACAATGCCAATTATTTTTTATCAATATCTGAAGAAAATAAAAGCGTATTTAGGCTTGTAAGAAATCAAACTTGTGCTAAATAATATTACATGCATGTGCTAGTAGCAGAAGCATAAAGCAATTATTTATTCCCCCAGGATTGGAACTTATCTTCAGTTTTTACAATGCTCTTTGTAATGATCACAAAAGACACCTCACTAGCTAACTTACTAATAATTGGAGCAATAATCTACAGCTTAGCTGAAGTGCTGCATATGTGGCACAGCAGCATTGTTAGTAAACTGCACGACTAAGGAAACTGGTGATATCTAGAAAGAAAAAACGAAAACAAAACACACAAGTAAAAGTACTTTATGTATGTATTATGTGATAAAAAGGTTGCTGTGCATGTATATGTTACTACTCCGCAGCCATGGTCTTAGGTGCCTAGTTGGCTTGAAGCAAAGATGGTACTCCAAGAGCTTCAAATTAGTTGAGTGAATGGCTACAAGTGGAACACATGTACCTAGGGAATCAGTGGCTGAGGTCTCACAGGTAACAACGTGCGGGCTTGAAGACTAAGAAGTGCTTTGAGCATATGCAATGTCAACAGAGAGAGCCCGAGGGTTAGCTGAGGTACTCTTGAATTCTGGATGATGAGGTTAAGAGCAAGCAGAAGAGATGTTCCAGGTGCTGTTGGGGGGAAGTGGGGAGGAGCTATAAGGGCCCAATGAGAAAAGGTGAGAATCAGCTAAAGGTCTGCGTGGGCCAGCCTAGGAATTCAGAGAGGTAGTTAAGCCTCTCTGGGCCCGCTATGGGTGTCTTGGGTCCTCAAGGTGTCCAGCTATGGGTGATTTGAGGATAGGTGGAGAGGGTTTGTGAGAAGGCGGAGGCCTGGTAAAAGAAGTATGAGCATTGAGGGATAACTAAGGCCACTGAATAATCAAAAGTATCAGCCGAGATTTTCTAATGCCCCTGGTGGCAAAGAAGGCTGGCCGAGGAGGTCCGAGCACTGGAGGCAGCAGGTCACAGTGCGGCAGCTGCCTGTATATACTGCTACACTAGAGGCTACCACAGTGATCTGTCCTCTTTGGTTGCTTCTGCCTGTGCTACCAGTGATCTGGGTGATTTAAAATTACATTGCTGTACTGTGCGTGATGTGTGTGGGAGGGAAGCCTGGAATTCTGCTACTTCGCCTGTATAAGTTATGTTTTTGAGGGAAGGCTTACACTGCTGCTGACCTGCGGTATCTGTTTTGTATTAGAAGCAGGTTACAAAGCTGCTTCCACACTGTACTGGCTGTGTGTGAAGGATGCTTGCACTGTTCCTGCCGTTTGTTCTGTAGACACGGGTGATCACTCTTTATATTCAATATTCAAAGTGAAGACAGGACCAGCATCGCTGAATATCATGTCTGTTTCACCTATGAGTTTAGCCCCAAACTACCCTGAACTTGTAACTCGCTATGTCAGCAGTAGCCAAATCTCGCCAACATACATTTTAGCAAATTCGGTCTTATGGGAGCATGTGGTGAGCCTGGACACATTCTCTTTATACAAGGGAGGAGTCCAGACATGAAAATGTTCTAAGAGCCCTACCTTAGCGCACATTGCCAAAGCAGGACTTTGGGAAGATTCAAGCTCTTGACGACAAGATGCACCATCTCAAAGAGACAGAAGTGTAATATCCATTGGACCAGGAGGGCTTTAGCCCTGCCCTCTGTTATCCTTTGGGATCTTGTTCGCGCTATATAAAACTTTATAGATAAATAAATAAATACTCAACCCCTTCCTTCCACCCCATTAGCTGCTGCGGGATGGGCTGGGGCTGCGGGTCTGGAGACCAGCCTCATTTAACTGTTCCTCTGAAGGCCACTTACAGCTTGATGAGGCTGCATTTAATTGGTCATTGCTTTCTGTGCACCCTGCAGCCCTCCTCGCTCGGCATCATGCGTCTCCTTGCAAAGAGACCATCAGCAAGTGATAGGTCAACACGGATGAAAGACAAATACACAGCAAGGGTGCCCTGATAAAAATCAAAAACTTACATAAAAGCTTGTCAGACTGTCATTAAGAGTGTACGACAATGATGAGACAGAAACAACTAGAGACCGATTTTACCTTTCAAATTTAAATAAAAAAATCTATGAAAGTAAAAACAAATGTTAGGAGTATTATAACTATGTTTACTTTCGTAGTGCTTGGAGGTCGTTCTTAGCGCGGCATGAAATGTTGCATTTTGCCTTCAAGTTCTGCTTGTCATTTTAAATCATGGAAATTACATCTATGTGGGTATACGTAGATCAGGGTAACGCAGGACATTGGTCTGAAAAATACCAACATGGGCATCAAAGCCTATTACCCTTCTGAGATTGATAAACAGGTTGTCTATGAGTTCATTATTGAACGTTTGCTATTTACAGAGCTAGAAAATGACATCTGCTGCATTAAGTCCTGAATAAAATACTTGTTATTTACACAAAAGCAATGCAACTTAAAATTATAATACACAGAGACAACAAACAGCTGGAACTGGTGCTTAGTGTTCTACAGCATCCACTCCAGAGATTTGTGTTTGACACCATTGTTACAGGCTCAAATAAGGACACGTCCACAAAGCCTTTCAACCTTCTGAAGTCAATAAAAAGAGAACCATTCAGTTTTCTGATAATATCTGCTATCTTTCAATGGCACCAAGATATATTCTCTGAGTGAACGTGCATTCAACCGATATTCTGCCATGTCTATTTCAACACATAAACAAGATAAAGTGTCAGAAGTATGTAAACACAAGATTCTCCCACAAAGTGCTACAGTGCTAGGTTTCTGTGACAAGACTCCACATAGAGAACACAGGGCAACACCACAGAAGAAACAAAATACATAAAAATAGGTTAGTGATTTGCATCACGTTAGAAAATCTGTTGATAAAAAGTGTTCCAAGTATCACATTAAAATGTGGGCCCCTGACCACTTGAACACATTCTAGTTTGCATGTGTTTGACACCACATGGTTCCAAGCATCAGACTGAGAGCCAGGAAGCTCTGAACTGCCTGTTGCAGTGGGGACCCCCTGACCCAGAGTACACAGCCAGACAGTCATGCAGCTGTTTAATGTCTGCTAGCAGTCAGTACCTAGGGTCCTGGGCCTCCAGTCAGAATGCATCATGCAGGCAATTTTTAGTTGGATTTTTCTTCGTAGGGGAGCCAGTTGAGAGATTTAAGATCTGGGGTGATGTGGCTGTGTCATTTTGAGCCAGTGATGAGTCTAGCAGCAGAGTTGAGCGAGTTCCTTAGAGGAGCAAGTCTCAGATCTGGGCACGCTGGATAGGGTTGTAGTACCATAATCCAACCTGGGAATCACTAAGGCTTGTACAGCACGTTTTAAATCGTGAGGGGTGGGGTGGAAGGTTTTAATTTTCTTAAAATACTAATTTGGTGATTTGCTGCTTTGATGGGGGCACTGATGCTTTTCTGCATGTTGTGATTCTTGTCAAGAGTAACATCCAATGATTTTTCGGAGTCAATGATTTGTGGAGTGCACTTGGTGGTTGTAAGCTGTTTCAGCCATTCTTCGATGACCAGTGCCTGGTTGGGTGGAGCGATTAGAAGGAGCTCAGTTTTCTTACTATTTAGTTTGAGGTGATTAGTTGTTAGCCAGTTTTGAGTTTCCATTAGTGTTGTGTTAAGGGAACTGATGTCTTCTGGGGAGGAGACTTTTAGGTATAGCTGGGTATTGTCAGCATACATGTGGTACTGGATGTTGAAGGAGCTCAGAAATTCTGTTAGGGGTTCCATGAAGAAGTTGAAGAGGGTGGGTGAAAGAGATGATCCCTGTGGGACCTCCAAGTGTGATCGGTGTGGACTGAGAAAGCTAAATAAAGCTTGACTCTTTGAGATCTGTCGAAGAAGTAGGAGAACCAGTTAAGGACTAGACCTGTAAGGCCCATACACTGTTCCAATAGCAATAGGAGATTTGCATGCTTAACCATATAGAATGCCGATTATAGGCCAAGGAGGACTAGTAGACAGGCTTGGTTCTGGTCCATGAGATCAAGTCGTTTTTTGGGTCGGTTACTGGCTTGATAAAGTTGGTTTCTAAAGAAATGTGCTTTAGAAGTTCTGATGTTTTTGTAGTAGCTGTTTCTTAATGATCTCAGTTACTGGAGATGATCAATGGACGGGTCAGATCTCCATTGACTTTCGGCTAGTCTTACATTACATCTTTCTGTGTTGAGACTACCGTTGTACCATGGTTTGGAGATTTGGGTGGATATTCTTTTTAGTTGAAATGGAGTGATTGGGTCAAGAACAGATTCCATCGAGTGAGTGTAGTGATTTGGAAGATCAAGGACATCTGAGAGCTCCTCAGGGGGGAGTAAAGATGTTGTGACAGAGAGGACACAGCATCCCGTCGATATTATGCATGTTCCTTTTCCAGATTTTGGGCTTAAATCGTTGTGCTGTGTTGTTTATCAAGACTTACAAGATGAGGAATGTGATGCGATGGTTGCTGGGTCCACTTGCCAGGTGGTATAGATTCCATATGAATTGAGTTGGCCTTTACAATGATCAGATCTAATGTACATCCTTTGTTGTGAGTGGGTTTGTCGCAGAATTGAGGCAGGTTCAGGTCTGCAAGAAAGGTTATGAAGCGGTTGATTTCAGGACCATTCAGGCCATTCCAATGTAGATTGAAGTCTCCAAGGAAGATTTGTGGGCAATGCTGATCAGCCTTTGTTCCAATGGTTACCATGATTTGTTCAATAAAATCTAAGTGGTTGTCTGGAGGGTGGTATATCACATGCAGTTTGCAATAGGATATGTTTTTGCTTGAGATAGCAAGGCAAAGGTATTCACAGGTGGGTAAGATAGGAGATTGTGTGTATATGGCTGATAGGTTGAGGTGGTGTATGCAAGCGATGCCTCCACCTGGTCTAAAGGGGCTATCTAGTCTCAGAATACCATGGTTAGGGGGACTAGAATGTTCAAGACAGGAGCAGAGGATTCATTTAGGCCAGTTTCCATTAGGATTAGGAGGTTAAGATCATGTGCAAGGATCAGGTCGGCAATATCCCCAGCATACTTTGAGGCAGATCTGCAGTTGATTAGCATGCATTTCAGTTGGGCTTTGTAGGTAGCTGGGTTAGAGTGTGTGGGGTTAATTCATCGAAGGTTATTCTTGTTGACAGCTCTGTGGTTGAGGCTAGAAACTCTGAGAGGGTTAGTCGTGATGACCTGGATAGTTTCCTGGCTATCAGAGTTCTGAGGATGAGAAGAATTGTATAATAGTAGTTGGGTTAGGAGATTGCTGTCGGTTAAGGGAGCTTTACATCTAGTTAGTCATGAAGGTGCGTTGGGGTAGGGGTTCGTTCTCAGTGTCCAAAGTAGGGACAGAGTGGAGGGAGAGGTCCGGTTAGTGGGTAGGTGCATTAGGGGTATGGAGGGGTGGTTGGTACGTTGGTCCAGTGTGGGGGTATGTGTCGTGTGGATCTTATTGGGTCCCAGCTGGTTGGTCGTCATTGTTGTGAAGTGAAAGTCTGTGCAGGTCCGCTTTGAGATTTTGCAGGCTTTTTGTAATCTTGGCAAGTTTGGAAACTAGTGGAGTATAGGGGCTGGTTGACAGGTCTTGAGGTATTGGACAAAGGAGCATAAATGTAGGGCCGGGGTGCAGATGTACTAAATTAATATAGTTCGTAAAAAGTAAAAAAGAAAACAACACTAGATATCTCAAATTGATTTTTCTGCCAAAATATAGCGCCTGGAAGCAGATATGTTATCGTATTCAGTGCTCTAGTTCTGAAAAACAGTTCTGTCATTTGCCACAAGGGTATAGGAATAGCCACAGGCTGTTTTCAGTCAGGGTAACAGAACTGCTGGAAAATGTTGACAACCAGGCATTGTCCTATGCCGATGACATCTATTTGACAGACGATGACCTTTCTGTACACTTGACAAGAGTAGATAGCATAATTCTTGGATTTGCTCACATGGGATACAAATTTAACTTAAAAAAAAAAAATGCCCACCTCAATATCATAGTTCTGGGATATGAGCTGTCAAGTGAAGGCAAAAGACTAGCGACGCATTTATGAGAAAAGTGTGAGATTCTACAGCCTCCAAAAAGGTTGAAGAGATTCCAATCCATAACAGGATTCCTAAATTTTGGAAAAACTTACATTCCAGATCACACAAAATGGGTTAAACCATTTTATGACCTAATGCGTCCAGACTTCAAGTGCACATTGGACCAATGAACGCACATAAATATTACGTTTGGTACAAGCAGACATATTAGCTTCCAAATATTTAAACGTGTGAACACAACAAACCTGGTGATCTGTGTCATTGTGAGGACATCAGGGTACACCTACGTGACATTCAATGAAGCTCACACTGTACGGATTGCAGATAAATCACATTTGAAAATTAATGCTGCAATGCATTTTGCACCTACTGAAAAAATATTGACAGTGGTACAAACTGTTGTGGTGAGAGAGACAGCATTGGCTCAGGGCAAATGAATCATAACCGTGACACCGGTGCCAACCTTAGGGGCCATCACACAAGCAAGCGTTCCAAACGCATTGCACCCATTTTAGATACACTGGGTTAACTCACTCACCGCAACAGCTCTAGATACAGATTTGATTCTACATTACAAACACAAGCCTTTCTGCAATATGAAGAAGAATATTCTCTGCCTAATTTAATATTGCCTCAAGAAAAGTAGGATTACATCAGATATACTGATGGTTCTGCACAACCTGCAGTAGGGACAAAGCATCAATACTCAGCTGCATGCTGTATCGTGAAGGGGCGCAATCAGGATTGAGAATTACATCATGAGAAAACTTACACGAAGTCACTTGGTGACTGCACAGTGCAGTTGGCAGAACTCAGGGCTCTGATACTAGCATTGAAAAATACAGATCCTGGATTCCCCATATCTCCCATACTCCTACTGTGTGATTTGTATTACTCTGTCCAGTCTTATAATTAATATTTACATTACTGGAGGCAGAATGGATACAGAGATTTGACAGGGTACACAATAAAGCACAAAATGCCAAAGCTGAAAGACTGCTCACGTAATCTACAATTTCAGTCACCAGTGTGTTGGCACACGATGCAGGGAATTCACTGGCTGATTACTCACACAACGTAAACATTGCCCTCCACCACCAAAAGGTAGTTAAAAAATATTTGCACAAATGTTTGCTTATTTTTCTGGCTAAATTACATTTGACCTAGTTTCTTATTATAAACTTAAACCATCATCTGCAAAGAAAAATATGCTGACAAACACTAAGCTGATATATTCTGCTCCTTTTCTTTCCCAGCTGTCTCCACAAGGGATTGACTTTTAAAGAGATAACTATTGATGTCCAATCAATTTGGAGGACACAAGATTGACAGGCTCAGGGGAACGAGGCTTTATTTAGAGCATGCCTAATACCATAACAGGCGATTTTACTGAACGAAACTGTGCAACAAACTTCTTGTCTTAGGTTAGCTAAGATAAAAGATTTGGAAACACCACACATTCCCACATTCGCTCATTTTGAAAACTGGCAGCAATTTACAAAATAGAGGGAGGAAACATGACATCATGATACTTAATGGAACAAACAATGCATCAGAAACCAATTTGAAGGGGTGGTTGATGTGGTTGTTAGATTATAACGGATGCATTATAAGAGATAAGGAACAATTTGTGAGGGGATGATTCATTGCAAAAAGTTAAATTAGTACAAAAAGGGGGCTACCCATACTGTATATGAGTGCTTCGCACAATGAGTACAGCTCCTATCAAGATTTGGCGGCTCCCGTTTGTTACAACCAAAAAAGACTGATCGGAAAATTCAGGCTTTGACCTGGTAGTCAAGGCGGATGAAAGGTATAAATATAAGGGGAGATAGAGTCATTCCTTTCGGCAATGCAATAAGTAATCCATGTATTCCCCTATTAGACCTGCCTGACATCATCAAACTTCCAAATATCGTATGCGATAAATTGCTGCATGGTTTATTGACATGTATCCTAATTCCATTCTAAGACAATGTTATTGTTTGAACACCTGTACTTGGTTTGTGCGTTATATTTGGCACTTCACAGCATGTTCACACAAGCACGGTAAGAGGTGGACTTATTTTTCCCCTTTTTTAAATTTTACTGTCCTTTTACTGTGGACATCCATAATCAACATTGTGACAGCACACTTTTTCTACTAACACTCTGCAAACGTATCCATTTGTGCTAATATACATATGCACATGGAATATTACCCTCTAGAATATGGCGACATAGATTGGATTTATAGATTTTAGTCCTTCCTCTACTAGTTAGTAGATAGGGCTACGGCATCCATTGAGCCTTTTTTTCGCCATTTCTTACGATCCGGATAATCGAAATTAGAAAAATAGTCCTCCCTTTCTTTCTATCTTTCAGAAAGGGAAGTGGCAGAGGATTTCCAATTCCCCCTTTTCATTTCCATGATTCTCATACTATAAAGAGAAGAAGGAGCGTAACATGGCTGTCTCAACATATCGCGTAGGATTGCCCCGAATGTCGGACCACTTTGAACCTCTGCCTAATAAGTAAGTGACATAGCAGGATTATGAATGAAAGTAATCCTGTAGTGTAGCAGGGATTCCGTTCTCCTACAGAACTGTGCATAGAGATTTGGAACCTCAGTGAATTAGGGTGGCCCAAAACTCACCTCAGTACCCAAAATCCCCTTACCGAGCTAGCTACAGTGTCTCATTGGTCATAACAAACTCCCAATGTTTAGACAAACCAGAACATGAACTTACAATACCTCAGGTCAGGTGGGTGGAACACATGAGCACTCTTTCGTTATACAGTCATTTCAAACCAGAACGTGGAGTAAATGAGCAGACGTGCACATTTGAAATATGTATTTGCTAATGCCGTTTTCTCAAACGCAATATCTTAGATAATACAAGGAAACATATTATCAGAAGCAAAGTTATCAGCATAGTTACTAGTCCATAGAAAGCAAAAGGTGACAGCATGCTAAAATGCTGTAATGAATAAGGGTTAACAACACCTAATTCTCACCCTCCCTAACTAGCATATTATATTAATATCTAAGAAGGTCTCTTTGGGTTTTAGCAGGGCGGCCCCATACCTCAAGATCCTAGTGTGAAGGGATCACATCAGCTTCCACCATCTCTCTGCATGCAAACCGCATCAAGTGTGTCTCATGTGCTCTAAGCAAAGCAATATAAAACGCGCCTAAAGCCAGAATTTGGCAGGAGCTGCACTTATGTTATGTCTATGAAGGTGCGGAGATCAGACCTCACAACAATACTGTGTCGAGTTATCCTTGAAGCTTCAGCACTCACTGTACAGACATAGTTTACCAAGCAAAGCTGATATCAGAGGAATAACATATTATTCTCATGTAAATCACAACGCTCTTCTAGGCTGAAAGCTAAATCAACAATTATGTGTCGTGTGCAGAAGCAGCAAAAAGGAAAGATGGCGTTTAAACATTTAATAAGCTCATGCTAACTTAACACGGTATATAGATAAGCAGTAACTATATGACACCCCCCCATGATCCGAGCACGGATAAGATAAGACAAGTCAAGGGGCACCTAATGAAAGCAGAGTTCAAGAACGATGAGTAATGTCAAGATTCAAAAGCGATTGAAAAAAGCGTTCATTTTCACTCAAGTCAATAGGTCTGGGAGGTGAAAAAATCAAGCATAACTTGCCAAAAATGTATGTAAGTAGAACACGGGTTGTGATCAGAAACCTGGAAAGCTTTTAGGACAAGACCGAATATGCAAAATATGCAGCAACAGCCTCCAACATGAAGTCACCGTCTTCATCAGAAAACAGTTCAGCCATCCAATTCAATAGTGGGAAAGAACATACGTGTTCATCTAATACCGGAGCCTCTATCACCATCAGAGGACAACTCGGTGGGTTCTCAAGAAAGCTCTGTGCCAAGAAATCTTGCGCTGCTGCGAGAATGTTCCAATGACCCATTAGTCCATGCATCGCTGCCAAGGCCATAATCCTTTCGCCAGAACAAACCAACTCGTGAGTAACGATGGGACTCATCAGCTGATTAAAATCGACGTCAGGTTTCACCGTCTTGCAGAGACACAAATCAAGGGCTCAGTCGAAATCGCAGCTCACGCAATGAAACACAGGCTGGACATATGTAAAATAGGAAAATCGAAACGATAATCCATATGCCGTGCTTAAAGTCGCAAGCGGCAGTGTGCCATAGTATTCAAGCATCCTGTTGCGAAACAGTGCCAGGAGGGGCTGTGCGGCGTCTTGCACAGGAAGGGCATCCATTTTTAATAAAGCAAAATATCACCAGAACGCCTGCCGCCAGTGCCAGCAAAACTGGGAATCCACCAAAAAGACTTGAAAATATAGAATGGAAGAAAGCAGGAATGACCCCAAATATTTTTTCAAATGAAGTCACGAGACCACTGCTAACTATCTTAAAAAGTGCGCGAGCCCAGTCGTGGAGGACGCGTTAAAGATTGAATGAATCAGCTCGCTGAAATGCAACGGCAAATCAGTATTTAAAAGGGCCTGTACTTCTGTGCGGGTGTTAGCTATGTGAAGCACAAATGTTTCTCGAGCCGAACTCAAGGCCACTTCTTTTTGGGACAAAAGAGCTCTTATTCTACTCATGCCATTGAACTCTGCCGTCAAGGTTGGGATGCGCGGCCAGATGGAAACATCCCCTTTCCCATGCGGGGGTGGGTACAGAACATTTTTGCAGCAAACCACACGTTCAGATACAGTCACCACATAAGCAACACCTTTAATTAACCCACAACAATCTTCATTATTTAAAAGTAAATAACTGCTGTTTGCCAGTCATGTAAAAGTGGGTATGATTGCGGGAACTGGTGTTCCTTTCAAAACACAGGCTAAATTAGGCCGGTCCTGGTTGCAAGAACCATGCAAATGAATGTGTCTACACATTAAAGAGTGATCTGGTGTCTCTGTACACTCCTCCCCATTTAGATACACTTCTTGTCCGTCTTTTATACATCTGTAAGGTAAATGGGAGTGACCAGACTTCATGGAGAAATGCATTACCCAATGGTTCATATCGATCTATATCAACATATCGCATACAATTTGTAAATTTATATAAAGCAAAAGGTAATGTTATTAAACCGTGGATAAGCCACGTTGCAGCAGTGGCCTATGCCACAGAAAAAGGCTAGGATTCCAACCTTTCAATATGTAACATGGAAAAGGACGCATCACACATGGAAAGCAAACGCTGCTTGTCAGTCAAATTAAAAGGGGCGAAGAGGGAGGACACATTCATGTAGGTCCATGGCACCTTGCTAGCCTTCAGCGTCTGCAGGGTCAACGCAAATTGCATAATAGAACGCAACTGATTGTGACCATGGTACAACACAGACACTTCATCCTGTACTATATCTACTACAGAGGACACAATATTATCTAACGTGTAAATGCGGGAAGAAAGCATGTTAATACTATTATCAACAACCGCAAGCACTTTTTCTAGATTAGCTTGATCAATAGCTTTAAGGCGAGTCGCCGCCTCAATCTGCGAAGTCTTCCAGATTTCATTGTAAATCGCATATATCCATCTTTTTGATCTACCACTAGCCGGGCCTTTTATGAAATCATTTAAATCTACATCTTCATTCAGCTTGGAGAGATGCAGTTTAACCGCAGCCAAAGTAGAATGTTTCAGCCAATTTTGACATAATTTGCCTACTGAATAAGTTGTGACAGAATGGTCAGTTTCAAAACGTGGATCAGGTCTGACCTGTTTAAAGCCATCAGATAAACCCAGAAAACGGTGCTGGCATGAATCAGCACTTCTGTGCCACATCAGCCAACCTTTTGGATCCATACTGGATATGTTAAAGGATGAATTTAGCAATAGGGTCTGCAATTCCCTAATGGAAAACTGAGTAAAATTACTCCAGCCCGAATATTCCTCTAACTCAGGGATGGTAGGTGTATTTAATTTTTTTAGAAGTAGCCAATCCAAAGCATGTTGTTTGTGAAATAGAGGAATTCAAAAACAACATATGATTCGGGATGAGACAAGCTCGGTGCAAAGCCTCAGTGCCTTGTGCCTGCCAGTTTTTAGAACCCCAAACAGATTTAAGGTCAATAGTTTCCTTCCACAATTCGTAGCCGCCAACAGCTAGCTGATCAAGAAAGGACTTCGAGTACAATAATTTAGTATCGGTAAGTCTAACCTTGGACATTGGCTTCTGTGTCATTTTAAAATAAAAGGACTCGGGATTAGCCTGATTGAAGTCGGTAAAATAAGTGTACTTTTTTAAAAACGTACTGGAACTGCCTTGTAAAGGAGCTGGGCAATGCTCCCATTGTGTATAATTTACAATATTCCTTCTGGAAGTAGTGTTATGTAAGTAGTGATTGCCAAAATGTTGAAAGCAAAACAAATCACCATAATTAGCAGATTCTAAGTACAAATCCTCAGCATCAAAGGCAGCATAATATTTCTAATCAGAAAACAAAGCCTCTACGGCCTGAACATCCCAATCATCAGAACGTTTGTTTTGTTTCACTACATCCCCCATGTTAACTCTAAGCACATTAGGGACATTAACAACCTCAGTAGGGCCATGGATTTGAAATCTAACGGCATCCCACACTATCCCATCAAGGACAGGCCAAGCAGTGATGTTAACAAATGTCAAGTCTCTTTTCAGTCTGTGTGCAGAATGCAATGAGGAAAGGGGGGCCAAAGTTCCATTGTGATGTCGAATACATGTTCTTTCCTCGACATAGTGTCCATTGACAATTCGAAAAAAATAAAACACAAAACCAATTGACATAAAAAGGCAAATTTAAAAAAGCACCAGCCAAATATATGTCCAAGGGGGAATCAAAAAATGTTTTTTAAATAAACTGGCCTAAACCGCAAACCGTGAGGGCTTCTTTGAGGCAATGGAAACCGTGTCAAAAGGAAATCTGGATTCTGGCCACAGAATCTGGATTCTGTGGCCAAACGTGTTTGCAGATCAGGCATAGATAAGTCAGTGGGGTAAGTGTAATCAATGTCATCATGGTCTGTACCAGGCAAAGTACTTAATAAAGGACTGGAAATTGCAGGTAACTCGATGGCCACTTCTGGTTCAGGATTAGAAGCAGTGGCCAAAACAGAATTTCTCAAAATGGAAGGACAGGAGACTGCCGGTGTCATGCTAAGAAGAATCGGCCACTCTGTGTATCATGACATTGTTAATTGAGATAAACCTGTTTTCCTTACGACCTGGAAGCGGAGGTAAAATGACTGTTCTTGTGCCCTTCACTCCAAGGACGGGAACCGGTGCTCGGTAGGAAGGACCAAATTCTTTCTTGTTATCGATCTTCTCTCGAACCAGTTCTCCAACTTGGGGTAGCCAGCCAACTACCGGGATCTGCAACGCAAAATCCGATGTGGAGGGCAAATGTTCCTTCGCAACACTGTCTCTGGTCTTTTGTAGATTCTGTAAAACATTGCAATGTTCATCTACGTCAAAGGTTGTGGCGCGAGCCACGCAGTCTAGACCGTCAAGGTCAGGGACGTACATCTTGATGCCAAAGAGCATTTCGTATGGGGTCTGCCCACCCAAAGACCTTCTAGGGAGATTATTAAGTGCACGCTGCACGCCATTGAGGTGGGCCAGCCAGTTTCTGCCAGTGCCTATAACTCGAGCTGTCACTGATTGCTTTAAGTCACGGTTCATTCGCTCCACTACACTATTACCCTCAGGTCTGTAGGGAGACGAAAACTTGACTTGGACCCCCATCGAAGTCATGGCATCCTTGTACGCCTTAGAGGCGAAAGCCGGACCCTGATCCGAATGGAAGGTATCACAGGCAAAAATCCCTACAAAGACACGCAAATCTCTTATGACAGTCCGTGAATCAGCGCTTCGATGGGGCCATACCCACACAAAGCGTGTGCATGAATCAACTGCTACTAAGATGTACTTATACGCAGTATCAGAGGAAAAAGGACCGCAGTGATCCAAATACACGCAACCTAGCGGTTTATTAGATATGTACAACTGTGTCTGTGGCCGACGCGCAGCAGTCGAAGGTTTAATCTGCTGGCAAATGTCACATTGAAGGACATAGTCTCGCGTCTGTTTGTACAGTCCCCGCCACCAGAAACGTTGTTGTAATTGAGCTACAGTGGCCGAGACACCCGCATGCGCAGACGCCACACCTTCATGTGCCGCCGTAATCAAGCTAGCCCTGCGATCCGAGTTGGGAATCAAACGTTCTCCAACTTCAGGAATCTTCACAAAAGGAACCTTATCGGGACTTAAGTGGTATGTGTACTTCGAAGGGAACCCCGTAGGATGTTTACCTCCCTTCTCAGTGGCAGCAACAGCCGCCAAGATGTCATCATCAATTTTACTTTTGGACCGTGTAACTACAGCAACTAAATATGTAGATACCGCTGATTTCGCCGCTTCATCAGCAAGCGAGTTACCGACAGCGTGAACTCCCACACGCTGATGGCCGAGAGTATGAATCACAAAAACGAGTGGCAACGTAGCCTTAAGCTCAGCCACTCGAACCCAGATCATCTTGTGTTTTATTGTGCTACCCTTGGAATCACGAAAATCATTCTGAATCCAAAAGAACAAGTTTTCATTGTAAGACTGGACACAGTAAAACGAATCGCTTACAATTAGAGTCGTCACACTAGGATCAGCGTACTCCAACGCGAGTAAAAGAGCACGAAGCTCCGCCAATTGTGCGGAGCAGTCCCCTAGAGTCTGCGTGTGCACAACTCTGGACTTGAACTCATCGTTCACCATGGCACCGACCACAATGGCACATGCGGAAACGTAGGCGTGTTTAGAGCCATGTGCAACCTGCGCCGAACCATCAGTGTATATGATGCAATGGAAGTCCACTAAAGGTTGAATAGCCAGAGGAGCAGGATGAACAAATTCATACTGCAAGTACTCTTGCGACCGTAATGAGGCGTCAAAAATAAACGTGACATCCGTGGACGTCAAGGAAGCAGCCCATTGAATCCACCGAGGGTGCAAAGCTTTAGAATTTGATACACTGGCTTTCGTAACTGCCTCCAAATGAGAACAGGGTGTAACAACCAACATGCGTTTCCCCTGTGACAGAGCACGTTCCTTAAGAATCGCCATCTGCACAGCCGTTAAAACTTTCTCCACAGTGGAAAACCGCATTTCAGCCAAAGTGTACAAGTGTGACTTGTAAGCAATAAGTACTGTGTCTCCTTCATTAAAAGTTAGATACGTGAAACCCACCGTCCCAGGAATGATTCTCATCACCAGGTTGGTGTGATTATCACGAGTCAGTAAGAATTTAGAAGCGAGCAGATCAGCCTGCAAGGATTGCAAGATGGCTGAGTGCTCAGGCAGCCAGCATGATTTGGAAAAAGTTGGTTGTATCAAAGCATACAAAGGCTTGATACGCTGGGCATAATCCGGAATGTAAGTTCTCCCGAAATTTAAAAAACCCAGTAATTTTTTCAGAGTTGTCGGAGCGCGCAGTTGTGCGCATTTCTCCAGGAAGTGAGGAGCCAAACCTCTACCTTCATTGTTGAGCTCGTAGCCCAGGAACAACACTGTATACTCTGCAATGTGCGATTTTGCAAAGTTGAATTTGTAACCCATGTCTGCAAAGGTACAAATTATGCTGTTTACTCGACACAGATGCTCCCAAATTTCGTCGTCCGTGAGATATATGTCATCCACATACGAGCATGCATCTGGGTCGATTCTCTCCAAAAGAGAGACTATGCGTGCAGTAAAAATCCCAGGACTATTCTTATAGCCCATAGGCAAACGCCGAAATTGTTTTTGCACACCGCCGCAAGTAAAGGAGGTCCATTGGGAACTTAGACCGTCCAACCGATGGGCATAAACACCGTTGGAAATGTCAAGCGTGGTCTTAAAACGCTTACGTACTAGACTATCCACTAGGGCAGAGCCGTGAGTATTCTGTACTGCACAGTTACGGCAATGCGAGTTTAAATGCCGGTAATCCAATACCAAACAATACGAACCGTCAGGCTTGGTCACAGTAAAAAGAGGGTTATTCATCGGTGACACACATTCCAATTACTCCCTGATATTCCAATTGTTCAAGGATTGCCGCAACGGAAGCCTTGGCTTCACGTTTAATGGGATATTGTGGTTGAGGCTGTGGCTGCGACCGCAAAGGTATCTCGTGGCATGAGGATAATTTATCCCAACCACATTGGTTACGGTACAGAGCCGGCGCTAGAGCCTTAGCCCACTCTGCTGCAAAGTGCAGCGCATCCTCTTTCGAGACTGTGTGCGCGAAGCTGGGGAGGATTACCTCCTCCCCTCGCGGTGCTGCGAGCACAAAAGGTGGGGGCCAGTCAGCCTCCGAAAGCAAAATGTCATACGTAGATGAAAGATTTTCCCAAAATACCCCTTTGATGGTACGTTGTATGTCACCTTCGATTAACAGGACAATTTCATAAAGTCTATCAGGGGGAGCAACTCTTGTATCAGCTGTTTCTATCACAACATAAATATCAGTCGCTGTCACCTTCAGTAGTGGACGCAGGGCCTCTCTCACAATGGTAATCTCCGCCGTGCTGTCCAGCAAGGTCAGAGCCCATGTCAGATTCCGAAGCCGCGTTCTCACTATCTGTGGCATATCGATGCGCTGTTAAAGCCGCGACTTTCTTCTTGGCAAACTGCGGTCTCTTCGGCGTAGAGCCGTCCTGCTTTCCTACACCGTCTTTCAGGCGGGGCTGGTCACGTCCTTGCTGACCACCTCGACCTCTTCCGCCTCCTCCACCACCGGTCTTCGAGGCCGATGAGTCCTGAAAGGAACGAGGAGAGCGTTGATCAGAAACCTGAAATCGATCAGGTGATTTAATCGTCGCGCAAGTCATAAACACGTTCTGTTTGCGCAGGTAACGGAGACGCAGGATGAGACTCCTGAGTCTGCTGTTGCTTTCCCTGTTTCTGTTTTTAGGCCAATTTTGTTTTTTGGACTTGGGCTGAACTTCCGTTTCTGAAGTCTGCCCTTGGGGTTGCTTTTTCTCTTTAACGGAAAAAGGCTTGAGACCCCTACTATTGCGACCCACGGTTTTATAAGCCGCCACAATAATCCTCGCTAACTGTCGGGGTTTCTCGGCATCGGGAATTGCCGCCAAAGCATTAGCTACCTAAAAGTTCACTGCATCCCCCTTGAAATTAGCAAGAATGAGATCGCAAACCACATCAAAGGTGCCACACAGGCGCATACCCAATTCAACCACAGCCTCTGGTCCGTGATCATCCTGAACACGTTTAAGGACCGTAGGCAGGACAGCCATAGACGGAGTGCCGTAACACCTCACATAGACCGCCGCAAATGTTCTACCCCAGGTTTCACAATCACCGATTTCAGGGGCCAAATCTTTTGGCAAACTAAGTGTCAGAATCCTGTGTTTTTCACCAGGAGTCGTGTTAGGAAATACAGCTTCCAGCTGGTCAAACTTCTCGGCAAGCCAGAAAGGAAACTCATCCTTATCCTGGGGCCGCTTGCCCATCACTGCATTGACCATTACGGGACTGAGCTTCAAACCGCCCTGTCCGGCCGGAAGCGCCGCACCCCCCGGGGGCCCATCCGGAAGATTGCGGGCTATGTATTGCACTAAAGCTCTAATCACGGCAATAGAGACCACATGTAGTCTACGAATTTCAGCAAGAGCACAATTGCCGTGTAGAGGGTGAGGAGTAAATCCAGCCAAAACAGGCCAATTAGCGCTTGGAATGGACAAAGGACCTAACCTCGGAGCAGGTAAAAAATGGGGTAGGTCGCCACCAAACCAAACGCGATGCTGCCAAGTATCAATAGGTACTTCCTGTGCCCTGTACGGAGTATATTCATTCGGTACAGGTGAGGGAGTGTAAGTGTGGAACACACCAGAATTAGCGTCCACAGCCGGAAACGTCACCCACGAATAAAAGAGTTCGTATGGGTAAGCTGCTTCCGCACTCACCACCATAATCACAGCCAAGCCCTCAACGGGTACATTGTAATTCAGCAAATGATTGCGCACCGCAATGAGACTATGCTGCGGAATGTCCACCGGCTGGGCCATGACAGCACAGAAGTGTAGAAAAACAAAGTAAACTTTGTAGCACAACTGGGTAGTAATTCAAGGAAACCGTTTTAGAAAGATTCAAGCTTGAAAAGACCTATTTCAAAAATAGGTAGGTTTTTTCCGACACCACCATTTTCCGGAAACGACAGTGAAGGGGTTAAGGATTGAATGATATACTACTCGAGTGTCATGATATAAGACCACCAACGATCGGGCGCCATGTAGCAGGGATTCCGTTCTCCTACAGAACTGTGCATAGAGATTTGGAACCTCAGTGAATTAGGGTGGCCCAAAACTCACCTCAGTACCCAAAATCCCCTTACCGAGCTAGCTTCAGTGTCTCATTGGTCATAACAAACTCCCAATGGTTAGACAAACCAGAACATGAACTTACAATACCTCAGGTCACGTGGAACACATGAGCACTCTTTCGTTATACAATCATTTCAAACCAGAATGTGGAGTAAATGAGGACACGTGCACATTTGAAATATTTATTTACTAATGCCGTTTTCTCAAACGCAGTATCTTAGATAATACAAGGAAACATATTATCAGAAGCAAAGTTATCAGCAAAGTTACTAGTCCATAGAAAGCAAAAGGTGACAGCATGATAAAATGCTGTAATGAATAAGGGTTAACAACACAATTCTCACCCTCCCTAACTAGCATATTATATTAATATCTAAGAAGGTCTCTTTGGGTTTTAGCAGGGCGGCCCCATACCTCAAGATCCTAGTGTGAAGGGATCACATCAGCTTCCACCATCTCTCTGCATGCAAACCGCATCAAGTGTGTCTCATGTGCTCTATGCAAAGCAATATAAAACGCGCCTAAAGCCAGAATTTGGCAGGAGCTGCACTTATGTTATGTCTATGAAGGTGCGGAGATCAGACCTCACAACAATACTGTGTCGAGTTATCCTTGAAGCTTCAGCACTCACTGTACAGACATAGTTTACCAAGCAAAGCTGATATCAGAGGAATAACATATTATTCTCATGTAAATCACAACGCTCTTCTAGGCTGAAAGCTAAATCAACAATTATGTGTCGTGTGCAGAAGCAGCAAAAAGGAAAAATGGCGTTTAAACATTTAATAAGCTCATGCTAACTTAACACGGTATATAGATAAGCAGTAACTATATGGCAGTAGCCATATGTTTCTCACGACTAAATTCATCCACTCTATCCCGTTCTTCTATCGTAGGGACGTACTTAAAGCCCCTGCTTGTTACAACATACACATTCCTCACGTAAGTGTTTGTTTTCACTTTTTCTTCGATACGCTAAATCAAATGCCCAATATCACTAAAACTAAGTTTTCATTGATCGCCATGTTATATTTTTTGTACCACAGGCCACTCACAGGTTCCCTTATAAATGGTATGAATACTACATTGCATGGGGGCGTGGCTTGAGCGCCGAGGGTGATGGCGGCGTGAGCCCAGAGCTCCGTGCCTCTTCCCCTCAATTATCCTGAAGAACTCGGCAAAAAGCCCGTGTGAGCCCCGGCGCCGCACGAGTGATCAGTGGTGACCGGCGACGCGAGGTGTAAGCGGCTGGGGAGGCTGTATTGGCGAGCGCAGCCGCCGACCATCGAGGCTGCCGGAGCGGACGGAGGAAGACGGCGCTCAAGATGGCGGCCGCGGCGGAGTCCAGTGAGCTCGGAGTTTGACCGGCTGCCCACGCTGCCATGGAGCCCTGATTGAGTGCGGCCGCCGACCTTGGGGCATACTGCGGCGGGCCCCTCTGAGACAGGAGACTCTCCTGGACCCCCCGGCTGCGGTAATACCGCGGAGACCAGCGCTGGGTGAGGCGGCCGCCCGGGCGTGCCTGGGCGGGCGGAGCTACGAGGCTGCGTCCAGAGTCGGGAAAGCTGGCGGAGCGAGAACCCGAGCCGGGCCTCAGCCGTGCAGGGAGGTGAGCGAGGAGGAACTGTGTGGCGGACCGGGGGAGAGGGGGGCGCTGATTCGAGCGTCCCCGACCCGCCGGCGCTGGTGGTGCCCCTCCATGGAGGCTTGATCGGACTGAGGGAGCCAGGAGGCGTAGACCGGGGAGCTGCGGGGGTGCCCCAGCAGCGCCGGGTTCCCTGAGGCGCGACAGTGCAGGCACAGTAGCCTTGGCGGAGAGGAGCCGGCTGCCTTGGTCCTTGGGTCCCGGGGGGCGCACAACGAGGAGGGTCGGCGGAGAGCCCTGATCTCCCCTCCCGAGCTGCAGCGGCAAACGCTGGAGGAGTGCAGTAACTGCGCAGCACGACCGCATAATCACTTGGTGCCGGACTCACTGCAGGAGCCCAGGGGGGCACGGGCTATCGGACGGCGTCAACGACAAGGCCCTGCCACAATGGGGAAGCCAAGAACCAAGGCGGAGGAGGCGGAGAAGTCGGATGCGGCGGAGGGTGGCCCTATTGAGCAGACGGAACTGCAACGGCTGCAGGATCGCATTTTGGACGCCATAACAGCCACGCGTGACGCGCTCCACGATGATATAGCGCAAGTGGCGTCGGGGCTTGGCCTGCTCCGGGCGGATCACGATAAATTGAAGGACAGGGTCAAGGACACTGAGACTGCGGTTAAAGACCTGGCGCCCGCACAGAAAGTGCTGGAGAGCAAACTTACGGAGGCCCTGGACCGCATTCGCACCCTGGAACGGCGAGCGGAAGACGCGGAAAATAGGAGCCGGCGCAGCAATGTGCGGATCGTAGGCGTGACGGAGACGGAGGGGGTAATGAACATGGTGGCCTATCTGGACGAATGGTTGAAAACAGTGGTGGCCCCGGAAGGACTGTCGCCATTTTTCACGCTGGAACGTGCCCACAGGGTCCCGTCTGGACCGCCTAAGCTGGGGCTCCCGCCCAGACCGATCATAGCCAAGTTGCTTCATTACAAGGACAGAGACCTGCTCCTACAAAAAGCCCGGGAGGATGGCCCGTTTCAGATTGCGAACAGCAGGGTCACGCTCTTCCCTGATTTCACCTTTGAGACGCAGAAGCAGCGGGCCTCCTTCCTCACAATTAAAAAGGAAATGCGTACTGAAGGGATCTCCTACTCCTTGCTTTTCCCAGCCAGGCTCCGAGTGGTGGTGGACGACAAGACGCTCTTTTTTAACGCGGCGGCGGACGCTTGGGACTGATGGGAAACATACAAGGCAGGAACCGATGGTGCCAAAATACGGGAAGAATGAGAAAAGGAGCGTGCGCGCTCGCCAGCACGGCCACGGAAATCGCACAGGCTGAGGATGCGGAAGCAGGGGAAGCACGGGCCGACGGCATCCCAGACTGAAGCTGAACGACAGGCCGCATTGCTTGAGGTGGTGAAGTTGGGGCGAGATGGGAGCCCAGGCTCTAAACGTGGAATGGAATCGGACACGCATGTGTCGGCCTCGGGGTCGGACTCGGACCTCTCTAGCATCCATCGGGCCGAGGGGCCACTGGTGACGCCGCAGACGGCGGAAGAGATCCTGAGTATTTGAACTGCCTGTGGTGGACAATGGGTAATGTTTGGGGCGCTGGGCGGGGGCCCATAGCTCCATGCACACGGGGGCCGGGGCGCACCAGCGGGCTTGGAGCCAGACTACTCTGGGGGATTGGGGAAGGGGCGGGGGGCGGGCGGCGTGGCTCCCTTCTGGACGAGGCCGCGCTCCGTAGGCCCTTAAGGCACCCACGGCTGCGGCCGTGTAGTAGCGACCTGGGTCAATCAGGTGCGGGTGTTTGGATGGGGACTGATATCTCGATATTGGGGCCTGTTCTGGGGGGGGGGGGGGGTTCCACAGTTGGGGTTTGTTTGCTCTCTTTAAAGTCATTGACCCTGGGTATGCCATGGGACGGACAGTTGGGAGGTTCTGTTTTGTTCAGGGGGGGTACCACCACCGTCGAGGGGCAGGCACTGAGGAGAGAATTCCGACAGGATCATTGGGACAATGGCTAGTGCGAATTATTTAAACTGCATAACCTGGAACGTGCGGGGCCTACACACTATGCAGCGCAGACACAAAGTGCATGCATTTTTAGTGCGGAGGGGGGTGCACATTGCACTGTTACAGGAAACGCATCTCACGAAGCAGGAGGGGACAGCGCTGCAGAGGAGGTGGAGGGGCCAGATCTATCACACCTGTTATTCAGCCTACGCTAGAGGAGTACTGATTTGGATTGGAGCAGGCACACCATTCCAACTCACGCGCCAATGGGTAGATCAAGAGGGGAGATATGTGGTGGTGGAAGGGAAGCTGGGGGATGCAGGGATATTGTGCTGGCTAGTATATATGCCCCGAACACCGACCAACTAGCTTTGTTTGCGAAACTATCAGGGACGCTAGCTCACTCCCTGGCGGGCCCGGTCCTGCTGGGAGGTGACTTTAACTCCATAGCTGACCCCTCCTTGGATAGATCCCACCCCCCACTGCAAGATTCCCCGGTGCATAGAGTGTCTAGAGGCAGGAGGGAGTGGCAGGACAGTTGGGAACTGACAGACGTATGGCGAGGGCAACATCCGACTGGCCGGGATTATTCCTTCTATTCAGGGTTACATGATTTGCATGTCCGATTGGATGCGATACTATGCTCCCGGGGTGTGCTGCCGTCCGTCGCTGGGTCGGAATATCTGTCGAGAACGATCTCGGACTATAATTCACTCTTGGTTCGGCTGGCGTGGGTAGCTGAGAGGCCCAGGGTCCCGACCTGGAAATTGAAGCCTGAGACTCTGGAGGACCCCCTACTTGGGGCGGCCCTGGAGGAGGGGATGAACTCGTATTTCGCGGAGAACGAGGGGACGGCGGCCACTAGGGCCACTGAATGGGACACCTTTAAAGTGGTGGTGAGGGGTATCTGTATCAAGGAATACGTAGGAGTGAGGAAGGTGTTGCTGAGCGATCTAGATAAGGCGGACGCCAAGCTGAGGGAGGCAGAAAGGGGCGACCCGGTCGTCCGGATCTCCAGGAGGCGCTTTGCTCGGCTAGGGAGGAGGTGGCCATTGAAGTGGAGCGGCTCCGTGCCTTTGATTATAGACGGTACGTGCTGCGATCCCATGTCGACGGAGATAAATCAGGCACCCTTCTTGCCTGGCTCTCGAACCCCACTAAGCGCTGCTCTCCCATACTACAGCTACAGGATGCAGCTGGCCTGGTAGAGCACACTCAGCTGGGCATAGTTGATGGATTTCAAAAATATTATGAGGGCCTATATAAGAGTACCCCAGGCGACCGGGGGGGATTGGCCGAGCCTTTTTTGGACGGCCTGCTACTACAGAGGCTGGGGGAGGAACAGGCGAAGGAGCTGGGGTCGGATATCGAACTAGGGGAGATTAGGAAGGCGGTGCGGAACATGGCCCACAACAAATCGCCGGGGATAGACGGGCTACCCATAGAGTTCTACAGTAAATATTTGGACGTCTTGGCGCCGCGGCTCCTGGTCGTCTACAGAGAGGCCAAGGCAGCGGGCCGCCTACCACAGTCCATGCGGGAAGCACTTGTAGTGCCACTACTGAAGCCCGGCAGGGAGGGCAGTGACCCCGCGTCTTACCGGCCGCTCTCTATGCTCACTGCCGATTACAAGATCTTGAGCTCTATCCTGGCGACGAGGCTCCTGCCGCATATGCCGGGACTGGTGCACGAGGACCAGAACGGTTTCATACCGTCCCGTAACACCACGATCAACGTTAGGCGACTTGTCCGCCTCATGGACGAGCTGGAGGGGGGGGTCGGTTCTGAGCTGGTCCTCTCTGTTGACATCGAAAAAGCTTTCGACAGCCTGGAATGGGAGTATCTTTATGCGGTTATGGAACGATTTGGTCTGGGAGCTGGCTATATCCAATGGACACGGGTCCTATACGCGGAAGCGATAGCAAGGGTACGAGTAGGGGCGGCGGTGTCCCACTGCTATCCGGTAGAAAGGGGCACCCGCCAGGGTTGCTCCCTGTCTCCGCTTCTGTTCGCGCTGGCTATCGAGCCCCTAGCGGCTGAGGCCCGGACGGGACGGCACTCTCTCGGGGTGCGAGCTAGAGACGGACAGCAGTTCATCTCGCTATATGCTGATGATTTGCTGATGTTCCTAAACGACAGGGCCGCGGATCTAGCGGGCGCAGAGGCACTGCAGGAGCGGTTCGGCACATTGTCGGGTTTGAAGGTTAATTGGCCCAAGACGAGCTTGTTCCCGCTACGGGAGGGAGCTGCTCGGCCGAACCACCGGCCGGCACTAGCCTGGGAGCCTGCCTGCATTAAATACCTGGGGATTCACATTTACCACAAGGCGGCGGACTTGCTCGAGGGTAACTTGGGGCGATGTGTGCGAGGACTGAAGGGCTGTATGACCTTCTGGGCCACGTTGCCGCTCTCAGTGGCAGGCAGGATATCCTTATTGAAGATGGTCGCCCTGCCGCGGTTATTGTACTACTTCCGCACGCTTCCAATCTGGATACCTGGCTCCTTCTTCCGGCAGCTCCGATCTCTGATCACAACGTTTATCTGGGGTGCAGGGCGGTGCAGGGTGGCGCTGGCAACGCTCACCCGCCCGAAGGATGAAGGGGGACTAGCGGTGCCGGACTATGAGCTTTATTATTTGGCGGCCCAACTGCAGGTCTTCACGCAGGAGATGGCACGAGTATATCGGGGCCCGGAAGACGGAAGGCTGCAGGGAACGCCCCGCCATGTTTTGGCGTATATCACCCTTCAACAGCGGATTGATGGTCGAGACTTAACATTGGAACAACGCACGTACCGCCAATGTTGGAATCGAGCGCAGAAGAGGGCAGGAATTCGGCGCCCATATGCTCCAGAGATCCCTCTGGGTATGCTAACGGCGTTGCCACATGGAGGCGACTGGTCGCACCTACAGCGATGGGAGGAGGCGGGTGTGCAGGTGATTGGGGACCTTTACGAAAATGGAACGTTACTCCCGTTCCAAGCACTGCTGGAGCGCTTTGACCTCCCGAGAGGGGGATTTCTCCTTCACGCGGCAGTGTGCAGGGCGATACAGACCCACTGGGGAACGGGGCTAGAGGAACCTGCGACGGCAGCAGCATGCCAATACACCATGATGTCGGCGGGTACAATCAAAGCGGTGACGTGCCTCTACAGTAGAATGGTGCGAGAGAATCTCCGTCCTCTCGCGTCGCTGAAGGCCAAGTGGGAGGAGGACCTGGGTAAAGACATATCTGACACGACGTGGGCGCAGATAGTGCGCAGGGCTCGCAACAGCACGAGAAATGCTAGGTTCCAACTTATCCACTTCTATATTCTGCATAGGGCGTATATGACCCCGGGGAGGATTAGGAGGTATTTTGGAATGATAGAGGCTACCTGCCCCCGTTGTCCGGAAGAGGGGGTTGAATTGGTGCATATGCTGTGGGCGTGCCCGGCTCTTCGGGAATATTGGCAGGCCATAGGTGACGTGTTGAACGAGGTTACTGACAGGACCATCGCTTTTGGCCCGGCGGAGTGTCTCTTGCATTGGTTCCCTCATACCCCCAAAAACAAACTCACGAGCAAGTTTATAGATATGGGATTGATGGTGGCTAAAAGAGAGATCACTAAGCACTGGAAGGCGAAGGTGGCTCCGACTCCCAGGCGGTGGCTGCAAGAATTTCTGAAATGGGCGATCGCCGACAGTACACACAGGTACCAGCTAGCGCGCAGGACCCCTAGCCAGGCGGCGACTGAGACAGCGACTTCATGGGAAGTGATGGTGCAGGCCCTTAAAGATAGCGAGGAGGACGAGATGGAGGAGGCCCCTGATGCGGAAAGGGTGGAAGGGGCAAGCTGATGCCCAGGGGCAGCAGGAACACATGGTCGACAAGGACCGCACACTGGAAACGTGGGAACGACCACTGCCAGGGCCCTTAGACAGGTGGTGGGGGGGGAGGTGGGGCTGGCAGAGGTCACCGGTTTAGCTCAGGGGGTGGGGGTTGGGGCTCATTGTGTTGGTTAGATGAGGCATAAAAAGTAGTCATGCACACACTCCTGTAGCTAACTACTCCTGCACCTTTAGCGTCAGGCATGGGGGAGCCGCGAACTTATTGCCGCCCAACCCCCGGGTTGTGGGCACGCAGGCTGTGTATGAGGCATCAGGTACTATTACGTAACGGCTCATTGTAACTGTGATGTATACTTGTGATTTGGCCTGTTTTTGGCATGACTGCAATAAAAACTATTTAAAAAAAAAAATAATTAATACTACATTGCATTTTTAAACATTATAATTTAACATGCCTATTTTATAATGTTTCGAATATGTAGATCAGAGATGAATGTTCCATGTCACCTTTCAATTAAATAGAAACTTTCGAAATCTTCCGTAATTTTGACACATGCCAATGCCATATTGTATTTGATTAGAATGACATATTCAGCAAGGGGAATACATGGATTACTTATTGCATTGCCGAAAGGAATGACTATCTCCCCTTATATTTATACCTTTCATCCACCTTGACTACCAGGTCAAAGCTTGAACTTCCGATCAGTCTTTTTTGGTTGTAACAAACGGGAGCTGCCAAATCTTGATAGGAGCTGTACTCATTGTGCGAAGCACTCATATACAGTATGGGTAGCTAATTTAACTTTTTGCCATGAAACATCCCATAACATACTTGTTCCTTATCTCTTATAATGCTTCCTTCAGGATTTTGATTTCCCTTTATAAATGTTTGCTTATTATAGAGAACATATGGCGTGCCTATAAAACATTCCCATTTACTGGTTGTGAATCCAAATGGGGCGACTTGCTACCAATTAGCGTACCAGGTATATACCACATGTTTTGAGGTTTTGATTAACTAGCTATCCTTAAAGATTTATTCGGTCTTTCCGGAATAGGACATTGGCTTCTACTTATGGCGTTATTGTTCAAAAATCTATCCTAGAATGTTATTTTAAATTCTACTAACTAGACATTGTTTTTTAACTGAAATTTGTTTCTTTGCCATGGATAGTAATTTATTCCAGAGAATATGGAGATCACATACATCAAGAATGGACATCCATTTTTTGTATTTTAATAATCCGGTTTGATACCACTGTTGTAGTACTATCTAGGACCCTAAATTCAATAGTCCTGATTTATGCCCTTATGTGGTTATAATAAATAATATCCTTATAAAGGCATAAGAATCATATCCATATTTAGTCATAGCCCATGCTGCCCAAATTAAGCAAGGCTACTTCCCCAGGCTCCTAGAAAGTACAACGAGTTCTGTAAACAAACCAAACCTCCAGCAACATGGGAATTCCCCATTGCTTTTGTTTTGATTTCATCCTAGAACTCCTGTGAGCACTCTAAGAACGGCCAGTTCTTAGTGACATCTTCATTGACGTCTTATGTCCAACCTTACGTCAAAATCCGGCACCTTTCAGGTATAAATATACCAACGTTGCCTTAAGCAAACACACGGTGGTGGTTTTGGAGCAGAGCGGCTATCTACTTGCCCGAGAGCCCAGCTGATGCGAGAGCCCACGGACGCCGCCCCTCCTCTTTGACGCACTGAGAGAGACGCTGTCTTTTCTCCTGCCGAGAAATCCAGCTCCGGTGTTTCCAGATACCCTCGCGCGTTACTGGGATATCGAGTCCTGAGAGAGAGAGAGATAGATAGATAGATAGATAGATAGATAGATAGATAGATAGATAGATAGATAGATAGATAGATAGATAGATAGATACCAGACCTCCTGCTTTCTAACACCCAGGTACGGAGCTGACTAAACCCTTAAGAGAATTCTTGATTCAGATTCCTTGGCAAAAACCAACTTAACTTAAACTGCTACTTACTTACTCTTTCCCACGTATTAGGCTTAGGTCAGGTACACCGGGGTAGGCATAGATTAGAAGCACCAGTTGAGTACGTTAGTCAATGTATATTTGTATGTATATATTTTATCTATTTTAAAGAAACATGGCTAAGAAACCATATCAATGCTTTTACAGTATTATTTTATAATACTCCTTTTACTGTACGCACTTTACTTTATGCTAAGTATTGCAATTGTGGCAATTCATTTCTCTTGTATGAGAAAGAAGACTGCTCAATAAATAACAACCTTTTATTGAAAACGCCCGTCTCTCTTTTCTCTGCACTCTGGTGAAACTAAGTATGCACACTTGACTGAGTGAAATAGCTGTCTATTGTTTTCACATGACTCTAGAGATACACTCTTATTCTGAGGGAGCAAAGTTGTCATGTTATATGGTTGTCAGAAGCTAATCCCTTCTTGTCTATCCAGGGAGGTTAAACTCCTCCTCGTTTATTCGAGAAAGTTTCTAGTGACCTCTGAGCTAGCTGGCAAACCTTAAGTCTAATATAGTCAGTAGAGACGTAGTCGACCCTAGTCCTACGTCTACACTGCTGAATATATTATTCCAATGCGCAGAGCCTATTGGGAATATAGGAACTACACTACATGGCGCCCAACGTTTGGTAAGGCGATAAATCTAACGCAAGACGTTAGAGTAACTCAGTCGTGCTTTTTCACACAGACCCTTTTCCCGTAAATACTCCAAAAGACGTCTGGAGTGGGTAAAAGATTAAAATCCGCCGGTAGGAAGTAGGAAGAGATTTCTATGTAAAGTTTTTGGTTTAGTCAACGTTGAAGGATACAGTGTTCCAAAATATTGTGCACCTAATCTTTGTTTCCTTGAAACTTGATCTGCAACAAAAACCTTTCTGTCAGTAAAATGGTAGAAAGTGAACAGGCCCGGACTGGCCATAGCGGGCACCGGGCCAACCCCCGGTGCGCCGCAAGGGTGGGGGCCGGTTTTGAGCCCCTGGGGGCTGATTTTGTTAGAGGGCCGTTTTTGCAGCATAGCTGCAAAATCGGCCCTGCAACAAAATCGGCCGAAAACCGGCCCTAGCAAAGCGCTCGGCGGCACCTCCAACCCCCCCCAGAGGGGAGGGGGGGCCGGCCGAACACTTTGCCAGGGCCGGTTTTGGTTCCCAGTCCGGCCCTGAAAGTGAAGACGAAAGGGAGACAGCTAGAATAGCAGCTCGACTCCTAGCGGATGACACAAGTCTCCAAGACAATGACCCGAATATTATACTTATTCCGGTCAAAATAAGAAAAACTATAACTCTTAAACTTATAGAAAATGGACTGACATCACGAGGTGGTATAGTCATATTCGTGATAGAGGCCCATGAATATCGGCAGACAGAGGTATTCTATTCATGGATAAACTTTCCAGCAGCAAACGCTGTAACACACGAATTCCACTATTACAAAATAGAGGAACCTCCGGATGAATACACTCCTTTCGAGGAGATTGAAATCCCACTAAATTACCAAGAGCACCTGCTCTGGTTTAAAGGCGCCCTAAAACATAACAATCACATTACCAGGCTCGGTCCACTAGGTAGACCAGGAGCAACGTGGCCGGTTCTAGCCAGCTACACACCACATCCAGACATCGAAAAAATGTCAGTACCAGAACTTTTAGCCCAGCTAAAACAACTGATTAAAATACATAGACAATTAGTCCAATATGTAATGCGGACTACAACAGTCCAACCAGCAATTAACATTCCACAGCTGACCCATCATCAGGGGAACACAAACAAAATAACACCAAAGAACATACAATAATGTCTTGGTAAAACACCCGCAAAACGGGAACAAATTCCATTCAGGTTAGCACAAAAAATCACTCAAATAGAGGCAGTATTTCCTGATACTACACCTACTGAGAAACACAGAATTCTGACTATCTGTCTTCCAATGGGGATCGCACAACATGTGGAGGACTGTGACACTTGGGGCACAGTCTTTGCTTCCATTTACACAAAAACACATGGTGTTCCGTCCATGGCGGTTATACCAGAAGTGCTAAAACAGATTCAAAATTAATACGGTCCAGAACCTGCTTTAACTCTGGGTATGAAATTACTGAAAGACTTCAAGCAGGTCTCGGCTATATTATTAGCCAACATAAAAGGAGAAGCAGCATCTGTGGCGATCCGCCAGAAATTGAAAGAAACAGATATAGCAGAACAGCCATTTGAACTTGACAGAATCATAGAAAAATCCTATGAAGAACTAGGTAGAGATAGTTTGGGTGGGAAATCAGTAAAACCCCAACTAACTGAAAATCCTGAAAAAAATATTTATTAAAAATAATCTAAACACTCCAAAAAAGAGCTGGGATGGAAATAAACAATCCACTCCCAAAGAAAAAAGATTCCAGTCCAGAGGAAGGTCTCCTCAACGAAGAGAAAGATCTCCTGACCGAGGAAACAAGTCTCCCCAGAGGGAGCCCTCTGAGAAAAGATACAACCTTAGAAATAGGGATAATTTGAAAAAACCTGATAGATATCAAGATATTGATACACGTCCCTCTCGATCTTTTCAGACTTCCTCGCAGAAATCGGAAAGAAGAGGACGGTCAGAACACAGGGAAGAGCACGTCAAGTCCAAAGACAAGGAACCTGCTCAACAAAGTAAAAAGTTACAATTTCCAAGAAAGAAGGTAGCCAGTATTAAAATAATTAAACATGCCGAGGATACTGAGGACGCAACTGAAAAACGGAGAGTGGGCCCAGACAATGCTAGACAGCGCAGCAGAAGTGACAATAGCTCGCAAGATCTTGATGAATCTTCTGGAGACAGTGGACGAAAATGAATACATTCAGGTGGAAAGTGCAGATACCAGAGTTAGCAAACCTCATAAAATATACGAAATAACACTGCGTATAGAGGGAGATAAGACTAGGAAAGTAAGAGGTCTCTTTTGGGATAACCTTTCAAAAGGCTATGACATCCTTTTAGCTGAAAAAGACTGGCCACCAGAGTTTGTCAGGGAGTGCCCTCATGGCGAAAAAATGATTATGCCTGCCTTCTCAAATCATATTCCAATTCATAGAAAATATACATATGCAAGAAAATGGGCAGTAGCCCAAGCTCCTGCATTATACAAAAATCATGTAGGATGGGATGAGGACTCTCCTCCTCACAAAATCCAGTTAAAATGTCAACCCACTGCACAAAGGCAGTACCCAATTAAACAAGAAGCTAAAAAGAAAGTCAGGGAGATCTTAGATCAACTTGAATACCAAGGGGTGATTGAAAAATGCACCTCTCAAATGAACAATCCTTTGTTTCCTGTCTCCAAGCCAGACGATTCATATCGTCTAGTTTTGGACTTACAGACACTTAAACTCCTGTTGCAAAACATTTGCAGTACAAAACTCACACAGTGCAGCACTAATGAATAACATCGTGCGCAAAAAATACAAAACGACATTAGATATCTCTAATGGATTCCTTTGTCAAAACATTGCACCTGAAAGTAGGTACTTGACCGCTTTCTCAATAATGGGGTCCAGAAATTTCTGTCGACTCCCACAGGGATTCAAGAATAGCCCACAATTATTCTCAGCAAGGGTAACAGAGTTACTACAAATATATGATGATGAGGCATTATCTTATGTCGATGACATCTATCTCACAGATGATGACCTGGATACTCACTTGAAAAGAGTGAACACCATAATACTTGGGTTCGCAGCTGAGGGTTACAAATTCAACTTTAAAAAGTCACGAATTGTCCATCTAACTGTCCTGTTTTTAGGATATGAATTATCAAGTGAAGGCAAAAGCCTAGCAGACAACTTCTTAGAGAAGTGCGCTGTACTCCAAGCACCTAAAACGCTGAAGAACTTACAATCAATACTAGGTTTCCTGAATTTCGGAAGAACATACATTCTAAATTATGCAAAGAGGGTTAAACCTCTCTATGAATTAATAAAACCTGATTTTAAACCAATCAATTGGACTCAAAAACACACAAATTTTAAGATCATTGCAAGCAGACATGTTAGCTAAAACAAAATTGCAAACACGCGAAAACATACGCAACCTTGTAATCCGAGTCATCCCAGGAAGATGCGGATTCACGTACCTGACCTCTAATGAGGGAGAAACGGTACCAATAGCTTACAAATCACACTTGTACACACAAGCTGAAAAAACATTCAGTCTTACAGAAAATATTGTAAATGCGGTTCAAACTGCGGTAGCAAAAGAAAGAGCCCAAGCACAAGGCAAAAGGATAACTGTTTTAACAGCAGAATCAGCCTTTGAGGCATTAACAAGCCCATGCAATTTGACTAATGTGGCATTAGATCCAAAATGGATACAATGGGAAAATTCTCTTGCTGCAGAAGACGTGAAATACTATTTTGACCCGAACATGAAAAAACTGAAAGATCTAAGATATGAAAAAGAATATCCTCTGCCAATCGAGATTCTGCCTCTACAACTTTACGCCTGTGTAATATATACAGACGGATCAGCACAACACGCAGTTGGTGGTAAGCAAGCTTACAGTGCTGCGTGCGCGGTTGTTAAATGCCGGTGGCACGGAGGTAAATTGAGACCACTGGTAACTATGTCTCAATCGTGGGGGCGGAGCTAGCAGCCGCGGAAAATGGCCGCATAGTCCCAGAGCTCCGTCGGCACCGTTTCAATATCCTGCTTTATCCTGCATCAATCCACCCTCTGTGACCCCCCCCACCCACTACTGTGTTGCGGATCGTGTGGGGTCCTGGCTGACCCGATCCGAGGTCGATCCCCCAAGCTCCGACGAAGTTGACGGGCCGCCTCGCTGAGACACCTGGAAGGCCTGTGGTCCGCGGTCTCGAGTAGTAACGAGTCCGCGTTGCGTGCAGCGACGTGCGGCTGAGACTGGGCGGCTGCGCCGAAAGTGGTCGGAACCCCCCCGCTGGGGTCGGCGCAGTGTCGGAGAAGTAGCCGCGGGGAGTGCGGCTACCTATAACTGCACAGCGGACCCGGACCTCGCTCCAACAATTGGTGAGACTTCGGGAGAGTGCGGGGAGCACGCGCGGCCTTCACCGGGCCCAGGGCGCCGAGAGCACACGCATCGGAAAACACAGGGTCTGCATACCGCTGGGCAGTGGAAGGGGGCGCGGAAGAGCTTGTGGCCCCCCCTACCTGCCTACCCAGAGAGTCATAACTGGTACACCCGGCCCGGGGACTGCCCTTCTCCTGGACTGGTACACAGGTACACACGGGACTGCTCACCTCCCCCGCTCTCCTGCTCCTCGCTCTACACGTGGCCCAGGCTTCACTGCATTGCTGAGGGCGGTCGCGATCTCTGGCGGTGACGGACCCGCAGCTCCTCCGGCCAAGCTGTAACGCGAAGGGCTCTGTGACCCCCCCCTGGTGGCGGACATTCATCTTGGAGTGCCAGACGTGCCACTTTAGTGGTCGGACAGCGGCAGTGTATATCTGGTGGCCTGATTCCCCTTCACGCAGAGGCGTGGGCATAGCAGGACCCGAGGAGACATGGGGAAAGGAGACAGGACCCAGAGCAAACTCCCGTTTTCGCAGCGGCGGGTCCAGGTGCTGAGTCCACAGATACGCCAGGATGAGGTACTGACAGCAGGGGAACAGCCGGAGGATAACTCGGAGATAAAGTCGATGCTACGGTCCATGGAATTGAATATCCAAACAAACATCACGGCGCTGGGGACCAAGATGGACGCCATGTCATACAGAATGGACCGCATGGCGGAGCGTCTCGACAAACACACGGAGAGGCATGACATGGCGGAAAGGCGCATCACGGAGGTGGATGAGGCTCAATCAGACTTGGACACCGCGAGACGCCGGGCAGAGACTCTGATCAAGACTCTGCAAGACAAAACGGAGGATTTAGAAGCACGGTCCCGTCGCTGTAACCTCCGCATACTTGGCCTGCCGGAGACCACTCAGACTGGAAGAATGGAGCAGTTCGTGGAAAACCTGCTCACTAACCTGCTTGGGGAAGGAGTGTTCTCGTCAATGTTCGTGGTCGAACGTGCTCATCGGTCGCTGGGCTCACGACCTAATCCAGGTCTCCCTCCGCGGCCGATAATAGCGAAGCTGCTAAATTACAGGGACAGGGACACGGCGCTTCGGTTAGCACGGTCCAAGGGTGATCTACACTTCGAGGGATCAGTGATCTCCATCTTCCCGGACTTCACGGCCCGGGTACAGGAGGCGCGCAAACACTTTGCGCCGCACAAGAAACGACTCAGGGACATGGGACTTGATTACGCAATGCTGTACCCAGCCAAGCTACGTGTCAACAGGAAGGGCCACTCGCACATCTTCACGGACCCTGCGGAGTTGCAAAAAGCTATGAAGAAGTGGGCCCGAGACAAGCCGGAAGAGCAGGCAGATAATCAGGAAGAAGCTGGTCAGCAACAGATGGACGACCAGGAGTGACTTGGCGATAAATGCTCAGTGGCACAGTGATCGCCAACTTTTCCTTCAGTGGCCGTGTGTGATTCGAGAGGCCTGGATCCGGAGAAGCTCTTCACAGACGCGATGTCACAGATAAGAGGGGATGGGATGCGGGCACAGTTATTGTCCACTTATTGCGTTAGTCTGCACCCATAGTGACTGTTGCTTTCTCTGGCCTGTTAATGCTGGGTGGGCTATGGTTGCTGCGTTGGGGGCGGGGGGAGGGGGGGGGGGAGTTATTCCCGGCATAGCTGGGGGAAATGTAGATATTGTTTCTCAGGATTGATGGGATGATGCATAACTGGTGGTGCGCGACGGGGCGTGGGGACACGGGGCACCAGAGTTGTGACTTACTAGGTGAGACTGTGTTGGCTGGCTACCTTTGCCCACGAGCCGCTGGCTAATGGGGCATTTGAACTGGTGGTTGGGGAGGGGCGGGTGGGATGGGGACCTGCGTGACCGAGTTGGGGAGGGTCAGCTGTGGGAGGGGGGTGGAATGTTGGGGTTTGTTTTTGGACTTGGGCTGTTCTTTTTGTTGATGATTGAAAATGTGCTTTGCCAAACTTTGCGGAGACCTCCCACTGTGTATGCTGCTGTTGCTCCCCCTCCGTATCACCTACTTGACTGTGTTATTGCAGTATACATGAATCTATCACACACCTCTTTTACAATCTACCATGGCGGATAGGACTGATACTGCTGAGCTCACGGCATTGAGGGAGCCGGAACCTACACACTTAAGAGTTTTGACTTGGAATGTGCGGGGCTTAAATGACTTCAGGAAGCTACGCAAAGTCCTTAGTTATCTGCGCAGACACCACATAGATCTTGCCCTCTTACAGGAAACACATTTACCTTTGACCAGGAAAATGCTTCTTCACAAGGGTCTGGTGGATTGTAGTGTAGCTTCGGGCTTCACAACACACTCTAGGGGGACTCTCATTTGGGTTAACCCTGGCTCCAAACTCACGTTGACGCTCTTAGAGACCGACACTGAGGGCAGATATGTACTCTGCAGATGTAAGGGCAGGGGGCTGGATTGCATGGTGGTGAATGTGTATGGCCCGAACTTTGACTCACCGGAGTTCTACGCAACACTGGCTCAGAAATGCAAGCTGTATGAATGTTCTGGGATGCTCTGGGGTGGGGATTTCAATCTGGTCCTTGACCCGATGCTGGATAGATCAGCGGGACCTCACAGGAGCCCGTCGGCAGCTGCTGCGGTGCTACAGACTGAAATGGTGCGCCTGGATTTAATTGACGTTTGGCGCAGCAGACACCATGCCAGAGGGGGCTACACGCACTATTCCGCCTACCACGAAATACACACAAGAATAGATTACTGGCTTGCGTCGCTGCCTCTAGCTAATAGGGTGAGGGATTGTAGGATTCTGCCCCGCACACTATCGGATCATTCTCCTCTCCTCCTGCTTCTCGAACTGCCGACGCCTCGGCTCCCCCCATTCACGTGGCGCTTTCCCCCATATTCCTTACTAGATGAAGTGTTCAGGAGCGAACTCGCAGAGGAGATCCAAAACTTCTTCGATATTAACGTGGGCTCCGTGGATAACTTCCAAACACTGTGGGAGACATTCAAGGTGTATGTACGTGGTGTGGCGATGGCCAAACACTCCAGCGTCCTTAAGTCCATTAGACAGAGGCTTCGGCACCTAGAAACACGCCTGGCAGAACTCGAACAGACGCTGCAGGCAGGCCCTGACGGGGACACATTGGATATTATTAAGCAGCTGGTATCAGAATACAATGCGGAAGCAGACAGGGAGGTCCAGCACATGGGCAAATACGGTACTGCACGCACTTATGGCGAGGGCGAGAGGCCTGGATCCCTACTGGCCACCATAGTTCGCAGTGAAAGACGACAGCTTGTAGTTGGCGAATTAGTGTTGAGCACGGGAGAGATCCTGACCGACGAAGAGCGAATTCTGGACGAGTTCCGACAATACTACACCACTCTTTATGAGGCCAAATCTACCGGCATGGAGGGGGCAATAGATGATTATTTAGGTTTTATTAAAATGCCACAACTATCAAACGCACAGAGAGAATTCCTGATGATGCCTATTCAGAGGGAAGAGATAGTGGAAGCGCTGGACAGCATGAGAACGGGCAGTGCCCCGGGAGCCGACGGGCTGACTGTTGGCTTCTACAAGGCCTTCAGGGACCAGTTGGTACCCTACCGAACGACTCTGTTCGACGACATATGTCTGGAAGGCAGTATGCCCCCGACAATGCGAGAGGCACTCATTATTACTCTCCTCAAGCCGGGGAAACCCCCGACTGAACGGAGCTCGTATCGGCCACTCTCTTTAATAAACGTCGATGCTAAATTATATGCCAAGGTTCTGGCGACACGCCTCGCTCTCTTGGCCCCGGAATTGGTTGCTCCAGAACAAGCCGGCTTCATCCCTACTAGGAACCTTACCTACAACATACGCACGGTGCTGGGGACAATGCAACACGTTAAGCCAGAGTGTAAGGCGCTGGCAGTATTTTTGGACATGGAAAAGGCGTTCGACTCTGTCGAATGGCCCTTCCTGTCCAGAGTACTACGGAAGCTGGGCTTGGGAGAACCCTTCCTACAAATGATAGGAGCGTTATACTATGAACCATCAGCCAGAATCCGTCTGGGCAACAGAGTAACGGACGCCTTCGCAATACGCAGGGGCACCAGGCAAGGCTGCCCTCTCTCTCCGCTGCTATATGCACTCGTTGCGGAGCCCCTGGCGTGCGCCCTGAGAGAATACCATAGTCTCGAGGGAATCAGCTTCCCTACGTACAAGATCTGCATATCCACGTATGCAGACGATACCCTTCTCTACGTTAGAGACCCGGAGCTCAATCTCTCCTCTGTGCTGCGTGAAGTAGTACAGTTTGGAGCGTTATCAGGACTGAGAGTAAATTGGAATAAATCTGTTGCATTTCCACTGACCCCAGCGACAAGCAAGTTTGAGATGGATTATCCACTACAGTGGTCGGATGACCCGGTTCGCTACCTAGGTATACAATTGCACCCGGACCCAGATGTTCTGGTGAGGGAAAATTATGGGGTGGCGTTTTCCAGACTGACTGATGATGTTGACAGATGGTGCAGGTTGCCGTTATCATTGTCGGGTCGCATCGCCCTGATAAAAATGATTGTCCTCCCACGGTTCCTGTTTTTGTTCAATAACATCCCGGTGACCCTACCGAAGGTCTTCTTCAAGACGCTGACTCAGGCACTCACACGGCTGGCCTGGGGAGGCAAGCAACCGAGAATACAGTGGCAAGTTCTAACGCTTCCATATGAACAAGGAGGATTAGGGGCTCCTGACTTGGAGAGATACTATAGGGTCGCACAAGCAACACATTTGCATACTTGGACTCACGGGGATCGCAATATCCCACACGTGATACTTGAAACCCTTTTCGCTGCCCCTCTCCCTCCGCCGGCCACAGTGTTTGAACCGGCTCCGCGTCGGGTTGGTACGTTGGACTCCATCACTGCGACTAATCATGCGTGGCATTCATTGGCTCGGAGACATGGACATGAATTACTGTATTCCCCGCTCGTCCCTATAGACTGGGCAGTGTGGCTCTCGCCGCTACGAGAGAAGGGGGTCTTGTGTGCGCTTCGACAATTGGGCGTACTCAAGCTGGGAGATCTATTCAAGGACGGGACGGCGATCACCTGGACACAGTTGGCCCATTCCCGGCCACCAGCCACACTAATGCAGCGCTTCCACTTCCACAGGGTCCGAGCGGCGCTACGGGCCTTGTTGGGTACGACCATGCAGGAGCCTCCTGAAACACCGGAACTGACGTACGTTATCAAAACTCCGTCCGCAAGCCACCTTATCTCCCGGATGTATCGGATAGGCCAGCTTTGCGGAAAACAGACTATCTCCAAAGCCCGATCGGCATGGCAACGAGATCTGCAGGCGAAAATAAGCGATTCCATGTGGGAGTACTGCTGCCGCAATACTAAAAGGGTGTCCATTAACGCTCGACATAGACTCATCCATTTTAAATTTTTGCAAAGAGTATATTACACTCCTGAACGCCTACATAGGTATGGCCTCCGACAGTCAGCGGAGTGCGACCGCTGCCACTCTCAAGTGGCGGATTTCATGCATCTAGCGTGGTCCTGTCCGGGCATCAACAAATTCTGGGCAGACATTTTTGAGGAGCTGGGTCACATACTGGAGACCGAGTTACCGGTTGACCCAGCGTTGGCACTACTGGGTTACTCCAGAATTCTCCCACCGGCGATGCGTCGCCTTGCAGATTTAGGACTAATAATGGCCCAACGGATGGTGGCGCGGTGCTGGATGCGGGGACCTCTCCCGACTAAAGATGGGTGGTCCAGAGATATGTTATATGGGTGCACCCAGTCACAGCTCTATAGCGAGCTTCTACCACCTCTCAGTAGACCGAAGAATTTCTGGGGCCAGTACTTGATGTATGCTACCACTAAGAATGACGCGGATTCGGATCAGGAGGAAGAGGAGAAACAGGACAGGGATGAGGGCACTGAGGTTCGAGGCTCGATTTACTCGGATTGAGTGACTAGTGGAGGCCTGGGTGCATTACTGGGCGAGTCTTCAAGGGTGATGGGAAGCTAGTGGGTGCGTGCTACTTGAAAACACTTAACAGTGAGCCACTTGCAGGGCGGGTCGACACAGGGCGTGGGGGTCACTGAGGATTGGAGCGGGTGGAGAGTAGGTTGCGGATTGGGAGGGCGGGGAGGGAGGAGCTATGGTTCTGGGAGTAAGGCAGAGGCGAGCACTGGGGCAGTTAAGGGGGGGGAGGGGCGGGGTTTGGGAGGGGTAGTTGTATGAGAGGTTATAACACTGGGTTTCTGGGATCGGACAGGCATACCACACCGACACATCTGATCACATTGTGGTGTTGGGTGTGCACCAACGGAGGGAGGCGAGGTTGGGATAGGGAGGCCATGGTACCTTAGGAATGTGTGTTAGGCAGTGGAGAAGAGGGGTAGTGTCTACTGTCCCCTGGGGGGCCGCTATTCTGCATGATCTGCTGGTCCTACTATGATGGTATTGATGTTCCTTTACATTGCTGCCGGCCTCAGGGTTGTAGGCATAGAGCTGTGTGTATGTACTGTCACTGAATAAAAGTTTATAACCCAAAAAAAAAAAAAAAAACTATGTCTCAATCTGTAAAAGATAGTTCAGCTCAACGAACTGAACTACTAGCTTTAAAGATGGCGCTCTATATTGCCGATCGCGAATTCCCCACACTAATAGTGTGCGATTCGCATTTCTGCGTCAAATTTTACAATAATGACTTGCAGAACTGGGTTCAAAACGATTACAAAAATGACACAGGTGCCACAATAAAGCATAAAAAGCTTTGGGAACAAGTAGTTCTTTTACAGAAGGAACTACAAAAGACTCACGTGATACATACACTGAGTCATCAGCGTGATGGCGTTCACGCTGCAGGGAATTCATTGGCTCGCAGAGCCACAGCGGAAGCAACTAATCCGGCTTCCGTAGCCACAAAAAAGCGTTCAGAAAAATACATAGACGGGGAAACAATGCTGGCAGTAAAAACGTTTTCTAAAGGCGACTGTGCAGCATTACCTGTGAATTATCCACTCAATTATACATACATAGTTGATGCACACTCCGTTCCTTTTGCTCGAATCCCTGGAGTGGGGGATAGAGTAATTCCAAACACGAACAGGAGAGTCTTGTTAATAGCAGACGCACACATGGGTGAAGGTCAAGGGCACCAAGAGATCAAGGAATCTCTGAAAGAATTACAATCAGAATACTGGTGGCCGGGGATGAGCCTGCATAACTACAAATTTGCAATGGGCTGTCAAAACTGCAACAGAGATCGCAGTGGCGAACCAGCTGGAGTAATGTAAATGTAAATGTAAATGTAGTATACTTGTAAAGCGCACAGCTGCCCCAGCAACGGGGCGTCCCGGCGCTGTATAACTCTGGGGAACCCGTCCTGGCTTTCCCTGTGGGATGGTCCCTTGCTGGGAGTCCCCAAGGTGGAGCCAGGCATCCCCGGAATTGGTGGGGCCGTTGTGGAGATTAGGCAAGCTAATGCCCAGAGTTGCCGAGTGTAACCCCTGATTAGAGTAAGCACCGAAGCGAGAATTATCGAGTCTGCTGACCAAGGTCCACGACCCTGCCGCGTCGGGAATTGAACCCTGGTCCCGGGCTGACTTCTGCTCTCAGGCCTGCCGCCTCTAACCAGTGAGCCACACTACTCCACAATGCCAGGACCCTTCTTTTAGAAAGCATAAGGCTATCTATACGCAGAAATCCAATAGGAGAAATGCGTCCCATTTAAGTTTAAGACTAGATTCACTTAAAATGCAGACACCAGCACTCGGCTGACGCCAGAACTGTTATACAAAGATTTGCGAGTCCATATCAGCACATACGCAATTGGCATGCTACATTCTGACCAGGGTCCTGCTTTTAGCACTCGAGCTTATAAGGAGGCCATGACCAGCATGGGCATTGCATTGCGGTACTCTTGTCCCTTCCATCCTGAGGGAAATGGGATTGTGGAAAGAAAAAACCGGGACATAAAGCAATCTATAACGGCGAGGGTATTAGGTTCGGGTGATGGGTGGGTCCAACATTTAACAAGTGTCCAACTTAGTCTTAATAATCTGCCAAGAAATACTCTGAAAGGTTTCAGTCCGTACGAACTATTGTTCGGGACAAGAATGCATATTCAGGACCTCGATAGTCAGACTTCAGTGGTAGAAGAAAAATGCTTTGATATCAAAGATCGTTTGGCTATTTTACAGGACTTAAATGAAACAAGACGAAACCTGAGTAACGTAAAGTTAAAGCAACAGCCAACAGCCACTGAAGATAAACCACCTGTCCCAGCAAGGCCTGCCTGGATTCCAAAGATTGGGGATCTGGTCAGAGAAAAGATCGCGGTGAAGAAGGAATTTGGGCCTTCTTACAGAAAAGCAGTACCCGTCTTAGCTGTCAGCGGAACGAGATCAGTTGTACTACCGCCCCTTGCTGGTAAAAAGGAGAACCGAGTTGTATCCATCGATCTGGTAAAACCACAATCATGTGGCCAATAATAAGTAGTAGGCCCAGTGGACTCCCAAGAAATAGCAGAGTACCAAAACTTGCTACAATACAAGAGGTTCAAACTGAGAGACTAATCACATTTGATAAACCTGCAGTGAATAAAAAAAGGACTATGCAACAATGCCATTGAACTTGTGCCTCTTGAAACCCAAATTGCAACAGTTCATCAAGAAACACCAGTCTATAACGATGTAGCCTCAGACTAGGCTAGTGAAACAAAGAAAAATCCAAAAGCAACTGAAATCCAAAAGCAACTGCAAATTCGGAAGCAATTCCAACAATTGACAGAACTGTATCTGGCTACTTCATCAATTTCGATAACTTTTCTGAAGATCCAAGCGAACCGGAAGAAACGCCAGCAACAAAAACTTTTAAAGACATAGTAATAGAACTCTTTCATCAACTCAAAGAAACCTATCTGATTTCTCCATGGATTGAATTTTGGATTGGTTAGGTGTACTTTTCCTCCTGCTTTGGCTCATCATGGTTCTTTGTTTGGGAAATTTCATTGAAGGAAAATACAGTACAATGGACACATCAAGTCAGAACATCAACTTGGTCCTAAAGCCTCACAAGTCATCTCACATCGAGAAAAGAGAACTATCATCAGTGAATGTCACAGCCAATCTAATACCCGGTGGGGTAGCATGGGACAAAACGGATTATGAAATCTATGGCCCGGTTGAGCTCTTGAAATATCCACACCAGTTCAAAGTTTCATTAAGTGACTTTGTAAAACCAAGTACATTCTCTGATGATTGGGACTTTGAAAGTATTAATGATATGATGTCAGATTTAGTAATGTCAGCAAAATTTCATGATTACTTACAGGGTTCATCAAATTATGAATAAATGTATTGTTATAATCACTTTGCACATCACTATTTGCATAAATCTGCTCAACCTAGAAATGTTTTTAATTATAATCAATGGGAACATTGTGCAACTCCACCTCAAAGCAGTTCGAAAACATTTTACGAGAAATTCCCATACTTCTCAGGGTTTAACACAAGTGATGCAGAAACGTTTTATTTCAAACTGTTAAATAAGACAGGGGTGAAAACAATGCTGACTAATACTAAATTGATCTATTCAGAAAATTTTATGAAAAAATGATTACATTTGGTTTTGAATTCTGGAAAAACAACATTGAAACAAAAACCATCTGGGGTACCAAAGATTGGCAGGTCCAAGGTTTAGAAGCATTATTTAGAGCCTGCATGATCCCAGAACAAATAATATTCTTGAATGATACCATTCAACAGACTACCTGTCTTGGCCTAGCCAAGATAAAAGATTTAAACAAACCGTCTATTCCAAAGCCAACACCTGACAGTAATAGCACTACAGATGTTGAGATAGACGTAGCCCATATTTTTAACCAAAACAGAACACATCCTGATTGGAAAAAATGGTTGATCTGGCCCACAGACACAAATAACTGTCAAGATAGATTCCTGAACAAATTACATGGGTTAAAAATGACCAGGCCAGACCCTAGATACTCCCAGAGACAACATCCAGGGATAGTTACAACATACAGTGTAGGGAAACTCTGCCTTGAGTGGCTACAAAAATCCACACTGGCTGAAATTAAGCAACACTTGACTTTACTTCGGTGCTGACTTGCGTGATTTCATAATGGGACCACGCAAACAGCGTCAAAAACGTTTCATAGCGGCCGGTATATACGCAGCGTACAACGAAGCTTGGAAAGTAATGCAAATTGAAACAGCAGAAAAAATACGAGAAATTGATCTATTAATTTGGAAAAATCACTTTCCGTTGTGGACAATGGGTTAATGACTCTGTCCTCCAGAATATATTCACTGGACAGTATTGTATCATCTGCTATTGATATAATAGAGCAGGACTTGCTAATGTTACAACACCGTCAGTCCCAATTGCGTTCTATTGTACAGCTTGGCTGGACGTTGCAAAATCTGCATTCAGGCTACGTGCCCTGGCGTTTAATCAACACAACGTCATTATTCTCTATCTTTAACCTTACTGATACACAAATCAGTTTGGCACAAAAAGGAGCAGACTATACGATTCTGAGCATTGAAAAACTTGAGAGATTACCATTGACAATGTCAGAAAGACCTGTCATTGAATGGATAATACACGGAATAATCACAATTCCGATAACAACTTTCCAATTTAAATACTGCCAAGAGTATATACCAGCGGGCCAGTATGAAAGGTTGGGTAAAGGGTACATCAAGTCATCATGGAAATTACCTTACACACACATGTTACAGTGAAAAGAAACAGAATGTATTTCTTAGTGGTAATAATTGTAAACGATCACTAAGCGGTATACTTCTGTGTCAAGGTATCAACCTGCATGGGGCCTGTGAGGGGACTTCAAATAACCTTTCATGTCACCAGCACGGCACACCTGCAACACGAATAGAGCCATTCTTTAGACGGCTTTCTAACGGGAACTATATTCTAATAGTGGACCACAGCTGTTGTGGCATGGTGCCAGGGAAAGCCTATCTCGTCAGCGTGAGTTCCATGGTCACTTGCTGTATGCAAGTATTGTATCCAAACAGCACTCCAGATACGGAGACAACAATTTGGCCTTCTTTGAATATCTCTTCTATTCGAATTGATACTTTAATCAGAATAAAGTTGGTCTTTTTACAGACAACTGTGCCCTTAACGTCATCAAAAGAAACGTATGATCTGCAAGTTGCAAGGACAACGGCAGAGATACATAGCCTTTTATCAACAAATTGCCCCGTGCATTTCGCAGAAATGCTAAGCCAAATCCTAAATATGTCAGATACCAGTGGCATCCCACATGTATTTAAGACAATTTTTTCGGGACTGTTAACACCCTTCGAAACAGTTCTGGGCATTTTTCCTAATTTTGTCCATTCTGTCTTTGGCGGCCTACCACTTCTTTTGGGACTCGTAGCAGGAATTTTATTTTTGATCCTTCTGCTCCGATATGGCAAGTCAAGTCGCAGACAAGACTCCGGCAACAATGGAAGAAAGGATCCTAGCTATACGCTATCAGGACCGCATAACTAAAGTCCTTGGATTAGCCCGGCTAAGAGATCTGAATATGCCCTGGTTTCTTTCATTCAGACCCATCTGGCAGAATTGCATCTTACCTGTGCTTCGATGTATGCTATGCGGAGAAGAATGCTTGTTGGACGTCTGTCTTACACTACCGTCAGCAGTACCATTGGATACAGATACTTTGCTAAGTCCAGTAACGGCTCATGCATCGTGTTGTCCCCAGCGGCTACCCATTCTGATGACGGCATTCGTTGAGACTTTACCACTACGATTAGGGGGTAGTGAAGTACGAGGTGAGAGCAGCATCACCCAGATACGACCTTCTGTGAGCATTGCTGATCCTGACATCGATAATAGCAATCATTCTCACGACTGTACTGTTGCGGCATTTTCAAACTTGGTCGAACTTTCACCTGAAGCCGTAGACCAATTTTTTGAGAGTCTGTCTGAAATGATGTTCTCCCCTGAACAGAAAGAATAACTTGTAAGCAACAAGCACACAGCGTTCCCTGAACTCTGAATTTGGCCTTCAGCTTTGATAAACAAAAGCTACTGAAAACATTTGGAACTAATTTTTTCCCCTGAAAGCGAAATTATTTTTTTTCCACTTTCAAAATATTTACCTTTTTCTGGCACATGTACTCTGCTTAAAGTAGAGCTATTCTTAGAGAACAGAGCTTCTATTTTAGGAACTCTATAGACAATATATTACCTCAGCCTCTACCACATGTACAGCATTTTGTATTATTATGTGATGGAATGGTCTCGACCTTCTTTTCTGTATTAAGAGCCATTTCATGTGTAATTTTCGCACTTCATTCAGCTGATATATATATATGCATTTTTTTAACTGAATGATACCACTGCTTGATAAGCGTACAGTACAACTACTCATTTTCGTGTATTACCACATACCATTTCAATATGCAAATTTATGTATTTTGGGGTGGGTTGGAAAACACATGCATAATTATATGTTTACTATTGCTTAGTTTTAAGTAATGAGGGACATTAGATCGTGGAGTGGGTGTTGTAGTTCTATCTAGGACCCTAAATTTGATAGTCCTGATTTATGCCCTTATGTGGTTATAATAAATAATATCCTTATAAAGGCATAAGAATCATATCCATATTTAGTCATAGCCCATGCTGCCCAAATTAAGCAAGGCTACTTCCCCAGGCTCCTAGAAAGTACAACGAGTTCTGTAAACAAACCGAACCTCCAGCAACCTGGGAATTCCCCATTGCTTTTGTTTTGATTTCGTCCTAGAACTCCTGTGAGCACTCTAAGAACGGCCAGTTCTTAGTGACATCTTCATTGACGTCTTATGTCCAACCTTACGTCAAAACCCGGCACCTTTCAGGTATAAATATACCAACGTTGCCTTAAGCAAACACACAGTGGTGGTTTTGGAGCAGAGCGGCTATCTACTTGCCCGAGAGCCCTGCTGATGCGAGAGCCCACGGACGCCGCCCCTCCTCTTTGACGCACTGAGAGAGACGCTGTCTTTTCTCCTGCCGAGAAATCCAGCTCCGGTGTTTGCAGATACCCTCGCGGGTTACAGGGATATCGAGTCCTGAGAGAGAGATACCAGACCTCCTGCTTTCTAACATCCAGGTACGGAGCTGACTAAACCCTTAAGAGAATTCTTGATTCAGATTCCTTGGCAAAAACCAACTTAACTTAAACTGCTACTTACTTACTCCTTCCCACGTATTAGGCTTAGGTCAGGTACACCGGGGTAGGCGTAGATTAGAAGCACCAGTTGAGTACGTTAGTCAATGTATATTTGTATGTATATATTTTATCTATTTTAAAGAAACATATGGCTAAGAAACCATATCAATGCTTTTATAGTATTATTTTATAATACTCCTTTTACTGTACGCACTTTATTTTATGCTAAGTATTGCAATTGTGGCAATTCATTTCTCTTGTATGAGAAAGAAGACTGCTCAATAAATAACAACCTTTTATTGAAAACGCCTGTCTCTCTTTTCTCTGCACTCTGGTGAAACTAAGTATGCACACTTGACTGAGTGAAATAGCTGTCTATTGTTTTCACACAACTCTAGAGATACACTCTTATTCTGAGGGAGCAAAGTTGTCATGTTATATGGTTGTCAGACGCTAATCCCTTCTTGTCTATCCAGGGAGGTTAAACTCCTCCTCGTTTATTCGAGAAAGTTTCTAGTGACCTCTGAGCTAGCTGGCAAACCTTAAGTCTAATATAGTCAGTAGAGACCTAGTTGACCTCAGTCCTACGTCTAAACTGCTGAATATATTATTCCAATGCGCAGAGCCTATTGGGAATATAGGAACTACACTACACCACTTTATAGGATTCAATAAGATGGATCTTGCTTAGCTCTCTTCCACATTCTATGGCATACTCGACTCCAAATCCAAAGGAGAACCACATGACTTACGAATCCCAGGTACTATTTAAGAAACCTTTGTTCATGATATTTTGAGATTGTTACAATCTAAGAGTGTGATAACACTGATGGTCTCTACTCAGTCAAATACCGGATTTCTTGGATGTTCTCTTCTTGTCAGATACAACTATAATGTTCCTCTACTTATGAGGTATATGTTTGACTGAACACTGGCCATTAATTTTGATACTTTATGACAAAGACTACAAATTGCTGAAGTCTAAATATTAGAGTGCCGTGGTACAATTAATTCTTAAGACATTAGATGACAGGTATTTTATACTTGTGGGTTAGACATCCTTGGTAGTGGGATGCCTGTGTTACCTTGAATGGCACCGTAATATCTTTACATGATATCTACAGAATAACTTTGGGTTACTGAAAGAATCTGAAGTGCGACTGTTCTAGCTATCACTACCGTCCTATGTATTTTGTATATATATGGGCTACATTTGTATTATACATGGAGAAAAAGTTTAGCCAATTAAATAAAAAAAAGAGGTTTTTTTTTATATAGCACACATGCTAAAGTCACATATTTGAAGGTAAACATGTTGAACGGAAGGGAGTCTTGTATGCGGCAATTAAGAAAAAAGTGACTGTGAAATAAAATATTTGCCTAGGATGACAGTTCGAGACAAGTTTTTGGGCCAAGTGCATTACAGTTAGGTCGATTAGAATATTCAAGTCACTAGACCTGCAGTTGTTACCATTTTTCGAGGCCAGCTCACAACTATTCTTTCACATAGATAACACTTCTGACTACTATATAAAATTTTAGAGCACCTTAAGATTTTTTGCAATCTGGATGGCAAACAATCAGCTATAGTTGAATACAGACCAAATATTTACTGTTCTGCTTAGAAATTGGATCCATCAATGGAGCAATAACTTCCAGCACGATGATCTTGGTCCTGCACCTACCTTCATCACCTTCCACCAGGAGTCTTGGGGTGGTGACAGACGGCAATCTGACGCTTAAACCTCAGATAGGAGCAGTAGAGTCTAAATGCTCCTTTCTATTAAAAGCTTGGTGCAAAATTGTCTCTGTGGTGTCTTTTAACACTAGGAAACTTATTGTAACAGCAATCATCAATTTAAGATTTGTTTTTGTATTACTACAGCGTACTGCTCAACACAGACTATAAACTATTCATAATGAAGCATCATAGTTGCTCGTTCTCGTGGCTCTGTATTCCCAGGTCAACCACTTTCTGAGAGAGCTACATTGGCTTCCAAAACATGAGCATATCCGCTTCAAAGTATGTTGTATAGCGTTGAAATGCTGCAACGGAAAAGGCCCTAGCTGTCAGTCCTGCCCACTTTCCTGCATGCCACAACACAGTAGACCCGGTATATCTGCACTTAATTGCAATTGTTTTCTTATTTAGCCCCACCACTTCTTTTAGAAGTCAGTTTAATACTTTTACTATTCTCTTTTGGGATCATTTTGTTCATAGGTATGTCACAGTTTAGGATATTTGGCACTTGCTGTGAGGCCACCATGGATGCTCAAACGTTATGACTAATTTCTTCATTTCGTGTTGTTCTACACAACATCATCCTAGAAAACAGATTGCAATTTCAGGCTCCTGAAGAACCCAAACACATCAAACTCATGAAAATGTGATGAGAGCAGGAACTTAAGGTTGCCACTTATTACCAAGGAGTAAAGAGTCCGCATTCTTCATGTTACAGAGTCTGGACACAAGGCCATCTCCTCCATGTACTAATATCCTATCGTGCAAGATAAAGGCATATAGTATGCTGGAACACAAATTATGAACAGAAAAGAGAGAGAGAGAGCAAGAGACATAGATATATGGGGGGGGAGGGGGTTAACACATTTCTTGTAAAATATGCTTTAATCTCCATTCAACTGAGTCCGGTGTGTTTTAGAAGATACCATGCCAGTTTTATTTCAGAAACTGGAGCGCGAAATAACGCATTCTTCTAAATATACTGAACCACACGTATCAAAACGCATCCTTTAACAGTGAAGGGATTTCTCTTCCACCATACATCCACTCTCCACCCCAGCCTCTCAAATAACTGCGACTCTGGCCTTGAGGGTGGCGCCGATCCCCCATACAAAATCTAAGCCTCCAAACCATAAAGTCTGGGTCTAATGTTCACCCTGGAAAGATTGACGACCACAAGTTATGTTAGCAGCACTGTAGGGGTTCGAAATCCCTGCACAACAGTTCCTTTGAACCTGCAACACTTGCTACCGTCGCCGCGAAGTCTATACACAGCTGCCCAGGTTCTGGCGATTCAGCAGAGACTTCGGATTACATCAAAAATCACCATTCCATAACATGTGAGCAGGTGCTCGCAAGTATGATAAATTCAGACTTGAACACTTATTTCGATATTTGCAAATGGTAGAGCACTGCTCCAATTTAGATTATTTGAACACAAGTATTTAACAGTAGGAAACATGAACTTGCATGTAAATAGCTTGACAACTTACCGTTCACGGCAGACTCATGTATGTAGGCAGTGGACCCGTCGGTGAGAGTTACGGCATGCAGCCCCACGGTCTCCATGGCCAAACGCCCCTTTTGACATCAGCCCGGAACACACAGTCAGCACAGCAGGTAGTCCAAGCCAGCAATACAATTGTTAGGATGCCACGGTTTGACAGTTTTTGAGTTTCGGCATAAAAACGAACACTCTGCTCTCAGTACTTGAAGAGGGAGTTAAAGTCTAGTGTGCCGGTCCCTACTTTTCTTAGGAGGTTCACCCCGAACTTCGTAGGCATCTAAACTCCATGTGTCCTAGGTTCTCTATGGGGTCATGTAACTACATCTAGAACGCCTATATAGCCCAGACTATGTACGTGCCCCTGGGCTTCGGGAGATTTTTTTTAAAAGGAGGAATTGTGTCCCCCGATGCCCGTGTCCAAGATCACCGGGGTGGGGGTGGGGGAATGATCCTGTGCCCCTTGGAATCTATGTGGCAGAGAAGTGACGCTGCTCACGGAGAGGGGGCACTGGGTGACAGAGACACCAAGTGAGAACTATGGCCCTGGATCATTCGGGGAAAGGGAACTTTCTCTATGTACACCCTGGGGGAAGAGATATTGGTCTTTGAATCTAAGGAGTGGCCGTGCACCTGTGAAACGAACGGACCTTTAATTCTACGGGGTCAGTGTCCTTTGAAGCATGGGAGTGTTATCCGTTGACTCCAAGGAAGGGGTCAAGACATCATGATCACGTGCTGTCATACACAAAGAGGTCTGTGTCCCCGTGTGCAGGGATCCTAGAATGCCCGCAGTTCTAGTTCGCCAGTATATGATGTGTATCCCTGCAGTCTGGATCCACCTGAGGCGGTCTCTACTCACTGAATGCCATCTGAGTTTATCTGATCTTCAGTTACGGTTTCTGGATTTCCTGTGGGCGTAACTGTCACCTACGGTGGGTGTTTCGAGATATCGGGAGACCTTAAAATCCCCACGCGGGACTTCCCTTGCTCCCATCTGTCCACTGGAGCTGCAACTAATACTAATACCCCGTGCATTTCGCAGATATGCAAAGCCAAATCCTAAATATGTCAGATACCAGTGGCATCCCACATGTATTTAAGACAATTTTTTCGGGACTGTTAACACCCTTCGAAACAGTTCTGGGCATTTTTCCTAATTTTGTCCATTCTGTCTTTGGCGGCCTACCACTTCTTTTGGGACTCGTAGCAGGAATTTTATTTTTGATCCTTCTGCTCCGATATGGCAAGCCAAGTCGCAGACAAGACTCCGGCAACAATGGAAGAAAGGATCCTAGCTATACGCTATCAGGACCGCATAACTAAAGTCCTTGGATTAGCCCGGCTAAGAGATCTGAATATGCCCTGGTTTCTTTCATTCAGACCCATCTGGCAGAATTGCATCTTACCTGTGCTTCGATGTATGCTATGCGGAGAAGAATGCGTGTTGGACGTCTGTCTTACACTACCGTCAGCAGTACCATTGGATACAGATACTTTGCTAAGTCCAGTAACGGCTCATGCATCGTGTTGTCCCCAGCGGCTACCCATTCTGATGACGGCATTCGTTGAGACTTTACCACTACGATTAGAGGGTAGTGAAGTACGAGGTGAGAGCAGCATCACCCAGGTACGACCTTCTGTGAGCATTGCTGATCCTGACATCGATAATAGCAATCATTCTCACGACTGTACTGTTGCGGCATTTTCAAACTTGGTCGAACTTTCACCTGAAGCCGTAGACCAATTTTTTGAGAGTCTGTCTGAAATGATGTTCTCCCCTGAACAGAAAGAATAACTTTTAAGCAACAAGCACACAGCGTTCCCTGAACTCTGAATTCGGCCTTCAGCTTTGATAAACAAAAGCTACTGAAAACATTTGGAACTAATTTTTTCCCCTGAAAGCGAAATTATTTTTTTTCCACTTTCAAAATATTTACCTTTTTCTGGCACATGTACTCTGCTTAAAGTAGAGCTATTCTTAGAGAACAGAGCTTCTATTTTAGGAACTCTATAGACAATATATTACCTCAGCCTCTACCACATGTACAGCATTTTGTATTATTATGTGATGGAATGGTCTCGACCTTCTTTTCTGTATTAAGAGCCATTTCATGTGTAATTTTCGCACTTCATTCAGCTGATATATATATGCATTTTTTTAACTGAATGATACCACTGCTTGATAAGCGTACAGTACCACTACTCATTTTCGTGTATTACCACATACCATTTCAATATGCAAATTTATGTATTTTGGGGTGGGTTGGAAAACACATGCATAATTATATGTTTACTATTGCTTAGTTTTAAGTAATGAGGGACATTAGATCGTGGAGTGGGTGTTGTAGTTCTATCTAGGACCCTAAATTTGATAGTCCTGATTTATGCCCTTATGTGGTTATAATAAATAATATCCTTATAAAGGCATAAGAATCATATCCATATTTAGTCATAGCCCATGCTGCCCAAATTAAGCAAGGCTACTTCCCCAGGCTCCTAGAAAGTACAACGAGTTCTGTAAACAAACCGAACCTCCAGCAACCTGGGAATTCCCCATTGCTTTTGTTTTGATTTCGTCCTAGAACTCCTGTGAGCACTCTAAGAACGGCCAGTTCTTAGTGACATCTTCATTGACGTCTTATGTCCAACCTTACGTCAAAACCCGGCACCTTTCAGGTATAAATATACCAACGTTGCCTTAAGCAAACACACAGTGGTGGTTTTGGAGCAGAGTGGCTATCTACTTGCCCGAGAGCCCTGCTGATGCGAGAGCCCACGGACGCCGCCCCTCCTCTTTGACGCACTGAGAGAGACGCTGTCTTTTCTCCTGCCGAGAAATCCAGCTCCGGTGTTTGCAGATACCCTCGCGGGTTACTGGGATATCGAGTCCTGAGAGAGAGATACCAGACCTCCTGCTTTCTAACACCCAGGTACGGAGCTGACTAAACCCTTAAGAGAATTCTTGATTCAGATTCCTTGGCAAAAACCAACTTAACTTAAACTGCTACTTACTTACTCCTTCCCACGTATTAGGCTTAAGTCAGGTACACCGGGGTAGGCGTAGATTAGAAGCACCAGTTGAGTACGTTAGTCAATGTATATTTGTATGTATATATTTTATCTATTTTAAAGAAACATATGGCTAAGAAACCATATCAATGCTTTTATAGTATTATTTTATAATACTCCTTTTACTGTACGCTCTTTATTTTATGCCAAGTATTGCAATTGTGGCAATTCATTTCTCTTGTATGAGAAAGAAGACTGCTCAATAAATAACAACCTTTTATTGAAAACGCCCGTCTCTCTTTTCTCTGCACTCTGGTGAAACTAAGTATGCACACTTGACTGAGTGAAATAGCTGTCTATTGTTTTCACACAACTCTAGAGATACACTCTTATTCTGAGGGAGCAAAGTTGTCATGTTATATGGTTGTCAGAAGCTAATCCCTTCTTGTCTATCCAGGGAGGTTAAACTCCTCCTCGTTTATTCGAGAAAGTTTCTAGTGACCTCTGAGCTAGCTGGCAAACCTTAAGTCTAATATAGTCAGTGAAGACCTAGTTGACCTCAGTCCTACGTCTACACTGCTGAATATATTATTCCAATGCGCAGAGCCTATTGGGAATATAGGAACTACACTACACCACTTTATAGGATTCAATAAGATGGATCTTGCTTAGCTCTCTTCCACATTCTATGGCATACTCGACTCCAAATCCAAAGGAGAACCACATGACTTACGAATCCCAGGTACTATTTAAGAAACCTTTGTTCATGATATTTTGAGATTGTTACAATCTAAGAGTGTGATAACACTGATGGTCTCTACTCAGTCAAATACCGGATTTCTTGGATGTTCTCTTCTTGTCAGATACAACTATAATGTTCCTCTACTTATGAGGTATATGTTTGACTGAACACTGGCCATTAATTTTGATACTTTATGACAAAGACTACAAATTGCTGAAGTCTAAATATTAGAGTGCCGTGGTACAATTAATTCTTAAGACATTAGATGACAGGTATTTTATACTTGTGGGTTAGACATCCTTGGTAGTGGGATGCCTGTGTTACCTTGAATGGCACCGTAATATCTTTACATGATATCTACAGAATAACTTTGGGTTACTGAAAGAATCTGAAGTGCGACTGTTCTAGCTATCACTACCGTCCTATGTATTTTGTATATATGGGCTACATTTGTATTATACATGGAGAAAAAGTTTAGCCAATTAAATAAAAAAGAGAGGGTTTTTTATATAGCACACATGCTAAAGTCACATATTTGAAGGTAAACATGTTGAACGGAAGGGAGTCTTGTATGCGGCAATTAAGAAAAAGGTGACTGTGAAATAAAAAATTTGCCTAGGATGACAGTTCGAGACAAGTTTTTGGGCCAAGTGCATTACAGTTAGGTCGATTAGATTATTCAAGTCACTAGACCTGCAGTTGTTACCATTTTTCGAGGCCAGCTCACAACTATTCTTTCACATAGATAACACTTCTGACTACTATATAAAATTTTAGAGCACCTTAAGATTTTTTGCAATCTGGATGGCAAACAATCAGCTATAGTTGAATACAGACCAAATATCTACTGTTCTGCTTAGAAATTGGATCCATCAATGGAGCAATAACTTCCAGCACGATGATCTTGGTCCTGCACCTACCTTCATCACCTTCCACCAGGAGTCTTGGGGTGGTGACAGACGGCAATCTGACGCTTAAACCTCAGATAGGAGCAGTAGAGTCTAAATGCTCCTTTCTATTAAAAGCTTGGTGCAAAATTGTCTCTGTGGTGTCTTTTAACACTAGGAAACTTATTGTAACAGCAATCATCAATGTAAGATTTGTTTTTGTATGACTACAGCGTACTGCTCAACACAGACTATAAACTATTCATAATGAAGCATCATAGTTGCTCGTTCTCGTGGCTCTGTATTCCCAGGTCAACCACTTTCTGAGAGAGCTACATTGGCTTCCAAAACATGAGCATATCCGCTTCAAAGTATGTTGTATAGCGTTGAAATGCTGCAACGGAAAAGGCCCTAGCTGTCAGTCCTGCCCACTTTCCTGCATGCCACAACACAGTAGACCCGGTATATCTGCACTTAATTGCAATTGTTTTCTTATTTAGCCCCACCACTTCTTTTAGAAGTCAGTTTAAAACATTTACTATTCTCTTTTGGGATCATTTTGTTCATAGGTATGTCACAGTTTAGGATATTTGGCACTTGCTGTGAGGCCACCATGGATGCTCAAACGTTATGACTAATTTCTTCATTTCGTGTTGTTCTACACAACATCATCCTAGAAAACAGATTGCAATTTCAGGCTCCTGAAGAACCCAAACACATCAAACTCATGAAAATGTGATGAGAGCAGGAACTTAAGGTTGCCACTTATTACCAAGGAGTAAAGAGTCCGCATTCTTCATGTTACAGAGTCTGGACACAAGGCCATCTCTACTAATATCCTATAGTGCAAGATAAAGGAATATAGTATGCTGGAACACAAATTATGAACAGAAAAGAGAGAGAGAGAGCAAGAGACAAAGATATATGGGGGTGGAGGGGGTTAACACATTTCTTGTAAAATATGCTTTAATCTCCATTCAACTGAGTCCGGTGTGTTTTAGAAGATACCATCACACTGTAGATATCAAGGGCCCCCTGCTATTAGAATAGATAGTTCTTAGGGCAGGGACAAAAACTGTGTGTGAATCGCAACTCAAAATAAATACAAAACTATAGGTCACAATAAACAACTATAGGTCACAGGGAAAAGTACATTCAAAGGAAAACAGCACAAAACTAGTATTTTAAAATAGATCTGATTCATTTAATAAAAATCATATTAAAAAGTAGACAACAACTGTCATACTAACATATACATACACTTAATAATTAAAAGCAAAAGACAAATTAGACAATTTTGCTATACTCCATATATATAAATTGACAAGAAGTAAAAAATAAGTGCCAATGATTATAGTTCGACGCGCGTTTCGGCGTTGCAAAAAACGCCTTCTTCAGGAGCCACAATTTTCATCTAGAGAAATACAAAATATACACATAATCAACATAACATATACCGAAAAAACCTTTTCTCTAGCAATCTTTATAAAAAAAACAAGAAAACAAACTTTTTTTACAATGTTATTTAAAGTACATAAAAACAGTCATAGTGCAGAACCTTAAAAATACTTTCCCTATATTATCAAAGCAGTCTGAATATTACCTGACATGATACAGACTAGTATTTTTATATTTGAGCAGTTGTGAGTCAATTGTCCCGGGCCCATTAGACAATAGCCATCAATAGGCCAGGATCAATTGATAAATTTCTATATTTCAATGGTAGAGCAGGGGTCAATTTTTCATTATGACCATTATTTCATGGCGAGCAACTACTTATAAGCAAATTACTTTAAATATAGAGACCTCGATTTGACATCAACTTGTACATTTATCACATGAGGCCTCTTTAAAAAGTAAACTATTTGATGTCTGCTGGCCTAGGTCCATAATATGCACATCATTGATTATCTAACAAATATAATGCATAGAGAGACCAAATTTGCGTTATTAATAAAACTAGAAAGCCTCACTTAGTCGTTGGTTTTTAAAATCTCAACACTGTGGTTTCGCTCTTACCAGATGGATATTTGTCGATCACCTGTATCAGCGTTCTAGTATTTTAATGGCCAGGATATAACCACCCTTTGCGGTTAGTATTTTCCACACGAACGAATTATAATTCTATGGCAAAAAATACGTAAAATATGCATGTAAGCGTACTGGCGGTTCTTCAAATAGTCAAAACATTTTAATTCTCGCCCCACTATTCTTACCTAGAATGAATGGTACTGCATCTGTGTACAGATAAGAGATGCACATGGAAGCGGCTTGCGTCTTGCAATTATTTGAATAGGTGCTGACTGCTCTTGATATGAGCTTGTCTGTACGCTCGGGACAAAAATGCCTTGTCTGCCATAAACACAATAAGTGTAAATTTAACCTTTGAAATTCACTACTTTTATTGTTATTAAACTTTCAGTAATTTCATTGTTAGCACAAACATCCCAATAAAAAAGCGTGACTAAGCACAGTAAAGCGGCTTGCGTCTTAAAATCAGTTAAATCGGTTCCACCTAATTGTGATACGAGCTTATCTGTATGTTCGGTGCCAAAAAACTGCCTGCTTTAAAACCCAATAAGTGTAAGTTTGGCCTTTAACATTCGCTACATTAACATTCACTATTACTGTTGTTACTATATAATAAGTGTAAATATAGCCTTTAACATTCACTATTCCTGCTGTTACTAAGTTTTCAATGAAATAATATGTTAATATACACATTTTCTATTTAAAATGCGTAACTCCGATATCAAATAACAACTATCGGCTAATGCGATTAGTTTCAGATTCCGACGGAAGACCCTATCGATGTTACTGACGAATAACGCGAGGGCAAAAAAGTGCTAACAAAAGTTTCTGTAGATGTTCTTACCCGTTAAAAATATCAGGCTTGAGGCGGAGCCAAGTCGGCATCGAAGATGGCCGCTCAGTCCCCCGGCTCCGTGTGTCATCTCCTCCTCCGGACGCCTTCCGCCTGCTGTCCCGAATGACAGTGGACGCGAGCGGGCGCAGGAGCAGCTCCGGATCTTGATGGCGCGTCCCCGAGGTCTGTACTACCTCCACAAGGGGAGAAACGGAGGATGGCGTTTGCGGCCTGTGGCAGCGTGGAGACCGGGGACTCGCCTGGAAGCTGATCCGGCCGCCAGTCGAACAACAACGGCCGCCGGCTGCAAGGAGGGCCGGTCGGCGCCGGATTGAAACGGGTCGGCCGATTTTCGGGTCGCTTGCACACCTGATGGGGGACATGCCTACGAGACCGACTATTCTTGGTTTCCCTGGGTCGTTTGTTCCCCCCCCCCCTTCTGGTTTTTGGAACTTTACTCGGCTGCCGCCGGGGACCGTGGCTGATCCTGTCCCGCTCATTGCGGGAGAATCCTGAACTTGAGCTCAGTTTCATTTTGTAGCGCGGCTCTCCCGGCGGCGGTGTGTATTTGGTCGAGTCTCCGCTGTTTCAGTGCCCTGATCGTTGTCCCAGGACGCCTGATGCCCGGCTGCGCATACCTTGGACCTGATTTCGGATGGTACCTCCTCGGAACGTAATGAAGGGGGCAGAGTGCCGCACCCGCGTACTGCTCCCCGGCCTGATTCCTGTCCTATGGAGGAAGGGCGTTTGACGACATGGGGGACATGGAGCAGACCTATATCTTGGCGATTTCCCTGCTGCCTAAGCTAATCTCCGTTTTATTTGCTCGCAGGATGCCCGTTCACTGTGTTGTATGCTGGAGGGTGTTCTCTTTGTTATGGACTTATTGAGCCCGACTGGTGCGTCGATTATCCAGGCGCGATAAGATGGCGCCGGTACTGATATCCTGTAACCTGGGCTTTCGAGCTATCTCCAGTGGGTGACGTTTGTGAGCTGTGACTATCCGTGGGCCCCTGCCTGGAACCGAATTAGGGACTTTGTTTTCACGCCATGCTGTTGAGATATTTGGTTCTGTTCCACCCTCTCTTTACACTTTGACGCTCTTTTCCCTGATCTGACTTTTTTGATTGCGACGTAGCGGTCATATTGCTGTTTCAGGTTTGATCCACCACGCTGGCGGGGAGCGGGCGCGGATGTGGTCTGCTCGCAGTGTGACACTACAGACTTGATGTTGTTCCGATTTTCTCCGCTATCTTTCATCCTTATGATTACTGACTTGGGGTATAACGATTCGTTGGGACATTGTGATGTGCGCAGGACGGGTCAAAGACGAATGCTGTTTCTTCCGTTTCGATATTTCCTGCCTGCGGGGTTCAAGGGGGATGTGTGACGTATTGCTTAATTTCTGTTATCATGCTGGGCTGCTCCTGTGCCTCGTGCATTGTTCTATTCTGTTGCGCTCATGCGGGGGTGTATTATGTCCTGTCTACATTCGTTCCTTGCTGAGGGAGGGCCGGGGGACTGTTAGAGGGCTCCCCTCCATTTTCCATTTCCTTCTTTTCTTCCCTCGCTTGGGTTCCTTCTTTAGACTAGGTGGGTGGTAGTTTCTTTTCTCTATCTTCTACATTTCGGGTTTCAAGACATGGGCGACAGGCACACTGCTGAGGGGGAGGCCGTAGCTGGAGGCAGGGGTGCAGGGTGGGGGGTATTCTTCGTTTTTCTTTCTCTTTTTCAGTTTCTAGGGCCTCTAATTCTTCTTGTTCTGCTTGCTTTTTTTCACTTCCTTTTTTCCCCCTTTCTCTGTGGGATTCCGAATGATGGGCGGTTTACCGTATGCTTTTGGGTTTTCGACCAGTACGGGGGATGTTCTAATGTCTTTTTATTAGATCCAGTGGGCGGGTGCTGCGTGGGTGGGCGTGCTGTAATGCTTATTGTTTATCCTGTTTTGCTGCGTGTTCTTGCATGCGCCCCGCTAGCAGTGATCCCGAATGTGCATATCCTGTTTTTTGACGTCCCCTAAGCTTGGCGTTACTACATTGTGTGTCATCGGATCCTGTTCCTTTCTTTTGATTCTTCTCATAGAAAAATGAAACCTCTCTTATCCTAGCGCCGTTATGGTGCGATAGTGTCCTTGTTGTTGCTCTGGACTTTTCGAGGCGGGTTGTATATTGTTTGCATCATTGATTTGCTCTGCCCGTCTTTGTGATGATAGCCGGCTATTTTTCTGCTGGCTGGTGATTGTATCTGCTTTATGTTACAATAAAGGTTTTCAAAAAAAAAAAAAATATAAATAAATAAATATCAGGCTTGTCCGCTCTGGTAGTTTAACGGTCCACTAACTGCAAGCACTGCACCCTTTCGTGATGTGAAAGAGGACAAAAAAGCCGCTCCAAACGGAGTCTATATAAAAGACAACAGATACGTACGAGATCATTAACCATAATGAGTACAGGCTATTTCTACTTTCTACCCTAGCTCAGTCGTTCAGGGTACTAGAATATTTACCGTTTAAATCATCGGATAATGCAGAGATATGTCCGGGTACTGCAAAAGATGACTGCTCGTGACCCGCCGACGGTTGAAATGTTATCGCTTGCTTCAGTTTCAGATACGCCTATATACGTAGGGAGTGCGTGGCTTCTCCCGCTCGCGTCTTACGTTCCCTTGAATCTTAAAGGGGAACCGGCTATTGAATTATATGCGCGGGAATTGAAACGTTCCACACCTTCTCGGGCTAAATGTTGATTAATATAGTGAACTACAAGGTAAAGGCAGTTTCTAAAAGCTGGGATGTTTTATTAATGAAGACAGATAACATTCATTTCATTCAAACATATGAACTATAGAATTCACAATTTAATACAGATTACTTAACCATTTTATTATTTTACTCTTTCGTTATTTTTAACGAAAAGCACTCATAACCTAGTGTGTGCTACACGCAATTAATTTCTTATGATCCAGATTACAACTAATGTAAAATTACAGATTCTAACCATTGCAAACAAAAATCACAATGTTTGAATATAGGTCTTATACTGCGAAGGTTCATCTAAGTGGGCTCAGAAAAATAATCCAGAAAAAATCTACACTTACTACGGATATTCTAGAAGGAGATTCATAAAATAGCGTTCTCCCACGGGATTTCGTTGTTCAATCCTTTTTTAAAAGTGTTAAGAACAAACACCCAATACACTTCTCTTTTCTTTCTGATGGCATGTCCACCTTTGCTGAGAAAAGAGAAGTGTATTGGGTGTTTGTTCTTAACACTTTTAAAAAAGGATTGAACAACGAAATCCCGTGGGAGAACGCTATTTTATGAATCTCCTTCTAGAATATCCGTAGTAAGTGTAGATTGTTTCTGGATTATTTTTCTGAGCCCACTTAGATGAACCTTCGCAGTATAAGACCTATACTCAAACATTGTGATTTTTGTTTGCAATGGTTAGAATCTGTAATTTTACATTAGTTGTAATCTGGATCATAAGAAATTAATTGCGTGTAGCACACACTAGGTTATGAGTGCTTTTCGTTAAAAATAACGAAAGAGTAAAATAATAAAATGGTTAAGTAATCTGTATTAAATTGTGAATTCTATAGTTCATATGTTTGAATGAAATGAATGTTATCCGTCTTCATTAATAAAACATCCCAGCTTTTAGAAACTGCCTTTACCTTGTAGTTCACTATATTAATCAACATTTAGCCCGAGAAGGTGTGGAACGTTTCAATTCCCGCGCATATAATTCAATAGCCGGTTCCCCTTTAAGATTCAAGGGAACGTAAGACGCGAGCGGGAGAAGCCACGCACTCCCTACGTATATAGGCGTATCTGTAACTGAAGCAAGCGATAACATTTCAACCGTCGGCGGGTCGCGAGCAGTCATCTTTTGCAGTACCCGGACATATCTCTGCATTATCCGATGATTTAAACGGTAAATATTCTAGTACCCTGAACGACTGAGCTAGGGTAGAAAGTAGAAATAGCCTGTACTCATTATGGTTAATGATCTCGTACGTATCTGTTGTCTTTTATATAGACTCCGTTTGGAGCGGCTTTTTTGTCCTCTTTCACATCACGAAAGGGTGCAGTGCTTGCAGTTAGTGGACCGTTAAACTACCAGAGCGGACAAGCCTGATATTTTTTACGGGTAAGAACATCTACAGAAACTTTTGTTAGCACTTTTTTGCCCTCGCGTTATTCGTCAGTAACATCGATAGGGTCTTCCGTCGGAATCTGAAACTAATCGCATTAGCCCATAGTTGTTATTTGATATCGGAGTTACGCATTTTAAATAGAAAATGTGTATATTAACATATTATTTCATTGAAAACTTAGTAACAGCAGGAATAGTGAATGTTAAAGGCTATATTTACACTTATTATATAGTAACAACAGTAATAGTGAATGTTAATGTAGCGAATGTTAAAGGCCAAACTTACACTTATTGGGTTTTAAAGCAGGCAGTTTTTTGGCACCGAACATACAGATAAGCTCGTATCACAATTAGGTGGAACCGATTTAACTGATTTTAAGACGCAAGCCGCTTTACTGTGCTTAGTCACGCTTTTTTATTGGAATGTTTGTGCTAACAATGAAATTACTGAAAGTTTGATAACAATAAAAGTAGTGAATTTCAAAGGTTAAATTTACACTTATTGTGTTTATGGCAGACAAGGCATTTTTTTCCCGAGCGTACAGACAAGCTCATATCAAGAGCAGTCAGCACCTATTCAAATAATTGCAAGACGCAAGCCGCTTCCATGTGCATCTCTTATCTGTACACAGATGCAGTACCATTCATTCTAGGTAAGAATAGTGGGGCGAGAATTAAAATGTTTTGACTATTTGAAGAACCGCCAGTACGCTTACATGCATATTTTACATATTTTTTGCCATAGAATTATAATTCGTTCGTGTGGAAAATACTAACCGCAAAGGGTGGTTATATCCTGGCCATTAAAATACTAGAACGCTGATACAAGTGATCGACAAATATCCATCTGGTAAGAGCGAAACCACAGTGTTGAGATTTTAAAAACCAACGACTAAGTGAGGCTTTCTAGTTTTATTAATAACGCAAATTTGGTCTCTCTATGCATTATATTTGTTAGATAATCAATGATGTGCATATTATGGACCTAGGCCAGCAGACATCAAATAGTTTACTTTTTAAAGAGGCCTCATGTGATAAATGTACAAGTTGATGTCAAATCGAGGTCTCTATATTTAAAGTAATTTGCTTATAAGTAGTTGCTCGCCATGAAATAATGGTCATAATGAAAAATTGACCCCTGCTCTACCATTGAAATATAGAAATTTATCAATTGATCCTGGCCTATTGATGGCTATTGTCTAATGGGCCCGGGACAATTGACTCACAACTGCTCAAATATAAAAATACTAGTCTGTATCATGTCAGGTAATATTCAGACTGCTTTGATAATATAGGGAAAGTATTTTTAAGGTTCTGCACTATGACTGTTTTTATGTACTTTAAATAACATTGTAAAAAAAGTTTATGTTTTCTTGGTTTTTTTATAAAGATTGCTAGAGAAAAGGTTTTTTCGGTATATGTTATGTTGATTATGTGTATATTTTGTATTTCTCTAGATGAAAATTGTGGCTCCTGAAGAAGGCGTTTTTTGCAACGCCGAAACGCGCGTCGAACTATAATCATTGCCACTTATTTTTTACTTCTTGTCAATTTATATATATGGAGTATAGCAAAATTGTCTAATTTGTCTTTTGCTTTTAATTATTAAGTGTATGTATATGTTAGTATGACAGTTGTTGTCTACTTTTTAATATGATTTTTATTAAATGAATCAGATCTATTTTAAAATACTAGTTTTGTGCTGTTTTCCTTTGAATGTACTTTTCCCTGTGACCTATAGTTGTTTATTGTGACCTATAGTTTTGTATTTATTTTGAGTTCCGATTCACACACAGTTAGAAGATACCATGCCAGTTTTATTTCAGAAACTGGAGCGCGAAATAACGCATTCTTCTAAATATACTGAACCACACGTATCAAAACGCATCCTTTAACAGTGAAGGGATTTCTCTTCCACCATACATCCACTCTCCACCCCAGCCTCTCAAATAACTGCGACTCTGGCCTTGAGGGGGGCGCCGATCCCCCATACAAAATCTAAGCCTCCAAACCATAAAGTCTGGGTCTAATGTTCACCCTGGAAAGATTGACGACCACAAGTTATGTTAGCAGCACTGTAGGGGTTCGAAATCCCTGCACAACAGTTCCTTTGAACCTGCAACACTTGCTACCGTCGCCGCGAAGTCTATACACAGCTGCCCAGGTTCTGGCGATTCAGCAGAGACTTCGGAATACATAAAAAATCACCATTCCATAACGTGTGAGCAGGTGCTCGCAAGTATGATAAATTCAGACTTGAACACTTATTTCGATATTTGCAAATGGTAGAGCACTGCTCCAATTTAGATTATTTGAACACAAGTATTTAACAGTAGGAAACATGAACTTGCATGTAAATAGCTTGACAACTTACCGTTCACGGCAGACTCATGTATGTAGGCAGTGGACCCGTCGGTGAGAGTTACGGCATGCAGCCCCACGGTCTCCATGGCCAAACGCCCCTTTTGACATCAGCCCGGAACACACAGTCAGCACAGCAGGTAGTCCAAGCCAGCAATACAATTGTTAGGATGGCACGGTTTGACAGTTTTTGAGTTTCGGCATAAAAACGAACACTCTGCTCTCAGTACTTGAAGAGGGAGTTAAAGTCTAGTGTGCCGGTCCCTACTTTTCTTAGGAGGTTCACCCCGAACTTCGTAGGCATCTAAACTCCATGTGTCCTAGGTTCTCTATGGGGTCATGTAACTACATCTAGAACGCCTATATAGCCCAGACTATATACGTGCCCCTGGGCTTCGGAAGATTTTTTTAAAAAGGAGGAATTGTGTCCCCCGATGCCCGTGTCCAAGATCACCGGGGTGGGGGTGGGTGGATGATCCTGTGCCCCTTGGAATCTATGTGGCAGAGAAGTGACGCTGCTCACGGAGAGGGGGCACTGGGTGACAGAGACACCAAGTGAGAACTATGGCCCTGGATCATTCGGGGAAAGGGAACTTTCTCTATGTACACCCTGGGGGAAGAGATATTGGTCTTTGAATCTAAGGAGTGGCCGTGCACCTGTGAAACGAACGGACCTTTAATTCTACGGGGTCCGTGTCCTTTGAAGCATGGGAGTGTTATCCGTTGACTCCAAGGAAGGGGTCAAGACATCATGATCACGTGCTGTCATACACAAAGAGATCTGTGTCCCCGTGTGCAGGGATCCTAGAACGCCCGCAGTTCTAGTTCGCCAGTATATGATGTGTATCCCTGCAGTCTGGATCCACCTGAGGCGGTCTCTACTCACTGAATGCCATCTGAGTTTATCTGATCTTCAGTTACGGTTTCTGGATTTCCTGTGGGCGTAACTGTCACCTACGGTGGGTGTTTCGAGATATCGGGAGACCTTAAAATCCCCACGCGGGACTTCCCTTGCTCCCATCTGTCCACTGGAGCTGCAACTAATACCGGGTATGCTGAACTCCCAGCTTCCGGGGCACTGAGAGTGACGGAATCTCTAGCCAATCAGAAGAGCGGACATATTTGTTATCCACGTAAGGAATACGTAAACAGGCTATTGATTGAACATAAAAAATCATGTGAAAGTCTATTCCCTTCTCTCATTGGTCTACTTTCCTATGGGCGGGATATACAGCGTTAATTTACAGGTATTGTTGAGGGACAAATATTTCTGACGTACAATGAAATGAGGATTGACAGTTCACTCATACACCTCTATTCTGAAGAGTGCGCTTTGTATAAAGATGGGTATTAAACAGGAATAGCACGGTGTTACTGATTGCAGATTTAACTAGCCTTTACTGTGAAGGAAAGTTTGTGTGCATGCAAGGACGGAGAGACGAGCAATGTGTGCATCTCGTCTGTTGCACTAGCTTGCTTGCCGTTCACGACCCAAAACGTTCTGATATGTATGCCTAGTTTGTATGAGTAGTGGCATGTCTCAGTCAGGAAAGTGGTGTAATGCGAAGCTGTCCGGTCCTAATATATATATATATATATATATATATATATTTTTTTTTTTTAAATCTATATATATATATATATTTATTTATATAAAAAGGAAATGAGGGGTGCCTCGTTGAGAGGGTCGCACCATCAGGAGTTGCCGCTCATCAATGCCGGCAGGTTGCTCACCAGCATGCCCTTTCACCTTCAAGCGCTAGATCTTACACACGCAGCCAAACGCGTTTCGAGTCTGTGCTCTTCGTCAGTGGAAAACTGAAAACAAGAGTGGTGGTGATTTGTTACTGCATTTAATAAATAAAAGTCCCGCCCAAATGGGCGCACGGCATCCTGGTACTGATAGTCCATAGAATGGTTGCCTGGGCTTTAGTGTAACTTTCTTCCCCAGTGGGCCCCGCCCACTCTTGCAACTTCGAACCCAGTGAAAAAATAAAATAAAAATCCATATTGTCCCATGTGGGTAAAGGTGTGGAAGGATGCCGGCAAACTCCCCAATCCTAGTCCAGCACCAAGGCCTCCTGATGTCCTGGCGGTGCCAGCGGTTGCCTGCACCAGGATCCGCCTTTCGAGCAGCGGGACCCCCTCGCAGCCGGACCTGCTGCTAAACAAAAAGGAAATGAGGGGTGCCTCGTTGAGGGGGTCGCACCATCAGGAGTTGCCGCACATCAATGCCGGCAGGTTGCTCACCGTTGAAAGTTAAGGAGATAGGCCCCGGGACGTGGGGTAGGCTGGACCGTGTATAATTTTTGAAAAACAAGTGCCACCCCCACCAATTTTCAGTGCTCTTTACTGCGAGCAAACAAATCAAGAAATGAATCACCGATCTGTTTGGTATATTTATTTTTACCTGTTGTTTACTAAGTTCAACGTATAAACTTCAACGAGTTGTCCGAGGAAGACACTCAACATATAATTAATACTAGACAAAAAAAGAGAATATATATAACAAAATTCACAAAAACAATTTTGAACAAGGAAAAACACACAATTAGTGTAATACATATTTCATAGTGAATGGTCATTTAGCAACATTCATTTCATAGTAACATTCATTTCATAGTGAATGAGATTGATCGGAACATTTGCTCATCCAAAAACAATATGTACTCAATGAAGGAGACACGTTCTAGGAAAACAATGGGAGAATGCAGACGAATTAATCAAATAGCCAGTTAGACCAAGAAAACAATTATGTATTCTCTATGCATTCCTCCAATGATGCCGACGCGTTTCGAGTCCGTGAGACAATTTAACGGACTCTCATCAGGGCTCATTCAATCTGGATCTAAAAGTGTGTGTTAAAAACAAAAAAGAGAGCGACATGTCACCATTGTGTTCAATATCCGGGTGACTGCCCCCACTGCCCCTCTAGGCCCTTTTAATACCTGAAAGTGGCTCCGGAGGCCTGATCTCGGGGATCTGTGTACACCAAAACTTGTAGTGGGACCTTGTTATCTGTAAGATAACATAGAATTTAAAATGCCGTAAGGCATAGCATAATCATTGAAAACACACGCGGGGAAACCCGCGAACCATCAAGAAAGAAATCATCGTATTCATACCTAGGACAGTACCGGGATAAATCCCTGCCCCTTTCTTATTTCAAATGGCCCGTCATTCCTTCTTTAGACCTGTAAAATGCGAACCAAAGTAGCCGCATTAGGCTAATGTACCGATTCACAACATTAAGGAAGCGCAAACGGTATTTCAGAAACAAAGGTTTTGCAGCCGCCTACCTGGAGACTCAGCGTTTTGTCCGTGGTCTCCGGTAAATGGGCGTGCTGTTCGTTCTGGTGGAGGCAAGAGAGCGTAGTAATGTGTTAAAAGCCTGCCAGTAGTCATACTATTTGTATTTCAGGCGGGGTGAGTTTTAAATCTCAGATGTTAAGTGCAAGTTTACCTTAGCTTCAATTTCTGTGGATCTCAACCAAATCAGTAATCCTTCGTGCGTTAGGGTGAAGCAGGTAGTGGCAAAGTGGCATTTAATCCCATATAAATGTCTGTAGCCTGTTAAGCAAGGGAGGAAGACTCATCAGTCAACGTCTCCATTTGCGCATAAGAAACCGTGACATTGAATGTTGTGTGGAGCACTCACCAGCTCAGTAGGCGCTCCGTTGTCAGTCTATTCAGGTTCGATTCCGAATCAGTACTGCCATGTTTGGGGCGGAGTTATAAACCTTTATTTAGCGCTTAGAATTCTGGGACATGTAGTTTCAAAAGAGGTAAAAAGGATTAAAGCCTCGATACTTCAGACATGGTGTTTAGTCCAGTTTGGGCACTGTTAAATCGCATAATTAAGTACGCCTCCTTGCGCAGGAGGGTTTCCTCGATATCAACAAGACCTTTTTTAGTGGGCATTGTATACAACACAGTCCAGGAGAAATCAGTTTCTGTATGTGATTTATCAAGAAAGTGTTGGACCATTGGTGCACTAAGCACTTTATTTTTGATACGAGATCGATGCTGTGTTATCCTGGTGTTCACCTGCTGATTGGTCTTCCCTATGTACAATTTAGGGCAACCGCAGGTAATGGCGTACACAACATTTTTGGTCCTGCAGTTGGAGAACCCTTTATTGGTCCATTTGACCTGCTTGTGTTGAAATTCAGAACCTTCTAGGCAGGTCCCACAAGACACGCAATTACCACATTTGCGGTGCCCCTCAACTGGTTTGAGGCCCCATTTGGATAAGAGGTCTTGCTTGGGTTTGGATGTGGCAATGTCGGCACGTACCAAGTGTTGGCCGATACTTCTGTTTTTTCTGTAGGCAAAAATCGGCCTAGGGAAGGGACACTCCAGTTCTTCCAATAGGTGCCAATTCTTTAGGACCATTTGTCTGACGCGATGTGTGTCAGGACCAAAAGTTGTGACACAGACCATCTGTTCGAGTTCATTTTTTGTTTTATTCTGCAGTAAGCTTTCTCTTGGTGTATACCGAGCCCTTTTATATGAATGTTTAAGCATCTTTTTGGGGTACCCACGGGTAATCATTTCATCACAGAACTTTCCAGCGTGATGGTCAAAGTCCTCCAAACTTGAACAATTTCTCCGTATACGGAGTAGTTGTCCGTATGGTAGGTTACTTTTCAAATTGCGCGGGTGGGCACTCCGGTGATGGAGGATGGTGTTTTTGTCCGTTTTTTTACGATAGAGTGAGGATTTAAGGCGCCCCTCTGGACAGGTAATTTGGACGTCCAAAAACGTCATCACAGTTTTGCTCTGTACAAGGGAAAATGCAATATCCTGGTGTTTATTATTAAGCCACTGGTGGAAGGCCATCAACTCGGCGTGGCTCCCCTGCCACAGGAGCCACACGTCGTCGATGTACCGTAACCACTGCTTAATGTGTTTCTGGAAGGGATTGTTGTTTTCAATGAACATTTGTTCATATTGTGCCATGTACAGAATGGCTACCTCCGGCGCATAAGGACAGCCCATGGCTGTCCCTTTGATTTGCATGTAGAATTGGTCATTGAATCGGAAGTAATTCTTTTTCAATGTCAATTCAGCCAATTTTACAATGAATTGAGTTGGTACTCTATGGGGTCGTTCCCTGGTGTCCAAATACATCTCGATCACCTCAAGTGCCTCGTCTTGAGGGATCTGTGTATATAAGGACGTCACGTCCATTGTGACCATAATTTCAGATTCGGAGTCAAATTCCATGCCCTCAACTTTGGCTAAAAAATCCGTAGTGTCCTTGAGATAGGACCTTACCCCACTGACAAAGGGTTTTAGGAAGAAGTCAATGTATTTGGAAATAGGCTCCAAACACGAGTCACAACCAGAGACGATTGGTCGTCCCGGGGGGTCAGTCAAGTTTTTGTGGATCTTCGGGAGGAGGTACAAGACAGGGGTTCTAGGGAACTTCTTCACAAGAAATTCACTTTCCTTTACTCCTACGAACCCACTGTCTTTACCATCCTGGATGAGTTGCATGATCAATCCTTGGATTTCTTTAACAGGGTCTCCCTGCAGTTTCCTATACCATGTTGTATTCTCAACCTGCAGTTGGCCTTCCATTAAATATTTGTCTTTGGGCCACAGTACCACGGCCCCGCCTTTGTCGGCAGGCTTTATCAGGACGGAATGATCTTCTTGTAAGTTCCTAAGTGCCTGTCTTTGTCCTTTACTCACATTGGAGGGGACATACTTTTTTTGTTTCTCAAATTTGTTGATGGAGGACAATAATACTTGCTCATATGCAAGAACTTGCTTGGGAATGTTTTGGTGTGGGATGAAGTTTGACTTGTTCCTCAACCAAGTCGTTTCAGTGTTTACAGTGGGAGGTTGGTTGGCAAAAAATGCCCGAAGGCGTATTTTGCGGCAAAAAGCAATCATCTCCATCTTCAGTTTAGTAAAATCAGTCTGTTGGCTAGGAACAAATTTGAGGCCCAAATTAAGCACAGCTGCCTCGTCCTGAGTAAGTTGTTTGGTAGATAAATTGACAATATTATTTGGAGCCCCTATGATTGGTAGTGGTTCCTGCGCGTGCGCATTTCCCACGGTACTTTGTGTCTTGTTTTGCCCTGTTGGTTTTTGTCTAAAAAAGACACCTGTTTTTTATTGGAATTGCCCTTCGAATCAGACCCAGAGGAGTCAGATGAGGAGGATGTTTCTGAAAAGGTCTTAAAACGATTTCGTGACCGGCCAAAAAAAAAAAAAAAGGCAGGTTGCTCACCAGCATGCCCCTTCACCTTCAAGCGCTAGATCTTACACACGCAGCCAAATGCGTTTCGAGTCTGTGGTCTTCGTCAGTGGCAAAATGAAAATAAGAGTGGCGGTGATTTGTTACTGCATTTAATAAATAGATCCTCATTCTGGGCAACTGGTGTTTTTTTGTATAACGGCAGCCTCGCCGCAAGGAGGTCCCGCCGCCCAAGTTCGCGGATCTGCGGCGCTCCAAATGCCGAGTGCTGTTTGAATTGAAGGGGGCCTGGCCACTGGAGGATTATTGGCAGGCTCAGAAGCAGCACTTACATCCCATGTGCCCACTTGGGTAAACATTATGTGAACTCTCCTTACGGCGAATCAGTACCCAAACGGGTTTTGGAGGGAACTCTTGAGCCAGCAGCGATGGGCAAGACTACAGAGACCAGCATGGCCTGCTTTGTGACGCCCACAAGGGCGGGACTCTGAAATTAAATAAAGTGATGTTCCACCTGAAACTGCTTTTCCATTACATCTGTGGGGGAGAGCCAGTGAACAAGAGCTTTACTTGCTTGAAACGCGTTTGGCGATCACGCAGCATGAGATGGATGGCTGGCTGAAGGGTCTGCTGCCAGCTGTTGTGTGCGTGACCCCTTCTTTGTGTGACCTCCTCATTCTGGGCAACTGGTGTTTTTTTGTATAGCGGCAGCCTCGCCGCGAGGAGGTCCCGCCGCCCAAGTTCGCGGATCTGCGGCGCTCCACATGCCGAGCGCTGTTTGAATTGAAGGGGGCCTGGCCGCTGGAGGATTATTGGCAGGCTCAGAAGCGGCACTTACATCCCATATGCCCACTTGGGTAAACATTATGTGAACTCTCCTTATGGCGAATCAGTACCCAAACGGGTTTTGGAGGGAACTCTTGAGCCAGCAGCGATGGGCAAGACTACAGAGACCAGCATGCCCTGCTTTGTGACGCCCACAAGGGCGGGACTCTGAAATTAAATAAAGTGATGTTCCACCTGAAACTGCTTTTCCATTACATCTGTGGGGGAGAGCCAGTGAACAAGAGCTTTACATGCTTGAAACGCGTTTGGCGATCACGCAGCATGAGATGGATGGCTGGCTGAAGGGTCTGCTGCCAGCGGTTGTGTGCGTGACCCCTTCTTTGTGTGACCTCCTCATTCTGGGCAACTGGTGTTTTTTTGTATAGCGGCAGCCTCGCGCGAGGAGTTCCCGCCGCCCAAGTTCCCGGATCTGCGGCGCTCCACATGCCGAGCGCTGTTTGGATTGAAGGGGGCCTGGCCGCTGGAGGATTATTGGCAGGCTCAGAAGCGGCACTTACATCCCATGTGCCCACTTGGGTAAACATTATGTGAACTCTCCTTATGGTGAATCAGTACCCAAACGGGTTTTGGAGGGAACTCTTGAGCCAGCAGCGATGGGCAAGACTTCAGAGACCAGCATGCCCTGCTTTGTGACGCCCACAAGGGCGGGACTCTGAAATTAAATAAAGTGATGTTCCACCTGAAACTGATTTTCCATTACATCTGTGGGGGAGAGCCAGTGAACAAGAGCTTTACATGCTTGAAACGCGTTTGGCGATCACGCAGCATGAGATGGATGGCTGGCTGAAGGGTCTGCTGCCAGCGGTTGTGTGCGTGACCCCTTCTTTGTGTGACCTCCTTGTTGGACCCGGTCCTTTGGGCAGGTTTACCCCGTGACTTTTTGCTTTTTCCTAGCCTGTTTTTGGAACCTGGATTGGTGATTGTAGGCCTCTGCGCACTTTTTCACTGTGGTACAGTGTAAAGTGCGTGTGCTTTCTGTGTATGGATGGTGAGTGACCTGCCCTCCCATAGGAATGAATGGGGAATATGTATGCCCATGGTAGATTCCTGATGCATGGGGAGTGCAGGGGCGAGTTTGATATGTATGAACTCGTGAGAATGAATGCTGCAGAATGGTGTATGCGGCATGGCTGTGTGTAGTCTAGAAGCGCCACTTTTAGAAGTTGGCATAATTGTGTAGTGAGTCTGCTAGCACGTGATTGGCTGATGGGCCTGGCCCAGGCATGCCTGGGCCTGTTGGTAGATGGACTGTCTGGAGGAGGGGGTCTGAGTCAAGCCGTAGATGAAAGGCCCCCCATCTGCTGTTAGGGGGGAGTGGAAAGAGCTCTGGTGGTGCCAGGCTGTGTCTGTCGGCCCACCCTGGATGACTCTCCCTCCCTATGGCCCCCTGTCACCTCTGACCTGAGGCTGACAGGCTAGGGAAACCAGATACTCCCAGAGCTTAGGGCTCGCTTACACAACGACTTCAAAGGGCTTCAAAGCTTTTTCTGTGTATAAGAAGGGGCTCTGCCCCTTCCAAAATGTTCTTGTTTTCAACTTGAATCTGCCAGGGGCTGCTGCTGCTTGGGCTCGGGGAAGATCCCTGGGTTCTGCCCAGCCCTGGGCACCTGATGGACCTTCCTGGACTCCTGGGGGACCCTCTGCCTCGCCTGGGCTGATGGGGGGACTTTGCTTAGCCCGCTGAGACTCTCTGGGACCTTTGTGCAGCATGGTGGAGCTGCATTGCTGGAAGGACCTTGGGACTTTGTGATCTAGCGCCTTGGGGGCGCCTTGGTGCTCGCAGTCCTGGAAGAGCGCGTTATTTTGATTATAGCGCTGAGGCGCGCTTTGCCCGCCCTGGCGAGTGCCCACCTCGCTTATTTTTAGTTTTATTTAACTTCGGCTGCCCACGCCGTGATTGCCGCTGCCCGGGGGCTTAAAGGTGTTCAGGAGCCGCCGTTCGTCGGTGCACGGCCGTGGACGAAGCCACGAAGGGGCCGCGACCTGATTGGCCGTCCCTCGGCAGGAGCCGCGCTCCGATTGGCCGAAGAAGCTACGCGTCACTGGGGGCTCGCCGAAGGAGCCGCGATGGGATTGGCCCATCGCTCGTGACCTGCTGGAGATGAGCAAGTCGATGGAGGAGCATGGCGGCGCCGGTGTAAGCAGGGCTCCCGTGTCTTGAGGAGAGCCCTGCTGGTGAACTGGAGGGTGTCGCCGGTCTCCCGTGATGGAGAGGGAGACCGGAGAAGATGAGAATGAGAGGGCGGCCTGCCGAGAAGAGCCCCCGCCGATGACAGCCGGTGAGTGCAAGCGGCTGGGGGGGGGCTCCGCGAGGCTGTGGTGGTGCCGATGCGAGGCGCCAGCTGTGGGCCGGAAGATTGGGCGGCCCCGTATGGCAGTGGACCGCCCCAACGTGATGTACAGCTGAGAGGCTCGTGGGGGCCATGTCGCGAGGGGCTCTTGAGGGCCCGCATTGCTTCGTGTTGGTGCCGGTTTGGAGGCACTGCTTCAGGGCGGCCCCGGATGGCAGCGGGCCGCCCCAACGGTGTGTAGAGCCTGTTGAGGCTCGTGGGGGCCATGTTAGATAAGTAGGGGCGTCGGGGCATATTGTCGGTGCCCGTCCCCTCCTGCCTGGGAGAAGCTCGTGTCCAGGGAGGCTCCAGGGGGCATGTTGCTTTAGAGCCAGTGTGGCTCCAACGTTTGACCAGTGTTGGCCAGGGCCTGTGTGGCTCCAACGTGCGCAGTGTTTGTCTTAGAGCCTGTGTGGCTCAGGTGGCGCAGATTTGTTCTAGGGGCTACTGAGAGCCCTGCCACAGCTTCTGGTACACAGTTGCCCAGCACTTCGTGGGCAGCTGCCACGTTTAGGCTTTTTATACTTTGAGACTGGCGCTGCATGGCAGCGCACCCTGACACTGAGACTCAGGGCGTCTGAGCCCCAACAAGGCCAGTTGGCCTAGGGACTGCCACAGGTAGTGGCTCATGTGATAGTATCTGCCTAATGTGAGTTTTGCGCATTGTGATGTGGTGCTAGGAAATGTAATGCATTTAGTATGATTACGCACCTTGATCTTACACCTCTGAATGTGTAGGTGTATGCATCATGTGTCTTACTTTTCCTGCGCTGCACCTCTGAATGTTTAGTCATCATGTGTCTTCTTGCGCTGCACCCCTGAATGTATTTTATGGCATCATGTGCTTTATTCTTAACACCTCTGAATGCTTTAGGCATCCTGTGTTTCTCTTTATTACTCCTCTGAATGTAGGTTATTGCATCATGGGTAATGCGTTCTTTTCTTAGACCCCTAAATGCTGTGTGATACTTAGGGGGTTGTTCTTTTAGTACAGGTGGTCCTAGTGAGGTCCTGGTCCCCTGCGTGACAGTCTCCTAAGGGGTTTAGGGTTGCGTAGGAGGTACTTACCTGTTCCCAGTAGTTACTGGATGTGATCTATAACTGTTACTTTGTGGTACAGTGATTTTATACACTTTTATTCTAAGTTCTATAAGTACTCTTTCTATTTCTAGAAGTGCTGATTATGACAGTGGCCTATGTGGCCCTGTCCTGTGTACATAATCCCTTGTGAATATTGCCGTGCCAGTTGGCACAATGTACATGTGTGATTTCTATCTGATATGTTTTGACAATACAAAAGTTATTTTAATATAACCTTGTGTGGAGTCTCTTTTGTGGTGTGCCTAGTATGTTGTTGCTGTCGTGCGCTGACGCAAATGCTTTACACATCGCCTCCGAGTTTAGCCTAGACTGCCCGCTCCATGCTACCTAGAGGGCGAGCAGGGGTTATCTTGGCGTGTGACTTCCTTGCCCTGACTGGAATGGTGGTTTCTGCCTGGCTTTGGCATAAGCCTTAGCCTACCAGAAATAGCCGGTTTCCAACATTGGTGGCAGCGGTGGGATTTGGACTTGCGTTTGCCCAGTGCCATAGCGACAACTGGCTACATTACAAAAACTCTGCGTTTTTCAGATAGTCACATATTTGGGATTATTGTTTTTAATTTTGTTTTTCCTCAAAAGTGTCATTTTCAGATGGTGTTCCTGCGCTTTATGTTTAGTGGCAGATGAGAGAAAATGACAGGGCGGGACGCCAGTAGATAGGGGAGGTTCCCATAGGTTAGGAATCCCTTGCTGGGTCCAGTGTCCAATCCCTATTCCTGTCCCTGTGTGGGTAGATGGAAGAGAGGGAGGGTGGAGGAGAAATTGCTTGCTCAGGAGGGTGGTTATTCCCTGAGTGTAGTGTGTGTGTGTCTGGATTCCCCAGTATGGTAGGATCCAGTGGTGGCAGCTTAAATGTGTCCAGTGCGTGAAGTCCCATTCCCAGTTCCCAGAGTATGGTGCCTGGTGCTCAGTAAGAGGGTGACAGGTTGAGAGTCAGAGGCAGTGAGGAACTGTCTCACCAGTCTGGAGGGGGAGTGTGTGGATGTGTGGTGTCTGGAACTGGAGGAGTTGGTGTGAGTTTTTTTTAAGGAGCTTGCACGTGAGGTGTACCTCTGGTAGTGTGCAGGAGATCCTGCAGAGGCATTGGACAAGAAGGTGGATGTCTGGCGGTGTGCTGGATGTCGTGCAGAGACATTAGAAAGTGATTCTAAAAGTAGTGGCTTGTGTATCTGATGATCCTGTGTAGGTGAAGAGGTTCATGTGTAGCCCAGCTATGTCCCATTAGGATGGTAGGGGTGTAGGGGCTCACGTCCTGTCTCAGTGGAGGCGGAGTGGGTGTGGGACGGTGTGTCCCACGTTAGCCCGAAACCCTGTCTCGGGGCCTGGAGGGTTCCCTAAGGGAGCGCCAGGTCAGGGGCCTAGGCTGTACTTCTAAGTCATTTGAGGAGGATCTTCCTGTGTCAAGAGGACGGGGAGTGTCTGTAAACAGAACTCCGGCGGTCCTAGTGTTGGGCAGTACCGCTCCTAAGTGGAGGGTGCAGAAGGCCTGGTTCGCTGGGCATTTGACCATCTAGAGTGCTCGACCATTTTTGGGGCCTCTGGAGGTCATTCCCCGAGGAGGGGGGAGGCCAGGTTCAGGTTCAGCCTGACCTGGAGGGAAGGGCATCTGTAGTCAGTGTCCTGACCGGTTGTTGGCTTCCAGGGGTACCGCTCCCAGGTGGGAGGGTGCAGGACTCTGGAGGGGGGTGCAGAGGGACGGTGTCCTTACTTCTGACCCCGGTGGGAGGAAAGTGTGTTGCTGATACGCCGCTGGCGTGTGCTCTGTCTAGCCGGGAACATACTGAGAATCACCCTGTGATAGGGAATACGGGAGGAGAGTGTGTCGCTGATACGCCGCTGGCGTGTGCTCTGTCTAGCCTGAGACATACTGTGCCTGTGATAGTGGATGTGTAACAGTGAAGTTTATATACTTTTATTCTAATTTCTGACAAGTATTTCTATATCTGCAAAGTGTTGATTCAGACAGTGGCCCATGTGGCCCTGTCTTGTAAATAATCCCTTGTGAATATTGCCGTGCCAGTTGGCGCAATGTACATGTGTGATGTCTATCTGATATGTTTTGACAATACAAAAGTTATTTTAATATAACCTTGTGTGGAGTCTCTTTTGTGGTGTACCTAGTATGTTGTTGCTGTCGTGCGCTGACGCAAATGCTTTACACATCGCCTCCGAGTTTAGCCTAGACTGCCCGCGCCATGCTACCTAGAGGGCGAGCAGGGGTTATCTTGGCGTGTGACTTCCTTGCCCTGACTGGAATGGTGGTTTCGGCCTGGCTTTGGCATCAGCCTTAGCCTACCAGAAATAGCCGGTTTCCAACACTCCTCATTCTGGGCAACTGGTGTTTTTTATATATATATATATATATATATATATATATATATATATATATATATATCCGGTCCTAATATATATATATATCATACCCACGGACTGGCCGCTATCGAATACTATCTAGGCAGACGCCAAATTTGTTTTGCACATCACAACATCATGTTAATTGAATTTGTGCAGTTTTGCCTTACTCACAACATTTTCTTGTTTGAGGATAGTTTCTATAGACAGATCTCTGGTACGGCGATGGGCACCTGCTTCACCCCCAGCTATGCGAACTTGTTCGTTGGCTGGTGGGAGGAGCGGGTGCCCAGGAGCTGTAAGGAAGGCCAAGATAGTGGCAAGGTGGTACATTGGTACCGCTACATAGATGATTTGTTCATCGTGTGGCAAGGTACCAAGGACATGGCAGAGAAGTATATCAAATCTCTTAATGACAACATCTACAACATACACCTATCCAGTACAATTAGTGGGGTGGCAGCCAACTACTTGGACCTTAAGGTCTATGTTGAAAATGGCCATGTCCATACCTCACTGTACCGTAAGGAGACAGCGGGGAATTCTATCCTGTTTGCTAAAAGTGGACACCCACCTAGACTTATCAATAGTATCCCCTATGGGGAACTATTGAGAATCAAGAGGAACAGCACCCAAGACCAGGAATTCGAGGCGGCTGCCTCTGATTCCATGGCCCGATTTCGCCTAAGAGGGTATGACGAGGCACTTTTACAAAGCACTCTGAAAAAAGTAAAAAAAAGTCAAGAAGATCCCCAGGGAGGAACTGCTCAAAAAGAAACATAAAGGACCTAATCCCCCTACAAAAGATACATTTAGGATGATAACACCATATTCCACAGGTGCCGAGAGACTTAAAGAAATGATGCGCAAGAATTGGCACATCTTGCTTACTGATGAAGTCATAAAAGATGACTTGCCACCATGCCCATTGGTGACCTATAGCAAGGCTAGGTCCCTGGGCGACATGCTGGTACATAGTCATCTAGAAGCCCCTAGTATCCATTCCAACACCTTGAGGGAAATGAGCGGGTTCTTTCCATGCGGAAAATGCAAAGCATGTGCCAACAGCCGTAGGGTACTTCAATATGACATCCCGGATGCGGGCAGAACAAATAAAATCCACAAATTTATCACGTGCAGTACCACCTATGCCGTGTACTGTTTAATATGCCCATGTGGCCTTCGCTGCATCGGGAGTACTATTAATCAACTTAATTTGAGAGTTTTAGAACACCTTAGGGCAATTGACAGAGTAGACCCCGCATATCCAGTAGCCCGACATTTCGCAGAACATCACAACAAAGATCGAAATAAACTACGATTCTTTGGGCTAGATCATGTTCCATGCAACCCACGGGGAGGCAACAGGCTTAGAAGGCTACGACGCCTTGAATCAAGATATATCATCGACCTGTCTACCAAGTACCCGAGGGGTATGAATAGTGGGGAGGAAATGGCAGTACACCTTGGGAAATAATGAATAACAACTATAGGTGTACTTTAACAGATTTTCCTGCTATATCAACTTGCCCATCTTTGCCGATTGATCCGAGGTAGTCTATTCTCAGAATAATCACTATCATACATATTAGTGCCCATGACTGTGCTGTAACTATTGCTTTGTAAATATTTCTAACACACATTTTTGATGATGTAAACAACAATATCTGATATTAGGAAGGGATCTTCTTCAGTATCAGTGTAGTTTGCCAGGTGCATCGATATAGCATATATCGATAATGGATCATTATTAGTTTCCAGGTCATATTTATGGAACTCTGGAAAATAGAAACATGAATTATGAAATGTCTCTTATTGCCATTTAGTTCTTGTGTTTCCTTTTTTCACAGTGTTAGTGGAGCGGCAGCTTTCGTTTTAAAACTGTCATTTCATTATTCTGTAAATTTCAGTAATATATTATGAATTAGTGATGAAATCATGAAGTTTGCCTAACATCTGTATACGGTTCCGAGTATTATATTAAATGTACATATGTGTTACATAATATTCACCTGTATAGGGACACATGCCGATCCACGGCTCTATTGTACTGAGACCTTTCTTTCTTGTGAACACTCCGACTTTCGGAGGTATCCAACCTGTTCCAAGATGGCGCCCACTGTGGTGCTTGAAGGGCTGGTCCCTTGTTGGTGTTTAGTTGTGTTAACACGTCTATTTAACCAGAACTGCCTGTGGACGGTAAGAAACACCGAAGAAGGCTAACGCCGAAACGTTTGTTTGCTGATTAAAATCACTGTGACTGTTCCCGCCGGAGTGCTGTTTCCTTTCTTTAACGGGGAGGACTTTGAGCGTTTTATATATATATATATATATATATATATATATATATATATATATATATATATATATATATATATATATATATAAAAAAAGAAGGAGAGAACTCTGGGTAGTTCTCAAGTTTAGGTGGAAAGCAGCCCCTGTAAGAGCACTCTCAACACCAGCGACACTCTAGATCTGCTCACCTCAAATGTCTGTTTTTCTATCAAAGTTTTTAAGCATAGGATTAGCACAGTGCTATCCACGCCGAGATAGAAAATGACAAAGTCTTTCGCAATTTATACAGCAAAGTCTTTAAGCATAGGACTATTACAGTGCTGTCCTTGCCGAGCTGTAAAATTACAAAAGCCATTTATCAATCCAGGCACAATATTACAGCTTTGAATTAGTGAAATACCAACTCAAGCCAACCTGAAATGAGTAAAAGCAACCCCTCATATATATATATATGTATGTGTGTGTATATATATATATATATATATATATATATGAATAAATAATCCTGCTTCCATAGAAGAAGGCACGTGCACAAAAGCCTTTGTCAATCTGAAAGGCGCCATAACTATGTGAACATAAATAGCCCTTCCAATTAAAGGCATGCATGGAAATAGAAACAACACTAAGCGTTTTTGAAATGCACAGATGTAAATACATTGCAGTGTTTAAAATGTAATTCATCATTGAACTTCAGACGACGTGGCTGGTACATCACATAATTTTACTCTAAATACAATACATAAAAATGCACAGTGCAGTTAATGAAATTGCAGCCTAATGCTAAACCAGCCTACGTAATACGTATTTTAAACTGCTTGGGCATCCCAACGTGTGTGCATGAATAATTTAAACACTTACAATATTGCCCGCCTAAATGGGACCTTTTTAAACATTAATTGTGCACCACCCATCGCTCAAAGTGTGTTGCCTGAATGTACAAGAAAATAATTGTGACGGTTCGGGCCGCGAAAGGATGGATACTAAGGACCGTGGGACTCTTTTAACTGGTTATTTTATTGACAGTCAGTCAAAACTAGCAGTACAGCGAATGATCAGAAATGAGTCCCGTAACCAGGTTCCTCCGGATGTAGTGCTTCCTTCTCTTGGTGAGTCTTGGGTATTCCTACGACCTCTTCCTCTCGCTCCTCTCTTGTGAAGCCACACTTCTCCCCTGGAAGTGTGGCAGGGCGGCGCGTGGTCTCGTTGGCCTCCTGGCTTGTCGAGTCGTGATACCGGCAATCTGGGATGAGGGTCTTCGGTTCTCTCGTCTTCTTCGATGTCGGCGTCTTCCTCACGGCGCGGCTGTTCTCCTAGAGGTTCCGCGCTGGCAGACGCACACGGGGTTTCCTTAAACGCCCCAGCGTCCGGTGATTGGCCCGGGTCTCCTGACGTATCACGCTCCAAGTGGTCGAATGCTGGAAACGCCAGGGAACACCTCCCGGACGTCACGGAAGGCAGGGCCAGAGGCGGCGGTCTGGAAGGCAGCGTAGGGAAACACCACGAGACGTCCAGAGGTTCCTGCGGACGGGGCGGAAACGGAGAACAGTGAGTAGGCACACCCCGTCCGTCCATGACAGGGACCACATCCTCGTGACACATCCCACCCCCAGGATTGACCCGATCGGGGGAAATAGGAAAGCAGGAAAGAAAGTCGACATTCCCCTGGAGAGTACCCTTCCTATGCCGAACATCAATCTGGAATGGCTGTAGCGCCAGGAACCAACGCAGGATTCTATCATTGTGTCCCTTGTTATGTTGGAGCCAGGTCTTGGGGGCGTGATCAGTGTACAAGACAAAGGGTCTCCCTTCGAGATAGTACCGTAGCTTTTCCACCCCCCATCGAACAGCTAGACACTCCTTTTCTATCGTTGAGAAAGCCTGCTCTCTAGGAAACAGTTTTCGGCTGATATACAGCACAGGCTTCTCAGCACCATGTTCGTCTTCCTGGGAGAGAACCGCCCCGATGCCCACCCCAGAAGCATCAGTCTGTAGTACGAAAGGCTTCGTGAAATCAGGGGAAATGAGAACAGGAGAAGAAGTGAGAGCGTCTTTCAAAGCTTGGAAAGCAGAGGTGTGTATGCCCGAAGGGGCTGGAAGAGAGGAAGATTTGACTGTTTTGCCCAAGAGATCAGTGAGAGGACCGGCCAGGTTTGCAAACTGAGAAATAAACTGGCGGTAATAGCCCACCAATCCCAAAAAAGCACGGAGTTCTTTCTTTGTGGATGGGTAAGGCAACGCCTGAATAGCCTCGAGTTTCTCAGTCTGAGGCATAATCAGACCCTTCCCTAGAAGATAACCCAGGTACTTGACCTGTTGAAAAGCTACTCTAGATTTTTTTGCGTTGATATGCAAATTGGCCTCTTTCAGACTGGACAAGATGTGACCCAGATGCACCAGGTGGTCTTCCCAGGTCTTACTGAACACGACAATATCGTCTAAGTAGGCTGAGGCATAGGATAAATGAGGGGCTAACAGAGTATCCATAACCCTCTGAAATGTTGCTGGCGCCCCATGCAACCCAAATGGCATTACAGTAAAGTGATAATGACCGGAAGGGGTGGAGAAGGCTGTTTTTTCTCTGTCTTTAGGGGCAAGGGGAATCTGCCAATAACCCTTGGTGAGGTCGATGGTGGTTATATAACGAGCCTCACCAAGGCGTTCCAGGAGTTCATCAACCCTAGGTAAGGGGTACGCATCTTGTTTAGACACCCTGTTAACGGCCCTAAAATCAATACAAAAACGGATGCTCCCATCCGGTTTTGGTACCAACACCACTGGTGAACACCAGTTGCTGTGGGAGGGTACTATGATCCCCGATCTCAACATGTTTTGTACCTCCATCTGGAATGCTGTCCGTCTTGCTTCTGGTATCCGGTAGGGTTTCTGTTTCACTAAAGTGTTAGGGGGAGTAGGAATGTAATGTTCTGCCAAATGAGTACACCCCGGTTGGTCGGAGAAGACTTCAGAATAGGACATCATAAGAGAGATGATGTCCTCTTGCTGGTCAGGAGAAAGCTCCTTATTTATAGGCGTATCCCTGACTGTATGGCCAGTCTTGGTTACTGGAGAGGCCGCGTTGACTGTTTGAGGTGGTTTCCCTAGCCCTTTTTTTAAGAGATTAATGTGGTACATTTGTGTTTTGCCCCTACCTGTTTGTACAAGATAAGTCGTACGCCCTATCTTCCGAATGATTTTGAAAGGCCCTTGCCACTCTTTTCTCATTTTATGCGTCGAGGAGGGTAACAAAATTAGAACCCAGTCCCCTACATCAAGCACCCTCCATTTCTTGCCTCTATCATAGAAAGCTTTCTGTTTGGCTTGAGCTATGGCCAAGTGATCATGGGCAAGAGTTCTGAGTTTGTGTAGTCTGGTTTGTAGCTGGCGGGTGTAATCCAATAGAGCCTCAGCTTCCTGTGCTCCCTCTGCTTCCCAACTATCTTTTGTTATTTCAAGAAGTGTTCTTGGCGCTCTTCCAAACAACAACTCGAAAGGGGAGGTCCCTAGGCTGGCCTGTTTTTGGCTACGGAGCACAAAGAGAGCCAGAGGTAACAACTGGTCCCAGTTTTTCCCATCCCCAGACAGAAGTTTTTTTAGTGTAAGTTTCAAGGAGCCGTTATACCGCTCCACCAACCCGTCTGTCTGGGGGTGGTACACAGATGTTTTAATATGCTTGATGTTTAACTGTATACATACTTGTTGCATCAAACGGGAAACAAAAGGGGCACCCTGATCAGTAACTATTTCCCTGGGAAAACCCATACGTGAGAAGACCTCCACTAACCTCTGGGCGATGGCTGCTGATGTAGCTGCTTTTAGCGGAAAGGCCTCTGGATATCGGGTGGCATAGTCGACCAATACAAGGGCATACAGATGGCCTCTGGAAGATTTAGGCAATGGGCCGATCAGGTCCATTCCTATGCGATCGAAAGGGACCCCTATAATGGGCATAGGAACCAAAGGTACCGGAGGGGGAGTATAGGGGTTCCGTTTTTGGCAGATCCTGCACTCCTGACAGTATTTTTGGACTTGTGCATAGATGCCTGACCAAAAGAAATGACGTAATATGGCTTGACCCGTTTTCTCTGCCCCTGAGTGACCAGCCAATAAATGAGCATGACCAAAAAACATTATCTGGTCACGAAAGTCGTTCGGGACCAACAGTTGAGGCTCTGCGTCTGCTTTCGCTAGCCTATAGAGTAACCCGTTTTTCTCAACGAAAGTGGGGTAAGGTCTAGAGGAGGGATCCTGTCCATCTCGTGCAACCTGCCATGCATTCATGAGACTTGCATCATTTAGTTGGGCTATGTGAAAATGAGTATCCCTGGCCCATGGTTCCGAAGCAAGTAAGGTATTGTGAGGAAGAGACAGGTGTTGTAGTGTGTCTAGCAACAAGGCGTTGAAAGAAGGATTGTCTGTCCCTATGATAATAGCCTCGGGTAAGCTAGCCATAACCCCTACTGTTACTACCATCTCCTTCCCTGAGGGGGCGTGCAATGTGACTCTGGCTACGGGGTATCCCTTCACGTCCCCATGGACACATCGAATGTTAACACATTCCCCTGGGATGATTGAGGGCCGTACTAGATCTTCACGGATGACTGAGTGTTTGCAGCCGGAATCCAACAGTGCTCGTATAGAAGTGCCGTTAAGAGAAACCCTTACATAAAAAGTGGTGCCTGTTTCCTGAGCATACAGGATGGACCTGGGGGCATAGCTCACATCCATGGGTTCATCTTCCTTCTCCTTTTTTTTCGACAGTACCGCGCTATGTGCCCCCACTCGCCACAATCATAACACTGAGGCCCAGTGTTTGGCATGTCAGGTCGTTGGAACCGCGGTCGAGGAGGTTCCGGCAATGGTTTTTTTTTTTTTTTCTCTGGTCTAATGGGAGGAATAGTCTTGATGGGTTTCTCGGGTTCCCTCATATACGGCTTGTCTTGAGCCCGGGCATAACAAGTGGCCATTTCGATGGCGTGGTCTAAGGTCAGTCCCGCATGTTGTTTCAGCCATCTCTGGGTGCCATAAGGGAGAGATTCTATGAACTGCTCCAGATATATTTTGTTCATGATGGCGTCTCTGTTGCCTTCCTGAGGTTTTAGCCAGAGATCAGCGGCTTCCTTTAACTTGAAAAACAAAGTCTTTGGTAGATCCCCAGGAGTGCCTTTCTCTTGACGGAACCGTAGGCGATGTGTTTCTTCGTCAACCCCCAGCCTATCTAGGATGTACTGTTTGACTACGGCGTACGCCGTGGTGCCATCCCGGTTCACCGTCTGGTATGCTGCCTGGGCTTCCCCTATCAACAGGGGCGCCAAGTAAAACGGCCACCTATCCCCAGGCCAGGAGCTGGCTCTCGCGGCTCTTTCGAAATTTAAAAAGAAGGCAAGGGGGTCTTCCCCTGGGGTGAACTTCTGCAGCGGCACTACCATGCCTGGAGGTGGGGCTGCAGTCCTTCCTTGTCCCAACACAGTCATCAACTGGGTCTGTCCCTCGGCTAGTTTCAGAATTTTCTCAGACTGGCTTTGGATGGCTTGGGAGAAGGTAGCCCTATCAGCCTCCATTTGTGTTAGTATGTTTTCCATTCTGTATCGGATGGCGGGGTTCCTGCAAGACTCCTATCTGGCTCGCCAATTGTGACGGTTCGGGCCGCGAAAGGATGGATACTAAGGACCGTGGGACTCTTTCAACTGGTTATTTTATTGACAGTCAGTCAAAACTAGCAGTACAGCGAATGATCAGAAATGAGTCCCGTAACCAGGTTCCTCCGGATGTAGTGCTTCCTTCTCTTGGTGAGTCTTGGGTATTCCTACGACCTCTTCCTCTCGCTCCTCTCTTGTGAAGCCACACTTCTCCCCTGGAAGTGTGGCAGGGCGGCGCGTGGTCTCGTTGGCCTCCTGGCTTGTCGAGTCGTGATACCGGCAATCTGGGATGAGGGTCTTCGGTTCTCTCGTCTTCTTCGATGTCGGCGTCTTCCTCACGGCGCGGCTGTTCTCCTAGAGGTTCCGCGCTGGCAGACGCACACGGGGTTTCCTTAAACGCCCCAGCGTCCGGTGATTGGCCCGGGTCTCCTGACGTATCACGCTCCAAGTGGTCGAATGCTGGAAACGCCAGGGAACACCTCCCGGACGTCACGGAAGGCAGGGCCAGAGGCGGCGGTCTGGAAGGCAGCGTAGGGAAACACCACGAGACGTCCAGAGGTTCCTGCGGACGGGGCGGAAACGGAGAACAGTGAGTAGGCACACCCCGTCCGTCCATGACAGGGACCACGTCCTCGTGACAATAATAAATACATAATGTATTAAATGTAAAACGTGCTACTTAAAGTCCTCTTGTTGTTGAGACAAAGTAGCCTCTGACCCCTACGCTTTAAGGACAGATCCATCGAAGTTCGACCTGTTATGAAAACAGCAGAAACAGTGTCCACATGAACCCAGTAGAATTACCATCGTACTCAGATAATCCGCAAGGCGCAAAGGGCCAAAGTAATTGAACCAGCAGCCCGGGGCCTAAATAAACACATATTGTGGATTTCCGTTATATGTGGTAGCCACCAGGTGCAAACTAAAATCCCCGCAGGACTACCCTTCCCACAATTCAACTTGGGTGAGCATGTAAACAACAGTAGTTCATGGGCAAGTGCACTGTATCAAAGTTAATGTTAATAATCCAATTTGTCAGAGTCAAGAGACCGAAGCATTCCCAATAGACAGTAAAATAAAGTCTCTTGAATGTGAAAGTCTCTATGTCAATGGTAATAAGCAGCACTGAATATAGATTCCACCAGGCACACTCTCGGGGTCGAAGGAGACAAATGAACAAAAAATGAATATGCCAAACAGTCCTCACAGCTTCCGCATGGGCGTCCACGGTGCCCAGTCACCAGAGGGCATCAGTATCTTAGGCAAGACATTTCTAGCTGGGGAAATGCAAACCCCGCGCTGGCAGTCGACAAACCGCCCGCTACGGGATCCTGGTCTCTCACTGCTATCATTCTTGATCCTCTCACTGTTAACCTCCCTAGGGGCTCCACCTCTAGCACTCCCGTACTGTCTAAGGGTATAGCCACAACCGACTGGTGTCACGTGAATAGCGTATAGACCTCAAAAACGCTGAATTTAAATGAATAAACAATCCTGCTTCCATAGAAGAAGGCACGTGAACGAGGCTGTTTGGGATACGACACTCTTTATTTTCTTAAGTCACCCTCGATCCCAAGACCAAAGAGACGCGTTTCGGCTTCACAGAAGCCTTTGTCAATCTGATGGGCGCCATAACTATGTGAACATAAATAGCCCTTCCAATTACAGGCATGCATGGAAATAGAAACAACACTAAGCGTTTTTGAAATGCACAGATGTAAATACATTGCAGTGTTTAAAATGTAATTCATCACAGCACTCTTACAGACGAGCGCGGTTAATATGGATGTGGGTCCATATAAATATCAAAGCTCCAGTTCCAAAAAGAAACACTCCGCACTCACGGAGCCCAGGTTGAAGATGCTTTATTCACAAGGACATGTTTCGGCGTTTTGCCTTCATCTGCTTGTGTTTGAAAAGCGGCACAACCTAACATGATGGTTTTTAACAGGTGAGTCCCATTGGATATGGCACAAAAACACCGAGAGAGGACTCGGACCCAGCATTCTTCTGCCCTGATGTATTCTGGGAATCGAAGTCCACTAAAGAAACATATTTTTCTTTATTACAGCACAATTGCCATCCTCTTTTGGTGTCCTGTCGATCATACCGGCCATACCATCTTTGCGCCGTGGAGTGCACCTTCTCCCAGGCGAGGAGGAGGTGCACTCCACGGGTATGCTCAGACGTGAGTCCCATGCTCTCCACGCCACTGAAGTCCAGCTATCCTGGCTGAAGACAGCTGATAGCCAGAAACCGGTCCTAGGATGCTTGATTCCGGCCCAGGGAAGACATGGCTTGGAAGTTCGGGTTGGACTGTTCCCATGAGGCACAGGGTCAAGGCTGATTTGCATATGGCCATGTCTGAACTGGGGTGGTGTGGTGAGCAAAAAAACTATGGATGAAGGCCCAGATCTCTGTAATGGGGTGAATGTATAACATTGTTCTGCATTCTGTCCATCAACTGTTGTTTTTACATTTGTCACCCCGAGTGGGACGGGTATGCTCAGACGTGAGTCCCGTGCTCTCCACGCCACTGGAGTCAAGCTATCCTGGCTGAACACGGCTGATAGCCAGAAACCGGTCCTAGGATGATTGATTCCGGTCCAGGGAAGACATGGCTTGGCAGTTCGGGCTGGACTGTTCCCATGAGGCACAGGGTCAAGGCTGATTTGCATATGGCCATGTCTGAACTGGGGTGGTGTGGTGAGCAAAAAAACGATGGATTTAGGCCCAGATCTCTGTACTGGGGTGAATGTATGACATTGTTCTGCATTCTGTCCATCAACTGTTGTTTTTGCATTTGTCACCCCGAGTGGGACGGATATGCTCAGACGTGAGTCCCGTGCTCTCCACGCCACTGGAGTCAAGCTATCCTGGCTGAAGACGGCTGATAGCCAGAAACCGGTCCTAGGATGCTTGATTCCAGTCCAGGGAAGACATGGCTTGGCTGTTCGGGCTGGACTAGTCCCATGAGGCACAGGGTCAAGGCTGATTTGCATATGGCCATGTCTGCACTGGGGTGGTGTGGTGAGCAAAAAAATGATAGCTTTGGGCCCAGATCTCTGTACTGGGGTGAATGTATGACATTGTTCTGCATTCTGTCCATCAACTGTTGGTTTTGCATTTGTCACCCCAAGTGGGACGGGTATGCTCAGACGTGAGTCCCGTGCTCTCCACGCCACTGGAGTCAAGCTATCCTGGCTGAAGATGGCTGATAGCCAGAAACCAGTCCTAGGATGCTTGATTCTGGTCCAGGGAAGACATGGCTTGGCAGTTCGGGCTGGACTGTTCCCATGAGGCACAGGGTCAAGGCTGATTTGTATATGGCCATGTCTGAACTGGGGTGGTGTGGTGAGCAAAAAAACGATGGATTTAGGCCCAGATCTCTGTACTGGGGTGAATGTATGACATTGTTCTGCATTCTGTCCATCAACTGTTGTTTTTGCATTTGTCACCCCGAGTGGGACTGGTATGCTCAGACGTGAGTCGTGTGCTTTCCACGCCACTGGAGTCAAGCTATCGTGGCTGAAGACGGCTGATGGCCAGAAACCGGTCCTAGGATGCTTGGTTACGGTCCAGGGAAGACATGGCTTGGCAGTTCGGGCTGGACTGTTCCCATGAGGCACAGGGTCAAGGCTGATTTGCATATGGCCATGTCTGAACTGGGGTGGTGAGCAAAAATACGACTGATTTAGGCCCAGATCTCTGTACTGGGGTGAATGTATGACATTGTTCTGCATTCTGTCCATCAACTGTTTTTTTTGCATCAGGGAATCAGGGCACCAATGCCGACTCTCGTCGGCAGGAATTATGCCTGTGGAAGCTTTGGCCATTTGACCTGCTCCCACGCTGAGTGCTGCGAGACCATGTGGCAAGGCGAGGCGCCCTGGGAGGAGGTGCACTCCACGGCGCAAAGATGGTATGGCCGGTATGATCGACAGGACACCAAAAGAGGATGGGAATTGTGCTGTAATAAATACAAATATTTTTCTTTAGCGGACTTCGATTCCCAGAATACATCAGGGCAGAAGAATGCTGGGTCCGAGTCCTCTCTCGGAGTTTGTGTGCCATATCCAATGGGACTCGCCTGTTAAAAACCATCATGATACGTTGTGCCGCTTTTCAAACACAAGCAGATGAAGGCAAAACGCCGAAACGCATCTTTGTGAATAATGCATCTTCAATCCGGGCCCCGTGAGTGCGGAGTGTTTCTTTTTGGAACCGGAGCTTTGATATTTATATGGACCCACCTCCATATTAACCGCACCCTTCTGTAAGAGTTCTTGCATTGCCGAGGTTGACTTTGGAGCTGGTCACATATATATATATGTGACCAAGAGCCTGTACGCTCGAAACGCGACGTTTTCTTTGCCCGAAAATAAATCAACTTTAAAAGTACCTGGATCGGTGTGGCTTGAAGTTTTTCCAACCCGGAAAAGCCAATCTTGGATATATATATATATATATATATATATATAAATATATATATATATATATATATATATATATATATATATATATATATATATACATATATATATATATATATATATATATATATATATATATATATACATATCATACGTGCCAACATTTTAGGACAGGGACGTGGGAGATTTAAAGTATAAAATCGGAAAAATGAAAATTCCCCATTGACTTCTATTGTAGAAATTGCAATTACAATTTCAGGTGGGAGACAGCTGAAATAAAGCCATTTTTGGCTTGAGAAATCGGTAGTCTCCCGCCTGAATCGGGTCCATTGGCTTGTATATATATATATATTCACTGAAAAAACCATAGGTTATAGACCATATATAGTTAGGAATTAGCATTTAAAAAACCTTATTTTACTCACACAAAACCATTGAAATTCCATATATAGTTAGTTGTACTAACTATATATCGCTCACCCGCAATCCACTGCTGATCATGTCACATATTACATCATTCATGACATGGTCAGTGACATCACTGATGACATCACTGATGACATCTCAAATGACATCACTGATGACATCACTGATGACATCTCAAATGACATCACTGATGACATCACTGATGACATCTCAAATGACATCACTGATGACATCTCAAATGACATCACTGATGACATCACTGATGACATCTCATTTGACATTACTGATCACATCACTGATGACATCATTCATGTGATAATACGATGAACCTCTTCAGACTCTAATATAACCTTAGATACAATCAGTGTAAACAGACACTCATAGACTGTCACTCATCCATGGAGTTACTCAGACACTTAGTCAGTCATACAAAGAATCAATCACACCTCCATTTCCTCAACTATACAGTTATACACACCTTACTTATTCAAACATATACTAAAACATATTTACTCACTTATACAATCCTGGATACAAGTTCACAATGATCCATACAGCCACTCACACATTCACTGGCTCTTATGCACAGTTATTTATATATGTCAACTCTCACATGTACTGTATTTTACATATGTACTTACTTTAACATGTAGCACTGAGATATCCATTCACTCACCAATACACTCATGCACACAGTCAACTGCCCATACAGCTGTTTCCACATGCACTTTTGAACCCATACATCTAGTCAATCAACTGCTCACACATCTATGCAGAGAGTCATACACCTCCCAGCCACCCACACACACACTCAGTCTCCCATACAAATGCTTGGGCAACCAATCAATAACCCATATAGTTAATCATATAGCTACTGATCAACACATGCAGCAGTTTACAGAACAACAGACATAATGATGCACAAATTAAGACAGTTTAGTCACTAACCCATGCACTCAGTGAGACACATTTAATCAGTCACTCATACAGTCAGTCATGCCCCTACTAAATCCTTCATCCAGACACTTATACATCCACTCAAGACATATTTTAACTTTACAGAAAAATACAGTCACTGGATGTTGTCATCAGTGATGTCATCAGTGATGTCATTTGAGATGTCATCAGTGATGTCATCAGTGATGTCATTTGAGATGTCATCAGTGATGTCATCAGTGATGTCATTTGAGATGTCATCAGTGATGTCATCAGTGATGTCACTGACCATGTCATGAATGATGTAATATGTGACATGATCAGCAGTGGATTGCGGGTGCGCGATATATAGTTAGTACAACTAACTATATATGGAATTTCAATGGTTTTGTGTGAGTAAAATAAGGTTTTTTAAATGCTAATTCCTAACTATATATGGTCTATAACCTATGGTTTTTTCAGTGAATTTTCAAGGTTTTGTAAATGCTAATTCCTAACTATATATGGTCTATAACCTATGGTTTTTTCAGTGAATTTTCAAGGTTTTGTAAATGCTAATTCCTAACTATATATGGTCTATAACCTATGGTTTTTTCAGTGAATTTCATTGGTTTTTTAAAAGCTAATATCTATAGCTGTAAAATGTATTCTTCTTTAAATCCAAAAATATAGTTTATATGTTTATTAATAATTTTTTTTAAAATATTTTTTTTGTTTCGCTCCCGGTTCGCGAACCGGGAAGCTTCCCGTTAGCTCATCTTGATGCCGCGACCCAGTCCGCGAACCGGTAAACGTTCCGTTAGCCCAACTGCCGCGTTAGAAATCAACATCGTGACGCATCGCGGAAGCGCGACGTATCACGTTGTCGCGTAATGCGTCTTATGACGCGCTGCGTTAGCGCACCCGGAAGTGATCCGGTACGCGAACCGAGGCGCGAAGCGCAGCGACCCGGAAGCGATCCGGGGCGCGTTCCGCAGCGCGTAACATAAGCGTGAGAGGTCATGTGACTTGTTAATAAAACTTTTCATTGGTTCATTTAACTTTTGGTTTCATAATCATGTAAGGCTAGGTCAGGTGACCTAAAAATAACACTTTTCATTGGTTTAGAACTATTGTTTTTCCCAAATGATGAAAACCCCTCCTTCTTTCCTCACTCTGACTTTCATCTTTGTGAGAGGAAGACCTTATTTCATACTAGAGCAATGGCTTCAATGGTAGCTTCAGCTGGTGGACCCCCACCACCACCACCACCTCCTCATGGGAAGAGAGGACCACCTCCCCAGGTCATCACCAACACAGAGGAGGAAGAGGAAGAAATAGAGGAAGAGGAGAGAGAAGGACCACAGTTCTTGGAAGAGGTGCCCCGGGTTTCCCATAGGAAAGCCAGTTTCATTTGGCAGTTTTTTTCAATGCCTCCAGGCCAGAAGAAAGTGAATGCGAGGTATGTCACCTGCCTCATTTGCAAAGAAAAATTATCAAGAGGGACTGATAAAAAGTATAGTTATGGGAACTATACTATGCATAGGCACATGAGCAGGTGGCATCCACTCAATTACAGCCGGGCGGAAATACGAGACATGGAACAGAACCCAACAGCAACTCCTGTGGCCAGGTCAACTTCGTTGATTTCTTTGACAGCAGCAGAGGCACGGGAAACCGTGCCAAACATCCAGGATTATTTTGGGCATATGAAGTTTACTTGTCTGCACTGCGGTGCATTGATATCATGTGGCAACATGAGTATCAATTCAATAAACCTAGCTTACAACAATCATAATTGCCCTAACCGCCCCACACAGTAATTTTTTTTTGCTCCTGTTGAGCCATTTTCAATGCCTGTTTTTTGTTGTTTCCCCCCCAAAAAAACCCCCAAAAAATATAAAATTGTTCAAAAAATACAAAAAAAACAAAAAATGTTCAAAAAATAAAAAAATATAAAACAACAAAAACATTAAAAAAAAAGTTCTTTTCAGAACTACCTCCCCTTTCAAAAAAAATTGCTAGAATGTTTAGCACTCTAGCAAGCTCTATTTCTTTTAGTTCGCTCCCAGTTCGCTTCCCGGTTCGCGAACCGGGAGCGAACCAAAAAAAAAAAAAAAAAAAAAAAAGAAGAGTAAGTATAAGGAAAGTAAACAGAGAGTGATGTTAAAAGAAAGACAGCTATAGGGAGTAAACCAGAGATACTGTTTAATAGATATATTTACCGAAGAAAAGACGGAAGAGGGTATAATTGTGGAAAACAAAATAGATAAGGAAGTGAAAGAAAAAAAAGAGAGTAGAACAATAACAAAGAAGAGTTTCTTGGAGAATGTGAGTGAATGTTCAAAATAAGATTAAAACATGGGGAATAACAGAGAGAAAAAATAGAAAACAGAAAACAAAAAATAACAGAAAAAGATTAATTGAAACAGCAAAGAAATGTAAATAACATAGAGCCATATCATCAACATAGGCAATAAAAGTTTTGCAGCTTTTATCGGCAGAAATATGTCACCAAAGCCGCTTTTGCGGCAGAAAACTGCAGCTAAAACCACTTTTGCACCAGTTTTCTGCCAATAAAAACAGCAATAATTTTATTGGCTGTGTTCATAATATGCCCCTTAGTGTGCTTCAACTACACAGAGAAAGCATTATGAACAAGTAGTGAAAAAGTGATCAGTCAAAGACACTAAGAGTAATAGAGACGGAGTGAGTGAACAAGAGTGAGGAACTATGAGAAGAGAGGGACTGAGAAAAGGAGTGGAAGGAGTTGAGTAAGTAGGTAAAAGAGAAAAGAATGAGGAAAGTAGCAAAGGCAGGAAACTGAGGGTTAAAGAAATAAAGCTGTGGAACTAATAGTAGGTGAATGTGATAGAAATGTAACGAAAAGAATACAAAACATTTACCTTATAATTGTCGTTAAATTACTCACTTTTTGTTTTTATACTTTCAATCTGTGAAAGAGAGAACAGACATTTGAAAAATATTAAAACATGTATTTAAAAATTACAAAAGACAAGGGGAAAGATTGAAGGACAAACAGTTTTTCAACAACTTTGACACTGACAGAAGCTTCTGCTTCTCCAGGCCCCCTACACAGTCCTAAAGATATACATTTTAAACTAACAGTATCTTGATGCAGATGAAGTGAGGCCTATCTTAAAACATGGTGCATCTTTTGCACTGCTGTTGTCTCAGACAAGTGTCGCAAGACACTAACATTTTAAATGATTGCTTCAGGATGCCAATAAGATGTGTCCTATCCAGAGGTTTGTTTGAGGTGAGACCTACTCAGGGTTCCAAATGAAATTTCGAGTTGTTTGAAGAGAACAGAGGACATAATACATGTGGAGGCCTACCAACGAAGTGATTAATGTCCACTGCACTCTTGAACAAATGTCAGACCTCCTCTGTCTCCAGGAACAGGCCTAAACCTCATCTACACAATGTGGTGTGTAATGTTAGGAAACACAGGTAATATAATTGAAAAACATGCAAATTTATTTGCTCATTCCACAATCATATGACCTGTGTTTCCTTTGCTTAGGTATCTCATTGTGGAAATGTAGTCTATCATATGAAAGACTAAGTAGAATATGAGCACTGTATGCAAGAACTTTGACACTTACAGAAGCCTCTCCTTCTCCATCCCTCCTACACAGTTCTAAATGTACATCATAAATGGAAACAGTACAGAATTAATTATACATGTTAAATGGTTTATTTTTGCTGTTCTCAGAATGTATCAAATTTCACTAAAAACAGTGACTTGAAGGTATTCATCATATAACAGCGGGGAAAAAAAAACACAATCAAAATGATTGTGTTTAAAAAACCCATACAACATAACAAATCAGAATTCAGAACTCCTTAAAGTTAACTTACTTTCCATGACGTCAAAGGATGTCCTATGAACAGCTTACACTCTGTTGTGCTGTTATTACTTTCAGCCCGCCACTTTCTGAAAGAAAACCTCCATCGTTTTGAAAAACATGTTACATACAATAAATGACTTCTTGCTCTCTACCACAAGTTTCCACAAGGCCAAATCTTGTCAGAGCCATTTATAACTCTTGGATTTCTTGTAAGCCAATCCCGTCATTTGGCATTTCCTCAACTTTCAGAATTAAAATGTTGAAGATCATTTTCACAATCCTGGACTAGTAATATCTTCCCCTTCTTCCTCAGTCATGTTCTACATTTCCTATGACACTGATACTGCTTACTATGAAGCAGACTTACACTACCTCTATGACTACTACAATTATTTAATTCTCTACATCACTTTTAATCACAAAGCAATGTAAAACAGTAGACAGCATTGCAGACTTACATTCCCTCTACTCTATGTTTTGATTGGCTGCTTCAATTAGCTTATAAAAAGAAATAGTTTTTCTGAACTCATTCAAAGTGCACTTATTTCTCCATGACGTCCAGTCTTATGGTTAGAAGTTATGTCTCTGAACTACACTTATCCTCAAGGCCAAATCGTGTAGGAGCCATTAGAACTTCTTGAAATTCCTCAGAGCACATCCCGAGATTCTTTCCCTAAAATTTTGGTTTTAAAAACACCAGGTAAGAGTTTTTAAGGTCATACGGCAATTTATTTTTAAAAATTAAAACAGAATCATTGCAGAATGACCAGCCATTTCTAGACTTTAAATAAGCTGTGTAATGTCCTGATGTTATTGAAGGACCGTCATGATATATAATTGCTGCAGTTACAAAAGTCCTTCCTGATATTGACAACTGCGAAGCCACAAAATTTTTAATTAAAGTTGTCAATTTTGTTCCATCAGGCCTACATCGTTGGAACATTAAAATGACATACTGGCCATATGTTTGTATAAATAATGTGGACATCATTTCAGATTTACATTGGCTACACTCCATGTTGTGATCAGCTGCTTTTACTAGCTTATTAAAGGAGACTGATTTACTGTCTGGCAAAGTTAAATATATAAATCTTTCTGAGTCTACACTAGTAGTACTTGATACCATACAGTTCTCGCAGTCATGCTGCCATTGATAAGAAAGCCCAAACAGCTGATCTACATCTACACCTTCAGCATGCAATACATCAAGCATATACATTAAAAACTCCTGACAATCTTGCTGAATATTTTGAGAGAATTGTGTTTGGCCTGAACATCTGTCTAACAGATTTCGAATTTCAGACACACTTTCTATGTTTGTTCTATCAGTGCTACATTTTTCTAAGACAGAATTTAACAAACTGCAAAATCTTTGATCAGAATTGACCACAATCTCTTCTTTTACATTTTCTAGAGAAAACAAAACATTAACCACTACATTAGCATAGCAGTTGACACCAGAACTGTTTTCAAATTGAAAACCAACAACATCTTCAACAGAATCCTTTTTGTTTCTGCTTATAATTTCAGGTTCATCGACTTTTCGTCTTTTTGCTACAACCTCCCTAGTATTGGTCACATTTCTTCGTTTCCGGCCTACCACACGTTTCTCAAACAAAGGATATTGAGGCAAATGTGGCGCATACTCTCTTCTTAACCTATTGTATTCCTTAACACAATCTAGATCCGCACAAATGTTTGTGACATCACACTCAATCAAGTACAATCCCGATAAAGTTCTAACTCGTGACAATGCCACATATGCCATACCCTCCTTGAACATAGAACTGCCAATATTCACCAATGCACTGTCTACACTTAAACCTTGCGATTTATGGATTGTCACCGCATATGCCAAGCAAACAGGAAACTGCTTACGGCGAACATATAAGTCTTTTACAAGCAAAAATCTAGCAGAACAACGACCAATTAGCTGTACTTCCTCAATGCCATCAAATTTAATTTTTAAAAATTCAATTCCATCTCTATTTCTGTATTTCACAAAATCAACAACATTACCCATTGATCCATTTACCAGACCTCTTTCAACATGTAAATTCCTTCTTAAAATTATACGGCAGTTCAAGCACACATTCAGAGTCTTTTCAAAACCTGCAGTTTTAGATATACTCTTCTCTAATGAATCCAATTTTGTTTTCAGATTCTCAGACAAAATAATTGTTGATCCCATATGCTCTACTCTGTCAATAGCTTCCAGTTTCACAATCTCTTGCTTTTCTAAATGCAACATTTTGTTGTTGAATTTGGCACATTCTGCAAGAGTTGGCATCAAACATATTCCAGATTTCTTCTCAGTAATTTTCTGAAAAATATTCTCAGGCACAACATCTTGTTCTGGATATAAATTTGACAGTAATCGTGCATGTAAAGCTTCTTTCCCATGCTCGGTCACTTTTCCAATTCTAACATCTTGTAGAATAGTCTTGTAAACTTCATCCTTCGCCTGACGCATATTTTCATGCAGTTCAGCATAATTGAAGTTTAACCATATATTGACGTTGCCAATGCTGCCTAGGCACTTCCTGGTATCTTCATGCGTGAGCATTTTGAACACAGGTTGCCCTTTCACTGGTGTCAGCTGCAGAAGATCTCCGAAAACAATGATGTGTTTGCCACCAAATAACACATCATACTCTGTTTTGAGAACTTCTTGCATTCTCAAATGCACAAAGGCAAGCATGACATTGGAAACCATGCTTACTTCGTCAATGATAAGAAGTTTCATTTTCCTCAAGATTCTTGAAACTTCAAAACAAGCATCTCCAGATAGCTTGTGATATTGTAATTTGTTGTCATGCTCCACTGGCAGCATCAGTAAACGATGTAAAGTAATCCCTTTAATGTTATGTGCTGCCAGTCCAGTTGGAGCGGTGACAACACAAGACAGCGATGACTCTGTCCTTTCCTGCAAATAACATGAAATTACTTTAATAAGGAAACTTTTTCCAGTTCCCGCTTCTCCACTCACGTACAGTCGGACAGGCTTCAACGACGTACATGAGCACTCTTTCTTGTCATGACTTAATCCATGATCAATTTGCATGGTAACTTCGTCATATATTTTCCTCTGCTCAACGTTGAGTTGTCTTTCCAACTCTTCTAAGTTAACCGCATCCTCCTGAGCATGTGCCATGGCTCTTTCCACTTCATTCATAGCAGTGGCAGCTTCATTTTCGATAACAGGTCCTCCTAGTGGATCCTGACTCAATGAAGCAGAACTCTGACTGTCCTGAGAACTGTCTCTGGTAATCTCGGCTGCAATCATTGCTTCCTGCTCAATTTCCGCATTCAACATTTCTAGATATTTGGGAAAAGCAGGACATTCTATGGTCTCCTTGGCGGCATTGAAAGAGTCTTCGTAACAGAGAAAATCTCCAAGCAGTTCCTCTTCTGCACGCCAAGGCTTGAAAAGTTGCAAAAGTGCTAAATAGAAAAACTCCTTTTTTTCAGGAGATTCGCCACTCAATTTTCGATGGTTTACCAAGTGGCATTTTCTTTGCTTGACCAGACATCCCTCACTTCCTATTACAGCATACACTCCTTTCTCAGTATCTTCTTTGATGTTCCTCTTGAATATGTAATTTTGAAGAACCTCATATAAACAAACATTCTCGAGGTGAATGCTTCGATTTGGATAATATGTATCCAACATGTTGGTCTTCAAAATGTCGGTACTGTTTGGCTCCTTTTCCGCCAAATACTCAATTTCCCGCACAGGTTTGAGAACTCGATTACGCGTTGCAGCAAGACCAAGACTCGCCCAAATGATACTCCTGGACTTGGCATAGAGACTTGCTGAAGACAACCGGTCAGAACATTCGTACGCTCCAATTTCTCGATGCAACAACATCTTCAGACTGAAACTGTACAACTTCTTGCTGAGGCTCTTTTCATGGGAAATGTCCTCCCACATATCCTTCAATTCTGTCTTCTCTTTTTTGGTGATGTAAGACGTCACATACCGAGCCACAGCCATACAGTTATCAGCCACAAACTGTATATCCATGTTAGCATTCCACATGGACAAAATCACCGGGTTGTAGTCGTTGATGTACTTGGACTCTTCGTTCCTCTTCAAATTGTATGTGTTTTTAGGTAATTTCTTCATCACATTATGTTGCAGCGAAGACATCAAACTGTTTACTCTTCCTTTAGAAATCACCGGTCGTGGAAAGCCGAAACGACATTTGGTGTAGAACTTGTCCTTGTTTCGGAATTTACGACGACAGTACTTTCCACATCGATGGCTTTGGAAACGCAGAACTTTTTCTCTTAGGCTTTTCTTCTCCTTTGCGTTTGGAACAGCACACGTAGAATACTCTTGTAAAAAACTCATCACTGAGTCTTCTGGATCCGTTCCAAATTTAGGTGCATCCTTGATCCACAGCAACATATGTATGTGAGGAGCACCTCTTGCTTGGTACTCCTTTCTCCAGAAGAAATCCAACACCTCTCCAAGAGGTGGATTCTTCTTATTCATGATGAAAGACATCATAGCTTCAAATCTATGATTGAAGTACCTACATACATTGACTGGATCCAAAGAGCACAGTTCTCCGGGTGTCTTGAATTCGATGTTTTCTACGTTAGCATTTGCCTCTCGTAGTCTTCCCAGCCATACTCGGCACAGCTCAGAGTGAGGAACCATGTGGGAGTTCCTAAGTTCCTCAGCATACATTTTATATCACCATGACGACGGTACCAGTACTCATTAGTACCACGCTGACACGCCATGAGATTAATCAGGTGAGAATCCAAAATACTGTCTTGGACATTGACTTTATCCATAAAGTCACTTGCCGAGATGTTTTGCATGTGTATACCACTTTTCAAGATGTGGTTCACTGCATATGACAGTCCAGACAGATCGCTTTCAAACAGGAGATGAAACAAATAGGGAATGCATTGTCGAAACCTAGCATCTCCTGCATACAATCGCAAAGTCCGGTATTCAGAAGCAGGAATTTGATGAGGTCGCTCATCATATCTTCCTCCCTGACCTGTTGGAAAAAGCTGTGGGAAACACCGAGCTTCCAAACTTTCCTCCCAAACACTAATGGGACTCCCTTTGGCTTGTTTCATTTGAAACAACTCAATAGCATTCCCCATGACTTCCTTGGAATGCAAAGGATGAACACTATAATGTTCATATATTTCTTCACTAGTAGAGGGTTCTACTTTCTCAATTTAACCAGCACACAAATCGCTATCCTCTTCCTCACTTACTTCCTCTTCTGCAACATATACATTCTTATAGTATTTATTATTTTTTTTCAAATACAATGTTGCCTTTTTAACTTTCCTAACATCCACTAAATCTTGCCATATTTTCTTATTCTTTGTCGGAACCCCATTAACTAAGATAACCAGAGGTTCCTCTTCCACTTTTTCTACTCCAATTGTGTTAATGTTTTTCTTCAAATCTAGAGGCAAATAAACAACTCTTCCCTTTAATCCTCTCTGTAAATCTGAAGGAGGCAATTTCCCTGTCTTTGGCTCCATTCTTACAATAGCCTGAAAGGGATGGATACTTTGAATCAAAATAGATTCATAAGTATTTAAATCCTTCAATTCAGAAGGAATCTCAACCAATTCCAGATTATTATGAACTGCTCTAGCAGGCATCTGGTTTTGATTTAATTTGCAACAACAATAAGTACACACACGTTGATCCAATCCCAAATCAAAACAATTTTCTACCATCAAGTATGTTGTGAAATCCTTCCATTCACTATTATTTTCCCTTTCACTTTTTGCATATAAATCCACTAACTTAGTCTGATTCTTATAATAAGTGCGTCGACAACATACACAAGTGAAATTTGGCCTCTCACTTGATTTGACCTGAAACGTCGCAATTTCCCTCTGGAAATTATCTGTACTGGAAACCTGTACACTATCTTCCACATTACCCGCTTCTTCTTGGTCAATTTCAACATTCTCCTCTTTACTTTCAAAGTAACAAAACTCAATTTCTTCACATATATTCTTCACATCTATTTCAGAACCGTGCAAAAGAGCAGCGCATAATTGTTTAAGCATAATTGCTGGACTCTTAGCATAATACAACATTCTAACTAATTTCCTCACTTTATTATGATGCACTGCTAGCATCCTGAAATGATGAAAAACACTCTGGCATACTCTCCTGGAAAGACAAGCCAGTGAATGACCATGCAAACCTGTCACTTCTCTCACTCTGCAAGGATCTAATTCTTGCAACAACCTCATTTTCTGCTTCAAACTTTTCTTATTAAATGACCGTACAAAATCACAAAGCAAATTGATGGAATCCTGTTGCACACTGCAAATACTACTACACTTCCAGGTGTACACAGGACCCTTAGCACGTCTTCCTAAAACCTCATTACCTAACACCTCTTCTGCCTCTGTTGTCACAAGTTTTTCTTTTTCAACTGGACAACCATCTTTCACTTCATAAGCACGACCACTGGTGTCAACTGCATGCACCAAATCATTATCCTGGAAATAACTCTCCTCATTAAAAAATGCCTCACAGCTTGAACTATGCATCCATTCTCCAGAAAAAACTTCACAAAAATTACTACGATTAACTATTCTCTTCCATCTACTATTTCTTTTGAAATCATAAATTGCCTTGTTTAGCTTCCTAATTCTATTGATTATCAAAATAAATAACTTACGTTTAATTTCAAATGCCTGATCAATAACTTTCTCAACTTTTTTTTTTCTCTTATAAAAAAGCACTTTCTGTTGACCTTTCTTAATATTTTTTAACAAATTGCCAATTATCCTGTTGCGGAACATTCGTTTACGAATGTCCCTAAACTGTTGTTTCCTTCTACTATCATGCACAGAGTTATCTCTTGCTCTAGCTTTCCGTTTGAATTGCTTCTCTTTTTCTGGACTGAAACATTTTCTGTAGTAATATTTTTTTTACTACAAATATTTCTTATGAATGTTTTTGTACTCTTACCCGGTGCTTTCTTGGTGACTTGACGATTTTTTTTTGTAGAGGACTGCTGCTGTAAATGATGGACCTGCTGTCTTTGACGTTTTGTAGCCTTTCTCATTCTCTCCTTAGTTGGCATTCTCAAAATTTGAAATTATCTGCAGTTGAATCTGTGGTAAAATATAATAAAAAATGTTATTAACCACTATTACCAAACAGTAAATCAATAACAGTCAACAAAAACTTAACACACTACTTAACATTTTTACATATAATATTTTTTAGTGCTTTGGCAAATTTAGAATACAGAAATAGCAGAAAAGAAATGGAATTCTTCTTCATTTACCTGTCCTGTTTTATATGTGAATCTGATCTAATTTTATGAGCATATTTTAATATTTTATTGAAGACACTACACATAACCTGTTTTTGAAGGTGTGTTTAATTTAAAATTAAACAGTTTACATTTTTACTTTTCATTTATTGTAAATTTTAAAAATAAATGTTTATAGTTCCATAGGCTCAAGCAGGTCAGCTTCCCACCCTATGTCATATAATTCGGACAAATCTGCATCCTCATCACGTTCTTCTTCATCCTCAGGATTTAAATCATCCAAGGGATCAACATCCACTGATGTTTCAATTACGAGTTCAATGATGAGGTCGAAATCAACTGATTGCTGATTGTCGCTCATGTTGATGTTGTCTTTATCTTTAAAGAAAGATAACAACAATGAGATGTTGCAGAGTAAGAGACAAATCTCAGAGATTATAATAGTAAAATTGTTTAACAAGAGTAACATTTTGCAGCTATTATTTAGCCATGTCCAGCGATGCTGAGCAGGTGAAGCCTATGTCTAATTTTTCAGTGAACAGGACTCATCTCTTCTTAACTGTGGATAAGCCTCACCGACTCTGTGTCCCCTGCACATACTTAAATGTAAAGGGGCAGATTTATGTTAAATGGCACATCCCCAGGCATGCACCAGTTAACGTGCACCACTGCTCTGCCACCCATGGTGTGCCGCATTACAATCAGATAGGAAAAAGCTGCGTCAAAACCCTGCGCCTGCTTTAAGCAGGCATAGGTCTTGACACAACATTGTGAAGATGGGGCACCCCTCAGCCTTGCTGGAGCTGCATCGCACTTGCGATACAACTCCAGCAATGCGCCACCTTTACGGCACAGATGCGTCACGCATCTGTGCCATTTTTGCCCCATGCTGCGCCGCATTGTAAATGCAGCACACCATGGGTGGCGGAACAGTGGCGCAGGATGACTGGCACATCCCTGGTGATGCGCCAGTCATCATAAATCTATCCCTAAGCTTCTTATCTTGTTAGAGATGAACCGCCATATGTATCATCAAACTATTTTGCATTTCCTAAATAGCGAATTTTAAGGGATAAATAGCGATTCTTTACCATTCCTAATTTGCGATGAGCAAATTGCTAATTGCAAATTACCCATTCATTTCCATGGGCCAGGAGGCCCATAGGAATGAAGGTGCAATTTGCGATTAGCAATTCGCTCATCACAAATTAGGAATTTTTCCAAAGGTGCAGGGGTGTCTCAAGAACACCCTGCTGCACCCCTGAAAAAGAAATTTGGGGGCATATGGCGCACATACATGCCCTAAGGGCATGTATGGGCGTCATATGGCACCTTTTGTTTTTTGGAAAAAAAGCTTTTTGAAAAGAATTCGCAAATTACCACCAACTAGAAGTTGGTGGTAGTTTGCAAATCCTTAATGGCATTTTTTGCATATTTTTTGTTTGATACATTGCATTTAAGGAATCGCAAAATTTGCAAATCCTTCAGTGCATTCGCAAAATAAGTAATAGCAAATTTTGCTATTCCTTATTTTGCATCAAACTTGTTTGATACATACCATTTGTCTAATTAGCATTCGCAAAGGCCGAAATTCGCAGAATTTTGACCTTTCCGAATGGTAATTAGCTTGATACATATGGCCCCAAGTGAGGCCTGTCTTGCAACATGGTGCATCTTTTGCATCACTGCTGCATCGGTTTCATGTGGCACGTTTTTTTTACACCATGACACATCTGCCTAAATGCATCAATTTGTAATTTTGTCGCCTCATAGCAAATCTTTTGCACCACTGCTGCATCACAAAAGTGACGCACAGTGGCGCAAAAGAGGCATACACCTATCATAAATCTGTCCCTAGCATTTTAAATGATTAATTCAGGATGACGATAAGGTGTGGCCTATCCAGAGGTTTGTTTAAGGTGAGGCCTACTCAGGATTGCAGATTAAAGTTACGCTTGATGAAGAATACAGAGGAGATAATACATGTAAAGGCCTACCAATGAAGTAAGTAATGTCCACTTTATTGCGCCAGTCATCATAAATGTATCCCTAAGCTTCTTATCTTGTTACAGATGAACCGCCATATGTATCATCAAACTATTTTGCATTTCCTAAATAGCGAATTTTAAGGAATAAATAGCGATTCTTTACCATTCCTAATTTGCAATGAGCAAATTGCTAATTGCAAATTACCCATTCATTTGCATGGGCCAGGAGGCCCATAGGAATGAAGGTGCAATTTGCGATTAGCAATTAGCTCATCGCAAATTAGGAATTTTTCCAAGGGTGCAGGGGTGTCTCAAGAACACCCTGCTGCACCCCTAAAAAAGAAATTTGGGGGCATATGGCGCACATACATGCCCTAAGGGCATGTATGGGCGTCATATGTCACCTTTTGTTTTTTGGAAAAAAAGCTTTTTGAAAAGAATTCGCAAATTAACACCAACTAGAAGTTGGTGGTAATTTGCAAATCCTTAATGGCATTTTTTGCATATTTTTTGTTTGATACATTGCATTTAAAGAATCGCAAAATTTGCAAATCCTTCAGTGCAATCGCAAAATAAGGAATAGCAAATTTTGCTATTCCTTATTTTGCATCAAACTTGTTTGATACATACCATTTGTCTAATTAGCATTCGCAAAGGCTGAAATTCGCAGAATTTAGGCCTTTGCGAATGCTAATTAGCTTGATACATATAGCCCCAAGTGAGGCCTGTCTTGCAACATGGTGCATCTTTTGCATCACTGCTGCATCGGTTTCATGTGGCACGTTTTTTTTACACCATGACACATCTGCCTAAATGCATCAATTTGTAATTTTGTCGCCTCATAGGAAATCTTTTGCACCGCCGCTGCATCAGAAAAGTGACGCACAGTGTCGCAAAAGAGGCATACACCTATCATAAATCTGTCCCTAGCATTTTAAATGATTAATTCAGGATGACGATAAGGTGTGGCCTATCCAGAGGTTTGTTTAAGGTGAGGCCTACTCAGAATTTCAGATCAAAGTTACACTTGATGAACAATACAGAGGAGATAATACATGTAAAGGCCTACCAATGAAGTAAGTAATGTCCACTTCATTGTGCCAGTCATCATAAATCTATCCCTATGCTTCTTATCTTGTTAGAGATGAACTGCCATATGTATCATCAAACTATTTTGCATTTCCTAAATAGCGAATTTTAAGGAATAAATAGCGATTCTTTACCATTCCTAATTTGCAATGAGCAAATTGCTAATTGCAAATTACTCATTCATTTCCATGGGCCAGGAGGCCCATAGGAATGAAGGTGCAATTTGCGATTAGCAATTAGCTCATCGCAAATTAGGAATTTTTCCAAGGGTGCATGGGTGTCTCAAGAACACCCTGCTGCACCCCCTGAAAAAGAAATTTGGGGGCATATGGCGCACATACATGCCCTAACGGCATGTATGGGCGTCATATGGCACCTTTTGTTTTTTGGAAAAAAAGCTTTTTGAAAAGAATTCGCAAAATACCACCAACTAGAAGTTGGTGTTAATTTGCAAATCCTTAATGGCATTTTTTGCATATTTTTTGTTTGATACATTGCATTTAAGAAATCACAACATTTGCAAATCCTTCAGTGCAATCGCAAAATAAAGAATAGCAAATTTTGCTATTCCTTATTTTGCATCAAACTTGTTTGATACATACCATTTGTCTAATTAGCATTCGCAAAGGCCAAAATTCACAGAACTTCGACCTTTGCAAATGCTAATTAGCTTCATACATATGGCCCCAAGTGAGGCCTGTCTTGCAACATGGTGCATCTTTTGCATCACTGCTGCATCAGTTTCATGTGGCACGGTGTTTTTTACACCATGACACATCTGCCTAAATGCATCAATTTGTAATTTTGTCGCCTCATAGCAAATCTTTTGCACCGCCGCTGCATCACAAAAGTGACGCACAGTGGCGCAAAAGAGGCATACACCTATCATAAATCTGTCCCTAGCATTTTAAATGATTAATTCAGGATGACGATAAGGTGTGCCCTATCCAGAGGTTTGTTTAAGGTGAGGCCTACTCAGGATTGCAGATGAAAGTTACGCTTGACGAAGAATACAGAGGAGATAATACATGTAAAGCTCTACCAATGAAGTAAGTGATGTCCACTTCATTGCGCCAGTCATCATAAATGTATCCCTAAGCTTCTTATCTTGTTAGAGATGAACCGCCATATGTATCATCAAACTATTTTGCATTTCCAAAATAGCGAATTTTAAGGAATAAATAGCGATTCTTTACCATTCCTAATTTGCAATGAGCAAATTGCTAATTGCAAATTACCCATTCATTTCCATGGGCCAGGAGGCCCATAGGAATGAAGGTGCAATTTGCGATTAGCAATTAGCTCATCGCAAATTAGGAATTTTTCCAAAGGTGCAGGGGTGTCTCAAGAACACCCTGCTGCATCCCTGAAAAAGAAATTTGGGGGCATATGGTGCACATAAATTTTAACAACATTCCTTTACGTCAAAAACGATTTTCAAGTCATAATTTGAAAACACTGCACCCGGGGGGAAATGACTTAAAATGTCCTTAAGACACATGAAAGTGTTTTTTTAAAGCCTTTGCAAGTTTTTGGGTCACTTTTAACATGGCTATGTAACTCAAACAGTCAAAATCTAAATTTACCATGCACAGGTGGGACCATATTTACAAGGAATGTGCCCCACGGGGAAAAGTCTTTTAATGTAATATGGGAAAAATGACATCAGAGACACTGAAATGCCTTATAAAGAAGCATACACCATTATATCCTTGTCATAAATTTACAAACCATTCCTTTTCCCCAAAAACGATTTTCAAATCATAATTTGAAAACACTGCACATAGGGAAATGACTTAAAATGTCCTTAAGACACATGAAAGCGTTTTTTGATTGCCTTTCCAGCATGGTTGGGTCACTTTTAACATAGCTATGTAACACAAACATTCAAAATCTAAATTTGCCATGCACAGGTGGGAGCATATTTACAAGGAATGTGCCCCACGGGGAAAGGTCTTTTAATGTAATATGGGAAAAATGACATCAGAGACACTGAAATGCCTTATAAAGAAGCATACACCATTATATCCTTGTCATAAATTTACAAACCATTCCTTTTCCCCAAAAACGATTTTCAAATCATAATTTGAAAACACTGCACATAGGGAAATGACTTAAAATGTCCTTAAGACACATAAAAGCGTTTTTTGATTGCCTTTGCAGCATGGTTGGGTCACTTTTAACATAGCTATGTAACACAAACATTCAAAATCTAAATTTGCCATGCACAGGTGGGAGCATATTTACAAGCAATTTGCTCCACAGAGAAAGGTCTTACATTAAAATGGGAAAAATAACATCAGAGACACTCAATTGCCTTATAATGAAACATACACCATTATGTCCTTGTCATAAATATTATAACCATTCATTTTCCTCAAAAACGATTTTCAAATCATAATTTGAAAAGACTCCACAGCTCCTATGCACAATAACACCCTGTCAGTACTAATACTTCACATTTTCTCCAATTACATTTTCTCAAAGAAACAAAATCTATTTGTAAAATACTTGAGACAAAGCAACATTTGAAGAACACAACTTTCTTCATAATTTTCTCCTTAAAGCACACTATTCTCTATCTAAATTAAAGAAATCTTTTCTCACCTTAGCAAATACTTTGAGTTTCAAAACAGTCTCAGAAACACACCAATTTGTCTTCAGCAGAGCAAAAGGTATGCACTCCAGAGTCTGCAGCTATCAAAAGCACAGAAATGCTGTAATTCTTCACACATATCTCTCATGTCACCCAATCAAAACTCTTCCCTCACTTTTTTTCAAATGAAAACCCTTCCCCCCTCTGCCATTTCATGCCTTTTCTGCATGGCAACCACCTCTTGGAAGTCCTCTGGTGTTTGCAAGTTCACACAACAATGTTGCAATTGAACTCTGAACTCTCAGTGCACGTCATATCCAGTGCATTCTTTCATTTAATGATTTTTTCTTGACCACTCAAAATACATCTTTCAAACGACTCATCCATGCACCCTAACTTTCTGTTTTCAGCAATCAAAATCCACCAATCACTGTTACTGCTTCATTAACACAGAAACTCCACAGTTTTTTTCATTTTAAACTCTTATTTTTTCAACTGCCATTTCATTGCCACACTTCATCTGACTGCAGGAGAACCTTCTCTCACCATGTTTTCTGTCTGGATTGTTGGACATAGTTACATCTATTGGGCTCAGAGGTATGCTGAGAACAGGAATTTACCTAACCTCAATTTACAAGATGTGGAAATTAAGTGGTTTGGCCACAGAGGATTAAAATGTCACCAATTGATACCATTGGTGAAAACCTTTATGCATTTGCCAAAACCTGACCTGTTAATTGTGCACTGTGGAGGTAATGATTTGGGCACTTTGACTGGGGTAGGTCTGGAAATGCTTTTAAAGGACACCTTTGAGCAATTGATGGCACTTTTTCCTCAGACTGCCTTGGTATATTCAAATATATGCCAAAGACAGAAATGGAGGTGGTCAAACCAATTTTGTCCACAAATTGAGAAGTCGAGGAAGCATGTAAACAAAACTGTTTCAGCTTACATGAGAGACCATGGAATGGGCTCCCTGTACAACAATAACTTGCGTTACTACATGCAAGATATCTACAGAGGAGATGGAGTTCACTTCTCAGATGAGGGCAACAGAATTTTCATTCTGAATTTAAGACTGTGCATTGGTACCTACTTATAAGTACCTAAATGTACCATAAACCCAAAAGCTCTTCTCAGAGCTACCCTACATCTGATCACTCACAATTATTATTTTACTCTAACATTTTTCACTAATTTTCAACAAAGTACGCTCCCTGGGGCGCTACCCGGTACGCGAACCGGGAGCTAACCTCGCTAAATTTTTAAAAAAATTTGGTTTTTTTCGCACATATGGGCCTCCTCAGCCACCCTCAGAAAACCTAGGGGGTCAAGATAAGTCTACCGTGCCCCCTTCTACCCATTCTGAACATTATTTGCCCTCCATCTTGTATCTTAATTCGACCGAAACACAAAATGGTGGACTCCCGTAACGCTTAAGGTTCGCGAACCGGGGCGCTCACCAGTTCGCGTACCGGGTCGCTCCCTGGGAAGCGCACCATCAAAAAAGGTGGGAAAGTAGTTTACAGAAAAGCGACTGGAGACAATTTCACCAAATATAGATTAGCTCATACTACATACCAATGCCTACCATTTTCACAAATTTGATTGAAATTCCATTTAACCATTTAGCCTGTAGACCTCTCTAAATACCCTGAGGTAAATTACTTCACAAAACACATCTGAAGTGTTGGAATTGACAACCAATTAAAATGTTACTTTCATTTTCTACTTTTTCTACCTGACATTTGATTGGCTATGTACCTGAATATATATAAAGGAAGAGAGAGAAACACAGCCATTTTGACTACTACTTCCTGAACTACATTGCAAGATCATTTTCACTCACAACTTAAACTTCTTTTTAGAAGGTGAGATATTATTTTATAAATTTGAAAACATTTTCAGATAGTTATATACTATCCCTCTGTAAGAGTTAGACATTGAGAAAGGCTTCTTTATTATAATTATGGATTGATTTAGGTTTCTGTGGTATAATTATGAATTTACTTAGGCTTCTTCACAGGCACTTTTTAATAGTACTACTTCACGCCTGAAACCATACAGTGCCCATAGATTACTTCTCTGTTATAAACTCACAAGTACCTGTCTGAACTTAAACCCAACAGTGCCCTATCTCTACTGATATATTTATTTTTTATGCAAATTACAGCAATAAAATGGAAGGTGAGCAGAATGTTTCCTTCGAAATTGTTCTGGAGAACAACACAGAAAAAGATATTGAGGACAATGATGACTCAGATTTCATGGATGAATCACGGGACCATGAATTAGTTCAATGTGTAGAATCTGTGGATCATTTATTTCATTATGATGACGGTCAAATGTGGGAACTTATGTTCACTCAACAAGAGGACATATCGGACAGTCAAATGCTAGACGTTCTATTAAATTTTGAAAAACTATCCGAAAAATAAAATTGTATGTAATATTAAAAAATTGTTTGAGTCTTTAATCATTTTTATATGTAATTCATAAACTAGTTAAATGTTAGAAATGTTATTAAATTTTCAAACACAATCACAATAATAAATAATTGCTTAAAAAATAAAAAAAAATAAAAAATAATCAACAAAACCAACAATCAATTAACATACAGTATTTGAAAAGTCTATCATTCTTTTTTCCTTATAGTACGCTGCCCAGAACGCTTCCCGGTTCGCGAACCGGGCGCTACCCACGCAAAAAAACCAAAATTTATTTTTTATTTTTTTTGCCCCGCGGGGCCCTTTTAAAGCCTCCACATTAAACCTAGGGGGTCAGGGAGGATCTACTATGCCCCCTTATGGTCATTTCCCCCTTTGTTTTGGCCTCCTCTTGTCTCTCGATCCTACCGAGAGACAAGATGGCGGCCGCTCCGGACTGTTTAGAATGTTGACAGACACCGGAGAGCCAATCAGCTTCGCTTCGCGAAGTTCCGTTACGCGTAAAGTCCGCGAACCGGAGCGCTGCCCAGAGCGCGCTTACAGATATATATCTTTTTTTAAACGTTAATTTCTCAAAATCCACTGAAGCACATATATTGAGACCTAGCAAAGGCACATCGGGCTACCAGTCCCTACAATTTTGCCAAGTTTCGTGGAAATCCATTCAGCCGTTCGGGCTAAAAGTGAGGCCAACCGCCCTATGGAAAACTCAATGTTAAAAACACGTTTTGGGACCCCCTTTTTTTCTTGGCCCCCCCTTGACGAACCCCCCCCCCAAATTTCCAGGGGCTGCTCAGAAACAAAATGTTCCATTTTCCAGAAAATTTCAGCCAATTCCGTCCACAAACGCCAAAGTTATTAGACATAGAATTTTCAAAAATCCCATAGAGAAAAAATCCTAACTATATATACCTACTGGCGACCGCCAGTAGGTAATATATATATATATATATATAGGTGAACACATTGAGAAAGGGGTTTCCCGAAATGCGTCTGTGTTAATTGTGAAATAAATCGAGTCTTGTGATCTAAACCGCCCCACGAGTGCCGCTTCCTTCCTTCCCGGCTGGGACAGGGGGGATTTTGGAGCTACGATATATATATATCCATAAAGCAACGAAAAATCAGAGGGAAGAAATCCTATTTGCTGTAAAAGTGCAAAAAAATTGAGAAGAAGGAAGATAACCAGTGTAGATTTATAACGACATACAGTAAACAGCAAGTTGAGGTGAGAAGAATACTCAACAAACACTGGCATATTATCAAGAATGACCCTGTACTGGGGAAGAAAGTCACTAGGAGACCACAAATCACTTTTAGAAAAGCTAGATCTTTCAGAGAATCCCTTGTGAGCAATGTGCTGAAAAAACCCAAACCAAAAACAACATGGTTGAATAAGAAGGGTGGGTTTATCAAATGCTTAAAGTGCAAAGCGTGCACCCATGGTATAAACTGTGACAAATACAAGGTAGGCCTATCAAATAAGATGGAAAAAATCAGAGGCAAGTTTACCTGTAAAACTGATTATGCTGTCTACGTGCTACAGTGCCCTTGTGGCCTGCGGTACATAGGCAGCACTATCCATGAGGTTCACAAACGCATCCTTCAGCACCTCAGAGCAATCAAGAATGCGGATAGATCATATCCGGTAGCGAGGAACTTTGAACGAACACATAACAGGGACACCAAAGGTCTTACCTATTATGTGATAGATTCAGTGTTAGCAAACATAAGAGGTGGAAACCGTTTGAAACAGCTGAGGAAGCTCGAATCACGCTACATTATCAGATTAGATTCTAAGCAACCGAGGGGTTTGAATGTTGAAGAAGATCTACACACACATTTGTAAAAAAGTATTAAATTACTTGAAACCTTGCAAAAAGAGAGAGAAAATATAAAGTATTATGCACATGATAATTCTTGGAACAGACTGTTTAAAAATGAGTATATAAAAGAGGTTATATGGAGGTCCGAATGCGTGTAGCTCACATGAGCTCAATACCAACACTGAAGGTGATAACGTTGCAAAGCAGTTTATGGAATTGGAATTGATAATTGCTGTTTTTTTTATTTTATGAGCCTTATAAGTTTTACTTTTGCCCTTATGCATAGAATAGAGTATTGTCAAGCTTGCTCACATGAGCATGATTTTGCTGCTAATAGGAATTGCAGACATATAATTGACAAAGTATGCATGGCAATAGTTTGGCTGTGTATGCTCACTTGAGCTTTATAAAAATCATCTTGCATAGGTTACATTGTCAATAAAGTTTTTTGACAATGTTAAAGTTGAACAAGCTCACTTGAGCTTTATAAATAAAGCGCTCGCAGCAAAGTGATTAACACGTGTTTAAAATAATACCTTGCTATGTAAATATGATATTGATTTTAACACACAGCATTTCAGACCTCAATGTGCTGTAATTGTAAATAAGAAGTGTGGTTTACGATGTTACTCGGAGAAAATGTATTTGAACTACAAGTCTGTTCTTTATGTCTATCGACATGTAGTTTTAACTAACGACATTGTATGTTTTAAAATGGCCACTTTTTCTAAACTCCTATTGTCCAGTGAGCAAGACTGCTTGGCAGTCGAAACGCGTTTGGCAGCGGCTAAAATAAAGAACTAAGATATCGCACACAGCATCGTCATTTTGGATTTGTAAATTGAGACTCAGCTCGAGGAGTCTTTGCAGGCGACGCAACTCTCGCTAAGGAGGGGCAGCGGATGCTCGAGTAACACGCCGTTTTATATATATGTATATATATATATATATATATATATATATATATATATATATATATAGATATATATATATCCATCCACAGTCCTGTCCCACCTTCTGCACTGAAGGGGGATTCGAAGCAGGTACGGACCACAAAGAAATCTCCACAGAATCCCCAAAAGGTTTCGCAGTTGTTTTATTATATATATCACCACAAAGTGAAACAGACGAATGTCCGCCCCAGGCGCGTTTTGATCTCATACGCCGATTTTATTTTCTTACTGGGAAAAACAAAGGTTAAAGTAAAGTTATAGTTAGGTGTGATAAAAAGATATGTTTTGTTAAAAAAAAAACTTTCGAAATTCACTGGAAAAAACAAAGGTTAAAGTAACGTTATAGTTAGGTGAATTTGTCAGTGACAACATTAATGTTTTGAACAAAAAAAACACAGAAATTCACCAGTTATAGTTAGCAGATCTAACTATAACTTGTGCCCCCTGCTTATGACCTCACATACTACATCACTCATGACGTTCTGTGAAATCACTGTTGATGTCAATGATAGCATCACTAATGACATCACCAAATAAATGTGCTCGTTTGTTTTATAGTTTATAGTGGGGGGTAACAACCATATGATTTTTTTGCACGGAGCGACGTTCATTCACATGATATGGAGTTGCCCATCCTTGATGCACTACTGGCAGGAAGTGACTCGGATGACAGCTAGGATAACAGAGAGGGTAATCCCATGCACACCGCCACATGTCCTGCTCAGCCTGTGCCCACACACCACCAAAACTAAGAACACGGACAGGTTTCAATATCTCGCCTTCATACTTGCGAAGCGAGAAATTACTAGCTGATGGAAGACTTCGGACTGCCCCAATGTTCACAGATAGAAGGGAGACCTGGTGAAATGGGCTGGATGCGAGGGCAGGGTTTTACTTCGCAACGTGAGAGGCAAGATGGAAAGGGCTCAGGCATGGGAGGTTTGATGGAAGAACTAAGGAGCGAAGGATGAGAATCTGAGGCCCCCACTCCAGAGAGACCGTCACAACAGGAAAACCCCCAGAGGCAAGATCAGGATGGGGTCATAGTACAGAACCGAGAGATGGGGACTCCTAATACCCTTAGCCATGGGAGGGCTTAGCCCTGGAAAGGAGGTGATTTGGAAAGCAAACACACACCGCCAGATACAGTGGAAGTGAATTATTGAGCTCACTAGATGAGGTTCGGAGACAGCATTCCGGGGCGGGAGGGGGGGCGGGGTAATTGTGATCTGCATAGCAGATTCCTACTAAGCAAAAGATGAAACTGAGGACACCAGGAATAATACAGATTTGTATATGCATAATATGTACTAAGAATTACTGACCATGCGAATGCTTTGAAAATACCAGTACCACCATTAGCAAAATGGCTGACTGCTATGTAAAAGGCAATAAAATTGTTTAGAAAAAACAACCATATGATTTTTCTACGAATGATGAAAACAGATTCATAATACTCATAGATGCTCCTAGGAGTGTCCCGGCGCTAAACCAGCAGCAAGCTGTAATTTTGTACAGGCTGTGTCCAATTATTAGGTGTAACTGTTTACAAAACGCATGTGATGTGTAGAGGTATTGAACACGTTATACATTTTTGAATTAAAAAATTAACCCTGAGTGTAGGTAACAGTGGACGATTTGTGTGCATTATGTTCCACACAAGTCTTTTTAGTATTGCAGAAAAAGGTTCCAGCAGGGCAAAGATTCTACGTACTACAAACTAAGTACTGTAAGCAACCATGAGGTATGAGACAGCATGACAATTTCTACTTAACACAGAAGGCAGTGTCCACCAGGTATTAGGCTATGTACATGTGCTTATTTTGCTTCAGAAGATGGGCTATCTGTAAAGTTATCACCACAGTATGAAGACTGCATGTAGTATGGGGCCAGATGTATCAAGCTATTTTGCGTTCACAAACGCTGTGAATTGCAAAAAGAGTGCGTTTACGTACGCAAAATAGCCTGTCCCAATGTATGACAGTGTTCCGCTTCGCAAAGTGGACAATCGCAGAAATTGCATTTTCCAATTTTGCTAGGCAACAAATGTGCAAAAAACCGTTAGCGAATTCGCAATTTGAAAGTCCCAAATTGCGAATTCGCAAAAATGCATGCCACAGATTGCGAATTCGCAATCGAATGTTAGAAGAATTTGCAAACTGTGAATATGTAGAAATCGCAATTTTGCACCTTGAAATTACCACCAACTCAGGGCAGGTGGTAACCAGGTGCAACCTAGTTAAACAGGCCCAGAATTCCTCAGTGTCTTTCACAATGGCAGTGCTATATATCATAGTGAGGAGGATGCGGATTCAAGCAGCACCACAGAGAAGGAGGAGGAGACAAGAATGCATTTACAGAGTGCGCATAACCCGGTTCCAGCAGACAGAGGAAGAAATACATGAGAAGTATAGACTAGACTCAGCAACTATACTAGACCTGATAGCTGACCTACAACCTATACTTGAGCAACCAAGCCACAGGACACAAGCCATTCCAACACATGTGCAGGTCCTCTGTTCACTGCACCTACTAGCATCAGGGAGCTTCCAGGGGGTGATGGCTACAGCAGGAAGGGTGTCCCAAAGTTGCCTGCCGCACTTCTTTCATGCATTCTTGGATGCAATGGTACAGAAGATACACCAGTAGGGAGAGGTGTGGCGCCAGGGCGACTGACGCTGGAATCTGGGGATCACGGTTCGATCCCTGGCACCGGCGGCAGATTAGCCCAGCACCATGTGACTCTGGGCAATAGCTTGCTTAATCTTACCGACGGCCCCCAGCGCCTAGAGACCCTTACGGGTGATTGTTTGCGCTTTACAAATGTGGATTATATTAATATATTATAGTACATCAGATTCCCCACCACAACAGCAGGCATTGCAGCAGTCCAAACTGGATTTCTACCAGATAACACAGTTTCCCCATGTAATTGGGTGCATTGATGGGACACATGTAGCCCTCTGTCCCCCCTCAGATAATGAGTACGTATTCAGGAACAGGAACTATATTTTATTCAATCAACATGCAGGTCATATGTCACGCAAAACACATAATAACGGATATAGTGGCCAAATATCCCGCAGTACACACGATTCTTTCATATTTAGACACCGTGGAATATACACATGTCTCACTGGGGGTGAATTTAGTGAAGGATATCTGCTAGGTAAATGCAATTTTACACACTCATTACTTCTGCATGAATAGGGCAGTGATTAACCGTATGCCTTTCATCCTGTAGGTGACAGTGCATATGCTGTGCGCTCATTCATCCTCACACCGTACCTCAATCTGGCTAATTGGAATGAGAGACGATACAATGGCTCACACAAGTCAACGCGCAATGTCATCGATTGGACATTTGGAATACTCAAGAGCAGGTTCCGCTGTCTGCACAAAAGTGGAGGAGCACTGCAGTATAGACCAGAAACCTGTTGTAAGATCGTGGCTACTTGTGCCATGCTGCACAACGTCGCAACAACAAAAGGCATACAAATGGAACTCAGAATCAGACGAGGATGAGGAACCAGGTCTAAGTCTCAGACCAGCAGGTGGTGTAGGTGCAACAGATGGCAGACAGAGACGTGATTAAATAACACACAACTATTTCTAGGTGAGTAATGATGACACAAAGCAAATCATGACTGTTGAATAACTGTATTTTAATATACCTTAAAAACAGGTAAAATGTATTCACACAGCCTACAAATCAGAAGTAATGTGTGTCATTTGTTGTTTCGCGCCATGAGACCTCACGGTGATATGTGCGCTATATAAGAACGTTTGACATTTGACATTTGAGATGTCATGTACACAGGACATGAAAAATTGAATGACATATGTACTTATGCCTTGGGTTACATCATCCATTAGCATTAAGCTGTGTCCACAGACTGAAGTTGCACGCTCAGTGTTCTGACTGCCCTCCCTTGATGAGGTATCTGATGCTGTTCCCTCTCTCACACTACGCCGTCAGGGTTCAGTCATGGGTGGGGTAAGGCTGCTGCAGCTGGAGACCTCCTCACTGTCCCCTGCCCCCAGAATACCTGTGCCAGCTATGTTTTCTGTCTTTATATGGTCAACTGCACTGGTGACCTGCACCAAACCCTTTGCGACAACCTTGCTCCTGTGTGCCATTTCAATCTGCATCAACACAGTGCGTCTTGATAGTACAGGTGTGGCATTGCACAAACGGTTGACTGCCTTACTGTAATGATCCAGACGGGTGCATAGATGTTGCTTTTCCCTGCGTCTGGATGAATGGTCCCTCTACATTGTGGCACAGAGCTCTTTGATGGCTACGGTAATTTCCATAATGCTGTCTGGACATGCCTTATTGCCCTCTTCAATAGTGTGGTTTAGCTCTCTAATGCCTTCCTTTAAGTCTGTTAGATTGTGATTGACAGACACCAGCTGCCTTTTCATTGACCGCATGCTTTTTACATGCAGACGCTGAACCTTGACCATTGTGCCCTCAAGCCCAGAAAAGACAGAAGAATCATCTCCTACATCTGCGGTGTTTTGTTCCCTTGGCCTGCGTCTCATTCGACTGCTGTCCCTACAGTGCATAGGAGACTGGTCATGTTCCTGCTGTGCCTGCTCTTCATGCTCTGGATGTGGCTCATCCTGAATGCCTTCCCTCCAACTCCTGTAGTGGAGCCACAGTGTAACAACGTGTCTTTGCGCAGGTGTTGGCTGTGTTGTGTGCTCTGGTTCTTATCCCCCTGCCTGTTCCTATAGCTGTGGTGCCTCGTCAAGTGTCGCAGGTTCACTTGTGAATACAAGAGTGCTACTTATTGTGTGTCCTGCTTTCTGTTATTTGCAAAATTAAATTCGATAATCATTTGAGACGAATGTACTCTTGATAAAAAAACGTCTTGTTTATTTATGCAGTATTTTGTCCGCAGGCCGTGGCATTTTGTTCTTTCGTGAAGTAAATTTGCAAATGTATATAATTTTTTTTAAATTACAATGTATGCTTCTATAGTCTTTTTCCTGAATGGTGTGAAAGTTTGTTGAATGCCTGTGATATGGGTGTAATAGCGAATGATTGAAGACAAATATTTTGGTTTTTTCTAATTGTACTTGTCCTTTCTTTGTAAATAGGCCTTTCTTATATCATTTGAAAAAATATAAACTTACCTTTCTAAAAAATATTGCAAATAAAAAGCTATTAATTAGCAATTCCCGTCCTTGAATTTTCTGTTCATGTTCTGGCTAGCACATCGTTTGTCTAAATTGTTTATATCAGCACTGGCATTCTATTTTTGTTTTTCGTCAATGTGATCTTGACATCCAAAAATGTGATGGATACCGCATCTATGTTCCACGTGAATCTGATACGTTCATTAATGGTATTCAGGGTAGTCAGAGCTCATTCTAAACTTTCTCTAGTGTCCTTCCAAAGTATGAATAAATCGTCAATGAAACGCACATACATTTTAAGATGTTTACTCCAATGGGGATTGGACCATATGTTGACGTGCTCAAATTCGCCCATGTAAATGTTCGCATAGACTGGAGCTGCACAATTTCCCATACTCGTGCCAACTAATTGCAAATACCAGTCATCTTGATGTTTAAAATAACTCTGGTACAAAGTAAATATCACTAATTCCATTAGAAATATTTTTGTGAGTTCATCCAAATCAAGCTTCAAGATGGCCTGTTCCATAGCCTCGATGCCTCCTAAATGTGGGATTGATGTGTACAGTGCACTGACGTCAGCAGTGCACATCCACAATGGTTCGTTCGTATCAATGTCTATTTTATGTAGTTTGCATAGGAAATCCGTGGTGTCACGAATATCGCTTGCCAAAGATTGAACTATGGGTTGAAGTTTGCGATCCAGGTACTGTCCCACTGGCTCATGAATGCTTCCACGAGTTGACACTATCGGACGTATCGGTGGGTCCGTTAAATTATTGTGAATTTTTGGCATTGCATATATCGAAGGACTCCTGGGATGTGACGATAAAAGAAAATTTCTAGTTCTTTGATTAATGATGCCCTGTGTTAGAGCTTTATCAACAATGTCTTTCAAAACGGTAACAAACTGTTGGGTAGGATTGCCAGGCAGTTTCAAGTAATTCATTTCATCTGAAACATGTTCATTCAATTTTTGATGTTACATTGATGAGTTCATGACGACTAAAGCGCCACCTTTGTCTGCTTTAACACAAATTATAGCTTCATTATTAGCAATAGATCTCAATCGGTCATAATCTTTCTGAGTGACGTTCTTATGAGAGACTTTTTGGTAATTGATTGAAGTCAAATCCTGTTTAATGAGCTGTTCAAATAAATCAATGGTTTTATGGCTCACTGGAGCTTGGAATGTGCTAGGAACTTTTAAGCCCATCAACGGGTCCGGCTCTTTCTCGTCTTGAGGGCTAGCAATGTTGTCAAAAAAATGTCGTAATCTCAATTTCCTGGTGATCTTAAACGTGCTGATTTCTAATTCCAATAAGTCTGATTTGGTAGCTGGTACGAAGGAAGTTCCTTTTTGTAGTAGTTTTATTTCTTGATTAGTAAAGGTGTAATCCGAAATGTTAATGACCAATTGGTTATCATTGTCTACTTCTTTCTCCTTGGTTGGGTCACACTTCTTGTCTGTGGTAGATCTTTTTGTTTTGCCCCTCCTGGGTCGTCTTCCTCTCCTGCCTGTGCTAAAAAAGGAGTTTCATTGAGACTTGTTGATGTGCTTGTTGCCTGTTCGTTTGTCCTCTCAGTTTGACGTGGTCCCTGAGGGCGACCGCTTGGTTGTCCTGATTTTCGTTGACATTCTATGATGTCACTTTCTGAAGAAGACGTATCCGTGTTTTGGGTGTATGGGCGGGCTCTTCGTCTCTGGGCGTATACCTCCGACCAGATATACACTTTGCCCAATTTATAATCAAGCGTGTCGCACCTGAATTTCCTAATTTTTCGGTCGTTAATCTCATTGTTGTGTTTCTCAATTTGTTGGTTGATGTCTGCAATAAAAACGTCCCATTCCTCTGTTGGCATGCTTTTTGTGAGTTCTTCTGTGGTTTCCAATATTTCTTTTTCTATTTCAATTAAAATATTAGATAGCTCTTCAATGATCAGAAGAATTAAGTCAAGACTGCACTTGTTGAGAATGGCGTACCATTTATCTTGAAATGGTTTAGAGTTCTTGCAGAGTGAAGGTTTAAGGGCAATCCGTAGGCCTCTGGGAATGCGCTGAGTCTTATGATATTTGATCAATGTGGCTGCATGTAATTTCTGGTTACTTTACGCTTGGATAAATATAGTAATTGTTTTGCGTTCTGCTCCTTGTTCCTTACTGTTGAAGATTTTATTATGTCTTCCTGTATTAATGCATAAATTCTGTTGGCCTCTCCTGTGTCAAATGCAAAAGTATCAGCTCTGGCTTTAGTGAACGAGCTATATCCTCATAATTCATGTTTGTGTTTGTTTGCTTGCTACCTGTCAGAGGGGTAGAACAATTAGAAATATTATAGTAGTTGGTTGACAAGTGCACAGCTGGGTTTAACAATAGTTTAACGAAATCTTCTGTCTGTTAAGTCGGTGCTCCTAAGGTGTCGCCTTCCACCCGGGAGACGAGTACGAAATGAATGAAGAAACGTGCTGTCAATTGAAAATTTATGGCATCCCTTGGGGCACACGAATATCAGGGGTGATATTCCTCCTTTCAATGTTAAAGAAATTAATCTTAGTCAGTTGATTCAAGTTCATGATACTTTTTTAATCCATTATGACCATTGTCGTATGTTTCTTCACATACTTAGCGTAGTTAATAAAGTTTTTGCTTTCAATATCAACAATTATTTCCTCCAGCTCCAATGCATTTCGGGCCACTGCCCTTCGTCTGGGAGCATGTAAAAAAATGACATATAAAGCGTGCTTATGGTTTCCCCCTGTTTGTCAAAACAAAGCTATAATCTGTACTATCTTACTAAATAAAGCGATCGTGTGTCTTAAAAAATATGGTCTTCAAACGTCCTTACGATTATATAAAGTGATAGATTGTACACGATAAGAAGGTATAACATGCTATTAAAAAGTTACCGTCCGTGTTCGTGATGGAGCAGCTATACGACTGGTGATGGGATGTTGATGGTGATGTTGATATTGAGTATGTGAAGAAACATACTACAATGATCATAATGGATTAAAAAAGTATCATGAACTTGAATAAACTGACTAAGATTCATTTCTTTAACATTGAAAGGAGGAATATCACCCCTGATATTCGTGTGCCCCAAGGGATGCCATCAATTTTCAATTGACAGCACGTTTCTTCATTCATTTCGTACTCGTCTCCCGGGTGGAAGGCGACACCTTAGGAGCACCGACTTAACAGACAGAAGATTTCGTTAAATTAGTGTTAAACCCAGCTGTGCACTTGTCAACCAACTACTAGCATACATAATGAACACACGGACACAGATAGATAGTGGAAGTGGGTACGGGCACATGCGCTCGACTCCTTTTTATTACCAGGGTCACAAGTACAGTGACGTCTGTGCTGGATGCATGTGGGGTGAGTTTAAGCCAGCTCTCCGGGAAAGGTTAGTTCTAGCAACAAGTACAATAGTAATCATTGCATCAGACACAAAGATTCAATCACAAAGGGTCAATGATTTGTGCTGCAGTAAAGTAGGGGCACCAGATGTGAAATAATACACAAAAGATTCTATCTTAAAGGGTCCATGACTTGTTGTATACTGGGTTAGGGGCACCAGATGTGAAATTATACACAAAATATTTTATCATAAAGGGTCCATGAGTTGTGCTGCACTGAGATAGAGGCATCAGAAGCATTTAGTGTCTGCGCAGCCAGCGATGATGCGGGTGCGGGCGAGCCGCCCTGGGAGCAATGTGTGTTGCCTACTGGACTGCGTCATCTGCAATCGCGACTCGATGTGACTTGTGAGCCCTGCTATCCGCAGTGTACATCGAAGGCAGTAGTCAGCACAGACATCGAGGAATGTTTTTAGTCACTTCCTCTTGACAAAATTCGAGGACATAGAGTACAATTCTCTCTGCAATAAATAAATCATGTATCAATTTGAATTGTGAGCTCTGCTGACCCTAGTGTAGGTGTATGGAACAAAAGATGAAACATTTATGACTGACAAAATCTTGGTTCTTCTGAGTACAGTTGTAATGTACAGTATTCTGAAGCTGGAATCTGAACTGGTCGATCATCATATCGTCTACCTTTTCCAATAGGGAACAGCTTTGGAAAACAACGACCTTCCAAACTTTTTTCTCACACACTCATGGGAGTTCCTTTTGCTTTTTTCATCTGGAACAATTCAATAGTATCTTCTATCAGTTCTTTTGAATGTAAATAGTGTATAACATAATGTTCACAAATTTCTTCTTTTCTTGAATTCTCCACTTTTTCTATTTGTCCACTTGAAATATGTGTTCCATCTTATAAACTCATTTCTTCTTCTGCTACATTTAGAGTTTTATAGTAAATATTGTTTTGCACCAGACATAATGTAGCCTTTTGGACTTTCCTGACATCTACTAACTCTTGCCATATTTTCCGACTCTTTGTGGGTACACCATTAACAAGAATGACTACAGGTTCAGTATCCTCTCTTTCTACACCAAGAGTTTCAACATTGTTCTTAAAATCTAAAGGTAAATACACAACTCTTCCTTTTAAACCTCTTTGTAGATCTGTTGGAGACAGCTGACCTGTTTTAGGCTGCATACGAATTATAGTCTGAAAAGGGTGCACAGATTGTATAAGGATGGCCTTATTTGTATTTAAATCTTTAAGTTCAGGAGGTATAGCTACTACTTCTAAGTCATTATGGGCAGCTCTAGCTGGCATTTTATTTTCTTCTAATTTATTGTAACAATATTTACAAATATATTGTACAGTACCTAACTCAAAATGACCTTCCATAAACAGATAAGCAGCAAATTCTTTCCATTTATCATTGTTTTCCTTTTCTCTTTTTAAAAACACGTCATCAACAAATACAAACATAGTTGGGATTTTCACCAGAAACAACTTTAAACTTTGTTATATCTTTTTCAAACTTCTTATCAGTACTATCTTTTTTTAATTTTGATTAATTTATTTATTGTCATATCAAATTAAGAACAGAGCTCAGCAATATATCAGTCACTTACAAGGCAATACAGAGTCACCACAAGGCATAATACAATGCAAAATAGACAGTGCGCAGTTTATCTATACAGCTATCCCTCCTAAAGGCGAGGGCCACCAGCAAATAACAGTTATGTACCCTATTGCGATAGTATTATTGCGTAACGTTCAAATGTCGCCCGTTCTTGCTAAACGCGTTTTTGTGTCCCAAGGTACAGCTTTATGTTACCCGTGTATGAGCTGTATCAGAAAACCTGCAATTTAGTGTATATTTGCGGTCGGCCAAGTCAGGGTGTGTTGGATTGTGTGTTGCCTGCTCCTACAGTCATGGCTGCATCTCCTGCAGTGGCGGCATTTCTTTCTTGCCTCGCATTCAAGTACAGGGACCAAAAGTTCTTAGGCCTGTTACGAGGGGGCATCAGTTTGTTATATAGTTCAGATTACGTGCTGCAGTAGAGCATTTCTTTAGCCCATTGCTCCAGTGTAGGCACTGGGCCACGCATTCAACAAAGCGCAACACACCTCCTGCCCAAGAGGAAGGCCATGTCCACCAGTCGTCTGAGGTTCTTATGAACAGGTTTGGAGAAACCTAGAAGAGCCAAGAGCTGGTCCGGAGCTAACCCAAGGAACGTAACTCGATTTACCTCCGCATACACTCTGTTCCAGAATTGGGCAACTCCCGGACAGGACCATGCCACATGCAAGAAGTCTGCGATTTGTACCCCGCACCGATCGCACCTCAGGTCCTACCGCAATCCGTACTGTGAAGTCGTTCTGGGGTGTAGTACACCCTATTAATAAATTTAAAGTGGATCAGCCTATGACGCCCATTTAATGATATACGTTTGCTGCTTGAGCAACAGTAAAGCCATTTTTCGTCTGTCATCTCTACGTCCAGGTCCCTTTGCCATTCCAAACGCGGCTTGGCGGAGTCAGTCTGGCTTTCCAAGAGAGCTGTACAGTATATTCTGGACACAAGTTTAATCGGGGACTTAGCCTGGATTAAGTAGGACAATGCCGCTACCTCTGGCGGTTCCATCAGGTCATCACCCAGGAGGTCCCGCAGGGCATGTCGCACCCTATGAAACTGAAAACGCGACAGTATCGTAAACGGTTCCTCCGTCATCGCCACCTGGTCCCAGGTTCGGGCGGTGCCACCTTCAAAGAGGTCCCCCATAGTATGTATTCCCAACTAGTTCAGTGCCGTAATTACCCCCTTCTCCCTGCAGGGTGTTAGCCAATGGCACCAGTGTATAGGGGCTAACGGCGCATATAGCAAGCTGCCGGCTTGTATGTCCAGCATATGATACCAGGCGCGCGTGACCGAGTTCAAGGAATCCATTATTCCCGATCTGCGATCTCGGGGATAAAACAGTGGTGTCGGGAGGGGAACTGGATCGGCTACTATAGTTTCTATACAGATGTGTGGTACGTCCGCCGGGCCGTGCATCCAACCATACGCATGTGTGCACTGCGCTGCTCTGTAATAGAGCTCCATGTCAGGGGCTCCCAGTCCACCCGCCAAATATGGGCGGGTTAGAACTTTTCGAGCCACCCTTGGCTGTTTGCCAGCCCAAGCTAGACGCGTCAGCAGGGATGTCAATTGCTTAAAAAAGGTTTTGGATAGGACCATGGGAATATTAATAAACAAAAAAAGGAAACGTGGCAGTACAACCATTTTCATTAGAGAGACTCTCCCAAACAAGGACAGAGGTAAGGCAATCCATCTCTCTATGTCGTCTTCTAATTTAGAGATCGCGACTCCATAGTTCTCTCTCAGCACCACCTCTGCATTGGTATGTAGTTGAATTCCCAGGTATCGCACCGCGTCCGTGGTCCACTGCAGTGGATACTCCGGCACCATTTGAGACGTGGCCGGTGTGAGTGGGAACATGATTGATTTATTCCAATTGACATGAATGCCCGACAGGGAGCCAAACAATACCACCTCCCTCAGAACCAAAGCAAGATGTACCTCGGGGTCTCTGACATACAGGAGCGTGTCATCCACATATGTGGAGACGAGTTATAGTTAGGGAATCGCACTCCCCTGTGTCCATGGTATTCGCGTAGGCCACAGGCTAGCGGTTCTGCCGCCAGAGCATATAGAATCGGCGACAGGGGGCATCCTTGTCTAGTGCCCCTACCTATAGATATGGGGTCTGTGACCATCGAGCCGACGCGGATGCGCTCCCTGGGCGAGGAATACAGCATCGCTAGGAGCTGGAGGAAGAGAGGCCCAACCCCCATACGGGCTAGAACAAGGCGTAGAAAAGGCCACTCGACAGAGTCGAAGGCCTTCTCCATATCTAGGAATACAGCTATCGCAGGAACCTCCGTACGTGTATGCTGCATGGCTGCGAACACCGTCCCAAGGTTATAAGTCAGGTTACGACTAGGCACAAAGCCAGCCTGCTCCGGGGCCACCAGAGTGGTAACCATAGGGCTAATACGATTCGCCACAATCTTCGCCAAGATTTTAGCATCCACATTCAGCAAAGATAGCGGCCTATATGATGCACAATCCCCTAGCGATTTCCCTGTTTTAAGAATGGCTACCAAAATTGCCTCCCACATGGGTGGCATTTCCCCCGAGTCGCAAATTTCACCGAAAAGTGTGAGTAATTGTGGAATCAACAAATCAGAAAAAGCCTTATAAAAGGCAACTGTCAGGCCATCACTACCCGGAGCGCCGCCAGCCTTCATGTCTGACAAAGCCCAGACCACTTCATCCCGTTCAACCGGTCTAGCCAGGAACCCCCGATGCAGATCCGATAGCCATGGTAGCTCTATGTGAGTCCGATAGTCCAAAATGCATTCCTCCGGAGCAGGGCCCCTGGAGGCATACAGGGCAGTATAGTACTCTCGAAACCTCTCCGCTACCTGCGCTTCGGACAGAGGCGGATCTGTCGGGTCATCCTTCATGTCTCGAATAACAGTTCTGTCCCGGCGCTGGCGAGCGAGCTGTGCCAGTACCGCTCCTGGCCGCTCCCCCTCCCCATACATTCTAGCTGTGGCGTATTTCCCCAGGTGTTTAAGTTCAGCGTACGCCTCCTCATAATACTCGCTCAGTGTCTTTTTAAGCTCCTGAGTCAGCAGCTCACTTCGGTCTATTAATCTCCGGGCTTCCAGCTCCCCCAACCTCATCTCTAGCCTTTTCAATCGGTCGTGGATCGATTTGAGTACCCCTGCATGCTTAGATATAGTAATCCCTCTAATATATGCCTTAAAGGCCTCCCAAAAAGTCAGATAGGAGTCCACAGAGCCCACTTTAGTGTCGAAGTACGATTCTATGGCAGAGGCCAGTTCCTCCCTGAACGCACCACCAAGTAGGGAATAAGGAGGGAATCGCCACATAAACGGGGGTATACGCCTCTTAGGCGATTCAATAGTTAGTAAAAGCGGCGAATGGTCTGAATAGGTGCGGGGCAATAATGTACATGCGCGAACATGTCGAACCAAAGAAGAAGATGCCAGCCAATAATCTATTCTAGTATGGACATCATGCGGGGCAGAGTAATGTGTATAGCCTCCCAGTGTGGGGTGTCTCTGTCTCCACACATCGCAGAGGTCCAATCTCATCATTGAGGACTCCAGGACTCTGGACGAGGCTGAAGGGCGTCTGTCTGGACCTTCCGACCTATCAATCTCTGGGTTCCTTATCAAATTTAAATCTCCTCCCCAGAGCAGGTAACCCTGTGCGTGCCGTAGGGCCTTGTCCGCCAAAGTCGTGTAGAAGGAGGGATGATCAAAGTTAGGGCCATAGATGTTAAATATACATATCTCCAGACCCGTACCACTGCATTTAGATATAGTGAAGCGTCCCTCCCTGTCTGTCTCTATGGGTGTCAGAGATATCGAAGCTTTCGGGTTCACCCATGTCAGCACCCCCCTGGCGTGTGAAGTAAATCCAGCAGCGTGAACATTACCCAGGAGACCCCTAGTGCAGAGAATCGGACTGTACGGACGGAAATGGGTCTCCTGCAATAAGGCCACGTCCACCTGGTGTCTATTGAGGTAATGTAGGACCTTCCTGGTCTTACGGTGGTTGTTAAGGCCCCGTACGTTCCATGTCAACAGAACCAGTGAGTCGAGGGATCGCTCTGGTGCAGTAGCCGTGGAGTCAACGGTGTGTGCCTGAGTCATGGTGTGATATCATGCCTGAGTCATGGTGTGATATCAAAGAAATAGGTGTCTGGTGCATGCCGTGCCTCTTCAGTGTTCTGATGTCTGAAGAACATTCTAGAACCCTCAAATAAACAGGACCCCAACTGTGACATCGAGTCAACCCCCTAGCCCACCCCAACCCCCTTATCAGTACTATCTTCCATCTCTTCTTCAACACCTACACTTATCAAACTCTTACTTTCTCTACACTCCTCTTTACCAGTAAAGAAATGTAACTCTATATCATCACAATTTATTCTACATCCAACAATGAACCATGCAAAAGAGCTGTATTTAGACATAATGCAGGACTTTTCATGTAGTATAATCTTCTAACTTTCACATTTCGGAATGATGTCTGCTAACATTCTAAAATGATGAAAACAACTTTGACACACTTTCCTAGAAAGACAAGCCAGAGAATGACCTTGCAACCCTGTATTTTTTCTCACTTTGTGGAGATTCAGTCCTTGTAATATCTTAATCTTCTGTTTCACAGTTTTTTGTTCCATATTGTCTTAAGAAATTTAGTAAAATATTAATAGATTGTTGACGTATACTACAAATACTACTACAATCCCATGTAAACACTGGAGCCTGGGTACGTCTAACTTGAACTTCCTCAGCTGTTATTTGTTCAACATTTCTAGGAACTACCTTTTTTTTTTCAATTGGAGAGACATTTTTCACTTCATAACAACGACCACAGGTATCAACTGCATGCAGTATTCTATTTTGTTGAAAATAACAAAATAATGTATCATAATGGGTCCATGAGTTGTGCTGCACTGAGTTAGTGGCTCCTGATGCACTCAGCATGTGCGCACCCTGCGATGATGCTATAATTTATATCAAAAAACTTCTTGAAGCAAGGATACTAAAAGGATATTATGTAGGTTTTAGGGACGTTGTAGTTAGTTGCCTACTGCACTCTGTAAATAATGAATGAAGACTCGATTTTAATTGTGAGCCCTGATGACCGCAGTGTAGGCAGGAGGCAGCGGTCAGCAAGGGCCCACAGCCACGTGGCGTTGAGTTGAGCTGCACAGTTATTGGCAATTCAGCGTATGTGCAGCTAGCGATGCTAAGTGGTGCACTGAGTTAGTGGCACCTGAAGCAACCAGCGTGTGTGCACGTCGCTGCGATGATGCATGGTCCAGGCAGGCTGCACTGGGAGCAATTTCTTTTGTCTATTTAATTCTGCCTTAATAAGGCCACGTGGTGATGACTTATGGTGCAGTGAGTTAGTGGGACGTCAAGCACTCAGCGTGTGCGCACCCTGCGATGATGCGTGGTCCGGGGGGGCACACCTGCAGCAATGTTTTTTGTCTATTGAATTCTGCCTTAATAAGGCCACGTGGCAATGACTTATGGTGCAGTGAGTTAGTGGCACCTCAAGCACTCAGCGTGGGCGCACCCTGCGATTATGGGTGGTCCGGGTGGGTCGCACTGGCAGCAATGTTTTTTGTCTTTTGAATTCTGCCTTAATAAGGCCATATGGGGATGACTTATGGTGCAGTGAGTTAGTGGCACCTCAAGCACTCAGTGTGTGCGCACCCTGCGATTATGCGTGGTCCGGGCAGGCCGCACTGGCAGCAATGTTTTTTGTCTATTGAATTCTGCCTTAATAAGGCCACGTGGCGATGACTTATGGTGCAGTGAGTTAGTGGCACTAAAAGAAGCGATTTTATGATATTGAACTACTTTGTACTGTTATTATGCTGCTGGTAATACAGTACAGTTTAGCGAATAGATAAATTACCTTTTTTACATGGATCTTGTGTTCACGATCTAGTACTGTATAGCGAATTTTATACTTGTTTATTAATACCGAATGTTTTAGGATAGCGCTCGATTATAAATCCATATGAATTCATGTATGTCAACATGATTACTCAAAGTTCTTGCCCTCTTGCATGGGTACACCACTAGTCCTACTGCTCCTGTTAAGAATATCCGGGTACTTAGATGTAATGACAATATGATTTTATGTTAGTAATTTTTGTGGAATGAAACGTGCATTTAAGATGTATTTTTATGTGGAATTCTGCGGAATTCCAAATCATAATAAATAAAAATTGAAAAAAATTGACTTATGATGACTTATGGTGCAGTGAGTTAGTGGCACCTCAAGCACTCAGCGTGTGCGCACCCTGCCATGATGCGTGGTCCCGGTGGGCCGCACTGGGAGCAATGTATTTTGTCTAATTAATTCTGCCTTAATAAGGCCATGTGGCGTTGACTTCTGGTGCACTGAGTTAGAGGCACCTTTGGTGCTCAGTGTGTGCGCACCCTGTGATGATGCGTGGTCCAGGGCGCACTCGGAGCAATGTGACTTGCGTAATGGACTGCGTCATCTGAAATTGCCACTCCATCTGAATAGTGAGTCCTGCTGTCCGCAGTGTAGATCGAAGGCCGTAGTCTGTACAGACATAAGTCTGTGCTGCTGTGCCGCTGGGTTCACAGGAGGCCTGTGTCGAGGAGGCCGGTGGTCATGGTGGCAAACACGTGGCAGGGTGAGGGCCGCCGCTCTGGAAATGGTTTGGCCTTCCCACAAGTGAACCACTCCAAGAGCTCCGGTGTATTTATTCATACTCCTACGTTGGAGTGGCGTACGTTGGACTAGCCCACTCCTCTTCCGCTGCCAAGGGGGGACAACACAGCTACATGACCGAGGTCTTCCCCACTGCCTGAGATAACATGTTTGCGTCGATTGTCCACAACACTACAAGCACCAGCAGTATGTGTACAAATGGAGAGGTTTGTGCTCTACATAGTGAGGTCTGTCTAAACATCACCGCTACACTTGGTATTGTGTGCATTTTTATTGATGGGTGACTTGCGTCCTTCACACATACTTGGTTGCCACATCTGCCAACATTCAAGTATTGTGAGGCTGAGGGACGATGCCGTTTTTGGAAGGTCCGCTGTCCTGTTCTGCGCTGCCTCGGGGGTAGTAGGGAGGGGGGTTGTCCCGGGGGGACGTCCTTAGGCTAGTGGCAGTGGGTGTTGTGGCCCTCTTGGGTGTCGGAGCTGCATGATCAGTACGTTTATGACATGTGTGGGTCTTCAGATGTGATTCTGGGTTGGGCTCCCTTTCACACTGTAGATTGTTGTCCTGGTTTACATCAGTAAAATGCAAATGTTAGATTCCTACTGCTAACGCAGCTTATTGCCTGTTTTTGGATCGCACCCCAGATTTGGCTGCTCGTTGAAGATATCGGGAAGTGGTGTTTTTGTGTTATTTTTGCACTGGAACGCCTACTATGCATATTATTACCGTTAGTTGTTACTCTCATGTGTGGCGTTTTTTTTTTGCAGAAGCTATTGGTGGAAAACTGCGGATATCGGCTGTTTTCACTAGGTTCAGAATGGAATGATAATTTAAAATCACTGAAAAAACCATACGTTTCATGAACATTATAATTAGAAATTAGCATTTAAAAAAACATTGAAATTCACTGAAAAAAACATAGGTTTCAGGGACATTATAGTTACAAATTAGCATTTAAAAAACCTTTGAAATTCACTGAAAAAACCATAGGTTTCAGGGACGTTATAGTAAGTTGGACATTTCACTCGTACAAAACCATAGAAATTCCGCTGTTATAGTTAGTTGAGCTAATTATAACTCGTGCCCCTGCAATGCACTGCTGATTATGTCACATCATTCATGACATGGTCACTTGACCAAGGTGCGGCTGCACCGAAACGCGTCGGGCGTTTGGCTCACATATGCTTATGGAATAAATCACAGAGTGAAAACGAATTTGGGCTCGAGTATTTCCTTGAAGTAAGAAGGAGAGGAATTGTGTGTGTGTATAGATATATATTTATATATCCTACTGGTGGTCGTCAGTAGGTAGTTATAGTAAGGACCAAGTTTCCAAAGGAAGAGCACTTTTTGTTTTGCTTATAACTTTGGCGTTGTTTGATGCTCCTATGTTGAAAGTGTGGGGGTGATTGGTCAAGGGGGGGCCGAGATAAAAGGGGGGTCCCAAAACGTGTCTTCTCCTTGTTAATTCCCATAGGAAACTTTAGACAAGGCTACAGGTCAAACAGGTGAACGGAATCTCCCCAAATTTGGCAGCGAGAAGGTTCTAGAAAGCACGCTTTTGTTTATTTGGTGTAAATCCGTTCAGTAGTTTTGGAGAAATATCGAAATTTGCAGATATTGATATTCTGCCATCTGATTGACTGAGGCGTTACGAGCATGAGCTTGCTGCTTATTGGTTGCAAGTGCTGCGAGCGGTTGCAACTAGGAAGTGTTGGCTGCCATTTTGTGATTCCGTTGAAGCGAGTAAGGGGAAAAAGGGGCAAAAAAAGTAAGAAAGGAGGGTAGGAGCACTGTAACCTCTGTGGGGGAGTGCGAAGCGAAGTAGTCACTCCTACCGGTCTGAAAGTGCGGTGTTGCTTAGAGTGATATGGTGCTGAGATGATATGCTGCTACACTCGGGTATGAAACCGAAAGCCTAAACCGTGAGCTCATTGCTGTAAAGTGATGTGCTCTGGTCTTTGTAGCAAATGTGTGCAAGTAGTGTTAGTAGGCGTTTATACCATACAGGGAGTGGGAAGCAAACTACTGACTGCTATCGTGCGTTTATACTATACCGGAAGCGGGAAGCGAAGTACTCACGCCTACCGGTGTGAAGATTTGGGGATCAAACCGAGGTGATTGCTGTAAAGGGATGGGCTCTGAGCGCTGTAGTATATGTGTGCAAGTAGTGTTAGTAGGTGTTTATACCATACAGGGAGTGGGAAGCGAACTTCTGACCGCTACTCTGTGTTTATACTATGCCGGAAGCGGGAAACAAAGTACTCACGCCTACCGGTGTGAAGACTCGGGGATCAAACTGAGCTGATTGCTGTAAAGTGATGGGCTCTGGGCACTGTAGGATACTAGCCGCTGTAGTATAACTGTGTAAGTAGTGTTGATATGCGTTTATAGTATATAGGGAGTGGTTAGCAAACTCCTTTCTCCTACTGGTCTGAAGACTCGGGGATTAAACTGTGAGCCTAAATTGTGAGCTCATTGATGTAAAGTGATGTGCTCTGGGCACTGTAGTATACCTGTGGAAGTAGTGTTAGTCTGCATTTATATAATATAGGGAGTGGGAAGTGAACTACTCACCCCTACCGGTCTCTAGACTCCTGGATGAAACCATGAGCTCATTGCTGTAAAGTTATGTGCTCTGTGTAGTATCCCAATGTAAGTCATAGTAGAATGTTTGTATGTAATTCTACTAGAATGTAAGTATGTAATGTTAGAATGTAGGGCTGTCATGAGGGGAATCTTGGGGAGTTTGTACACGGTGCTGGAGAAGACGGTTGTCTTGCTGTCTGCTCCTGTTGGTGGGTGTTTAAGGTATCTTGTTTTCCTGCAATAAATCTACTTATCAGATCCACTGCTGTCTGCCTCTTCACTACATAAATTTGGCGATGAGCGGGAGAAGGTAAAAAGAAGGAAGCACTCACCAATATTTCAAAGTTGCTTGCATTGTGCTGAAGACCCGTTTTCTTTGTGTAGCTGTTTCTCCTCATCCCAGGGTCGTCGGCTCATTGAACTATGTCATCCGACCTCTGTTAGGATTTATATTTTTAGATTTTGCGATTCCTCTGCCTCTTCACTACACTCTGGTCGCTGTGCTACATGTTTATAAGTAGTGTTAGTATGCGTTTATACTAAGCAATGCATCATGGTCCTATGGAGCATGACCTGCCAGGCGCAGCTCATATAATGTCCCGGGGTTTGCATCCGCTGGACATTTATGTTTGCAATTAGAGGGCGGGTGCATGGCTTCCACCCTGTGATAGCAAATCCTGTTTGACTAGTTGAAGCGAGATGAGGAAAACCTTGTATCGCTTTAATAGAGCGGATCCGGATGGTAAAAATGAAGGAAAAAAAGAAGTGGGGTTTCACCCGTTCATTTTAATGAGGCCCCTGGTGGGTAATGATCAGTGGCCAATTCTATTATTATATTGCGGGGTCTCTGTAGGACTGGGGATCTTAATGTCACATGTAAATTAGGCGCGGGAGGGTACAGAGACGTTTCACAGCCTAGGGGATCACCACCATCCCGGTATTGTTTACTAATTGTTTGGGGAACTTCGAGGCCAACTGAAGTCCGGGGATCACCACCCTCCGGAGCTTTACTTAAACATGCAGGGTGGGCCTCGTCAGTCCCTGAAGCCTCGGTGGTCCTAGGCAGTGCCTTATTGGTTCTGTAATCACACTGGCAGTAGTCATGGTGTTATAATGTTATACACTCATAGAACCCTTGCATTGAATTACCCTGGCTTCATTTGTGTAATAGTCTGTTGGTTTATATTTGGTAGGTGAACTGCAAAATTACAAATGTTTTCCCTCATAACCTCCTATAAACAGACGATTTTCACAATAAGCTACAGGCAAGTGTTGTCAGAAAATGAAGACCTATACACTCACTTATTTATTGGAAAAAAATAACCTTTATTAAAACCACACAAATAAATGGAAACACAAGTTTATTAGAACAAACAACAGTATAACATGAAATATGTGGGTGGGACTCCTCCGGAAGCAGCGTACAAAACCTGCAAGACAAAAAAGAAACACAAGTATGTGTGCCATGTGAAAGAGGAAAATATAGGTAGTCCGAATGAAAGGGAGATAGTGAGAATGGGAGGGAGAGGGAGTGGGTGGAAGAGAGAAGGAGAGGGAGAGTCAAAAGAACAGAGGGAGGAGGAGACATTGTCTCGGCCTACTGCACCCAGCCCTCAGTGTTTACCTCCCGTCACACGTTTTTCTAGGACGCTGGGGTCCACGAGAAAGAGTGTGGTACAGCAAGTCCTTAAAATAAAACATATGAATGAGGCCAGAGATTACATTATTAGCTACGGGAACATCGCTTACCTGCACCTGTGCGCCCAGGGTGCTGCACCCCAGCACCTTCCCCCGCACTGTGCTCAATTGTAGGTCCTGCGCACCGAGGCTTCACTGCTCACCTTCCACCATTGGTGTGTCCAACGACGTGTTGGGGCAACCTCCGAGTCCGGATTACCGTTGTAGGGTGGGAGAGCAGGTCTCCGGTCGGGGACTGTGGCTTGATACCATGATGGAAGGCGTCAGAATGCTGAGGGCATCATCACTGGGTGAGCAAGCGCTCCGCATACAACCCGGTGGCAGAGGGTTCGCGGAAGCTGTGGCCGAGTGTGGTGGCTCGCCCTGTTTATGTTTTTAACCTGTCATTTTTAAAACTGCACGTCTTGTGCTTATCTGAACTGCTTTGCTTTACCTCTCATTTACCAGCTCCCCTAGCCTTGTTCCGGCACGGCTGTGTGCCGCTTGTAACCGGAGGGCTGACGGGGTTGCTGGCGCAATATTGGAAAGGGGCACTACAGGCTCCAAAGGTCAGCGCTCTATCCCTCACGCTCTTGACCTATTTAAGGGACGCCCCATATGCATGCGCAGCGGACGCATACAACCCGGTGGCAGAGGGTTCGCGGAAGCTGTGGCCGAGTGTGGTGGCTCACCCTGTTTATGTTTTTAACCTGTAATTTTTAAAACTGCACATCTTGTGCTTATCCGAACTGCTTTGCCTTACCTCTCCTTTGCCAGCTCCCCATGCCTCTTTCCGGCACGGCTGTGTGCCGCTTGTAACCGGAGGGCTGACGGGGTTGCTGGCGCCATATTGGAAAGGGGCACAACAGGCTCCACAGGTCAGCGCTCTATCCCTCGCGCTCTTTACCTATTTAAGGGACGCCCCATGCGCACGCGCAGCAGACGCGCGCCAAAGGCAAGCCCTTCTGTGTCCGTCCGCGGCCGGCCGGGGCAAGGGGCACCTCATTATGCCTGTTTTTTAACTTATTCCCCGGAACAACTCTGCTTATGTCAAGGCCCTTGGTTGATAGACGCCTATACTGCTACTCATATTGATGAACTCGGCCTCAGCCGTGCAAATCACATGCCCTCCATCCCCCCCAATATGCCATCTTCGCTTTCCCTTCACACTACTGCGCCAGAGCCCCCCCTCCCTCAGGCCCTGTGGCCACCATCTCCGCCTTTCTTCTTAATACCCGGTCTGCTGTCAAACACCACCTTGAACTGTTTGTCTTTTTGGACACTTACAAACCAGATCTCCTGTTCCTTACAGAAACCTGGTTCTGCCAAGACTCTTTACCTAATGTACTAGCGGCTCTCCCTTCCTCCTACTACGCCTTACGCGCCAATCGGTCCGGGGGGAAGGTTGGAGGCAGAGTCGCCCTGATCATCCGGTCCGGACTCCATTTTCAACTACTACCCTCTCCTTCCATTCAGGCAGTCGACTGTTTAGTTGTTCGATCTGCCTCCTTCCAGGTTCCCATTACCTGTGTACTCATCTATCGCCCTCCTCAGCAAACATCGCACTTTATTTCTGCCTTTCAGGAATTGTTGGCGACTTTAGCAGTGAACAATGCATCTGTCATGGTGCTTGGGGATTTTAACCTTTGGCCCTCTGACCCTGCTGAGGATGCCATGTCGAAGGAATTCACTGAACGTCTGTGCAGTTTAAACTTCCTGTCACACGTTCACATCCCGACTCATGTCCGAGGTCACATCTTGGATCAAATTTGGTCACTCAATATCCCTGTTTCCCCCCCTGTCGTTATGCCCTGTTCCTGGTCTGATCACTTTTTGATCTCGTTCTTTCTTGATTTAAGCCTTGCAAAAAAACCTTTTTTCCCAGGAATACCTGGGCTCGCAACTGGAATCACGTAGACGTGCCTTCTCTCTTCTCCTCTCTCTCTGCTTCCTGTCCTAACCTTGCAGAACTATCCCCGTCATCCCAAGCAGACACCATCAATATTTGGCTTTCCAGAGCGGGTGATCAAGTGGCCCCGCTTAGGCGCGTCAGAATAAGACGCGCCCATGATGCCAATAGATGGTTTAATGCCGAGCTCAAGGAGAAAAAACTTACAGCGCGGCAGGCAGAGCGCGCCTGGAGGCGCGCCTGCTGCCCTACGCTAAAATTACAGTATACTTCCACCTTGATTGAATATAAAAAATCCATTCTCCTCGCCAAGACCGACTATTTCTCCTCCAAAATTCTTGCGGCTGAAAACCAACCTAGGGAAATCTTTGCAACTGTCCATGAGCTGGCTTCCTCAGACAGGGTCACCCTCAAACCCTCCCCCTCCCAACCCCTCTGTGATTTTCTCAACGACTATTTTATTAGGAAGATCGCTGTCATCAAGGCTAATATATCACTGCCCTCCCCTTCCTTTTCTAATCCCCAACTTCCACCTAACCTATCAAACCTGGATCTAATACCCACTCTGACCAAGGAAACTTTTTTATCCTTGCTCGTCAGAGTTAAGTCAGGAGCTCCCTCGGACATCTGCCCTGCATATGTCCTGAGAGAGATTTTCTCGGCCTGTCCTTCGCCCCCTCTTACTTTTCTCAACGATTCTCTTAAGCGGGGGATCGTCCCAGACCTCCACAAATCAGCGGTAATAGTTCCTATTCTAAAGAAGCCTGGTGCTGATCCTTCCTCCCTCTCCAACTATCGCCCCATCTCCCTCCTCCCCTTCCTGGGTAAAGTCCTGGAGCGCCATGTCACTAAAGTCTTCAGTGCATTTGTGGAGGATAGCGGCAGCTTAGCCCCGTGCCAGGCTTGCTTTCGTCCATCACACTCCACCGAAAAAGTTGTTCTTTCTGTCTTGGACAAGCTCAGAGAGGGGATGGATATCAACTCCCCCCAGGCATTGGTCCTCCTTGATTTGTCCGCCGCCTTTGACACGGTTGATCACTCCATCCTTCTCACCCGTGTCCGGGTGGCTGGCATCAGGGGACCTGCACTGGCCTGGCTCACCTCCTTTCTAAGTGACCGCACACAGGCCGTCCATCTGGCAGACTTCTCCTCCCCCTCACGCAAGGTCCAATGCGGTGTCCCTCAGGGCTCTTCCCTTTCCCCTCTTTTGTTTAATTTATACATCTTCCCCCTTATTTTTGCTTTACAGCAGATGGAGGTCCCGGTCTTCATCTATGCCGATGACCTCCAGCTTATTTTTAACCTCTCTTCTTCACCTGGCTCCATCCATAGTTTCCAATCAGTTATGATTTTTATCCGGGACTGGATGAATTGCAACCACCTTAAGTTAAACCCTGATAAAACCAAACTGGTACTTGTAGGTGGTAGCCCCAGTCCCTGGACCCCTTTGTTTTGGCCTACTGCCCTAGGTACCCCCCCTCACCTTCTCCTTCAGTTAAAACACTAGGGATAAAACTTAACAACCATCTCACTTTACATTCCCAGATCAGCGCAGTGGTTTCATCTTCCTTTCTGACTCTTCGCACGATCCGTAAGATTTTCTGGTTTTTTTCTTTTTCTGCTTTGAAACTTATTCTTATGGCCATGGTCTTGTCTCGCCTGGACTAAGGCAACATCTTGTACAATGGTGTCCTGGCCTACGATCTCCGGCGCCTTCAATTGGTCCAAAACCAAGCTGCTCGCCTTATCCATGGTCTTCCTAAATCACATCACGTCACACCCTTACTCAAAGCCCTTCACTGGCTCCCTATCAGAGAACGCGCTCTTTTTAAGATGGCCTGCACTACTTTTCAAGCCCGCTCCGTAACTGCCCCAGCTTTCATCAACTCTGAAATTAAAGCTTATATTCCTAGTAGAGAGCTGCGGTCTTCCTCCCAGTCCCTTCTCTCTGTGCCCCGTTTTAGGAAAAAAAAAGTTGGTGGCACAAAGTTCGCTGTCCTCGCCCCCTCCTTTTGGAATACCCTTCCATTTTCCATTAGGTCTTCGCCTCCTACTTTTTTTTTTTTTTTTGCAGAGTTTTATATAGTGCGAACTAGAACCGAACCGAATCAGTTATCAGAGCGCTTTACATAGCACAAGTTACGTTACATGTCACTTTCATTTTAGGCACGGGGAGATTAAGTGATTTGCCCAGAATCACAGGGGGTTTTTGGCTTCGTTACCGAGACTCGAACCCAGATCCCCAGGTCCGAGGTCGAGCGCCTTAGCCGTTAGGCCAACCCCTCTCCCCAAGAGTTACTTTACTTTGAGTTTCGTAAAGCGTTGAAGACCTTCCTCTTCTCACAAGCCTTCTCGCCTTAACGGGCGTGCCTCGCTCCCTCTGGGTCCGCATCCATAGCGCCAAGAAACCGCCTGGTAGCCGTGCGCTTAATAAGTATTTTAACTTCCTCCTTCCTCCGCCCATTTTGGCTCAATCAATTCAGTGTCTGAAAAGGGAGGAATAATTTAATGGTGGAAACGTCTGGAGGTAAATGAAAGTTTATTTCAAGCTTAATAAAAAACACCAGTTGAGTGCATTCTTTGTTTTTGAAGTACGATCTATCAACTGTTAGTGGTAATCATGGTTCAAAGAGGAGTTGGAGTGCACAAGAATACACAAGGTTAAATAATAATATGTTATACCATCGTTCACATACAAAGAAACAGAGCGCGTGCTAGAAGCATAATGTGCGTGTGTAATTAAGTGGCGGAAGCCTGTATGCATGTACACTTAGTAATTAGCTCACTACAGTGCCCTAAAAGGCGTGGGCCTGAATGAGGTCAGAGATCACATCATTACACACGGCAACATCGCTTGTTCGCATCTGCGCATCCAGGCTGATCCACCCCTCCCGCAGCACTGCGCTCAACACATGTCTGTAGGGCAGTGCGGCCCGCTGGTTGAGGCCTGCAGTACGGTCCAGCAGGTCCTTAAAATGAGACAGACATGTGTCTGAATGAAGTCAGTGACCACATCGTTACGCACGGCAACATCGCTTGTTCGCACCTGCGCACCCAGGCTGATGCACTCTACCCCTCCCGCAGCACTGTGCTTAACACGTGTCTGTAGGGCAGCGCTGCCCGCTGTCTCAGGCCTACAGTACGGTCCAGCAGGTCTTTAAAATGAGACAGAGATGTGACTGAATGAGGTCAGACATCACATCATTCCGCAGGGCAACTTCGCTTGTTCGCACCTGCACACTCAGGCTGACGCAGCCCACCCCTCCCGCTGCCCACCCCTCCCCCTGCACCGCGCTCAATTGGAGCCGCTGTGCACCTAGGCCCCACTGCTCACCTGCTGTCATTGTTCTTTGTGCAAACACTATGGGCAGCAGTGTTGCAGTTTTGATTGCAGGATAGTGTACACCTCATGCATCCCTTTCGAAACACGACGGGCAGTAGGGTTCACAATTTAGAGCCAGTGTTGAGTGCCAGGATAGTGTACACCTCATGGATCCCTTTTTTTTATTGCGAATTGTGATATGCGAGGTGGATGCGGCCATATCACCTAAGGCAGTGTGGAAGAACTGGGACATGTGGCGTCGTCGTTATCCTATTTATACGTACGCAAAGTGGGCTGGGCTTGCGTACGCTAGGCCAGCATAGGGGTGTGAATAATTGTTCCGGGGATCTGGGCGTTGTTCAGTTCCTGTCTGGCCAGGAAGTGTACTTGTGTGTGTTTCTTTTGCAGTTTTGACGTCGCAGAATGCGCAATTTACATGAATGTAGCATGTATCGGGAGGGCGGCAACTATCGCTAATGAGATGCTGTTCGAAAAGATTGAATGGCGAACATCACATGTCGTTGTCAAGGTTGTGGATATGCGCAGACACGCATGTCAATAGTGTGCAGTATTATTGAAAGTGTTGCTATCGCGAAGGGAGCACATGTGAATGTGCTCAGATGGAGGGAGGATCAGCAGTGAGGCTATGTCATACACAGTGATAACGTTCATTACAGTCAAACAATGTATGTCAAACGTGAATCTGAAAGTCTCACATATAACACACTACTACACTGACAACAGAGTGTACAGCAATACAAATCTACACATTACTGTTTATTGTTTGTCACATGTGATCTAGGATGTGCACTCTGCCCGTGGCTGATGATACTTCTTAGAGCCACCAAAACCTAGGCCGAAAGGCAGCAAAATAATGTGCACACACACACACCTGGGGCATTGTGTAACACACATTTGTTTTTTGTTGTAACGTTTGAGATGCATGGCCATCACACGTGGAAGACTAATGTACAGACCATGAATATTGATCAAGATGATCGTTGCATGTTGTGTGTAGTATAAGATATGTGTATACAGCAAAAAACATTTCAAAAAAGCTCTCTAAGCAGAAGAGGTGCCTCTCATCAAACGCTGTAGAGAGAATGACTGAAATGGGTGTGGTCGTCCAACTGTTACAATGGGAAATGTTATGAAGCAATCAAATGCCTTTTTTTAAGGTCACATGGCAATCGTGCACCGAGCGTGCAAGGAGGCCGCACCCGACGCGATTTTGAGAAAATATATTTATCATAATATAAGTTTATTATAGTTAGAAATATATAAATGTTTACAATATTTTAGATTATCGCTTGCTCTCATGTACTGTTTAAAGTTATTTAGATATACTTTTGAGCCAAAAAAAAAAGAGGGAATGGTGTACCCAGCCCGACACCATAGGTCTGTGACGTAACACAGGGCTTGGCGGCGTGCACTCGTCGCATACGCAACGCGCAGCGGGCGCAACCCCATACGTACATGATGTAACACGTGGCTTGGTACTGCGTACCCATCGGATACCAAAGTAGCAGCTGGGGTGACTTAATGCGTATATGATGTAACGCGGGACGCGGTGCCACGACCCCGTCGGATACGAAATGCGCATCAATTACGAGTTTAGCAATATGGTGGATCGGATTGACGTGGTGATGGAGCTTGGTATGCTACCGGTATGGGAGTGCAGTTTTCGCCCCCCCAAAAAAAGAGATACATATTTTTGGGGGAAGATATAAAACATTACATAATTTTTAAAGTTAGAAAAAGAAGTATAATAGACTTCCAAAATATTTTTAAAAATAATAGAAAAAATGTAGGTTTTATAAACATTAAAATATGAAATTTAAAATTTAAAATACCTTTGACATTCACTGAAAAAACCATAGGTTTTACAGACGTTATAGTTAGGAATTAGCATTTAAAAAACCTTAGAAATGCACTAAAAAAAACATAGGTTTCAGGGGCTTTATAGTTAGTTGAACATTTGACTCATATAAAACCAGAGAAATTCGCCTGTTATAGTTAGTTGAGATAACTATAACTCGCGCGCCCGCAATGCACTTGTGGAAAAAGGGCAAGCAGGTCAGATCGATTACCCCTTTTCAAGGATTGCCCGGCGATAGCCGCCTCTCATCCAACTCAAGGTTACCAAATGAAGAGGCAGGCGCTGGAGACTGGAAGGCAAGAAACAGGAGTTTATTCCGACGGAGCAGAACACGTCAAATCAGACAACAGGGTATCTTCTCGAGGTGCTCTAACCGCATCTCTGAGGCCTCGCCTCTTATACACAAGTCTATGGCTTTATTACATTTATGACATCCGTGGTATTGCTTTGAAGTACGAAAAAGGCATCTTTGGAATCCCCGGTTCAGGCCCGTTCTCACACATATCTACAGTAGGGGTCCCCACCCAAATCTCAGCATGATGGCTATCGCGCAGCTGGACATTCCGCTGGGAACAGGAATGCGGGCGATCAGTCGGATCTAGGGGTGTGAAGGCATTGATTAATCCCCGCTCCTTTGATGTGAGGCGAGGTCCTACTGTAAGGGGGCAATAAACTGCATCTGTTGGGCTAGGTGATGGCCTGGGATCAGGCCGGACAATCGGGCAGGGAGGAAGAAGTTATCAAAGGGCCTGTTCTATGAATGAGATGAAAGAGTGAGGGGGTTCAGCACGGGATGTGGCTCGGAGACAGGGTCGCGCTGGAGGTGCGTTTATGGCCCAAGCAGGAGAGACCGGGGGCTGTCGGGGCGCGGGGGATGCTTGTGAGGCCGGGGGGTGAGGGGGAGAGACGCGCTGGCTATTGGCAGTGGGCCGAGAGACCATGGTTTTCAAAAAAATGGCTGCTGCTGCAAGTGTGCATGAGTCTGAAAGGGGACAAGATGGCGCCGATAATGTTGACATCGCAAACCAGATTTTAACAGTCCTCCCTTTTCAACATATCTAGCCATTTCGTCTAGTCGATATCGATCTTCATTAAATCCTTAACCTCGACATCGTACAATGCTCTCAAGCGTTCCTTGTCAAAGTCCAGAGTCTTTGGGCAGATACAGTTTGCACATAGTGAGCACAAAGGCGGCAGGCATTGAATTCCTAGGCAGAACCCACATAACACAACAATGGGTATCAGTATAATTGTAAACAACCTCCACCCCCAGTTCTTTACAGTACTCCAGAACCATCCGCCAAGCGACCATTCTTCTTGTTCCTGGTGGACTTCTGAGGAAAGTCTGTGGAGATGTTCAATGGCTTTGTACACTGAGGGTGAATTGTCCGGTATATAGGCGCAGCAGCTAGACCCTATGATGCGGCATGCCCCTCACGATCTGCTAGAACCACATCTAGAACAAGGCGGTTCTGAATGGCCACCAAGCGGACCGCTTGAAGCTCGGCCGTGTTATTTGTGAGGATGCCAGCTGTAATGTCCATGGTTGTTTCAACTGCCTGGGTCAAATGTCGGATGGCACGGCTGTTTGCCATTGGACCCCAGAGTGGAACAAGTCCCTTCATTGCGTCCAGGAACTGTGCTCCGGCAGAGTCGGCTTGTTCAATGTCTCTCTCTCGTTTTTGTCGGTGGTGGTTTGCAGATGCCACATAGGTCGGAGGAAGGATGAAGGCAATGTAGCAGGTACCTCCCCAGCCTTTTGGGAGCCAGGTGTAGGCTTTCGTACCGCAGACAAAGTACATGTTTGGAGAAGTGACAAAAGAGGGTGGGTCAGTAGTGTCCAAGGTTCTGGTGATGTTGCAGGCACTGTGACCTACAAATTGTGTCCTGAGGCCTTCGATGGATACAAGGCCCGAGACATTGACGACAGATAGGGCCACAGTCAGGGTGGCTGCTGTTCGTTTCCGGAGGTAGGAGAAGGTAGGTCTGGCCGGATTGTTGAACACCTGCATTTCGACACGTTCTTTGGCTGGGATGTCCAAGTGAACAGAGGTGTTGGACGTCAGTGGGCAAAAGGGTGCAGCCGCTTTTTTTGTTTCGTTCAGCCAGACCCTTTGATAAAAGTGTGACATGGTTTCGCTGGAGATTGTCTTATCTCTGTAGCTCTCTTGCAGGAGAATCAACCAGGCGAGGCAGGAGCCATGAACAGAGAATGGTGAGGGGATAAAAGGGATGGAATGTCCAGTGGCATGCGGAAGCAACCCGCAGATCCAGCAGTTGGTGGCATTGGCGGCAAGGTTGTGCTGGTGCAAAAGTTGTACGAAGGAGTTATTCCAAAACTCCTTACGTCTTTCTCGGAGTTGAGGTGAGAGAGAGATCAGGTGGTGTTCCTTCACGGTGACAGGTAGTACAGTGGCTAGAAGTGTCTCATGTGCTGGTGAGGTTTTTTCCAAGATCCAGAGGGTGGTCATGAGGAGGAGGCAGAAGAGAAGGGTAACAAAGAAGGCAATAGTCTTTGAACTGTGCATTTTGTCAGTCTTTGGGTTTCTGTAGTGGGTCTTTGGATATCCGGTCGCTTCCACCATCTTCAAGTCGGGTGCTTCCATCATCTTCGTATCGGGCGCTTCCATCATCTTCAAGGGGGCTCGGTAGTGGGCAGAACCACAAACTTCGTTTGGCTTCTCTCCTGGCGACCTTAGTAGCGTTAGGCCACCGCTCTGAGAATATAAACTTAGTCAGTGGTCTATTTAGCCGAAGCTCCCTCCTTTCGTCGCAGGTTGTACCCTTCTCTGGATGGCACAGTGGGGTCGGGATATGTTGCCAGTTCAAGCGCGTCTGTTTCCGGGTAGCAGCTCAGGGATGGTCGATCTTTGTTCAGGAGCTCTTCTTGCGTGGTCACGCCTTCGGTTGTTGTCAGATTCGACGAGATCTTCTTGCAGTGGTGTGCGTGCAGCCAATTGCGCTTTCCCTCCACTCGAAGAGCTGTTCGGGTGGTGATCAAAACTTGCCAGGGGCCCGTCCAGCGGGGTTCCAGACTCTTCTCCCGCTGGAAGTTCCGAATTAGGACGAAATCTCTAGGCTGGATGGTATGTCCGGGGCCCCTGGAAGCATCGGGGATGGCCTGCAGCACCTGATGATGAATAACAGACAGCGTTTTAGTTAGGTTATACAGATAGTCAGACATTAGGACGTCCGGGACGTCGTGAATAGATGTCGGTTTGGGTGCAGACCAGATACTCATGGGTCGGCCAAAAACGACCTCGTAAGGGGTCAAGTGGTGTTTGGTGGGGGTGGAACGCATTGACAGCAATGCCAGGGGAAGAGCGTCTGGCCATTTTAGTCCTGTGGTAGCCACTATTTTTGCCAGTTTTAGTTTCAATGTGGCGTTGTGTCGCTCGACCAGTCCAGCAGATTGGGGGTGAAAAACTGCGTGGAATTTCTGTCGTACCCCCAGCCCCTTCAGGATAAGCTGGATAACCTCGGCTACGAAATGGGGGCCATTGTCACTCCATAAAATACGACAAAGGCCGTAGCGAGGGAAGAACTCTTTCAGTAGTACTTTTGCAGTGGCAATGGCAGTGTTGTCACGCGTCGGGTAGGCTTCCACCCATTTGCTAAAAGCGCATACAACAACAAGTACATACTTCAGTCCTTGACATCTCTCTAACTGGATATAGTCCATCTGTAGGACTTCAAATGGATGGTTGGGGACCCCAACCCTCCCCGGGGTACGACAGTTCCTTTCCCAGGGTTGTGTTGCAGGCAGACTAGACATTGCTGGACTAATCGTTTGGCTGAGTCTGCAATTCTATCGTTATGCCAAACTCGGGAGACAAGTTCGGTCATAGGGGCAGATCCTATGTGTGCAAGGGAATGAGCCATAGTCAGTATGGGGGATCAGATACGAGTTGGGTAGCAACCATTTGTTCGTGTCTTTTGTCCGCCAGCAGCCTTCATTGTCTTTTAATCCCACCCGTGCCCATTCAGTCAATTCGTGTGGTGAGCTGGCCATTTGGATGTCCCTAATAGTTTCCCTAGCGTCCGTCCATTTTTCTGCTTGTGACCTAGTCACGTACATGTGAGTCGTCGTCCTATTCTCAGCTGTGGTTCGGGCAGTGATGTCGGCCAGTGCATTTCCCTGTCCAATGATGTCTGTCACCTTTTTGTGTGCTTGGCATTTGATTACGGCAAGTCGTTTGGGGAGGAGAACCGCTTCAGTCAGAGCGGAGACTAGATCTCCGTGCAGGATGGGCGTGCCATGAGATGTCAGAAATCCCCTCTCCTTCCATAAGAGCCCAAAATGATGAACCACCCCGAAGGCATACTGGCTGTCCCTGTAAATGTTTGCTGTCGTCCCCTTTGCTAGGATACATGCTCGTGTGAGGGCAATCAGTTCTGCCGCCTGTGCGGATCGTTGCGTGATGCGGGCGGTTTCAACTACAGTTCGGGCTGTGGTAACTGCATAGGCAGCTGAGGTGGTGCCGTCGGGGAGTTTAATGCAAGAGCCGTCTACCCATAGCTCTCCGTCAGGGTTTGGGAAGGCAGTGTCTCGGAGGTCAACTCTACTCCTAGTCTGTTCGTCCGTGAGGGTCACACAGTCATGTATAGGGGGTACATTTGGGTCATTTTCGGGCAAAGGCAACAAGGTGGCTGGGTTCAGCAAGGTGCATCTTTTCAGCGTGATGTGGGGTGCAAGCAGAGTCAGTTCGTATCCAGTCAGTCGTGCGCTAGTCAGGTGTTGCGTCTTAGTCTGGTTCAGGAGGGTGTCAACAGCATGGGGCACTAATACCGTGAGGGAATTCGAGAGTACGATCCCCTCACTTTGTCGGATAGAGACAGCAGCGGCAGCTACGGCTCGAAGGCAGGCAGGCAAGGCTCTCGCTACGGGGTCAAGAGTGGCAGAGAAATAGGCACATGGTTGTTGCTTGGGGCCGATGGTTTGAGTCAGGACAGACAAAGAGCATCCCTCCCTTTTGTGAGTGTAGAGAGAGAAGGGTTTGGTATAATCGGCGGTTCCTAGGACTGGTGCAGAACAAAGGGCGTCTCGAAGTTCTTTGAAGGAGGATTGGCATTCGGGGGTCCAAGGGAGCGGGAAGGGGACATCTTTAGCTAGTAGAGAAAGCAGTGGCTTTACAATGAGGCTGAAGTTTGGCAACCACTGCCAGCAGAAGGAGGTGAGGCCTACCAGGGAGCAGACTTGTTTCTGGGTCTTTGGGACAGGGGTTTCTAGAATGGCCTGAATTCGATCGGGTGTAAGCTTTCTCCCGTCTTTGGACAAGAGGTGGCCTAGGTAGGTGACCTGGGGTTGGCAGAATTGCAACTTCTTCTTGGAGACCTTGTGGCCATTTTCCGCAAGGAAGTGCAGGAGTTGGACAGTGGTAGTGACTGCAAGTGGAGTGGTGTCGGCCGCCAAAAGGATATCATCGACGTATTGTATCAACACCACTCCATCCGGCAGCTGAATGGTGTCCAGCTGTCTCTTGAGGGCCTGGCTATAGATGCTGGGACTTTCTGTGTAACCTTGGGGAGCTCTACAAAATCTATATGAGCGGGATTTTAACGTGAAGCCGAAAAGGTAGCGGCTGTCTGGGTGGATGGTGATGGAGAAGAATGCATTCTTGAGATCGATTACAGTGAAGGTGGTGGCTGTGGAAGGAATCAGGGTCAGAATGGTGGTGATATCCGAGACTACGGGGTACTGAGGTACAACCACTTTGTTGACCTCTCGAAGGTCGATGATGAAGCGGTACGCTTTCTCATCTCCCTCACCCTGCTTCTTTACAATGGGTAGGATAGGGCTGTTGCAAATATTGCTGACTACTTCCTCTACCACTCCTGCCTCTACCAAGGACTGAATTATCTTTACCAATGCCTTCTCACCTTCAGGCGATATCCGATACTGTGGGAGTTTTGGGAGTATCGCATCTTGGCGAACAGTTATGTGCACAGGGTCAATCATCATGCATCCTACATCAGCGTCAGTTTTGGCACACAGATACAGAGGTAGAGAGTCGAGTAAGGATGAGTCAGCGTCAGAGATGGAGAACATGTGTCGTAAGGGATAAGGTCTGAGCAGAGTCAGGTTATCGTACAGAATGACTCGAACTCCGTCCTGTGAACACCTAATAGTAGCTCGGAAATGCTTCAGTAAGTCAAGTCCCATAATGGCATCGGGGGTGTTGGAGGAAAGCAGAAACGTCGTGTCAGTGGGGTTACTGTCCAAGTCGAAGGAGATCGGCGCGGACAAGGGATTAGTGGAGGGCGTTCCATCAAAACCTATTGATGTTATGTGTGAGCCAGACAAGGGTGCCCTTGGAATCAGTCGTTTAGATACCGTACTACGTGTCGCGCCAGTGTCTACCAGAAATGGAGACTTCGTACCTAGGACCTTAGCGGTGACATAAGGACCTTGCTGGTCAACATAGAGCTCGACTGGATCCCTCCCTTGCCCTTGGCAGTCCTATGCGAAGTCGCGGGCATCGTCACAGTCAGCCTGCTGGCATTGGTTCTGTCGGGGGCGGTCAAAAGTGTTCGGTCTGCCTGGTCTGTCATTGCTAGCGTGGTTTGTGTGCCCTCATCCCTGTCCTCTATTTTTCGGCCCATCCGCTACGTCTTTTGTGTCTCTATTTTTGTACATTTCTAACAGGACCGGACACTGGGACTTCCAATGCCCAAATCCCTTGCAGAACGCACACTGGTTGTCGTCAATGTCTGTCCGTCCAGCATAGGGCGCGAGGGTACGGTCTTTAGGGGGTGGATTTCTAGGGGCAGTCGACTGGTAGTGTCCTTTGTACGGTTCCCTACCTATCGTCGCTCCTTGCAATTGAGCGATCATTACTCGTTCTTTCAAGTCCTTTTTCTTTCTCTCAGTCGCTTTGTCGTTCTCATTCTTTTGTCGTTCGTAGTATTGAGCCATCTGAAGGATAGCCGCGGGTTTGGAGGCAGCCCAACTACTTTCACTAGTCTGCAGTTTCTGCAAGACTTCTGGAGTCAGGCCCTTTACGTAATTCTGGACGAATAAGTGATGTCCGGTTGCAGAGGTCATGTCCTGGCCGCTGTAATCGGAGAACAGCGTTTCGAACCTGGAAAAGTATTCTGATACGTCTTCCTGGGGTTTCTGGCAGCAGGCCGTTACTATCGACCAGTCCACCTTCTTTTCTGGGACTATGGTTTTGAGTTTTTGTACGATTTTGTCTGGCAGGTCTAGAATTGATTTCAAAGGTTTCTGTCCGGGCTCTCGTTGCTTGTCTATGCCATCGAGTTGTAACCAGGTATGTCCGAACAGCTCAAGGTGGTCGACTTTCCGGATTAGCTTCCACACATCAGCTGGTAGACATAGCCCGAAAAACAAGTCGATGTACGCTAGGGTCATAATCGTCGACCCCAAGGCGGTACCTAATTCTGTGTAGAAGGCAGTGGGGTTCTTTCGTAGATCAGGCAAGGACTTTCGAAAAGTCAGGATGTCTTGCCGATCCCAGGGTTGGTAGACCCAGTTGTACATTACCCTCCCCCTCACATCTTGGTGGTTAATATCGTCGTGTGTTCCCTGTCCTCGTGAGGGGACCCAATAAGGAGCTGCTTCTCTTATCGGCATCATGGTGTTAGTTCCCTCGGTTTGAGGTACAGTCGCTACAGGGGTCGTGGTGCTAGCTTCTAATCTTTGTTCAGTGAGGTGGCGGGAGACTTCAAGCGTGCGCATGAAGAGGTCCGTCACATCACACTCACTTTCGTCTCCGATGTCGACTTTTCTATACAGAGTCGTTAGGCTTTCAGGACCTTTGGCTTGGTACCGATCTTCATAAGCATTAAGGGTGTGGTAACAGAAACGTGTAACAAAGTGTTGTTTGTGGTTATTGGCATACGAATTGCATATATCTGTTACGTAATCTTCGCTTTCTTTCCGTTCCACTAGCGTCTTTACGATTTTATCAATCCCTGCTCGTTCATTCTTACTCAATCGATTTAATCTAGCGGAGTCTTTCTTCTCAGTGTCGGGGTCATCTACTGTTGCTGCTTGCGCTGCGCTGAGTACAAGGGGTTCGGCCGGCGCGGAGGCCGCGAGGACCGAGGCTCTGGTACCGCTCTCATCTGTGCTTGGGGGTTGCGTGCGTTGCACTAGGGGTTGGGAAGGGGCGTATGGAGGGGGCATGTAGATGATCGGGGGACCTAGCAGTAGATCATCGTTCGCTCGCTGCTTCGAAGGTAGCTCAGGGTAAAGCGTGGCAGGCGTTCTAACGGGACATTGGCTTGATGTTTCAGATTCTTGTTTTAGTTTAGCTTCCTCTCTTTCTTTTATTTCTTCTTTCAACTTGTTCGCAGCTAAATGAGCTGCTTTTCGTAATTCTTTTTCTAGTCTGACTTCATTCCTTTTCTTTCGCTGTTCTGTTTCTTTGCGCCACATGCCAAAACTATCAAGCATAGTGGGCGTTGTTTTATGGTTACGAAGGGCTGTTTCCAGCACGCTTATTTTAGTATCATCGAAGGATCCTATCAGTGGCCACTGACTTTCCTGATCCTTTTTAGTATATTTATGCCATAACTTACTATAAGCTACGGCGACTAGTCCATACTTTAAAAACATATCCTTATTAGGGGTGCCTTCCAGAGGAGCCGGATGATCCACCTCTAATAAGCGGTCCGGGCTGAACCAACTACTGAACAATGGGGAGAAGATAGGCATGACGGGTTACAATGGGGACAAAAGTCTGCACTACCTATCCTTCACTACTTTGCGAAGACTAGGCAGAATATTTCTATTCTACAGTATTCGCAAATAGGGAATACCCAAAGAGAGAACTAATTCCAAACAGTCAATGTTCGGACAAGCAATCAATCAATCAAATGAGGAATAAAATAGGCGCGACGGGTTACAACGGGGGCAAAAGCCTGCGCTACCTACCCTTCACTATCTGCAAAGAGAGAGGGAAATTCCTGTTCCTCCCCGTTTGTAGGCAGAGAAGATCCTTTCAGAGAACCAATTTCGAACAGTTAATGCTCGAACAAACAATCAATCAATGGAGAGGGAAGTAGGCGCGACGGGTTACAACGGGGGCAAAAGCCTGCGCTACCTACCCTTCACTATCTGCAAAGGGAGAATACACCTATCCTTCCCCGTTTGTAGACAGAGAATCTCTCAGAACCAAACAATCAAATGCGTAATACTAGTATTTTCCAAGACAATCAAACAATCAATTCGCAATTCGTCGTGTTACACGACCTTACCCGGACCGCATGGACAGTTTCTCGTCTTCCGCTTCCAGCGCCTGATCGTCCTCTATTCTCCGTAATTGCTGTGGCACTCCTGATGGTTCCCAGTCAGGACCGTAGATCACTCGAGAGAGGTCTGTTCGGAACCGGTGAAGTTCGGATGATCGGCTGCCAGATGAGGGTCTATCGGGCAGGAGCTCTTTCCCGATGGTTGCAGTCGTTCACACTGTCGTTGGGACCTCTCCCACTGGATCCACGTGTCGCTGATGGGCCCCACGTTTGGGACGCCAATTGTGGAAAAAGGGCAAGCAGGTCAGATCGATTACCCCTTTTCAAGGATTGCCCGGTGATAGCCGCCTCTCACCCAACTCAAGGTTACCAAATGAAGAGGCAGGCGCTGGAGACTGGAAGGCAAGAAACAGGAGTTTATTCCGACGGAGCAGAACACGTCAAATCAGACAACAGGGTATCTTCTCAAGGTGCTCTAACCGCATCTCTGAGGCCTCGCCTCTTATACACAAGTTTATGGCTTTATTACATTTATGACATCCGTGGTATTGCTTTGAAGTACGAAAAAGGCATCTTTGGAATCCCCGGTTCAGGCCCGTTCTCACACATATCTACAGTAGGGGTCCCCACCCAAATCTCAGCATGATGGCTATCGCGCAGCTGGACATTCCGCTGGGAACAGGAATGCGGGCGATCAGTCGGATCTAGGGGTGTGAAGGCATTGATTAATCCCCGCTCCTTTGATGTGAGGCGAGGTCCTACTGTAAGGGGGCAATAAACTGCATCTGTTGGGCTAGGTGATGGCCTGGGATCAGGCCGGACAATCGGGCAGGGAGGAAGAAGTTATCAAAGGGCCTGTTCTATGAATGAGATGAAAGAGTGAGGGGGTTCAGCACGGGATGTGGCTCGGAGACAGGGTCGCGCTGGAGGTGCGTTTATGGCCCAAGCAGGAGAGACCGGGGGCTGTCGGGGCGCGGGGGATGCTTGTGAGGCCGGGGGGTGAGGGGGAGAGACGCGCTGGCTATTGGCAGTGGGCCGAGAGACCATGGTTTTCAAAAAAATGGCTGCTGCTGCAAGTGTGCATGAGTCTGAAAGGGGACAAGATGGCGCCGATAATGTTGACATCGCAAACCAGATTTTAACAGTCCTCCCTTTTCAACATATCTAGCCATTTCGTCTAGTCGATATCGATCTTCATTAAATCCTTAACCTCGACATCGTACAATGCTCTCAAGCGTTCCTTGTCAAAGTCCAGAGTCTTTGGGCAGATACAGTTTGCACATAGTGAGCACAAAGGCGGCAGGCATTGAATTCCTAGGCAGAACCCACATAACACAACAATGGGTATCAGTATAATTGTAAACAACCTCCACCCCCAGTTCTTTACAGTACTCCAGAACCATCCGCCAAGCGACCATTCTTCTTGTTCCTGGTGGACTTCTGAGGAAAGTCTGTGGAGATGTTCAATGGCTTTGTACACTGAGGGTGAATTGTCCGGTATATAGGCGCAGCAGCTAGACCCTATGATGCGGCATGCCCCTCACGATCTGCTAGAACCACATCTAGAACAAGGCGGTTCTGAAGGGCCACCAAGCGGACCGCTTGAAGCTCGGCCGTGTTATTTGTGAGGATGCCAGCTGTAATGTCCATGGTTGTTTCAACTGCCTGGGTCAAATGTCGGATGGCACGGCTGTTTGCCATTGGACCCCAGAGTGGAACAAGTCCCTTCATTGCGTCCAGGAACTGTGCTCCGGCAGAGTCGGCTTGTTCAATGTCTCTCTCTCGTTTTTGTCGGTGGTGGTTTGCAGATGCCACATAGGTCAGAGGAAGGATGAAGGCAATGTAGCAGGTACCTCCCCAGCCTTTTGGGAGCCAGGTGTAGGCTTTCGTACCGCAGACAAAGTACATGTTTGGAGAAGTGACAAAAGAGGGTGGGTCAGTAGTGTCCAAGGTTCTGGTGATGTTGCAGGCACTGTGACCTACAAATTGTGTCCCGAGGCCTTCGATGGATACAAGGCCCGAGACATTGACGACAGATAGGGCCACAGTCAGGGTGGCTGCTGTTCGTTTCCGGAGGTAGGAGAAGGTAGGTCTGGCCGGATTGTTGAACACCTGCATTTCGACACGTTCTTTGGCTGGGATGTCCAAGTGAACAGAGGTGTTGGACGTCAGTGGGCAAAAGGGTGCAGCCGCTTTTTTTGTTTCGTTCAGCCAGACCCTTTGATAAAAGTGTGACATGGTTTCGCTGGAGATTGTCTTATCTCTGTAGCTCTCTTGCAGGAGAATCAACCAGGCGAGGCAGGAGCCATGAACAGAGAATGGTGAGGGGATAAAAGGGATGGAATGTCCAGTGGCATGCGGAAGCAACCCGCAGATCCAGCAGTTGGTGGCATTGGCGGCAAGGTTGTGCTGGTGCAAAAGTTGTACGAAGGAGTTATTCCAAAACTCCTTACGTCTTTCTCGGAGTTGAGGTGAGAGAGAGATCAGGTGGTGTTCCTTCACGGTGACAGGTAGTACAGTGGCTAGAAGTGTCTCATGTGCTGGTGAGGTTTTTTCCAAGATCCAGAGGGTGGTCATGAGGAGGAGGCAGAAGAGAAGGGTAACAAAGAAGGCAATAGTCTTTGAACTGTGCATTTTGTCAGTCTTTGGGTTTCTGTAGTGGGTCTTTGGATATCCGGTCGCTTCCACCATCTTCAAGTCGGGTGCTTCCATCATCTTCGTATCGGGCGCTTCCATCATCTTCAAGGGGGCTCGGTAGTGGGCAGAACCACAAACTTCGTTTGGCTTCTCTCCTGGCGACCTTAGTAGCGTTAGGCCACCGCTCTGAGAATATAAACTTAGTCAGTGGTCTATTTAGCCGAAGCTCCCTCCTTTCGTCGCAGGTTGTACCCTTCTCTGGATGGCACAGTGGGGTCGGGATATGTTGCCAGTTCAAGCGCGTCTGTTTCCGGGTAGCAGCTCAGGGATGGTCGATCTTTGTTCAGGAGCTCTTCTTGCGTGGTCACGCCTTCGGTTGTTGTCAGATTCGACGAGATCTTCTTGCAGTGGTGTGCGTGCAGCCAATTGCGCTTTCCCTCCACTCGAAGAGCTGTTCGGGTGGTGATCAAAACTTGCCAGGGGCCCGTCCAGCGGGGTTCCAGACTCTTCTCCCGCTGGAAGTTCCGAATTAGGACGAAATCTCTAGGCTGGATGGTATGTCCGGGGCCCCTGGAAGCATCGGGGATGGCCTGCAGCACCTGATGATGAATAACAGACAGCGTTTTAGTTAGGTTATACAGATAGTCAGACATTAGGACGTCCGGGACGTCGTGAATAGATGTCGGTATGGGTGCAGACCAGATACTCATGGGTCGGCCAAAAACGACCTCGTAAGGGGTCAAGTGGTGTTTGGTGGGGGTGGAACGCATTGACAGCAATGCCAGGGGAAGAGCGTCTGGCCATTTTAGTCCTGTGGTAGCCACTATTTTTGCCAGTTTTAGTTTCAATGTGGCGTTGTGGCGCTCGACCAGTCCAGCAGATTGGGGGTGAAAAACTGCGTGGAATTTCTGTCGTACCCCCAGCCCCTTCAGGATAAGCTGGATAACCTCGGCTACGAAATGGGGGCCATTGTCACTCCATAAAATACGACAAAGGCCGTAGCGAGGGAAGAACTCTTTCAGTAGTACTTTTGCAGTGGCAATGGCAGTGTTGTCACGCGTCGGGTAGGCTTCCACCCATTTGCTAAAAGCGCATACAACAACAAGTACATACTTCAGTCCTTGACATCTCTCTAACTGGATATAGTCCATCTGTAGGACTTCAAATGGATGGTTGGGGACCCCAACCCTCCCCGGGGTACGACAGTTCCTTTCCCAGGGTTGTGTTGCAGGCAGACTAGACATTGCTGGACTAATCGTTTGGCTGAGTCTGCAATTCTATCGTTATGCCAAACTCGGGAGACAAGTTCGGTCATAGGGGCAGATCCTATGTGTGCAAGGGAATGAGCCATAGTCAGTATGGGGGATCAGATACGAGTTGGGTAGCAACCATTTGTTCGTGTCTTTTGTCCGCCAGCAGCCTTCATTGTCTTTTAATCCCACCCGTGCCCATTCAGTCAATTCGTGTGGTGAGCTGGCCATTTGGATGTCCCTAATAGTTTCCCTAGCGTCCGTCCATTTTTCTGCTTGTGACCTAGTCACGTACATGTGAGTCGTCGTCCTATTCTCAGCTGTGGTTCGGGCAGTGATGTCGGCCAGTGCATTTCCCTGTCCAATGATGTCTGTCACCTTTTTGTGTGCTTGGCATTTGATTACGGCAAGTCGTTTGGGGAGGAGAACCGCTTCAGTCAGAGCGGAGACTAGATCTCCGTGCAGGATGGGCGTGCCATGAGATGTCAGAAATCCCCTCTCCTTCCATAAGAGCCCAAAATGATGAACCACCCCGAAGGCATACTGGCTGTCCCTGTAAATGTTTGCTGTCGTCCCCTTTGCTAGGATACATGCTCGTGTGAGGGCAATCAGTTCTGCCGCCTGTGCGGATCGCTGCGTGATGCGGGCGGTTTCAACTACAGTTCGGGCTGTGGTAACTGCATAGGCAGCTGAGGTGGTGCCGTCGGGGAGTTTAATGCAAGAGCCGTCTACCCATAGCTCTCCGTCAGGGTTTGGGAAGGCAGTGTCTCGGAGGTCAACTCTACTCCTAGTCTGTTCGTCCGTGAGGGTCACACAGTCATGTATAGGGGGTAGATTTGGGTCATTTTCGGGCAAAGGCAACAAGGTGGCTGGGTTCAGCAAGGTGCATCTTTTCAGCGTGATGTGGGGTGCAAGCAGAGTCAGTTCGTATCCAGTCAGTCGTGCGCTAGTCAGGTGTTGCGTCTTAGTCTGGTTCAGGAGGGTGTCAACAGCATGGGGCACTAATACCGTGAGGGAATTCGAGAGTACGATCCCCTCACTTTGTCGGATAGAGACAGCAGCGGCAGCTACGGCTCGAAGGCAGGCAGGCAAGGCTCTCGCTACGGGGTCAAGAGTGGCAGAGAAATAGGCACATGGTTGTTGCTTGGGGCCGATGGTTTGAGTCAGGACAGACAAAGAGCATCCCTCCCTTTCGTGAGTGTAGAGAGAGAAGGGTTTGGTATAATCGGGGGTTCCTAGGACTGGTGCAGAACAAAGGGCGTCTCGAAGTTCTTTGAAGGAGGATTGGCATTCGGGGGTCCAAGGGAGCGGGAAGGGGACATCTTTAGCTAGTAGAGAAAGCAGTGGCTTTACAATGAGGCTGAAGTTTGGCAACCACTGCCAGCAGAAGGAGGTGAGGCCTACCAGGGAGCGGACTTGTTTCTGGGTCTTTGGGACAGGGGTTTCTAGAATGGCTTGAATTCGATCGGGTGTAAGCTTTCTCCCGTCTTTGGACAAGAGGTGGCCTAGGTAGGTGACCTGGGGTTGGCAGAATTGCAACTTCTTCTTGGAGACCTTGTGGCCATTTTCCGCAAGGAAGTGCAGGAGTTGGACAGTGGTAGTGACTGCAAGTGGAGTGGTGTCGGCCGCCAAAAGGATATCATCGACGTATTGTATCAACACCACTCAATCCGGCAGCTGAATGGTGTCCAGCTGTCTCTTGAGGGCCTGGCTATAGATGCTGGGACTTTCTGTGTAACCTTGGGGAGCTCTACAAAATCTATATGAGCGGGATTTTAACGTGAAGCCGAAAAGGTAGCGGCTGTCTGGGTGGATGGTGATGGAGAAGAATGCATTCTTGAGATCGATTACAGTGAAGGTGGTGGCTGTGGAAGGAATCAGGGTCAGAATGGTGGTGATATCCGAGACTACGGGGTACTGAGGTACAACCACTTTGTTGACCTCTCGAAGGTCGATGATGAAGCGGTACGCTTTCTCATCTCCCTCACCCTGCTTCTTTACAGTGGGTAGGATAGGGCTGTTGCAAATATTGCTGACTACTTCCTCTACCACTCCTGCCTCTACCAAGGACTGAATTATCTTTACCAATGCCTTCTCACCTTCAGGCGATATCCGATACTGTGGGAGTTTTGGGAGTATCGCATCTTGGCGAACAGTTATGTGCACAGGGTCAATCATCATGCGTCCTACATCAGCGTCAGTTTTGGCACACAGATACAGAGGTAGAGAGTCGAGTAAGGATGAGTCAGCGTCAGAGATGGAGAACATGTGTCGTAAGGGATAAGGTCTGAGCAGAGTCAGGTTATCGTACAGAATGACTCGAACTCCGTCCTGTGAACACCTAATAGTAGCTCGGAAATGCTTCAGTAACTCAAGTCCCATAATGGCATCGGGGGTGTTGGAGGAAAGCAGAAACGTCGTGTCAGTGGGGTTACTGTCCAAGTCGAAGGAGATCGGCGCGGACAAGGGATTAGTGGAGGGCGTTCCATCAAAACCTATTGATGTTATGTGTGAGCCAGACAAGGGTGCCCTTGGAATCAGTCGTTTAGATACCGTACTACGTGTCACGCCAGTGTCTACCAGAAATGGAGACTTCGTACCTAGGACCTTAGCGGTGACATAAGGACCTTGCTGGTCAACATAGAGCTCGACTGGATCCCTCCCTTGCCCTTGGCAGTCCTATGCGAAGTCGCGGGCATCGTCACAGTCAGCCTGCTGGCATTGGTTCTGTCGGGGGCGGTCAAAAGTGTTCGGTCTGCCTGGTCTGTCATTGCTAGCGTGGTTTGTGTGCCCTCATCCCTGTCCTCTATTTTTCGGCCCATCCGCTACGTCTTTTGTGTCTCTATTTTTGTACATTTCTAACAGGACCGGACACTGGGACTTCCAATGCCCAAATCCCTTGCAGAACGCACACTGGTTGTCGTCAATGTCTGTCCGTCCAGCATAGGGCGCGAGGGTACGGTCTTTAGGGGGTGGATTTCTAGGGGCAGTCGACTGGTAGTGTCCTTTGTACGGTTCCCTACCTATCGTCGCTCCTTGCAATTGAGCGATCATTACTCGTTCTTTCAAGTCCTTTTTCTTTCTCTCAGTCGCTTTGTCGTTCTCATTCTTTTGTCGTTCGTAGTATTGAGCCATCTGAAGGATAGCCGCGGGTTTGGAGGCAGCCCAACTACTTTCACTAGTCTGCAGTTTCTGCAAGACTTCTGGAGTCAGGCCCTTTACGTAATTCTGGACGAATAAGTGATGTCCGGTTGCAGAGGTCATGTCCTGGCCGCTGTAATCGGAGAACAGCGTTTCGAACCTGGAAAAGTATTCTGATACGTCTTCCTGGGGTTTCTGGCAGCAGGCCGTTACTATCGACCAGTCCACCTTCTTTTCTGGGACTATGGTTTTGAGTTTTTGTACGATTTTGTCTGGCAGGTCTAGAATTGATTTCAAAGGTTTCTGTCCGGGCTCTCGTTGCTTGTCTATGCCATCGAGTTGTAACCAGGTATGTCCGAACAGCTCAAGGTGGTCGACTTTCCGGATTAGCTTCCACACATCAGCTGGTAGACATAGCCCGAAAAACAAGTCGATGTACGCTAGGGTCATAATCGTCGACCCCAAGGCGGTACCTAATTCTGTGTAGAAGGCAGTGGGGTTCTTTCGTAGATCAGGCAAGGACTTTCGAAAAGTCAGGATGTCTTGCCGATCCCAGGGTTGGTAGACCCAGTTGTACATTACCCTCCCCCTCGCATCTTGGTGGTTAATATCGTCGTGTGTTCCCTGTCCTCGTGAGGGGACCCAATAAGGAGCTGCTTCTCTTATCGGCATTATGGTGTTAGTTCCCTCGGTTTGAGGTACAGTCGCTACAGGGGTCGTGGTGCTAGCTTCTAATCTTTGTTCAGTGAGGTGGCGGGAGACTTCAAGCGTGCGCATGAAGAGGTCCGTCACATCACACTCACTTTCGTCTCCGATGTCGACTTTTCTATACAGAGTCGTTAGGCTTTCAGGACCTTTGGCTTGGTACCGATCTTCATAAGCATTAAGGGTGTGGTAACAGAAACGTGTAACAAAGTGTTGTTTGTGGTTATTGGCATACGAATTGCATATATCTGTTACGTAATCTTCGCTTTCTTTCCGTTCCACTAGCGTCTTTACGATTTTATCAATCCCTGCTCGTTCATTCTTACTCAATCGATTTAATCTAGCGGAGTCTTTCTTCTCAGTGTCGGGGTCATCTACTGTTGCTGCTTGCGCTGCGCTGAGTACAAGGGGTTCGGCCGGCGCGGAGGCCGCGAGGACCGAGGCTCTGGTACCGCTCTCATCTGTGCTTGGGGGTTGCGTGCGTTGCACTAGGGGTTGGGAAGGGGCGTATGGAGGGGGCATGTAGATGATCGGGGGACCTAGCAGTAGATCATCGTTCGCTCGCTGCTTCGAAGGTAGCTCAGGGTAAAGCGTGGCAGGCGTTCTAACGGGACATTGGCTTGATGTTTCAGATTCTTGTTTTAGTTTAGCTTCCTCTCTTTCTTTTATTTCTTCTTTCAACTTGTTCGCAGCTAAATGAGCTGCTTTTCGTAATTCTTTTTCTAGTCTGACTTCATTCCTTTTCTTTCGCTGTTCTGTTTCTTTGCGCCACATGCCAAAACTATCAAGCATAGTGGGCGTTGTTTTATGGTTACGAAGGGCTGTTTCCAGCACGCTTATTTTAGTATCATCGAAGGATCCTATCAGTGGCCACTGACTTTCCTGATCCTTTTTAGTATATTTATGCCATAACTTACTATAAGCTACGGCGACTAGTCCATACTTTAAAAACATATCCTTATTAGGGGTGCCTTCCAGAGGAGCCGGATGATCCACCTCTAATAAGCGGTCCGGGCTGAACCAACTACTGAACAATGGGGAGAAGATAGGCATGACGGGTTACAATGGGGACAAAAGTCTGCACTACCTATCCTTCACTACTTTGCGAAGACTAGGCTGAATATTTCTATTCTACAGTATTCGCATATAGGGAATACCCAAAGAGAGAACTAATTCCAAACAGTCAATGTTCGGACAAGCAATCAATCAATCAAATGAGGAATAAAATAGGCGCGACGGGTTACAACGGGGGCAAAAGCCTGCGCTACCTACCCTTCACTATCTGCAAAGAGAGAGGGAAATTCCTGTTCCTCCCCGTTTGTAGGCAGAGAAGATCCTTTCAGAGAACCAATTTCGAACAGTTAATGCTCGAACAAACAATCAATCAATGGAGAGGGAAGTAGGCGCGACGGGTTACAACGGGGGCAAAAGCCTGCGCTACCTACCCTTCACTATCTGCAAAGGGAGAATACACCTATCCTTCCCCGTTTGTAGACAGAGAATCTCTCAGAACCAAACAATCAAATGCGTAATACTAGTATTTTCCAAGACAATCAAACAATCAATTCGCAATTCGTCGTGTTACACGACCTTACCCGGACCGCATGGACAGTTTCTCGTCTTCCGCTTCCAGCGCCTGATCGTCCTCTATTCTCCGTAATTGCTGTGGCACTCCTGATGGTTCCCAGTCAGGACCGTAGATCACTCGAGAGAGGTCTGTTCGGAACCGGTGAAGTTCGGATGATCGGCTGCCAGATGAGGGTCTATCGGGCAGGAGCTCTTTCCCGATCGTTGCAGTCGTTCACACTGTCGTTGGGACCTCTCCCACTGGATCCACGTGTCGCTGATGGGCCCCACGTTTGGGACGCCAATTGTGGAAAAAGGGCAAGCAGGTCAGATCGATTACCCCTTTTCAAGGATTGCCCGGTGATAGCCGCCTCTCACCCAACTCAAGGTTACCAAATGAAGAGGCAGGCGATGGAGACTGGAAGGCAAGAAACAGGAGTTTATTCCGACGGAGCAGAACACGTCAAATCAGACAACAGGGTATCTTCTCGAGGTGCTCTAACCGCATCTCTGAGGCCTCGCCTCTTATACACAAGTTTATGGCTTTATTACATTTATGACATCCGTGGTATTGCTTTGAAGTACGAAAAAGGCATCTTTGGAATCCCCGGTTCAGGCCCGTTCTCACACATATCTACAGTAGGGGTCCCCACCCAAATCTCAGCACGATGGCTATCGCGCAGCTGGACATTCCGCTGGGAACAGGAATGCGGGCGATCAGTCGGATCTAGGGGTGTGAAGGCATTGATTAATCCCCGCTCCTTTGATGTGAGGCGAGGTCCTACTGTAAGGGGGCAATAAACTGCATCTGTTGGGCTAGGTGATGGCCTGGGATCAGGCCGGACAATCGGGCAGGGAGGAAGAAGTTATCAAAGGGCCTGTTCTATGAATGAGATGAAAGAGTGAGGGGGTTCAGCACGGGATGTGGCTCGGAGACAGGGTCGCGCTGGAGGTGAGTTTATTGCCCAAGCAGGAGAGACCGGGGGATGCTTGCGAGGCCGGGGGGTGAGGGGGAGAGACGCGCTGGCTATTGGCAGTGGGCAGAGAGACCATGGTTTTCAAAAAAGTGGCTGCTGCTGCAAGTGTGCGTGAGTCTGAAAGGGGACAAGATGGCGCCGATAATGTTGACATCGCAAACCAGATTTTAACACACTGGTGATGACGTTGCATATTACATCACTCATGACATGGTCAATGACATCACTGATGATATCATATATGTGAAAATCTGATGCATATACTAATGCCCTACTATAAACTTTGATACACACACCCTAAAATACAGACTACTATTTTTGACAACAATGCCAGATACTACATACCACCCACTATTTCCTAGGTCTATACACACATCCAGTCACTTATACATGCAGTTACTCATCAATATAGTACTATAATATGCACTCATACACCTATACATACAGTAACACTCCACCACTCATCCATAGAGTTACTCAAACACCTAGTCAGTCATGCAAAGAATCAATCACATACCAATTTACTCATGTATACAGTTATACACACCAACTCCGTTATTTATACACACACCACATCACTTATTTATGCAGATATTAACACATACTTACTGTCTTATACAATCGCTGATACAAGCAGACACTCATTTATACACCCACTCTTCAAATAACTTACTCTCACGTATAGTCATCTATATATTCCAACACTCACATATACTGCCTTAAAACATATGTAGTTACTTACACATATACCACTGAGACATTCATTCACTCACCAACACACCCATACACACACTAACTCACCTATCCAGCCCTTCCCAGATGCACATTTGAATCCATACAACCAGTGAATCACCCACTCAGACATATATGCACAGAGTCACACAACAGACACAGACCCACACAGACACTCAGCCACCCATACAGATACTCAGACAACAAATCAATAACCCATATAGGCACTCATGTAGCTACTCACCAACCCATGCAGCCGCTTACACACCAACTGAGAGACTAATACAGACTTTCACACAGTTTAGTCACTAACCCATGCATTCAGTAAAACACGTTCAATCACTCACTTATACAGTCAGTCACGCACCTACTAAATTATCCAATCTGAAAGAAACAGGTTAGTGTTAGATTCCTTACCTTAGAATATCCCCAGGCGTCAGACTGGATCCAGAAAGTTTTTCGTCAGCAGTACCCTTGCGCGTCGGTAGGCGTCGTCTGCGACTCTGCATCTGTCATCAGCGTCGTGATCGCCGGGATGACGTTGTCAGAGTACTTAGACCCCGCCCTCGCACGCTAACGTTAGTTCTTCTTTTTTCCGCGCCAGCAAGCGCAGATCCGGAAAGGGCTAGTACCCTGGTCATTTTTTGGACTAACTTTTTGGCCTATTTTGGCTATTCTTTTCGAGTCGGTTTCGACTCCTGGTGCCGGTAGGGATGCCGGATTCAAGCCGTGGTACGCCTATCACCGCCTGATGTCAGTGACCGAACCCACCGCCGGTGTCTGTACTGCCTCGGGGCTGACCACGACGACAAGTCATGCCCTGCCGGGCCTTGACCTGGTAGGCTAGGCGGGAGCGGTCCCACAAGCTCCTTGAGATCCAGCAGTTGGCTCCGCGCCGCTCAAGGTCCCGGTCGAGGAGGAAGTCGAGGGCAAGTCGCGGAGCCACAGCCATCGACGCTCGTCGAGCCATCACCACTCGTCGGGCTCGAAGTTCTCCGGTAAGTCGAGGAAGAAGAAGTCAAAGAGGCTACATCGCTCTTCTGACTCCCCTCGCTGGTTGTGCGACTTGGCTGAGGGTTCGGGTGGCACCACCCACGCAGGTCTGCCGGAGCCGCAGGCATCGCATCCGGTCCCATACCTTCCGGTCGCTGGACTGCATGCGACGCCGGAGGAGATACGTGACTTCCTCGTGGCCATGAGGACTCACTTCCCTCCGTCGAGGCCTGCCGGCGTGCCTTCGGGACCTGCAGTCCCGACTTTGGGCCCTAGCGGGGCGGCGGCTTTGGCCCTGGCGCCGTCGGGGACTTCGGCCCCGGTGCCGTCGTCGACTTTGGTCCCGACGCCGCAGGGCCCCGGGGATCCAAGCCTGCATCCCGGCCGAGGCCAGTGGACTCTACGACTCCTCCGCTGGCGCCAACCCCGATGGTGTCACTCCTGGCGCCGGCTTCGGATGACGCCGCCCCCGGTTTCAGCCCCGGTCAGGGTCCGGCGTCGGAGCGGTGCCGCTCGGTGCCTGTTTCCGGCGTCGGATGGTGAGCAATTCACCTATGACCCGGCTCCATCATTTCTGCCTGCTTATCAGGACACAGATGAAGGGGAGGACTGGGGGCACAACAGTGCCAGTTAAGTCAGGACTGGGCAGGTGAGCTAGGGGAGGCCAGTGTTCTGGATACATCGCCTGACACTGAAGTCATCTCTCCTCCCTCCGTGGCCACGGAGGAGGGTGCTACCTATGGTGTGGTGTTACACAGTGCAGCCAAGGCCTTGGCTCTTGAGATCCCTACTGCGGCCGTGAGGACTAATCTCCTCACCGAGGTGCTTCAACCGCCAGTTAGCTCTTCGGAGCCTATGCTGCCGTTCAATGAAGCCCTCACGGAGGTTCTGATGGGCACTTGGTCCAAGCCCTCCACAGTGCCCCCTATGGATCGGAACGTGGCCCAACGCCACCGCCCGGCTCCGGCGACCCCTGCTTTCTGTCCGATCAACCTACCCTTGAGCGCCTGGTGATCCAGGCCTCCACGTCCCAGACCGCGTTCCCGACTGCTCATCCAGATCGGGAATCCAAACGGTTTGACCAGTTTAGGAAGAAACTGTCCTCCTCACTGAGTTTGGGGTTGCGGTCTATCAACACCGCTTGCCTTTTGGGCTGTTACATCCACTCCTTGCGGGACACGGTTGCGGACGTGCTGCCTCAGTGTTCGGAGGAGGCCCAGGCCCGGCTCGCCCAAGCACTTGCTGAAGGGCGGGATGCAGCACGCTATTCAATTAGATGTGGACTTGATACCACAGACTTGCTGGGCACAGCGATATCCACGACGGTGGCGATCCGTCGCCACGCCTGGCAGAGGTCTGCCAATTTTTCAGGGAATGTCCAGTCCACGCTCATGGACATGCCCTTCGATGGCCCTCGGCTTTTTGGCGACAAAGTAGACAGTGCGCTTTAGCATTTCAAGGACTCCAGGGCTATGGCCAAGTCCTTGGGCCTGTCGGGCCAGCGCCAGCAGACTTCTGCTTTTCGCCCCTTTCGTAGCCAAGGAAGGGGCCCCCCCACACATTTGCCCAGCCACAGGCCACAGAACCAACCTCAACGTGGACGTGGGAACCACCGTGGCGGTGCAGGGGGACAGAGGCCTGGTCAGTCCACATCCACTCCCGCAGCATCTGCCTCAGAGCCTTTCTAGTCTGAGCTTTCTGGCCCATTCGACGCTATTGGGGGGCAGGTTCCGCCATCACCTCCTCCACTGGCGTACCATCACTTCAGACAGGTGGGTGCTGCAAATCGTCCGAAGGGGCTACTCCCTCCCCTTCGAGGCAATCCCTCCAGCCATGCCACCGCAGTACAACCGCATGTCGGGGGATCACTTGCAACTTCTGCAGGAGGACTTTATGGCCCTCTTAGCCAAGGGGGCCATCGAGCACCGCCCTGGGCAGGAAGTAGGACGTGGTTGCTACTCCCACTACTTTCTGGTACCCAAGAAGGGCAAAGGAGGCCTACACCCTATCTTGGACCTCCGGAGTATCAACGGCTTCCTCCGTAAGGAGAATTACAAGATGCTGACCTTAGCTCAGGTACTGGCTGCCCTAGACCCTGGAGACTGGATGGTAGCGTTGGACTTGCAGGACGCCTATTTCCACGTCCCCATCTTGCTGGCCCACCGGCGCTACCTGCGGTTCATGGTAGGCCATGAGCACTTTCAGTTTACCATGCTGCCCTTCGGCCTCACCATTGCCCCTCGGGTGTTCACGACAGTGATGGCGGTGGTCGCAGCTCATCTGCGCAGATCAGGGGTTCCAGTCTTCCCCTATCTCGACGACTGGTTGTTGAAGGCAGGCGCGCCCCAGACAGTCGTCTCCCACCTCCAGACTACGGCAGACCTCCTGCATTTGCTGTGGTTCTCCATCAACGTGCCGAAGTCGCACATGATTCCGTCTCAGAAGCTCCTCTTCATCGGAGCGGTTCTGGAATCGGTGCAGTTTCGGGTTTATCCTCCCGAGCAGCGGGTTTGGGATATTCAGGCTCTGATTCCGATCTTTCAGCCTTTATCCCGAGTTTTATTCAGGTTGACACTGCGGCTCCTGGGGCTGATGGCCTCCTGCATCCTACTGGTGCATCACGTCAGGTGGCGGATGCAGGCTCTGCAGTGGGACCTAAAGTTTCAGTGGGCACAGCATCAGGGCAACCTATCTGACCACGTTCTGATCTTGGAGGGCACTGTGAGACAGTTGTAGTGGTGGCAGATCCCTTTCCCTTCCCCAACCGGAGCACGTAGTGGTGACGGATGCGTCCCTCCTGGGATGAGGGGGCCTCATGGGAGAGGCGGAGATCAGAGGCCTCTAGTCTCCCGCGGAGTCCCGTCTCCATATCAACCTTCTGGAGCTGCGGGCGATCCAACTTGCACTGAATGCATTCCTTCCCTCTGTCCAGGGAAGTGTAGTGCGGGTGTTCACGGACAACACCACCGTCATGTGGTATTGCAACAAACAGGGTGGGGTGTGGTCGTGGACCCTTTGTCAGGAGGTTCTGCGCATCTGGACATGGCTGGAACACCAGGGCTTCACCCTGGTGGTTCAACACCTGGCAGGTTCTCTGAACGCCAGGGTGGACAAACTCAGCTGCCGGTGCATGATGGATCACGAATGGTGTCTGAACTTGGACGTGGTGCAAGGTCTCTTTAAGCAGTGGGGGGAGCATTGATTAGGTCTATTCACCACCGAAGAGAACGCGTAATGTCATCAGTTCTGCACAATGGTATTTCCAAGGCGGCACTCGCTCGGAAATGCTTTTCGTCGCGAGTGGAGCTGCGGTCTGTTGTACGCCTTTCCGCCTATACCACTTCTGCCCAGAGTGCAGAAGAAGATCCGGCGCGACCGGGCCCAAGTCATCCGTGTGGCTCCGGATTGGGCACGAAGATACTGGTATCCTGAGCTACTCAGCATGTCAGTTGATCCCCCGATTCGCCTGCCTCTTCAGGAGGACCTTCTGTCACAGCAACAGAGGACGGTCCTCCACCCAAACCTGTCCAGTCTCCACCTACATGCGTGGAGATTGAGCGGCGACAGTTGAGGCCATTTAACTTGCCTCCTGAAGTCTGTAATGTGATTCTGGCAGCCAGGCGTCCCTCCACAAAAATGGTATACGCCTGCAGGTGGAACAAATTTGTGGCATGGTGCACAGCAAAGGCTGTGGATCCACTTTCTGCCCCCCTTTCAGAGGTTCTCCTCTTCCTTCTTTCTCTTGCCCAGCAGGGCTCTGCTCTGGGCACTATCAAAGGCTATCTCTCGGCCATTTCAGGCTTCTTAAGGCTTCTTGATCAGCCGTCTCTTTTCAAGTCCCGGGTTGTAAATAGATTCTTGAGAGGGCATCACACACATGTTTCCTCCTGTTCCCTTCGTGATGCCTCAGTGGGACTTGGACCTTGTACCGATTTATCTGATGTGCGCTCCCTTTGAGCCACTTCATAACTGTCCTCTTCGTCTTCTGACTCTTAAAACTGCATTCCTGGTTGCTATCACCTCTGCTATGTACAGAACTGACGTCAGCGTGCAAGGGCGACGTCTAAGTACTCCGACGACGTCATCCCGGCGATCACAACGCCGACAACGGACGTGGAACCGCAGACGACGTCTACCGACGCGCAAGGTTACTGCTGATGAAAAACTTTGTGGATCCAGTCTGACGCCTGGGGATATTCTAAGGTAAGGAATTTAACACTAACTACTGTTTCTTACAGATATATCGTTACCGAAGGTAAGTAACTTGTGCTTCAGGCACTTGTAAATCCACTCATTCTTCAATACACCATGGCATAGATATATATGAAAAATATTCAAACTTTCCAGAAACACACATTCAATGGATGATGTCATCAGTGATGTCATCAGTAATGTCATTGACCATGTCATGAGTGATGTAACATGTGACGTCATCACTAGTGCATTGCGGGCGCGCGAGTTATAGTTAGCTCAACTAACTATAACAGGCGAATTTCTCTGGTTTTATATGAGTCAAATGTTCAACTAACTATAACGTCCCTGAAACCTATGTTTTTTTGAGTGAATTTCTAAGGTTTTTTAAATGCTAATTCCTAACTATAACGTCTGTAAAACCTATGGTTTTTTCAGTGAATATATATATATATACATAAACATTTGAATGTTCATTTGACATCTGAGAAAGCCTTTCTGTTAGATATCATTGCATAAATAAAACCCTAAGCCTTATTCTGAAAACAGTATTTGATGTGCTTCATTTTATAAAGTGAAATCCCTTTTCAGGTGGTGTTGTGTTGTGTGTATTGCTTCGTCGTGTTTGAGCCTCCGTGTGGGAGAGTGGTATTCTATATTATCTTGGAGGGCAAAGCAATACAATGGTCTATACTGTTTACAGTACCCACTTCTCAACTCATTTCCCATGTAGGTTTGGTGACTGTCAGAAGTTTGATACAGACAAACGCTGTCCGTAGTAGGGCATTCCTTTTGGAACAGACGTTCAGTAGTAGTATATATAATCTTTATTCGGTTATTACAACCATCAAAGTAAACATCCATAATAAACATTAACAAAAATATGTCATATATTTAAAATAATTAAAAAACACATCACATACATTCCAATTGCTTAATCACATAGGGCCAGATGTAGGAGCCCAAATACCAGTCGGTAACGGCCGATTTCGGCCGTTACCGACCGGTATTTAGGAATTGGCATGTAGGGGGCCAATTATACCGATTCGGTAAATTGACCTAATCGGTAAATTTACTGAATCGGTAAAATACCGAATCGGTATTTTTACCGATTCGGTAACTTCCAGATGTAGGTGGGACTCTTCTGAGTCCCAAAGGCCTTTCAGATTCGGTAGTTTACCACCCAATCCAATTGGGTGGTAAATACTGAATCCAGGTGTGCATGCACATGTGTGCATGCACACCTATACAATGTGACAGACAGACATGTCCTTAGGGCATGTCTGTGTGCCACATGGCACACATGCCTGTATTCTGGGTGCTAGAGGGTGTCAAAGTGACACCCCCTGCACCCTTGCTGGATTCGGTATTCGGTATTGCCCATTGATTCCTATGGGCTTCAAGGCAGAATCGGTAATTCAATTACCGATTTTACCTAAATCTCCCTCCTTCATATTTACCGATTCATAAATACCGAATCGGTAAAATTCGGTATTTATGAATCGGTAAATACGAATTACCTACATCTGGCCCATAGTACATTACAGCCCCTCAAGTGGTTAGGTCATGTCAGAATACAAAGTGACCTGTGCTTTAGAAGCAGTGCAATTTTAGTTAACAACTAGGAACACATAGCAAAAAGTGCAATAAATTCAACGACAGTCTCCTAACATGAATCAAATGCCAAAGTCACTCTTAAAATACATGTTCAAATGAAAATGCTAAAACAGTTATATAAAATCATTAAACTACTGCTTTTAAAATTGTTCTTCGCTTATACCAGGTTGCCTCTAATTACAGCTAATACAATTTTAAAGTAGGTGTCAGTTCTTAGAAGCCTAAGAGCTACCTGGTTTCGGGTTGTTCCCATATCATGGCATACAGGGCGAATCCACTTGTGACGATAAATCAAATACTCGAAGCAGAAAAACAATAAGTGTGATTCATTCTCATCGCCCTGGCCACATATAGGGCAAACCATAGACTCCTGATCCTTGCCCCATTTATGGGGTGAACGACCTTAAAGGGAGAGTCCCAAAACAAAATCGTAAATACACGCTCTTGGCTAGAGAGCAAGGAATATGGTCTCGATATTACTCAAAAGATGGTATAAATTCATGTTCAAGGAACGCATTGTTTAGAGAACCTATTGAGCTACTATTCATATATTCTTCGATGATGTATGCCCAATACGTAGCCTTCGGTACATTCACATCTGATTTTTTGATTCCTGCAGGGTCAGCCCAATAACTATGTCACCTCAACTTCCCCAGCCACATGCATACAAATGTGTCCCAGGGAGCATCCTAGCACCTGGGATCTTTAATTGTTCTGCAAGCAAATCCTTGTAATCACCTAGCTCGGGCGTGGTCCAAAGGTGATCGAAGCAAACTAGTATTTTTAATGCAGCAAATGTCTGCTATTCCTTTTAGCCCCAACTCAAAGTACAGTGGGATAATGGGTGAGCTGGATGGACGACAAACCAATTTCCTCACAAAATTATTTTCAGCAGTGGCTAAGGAATGGACATCCACATGACCCCCTATTTCAGCGCCATAGAGTGCAGCCCCTAGAGCCATAGCACAATATATTTCCAAAACGGTCGAGACTACATGTGAGGCTGTTTGCGTATGTATCCGAATGATGGCATTCAACCTGTGCGCAATTAAAAGGCTGCTCTTGTTTAATTAACGCACCCACTTAAAACTCTCCATGAGTCACACCCCTAAATAATCAAAGTTATCTAGCCTTTCTAGTGCCTCGTTATCAACTTGAATGGCTGTTTTTTCTCACACCCTTGCCCAGCACCATACATGTGGTCTTGTTTACATTTACTTTGAGGCCCCTCAGCTTGCAGAAACCTAAAAAACTATTAACTAAGATTTGCTGGCCCATAGGCTTCTTCGAGATGAGAAGAGAATCATCAGCAAGGAGTAAAATGGGTACCTTCCTGTTGTTCAAAGTAGGGGAGTCATTTCTACAGTTTTCTAAAACTTTAACAATATCATCCATATATAAGGAGAACAATGTAGATGCAAGAACACAGCCTTGACACACCCCATGTTCAATCAAGATGCATTCAGTCAGCTCTTCATTTGGACTCCAGCGAACCTGAGCACATTGTTTCTCATGCAGTGTACTTAAAAGCTGAACTAGATTGCCGGGAACTTCCAAGTTTCATAAAACATGCCATCATTTTGGGCGTGGGATAAGGTTGAATGCAGCTCTTAAATCTACAAATAACACATAAAGCTGTTGTTGCTGTAATACATGTTTTCCAATATAGAATCGAAAATCTAAAAATCTGGTCAGTAGTGCTGACCTTTGGCCTAAAAGCCAGCTTGAAATGGTGACATTATTTTATTGGCATCCGCCCAGTCAATCAATTTGTTCAGACCTTGCCTGGCAAAAAATGTTTGCGTATTGTCAATCAACCTTATTGGCCTATAATTGCCAGGGTTGCTTTCATCTATCTTTTTAAATATGGTTATGAGCTCAGCTCCCCTCCATGATTCAGGTAGTTCCCCCCCTGCAGAAATGGCATTTGATAGCAGGTTCAGATAAGCTGACCAGATTTGTGGCTCAGTTTTATAAAGGTCTCCTGGAATTTTATCTGGACCTGGTGCCTTTACCATTGTTAGCGAGTCAATGGCACTAATTGATTCATCTAGACTAAAGGAAACTGGGATAGCAGCTGCTTCCCAGTCTACAGTGGATGTTGTTATGGGAGAGATCTGGCAGTTACTTAGCCCATAATCATTATAATCTTTTACAGTGTAAAGAGCAGAAAAGAGCAACAACCACTTTTCAGGAGAAATGTTATAATGAAGGGTTTTCGTACTTCCTGGCTTAGTTAGGGCTACTGTTATCTTTAGTTTTACTAGCAACAAGCAGATCCTGGCAAAAATGTTCATCCCAATCCCATTTAGCCTGCTTCAGTCGGGCTTTGTAGGGACGTCTAGTCTAATATTAGACCTGTCCACATCTGGGTTAGCTGACCATAAAGAACTCTTGGCTGCTTCGCACGTTGAGTCAAACCATTCATTCTCCTTGGACAGTTTAGGTTTTGTAGTGGTCACCTCTTTGTAAAAATTATTTTGCAGCTCTCCAAACATCTGTTATGCACAGTTAAAATAGGAATATTGGCTTTATTCACCCCCTCGTAATGTTCGAAAAAAGCAACAAACTGTGAATAACATTTTTGGTTTGTGAAGACTTTGGGCCACTTAACAGAACGACGATTATTGGTTACAGAGGGAGCGGGGACATCTGTGAGAGAAAGATTATTTGTTTGTTGCAAGGATTCTCCATGTAGAGTTACCTCACTGTCGGATCGTGCAGTAACGTTCGTATCGGCCAAAAGCGACCAAAACCTCACATCGATAAGAACATAATCAATAACGCTAGTACAAGTTCCTCTCTTAAAAGTTGGGGCTCGCTCAGGATCAGAAATGGTACGTCCATTGCAAGCTCAAAGCCCTCTATTAATTGTTAGTGAGGCTTCTTTAAGTGCGATTGAGGAGAGATGTTTTTTTGGTGGTCCGGACAATGATGGAATACCCCAATATTCATCCAGACGTTCAGTATTTTTAGGAATTTGGTTTTCTCTGTGCAGTTGTATACATATTGAACACCATATGCAATGAGGGTTTCCCCTATATCTGTGGTTGATTGTTAATGTGAACTATACCACCCATGAAGTGTTTGGTATAGGATCTATGTGGTACATATGCGTGTGGCTGCCAGAGTCCCTAATAATCTCCCCAAATTCTTTTCAAGATCCAAAGCAATCAGAGACCTCCATTGGCTGCCTGTTAGGGCAAGAATCAAGTTTAAGGCCCTATGTTGGGTCTACAAGTCATTTAATCATATCAGACCTGTTTTTCTACAGTCTACTTTTAACTGGTATACGCCCTCGCGCTCCTTTCGATTCAGTTCCACCAGGCAGGTCTGTGTGCCTAGAATCAAAAGATCACATTGGGGGACAAAGCGTCTTTTATTCCTCCTCTAATTGGTGGAATTCCCTCACGCTCATCTCAAGGAAAAGTCCAATCTCTTATTATTTAGGAAGGATTTGAAAACCTATCTTTTTTGCCAAATTCTCATCCTAGGTAAATTAACCCATGCTTTCTACACCTAAGGGAGTTCGGTGGTGCTGGCATTAATGTTGCCTCATATTCTTCTGAGCTATTTTGTATTTACATTCAGAGCTCTAATGCTATACCCGTTTATAGAGCAAACTGTACAAAAGAAGCTTGGATGATGTCATCAACAATGTCATGAGATGTCACCAGTAATTTCATATATGATGTCACAAAACATGTCACGAGCAATGTAAAATGTGAGGTCATAAGCAGTACACGGTGGGGGTGCAAGTTATAGTTCGGTCTGCTAAATATAACTGGTGAATTTCTGTTTTTTCTTTAGTACAAAATGTTAATGTTGTCACTGACAAGTTCACCTAACTATAATGTTACTTTAACCTTTGTTTTTTTCAGTGAATCTCTGAGGTTTTTTTGGTTTTACAAAAGCATATCTTTTTATCGCACGTAAGTATAACGTTACTATAACCTTTGTTTTTTTCAGTGAATTTCTAGTTTTTTTTTTACTTTTACGTAAAGTAATATTTAATTACCATACATAAAGTCGTCCTTATGTTTTTTAAAGGGGAGGCGGGGGCTCAATTATGGAGTACTAAACAAGTTTACCAAGAGAAGAAATTAGGTTCTTCACATAATGTATTCTGAAAAAAATTATATGTACCCTTACATTTGATGGGTGCTGCCGCCAACTGCCAGTTTTCTCTTAGCCTGGTGTGAGTGGGGCAGTACCTGCTTTTTTCACACTCTTCCTCTACAATCTTTGTAAGAATCCGAAAAGTAGTCTGTACCGGGGCTGGTTTATCTCTCTTTCTGTTGCCATCTAAATTCCAAACACCTTTTAATTTCTTCTTGAACAGTCCAGCAGGGACTGAGAATGAAACGTCCCAGAGACCTCAGTTTAGTTCCATCTTCTAAAATTCCCCAGTACTTCTGTCTTGGTATCCATGTCAATGTTTGTCAGATTCTGTTTGGGAGGGCCAGGGGCACAGGGCAGAAGGGCTACTGGATCCCAACCATTGTGGTTGAGGTTGTTTGCCACTGGTGTCCTATGATCCATCTGCTATGTCTATGCAAACTGGGCCAAGTACAACTCTTTCCAAACTTGACTCTCAGGGAGCAAAGAGGAGCAATCACAGGTTTCTCTGGGAGATAGTGTGGGACAAGAGCTCAAAATTCAACAATCAACCAACAGACATGATAACTTAATTTCCAAACCTGTGCTTCTGTTTGTAAAAGAAAGTATTTTTAATCACAGAGCAGAACAAAATACTACCCAAACCAGTTTACAAATGCAGTGTGATAGCCCTGATTATTATCCTCCCATAGGTGTTACCCTCACCCCTCATCTCCAGTGCTCTCTTCCACCAGGCAAACGAACTATAGTCCCGAGTAGTCTTTAACAGAGACATGATTTTAGGCACAGGTGCAAATTACAACCCACAGGTTCAGATGTGCAATCAGTTCACTGTCTGTTACCCCCATATTTAATGTAGGCATAAACAGTCTCAAGTCCTTGCACTCAAATCAGTGCATTTCAGTTTCTCTGTTCCGATTGTAGGTGGAGGCTTGCAGTAGCAGTGCATGGGGTCTTTACCGGTCAAAAGGGAGGTTGGGCACAGCCCACATATTTTACGTGTGTGACCTCCTTTCGGAACAGGGGGTGAATGTTGCTCGGTGGATCCTGTTGTAGCGAACATGGCATATTTGGCAGTGGCAGTCCCCCCAGGCCCATTTCAGACCCACTAATAGGGGACGTGAGCTGGATTAGACCGTCGTCAGAGTGGTTAATTTTACCCATTCTATGGCAAGGCAGTTGTGGCTCCCACTGGGCTGGTGGGTCAGCGGGTCTGTTTTCCTATCAGTGTGGCTTTCCTCTGCTGATTGTCTCTTTCTTAACAGCATTGCAGTGTCTCACTACGTCAGAGGTCAAAACCCACAGTGCCTGCGAGGGGGGCACATGGATTGTAGAATCTGAGCAGTCTTTTGGGTCCAGTTCTCAACTGGAACTGCAGAGAGAGACTGGGAGACCCAAACGTAGCAATGGTTATTCTTGCTTTCACTCTCTCAAGCAGTCTGCTTTCTCATGGCCTCCTGACACCAGGAACATGGTATGCTCCTCCTTCTGGCAGTCTGTCCTCCACCAGTGTTGCATGAGCTACGACTCTGGCATAGCTCTACAAGATTTGCTTCCCAACCACAGGTGATCTAGGTGAACTTAGTTCAATGCACCAGCGCTGAATGTGAAAAACAGGTTATTGTATTATCACAGAGCTCCACTCAATACATAGTTTTTTTTTAAAGAATGAATTTTTGTTGCATTTTAACATAACATACAGTACATCGCAAATTCTATACCATGAACTATTTGTCAGAACAACATAGCCTTCCCTCCACATGTGTTATATAACAGCAGGAATTCCGTACAAATGAATCAATAAGGACAAAAAACATTACGTTAGTGAGTACCGTCCAAGCTTTTTCTCCCACGAGTAAAAAGAAAAAATAATTGTGTCTTCAAGCATCAGAGTTCTGCGAGTGGTCTTCGTCACCCTCCCCTGTGTCTTAACACCCCACCAGGAGTAAGCCCCAAGTTTGTAAATCATCTGTCACCTTTTCATCCCGTCTACACTGAAGAAGACTGCTGCCCCCCATTCTTTAACATCCTTTGTTCACCCCTGTTTGCTAGGACCTAAGAGACCCATCCATGAGATGAGACCCGTTGTTTTGCCAATAGCAGGGCCAATTAAATACATTTCCCCTCCATTTTCCTACCCTTTTGTTTATTGATGTTTCTCAGAAGACATTTGGTTGGATCGACGTCTTGTACCAGACCCTCGATATACCCCAGTCTTTGAACGACTAGGTCCCAGAAATTACATATCTGGGGCACTGCCATGTCAAGTGCCCCAGCTGGGCCACCCTGATACCTGGTACATCTATCCGTCTTAGTAGGTTCTATTCTGTGCAACAGGACTGGAGTGATATATGTATGGTGTATGTAGTTGAAGTGCACCAATTTAAACTGAACGTTACAGGTCCCTTGTTTAACTAGCGCACAAATACCCTCCTACTGCGGTTTCTCCCACTCAATACATAGTTGAAGTGAAATTGAGTTACTAACAATCGCCAAAAAGGAATAAGGGGCATCGTGGTAACATTAAACCTATTTCGCTCTTGACAGTGTCATACACACACAGTACTAAGAAGAACAGGCACTTCTAGCTAAAGGCATTTATTACAACAGGGCAAACCTGTTTAAAAGTACATCTATAATAATCACACAGGATATCATAGAATTAGCAATCAATCAATCAGGGGGATTAAAGCGCACTACTCACCGGTGAGGGTCTGAAGGCGCTGGGGGGGGGGGGGGGTCAACAGGTCCAAATCAGTCGAAGAGCCAGGTCTTCAGAGCCTTCCAGAAGGTGATTAGGGAGGGGGAACGTCTGATTTCTTTTTTGTTTGAATATCTTTTATTGCATTTCTTATTTGGATTGCATTACATATCAAAATACCTTCAGTGAAAATGTAGCACACCAAATCTTAATCATATAAAAATATACAGTAGAGACAACAGTATGCTCATGCTCCATATCTTACATGTCAAATATGTAGCCTAAAGCACGTCTACCAAGTAATCTTTCTTCCAAGAAGTGCTGGGCTCACATAGAAGAGATAAGGAAAATACAATTCAAAATAAATTGGTGCCACAGTGCCTAAGGTACTGAAAGGTGCAGGGGGTACATGAAGCAAAAGAAATGCGAAGTGTGCGGTAAACAACCTTTACAACGAAACTTTTACAACGCACTACCATTACAACGCGGTCATTACAATGCAAACCATTACAACGCATTGCGCTGGGGGGCGCTCTAGGATAGGGAATAAGTTTCATTTAATATCCAACACCTTCCCTAGTGTCCACGGGGACTGGAGTTGGAATAGTAAATTAAACTATTCACTATCCAACACCCAAAAGGACTATGCGTTGTAATGGATTGCGATGTAAAAACCGCGTTGTAAAGGCAGGCGTTGTAATAGCCTGCGTTGTAACGTCATACATCCGAAGTGTGCATGACATCGTGGTCTGTCTAGCCGTTCGCCCTAGCAGCCGATGATTCTGTTCCAAAGGTGTGCCTCCAGTAATGTGCATCACCATACAGTTATAGGACCAGTGTGACGGAATCCGCTAGGGTAGTCATTGGGAAGAGCCCAAAGAGGTACTTGTGCAATTCAATATTCAGAACATTGAAACTATCTTCAGAAACTGCAACAATAACATTATAAATAACAATTACATAAAATATAAGAAATCAGAAAGAAAGAAAAAAGAGGCTGGTTGTCAATGTTGTGCTACCGCTAAAATGAAGCGTCTGATGCGCGGTGTGGCTTATCTGGGAACCAGGGGGGATATGCAGGTGACGTGGTCCGGAGGGGGGGTGGGTCATCGGGGAGGTGTAAAGGGTCAATAATGGTCTCAGCATCGGCAATAGGATTTCAGCACGTTGGGAACCGAGCTATCGGGATCCAGTATGCGGGTATATCGACGCTGCTCCGCCAAAGACTGTTCCCCAGGTGGTAGTTAGACACAAAGTAATTGCACCAAGCCACACCTTGTGATAGTGTCTCGCTCGAAGACAGGGCCAAAGAGAGTGTGTCTATGTGATTCCACATTGAAGACACGCCTGGTGAAAGGCAGCTAAGGTGTCATCCCAGGACTGTGCTATAGGATTTGCTTGTAATCCCGCCGTTTCCTCCCTATGCAGTGTTATGCTTTCCGCTCTCGCCCAATTGTCAAAAGAGCTGTGCCAATGTGCCGCCTGTGGGGGCTCGCTGTTTTTCCAGCGTTTAGTGATTAGCCGTTTTGCTGTGATTAAACCAAGATCCCAGAATCTAGTGGTGACTCTCGTCTGCTTCGTCCTTTTGTAGAGGCCTAGGAGGCATGTTTCCCATGTGTGTTGCAATTCCCCACCCACACTTTCAGCTAAGGAGGCTGTCACCGCGCGTCAATAGGCATGCAGCGAGGCGCAGGACCAAAGCATGTGCAAAAGATCTGCAGCAACAAGTGCACATCTCGGGCATGCAGACGGTATGAGCCCGAAGTAGCGATTGATCTTGTCCTGAGACAAATATGCTCGGTGTATGATGTAGAATTGAATAAGTTTAAAGCGGGAGTTGCGTGGTATGTTCGTTGCGCCAGCCAATACCACTGCCCATTCCTTGTCTGTCCACTCCCGTCCCCTGTCCACTGCCCACTTGTCCCGCAGGCCCTGAAAAGAAAATTGTGTGTGAGTGTGGAGGGCCTGCGTGAGCCAGTGTACCACGTGGGACCCGTTCCCCATGACGTGTAAATATTGTATTAGCAAATGAGTTGGTAGTTCTTCAGAAAGATCGCCCCAGGCCCGTGTTAGCATGCATATGAGTGTTGCATGTAGGAGAAACTGTCCTACTGGGAGGCCTGTGTCAGTGGCTATCGTCCCAAAAGGGGCCAACCCCCCTCCGCATATAAGTCCCCTACAGTATCCACCCCAGCTTGCACCCAGCTGCCCAGCATCGTCTCTGTGACCACGCCACTCTCCCTGGGTGTCCCCAACAGGGGTAGGATCGGAGCATACGCCTCATGGAACTAGTGAGTTTCAAGCTTCTCGTGTAGCACCTACGCACTACTGCTAAGTGTAACTGTGTTGGACAACAGGTTTTGGCCAAAGGGTGGAACAGTGCGTGGATTTGTGTGAGCGTCATGACAGTGGTGTCTGTGGCGGTATCTCCAAGGTTTTTTCCACTCAGCCAGCCGGCTACCCACTGCAGCTGTGCCGCTAAATAATAAAGTTCCTGGTTGGGAACCGCCAGGCCCCCTGCATCTGTGGAGGTATATAGCGTGTTCAAAGCCACTCGGAGCCGTCCCGCGTTCCAGATAAGATTCCGAACCGAAGTTTCTAGTTCTCGAAATATGCGTGTGGGGACATACACCGGGAGGTTAGCGTAGTAATACAATAATCTTGGCAGCTCTATCATCTTCGTCAAGGTGACTCGGCTAGGCACAAGATGGACAAGGGTCTGACGTTGAGATCCGAGATCCTAGGGTTGACGGGCACTTGTTTCGGCCTCCTTAAGATGCTGAGGAAGTTTTTACCCCTTCTGGCTGAAGAACATAGGAAGCTTACCGTGCAGGCTCTGATCGGGTCTAGGCTGGACTATGCTAATGTCCTTTACCTGGGCCTCCCAGAGTATTTGCTGCAGCGGCTCCAGGTCGTGCAGAATGCTGCCGCGAGATCCATTTATGGCCTAAATAGGCGAGCCAGTGCTGCGGGTCTTCTGCAGACCTTACATTGGCTGCCCATCCGCAAGCGGATCACCTTTAAGGCATAAACTTTGGCCTATAAAGCCCTCCATGCTGTGGGTGCTAAGTATCTCCAAAGGAGACTTGCCTTTTACCAGCCGGCCCGTTCTCTCAGATCTGCATCTCTGCTCTTGGCGACGGTCCCGCGTGTAAAAAGAGCCCGCATTGGAGGACGCTCCTTTGGACTGCTGGCGCCACAGCTGTGGAACACCCTGCCGCTGACACTCCGTGGAGCCACTAGCTTACTTGCATTTAGAAAAGGTCTAAAGACCTGGTTGTTTACCCTTTAGGCTTTCTCTTTCCTTTTTTATTGCTCTGCTGTCTACTCTGTTTTTATTACTGTGTTGTGTTATTTTGCTGTAGGTCTCATTATTAAAGCGCCGGGACACTCTTTTTGAGTAGCCGTGCGCTATATACAAATAAATATAACATAACATAACATATAACATTCAGGGGGAGAGTCTTCCAGAAGGCCATCTGCGCTTGCAGGGAGGAGATCGCCCATACTAGATTGCCCTCCAACACATCCGTAAGGCTCCTATAAATATACACTCCAAGGTAACGGAACGTGGTGGGGTACCAGTTGAGCCTTTCTCCATGGATGGTAATTGCACATTCCGGCATGTCAGCATCAAAGGAATGCACGCCAGACTTGGCCCAATTGACTTTAAGCCCCGACATTGTTTCGAAGGTACGGAAGATGGTAGTAAGAGCTAATGGAAAGCAAATCAAGTCCCTGACATAGCGCAATAGATCATCAGCATACAACGATACCGTGTGTAAGCCACCAGCTAGGGGGATACCACATTCCACGCCAGAGGTTCTCAACTGCGCTGCCAGGGGCTCCATCACTAATGAAAAGATTAAAGGGGACAGGGGGCATCCCTGCCGGGTCCCTCTGCGCAAGCGAATAGTATCCAACAGCAGCTTGCCCGTACGAACCCGCACTGTGGGCCTCTGATATAACAGCTCCACCATTTGGATATAGTCATCACCTAGGTCATATTTCTGCAACACCGCCATTAGGTAAGGCCACTCCACAGAATCAAAAGCCTTTTCAAGATCGAGCACCAAGCATCCAGAGTGGGGCCGCCGATTTGTGGCAAAGCTCTGTACCCTGAACAAACGCCGGATGTTGTGTGAGGAGCTACGAGCTGGCATGAAACCATTCTGGTCGGCGTGGACAAGGCTAGGCACCAAGGGAGCTAAACGTTGGGCCAGTGTGGAAGCCAGAATTTTGTAATCCGTGTTGAGGAGGGCCAATGGGCGGTATGATCCTAATTGGGCACTGTCTCTGCCAGGCTTCGGAAGGAAGATCAAGTTGGCCTCGTTCAGCGTGGGCAGAGTCGACGAAGGCCGCCTCGTAAATCGTTCCGGAATCAAGATAACAGAATAAACTTTATAAAATACGGCAGGTAGCCCGTCGGGACCCGGGAATTTACCATTGGAGAGGGAAAAAATGGCTGTGCTCAATTCTTCAGGCGTCAGCGGGGTGCCAATTCGTTACGCTGTGCGTCATCCAAGCCGGGCAAGGGTATAGCAGAAAGATATTCTGTTATGTCAGTGGTAGAAGCTTGCAGTCGGGACCGATAAAGGTCCGCATAATGGTCCGCAAAGGCGTCATGAATGGCTCTCTGCGTATATACAGTGTTACCCTGTTTAGTGCATATTGATGTCACTGGTGTGGTCTGGGCGTCTTGCTTGATCAACCATGCCAGCAGTTTGCCTGGTTTATCCCCGAGGTGATGGGTACGCGCTGAATGAGCTGTGTAGTTCAAGTGTCTTAGCCTGTCCAGTAATCGTGCGTGTGTCTCTCGAGCTTCTAATAGCGACTCCCCGTCTCCCTCCACCGCCTCCCGCTCTTTTTGCAGCAAATCAGACTTGATGCGTGTCAGGTCTCCATCTATCTGTTTCTGCATACCTGCTTGTGTGCCTAGGCAGTGGCCCCTAATGACAACATTGAACGCGTCCCATTCGAGCTGTGGGGTGGATGCAGTGTGATTGTTTTCTTCAAAATATTGTACAAGACGCACCGATAACGTATCACGGAATGGAGCATCTAATAACAGATCAGGTTGGAGCCTCCAGGTGGGTATCGGCGGGTGAGGGCACTTCCATGCTAGCTCTAAGATGTGAGGGTTATGGTCGGAGTGAGTGCGACCCATATAGTAAGTGTCAATGACGTGAGGGAGCAAGTCACTCGTTAACATGTATCTGTCCAGCCTAACATGCAGTGTGTGTGCGCCCGAGTAGTAAGAGTATATCTTAGTGTGTGGGTTGCGACTCCGCCAAGCATCATGTAGATCCCATTGTAACGCCCAATTTGTCAGTGCCCTCATGGCCCCATGTACCAGTGCACAAGCAAGGGGCGGGAAGGAGCGATCGAAGGCTACATCCAGGACACAGTTATAGTCGCCTCCCAGCACCAAAGGAACACCGTGCCAAGGTGCTAGCACCGCAGACAACCGTGCAAAGAAGTCTCCCTGCTCAGTGTTAGGGGCGTACAGGGATGCGAGTACAATTAATTGGCCGTCTAGTTTGCCTTGGATGACTACATATCTGCCCTCCGTGTCTACCCTAAATTGGGAGAGTGCAAATGAAGTCCCGGCCGTACCCAAATTAACGCCCCTCGGGCATAGGCCGAATATCCAGTAGCATACAACTGCCCCCGCCACCTACGATGTAGTTTCTGCATTTCCGGGCCAGTCAAATGAGTTTTCTGCAAGAGGGCTATGTGGACGTGATGCCTTTTAAGGTAAGAATAAATTTGGTATCGGCGTGATGGCGTATGCATGCCGCGCACGTTCCATGTGCATATTTTGACCGTCGACGTGCCATGTGCATATTTTAACCGTCGACATGGTGTATCCAAGCACTCCCCACGTCCCCACCCCCCATCCGCCCACCACAGACAACCAATGCAATGCCCCTTCGAGCCACACACCTAGAGTCACAATGAAGAGATTAGCATGTATTCTCTGGGTTTGCATGAGATTAGAGAAATTGAAAAACAAATCAACCAACACTTGGAACATAAAAAACAATTGAACAATGCCAAAAGGTCGACAGCAGAACATGTCATCGTCCAAACACTCTAATTAGGTAGTAAACTCTTAAGTTCAGGGGGGTTACTGAGCACTCGGCTTGACTATCACAGGTGTGTCTATAAAGCAAGCAGAGGATGCATCCCTCTACACAGGCATTTCGTGTTAGTCGGCATAGTCAAAATAGTTTTACTTCTGATCAGGGGTCCCAAGGCCCCCTAGGTGCCACACTCTGTGGCCAGGTATCGCCGGGAGGCAGGTCATGCACTCACTGTGCAACTCAGGTCAAAGATAAGGCTCAGTCTGGGGCCAAATTTCAGCTATCTGCGCCCACCAAACACCCAGCAGAGAACAGGTTCAGCAAGGAGTTAGAGGCGCCCAGAGACAAGCAAGGCTCTCCAGGTTAGTCAGTCTCACCATCAGTGGATCAGATCAGCGACTCCGTTGACATTTGTGAGTCCGGCAACCCATATATGTTTTCATCGTCACTGGGCAGCTCGCGTGGACTGGCCTCCAGGGCGGCGTCCGTGTCCAGGGAGCCACTAAGTTCCGTCACCATCCAAAGGGCCTCTTGTTGTTCACTTTGAATAAGTTCAGCTGGCGGGCCAACCTCTGTTACCATGCGCGACTTTTGCATCGGCGATGACCTACGTCTGCGCCGGGGTCCTCGGAAGCGTGGCATAGGCGATGCCATCGCCGCCGCCCGGGGGTCCGCGGCCATTCCGGCATCCAGCCATGCCTCAACCTCCTCAGGAGGCTCAAAGAAGTGTGTTTTGGCTTGGGCCACCACTCATAGGCATGCCGGGAAAAGGAGGGAATACTTCAAATTTAGCTGACGGAGCCGTTGTTTGACCGCTAAGGAGTGCCTCTGGCGCTGTACCTGAATTGTGTAATCAGGGAAGAACATGATCTTAGCATTTTCAACCCGGATCTCCTGTAGCTTCCTGGTTTCTCGCAAGATGGCGTCACGGTAATTCAGGATACGGATGAGCATCGGTCGGGGGCTGGATCCTGCCGGGGGCGGTCGAGGCAGCACCCGGTGTGCTCGCTCCACAACAAAGTGCTGCGAGAGTGCGCCATCTGGTAGTAGTTTCCGCAGCCATTCCTCCATGTGCGTCGCAAGTTCTCTGCCCTCCCAACTCTCCGGCAGTCCTACGATGTGCACATTATTTCTCCGCGCCCTCCCTTCCGCATCCTCCGTGCGATCTTCTAGAAACTCCACGCGGTTGAGGAGATCCTGTACATGTCTGTCCGTTTGTGAGACTTTGGGCGCAAGATCTTTCGCGGTGGCCTCCAGGTTGGTGGTTCGGTCCGTCAGTTTTTTGTGGTCAGCCCGCAGGTGTGTAAGGTCGATAGCAACGCTATCTATCTTGGTTTCCAGGGAGGTGCGGGTCCAGTTGCATCGATTCCTCTAGTCGTTCCATCGCCGCCAGCATCGTGTCAAGTTTAGAGGCTGTCTGGTCCAGGTCAGCCGGTTTTGCCGCCTTCTCCATTCTCCCCCTCGTCTGTGTACCGCCAGCACCAGTTCTCGTCCTGGTACCTCCAGACATGGGCAATGCATCGTACGTCGTGCTAGTAGTGCGCACAGTGTTCACCTCAGTTCTTGGAGAGGCCGGCCAGCCCTCGGGGCCAGGAGCGCCAAGGCACGTGGGGGCGCAAAGCAGCGCCGCCGCCAGTCTGTGCAAATAGGTTGTGCCCCGTGGTGGGCCAGGGGGCAGGAATACAGCAGGGGTGGGATGGGGTAGGTGGGTGCCACCACTCAATGCGGCCAGCACCCCCCGCAGGCTCAAGCAGGTGTCTTCACCTATATCTGCGCTGGTTCCCTCAGCAGTCAGCCACGGGGGCAGGGGTAGCTGATGGCGGGCACCCCCCGACCCGTCCGACAGTTCCTCCACCGCCGGCAGCCGCAGAAACCCCCTAGTCAGCTCCGGCCGCACCACGGCAGTGATCAATGGCAGCGTCTCAGCTCCACAGCCCGGGACGCGACTCCTCCGTCCCGGGGAGGTCCCGCAGCAGGTATCGGGAGGTAAGCTCCCCCGGCAGCAGGGCAATGATGTGAACTCGGCAGGTCCGCGTGAGTCTCTGCGCCGCCGCTTCTTGGCTCCTTGGGCGCAGGCCGCGGTATCGGGGCCTTCTGGTGAAAGTCTGTCCCCGGCCTCGCGTAGCTGTGGTTGCCAGCCGGGGACCAGCGAGGGAGGCAGACAGCTAACGTCTCCCTCGATGCGGTCGAGATCGACCCCCCGGCTCCAAATTTGGCAGGGCAGCAGAGGTCCGTCTCATACAGCTCTGCTGATAATGTGAGGCGATTTTGGATAATTAGAACGGAGTTATGGCCTGTGGAAGGGGAGTTCGACTCGGAGCTCTACCCAGGCACGTCCTCTGCCATTGCGCGCTTAGCCACGCCCCCGAGGGGGCACGTCTGATGTCGGTGGGGAGCTCGTTCCAGGTCTTGGCCGTGATGTAGGAGAAGGATCTTTCCTCTGCTCTGGCTCTGTGGATGCGCTGGTTTTGGTGAGGAGGAGGTTGGTGGAGCGGAGGTTTCGTTTGGGTACGTGGGGGGTGACTCTGTCGTTGAGGTATTGGGGTCCAGTGTTGTGTAGGCATTTGGAGGCATAGGTGAGTATCTTGAAGGTGACTCTTTTCTCGAAGGGGAGCCAGTGGAGCTTGCGTAGGTGTTGGCTGATGTTTTCGTGTTAAGGGATTCCGAGGAAGGGGAGGTGTTGTGATTTTCTGTGTACCATCTCAGATGGGGAGGTGTTGTGACTTGTTATTTGCGAGCTCCTCGGCAATGGTCTTATATGTTGTTAGTGTTTATTCCTTTCTTGGGTAAGTATTGTGAAATATGGTGTCTTTCTGGATCCTGGGAAAGAATGTGGTAAGTAATGGCCTGGTGATTGACAGAAGCACCAAAACATACAGAAAAGCAGGTCATTACACCGTGACTTCTGAGACTGCGGAACACACAAGCGAGGCACACATGGCAGTAGCACCACAGTGGTAGAAGAGCAGCAATACGGAGCACCACGGGTGTACTGGGGAGCTTAGTTCTACGAGCAGCGCCCTTTCCCCTATGCAGACTTTGTGAACCGGGGGCTGCGCGAGCCGCAAGCGGTGGAGGGGAGAATCCTGTCCCACGTAGTCGGTGATGAAATATATGGTGTGTGTGGACGGATGCAGGGACACACGACAGCCTCGAGATTATTGTGACAGTGAAGGGGCGCTGGGGGACCGAGGAGGTGTGAGGTGCATTGGAGCCTAGTGGGCTGTGAGACTGGAGCCTCGTGGAAGAAAACAACCATCTGGGGCATTGGTCAAGTCAGATTATAGTTATCTGCGCACAGGAGTGGCAGATGAGATGCTGTGCAGGCTGAGGAACATGTTGTATTGCGTGGACTGTGCCCTTCCCCCTCAGTGGTACTGAGCCACAACCATAGGTGTGGCTTGCGGGGTGTGGCCGTGCACAGTCTGGGTTCCTGCTGCTTTGGGCCCTGACACTTTGTGATGCTACGATTGGGGGCATAAGAAAACGGTAACACACTTTTATGTTACTCCAGCGGGGGGGGGCGCGCTGTGCTGGCGATCTATACAGTTGACGTGCTGCTGGTGGTGTCTGGAGGAGATACGTGGACAGAGTGGGGAACCACCCTCATCGGTAAACAAGACCCTGGGGACACTGAGGAGTCCTCCCCTCAGGCTCTGGAGGCAGGAATACTGGTGTTACCAATTATATACGTGATTGAAAGCAATGGAGTCCAGGAACGCGGTCAGTGCCCAGTGACATGGGGCGCACTAGGGCAAAGCAACAAGACGCACATGCTGTGGAAACTACGGGCACAGTAATGTTGAGTGACCGGTCACAGGAGTCGGACGTGGTGCCCCCCACAGAGGAAACGCAACCTGTGGACAAACTAGACCTCATATTAAAAGAAATCAGAGACTCGTGCCTGGCAATGGAGATGCAACTGGGATCCCTCTCTACTAGTTTCAATTTGTTAAAGGCAGACCACAAGAAACTGACGGAAAAGGTGAAATGCAATAAAATCGCCATAGATGACCTGATTTATCAACAAAAGGAGCAGGCTACTCAAATGGAACAGGTGCGACGCCAACTGAGGGGGCTCCAGGACAGGGTGGATGACGCGGAAGGGAGGTCCCATAGGAACAATGTACGTATCCTGGGAATACCGGGGAAAAGCGAGGGGCGTAACCTCACACAGTTTGTGGAAGACTGGCTAAAGGATCATGTGGTGAAGGAGGGGCTGTCAACGTTGTATAGTGGTGAGAGAGCACATAGACTACCGCCTAGGCCTCCTCTGCCGTGAGCACCCCCTAGACCCCTGATTGCCCGTATCCTGAACTACAAGGACAGAGACACGATCTTACGAGCGGCGCGAGAGAATGCTCCTATTCAATTTGAAAATAAAACGATCTCCTTGTACCCGTACTTTACACTGGCGGTCCAGAAGGCCAGGGCCACGTTCCAGGAGGTTAAGAAGAAACTAAGAGCACATAGCTTGAAGTATGCCCTACTCTTCCCGGCCCGATTAGGTAATACATGGGCAAAAGTAACTTTTCTACGAGAACCCGGAGGAGGTCGCGGATTGGCTTGAGATCACTTTCTCCACCCCCATCCACGCAGGACTTCCTTCCGTGGGGTGGCTCAAGACTTTCTCTGGTGCAACGGGATGTACCATTAGCTCTGGCAGATTGGGAACACAGAGGGGCGGAACCTGGGATGTCTCCATCGATGGAACAGAATCCAAGCAGTCAGAGGGACACTTTACTGACGGCGACAGCACAGGCGGAACATGATACCAGGACCCAGGCTGCTTTTGCACACTCATCGGAGGGGGCAGCGGCCCGTTCAGAGTCCGAATCTAGCATAACATTGTTCCCTTTAGTGACTGCCTAAACGGCTGAGAATTACTGAACTGCTGAAGGGGTCCAGCCAAGAGTAGTATCGTATACTATGCTGCCTAGTGGTCTATTCTGCTGTTGATGTAATAAGTTGTCCTGTTCTATATATCATTGCATAGAAATGTAAAGGGTTTTGATGGGCCGATGAAAATGTGATACATGACCAAAGTGAATGACAACTAATGCTATGGTGGTTGCCTCCCCCCCCCCCCATGGCGACTGCACTGTGGTATGATTCCAGTAGATTTCTGGTTGAACGGTTAGTTTTCGTTTGGTCCTCCGCTGTTAAAAAGGGGAGCCGAGTATTGGGGTGTTTTACTCTATTTGTGGGCTCAGGGTTAGTTATTATGATACTGTCCAGATTCAGTGGTTCCTGTGGGCCGGCATGGCTGCCTTATGCTTAGTCTGTTGGCACATCTTGACACCTATAAATGTCATTCCTGGAATGTCCGTGGACTTGGCTCCATCCAGAAGCGACATAGACTGCTCGCCCAATTGAATAGGCGGAAAGTGAATGTGGCGTTTCTACAAGAGACTCATTTAAACCATGATGAGGCAGTAAAGTTAAACAAGAAGTGGAGGGGTCAGTTATTCTTTACATCATACTCGGCCTTCGCTAGGGGGACTGCGGTATGGCTTAGAAATGGCACACCCTTTAAGCAACTAGAACAGAAAGATTGATAAAGATGGAAGATATGTGTTGATACATGGGTTACTTGATGGGGAACACATTGTACTGAGAAGTGTTTACACTCCAAATACGGAGCAGGACAAGTTCTGGGAGATTTTGAACACACTGATGGTTGGCTGGGAGGGTTATCCATGGGTGATTGGGGGTGATGGTAATGCGGTGTTAGATATCGGACTAGATAGGTCTCACCCACCGCTGCATAATGCACCCAGTAAGAAACTCGCGATGGTATTGCGAAACTGGGCACGTGGTTGGGGGATATTTGATGTATGGAGGGAAAAACTGGAACATCCTTAACAACGAAGTATGAATAACGAATAACCTGAACCACGAATCCCAAACGACGACTAAACACTTTACCACAAGTTCATTATCAACGGGCTTCATTAACAACGAATTCCTTTACAACGAATTACATAACTCATCTCCGCCCCCCCAACTCGACAAGAAATAAGACGCATGCTTTTACAAGGTGATTGAGGGTAGATTGTGGGTGTGGGGGGTTTCCCCACACAAATACGCATGCTAGGAAAACGTTTAAATGGGTAGATGGGGGTTGTGGGGGTCTCCCCCCACAAATACAATTAAAAAAATATATATATTTAGAAATATAACGTGATGATTAAATTCGTAATAGTTAAGTTTCAAATACAGCTAAGGTTGTTGAAGAAATTGGTTTACATTTAATTTACCGGTTTATGTCAGGAGATGGCAGTGTTGCTTTGATTTTCTCAATTGTAAATGCTTTCGATTCACGAACAGAATATGATCAGTGTGCTTGTTTTTGTAAACAGATCTTAACTAGTATTTTAGAAAAAAAATGGCATAAATTGAAAAAGTGTCATTAAATCAATCTTTTTTCGAGGTTTAGGTAGTAGTGGTTTAAAATGTAGTGATTAAGTAATGGTCGTGGTTTAGCCTTCGTTGGTCTAGAAGTCGTGGTTTAGGCAGTAGTTGTTAAGTCATACAATCGGGAAAAACACCAGGGGATCAGGGAATACTTGATACTCCTTAGCACACGTTTTGTATTGTACTTCAAGCAATATACATGTGTTTCCACCATACATCAGTCATACATTCATTAATAATTTAGATCCTTTTTATTCAGGGTTGTTGTTGGTGTTGTTTTATTTCTGGAGACGTCACAGCCAACACGTGTTTCGTCGTTAGGGAATGTAACCCTCGACTTTCTCAAGGCTGTTAGATAAAGAAAAGTGACGTTGTAACATTCTGTTTATGGTCATTACATGGTGGTTTAGTACATTTAAATACATTTTGGTGTGTTGATTATTTTAACGTGATCAGGTGGTGATTGAGGTTATACATATTGTGCATAGGTACATTGGTTATTGTCAGTATATGTACATAGTTAGTTGCTGTTTGACCATTAGGTATACATGGCGAAGTGGAGAAGTGTGGCTCAATGGTTAGAGCAGGCAGACCTTGATGCAGAGCTCTGGCCAGGGACCAGGGTTCGATTCCCACCTCGGCGGGTCTCCGGCTCATTAATTCCCCTGACTGGATATTCTCGCCATAGTGCCTGTTCTGATCATGGGTCCCACGCTGCAACTCTGGGCAATAGCTTGCTTAGTCTCCACAACGGCCCCAAAAGCGCTGGGATGCCTGGCTGCACCTGGGGGTGCCCAGGAGTGGACATTTCCCAGGAAAGCCAGGAAGGGTTCCTAAGCGGTATACGGACAGCGCTGGGACACCTCTGGTGGAGGTAGCTGTGCGCTTTACAAATTCCGACATTCCGACATTTACATAGCGTACTTATGTAATGTATACCTATGTATACCTAATGGTCAAGCAGGAACTAACTATGTACATATACTGACAATAACCAATGTACCTATGCACAATATGTATAACCTCAATCACCACCTGATCACGTTAACATAATCAACACACCAAAATGTATTTAAATGTACTAAAACACCATGTAATGACCATAAACAGAATTTTACAACGTCACTTTTCTTTATCTAACAGCCTTGAGAAAGTCGAGGGTTACATTCCCTAACGACGAAACACGTGTTGGCTGTGATGTCTCCAGAAATAAAACAACACCAACGACAACCCTGAATAAAAAGGATCTAAATTATTAATGAATGTATGACTGATGTATGGTGGAAACACATGTATATTGCTTGAAGTACAATACAAAACGTGTGCTAAGGAGTATCAAGTATTTTGTGGCTCTTGCCTAACCTAGAAGAGGGAGCCTGATTCTCTTCTCCTTGTAGCACCGTTCACAATTAAAAAAGATTCAGCTAGAATTAGGTAAAGTGGACATTCCCTTGTGGCGGCAGAACCTAGTATAATACCACCAGCCGAGTCCAAGAGGATCAGGGAATACTGTCTACTCCCCAGTGCACAAATTACATACCCGCATTGACAGGATATTCTGCTCGGCCATGTTTGTGACTCCACCCACTTGGGAAAAACATTATCGGATCATAACCCGGTGGAGATTACTCTGCAATAGGGCAACATTCCGACCCTAGTACCGACATGGAGACTACAACCACAACTGCTAGAAGACTCCTGCTGTAGATACTTACTTCTCCGAAAATGCAAATACGGCTTCCTCTAGACAGATAGAGTGGGATGCATTCAAGACAGTATTGAGAGGGGTGGCGATCAGTACAAGAGTTGGACTGAGGCACACCCTAGTAACTCAGATCACTGACATAGAAAACACATTGGGGGGATTAGAACAGTTGACTGCCATGGACGAGGCGCATAGGGCACAGCTGCAAGAAGCTCACATACGTTATGCTGAACTGCTGGAAGAACTAAGACTGGTGGATAATAGGCTTTATGCGCAGAAGCAACATGCGGTGACAGACAGAGCGGGACCGTTACTGGCTAGGTTTATCAAGGATGCCCCACCGGTTGTCCCCATACTGGAGGTTAAGAACATGAAAGGTGACATGGTATGCTCGCAACTCGTCATAAATGAGACATTTAGGGAATATTATGAAACGTTATATACTAGGTCAGAGGTTGTGCGAGAGGTGGAACTGGATGCATTTTTTGACGGGCTACATCTCGCCCAATTACTGCAGGCACATAAGGAGGAGCTTAGACTCCCAGTGACTGTGATGGAAATTTTAAAAGCGATACATAGCTTGCCCCGGAATAAATCACCTGGTGGGGATGGACGGCCTGTGGAATTTTATGCAGCGTTTGTTGATCTGTTGGTACCTCACCTACAGTCTATATCATTCGTCCCTAGAAACAGACACTCTCCTGCTCACCACACTGCCGGCCACTGTGGTTTCACTGTTAAAACCAGGACGGGATAGTACAGATGTGGCGGGGTATAGGGCCCTTTCACTACTAAATATAGATTATAAAATTCTGAGTAAAATACTAGTGGTTCGGGTATGCCAATTTGTACCGAAGTTAATACACAACGACCAGTGTGGGTTTGTCCCTGGCAGGAGCACGGCCCAAATATACGGCGGCTGCATCAGATAATTGCTCACACTCTCCAGTGCACTGATGCAGTGGGTTGTATTTCATTGGATTTGCGCCAGGCCTTTGATTCTTTACAATAGGAATATATGTTTTATGCTCTGTCCAGATACGGAATCCCTGAAGAATACATACGGTGGGTGATGCTGTTGTACAAAGATCCTACAGCCCGGGCCAGAACAGATAGGCATATCTCGAAGCAATATGTGGTTGCAAGGGGCACCAGGCAGGCATGCCCACTCTCGCCTCCACTGTTTATCCTGGCGTTAGAACCCCTACTATTGAAGCTGCGCGCTACCGCTTGCCATAAGGGAATAGCGTTGAGTCCCACCACGCATACTGTTCTGCGTATGCAGGTGATCTAATACTATATTTCAAGGACCTGGACAATGATTGCGAACCTGTGCCCTCGATCTTTGCTGCGTTCCAAAAACTGTCTGGACTGTCTATTAATGAAAACAAGTCCTATGTCTATTATTTAACGGACGTAACACGTTCTGGTACGCTGGTTTTTGGGGACTGGACGTTCCGGATAGCACCTAGCACTTTCAAGTATCTAAGAATTAATATATATAGGGGAACAGCGGATCTTTTGGAGGGCAACCTGGACCATGCTGTCACCTCGCTTCGATCCCAAATAAAGTTCTGTGTCACTTTGCCCTTATCTGTGGCAGGCAAAGTAGCGATTGCCAAAATGGTAGTGCTCCTAGATTGCTGTACTTTTTTACCAATCTACCTGTAATGATACCATCCAAGACATTTAAATTGCTCTCCTCTATGCTGATTGAACTGATCTGGGGCTGGGGCAAGCGGCGTATAGGGCTCATAAAACTATACCTAGATACTAAACAAGGGGGAATAGGGGTCCCGGATCTGAAGGCCTACTGCTATGCGAGTCAATTGCAATGGCTAGCCTATTTCCTGGCAGGGCCAAACTTGCAGGAAATAGACATGACACATTCAGACTGGAGACGGGGAGACGTACATACACTTATGTTGCCTAATAGCAAAATACCACCAATGGCACCATATCTTTTGAAAATTGCGTTACTTTACTGGAGGCATTCTCTTTGGTACACCGAGGCAGCCACCCCGTATGCCCCCACTATACCTCTGTTTGGGATCCCCACCCAGATGGGCAGGATTACTATGAGGAGGATAGAAGCATGGGAAGAAGTAGGCGTAACCACAGTGGGTGATTTCTTTAGGGAGGGTATCATGATGCCACATGATGGGTTCGTACGGGAACACGGAGCGTCGGACGCACTGTTCCTATTCCACGCAAGTCTATCTCACTACATCCGCACTGCATGGCCACCTGGGGGGGTAGAACCAGATACACATACATTGATCCCAATGCAGCATTTGATGGGTAATGGCTGACATCTTACAAGGTGGCTATACAAAGGCATTCACATAGTGGCAGCGGTGTCACTCCAGACTCTGCGTGACAAGTGGGAAGTGGACATATGTAGGGCGCTTCGTGACAAGGAATGGAGCGTAGTGGTGGAATACCCCCGGAAGGTGTTGAGAAACCCCAAATTCAAGTTCATACAACTTATGCTCCTACATATGCCCTACCGGACACCATGCTGGCTGAAAACCTATGCTCCTACATAGGCCTACTTGACAACATGCAGGCTGAAAACTATGTTCCCAGCTTCATCGGATGTGTGCCTGCGATGCCAACTGCAGGCAGCGGACTTGATACACATGCTGTGGAACTGCTCACGACTACGACACAACTGGGCAACAGTTTGTGGGATACTGACGAATATAGCCCCAGGGAGGAATAATGACAGCCTGGAATACTGTCTGTTGGGGTTGGGCCCCAAGGGGAAGAGAGGAAGTCTGGTCACCAAATTTAACAATTTGGCGCTAATTCTGCCCAAACGTAATATAACAAGGAAAAGGAAAGCTACTAGACCACCGGCATTGAAGGATTGGTATGACGAGCTGCTGAAGTGGGGCAGAGCCGAGGGAGTGGAATTGAATAGGGAGGAACAGCGTGGATTGTGTAAGACGCCTATATCCTTGGAATGAAATTTGTTGGTGGAGGAACTTGGTGTTTTAGACATACTGGAATACTGTCCCTGGTGTGTGTTTGAGGAGGCCTGAGTTGGGCAGCAAAGAGAAGGAGCTAGACCCTGTGACATGACTGGGGGTGTTGCTGAAGACCAGAATACTACTGTCTGTATATAACAAAAGAAAAGAGGCAAGGTACTGAAATGGACTATGTATATGTCTGCACAATCTCTCGTTCGCTGAGCCTACGGGGGGAGGGAGCGAGAGGAGACGTTGGTAAGGTTTTGTTGTTTTTCTAAAATTCTTATGTTAAGCTACATGTTGATGCAGTGCCTTTTGGACAGAAAATCAGGTCCCAGGATATCTCCTGTCAGAACTTCATGAAAACTAGTTAGGGATAAATGAGGGATGTCTCTTCTTCATAACGAAATAAACAGAAAATAGGATAGACGATGGGTATGTTTCCAGGTAAACACATGCTGAGCTGTGATAAATGTGCAATAATGGTTTACCATATTGTGACTTGTACCACTATGACATGTTTGAGTGGAATACTTTACTCTGCAATGTACTGTGACATGATTTTCTAATAAAAATATGTTTAAAAAAAAAGAAACAAACTGTCACATACACTGCCTTTTATTGTTCTACTTTGTTGGACATGTACCACTAACAGATATATTTGCTTATCAACACACTCATAAACACACTCACTCACCCAAACAACTGTTTACACATGCACTCTTAACCTCATATACCTAATGAATCAACTATTTACACATCTTTGCACAGTCACACTCCCCCACCCAACCACACACACATTCACTCTCCCATACAAATACTCAGCAAACTAATCAATAACTAATATAGACTTCATGTAGGTAGTAACCAACTGATGCAGCAGTTTATACAACAACAGACATAGTGATACAGACATTCACACAGTTTAGTCACTATCCCATGTATTTAGTAAGACGCTTCAACAGTCAATCACACAGCTACTAAATCCTCCATCCAGACACTTATATATCCACTTGTTGTTCAATGCAGATTGCTATGTATATAATACATGTTTAAATATCAAACCAGACCACATTCACCGGATGATGTCACCAGTGATGTCATCAGTGATGTCATTTGATGGCATCAGTGATGTCATCAGTGATGTCATTTGATGGCATCAGTGATGTCATCAGTGATGTCACTGACCATGTCATGAATGATGTAATAAGTGACATCATCAGCAGTACATTGCGGGCGAGCGAGTTATAGTTAGCAGAACTAACTATAATGGATGAATTTTAATGGTTTTGTACAGGGGAAATGTCCAGCTAACTGTAACAGCCCTAACACCTATGATTTTTTCAGTGAATGTCTAAGGTTTTTTAAATGCTAATTACTAACTGTAACGTATCTGAAACCTATGGTTTTTCCAGTGAATATATATATAGACAAAATAATGCATATATATATATATACTAGCGGCCCACCCCGACGTTGTCCGGGGATGAAATAGAATGTCTGCAATGGTTGTAATAGGCAAGGCAAATTTATTTCAAAACTTGCCTACGCGTCCGCTCAGAAGCCCACGTTCGGTACCGCTGAAGGTGAGCGTGTGCTCTTCTGTTTGTTGTCTTTTCCGCAATATGCAAACGTGTGTGTCCGCTCCAGCCGACGCCCCGATCGCCGCAAAATGCGCGCACGCCCCAAACACGGCGCGGTGCACTTAGACGCCCCACATCGCATCAACGGCAAACGCCACAACTCCTGCTTCTGAATGCTTCTGGCATGTCCAACGGCACACAACAATGCCGAAGGGCACGCCCACTCGTGTTAGAACGCTAGTCCCACACAGAAAGCTTATCGCAAGCTGTATAATACCGCAGGCTTTTGCCGAATGCACACGCCCATCGCTGTATGCACACGCCCATCACTTTACAGCAGAACGCACACGCCCACAACGGACTACTTTTTCCCAAATGTTCTTTTTCCCTTCTAATGTATTTGTTGGGCTTGTGTATAGCCTATGTCCATCTGCTGATACTCTCCTTTCCAACGCTGTATTGGGTGATCCGGTTGGCGCTGTGGTTCCGGAGCTTACCCGCCTCAACGGTTTGGGCTCTCTCTTTATAATATTAGTACTAGCAGCCCGTCCCGACGTTGTCAGGGTATCCCCGCTGTTACGCTGACTCTCCTCAGCCTCTTGAGAGTTCAGTGCGTGACAGCGTGCACGCGATGCTGCGCTTGTGTGAAAGAGCATCCTGTTTATTTTTTTTTATTCCCGCTGGTATGCTGACTCTCCTCAGCCCCCGCCTGAGCACCGCTGGTACGCTGACTCACCTCAGCCCCCGCCTGAGCACCCTAGCAATATGTTATGGTGTGTGGCGGCTCCAGAACGCATCCAGGATTTCCGGCCATTTTCCACGATTGCAGCGCGAATGCCTTGCCCATCGCTGTATGCCCACACCCCCGACAGAACGCACATGCCCACAAGGAAGCAGTGTGAAGGCTTTGTTTTTCCACGAATGCCGCGCGAATGCCTTGCCCATTGCTTTATGGTCACGCCCCCGGCAGAACGCACACGCCCACAAGGAAGTAGTGTGAAGGCTTTGTTTTTCTGAATGCTGTTTTAATGTTGGAATGCCGCGCCCATCGCTTTATGCACACTCCCCCAGCACAACGCCCCGAGCAGAACGCCCACACCCACAAGGGACTACTTTGCCTCTAAGGTTCTTTTACCCTTCTAATGTATATGGTGGGCAGCTGTATAGCCTATGTCCATCTGCTGCAACTGTCCTTTCCAATGCTGTATTGGGTGTTGTGATTGGTGCTGTGGTTCCTGAGATTACCTGCCTCAAAGGTTTTGGCTCTCTCTTTATAATATTAGTATAGATGGATACATATGTGTATATGTACATATATATATATGAGCTTCTTTCACCACCCACTTACCTGCAAATTTGTCATGCCCGTCATAACGTGTTCCTCACTTCCCCACACCGCCGACCCAGATGCACCTTACTGCGGCATTCTGGGAGTTGAAGTCTGAACATTTACCCCAGCAACCAACAGGTGTGTTTCATTAACATGGGGGAGGAGTCTTCAGGGCGTGCAAGCATCTATTTAGCAGCAGGACCTGGGCAAGAGGATGATGGACGCTTTGCAGTGAAGGGCACTGAGGAAGGCGTAAAGCTGAAATGCATTTGCCGCCACTGTGTGATGTACAATAAAGCGTGTTAACCCCTTGGATTCCCCTCTGGCCTCTGGTTTCTTCGTGAGGAGGGATGTGTCGTCAATATTTCTGTGCAAGTCAGAGGTGCAGTACGGATGGCCCTGCTACTTAAAGAGACCCGGACTACAACTGACACCGCGCTGTCTGACAGCGCTTTCCAGGCTCGAGGGATCGAGAAGTCCGGTGTCCGCCAGTGTTCCAGGCTGACACGAGCTGTGAGAGGTAATCTACCTCCGTTAGGGCGCTGCGTCTGATTGACTGCCCTGGCCGTATTTCGGGCCTGCTCCTACTGGCTGTAGCGGTACGAGGGGACCCAGGGTGGTGACAGTGGACTTGTACATTTTCCGGAGCTTCTTTCACCACCCACTTACCTGCAAATTTGTCATGCCCGTCATAACGTGTTCCTCACTTCCCCACACCGCCGACCCAGATGCACCTTACTGCGGCATTCTGGGAGTTGAAGTCTGAACATTTACCCCAGCAACCAACAGGTGTGTTTCATTAACATGGGGGAGGAGTCTTCAGGGCGTGCAAGCATCTATTTAGCAGCAGGACCTGGGCAAGAGGATGATGGACGCTTTGCAGTGAAGGGCACTGAGGAAGGCGTAAAGCTGAAATGCATTTGCCGCCACTGTGTGATGTACAATAAAGCGTGTTAACCCCTTGGATTCCCCTCTGGCCTCTGGTTTCTTCGTGAGGAGGGATGTGTCGTCAATATATATATATATATATTAAAAAAACACCATTCCACCTGGGGCCAGCCGAACTCACGGCGGGTGCAACCGGAAAGCGGTGGTGGAACCCGCTTATTAAACAGCAAAACACGGAGGTTCAGTGCACACACGGGGCATTTGTAGGCTTTGTAATATCCGCAGATGCGTTTCTTGCTTCTGCCTTCATCAGTGCGGAAAAGCCATCGATGTAAAGGCACAGTCTTTTAAACAGTCCTGCCATTCGATAGGTGAATCCTTGGCCAATGAGAGACCAGCAATGGGGCATCTCCATTTCTGTTGTTTGTTGCTAGTTGTATTGTCTATGGCGTGCCCATCGCTGAAATCAAATGACACCTGTAGTTACTGTGACTATATGTCCCCTTGGTTGATTCACCTATCGAATGGCATATATGTATATATATATATATATTCACTGAAAAAACCATAGGTTTCACATCAGTTATAGTTAGGAATTAGCATTTAAAAAAACCTATTAAATTCACTGAAAAAGCCATAGGTTTGACACCAGTTATACGGGCCGATTAGGATCGCGGACGGACTTGAGTCTGTCCGCGACCCCTGAGGAGGAGGGAACGTCCGCAGGGGCTGCGGCGTTCCCTCCGAGCAGATTAGGATGTGACCACCAGGGTGGCGGTCACATCCTCTATCTTTAACATTGCAGCGGATGCAGCTTCAAGCTGCACCCGCCGCAAGGTTAAAAATGCATGCATCGCATTTGCATGCACAAAGCAGCAGGCACTGCGCAGTGCCTGCCACTTTGTGCATGCAAATGCAGGGGGGTACCATAGGTACCCCCCATGTGCACCCCCCACCCCCCTTTCACCCAGGGGGCCCGCAACGTATGCTTTTGTGTGGAAAAGCCGCCGCAGAAAAGCATGTACTCACCACCATCCAAATATGGCTGGCGGTGTCTGATAGACACCGCCAGCCATGTTAGAGCTTTTCCGCCACGGTCGGAAGGCGACCGCGGCGGAAAAGCTGTGGACGGAATTCCAGACCCACCAGCCATCCTAATTTGGCAGTGGGTCTTTGGAGGCTCCTCAGCGGTTTTTCCGCATCCTCCGGGCCGGCGGTGGCAATCATAATCGGCCCCAAAGTTAGCTGGAAATTTTACTGACATAAAACCATTGAAATTCCCACGTTATAATTAGTTGGACTCACTATAACTCGCGCGCCCGCAATGCACTGATGATGATGTCACATATTACATCATTCATGACATGGTTAGTGACATCACTGATGACATCACTGATGACATCTCAAATGACATCACTGATGACATCACCGATGACATCTCAAATGACATCACTGATTTTTTTTTTTAAACAAATTTTTATTGAGTGTATGCACACATCATACAAACACGCCTCATATGTATCACTATCCACAGGATATACATTAAAGCAGCGTCAAGAACAACCCCAAACAGCAAGCCCTGTCCACTGTTACCCACCTCCCTCTCTACCCCCACCCCCCCTTGTCAGTGTGCCTCTTTCACTCCTTCTACGGCATGTCGTAAACCATTTAGGTGCAGCAGGAGACCTCTTCCACCCAATTCCATTCCCAGTTCTGCATCCAAATGGAAGTCCAGGTGCTGTCCAGAGCAGTGTATGTTACCCACCCCTCCTAAGATCATACATGCCTCCTGTAATCCGTCGTTGCTCATTGCTGGTCGCACTGTCTAGCGCCCTCCCCCTCCACCACGGCTCCCACATGCGCTGCCCCCACAACCCCCTCCTGGCTCGCCTGTGCGCCGTCCTCTCCACCCTCATCCACCTCCGAAAGTGATTGTAAGTCCGTCACTAGCGCGTTCCACGCCCTGGCCGTATCTAGCGCTTTATCATTAGCTGTGCGCCTAGCTAATTGTAATCTAAGGGACCCTTCACTCATAGCCCATTGCAGAAAGCACCCCCGCCACCTCAGGAAGTTAGGCCCCCCTCTAGACTTCCAATGCAATGTAAGTTCCCTCTTGGCCATAATTAACCCCAAGTCGAAAAATTTGCTGGTAACCTTCGTGGCCGGCGTATGGGGAAACCAGAGCAAGAGGCAAGTCCCCGCGTCCTTGTCGATCTGGCGTCCCGTAACCGCATTCAGGCAGGACAGAACTTCAGTCCAGTAGGTGCCAAGCCCCGTGCACGACCAGAACATGTGCTCAAAGTCAGCATCCTCCGCAGCGCAGCGGGGACATACTGATTGCACTCCACCGAAGATCCGTCGGATTTTGGCCGGCGTCCAGTACGCCCTATGTAAAGTGAAGTACTGAACCAGTTGGAACCTAACATTGCGCGTGCCCTTCCAGGCCCTACGTACAAGCTGAGGCCAGGTCGTCTCCGGTATCAGCCAACCGAGGTCAGCTTCCCTTTTTTTTTTTTTTTTTTTTTTTTTTAATTGAGATGGATCAGAATATAGAAAAAACACAATTTCAGATATCAGCTGGATAAGAAAATGGTAAAATCAGACATTACTAATAAATATATACATCTACATATACAGCTTCTGCCTCTGCCAGAACTTAGCAATCATCCAAATGCTTGTTACAAGACTAGCCACATAGGAAAAAAAAAAAAAGGTTACATTCAGAACGATAAAGGAGACTCTAAAACTGTTCAGATTATTCATCTCATTTTCCTCCAATTACTAAGAGGAGCCCATATATTTTTACCGTACTCTTTCCTCTTTTTACCTTTAAAGCTATATAGGCATTCCTCAATGTTATGAGTCCCCAACAATCTCGTAAGCCACATCTGAAAAGTGGGAGCTGTCGGGTCTTTCCAGGCCGCCGCAATTAAAATTCTAAAAACAGCCACACACAGAAAAATAAAAGCTTCGACTTCTTGTTCAATTATAAGGTTTTCATCCCTGCCAATCAAAACAGTAGTAGGGGATGGAGGAATTTGGCGCTCTAGCAGCCCCGATAAAAACTTTTCCATTTCAGTTAGAACTGGCTTAAGATTCTGACAAGAATAAAACATATGCAATGAATCCGCCGGCCTTGATTACACCTTGGACACCTATCAGTATCTCTTTTACCCCATTGAAACAGCTTGGCGGGAGTATAGTAAAGGTTAAACACCATCTTATAATGCTGCGCTTTTAAATTAGTTGCTCTTAGTACTTTTCTATTCAATGCCAGAGCATAATCTACATCTATATCTGGGTCCCCAATTCTTTGAGCCCAGACAGTTTCTATTTGTCCAATGTCTTCTCCCAAGCCCTGTAAAAGATATCTATACCCTATTTTAATCTTCTTGCCACCATTCATTATGTATTTCACAATCGGGGTAAGCTCCTGAATGGAAACCCTAGGTCTTAGTGACTTCAATGTTTGTTCTAATTGTTTATATAAAAGCCAGTGGTTCAAAGGGATACCATATTTTTGTTGCAAGACATCAAACCCTAATAGTTCATCCTTGCACATGACATCCCCCAGACATCTAATGCCCAACCTCTTCCATATGCCGCAATTTCTGTTCTGTCCTAGATGAATGAATGGGCTTGCGCTCCAGAGATCTACTGTACCATTGATCTTAGGGATCTTGAGAAATTTCAAAATCGCCTTCCATGTACCCCACGCGCTTAACATCACCTTGCTTTTACTCCTTTTGAAATACAAGACATTGATTTCTCGTGTTAAAATCCCCATAGCCCTTTCTCCAATTAATAATTCATATATTGTAGGAATTCTGTGGGGTCCAGGCGGCCTCTCTAGAACATCACAATTCAGTAAATAATTCATATGCAGCATTAAGCAGACCCAGTGATATCACCTTAAATTGGGTGCCGATAACCCTCCTCCCTCTAGTGGTGCAGAGAGTCGAGCTAATGATCTCCGAATTTTTCCATATTGACATAGAAATTGTGAAAACACTGCTTCCATTTTTTTCATCAGACCCTCATCAATGAGTAGCGGTATGGCACGGAATAGATACAGTAATTTTGGAAACATTGACATTTTCAATACATTCACCCTTCCAATCAAAGACAAATGTAATACATTGATTCTTCTCAATTCTTTGTCTATTGATGTAAGTAAGGGCACGTAATTTTCCTGTATGATTTTACCTACATTTGCATTGATTTTAACTCCCAGATAGACCGCAGAGTCCACATACCTTTGATCCCTTTTATGAATATTCTTTGTACAAATTATTATTGTTTTTTCCGTGTTGAGCTTATAACCAGAGTATATCCCGAACTCCTGAACCAAATGGCTTAATTCCAGTATTGCCGTTTGCGGATTAGTAGTAACAATTGCCAGATCATCCGCATACGCCAATAACTTGGTAGTATATCCGTGAGTTATAACCGGGGTTATTTTATCGGAAGCAAGAATCTTCCTAATTAACGGGTCAATATAGAGTGAAAAAAGTATAGGAGAACAGGGGCATCCTTGACGGGTGCCTCTTCTAATCACCACCTCATCCGACTGTAGTCCCATTGAGGTGATTCTGGCTACAGGATCCATATACATAGCTTTAATTGCTTTCCTGCATTTCTCACCAAAGCCCCTTCTGGCCAATACATCCAACATAAAATCCCAGACCACACGGTCGAAAGCCTTTTCGGCGTCTAAAAGGATCATGGCCATATCTCCACCCGCAGCAGCCATTGCATCAAATAACGAGATTGCCCGTGCTGTATGTTCAGTAGTACCTCTCCCTGGGACAAACCCATGCTGCCAGGGTGAGACAAGTTGACCAATAATCCTTCCTAGCCTTTTCGCCCATACCTTGGAATAAAGTTTAGCATCCGCATTTATCAGCGAGATCGGCCGATATGAGCCGGGATTCTCCTCCGGTTTTCCCTTCTTATGGAATATTACAATATTGGTCTGTTTCCATGTATCCGGGACCTTACCAGAACAGATTATTCCATTAAATAGATCTTCAAGCAAAGGAAGAATTTCCTCTCCTAAAACCATATAGACCTCTATTGGTAAGCCATCCGGGCCTGCCGCTTTACCCGCTGCCAGTTCATTCAGAGCAGTCCTTATCTCCTCTGCTGTTATATCCAAATCCAATTGCACCTTATCCGCCTCCTCCACCCTTGGGCATGGGGGTCCCAAATCTTGCGACGGTGGTAGCACCCCTGGCTCCTGATCGTACAATTCCTGATAGAATTTCTGAAATACATCCATTATTGCTTTTGGATCTGTATATTCTACCCCTTTATACTTGATCTTACCAATTTTATTACGATTTGTTTCTTGCCTAATGCGCAGCGCTAATGCTCTTCCAGCTTGTTCGCCTGTCTCATACCTCCTAGCTCTATGTGTTTGATAGTCACATATCTCCTTCTGCATGATTAATTTTAGGATCTCGCCCTTGATCCGAACCATATTTCTAACAGTTTCCCCACTATCTTTACCTGAAACTATTTCCTCTATATGACATCTCTCTACCTCTGCTAAGTCTGATATGAGTTTTTCCGCTTTACTTTTATCCTCTTTCCTTAACTTAGCTGCACAACTAATCGTCTCACCCCTTAATGCAGCCTTAAAGGATTCCCAAACTCCATTTCTGGAAGCACTATATCTGTTAAACTCGAAAAATTCCTTCGCCCACTTTTTAATATGATTTACAAACCTTTCATCATTTAATAGTTTCCTTTCAAAGGTCCATCTTGATGTTTTCCTCTGCATATTGGGAATCTTATACGTCAATATCAGGGGGTTGTGATCAGAGACTATTCTTGGTAATTTGACTATTTTAACCTTGCCAATTTCCCCCATTGTCACAAAAAAATAATCCAATTTAGAATATTTCTGTGCCGGGTGGGAGAAATATGTATAGCCTCGATCCCCAGGCATTTTTTCCCCCCATACCTCCACCAGGCCATGAGACTGGATTAAGGAACCGAGAGCTCTATTTACTTTACGTTTACGACCTATATATCTACTTCCCTGTTGCCAGTCTGCTGAGATATTCATATCCCCACATACTATCATCGGGGTGGTCCAATTAGCCAACTCTTCTTCCAGTTTATCATAAACCATTGGGTCGTCTTCGTTTGGGCCATATATCACACACAATGTAAATCCCACGTCCAATTCCACTAGGACCCACCTACCAGACCCATCAGTTTTACTGCGTTTCACTCCACCCATATTACTTTTTGCTAAAATAGCCACACCTCTAATCGTAGATGATTGTGATGAACATCCGATCATGGTATACCCACGCATCTCCAGCAGCTTCCTTTTAGCCCATGGTATATGGGTTTCCTGAATGCACACTATGTCTATATTATTGGATTTAACCAAGTGACTCAATCTTTGCCGTTTCTTCCAGTCGTTTAGACCACCTGCATTAATGGTGCAAATCCTAATGTCTGACATTAATCACGCGTTTACCTTTCCTACGTTGTCTGTTAACCATGAATCTGATACCAGTCCAAGTCATATTCAGTTCCATCTCATAGTTTTTCTTTTTTTTCATCCACCCTTTTCTCCCCTCCACCGAGGTCAGCTTCCCAGCGCTCCCGCAGCTTATCCAGGGGGGGGGGGGATCAGCTAGCGCCAGTCTCCGGTATAGGCAGGTTATGGCCTTGTATGTGCCGGCTGCCATCACGACGTACTGGCAGCCCAGCGACTTGGGCGGTTCCACCAGCCCCATCTTCCAGTGCTTCCGAATCCCAGTCACCAGAGCTGCATGGAGCAAGAAGTCACCCCTCGGGAGGTCGAAGGCCTCCTGCAGGTTACAACGACAGCAGGGTACCATCCCTGTACAAATCCCCTATCATGTGGATCCCGCAGTCCTCCCAGGTGGCCAGTGCCGACCAGTCCCCGCCATGCGGGAGGGCCGTGCACATGCCTAAGGGGATCTCCGGCGCGTATGGAACATTACATCCCACCTGCCTATGGCCACGCAACCAGCACCGGCGAACGGTGCGCTCCTCAAGAGTCACCTGCTCCAACCGAAGCCCCTGCTGGAGCACGATGAAGGACAGGACATGGCAGTGCATAATCCGACCCTGCGGGCCGTCCGGACCTCTAAACTCCTGTGCTACTGCTTGTGTAAGCCACTGTAGCTGCGCTGCCAGATAATACCATTCAAAATCCGGCACCGCCAGGCCACCTTCTTCCCGGGACCTAAGCAAGGTATTCAAAGCAACACGTCTCCTGCCAGGGCCCCAAATAAACCCTATCACCATCGATCGCAATGTCCGGAAAAAGGAGAGCGGAATCCACACCGGCAGAGTGCGAAAAAAATAAAGCAGGCGCAGAAGGACCACCATCTTCAGTAACGCTATTCGTCCTGCCACAGACAACGGAAGAGTGCGCCAGAACCCCATGCTGCCTCTAACACCCCTCAAGGCCCTGCCTACGTTCCCCTCATATAGGAGCGAATGGGTGTGATAAATGTGTACGACAGGCAATTTGGTTCCCAGCGCAGTCCATCAAGCACCTCAGGCTGGACACCGCGGCAGGTCAAGGGGAATAGGCAGGTCTTAGACCAGTTAACACAGAGCCCCGATAGGGTCCCGAACTCCTGGAGCAAGGTCCGTGCACCCGTCACCGACGTCTCCACATCAGCCAAGTACAATAAGAGGTCGTCGGCATACAAAGAAATATACTGCAATTCGCCGCGTAGTGAAACCCCCTCATAGGACCGACCCTGTCGGGCCCACGCCGCTAGTGGTTCAATCGCCAAGGCGAAGAGGAGCGGGGATAATGAGCAACCCTGTCGGGTGCCTCTTTCCATCGAACGTGCTGCAGAAATCGAGCTGCCCGTGCGGACCCTAGCAGTAGCGGACTCATACAGCAACCGCGTCCAACGGACGAAGCCGTCCCCTAGGCCGAACCGAAGGAGGACGCTAAACAAATACGGCTATTCCACACTATCAAACGCCTTTTCGATATCCACCGAGAGCACGGCCGCACCCGTGGGGCCCTCCCCCTCAACGTCCATGACGCGTATCAGACGCCGTATACATGTCGAGGTGTTCCGGGTAGGGATGAAGCCCGACTGGTCCGGGTGTACCAGAGAGCACATATGGACAGACAACCGCGTCGCCAGGATCCTGCTCAGCACTTTGTAGTCCACAGTGAGCATCGAGAGTGGGCGATATGCCGTTCTAGCCGTGGGATTCCCGCCCTTCTTCAGCAGTGGCACTATGATCGCCTCTCTTGTCGACACCGGCAGCCTGCCCTGCTCCCAGGCCTCCCCATACACCTGGTGTAGTCGGGGGGCCAGAAGATCAACATACGCAGCGTAGAACTCCACTGGGAGGCCATCACCTCCCGGCGTCTTTTTCCTGGCCATGTGTTTAATCGCCGCTTTGATCTCCCCCATTGTGATAGCCGCACCCAGCGCTGTGCCCTGCTCCGGGTCCAGCCGCTGCAACTGAGCCCCTTCCAGAAAGGCATCCAGACCCGCTGGCTGCGCCGTCATTCTGCTCCGATAGAGTTCCGCGTAATAATCCCGGAACTGATCATTGATGTCCTGCTGTGAATGGACCAGATCCCCAGTCGGGGCAGCCAACGACAGTATTGGCGTACCCCTAGTTTGAGGATTGGCCAGCCACGCCAACAGCGAACCGACCCGATCCCGCTCCGCATGTGCTCGGACCATGTATTCCCGATAATCATGGCAGCGGAGCCTCTCCACCTGGGTAGCAACCCGCTCTCGAGCCGCCAGCACTTCCTCCCTATTTTCCCCTGCCACATGACCGTTCCTCTCCGCCTGCCGCAGGGCGGCCTCCTCCCGTTCGACATCGTCCAGCAGCGTCCGGCGCACCCCCGATGAGAACGAGAGGCACGCACCACGTATCACCACCTTGAAGGCGTCCCACTCAATCGCTCGAGTGGCCGCAGTACCCGAGTTCTCCTGGAAGTAGCGTTCAATGCTTTCCTGCACCTCGGCGTGAAAGACCGGATCTTCCAATGCCAGCGGATTCAACCGCCACGTGGGGACCGGCTGCCGCTGTCTGGACCAGAGGACCACAAGCAGGCACGGGTTATGGTCCGATATGGTCCTCGCCAGGTACTCACAGTTGCGTGCAAGTTCCTGGGCCCCGGCCGAACAAAGAATGGAGTCGAGGCGCACGTGTAGATCATGAGGTGTGGAATAAAACGAATAGTCCCTGTCGGCGGGGTGATACGTCCGCCACGCGTCCACGAGCCCCCACCGCTCTTGCCAATCCCGGCGAGCCTTGGCCACCCTGCGCACCACCGACTGAGCCAATGGGGGGTGGGAACAGTCCATCTCCACGTCCGTCACTGAGTTAAAGTCCCCCCCCATGAACACCGTACCTACTAACATAGGTGCCAACCTCCTCGATAACGCAGAAAAGAACGCGGCCTGATCAAAGTTCGGGGCATAAACGCAGCAAAGCGTAACATCCCGGCCATCCAACCGCCCCAACACTGCCACAAACCTCCCGTCTGAGTCCACCCTCGTCGTGATGGGCTGGAAGGGGTGCCCGCCCGCACCCAGATCAACACCCCTCTAGCATGCGCAGAAAAAGTAGTATAGAAGAGTTGCCCCCGCTATCGCCGCTGCATTGCTTGTCCCTCTGCCAACGTTAAATGCATCTCCTGTAAAAAGGCCACCTGGACCCCCCTCCGGACCAGGTATGCATGCACTTTGTATCTCTTTCTCATGGAATTAAGCCCCGCCCATTCCAGGTGATGCACTTCAGTTCTAATCTAGCCGCCATCAATGGGCACGTATCGAAGTCCAGTCCCTGACATCCCCATCGGCACACTGACAATCCCCAAAAACCTGCAACAACCCCAACAAACCCCGATCCCACCCACCCCCAGAACAGGCACCAAACAGTTGTCACCCATCCAAACCCTACCCCCGTATATGAGGGGAACTCTGAGAGTTACCAGAGACTCACAAGTTATGTGAGATCGAGGAGGTGACTCCTTGCCAGCCGGCCGGTCAGCCAAAGACTCACCACACCAGGCTAGGCCGATCCCGACTAAGAGTAGACCAACCCCCATCCCCCTCCCAGCAGCACCACCGCCCCACCAAAGAAGCCAGGGACCGTGCGTACCCCGGCACCAACTCCAGTAAGCAGATGACAACTCCAGTCCCATCATCCCAGACTGCAGGACCCCAACAACCCAGGCAGTACCATCCCCACAAGCCAAGCACACCCCCTTACTGTCCTTCGCTCAGCTTCTCGGGGATCATTCGTCCATTAGTCCATCGGCAGTCTGTGGGGTGACCTGAGGCAACTCCCCAGGCTCCTTGACCGAATCCCCATCTGAGCCTCCTGGTTCCGCCTCATCCGAGCCCAACTGGGAACCCGAGTACACCACCAGAGTCTCCGGTACTGCTCCCGAGATGTTCGACACCGCTTGAAGGGCAGCTTTCCTCTCCAGGTCCATCTGTGATGCCGAAGGTGACCTCCTGTGCTGCTCTCGCCTCCGATTACGCCTACTCCTGCGCGGTTTCGGCCGGCCGTCCGTGGCCTCCGCCCAGGTGCCCGTGCCATTCTTGCCTGCCCGATACCGCTCCAACCACTGCCAAGCGTCGTCCGGGGTGTCGCAGAACGTCGCCACCCCATCCACCAGCACCCTCAAGCGTGCCGGGAACAGCAAAGAGTACTGCACCCCCTCATCGCGAAGAGCTCTCTTGACAGCGCTGAAGGAGAAGCGGCTGCGCTGGACCTCCTGGGAGTAGTCGGGAAAGATAGATACCGAGGCATTGTCCACCTTGTATGGGCCAGCCAACCTGGCCTGCCGCAGAATAATGTCCCGATCCCTAAAATGTAATAACCGGGCTATCACAGGCCGGGGGGGGACGGCCCGGGGCCGGGGGGCGAGCCGGAACCCTATGGGCCCTTTCCAGGGTATAGAAGTGCGTCAGTCCTTCGGGGTCCACCACAGCCCGCAGCCAGGTCTCCAAATACGAAACCATGTTGTCCCCTTCAATATTTACGGGTAGGCCCACCACGCGGACATTATTGCGTCTGTTGCGCCCTTCCGCGTCGGCCGCTCTCCTTTCCAGTTGCTGCACCCTGCGTGTTAAATCCTCCAACGCGGTGTCCGACGCTTTCTGGGCCGGTTCTAATGTCTCTAGTACCAGTTCTGCAGCCTTGACGCGGTCAGCGAGCTTGTTATGATCCGCCTTCAAGAGGCCAAGGCCCGTGGAGACCTGAGCAATGTCCTGGCGCAGCGCTTCTCTTGTGTCCCCTATGGCCTTAAGGATCTGGTCCATCTGTTGCTGTTGCAACCCCGTCGCCTGGCCATCCGTCGACCGTAGATCATGGGCCTCCAGGGAGTCCTCGGCCTGGTCCAGTGGTGCCGCACCCGTCCCTTTCCGCGGTTTCCCCATGGAGAGTCACCGGTAAGCACACAAGCGCCAAGCTCCGCAGGTCCGCCCCAACGGGTACTCCAGAGGACAATGAGAGCCGTCGTCCCACAGTCCGGCCAGGCAGGAGGTCGGAATTGCACCCACAAAAGACAAAACTTCCAGTAGGCGCAGCTGGGCCCAAATCACCCGGTGTTCCAATGGGGCCTCTTCCACACCAGGGCCCCACGGTTGTCAGCAAGGGCCACCAGTGATGTTGCGCCGCACCGATTCCCCCGCCGAGATGTCAAGATGGCAGTGCCAGAGAGGGCATCAGTGCGTCCCAAGGCCCCCACGTAATGCAGGAGACCGCTCTGGGGGGTCAGCAGTGCACCCAGGGCTCGGTGTCCAATGGCGAAGCACCCAAAACGCCACCGCTGGTGTCCACACTGTGCCAGTAATGGGGCTCCCTCTGTGTGATCACGGGCTCTCCGCCTACATAGCGGCCCTCGGCCAGTCAGCTCCGCAACCGCCTCCCAGCAGGTCCCCCACAGGCCAGGCACTCTCCCAGGTCTCAAGGCGGCTCCACTCCCCCGGTGACAGCGGGGCCGGTGCGCCAGTCGTCAGCCGTGCCGCCGACCGCCGAAAGGAGCCACCCAGGGGCAATTCCAATGGGACCGCCGCGCTCAGGGCCTCGACCCTGGGGACTGTGCCGCTCCCCTAGTCTGCTGTGGTGACGACGACGCCGTCCCCCGCCCTCCAGTGCCTCCAGTTGCCGACACCGGCCAGCCGGGACTCTAGCCCGCCGTCCTCGGGGCCAGGCACCAGCCTCCGTCCCGGCACCGTCCTCCGGTCCTGCACGAGGACCCGATCGCCAGGCAGTCCCTCTGAAATCGAGGCCGGGGATCGGCCGTGCTTGGTAGGCCCGGGCAAGATGGCCGGCCGCCGCCGCCCCAGAGCCCTCCGGCGAGCCGAGTATGGAGCCGCCGCAGGTTCCCACTTACATCTGACCGGCACCGGGTTGCTCCGCACCGGCCAGGTACCAAGCCAGGTCAGTGGTGCCGCCGAGGGGGTCCTCGGTCAGGATAATTGCCGAGATCGACCCGAAGCTCGGGGCTCAGGCGACCATGCTCGGCAGCGTCGTAGCCACGCCCCCTCAAATGACATCACTGATGACATCACTGATGACATCTCAATTGGCATCACTGATGACATCATCCAGTGTCTGTGTGTTTCTGTAAAGTTTAAATATGTTTTACATCTTGAAGAATGAGTGTATGTATGAGTGTCTGGATGAAGGATTTAGTAGGTGCGTATGAGTGAGTGATTAAATGTGTCCTAGTGAATGCATGGGTTAGTGACTAAAATGTCTGAATGTGTACATCATTATGTTTGTTGTTGTGTAAGCTGCTGCATGTGAGAGTTGTCATATATGAATGACTATATATAACAGCCTGTGATTGCATAAGTGACTGTATCTATCAATATGTACTTGTATCAGTGATTGTAAAAGACAGTAAGTATGTGTTAGTCTATGTTTAAATAAGCAAGCTTTTGTGTGTATAACTGTATAGTTGTGGAAATGGGAGTGTGATTGATTCTTTACATGACTGACTAGGTGTATGAGTAACTCCATGGATGAGTGGCAGTGTGTGAGTCTCTGTATAGGTGTATGAGTGCATATGTTGGTCTTGTATTGATGAGTGACTGTATGTATGAAAGATTGTATGGGTGAATGAGTGGATGTGTGTGTAGACCTAGAAATCAGTGAGTGCGTATGTGGTAAGTGGTTTTACTGTGTCAATGGTTTCAGGAATGGTAGTTTGTATTTAACACTAGGTGTATATTGTGTTAGATTAGAGTGTGAGGAGGTGTATTGTATTATCACATGGATGATGTCATCAGTGATGTCATCAGTGATGTCATTTGAGATGTCATCAGTGATGTCATTTGAGATGTCATCAGTGATGTCATCAGTGATGTCACTAACCATGTCATGAATGATGTAATATGTGACATCATCAGCAGTGCATTGCGGGCGTGCGAGTTATAATGAGTCCAACTAACTATAACGTGGGAATTTCAATGGTTTTATGTCAGTAAAATTTCCAGCTAACTATAACTGGTGTCAAACCTATGGTTTTTTCAGTGAATTTAATAGTTTTTTTTAAATGCTAATTCCTAACTATAACTGGTGTAAAACCTATGGTTTTTTCAGTGAATTTCATAGGTTTTTAATAGCAAATTTCTATAGCTATGAAATATAATATTTTTTATAATGAATCCTATATTGTATATTTATGTAATACTATTTTTTTATGTATATTGTTCATGTTTATTTTATTTTTTTATTTTTTGCCCTGGAGCGCTCCCGGTGCGCGTACCGATGAGCCTCCCGTTAGCGCTATTTCCGCGAACGAAAACATCATCGCGACGTATCGCGTAGCCGCGTGATGCGTCTTATGGCGCACGGCGTAAGCGCATCCGGAAGCGCCCGAGCGCATACGATCGCGCTACGTAAGCGCCCCCGGGCGCGCACCCAGGGCGCGCACCGGGGCACGTAGCGTAAGCACGTCAGGTCATGTGACCTGAAAATAACACTTTTCATTGGTTCAAAGCAGTTTTTTTTTCCAAATGATGAAAGCCACCACCTTTTTTCCTCATTCTCACTTTGTACTTTGACTGAGAAAGACCTGTTTACAGACGTGAGAAATGGCTAAAGTAGCAGCTGCAGCAGGAGCATCTCAACCACCACCACCACCACCACCACCACCACCACAAGGACCACCACAACACCACAGTGGTGGTGAAGAAGAAGAAGAGGAGGAGGAGGAGGAGGAGGAGGAGGAGAGGCAGTTCCTGCCTGAAGACAATCCCCCCTATAAACCGAAGGAGCACTTTGTGTGGGATTTTTTTTAAATCCCAAGGGGACTAAAGAAAGTCAATGCGCCAAAAGTGACATGTCTGATCTGTGGCACTGTACTTTCCAGGGGGAACCCTGCCAAAAAATATTCATTTGGCAACCATACCATGATTCGCCATATGCAACGCAGGCACCCAAACACCTATGCTGCGGCAGAGGTCAGAGAACTGACCAGAAACCCTCCCCAATCTTCTCAGAGCACCTCCAAAAGCAATCAACCCACTCCATCGGGTCCAGAGACAAGGGAGATGGTCCCAAATATCCAACGCCAGTTTGGAGATTACAAAATATTTTGTATAATTTGTGGGACTACAATTTCCTATCGGGAGCAAAGCATCAAACTCATCAACCGTGCTGGAGACAACCACAACTGCAGAAAGAAACCTTAATTTTTTCCTGATTTTTTTTGCTCCAGTTGAGCCGTTTACAATTCCCTGTTTTTTGTTTGTCCCCATAAAAACTACAAAAAAATATAAAATTGTTCATAAAAGCCAAAAAAAGTAAAAAATGTTCAAAAAAACAATAAAAAAATATAAAACAACAAAAAGAATAAAAAACAGTTCTTTTTAGAACTACCTCCAATTTATAAAAAAATGCTACATTTTAAAAAAACTCTGTCATTCTTTTTTCTCCATGGTACGCTCCCTGGTATGCTCCCCGGTGCGCGTACCGGGCGCTCCCCCCGTGTAAATTGAAAAAAAAAAATTCAAAAATGTTGCCCGTGGGGCCCTTTTATGGCCCCCACATCAAACCTAGGGGGTCAGGGGGGGTCTACCCTGCCCCCTTTTGGTCATTTCCCCCTTTGTTTTTGCCACCTCTTGTGCTCGATCCTACCGAGACACAAGATGGCGGCCGCTCCGGACTGTTTGGAATGTAGACAGACACCCGCGAGCCAATCAGCTTTCCGCTCGCGAACTCGTGGTGCGCGTACCGGGGCGCGCTTATAGACGGGGCGCGCACCGGGGCGCGCTTATAGATATATATATTTTTTTTAACCTAAATTACTCAAAATCCACTGGAGCACATATCTTGAGACATAGCAAAGGCACATCGGGCTACCAGTCCCTACAATTTTGCCAAGTTTGGTGGAAATCCATTCAGCCGTTCGGGCTAAAAGTGAGTCCAACCGCCCTATGGAAATTAACATGGGGAAAACACGTTTTGGGACCCCCCTTTTATCTCGGTCCCCGATTGACGAATCCCCCCCAAACTTTCAGGGAAAGAGCGGAGCGGAGCTGGCCATTTTCTTGGAGAAATTCAGCCAATTCCGTCCATCAACGCCAAAGTTATTCCCAATAGAATGTTGCGGATTTCCTATGGAAACTAGGTCCTAACTATAACTACCTACTGGCGACCGCCAGTAGGTAATATATATACATATATATATATATATATATATATATATATATATATATATATATATATATATATATATATATATATATATATATATATATATATATATGTATATATATATATATATATCTCCTTGCTCTGTAATCCTTTACTACGGTAAAAGAATGGACCGCACACGTTGACTCAGGTTATTACGAATCTATTATGATTTTATTCATCGTATTAAACATAGGAAAATAGAACGCGTTTCGGCATCTCACCTTTGTACACTGTTACTTGCACATTGTAATAACAATTGGTTAAATAAAGTTGCACAATGATGTCACGTCCTCTAGTACATTAACATAAAGAAGGGACAACAATTCATTCATTTTTTAGCAGCTGCCCTCCTAGAGTGTGTTAAAATGAATTAACAATATATACACTTCTTATGAAAAGGCCTTGTAAAACGAATTGACTTCCAAATACTTCTGAAGAGAAGTGGCTTCCCACCAATTATTAAGCCCTGGATGGGCATTTTCTAGCCAAGAATACTTGTATAAAGAATCATATATTGATTAATGATTACTCAATTCATCATATTGCGCTTCATTGAACGCAGTTAAAATAAATCAATCATATTCGAATGATAACATTTGCAAGGTGTCACACTACAAATCATATATATACAAATATTTGTGAAATTCCATTTTCGAATTTCACGTTCAAATAATCTTTCCAACTGAATATATATATACACATATATATTACCTACTGGCAGCTGCCAGTAGGTAGTTATAGTTAGGACCAAGTTTCCATAGGGAGGGCATTTTTTGTTTTGCTTATAACTTTGGCGTTGGTTGGTGAAGCTTCATGAAATTTTCCAAACTAATTTGTTATTTATAACAGCTCCTATGTTAAAAGTTTGGGGGTGATTCGTCAAGGGGGGCTGAGATAAAAGGGGATCCCAAAATGTGTTTTCTCTATGTTAATTTCCATAGCAAACTTTAGACAAGGCTACAGGTCGAACGGGTGAACGGAATTACCCCAAATTTGGCAAGGAGAAGGGTCTTGGTCTAGAAAGCACGCTTTTGTTTATGTGGTGTCAATCCATTCAGTAGTTTTGGAGAAATATCGAAATTGACAGATATCGGTATTTGGGAATTCTGTCATCTGATTGGCTGAGGCGTTACGAGCACGAGCTTACTGCTTATTGGCTGCGTACGGTTGCAACTAGGAAGTGTTGGCCGCCATTTTGTGTTTCCGTTGAAGGGATTAAAGGGAAAAAAGGGTGAAAAAAAAAGGGTGAAAAAAGTAGGAAAGCGGAGGGTAGGGGCACTGTAACGTCTGTGGGGTGTTTAGGGTGTGCTATACAGGCAGTGTGAAGTCAAGTATTTACCCTACCGGTGTGAAAGTGCTGTTTTGGCCACAGTGAGATGGCGCTGAGGTGAGGTGCTGGTACACTCGGGGATGAAAGCGTGGGCGTAAACCCTGAGTTGAGTGCTGTAAACTCATGTGCTCTGGGCGCTCGGTTGTGAGTAAGGGGAAAAAAGGGCGAAAAAAGTAGGAAAGAGGATGCATTTTTGTAAAATTTGAAACCATATTCTTTGTTTTGACAGATCACAGTCTAACAGAAATGTTTTAATTTGTAGATAACCCCTGATAAAGAGCCAGGTATGGCTCGAAATGCATTGGGTAAATATAGATTGACCTTTGAGGATGACTTACGCACACTCCATGCTCCAGAATAAGGCCTGGATGGGCATTTCAACAGCATTAAGGAAAAAAGTGTATAAGTGTCTCTCATGTGATTGGAGTAACCACAGAAATGTAATAAGAAGAATAAGGATTAAATTTGAATACAACTGTGAGAAACTGGAAATACGCATGGTACTTTTGTGATAAAGCAAGCAACGCTGTGCACACGGGTTGAGGCGTCTGTTCGCCTCTCTGTCTTAATGGGACTAGACATTGCCACCGGATGTTACTCAGTTTGATGCAGTAAGGACATACGGTATGCCATCTCACATTCATGTGAGCTGGCATACTGTGTTAGTGCGAAGCAGATAACTGCCGTTAGGAAACTGTGTGAATGTTGGTCTAATTGTGAGAGTTGGCGTGGTTTTAAGAAAGCATGCAAGATTGGGGGCTGTAAGCTAAGAAGCGGTGTGCAGATGGACATTTTTGAATAGTAATGAATGACTGCCATTGTGGTCGCAGTTTTTACCTGTGAGAAAAAACTTCTGTATGCTCTTTAAGACAGCGATATGTAAATGGGAGAAACCACTGCTCGTGTATAAACGTGCTACCTTGTATAATCACATATAACATGACAAACAACATGTACACCTAGCAGACACAACAACACTACGTACTGTGGGAACCGTGGCTAGCCATGTACACAAACCAAACATGGCATGGCACCTCTGCCACACAATGTAGAATGCGGGGAGAGATGGGAGCAAAGTATGTGCCAAGGTGGCAAGTGATTCTCGATTATAAAAGTATACAATGCAAAGTGTTGAGGGGATGGGCCGGACAGACATGAACATGCAGAGCACATACATGTACATGTCAACATACACTCATGGTGTATTGAATAAAGTGGATAGTGGACGCTACCATAATAGTACAGTCAGTAGAGAAGATTACGGAAACGTAGCGCGTACGTGCCCCCTCCCCCCCAAAACTTTAGCGTAGTGGGCTGGCTCGGCGTACGCAAGGGTAGCGTAGAGGTATGAATAAAAGGCCCGTTTCTCTGGGTGTGGTTCTCTTACGGTATAGCGAACGTGTCTGCAAGGTCTGCGCAGCTTACACCGGCACGAGGTTGCTCACATGAGCGAAGGTGGCTTCGTGAATGATGCTCTCAGCGTGGTGGTACTCGGAAACTGTTATGGACGCTGCAACGCATATATGCCGCACAGTTCATCTTTCGTCACCGCCGTATGTGAAAAACGGCTCACCACGAGCCGGCGGAAGCTCCTGGGCCGAGGTCCGCGAGCTCGGAAGGCTCCTGAGATCACGCTGGCTACCGCGACACAGGCACACAGCACCCAGCCTGAGGCCCAGCAGCGTGGAGTGCTCTGTATACTACTAATACAGTAGTTGAACAGGTACCAACAGTGGAACGGTGTCTTGATCCCACAATGGACGATGTCTGATATTACCTGCTGCTTGCTTTTCACAGAACTCCCTCCGTTGAGGTGTATCACACTCTGTGCTTCCGTAGCTAACTGCTGTACAGGATTACTGGGCTTGGTTTACTGTAGTCGCTGGACTACACCGTGGTACAGCAGGTCCGAACAGTGAAACGGGGTCTTGATTGTTTGATTGAGGATGTCAGAAGTTAAAGTCTGTGATTACTTCTGTGTACCACCTCTGATCAGGGGCAACCAACTCCAGGTACCAACAGTGGAACGCTGTCTTGATTGGAAGATGTTCGATATTACCTGCTGTTTGGTTTTCATAGAACTCCCTCCGTTGAGGTGCATCAGACTCGGTGCTTCCGTAGCTAACTGTTGCACATGATTATTGTGCTTGGTTGACACCAGTTGCTGGAGTACAGAGCGGTACAGCAGGTCTGAACAGTGAAACGGGGTCTTGATTCTATGATTGAGGATGTCTGAAGTTAAAGTCTGTGATTATTTCTGTGTACCCCCTCCGATATGGTGCAACCAACTCCCTGCTTTCGAATTCAACGGTACGTGGCTGTGAGGTGTTAATGAATAGTGCCTCTGGCCTACACCGCGGTCAGCAGGGCTCACAATTCATATCTAGTGGTGATTGTTTAATTACAGAATCCAGTAGTCAAGTACCAAGAACGGCTATTGAAATACACACAATATCCTTTTAGTATACTTGATTGAAAACATTTTTTTAGAGGACTTATAGGTTTACTACAATGACCAAATTCATATTGCAAGTCCAAAGGTGAGGTGCCGGGTTTTTAGGAACCCGGCGGTGCCAGGGAATAACACCCGAAGACCTCTGAGTTCCCCTTGTTTCGGACCACAGAAACACGGAGTCTTCTAGTCGCAGTCAGAGATCAAGTTTTATTGATAGCTACCAAGTAACACATGTCCTAGAAGCACGACAAGCACGGGTCATGTGTTCTCAGGAGACTGTTCGTTTTTACAGAACCAGCCTTCTCCTTATATACAAAAATAATAGCTGCAAGCAAGAATTCTTGAGTTTATGATATGGCTATACACATATTTCTACAATAATACGAAAGAGCGAAGTCATGTAGGCAAGCCCGTATTTTAGATGTCCAATTCGTGATAGATTACCTAGCCAGGCCCGGAACTCCCATCAGATATCGATGAAACATCAATAAAGGAAGGTACCACCCAGTCATAAAACTGGCCATAAACAAGGAGTATGGACAGGTGCATGTTTGTAGAAAGCATGGTCTGTATGTAGTGAATGGTTTGAGGAATGTTATGTATTGATGCTATCGTACTTGGCCACTGGGCGAGGGGCTGCCCAAACAGGTTTGGCTAAAGGCAATGGAGTCAGTTGGGACAGGTCAGGGGGAAGTCAGGGAAGGTGGACGTGTCCTTTTAGATCAAGCTCGACCTTTAATTGACTTATCATGAGGGCAAGACACAAGATGGATGTCGTTCACAAAATGGAGTCTAAGGGATCGGGACGGAAACTACGATTCGGGGGTGTTAGCATGTCTCGATCATGATGTAAATGCATAGGAATGATGTCCTAATCATTATCGGTTCGTCGATACCAAATTCGTCATGGTACGTTGATATTTTGTGACACGGGTATTGGACCTCGATATCGGGATAACAACAGGGTCCAGATTTTGTTTGTCCCCAAAGTGTTGTGTTAAGACTGATAATGCACAACCTTCCTTCTCATGGACGTATAATGTAAAAGGCTTACTGTAGTTGGGGTTTCCCAACACAGGAGCCGAACACAATGCATCACGCAACTCGTGGAAACTCGTCTGACAATCTTCAGACCAGGGCATAGGATTGGGCGTGTCTTTACAGAGTAGCGCCAGCAAGGGTTTCGCTAGTAGTGAGAAATTCGGTATCCATTGTCTACAGTACGATGTAGCGTAAAGACGACACCGCGGGTCAGGAATTCGCTGACTTCGCAAAGTGTTTTCTGCCATTTTGGGGGCCTATGGTGAACAGCAGGAATATTCACCAGTTATCTAGGATAGTCGAATCCGCCGTGATTACAACGGCCGGAGCACTTGGCAATTTGACGACCGAGCTTCAGTCGGATCGACTTATGACCCTTCAGAACCGAGTTGCCCTAGATATCATACTCGCCGATCGTGGTGGTGTGTGTAGAGTGATCCAATCTAGTTGTTGCATTTTCATCCCTGATAACGCACCAACAGTGTACCAAGCCATCTCTAAACTACACGAAATATCTGGTTCCCTTCACGTGGAAAAAGGAGATTGGTCCTTGCTAGAGTGGTTCTGGGGACTGATCACTGCCTGGGGATGGAAAACACTGATCTTCATTGGGATGATCTTAGCACTTCTGTTTATGTTCTGCCTGTGTGTACAGTGCGCTCCTGCACTCTGTGGCCTCTGTGCTACTTCATGTGTACGGAAGCCTGTGTCAAGGGACGAACTGAGCAACAGAATGATGTTACAGCAGCATCTCCACGAATTCCTTCATACAGATTTGGACTCAGATTAACATGAATTATTGCCTTACATAAGGGCAAAAGGAGGGTCTGTGGTTCTGAAAATCTGGACCCTGTTGTTATCCCGATATCGAGGTCCAATACCCGTGTCACAAAATATCAACGTACCATGACGAATTTGGTATCGACGAACCGATAATGATTAGGACATCATTCCTATGCATTTACATCATGATCGAGACATGCTAACACCCCCGAATCGTAGTTTCCGTCCCGATCCCTTAGACTCCATTTTGTGAACGACATCCATCTTGTGTCTTGCCCTCATGATAAGTCAATTAAAGGTCGAGCTTGATCTAAAAGGACACGTCCACCTTCCCTGACTTCCCCCTGACCTGTCCCAACTGACTCCATTGCCTTTAGCCAAACCTGTTTGGGCAGCCCCTCGCCCAGTGGCCAGGTACGATAGCATCAATACATAACATTCCTCAAACCATTCACTACATACAGACCATGCTTTCTACAAACATGCACCTGTCCATACTCCTTGTTTATGGCCAGTTTTATGACTGGGTGGTACCTTCCTTTATTGATGTTTCATCGATATCTGATGGGAGTTCCGGGCCTGGCTAGGTAATCTATCACGAATTGGACATCTAAAATACGGGCTTGCCTACATGACTTCGCTCTTTCGTATTATTGTAGAAATATGTGTATAGCCATATCATAAACTCAAGAATTCTTGCTTGCAGCTATTATTTTTGTATATAAGGAGAAGGCTGGTTCTGTAAAAACGAACAGTCTCCTGAGAACACATGACCCGTGCTTGTCGTGCTTCTAGGACACGTGTTACTTGGTAGCTATCAATAAAACTTGATCTCTGACTGCGACTAGAAGACTCCGTGTTTCTGTGGTCCGAAACAAGGGGAACTCAGAGGTCTTCGGGTGTTATTCCCTGGCACCACCGGGTTCCTAAAAACCCGGCACCTCACCTTTGGACTTGCAATATGAATTTGGTCATTGTAGTAAACCTATAAGTCCTCTAAAAAAATTTTTTCAATCAAGTATACTAAAAGGATATTGTGTGTATTTCAATAGCCGTTCTTGGTACTTGACTACTGGATTCTGTAATTAAACAATCACCACTAGATATGAATTGTGAGCCCTGCTGACCGCGGTGTAGGCCAGAGGCACTATTCATTAACACCTCACAGCCACGTACCGTTGAATTCGAAAGCAGGGAGTTGGTTGCACCATATCGGAGGGGGTACACAGAAATAATCACAGACTTTAACTTCAGACATCCTCAATCATAGAATCAAGACCCCGTTTCACTGTTCAGACCTGCTGTACCGCTCTGTACTCCAGCAACTGGTGTCAACCAAGCACAATAATCATGTGCAACAGTTAGCTACGGAAGCACCGAGTCTGATGCACCTCAACGGAGGGAGTTCTATGAAAACCAAACAGCAGGTAATATCGAACATCTTCCAATCAAGACAGCGTTCCACTGTTGGTACCTGGAGTTGGTTGCCCCTGATCAGAGGTGGTACACAGAAGTAATCACAGACTTTAACTTCTGACATCCTCAATCAAACAATCAAGACCCCGTTTCACTGTTCGGACCTGCTGTACCGCGGTGTAGTCCAGCGACTACAGTAAACCAAGCCCAGTAATCCTGTACAGCAGTTAGCTACGAAAGCACAGAGTGTGATGCACCTCAACGGAGGTAGTTCTGTGAAAAGCAAGCAGCAGGTAATATCAGACATCGTCCATTGTGGGATCAAGACACCGTTCCACTGTTGGTACCTGTTCAACTACTGTATTAGTAGTATACAGAGCACTCCACGCTGCTGGGCCTCAGGCTGGGTGCTGTGTGCCTGTGTCGCGGTAGCCAGCGTGATCTCAGGAGCCTTCCGAGCTCGCGGACCTCGGCCCAGGAGCTTCCGCCGGCTCGTGGTGAGCCCTTTTTCACATACGGCGGTGTCTAAAGATGAACTGTGCGGCATATATGCGTTGCAGCGTCCATAACAGTTTCCGAGTACCACCACGCTGAGAGCATCATTCACGAAGCCACCTTCGCTCATGTGAGCAACCTCGTGCCGGTGTAAGCTGCGCAGACCTTGCAGATACGTTCGCTATACCGTAAGAGAACCACACCCAGAGAAACAGGCCTTTTATTCATACCTCTACGCTACCCTTGCGTACGCCGAGCCAGCCCACTATGCTAAAGTTTTGGGGGGGAGGGGGCACGTACGCGCTACGTTTCCGTAATCTTCTCTACTGACTGTACTATTATGGTAGCGTCCACTATCCACTTTATTCAATACACCATGAGTGTATGTTGACATGTACATGTATGTGCTCTGCATGTTCAAGTCTGTCCGGCCCATCCCCTCAACACTTTGCATTGTATACTTTTCTAATCGAGAATCACTTGCCACCTTGGCACATACTTTGCTCCCATCTCTCCCCGCATTCTACATTGTGTGGCAGAGGTGCCATGCCATGTTTGGTTTGTGTACATGGCTAGCCACGGTTCCCACAGTACGTAGTGTTGTTGTGTCTGCTAGGTGTACATGTTGTTTGTCATGTTATATGTGATTATACAAGGTAGCACGTTTATACACGAGCAGTGGTTTCTCCCATTTACATATCGCTGTCTTAAAGAGCATACAGAGTTTTTTCTCACAGGTAAAAACTGCGACCACAATGGCAGTCATTCATTACTATTCAAAAATGTCCATCTGCACACCGCTTCTTAGCTTACAGCCCCCAATCTTGCATGCTTTCTTAAAACCACGCCAACTCTCACAATTAGACCAACATTCACACAGTTTCCTAACGGCAGTTATCTGCTTCGCACTAACACAGTATGCCAGCTCACATGAATGTGAGATGGCATACCGTATGTCCTTACTGCATCAAACTGAGTAACATCCGGTGGCAATGTCTAGTCCCATTAAGACAGAGAGGCGAACAGACGCCTCAACCCGTGTGCACAGCGTTGCTTGCTTTATCACAAAAGTACCATGCGTATTTCCAGTTTCTCACAGTTTTATTCAAATTTAATCCTTATTCTTCTTATTACATTTCTGTGGTTACTCCAATCACATGAGAGACACTTATACACTTTTTTCCTTAATGCTGTTGAAATGCCCATCCAGGCCTTATTCTGGAACATGGAGTGTGCGTAAGTCATCCTCAAAGGTCAATCTATATTTACCCAATGCATTTCGAGCCATACCTGGCTCTTTATCAGGGGTTATCTACAAATTAAAACATTTCTGTTAGACTGTGATCTGTCAAAACAAAGAATATGGTTTCAAATTTTACAAAAATGCATCCTCTTTCCTACTTTTTTCGCCCTTTTTTCCCCTTACTCACAACCGAGCGCCCAGAGCACATGAGTTTACAGCACTCAACTCAGGGTTTACGCCCACGCTTTCATCCCCGAGTGTACCAGCACCTCACCTCAGCGCCATCTCACTGTGGCCAAAACAGCACTTTCACACCGGTAGGGGTAAATACTTGACTTCACACTGCCTGTATAGCACACCCTAAACACCCCACAGACGTTACAGTGCCCCTACCCTCCGCTTTCCTACTTTTTTCACCCTTTTTTCACCCTTTTTTCCCCTTAATCCCTTCAACGGAAACACAAAATGGCGGCCAACACTTCCTAGTTGCAACCGTACGCAGCCAATAAGCAGTAAGCTCGTGCTCGTAACGCCTCAGCCAATCAGAGGACAGAATTCCCAAATACCGATATCTGTCAATTTCGATATTTCTCCAAAACTACTGAATGGATTGACACCACATAAACAAAAGCGTGCTTTCTAGACCAAGACCCTTCTCCTTGCCAAATTTGGGGTAATTCCGTTCACCCGTTCGACCTGTAGCCTTGTCTAAAGTTTCCTATGGAAATTAACATAGAGAAAACACATTTTGGGATCCCCTTTTATCTCAGCCCCCCTTGACGAATCACCCCCAAACTTTTAACATAGGAGCTAATATAAATAACACATTAGTTTCGAAAATTTCATGAAGCTTCACCAACCAACGCCAAAGTTATAAGCAAAACAAAAAATGCCCTCCCTATGGAAACTTGGTCCTAACTATAACTACCTACTGGCAGCTGCCAGTAGGTAATATATATGTGTATATATATATATTCAGTTGGAAAGATTATTTGAACGTGAAATTCGAAAATGGAATTTCACAAATATTTGTATATATATGATTTGTAGTGTGACACCTTGCAAATGTTATCATTCGAATATGATTGATTTATTTTAACTGAGTTCAATGAAGCGCAATATGATGAATTGAGTAATCATTAATCAATATATGATTCTTTATACAAGTATTCTTGGCTAGAAAATGCCCATCCAGGGCTTAATAATTGGTGGGAAGCCACTTCTCTTCAGAAGTATTTGGAAGTCAATTCGTTTTACAAGGCCTTTTCATAAGAAGTGTATATATTGTTAATTCATTTTAACACACTCTAAGAGGGCAGCTGCTAAAAAATGAATGAATTGTTGTCCCTTCTTTATGTTAATGTACTAGAGGACGTGACATCATTGTGCAACTTTATTTAACCAATTGTTATTACAATGTGCAAGTAACAGTGTACAAAGGTGAGATGCCGAAACGCGTTCTATTTTCCTGTGTTTAATACGATGAACAAAATCATAATAGATTCGTAATAACCTGAGTCACCGTGTGCGGTCCATTCTTTTACCGTAGTAAAGGATTACAGAGCAAGGATATATATATATATATATATATATATATATATATATATATATATATATATATATATATATATATATATATATATATGTATATATGTATATATATTACCTACTGGCGGTCGCCAGTAGGTAGTTATAGTTAGGACCTAGTTTCCATAGGAAATCCGCAACATTCTATTGGGAATAACTTTGGCGTTGATGGACGGAATTGGCTGAATTTCTCCAAGAAAATGGCCAACTCCGCTCCGCTCTTTCCCTGAAAGTTTGGGGGGGATTCGTCAAGCGGGGACCGAGATAAAAGGGGGGTCCCAAAACGTGTTTTCCCCATGTTAATTTCCATAGGGCGGTTGGACTCACTTTTAGCCCGAACGGCTGAATGGATTTCCACCAAACTTGGCAAAATTGTAGGGACTGGTAGCCCGATGTGCCTTTGCTATGTCTCAAGATATGTGCTCCAGTGGATTTTGAGTAATTTAGGTTCAAAAAAATATATATATCTATAAGCGCGCCCCGGTGCGCGCCCCGTCTATAAGCGCGCCCCGGTACGCGCACCACGAGTTCGCGAGCGGAAAGCTGATTGGCTCGCGGGTGTCTGTCTACATTCCAAACAGTCCGGAGCGGCCGCCATCTTGTGTCTCGGTAGGATCGAGCACAAGAGGTGGCAAAAACAAAGGGGGAAATGACCAAAAGGGGGCAGGGTAGACCCCCCCTGACCCCCTAGGTTTGATGTGGGGGCCATAAAAGGGCCCCACGGGGCAACATTTTTGAATTTTTTTTTTTCAATTTACGCGGGGGGAGCGCCCGGTACGCGCACCGGGGAGCGTACCGGGGAGCGTACCATGGAGAAAAAAGAATGACAGAGTCTTTTACAAAATCTGGACCCTGTTGTTATCCCGATATCGAGGTCCAATACCCGTGTCACAAAATATCAACGTACCATGACGAATTTGGTATCGACGAACCGATAATGATTAGGACATCATTCCTATGCATTTACATCATGATCGAGACATGCTAACACCCCCGAATCGTAGTTTCCGTCCCGATCCCTTAGACTCCATTTTGTGAACGACATCCATCTTGTGTCTTGCCCTCATGATAAGTCAATTAAAGGTCGAGCTTGATCTAAAAGGACACGTCCACCTTCCCTGACTTCCCCCTGACCTGTCCCAACTGACTCCATTGCCTTTAGCCAAACCTGTTTGGGCAGCCCCTCGCCCAGTGGCCAGGTACGATAGCATCAATACATAACATTCCTCAAACCATTCACTACATACAGACCATGCTTTCTACAAACATGCACCTGTCCATACTCCTTGTTTATGGCCAGTTTTATGACTGGGTGGTACCTTCCTTTATTGATGTTTCATCGATATCTGATGGGAGTTCCGGGCCTGGCTAGGTAATCTATCACGAATTGGACATCTAAAATACGGGCTTGCCTACATGACTTCGCTCTTTCGTATTATTGTAGAAATATGTGTATAGCCATATCATAAACTCAAGAATTCTTGCTTGCAGCTATTATTTTTGTATATAAGGAGAAGGCTGGTTCTGTAAAAACGAACAGTCTCCTGAGAACACATGACCCGTGCTTGTCGTGCTTCTAGGACACGTGTTACTTGGTAGCTATCAATAAAACTTGATCTCTGACTGCGACTAGAAGACTCCGTGTTTCTGTGGTCCGAAACAAGGGGAACTCAGAGGTCTTCGGGTGTTATTCCCTGGCACCACCGGGTTCCTAAAAACCCGGCACCTCACCTTTGGACTTGCAATATGAATTTGGTCATTGTAGTAAACCTATAAGTCCTCTAAAAAAAATTTTTCAATCAAGTATACTAAAAGGATATTGTGTGTATTTCAATAGCCGTTCTTGGTACTTGACTACTGGATTCTGTAATTAAACAATCACCACTAGATATGAATTGTGAGCCCTGCTGACCGCGGTGTAGGCCAGAGGCACTATTCATTAACACCTCACAGCCACGTACCGTTGAATTCGAAAGCAGGGAGTTGGTTGCACCATATCGGAGGGGGTACACAGAAATAATCACAGACTTTAACTTCAGACATCCTCAATCATAGAATCAAGACCCCGTTTCACTGTTCAGACCTGCTGTACCGCTCTGTACTCCAGCAACTGGTGTCAACCAAGCACAATAATCATGTGCAACAGTTAGCTACGGAAGCACCGAGTCTGATGCACCTCAACGGAGGGAGTTCTATGAAAACCAAACAGCAGGTAATATCGAACATCTTCCAATCAAGACAGCGTTCCACTGTTGGTACCTGGAGTTGGTTGCCCCTGATCAGAGGTGGTACACAGAAGTAATCACAGACTTTAACTTCTGACATCCTCAATCAAACAATCAAGACCCCGTTTCACTGTTCGGACCTGCTGTACCGCGGTGTAGTCCAGCGACTACAGTAAACCAAGCCCAGTAATCCTGTACAGCAGTTAGCTACGAAAGCACAGAGTGTGATGCACCTCAACGGAGGGAGTTCTGTGAAAAGCAAGCAGCAGGTAATATCAGACATCGTCCATTGTGGGATCAAGACACCGTTCCACTGTTGGTACCTGTTCAACTACTGTATTAGTAGTATACAGAGCACTCCACGCTGCTGGGCCTCAGGCTGGGTGCTGTGTGCCTGTGTCGCGGTAGCCAGCGTGATCTCAGGAGCCTTCCGAGCTCGCGGACCTCGGCCCAGGAGCTTCCGCCGGCTCGTGGTGAGCCCTTTTTCACATACGGCGGTGTCTAAAGATGAACTGTGCGGCATATATGCGTTGCAGCGTCCATAACAGTTTCCGAGTACCACCACGCTGAGAGCATCATTCACGAAGCCACCTTCGCTCATGTGAGCAACCTCGTGCCGGTGTAAGCTGCGCAGACCTTGCAGATACGTTCGCTATACCGTAAGAGAACCACACCCAGAGAAACAGGCCTTTTATTCATACCTCTACGCTACCCTTGCGTACGCCGAGCCAGCCCACTATGCTAAAGTTTTGGGGGGGAGGGGGCACGTACGCGCTACGTTTCCGTAATCTTCTCTACTGACTGTACTATTATGGTAGCGTCCACTATCCACTTTATTCAATACACCATGAGTGTATGTTGACATGTACATGTATGTGCTCTGCATGTTCAAGTCTGTCCGGCCCATCCCCTCAACACTTTGCATTGTATACTTTTCTAATCGAGAATCACTTGCCACCTTGGCACATACTTTGCTCCCATCTCTCCCCGCATTCTACATTGTGTGGCAGAGGTGCCATGCCATGTTTGGTTTGTGTACATGGCTAGCCACGGTTCCCACAGTACGTAGTGTTGTTGTGTCTGCTAGGTGTACATGTTGTTTGTCATGTTATATGTGATTATACAAGGTAGCACGTTTATACACGAGCAGTGGTTTCTCCCATTTACATATCGCTGTCTTAAAGAGCATACAGAGTTTTTTCTCACAGGTAAAAACTGCGACCACAATGGCAGTCATTCATTACTATTCAAAAATGTCCATCTGCACACCGCTTCTTAGCTTACAGCCCCCAATCTTGCATGCTTTCTTAAAACCACGCCAACTCTCACAATTAGACCAACATTCACACAGTTTCCTAACGGCAGTTATCTGCTTCGCACTAACACAGTATGCCAGCTCACATGAATGTGAGATGGCATACCGTATGTCCTTACTGCATCAAACTGAGTAACATCCGGTGGCAATGTCTAGTCCCATTAAGACAGAGAGGCGAACAGACGCCTCAACCCGTGTGCACAGCGTTGCTTGCTTTATCACAAAAGTACCATGCGTATTTCCAGTTTCTCACAGTTTTATTCAAATTTAATCCTTATTCTTCTTATTACATTTCTGTGGTTACTCCAATCACATGAGAGACACTTATACACTTTTTTCCTTAATGCTGTTGAAATGCCCATCCAGGCCTTATTCTGGAACATGGAGTGTGCGTAAGTCATCCTCAAAGGTCAATCTATATTTACCCAATGCATTTCGAGCCATACCTGGCTCTTTATCAGGGGTTATCTACAAATTAAAACATTTCTGTTAGACTGTGATCTGTCAAAACAAAGAATATGGTTTCAAATTTTACAAAAATGCATCCTCTTTCCTACTTTTTTCGCCCTTTTTTCCCCTTACTCACAACCGAGCGCCCAGAGCACATGAGTTTACAGCACTCAACTCAGGGTTTACGCCCACGCTTTCATCCCCGAGTGTACCAGCACCTCACCTCAGCGCCATCTCACTGTGGCCAAAACAGCACTTTCACACCGGTAGGGGTAAATACTTGACTTCACACTGCCTGTATAGCACACCCTAAACACCCCACAGACGTTACAGTGCCCCTACCCTCCGCTTTCCTACTTTTTTCACCCTTTTTTCACCCTTTTTTCCCCTTAATCCCTTCAACGGAAACACAAAATGGCGGCCAACACTTCCTAGTTGCAACCGTACGCAGCCAATAAGCAGTAAGCTCGTGCTCGTAACGCCTCAGCCAATCAGATGACAGAATTCCCAAATACCGATATCTGTCAATTTCGATATTTCTCCAAAACTACTGAATGGATTGACACCACATAAACAAAAGCGTGCTTTCTAGACCAAGACCCTTCTCCTTGCCAAATTTGGGGTAATTCCGTTCACCCGTTCGACCTGTAGCCTTGTCTAAAGTTTCCTATGGAAATTAACATAGAGAAAACACATTTTGGGATCCCCTTTTATCTCAGCCCCCCTTGACGAATCACCCCCAAACTTTTAACATAGGAGCTAATATAAATAACACATTAGTTTCGAAAATTTCATGAAGCTTCACCAACCAACGCCAAAGTTATAAGCAAAACAAAAAATGCCCTCCCTATGGAAACTTGGTCCTAACTATAACTACCTACTGGCAGCTGCCAGTAGGTAATATATATGTGTATATATATATATTCAGTTGGAAAGATTATTTGAACGTGAAATTCGAAAATGGAATTTCACAAATATTTGTATATATATGATTTGTAGTGTGACACCTTGCAAATGTTATCATTCGAATATGATTGATTTATTTTAACTGAGTTCAATGAAGCGCAATATGATGAATTGAGTAATCATTAATCAATATATGATTCTTTATACAAGTATTCTTGGCTAGAAAATGCCCATCCAGGGCTTAATAATTGGTGGGAAGCCACTTCTCTTCAGAAGTATTTGGAAGTCAATTCGTTTTACAAGGCCTTTTCATAAGAAGTGTATATATTGTTAATTCATTTTAACACACTCTAAGAGGGCAGCTGCTAAAAAATGAATGAATTGTTGTCCCTTCTTTATGTTAATGTACTAGAGGACGTGACATCATTGTGCAACTTTATTTAACCAATTGTTATTACAATGTGCAAGTAACAGTGTACAAAGGTGAGATGCCGAAACGCGTTCTATTTTCCTGTGTTTAATACGATGAACAAAATCATAATAGATTCGTAATAACCTGAGTCACCGTGTGCGGTCCATTCTTTTACCGTAGTAAAGGATTACAGAGCAAGGATATATATATATATATATATATATATATATATATATATATATATATATATATATATATATATATATATGTATATATGTATATATATTACCTACTGGCGGTCGCCAGTAGGTAGTTATAGTTAGGACCTAGTTTCCATAGGAAATCCGCAACATTCTATTGGGAATAACTTTGGCGTTGATGGACGGAATTGGCTGAATTTCTCCAAGAAAATGGCCAACTCCGCTCCGCTCTTTCCCTGAAAGTTTGGGGGGGATTCGTCAAGCGGGGACCGAGATAAAAGGGGGGTCCCAAAACGTGTTTTCCCCATGTTAATTTCCATAGGGCGGTTGGACTCACTTTTAGCCCGAACGGCTGAATGGATTTCCACCAAACTTGGCAAAATTGTAGGGACTGGTAGCCCGATGTGCCTTTGCTATGTCTCAAGATATGTGCTCCAGTGGATTTTGAGTAATTTAGGTTCAAAAAAATATATATATCTATAAGCGCGCCCCGGTGCGCGCCCCGTCTATAAGCGCGCCCCGGTACGCGCACCACGAGTTCGCGAGCGGAAAGCTGATTGGCTCGCGGGTGTCTGTCTACATTCCAAACAGTCCGGAGCGGCCGCCATCTTGTGTCTCGGTAGGATCGAGCACAAGAGGTGGCAAAAACAAAGGGGGAAATGACCAAAAGGGGGCAGGGTAGACCCCCCCTGACCCCCTAGGTTTGATGTGGGGGCCATAAAAGGGCCCCACGGGGCAACATTTTTGAAATTTTTTTTTTCAATTTACGCGGGGGGAGCGCCCGGTACGCGCACCGGGGAGCGTACCGGGGAGCGTACCATGGAGAAAAAAGAATGACAGAGTCTTTTACAAAATCTGGACCCTGTTGTTATCCCGATATCGAGGTCCAATACCCGTGTCACAAAATATCAACGTACCATGACGAATTTGGTATCGACGAACCGATAATGATTAGGACATCATTCCTATGCATTTACATCATGATCGAGACATGCTAACACCCCCGAATCGTAGTTTCCGTCCCGATCCCTTAGACTCCATTTTGTGAACGACATCCATCTTGTGTCTTGCCCTCATGATAAGTCAATTAAAGGTCGAGCTTGATCTAAAAGGACACGTCCACCTTCCCTGACTTCCCCCTGACCTGTCCCAACTGACTCCATTGCCTTTAGCCAAACCTGTTTGGGCAGCCCCTCGCCCAGTGGCCAGGTACGATAGCATCAATACATAACATTCCTCAAACCATTCACTACATACAGACCATGCTTTCTACAAACATGCACCTGTCCATACTCCTTGTTTATGGCCAGTTTTATGACTGGGTGGTACCTTCCTTTATTGATGTTTCATCGATATCTGATGGGAGTTCCGGGCCTGGCTAGGTAATCTATCACGAATTGGACATCTAAAATACGGGCTTGCCTACATGACTTCGCTCTTTCGTATTATTGTAGAAATATGTGTATAGCCATATCATAAACTCAAGAATTCTTGCTTGCAGCTATTATTTTTGTATATAAGGAGAAGGCTGGTTCTGTAAAAACGAACAGTCTCCTGAGAACACATGACCCGTGCTTGTCGTGCTTCTAGGACACGTGTTACTTGGTAGCTATCAATAAAACTTGATCTCTGACTGCGACTAGAAGACTCCGTGTTTCTGTGGTCCGAAACAAGGGGAACTCAGAGGTCTTCGGGTGTTATTCCCTGGCACCACCGGGTTCCTAAAAACCCGGCACCTCACCTTTGGACTTGCAATATGAATTTGGTCATTGTAGTAAACCTATAAGTCCTCTAAAAAAAATTTTTCAATCAAGTATACTAAAAGGATATTGTGTGTATTTCAATAGCCGTTCTTGGTACTTGACTACTGGATTCTGTAATTAAACAATCACCACTAGATATGAATTGTGAGCCCTGCTGACCGCGGTGTAGGCCAGAGGCACTATTCATTAACACCTCACAGCCACGTACCGTTGAATTCGAAAGCAGGGAGTTGGTTGCACCATATCGGAGGGGGTACACAGAAATAATCACAGACTTTAACTTCAGACATCCTCAATCATAGAATCAAGACCCCGTTTCACTGTTCAGACCTGCTGTACCGCTCTGTACTCCAGCAACTAGTGTCAACCAAGCACAATAATCATGTGCAACAGTTAGCTACGGAAGCACCGAGTCTGATGCACCTCAACGGAGGGAGTTCTATGAAAACCAAACAGCAGGTAATATCGAACATCTTCCAATCAAGACAGCGTTCCACTGTTGGTACCTGGAGTTGGTTGCCCCTGATCAGAGGTGGTACACAGAAGTAATCACAGACTTTAACTTCTGACATCCTCAATCAAACAATCAAGACCCCGTTTCACTGTTCGGACCTGCTGTACCGCGGTGTAGTCCAGCGACTACAGTAAACCAAGCCCAGTAATCCTGTACAGCAGTTAGCTACGAAAGCACAGAGTGTGATGCACCTCAACGGAGGGAGTTCTGTGAAAAGCAAGCAGCAGGTAATATCAGACATCGTCCATTGTGGGATCAAGACACCGTTCCACTGTTGGTACCTGTTCAACTACTGTATTAGTAGTATACAGAGCACTCCACGCTGCTGGGCCTCAGGCTGGGTGCTGTGTGCCTGTGTCGCGGTAGCCAGCGTGATCTCAGGAGCCTTCCGAGCTCGCGGACCTCGGCCCAGGAGCTTCCGCCGGCTCGTGGTGAGCCCTTTTTCACATACGGCGGTGTCTAAAGATGAACTGTGCGGCATATATGCGTTGCAGCGTCCATAACAGTTTCCGAGTACCACCACGCTGAGAGCATCATTCACGAAGCCACCTTCGCTCATGTGAGCAACCTCGTGCCGGTGTAAGCTGCGCAGACCTTGCAGATACGTTCGCTATACCGTAAGAGAACCACACCCAGAGAAACAGGCCTTTTATTCATACCCCTACGCTACCCTTGCGTACGCCGAGCCAGCCCACTATGCTAAAGTTTTGGGGGGGAGGGGGCACGTACGCGCTACGTTTCCGTAATCTTCTCTACTGACTGTACTATTATGGTAGCGTCCACTATCCACTTTATTCAATACACCATGAGTGTATGTTGACATGTACATGTATGTGCTCTGCATGTTCAAGTCTGTCCGGCCCATCCCCTCAACACTTTGCATTGTATACTTTTCTAATCGAGAATCACTTGCCACCTTGGCACATACTTTGCTCCCATCTCTCCCCGCATTCTACATTGTGTGGCAGAGGTGCCATGCCATGTTTGGTTTGTGTACATGGCTAGCCACGGTTCCCACAGTACGTAGTGTTGTTGTGTCTGCTAGGTGTACATGTTGTTTGTCATGTTATATGTGATTATACAAGGTAGCACGTTTATACACGAGCAGTGGTTTCTCCCATTTACATATCGCTGTCTTAAAGAGCATACAGAGTTTTTTCTCACAGGTAAAAACTGCGACCACAATGGCAGTCATTCATTACTATTCAAAAATGTCCATCTGCACACCGCTTCTTAGCTTACAGCCCCCAATCTTGCATGCTTTCTTAAAACCACGCCAACTCTCACAATTAGACCAACATTCACACAGTTTCCTAACGGCAGTTATCTGCTTCGCACTAACACAGTATGCCAGCTCACATGAATGTGAGATGGCATACCGTATGTCCTTACTGCATCAAACTGAGTAACATCCGGTGGCAATGTCTAGTCCCATTAAGACAGAGAGGCGAACAGACGCCTCAACCCGTGTGCACAGCGTTGCTTGCTTTATCACAAAAGTACCATGCGTATTTCCAGTTTCTCACAGTTTTATTCAAATTTAATCCTTATTCTTCTTATTACATTTCTGTGGTTACTCCAATCACATGAGAGACACTTATACACTTTTTTCCTTAATGCTGTTGAAATGCCCATCCAGGCCTTATTCTGGAACATGGAGTGTGCGTAAGTCATCCTCAATGGTCAATCTATATTTACCCAATGCATTTCGAGCCATACCTGGCTCTTTATCAGGGGTTATCTACAAATTAAAACATTTCTGTTAGACTGTGATCTGTCAAAACAAAGAATATGGTTTCAAATTTTACAAAAATGCATCCTCTTTCCTACTTTTTTCGCCCTTTTTCCCCTTACTCACAACCGAGCGCCCAGAGCACATGAGTTTACAGCACTCAACTCAGGGTTTACGCCCACGCTTTCATCCCCGAGTGTACCAGCACCTCACCTCAGCGCCATCTCACTGTGGCCAAAACAGCACTTTCACACCGGTAGGGGTAAATACTTGACTTCACACTGCCTGTATAGCACACCCTAAACACCCCACAGACGTTACAGTGCCCCTACCCTCCGCTTTCCTACTTTTTTCACCCTTTTTTCACCCTTTTTTCCCCTTAATCCCTTCAACGGAAACACAAAATGGCGGCCAACACTTCCTAGTTGCAACCGTATGCAGCCAATAAGCAGTAAGCTCGTGCTCGTAACGCCTCAGCCAATCAGATGACAGAATTTCCAAATACCGATATCTGTCAATTTCGATATTTCTCCAAAACTACTGAATGGATTGACACCACATAAACAAAAGCGTGCTTTCTAGACCAAGACCCTTCTCCTTGCCAAATTTGGGGTAATTCCGTTCACCCGTTCGACCTGTAGCCTTGTCTAAAGTTTCCTATGGAAATTAACATAGAGAAAACACATTTTGGGATCCCCTTTTATCTCAGCCCCCCTTGACGAATCACCCCCAAACTTTTAACATAGGAGCTGATATAAATAACAAATTAGTTTCGAAAATTTCATGAAGCTTCACCAACCAACGCCAAAGTTATAAGCAAAACAAAAAATGCCCTCCCTATGGAAACTTGGTCCTAACTATAACTACCTACTGGCAGCTGCCAGTAGGTAATATATATGTGTATATATATATATTCAGTTGGAAAGATTATTTGAACGTGAAATTCGAAAATGGAATTTCACAAATATTTGTATATATATGATTTGTAGTGTGACACCTTGCAAATGTTATCATTCGAATATGATTGATTTATTTTAACTGAGTTCAATGAAGCGCAATATGATGAATTGAGTAATCATTAATCAATATATGATTCTTTATACAAGTATTCTTGGCTAGAAAATGCCCATCCAGGGCTTAATAATTGGTGGGAAGCCACTTCTCTTCAGAAGTATTTGGAAGTCAATTCGTTTTACAAGGCCTTTTCATAAGAAGTGTATATATTGTTAATTCATTTTAACACACTCTAAGAGGGCAGCTGCTAAAAAATGAATGAATTGTTGTCCCTTCTTTATGTTAATGTACTAGAGGACGTGACATCATTGTGCAACTTTATTTAACCAATTGTTATTACAATGTGCAAGTAACAGTGTACAAAGGTGAGATGCCGAAACGCGTTCTATTTTCCTGTGTTTAATACGATGAACAAAATCATAATAGATTCGTAATAACCTGAGTCACCGTGTGCGGTCCATTCTTTTACCGTAGTAAAGGATTACAGAGCAAGGATATACATATATATATATATATATATATATATATATATATATATATATATATATATGTATATATGTATATATATTACCTACTGGCGGTCGCCAGTAGGTAGTTATAGTTAGGACCTAGTTTCCATAGGAAATCCGCAACATTCTATTGGGAATAACTTTGGCGTTGATGGACGGAATTGGCTGAATTTCTCCAAGAAAATGGCCAACTCCGCTCCGCTCTTTCCCTGAAAGTTTGGGGGGGATTCGTCAAGCGGGGACCGAGATAAAAGGGGGGTCCCAAAACGTGTTTTCCCCATGTTAATTTCCATAGGGCGGTTGGACTCACTTTTAGCCCGAACGGCTGAATGGATTTCCACCAAACTTGGCAAAATTGTAGGGACTGGTAGCCCGATGTGCCTTTGCTATGTCTCAAGATATGTGCTCCAGTGGATTTTGAGTAATTTAGGTTCAAAAAAATATATATATCTATAAGCGCGCCCCGGTGCGCGCCCCGTCTATAAGCGCGCCCCGGTACGCGCACCACGAGTTCGCGAGCGGAAAGCTGATTGGCTCGCAGGTGTCTGTCTACATTCCAAACAGTCCGGAGCGGCCGCCATCTTGTGTCTCGGTAGGATCGAGCACAAGAGGTGGCAAAAACAAAGGGGGAAATGACCAAAAGGGGGCAGGGTAGACCCCCCCTGACCCCCTAGGTTTGATGTGGGGGCCATAAAAGGGCCCCACGGGGCAACATTTTTGAAATTTTTTTTTCAATTTACGCGGGGGGAGCGCCCGGTACGCGCACCGGGGAGCGTACCGGGGAGCGTACCATGGAGAAAAAAGAATGACAGAGTTTTTTAAAAATGTAGCATTTTTTTATAAATTGGAGGTAGTTCTAAAAAGAACTGTTTTTTTATTCTTTTTGTTGTTTTATATTTTTTTATTGTTCTTTTGAACATTTTTTACTTTTTTTGCTTTTATGAACAATTTTATATTTTTTTGTAGTTGTTATGGGGACAAACAAAAAACAGGGAATTGTAAACGGCTCAACTGGAGCAAAAAAAATCAGGAAAAAATTAAGGTTTCTTTCTGCAGTTGTGGTTGTCTCCAGCACGGTTGATGAGTTTGATGCTTTGCTCCCGATAGGAAATTGTAGTCCCACAAATTATACAAACTATTTTGTAATCTCCAAACTGGCGTTGGATATTTGGGACCATCTCCCTTGTCTCTGGACCCGATGGAGTGGGTTGATTGCTTTTGGAGGTGCTCTGAGAAGATTGGGGAGGGTTTCTGGTCAGTTCTCTGACCTCTGCCGCAGCATAGGTGTTTGGGTGCCTGCGTTGCATATGGCGAATCATGGTATGGTTGCCAAATTAATATTTTTTGGCTGGGTTCCCCCTGGAAAGTACAGTGCCACAGATCAGACATGTCACTTTTGGCGCATTGACTTTCTTTAGTCCCCTTGGGAGTTAAAAAAAATCCCACACAAAGTGCGCCTTCGGTTTATAGGGGGGACTATCTTCAGGCAGGAACTGCCTCTCCTCCTCCTCCTCCTCCTCCTCCTCTTCTTCTTCTTCTTCATCACCACTGTGGTGTTGTGGTGGTCCTTGTGGTGGTGGTGGTGGTGGTGGTTGAGATGCTCCTGCTGCAGCTGCTACTGTAGCCATTTCTCAGGTCTGCAAACAGGTCTTTCTCAGTCAAAGTACAAAGTGAGAATGAGGAAAAAAGGTAGGGCCTTTCATCATTTGGGAAAAAAACTGCTCTGAACCAATGAAAAGTGTATTTTCTCTAGTTCTGAAAAAAAAAGTGTATTTTCAGGTCACATGACCCGACACGCTTACGCCACGCACCCTGGGGGCGCTTACGTAGCGCGATCGTATGCGCTCGGGCGCTTCCGAATGCGCTTACGCCGTGCGTCATAAGACGCATCACGCGGCTATGCGATACGTCACGATGATGTTTTCATTCGCGGAAATAGCGCTAACGGGACGCTCATCGGTACGCGCACCGGGGTGCGCCGCAAGACTGCGCTTACCGGTGCGCTCACCGGTACGCGCACCGGAGCGCTCCAGGGCATTAAGAATAGTCTGGTCAATCCAATTTTGGGTGCTAACAGGTTGGCTTTTGATAATGTTTTGCCATGGTCTGCAGTGTATAACTTAAAGATTGGCGGAGCCAATATGCAGCCTTGTTTCAAACTTCGGTCCATGTAAATCTTCTTTGTGGCACTGTTCCTGGTGAGTTTGACACATACCGAGGTTCTGGTGTAGAGAGCTATAATGGTGTTCACCAACCTGTTTGGAATCCCCCAAATCTGTAGTTCTTGCCAAAGTAGATTCCTGTTGACACAGTCAAACGCCGCTGAGTAGTCAACAAAGCAGGCTAAGAAGGGGCACTGGTTTTCCCGAGTGGACTGATCTACCAGATAGGCTCGGGCTAGAATCTTATCCAGTGTTGGTGCTCCTGGCCTAAAGCCAGATTGGTAGACTGGTAGTATTCCATCCTCATTAGCCCAGATTTGTAGATCTTGTAGAAACAAGCTTGCATATGCCTGTGCCTCAATGTCCAGGGCGGCTATCATCCTGTAGTTGGTTGGATCTCCGGTTTTACCTTTTTTATGTATTGGATGGAGCAGGGATCCTTTCTAGGCTTCAGGGACTTCACTGTAGCACAATTATGGAATTGTTTATCTTTTTCACTATTCTCATAATGCTAATTACATTATTCTGTTTCCTTCTGTTGATTATTGCAGCGCCCGTATTCTACTCAAGAATCACAATGCTTCAATAAATATTGAAAAACGCATGTTGTGTATTTCTTGTGTATCTCTTTGCATAAGTTGCTAAGCGAAAGAGTTTTAGATCTGTTACCTCAATTTCCTTAGGGAGCTAGAGTTGTCAGGTTCTGAGGTTGCATGCACATTTGTTACCCGGTAAGGTTAGAAGTGCAGATGGTGCACTGTGAGCTAGCAGGACTATACACCAACATATCCTGAGGGTGTGCATGGAATCAGTTTGGCACAATCCTGACGTTTATGTTGTCTAACAAACACACAGTTATATTGGAGAGATACAAGCCTACGACAACCGTGAACAACCTTGAATCCCTCTTCCCTACCATCAATCAAATTGCAGATCTATGGAAGAACTAATCAGCAGCTCTATGCTTACAAAGACTTCATGCAAATTCTAAAGGTAGCTTTGTCTCTATCCTTCTCACCTTGGTGCCTTGATCTCCCCCCTTCAGTCATAGGAATGCAAGCAATACACTTCCACTGTTTGGGTAAGCTGTCCTCATACTCCGTCGTGTGGTCTGCCAAACCATGACACACCCAAAATGGATCCAGCGGGCTTCAATAATCAGTTTCATACATCCTCATATTTTACACACACATGCATTCAACATACATACAGGATGTATGTAAATGCAAAGTTCTGGGTGTCACAACACAATAGAATTTAACACAAAAGGGGTCAGTAGGCCACACTCTTAATGACAGAAATATAAAATGGCGTTGTCAGCTTACGGATCACAAAACATAGTTCACCTGCCCAACAGCTTGAGGTGCTAAACCTAGGACAGGTACAGATATCCTCTGTTCACTGTGATGACACACTTGGTGACCCTCGTGATCACTGGACAGGTCTTGTACTTTAAGGGATAGGTGTAGGCATCTGCACACACACTAGATTACTGAGATGCCAGGGCCAAAATAAAAGTCAGGATACACATTTCATATGCAGTTTAGCTGGTTTACACGCCAGTTCGCAATGCTTAGGATATTCCTATCCCAACAATAAAATTTTCAATTTCATTCTTTTTTGAGTGTCCACATTGCCTGTGGGGAGGCAGCTACATAATTTTAACATCCTTCCTAGGATAATATATACTTGGGTTAGAGCTTCTCATTTCTTGTTCAACACTGTCACTGTTCATCCCATCTATAAGGCGACCTAGCTAACACTGTTAATATTCAGGTTTTTGTGATAATCTTGTTTTGGTATTGAAGAAAAGCTTGGAAGGCTTTGATTGATATCAGGAGAGCTCTTTCTCCAAAATGTGTTATGCCCTCAGGGCCGGCCATAGGCATGTGCAAAGTGTGCACCTGCACAGGGCCGCCAAACCCCAGGGGCCGCCACGACGAGGATCGGATCAGGATCACTGGCACTGGCGGCCCCCTGGCACACACATTTCAAGAGACATCGAAAACCGGGAATCTAAAATGGGTGAAATTGAAAATATACCTAGAAGGCCTCTTGGGAAGAAAAGCTGTGGCCTGGTTGGTTGCGCTAGAATGAGACAATGGTTAACATGTGCACAAAAACGGTTCAAACGAAATCGCTGCAAAATCCAGCAGGTGGAAACAGTTCCCAACAAAGACGGACGCCTTGGAATCCTACGCAGTGCTTCGTGCGATATATACTGAAAGATGTCCCGCCTCCCAAAAATATCTTCATTTATTTCCTTCTCTTAAATAGTTACGCAGGAGCCCCCGAGCTATAAACGGACGCTCTGTGAACACCCATCATGCGTTTGCCTAAGAGAAATGTAACCAAAAGCCATATTTTCTCTGTGGGCCTCTGCACAGATCAAGGCGCCTATAAGCCTGCCACAGAGCCGATCACTGCGCTATAAAGGTCTATTCACAGGTTAGTTCAAAAGCCTTGCGCAAGTTTACAAGGGCAGAGAGGCCGGGTTTCGGAGGGGCGCTGGGAGGAAAGCCACCAAGAGGAGGGCGGACGGGCTGTATGCCTCGGCAAAGCCGGCAGGGCTGGGCCGAGTCAGTGACGTGTTCGACCAGGACCTGACAGTGACACAGGACTGGCACGGGCAGCAAGGAGAGTGTGATTGGCAGGATTTGGCGGCCTCCGCTCCGATTATTTCTCTGTGGGGGGTTGTGGGGGTCCGGTGCCCCTGTCATGGCCCTGGCACTGCAGCTGTCTGTGCGCCCAGTCCCTCATGTCGTGTGTCACAATGCCCTCCTCCTCCTAAATTGTATAGTTCTGAGACGAATTCGGAAGGGTTGGAGCAACCGCAGGTACTGGTCAATCATCTAACCACTTTTCTGGACGTATTATTAAAACACCTTCCTGAGCTCCGCCCAGTCCGGACCCCCTCTTCCGGGGCCCCCACCTACGCTCCCTACACAGGGCCACCATGAGCCTAGAGCCGGCCCTGATGCCCTTTTAATTGCGTGGAGCAAAATTCTTGTCATGCATTATATCTTTTTTTAACTATATCTCCTGACATATATGCACCTGGGGTCTCGAACTACATCCCCATATTCATCAGGACTGCCCCAACACTGATGCAATTTAAAAAAAAAATCTTTATTTATCGATTTTCCATTATAACACTTGGAAACAAAGAAACCAAAACATAACACCATACGTTGCATTCAACCCCATCCGGATCTCTAAAACAGAAATCTTAATGTAGAAGATTACTATTGCAGTTCCCAGATGAACCAGCTAGGAATTATTTTGTAGCCTTTCTCTAGTCCCCACCTTCCTGCTGCCAATGCAGGGTATTAAATCACATCTAGTGGCAGAATCTCCGATTAGTGGATCTCCCAAGAAGTTTGATCTCTTAGAATCCAATGAGAAGGAACACCTGCTTGACAGCCATCATGGCGGCTACTATCTAGCGGAGCACTGACCTGAACCCTTCCGATCCACAATCAGTCAGAAACGGTGGCTGCCATTGAGCTCCCCTCAGCCGCCATAACGTCCCTGTGTACAGTGGTGGGGCCATCCCTCCCCGGGAGTCTCGGAAAAACGCGCACATTGCTTGCCGGTGTGGCGGGGCCTGCTGCGCCACTGGAGAACGAGAAGTAGCAGCCTGTCTTGAGCCGCATGGCCGAGGGACCCTCCCTCCTTGGACCTACTAATGATGCGCGAAAACCACCCTGGGCATCCTTGATTCTGGAATATGTGGCTGATCCCGGTGTTAAACAGTAAAAAAAATGTATTTTGTCAAATTAGCCTCTGCTCTCATCCATTTTGCCTATCAGCCCCATTTTGTGTTTCTACAGGGACTTTCATAAAGTCAGAAGTTACGTGTTCACTGAAAGCTGGTTGTACTGATAATGCTTGCATGTCAGAGTTTAGCAGCCCTGCCCTGCCGAAGGGCCTACGTGCACACATGTCTAATCTGGTTGCCCACCAATGCCTGTAACCTCCCTTGCCTATCTACAAAGATGACATGGGTAGGAGTTTATCAGGATTCCACAGTTCAGCATGTAAGCATTGTGTAAGGGGTTGTGTAAGGGGTTTTGTAAGCGTTATGTAAAAGTGCCATAAGAGTTTTATGTAAAGTGTGATGTAACCATGACAAAGGGGTTTTTGGTGAATTCCTATGGTACCCAAAATGTATAAAAGGCAGGTTTGGAACTGTTCTAGTTTGTTCCCTCGCAGGCACTTGTAGTGTCTGTATGACAGAGCCATCTCATGAGATATAATAAACCTGTGTTTTGTTCCACTCCAGTGTCGATCCCCATTTGTAAACCCGTAGACAAGGGTTGGCCCTGCACCAGTGAGACAGATAAAATATCTCACTTATACACCGGCGGACCAGGGACCGGCATGGTGATCCCGGAAGATGATGGTGCTCGGAGGTAAGGGGAGGGCCTGTTAACAAGTAAGGCCTCCTGTCTCTTTCCCTTCTTTGCTGGGGCACGCCGCACGGTGCTGCTGTAACCCTGCACCATTTATCCGAAGACCGCATTTCCCCTAGGGCTGGTGACGTGGTTTCTGCATTGCTGCGGCCCCCGCTGCACTCTCCCTCGACCCTGCTCGCATGTCTGGACAGCTGATCTGGGACACTGTTCCTTTTCTTCACACCTGATCATTCAAAGTAGGCTGCAGCGCCCTGCGGGTGCTGCCTGGGGGCCCTCCTCTTCCCCCTGGTGATTGGAGTCCCACGCCTGGCCAGCGCTGAGTGACGGTGCTTTGGTTCACCTTGATCTCTCCTGCCTCCCACTGCAAGGCGTAGACCATTTGGAGGGGGTACTCCCCCGCATTCAAATTGGATGCTTAACTGGGTTCTCCACATGGTGACCCGCTGGCATTCATGCCTCTGTGCAGGATTGTGGTTGAGTTTGCTTCCTTAGAGTGGGCCTCCCTTCTGGGGACCGCTCTCCTGCCATCAGCTTTGCCGGGTGGGGTGCCCTAGGGGGGTGAGAAGTTCGGGCCTTTGGTGATACACCCCTTCCAGCACCTGTTGCCTGGGGCTTCTTCGCACTTCATTGAGCTCCTGGACCTCTTGACTTTGTGGTGCTTATCTTCGGTGTGGCTCCCTAGCTGAGAACTGCCATATTGTGGCCTTGGGAGGTGGGAGCGGCTTGGCCGCTCTTTTTTGCTGCTCTCCTGTACTTATTTGAGTGATATTTTGGCTGTGCTGGACCTGCTTACCTCTTCCTGAGTCACTGTCCCATTCTAGGGTGAACTGTGCTGTTGCGCCATCGTTGTCTCCTGCGTTCTGGTGTTCTGATTTGGGGTGGCGACTCCTGGCATGCCAGCAGAGTGATCTGTGGAGATGCTTGGCACCTGATCACCTTCAGCGTCATCTGCTGTGGGAAGAGAGCTTCTCACCAGAGGCCGGCTGCTCGTGCTGCTGCGTTTCTGTCAAGGATAGACCTACCTGATTTGCTATATTACAGACTCACATAGACCAATACACCACTGGCCCGCCAATTCACCGACAGGCCCACCCGAGGATGACAAATCTGTTTTTCCACCCAATGACCTCACCACTATCCTTCAAGCTATCCAGACCTCACAGGCAGCGGTGGAGACGAAAATCAAAGAGGTATCAATAGACATGGCGTTGCTTCGCCAGTACTTTCGGAATGCCACTGCATACATTACAGAAGCTAAATTGCAAATCTCCACAGCTGAAGATGACGTCTCCACTCTCAAGGCCCAGGTCTAGACTTTTCTCTCTCAGATGACGGTGCTCCGGCACACTGAGGATGTGGAAAACCACTCTCGGCAGAATAATGTGTGCCTAATTGGCATTCCGGAGGGTACAAAGGGCAGTGCACCATAAATGGTAGTATACTTTTTTGAGCAATGGCTTATATCATGGATGCCCTCTGCGTTTTTGTCCTCCTGGTTAAATGTTAAATGTTAAATGTTAAAGGATTTCTAAAGCGCATGGCTGCCCGGGAGTGTCCCAGCGCTGACAGAGGATCAAGCCAGGACCGGGAGGGGAAAGTTACGGGAACAGCCAAGTCTTTAGAAGCTTCCGGAAAGGCAAGAGATTGTGTTGGGCACGGAGGTCAGGAGGGAGAGCGTTCCACAGTTTGGATGCGTGGTAGGAAAAGCGCCGGCCTCCAGAGCGCGCTTTCTTGATCCTGGGTGTCAGGGTTAGGTGGGCACTGGAGGATCGGAGGGTTCTAGAGGTGGTATATGGGACAACGAGGTCCTTTAGGATAGGGGGAGCTTTTCGGTGGAGGATTTTCTGGGTTAAGCATAGGGCTTTGAACTGCACCCTTTGCGGAACGGGAAGCCAATGCAGTGCTCTAATGGCTGGTTTAGCCGTGCAACAGTTCTTGGTGTCAGTGAGGATCCGGGCAGCAGCGTTTTGCACAACCTGTAGCCTAGCTGTGACTTTCTTCGGCGTACCAAGATACAGGGCGTTTCCGTAGTCCAATCTGGACAGGATAAGGCCCTGTATGAGGAGCTTTCTTGACTGGAAAGGGAGCAGGGGGAGGATCTTGTGAGCGGTGCGAAGTAGACCATAGCAAATTCCTGCCGTTTTCCTTGCTTGGGTGTTCAGGGTGAGGTTTTGATCAAACCAGATCCCCAGGCTTTTGATGTCTGCCTTGGGGGTGGGGGCGGGCCCATGCACGGGGGCCACAGGGACTCTGGATGGAAGTGAGACTGGTTGCCCATCACCAGTATCTCCGTTTTATCGCTGTTGAGCTTTAAGTGGGATCTGTTCATCCAGCTGACTATGTCCCCCAGGCAGGAGCGCAGATCGGTGGTAGGATATTCCTGCTGGCTGAGGGAGACAACCAGCTGGGTGTCCACGTAGGTCAGAAGTTTGATTCCGTGCGGGGTGACAATCTTTTCAAGGGGAGACATGTATACGTTGAAGAGCGTCGGGCTCAACGACGAGCCCTGCGGCACTCGGCAACGTATAGGGGTCTCCCTATGGATGCTTCCACCGGACAGAATGACAGCTACCATCTTATCCTTATGGAGATGGGGTTCTTTCCTTTGATGATTCTAAAATGTTGTGTATATTGTTTTTCCTAATTAGATTTTTTACTTAGGGTGACAGGTACTTCTGGTTCAAAAGTATAGGGTGGGAGTTGAGGGGAGGGGGTTTCTTTACAGGTTGATGATGTTTTAGTATGTATATATGCATTGTATGTATGTTTATTTCTCATTTTCCTTTCCCAGTTTTGACACACAATGTCACAATTTTCACAGCGGCGATTTTCTAGTCATGACTTCATATGATGCCTTGCTGCCATGCTCCCTGCTACTCTGCTGGGTCCCGACAGACCCCTTCCCTATGCCGTCCATTGCTTCTGATTACACCCGACCCCCCATAATGGTGAACTTCTGAGTACTGTCTTGGAATGCTAATGGTCTTCTGGACTGAGTGAAACACGTTGCAGTTCTTGCCTTCGCTCAATGCCACCTCCCCGAGTTTCTCCTGCTTCAGGAAACTCACCTGTTGAGGGATCAATGCCCCTTCCTGGCATGTTAGGGGTATCATAGGGCCTTCTATGCAGGGTACAAGTGGGTCCCCAGGAGTTGCTATCTTCCTGCGATGTTTCTTTTCTCTTACTGTTTCCCAAGTAACACTAGACCAGCAGGGCCGCTTCCTTGCCTTGACAGGAAAATTGGAAGGTCAGGTGTTTACTTTAATTTGTGTCTTTTCATCACCTACAGTCCTTAACGTTTGCCTCTGGGACCTTTCTAAGCTCCTTCTGAACCTACCACAGGGACTTACATTACTAGGGAGTGACTTCAATGCAGTGCCCAACCCAGAGATTAAAATAACCGGGCTTCTCATCAACTCTAAATGTACTAGTGCGCGTCCCCCTCGGGTGTGGCACTTGAGACTTAGACAATTTACACATACTTGCACTGCCTATCACACTCAATCACTCATAGACTTGGTCTTTTACCAGCCACTGATTTCCAAGCACTGTTACAAATTCAAATATTTCCCCCTAAAGTATAACTAATCATTCCCCACTCCTTCTTCGGCTTGGAACTTTCAAACCCGGCCTGCGCCCCATATGGCATCTTAATACTTGGTATCTTCAGAATAAAACCTTTACTCAAGTCCTTAGTGCTGAAGTCCAAGCTTACTTCCATCATAATGTGGGATCAGTGGCAAAGGTGGGCAGTCTGTGGGCCACCAGCAAGGCGACTATACGGGGCTTCTCTGGGGGATGTTTTAGGGCACAGGAGCACGCTTGCTCCTCCTATGTCACTCAGGTAGAGGCCCTTGCCCTTCTCTTGGAGATGCGCCTAGCATCTGATTCCCAGGAGAACATCTCCCGACAACAGGGTCTTTTTTATAAGGAAATCCGTCATCATTCCCTTGAGACTGCCAAACATCTCTGGTGGGCCACAACTGCCCGGATTTATGGTTGGGGGGGGGGGTTAGAAATGAGAAACTACTGTTCTGGCTGGCCTCTCTCCTGCAAATGAATATATAATTATCCCTTAAATTATAGATGACAGTGGTCGCTCTTGCCATTCCGGAGATCGTTCAGGGTTTTGCTTGTTATTATAAACACTTGTACATAGCTACCATGTTGGGAGATCTGAGTTTCTCAGATCGGTTTCTTGCTGCAGCCCCTCTCTCTCGCTTGTCTCCTGCTGAAACCCGAATGCTGAATGAACCCTTTACAGCCGAGGAGGGTGGGGAGGTCCTGTCTGAGTTGGCATCGGGATAAACCTCTGAACCAGATGTTTCCCAATGGAATACTATACTAAATTTTGCGAAACAGTGACTCCTCACCTGCTGTCGCTGTACAAGGAGGTGTGCCTCACGGGCACCTTCCTTCCAGAACTGGACTCTGCCACGATAGTGGTGATCCCTAAGTCGCAACCCCCTTCCACATCATGTAGAGACTACCATCTATTATTACTCCTTAATAGCGAGGTAAAAAGTTTTGCCACAATGCTGGCAAACCAGCTTAAGCATGTTCTTGCCACCCTGGTCCACCCAGACCAATGTGGCTTAATGCCGGCCCGCGGCACAGGGCACTGCCTCCGTCAGCTTCACGTGGCCGTGGCTCCCGTCATCGCTTATGACAGGATCTGGCTCTCCTTTTTATTGACCTTGAAAAAGCCTTTGATGCTGTGGACTAGGGCTACCTTCAATTAGTGCTCTTGCGGGCCAGCTTAGGGCCTCGATTTAGTGGAATTGTCCGTGCTCTACACTCCAATCCGACCGCACTGGTCCAGGTCAACGGGGTCCTCTTTGCGACCTTTCCAACAGGGCTGAGGACTGGGCATGGCTATCCCCTGTCCCTCCTCCTTTTTAGGTCTCGTCTAGGCAGCGCTTGCCCTGTATCTTCGAGACATGCTGTATTCAGGATATGTGCATAAAGCTCCACCTACTTCCTACCCATCTATTTAATTGGCTCCTGTCCCTGTAATTTGTAAATGGTGGCTTTTCATTGGTCATTAGGCTGTTTAGCCCCTCCTTAGTATCTCCCTGTCTCTTTTTGTAACCTCCCATGAGGACACCCCCTGTTACATGTGTTGTTGCGCCCTATGTTATAATTACAACCTCAAGGCACTATTTTCTTATACGCCTTCAGACAGGACACTAACTTGGTCCTAAACAAAGTTGGCAGTGGTTACTTTACTCGCTAGCACATCTCACATTTATATTAGACGTTCTATAAATTTCCCTTCATCAGCTCCACATAGAGTACAACCTAATCCGGAATTAATGTAATAATTCTTTTGTCACATTTCAAAACTACTAATTGTATATATAGACATAGCTATTTGAATGTACTCATGGTACTGTCTTGCATGCAATGCATTAGAAGAGTACCATATCTGACCAAAAGTTTGATGCTCACTGCTCACTAGGGACCTTTAGGTGCAGCTTGCGGTACTCCTCCTACACATCTATATGAGACTTTCTATAAATTTCCCTTCATCAGCTCCACCTAGAGTACAACCTAATCGGAATTAATATAATAATTGTTTTGTCACATTTCAAAGCTATTAATTGTATATATGGACATAGCTATTTGAATGTACTCGTGGTACTGTCTTGCATGCAATGCATTAGGGGAGTACCATATGTGACCAAAAGTTTGATGCTCACTAGGGACCTCTAGGCGCAGCTTGCAGTACTGCACCTACACATTTATATTAGACCATCTATAAATTTCCCTTCATCAACTCCACATAGAGTGCAACCTAATCTGGAATTAATGTAATAATTATTTTGACACTTTTCAAAACTATTAATTGTATATATTGAATGTACTGTGGTACTGTCTTGCATGCAATGCATTATGGGTAGGGTGGATTTTTTTGTTTCTTGTAAAAATAGACTTTATTTAGAAATTTTTGTCAGACATATACATTTCAACCAATCCCATAGGGTGGTGTACAAAAAATAACCTGTGTAGGGGGTGCACGCATGCTCCAACCTACTGGTTTTCAATCAAGATTTGTTTCATAAGGCTCTCACTTTTATGCTGAAGTGAAGCTGATTTTAAGTAACCCATTCTGCCCATTTTTTATGATAGCAAGTTTTTTCTGCTTTTTCTTTACCTTGGTGTTTAATGTCCACATAATAAAAAAGCATAAGTTTGTCTAAACAAATATGAATGACGTCTTGCACATCTAGATTTTTATGTTTAAATAGAAGCAGATTTCTATAGATCCATAAACTTTCTTTTGGGCAACTAAGTATTTTACATAGGGCTCTGTCTTTATTTTTTGACAATGAGCTCCCTATACCAAAGAGTACCAGTTCATAATTTATTTTGTCCAAAGTAGTTATTTGTTTAATAAAAAGACTTAATTTGTTCCAAAATGTTTTTGCGAAACAACAGTTCAATAAGAAATGCATGATCGATTCTTCTCCCGGACATTCTGGTCTTGGGCATGTTGCAGATCTTGCTAATCCTCTTCTGTGTTGGAAAGCTTTCACTGGTAACGCATTGGTAACTGCCAACTATGAAATGTCCTTTTGAGTGTTTGTAATGTTTGTATGGATTACTTGTTGCCAAACCAGTTTTGAAAGTTTTTCTGATAGGTTGTTGACCATTTCCATTTTCTCCAAATGATCAAGTTCTTTTTTGAGCAGGGATCTCACTTCAAAATAGTCTTTCTCAATAGTACCAGCATATTTATGAAGGGTTCTAGGCATGCATAACATTTATGGGGGGGGGGGGGGTGGGAGGGAAGCTACTGGAATTGCATTGTTCCTTTGCAAAATCTAAATTTTTTACAAAATATCACCAGTACCATAGCGCACAAAATTGGCAGCACAGTTCCTGCCTTCACGTACTGCATTGAGGCAAAGCCAAAAGTATGTTGTAAAGATATACAGATACAAGTTGGGCATATTTTTGCCCCCATTTCTTTGATGCTTAAACACAATAGTTCTTTTAACTTTCTCCATTTTTGCCTTCCAAAAGAAAGTAATTCGGCATTTTTGCAAATGTCTGAGGGTTGTTTTATCAGGATGATATATCACTGTAAAAAAAGAGGATTAAGGGCAAAATTACATCTTTTAAAACCATTATTTCCCCAGTCATAGATAACAATCTTGTCTTCTATAGTCCCAACTTCTGGTCTATCTTGTTTTGGACAGGAGGCCAATTTGCTTTTCCTTCTGGTTCTTGTGAGAAAATTATTCCTAGGATTTTGATAGGTTGTTGCGTTATTTTCACCTCCAGTTTTGCTAGATGGTCCCAGTTTCTGATGGTAAGTCATGTGCCTTTGTCAGTGTTAAGAGCCAACCCTGAGGCTTGTGCAAAGAACTTTGTATTTAAAAGAACTCTTCAGACTGACAAAGGGTCTGGACATAACACCGTTACGTCGTCCATGTATGCAATACATTTAGCATGTTTTCCGTTTGCTCTTAGTACAAAAATGCCTTTGATCACTTTATCTTTTCTTAACATGCAAAGTAGTGGTTCAAAAGCACATATGAAGAGTGCTGGTGAAAGCGGGCAGCCTTGGCGTACTCCTGATTTAATGTGCCCTTCTGCTGTGAGAGTACAATTTACGATAATTTTGCTGGTTGCATTAGAATAAAGCATTTTAATAATTTTTTGTGAATAATGTGGGGAAGCCCATTTTTCCCAAAACCTTAAACAAATAGACATGTGAAACACTATCAAAGGCTTTTTGTAAGTCCAGGGATAAAACACCTAATGGGTTCCCTTCATCTAAAGCCCTATGAATCGCATTGCGGATAGTAATGAGGCTGTCCCAGATTTCTCTGCCAGGCACTGCGCATGTCTGATCTGGTTCAATAACAGTTTTAAAAACTTTTTTCATCCTATTTGTAATACATTTACTAAAAATGTTGCTGTCCACATTCAATAAAGTTATTGGTCTCCAATTTTTAATGTTGTTGACTTCTCTTTTTTGTGGATTAGTCTAACAGATCCTTGTGTAAAGGTGTGTAAAAAGGATTGTTTTTCCACACATTATATAATCATTTCCATAAAATCCTTTGCTAAATCCTTCCAGAAAGTTTTATAGAATTCCCAGGGTAGGCCATCCTGACCTGGGGAAGAATTTCATGGTGCTTTTTGTATAATATCTAGAAATTCCTGCCCTTGAAAAGGATTATGTAGGAAATCCTTTTCCTCAAAGGATAAACCTGAATCATAACAATCTAAAAGATCATCACATGCAGTTGTATCAGAGTTTTTCTGTGAAAAAAGGTTTGTAAAGAAATCTTGTACAATAGTTTCTATATCTTTCTGGTCTTTTGTAGTATGTTTTAAATATCTAACAGACCATATATGGATGTGTAATTTGTATTTGCTTTTAAAAAAAAGAAAGAATTACATTTCTCATCTTCTTCATACTTCAAAACCAGTGAATTAAACATTGTTTCCTTTCCTGTCTTTGTAAACCAATTCCTAATATGTGACTTAACCTTTTTTATGTCCTCTAACCTGAATCCCTGTCTCTTGTAGTTCTTTGAGGTTTGTGAGTGTTTCATGTCACTCATTAAAATCTTTTCTTTTTTCTGTAGCTATTTTTTTACCTTTTTTGGAAAAGAAAAATTGTGTTTGTTTTTCACATATTCCCACCATTCCCGTAGCAATGAGAAATTTTCTTTTTCTGTTTTACATATTTCATAATTTTCTAGGAAAGATTGTTGAATATCTTGTTGTAGTAGGCATGTAGTGTACCTTTTTTTTGCATAGTGGGGATTGTAATTTCTGTTAATAAAGTTTGATGATCCGATAGAGAGCTATCCTGCAGTTCTGAGGAAATACATGTAATATTTTCTGAGACTAAAATTAGATCAATTCTAGAGACAGTGTTACCATCATCGGAAATCCAAGTATAATCCAAGTATAACATGTAGTGTTTGGATTACACTTTGTAAAGGAATCTTGTTGTTTAAAATTTGCAATTAAATCAATAAGTTTTTTTGAGGATTTATCTAAAGTATATGTTTTACAGAGACCTACTCTATCTGTAGTATGTGATATACAGTTAAAGTCTCCTAGTATAATAGTAGGTGTATATCCTAATAAAAAATGTTGTAACTTGTCAAATAGTTCATAGCTTTCATTTTTTTGTAGTTTGCGCATATACATTGTAGATACGGAAAGGATAACCCTGGAAGTTGACATGTAACATTACTGCCCTCCCATGTTCAATGTTTTCTTGTTTCAAAATAGCAAAATGATGGCTTTTCAAAAGGAAACATAGGCCTGCATTCTTGTTCCCGCCCCTGACCATATAGATGGGCCCAAATCCCATTCCTCCTGTACAAAAAGAGTAGTCATGGTTAAAGGGTAAATGGCATTCCTGTAGGCATATAATGTCTGCATTTAGTAGTTTGCAATATTCATATATTGTTGCTCGTTTTGAAGTTTGTTTTAAACCTCTTACGTTTAAGGTGGCTATTGTAATAGCCATGAGTATATAAAGGATGTATAACATATTACAATTTAAATGTTTTTTCCTTCACGTTCTCTTGAAACTTATCACCTTTTTTTGTGGAGTTGCAAATCTCCTCTTTACTCCCCAAAAAGGGGTCATATAGAGCATCTGTATCCATCTACTGTGTTGAAGATGATAGTGTTTGTTGTAGTGCGTCATTTAAGCCTGATCAGTTGATGCCCTCAGCGTCAGAGAGGCCCACTAGGCTGCTAAACCTACTCGCTGAGGCCTCACTTTGGAAAGAAAATTCTATAGAGGGGATAGCCCTTCTAAAGAATTGTCATTTTTTTGTGCAGAGCTTCTTCTTTTGTTCCTAGAGTGAATGGCTTCTTCTGTATATTGTAGCGCTTTGTTTTGCTTCCTTTTTTGGTTTCTTTGCTGGTGCCTGTCGTTTTGCTTGAAATTTTGGACTATTCTTTTTCTGTGCTTATCTGATCATTGCTTGGATTATCTTCTGTCATTATGTTTTCTTCCTCCTGACCGCTGTTGTTACTGTTTTCAAGTTCCATCTCTTGTGGTTTGGTGAGCCTTTGTGATTTTCTTTGTGTTTTTGTCAGAACCTTCTCCCATTCACCTTCTAGAGTGCGTGTTTCTTCTGATCCTTGTGAGGTAGGAACAGTTATGTGTGTGCTGGAATCGCTATCTTGTGTGGTATATTTATCTTTTTCCACTGGCTGCAAAATAATAATCAACTCAGGCTGCTGGCTTTTTCTGTGTTTCTGGTACTATCTGTATTGAGGCGACACTTTGGCTCAAATCAGTGTCACTGGTTTCTGCTTCAATTATTGTGACCGTCTCATTTTCTTTAGTCTGTGCTTGTTGTTTTTTTGTCGCAGCTTTCTGTTAGGGTATTTGATTCTTCTGGCTCTTTTGTTTTTGTCTCCTCTTTTTCTCCCTCAAATTTTGGTGGTGCATTTTGCCTGTCAGAGAGTTTGTGCGCACTATGTGTTGTTTTTAGTGGGCATTGCTTGTATAAGTGGTCTTTAATACCACACAGGTTACAGTTTTTTGCTGTTTCACACTGTTGTGCTTTGTGTCCTTTGAGCCCACAATTTCTACAAATATCTCCAGTGCACACGTCTTTTGTGTGTCCAAACTGAAGACCTTGTCTACAGAAGATAGGTTGGTCTGGGTAATAAAGAAATCCTCTGTTTGGTCCAATAGAGAAGTTCAGAGGGGGGTGTTTTGTCCCCCTATCCCTTCATTGTCCTGAGTTAACACAACCATATACCTCCTTTTCCCATTACATACTCAGTTCAGTTCCTCCGCTGACCTTGCTGCAGTATCTGCTTAGGAATATTTCTATTTTGATTGCAGGGGCAAACGGGTTGTACATGTGTACTGTCAAGGGTATTTCCCCGGGGACTGCTATTGGTGTGATAATATATTGTTTCATTTCCGGGTGTTTTTTGTTTGAATTTAAGTTATAGAGAAAACTTTGGTATTCCGTTTCAGATGCTAATCTGACATCAAAAATTCCTTTCTTCCTAAAATCCTGAATGCATTTGGTTTGTGCAGGTTCTTTTTTAAAGACCTGCTTAATTACTACCTCCATCAGATGATTTATGCTACGTTTATCCTTAGCATTTTCTTCTATTTCAAATCTAACTGTGAACCTAATGTGCGACATTGGTGTGTTACCTTTGTATCGCGTGTCCTCCTGGTTAACGTGGTCTTGCTGATTTCCGGCCGCTGCCGCTTATGATTTTTGCTTTGCCATGGTGCTTGGATGTGTGCCCCCTGGCCGAGCGCTGTGTGCGCCTGGGGGCTCACTATTACTTGTCTCTCAGGGCTTCTCCTTTGTGGGTTCGTGCGTGCCCCCTGGCCGAGCACCTTCAGATGCGCCTGGATGCTCGCTTTGCTTTAAAAAAAATCTTTTTCTTTTGTAATTTGGCATGCCCCCAGGCCGAGCACAGTGAGGTGCGCCGGGGGGCTCGCTGTAGCTGGCCAATGGGCTTCTTTACTTCTGCATGCCCCTGGTCGAGCACCCTTCGGTGCGCCTGGGGGCTCACTGTAGCAGACCAATGGGTTTCCTTGCCTGTGGTGCGCCCGGGGGCTAGCTGTAGCTGACCAATGGGCGTCTTTACTTCTGCGTGCCCCCTGGCCGAGCACCGTCCGGTGCGCCTGGGGGCTTGCAAAAATTGCTGAAATCCCGTTTGGGATGGAGAGGCGTGATTTTGTTGTGGGCGTCACATCTCGGTTCGGCCTTCTGGTCAGAATTGCTTGTGGACTAAAATTATTCGTAGATTCTGTGTGCCCACTGGCCGAGCACCATCCGGTGCGCTTGGGGGCTCGCCTTTTGGCCAAAATCCCGTCTGGATGAGGGGGCGTGTTTCCCGATGTGCGTCACGTTTCTTGTCGGCTCTGTGGTCCTTCAATCACTGGGGTGATTTTTTGGCAGTGCAAACAAAGCGGAGTGTCCCCGGGCCGAACACCGCCTCGGTGCGCCCGGGGACTCTCTAAAACTGGTGACTTTCGTGTGACATCCCCCCATCCTCCCTCTTGGGAGGGAGGGGTGGGGGGGGAGAAGACCACAGACAACTTCTAAGTGTGAAAAAGGCTGCTTTATTGGAACAGGTGCACATTACAACACAAAACCTCGGCTATGCCGTACAAAACTAGACCTTACTAAATAGGCCGTATAACTAACCCCTAATCCCCTCCCCCGCCCCTAACAGATCTTTGAGCTCCGCCCCCACCCCAGCATTACAACATTACAAAATACCATATCATATTTCAAAACATGACACATATGCTTATCAATTAACATCTTATTAAACCACAAATCCCCTGCCTGCCCCTTCACCATTTACGATCACCCAACCACTGTAAATGCCCCAACAATACACCTGCTCAAACCATCCCTGTCTAAAGCCCAACGATAACAATCCAACCCAAAAACTCAGCCAGCCCTGGTAAAACTTCCACAATCTCCGCCACCCAGAAAGCCAGGGAGGGAGGAAACGATCCCCCCTTTCTGCCCCCCACAACCCCACAAAAACGCCCGCGAATAAGGTCCCAAACCTATACCCTGACGCAACAAATTAGCCTACCCTGGGGTGTTCCTATACCATAAGGCACCCCGAATGCACCTCACTCCTCTCTTAGCAAATAAAGGTCCGTCCCCGACCATGATACTGGACACCATCACCTCTGAAAAACTCCACCGACTCAAACTTTACGTCTCCATGGCAAACTCTACCCAAACCTGATGCCTGCCGAAACGAAAAACTTCCAGATTACCTTCCTACACGCTCTATTCCTTGCCCTAGGCTTACTCGCGCCCCTCCACGTCCTAAGAGGCACCATCTCAGTCCACCAAACATGGCACCCAGCCACTTCTCTTTCAAAAGAGCCAAGACCTTCTTATAGCTCGTGACAAAAACCACCCCATCACCCCACAAAAGTCATTCTCACCCAAGTGAAATAACAAAACGTCCGGACATTGACCCCCAACCAACCATATGTTCAGAGATGGAACCAACTCTCCCAACAGTCCCCCTTTCTTTTCCAGGCAATATTAAAAAGGAGATCATTGAAAACCAACATCTGTCTGAAATAGCACTCCGGGCTTGCCCCTGGGCCCACTTAACACGAACGCCCCATGATCGAAATAATCAAAAACGAAGAGCCGGGGCCCACTACAGAACCTGAAACAAGAAAAAACAATATGAGCATCAAGAAAAAGAGGAGAACGCAAGCGCAGCATCTGTATCGCCCTGCACATAGCGCCGTAAACAGTTGCAAGGCCAGTGCCCCAGCCAACTAATATCCCCCCTAGCCTACCCACGAATACCGGCCTCAGGAGCTGCCCCGATCCGGGAAGAAGGAGTCCCAAGCTGTGCCACCATCCAAGCCAATCTCCCTCAGTGCCTTGCACAGCCCCCTGCAAAGCTGCAAATCAGTTACTCTGCCTCCATCCGCATGATGAAAAACCCCCGAACCAGCCTCCCCACCTGATAATTCTTTCCACAACCTCGCCCAGTGTAAGGGGCATGTAGACCCAGAAGAACCTGCTTCCAACCAAACCCCTTGTCCCCGCCTCCTATGATCACTTTTCGCACTTGCCAACCAAATACGAACCCCGGCTCCGCGAAGAAAACATCTAGCCACGTCTAACCAACCCTCAACCTGAAAACCCAATAACTCGGAAACTCGACAAGCACCAAAAACAACCAAACCATGAGCGCGAAAAACAACATGCCTCCCACCATCCCCACACAACGAAGGAAGCACTGCCAACAGACGCGCCAACATCCGCCAGGATACCGGCCTATGAGACAAGGCTGACCTGTCCCGTTCTCCATCCCAACCTTCTAACATCCTTTCCCCAACTCTCCTGCAGAAAGGGAATACCCATTCCCGAAGGGAAATGCCTGCCAATTTACCCGAAATTGAGACTTTTGAAAGGCCCCCCTCAATGAAGTCAAGCAGAAACTGAAGTACATCCTCAGAGCGTCGCCACGACTCCACCCTACTGCACGCACCTGACGCCAAAACTTCCTTCCCTGCCGAAGCGTAGGCCGCGCGAGTAAAAACAGACAAAGAAACTGCCACCAGCTGTACAACCCCCAGTTGCCTACATACCACAGATGTTCCGACCTAGGAATCTCACCCCTGGACGCGACAAAACATCCGCGATGTCATTGTCCACACCAGGAATATGCAGGGCCATAAAAGCGATATCCTGCCTTAAGCAACCAAAAACAACCCCCCCGCAACAGCTTCAGAACCTGCTCGTCCCCGGCCGACTGTCTGTTGAAGATTTGAACCACGCCATGCTATCAATCCTGAACAACACTCTCCTATGTGCCAGCTCCCTGCCCTACAAAATCCAAGCCACCAAACCGTAAAAAGCTCCAAAAAGGCAACGCTCCCCCCACCATTCTTCCACTGATCCGGCCAGCTCCCCCAGCAAAAGTTGTACATCCCACACTGTCACCTTGGTTTAGCCAGCGTATCCCAGCCAAGGCAACATTGCCTTCTTCTTCTCCAACGGCAATCGCGCCTGCCCCCCCGAAAGAATCAAGCTCGATGCTCAAGAGAGCCATATTCGAACATGGACCCATCCCTTTCTCTGGTGCCAAAAGCACACCCGCTCGCCCATCAAATCCCGAAATTTGTCCAACGCCCACTGGCCTTCTGCCGTGCCCGGAGAGCCCACAAAATAAATCGTCCCAGTAATGTGTAACCAGCCTTTGACCAGTATGATGTATCAAATACCCCTGTAGCAAGGTACTGAAACACTAAAAACAAAGCACAAGCCATGAACAGCCCACCCATTGTCTCCACAAACAACTCTGGCACTGGCCAATCAGGAAACGGGCCTGCCATCTTGCCTTCTCACGCCTCTTTATTCAACTTGTCCAGTACCACTGACGTATGTTCACAATTCAGATTTCAAATTTCCTGCCCCCTCCTCTGACGAGGCCCATCATAACCCAAATGTAAACCTTCCTCCAAACCGTCCAACAGTACCTGTTCCGCTCTCAAACACCATAGTCCTGCAGAGCAGCCCAGAAATGCGCCAGCTTACTGGCGTAGGAGCCCTTGGGCCCAGACCCTTGAGGTCCTCAAGCCCCTCTATTCCCTTTCCCTGCTGTGACGGCCCTGCAGAGTCTCCACCTGACTGATGCCACTGCTGGCTTCCCTGTGTCTTGAGTCCCCAACATCGAACCAAAGGCTACTACTTCCCACACTGAGAACATTCCCGCCTAACTTTACCTACACCATGTGCACCTGCCCTTATTGAACTCCCAGCATGCACCTGACCCCCCGGAGCGGCAGCTCTGATCCCACCCCTCCCCGGGTGGCTTCCCCTGTAAGAGCCAGGAAACTAAAGGTAAACCGCTAGCCGAGAAAATCGTCTTCCCCCCAGCTGACGCTCCCATTGTGTGCTGCCATAAGCGGAAACCAGTTCACCCCACTTCGCCTCTGGGTCCCAAACCATCCTGGCCCTAAACTCCTCATCATACTGGGCCCATGCCTAACCACTCCCCGTAATCTGCGCCTTCTGAATCACATCCCCCTATTTAAATATGGCCACACATCGCTCTGGGTACACCTCGCAATAAACACTGGCATATGCTATGAAGGTTGCCGTCCAATTTCCACTTGTAAGCGCCACTTTTGGTTGTTTTGCCAACTCATACTCCTCTTCCTTGGACCCCTCTGTAGAACGCACCTCCCTAAGCAGGAGCTTTTAACTCTCAACATATTCACCATTCCATATCCTTTCTTTCGTGGCCAGCATCACATGAGGCCCCCAAAGGCCTACTCACCCCCATGTAAGGTATTACCATACTTCCCTTGGTACTGGGTCTAACCTGACCCTTCTGGTTCCGTATTCACCCCAGTGTCAACTTTCGCCCCCCGCGAAACATTCCCTAAGTCCCCAAACCTTGATCTTTGCCGAATTTAACCCTGTGGAGCTTACCACCCGGCTCCTCCCATACCCTGTCACCCCCAGTCCCCACCGACCATCCGTGGCCTGGCCCGTGGGACAACATACTCCGGCACTGGGCCTTTACTTGACACCGCAGGTTCCGCCTTCACCCCAGTTTCCCCTTTCGCCCTGGCGAAATCTTCCCCCAAGTCCCCGCACCTTGATCTTTGCATATTCACCCCTGTGGAGCTTATCACCCGGCTCCTCCCATACCCTGTCACCCCCAGTCCCCACCGACCATCTGTGGCCTGGCCCGTGGGACAACATGCTCCGGCACTGGGCCTGTACTTGACACCGCAGGTTCCGCCTTCACCCCAGTGTCCACTTTCGCCCTGGTGAAACCTTCCCCAAAGTCCCCACACCTTGATCTTTGCGTATTTACCCCTGTGGAGCTTACCACCCGGCTCCTCCCATACCCTGTCACCCCCAGTCCCCACCGACACCACTCTGGTCTGGCCCGTGGGACAACGTGCTCACCTGGCTCAAGCAAAGGCACCCGTCCTGGCGCAATTCTCCAAGCCGACTGTGCAACTGGGTCCACCGCTCGAGGAGCCCTCCTGTGGGGCCGTAATCTCTCCTGGCGCCCAACGACACCGCCTGCTGCACCACGTGCTTTGCCTGTAAAACACTAGCAACAGATGAGAAGGCACCCCCCCTTCTCATCATCCCTCAATTCCCCCTCTTCGGGGCTGTCATCATCATAATCCAAAACCATCACTTCCTCTATCTGTAGAGGTACCGCCACAAAACTGACATTACGGGCCTTGCTTGACCCATCATTTCGAAAACCAGCCCTAGTGCTGAAACTGCTCCAGATGGGGGAGCCGACCGTACCCGTCGATACTCCCCCTCACGTTGCTGAGTCAAAAAGATCCATCCACGGAGCCAGCAGATCGACGGGCCTTGCTGGTTGTTGGGGCCAGCGAAGTCACGCTTGACTTTCGTGCGCTGGCCACGTCGGGATCCCTCGCCGGTACGGGACGTGCCGCACAAGGCTCCACCCTCCCTTCTCCTCGGCGCAGCTGGGCCGTACAACGCCCTACTGAGTCTGTTGACGCACCACGGCCCCTACCCTGTAAAGAAAAACATTGGACTGGTGTACCGGGAGCTTGCCACGAACCAACTGCCCTATCCTGCTGGCTACACCACCAGGAAGATCCTGGCATCCCTGTACTCACCTGCCCTAAAACCCCTTCCTAAACAACCCCCACCTGCGGGCAAACCGAAGGGGGGTTCCCTTTCAATCTCACCCTCACTCCACTCCAGACGTCCCAAATCTGTTGGCGCAGCCACGGACGCTATATGAATCCCCTTTCTAACCCCCCGTGCCCTCCCCTGAGCCTCAGACCCCACCCCTACCGCCCCCTGCACAGGCCCTGGAACCTTAAGGAGGGGGGGCAAGCTCCGTGAAATTCTTGCACCGCTGGGCCTAATTGAAACCAAACCCCTCGCCTGCAGCCCAGCGGGAAAACAGCTGCACCTTCCCATGCCTGCTCTCCTGTAGCTGCATCCCGCTCTACCTCCTGAGGAGCATGAAAACCCCCTCGCACCCTCCTCACTTCCAAACTGTCCCTGACCCAGCTCCAGGAGCTGCAACCCCACCCACCCGCCAAACAGCGCCCCATCCCCCTCCCCAGGGGAGCTATCCACTACAGAAACAGCTTACTTGCCAGGTAGTGCCGGGGAAAACAAGAAAATGGGGGGCTGACCGAAAACCCTCCCTCGCCCTCACCCCACTTAGCCCCGCCACCGCCTCCTTCTCTTTTCGACCCACGAGCCTTTGAAAAGCAGTTTTCTGACCAGCATACACAGTGGCCCACTACTTCCCCCCCCCCACTCCTGTCCCCCACGATCTCTGCCGCAGCCCCAGGAAAATGCTGCGTACCTCCCTGAGCCAACAAAACCCTTTGACCCCTCCTCCCTGCCTGGTGTTAATGTCTCCTGCCGCACCGATTGCCCGAACTGCACGCCCTGCCTCCCAAACCCACACTCTTCACTTTGCCGCGGACGCTAAGGGGAAAAAACCCCACTCGCCCCATTGACAACCCTTCCATACCCTCCACTCCCCTTGCCGCCGACATAAACGGAGCGCCTCCTCCCAAAGTGGCCCCCCCGCGCTCACCTATGCACCCAGAAGCCGCCCCAGACCTCCGCTCCAGCGCCGGACCTGCCGCCTGAGGCCCGGAGGGCAAAACCTCCGCATTCAAAACACCCGCACCCCTCCTGCCGTCTCGCACACCAAGGCCTACCTGTGGGGAACGCACTTTCTCCGACTTTCCGTGACCGCCCAACCGGTGCCGACTTCTGCGCTCGCGGGCGGCCCCGCTCTACTTCTGGTGCCACTCTGGACTTCTCCGGCGACGTGCAGGCAGCCACCGCCACCCCTGCTGAGGCCTGCCGCGCGGGGCGCGACGGCCTGACCCCCTCACCAATAACCACGTCTAGGCGGCCAGCTTCGCCCCGAAGCCGCAACGCTCCCAAAACGCGAACATCGTCTGCTACCATCTCTGAGGTAAGAAACCCTCCCGCTGATGAAGTAAACTTTCCCAATGCAAATAAAACTAAACAAACATTCCCTACACTAAGCTCCCGGCCACCAGGTCACCACTGACAAAATGGTGGCCGGTAGAGGCAGCCCAAAGTACTTATACATTGCCCAAAATACAAAATGGCTGCCTCTGGTCCGGGACCCTCCCCCCCCCCGCCCCTCCCAAACAGCCCGGGGGGGAGCCTCCCGGTGGTCGGCCGCCCCCCCCAAACCCCCATGGTGTGCCTCCCTGCTCACCTATATCCTGACGAGGTCAGAGGTTCCTAGCTTGGGGGTAGTCGGATTTTCCGTCCGTGTGTGGTTGTGAGTGTCCCCGAGCCATGCACACTGTTAGTGTGCCCGGGGACTCTCAAAAGAAATTCCGAGTATTTCCTTGCAGCCACGCAGCTATGTGCGGGTTGCGATCAGGTGCTGAGAGGCTTCACCCCTGCCCGAGCTTCCTGGCATCAGCTGGGTCCCAGACAAGCCAGGAGTTGGCAGCCCATCCCTCGACTCAGGTTAGAAAAGGTATCTCTCAGGAATCTTTTAAAAAAATTGTAAATAAGACAACTGATATCCTATCTGTGATTAGTGACAAAGAGTCCCTGGCCAAAAGGAAACATGCTTGGTCTATAATAAACAGTTACAAAAAAAAGAGTCCGCAACAATATTTGAATACAGCTTGGACTTGGAAATATAAAAAATATATTCATGAAAGCCCGGTTCGGAATCCTGCCCGGAGAGTCTCATGCACTGCCATGGAAAAGGCTTGAAAATAATATATCATGTCGGCTGTGTAACACAGGAGAGGAAAATATCATACATCTATTGTGCCTTTGCCCAGAACTAAAAAATGAAAGAATAACACTTCTAAAAAGGCACTTCAATAAAAGATCAATAAGGACATGTAGACAAGCGCTAATCCAGTGTCTTTGCCTAGAAGATATACATATTAACTCTGCTCTTTCAACATTTTTATCAAGTGCATGGAAAAAACTGGAATTTTATATACATTAGTTGTTATATTGTTTGTATTTTTAAATTCTTTTAAAAAATTACTAAATTACTACTTAAATTTTAAAAGTTATCGCCCTTTTACTGTACTACTATAATTATTGTATTATTATAATTGAAATGTTAAATTGTGCATTCTTTTTTGGTAAAGATTTTAAATAATCAATCAATAAACATTACTTACTATTACTTACTATCTCTCAGGATGCATAACTTTGTCCCTTTGTGACTGCCTAGGGTGCACGCAGCCAGGGCCGGTCCTAGGCCTTCTGAGGCCCCGGGCAAAAGGGAAGATGCGAGGCCCCCCTAATTGCATATTGCGTCACAAGAAGTGACATCACAGAAATCGACATCGCAGTACTATTGATCTTATTTGGCATCACGGAAGCTAACTAATGTGGATACCAGTAACATTGACAAAAAGTAGAGGGGGTTGAAAACAGGTGAGCAAATATCAATTTATTATAAAAAGTAGATACAATGAAATATTGCAATCAAACAACGTTGAGAGAATGAACACACTTATCCACCCACTCTTCATCCCATCCACCCATTCACTCATCCATCCAGCCATTTACCCTTTCACCAATCCAGCCATCCTTTCACTTACTAATCCTTCCACCCATCCACTCTTTTAGTCATCCATCCTCCCTTTCTCTCTCCATCAAACTTTTCACTTAGCCAACCTTCCTTACATCATCCATCCACCCACCCATCCATCCATCTACTCATCCACTCATTAATCCATCCATTGACCCTATCACTCATCCATCTATCATTTCACTCCTTCACACATCTATTCATCCTTTTGTCCATCTACCCTCCCTTTCACTGACTCATCCATCCTTACATCCACCCTTTCACTTATACGTCCATGCATTCACCCTTCCACTTATAAATCCATCAATCCATCCATCATTTCACTCATCCACCCACCCATCATCCACCCAACTATCCACCCACCCACCATCCATCCACCCATCCACCCATCCACCCTTTCACACACTCACCCACCCACTCGTCCATCCTTTCACCCACCCACCATTCACGCATCCACTCATCCATCCATCCTTTCACCCACCCACTCATCATCCATCCATCCTTCCACCCACCCACCCACTCATCATCCATCCTTCCCCTCATCATCCATCCATCCATCCTTCCACCCCCCTCATCATCCATCCATCCATCCTTTCACCCACCCCCTCATCATCCACCCATCCTACCCCTTATCATCCATCCATCCTCCCCTTATCATCCATCCATCCTCCCCCTCTCCATCCATCCTCCCCCTCATCCATCCATCCTTCCCCTCTCCATCCATCCTCCCCCTCATCCATCCATCCTTCCCCTCATCAATCCATCCTTCCCCTCATCATCCATCCTTTCACCAACCCCTCCATCTATCATCCATCCTTCCCCTCATCATCCATCCATCCATCCTTCCCCTCATCATCCATCCATCCTTCCCCTCATCATCCATCCATCCATCCTTCCCCTCATCGTCCATCCATCCTTCCCCTCATCATCCATCCTTCCCCTCATCATCCATCCATCCTTTCACCCACCCATCCATCCATCCCTCTTTCCCCTCCATCCATCCCCTCATCCATCCCTCTTTCCCCTCCATCCACCCCCTCATCCATCCATCCTTCCCCTCATCCATCCATCCATCCTTCCTTTCATCCATCATCCATCCTTCCCCTCATCCACCCATCCTTCCTTCCCTCCATCCATCCATCCATCCATCCATCCATCCTTCCCCTCATCCATCCATCCTTCCCCTCATCCATCCATCCTTCCCCTCATCCATCCATCCTTCCCCTCATCCATCTTTCTCCTCATCCATCATCCAGCTACCCTTTCACCCATACATCCAGCTATTTATATTTTCTCTCATCCATCCTTCCCCTCACTCATCAATCCATCCATCCTCTCTCATTATCCATTTATTCACTCTTTCATTCATCCATTTACCCTTTCACTAATTCATCCAGCCACCCACCCATCCCTTCACTTACTCACTCGCCCACCTTTCCATATTAATTTTGAGCTGAGCCCTTTTGAGAAGAGGCCCATCAAGAACTCCACCCTCGCTGCAGGAGCCATTCCAGGACTGGGACAGAATCCACTCAGGGCAGAGACAGGATCCACCACAGGGGGGACAGGAGCCATCACAGGCGGGGGGGGGGGGGGGACAGGAGCCATCACAGGGGGGGACAGGAGCCATCACAGGCAGGGGGAGGGGGGACAGGTGCCATCACAGGAGGGGGGGAACAGGATCCAGCAGGGTGGGCACAGGGGTGGGAATGCAGTATTCTAGTATCATCTTGGGCTCCTCGCCCCCTCCTGCACAAGACAAGGAAGACAGGCTCTCTGTCCAAAATGCCATCCCCCACTGTGATGTACAGTACTTACAGGAGAAACTCTAAGAGAACTGATTGTCCTCCATACTTTGTTAATCAGTGTGGGTGCGATTGTGCCTTTTCTTTATTTTATTACATTATAAACTGCATGTTTGAAGAACTGAGGTTTGCTTACAATTTAGTGACAGTAATTAAGCTCTGTGAAGAGAACCACGTGCTGCTTCGGTGTAATCTGGCAGAATCTAGGATGTTTGGGGCCCTGGGCTGAGGGGAATGTGTGAGGCCCCCTCTAAATTGCAAAGACGTGGCCATTCAGGGCTGTTTGCATGTGAATGGATGTCACTGCTCCTGAACCTGCAGCCCCTCCCTCTCAGTCACCATCGAGCACCTCTTAACAGCTCATCAAGGGCTGGAGGTGTGAGGGTTGCCATCCCGCTGTGCCTCTCCAGTTCTGCGGGTATCTGAGCTTGCCTTTGATGCAGCATCTGAGTCAAGATAAGGGGACCTAACGCGGGCCCCAACCCTTCAGGACCCCCCTCCCTGCCCAAGCCTAATGAATAAATATGAGATATGCGAGACTCGGGCCCCTTAACACACTCCGCAGGGGCCCTATAGGTTTGTATTACCTTCTGCCCCTGACCCCAGTCTGTGTGCATGAGCAGCTACTTTGACGGGGACAGGGGGGCTGCCTGTCGCTATCTCTACTTTACCGAGGCACCTAGGCTCTGTGCTTCCCTGAAGAATCCCGAATATCGCCGGCACATGGACAGTTGCTGCCAGAGTCGGACTGGCCGCCAGGGCAATCTAGCAGTGCCGGAAGGGCTAGTGTAACAGGTCAGTAAGCGGACCAGTTATTTTGGTGTTTGGGGTCAGTTTTAAGGTCTGGAGGAATTTTACTGTTAATTTCCCCAGTACCTCAAACATTGCCTGCAACAAGCACAAATGCGTGCAGTCTCCCATACAGTGCAAAACTCCATCACAACTTGGATTTACAACTTCAAAACTGCTCCGATGTGCAACGAGTCACACTTTCAGCTATCTGATAAGCTAATGGGGTCTCTTTTATTTTGGTTCCAGAGCCTATATTCTGTCCCAGTCCTGTGCTGTCTGCTGCTTCCCTGCCAAGGTAGCCCAGCCCCTGTCCACCTTTGCTTAACACGACAAGATGCCCCACCCTCTGGTCTCAAACATTCTGCTTAATTAAGATAAGAGACACTGCCCTACCAATATTCGAAGTATGACAAAAGCCAGTTGATCTGGCTGCTCCCTCCTCCCCTCACCGACCTCCTCTTACCTGTGTCCGGCTGGTGCTCGAAAGAGACAAAGGGGCCTCTGTTGCCAGGAAACAAAATGCAGAAACAGAGCCTAGAATGGCCGGTACTTAACCGAGGCGCTGCCTCGCCCCTGACATTATGAGCCAACATAATTGCTGGCCCAGCTGTTGTGCCCCCCCCCCCCCCATTCTGTTTGCACCTTCCTCCACCTGTAATGTGATCAGGTGAGGCAGGGGGCCCTGTAGTGAGCTGTGAACGTGTGACCTTTCACGGGGGCGCGAGGCCCCCTGTGTTTTGCCGAGCGCGAGGCCCTGGGCGGCTGCCCACACTGCCCATGCCTAGCGCCGGCCCTGCACGCAGCCTTGCCACGGACAAGCCGTGGAGCAAAGGCCCAGTTTTCCCCAGATAGCACTTGGGAGTTCCCTCCTGAGCCTTGACCTCTCAACTATCAATCACGCAGCCTTGCCACAGACAAGCCGTGGAGCGAAGACCCAACAACCAACAGGTTCTAAGGTTTCAGGCACCCCTTGTCTAATTTCAAGTGTACTCCATTAATGGGTAGGGTGTGAAGGACTGGACTTTTAACAGAACCAGCGGTGCCAGGGAACAACACCTATAACCTTCATGGGATACCTGTTTCGGCGCACAACTACAGAGACACGGGACACTTCCTTCGGCGTCAAAGATCAGCGTTTATTACTGCAGGGAAACAAGAGTCATTAGAAGTACATAGGCATGTAGGTTCTGCGAGTCTGCTTCAAATTGCATATGTAGGTCGCTCTCTTTTATACAAAATGTTGCCATTGCACAACATGTGGACAAAAGATTACAATTCAGTTCCCACAGTAAAACTTCAAAAGGGTCGCTTTCATGTGCTCAGAATCCCGCAACATAATTACAGTAACAATGCCGGTTCCCAACTGTAAAAGTACATCTTCCCACCATTTGGCACACCCATTAGAGTTGTAAATGACCAGGAGAAAAACCAAGGGCAGCTGCAAGGAAGTCAGACACGTGTAGAGAAAAGAGGGTGAGGGTAATATCGGAAGCATGATCGTAGGATCAAAGAGCTGGATCCATCGCCTGCACGGCTGTCACAATAGGCCGGTACAACCAGATCACCCTCAAGCTGGGCCATCTGCCTTCGCTGTGTCATTCCTCCGGCCATAAAGATGCATGAAAGGAATATGCGTCTTCCGCAAGGCTTGGGAACTAGAGGGTCAGGGGGTGAACAGTTACCTGCTCGCTGACTACGTGAGGGCAAGAAACAAAATGGATGCCGTATCTAAAATGGAACCCAAGGGTTCAGATGAAGAACCCGTAATATTAGACGAACCCTGGCAGGTAGTGTAGCGAAAATACACATTCTTGCCGAACTCGCCATTTACGGTTCGTAGATACCAAACTCGTCCATATTCGGTAATGCCCAGAACGCCGTAATAATTTTTTACGGAACCTCAGGTGGATTTACCATATCTTCAAAGTTCAAGATGCTTACTAGGGACATCTAGGCGCAGCTTGCGGTACTGCACCTTCACATCTCACATTTATATTAGACCTTCTATAAATTTCCCTTCATCAGCTCCACCTAGAGTACAACTTAATCAGAATATAATAATTGTTTTGTCACATTTCAAAGCTATTAATTGTATATATGGACTTAGCTATTTGAATGTACTCCTGGTACTGTCTTGCAGGCGATGCATTGTAGGAGTACCATATGTGACCAAAAGTTTGATGCTCAATAGGGACCCCTAGGCGCAGCTTGCGGTACTGCACCTACACATCTCACATTTATATTAGACCTTCTATAAATTTCCCTTCATCAGCTCCCGTTGAGTACAACCTAATCAGAATTAATATAATAATTGTTTTGTCACATTTCAAAGCTATTAATTGTATATATATTGACATTGCTATTTCAATGTACTTGTGGTACTGTCTTGCATACAATGCATTAGGGGAGTACCGTATGTGACCAAATGTTTGATGCTCACCAGGGACCTCTAGGTGCAGCTTGTGGTACTGTACCTACACATCTATATTAGACCTATAAATTTCCCTTCATCAGCTCCACAGAGAGTACAGCCTAATACAGAATTAATACAATAATTCTTTTGTCACATTTCAAAGCTACTAATTGTATATATTGAATGTACTGTAGTACTGTCTTGAATGAAATGCATTCTGGGTATTACCATATCTTCAAAGTTTAATATGCTCACTAGGGACATCTAGGCGCAGCTTGCGGTACTTCACCTTCAAATCTCACATTTATATTAGACCTTCTATACATTTCCCTGCATCAGCTCAACATAGAGTACTACTTAATCAGAAATAATATAATAATTGTTTTGTCACATTTCAAAGCTATTAATTGTATATATGGACATAGCTATTTGAATGTACTCGTGGTACTGTCTTGCATGCAATGCATTATGGCAGTTGCTTTTTTTCTTTTCTTGTCAGGGTAAAGTTTCTGGTTTAGATACATCAATCGTCACCTTTCACAACACTCTATTTATTTGTCAGTTGTTGGTAAGAAACTTGGCAACAAGTGCTCAAGCTATCCCATTGACCTTTTACCTGTGAAGGGAAAAGGTCATGTTAGTCAAATACATACAGTAAATGATTACATTTACTCCACCTGTCCTTATCGCCTTCTCCTTTCCCCTGTTGCCAAATGGTTCCTGGGTTAAAGAAACATGGACAAAAACAGGTAGTGGCCCCTCCAGGGTCCACCCTGCGCTAGGGTTCAAGGGGAGCCCTTTGGGTGCTCAGTCGGCGTCGTCATCTAATCCGCCCAGTGCAGCGTAGACATGCAGGAGGCCGTGGATCATCTTACAGCACATCAGGGTCGATGTCTCCTCCTTCCCGACTACCAGGCGGATTCTGGAAAATAGAAGAACATCTTTAAAACAGCACAGGAGCCTCCAGCAGCCCTGGAGTTCACCTAGTGCATGTGTCCCTGGTAACAAACCATACATCACAGAGTCCACTGTGTTGCATGAAGTAGGAATTCAGGCCCTAAGCTCCATGCCTAGGGTCTTCAGCAACTCCTGTGCATATATGCACTCCCAGAAGAGATGGTATGTCATCTCGTCCACGGTGCACCCTTTCGGGCAGGTTGAGTCTTCCTGTGTGCATGAAGGCTCTCACGGGAAGTCCACTGTGGCAAAGGGGAGGGCACTGATCGGCTCCCTGATGTCCCTTGCACATATCTGGCGTTGGAAAAGCTTCGGGGTCCATTATGGGAGTACCATATATGACCAAAAGTTTGATGCTCACTAGCGACCTCTAGGTGCAGCTTGCGGTACTGCACCTACACATCTCACATTTATATTAGACCTTTTAAAAATTTCCCTTCATCAGCTCCACATAGAGTAAAACCTAATAGGAATTAATATAATACTTGTTTTGTCACAATTTCAAAGCTATTAATTGTGTATATGGACATAGCTATTTGAATATACTTGTGATACAGTCTTGCATGCAATGCATTATGGGTAGGGTGGATTTACCATTTCTTTAACGTTGCGGTACTGGACCTAGACATGCAGTGCTGGTGCCTTGCTCACTAGGAAGCTCTAGGAGCAGCTTGCGTTACTGCACTGAGACATACAATGCTGGTTCCTGGATCAATATGCAATCATTTGCAATTAACTAGGTCTCATATTACTGAAAGTATGAGCTATTGGCGTTGCATTATTATTTGCAACGCCAATACCTCAAACAATCATTAATGCAAGACCTATTGCATTGCAAATGCTTGTTGTACTTGCAATTGAGCCTTTGGCTCGGCTTGTTCGTGAGCATTTCCAGTTCCTGGGTTGTAGCTGGAGGGGAAAAACCATTTACAACGCTGCCATTATATTGCGGTGCTTTTACAACGTGGTCGTTACTACGACAGCGTTGTTAGTACGCGATACCTTTACACTAAGGAATAGTATAATTTACTATTCCAACATCTTCCCTACTATTGCACACGCTGGAGTTGGAATAGTAAGTTATACTATTCCTAAGTCCAGCGCGCCCCCTACAGCAAGTCGATTTAATGGCTTGCGATGTAAAGGTATCACGTTCTAACAACGCGGTCGCCGTAATAGAACGCAATGTAATAGTATACATAGTGACATGCTGTAATCGAGCTGGAGTGCTGATCAGGAGTACCGCATAGCTCTATATGCGGATGGCATCCTTTTATATCTGGTATACCCCGCTACGAGTGGCCCCGTTGTCTTCATCTGTTACAATGTTTCGAGTCAGCCTCAGGATGAATCCCTCTAAATCTGTGTTGGTCCCCTTAGCCTCATCTAGAGACTGTTTTGACTGGCAGATGGTAAATCCTCTTCATTGACTCCGTTTTAAATACCTAGGCATCTGGGTCATTTTACACCCGGAACTCACCTGGTCCATTAACCTCCAGACCCTGGTTCAGAGGGCCAAGTCTGACCTGATTAGATGGCAAACACTTCCTCTGAATGTTATGGGGTGCATAGGCCTATATAAAATGATAATTCTTCCAAGGTTTCTGTACCTCTTTCAAAATTTACCAATCCACCTACCACAGACGTGGTTTTAAACTCTAGATGGGCTGTCCACAATGTTTTTGTGGCATGGGTCATACCTCGTCTTGCTTTCGTGCACTGTCAATGGGGTCCCCACGACGGTGGTTTGGGAATGACTCATCTGTATCTTTACTATTTGGCTTCCCACCTGCTTGTTATATGTGATTGGTTCAATGGGGGATGGTCTCACCTTGCTTATCGACTAGAATTATCCCTGCTGCGTTTATCGGCCCTGCTTGCAGGCCATGCTTTATGGCTCTCCACTCCCTTCCACTATGCCTCAAGTAACTAAAGTGGTGTTCCTAGCCTGGAGAGCTGCACTTAGACACGTGCAAGTGGATAGCAAACATACGCAGCAGACACCTCTCTGGCATGGCACGTGGTTGGGGGAGGCAGCGAAACTTCAGGGCTTTAAAACCTAGGATCTCATTGCCATCACTCAATTGGGAGACTTCTGGTCCGGGACGCAGATACATTCCTTTCAGGACATTCAGGCTACATGTACCCTGGCAAACACTTAATTTGACAAATATCTTCAACTCCGACATGCCCTTTAAGCCCATGTCTTGGGATCTGACTCCTTGCCTGAATTTAACTCTCTTGAGGTCAAACTTCTTATGGGTGGCCTAGACCATGGCATGATTTCCCAAATCTATCGCACCCTGATAATCAACTCGCCCTGGTACATTGCAGCATCTTCGACTCCGATGGGAGGGTTGGCTGGGTCCAATTGAAGATGAGGATTGGCGTGAATCCCTGATGGCCCAGAGGGAGCTCACTATTTCCACCTGTCTGCGGTTGCTTCAAATATATTCATTCTCCTCCACTTGGGAACATTGTACTACTCTCCTGGCATTCCACCATTTGCCATTAGGTAATAACAATACAGTTTCCCATGCTTTCATAATCCTTTTTGGATCAGATAATTTGGAGCATCCCTTTTTGACTAAATTTCCGGAACATACTCTCACCAATGCACCTTCCTCAAACTTTCAGTCCACTTTAATCACCTTCTCAATATGTCTCTATTGGTAATGTGATTGGTAATCTTCACTTTCTCAGACAAATTTTCATTCTGTATCTTCTTCTGACCATACCTCGCAATCCACATTGGGAAAGCCACAGTACAAGGTACCCTTGCTTTCAACAAACACAAAGGAGTCTCGCCGTCACAGAATGGGGAGTTGTTCTGTATATCCATAACATTTCTTTCACCTGTCTTCTCCAACAGATGGTGTTTGTCATTGTCAATTGCACACTTTCCCCTAACATACCTATAAATTTGCATGTCCAGCTTCGGTCACCAGAAATCAATTCTACCCTTCCTCTTCATTGCTGACAATCTACCATGCCCTTCATGCATTAGACTGAACCAATTTACAACCTAGCATTTGCGGCAGCACCAATTTATCTCTTCTTCTTACAATTCCATTCATCTCAGACAACTCTTCCCTGACAAGATTAATTCCTTAGCTAATTTCCAGCCCAAATTTTTGGGTAACATATTCTTCACTTTTATTAGCACAAGAACAGCAGCCATAGCATCCTTCCATTCAGTTTCCTCGATGGCATGACACACCTCAGATATTTCTGCAACTGTCTTCTCATCTTCCTCTACCACATTCTCATTCTCCAGAGGCAACCTTGACATTCTGCCTGTATTTATATTTCTTAACCCTGGAACATTTGTCCCTGAGAATTCATATTCCTGCAAGCTATGTAACCACTTTGCAATGTGTGGTGTAGCTTTTGCTGCACCAGCAGTGGAGAAGAAATCAACTAAGGGCTTGTGATCTGTCCCTAGCTCAAAATGTATACCACATACAAAAATATGGAAGAGTTGTACCCCCACCAACATGCCAGAGCTTCCTTGTCCACAAGTGAATATGTTTTCTCAGCACCTTTTAGAGTCAGATGCAAATTCTACAACCCTTTCCTTCCCTTCATGTTCTTGCATCAAAACCGCTCTGAGTCGATAGTCACTGGCATCGTGGTTTAAGTGTCACAGCTTTCACAATTTCCTTCTTTATGGCATCAAAGGCTTTCTGACACTCTTCTGTCCATGAATATGCAACACCCTTTTTCATCAAATTCGTAATGTAAGCACTCTCTCAGGAAACTGATGTACACATTTGGCATAATATTCTGCCAAACCTAAACATGATCATAGCTGGGCATTATCTTGTGAAGCAGGGGCCATCTCTAATGCCTCTACTAAATTGTTTGGGTTTGACCCCATTAAAGTCAAAGTAGGTCCCAGGTAGAATAATCCTATGTACGAATTTTCTCAACCTAGTTCCGCACTAAACAATTTGGGAAACTGGTTAATCCACCCTCCATCACTTTGGGTTAGCAAAACCTGTTGTGGATGATTAGGATCCAGAACAATTCCCAATGCCCGTTGTTTATTCCAGCCTGAAAGTGACCGCCCTTTCCCAACAATGTACAACTTGCCATACGCATGTCTGTTTTGGAATTCAAAATTTGTAATAAATTAACCAAGTATAGGCAGTTTGTCACCACAATATCCTTCTGGTTCAACATCTTTCGATGCAATTCAGAAACATTCACCCTTTCCCAGGTAGCTTTATCTATAATAGTGAAAGGTGAGCAAGAATCGGCCCAAATCTGTACTTTCACGCCAGTCACTTTAATGCAACATTTTGGTGGATGATAATTTTCCCCACTCATCACTGATACTGTATACGGTTGTCCCACTGGTTCATTGAGCATTAGTAACTCTATTTCTCTTGATCACTATAATCATAATCTCCATATCGAGATTTCATTTCCATGTCTCTATCCACATTTACATAATATTTTACTCTCCTAGAATCATTTATCCTGCTTACTCTAGCAAAATACCCTGACCTAATACGTTTAAAGCATTTGCTTTTGATGGTAGGGTAATTTGTTGCCTCTGCAGTATGTCTTTTACTACCACACCTGAAACATAATCTTTTCTTGATCACATTTTGTTTTCTTTTAACATTGCTCCAATCATTAACATTGCAAGCTTGGGCCCCCGTTTGGTTAGAATGGGTTATTCAGAGGATGGTCTGTGCAAGCGCGGTTGTGGGCCAGGGCCGGACTGAGAACCAAAACCGGCCCTGGCAAAGTGCTCGCCAGCCCCCTAGGGGTGCGACCGAGCTCTTTGCAGGGGCCGGTTTTCGCCCGTTTTTGTTACAGGGCCGATTTTGCAGCTATGCTGCAAAAACGGGCCTGTAACAAAAACGGCCCCCAGGGCCCAAAACTGGCCCCCAACCTTGCGGCGCACCGGGGGATTGCCCGGTGCCAGCAACGGCCAGTCCGGGCCTGTTGTGGGCTGCTTGGGACGTTTCTGCATATAATTTGGGAGTGTCCTGAAGTAGCTGCTTATTGGACTGAGATACACATTAAGATGAAGGAAGCTACCGGCGTTGCCCTGCAGTCCGAGGCCAAACGTTGTCTCCTGAATGTTTGGGAACCAACTGACTATGATGTAACACAGATGCAGTGGGCGACCCTGGGAAATATGGAAGCTAAGAGAGACATAGCGCAGTTGTGGGGTTCCCAAAGGCCACCCACGGTCGAGGCATGGATGGAAAACATGGATTGGTGCATGTTTAGTGAGAAGACGGTCTATGTGGCACGGGGGCGACCCAGGAAATGGGGTAAGATCTGGGGTCATTGGAACATTTACCGTGGAGACATTTGCACTCCTCCTCTTGTGGATGTTCCTGAAGTTCCACTTTCCCCTGACCTGCCATTCTTTGTATTGTACTATGCATATTATATTTGGAGCTCGTCTCTCCCCTGCTTCCCTCCCCTAATATTGTTTGTATACCTTATTGTATTGCTTTTTCCTTCCTCATTCGGACAAATATCCTACTGTATCGTGTTTATTGCCTTGTTTGTTTCTTTACTTTCAATAAAAACATTTAAAAAAAAAATATTGCAAGCTTGTTTCGTTGCCACATATTTTATCTGCATCAGGACAACGTTTGGACACACGTACTGTGTCCCAGTTTTGCTTCGATACCACAACGTTCATAGAGATGTCATTGCAACATTCTCCCTCTTGTAACAGCTGTATTTCCTCTCCGTCAGGCACCGTGACTTCCACTATCCAACGTGCGGAATTCCTCAACGCGCTCACCTGAATGCCGCACTTAAAACAAAATATGCACCTGGAATCCAAATAAGTGCACATGCTAGGCTAGGTGCGACTGCGCGCTCTTCATCGCTGATTTCCACATAGCTCCTCGTGGCTCTCACCAGACACTTGAATGTTCTGTCCGATCATTGCCAAAATGGACACGTCCACAGCTCACCATGATGTGTCGTGCACACTGCTTCTCAGCAACTTTCCATTTAATTTGAGCTTCTGGGGCCGCAAACAAAATTATTTTCCCAGTTTCTTCTTGTGTCAGTGTAAACATTATTCCAGATGAAAGTACTGTTCTGTTAGCTGGACCCCATCCTCGTCGCCATTTTTGAAAAGAAAGGACACACAAGGTATAATAAGTGTTCTTTATTAGTATACAGGAACGGCTCCTGGGAGCTCCCTTAGATCCTCTGCAACTGTGTCTAGCCAGGGGACACAGTATGACATAACAATAATAGAATACAAGACTCTGATCATTCAAAAAAGCGTGACTTGCCACTGGCCACCACTCTCAGATGTGCCAGATAAAGCAGCATATATTTCTAGTTCATTACTCTAAGTTTCTGTTTGACTTTCAGGAATAATTTTCTTTGCGTCTGCACTTTTTGAGTGTGATCCGGGTATATGAGTATTTCATGGCTTTTGTAGTGCACAAGCCCCATGTCTGTATGGTGGCGCTCTGCCCTCGGGTGTGAGCTACAATGCATTGCTCTGGCCTAAGGGCTGACTTTGAAGCTTGGGAACCAGGTTCGAGTCTGGCGGGAGGCTCAAACATCCTGTGATTCTGGGCAAATCACTTAATCTCCCCGTTCCTAAAAAAACTAAAAAATGAATGTGACCCTCTGTAATGCAACTTGTGCTATGGATTGTGTTTGCGCGGTATAAAACTGCAACAAAAACAAGCATCTGGAATGCAATAGGTCTCACATTAACTAGAGTTTAAACTATTGGCAATGCAATACCTTAAACTCTCGCAAATGCGAGACCTATTGCATTGCAAATATTTGTTTTTTTACTAGCACCCATGCGGCGCTTTCACATTCATGAAGGCTGCGCCCCTTTCTTTAGACAAGCCGCGTGTAAAGAAAGGAGCATGTCTGACATTAAAGTGAAACCGTGTCATGGGGACTTTGACAAAAATAAGCATCTGTTTGTCAAGTTGACAAACATATGTTTTTTTGTTGGTAAAAGTGCCCATGCGGCTCTTTCACTTTAATGTTGGACACCCCCCTTTCTTTAGATGCGGTTTGTGTGAAGAATGGGGCACGGCCTCTGTGCATGTGAAAGCGGCGCATGGGCGCTAGTTAACAAAATAAATAAATAAGTAAGTGCAGCAGCTAAATGCCGACCGCGCTGCTAAAATAAGTAAATACCGCGCCCGCTATAGTTAAAGAGGACCACCATTAGTGGAATGGAATGGAAAGACATTTGTAGAGCGCATGGCTACCCAGAAGCATCCTAGCGCTAGTAACCTGCACAGGGGAGACAGAGGGCTAAGGGAAGAGCATGGTCTTTAATTGCTTCCGGAAAGCCAGATAGTTAGGGATTGTGCGGAGGTGGAGAGGCAAGGAGTTCCAGAGTTTGGAGGCATTATAGGAGAAAAGCCTACCGCCGCTCCTAGACCTCTTGATCCTAGGGATCTCTAACAGGTACAGATCGTCTGATCGAAGATTCCGGTTGGCTTTATATGGACGAATCTTGGTGGAGATAATGGGTGGACCAAGTCCCTGCATTGACTTATGTACCAGCACAGGGCCTTGAACCTAACCCGTTCCTGAACCGGGAACCAATGAAGGGAACGGAGGGCCGGTTTTGCTGAGAGTCTATTGGTGGTTCGCATCAGGTGTCTTGCAGCACTGTTTTGTACTAATTGGAGTCATGTTACTGCGGAGATGGGAGCGCCCAGATACAGAGCTTTTCCATAGTCCAATCTCAAGAGTATTAAAGATTGGACCAGTACTTTCCTGGCCTCAAAAGGAAGGTGGGGCAAGACATTTCGGGCCATTCTGAGTAAACCATAGCAGAAGGCTGCCGTTTTCCTAGCCTGGGTCCTAAGGCTCAGGTCCGGCCAGCCATACACTAAGGCTCTTAATTTCTGCTTTCGGGACTGGGGCTGGGCCCATACTAGGGGGCCACATCAAGCTGGGATTAAAACTGAGAGTATTGCCCAAAATCATAATCTCAGTTTTTTCTCCCTTGAGTTTAAGCTGGGAGGCGTCCATCCAGCTTGAGATGTCATTTAGGCAGTAGTAGAGGGCATGGGTTTTTAAATCTGCTTGGTTAAGCCCAAACACCAATTGTCTGTCATCGGCATAGGTAATCATCCGGATTCCAAGGGGGCTACTATAGCTGCTAGAGGGGACATATAAACATTAAAAAGAGTCGGGCTGAGTGATGAGCCCTCTGGCACACCACTCGACAGAAGGGTGGATTTAGATACAGTGTTTTCTTCAACGACCTGAAAGGTTCTCCCCTCCAGAAAGGAGGAAAGCCAGAGAAGCACCATTCCATCCACTCCTATACTCCTGAGTCACCGAATCAGAATCGAGTGGTTCACCGTATCAAATGCGGCGCTCAGGTCCAGGAGTAGAATGGTCGCTGAACCTCCTGAGTCCAGGATTTTCCTACTCTCCTCTACTACTGCCAGTAAAGCTGTTTCAGTACTTTGGCGCGGGCGGAACCCGGTTTGGGAGGAATCGAGCAAGCTGTGGCTTTCAAGAAACCCAGAAAGAGTTAGGTTGACGTGCTTCTCTGTTACCTTGCTTATGGCAGGTAGAAGGGATATTGGGCGATAGTTGCCCAATTCTACCGGGTCTAGATTGGGCTTTTTAAGTAGAGCTTTAACTCTCGCGCCTTTCCATTTGGTGGGAACTATTCCAGAGGACAGCGAGGCATTGATCAGGTTAACAAGTTGGGGGCTATTATTGGGGTAACCTGTTTCAGAATGTTTAATGGCGCTGGGTCAGTGGGAGATCCACTCTTTATCGTAGCCAGCAGGGAGATGAAACTTTCCTGGGTCCAGTCTTTATGGGAGGTAACAAATGCATACAAGGCAGTACCAAGGAGGGACTAACAAGCCTAATAACTACTCGGAAGGCAGCGTTTATGAAGGACAATGACACAAACCAATTAAAAATATAGGCGGAAAGTGGTTGGGGCTTCAAAGCCATACTCCACTACTGCGTGCCTTGCAGCAGCGCATTAGCTACCGAGACTCGACCTAAAAACTGAATAGAAAGGAAGAGTTCATTGTTGCCCAACTTGAGAAACAATCTATCTGGGAGCCAGAAGGTGACAAACGGAAAAACCACTATCTACTCTTTGTCCAACAAGTCATTGAGCTAATAGGCTTAGGAAATTCAAAGTATTTGGAATTCCTCTTATTGATGCTATCTTTCAATGACACAAGTGAACAAGTGTTCTCCTAGCCTTCTTTAACTTATGGGAAGGCTGGAAAGTGAAATTATCAGTTAGGAGAATTCTCACACTCCTATTCCAATATGTTTTTTCTGTTCCTAACCAATTTGACCTGGGGCTACTGTATGGGAGGGGTTGGTAAGATCTGCTTCTCAAACCTACGATTAACCAAAGTAACACAAACCAGACCACGCATGGGGACGTTATGTTAGTCAAAATTTTATAGAGCTAACTAGCATTGTTATAACATTGAAGCCGATTGTCTGTCTGGATGTCCTTTCATGCAAATCAGGCGAAGCCATCAATCAACCATGTCTGTTTGAGTTTGGTTGAGTAGGCATAGTGGTGAGTTGATTCAATGTTTAGTTTAGAAATCAGTCTTATGTGGATGGGTGGGTATGTCAAAATACTTTATTGTTTTTTCCCCACTGCATTGGGTGGTCAGAGGACACTTTGGGTCGAGCAATGGACAATCTGTGCCTCTCAGCTCACCCTCCCAGTAGATAATTATGAGGTTATGTTAATGCATGAGGGCATGGTTTGTTTAAAACAACTTCACCTGAAGTGTTGCTAAGATGTTTGTTGGTGTGGTGTGGGAGCGCTGTTGAGGTGGCACAGCTTTGTCAACTATACAGTTTTGGCACATCAGGGTATTTTCGGAGACATTTCTAGCATGTTCCATTTAAGAAAGGCAAATAAATGTGATAAGAAAGATGTTGTGTGGCCAGTATTTTGGGTCCAGGTGAAAGGTTTTGTTTAGTATGTAAATAGTCAAACTACATAGTGATGCAGCGCCCCTATAGGAAAACTGTCTCAACAACGCTACCCAACACCATAATACTCACCATTAATCATAAATCACTCGTAAGGCCCATAAACTAACGAGACAATTTTTGGGCAACTGAATCATGTGACCTAATTAATCAGAACCTATTCACAAACTATTTACACATTTATATACATCTGCAGTTTATCATCTCTTACCATGGTTTTTATGTAAATAACATTTTAATTAAGTCACTTAGGTAAATGGATCAACTGATGGTAACTAGACCATGAATAAACAAGACCAGCTTGTCGTTTCAAAATCTAATTTATTAATTTTATTCTTCAAAGAAAAGCATCATTTTTAATAAATCATTATTTTATTAGCAATCAAGCAGCATTTCATGAGGTAAAGGCATATTAGACTGACATTTTGAGGAATCATCAATTAGCGTGAATTAAAGCAAATAATCAGTTTTCCAAACCCTAAGTTCTTTTTCCCTGTCTAAAACTCACTTCATCTAAAAAGAAATAGTCAATAAGGCCTATTATCCTTACGTGCGCCAAAGTCCTTCAGCACGTCACGCCCATCTGGAATCGGAAAGCGAGAAGACACCCTCCTGTCCATGGGGGAAATTGTTATACCTTTCTAACTAGCTAAAGTAACTAAATGTTGCATTCTTTTCTGAAAATCCAAACTTGCGATTGGCTGAGCCCTGTCAGTCCACCATTAGCTCATTCACTCCTGACCAAGTCCGGGCCTCATCATAAGCCCCTATTGTTCTTAGATTCGCCATCCTTTCAGCTTCCTCGAAAATGTTACTTTTGCCCAAGCACAAAACTTTTACTTCCTAATCTTTGCAGGCAATTCGAACTTCCTATCCTTGGTTTTTTCTTCAAGAACACATTCAACTCGACCAAAACCACGTCTGCAATAAACGTTGATTGTTCAGCAAAAAGCTCTTTTTTCTGCACATGAGTGAAGGCTTCACTCTGGTCAAGTTTTCTTATTCTTTCCAGCACTGCCAACCATTTCTTAGGCCCAATCGAAAACTAATATTTAAACAAACACAAGACAATAATTAATTAAAGAATTAAAACTTATTCTGTTACCCACCCCCTTTGCTAAATTTAACCCATTAATTTATGTTACCTAGCTTAAGCACAAGCAACGGAATTCTCCACAAACTTAGGCCATATAAAAGACGAAAGACATTACATAAGCACACAAATATGCACATGCAATTAATAAAACAGCCGCATTTAATACTGACAAAGACAATAGACAAGGTTAATTTATTATTTTTCACGAACTTGCAGTTTCCAACACAAAGCACATATGTTAATCCCCTGTATCGTATAATGCATTTTAAACTAGGTTGATTAGTACATTTCACTCACAAACGCATTAATATGATTATATTATGGAAGTTTAACTTCGCGAGTCAGAACAAAATATCATTCTGAACCTCGCTTCATCAATTCCCTCATCTGGTGATTTCAAAATCACCAAACTATACCCATAATTTTAGCAACATTTTTAAACTTTAGAACATGTTTTGATTTACACTATATTAGTATTTTTAAAAACTTGTTTCTGCTGTCTGCTTGTAACTCTCATATTGTGACCTACGAAATTCTTCTAATTCAATCTCCTTCTCCTGTTCTTTTCTGAGCTTGTAAATCCTCTTCTTTTCCCTTAGGTATTTCTTTCTCTTATGTAACATGCAACTAATTTTCAACAAAAGTATCACAAAACTATAACTAGTAAAGGAGTCAGAATCTTGCCTAAAATTGAACTACCTATCTCTTGGAACCAGGTTTTGATTGCTGCAAATCTTTTGCTCATGCGTTCTGAAAAGTCCTCATCTTCTAAAGGAACAAGTTCTGAATGAAGCTCTGTGATGTTTTTGATGTACATCTCAATATTCTTGCTCTTATCAGGAATATATGTGCAGCAATGCTGAACATGTAATATTCCACAAACTCCTCCCTCTTTTGCTAGCAGAATGTCAAGTGCAAGACGATTCTACATAACCATGGTTCTCATGGCAACAATTTCAGTATCCACTAACTGTAAACCACCAGCAGTGTCAGTGGACAATCTGTCAACAATTGTGGACAATTTTCTGATTTTAACTGCATTCAGGGTTATACCCACAAAAGTTATTACTGCACCAAAAATATCTCCCAAAATTTCTGAAAAACTTTCTCTTCTGAATCTACTCAGATGATTGCTAATTTAAAATGAACCTTTTTCATTTCTGTCTACATGAAATTGTTTTGAGAAGACTAAACCAACATAACAAGTCCCATACCAGTGGTCTGGGAGATTGTAGTAAGCCTTGTCTCCACATACAAAATAAATTCCAGGAAAAATTGGATCTTTGCCACCTTTGAATCCCCATCCACCCAAGATTTGATAAGTATCCTCACACTGACTAGCACCCACAAAGTAATTGTCAAAAAGTGTGTTGTCTCTTCTAAGGCAAAGCTTCCACTAACTGGTTTATCTATGTGAATAGCAACATTTTCTGATGATCTACCATTAAGCTTGTCATCCTCAACTTGCCAAAACTTAGATTTGGTTTGTTTCAGCATTTCATTTCTTTTATAAATCGCTCTTCTCTCTTCAACTAACGTCAAGAAGGACTTCGCCTCAGTTCTCAATTTGCAAGTTAAATTGTTTCTAAAAGCATACTCATATGTTAGTTCATTTGTTACAATGAAACATTCCCTCATCAGCTTAGCTTGTTTATGCTTATTCAAGCTTTTATCAACCTTTAAATTTGCAAAAATCTCATCATGGTTAGAATAATAGTACTCTAAACGACCTGTTTGATAAAACAGACTAGCTATTACGCTGCATGTAATGCCATAAGTAAGTGGAAGCATGTTATATGTCACCCCCTCAGAAACAGAAGCTGGTAATTTCACACAAATGTAGCAATCCTTAACATCCATCACTCTAACATATTCAGAAAGAAGTCTTGAAAAGGTATTACTAGAAAAATCACCAACAGACCTATCTTGGTGGATCCCTGGCTTATGATCAATAACTCTGTTGGTTTTGTCTGCTGCACCATGATTATCTTGTTTAGCCATAGCTTTGCTTGTCATGTTAGCCTTGTATATTTCCTTGTCAATTCCAAAAGGGAAAATGACAGCCAAAATTAACCAGACCAAGATTATTAAAACCACACAAATTAAAGATATTTTACAGCATCTTTTAAGGATTGAACATCTCAAACTGGTATTAGTATATGGCATCTTTACTCTGTAACCAAAAGCCTTTCAAGAAAAATCAAAAATTTAAAAATCACTAAATATACCCCCCTGTTTTGATTTTTTTTTTTAAAGAAAACCCTACTTTCTAACAGCTTTTCTTCGACCTTGTGTCTTACATCAATATATTTTTCAGCTAACACAATTTCTTCGACCTTGTGTCACCTAACACAATTTCTTCAGCCATACGCCAAATTTACAGAAACCATTTTAATCATTACCACTTGTGTCATCTAAATCTTCCTGACTACTACTATTCACCTCCACCACAGGTGGGATGATTATATAAGTCCACTCAGGGGACTTGTACTTCTGGTTAGGCTTTACAACTCTTTTTGCTCTACTACTGATCACTTCTATTTTCTTCCCTGCTTGAATTTTCTTATCAGAGTCACTTTTCTGACTAGAGACTTCATTCACCTGTTCTTTTGATCTGTTCACAAATTTGAATTTTAGTCCCTCATTTTCATTAGGCCAGTTATCACCTTTTCTTTGCAATTTCTTCTTTGGTTCAGATGTGTTGCACTCTGCTCTCCAAGCTCTTTTTCTAAAATTTCTTATTTCAGAATCTTCATCACTTTCATTTGAATCTGTTTCTGATATTTCAATCCTAAATCTAGGCTCTTCTTTACTCGTCAGTTTCACTCTGTTAGGAACATCATCCTTATAGCTGGTACTCGGAATTTTGTCTTCTTCTTCTTCTGCAATAACTTCCAACTTCCCAGTTTCAGGAATTCCGTTCCTGCCTTCAGAGTTTCCAATCTGCTTTTCAATACTCTCCTGATTTTGAATTTTCACTTGATCAGACTCTTCTGCATCTTTTTCTAGCAGATTTTCATCATCTTCTGAGTCTAATATCACAATTTCTTCAGTAACTTCATTCAATGCCTTATTCGCAGTTGAATTTTCCAGATGTCAACCTTCTTTTCGATCTTCAGGATCTGGATTTCTTTCAGGTTCTTCTTCAGAATCTGAATCAGTTGTAGTGTCACCTTCGTCAGGATTTTCAGGTGTTGGCACACGAATGGTGTGACTAGCGTGAATCCACTTTTTGAATCCTCTGCACTTCACTGCATTTGTTGTAACAAGAATCACCTGTCTTGCTTTCTGCCACCTGAGTACTAGACAATTTCTTCTCCGGTGTATTTTTGGCCTTACCCAGTCTCCTGGTAACAGATCATGAGCTTTTTCCTTGTCTCTTGCAATTACATCAGTTCCCACCTGGTGGAACACAGAAGTCACTACGTCAGAAAGGTTCTTGCAGTATTCCAAAATGACGCTATCATTTATACTCATTAGTTTTCCAACTGGTACAAATGCTTGTCTCATGACTCTACCCATGACAATATCATGAGGGCTTAGACCTGTCTTTTTATCAGGAGTACTTCTCAAAGACATCAAAACAAGTGGAAGTGCATCTGTCCACTTTACTCCAGTAGCTAGACACATCTTTGCTATCCTATTCTTAATTGTGCCATTTACTTGCTCAACAACACCTGATGCTTCTGGTCTGTAGGCACAGTATAACTTTTGTTTATATTCAATGCTTCACAAATCATTTGTAATAGTCTGTTTTCAAAATGTGTTCCACGATCAGTTTCAACAGTCACTGGAAAACCGTTCCTTGGTATGATCTCCCTTAAAAGTAATTTTGCAACTGTAACCGAATCATTGTGACGTGTTGGGAACGCTTCCACCCATCTTGAAAATAAACAGATTATCACAAGTACATATCTTAGCTTATTGTGTGGTGGCATGTCAATGAAATCCATTTGCAGTCTAGTAAAAGGACCACCCTCCCGTCCTATGGTTCCCATGCTCACAACTGTTTTTCTGTTTGGGTTCATTTGTTGACAGACTAAGCATCTCTGACAAAATGATTCTGCAATTATTCTGAACTTTGGGTTGAACCATGTCTGCCTAAACAACCTGATCATGGAATCTCTTCCAATATGTCCTGGACCATGATACATTCTAGCCATGTTAGCAATCATACTATTTGGCATTACTGGTCTGTCGTCTTTGTAAACCCAAATTTCATCTTCCTCTCGCTGTCTGCAACCTGCTCTTAACCATGAGTTTTTCTCCTCATCATCTGCCTCATCTTGTAAATCTTTAACTCCTTGCCATGTCTCAACTACAGATGTTAGCATGAGTGAATTCAAAACATGTTCATTGTCTTTTTCCCGATTGATTGAATAATTGTTTATTGCAGAGTGTTTGGCAATCTCATCTGCATAAGCATTTCCTTTGGTTATATAATCATTTCCCTTTTTATGTGCTACACATTTCACGACAGCAATTTTCTCTGGTAACTGAATGCCATCGATCAATCTTTTAATCAACTTTGCATTTTTTATTGGTGATCCCGCAGAAGTTAAATAACCTCTTTGAGACCAGAGCTGACCATAGTCATGGACTACGCCATACCCATACTGACTGTCAGTCACTATGGTAATTCTCAAATCTTTTGCTCTTTCACATGCTCGAATCAAAGCAATCAATTCTGCTTCTTGAGCTGAACGAATTCCTTCGAGACATAAAGCCTCAACTACATCTGCAACTGTGCAGACAGAATATACTGCTCTCAGAATACCTTCATCTGTTCTCAAGCATGAACCATCAACAAAGTAAACAAAATCTGACTCTGGCAATGGAAAATCTTTAATGTCCTGCCTGGGTTTAGTACAATATTCTAAAACATCCAAGCTTTCGTGATCAATATCATTCTCGTTTCTGATTTCTGTTACAGTACCATCAGGTAACAATGTGGAAGGATTTAAATTCACACACCTTGCTATAGAGACAGTATCTGATCCTAAAATAGTTTTTTCATATTTTGTTAATCTGTTACTTGTCAGATGCTGTGTTTTGCTTCTGGTAAGGAGAATTTCAACAGAATGGGGTACATAAACTTTTATAGGAAACCCCATTATGATTCCTTCACTCTGTTCAATGCTTACACTTGTTGCAGCCACTGCTTTAATCAGCCAGGTAATGCTTTTGCAACAGGATCAAGAACTGCTGAGAAATAGGCTATTGGCTTTCTCAGTTTTCCGTGTCTCTGTATTAAAACTGATAATGCACAATCTTCTCTTTCACTGCAATACAGCTCAAATCCCTTCTCATAGTCTGGCTTACCCAGAGCTGGAGCTTCACACAGACTTCTTTTTAGCTTTTCAAAAGCTTCTAACTCAGTTTGTGTTAGAATAATCGGGTCTTTTATGTCTGCCTTTGTCAGTCTCTGAAGTGGTTTTGCAATTACTGAAAATCCACTAATCCATTGGCGACAATAAGCAACCATTCCTAGAAACATTCTGACTTGTCTCTGTGTTTTTGGAGGTTGCATTCCCTGAATCATTTTAATTCTCTCAATTGTCACTTGCCTGATTCCCTTTGCAATTCTATGACCAAGGTATTTCACTTCTTGTTTGCAAAACTGTAATTTTGCAGGAGACACTTCATGTCCCTCATCTGCCAGATGATTCAAAAGAGTAATAGTATCTGTTACAAAATTATCTTGCATTTTTGCCGCTACTAGCAGGTCCTCAATATATTGGACCAATGTTGACTTTCCAGGTAAATCTAGATTTTCCAAGGATTTCTTTAGCAACTGATTGAAAATAGATGGACTCTCTGTATACCCTTGAGGGATACGACACCATGCTAGGATGCGATCCTGGAACCTGAACGCAAAAATGTGCTGGCTATCTGGATGCAATGGAACAGTAAAGAACGCATTGCAGAGATCTATGACTGTGTACCATTCTGCACCATGCGGAATCTGATATAGAATTACCGCAGGATTTGGAACAACTGGGCAACATGGAACAACTATCTGATTAACCTTTCTCAGGTCTTGAACAATCCTGAAAGTTCCATTTGGCATTTTGATACCCATAATCAGTGAATTACATGGGCTATTCTCAATTTTTTTTAAAACACCCTGTTTTATGAATTTGTCAATTACAGGTATGACACCTTCAATAATTTCTGCTTTCATTTTATACTGAGGAATGTTTGGAAAATCTACTCCTTGTTTCACTGTAATTTTAACTGGGTCTACATTTTTCATCAAACCCGTTTCACTTCCTGTCAAATCCCTAAATTTTACATTAACTGTTTCTTTCAATTCCTCTGGAAGATTATCTTTATCAAATGCAGGAAATAATTTACTTTCCTCCGCCTCAACCATTAACATTGTTAACTTGTACAACCCATCTTCTTCAAGAGTTTGAAGCTCTATACCATCCGGTGAACAATATATTTTGTAATTCATCTTACACAAAATATCCCTCCCTAACAGGTTTACAGGACTGCTGTTACAAACAACAAATCTATGTTTGTCTTTAAATTTACCAATTTCAATATTTACAGGTTCTGTTAAATCTGTTTTAATTTGTTGATTAGCTACTCCAACTACTTGTATGGTGTCCCCAGAGAGAGGCAGGTTTTCTATTTCCACTGATCTAACAGTAGAAAAGTAGCACCTGTGTCCACAAGAAAAGTTATTTCTACATCATTCACTTTACTATTAACAAATGGACCCGATTGGTCTACCTCAAGAGTGGCTCCAAGCACACACTCTTCCTCCTCTCTCAGGCACCGTCATAAGTAATCTTCAGAATCACTCCCTCCATTTTCATTCAACAAGTATTGTTGAGAAACATTTTGCACATTCACTCTTTGCGATCTGTTTACCTGTTCACCTCCACAGAATCCCGTCTCTGAATTGTATCTCTGTACATTCACACAATTTGGAAGTGGCGGTTGTGGAATCTGACTCTGGTGATTCACTACCTGTTGCTGTAGCTGTTGCTGTAGCTGTTGCTGCAGATTTATCTCATTCTGCATCTGTGGATTTAATGATGCATTTTTTTAATTTCTGGGCGGATTTTTACATTCGCGCTTTCAGTGTCCAATTTCGCCACAATTAAAACATGGGAGTTTCTGCTTAAGTTCTTCTATATTCACATTAAATTTTGGTTTATTATAATTACCTTTAAATTTACCTTGATTCTGATTAACATCTTTATTTTCTGAACTTGCAATTTGTTGTTCAGCTACTTTTACCTGTGCCCACATGGCTTTTTCTTTTAACTTTTTCTGCTTCACATCTATCTCGTCACTACAATATTTCGCCCCTCTCAAAATGTCATCAACTGAAAGTGATTGCCAACCAACTATTCCGTTTCTAATCATATCACCAATTTCAGGTCTTAAACCATAAACAAACTTGTATATGAAGTGGCTCATGTCCTTTTCACTTAATTTTTCATAGCCACTGTACTGTTTAAAGACCAACAGTAACCTTTCATAAAATGAATGTACTGATTCGTTTGGCTCCTGATTTGTTCTGTCTATTTTAACCCAATCAACTTCTTTCGGGGGAATCTTGTTTTTTAACCAATAAATTACTTTATCATACAGATCCATAACGTCTGATGAAGGTGCACCTGTTATACTATTTCTTGCAGGTTCTACTTTGGGCCAACTCACAGAAACTTTACATTCTGTCCAAAGATCTGACAGAACGACAATGTCAAAGAATCCATCAAGATCAATCCACAGAACTTTTGAGACTTTGATAAATCTATCCACCTGTCGATACCACTCTACAGGCTTTTCTCTGAGCCGAGGGAAATCATTTGTGAATAATAAAATGTCCTGTCTTGTCCAAGGGACATGCACGTACCCACCTCCTGCTATTTCTCTCATCGGGAACTGATTTGCCACTTCACCTCTTTCTCTCCTTTCTTCCTCTCTTTTCTTTGTCCATTTTACTCTCCATTTACTTAAATCTCCTAATCTTTTTAAATACACAATTAAATCTTTTATATGCAATATTCTTCCATTAGAATTCATGTTTTCAATATCATTCTCTGTAAATTCTATTCTGTAATGCTTACCCAAATTCTTCTGTCTGCTCAAATCAACTTCAAGTTTAATGGCTAATTCTTCTAACTGTTCATACTTATTTTTAGTTTTCCATTGTATGCTTTTACAAATAAACAGCAATTCCTCATCTTGATAATGCTTTAAATTGTCAGGTCCAATTGTGCCAATAATTAATTCCTCCAAATCTGCTTTCAATTTTGCAACATCAAGTAATTTAGTTTCTGGAGTCTTTGGGGTATGCGGTGTATGCGTTAAGTCTATTTTATTTATACTCTTTTTTGGAGTATCAGCATCAGATTCTGCAACAGTTGGTGTTCTACCTATTGGACTTTGATTAAAAGTTAAATCGGGCATCCTTATTTTTTCTCGGTGATTTTCTGACAATTCTGAATACAATTTTTCAGATACTTTCTGAATTTCTGCATTTAATGGAATAGTCAAAGCTGAATGTCTAACTTCTCTTTGATCAAATACTAGTTGAACAGGAGCAATCGTTACTGGTACTGTTACCGCTTCCATGCTTTTAGTTAACTGCTGAATTAATTCTTCTTTTGTTCGAAAATATTCTGAAGTATTTGGCATATCCCCAGAACCTTCTGTTCTCATTACATTTCTTAGGGTTTCATTTCTGCGAACTGGAGTGTTTTCACCATAATTTCTGTTTCACCAGATATGCTAGAATTAGTTCTGGTTTCTATTCTTTCAGGAGTATTTGCATTATTCGGGTATAATCTGGGTGATGCTTCCTTAATAATTTCTCTTGGAGGTGCACTTGGAGTAGTTCCTGAAGGAACCATCGGGGAAGACCAAGTACAAGCTGGTTTATAAGGAGTATTCTTTTTCTGAATTGTAATATAAATTTCTTCTAAAACTGGATCTTCTAAATCACTATCTTCAACATTATTATTTTTCTTTTGAATATTCTTTTGACCTTGTACTTCAGTAACCATCTCTCTTACTGGGTACAAACCATCACACATGTCTGCATGTCTCCAACGACGCATTCTACCTTCATGAGTTTCCCTATTAATGTCTAACTTTGGACCTCTTGTTATACCACTGTTTTCCCGTTGAAGTTCAAACATCTCATCCTCCCATTCAACTGTCTCAACAACGCTACCCAACACCATAATACTCACCATTCAACTAAAGCTTCAAATTGAGTAGGTCTAGGCTCTGGCACAAGAGCCATAATTTTTTCTCTCAAGTTTTTCAAAACCCTCATATTAAATGATCCATCTTCCGGCCATGCTAATACACCATCATCTTTGGTATAATCCATCCAATTATCAAACCAAAGGCAAGTATGATAACCATATTCACCTTCCATATAGGCTGCAGGTGTTTTGTACTTATGAAGTAACTTTCCACCTCGTGTTGTGGTAAATAAATTATTACCCTGGCAGAATTTCTAGGCATTAACAAAGTATCATGCATCAAGTGAGAAGCAGAGTCCGTGGTATCTGAGTTAAAATGGGCTTTATTCCAATAACTCGAGTCAAAGGGAGAATATGTTCCATCACCTCTGAGGTTCAGGAAGAGTCTTCTAACAATTACTGAACATAGTATATATACATTTCTTGTACATAGGCTAAGCAGAGCAAGGAAGAAAATGAGATAAGAACATGTGGGTGTACATGAGGGTGTGTACTTTGATGAGTCATAGGTAGGTGATAGGTAGGTGTCATAGGTGGGTGTCATAGGTGGGTGGGTACTTAGGAGGAGTTTGCATGACCAGCTGGAACTCTGCCCTACTTGTGCAACTTTGAGCATGACGTGCAATTGACGTGTAACTGGGAGGAGAGCTGACTTTCAACCTAGTAGAGAGATCTCTTGTGTCAAGGCGACCAGCACATCTAGTACAACTGATATCTAGAGTCAGGGGATGTATTATCTGAAGAAAAGGTTGTTCGTCACTAAAAGACAGAGAGGGCATATTTATTCGTTCATTGCATGAGCTTTCTATGAGTGCAAGCACTGTAATTCACTTAAATGGAGACAGAATGGCTATCGGACGGGTTCTGTTTACTTTTCCTCACCGGGCAGGGATGCCACTCTGTACAGCAGACGGATAACTGTTATTCATAATACTGTCTTGGCAGACTTCTTGCTGACGTGACTGCAGCTCAGTATGCCAAGAGTCATGAAAACATTAATTCAGAAAGTGGTTTCAGGCTCAACCAGTACGATATTTATTTAAAAGAGCACAATGCAAAATGCAAATACATGGGCCTTCATTTTAGCTTAACGTTTGGGAGACTTGATGACTTGACTTGCAGGACATGTTTGCAGAGGCCTAGTGATTCAGGCCACTACGGGAAATATGCATGGGTGACATGCACATGACATGTAACATAGGGTATATGTAGTGGACATATTTGGTCAGGCAAAATATCATTTTCCTCATTCCCTCCTTGTCCCCTACATAACCCTTTAGGATACATCTATATTCATGAGACCGTATAGTTCATCATACAGAATCATTTGTTCATCTTTAACTCTTTGTTTACGTGGATGGGGAACACAGGCAGTGGCACACAGGCCGCAAATCGCCGGACCACACTGCAGACAGAGACAGCAACCAAATACCATAAGTAGGGCCATTCCTAGGAAGGACATAACTTTCCATCCCCAAGCAGATATTACACCCCAGAACCAACTGGACCAAGTCCATGTGCCTGGATCTTGATGTATGGCATGAGCAATCTTGTGGAGCCTTGTTATTGCTTCGTACACAGATGGTGCATTATCTGGGATGAAAATGCAACAACTAGATCGGATGACTCTACAAGCTCCGCTCCTATCCGCCAAGATGACGTCTAGAACGAGGCGGTTTTGAAGAACGACAAGTCTAATAGCAGACTGTTCCTGGGTCAAGTTCGCCAGGGCAGATGCAGTTACATTTACAACTGTTTCAAGAGTCCTTGTTAACCTGCGTATCAGTTTACTGTTTTGGACGGGACCTATGAAGAAAAAGAATCCTTTGTTGAAATCTGTATATTGCTCCCAAGCAGTTTCAGTCTGATCGATCCCTGCAGAATCTGTCTCTCTCTTTTGTCTAACATGTCCTAGTCGTGAATCTCTATGATAATTTGATGGGGCTAGAAAAACGGGTGGCAATAAGAATGCTATATAACAAGTCCCACCCCAGTCTAAGGGCAGATGTACATAGGCTGTCTGACCACAAATGAAATAGGTATGGCGTGATGTTTTGAAAGAAGAAAGTCCGTTATCATCAAACTCTACTACAGTGTTACACTTGCTGTGTCCCATATGTACTGAGCCTTTCTTACTAACACATAAATCACCTTTTGCTGGCAGGACTGAAATAAACGGTGGACCTGTGTTTTGCTTGGGCTGAACGTTTAACATTATAAAATTAACAGATGCATTTCCCTGTTCGTACTCATCATTCTCTAAATCGGTTCCCTTTCTTTGGGGGAATCCGTCTTTGTCTGGAAAGCATGCTTCATTCATTACTTTATTCAGGTTTCCATATATCCAGCCACCTGGATAAGCTATGTACCTTCTATCTATTGATGTCATTAGAGCAAACCATGCTCCACACGAACCATTGTGTGAGAACGGTAAAGGGTAGAATGGCAGAACTCCCTTCGTTTCTTGATAAGGAGGCAGTTGGCCACATACCCAGCAATCAGTCGCATTGCTGGTCTGATGAGAATGGTGTAACATTCGAATAAAAGTATTGTTACGTAGTGCAAGTCGATATGACAATTCATGAGGAGGCAGGTCACTAAATGTATGCTCTATGGTACTGTTACTGGAAGAATGTATATGTGAGGAAATGGGAAAGAAAACATGTAGCAATAAACTAAAACCAATTACAACAATGCACAGAATAAAAAGGATGATCAAAGTAACTATACATCTACTGCGTAATAGCTTGCAGTACTTTTCCTTCTTATCTCTCTTCTTGCTATTCTCATATGTGATCTTATACATGTCAGAATCGAGTCTAACCGATTCACCACCGGGTGGGCTTAAACAATTAAACTACGTCTGACTTGCTAGTTCTTAATCTAGACCTATACTCTTGCTGAGGGGTATTTTCTAGCAAAGGTCAGTGTTCTTTATAAAAGTTCCAAAGTTCCAAAGTTCCAAAGTTCCAAATAGTGATGAAGGTGAGTTCGGCCTTTACGTCCTTCCACCAACTTCGGCGTCTTCCAACGTGGCTCAAGGGGACTTGAACGATCAAAAATCCGGACACAAGTATAGAATCCTCTGGTGCTATGGCATGTTCCTTGACCTGGGTGTTGTCAGGGAAGGCAGCAGCAACCTGTGAATGAAAAAGAGAGTAGTGCAGACATCAAGGAAGCCAGGTAATCTGTCAGCATGTTACTGTCAACATCAGTTATTTTCTTTGGCATAGGCGTACCCCACATATATACTCCATAAGGAGATAGGCCTGTTCTGGAATGAGCTACCATACGCATGTAAAAGAGGGCAACCGGCAAGGCCACCATCCAATCCACGCCTTTGTCTGTACAGATCTCAGCAACTTTGTCTTAATTGTCTGATTTTGTCTTTCTACAAGGCCTGCTGTTTCTGGGTGTCTGACACAATGGAATTTCCATGTGTAACCTAACAGAAGGGACACTTGTTTCATTAGTTCAGAGGAGAATGGCTGATCGTTATCTGAATAGATCACATGAGGTAGATCACATCTGGGGAAGTACTGCGCACTAATTGTCTGGCTGTTGTAACAGCAGTATAATCTGGAACTGGATATGCTTCTGTCCATCTAGACAGTGCACACACAACTACTAGGACATACTTGTAACCTTTACATCTGTCCATTTGGATATAATCCATCTGGAGAACTTCAAAAGGGTGGTCAGGAGGATGAAATCCGCCTTGTTCCACCGGAATGCCTTTACCTGGATTGAACTGGTAATAGATCAATAATGTTCGCTGCTTGTTAAACCAAATGTTCTGTAAGCTGTCTAGCATTGCCTTCTCTCCTAAGTGTGCGGGACTATGTGTTGTGTTTATGATTATTGATACCATAGAATCTGAAAGAAACCATGTGCTTTTTCCCTTGGTCATCCAACCTTGGTCAGTCTGGACCCCTCCTTGTAAAGTCCATTTCTTTATCTCATCTGTGGTGGCATATGTCTGTATGTCGAGTACATCTTGTGTAGGATCCCTGACTGTCATACTTTATGTCAGTAATGGTACCTCTGTCCTTGTCGTGTCTGTTGGTGTCTGGGCTGTCTGGGCTGTCTGGGCTGTTCGGTCTGCCAGGTCATTACTCTGGGAAATGGTGTCTGTAACTTTGGTGTGAGCTTTGTATTTCAGGATAGAAATGGCTGTAGGTAAATGTATGGCCTCTAACAGGGCCTGAATAAGCTGGCTGTGCTGAATCTTGGTCCCATGGGAGGTCTCAAGAAACCTCTCTCTTCCTCCTCAGAACCCCGAAATCATGAACAACGTCAAAAGCGTATTGTGAGTCAGTATAAATGTTTACTTTCAAGTGCTTAGCTCTTATGCAGGCTTGTGTCAGAGCAATGAGCTCTGCTGCTTGTGCAGACAGTGTGTCTATTTCCTGTGGTCACAGCATAGGCTGCTACTAATTCTCCTGCACTCGTTCCCATGCATGAACCATCCACATAGAGTGTCAGGTCAGGGTCTGGGAGTACAATATCTGTCAGGTCTTGTCTTGGTCTTGTCACTATATTCATAACTTCCACACAGTCATGTGGTGGTGCATTTACTGTACTTGAGGGCAAAAGTGTTGCAGGATTCAGAATATTACAACGTCTGATCTCTGTGTGGTTGAAATAATGTCAGTCCATATCCTGTCAGTCTCGCTACAGTCAAATGTAAAAATAAATAAAAATAAAAAAGCATAAAATGTTTACTGTAACATGGAGTCGCCTAAAACTGGCGCTTGACATAATGCTCTTTTTAATTCCTCAAATGCCAAGGTGTGTTCTTGTGTCCTAGGGAGTACAGTCAAAATGGCTGCCTCCTGTGTAGTTAACTGTATGAGTGGTTTGGCTAGATATGCATACTGGGGAATCCATTGCCTACAGTAAGGAGTAAGGCCAATAAATGGTTATGTTAGCTGTATACCTGGTGTACCCTCCTTGGAAAGCAAGTGTTGTACACCACTTGCTTTTCACAGAAAGTGTAAGACTGTCAGAGATGCAATGTCACAGTCTGGTTCTGATCTTGCTGTAATTAGAATGTAGTTTATGTACTGTATCAGCGCTGTGCAGGTAGGCATGTAAACACTGACTAGCTGTCGCTTTAATGCTTGACTGCAAATGCTAGGACCCTATGTCATCAATCCAGCAAAAATGAATTACATAAAAATAAATAAATAAATAAAAATGAATTTTCAATCCAAAACCACAATTTTTATTTTGGGGGAACCTCAAACAAACGCCCACGAACCTCTGTTAACCTCTAAGTTAAGTGGAGCCTCGTTCCAAAAGCTCTGCAGTTTATACTAAAATCCTACTCTAAATCTTGGGAATAGTATGACCATACTACCTACAATATGTTCTCTAAATGTATTTGAATAAAATCCAAATTATCCCAGCATAGACAGAAGGCTGGAGCCTCTGTGAGAAACAGCCCCTCCCTTTAGAAAGATGTCCGCGCTCGGAACTTTGGATCAACTCCAAGCCGGGCTACACTGTGATCTAAAATTGAATGACTGCCAGATGCTGAACCCATTGCAAGAGCAAGACTCTTGCCAATTATGCTTGTTACACTATTTTAAACTATACATTTGCAAGCGTGACTTATCTGTAAGGAAGAGCAACTATTTGTACACAAGTCAGAGGGGCTGGGGAGGTAACTTCGCTACGAACTCACTCCTTGCTCACCTACCCCTCCCCTCAGAGCCAGGAGCTGGCTCAGTGTCAAACATCACTAAGAGGAGACAAGCCTCTCACTCGTCTCTGCTTCTCTAAAATTGGGTCGCTGCCAACGCTGAGCTCATTGAAAGAGTCAAGCGTCTGCCAAGTTCCTTAAAGAGTGAGCTGCAAGCCTCCTCTCTTTACATGCGAATGAAGCTAGTGTAAGTCTGAGCAGTAGCCCTCCCTTTACATAAACATTCCTCTGCGGCTCATCACGGAGGCTCTGAGAGCTGAGAACAGCTGCCAAGTTACTGAAGACAGAGCTCGGTCTCGTCCGCGGAAAAGAATTGGAGAATGGCCAATATCAACAAGACAGGCACAGCTCGCTCCAAGAGGGAGTAGCCCTCCCTTTACATAAACATCTGTCCCTGGGAGTCAGCCAGGAGAAGTTATTCAGCCACTTCAAGGTCAAAAAACACATTCTAAGTAATTCAAAACATAACTGTTCCCAGGACAGAGAGCTTAACCCACGTTCTCCAACTTAACTGAAACAAATTTAAAACGTTGTAAAAAGTAAATTAATAAAGATATATATTTTTTGTAACTAAGTGAAATGCTAGCACATTAAAATAATTCTGTACTGCTACTTAAAAACTCCAGTTTCTAAAAAACACTTTTGTCTAACTAATTCAGCTAGAAGGCAAGACATTTGAAACATGGGCATTTGTTTAGCATGCAAATTAGCACACATAAAAGAAAGGGACAATTTGCTTCTGCACACAATGCTAAGCACTTTGCATTTGAGAGAAAAAAAAATGAATTATCATGGACTGTTGCGTTGGGACTGTTCTCTGCATATATCAATTGAGCCTCTCCACTAAATGTTGATCTGAAACCATCTGTGTAAGTATTGTAGCCCTGAATCAGACATAATAAATCCTATTTTCCAAGTCTTGTTTAATGAACACTGCTTTTACCGTGCAAGATTATACCTTTCTATCAGCAGCCTGTCAAAGTACATAGGTGAGCCTTGAAACTAAATGAATGCAAATCAAACTAATGTAGGGGACTCTTAGCAATGCATTAAGATGGTAGTGTATTGTAGCTATCAAAAAGGGCCACGTTCATTAATTTACAAATAGCCACTTTCCTAATTAAGCGTGCACGCTCTTCTATTCTACCTATTAAAAAGGCCAGATTCATAATTTTTCAAACAAAAAAAACCCCATGTTTTCTAATTGAGTCTATTAACTGTCACAACGCTATTCTAAAGGGCAGCTTGCATTGGGAAAAATATTCTGTAGGAACATTCCTATTTAAACAAAAAACACTGTTGCATTACACTAATTTAAAGCACATTCTCTAATGGGTCTGTTTCATATTTTCTTTCCAACCGTGAAAACATTGAAGCACTCTTCGTGGTGCAAACCCTTATCTCACATTTCAGAAATACGCCCATTGGATAACATGGCAAATAGCACCTCCACACAAAACATGCTTTTTCCACCACTTCCACAGCTCGGATCCTTTTCAAATTTTGCATCACAGTAGTCCAAGCTATTCCCTAAATCCTCACCAAAAAGCAACCAAATCCCTCCACTGGAACGGGTACGAATTTCCGCTCAAAAACACGCCCCCCGCAAACAGAAAAAAAACGCCAAAATCCCTCAACACCTTGTTGATCAGCATGTTAAAACAAATACTGCCTACTCAGTACAAGATATTAACTCTTCGGCAGCTGAAGCACAATCTTTCCCCAATGACTGCAGTACATGGGAAAGTCATGAACTCATTTCTCCACGTTATCACATAACACATACGCACATCTTCAAAACATTTTCTCCAAGTACTTGAAAGAGATCCAGCTCTCTCCTGCCTAACGTAATGGCTAGGGACCTGATGATAACATGCTCTGCACAAGCCATAACTACATGGCGCTATTCACAAGCCATATTTTCAAGAAGCTCAACAAGTCAAAAAAATGACACGCTATTCACAAGGCATATTTACAAGGAGCTATACTTAAGAAAATTCAACAAACTACTCACAAGTCTTAATCACAAGGCGCTATTTACAAATAAACCAACTAGTTACTCACAAGGCACTTTCGAAGTTCAGAAGGGACTCGTCTAGATACAAGGAAATGAACTCTTCAGATGCTGTCGACTCATTTTACATACTCTAAAGGGTACAGGTGGTGGCGTTCTCTACCTACTGGGTCTTTCTGAGGTGGTCACTTGAACTAGTTCTTCTGACAGGGTGGGATAAATACCAGTAATGACGGAATTTCTTTCTCTAACAGTCTGTTCTGTCTTGACCTGTTCCCCCTTATCCCGTAGTTCTTTTTCTTTGGCTTTATTTTTTTTCTGCTTGTTTTAGTTCTCTCTGCTTTATTGAATTCTTTCTCTGATCTCCTGTGTCACTCTTTGCGCGATAACTCAATAGCGTCTTTCTGAGAGGGTCTTGACTTTTTAACACATATCATGACCCGGTGTGTCTCTAGGCCGGATATTAACTGTCTATTCTAGTATACCTTTTCTGGTCCCTATCTGACGCAACTTTGAAAACAGTGGCATGTTTGAAATCAATACAATGAAAACACAATACACAAAAATAGACTGAAACAATCAACAATCATTCACACTAAACAACATAACATTGAAACACTAAAACAGATACCATTACAGAGAGTTAAACATGTACTTGAAAAACAGTTTTGTGCACTGAAAATACAGTACAACCATACCGGTCCCAAAAAATTGAGACACGTCTTTACCGGGCCCACGTTTAACCGTGGACCCGTCTTGACCGTTCTCATTTAAAATGAGCCCGTCTTGAAACTTGATACATTCCCCATAGTGGTACTCACCGGGAAAGCAGAACTTGAAACTTGAAGGCCTCGGAAACTTGACTTGACTACGCTTGCGCCTTGGAACAGGTGGACCTCTGGAGACCTCGGACCTTGCTCTCTCACGGGCTGGGCCTCTGGTTGAGACGATCCGCGTTCCTCACCGCCTCACATGGATGCCTGGTCGCAGTCCGTCCTCCTCCTGGGCCTGAGGGAGTAGCGGGAAATCTCGATGGCGTGCGCACTTTGAAGTCCGTCACGGCTGTAGAAGGGGGCAAAGACTAGACCCACAACTCCGGCGAGTGGGGAAAGGGATATGTCCCTGTAAGGGCGCCAAATTATGTGGTAAATAAATTATTACCCTGGCAGAATTTCTAGGCATTAACAAAGTATCATGCATCAAGTGAGAAGCAGAGTCCGTGGTATCTGAGTTAAAATGGGCTTTATTCCAATAACTCGAGTCAAAGGGAGAATATGTTCCATCACCTCTGAGGTTCAGGAAGAGTCTTCTAACAATTATTTACTGAACATAGTATATATACATTTCTTGTACATAGGCTAAGCAGAGCAAGGAAGAAAATGAGATAAGAACATGTGGGTGTACATGAGGGTGTGTACTTTGATGAGTCATAGGTAGGTGATAGGTAGGTGTCATAGGTGGGTGTCATAGGTGGGTGGGTACTTAGGAGGAGTTTGCATGACCAGCTGGAACTCTGCCCTACTTGTGCAACTTTGAGCATGACGTGCAATTGACGTGTAACTGGGAGGAGAGCTGACTTTCAACCTAGTAGAGAGATCTCTTGTGTCAAGGCGACCAGCACATCTAGTACAACTGATATCTAGAGTCAGGGGATTTATTATCTGAAGAAAAGGTTGTTCGTCACTAAAAGACAGAGAGGGCATATTTATTCGTTCATTGCATGAGCTTTCTATGGGTGCAAGCACTGTAATTCACTTAAATGGAGACAGAATGGCTATCGGACGGGTTCTGTTTACTTTTCCTCACCGGGCAGGGATGCCACTCTGTACAGCAGACGGATAACTGTTATTCATAATACTGTCTTGGCAGACTTCTTGCTGACGTGACTGCAGCTCAGTATGCCAAGAGTCATGAAAACATTAATTCAGAAAGTGGTTTCAGGCTCAACCGGTACGATATTTATTTAAAAGAGCACAATGCAAAATGCAAATACATGGGCCTTCATTTTAGCTTAACGTTTGGGAGACTTGATGACTTGACTTGCAGGACATGTTTGCAGAGGCCTAGTGATTCAGGCCACTACGGGAAATATGCATGGGTGACATGCACATGACATGTAACATAGGGTATATGTAGTGGACATATTTGGTCAGGCAAAATATCATTTTCCTCAGTGTTTCAATTTTCTTATCAGGTTTAAATATATTTTTCAATTTCTGAAGCCATGAGAGCTTCTTTTCCTCTTTTTTGTAGTAATAACTCATGTTTTTAATCAAATCCGCTTATTTCTAAATGATCGTAAATATTTCCTTGTTGTTCCGCAAACCCAACCAATCCGTGCGCGAAACTCACCAACAAGCCAATCAAGTTAAGCTACGTCACCACCTAGCTCAACCAATAGAAACACTGCTTTCGGGTTAAGCCAATCAGCTATCAGCTCGCCTTAGTCACGTGAGCCAATCAGTGCGCTTGCTGTGACGTATGTTAGCCAATCACAGCGCGGACCCTTGTGACGTACACTGCCGCTGCAGCTTCTCGTCACTCACTCCTAGAGCTCACCCCTCCTTCACAAAATATTTTCACAGCGCCATTTTAAACAAAACTTTTCAATGAATTTCAATTAGTAACTCCAGAAAAACAAACCATTTGTCTGTTTCACTAAAATAAAGTGATAGCTTTTACAGTCACTCAAGTATTCTTTGCATGGAATAGACAACGCTATTCTCACAGAATATTCATCCGTTGATAAAGTAAGTCTACTCTACCCTTCTAACAGGTAATAACGAATTTGTTTCTCTCTGAATGCACATAAGGTGACAATTCAAAGTTTCACTCAAACGTAATTACAAAATCATTTTCGCACAATCAAACAAAGAAAACCTAAACAAGCATACATAAATCTTGGTAGGACTTTAACCAACCATAGAAATCTACACTCGCCAGTAAGAATAAACGTCACTACCTTACCCTTCACTCAAGCTTGGATAAATTCTACTACTCTTTTCACAGTGAGTTTTAAAACAGGCTTCAAGTCCCTATACTCGAAAGCTACGATTTCATAGACAATCCTCACTATGCATTTTATCTAGCACGCACATCTAGAGTCCCTATACTTGTGCTGTACGTCAACAACACTAGTGATATATGTCAATACCACTATTTTGAAACAGAACAAATGCACTGTGTAACTTCACTTGTCACACTACTCTTATGCCGGCTCAACTAGGAATTTTCACACTGCTGGAAAAAACCTTTCGACTACATATAACAACTGAACAAACTCAACATATGTTAAAACATCGATCCTATGTAATTACCATGTAGCATGTCCGTTACCATAGTAACCGTAACTCTGCTACCAAGAAATTGATGCAGCGCCCCTATAGGAAAACTGTCTCAACAACGCTACCCAACACCATAATACTCACCATTAATCATAAATCACTCGTAAGGCCCATAAACTAACGAGACAATTTTTGGGCAACTGAATCATGTGACCTAATTAATCAGAACCTATTCACAAACTATTTACACATTTATATACATCTGCAGCTTATCATCTCTTACCATGTTTTTTTATGCAAATAACATTTTAATTAAGTCACTTAGGTAAATGGATCAACTGATGGTAACTAGACCATGAATAAACAAGACCAGCTTGTCGTTTCAAAATCTAATTTATTAATTTTATTCTTCAAAGAAAAGCATCATTTTTAATAAATCATTATTTTATTAGCAATCAAGCAGCATTTAATGAGGTAAAGGCATATTAGACTAACATTTTAAGGAATCATCAATTAGCATGAATTAAAGCAAATAATCAGTTTTCCAAACCCTAAGTTCTTTTTTCCCTGTCTAAAACTCACTTCATCTAAAAAGAAATAGTCAATAAGGCCTATTATCCTTACGTGCACCAAAGTCCTTCAGCACGTCACGCCCTTCTGGAATCGGAAAGCGAGAAGACACCCTCCTGTCCATGGGGGCAATTTTTATACCTTTATAACTAGCTAAAGTAACTAAATTGTGCATTCTTTTCTGAAAATCCAAACTTGCGATTGGCTGAGCCCTGTCAGTCCACCATTAGGTCATTCACTCCTGACCAAGTCCGGGCCTCATCATAAGCCCCTATTGTTCTTAGATTCACCATCCTTTCAGCTTCCTCGAAAATGTTACTTTCGCCCAAGCACAACATTTTTACTTCCTAATCTTGGCAGGCAATTCGAACTTCCTGTCCTTGGTTTTTTCTTCAAGAACACATTCAACTCGACCAAAACCACGTCTGCAATAAAAGTTGATTGTTCAGCAAAAAACTCTTTTTTCTGCACATGAGTGAAGGCTTCACTGTGGTCAAGTTTTCTTATTCTTTCCAGCACTGCCAACCATTTCTTAGGCCCAATCGAAAACTAATATTTAAACAAACACAAGACGATAATTAATTAAAGAATTAAAACTTATTCTGTTACCCACCCCCTTTGCTAAATTTAACCCATTAATTTATGTTACCTAGCTTAAGCACAAGCCACGGAATTCTCCACAAACTTAGGCCACATAAAAGACGAAAGACATTACATAAGCACACAAATATGCACATGCCATTAATAAAACAGCCGCATTTAATACTGACAAAGACAATAGACAAGGTTAATTTATTATTTTCCACGAAGTTGCAGTTTGCAACACAAAGCACATATGTTAATCCCCTGTGTCGTGTAATGCATTTTAAACTAGGTTGATTAGTACATTTCACTCACAAACTCATTAATATGATTATATTATGGAAGTTTAACTTCGCGAGTCAGAACAAAATATCATTCTGAACCTCGCTCCATCAATAGCATACTTCAGCCATATAGGATTAGTGCTCAAAATTCCGTCCAATGTGTTCTGTTGGATGTTAGTGAGTAGAATGTCATGGTGGCAAGTGCTGTTGTAAGCATGGTAACAGACAATTATATAGCATATCATTGCTGTGTTAGATGTATGCAAGGTGGTCCATCTAATATCTTCTGTTAGAAGTTTCAGTGTATGTTGCCACCTGCACCATAACATTCACTACCACTTGGTAGGAGGGCTTTGGGTTCTTGCTTTCTTATAGACAACTACATAGCACCAACCGAGCGAAAGGTGCAGCGATAGCCTGTGTGTGCTGACCTCAATGAGTATAATCACAGCAGAACCAGCATTTCAAATGGTCAAAACCATGAAGGCTAAACACAGAGTATTCTAAAGTAGGGACCAGGCCAAATGAGTGATAGTGCAACATACTAATTAAATATCTGTTGGAGCAGCAGCCAAACTTGGTGAGATGAGCCATAGAGGTGCAACTTTTTAAAGTACATTAACATCAAATAAGCGACATACCTAGAAGGATCAATCAGTTTTACCAGATCATGCACAACCCTTTTATAGCCCAAATGGCGTCTCTCTTACTAATCTTTAGGAGGTCACAATCTGAGCAGGGGTTTGCTCCAAACACGCCTCTCCTGTTCCCAAATAAGGATGATCTCGAGTCGTGGGAACTACAGTCAAGTTATGCCTTGCTTTAAATTCTAGCCCTGCTGGCAATGTGCACATGCAGGAGCATTGTTGCCCTGATCACAGAAGGCTGGTCACGCATGTTTGCTGCTAGCTTCTTGTCTTCATCCTTCATGCTAGCACAATACTTACTAGGCCCCAGAGGCACTTGCTTATTTGAGCTGGCATGGATTACCATCACAAGGTTTCCTCCTAAGTTCACTGATATTGTTAGTAGTTAGTACCATTGTATTTCGAGACAAAAAAGACACAATCGGACAAACAAGTCAAAAACTGTTCCGAAGGAGATTTACCCTGCTCCCATTATTTGGTTAGATCACAAGCAAGGCATGGATATGGTAGGAGGCTAATTCTTTCCGGCCTTAGCCCCACTATTCTTTGAACGATCCGAAGCACTTTTCTTGATGCCTCCGTCCATCCACATGTTTTCACTGGTTCTAGTGTTGTTCAGGTGAAAAAGGTGTTGATGAGAGGGAGGGCACCAGTAATAGTGACGTTGATAACGAAGAGTCAAGATGTAAGAGCTCAGGCGGTACTATATAGATTACAATGTCTTATCTTCTGCCTGTAGGCCTGCGTTTCTCCTATCCTCGGCCAATGGGCAGAATTACAGGGAAGTAAAGGGAGGAAGGAAGGCATCATTGATCAGTAGGACAACCTGTCCTTCCAAGTAACATCAAGCAGAAGCACATAACACCGGTTATTTACTGAAAAACAGCCTGGTTGGGGATCCATTTATGATAAGCCATTATCCCATGCCAGCCTTCAAACATCAGAGAAACACAGGCATTTTATCATTTTTGGCCCATCTGTCCACGTTTTCACACCACTTGCTGTGTTGCACATACCAATTTAACAATTTTGACCATCCTAATTACACTCGGGGATGAAGTGATTTTTTGAGAATCGCTATTTAAGAATTGCAAAACGGGTTGTATTTAAAAATGCGCAATTTTTTGCGATTTCTAAGTATTCCTTAATTGCAATTTGCAAATTGCGAAATCGCAATTAAGGAATACCTTTCCATTCATTCCTATGGGCCAGGAGGACCATAGGAATGAATGGGGAGTCATTCTCAATTTGCGATTCGCAATTTGAGAATCTCAAATCGAGAATAATTTCAAGGGTGCAAGGGTGTCATAACTACACCCTGATGCACCCCTGAAATGAACATGTGTACGAATATGGCGCACATACCATGTGCCATGTGCCATGTGCGCCACATGGCACCTTGAAAAATGCCAAAAAGTGAATTTTTGAAAGGAATCACAAATTACCACCAACTTGAAGTTGGTGGTAATTTGCGATTTCTTAAGGAGAAATCGCACAACTTGGGTGCTTGTTGTATAGCATTTAAGGAATCGCAATTTGCGATTCCTTAAATGCTTACGCAAAATTAAGGAATTGCAAATTTTGCGATTCCTTAATATTGCGATGCGATTTTGCTCATACATCGCGTTATGTGAATTTCTAGTCGCAAACACTACTTTTTTGCAATTTACAGCATTTGCGACTAAATATGTGTCTTTTACATATGTCCCTTGGTGTGCTCCACAGCATGGCATGGTTGCGGTTATGGACATAAATTATAAAGGAACACCATTTTTTTAATAATGTCTGAGAGCAGGAGGCGCTGCCCGTAGTGCCTATATAGGCAACCCTCCCCACCTTTGCAGAACCTAGCATGCAATTGGAATAAATACATCACACAACACAATTTTGTTGGGAAAAGCTTGTTGCGGGTTTATTCCATACAAAAGTATGTCAATGTGGTGGGTTAACTTAGGGCGATCCAAGGGCAGGGCAGCGGAGACTGACCTACGCTGCCCTGCCCGCCTGAATAGCCAAATTGCACCGTGGCCAATACAATCGGTGCTACCAGTTATGAGGGGATTCCCCCCTTGAATACCGTGAACCACTGGTCCACCACTTTACACACACCCTTTTAAGGGCGGAGCATTGCAAGGCAAGCCCCCGCTTGCTCAGGCTAACAACCGCACGAAGATCTAGCGGGGCACCGAAGATTCTTTCTCCAGGGTCCGGCTGTTAAGACTCCAGGTGTTTGGCACAGGCACCCCTATTGTGCTCCTAAAGAGCTACCCTTCCGTAACCTTCCACCTCCGGATCATCCTGTAACTCCGCAAATGCCCAGTATGTGGCCACTGTCAAATCGCCCCCCCCACCACCATGGCATTCTCCTAAACCACCTGCAACCTGCCCTTCTAGGTAGACCATCTCCTTAACTACTTCTGACATGTGTACCCGTCCCTATCACTACCATGTGGTGTTCCACGAAGAGGCCTCGCCCAATTAACCAGCCATTCTTATTTTAACTTGATTTGATTTGACCATGCCTTCCCACTTGGTGGGCTTGTCCCTGGCTTTATTTTCCTTTCCGTAGGAATGTGATGGCCTCCCTGGAGGGAGCTCTACTCTTAACCACAGCTTTTTACCCTTCAAAGTAATGCAGGCTTCAACCTCCTGCAGCCTGTAGTTACCAATCCTTCTAGAACATTTTGTGCTTTCACACCTTGTTTCCCCAACTTTTTGGTACAGCAGCACACTTGTTAGATGACAGCTTCCACAACCAGCCTATCTACTTTTTTGCTTAACTGAAGCAACCAGTAACATGCCCTTGGATATAGAGTACACATACTTTGCTGAAGTTGACCAGACATTTGCACAGACCTTTTGATTGCTAAATAATGGCGAACACCTAATGGTGTCAAATCTGGTTTGAGAGCATGTTCTTTTTGTGCACACTATAGCAGTCGCAGCACCCTTTTTGGAGTGACAACTTATCAAGCGCTGCGAGGCCTCCGGGTAGTTACGCGCTATACAAGTGCAATTTTTAATTTCATTTTCATTTAATTTCATTTCATTTCATTTACTCCGCCCACCAGGCTTGCTTAACTAAAGTCCGATCATAGATACACACTACCTGCTAACCAGCTGTGACCCTTGGTGCTTAATCCAACTATAGACCTATTTCACATCGTTATCCCTGGAATTGATTGCCCTCCCCAAAATCAAAGCCGAGTTCAGCTTACCTTCTAGTCACCTTGTAATTCAAGCTGGAACATTCCTACCCGGCATAGCCAGAGAGTCTTGCGTATTATTAAACCAATTATACTGTTGGAATCTAAGATTCCCATTTTCATTTTTTGCCTCAGCCCACCTTTTGTGGGTCTTCAGGGACCCCTCTGCCTCACTGCAAGTAACCTTGCTACCTAATACAGCTCCCATAATGCACTTGCCTGTCACTGAAAGACACCCAGCAACAGCTTGATGCACTGCTGCTTGGTGAAGATGGTTTTTGAGCCAAACGTACCCCAGGCGTGTTTCCAGCATTTATCCTTTATAGAGGCTCCAGTCCATAGGAGGTGTGTGTCAATGTCCTGGCAAGACGTCCCCAATCACCTGTTCCACGTTGGTGACTATCCTACTAAGATGTGTAAAGGCTCTACTATCCGATGAACTTACAAATATATGACATTAAGCAAGGGTGTCCTCATGTACTTGCCATGTATCCCTCCTTTCTTACAGGAATTTTACCTGTTCAGTTGAATCTGTGGTGTTAACCCCCAGACTTTCCAGGCTGTTTAACTGCTAGCAATGTGAGCAGTTGCTGACATTAACGGGGAAATCTCCCAGTTGCAACTTGATTTTTTTTGTTTGCTTACCTTAATGTGCCACATTGTAAGCAATTAGGTACCTAACATATCTCTTCCCCTTGAAAAGATACAACAAACCGCTTTGATCAAGAGGACCTTGATAAGCCCAAAATTTACCAAGGCATACCTCTAAATGTCTCAGAGGTGGGGCGGCCGAAGAATACAAGACACAGGCAGTGTGCCAAATGAGAATGGCTCTGCACAGCTATAATACCAGAGATACACATACCTTGTTATGTTATGTTATGTTATACTAGTTTTATAGAGCGCACAGCTACTCAAAGTATCCCGGCGCTGCTACCTAAAAACCTACCACAGAACCAGCTGAACAATCAGAACGTCAAGAGGGGAAAAATGCATCAGAACAGCAACGTTTTCAGTTTCTCCTTAAAAACTGCCGGGTCAGAGATCATCCTGAGGGCAAGAGGGAGCTCATTCCAGGCTAAGCCAGCTTTACGAGTAAAGGAGCAGCCGCCCAGCCGGTGGCGTTTGAACCAGGGAGTCTGTATAAGGAATTGGTCCGACGACCGCAATTGTCTAGAGGGCGTGTAGAAGGCAAAGCGCTTCTGAAGGTAAAGTGGGCCCAGCCCATACAGAGCCCGTTGGACGATCGACAGCATTTTAAATTTAACCGAGACTCAACTGGGAGCCAGTGTAGGAGGCGGAGATGGGCCTGCACACTCTGCCTGGGAGAGAGTCCCAGCAGAAGTCTTGCTGCCGCATTTTGGACTACCTGCAACTTCCTGGTAAGATACCCCGGACATCCCACCAGGAGAGCATTAGAATAGTCGAGCCAGGAGAGAATAAGTGCCCGGACAACCGTTTCTTTGGCACCAGCTGGCAGGAGAGGGAGAAATTTTCGCAGCGTTTTTAAGATGCCAAAGCAGGTCCCTGTAAGTTTCTTAACGTGAGTCACAAAATTAAGGCTCTCCTCAAACCAGACCCCTAGATTTTTTGCTAGACCCTTGTCAGACTGGGGGGGGGGGCGGAAAGTCAGATGGCCAGAGGGTGACTCTAAAATCCGCAGGGAACCGGCCAAACAAGAGCACCTCAGATTTCTCTTCATTGCACTTAAGCTGTGCATTGGACAGCCAATGAAACACAGAAGAGAGACACCGCTGCACGGTGCTAACCGAGTCCTCACCCCTTTTCCAGGTGAACAGTAACTGCGTATCATCTGCATAAGCCATCACCTTAGCCCCCAATGACTCCGCCAGGTAAACCAGGGGAGTCATGTAGATGTTAAACAAAAGGGGGCTAAGGGAGGAACCCTTAAACCCACAGATACACCTTTGGGGTCTGCTCCCCTGCCTATTCACTGGTTTGCCTCCCAGTACCTATCTACTTGATGATACAATACATTTTTCTAAGCAAGCTGGCAGTCTAGCGTTGCCATCACCATCACCCATCCTCTGCCCATTGTGATCACCGTCCATCCTCATGTGCACTGGTCCATTGACTAAAAACCAACGGGAACCCTAAACTGCTCTTTACTCCATATTTCCACGGTACTCATGGCAAGCACCACTCACTGGAGAGGTATGTTCTAGAGAGGTATCTAGCCACACGTGGATGGCCTGGAGGCTATTATAGACTTCCTGAAGTTATATCAAATACCATAAACCTTCCTGACAATGCTGTCACCGCGACTTGTGGAGACGCTGGACAAGATAAGTTTTCATACAAAATGAATAAGTGGACAATTATACAATAAAGTGTTCTACCTAGCGCTCCAGAACTTGCATTGCTATCTCAGCACTGAGTCAGGCAGATGCTAATAGCGGTGTTTGCACCCTGTCATTACCCAGCAGGGGGAAGGTAGCCAATCAGAGGAGCTAGGTGGCAAGCCAGCAACAAGTGAGGTTGACTCTGGCCGTGCCAGCCCTAACGCGTATTTGAGCACCCATCACCCGAAAGGTATCTTGGCTCTGGATGGCAGGTGTCTGTTCCCCAACTTGGTGGTACTTATATTAGCTGGGTGGACCTTCCGGGCTGGCCTGCAACCCTGGGGTCAAACACGGCCCCCTACCGGGGTGCAATAGTCCGCTAGCCACTAGACCCCTACCTGAGTTGTTTGTCCCGTCTTTTGACATAAGGGCACCTTGACATATATGTGGTCAATATATCCTCTGTATGAATCAAACCATTATGTTTGAATATTGAGCTAATATGTTGTATCTCCTTGTAGTAAAATTGGGCAAATATAATACCACTGATGGGGGCGAACTGGTGGAGTGCTGTGGACCTACTCCGAACATCTACCCATGCTCTGTCAGGGTTCCCTAAGCACCAATTTCACACACCTCCTAGTACCCCCATGGATTTAACAGAATTGACACACAAGCAATCCGGTTCGGCTCCACTTTTATCCTCAAACTCTGCAGCCCTTTTGCCTGAACTAGAAAAGAAGGTATTAACTTCAGCTCACGTCTACAGAGCACTGCATTTCAAATCACTGATTAAAGCTACAGAAAGTTTCTACTTTGAAGGATGAAGCCATGTGGTTTCTTAATGTAACCAGGCTTGGGCATCAGGTAACTGCAACGCATCCTGAGATTGTTGACCCCTGTGTTGAAACTAAATTATAAAATTAAATCTCTTATTACTGAAAATTAGTCAAATTAATACCAGTGCTGTAGTTCGGACTGGTAGAGTCCTGCTGACCTACTAACACCTGAAATTGTCCCATGTTCCATCTAGGCTTACCTAAACACGAGGTTCACACACTGTGATGGACCCGTAGTTTAACAAACTTGCCACACCCTATGTTTATTCAGGCCTTATATCTCTTTCCCTTGAAAAGATACAACCGCTTTGGTCTTGAGAACCATAATAAGCACAAAATGTACCATGGAAATACCCCAAAATGTCCCATAAGTGGGGCAGCCGAAGAACACAGTGTGCCAAAAGGGTGTGGCTCTACACCGCCCTAAGACCAGAGATACACAAACATGAAACCCACCAAAACACCTTTGAGGTATGCTAACCTGCCCCCAAAATCTGCTTCCCCCTGCTCCTGTACTAGGAACATATTGCTTGCAGATACAACCCCCTCAGCCTCTGAAACTCTCAATGATAGCAACTGGCTGAAGCTGCAACTAATGCATTACATTTGTTGAAAGCACATTTTATTCCTTTATTCAGAGTCTGTGTGATCTTGAGGTGGGAGGGGGGACTACTCCCTGCCTTTGAAGAGCCAGACTTATTATTTTAACCAATTTTGTGGGACACATCCTGCAGAAAATGGCCCTTCCAATCTCTGATTCTAACCAATTGTGGCATTAGCCTAAGAAACCTCCAGATTTAAAGCATGCAGTCATATGGCGTCGTTACAGGGACCTGGAAGAGTAGAAAATGGAGGACCCATGTGCCTCTACTATGCCCATCGGGACTTTTGTACTCTAGGCCAACGTGAACCACCCTGTTATGAAGCCCCCTAAAAGAACAGCCAGCTGCAGCTCAACAGACATGTGAAATTGTATCCCAAGCCTGTTGCATGGAATTTGGGTAAAAGTGCTGCAGTCTGGTGATCAATGAAAGGTGCCCTTGTCCAGACTTCTGGGCTTGAACCCTTGCTTGGACAGGACCAAGCTAGCAACAAACACCTAGAAAGGCATGCCAATAGACTGGCCATCTCCAGCACCAGAGTGTCACGCAGCCACTCCTTGGCCTGGATACTAAACCAGGCTATGGATGGTATCGGAAGACCCATCTCTTGGCGCATGCCTGCCACAAATTCCACTGCATCACCCTAGTCTGTTAAACCGGGCGCAGGGTAGCATGCAAAGCTAAGCCCACGAAGAAATCGCCTGCACCTGCACGCAGACCAAGCATCCCTCCCTCCCCCAGCCATCCAAACTTTCATGCTACATATTTGCTGTTAGGCAACTCGCCCCACCCCGCTTAAACAGATGGGCATTACCCAATTTCCATTCAAAGAATAATAGTGAAGGGCATGACGGAAATGGGCCAATCATCCCTACTCACTAAACACGCTAGTGATCAAAACACATGCTCATCTATTGTAGAAGTCGTCCCCATTTGACTGCCCAAGGCAGACCTTAAAGGAATAATTATCCTGTGCCACTTATCCAATGTGCCATGCATACGCTTTGAAGTACTTGGTCGAGCTACCTGGTGGCCTAATGCTTCTGGCATGATCCCTGAGGCTCTGTCTATGGCATTAGATTAAAACATTTAAGCTGAACTCTCATGCCTGTCCTAGTGTGCCGCATAATTCCGCCTCTTTTTCCATTATATCCATCTTTTAACCCCTGAAGCATTGACCCTGTCATCAGCCTGGACTATTTACTTTGTCAATGATTGATAGTTGAATAGGTCAAATAAGCAACATCTATGGGTTTCTCGTTAGAAAATTGAAAATGTTACAGTTCTTAAATGATGAGACTGTGCAAGCTCTAAGATGGGTTTCTTAGAAGTAACATCACAGTCACAAACTCCACCCCTAAAACTTTACCGCAGTGTTACTCAAGTGCCCACATGCTGCACGTGGGCCACAGCTGGGTAATTTTCCTCACAAACGCCGCCCCCTACCCTGAATTCCTTTCGTTAACTATATATCTATCGCTCAGTTCTATATTGCGTGGGCATGCCCAGCCGGTGTTGGGACACACTAAATGGGCAACGGCTGCATCTCACAAATGCATTGGTCATCTCGGTTTTGTTCCTCCTACAGCACAGTGCACACGCAACAGACTCAAAAGGGGGACATGGTCGATGCATTACAGGCATGCTTTAAACCCTTCAGTCAAAAGTTTGTGCGTAGCTTGCTGTGCCGCCGTCTGGTATTTTGCGGCTATGTCATTTCATCCCTATATACACTACAAAAGTAACACTACACCTACAACAAGCCAATCTATTGGCTTTGTCAACGCTTATTAGTTGCATAAGATAAATAAGCCACAATTATAGCTTTGTTGCATAGCATATTGAAAATGCTTCCATTCTGAAATGGTGAGTCTGTGACGCATTTGTGTTTGTAACATTGAATTACATTTCTCAATTAAATTGAAAAGGCAAATTCTACAGCCAATGAGACCTTTCCCACTAAGCCGCACTATGAATCAACTGAAATCAACAGTACCGCCCTATAGAGTGGATAAATGTATGTGCAACCCAGCTGTTACCCAAGGAATGCAATAGAAGCGGGCCACGCCTCAGCCACCAAAGCACGAGGGTGACCTTCCTGCAGCAACTGGGGCTTCACACCCCCAGCCTGTGAGAGACTTGGGATCCCAATATTCTGGGCCCCCTTTATCCAGAGAAACCGGACTGCAAATGGACCTCGACCCTCACTTTTACCCAAAATATAGCCCCTCTGCACCGATACCCCCCTTGGGTGTGTCTCGCTAAAGACGCTGCTCCCGCGCCAACACTTCAGAAGCCTCAGGCCCAGAGACCGAGACCGCGGCCCAAGCAGACCCCGGCCAACAGGGAAAACATCACAGTATATTTATTAACCTCACTTCTGGTAACATTCAATCCCACACTGAAGACTGGCTATGGCATTGAAAACTCCTTACCTATTTTCAATATTAAAGTATTCACAACCTCTGAGTGTAAATACTTACTCGTCTGCTGTTCTCTCTTCCACCTTCTCCACCTCATTCCTCCTCAGCCATAGCCCGCCCCACGCAACACTGCCTTCAGACGCTTTGAGTCAAAGAATAGCAAACAAACTGACATTTCAGTGCAGTCACAAGTAGAGGTAAGTCACGAAGCCCAGGAAGAAAGTTACAGAGCAGCAAGGGGCGCAGAGAATAAGTAGTAACTCAACAGCCATGGGCCTAATTCAGTCACCATTTTACTATACAAAACAAGGGAACCCAAAGTAGCAATAGGTCTGGGACCTTGGGATTAATTACTGTTACAAAAAACACTGGTCCCAAATTTCAACATAGATAGCCAAGCAATAAATATAGACCAAAATTGAAATCTATATTAAATGTCCAGCCGGACATATTTAATAATTTATTATATTCAACAATGAAAAAGAGGTTACTAGACAATTTCCAAGTGAGACACAGCCTGTGTCCGACTACCACATGAGTACAAACAAGGAAACAGTTAGATGCAAGGCAAAAGCAAGAAGGTCTGGACAATATTCACAATTAAAACAGACAGTTAAATACACTTTGTGTGATTTCATCAAATGCAAAATGCAAATCATCAAGTGTAAATTGTCGACGACGTTTCGATCCCCTAAGAGTGTGGGATCATCATCAGGACATATACATTAATGCCTTAACTCAGCATGACGCGGCTGCTTCTCTTAAATTCCTGGCTTAAAGTATCAGAATGTAATCGGTACTATACTCCACCGGATAATGATTGAAAGAGTAGGGTTAGAGATGGTCGAATTACACCAGCCACGATGTTAAATAATAATTACATCGGGTCCGTCAACACTGCTGCGCAGCTCCAAAAATCGGGAGTCTGGCGTGCCGCGAGCAATTGCTCAACAGATAATGCGGGCCTTTGAAGAATGAATTACCCGGGCCTCTCGAACCACAAACTGCGCCCTAAAGAACCAGGTGAGCTCAGTCTCCCCCATTTCCGATATGGCATAATTTATCGTTACCATCCACGTGGTGGCAAAACGGTATTAACCATCCAATTATCAACCAATTATCAACCATAAAATCAAACCTTGTCACTCGACCCACACCGGGCCAAACAACTAACCAGACGGGCCATGCTCAAACTTGTCCCTCCTTCCGCCACCTTCACACACATGCACATGGCAGCCAGCATCCACCTCCCGGCCTCCCGGCCTCCCCTCAGGCACTCCGTACCGTCAGCACTTTGTGACACCTCCCATTCTGGGGCTTGGGCACAGCGAGACAGCCCCAAACCCCCACTAAATAGGACTAAGGGCAATGGGCCCACCACACCCTGAACTTAACAAACATGGACTCCCAACACAGTAGTGGGGCCCCTGCCCCCAGCGGGGCTGCGGGCCACTCACTGTGCTGCTCAATTGTTCTCGAACAAGCAACGGGACGCAACACGCTTACGAGAGTCATGTCATGTAAAACACCTTATCACCCCCACCCATACTTTTTGTTTCTAATCACTCCGATCTCACATTGGAGGCATGCCCGCCAAGGAAGCGGGCAGATACTCTGCCCCTTCCGGTCACGCCAATAAGCCCCCTGGGCCCTGGTGCACCACCGCACTGCCAGGGAGCAGAGGCACGCACGCGGGCCCCTCGGCTCAAACCTGGTGGCCCACGGAGCAGAAAACTGCAGCATGTAGATAGGCGCCCCTCAGGGCAGATGTGCCACTTGCCTGCCACCGCCAAGCATATGGGCAGGCACTCAGCCCCTTCCAGTCACGCCAGGTGATATGAGGTCCCCACAGTGGACATGACCGAGAAATCTGCTCCGAATAGGCCCGAAGACTCACAGGAAAAAACTCCGACTCTGCCTCCGACCAGAGAACATGACGGGGCGCGGAACCAGGAATTGGCGGCCCATACTACAATCAGCTGCCCCCATCCCCCAGTGGCATTCCTCCAATGTGTATCCATAGACCGGTCCACTGTGCCGTGCTTCCCCCCGCAGCCCAATAGCCACCCGGAAGGCAGAGCCACCCCAGGGCAGGTGCAGCACACCCGTGGCCAAGCACGCAGCTCGCCCTGGGCCAGACCGGGAAATTATTGTGCGCTACAGCCCCTCCCCGTCTGGGCCCACCATGCGGGCCTGCGCCCGGTCCTGGCCGACCACAACAATTGTGCCTAGGGGGTGTGGGGTGTTAACCCGGATATGAGGTTGGCCACCCCCCGCTGTCCCCACCCTGACACAACGCCACTGCGCAGCTAACTTGCAGCCCTTTGCAGCTGCGACATCTATGGCTGGTGTAGCAGGAGTCTCGTCCCACCAACAGGGGACAACCACCACAATGAAGGGGGGGTATGGGACACAGGCCACTCACAGTAAACTTTCCCTCGCACTACACCAACTTTGATCCCACGAAGCTTGACGCGATCGAAGTCCAAGACGGCATGCCCAGCATCAAAGATGGCGCCAGATGGATGGGGGCAAGTATAAGTACCTTGCCCCTACCCCCTGCACGCCGGAAGTGACACGGCCGGCCCGCCGTGCTGGGGGATTCCTCCCTGGGGTGCCCTCAACTAGAGGGATGGCGGTATATGCCTAATGTGGCACTAAGGTGGCTGCCCTTTTGAGGTGGCCCACTGCATGAGCCGTGGGCAGCCTCAGTACCTCAGGAAATGGCAGCCTAAGTAAAGACAGACTGACTGGCATTGTTTACAAAACTGCACTTTTACAAGGGCAGACCAGCCGATCTCAGGATTACCCAAGTGAGGTCCCGGTTGTCAGGGGTGAAAGAGCGTCATGTTATTCTTAAAATTGTGGGGGTGCATCATAATCAGCACCTGCATATCTAAAGGAATGTATTAACATGTAGTCATTAGAAATGTAGTATTAATGCAACGTATATTAGTGCCAATAGAAATGTAACTATGCCATTTATGAAGACCAATGTAGTGTTTGTTTGAAATGTACTTTAAATGATGCATAATGAATTAATTTACATATAAAGTGATGCATTAGATCTAAATGTACACCATATTACAGTCTGCACATGTAGGTGTGCTTATTCATTTAGCAAAGGCCTAATCTCATATTCCTTTAGGAGAAGGACTGTTTGTGATTTCTTATGTTAGCTGAAATTTCGTAGGCCTGAAATGTATTTTCCTTGGGAAGGCTCACAGTCGAAGGTATCCAACAGATTTGTGTGCGTGCAAGGCTATTCTGTTCACATGGTTCATGTTGCAGGTGCAAGGACACACGTCTAATTAAGCAGAATAACCCTTTGTTTTAGGAGTTAGGATGGTAAGAGAAGCTGCCATGGGAGTGTACAGGAATGCAGATCTGATACTTTTGGCGGAGAAGGTGCCTGGGACCCAAGGACATTGAAACGGTTGCTGGACAAAGTCAGAGTTTAGATGGAAAAGTACGAGAAGAATACACCTCAGAAGGGGCGTATCAAGGATGTGTGCTACTATTTTGGGATTTTTTATGAGGGACAGTGCCCGAGGGAGGAGAGGCAGAACTAGAGAGTGCTAGAGAAGGAGAGAACGGGAGAAGGCAGGTTAGGAGAAGGAGCATCTTAAAACAAGCTCAAGTGAGTGTACTTCTGAGGAAGTCCTCACTACGGACACCTTTTCTCATCTCTTGCCTGGGAATGATGCTATGTAGGGATGTCACTTTAGTGATAGGTTAGGGACAGACTATTCGATTTTCCCTTTAGGTTAATGAATAATCGGATAGAAGTTGGAGCAGTTATCGCATGCCTGATGCTCTTGGAGTTAACTCAAATTTTTATTCTGAGTCTGATGAGACTCTTGTGTAGGATTATTTTTATATTAGTGCCCATTTACTTTCTTAACCTCGTGCTGAGCTGCTTGGTGTTCAGTTATTTTCGGCTTTGTAATAAATCCCTTAACCTTTGATTCGGAGTCTGTGGCCCTTTGGATCTACATGATTGAACTGCTTAAGTTATGTGGTAAATTGAGGTACTCCCCTTTACACTTCTTAGCAGGTAAAAAATCCAAATTCAGAGGATTCTTAAGATTGGAAAAGGTAAGATAAAAGATTAGATAAGAATCCGGCGTTATCAGTTGGTAGCAGAGACGGATGGTTTATCTCTAGAGTACGGGGAGATCTAGTGTAGGATAAGAGATTCCCGAGCCCATAGAAGTCAAGCGATGGTTGTCCGGCAGATCGTCGGTGGAGAACAACGGCAGTTGATGGAAACTGATGGAGAGTGACGGTGCGGCGAAAGCAGTAGTTTGTGGGAGAGTGAGTATGAACAGGGTTATGTGCTGTTAGATTGTGGTGTTGTTTTGATGGTGTGATGTCTTGCGGAGTTGGAGTCAGTGTTTAGTGATTGTGAGATCAGGCTGTGAGCGCGCGCCACCCGGGACTCTTAGGCTCGACGGGTAGTCTGAGAAATTACATGGCTACAAATGTAGGGTTGCATACTATACTTTGGCTCAAGAATAGGTGTAAAATGACAGAAGGAAATTAATAATTGACCTTTCCCTGTTATGGTACCTTTTGATTGGAAGTATTGCATCGATTAGATACAATTCTGGCTTCTTTGCGACCTTTGCCTAGACCAACACTGTTTGAAGCATTACATGCATGGATTAGGGCAGCCCATGAGAAAAAGAGAGAGCGAAGTCAGGAAAGAGTGAAAAGGTCAGTCAGGGCATTTCAAGATGCGAAATGGGATGCATTGGTGAAAAGATGGAGAGAATAGACTATAGAGGGGGGCTACGTTTTTCCCACTGTGGGAAAAGACAGGAGAGGCTCAAAAGAAAAGTGCGGAGGAAAGCGATAGGGACATTGATGATAGTTTGATAGAAAGGTTGCTATCAGAGAGACCGCCTCCATATAAACCAGCTTCAGAAGAGCGAAAGTCAGCTTCGGCAGAGGGTATGGGTGAATGGCAGATTCCATCTAGTGCAGGAATAGTTGGAAAACTCTCGACCGGAGGGATGGGAATGCAGACCCCCAATGAGTACTGAGACAAAGAGAGTCATGGATGCCAGGAAGTTACCGGACGCTCTTACGGTGCCAGTCACCATTGGTCCCATAATGTCGGTGTACGCGCCAGATCAGGCAAGAAATGGGAGTCCTTCACAGTCAGTAGTAGGAGAGAGAACTAGCTCTGAAGGGAATGATATAGTGAGCGGGATAGCTCCATTGCCGAGGCCCATAGAATTGAGTACGCCATTGCCAGCCACTGAGGATTCGTCAAGGGGCCAGGTCAGTGGATCCCAAACGTTTTCGACCCTCGGCTCCCTTGACCTATTGGCCATAAGCCGCGGCTCCCCATTATGTTACTTTTTGTAGTGGGTGAGGGGATGAGAGCCCTGCCTCTGGAAAACTTAAATTTTTCTACCTGAAAATAATTGCCATGAAGCTCATGAAGGTATTATAATCATGGATACAAAAAAATAGATATATAGCAGTTGTTTAATAAAATATTTGTATTGGTTTAGTCACAGTACATTCAAAACAAAGTTAACCTTAGAGGCCAGGGCAGGCAATAATAGACAGTGTAACACCCTGACTGTTCATGGGCAGTAGGTAATTAAACTGAACTCTTTATTTAATCATATTTATCTTTAACTGGTAAAGTTCAAGACTGAGGATACCTAAATCCAAAGGATGTTGAGGAAAGTCATGTCAGTGACCTCTTAAAATTGTTCTGCATTCTAGTGTCAAAGACTACATTATCTGCTTTACATGCCATTCCTCAAAAAAGAGAAAAAGATCTGAAAATCTTCCACACTACTTCTGGACCATACTTACAACTCTTAGATTCAATTTTCCGCTATTTGGAACAGTTGGACCCCCCCCCCCCCATTTTGAATTGGTTTACTAGAAATATTTATTTTTTGGAATAAACTGCTTTTTTTGTTCAAATCAAAATGTCCTACAGATTTCTGTTAAGAATGGGATATTTTACATTCAGCACAAATGTAGTTGACCTTTTACTGACATTGCTCCAGAGAAGGAAAAAAAACTGTGATCTCTTGCATGCTCTGACTATGGTGGGACTAGTTTCCAGGTATGTTAAGATATTCATATTTCAGCAACTATTTAGGTATATTTTCAATATTTGAGCCCTGAAGTTTTTTTTATACTAATCAGCTCAGATTGCTCACATCAATCACCACAGATTTCTGTCATCTTTTTATGTTGTAAAAATGCAGACCTCCTGTTCAGAGTGACCATGAATTCTGTGTTCAAGAGCTATGTTCAAATATTCTCAGAATTTTTATTGAAAATACAGGTCTTTCCCAAATGCCTCCTAGAATCAGAAGGTACCATGGAAAGCTTCTCTCTGCACCATTTTGGAATGGGACAGGTTAACAATCTGATGAAAATTGTGCAGAGAAGTATCCTCGCATGCTCTTATTCCACACCACTTTACGCCAGATTCGGGCGCTGGGGAGTTTACGCCTGAATCAGAATTTGCATGAAAATAGGAATAATTGCCTAAAATTTAAGTTTGGGAACCACTGGCCTAAATATCAGAATTGTGATTGTTTTCAAACAGATTTGAATCTTGCCATTATAAGTGCAATAGCACTTCTGCTCCCTTTGATATCCTTTCTTCAAACCACCCTGTGTAAATGTGTTTTATTGAGAGGGTTATAATGATTTCAAGTTATAGTAAAGTAGTTTTTGAATCAAACATGGAACATTTCCGGACTGGCCTGCAAGGTCGTGTTTTTAACTCACTAAATTACTTGGCTGCAGCAGCAACTTGATATAAGTGGTCTTCAGGGTTGTGACAAAAAGTGAGGCAGCTGCCAAAAACATAGCTAAAAATTGTTTTAAAAAAACTTGTTTATGACAGCCTGTACTGAGAGGGGAAAAACAACGTACCTTTTGGGATGAGATTGTGCAAATATTGGTTCAAAACAATTGTTGCAGCCAAGAATTCTGTCTGCGTCGTAACACTTATTTTGCTGCACGATGCAGTTCTCAGGCAGTCCGACCTATTCAGTCTCTTGTTCATGGAGTGAGAAAAAGAATACAGAAAGATGAACAGAGGGTTTCCAACTGTTCCTGCCTGCTAAGTTCTGATGCTGGGGTGAAGGCGGCAGGGTTAGGATTGATTATCTGGCGTTGTGTGAGCTGCTCTGTTTGTTTTCCCCTTGTAGCAATAACACTTTGCAGCCCGTGGTGTGCGTTTTGGCAGTGCATTGGAAAGTTATTTATTGGGTGCTTCTGTTGTTTAAACAACAAGGAGGACAAAGTTCCTATGCCAGGGTGCAAAAAGTCACCCATGCATCGTGGTGCAAAAAGTCACCCATACTTAAAAAATTGGAAGAAATGTCAGACCTTGACAATTGACACCTAGGCATAATAGGCCTCTTGGGTCAATAATTTTTAGCAGTATTGACTGCCAAGGGTATACTTTCAAACATATCGCTGCATGTTTACCCTTGTTTTAATTTCAATTTATCACACTGGCACGATTTTTCTTTACCCTCCTCTTGACTCATTACCCGCACACCCGCATGCATCATCCGGCATTCCTCTAAAAGATCTCCGATAAAGTGACCCTTCGGGGGACCCGTAGGGAATTGCAGCGCCGGCCCTACGAGGAGCAAACGCCCGATGATGAAGCATGACACTCTTCGGGGTGTGTGAGGGCAACAGAGGAAACACAATGTCTTTCCCTCTCATAATTTTGGGTCTTTTATACCTAGGAATCCCCCTTTCTCTTTTTCCTTTCTTTTTCTTCCAATTTTTTAAGTATGGGTGACTTTTTGCACCACGATGCATGGGTGACTTTTTGCACCCTGGCATAGGAACTTTGTCCTCCTTGTTGTTTAAATATTGATTTTCGGAGCACGGACACTGGACCTTTATAAGCTCCTTGGTCCCCCCCTCTCTTTTTGATACATATGCTTCTGTTGTTTCTCTTGAAGTAATTATCTCTTGCAGCTTTGGTAGCAGAGCTGTGCAGTTCTGAAGAAGAGGTCAAAGGCCTTTATAGTGGTTCCCAAAGTATGTTCACGGCGCCCCTGGCTAGTTTTGATGGTGCACCAGGGTGCCCCGGGTGCACAGTTTGGGAGCCACTGGGCCAGGTGGAGATAAGGACGGCGAGGCCGAGATCTCTTGCTGACTCAAGATCAGATCTAAGAATGTGGGAGCCTCCTGTGAGGAATAGGAATGACAGGATGACAGGAAGTAGGGATCACAGGAGAGAGGGGACAGACCAGTCCTTAGGGATATGGTGGAAGGGAATAGATGAAGAGAGCAGAGCAGTAGGGACGAAGGATTGAGTGGTACATCTAGTCAAGGGACACTGAAAACGGTTGTAAGGGCAAAGGTGCTGGATGTAGTGGGACTGAAAGCAGAAGTGGATGAGATCATTGAGGGAAACTTGCCTCTTGAGAGAGTGGAGCACTATGACCCAGATGAGCTACTGTTTGTAGCAAAGGATGGGACTCGGAAGGCAAGGTGGGCACATGAGAAACTGTCTGATTTAGTGAAAAGGTATGAGGTGGATTTTTCCAAAGCCAAGATGTTACAAGGGGGTCATCGGTTGCAGTACAGTGACCAGGAAGTGGAGGAGAAGAGGGTCATTGGACTGAGGACTCACATTCGGGAACTGGTTGTAGGGATAGGTGCATGGAAAATGCTCGATAAGTGGGAAGAAAGATGGTCCAAGAAGAAGAGTACCAAAAAGAGTGTAGAAGAGGCACCACCTCCAGGAGGGGGATGCTGGGAGTAGAAAAGTATCCTTTGCGAGAGGTCGCTAGTGGAGTAGAGTAGAGTAGAGGCGATTTAGCAGCGTTCACAAATGATTTCCCTAAGTTGAGGGAGAAGCGAGTTGAATGGTACAAACAGGTTGATCGCTTTGTTAAAATCTCAAAAGTGTTGTGGATCGATTTGAATACACTGTTGGACATAGTAGTTCCGAGCGATTTGTGGGCAGCGTGTAAAATTGCGATTGATAGGCCTACCTCTGAACCAGATAGGGATCCTGTTATGAATGGACCCTTTCCTATTGTCATGAAGATGTTTGAACAGGTAATCACATGGCTGAAATCTAAGATAGCGCCACAGGATATTGATTGGGTCAAGATAGATCGAACAGTTAAGGAACCGAAGGAGAGAGTACATGAGTATTAGGAAAGACTTTTGCAAGTTTTCAAACAGTACAGTGGGCTAGATACTCTAGACCCCAAAGACATGGGACAGTTTGTTTCAAAGTTTGTCCTGGGTTTGAGACCAGAGATCAGCCTCATGATTCAACAGCATTTGATCTGTTTGCAGAACAAGCCAGTGGATGAAATACTGCGATATGCCAGGTATTGCAGTGATCAGGTGGATTCAAAGCATAGGAAGCTTAAGGACAAACTGATGCTAGTCCAGATGCAAGCTGCGGACAAGGGACTCCAGATGCAGTCAAATGGAGGGACGTTAGGGAGGAAACAAGGACGCAATCAGGGAGGAACGCAGAATGGTCTGGACCAGGGCATGGGTAAAGGGATAGACTTCAAAACAGGAATGGATGTGGTGACACTGAAAAAGACTACTGCATGTCATCTTTGCCACCAGATCGGGCATTGGAAACGCGAGTGTCCATTGAACCCAGCAAATCAGATGCAGCAGAGGTAGAGACAGTGCAGGTGCCTTAAATGGCTAATACCATGACGAAACCACGGGCAATGAAAGGGGGGATATTGGTTCCACAAGCACAGGTTCCTCAGCGACCAAGGATCCCACAAGGGGTTCGGACATACCAGCAGATACCTCTCTTTGATGGGTTTGATGAATACTGCTCCAACCCATTGGCATGGCGGTGCCTGAGGGTGGTGGAAGACTGCACGCTTGGGGCAGTCTTGGAGGTAGACCAGAGGTGGCCGGCCCGTCAGTAGACGCTGATGTTGATGGTCAATCTACCAACGTTGTGGTTGATTCTGGGGCTACCCATCCTACTGTAAGATCTACAGTAGACCCCAGCCTAACCCTCTCGGGACAATCAATCCAAGTTGTGGGAGTAGCGAACAAGAAAATGACAAGTCCATTGAAGGAACCGATTCCTGTGAGAATAGGAACCTTCCGAGACAGACACCAGTTTGTGGTGTGTGACTCAAGCCCAGTTTGCTTGCTAGAAAGGGATCTCCTGTGTAAGCTTAACTGCACAATTTATTGCACCCCCAAGGGAGTGGAATTGCAGACCAATGACGATGATGCCACCTTTAAAGTTGCAAACCAGCACTTGTGCATTGAGATGTACCCCGTGGTAACGGTGGAAGAGCTTCCACTTGACTTAAAGGATGCAGTCTCGTTGAAGGTGTGGGATTTCACAGGGGAAGATATTGGATTGATTAAAGGAGTTGAGCCAGTTAAGATCCAGGTTAAGCAAAATGTGGAGTTTCCAAGAACACCTCAGTACAATCTGTCACCAGAAACGATCGCAGGGATAAAACCTGTAATCGACTCTATGACTAAGCAGGGAATTGTGAAAGAGAAAATGGGTAGTCCATGCAACTCGCCTATTATGGGAAGTGGGAAATTCAGGATTGTGAAAGACCTGTGAAAGGTCAACACAATAGTTGTTCCATGTTGTCCGGTGGTACCGAATCCATTAGTGATATTGGTTCAGATTCCATGCAAGGCAGAGTGGTTCACTGTGATTGATCTGTGTCAAGCTTTCTTTTCGATACCACTCCATGAGGAGAGCCAATTTCTTTTTGCATTTAAGCTAGAGAACCGTGTGTTTACATGGTGTTGTATCCCTCAAGGGTATACAGAGAGTACGTCAATCTTCAATCAGATCTTGAAAAAAAATCTTGAGAGTCTTGTGTTGCCGCAGAACTCTGTTCTCGTGCAATACATTGACGACCTTTTGGTCGCGTCAGAGACGGAAGATTCTTGCAGGATAGACACGATTGCTTTATTGAATCATCTGGCAGAGAATGGACACAAGGTGTCTCCAAGCAAGTTACAGTATTGCCTGAATGTGGTGCAATACTTGTGTCATTGGATAGAGAAAGGCAAGAGAAAGGTGTCATCAGATCGAATTGAGTCAATCATGAAAATTACTGTGCCTACCTCTCAGAGGGAGATTAGAATGTTCTTAGGGATGGTTGGCTATTGTCGCCAATGGATTCCCAATTTCTCTCTGAAAGCAAAGCATTTGCAGAGGCTGACGCATAAGGATGTGAGTGATCCGGTACCATTGGACAATGACTGTTTGAAGGCGTTTTTGGAGCTGAGAGAGGACCTATGTCGCGCTCCGGCTCTGGAATGCCTGATTACAATAAGCCTTTTTCATTATTCTGCTGTGAATGAGAAGGTTGTGCATTATAAGTTTTGACTCATGGAGGAACAAGGAGGTGTCCGTAGACCAGTTGCCTATTTCTCAGCTACTTTAGATCCAGTAGCTTCAGCATTGCCCGGATGTCTCAAGTCCGTTGCTGCAACAGGTGTCAGTGTTGAAAAGTGTGAAAGCATTGTGATGGGGCATTCTTTAATTGTGTATGTTCCACATTCTGTTGAACTGCTTATTGTATTGTATTGTATTGTATTTATTATTTATAACGCGCAACTGTCACCCTACGGGTATCCTGGCGCCCAAACAGGAAAGTAGTCAGATGGAACAACAATACACTAGCTGTCATGTCATATAAAACAGCCGCCGGAACTATTAGATGGAATCAGGGGGATTAGACTTTGGCGAACAGCCATGTTTTCAGGCTCTTTCTGAATCCCAACAGGGTGTCAATTTGCCTGACGTTCTGGGGAAGCTCGTTCCACAGCCTAGATGCAGAAGTGCAGAAGGCTCTGCCTCCCATCCTCGATCTCCTGATCCTGGTAGTTACTGCCAAACCCAGGCTAGAGGAGCGCAGGGACCTGGTGGGCTTATACCAGGTGAGCCTTTCCTGTAAAGGAATAGGTCCCGTGTTGTGCAGGGCTCTGTACACAATACATAGGGACTTAAAAGCGACTCTACTCCCGATTGGCAGCCAGTGTAGGTCTCTGAGCGCCAACGTAGTGGAGGAACTGCGAGGTCTTTTAAGTCTTATGACACGGATGAAAGCACAGCACCTGACTAACAGTAGACTCACAAGCTATGAGCAAGTTATACTTGTTGTGGAGAATGTGACTCTAAGAAGGTGTTGTGTCTTGAATCCAGCTACATTGATGCCACTACCAAAGATAAAGATTGTGAGGATCATGATTGTCTCGAAGTAACTGAAACTCTGTACCAAACCGAGACCTGACATTGTTGATGTAACCACTGTCCGACCCTGTGGAGATATTCTTTGTTGATGGTTCATGTTTAAGAGACAGTGTCGGTCAGCTAAGAGCAGCATTTGCTGTATGTACCATTACAGGAGTAGTTAAAGCTGCATGCTAGAAGGAGTATACTTCGCACAGGTAGCTGAAATCATTGCCTTGACTCGTGCCTGTCTGGCTGCTGATCAGATTCGAATCACCATTTACATTGACAGCCAGTACGGGTTTGGTGTGGTTCATGACTGTGGACAGTTATGGTCACAGAGGGGTTTCATGACATCATCTGGATCTCCCATTAGGAATGCGGAGTTTGTGAGGTTACTATTGGAAGCTTTACAGCGCCCTGCGGTAAAGTGTGCTGCACATGGGAGGGGGATGGATTTTGTCTCACTTGGAAATAAATATGCTGATGAAGTTGCACGCTTTTGTGCTGAACAAGGTTGTATTTTCACTGGAGACTATACAGGAGAGAGCCAAGAAAGAACCAAGTTCAACATGATGTTAGCCATGGCAGACACTTGGGATGAACTTAAGCGTCTGCAGGATGCAGTTTCGGAGCAGGAGAAAAGTGTGTGGATTAAGGCTGGATGTGAGAAAGGGGATGTTGACATTTGGGTTTCGAGTGATGGCCGATCAGTGTTACCTGATGATCTACTGAATCCGATGGCAAGACACATTCATGGTGTGGTACATTTAGGCAGAGATGCGATGGTGCGAGTGTTCAGACAGACATGGTACAATCCACGATTTCGTGCAGTTGCAGAAGCTGTATGTCAGAGGTGTGTCACTTGTCAACAAATGAATGCTGGAAAGAAGACTGTGGTCACTCTGAGTCACAATGGAAGGGCCTTTCAATAGAATGCAGTTGGATTTCATTGAGATGCCTAAGTGCAGTGGGTTAAGGTACATTCTGGTGGTGATATGTGTGTTCTCGAGGTGGGTGGAGGCATATCCAACACGTAGGTGTGACACACTCACAGTGGCTAAGCTATTGTTGAGGGAAGTGATACCTAGATTTGGAATTCCGACCTCTTTGAAATCAGATAGAGGAACACACTTCTACAGTGAGATCATGAAGATGCTTTGCACAGCTTTAAATGTAGATCAGAGACTTCATTGTAGTTATCGACCAGAGGCTTCCGGAATAATAGAGAAAGTTAATGGGACTTTGAAAGCCCGGATGGCGAAAGTGTGTTCATCTACATCTCTGAAATGGCCTGATGCTTTGCCAGTGGTGTTAATGAGCGTTCGCAGTACACCCGACAGGAGGACAGGTCTTTCAACCCATGAAGTACTAATGGGGAGGACAATGTGGTTACCAGCAGTGCTGTCGACCGCTTTAATAAACATCACAGATAATCTCGTCCTTCATTATTGCAAAGGACTCGCTGACGTGATCCGTTCTGTGTCTCATCAGGTGCAAGCTGCTGCTGTTCCGGCTTGAAGTGACCTTTGCCACGACCTGTGTCCAGGGGATTGGGTGCTTGTCCGAAAGCACGTGAGGAAGAGTTGCTTGGATGTTCGCTGGCGAGGCCCTTATCAAGTGATCCTGGTGATGAACACTGCAGTAAAGTGTGGAGGACTGCCTAAATGGGTGCATGCTTTGCACACCCGCAGAGTTTCAACACCCTTGGAAGAAACAGATCCCCTCCCAAATGAAAATCCAGCTGAGGTGGCAGGGCCGCTGGAGGGGACAAGCCAAGCTGTGAGGGTGGCTGCAGAAGCTGGTTGCTCACCAGGCCAAGCTGAGGAAGGTCACAACAGCGATACTGATACTGCTTCAGAGACGGGAAGTTGCTGTGAGAGTGGTCCAGAATCAGATTCAGTATAAGGGAGTGGCACACAGGGTGAGTGACAGAAAAGCAGAAGAACTCAGAAAACAGAGGAAGTGTGGCCTGAAAGGCAGAGACGACTGAATCTTCGGCTGGTTTCAGAGAAAGATCTTGCCCCAGTGTCCGAGGATTCTGAATCAGAAGAGAGTGAAGAAGGGCAAGCTCATGGGGGTCTGAGAAGATCAAAGCGAACGAGACTGCCTAATAAGAGATACACAGCTCCAGAGTGGTCGTACTTTGTGACCGATGCCAGGAGTGTGGATTTCCGGGAGGCTGAGGGCAGTGACAGTGGTCAGCAATAGTCCTAACGTAAAAAAAGACGTGGTGGTGTTGGTTCCAGGACTTGAAATCAAAGGGGTGCTGACCATCACAGGTCCGAATCCTCCAGTTTTGAGCAGAATTCGCCATCTGATTTTACACAGGATAACATTTCCTACGTTTGGTCATGAAGTTCCGTCTCACGAAGTGATTGTTCTTCATCTTGAACTTTTGCAACATGTTCTGGAGATAATTGGAGCAAACGTTATTTTGGATTAAAGGTGGAGTTGGTGTGGATAAGTAGAACGAAGATAACCTAGGTCCTAGTGGAAGAAGAAGAAATTTAGGGACTCTCCATAGATGAAGGAGAAGGGTTAAGGAAGTCTTTTTCGGACTGTGTCAAAAAGTAACTGAGCTTGTAAAAAGGGGACTTCCATCTGTCCTGTGTATTGATTTGAACCAGTTTGCCAGAAGCTGAAGGAGAAAGAGACTTTTGAGTATACGTTGCTGGAACTGGGAATTTCGAGGACTTTTCTAGGATCATGGAGGCTGGAAATCCAAATCATAGGTCCAAATGTGTAATAGGCACACTTGTAGGTGGAGTGATAGTTTTCATAATTCTAGTAGTTGTAGTCTCATATTTAGTTCCACATGAGCAGGCAGTGGAGGTTCAGGCAAACCCTACACCTATGGCTACTGGCCAGAAAGAGGTCACCATAGGAGCTGAAAGAGCCTTGCTGCTAGAAGAAAGTCATAGGTTGCACGTAGATCTTTCTAGGGGCAATTTCAAGCTTAATGTGTAGGCTAAATTGTTGTATGAAAATATAGATGCCATGGATACGAAAGACTGTTATGTGTGCGTGCAGTTACCTGCTTCAGTGGACGAGGGTATCCGATATCATCACCTTCCACTGACGTATGGTATTTCATGTAGTTTGTTGCTTAGTGTCTTTTATGGAAGAGGCCAGTTTGAGTATTTCTTTTCCAATTATGATGCAGTTCTTCCTGAATTACCAGCTTACAAGCATTTGAATAAGTACGATTGTTATAAACAAGAGGATAGACTTAGAAAGTATTTTGTACCATTGTTGGAATTAGATACAGTGTATGCCCATAGGCGCAACCTGACCTGTTCCTTAACAGATGTAGAGAAAAAAATCATAAATCAGGTAGAAGATAGATATAGAAAATTAGTACAGTTGAGAGATTCAGGGGAGGGTGAAGTAGATTGGACAGATGAAGAGAGATTGCACAAGTCAAAGGGGAGCTATGGTCCTATAGCACTAGATAAAGAACAGAGGGGGAAGTTGTGTATACAACGTCATCAGAGATAATATGAGAACATTCCAGTGGGACAGACTACCTGTGATCATGCCTTCCCCTTGCAGGATTCGGCAAATGACTTTTTGCAAGGTCCTGTACAAGTAATACCAACTGTGTATTATGTGTGTGGAACGAATGCTTATGTGAGATTGCCTGCAAAGTGGTGCTAAACGTGTTATTTGGCGATTATTTTCCCAAAGATTTACCATGCAGAAGATGTAGAACTTTTAGAGAGAAGGAAGCATTCGAGAGTGAAAAGAGGTGAAAGTGGAGGAGCAATAGCTGGAGATATTTTTGGTGCAGTGATACCAGGTTTGGGTTTGATCTTAAATGATGTGAAGATTAGGAGTTTGGCAACTGTGGTTGATGAGTTGTCAATGAACACAGCAAAGTCATTGGTGCTAGTTGAAGGAGAGATGTTGTCGATAAGGGCCATGGTTTTGAAAAATCATTTTGCTTCAGATGTCCTTTTAGCAAAAGATGGTGGAGTTTGTCAGATGTTGAAGGTTCAGGGATGTTATACTTACATTCCTAACAACAGCAAGGATCTGGAGAAATATATAAGTAATCTTCACTATGAGTTATCATGAAATTGAGGATTTGATTGATGAAGGAGTTTTGGAAAAAGTTGGCAAAGGATTTGGTCGAGTGGGAATTTGGGAAGAAGTTTCCTTGGTTATGTTTTAAAACCTCTCATTATAGTTATTGCTTGTGTGATTGGTTTGTGGGGTCTTGTGAGAGCTTTCAAAATATGGAAAGACGTAGACGAGAAAGGATAGAAACAAGTTCGGTTTAGGTCAGTTCTTTCTCCCAGGAGTTGTGTGATGTTGAGGGGGGAACTGATAGAGCGTCATGTTATTCTGAAAATTGTAGGGGTGCATCATAATCACCGATAGTCAGCACCCTCATATCTAAAGGATTGTATTAACGTGTAGTCATTAGAAATGTAGTATTAATGCAATGTATATTAGTGCGAATAGAAAGGTACTATGCCATTTATGAAGACCAATTTAGTGTTTGTTTGAAATGTACTTTAAATGATGCATAATTAATTAGTTTGCTTATAAAGTGATGCATTAGATCTAAATGTGCACCATATTAAAGTCTGCACGTGTATGTATGATTATTCATTTAGCAAATGTAATGACTTTGGTGTTTATGAATGTAATACTATTAATACGTGATTTAACAACTGTCTATTTTCACTAGCCCTTGAATTCGCTAATGAACTAGTGAATCCTGTCGCTGAATTCAAGCCGACCTTTCACGGCAGAGGTCTCACTTCCACTATTGATTATATTCTTTGTTCCCAAACCTTTAATTCCCGTTTAAAAAATTTTGCAACTCGAACTGACCCTTCTAGTGATCATTATTCTAATAGTATCACTATTACATTCAACTCAGTTCCGTCCTCTCACCCCAAGGATAGTCTACTAACACAACGTTCCTTGGAGATGAGTAAAACTAACGGTTTCGCAGTAAAATGGTCAAAAATTAACCCCATCGAGGTCACCCGCAGTATTATTCAAAAAACTTTGCCATCAATCTCTAACTGTCTGGCGGAGTCCTCTTCTCCCCAGCTGATTCTCTCCAGTTTTGCGAATATCCTAGAAGCTATTCGATTGGAGCTTACTTGCCAGCATAAGAAATTTGATAAGGACTCCCGGGGGTGGTTTGACTCTCATTGTCGCAAAGCCCTCAGTGCACTCAAACGTGCATTACATAGCCAAGATAGAGACCTGACATTAATAGCTTCACTAAGAAAGAAATATAAGCTGGCCCAAAAAACTCGCAAACAGGAACTAAAAAATAATCTCTGGGCGCAATTGCATGAGAGTGCTGGGAACAAGAATTCCACTTTGTTCTGGCGCACAGTTAAGACTCCCTTTTTAGCGAATGACTCAGCTGTCCGCCACTTGGACGTGGCGGTTCCCGCTGAAAAATGGGTAGCTCACTATTCAGAGATCTTTGGGGACTCCCTTTTAATACCTGATACCACAAGTCCTGAGGAGCCAGACATCTCCAAGGATAATATCTATCCTATCGACATCAACTTCGATCTAGTGGAGGTGACTACCGCGCTGACTTCCTCAAAGACCGGGAAAGCTCCCGGCCCGGACAGAGTCCCTCTCGACATCTTTGTGAGCAACCTAGACTTATGGGCTCCTATTGTCACGCAAGTGATGTCAGCAGCACAGCAGGTTGGTCTTATCGATTCTTGGTCTTCCTCAGTGCTTTTACCTATTTTTAAAAAGGGTGATCGCGACAACCCGGCCTGTTACAGACCCATTTCCCTCTTGGACTCGCTGGGCAAGGTTGCCGGGAGACTAATTCTGGAACGCCTCCAGGATTGGGCCACGGAGAAGAAGATCTTAACAGACTTACAGTTCGGGTTCCAAGAGGGATTGGGTACTGTTGAGCAGGCCCTCAACCTGACTCTACTCATGGGCAAATATGCGTGGGCCAAAGGCGGTAAGCTTTACCTGGTCTATGTGGACTTAAGCTCCGCCTTTGACTGCGTTATTCACTCTAAATTATGGGAGATCCTGTACAACCTCGGTATTGATCCTCCACTTTTGAAATTCTTACGTGAGCTCTATTCGGATGCTAACGCTCGCGTGAGGTATGGCATAAACGGTGAGCTATCGGATACTTTTAACATCACAAAGGGCGTTAGGCAGGGGTGCGTCCTTGCTCCATTCCTATTTAATATCTACACAAATGGACTGGAGCAAGCGATGCTGGTGGACAGTAAAGATCTTCCATGCATAAATACCCGCCCAATCCCCGCGTTATTGTACGCCGACGATTCAGTCATCCTAGCGAGAACACCAATCCAACTCCAGCTCCAACTGGATAAGTACTGTCAGTATATGCTTTCGTTAGGTCTAAAAGTCAATAAAACCAAGACCTTCGTTATGCAAATTGGCAAAAAAGCTTTTAAATGTAAGCCTCTCTATATCGACAGCACTAGGTTAGAATCTGCTAGAAAATATCCATATCTAGGGATTCTTATTGATGACCGGATGTCGTGGAAACCTGCCACCTCCAGTAAGACACTGCAATTTCAGCGCACTACAACGGCGCTGTCTTCATTCTCTAGGAAATTGGGTAAACCTGCCCCTGCTGTACTTATGAAAATATATCAAGCCAAATGCCTGAGTGTGGCCACTTATGGAGCGGGGGTATGGGGCTATGCTCCCGTTAATGAGCTCCAAGTTATTGAAAATGATTTCTTAAAATATGTATTAGCTCTCCCTCGCAGTGCCCCCAACTACGGCAGCCACGTTGAGCTCGGCTGGGATTATATTACTGATACCATCAGATACCAACCGATCCTCCTCTGGCACCGTATCTGGACTAAGGAGCAATGTCTCCTTACTCGGTTGTTAATCACCGATTGCTTGACACTGGCTCACTGGAAAAGGATCCCTTGGCTTTTGTATGTTTTTAATTTCCTGAATGATCTGAACTGCCCTGCGTTTTTCTCAAACCCTGTCTCATTAACGTCTATTTCAAGAAAGTCTCTGAAGAACCTATGTGCTACCCATTTAAGAGCTTTACGTATGTGTTCTGAAATCAGTAAACATACTAATACCCATCTAATGATGGCACAATCCTCCTTTGGTATGCAACCATATCTGTCTTTTTATTTATCAAATTACGATAGATATGTTTTAACCAGATTTCGATTTGATTGTTTTTACCGTCTTGTGTCGTTCCCCCTGCCTCTAGACTGGTCTCGTGAACTAACCAGATGTCCCTGTGACGATCGTTCTGTTCAGTCCACCCTGCACATAACATTATTTTGTAGCTTGTATGAGACCCCGCGTAAACGCTGGCTGGTTCCACTACTACGTCAGTTTGGGCTGAGAAGATGTAGACCAGCCCTTTTGGCATTACAGTTTTTAGATACACCATATGTTGCCAAATCTATAGCCTGCTTCTTAAAGGCTTGCTTGAAAATTCACTCTCTATCTGCTGTCTCTGCATCGTAAAATATTTTGTTTATTGTGTGTATAACTCTCACAGGGAACACATAGGTTTCTAATGTACAGTTGACGCCAGGAAATACTAATTTCATAACTAATTTTATATCTTTGTATATATCAATTAATAGTGCTTTTCTTTTCTCTTTTAACTGTTGAAAGATTTTCTATTACGTTGAACTTTCATGATTGTAAATTCAATCAAAATAAAGTTTGATTTGATTGATTGAATATGTGATTTAGATGTGAAAAGGCCTAATCGCATATACATTTAGAAGTCCTGTTTGTGATTTCTTATGTCAGCTGAAGTTTCTTAGGCCTGAAATGTATTTTCCTTGGGAAGGCTCACAGTCGAAGTTATCCAGCAGATTTGTTTGCATGCGAGGCTATTCTGTTCACATGGTTATTGTTGCAGGTGCAAGGACACACGACTTGTTAGGCAGAATAACCCTTTGTTTTAGGAGTTAGGATGGTAAGAGAAGCCGCCATGGGAGTGTACAGGAATGCAGATATGATACTTTCGGTGGAGAAGGTGCCTGGGACACAAGGACATCCAAGCGGTTGCTGGACGAAGTCAGAGTTTCGATGGAAAAGTACGAGAAGAAGACGCCTCTGAAGGGGCCTATCAAGGGTGTGTGCTACTGTTTTGGGATTTTGTATTAGGGACAGTGCCTCGAGGGAGGAGAGGCAGAACTAGAGAGAGCTAGAGAAGGAGAGAACGGGAGAAGGCAGGTTAGGAGAAGGGGCACCTTAAAACTAGCTCAAGTGAGTGTACTTCTGAGGAAGTCCTCACTACTGACACCTTTTCTCATCTCTTGCCTAGTAATGATGCTATGTAGGGATGTCACTTTAGTGATAGTGTAGGGACAGACTAATCGATTTTCCCTTTAGGTTAATGAATAATCGGATAGAAGTTGGAGCAGTTATCGCATGCCTGAAGCTCTTGGAGTTAACTCTCATTTTTATTCTGAGTCGGATAAGACTCTTGCGTAGGATTATGTTTGTATTAGTGTCCATTTACTTTCTTAACCTCGTGCTGAGGTGCTTGTATGTTCAGTTATTCTCAGTTTTGTAATAAATCCCTTAACCTTCGATTTGGAGTCTGTGGTCCTTTGCATCTGAATGATTGAACTGCTTAAATTATTTGGTAAATTGAGTTACTCCCCTTTACATTTCTTAGCAGGTAAATTCAGAGGATTCTTAAGATTGGAAAAGGTAAGATAAAAGAATAGATAAAAATCCGGTGTTACCAGTGGAACCAAGATTCCTGAACCTTTAGAAAGGTAGGAGCTGAGCTCACAAAACCTCCTGACTGCAGCAAGAGAAGTTACTCACAAGTACAAATCTTCTTGCTCCAGAGAACATCACAGCTCGTCTTTGAGGGATGGGGGGCAGGAGGAGGGTCGAGGGTAAAGAAGCCAGGGCAACGGGAGGGAGGAGGGGGTAAAGAAGGCATGGAGGAAAGGGGGGTGTAAAGAAGGCACCATGGACACAATGATAGCAAGGCATGTTGTGCCTGCAGAAAGAGAAACACGATAAAGAAAACTGTGCTTAACCCCTTCGGGGCTGATGACAAAGCCAGCTCGTCATCAACGTTACCTGCGGTGCGCGGATGACGAGCTGGCTTTGTCATAAACAAGCCATTTTTGAAATTCCAGCGCACAGCGGGAATTCGCGGTAGCGCGGAAGCGGTTAAAGACTAAATAACAGGTATCGTGTAACAACCATAGCAAAAGGGCCTGTTGCCATGGGAGGTGACAAATGAAGACAAGGCAGTACTAAGGATGGACTAAGAAGCCTATTTACGAATCAGACACCAGCATTTATGAAGGACAATGACACAAGCCATTGGCAAATATGGGCGAGTTGGCGGGGCTTCTATTCCCTACTCTACTACAACAAGTCGAGCAGTGCATGCACGCTGACTCTAGACTTGACCTAACAAGTCTAGCAGAGCAGCGCATTCGCGCTGACTCAAGGCTCAACCTAAAAAATAGTGGTGCCTGGTTGGGCTTTTGACTTGTTGTCATTTACCATCCATGGTGCCTTGTGAGGTCCCGAACCTCGAATTGAGCGCCTCTCTCAAGGAAAATAAGGCTCCCTCAGCCATGAACAAAAGAGAAACCAGCTGCGTTTATCAAGCAAGAAAGGTAATAAACCCCCCGCGTGTCCCTTCCAGCCAGAGTTAAATATGTCTTTGCCTCATTGAGGAAGAAAGGTCAGTTCCTCGAGCCACTCCCACCACTAGGGTAAGCGCTCCATAGCAAAGGAGGGGTTTGCGCAGTCATCAGTTTTCCTGGCGCCTCACCTCTTTTCGCTTGACCTCCGGGGCCACACCGCCAATGTCCCTCACCTCACTACCACAGTCCACCTGGGCCGTCACTGATCGCAAACCCACAAGTGCAGAGCAGTCTGGGCCCCTCTGATGCAAGATTGTCCCCAGGGCCTGCAGCCCACAGAGTGTGTCAGAGGGCATTGCCCTCCCACGTCAGAGGTACCTGGATCCCGTCAATGGAGCCCAACCAGGGGCGTAGCTACCTGTGGTGCAGCCGGTGCAACAGGGGGCCCAAATACAGTAGCCCCTTGAACCTAAATAACCATGCTGGAGGTCAGAAAGTAAATGAGGATTAAATAAGATTTAGAATTTTGTTTTATACTGTCACATTTGCTGGCCATTTAAAGACAGAGGTCAAATATCAGTCTAGTCTTCTGACAAATTGCAGCTTTTTTTTAACATGGAGACTGGTGTTTAATTTTCTTTCGCTTATGGCAAAATACTGATAGTGGCTATCGCACCATGCTTTAGTAATATATTTGTGACAGTATGCTACTAAATGCAACACCAGCTACATTCTACACCATTGCCACTCTCCTGCTAAATGTGTATGGCTCATTTGTGACACTTGTTCCTTGTGTGATGCTTGGATATTTCAGAATCCCTAAATGTTCAGCGATGTAACACTGATTGCAGCACCACTAGTATGAAAATGTTTTCCATCACTGCTGCCTGATAGGGCCACAGGATCTGTTACAGCACTGGGAGCTTGCTGTTAGCTCCAACCGATTCTCTTTGTTGCAGTAGTCATTCTCTGAACTACTGAATCTACACATTACACATCATGCTGGGTACCGCGAAGGCCTCATTACACATGCACTGAATGGCCAAGCAGTGCGTATGCTCACTTTTGGAAATGCAAAGTGCACCATACAGCCCTGGCTGCTTGATGCCAGCAAAGGTCAAAGAAGAAGTTATGCCCATGCTGCTGGGTGAAAACACCTGAGAAAACTCCACTGCCTCCCCATACAGAAGAAATGCCAATTCAAGTTGATGATCCACACAAACAAGGTCCTGCACAAACAAGGACCGGCATACATCAACCACTGACTGAACTTCCACCAGCACCCCCAGACTCCTGAATTCTTCTTCCCTCTCACTCAATCACACTCAATCGCCGAAGCTACTGTGGAAGACGTTCTTTCTTCTAACTCGCGGCGAAAACCTCTCCGGTCCTCCACCTCTCTTCTAGAATTGTGGAAGGCACTCAAGACCTGGCTGTTGAACTAATTCTGCCTGAAACAGCACTGCCCTCAGAACCTGGATACCGTCCTGGGTGATAAGCCACAGGTTATATATAAATCTACTGATTGATTGATTAATTGATCTATCTTGACTCTACGAGCCAATCTTGGCTCTAAAAGCCCAGGCACAAGGTGAGCGAAGGGAACATTTGGCATGGAAATCAGGCAACAGATAATATGTAAAAATATGAGAAAGTGTCTTCAAAATTCAAAAAAGTATATTTCTTTGTCAAGTGTTTTACCTTAGTATATCTGATTGTATCACTGCTTTAAAAGGTGTTTTTATAAGTCATAATTTTTAAACATGAACTTAAACACATGAAAATCCCACCGCACTCTGACAACAATATGATTAGTGAACTGAGAGGCAATTTAGTTGTCATCTGCACTCTTTATGTAGGCTATATTCTTATTTTATATACAGCAGCATTATATTCTATCAAGTCAAACACAATAGAGATTTTGTACAGTACTTAGCCTCATGCATTTAAAGTTTTTCTTATGAGCAGTAATAAAAAAATGGGAGACATAATAAAATAAAGATTTTCTGGTTTCACATTGTTTAATTCAGCCACTAGATTGATATCTCTTTCTCTCTCCTGTTTGACATCAAAGCTTAATGGCTTGTCTTTCATTCTTGGTGCATGAGGGTAGAGCATTGGATAGCAGGCAGAAGTCACAAGACAGCTCAGCTTATTTTGGGCTTGAGGGCTCAAGAGGACCTCAAGCTGAACCAGAGTCCAGCATCTAGCTCAAGCCTTCAGTGGCTCACCCACCTCAATACATTACTCTAGGTATTCTGTACCAGAAATAAGCTTAGATGCTTAGATGCTGCTGTCAGTGTGTTGCCTGTTTTGTGTGAGAGGATATATTAGCTTGCACTGCGGATGATATTTTGTACCTATGTCGCATGGGAGTGGGACTTACACTGCTGCCAAATGCTGCAGATAGTGTGTGTGTTTATACACAGACTTGGACTGCTGCTGCACATGCCGTTCTTGTTCTGTGCATGCGAGGGAAGCTTGCATTGTTTCTGACCAGATCAGTTTATGTTCTCTGGGTGTGAGGGATTTGTGTACTCCTGCCCAGAGCTGTACGCATTTTGTTTGTAGAAATATTGCAATGTGTATGAGTGGTGTTTGTATGTATGCATTTTATCTGTACTTTTATGGTCTGTGGTGACCGAAATAAAGTTAACAATGATGATGATGATGATGATGGTATGAGTCAAGCTTGCACTCATACACCCACGTGCCGTTCCTTCCACTTGTACCAAATGTGAAATGCTGCTTGCTCATTATACCTAAAGGAGGCATAAAATGGTGCTTTCCAGTGCCACACTTGTCCATGCCTTCGTAGATAACTTGAAGTGGCCCTGCAATACCACATTTGTTCCATTTCTTTGAAGGAAGTTTGCACTGGCTAGCCCTGCGGTACCACACGTGTTCCGTGTCTTTGAAGCAAGTTTGCACTGGCCGAGTACCACACATGTTTCATGTTTTTGAATGATGCTTACACTGGCCCAGCAGTACCACATGTTTCCCCATGCTTTTGAAGGACGCGTGCAGTGACTGGCATTGCAGTAAGTACCACACTTATTCCATGTCTTTGAAAGAAACTTGCCCTGGTCCTGCAGTACAGCATCCGTTCCGTGTCTTGCAAGGAAGATGTTGACGCTCTTGACCAGTGCTGTATTTCTTAAGCATGGGAGCCAAGGACCCCACACCCACAGCCCTCCTGATTTCTGTCTCTTCAGTATGGTTTTGGTCTGACCAAAAGACTTATTAGCTGTCTCACCAGCCTAATATTCTCTTTAAAATAATACATAATCTTGCTTACAGAAAATGGGCTTTGGGCAGTCCACTTCAATTATTCATCAGGCAGAGTGCCATTTAAATATTAGTTTGGCTCTTCAGAACAGCATACATACAATTGGGCAGTGGCTCAGTCCTCTTCATTGTTGTTGCCAGTGCTTGGCTCTGCCTAGTAGATAACTGCCATCTTTAGGATGTTATGCAGTCTGAGTAACAGTTTTTGCCTTCTCAATCTATGTTACTCTGCATCCATAGAAGTCAGACCTCTGGAGATATTTCCTTTAGTTCACCCCCCAGCAGCTCACCTGCAAATCCAGACTAGCGTGAATTGAGTAATGAGAGTACCAGCAGCTTCACTGCCATTGCTACTGAACCACAACTTTCATATTCACTGCTAAAAGATACAAAACCATGCCACCATCTTGAAACGGCATCCTGCATAAATATTTTACTGCTCCAAGATGGCAGACCAGTGTGACGCTTATCTGTTTATTTTTTTCATTAAAGCACATGCCCTCCATATTTAGTTGGCATCTTTTTCTTTATTTATTGTAGCTTATGCTTGTACTGCCATCACCTTATTTTTTTAGAAGGCACGCTGGATTTTTTTTACGCTAAGACTCTTCTCCAAAAAAATGTCCACAAAGATCAGACTAAAATAATTTGCACTGTTGGTCCAAGTGTGGCTAATGGGAAATTAGATAACCACAGAGGATGTTCAAGCTTCAGAGTAGCTTAACTGAACAGCTTTGACTTGTGCTAGTGGCCCGATGGATCAGATACTCAACCTTTGCCTCCCTTGCCTTAGTTGTCCAAAATCTGGTTGTGACCACCTCACTGGGTAAAACACCGCCAACCCATTTAAGACCAGTTAGGGTTTGCTTGTTCAACCTTAGCTTATCCCTGGGTAGCTGTGGCTATGAACAGTCAAGTTTTCACAAAGGAACAAGTGTAGAGCTTTGAACAGCACCAAAACAATTGAAGAAGAAAGAAACAAGATATTCAAGAAATCCAGAACCAGATTATAAAAATAGATTAGATGTTTATGAATTTTTAGATACCAAAACAATAAAGATTCATTGGAGGGTTCCGGGGATACAGATTTTGCAAGGTATAGTAAATCACACCTTTTCACTTAACCGCAAACAAGTGTTGGTAAATTAAACAAATTAGAGGCAGAAACTTTTTCAAGAAAAACTTGGGTAAGTGGTAATGCAGTTACTCAGAGTTACTTTGGGCGGCTAACTCCACCAAGGAGCCAGTCAAGCGGACCAGCAGGGTCCGAAGAAACAGTTACCTCAACAAGAAAAGCAGTCTCCAGTCCAGTTCCAGTGTCAGGGGTCCCTTGCCATTGACTTCTATTGGAATGGTCCTGATGCAAGGGATATAGGATGCTGAAGATGCTCAAGGATGCTAAAGATGCTGTGCAGTTGGCAGGTATCTTCCAGGGACTACTCCTCAGTCCACTGGCTTGGTAAGGCGATTCTGGCCACAGGGGTCGACGTTCCTCTAAGTGCTCTCGAGCATGGCACACGTCCAGTGACCACTAGACTACCACTCACCCTGTTCAGCTTTTTCAGCTTTTTTTTTCTTTTGACAGTAACATGTTTTATGGGCAACCCAACTGCACTCAGATGACACCCCTGGGCTTGTCAGACTCGAGTGCAACGCTGGAGAGTCACGTTTTGGTCCTTTATGTGGCATGGGGGCGAGGAGCGATGATCCGAAGACCTCAACTACCATCTCACCAGGCAGGCTACCTCAGCTTTTGTGGCTCTGTGCTGAAAAAAGAAGGTCAGCCAACTGACCCTTGGAGTCTATTGCTTCTGGCTGGGCTCAGGAGTTGACTTCTCCACAAGCAGCACACAGCAGGCACAGTCCTTTTTCTTTGGTAGGCCAAGTGAAACAGGTTCAGTCGTACTTCGGCGCAGCCTTTCTTTGCTGGGCTATTAGTACAGCAGGGCTGCCCTTCTTCGGTTCTCTTTACAGGCCAATGATGTCTGAGTTCGGGGTGCCACTGTTGCCCTTTTCATGACCAGACAATGTCCTCGGGGAGGTCACAGTCACTATCCAAAGGGCTACCAGGTGAGGAATCCCTCCTGTGAAGTGTGGCATCTAACTGTCCCAGAAGGCTCCATTCTGCCCATTTTCAACATGGCAGAACCCCCATCTCAGTGTGCAGAACTCCCTAGCCCAACCTAGCGGTGTGGCTACACATCCCGGAAAAAACAGTTTGATAATGGTTGTTCCACCTCTGTCCCAAGAACCAGCCTGTCTAACTGAGCAATAGAGAACTCCTCTCTGAAGTGTTTGCAATTTGCACAAAGCAACATGTTACATGAATTCTGACTTGGGCATCAAGTCGGGCCTAATTAACAAGTTGTTTGGTACCTTGAAATATCAACTTTGTTTGCCCAGGAGTCAGCATGAAACTCTGTACTTGCCAATGGGGCTACCAGTCCCTTTTATAATTTTGGGTTTTTGACTGTCAGAACAGTAAAACAGATTTTCTGCCGTTAGATATGCTGCACCCTGCCTTAGGGCTCAATAGGCCTCCTATAGGGGTGACTTATTCATAATAAAAGGGAGGTTTTGGGCTTTGCCATGGTTTTAACCACTTGGATGCTAAGGGTATTTGCTCTTCTTCATGTAATTTCCATTGAAATCAATGGAAACTCCATGACGAGTTACCCTTGTCATTAGCACTGGAGGGGTTAAATGGCAAAGATGAGTTAGCAGTGAACACAGGTCTTCCAGGCTGCAATAGCAGACTGTGAAACACGTGTTTCCTTTGTCACACCCAGGGTGGTACAACCAGTGTTGCAGTCCTTGGGGTGACCCTCTAAATTACAGGCCCTGGGTACCATATACCAGGGTCTTACAGGTAAGTTACCTCAAGCCAATCCGGCATAAGTCAATCAAAACATACACATTTCGAGGTCAGGGCACTGGTACTGGGGTCTGGTTAGCAGGCCTCCGTGCACTCTCAGAGTCAAAAACCAGCAGCATCAGTCAACAACTTTGGAGGTGACCATATGAAAAGAGGCATTTCCTTACACGCCCCCCGAAAAAAGGTGATAAGCTACTAAACCCTTATCATGGTAGTTTTTATCATCTAATTGAAAAAACCTGGAAAAGCCATCTGCATTGGCATGGTCAGTCCATGTCTGTCTTCTACTGTAAAGTCCATACCCTGTAGGGAAATGGCCAACCTCAACAGTTTGTTGTTCTCTCCTCTCATCTGCATAAGCCACCTGAAGTGTCTGTTGGCAGTTTGAACTCTGAAAAGAGTCCCAAACAGGTGGCATCTTAGCTTCTTCAGGGACCAAATCACAGGAAAGGCTTCCCTTCCAATGGCACTTCGAGGCTGCTTTCCAGGAAGGAGACAACTGCTTGGTCCTGGCCCAAATCATTCACTTGTGACAACACTGCCCCAATCTCACGTTCTGAAGCATCTGCCTGGACAACTAATTCCTTACTAGGAATTCATGACAGGTACCTTCATGACAGGTACCTTCATGACAGGTGCTGAGCACAGAGCAACTTTGAGGGTATTAACCCCTTCCATGCTGCACTACCTCGCTGGTGCTGCCATCGGCCAATGGCCGACGCGGCCCCGCCCGTTTTAAATCGGCGGCGCAGCCGAGGGGTTAAAAGCCTTTTGACACTGCTCAACCTAGATAACATTTTTCTGTTGTTTCTTGGAGGTTAGTTCAATTAGTGGTGCCACTGTGGCACCATACGTCTTTACAAATCTTCTGTAGTACCCAGTAAGGCCAAGAAAGGCTCTGACTGCGGTCTGAGTCGTGGAGCCCGCATTCTGAAATTTTCTGGATTTTGGGTTGGAGAGGTTGTACAAGACCACCACCTACTTGGTGGCCTAAGTACACAACTTACCCTTGCCCTATCTGGCACTTGCTTTGATTGTGAGACCTGCTTTCTGCAGGACCTGAAGCACTTCCATGTGGTTGACCAGATGATTCGCCCACGTGGAAGTGAATACAGCTTTATCATCATGATATGCTGCACTGAAACCTAGCACTTTGTTCACCAACCTCTGGAAGGTGTCAGGTGATATTTTAAACCGAAAGGGCATTACTTAGAATTGGAAGTGGCCTTTATGTTTAGAAAAAGCAGACCTCTTCTTGGCTAATGGTGTGAGGGCCATCTGCCAATAAACTGATGTCATGTCAAAGGTAGTCAGATATTTTTCAGCACTCTGCTGGTCAATGAGCTCATGAGCTCTTGGTTTGGGGAGGGCACCAGTCTTTGTGACTGCATTTAGGCCTCTGTGGTCCACACAGAGCCTTATCTCACGCTCTCTCCCCTTTGGGGTTGGGCTTGGGCTTGGACACTAGTGTCACTGGCTGGTCTATGGATTACTAGAGGGCTCTATCACCCCCACTTGTAGCATCCTGGCAACCTCAGCCTTAATACTAGCCTTGACCTGGTCTGATAACCTATATATACTACTCTTGTCCGACAAGCTGTCACTGATGTCCACATCATGGATACACCATGTTGTCAGACCTGGGGTCAGAGGAAATAAACCAGGAAACTGCTCGAGCAACTGATAGCAGTCCCTGTCGTAGCTGGTATGTGAGGGTGGAGGAGAGAACTACTCCTTCCACAGCCCCATCTTGGGCATTCGAGGAAATCAGTTCAAGGAGAGGCTCACTCTTCTCTTCATCTCCCCCATCTATCACCATGAGTATGGCGATGTCCTCCTTGTCTCGGTGGCGCTCGAGCTTGTTGATATGGATGATCCTGTGAGGGTTCCTGGGGGTGCCTAAGTCCATCAAGCAGGCGACTTCTATCTTCTTCTCCGGGATTGGGTATGACTTGCAATGCTGTGGGCACTACAGGCTCCAAGACCCACACCAACTGTCCTGGCTGGTTTTCCACCATTAAGGACCTTTGCTCATACCAGTGATTTACAAACTCCCGGCTGGCCTCCAAGTTCTTATTTGCTTTCTCGTGTACTCATTCACCCTTGCATGAAGGCTTAGCACGTAGTTCACTACGTCTTGCTTGGGTACCTTGAGGGGTCTCTCCCAACCCTCTCTAACCAAACGTAAACAATCCTTCTCTTATCAAGTTTATTGATCTCCTCACACAGTTTCCAGAGAGTAGCTCAAAAGGACTGAAGCCTGCTCCATTTTCTGGAACCTCCCGGCAGGCAAACAACAGGCATTCAAGGAGAACATTCCATCTCCTCCTGAGTTTTTCAGGCAAACCCATAATTATGCCTTTCATGGTCTTGTTGAATCTTTCAGTCAGTCAGTCAGTCAATTACTTTTATTCGATTAAAAAAAAATCACAAAAAGACACAAGATACAGATCATAAGAAACAGTAATATAGAACAATAAAATACATACAATTATAATAGATAAAAATATAGATAAAATTTCATATATAAAATGAGCATATATCATAAGTTCAATAGGACAGTATGTAAAATTACATCTTTCATCATTAAAAGCTTCCCTGTGACAATTTTATTACATGATACCGCCGGCGCTTACTAAAGTAATTCAGTTATAATATGTCCTTGCCATGCGTTGATGCGCTTCTTGTTTAAACGAACTCCTGCCACTAAAAAACTTGCTACATGAAAAGTTACGCGTGCACTAGACAAAAGTTGTAAAAACAGGAGCGCTGGCCTGACCTGTAAAAAGCCGGCCTCCCGGGGGAATTGGTAACAAATATTTTTTTCTGATTTGTGCATAGTGTTCGCAAAACATAGTAAAATGTAAAGTGTCCTGTAGTGAAAAATGGTCGCAATCACAGGAATTAGCGTTAACAGGAATTTCCCACGTAGCATAGGAGCCCAACAAAAAGTGTATCAAATTTAAACGAAATCTAGTTAAAAGAAAACGGTGAAATGGTCTAGTTACAAAAACTAGGTAGGGTTCAAGGCCTGAAGCGGTGATGAGGGCATATTTTTTTCTGATAAGCGGTTTTTTCAGCTCTATCTCCTCCCGCTCAGCCATAAATAAATTTATCAATGTAGATTTTATCGCCGCGACATCCTCTTTTTTAATGCAATCAGGAGAACAAAAAAGCTCTGTGCACCCCGCATAAGACAACATTGATTTTACATAAGACAACCATGGGATTCTATGAGCTCCATCTAGGGCTAAACAGTCTTTGAGGATCAGATGGTTTAAAGAAATTTCCTGATTAAGCCAGGTTTTTAACCAACAGGTAACAGGGGCAGATTTTATTTGGTCTGAAACAAACCCAATGCCTAACTCTGAGTGTATGGTAAAAGTGGGGGTGGACTGGGGAACTGAGAGTAGCGATCTAAGAAATTTGTTTTCCGCCTTCTGGATAGTATCAGATTTAGTATATCCCCAGATTGATGACCCATAGGTGGCTATAGCCAAGCATTTGGCTTTATACACTTTAAGAATAGCCTCCATTGGTCGTGACCCCATTCTTTTAACAAAACTCTGGAGGGCTGCAGCAGATCTTATGACTGCGTTCGTTTTTGACTTGTGTTGGACGCCCCAAGTTCCTCTGTTGTCAAAAATCACACCCAGGTAAGTAAAGGAGGAGACCCTCAGAACTTGTTTCCCTGTGCAATAGAATGTTAAAGGTTTCTTACTCCTGCTAGTTAATCCCGCGATCATGACCTGGGATTTTTGGGTATTTATTTTTAAGTCTAAGGAGTTCATAAAATCACCAAAAGAAGCCAAAAGTCTATTGAGGGCCACACCTGTAGGAGCCAAAAGAACCGCGTCATCCGCGTACAGGAGGACCGGGATGTTGGTCTCCCCTGCACGCGGGACGTCAGCCGCCGAGGAGATAAGAGCTGGCTCTAGTGCGTTTATGTATAGAGTGAAGAGGAGGGGGGAAAGGATATACCCTTGCCGTACCCCCCTCTCAGATTTAAAGAAGCTAGTACATCTTCCCTCCCGGGTGACTCTATCGGAGGCCTGTAATCCACGGTGGAGGTCAGCTAAGAAGCCAACAAGCGCCGGCTCAATACCCATGTCCAAAAGGACCCCCCACAGCCTTGACCTGTTAACCAGATCAAAGGCTGAGGAGAGGTCCATAAAGGCCATATACAAGGCCCCCTCTTTCACTATGGTGTATTTACTGATGATCAAATGCAAATTTAAGCATTGATCCAGTGTGCTCCTTTTGGCCCTAAAACCGTATTGGGCATTCGAAATGGTTCCCCTGCCTTCTAGCCATGTTGTTATCCTGCCTAAAATGACTCTGCCCAACATTTTAACAGCAGAGTCTATTAGGGAAATAGGCCTATAGCAGGCGGGATCACCCCTTTGGCCCTTTTTAAAGATTGGAATAATTATAGACCTAGCCCAGGACTTTGTAAAATTATTTTCTCTTGCAGCATTGAAGACGTTGGTCAGAATCCTGGCCCAGAATTTTTGTGCAGACTTATATAAGTCCGCAGGAACCCCATCAGGGCCCGGGGCCTTATTCTTGAGTGTTTCATTTATAGATTTTTCCACGTCTTCCTCCCTGAAGGCTAAAATTGGCTCTAGACGAGGGTGGGGGAAAAGCTCCTGTGTGTGACAAGAGGAAGACTGGCTATAAATGTTACCAAAATGGGTGAGCCACTGCTCGTCCGGGATGACACATTCCACACCATGATTCTCCACCCCCGAAAAATAAGGATGATTAATCACCTCCCAGAATTTAGAGCTGTCCCGCAAAACTTCATCTGATTGCAGGTCATTCCAGGCTTGTTCTTTGATCTGGACTTTCCGAGCATGGATAGCGTGTTTATATTTCTTCCTAAGAAGTGCTATATGAGTTCTGTTTCTGGGTATTTCCTTTAATCCCTTTAGGAGGGCGGAGTGTGCCTTGGTACAATTTGTATCAAACCATCGTTTTCCTCTCTGCCCACCTGAGTATGCTTTAAGCGTTAAATCAGTATTTACTTGCTGACATATTATATTAAAAGCCTTAACAATCCTAGTATTAGGGGCGACAGGGTCTAAGCAAATGCCAACCTCTTCTTCTACCTTTACTAAAACCTCTTTTAAAAAAGTGACCGGGGTCACTTTAGACCATTTCAACCTTCTGCCCTGATCTTTAGTTGTCAGATCAGTCGCGCATTGCGCCTGTGAGTCTTTAAAATCTAATACCCCCCCCTGAACAACCTCTAGTATCATGGGGTTATGATCGCTAAAAATAGAGTCTTCTACCCTATAACGTAAGATAAGTGAAAAAAAAAGGATGATAAAAAAATATAATCTATGACTGAACCTGTGTCTTTCCCCTTGAACGTTGGCCGTCTGGGACCTAAAGGGCAACAACTAGATTCATAGAGATTAAAGGAGGCCAAAAGATTCTCCAAGGCTTCCCCTTGTTTAGTGTGTTCAAGATGCGTGGGGAGTGAAAAGGGTGGCCCTCCTTTGTCTTCCAAGATACAATCCAGACGGCAGGGGTGGATGTTAAAGTCACCCATGAGGATAACCTCAAAACTGTTCTATATTTGTCTAAAAGTTCCTCAAGGGACTCCGTTGATTTATACTGACATTTTCAGGAGAATTATAAAAATTAATGAGTAAGATAGCAGGGGAATTCACGACTATTAGTTCTACTGCTAGGCAGTGGGGAGAACCTGACTCTAGCTGTTTGGCTGTCCCTTTCAGATTAAGTGAGATTAATAACGATAGGCCTCCCTTTGCCCTCCCTGCTACACTCGGTTTTGCAGGGATGCTAAAGTGGGCATACCCATCTAAGGCAAATCTGTTAGCTGTATCCCAAGTTTCTTGAAAAGAAATTATATCAAAAGATGAAACAAAGCCCACCCATTTCTCATCTTGGCTCTTAGATCTAGAACCGGCAATGTTCCAGGTAAGGATTCTACATGTATTCTTTTTAATTAGATTCAGAGGGGACGTGTGATTAATGTCACAGGGTTTATGTAGTCAATCGGAATTACCTAACTGTGACAGAGATGTAAAACGATTTGTCAATGGCAAGCCCCCAGCCTGTATGTCTTCATTAATCTGTGTGGGTATCACGATTGAGGGGGAGCGCTGAAGAGGAGTAGCAGAAACACCACTCTTGAGATGCATAACAAAGTCACAAGGTCCTAGAGTAAGTATATCTCTCATTTCTGTTATCCTCTGGGGGCGAGAATATGACCTCTTACTCCCCCCCTGGGGATAGAAATAACCTAAAGGAAATGGTCTAATGTCAATATTTGCAATAGGAGACCCATCCCAGAATAGTCTTTCGGCAACATTGCTCCCACAAAAATTTACAACGATACAATCTCCGGTAATGTTCTTCGCCCTGTGTCCTACCCACCCCACCCTTCTAGCCATGATGATAGAGGAGGATATATCACACTCCCCGCTAGAATAGTGTTTGCACCATTCCCTGGTTTTGTCCAGGAGGTCCCTGGTAGACTCTCTCTCATTTTGTTGTAAGAGTGGGACCCCAGTTAATACTGCCACAAAAGGGGCAGAGTCTGGTGGAAGGTGCAACCTAGGACTACTGGGGTTAGATATGATATGGGGGGGATTAGGACATGCAGCATTATTCTCATGTGTGTACTTTGTTGCTGGGATAGAGTTAGATTGTATTGTAAGATTTCTAGTGCCGGGACTAGCTACTTTTGGAATAGGGATTGGTAACACATGTTTAAATGATACAGATGGGCATAGGTTCCCAGGGAGGTCTATCACCTCTGAACATGACATAGGCTCTGTGTCTTTGTTCTCGGCAGACTTACAATCAATTACCGGGTGTCGCTCTAAAGTACGAAATTCATTAATAAAAGAGTCTATTTTTTCACACCTCTTTAGTAAACCAGCCAAACAAGTGTTCAAACAGTCAACAATATCTTTGCCAATTTCCTCCAGAATTGGCTCTAATCGGGCGTTAATCAATTCTTCCAATGTATCCCCCAAAAGTGAGCAAATGTCATGCACATGATCCTGATTAAGAGACACATGATTAACTTTCCCCCCACATTTCTTGGGCTTCTGTTTAACCGCAGTTAAAGGTACGTTTGAACTGGGACTCTCTGCAAGTTGTGCCGGACACCTATGGGTCACAAGTTCATGGCTGGGTGGCGCCTCAGGCAATATGCAATCGCTCGTTACCTCTGTAGGTGCGGGTGGGTAGTCTGCGGTAGATGGATCAATAGCCTTTCCCATTTCTAGCTCTTTTTCGGCATTTGCAATTTTTTGATTGATAGCGCCAACCGCTGAAGTTAGATATGATATAATTGTGTCCGCCTTACGAGGGACCTTAGCGTCTTTGGCCCCTTGCCCCTCATTTTCCAAGTGTTTGCGCTTACCCATTGCTAAGGGGGGTGGCCCTGCCCGGCCTCCTCTGGCCCCTGATGGCCACAGATGGCCCGCCCTCTGCCCGGCGCCGCCCGCGCGCGTCCGCGATGCAGGGGGAGCCTCCTGTGCTTAAGCGCCTCCGGGCGCGAAACTGCCGGGAAGTGGGCGTGGACGCCGCCAGGCGTGCTGGGGGCTGCAGTTCTCTTCAAGCCCCTGGAGCCCCGACCGCAGTGTAGAAGCGGCTGAATTGCGGTATGATGTCCCGCTGCCCAGCGCCGTAATCAGGTAGGGCCTGCTGCCGCTTGATTGTTCCCCCGCTCCACCGAGGGAGCCTCCTGTGCTTAAGCGCCTCTGGGCGCAAAACTGCCGGGAAGTGAATCTTTCAATTATGCCATTTCCTTGGGGATGGTTCAGGGTGGTGAAGTTACACCACACTCATTCCACATAGCTTTCAGTAAGGCATCCATGAAGTTGTGCCTCTTTATGAGATGACCTCCTTAGGGAACCCAAACCTGAAGTTTCCAAGGATGGCTTTAGCTACTGCAGGAGAAGTGGCTGTCTTAAGGGGAATAGCCCACACATAGCTGGCAGCATGGTCCACTACCACCAACATAAATCTGCTCCATGAGGCTGTTGGTGGGGATAGGGGACCAACAATGTCAACCCCCACCCTTTCAAAGGGGTCTCCACCACAGGAAGTGGTATCAAGGGATCCTTTGGTTTGCCTCATGCCTCACTTCTGGCTTGGCAGGTGACACAGGAGTGACAAAACTCCTTTTTCTTCTCAGCCATCTGTGGCTGGTAGAAATGATTGACCAGCTTTTCCAAGATCTTGATCTGCGCCAGATGCCCAGCTAGGGGAATGATGTGATGCCCCGCTAGGGGATGGTGTCGACTAGGTTTCAAGAGGAACTCCCCTGTACTCCAGGTGGATCACCAATCTTCTGGTTGCCCCTGGTTTGGGGCCTCCTGCCTCACCAAACAGGAGGCCCTCCTCCTGGTATACCTTGTGGGAACTACTGGCGTCCCTTTATTTCTGTCGGACAGCTAACTGCTGCAGGTCCTCAAGAGAGAGGCACGTCCTTTGTCCCTTACTCAGGTCCTCTGTGGAGGGATCTCCTGCTCCCTGGAGTTCTGACAGGTATGGGAAGCTACCTAGGGGAGCAATCTCTTCCTTAGGTACCAGGCCTTCCCTCTGGAGGTTAGGCTTCCTCTAGGCTTGTGGACTCTTGGAAGGTGGGTGGCCAGCCTTCCTGGTCCTTCTGTTGGCTTTAGGGACCTGGTCCATTATTTCAGGTTTCAGGTTCCAGGATCCTTTGACTTTCCCCCAGGTCCTTCTGTGCTCCGGTGGTAACACACATCTATTCAGAAAGACCCAACATGGCTGCATGGGTCCTTTGTTCCACTTCTGCTCAGGTAGAAGTTTCCAGGTCATTGCCCAGCAGACACTCTAATGTGATGGAAGGGGACACAACTACCCTCTTTGGGCCAGTAACCCCTCCCAACTCAAACGTCCACCAGAGTCATGGGATGAGACTTTGTGACATTGTCAGCGGTGACAATTTAGTTCAACTCCTCTGGAAGGATCTGCTTTGGAGAAATCAGTTCTGCCATAACCATGGTTACACTGGCAATTGTATGCCTCAGAGCCGTCATCTCCACCCCATTGATTTTTGGCCACTTTCTGTATTTCTCCGTACTAGGAGGGCTCTGGGTCAAAGGTTCTTCTCCTGCCTTGGAAACTAAGGTGACCTCTGTATACCCCTTGGACCCGCTTAGAACAACTTCCATTCCCATACCTACACTAACCATACCCATGGTTGATTACAATCACACGCCAGCCTTTGAAGGGCCAAACTTCTCTTCCATGTACCCCCTCCCCTTGGAATGGGATGTGGCTCTGGGCTTCCCCCCTTGACATCTTTTAGGGATTCTTTGGAAGTTTCCTTCTTTTTATCCTTGCCTCCCTCTTTAAATTGAAGGGGAGCCTGACCTCCATTCTTTTGGTCACCGCCCTTCTTTGGTACCCCGGTGTCAACCTACTTATCAGCCGTCTTGCCCAGTTCCCTTGGGCTAGACAACTTAGAGTCCACCAGATACTGGTGAAACGTCTCTGTGGAACAATTAGTGAGAATGTGCTCTCTAAAAAATAGATTATAGAGCCCGTCATAAGTGTCCACTCGGTTGCCCTTAATCCACCATCCAGTGCCATTATTGAGGTGTCAACGAATGTCTGTGTTGCCCACTTTTGCGTTGTCTTAAGCTTCCACCTGTACTCTTCTTGAGTGATACCAAAGAGTTCTACAAGTGCCGCCTTCATGTGTGGGCAGCATTTGGCTATTTCATCCTACAGTGTGAGCAATCTGTCCCTTCCAACTGCTGGCACTAGCTCTCAGAGTAGTGTTCCCCAGTGTTGTGTACCCACCTTCCTCATCTTGAGAGCTCTCTCATATGAGGCCAGCCACTTGTCAATGTCACCCCTTGGACAGATCTAGGCACAATCCCTTTGGGCAACCTTTTCAGATGCCTTAGCCACTTTTCTACTTCCACCATCTTCTCTGGGCTTCGTGCCAAACCTGGCCCTCCTTTCCTCAAGGGTCAGTCTTCTTTCCCTCCTCCATCTCCAAAGCTACCATGCCCTGCTGGATGGACCTGTGGCTAGTGGGGGAACCTCTTAGGCTGCTGGCTCTGGAGGCCACCTTTGGTCTGGAGTTAGGGCCTATGTTCTCACTTGCCCCTTCTGCTTTCTCAATGGCACTTCTGACACCCTAATCTCTTTTATCCTCTTCCCCGCTGCCTTGAGGGTAATTCCTTCTCCAATGCTGTTGGAACAATGTAAGCCTTCTCCCAAGCCAAGAAGGTGCTCAGATGAGCAGCCCGTGAGTTGAGGGCCATATTACCTTTTTACAAGAATTATATAAGTATGACTTGATAAAACCTTTGTGGCTCTGTGGCAAGCCCATGTATTGCCCAATTTACCAATTCGTGGCTGATTGGACAGACAAGTCATGACCCATATATCTCCCTCCACTTACCTCAGTTAATGCGGATCAAGAATGTAACAGTGCCTAAGTCCTAGGCAGCAGAATTATTGCCATAATGAGGGTCAGTATTTCTTGTTTTCTTTTTTTTAAAAGTTTTTTTAAAGTTTTAAGTGATACAATAAAGAAAAAAGAGCACAGTGACCTTCTTAGTATGCATTGCGTACATTTCAAACATATACAGGAGCCACTTGACTCAACACTTTGTGATATGACATTTTGACCACATCATCCTCCGAGCACCTCACCATGATTCCCTTAATCCAACTCTCTTTATTGTCATTCTCCCCTTCGCTTCCCAGACTTTCAAAGAAATGTTGTTAGTTTCAGACAGAGCCTTGGGTATTGTTCATTTCCATATTTTTATGAGCCGAATAGGTTCTCAAAGGGCCCCAAATGTCTCTGGGGTGTGAGCTCCTGGGCAGCAATGTGCAATACATTTCTGAGGTCTCATTACATGATTCTAGATTTGTGGGCCAATTATCAACTGTTGGCGGCATACCCCAACCCCACGGCATAGACATGTCTGTGTTTGAGAATCCCTTAAATGTGGCCCAGAAGTGCCAGCAGGGCTACTGGCTGAAGTGTCAGGCTCACAATGTCACTTAGTACTTGGAACAACCGGGACCAGTCATTTCCAATCACCGCACAGTTCCATGCCAACTGTATAAAGTATACCGCTGTTTTGTTACATCTCTTACATGCCTCGCCGTCCTGCATCCCATATCTATGTAGTTTAACTGGGGTGCACTAGCTTTGATGGAGAAAATGATAGTGCAGCAGTCTATGTCTGCAATTCATAGAGACCTCCCTAGTGTGGCGACAGCAATATGAGGGTCAGTATTTCAATGGAGTCAACACATATTCGTACTTAAACTTCATAAATCTTGCCAGTTTGTAGGCCTGTTTGCGAAAGAAAGCTATGTTATGTCTCTGGCACAGGATATTATGAGGCAAACAACCCCAGTGGCTGCACTGCTCTGCTGTCTCGAATGTTGAAGTCATGATGTCTCCCTTATGGAGAGGACTGTAAACAGCTGTTATATACCATTCAAAGCATTTATTTGAGAAAAATAAAAGTTTAGATTATGCTGTATAGCGAAAGGAGTAAGGTGAGAATTCTTTTGCACCCTTATGTCAAAGTCTGTCGCCAAAATAACATCTGTTCAAACGAATACATGACTATATAAACTAGAGGTATTCTAACAAAACACTCAAAAAATGTAATGTGGATACAGTAGTGAAAATAAATCCATCACCTATGGAAAATTAATAATGACTTATATGCCTAAGCAAATGTAGAACATGAGAGGCCCGTAAAAGACATATAAATGACAATATAAGAAAGTGTAAATCTCAACTGAAGACAGGCAGTGTTTGTCTGCAAGTCAGTTGAGGCACCCCCGAAATCCACAACAACTAATTTGAGTTATCACAGACTGTCCTGAAGAAGGTGGTTGAAACTGTAGTGACTGAAACGTGTGCCACCGTTTTTTGGTCTCGCTGAGCCAGCGCATGCGTTGGAAGACATTTAGTGTGTGGGCTTTTAAAAGCCCTACCACACGCTTTTGGCTGGCATAGAACGTGCGGTTATGCGCACAATGAAGAGCAGAGGCGCCATATGGCTTTCCTCTCTCGCCATCGCGCACACACACCACTCGCCAGCCTGCATGGTTTTTTTAATTTCCTTTTTGCACATGCGCACACAACTCCCGGTCGCAGCTTCACTTCTTGCTCGCGATCACTTTTGCGCGCACCGTTTGCTTGTTTTAAAGAGGATTCTGTCAGACTTTATGGCCCTATCAGATCACTTGAAAGTTTAAACCCATCCTTTTATATGACATAGTTCAGTGGCATTCTTCTTTAAAGTGGATCATTTATTGCCATGGTTTTTGAAAGTTTCGGAATGGAAGCTGAAACTTGGACTGGAAGATTAGAACCCTTCCTTTAGAAGTGACACATTCTGCGCGTCAGAGTGAAATTAAAAACCGCACGAGGCCGCTCATGGCTTCTCTATGCTGGACTGCAGCCTACCAACACAAGCTCATTCATGATCTGCCCCCCTAAAGCTCAATGGCAAATCCAAATATATTCTTCACCTAGAGACTAGCGCCCCATGCGTCTCTTCTAAGGCCTCAAGCCACCACATCTGCTTCAGAGACATTTTCACGTATTGTTTTGGCGGACCTTGGCATTTAAGGGGGAAAAGAAACCTGAGAAGTTTGGCAATATTAAAACATTTGGTAGAAAATGTGGCGTAACGACCAGAGCTTCCGACTTTGGCTCTGCGGAGCATAGGGCCAGATGTAGGTAGCCCAATACCGGTATTGTGCTTTTGGGATGTAGGGGACTGAAAATCGTCCGAATCGGTAAATTTACCGAATCGGTAAAGTTACCGAATCGGTAAACATTCCGATTCGGTAAATTTACCGATTCGGTAATTTTACCGAATCGCAACAGTTTGCGATTCGGTAAATATACCGAATCGGTAATTTTACCGATTCGGTGAATTTACCGATTCGGTAAATATACTGAATCGGTAAATAAGAAGTGGTAAAATTGAATATTGAGATGTAGGTAAGCTCTTAAATACCGAATTTGCTTGAAATTCGGCATTTAAGAGTCTGTATTTACCATGGATTGAAATCAGGTGGTAACCAGGTGCAGCCTATAAAAAAGTACCCAAAATGCAATACTTTTTTCACAATGGCGGCATTCTATGTCATTGCGAGGCGGCTACGGCTACGGGAGGAAGGAGAGAGGGAATGGCTGAGACAGGAGCAGGTCTACAGACAGAGGATCACCTTGTTCATGCTCACAGAGCCAGAGATTCTCCAGAGGTACAGGTTGGACCCAGACACCATCTTGGGCCTCATCAGGGACCTCCACCCGCTGTTGGAGCACACTACCCCAAGGGCGCACGCCATTCCACCCCACGTGCAGGTGCTGTGCAGCCTACACCAGCTTGCGTCTGGGAGTTACCAGAGTGTGGTTGCTGCGGTAGGTGGGGTGACCCAGAGCAGCCTGTCACGCTTTTTCAACAAATTCCTTGACGCCATGGTACAGAGGATGGACCAGTATATAACTTTCTCTGAAACCCATGCTGAACTGCTCCAAACAAAAACTGACTTTTATCTGATGGCGCATTTCCCCAATATCATTGGCTGCATTGATGGCACCCACATTCCCATTTGTCCCCCTGCTGCCACCGAATACATATATAGGAATAGAAAGTCCACCCACACCATCAATGTGCAGGTGATCTGCAATGCCAAGGGCGCCATCACTGACCTTGTGGCAAAATTTCCTGGGAGTACCCACGACTCCTTCATATTTCAAAACAGCGGTATCTATGCACGGCTGACAGCAGGGGAATTTGGTGTAGGATACCTGCTAGGCAAGACACAGTGTGCGACCCCATTAACACCTATTGCAGAAAGAAGTACATGTATGCATGTGAGTAATGTACTCCCATTTCCTTTTAGGGGACAGTGCATATGCCCTCCGCTCCTTCATCCTCACCCCTACCTCAACCCCTCAACACCCAGCCAAAGGAGATATAACAGGGCCCACAAGAGCACAAGAACTATTGTGGAGCGTACCTTTGGTATATGGAAGAGCAGGTTCAGGTGCCTGCGTAAGAGTGGAGGTGCCCGGCAGTATACCCCCATCACCTGCTGTAAAATCATTGCTGCCTGTGCCATGTTGCACAACCTTGCCGTGAAGAAGGGCACAGAAGTGGAGTTGTCAGACTTTGAGGATCATGACGACGAGGTTGCTGTGCCTGAACCATAACCTGCTAGAGTGTCAACACCAAGTGATGGCAGATACAGACGTGAGGAGATTACACGCAACTATTTCTGAGTAATTAATGAGACACAGACAGGTTGTATATGGGACCAACGTATTTTAATGGTGCCACAACGTTTAAGCACGTAAGTGCAACATAAAAAAAATCTACACGTGGGGACTGTATGTCCCGGGTTACTTCACCCATGAACTGTAATGTCACTTGCGCCCGCGCTTCCCTGAGCCACTTGGATGTTGTTCGCTTTGTTCAGCGTGCCCTGCAGCCTCAGCTTGGCGCCTGGTACTCCTCCGTGTCTCCACATTAGAGCTTGCTATGCTGCTCCGGCTACTTGTGTCTTCACCCTCTGCCACGTCCAGGGCAGGATTCTGTGCTGTGTGGGATATCAACATTGCCTCTAGAGCACTGGTCATTCTGGCCATGCCCCTGGTGACCTCAGTTGTATTCTGTGTCAATGCCTCCTGCATATTTATGCCTCTCCTGCATAGCAGGGATGTGGCAGTGGCCAAGCGATTGATGACCGACACACTGTCAAGTTTAGAGCATAGCTGCGTTACTGATTGGCTCATCTGCTGCATCCCTGCTGCAATGTCCCTATTTGTTTGGGCTACTCCTTTATTCGCCTCCACTATATCTCTCATGCCCTTCCCTATGTCTCCTATGTGCACATTCAGGGCTCTGAGTTGGCGTTGGCAGGCTTGGATTGATTTGCCCTGCATCCTTTGAATGCGCACCATGCTCCCCTCCAGCCCACGGAACACAGTGCCCTCACCACGCCACCTGCACTGCTAAGTCTGCGTTGTCTTCTGTGAGAAGGGCCCATCTCATTGTCTTCAGCCTCCCCCTCACCCTCTGCTGCCTCCATTGATGATAGTGGGGCCAAGACACGCCTCTTGGCTGGTGGGGTTACAGGAGTGGACTGGAGCAGAGATGGTGAAATTTCTGGTGAGAATTGCAAGTGAGGGGATTTGGAAAGCTGTGGGGAGTGCAGCAACTCTGAGGTCAGTACAGTGTCATCTTCCAGGGACATGCCAGTTATGTCACCTTCGTCCTGCGAGACTTGCACTCGGCTTGGACCTGCTTCCTCACTCTCCTCCCTCTCTGGTGCAGTCCCTTCTGTGTCAGTGGGTCGACTGCGTGATTTGGCCCCTAGGTATAAATGAGCGTATATTAACTGAGTGCTACTGTGTCACGGTCACTACAATAAATGAATTACACATTTCACTTTCATTTATCTGCAATCATTTCACTAACTTGCTGATGTCTGCGCTGTTACACATGGTCTTACATTTACTGACTACATTTCCCATAATGCATTGATCCTGTATAGTGCTAGCAGTACTGGACTGGGGTTTGCTTGTCCACAAAGGGTAAAGGGAAGCAGGTTGGTATGGGGTGTCATGCTGCGCATGCGTCTTACCTTTTTTTGTTGCACCTCTGGCTGAGCTGTCCACATCTCCCAGTCCGCAGACGCTGTCTGCCTCAATGGTTGAGGCCACCAACTCCTCCAGGTCAGTCAGGGGGGGGCTGTGTTCCTGCCTCCACCCGTTAGGCCTGCCTGCTTGTGGATTTCAGCCATTTTCCTCTTGGTGAGGCTCCTGAGGTCATAGAATCTTTTTTTAAGGTCCTCAGTGTTCCTGGTTGTGACTCCCACAGCATTCACTTTCTCAACAATTGCCAGCCAGATTTTTCTTTTGGCAGACTCGGCAACAGTGAGGGATTGCCTGCCAAAAAGTTTGTTGTGCAACCTCACTACCTCCTCCACAAGTACCTGCAGCTCCATGCTGCTGAACTTGATTTTCCTCTTCCTGTCTAGCTTTTGGCTTTCACTGCTGCTTGCCAATTTTCAGTTTGTAAAGTTACAAAAAACTCTCCCTGCTGCTCTGTGACTCTGCTCAGCTCTGACTGCCTCTCCAGAACCTTCTAATTAGTTGCAGCTGCCTGGGTAGCCACTTCCTGGTAGGTAGGGGGAGTGTGTTTGCACCTGATTGGCTGCCTTCATAGGTTTCACTTTTGTGTTTTTTTCCCGATTCGGTATTTACCGAATCGGTATTTACCGAATCGGTATTTCCCATTCAATCCTATGGCCAAAAAGGCCCATAGGAATGAATGGGGTATACCGATTCGGTAAATACCGATTCGGTAAATACCGAGTCTCCGATACCGAATTTTACCGAATCAGTAAATATTACCGATTTTTTTCCTACATTCCATTTACCGATTCTGAAATACCGATTCGGTAAAATTCGGTATTTTAGAATCGGTAAAATTGGATTACCTACATCTGGCCCTTAGTCTCTGCATCAGCTCAACAGCCTGTGATTTTGGGCAATCTCTTATTAATCTCCTCTTGCTAAATATAAAATTAGATGAATATGTCCTTGTGCAATGTAACTGGTGCTCGTGTAAAGTGCTCTTGTACCTTCGGGTCGAGTTTGCTGTACATAAAAAAATAAATAAGGAAAAAGCAGCAACATTTTTAGAGAGCCAGGCAAAATAGAATTTTGAATTTCGGAATGTAGCCTAGGTGCCTCCCAGGCATTGAACAAGCATTGCCAAGACAGTAGGTCTAACCTTGACAGGCTAGTGCCAAAGTTCTTTCTTTTTATTGCAAGAATATAATCTAAAACAAGCATTTGCAATGCAATAGGTCTCGTATTTACGCGAGTTTGAGCTATTGGCATTGTAAATGACACTGCTTTTTATTTATGTTTTGGTTTTTAAAACATAAATAAAAGGCATTGCCATTTACAATGCCAATACTTAAACCTGTGTAAATGCAAGACCTATTGCATTGCAAATGCTTGTTATATGGGGTACTCTGAATGAGGACCTTATAGGACATAAGTAGAGATGTCAATTACTGTTCACTCTGTAGGATCCTTTACGAACCAGGACATTGTTTTATGTGTGTATGAGTGATTGTTGTAGGGAAGAGTTTTGTGTCTTTTGTGTTGGATTTGATAAAAATTGTATACCTAAAATATTTTAAATGATATGCAATGATTTTTACAGTCTATTTTCTGTTATTGGGAAACAAGCTGTAGAGTTTCCCTGATGTAAAAGTAATTTTTGGCGGCCAGGTTCTCCTTTTATGATTGTTGAGATATTTAGGGTGACTGGCAACAAAGTCTACAATGAAATGATGCTGCTAGGTGGCAAGAAAGGAGTTTTAGGCCAACCGGTTAGGGATGTATAATAAGTAATTTTACAGGTTTTTTATTTTAGTAACATTCATAATTGCAGAATTATCAATTTATTACAATGAAAGCCCCTAAATGTGTGATTATCATATGATTAGCATATAATATACAAAATTATAAAATGTAAAGGTCTGTTTGTTTAGTGATACTTTGGGTTCATGATTCAGTCCCTTACCTTTATCCTGTCATAGTCAGCGATTGTCTGACTGGTCTGTCAGATTCTACGTGCTCTTTCACTCCTTTAAGTACAACTCAGAGGTGAAGGTGGTAAGTGACTGTCTGTTTTGCTTTTCTCTTTGGATGCAGAAAACTTGCACCCAAAAAGTATGGTTTTATAACAAAGGTAATAAGATTTATGAAGCACACTTTCCCAGTGGGCGCCTAGTCTTAGGCATAATAATAGTTGTTGTGCTTCCCTCAGTCTTGGCTGTATGAATTCCTCTCCATAGATTCACAAAGCAAACCTCACAAGACTCCTTTGTAATTTTCCTTCTCCAGAAGAAGTCTTCTCCAGAAGGTGTCTTCTTTGTTTGGAGCTGCTACATAACTCTAGAGCTAGTTTATTCACCAGTTTCTCCCTCCCAAGTTGACTGAGCCTGCTCTAAGGAATGGTGGAAATAAAATCGGTTAACGGCCTTTAAGTATCAACGCCAAGTCTCCTATACAGCTACACTAGTTACGGCTACTAAGGAAACATCATCGTTGGCAGCTGTAATACGCAGAGCAGCAGAAACTCTTGATTTAGTTTTACTTACACAAGAGGTTAAAATTACTCTATAGATTGATAGTTTGGAGCCATCACAAGCTTTACAAGAGCCTTTATTACCATTTAAAGATGCTTTGACAGATGTTTTGATGGGTACTTGGTCGAAGCCTTGGTTCTTGCCCTACCATAAACTTGCAGATTGTGAGGAGGCACCGACCAGCCCCGGGAGGTCTGGATTTCCTTCTTTAGCATCCAGCTCCGGAGAGTTTAATAGTACAGGCTTCTACAAGTAAGAAAATCCAAATGTTTTTCCATCCACTAGACCTGATAGGTAGTCTAAGAAGATGGAAGCAAATGCAAAAACGTTTTTTTGTTCAATGAGTGTGACCTTGCATTCAGTAACTACTTCCTGACTGTTGGCAAGATATTCTCACGCTTTGTGGGATAGAGAGAGTTGCTGATGCTTTACCAGCAATCCATGAGAACACAAAGAGCATTTTGCAAAGTGTGGGTTCGGACGTGCCGGGTGCTGCATCATTTTCTATAAAATCTGGATTAGATACAACTGATTGTTTGGGTAGAGTCTTAGGGACCAGTGTGGTAATAAGAAGGCATGTTTGAATCCTTTCAACTGGTTTTCATCAGACTGATGAATATGTCAATCCATGGCACTAAGGGGCATATTATCAAGCAGGGCGTTAAAATTATCGCTGTTTTAGCGGCAGATAACTGGTGCTAAAGCGGCGATAATGGGCTTGATAATATGCCCTGGAAAATTCCAATAGAAACCCATGTTGACACCAGAACATGGGTTTCTATTGGAATTCACAAGGCCATATTATCAAGCCCATTATCGCCGCTTTAGCAGCAGTTTTCTGTCGCTAAAACGGCGATCATTTTTAACGCCCTGCTTGATAATATGCCCCCAGTTTTTTTGGGGAAAAGCAGATACTGCCCACGAGAGATTTAAGACCAAAGCAACTGCTTGTTCTTTGGGGACTTCACCTCTGGTGAGTCTGTTGTCTCAACAACAGCACCCCTTTCAGGGGTTTAGTAGAGGATATCTTCAGGGATAGATAGTACATACCAGTAGTGCAGTTCAACCAGGCATTTAGAGAATGTGGTCAAGGAGCAGGTAGACAGAGTACAGCACTGAATCCCCAGCCCCCCCTTCTGCAACAACTTCAAAGCCTCTCTAAATTGACCTTGATGCCTCGCAATCGACCAGTTGAGGTTCGTATCACCTACTACTTTCTGGCCTGTAGGAACATAACTTCGGACCAATGGGTGCTCCAGATCGTGGCACAAGGTTACTGCCTACCTTTTCAAATATTCCCTCTGAACATTTCTCCACCACCACAATTTCTTTTGGTGGAACATTTGTCGATGCTTCAGACTGAAGTTGAGTCTCTGTTTCCAAAAGAGGCAATAGAGAGACTTCCACTTTCGGAAGAAGGGAGTGGTTGTTACTCCCATTATTTCCTAATATTAAAGAAGGATGGAGATCTTTACCACATTTTAGATCTTCGACCCCAGAACTTCTTTTTGAGGATGGACAAGATCAAAAGGCTCACATTAGCCCAAATTCTATCTGCTTTGGGCCCAGGAGACTGGAAGATAGCACTGGGCAAGCGGGATGCATATTTTTCCATTCCCATTATGCAGTCTCACAGATGTTATCTGCGTTTTCATGTAGGACAAGAGCATTTTCAATTCTCCATACTCCCTTTTGGGCTGAACATTGCACCTCTGATGTTCACAAATGTGATGGAGGTGGATGCAGCACATCTTCAGGCAGTTGCCAACCATCTCCCGACGATGGCCAACCTATTGATGACTTTGGCTCTTACCATCAATGTGCTTAACTCATACCATACTCCTTGGCAAACACTCCCTTTTATCGGAGCTATACTGGACATGGTAATGTTTAGAGCTATACCTCTGCCTCATAGAGATCCAGGACATTTAGGGTGTGATTCTGATGTTTCAGCCTGCAGCCTGAATCTCGTGAGAGTGGGCTGTGAGGTTGCTGAGCCTTTTGGCCTCCTGCATTCTGCTTGTGGACCATGCTAGGTGGCACATGCAAGCTCTGCTGTAGAATTTGTTTCAGTGGGCTCAACACCAAGGAAACCTGTCAGATTTCATCCAGGTGTCAGAGGAGACTGCAAAGGACCTGCAGTGGTGGTTACTAGACGGCAGCAGATCCTTTTCTTTGCTCCAACCAGAACTGACCGTTGTCACTGATGCGTCTTGACTGGGTTAAGGAGGCCCTCCGGGGGACATGGAATAAGGGGACTCTGGTCCCTGTCGGAAACTAGTCTTCACATAAATTTGTTGGAGCATCGGGTGACCTGAGTGGCACTGAAAACTTTTCTGCAAAGGATCAAAGGGCAATGAGATAATATGACCGCCATGTGGTATTTCAATAAACAGGGCTGAGTGGGTTTGTGGGTTCTATGTCTGGGAGCTCTTCATCATTGGGAGTGACTGAGCTCTCAGAGCATATCCCTAATCGACCAACACCTGGCAGGATCTTTAAACTTCAGAGTGGACGTACTCAGCTGGTGGTACCTAGCGGATCATGAATGACATCTGTGCTCAGAGGTGGTACAGTGTGTCTTCCAAAGATGGGGAAAACCCTCGCTTGACCAATTCACCATCGCAGTGAAGGTGCAGTGTTAAGAATGTGGCGGGTTGAGTTACACAAGGCAGTTCTGTCTAGCAGACGTCTTTCACCCTCATTGGAGCTCAGGGCTCTCATATGCTTATCTGCCACTACCTCTCCTACCCAGAGTGCTCAAGAAGATCAAAAGAGACTGGGCCTAGTTCATACTAGGGGCTCCAGACTGGGCAAGGAGAGTGTGGTATCCAGAACCTCTGGCCATGAGCATCAGTCCACCAATTCGGCTACCTGTGAGGAAGGACCTCTTATGCCAGCAGCAGGGTCCAAGTAGGTTACAACTTCATGCATGGAGATTACGTGGAGGCAGTTGTTGACATTTGAACTTCCTGCGAAAGTTGTTGGTGTAATCCTGGCAGCCAGGCATCCATATACAAAGACTATTTATGATGGTAGTTGGAAGAAGTTTGTGGTGTGGTGTGCCTTACATCAGATTCAGCCCTTACAAGCTTCTATTTCGTATATTCTGTTGATTTGTTTATCACTGGCTCAGCAAGGTCTGGGTGTAGCTACAGTTAAAGGTTATTTAGAAGCATTTTTGGCTTTTTATATTTACTGGATTAACCGTCATTTATTTAATCACCTGTTGTGATTTGATTTTAAAGGGTTTGGTCCATATTATTCCTCCTGTTCATTTTATAATGCCACTGTGGTATTTGAATCTAGTGTTAATCTAATGTGCTTACCTTTTTAACCCACGCATAGTTCTTCTTTGCTTCTGTTTACTCTGAAAACAGTGTTCCTTATAGCCATGACATTTTTTTCTGGATAAGTTGGTCCTTCGAATGAGAGCAGCATTCCTTCCTAAAATAGTTACGCCCATTCATGTAGGACAATCCATCACTTTCTCATTCTTTTATGCACCGCCTCATCCTTCAAAGGAAGAGGAACGGTTACATCGTCGTGATCCAAAGAGAGCTCTTAGTTTTTATTTGAAGAGAACTAGGGATTTCCTACAGGATGTTGGATTCTCAGGAGTAAAAAAGGGAGATGCAGTTAAAAAAAGAGCAATTTCCAGGTGGGTTGTCTTATGCATTAAGATTTGCTATAAACAGCCTCCAGAGGGCCAATATGCACATTCAACTAGGGCAAAGGCTGCTACTACAGCTTTGGTTAGAGGTGTACTAGTGTTAAATATATGTCAGCAGTGGGCATATTTGCACCTGGTTCACCAAGCATTATTGTTTAGCTGGTCAAGTCAGAAGAGAAGGGCATTTTGCCTGGTCTGTTCTGTAAGATTTCTTAGTGTGAGCCAGTCCACGGACCCACCACCTGAGAGGTAGTGCCATGATATCTATTCTAAAGGTGAGGCATCTGTGGTTAGAAGTCTCTATCAGAAGAACAAGTTACTTACGTTGGGTAACACCCTTTCTGGTAGTCTAACTGCAGATTTCTCATCTGCCCTCCCACCTTCCCATTCTGTGGAAAGGACGAAAGTAAAGGTAGAAGTATACATACGATATTGGATATCTGCACACAAAAAATGCATACCTGCTCCTCATCGGAAAAAAAAAACGGCACACTCCGGAGTTCAAGGGCAAGGGTTTTATTAAAAATGTATGCGCGTGGTGCTAGCAGTCCCCTTGAAACGCTAAGGCAGACGCGTTTCAAGCCTTCCAAATGGCTCTCATCAGTGCCTGTTCCTGGGTCTCTGTGCTCTCTGTGCTGGTTAAAACGAGGTGCAGGTGAGTGGTAACTTGCTCCTTAATGCTGTGATCATGCTCCTCCTCCAATGGGCGGTGTCTTGACCACTCACGCTTTCAGCCTGCCAAGCAAAACATGCTGGTAGATGTAGTCCCTAAGGGTGCCTGTACAGTGACAGAGCCTCTCCTCACATCAGATTGTGTGTCCAGTTGCTGGATATGGGCTGTACTCCAGCTTGAGTGCCCAGCAGGATGACCAAAAAGCCTCTCACCCCAACTCCTTAATCAGGCGAACAGCATCGCCTCCTCTCTCACCAATGCAGCGTATCCCACCATGGTGGCTGTCCAAGCTGCTGGGGGGCTCCGTGTTTTTGCAGTTTGTGCAAATGTCCAAAGAAAGAATGCTGGTCTCAACACGGTGCACCAGACCGAGAGGGTGCGCCGTTAGTCAGAGACCCGCTTGCTGACAACACATAAGACCAGTACCTCCTCCTCATCGAAAAAGGCACGGCACACTCCGGAGTTCAAGGGCAAGGGTTTCATTAAAAATGTATGCGCGTGGTGCTAGCAGTCCCCTTGAAAAAAAAAAAATATATATATATATATATATATATATATCACAACTGCTCGAGATGGAGTTGCATGAGGAACCCTGATGTTGCACGACACCACCTGCTGACGTGGTGGACATTGCTATACAAAAGTTTTCCGATCCAGTTGGACACCTGGAGGTATTCAAAAGGTTAGGAATCTACAGTTAGATAAAGTCTCTATCAGTAAAGACCTTACTTTTTCTTTGACCGGAGCTCTAGTCTCCACATAAAAGCTCATAAATGCCATTGCAACAGAATAGTATGATGGAGTTGTGGGGTGGGGGAATAAATTCAATAGGAAAATATTTAAAGTAAGGGAGATGTGAGTGAAAGGATGGACAATAGAATGGATGTGAGATGGAAGGCAAAGTGGATGGATAGATGGATGGATGAAGAGGAGTAAATAGATGATGGGTGGATGGAAAGTGTGGATGGTAGGAAGAGTGGATGGACTGAGAGGAGAGTGGACGGATTCAGAAAAGGATGAATGCAAAATGAGAAGGATAGATAGGTGGATTTAAAAAAGGAAGGACAGCTGGATGAATGTTTGGATGAATGAATGGATGTTGTAGAGAAGGAAAAACTGAAGGATGGATGGATGTATGTATGGATGTTGAAGGGAAGAAAGGAAAAAGACAAAAAGGATAGAAGAAAGAATTGATGAAAAATATGGCGAGAATGAAGGATAGAAAAAAGGACAACAAGGCAGCGCTGGGAGGGGGGCTGGGCACGAGCTGATGGTACTGTTTATGACCTGCAGAGCGCGTGAAGTGGCTGCTGGCAAATGGGCTTTGATGTTCTTGTCTTGCTTTGTGGGAGGGGTAGGGGGAGCGAATTGCTGTGCACGTGCCTGGCTCTCACATGAACTGTATGCGATCCGCAGTGGGTGAGTTTTGAAATCAGCTTACTATAATCACGCCGAAAACAATGCTTACGCATTGCTTCAGCGAGACCTAAAAAGCAAGATGAGAGAAGTACCGAAAGAAATAAAGAAGAGAAAACAGAGAATTATGGAGAGAATTTTAGGACTCCCTCAGGGGGACCATTTCCCTGAATGAATGCTAAGCTCGCATATCACACTCGCTTGCTTATATTGCCAGTTGTGATATGGTTCAAATTGGGGGGGGGGGAGTATGTTATTTTTCTGGGTACTCCCTTGCAGAGAAGAGTCTGCCACTATTGTAATTTGGGGCCACAGCGCCTAATAAGCATCCCCTTTCAACATATTCTGAAAAATGATCAACTCCTATAGGCAGACTACATCCTTCCGACCACGGCAACATGGATGACACTAAGCCTCACCTTTGACTGAATAAGCAGCATGTACAGTCGGGGTTGAGGAACCCATTAAATACAAGACACCACCAGACCCAACAGTCCAAGGACCACTCGAGGAGTCTGACGAGGGTAGACTGATAAGCAGAAAGTCCAGAAACCATTTTCCTTATACCTTGCTACCTCTTAAGACATGTAAAGGCCTGTTTCTGACTGCTATCCACAACTGAACCAATAAATTGAATCATTTTAGCCAGCACAAGGTGCATATTTTTCCATTCATCAGAATGCTCAACCGCAAAAATAGTGTGGTTGCGCGCAATAAATAGTGCATCAGAGCCGCTGGACTGGTTATTTTCAAAAGCCAACCATTCAAGTAAGGATGCTATTAATCCTCCTGTGATACACATTTTCTACTATAACCTCTATTATCTTGGTAAAAACCGGGGATGAAGTCACACCAAACAGAAGGGATTTAAAGTAGTAATGCTTATCCCCACTGTAAACCCTGGCTTCTTCCTCTAATCCGCTGCAATTGGAATGAGGAGGAATGTATTCTGTAGGACAGGTCCAACGAGACCATCTAGTCCTGATGGATTGTTAGCATATTGTACCTATCATACTTAAGAAACACATTACAAGGCTCAGACCCAAATTCTGGGAATTAGAAAATGTTGTGTATACAAGCCATTTCCCCTCTTTTGAGAAACTGGCTATGAAATTGAGAATAAAGCTGTCGACATTGTTGTAGTAATAAGTACTGACTCCACAGCTGTCTTCACTTTGGAGGTCGATTTAAGCACTTCAGAGTATGGAGAAGGAAGTTTCATCAAAAATACTTGCTGAAAACCCACAGTTTGAAAAGGCAAAGCTCATTTTACTGAAAAATACACTGAGGATTGGCTAGAGAACTGGAAGGCAGTCATAAGACAATGATGATCTTTCTTTGGAGCTCATTGAAAGTGAGTTAGAGTAAATCTTTGAGATGAAGCTACTCTTGTGTGACCTCGGATCAAATACACCAGGGCCGCTTTATATCACCTCGAAGCAAATATTCAGGTGGAGCAATGTAACATAGTATTTATTTTTATTTTTATTTATTTATAATGTTTTATATAGCGCAAACATGACCCATGAGGGTATCAGGGCACTTTACAGTACACAGTTATTAAACATGAGATGATTGGGGTAATATACATACATTCAGTATTCGCCATTCAATACAAAAGAGGTAGACAGTGGTATATGGATTCCATAGGTGGCTAGTAGTCATTAAAGAATTAATGTCTTAGGATGTGAGTTTGTTCATTAGAAGCATTTTGACTTCTTTTTTGAAGGAGGTAAAGAAAGAGATTCTGCGTACATCTGGAGGTAGGGAGTTCCAAATCGTCTGTGCGATCCCTGAGAATGCTCTGCAACCAGTTCTCTTTTTATGGAAGGATTGTGGTTTCAGTAGTAGTGAACTCGCACTTCACAATTGTCTGCATCCTCCCGATCGCTCTAGCTTTTGTGCTAAGTAACTGGGGGTATTGCTATGCAGGGTTTTATGGGTCATGCAAGCGATCTTTAGTTATATTCTTGCCTCATAGGGTAGCTAGTTCAGAACTTTCAAGGTCGGAGAAATGTGGTTATTTCTTTTAGTTCCTGAGACCAGTCTGGTTGCAGCATTAAGCGAAGCCCTCAGCAGGGACAGCTTTTATTTAGGAATACCGCATAGAGTGGTGCTTCAATCTTGGTAACACGAGGGCCATTTTTAAGTCAGTCTGTGGGAGGAAAGGTTTAAGTTTCCTTAGGATACTCATCCAATGATTAGCTCCCTTGGTGGCATTATTGATTTGCACCTGCATGTTCAAGTGTTTGTCTATGGTGACTCCCGCTGAGTCAATGATGTTGGGGAGCACAGTAAAAGTAAGTTAGATGCTTCAGCCATAAGTCTATCTTGGGTGTGTGATTATTGGGGGAGATGAGAAGGACTTCAGTTTTTTGGGTGTTAAGCATGAGGTGGTTGCCAGTGAGCCAACTTTGAACATTATGTAGAATAGCATTGAGGGAGATGAAGTCATATGGAGAGATTTTCATATAGAGTTGTGTGTCGTCCGCTTACAGGTGATAAAGAATGTTCGTAGAGTTCAATGCATTTGCCAGGGGTTCCATGAGTAGATTTAAAAAAATGGGTGAAAGTGCTGAGCCCTGTGGAACCCCTATGGTGACCGTGGAGGGTTGAGAGAGTGATTGCTTCATCTTGATTCTTTGTGTTCTGTTATTTAGGAAGGAGGTAAACCATTGTAACACTGGGCCAGTTAGGCCCATCCTTTGTTCCAGTAGGGACAATAGGTTGTCATGCTTAACCGTGTCGAAAGCGAAGGATAAATCAAGAAGTATCAATAGGCATGATTCATTATGGTCTAACATTTTTTTGTTTGTCATCCATTATGTGGGTGAGTGCAGATTCAGTGCTGTGACCTTGACGGAAGCCGGAGTGGTGTTTGTCTAAGAGGTTGTAATTCTCAACGTGGTTGCATAATTGAATTTGTACAGATTTTTCCAGCAATTTCGCCAAAGTAGGGATGTTGGATATAGGGTGGCAGTTGTTAAGATATGAGGGGAGGGAGTTGGTTTTCTTTAGTTTAGGTGTGACCTGCCCTACTTTAAGACAGTCAGGTATGGCGCCTTGTCTCAGAGAGGCTTTTGCAATCTTTGACCATAAGGGTAGAATAGAGGTTTTTATCATTTTGAATAGAGAAGGAGGTAAGGGGTCAGAGAAGTGATTGGATGGGTTAATTGCTAGAAGGGTGTTATAGATTTTGTGTTCAGGAATCGACGAGAAGGTGTGCCAAGAAGCATTGTTTTTTGGGATTTCAATCAGAATACTAAAATGATCCTTGATCTGTGAGTAAAATGTAGACTCATAAACAATAGTTTGTGGAAGGGCATTCTTAGATTGTATGTTGTGTTCAATGGATTTTGTCTTTTCTAGGAAGAAATTGGCAAGCTCATCACAGATGGGGTAATATTTTGTATATTCCTTTTCCATTTTTTGTTTTTGTAGGTTGGCCTCTTTTTGGAATTACTTCAATATTGATGGAGTAGAAAATGCTGTAATGGTCCGTCCAGTCACAAGGGGTGATGTATTCTAATGATACAGTGTTTGTTTTCACTATGATGAGGTCTAATGTCTAATCATCATGATCGCTTGAGTTGTTCCAATGGAGATTGAAGTCGCCCAGGAAAATCTGTGGCACTTGTGAGTTGTCGTTGGATACAATGACTTCCATTAACTCATCGATGAACGTCAGATTATCAGCCTGGGGGTGGTATATAATGTGACATTTACTGGCGAGGCGCTTGTCATCAGAGATGTTGATACAGAGATATTCACAGGAGGATAAAGAGATAGCGTCTGCTTGATTGGCTAAGATTGTGTTTCGATAAATAAAGACTAACCCACCACCGGATTTCACGTTTCTGTCTAGGCGGATTATATCGTGACTAGGAGGGACCAGTAGGTCTAGAATGGGAGAGGAGGAACTATTTAGCCATGTTTCGGTAAGGAAGATAATGTCCAGATCACTCAAGAGGATGAGATCGTAAATGTCGGGAGCATGTTTGCTAGCAGATCTGCAATTGATGAGTGCACACTTCATCTTGCTAGTCAAATGGGTGAGAGCAGTCAGCACTATGTTGATATTTGTGAGGTTTTCTCTATTAATGGATCTGAAGTTGTGAGTGGGTTCTCTGAAGGGGTTGGTTTGAATGGATTTGATAATGCCTCATAGAGACTTACTGTTGTCTGCCGGACTGGCAAAGGATATGAGGAGGTCATCGTCAGATAGTTCTGCAGTTGCCCTCCTAGGACGAGATGGGTCATTGGGGGAAGGTATCTTACTCTGTCTAGTGTCCTCAAGGAGTGGATTCTTGGCAATGTATCTGCTAGTTTGGTAACTGATTCGGTTCACGGTGGCACTAGTGGCTCTGTGTGTGTTTAGGAGTTATTTTGTGATGGTTGATAGATTTTGCATTTCGTCCTTGAGATGGGATAGGCAGATGGCTAACTCATTGAATCGTGTGATCCAATCAGAGTTAGTATAATTAGATATGTGTGTAGGCGTGTGTTCAGTTATAGGTGGAGAACCGCAAGTAAGCCCTGGTTGCATGGGGATCTCGTTATCTAGATGCATGGGGATTTCATTATTAGGATCCGATGGGGTTAGATGATCAAGGAGGTTTGTTGGAGGGACCGAATCAGTGTGGAGGATTGCCTTGAGATGTGATAACATGCTAGGTGCTGATGCATGTGAGTGGGGTATGGTCGTTGAGTAGTGAGTTTGGATGAGCGGAGAGAGTATCGAGGGTGTTAGGTGCCGCTCAGATATCAGGGTAGATGGCAGGTCATGGGGAGCTTTGCATGACAGCTCAGCTATTGGTGGGGCGAGTGGGAAGTCGAGGGTGGAATCCGGGTTGGTGGATTCCCCCTTGGTCATCAAGGATATCAGGGGTGTGTCTGTATTGGGGTGGCCGGTAGCTAAGAGTATCCCTGTCCATCCTGGGTCAGCGGGACCCAGGTGTGGTTGAGACTGTTGTGACGGACGGGTAGGAGTCATTGGGGGTGTAGAGAGATTTAGGTTCAAGTGAATTCATTATGGGATTTTGCAGACGAGTTGGGGTGTCTTCCGGATGATCGGGATGAGTAGTGGCGGGGAGTGTGATTTTCTTGCTGTACACTGCTTTCTTGAGAGTAGGGAAGATCTTTTCTATGATAGCGAGATTGATATTAGAGGCATGTATAAGGATATTACCAGGTCAGATCCCCAAAAAGTTGTTGGTTAACTGATCTCCATATCATTGACGTTCAAACATGCATTGTCATCACCCTGACATCCATGTGTCTCATCCAAAACTTCTCTACATAAGGACACTTTACCCAGATTCCCTACCTTGCCATCTTAAACTCTCACAGCACTCTTTTTGACTTAAACAACTTTTAAATACGGGTTGTGTGTGAGTGGGACTTGGGGGCACAGGAAGGTCTCTTCATATGGGCCAAGCCCCTCCAGTGATCTAAAAATAAATGTATGGTAAATGGGAGTCTAAATGGGAGTGTATACCTGATTGGCTTCTGATGTCTCAAAAGCCAAAACAAATGTTGTAGTGTGATGATGGAAGAGAGTACTTCTTCCACTACCAGCCAAGGCTTCACCTTTTGTGTTGAATCCCTTCTATGGCCAGTCAAATCTGAGCAGCCCTTATATAGGTGTGAGACATTGGGAAGGCCAAAGTGTCCTTTTGTCTGGCTCTCATAAAGTGTAACCTGGGAGAATTCTCCTCCCATGTAAAAAAGACAAGAGATGAGATTACAGCTCTTTCAAACTTTGTTAAGGGATGGCCAGGGAGAGCGTTTGTAAGACATATAGCAAGCAGGGAAGGACGTTAATTTTAATGCTGTTGGTTCAGCTATTCCCAGCCAGACCCAGCCTTCTCCAGTGATAAAGATTCCTAAAGGCAGTTCTTTTGATCTGGCAAATTATCAGTCAATCTTAAATTTACTACACCATCCCAAACTTTTGAAACAAGGAGGAAGGCAGCAACTTTAGCTGTATGTTGAGAGACTAGACATGCGGAACATATGAAAATGCTCAAATCATGCAACATTCTGTTCTATAATTGTACTGATAGCTCACTGGTAATTTTAACGTTGAAGAAGAGACTAAGGTTCTGATTTAGATCTCGGTGAATGGGTTACTCTGTGACAGCGGTGATGGACATTCCGTCTGCCGAAATATGAATCCCATTATATCCTATGGGATTTATATTTCAGAGAACAGGATATTCGTGACCGTTGTGATGGAGTAACTTATCCGCCAAGATCTAAATCAGTCTCTGAGAGGCAGATTTACTACTTTCGGCACATCTCTGCTAATCAGCAGGGATGCGCCAGAAGAGTTGCGATGCATCTGCTCACTTGTGCGACACCACTGATGCGCTGCATTTACAATGCGGCACACCATGGCACACGGATGGGCAGATGCGTGTTGCATCCCCCAAGCTGAAAGGCGGTGCATTGCTGGATCTGCGTCCCAAGCCCGACGCAGCTCCAGCAAGGCTCGGGGTGCCCCTATTCTCAACATGCTGCATCAATCCTTATGCCTGCTTCAAGCAGGCGCAGGGTTTTGACGCAGCATGGCCTTAAAAGTGACTGAGTGAAATCTTGTAGATTTCACTCAGCCACTTTTAGGAGGCGTTCCTGCGCCGGAACGCCCCACCCGCCTGTGCTGGAACGCCCACATGTGGCGCAGGGCTTTACAACTTGACGCATCTCCCTAGATGCGTCACATTGTAAAAACCCCGCTGCATGGTGCTGGCTTTGGGCCGCCGCTGCGTCACAAAAGTGACGCAAGAGTGGCGCAAATGTGCCGTACGGGGATTGTAAATCTGCCCCTATATATTTTGTCAATCTTATAGTACACATAGACTCCTAGATGTGTCTACCTTTCTGAAGCTGAACTCTAATAACATGGATACCATGCAGTCAGACTTACCAAAGAGTTCTGGCCTTCCACGTTTGGCCTTTCCCCAGAGCCCCCGAAAATAGTAAGGAAACTTGCAATCTAGATAGACAATGACCTATCAATGAAGTTTCAAATACATAAAGTAGTTGGCAATAATAATTTTTTATCTCATACTGCTTAAGAAAGTATTTTGTTTTTCTACCCTCAGGCGATTCTACCAGTTGTGTTGTCCTACTTGTACTTTGCTACCAGCTCCCATTTATAGTTTAATGTATGCTTAGTGATAACACTCTAAATACTGCCAGTCACGACAATAAACACTGTGCACTGTTCAGAAAAATTGGTCCAGAGGGACCCTAAAAAAAATACATTCGGCTATTTAACCAATAATAATAGAACTCAAACAGTTATTCAGGACTTGCTTTCAGCCAGGTATTTTATATATAAATCCCTCGGTTTATGAGTCTACACTGACCCTTTTTGGGTTTATTTTGCTTTCTTTGTTTGGTTTCAGCATTTCACTTATTCGCACGTTGGTCCTGTTGTTGGTCCTAAACAACAAGCACTTTGTTTTTCACCTCACGGGTGAGTCTATTTTCTTTCTATGGGCATAACAAATGAGTATAATCATTACACAGTACCTTTGGGCTTCACTATGCCTTCAGTTTTGATCCTATGGTTTCCCCATGTTGTAGTTTGCTACTAGTGTTTATCTAAATGACCATGTTATTGTGCTCTCTGTGATTTGCATTTTTCTTTTTACAGGTTGCCCCTGACGAAGGGATGCCATCGTCCCGAAATGCATCGGGCTGTTGTTGAACTTTCTGTCCATATATTGTCATTGATTTAATTGTTATACCAGATTGTTTTGTCGTGCACTTTCGTATGTGGTACACGATGTAATGAAGCTTTGGCTTTTGTTTTTGTGTTATTCATGTCACTTTATTGATTGATGTATCATAGCACATTATGTGCTGATTCTAAAAAATGTCTTGCACACATAAAAGAAAACTACAACTCCTGAATAACTGTTTGAGTTGTATTATTATTGGTTAAATAGCCGAATATATTTTTTTTAGGGTCTCTTTGGACCAATTTTTCTGAACAGTGCACAGTGTTTATTGTCGTGACTGGCAGTATTTACAGTGTTTTGATGTTACACTTGACAGACAGCAAGTGTTCCACTGTTGCACCTTCGCATTCATATTGAGTAAAACAGGGTTAACACCACGATTTATGTTAGATAGGTGTGCGCTCCCACCCCCATTCATTTCTCTCACAATTGCTTAGTGATAAGGCACAATGTCTGCAAAGTTCTGTAGTAAGGTACATAACTGATCTGAAATTTAATACTTGCGTTACAACTGACAGACGCACCATTTAGTGGCTTTCTTTTGATACATGCATGCACTTTAAGATCCTCTCTGTGAATTATAATGTGGCCTTTCTTTTCTGAAACACTGTCTCAAAAAATACTATTCTTGGCATCTTCTAAGACAGGGATCTCCAACCTTTTCTGTAACAAGAGCTGCATATGTTCCATGAAAACTATCCCATGCTACTAATATTATTAGTGTTGTAATAGTGACCACATCAGTCAACATTACATTAGCGGCCACCATAATCAAGACTCACCTCAGTTTATTAGGCAGGGTTGCCAGCAGTAATGTAAAAAGGCTATGTTAATGTGGAATGCCTTTTGGTGGGTAATACATAACCACCATAGATGTAATGTGATGTGATGTCCAGCTGGACATCCGGCGGTCACGTTGGCAGGAGGACCTGGGTGTCCCCATGGAGGAAAATCTGGGACGAGCTTGTGAGTTGCATTCATAGAATGTTAAGAAACACCTGGTTTTAACTGATTCATTTCTATGTCCTTCGTAGGGCATAATTCACTCCGGGATTGATAAACCGTTACTTTGCGACGATAATGGAAAAATGCCCCAGTTGCGAGGAGCCTGGGGCTTGGCTCGTTCATATGTTTTGGAGCTGCCCGGAGCTAGGTGACTTCTGGAGAGTGGTGAAGGACACCATAACTGAAGTAGTTGGTAAGGAGCTCAACTGTATGCCTGGTTATTGTCTCCTTCACTGGTTCCCACACACCACCTAGGCTAAGGTGACCAGCAAATTCCAGGACCTGGCGCTCCTCCTGGGAAAGAGGGAGAACGCCAGGAACTGGATGACCCTGAGAGGACCAAGTATCGAGGGTTGGAGAAGGGAAGTTCTACGTTGGACATACTACGAGGGGGCTGTCCCTTTGAGAGAGGCCAGAGTTCTCTTGAGGCTGCCAAGGCTTGGGAGGCTCCAATAGAAGACATGAAGCACCCAGATCACTCTACCATTGAGGAGCCATCAGACACCCCCGATTACATGGGCAACGTAACAGATCCCTGAGCCTGGGGGCATATTGGCTCCTCTGCTGTTGGGGTCTGCTGCCGCCTGCACGGTCAGGTTTGCAGCACTAATGTGGGGAATACTTTCACACCCTCCAGTCGCCCCATTATGAAAAATTTACAAATACTTTCTTACAAGTTGTATCTGTTCCAGCTATGGCACACCTGGAGAGGGACAGGTGGGAATTGTGTATAGTTCCATTTCGTAAAGTTTGTGGTGGATGGGTTAGGGGTCCATTGGATGAAGATAGACACATTATGTATGGGATAATGACTATCTGGCATTGGAATAGTCACATGGATTATTGGTCTATTGATATGTGACACCAAGCCGTGTCACATGGGAGGGGGTACTTGTTGCAAGATTACATGGTTCTTTTAGCATTTGATTATTTGCCTGTCTCATATTGTACCAGGAACCAGGGATCTCTCAAAAGCAATACGTCATTTGAGATGTCATCAGTGATGTCATCAGTGATGTCACTGACCATGTCATGAATGATGTAATATGTGACATCATCAGCAGTGGATTGCGGGTGCGCAATATATAGTTAGTGCAACTAACTATATATGGAATTTCAATGGTTTTGTGTGAGTAAAATAAGGTTTTTTAAATGCTAATTCCTAACTATATATGGTCTATAACCTATGGTTTTTTCAGTGAATTTTCAAGGTTTTGTAAATGCTAATTCCTAACTATATATGGTCTATAACCTATGGTTTTTTCAGTGAATTTCAATGTTTTTTTAATAGCAAATATCATAAGCTGTCGAATGTCAAGTACGTGGTAAGTGAAAACATTTTCGTGTTTATGCACACTGATCTGCTTTGAATGGTGCCCCCCCCCTCATTTCTATTAGGAGTACTCTCTCTTTGCAGATAGTGAAAGGTAGTTAACGCAGGCCTTTGCCCCCGTTGTAATCCGTCGTGCCTGCTTCTCTCTCCATTTGATTGATTGTTATCCAAGTATTTACTGTTTTAGAATTAGTTCTCTTTGGTTCATTCTCTATTTGCAAACAAACACAGAGTCGCAATACTCTGTTTAGTCTTTGCAGATAACGAAAAATCGTGTAAAAAAAAAGAAAAGGAATCGAGCAAAATCAGTAGGCCACTAATGGGATCTCTTTTTGACCTCGCTAAAATAGAAACATTAGGAACAACCCCTCATGACAAATACAAAACTAGTGAGATGAACTGAACTCCACACAATGATGGCTGCAAAACAGCTCGGCTCCGCCACCCACCCCGCCCAAAATAACGATAAAGAGCGGCTGCCATGATTGGTTGCGGAATGGCCACGACGGAGCTACGAAATGGTGCTGCTCTCATGCTAACCCCAGCTTCAGTCTGAAACATCCAGAAACACTGTAGACTACCAATTCGATCAGTTCCGGTAGCGCCCCAATGTAACCCGGTAGAGAAGAACTAGCCCTCCCCTCTTTGACTGATGGTTCTTGTTGCCTGTCCCTTCTGTTGTCATTTAACAGAACTATTTAGCCTGCTGAAAGGGGTTGTGTTCCGACCGCTGGTTGGTGGAGACATTTTGACTATATTCTGGACCTGCGTTGTCGCGTAATGCGTCATATGACGCGCCGCGTTAGCGCATCCGGAAGTCATCCGGGGCGCGCAGCGCGTAACGTAAGCATAACAAGTCATGTGACTTGTTAATAAAACTTTTCATTGGTTCATTTTACTTTTCTTATTGTAATGATGAAAGGCTTGGTCATATGACCTAAAAATTACGCTTTTCATTACTTCCGAACATTATTTTTTCTTAAATATATGTTATAATGTTCCAGGCTAATGTACTTTCCCGGAAATTTTACAACTGTCCTGCAAGTAAAATATATTCTTTTTTCGAGAAAAAGAGCGTTTCTTCGTCCCATGACGGAGCCGTTGAGCAAAAGAGGGTCGACCTGCTGTCTTAGTCGCCGATACGCCTGAATATGAGATTCTTATCGATCACTTTATGTTGCAGGAATAGAAAACACAACAGCCCTTGACCATTTATCTTTACTGCGTTCCTTCGTATTATACCTTTTACCCTTCATGTAATTGGTCTGCTTTATTTCACTTGCCTTTTAATGATTCTAAAACAGTCACTATTATTAAAAACTTTACCAATGTATATACTACTACCATGTTTTCTTTTAAAAACCTTTATTGTGAAAATTTCATTATACAAATACGAGCCTATAACCACGTGGGCCTGCCACGGAGCAAACTGTAATCGTATATGATGAATAGACATTTACACTGTAGAGGAACGTAACGGGCGGGCCATTAGGTTGCAAGAACTAAGGTGTCTAACAGTTACGGAATCGGTGGACGTACATTTTATAATTAAAATACGACAGGGCCAGTTACAATAAAATTATCTAGATATACATTTGCGGGCAAGTACCATGGGTGACGTTAATTCGAACTTTCAACAGTACAGTAATCAATAACACATCAGAACTTAATATCAATAGGGATGTCGAAATATTCAATCAATTCTCGTCCCCGCCCGCCATGTGCTTCAAAACTGCATACGTATCTCGTGATTTCAAGGTTCTGCAACCAGTACACAACAAGGAGTTACGAGTCCCATTTATTCCGGCGCCATTTTGGGCGAGGACGGGCAGGTCCAGGATATAGTCAAAATGTCTCTACCAACCATCGACTATGATGATGTTCATATGCTGTATTTATTAGAGTAACACTCATCTGTCCACATGAAATTAATTTGCCACAATCTAAACATGTCATTTTAATCTTTCCAAAGTTCTTCTAAATATTTGGGACCATTTCCCTTGCCTCTGAAGCTCTCAGTGCCACTTCTTTGATGAATGTACTAGCAGGTCAGGGGTTCTCCTCCAAATCTCTCTTTTATGCAGCACTATAATTAATTGGTGCCACCTCTCCATATGACGATGCATGGTATAGTTACCACAACTATATTTTTTTCGGTTCCTCTGGAGAGTTCATCGTGGCAGATGAAGCGTGTAACGTACCGGGCATTTACCTTTTTTTGCATGTACAGGAAAGGAAAAAAAAATCGAGCGTCCGAGTTCTAAGGTGTCCCAGGGCCATTTTAGTGGACCAGGCCCAAATCCAAAGAACAGGCCGCCATTTTGAGAGTCCTCTTGCAGCCGCCTGTCGCTGTAGCATCAAGAGCAGCCGAAACTCAGCTGAATGGCAACTGAAATGGTAAAGGGGCGCCCCACTACAGCAGACGAGCCTCCACCTAGGAAGGCCCATTCACGCCGGCTCCCCCCCCCTTCGGGCACCCCACGCCGTTATTCGGAGCAGTATTGTAGGATGGCCACACCAGTGCGGCAACTTGCTAGACATCACCTCGGTGGTAACCGAATCTCAACGCCTTGTGGTGTCTTCTATTCAGAAAACATTGTTATGCTGCCTTCGACCTATTCGCCGCAAGTGCGCACACAACTCAACTGCATAGCTTGCTAGACACCACCTCGGTGCCATCCGGATCTTGGAATGTCAGCACCTTTTGGTGTCTTCTCTTCAGAAAATATTGTTGCGCTGCCTTTGGCCCCATTCGCACATCAGTCCGCTACTGACGCCATCTCACAGGCTAATGGGGCGCCCCACGCCGACTTTCAGCATTGTAGAATGACCACACCAGTACAGCAACTTGCTAGACATCACCTCGGTGCCATCCGGATCTCGGCGCCCCACTGCAGATGAAGTGACTCTCAACTATGAAACCACCACGGTGACATCCGGATCTTGGCGCGTTGTGCTGCCTTCGGCCTATTCGCACATCGGTCCGCTACTGACGCCATCTCACAGGCTAATGGGGCGACCCACGCCGAGTTTCAGCATTGTAGGATGACCACACCAGTACAGCAACTTGCTAGACATCACCTCGGTGCCATCCGAATCTTGGCATCTCAACGCCTAGTGGTATCTTCCATACAAAAAATATTGTTACGCTGCCTTTGGCCCCATTCGCACATCAGTCCGCAACTTAGACATCACCTCGGTGCCATCCGGATCTTGGCATCTCAGCGCCTTGTGGTGTCAGTCAGAAAATATTGTTGCGCTGCCTTTGGCCCCATTCGCACATCAGTCCGCTACTGACACCATCTCACAGGCCAACAGGGCGCCCCACGCCGACTTTTACCATTGTACGATGGCCACACCAGTGCCACAACTTGCTAGACACCACCTCGGTGCCATCCGGATCTTGGCATCTCAGCGCCTTGTGGTGTCTTCAAATCAGAAAATATTGTTGCGCTGCCTTTGGCCCCATTCGCACATCGGTCCGCTACTGACGCCATCTCACAGGCCAACGGGGCGCCCCACGCCGACTTTCAACATTGTAGGATGGCCATAGAAGTGCGACAACTTACTAGACACCACCTCGGTGCCATCCGGATCTTGGCGCGTTGTGCTGCCTTCGGCCTATTCGCACATCGGTCCGCTACTGACGCAAACTCACAGGCCAACGGGGCGCCCCACGCCGACTTTCAGCATTGTAGGATGGCCACACCAGTGCACCTTACTAGACACCACCTCGGTGCCATCCGGATCTTGACGCGTAGTGAAGCTGCAGCAGCTGCAAATAAGCTTCAGACAGTGTTACAACCGCTGCTCAGAACTCTCAAATATGACACCACCTCGGTGCCATCCGGATCTTGGCGCGTTGTGCTGCCTTCGGCCTATTCGCACATCGGTCCGCTACTGACGCAAACTCACAGGCCAACGGGGCGCCCCACGCCGACTTTCAGCATTGTTGGATGGCCACACCAGTGCGGCAACTTACTAGACACCACCTCGGTGCCATCCGGATCTTGGCGCGTTGTGCTGCCTTCGGCCTATTCGCACATCGGTCCGCTACTGACGCAAACTCACAGGCCAACGGGGCGCCCCACGCCGACTTTCAGCATTGTAGAATGGCCACACCAGTGCTGCAACTTGCTGGACACCACCTCGGTGCCATCCGGATCTTGGCGCGTTGTATTGCCTTCGGCCTATTCGCACATCGGTCCGCTACTGACGCCGCCTCACGTGCCAACGTATTTTCTCCGCATTTTATACCCTATGCCGCATAACAGGTCATGTGACTTGTTTATAAAACTTTTCATTGGTTCATTTTACTTTTGGTTTCCTAATGATGGAAGGCTTGATCATATGACCTAAAAACAACACTTTTCATTGGATGAAAACTTTTTTTTTTTCCCAAACGATGAAAGCCCCACCTTGTTTCTGGATGTTTCAGACTAAACTGGCGTCAGCATGAGAGCACCACCATCTCGTAGCTCCGTCGTGGTCATTCCGCGAGCAATCATGGCAGCCGCTCCCCACCAGAAGCCTGCAGGAGTCGGGGCCCCCAAAACTTTTGATGAATTCTCAAGGCAGAGGGGACGCTTTCGAGAATGGGGTCCAAGACCTAGCAGACAAGCGTCCGATTTCCAAGGTGTCCCAGGGCCATTTCAGTGGACCAGGCCCAAAAAGGAAAGAGCCTGCCGCCATTTTGAGAGTCCTGTGACAGCCGCCTATCGCTGCACCGCAAGAGTGGGCGCAACTCAGCTGAATGGCGGCTTTTGACACAGTGGACCAAAAACGGACGGAATGGCAACTGAAACGGTAAAGGGGCGCCCCACTACAACAGATGACACTCCACCTGGAGAGGCCCGTTCACGCCGCCTCCCCCGGGGCGCCCCACGCCGTTATTCGGAGCAGCATTGTAGGATACCAAAACCAGTGCGGCAACTTACTGGACATCACCTTGGTGCCATCGTTCTGCTGCCTTGGAACTATTCGCACAACAGTTTGCTACTGATGACCCACCCCCCGCGACGCCCCACGCCGTTATTTGCTGGGTGGCAACTTACTAGACATCACTTTCGTGTCATCTAGATTTCGGCGCGTTCTGCTGCCTTGGAACTATTCGCACAACAGTTTGCTACTGATGACCCACCCCCCGCGACGCCCCACGCCGGAAATCTGGACGTTGTGCTGCGTTGGGACTATTCGCACAGCCGACCGCTACTTCGTTGTTTTTCCCTAAAAATGTTTATATGTTATTACTATTTTTTTTTTCTTGTATATATTTATAAATTATTAAAGTTTTATAATCTTACTACTTTGTCGGAGTGCTATATATTTTTAATGTGACACATAATTGTAAAAACTTTGATGTACAAAGAGTCATCCCTGGAATCTTCCGCTTCACGCTCGGTCCCCTCCCCAATCACAATACAGGATGGTTTTTAGATAATAGCAACGCTTCTGCTGTGACGGATCTCATCGAGTGTGGGCCTTGATCTACTATAACTCCTTTGAAGAGGGGTGATTCTTTACAGCTGTGGCCATAAACTACATCTGCAGGGCTAGCTGATAGCCTAGGACCGGCCTGGACAATCGGACACAGAGGAAAAGGAGTGTCAGAGGGTGCGGTAGTGAATAGGGCGAAAGGGAGGTGTCGGGCGGGCACAGGGTGTGATTCTCAGGGAAGAGCAGCGCAGATGGGGGGAGGTTTATTACCCATGCATAAGACAGAGAGCGGGGGTGACCACTGCCTGGGTGAGATGCTTGCGAGGGTGGGGAGCCATGCTAAGGATCGACAGCGTGCACAGAGTGGGTCTGGTCAAGGCATCTAAAATGGCTGCCGTGCACGACAAAAGTGTGGCATTTGAAAAAAGACAAGATGGCGCAGACAATGTTTTTCAACACTTCCTGATTTCCTTCGAATCGAACGTTAACAGACGTTGGGGCATATTACCAAAGTTAAGCGATATTTATCCCTAACGATGCATTGCAAAGATTTTTTTACCGTCAGAAATTATCGCAGATAAACCTTGCTATTATCAAGGTTTATCGCAAATACGATAAAAAACGACCGCAATGCATTAATATCGCTGAAAACTCAGCGATATTCATGCATTACCGAGCTAATGCTCTTAGCCATGTTATCCACCTCCCATTGGATAACATGGCTAAGAACTGCTCAGGGCAGCTGTTACTTTTTGGAGATATTCGCGCTTATCTCGAATATTTCCAAAAGTTGATAATAGGAGATAGCGATGTTAGCGACTGTTTCCAGTCGCTAACATCTTGGCATGCCCACTTTGCATGTCATTAGTGATAAATATCACTCACATGCAAAGTGGGGCCCAAGATGGTCGCTATCTCTTACTAGCCGTCGCTAACTGGTGTTAGCAACAGCTAGGTAATACAGATATAATTTTATCTCCGCGAAGCGGAGCGCTGTTACAGATATATATCTTGTTTTTGAACGTTAATTTCTCAAAATGCACTGAAGCACATATATTGAGACCTAGCAAAGGCACATCGGGCTACCAGTCCCTAATATTTTACCAAGTTTCGTGCAAATCCATTCAGCCGTTCGATTATTATTATTATTATTTTTTTTTGCCCCGCGGGGCCCTTTTAAAACCTCCACATCAAACCTAGGGGGTCAGCGAGGATCTACTATGCCCCCTTATGGTCATTTGCCCCTTCGCTTTGGCCTCCTCTTGTCTCTCGATCCTACCGAGAGACAAGATGGCGGCCGCTACGGACTGTTTGGAATGTTTACAGACACCGGAGAGCCAATCAGCTTCGCTTCGCAAAGCTCCGTAACGCGAAAAGTACGCGAAGCGGTGCGCTGTTACAGATATATATCTTTTTTTGAACGTTAATTTCTCAAAATCCACTGAAGCACATATATTGAGACCTAGCAAAGGCACATCGGGCTACCAGTCCCTACAATTTTGCCAAGTTTCGTGCAAATCCATTCAGCCGTTCGATTATTATTATTATTTTTTTTTTTTGCCCCGCGGGGCCCTTTTAAAACCTCCACATCAAACCTAGGGGGTCAGCGAGGATCTACTATTCCCCCTTATGGTCATTTGCCCCTTCGCTTTGGCCTCCTCTTGTCTCTCGATCCTACCGAGAGACAAGATGGCGGCCGCTACGGACTGTTTGGAATGTTGACAGACGCCGGAGAACCAATCAGCTTCGCTTCACAAAGCTCCGTTGCGCGAAAAGTACGCGTCCTGGAGCGCTGCCCGGTCCGCTGTTACAGATATATATCTTTTTTTAAACGTTAATTTCTCAAAATCCACTGTAGCACATATATTGAGACCTACAAAAGGCACATCGGGCTACCAGTCCCTACAATTTTGCCAAGTTTCGTGCAAATCCATTCAGCCGTTCGGGCTAAAAGTGAGGCCAACCGCCCTATGGAAAACTCAATGTTAAAAACACGTTTTGGGACCCCCCTTTTTTCTCGACCCCCCCCTGGACGAACCCCCCCCCCAATTTTCAGGGGCTGCTCAGAAACAAAATGTGCCATTTTCCTGAAAATTTCAGCCAATTCCGTCCACAAACGCCAAAGTTATTAGACATAGAATTTTCAAAAAACCCATAGAGAAAAAATCCTAACTATATATACCTACTGGCGACCGCCAGTAGGTAATATATATATATATATATATATATATATATATATATATATATATATATATCCTTTGCAATAGCTCCTTCTGAGATACTGGGACTCGTGAAGGTTGGCGCATACTCCGGCGGAGCAAGCCGGTAATTTAATTCCAAAAACAAAAATCCAGTAATCATGCGCTCTCAGGAAGAAATAGGCAAACAACCAAGTGGGTATTCCAGGTTTAATCCACACAACACGTTTCGGCGGAAAGCCTTGTTCACGTGTAGAAGTGCACACAAATTACAAACATTGATAAAGTTTTCGATCTGGTCATGCATAAACATGGAAATGGGACTTAACCCTTACTGAGTGTTCCAAGTTGCAACCGCCATCTTGGACTGGTGTAATATGTGACATTTGTATCATACAAAGTGGTAAATAGTGTTGGCATTACCCCTTTTTCATTGACAAGTTAATGAAAAATGGCAAAAGTGTAAAAAGACAATTTCAAATTCATGGTAGGCATTGCCTAGTTCACAAATGATGTTACAATTAGTCACATATAGAAATAAGCATGTACATTGTGATCACATTAACCCTTATTGAGTGTTTCCAAGTTGCAGCCGCCATCTTGGACAGGTGTAATGTGTGATATACACTATGGTAAACAGTGTTGGTAATGCCCCTCTGTCACTAACAGGTTAATGCAAAGTGCAGAAAAATGAAAAACGATAATTTTCAAAATTTGGGTGCAATGTAATCATGGCAAAGTAAAAAAGGGGAAAAAACGATTTTTTTTTAAATTCAACGGGTGCATTGTAATCATTACAAAGTACACAAATGATGTTGCAATTAGTAACGCAAGAAGATGATATTGTAAATAATTGGCATGTACCTTGTGATCGCAAAATGGGCTGACAAACTATATAGTGCAAAATGGGGGGAGTACCCTGGGGTACATAGTAATCCATCCTCTCTAACAGGCTTACATATATGTGGGAGTTTACTACCGACAGATCCTTGCATGGTGCACAAATTATGTTAAGCCGGGTGAAGCATGGGAAAGTAGATATCAGAGCAAGTGTCCACATTTAATTATCCTAAGCAGAGCATATGTGAGCGCTAACTGCACAGGTCTGGTCGATCAGTCAGATGAGATTTCTATTTATTTCTATTTAAAATTATTTATACAGCGCACGTACACCGGCGGTTTCATGGCGCTAGACTGACAACGAGCTAAACATGAGGGGAAAGCTCAGATTATTGGTTAGAAGGATTTAGCAAAGAGATATGCCTTGAGCTGTTTCCGAAACAGTAGGTAGGAGGTAGAAGCTCTGAGCTGCGGAGGTAGTGAGTTCCAAAAGATCGGGGCGAGGGTCGCAAATTTGGAGCCTCCCCATTTCTTTCTCCGGAACCGTGGGACCGTAAGGAGGGATTGGGTGGAAGACCGCAGTTCCCTAGCGGGGACATAGGGCACAATCTCAGATGAGATGAAAGCCGGGGCCGTGCCCAGTCGCGCTTGGAAGGTGATAGAGGCAAGCTTGAACTGGACACGGGCACAGACAGGAAGCCAGTGTAGGGACTTTAGGAGGGGAGTGACATGGTGGGACTTGGGGAGTTTAAACACCAGGCGCGCCGCCTGGTTTTGGATCTGCTGCAACCGCCGAAGGCTATATGCAGGAATACCAGCATATAGGGCGTTGCCGTAATCCAGGCGGGACACGACCATGGCCAGGGTAATCAGTTTAAGTGCGTCAAATGAAAAAAAACGGGATACCTTGCGTATGGTACGCAGTGCCAGAAAGGAAGAAGAGACCACAGAGCTGACCTGGGAGTGAAGGGTGAGTTGGGGATTAAGCTTAATGCCAAGAGTTTTAACTGAGGTAGCGGGGACAGGAGGGGGACCAAGGGAAAGGGGCCAGAAAATGGGGGACCAGGGGCTGGGTGAACCACCCGTCAACACCAGCTCTGTTTTGTCTGGGTTGAGTTTAAGATGATTGTGGTTCATCCAGTCACGGATGTGAATCATGATGGTTTGAAAATTATGAGCAGAGTCGGGGGAAGAGGAAAGGTTAAAGACAAGCTGGAGGTCGTCCGCATAATTAAACACGGCGACCTCCATTTGTTGCAGTGAAAAAATAAGAGGGGAGATGTACAAGTTGAATAAAAGGGGGGAAAGGGAGGAGCCTTGGGGGACCCCGCACTGGACGTTACAGAAGTCCGCAGTGAAGTCACCCAGGCGGACGGCCTGGGTGCGGTCCCTCAGGAAGGAGGATAACCAGACCAGCGCCGTGCCCTCGATCCCCGCCGCCCTGACACGGGAAAGCAAGATGGAATGATCCACCGTGTCAAAAGCGGCTGAGAGATCGAGGAGGACAAGGGCCTGAGATTGGTTGGTATCCATACCCTCCCTGAGGTTATCAAGGACCGCTAGCACTACGGACTCCGTAGAGTGTGCGGGGCGAAACCCGGCCTGGCGAGGGGCGAGGACCCCGTTCTTCTCCACGAAAGAACTCAAGGCAGAAGTAACATGGCGCTCGAGAACTTTCGCCAAGAACGGCAGGAGGGAAATGGGGCGAAAATTGGCTGGAATTGAGGGATCAGCGCCCGGTTTTTTCAGTATGGGAACAATGATGGCGGATTTCAATGAATTGGGTACCACGCCCTGAGAAAGAGAACTGTTTAGAGCGTGGAGAGGAAGGTCGGGACAGCTGAGGAAGATGTGACGGAGAATATGGGCCGGGCAAGAATCTAGTGGGGAACCAGATTTGACGAGTGGGATTATAGCAGTCAAGGATTCTTGGGTTAGAAGTGGGAGGGCAGTGAGGCGTTCCTTAGGGGAAGGGCACTGAGGGTCCACAAAAGAGAGGGGAGGAGGGGGAATGTTGGATTTAATAGTGGCAATTTTTTGAATAAAGAAATGATTAAGGGAGTGACAAAGATCCTGGGAGGGAGTGGGTTTAAGCGAGGTTCTATCTGAGAACGCCAAGTTGTGGATAATCGAAAAGATTTCCTTCGATTTGTTTTCCGCTGCGAGTATTTTGGAGGAAAAATAGACGGTTTTTGCCTCCAAGATGTTTTTTTTGTAGAGAGTCAAGATGTTAATAAACTCTAGTCGCAAAAAGGGGCAATAGTTCTTCCTCCAAGCTCGCTCCGCCCGGCGAACTGCCAATTTAGTGGTTTTTAGATCTTGATTGAACCACTGATTGGCATCCTTCTCTCGTTTGGTTGAGACTCGTTTCAGAGGGGCAACCGAGTCACAGCCTGCCGAGAGCCAAAGATTAATGGCCTTGACCTGAGCATGAATGGGCAGATTATTCAGGGAGGGCAGGGAAGCGGTGAGTGAGGAAGCTAGACTCTCCGGGTCTACTCGGCCCCATGCACGCACCCAGATGTTTTTCGGGAGTGGGGGCTTGACCTGAGGGTGGATAAAGAGCGAGAAAGAGATAAGATGATGGTCAGACCAAGTACAGGGCAAAACAAAAGGAGACTCTACTGGGCAATTTAGGGACCAAATCTGGTCAAGGATATGACCCTTGATGTGGGTGGGGGAATGAATATGAGAAATGAAATTGAGAGAATGGAGTGTGTCTGAGAATTCTTTGGAAGATGAACATTCCGCTGGATCGGAGGGCCAAAAATTAAAATCACCCAGAAGCAAAATGGAGGAATTATTGACTGTAGTGGTAGCAAGAACTTCAAGGAAGTCCGGAAGGAATAATGACGCGGATTGAGGGGGACGATAGATAAGTATACAAGTAAGGGGGGGCGTGATGGAGGTAGTGCGGATGGCTAGATACTCCGTAGTGGCAATGTCAGGTAAGGATAAGGTTATGAAGGGGAGGTCGGTTCGGGCAATGACTGCCACCCCGCCCCCAGGTCTGCCATTTAAGCGATCAGCACGGATAGCGTAATATGGCGATGGAAGAGTAGCTAAGAGGACGGGGAGGGAGTCCTCGCAGAACCAAGTTTCCGTTAGGAAAAGCAAGTCAGGGGCATGAAGATCCAGTAGAACCGAAAGCTCATGAGCGTGAGCTACTGCAGACCTCGTGTTTATATAAAGGGCCGTAAGGGCTCTAGGGGTAGCAGGAGTGGCGCTACCTCTGGGAGGAGGAGAGGGGGCAGGTTGGGGGAAAGGAATGGCAGGAGGGGCAGGTGGAGATAGGCCAAGAGCCTTAATGCGTGAGCAAGTAGAGGCAGGTAATGACCAGGGGCCCTGAAGACAACGTAATTGAGAGGAGGAATAGCGGGTAGGGCGAGCAGAATGACATGCCCCTGGCCCCGGACGGTCGCGGACGAGCGCAGACGAGCTTGCCTTAAGCGCGCCTTCGGCGCGCAATCGTCGCGCCCGCTGCGCTCGTCCGCTGCGCTTCCTGGGGAGGCACATACTTATGGAAGGTAAGTAGGGGGCGGTGGGCGTGGCCTCCGAGGGGGGCGTGGCCTGTCGATTTCTCGAGGCGCTGGCGTTTTGCACGCCGATGTCACCGGGGGTCCGCTTGTCAGGTCAGCGGTTTTAAGGTGAGTGCAATTAGTTAAAAGAAGAACAAACAATCTTTCAGCAGAGCAATTTTAAAAAACATGGAGCTGTCTCCCGGCTTTTCGCCTCAGGAGCAGCCAGTTGTCAGATGGGCGCGCTTGTGATCAGCGTCCCTTAAGTAATGCGGGCGGTGGGCGTGGCCTCCGAGGGGGGCGTGGCCTGTCGATTTCTCGAGGCGCTGGCGTTTTGCACGCCGATGTAACGCTGATTACTGCAAGTGCATACAAATATGACCACATGTTGATATAACCCTTGCGAACAATAGCTTAAGCATCAGTACTTGTCTCGTAAGATACAAAAGTGGAATCACGATTGTTAATGCAAGTGCATGTCAGTAAGACCCCATGTTGTTGAAAACTGTTCGAGATAATGATTCAAGCAACAGTAAAATACAAAGTATGTGATCAACATAGCATCTGTTGCTGTGGAGAAGGGACAGCAATTACAGCGTTAGGGAATGAGAAATGACATCACACAATACCCTTCTAACACATAACATGGCCTCATAGGTGTTTATCCTTGCGGCCATTGCAAGGCATGCAGACACAGCAAACACAGAGGTAATCTGGAATACAATGGGACAACCAAAAAAAATCACCCAATTCCTAACTTGTGGTACGGCCTTTGTCATTTACGCTATACAATGCTCCTGCAAGTTGTGGTACATAGGCAGTACAACCTGTGCTGCCAAAAAGAGAATCTTAGAACATCTCAGGGCCATCACAAACCATGACCCCAAATACCCTGTTGCACGCCACTTTGAGTAGAAACATTTCTCTAACATATCTGATCTGAGTTATCTGATCCTAGAACACATTCCCAGACATCCCAGGGTGGTGATAGAATATTAGCTCTGAGACAACGGGAATTTCAGGACATAAGAGATTTCCAAACAAAAAGCCCGGGGGGGTTGAACTTGGATGAAGAACTTGAAATCCACCTGAGGGAGGGTCTTAAGTCTGTCATGTGCTGGTTATTATACTGATTTTCTGCACTGCTGCACACAATTTATGTAGGGCAGCAGACATTGTTATCTCCAATATGTCTCATGGGACATATCGATGTATTATTACTCTATGTCTGAGTATGTTTTTAACAATTTTGCTTTTTCTGGTTTTCTCACAGGAGGAAAGGAAGGGGCCCTTTTCACAATGTATTCACCTGCATGGGTGCACCTACTCCTTTCGCTCCGAAATGAATATAACATATGTCACATTGGATTATACGGTCACTGGTAGGTGCATGATCTGAACTTGTAATTGCTCCTCCATCTTCCTATGTTGGCATCAGCTTGGTATACAATTTGAGATCAACTCACGCAACATTGACATACCCTTGAGGGTGACTCTTTATCATAAGGTGATATGTACGAAGTGGCTGATTATGACTTTTGTTTCCTAACGCTGTAATTACTGTCCCTGCTCCACAGCAACAGATGCTATGTTGATCACATACTTTGTATTTTACTGTTGCTTGAATCTTTATCTCGAACAGTTTTCAACAACATGGGGTCTTACTGACATGCACTTGCATTAACAATCGTGATTCCACTTTTGTATCTTACGAGACAAGTACTGATGCTTAAGCTATTGTTCGCAAGGGTTATATCAACATGTGGTCATATTTGTATGCACTTGCAGTGATCAGCGTTACATCTCATCTGACTGATTGACCAGACCTGTGCAGTTAGCGCTTACATATGCTCTGCTTAGTATAATTAAATGTGGACACTGGCTCTGATATCTACTTTCCCATGCTTCACCCGGCTTGACATAATTTGTGCACCATGCAAGGATCTGTCGGTAGTAAACTCCCACATATATAAGCCTGTTAGAGAGGATGGATTACTATCTACCCCAGGGTACTCCCCCCATTTTGCACTATATTGTTTGTCAGCCAATTTTGCGATCACAAGGTACATGCCAATTATTTACAATATCATCTTCTTGCGTTACTAATTGTGTAGAGGTGGTGTGTCCCCCCCAATGATGACAGGACACTAGTATCTTTGCACCGCTATTTATTATTAATTACACTACTGTAGAGAGTGCCATGCGTGCTGCCTGTCTCCTTTGATCCGGCACTCGAATATATTGCGCTCCTCGCGCGTGACCTAAAATGGCCGCCATTCGTGCTACGTGATGACGTAGCGTGACCCCTAGAATGCCGACTCTACATATCTCCCCCTTTTTGTATCACATGAATAAACACAGTCTTGGGGGGTTATTGTCCATCACCCATCTCATAGTCCCGGAACCTGGAAGATCTCACAATCACTCGCCCCCCCCCCTTGTGCATCTTACCGGGGTGGACATCGCTTCTCTTCCGCTGGCCATCACAGACCCCCTTTCTCTACTTTATTGGGTACCCAGACTCTCTCTCCACGTCGGCTCTCTCCTCTCTCGACTCTGTGTCTCTGCTCTGGGAGTTTCACTGCTTCCTTGCTCCAACCCTGGGTCCGCACTTTCCATGTCTCCTTCCTGTGTGATGTTCTCATTCTCTGTTGTACTCTGATCTGTCACTCCTTGTTCCCGATCTCCAGGAGCCCATTGTAAGATCTTGTTGCATCGAGCCATGCGATCCTGGGACCATACATTACCATCGCTCAACAGCGCTGCTCGATCGTAAACTTCTTTGACTTGAAGGGGCCGGCTGTATTTACTGTCCCCCTTTTTCTGTAACACTGCCAGCTTGAGCCTCACCCATTCTCCTTCTTCCAATGACGTGTCCTTTACATTTTTCTTCTTGTTATAATGTTCAGTATATATGGTTTAAGCCTTTTCCAAATTGTTCTGTACAACAGCAGGAGACCATTTGCTGGTAACAGTCTTTTCCTTCCATGCCAAATTGTCTTTAGTGAATGGATCTCTGCTTCTGAGGATCTGGAAGGGGCTGTACCCCGTACTGGTAGGGGTGATGCGATAGGCCCAAATCATGTGTAATATCTCTTTTTCCCAGTCCTTTCCAATCATGATGGCTGCCTGGATTGACCCCATTAGTACTCTATTAAATCGTTCCACTTGTCCATTTCCAGCGGGGTGATAAATGGACGTGTGTTTAGTGATGATCCCATTCCTTTCCATGTATTTGAGCTATTTTTCTGAAGTGAACTGGGGACCATTATCGCTCAATATGGACTTGGGAATTCCTTCCCTAAGAAAGGTAGCCGTAAGGAACCTGAGTATGGTCTCCGTATCCATCTCTTCTTGGATCTGAACTTCAGGCCATTTAGAGTACCTGTCTACTAGGACACACAGATATTTTGGAGTTCCTTGTTCGTCCAGAATTGGTCCCAGTATATCAATGGAGAGTTCCTCCCATGGATTCTTCAGGGCAGCGAATTTTCCCAAGGCCGGCCTCAATGGTGTCATCGTCTTATCTGCACGCACACATTGGTCACACTCTCTTACATGTCGTTTGGTCTGTAAGTCCATGCCTGACCACCAGTATCCCTGTTTGACCCTCAGTTTAGTTTTCCCAATACCTAGATGACCCTCGTGCAATATTGTTAGTAGCCTCGGAATTAGCCCCTCCGGGGGTACCACCTTATCCCCTCTGTATACAATCACACCTTTGTCATCCAGGGACAGTTCCTCTCTTACTTCATAATACTTCCTCAGATTTCCATTTAAATGCTTTTTTTCGGGTCATCCTCCAACGATGTGTTCTATCACCTCTTGGACATTCCTGTCCGCCTTGTACGCATCCTTCCATTCTTGATGGCTGATTACCTTCTCCGGGTCTTCCATCAATGCCACCATCTCTTCACCCACTTCCTTCTCATCAACGGCGCTTTCCATTGCTGCAGCCCTGCTCAGGTAGTCAGCCACTTGTTCCTGCTGCCCGGGATGTATTCCACATCATATAGATACTCCAACAGTTTGAGGGTCATTTTTGCAATTCTGGGAGTGGAGCTCGCATTGCCGTTAGACGTGAGAACTCTCACCAAAGGTTTGTGGTCCGTTCTAAGTTGGAACCTCGTGCCCCACAAGAACTGACGAAAACTGCCCATGGTCTACACAACTGCGAGCATTTCCTTTTCGATGACGCTAAACTTCTTTTCAGTGTCTGTCAGGGCTCTGGATGCGAAGCTTAATGTCTCCATCGTTCCTCCACCTCTATCTTGCATTAGGACTGCTCCCAGCCCTTTGTCGCTAGCATCCGTTGTCACCACCGTTTGGCCCTGCGGATCGTACCCCTGGAGGGGTATGGCCTGGACAACGTCCCTTTTGATACCTTCGAACTCCTTCTGCGTCTCTTCCGTCCATGCGAATGCCGTTTTCTCTCTCGTGAGCTGCCTCATGTGGTGGGTCTTGGTGGCAAAGTGTTGTACGAACGTGCTGTAATATTCAGCCATCCCTAGAAAGGACCTTACTTCTTCCTTGCTAGAGGGGGGTGGAGCATCACATATCGCTTACACATTCTCCTTCTTTGGTGTGATCCCCTGTTCACCAATTTCAAGGCCCAGATAGATGACAGAGGCCTCCCTAGACGACACTTCTCCCACTCTGCAGTCAGTCCTTTAAACTCTAGCACATTCAGTACCCTGGACAATTTGGTGTCGTAGTTTCGTTGGTCCCTACCCATCACCAGGATATCATCTTGAAAGTATTGGATTCCTTCCATGTCTTTGAAGAGGCGGTGCATGAGTTTCTGGAAGACGGCCGTTGCTGAGGCAAGGCCAAAAGGCATTCTGCAGTATTGGTAACACCCGAAGGGAGTTATGAATGATGTCAGCTTCCTACTCTCCGGGTGTAACGCTATCTGGTGGTACGCCGACGTCAGATCAATGGTGGAGTACCATTTTTTTCCCTTAGTTTTCGCCAGCATTTCCTCGATGCGGGGTAACGGGAACTTTTCCACCACGATGCTTTTGTTTAGTTCTCGCAGGTCCACGCGCAATCTGACCTTGCCATTAGGCTTCATTACTACCACCAGGGGCGCAAGCCACTCTGCACACGTGATGGGTTCTATTATCCCATTCCTTTCCAGGTCACGCAACTCCTGTTGCACCACTTCCCTCACTGCGATCGGCATATTCCTCACTTTGTGTGCTACCGGCGTGGCATCCATCTTGAGGACGATCTTGTCAGCAAATTTTTCCAATTTCCCAACCTTTCCGCCAAACACCTTTGGGAAGTCTCTTCTCCATTTTTCTAGGTCTGGCCATTGTTCCGGCGCCGTCATCAGCACCTGTACCGCTCCGCCGAGGTCCAGCTTGATACCCAGGTCTCCTTGATCCATCCAGCCTAGGACCGACGGGCCCTTTTCCGCTACATATAATTTACAAGCGGCACTGCGTCCCCTGAACTCGAATTTTAACAGTCTAAACCCCACCATTGGGATGCGGTCTCCAAGGTACGTGACTGGTCTGATGTCTGGCGGTTACAACTGCGGACCCAAATGAGGTGTGAATTTCTCAGTCCATACTGCTCTCTGAACTATCGTGTATGGCGATCCTGAGTCCGCCACGATGCTTATCATCACGCCGCCTATTAGCATGTCAAGTAACGGTTTGTTCGACCTCCTGGCGCCCACACTTAGGACTTGATCCACTATACATAGCACCTCGTCGTCTTCCTCTTGACATCTTTCTTCCATGCCTTCTTGGTCTTGGTCTACATACTTCACTGTGCTGCGGCCTGCTTTCCTCCGGCATACCTTTTCGTAATGCTCCACTGTGCCGCAAAACATGCACTTGGCGGGGAACGCTGGGCATCTCTTGTCATGTGCTTCATGAGCCAAGCTGCCACATCGGTAGCAGGGATTCTTAACTCCTTTTGTCTGCTACCCTTGTGGTCCCGGCTTCCCCGGGCACCTGTTGGGTCCTCTTTAAGCCGCGCCCATGTTCTTATTCCCTCCTTTGGGCTCTTCCTCGTCTATCTTATTTACCATTGGTCTCACTGCTGGTTCTCTTTTAGCTGCGTCTGCGCATCTCCACGCCGATTCCGCCTTTTTCACTATCGTGATCACTTCTTTTAACGAGGCATCTCCACTCGCCCATAGTTTGTCCTGCACCGATTTATTTGTTGTGTGCATCACATTTTGGTCCTTGATGAACTCATCATGGAGTGCGCCATATTTGCATGTTGTCGCTAACTTTTTTAACACCGCGACATACTCGTCGATAGATTCTCCATTTTCTTGTTTCCGCTGCTGAAAGTTGTAACGGTCTATCGACACGCACACCGCAGGCCGGTAGTGTTCGTTGAGTTCTTCGATCGCATAGGCGACGACGTCGTCATCTGTATCTTGCCGGGGCTTAGATACTAGGTTCTTAAATACCCTGATCCCTTCCGGGCCTAGGTTGTGCGGTAAAATCCTTCTTTTCCTTTTACATGTGAACGCCTCCTCATTTTCGTCTTCCAGGACTTCAATATAATTTAAGATGTACTCTCTCCAATCATCCCACTTCATCAGGGGCTCTCCCGGTTTGGGCAGGAATGGTATCAGAGCTGTCGCTGAGGATGTCTGCGCACACATGGCTTCGCGCTTCTCCAGCGCTGTATTCGGGCTCTTGGGGCTACCTGGCGCACTGCTCTCCTCGCCTTGTTCTGGGTGGAGTCGGGGACTTCCTGCATCTCCTCTGTCACTGCCCCTTGATTCCGCCAGTGCTCCTGCTCTGTTTGGGGTCTTTCCACGCGGTGTCGCCCCCTTATCCGCTTCCTGGCGCCTGTCGGGCCTAGGTTGGCTGTCTTCCTACTGCCTCCCCCTTCCTGGTTGCGCTTATGTCTCCCCCTCAGCTCTGGGTATGTGGTGCCCTTGTACCTGGACTCTTCACTCCTTATTGCCGTAGTTGGTGCACCTCCGCTTCTGCCGTGCTCTCTGTGGTCATTTGGCTACCTCCTGTGGCCAACCTTGTAGTGCCATGTGGGTGTCTTTCCTGTGCTGCTGTGGGTACCTTTCACGAAATTTCAGGGTTTTTTTCTGTGTAGTTTTCCAGGTACCAGCCTCGTCGCCACTGTAGAGGTGGTGTGTCCCCCCCAATAATGACAGGACACTAGCATCTTTGCACTGCTATTTATTATTAATTACACTACTGTAGAGAGCACCAAGCGTGCTGCCTGTCTCTTTTGCTCCGGCACTCGAATGAATTGCGCTCCTCGCGCGCGACCTAAAATTGCCGCCGTTCACGCTACGTGATGACGTAGTGTGAACACTAGAATGCCGACTCTACAAATTGCAACATCATTTGTGTACTTTGTAATGATTACAATGCACCCATTGAATTTTTTTTTTTTTTTTTTTTTTGGGATCAAAAACTTTTATTGCATCATTCAATTACACTGCGGAACGCCTACAACCCAGTGGGCTGGCCGCTATCTTTTAGTCATACTTTCAGTGCTACATCACATACATTTTGAAGAGATAGCCAGCAAAATATCGAGCATTGCAGCCTATTCAATCACAGGTCGTGGCCTTCAAAGCAGTTCGTCAGAAAATAATGGTTGTTGATTTCCCAGTTTTATAACTAAACAAACAAACAGAGTAACCGTTAGGAACAAGATTGTGGTCAATTTTAGTGTGATATTGATCATTCGTAAGTATCTTTTCTAGGTGTCCCATGACAGAGCCTTCCATAGTTTTGTCACTTCCCATAAGATTTAATTCTATGTCTAAGCCTGTAGGCCTGTAACGTGTACTTCCACGCATTTCCGGCCCTATAGCCCTATGAGGTATTGTAAAAAGTGTCCCCCCTTCTGTATCTGGTCCCATTGATCTCACATATCGCTTATTCAACTATCCCTCCTCCCCCTCTTCATCCGAATCGTCCAGGTCATCCTCCGGCAATGGGTCACATATCTCACCTCTGTATATATTCCATTTTGACCAGATTTTATTCCATTTCCCCGGGCAGGCGCGGCTAGAGTATACCGCCCTTTCTGTCACCATTGTCCTGTCCATGTTCAAACACCATTGTGACTTGGTCGGTGTTTCTGGAACCCCCCAGCGCTGTGCGACATCTCTCTTCGCTACCATCAATCCTACTGTGACCCAAATTCGTCCATGCCGTGAGAGATCTGTAGGTTCCCATATATTGAGGAGGCACCTCTTCGGGTCAGGTAATAGTGTTAATTCTAGTGTTTGCGAGATCGTTCGTAGTATCTGTTTCCAATATTCTTGAATTCGGGGGCAGTCCCATATGGTGTGGAAGAATGTACCCTCCTCCCCGCATCCATGAAGGCAGTAAGGGTGTTCTATCCTGTGTATACGATGTAGCATTGTTCTAGTATAGTATACCCTATGTACTATCTTCAGTTGTACTAGTCTTAGTCTTGAGGAGATGCCGACCTCCCTAGGTGACGCCAGTGCCTCACTCCACTCATGTTCATCCATCTCACCAGTGTCCCCCTCCCACTTCGCCTTCAATGTCAGTGTTGGGTCTGGTGAATTGTTAAGTAGTTTGCGATAGATAAGGGATGTTGCGCGTTCTATCATAAATTCAGTAAGAAGACGATCCTCTAGCGGGGAGGACTCCGGCAAGTCGGTGTCCACAGGCAGAACCGCCAGTATTGCGTGTCGTATCTGAATGTATCTGTAGAGTTCCCTCTCACTGAGGTCATATATTTCCTTCAACCTATTGAAGGGTATCACCCCGCCCCTTTCCCAAAGATCTCCCACTGTGGAGATCCCTATAGTGTCCCAATGCGAAAATCCTTTGCTGTTTCTCATGTGACCGAGGACTCGGGAGTCCCACAGTGGAGTCAGCTTGGTGATTATCCCTTTCCATCCCAGTGCATTTGTCGCTGCGTGCCAGACCGCGACTGTTAATTTGGTGGGTCCCACTAAGGAGCGAATTTTGCGGTGGTCGTATAGCGGAGCCAACATGCTGTCAGAGCCCAGTTGTCCCCTGTCGGCCCGGAACGCTGGCTCACCCTGTGAAGCATGTAGCCAGTGGTTGATGGGTTTAAGGTGCGCTGCCCAGTAGTATAATTTTAAGTTGGGTAGGGCGATACCCCCATCAAACCAACCTCTATGTAGTTTTGATTGGGCGATACGAGCAGGGTGGGTTCCCCACAGGAGGCTGGAGACCAATGCCGCCACCGTTTGAAAGAATTTAGGGGCTATCGGGTATGGCGTGTTCTCAAGGACATATAAAAACCTGGGCAGAGCCATCATTTTGTAAAGTGCGGCCCGTCCCAAGAGCGTCAGCGGAAGGGCTGACCAGAAGTTGACATCTCGTCTGAGTCTATCGACGTGGGGTTTCAAATTTTTTTCAATGAATTCTGTAGGGTCCCTGGTGACATGGATGCCTAAGTACTTGAACGAAGAGCTCGCCACCCGTAGAGGGCAGCTCGGGTCAAGGGCTGGAGGTTGCCCCTTCAGAACATATAGTTCCGATTTATTCCAGTTCAACGTATATCCTGAGATCCTACCATGGGCATCACAAAGCTGTAACAGGGCCGGAATTCCGTCGGTAGGATTAGTTAGGTAGACCAGCATGTCGTCTGCGTAGAGGGATAGCCGGTCTTCCCAGCCCTCCCTCCAGCAGACGCCCCTAAGTAGGGGCGAGGTTCTAATGAGCGTGGCGAGGGGTTCCAGCGAGATCGCAAATAGCAAGGGAGAGAGGGGACAACCTTGTCTTGTACCTCTTCCCACTGAAAACTTCCATGAGATATGGCCATTGGCTACCACTCTAGCCTCCGGGTCAGTATATAGCAACCTGACCCATGCAATGAAGCGGGGCCCAAATCCCAGGCGCGACAGCGCCTCAAACAAGTACGCCCATTCCACCAGGTCAAACGCCATCTTGGCATCGAGGGCTAATATTACTGCCTGGGACGTTACCGAGTCTGCCCTGGCCAGCACTCCATGTAGGCGTCGCAGGTTCAACGCCGTATTCCTGTGTGGCATAAACCCGGACTGATCCGGGTGTATCAGAGAAGATAAGTGGGGCAAGAGTCTCATCGCCAGGAGTTTGGCGAGTATCTTTGCTTCCACGTTGAGCAGTGAGATAGGGCGGTACGATGAACAGTCTTCAGGTGGTTTGCCCGGTTTGGGGATGGTCACTATAGTCGCTATTCTTTGGTCAGGCGGGAGTGTGCCCTTTTCCTGACATTCTTTAAACATGTCCAGCAGATGTAGACTAAGGGCCTCAGGCATTGCTTGATACCACTCTACCGGTATCCCGTTAGGCCCCATGGCCTTACCCGGGTTCAAGGCATGAATAGCTAAGTGTATTTCTTCAGCGGTGATATCCGTCTCCAGTTCCCCTGACGCCTCCGGAGATAGCGTTTGGACCTCGATCGGCGCCAGCACGTCTCTGGCCATTTCTGAGGTGATCATCTGGACAGGGGTGTACACCTGTTCGAAGTGGTCTGCAAGGAGATCCACAATTCGCTCCGGCTTGGTATGCAGCGTTCCACATTTGTCCCTCAGACGCGGGATTCCCCTAGAATTCCCTTCCCGTTTATCGAGCCATGCCAGCAGTTTCCCGGCTTTATCACCCACCTCGTAGACCCTATTCTGGGTGTCCGTCAGATGACCCTTGACATGCATGCGTAGATGGTCGCTATAGATCTGTTGTTGCAGTGTCAGTGCGTGCAGGGCGGAAGGAGTAGGGCACTGTTCGTGCGTCTTCGTTAAATCCTGCAAAGTCAGGTCTATACTATCTAACTCTCGGGACCGTTCACGCCTGTACCCTGTGATGGTGTTTATGGCTTCCCCCCTTAGGACTGTCTTATAAGCCTCCCACAGTATCTCGGAGGAGTGTACTGAGTGTATATTGTCAGTAAAATACTGCAACGTTACCTTTATGAGAGCTTTACGGACCTGGGGAATCTTGAGATAGGCGGCCTGTATGGGGAACATTCGCCTGCATGTTCTTGTCTGTGAGGAGAGTGTGAGTGTAAGTGGAGAGTGATCCGAGATCCCTCGAGGGTGAATCGTCATTACCTCCGCGAGTTGGAGCCCGTCCCCCAGGGTTAAAAAGAGGTCAATTCTCGACAAACTCCCATGTACTGAGGAGTGGAAGGTGTATTGTTTAGTGCTGGGGTAGAGGTGTCTCCAAATATCAGTCAGGCCTATGGCAGTTAAGAATCGTTGGAGGCGGGGGATTCCCCCCGTGGGGGCCTGTGTGGGGAACCTATCGAGTTGTGTGTCAAGAATTGCGTTGAAATCCCCTCCAAGGATAATCTCCCCCTCAGGGAGAGTCAGAATAAACTCGCCCAATTTAGGGAGGTGTACTGAGTGTAATGGTGGGGGAAGGTATACCGAAACCAGGTTGAGAAGCTTCCCCTCCCACTGTCCTTGCAGGGCTGCGAAGCATCCTTGGTCATCAGTTTTTGTGAGTAGGGGGATAAACCGTGTGTTTTTCTGTATCAGGATTCCGGTGCCCCTGGATCCGGACGTAAAGTCCGAGTGGACTATCATCTTGTATCCTCGTCTATCTAAGGCTTTAACCGCTCCCCCTGTTAAATGCGTTTCCTGCAGTAGTGTTATCATGGGTTTCTGTCTCCTAATCGCGGCAAGGACCAAACCCCGTTTAACCTTGTCCCCCAGCCCTCTCACGTTCCAGGACATGACACGCAAGGCAGGGCATTGTGTCTCAACATCCACCTCTCCCCTCACGGGACTTGAAATATCTGCCATTGGGTATTCTGGGGCCGATAGTGTAGCGATGGGGAAGTGCTACCCGGGTACCGGGCGTGCGTCTGCCCACGAAGGATCAGGGGGACTCCACGGGGGGCACCCCCTCCCCGTCCTCCCCCCCTACCTAGGGTTGAACCACTGTCAAAGGCTCTGCTGGGAGTTGCGTCTCCCTGTTCGTTTCCCTCGTCTTGCTTAGATTCATATGGAAGCCTAGTTACTTTCCTTGACCATGAATGTGCGTTCCTAACTTTAACAAAACCATCCCCTCCCAAATGCCCCCTCCCTGCATCCCTGCCTAACGGACTTTTAACTGCCCGCCTCCCCAACTGAGCAGAGCGCTTTACCCACCCCACAACCAGAGTACTTGCGTGTAAGGGGGGAGAGTGTCTCCCTGAGCAGGCGGCATCCCTGCGTGCTTCTGGGGTAGTGTCGCCAGAGTCCAAAAAACAGCTACTAAATGATGTGACGACGATCAGCAGTCGTCATCGAAGCCATCGTCCGATTAGGGGTCATTCCTCTCCGCCATTTCCTGCAATTCCATGTGAGGGCGATCCCTCTGCTCCACTTCGGCCGGATGATTGCGAGCCTGTCCTGTTGTGTCCTCCGCGGTCGTGATGTTGTCTGGGTGGTTTTCGCTGTCGGTCCACAGTATGCCATCCCTCCAACCAGTCCTGGGCAGCGTCCGGGGTGTCAAAAAACCACACCTTCTTGTCTGCTACAACACGCAATCGGGCTGGAAATTGCATCGAATATTGTAGTTCTTTTTCCCGCAATGTTTTTTTTACTTCCAAGAACGTCCTCCTCCTCCTGGCAACCTCCGCCGTGTAGTCCGGGAAGAACGCTATTCTCGAGTTTTGGATCTGGATGGCTGGCGCCACTCTTGCGGCCTGCAGGATGGCGTCGCGGTCTCTGAAATTGAATAGCCTTGCCAATATTGGCCGAGGTGGCCCTCCAGTCTTGGGCTTCCCCCCCGGTACCCTGTGGGCCCGCTCCACCGAGAAGAAGTTCGATAGTCCCTTAGGCTGGAGTCTGGTCTTAATCATTTCCTCCACATAGAGGTCCATTGCTCCCGTGTTTTCCGATTCCGGCACTCCTAAGATTCGGACGTTATTGCGTCTAGAGCGCCCTTCCTGGTCATCCAACTTGTCACGAAGCAGTTTGTTGTCCGTCTGCAGCCGTTCCATTGCCGTCTGCAGTTCCGATACATCTTCGACCAGGGATTTGGTGACCACTTCCATTTGTTTGACCTTTTCAGACATTTTGTGGAGGTCTGCCCGGATCAGCGTGACCTCGGTAGCTGTAGCACCCACTGTTGCTTGCACCTGCGCCAACGCCGCCAGGACGGCCTCGATTGTGGCCTTCTTGGCGCCTTCCATCTCCGTCGTTTTCCCCCCTGTTCTGCGTTGTTCTTGGGGTGGGGAATGCTTGTCATACGCAAATTTGTCCAGCTTGGCCTGGGTGGCATTTTGTCTGGGGCCTCTTTGCGACATGATGCATGCGTGTCCGAATTAGGGCAGGTTGGACACCCTCTGAAACGTAAGGTCTGTCGCGAGGGCGGACAGTCACTCTGCTCGTGCTCGTGATTGTTGGTCTTGACCACAGTCGTCACAGCGGGCAATGTAGGGCGCCGTGTCCCCAAATGGCAAATGACGTAGTTTCTCCCCCACCGCCGGTCAGGCCGCGTTGTTCACCGCCCTCCCGGTCAGCGTGGTGTTGTGGGCCCAGATAGGTTAGCAGGCGCGACCCCGTGTGCCACTAATATGAGGCTTCCTTCCTGGCGTGGGTATCCCGATGATCTCTCTCCCCTGTTCAAAGTCGCATCCGAAAGGCGAGGAGGGGGGGGGAAGACAGCCGCGCCCCCGGTGTTCACGTCGCCGAGGGCGAAATCAATGAGGTCGCGGAGCCCCTTCCAGGTATCCGGGGCCCCGGTCCGACCACCGCCAACCAGGGGCCGCTTCTGCAGGGACGTGGCGCGAGTCCGGCGCCAAAAATGGCGGCTCCTTTTATTGCGATCCGCGGCGTATATTGAGGCCTCGGGTTACGTCCACGGCCCCCTATTGTTGCTGCCGGGGGTCGCGGAGCTCCGCCCGTGTCACCGGGCTCCCGGGGAGAGAAAGGATCACGGCTGCTCGAGCAACTCCGACGATGAGCCGGCACTTCCGGCCAAGTGTGACCGCCGGGAGTCGGCTTCCGGTCGGACCCAAGGGCTACTGTGGCTCCGATGCTTTCAGGCTGCTGACAGGCCTCACCGGTTCTCAGGCCTCGTCGATCGCTCTGGGGTTTCAAACTCGTCGTTGCAGCCTCAAACTTGCAGCGCTGGATGCTGCATGGACTCCGGTTCTCTTCCACCCTGTCTGGCACTGTTAGCTACCGGATGATTACGTCGGATGAGTGCGGGAAGCCTCCACCACTCGGGAGCCTCTCTAAGCTGCAGCCGCCATCGATGGTTGCTAGCCACGCCCCCCAACCATTGAATTTTTAAAATGTTTGTTTTTTTCTCCTTTTTTACTTTGCCATGATTACATTGCACCCGTTTAATTTTGAAAATTATCGTTTTTCATTTTTCTGCACTTTGCATTAACCTGTTAGTGACAGAGGGGCATTACCAACACTGTTTACCATAGTGTATGTCGCACATTATACCTGTCCAAGATGGCGGCTGCAACTTGGAAACACTCAATAAGGATTAATGTGATCACAATGTACATGCTTATTTCGATATGTGACTAATTGTAACATCATTTGTGCACTAGGCAATGACTACCATGAATTTTACACTTTTGGCATTTTGCATTAACTTGTCAATGATAAAGGGGTATTACCAACACTATTTACCACTTTGTATGATACAAATGTCACATATTACACCAGTCCAAGATGGCGGCTGCAACTTGGAACACTCAGTAAGGGTTGAGTCTCATTTCATTGTTTATGCATGACCAGATCGAAAACGTTATCAATGTTTGTAATTTGTGTGCACTTCTACACGTGAACAAGGCTTTCCGCTGAAATGCGTTGTGTGGATTAAACCTGGAATACCCACTTGGTTGTTTGCCTATTTCTTCCTGAGAGTGCATTGTTACTGGATTTTTGTTTTTGGAATATATATATATATATATATATATATATTACCTACTGGCGGTCGCCAGTAGGTAGTTATAGTTAGGATCGTTTTCCATAGGAAATCCGCAACATTCTATTGGGAATAACTTTGGTGCCGAATGAGGGGTCTGCCTGTAATTTTCCTTAACTTTGCCTCGCTGCGCTCCGCTCCTTCCCTGAAAGTTTCGGGGGGATCCGTCAAGCGGGGGCCGAGATAAAAGGGGGGTCCCAAAACGTGTTTTCCCCATGTTAATTTACATAGGGCGGTTGGACTCACTTTTAGCCCGAACGGCTGAATGGATTTCCACCAAACTTGGCAAAATTGTAGGGACTGGTACCCCGATGTGCCTTTGCTATGTCTCAAGATATATGCTCCAGTGGTTTTTACGAAAATTAACTTTGAAAAAATATATATTGGGCTACATTGGGCTATATATATGTTAGAGCCCAAATGTAGCCCAATGTAGCCCAATGTGGCCCAAAGATGGCCACCAGAGACAAAAAAAAACAAATGTAGCCCAAATATCAGCCAGATGTAGCCCAACTATAGCCCAATGACAGAATGTCCCAGAGTGTTCTAAAGAACAACTAGAGCGCTAACAGTCTTACTTATGACAAAAGTATGGCACACCTGAAGTCATCTTGATTGGAATAAAGTGTTAACACTTAAAACATTTAATTTGCAAAATTGCAAAAAACCTTTAAAATTCACTGAAAAAACATAGGTTTGAGGCCCTATATATAGTTAGGAATTAGCATTTAAAAAACCTATGAAATTCACTGAAAAACCCATAGGTTTCACACCAGTTATAGTTAGGAATTAGCATTTAAAAAACCTATTAAATTCACTGAAAAAACCATAGGTTTGACACCAGTTATAGTTAGCTGGAAATTTTACTGACATAAAACCATTGAAATTCCCACGTTATAGTTAGTTGGACTCACTATAACTTGCGCGTGCAATGCACTGCTGATGACGTCACATATTACATCACTCATGACATGGTCAGTGACATCACTCATGACATCACTGATGACATCTCAAATGACATCACTGATGACATCATCCAGTGAATGTGTATCTTTCTGAAAAATAAATATTTTTTATATATGTATATCTAAAGGTTGATGGAAGAATAAATGGGTAAATAAATGTCTAAATGGATGTTTTTTTTGTGTAAAATTGATTGGTTAACTGACTTATTAAATGTATCTTAGTGAATACATATATTAGCGAGTAATTTTTAAATATTTAAATATCTGTATCTGTGTCTCACTTTGTGTATAAGTGGCTGCATGGGTTGGTGAGTAGCTACATGAGTGTGTATATGGGTTATTAGTTGTTTTTTTGAGTATCAGTATCAGTGTCTGTATGGTTCGGTGGGGGATATTACTTAGAGCACAGATGCATGAATGAGTGACTCACTATTTGTATGTATTTTGAAGACAGCATGTGTGCAAGACTGTATGGGTGGATGATTGTGTGTATGGGTGGGTTAGTGAGTATGTGTTTTTATAATTGATTGTTTAAGAGAGTAAATATGTTTCCGTTTCTGTAGAAGTATGTGTAGTGGTGTGTATATAGCAGTATAATCAAGTAAATGTTTTTTTGATAGTTTATTTGCATGTGTGAATTTGTGTGTGAGTAACTATATGGATGAGTATTAGTGTGTAACAGGATGGATAGGTGTATGAGTACATATGATGAGTAAGTACATGCATGAGTGACTATATAGAACTGTTGGTGAATGAGTGGATGTGTATGTAGATGTTGGAATTACCTAATAAGTTGTTGTAATTGGTATTGGTTTCTCCTTTTTTAAGAAAATGTTAGTTTCTATTTTTGAATGTATGTGTCAAAGGTTATTTTATGCTGATAGGAGGTCTGCCACTTTGTCACAAGGATGTTGTCATCAGTGATGTCATTTGAGATGTCATCAGTGATGTCACTGACCATGTCATGAGTGATGTAATATGTGACGTCATCAGCAGTGCATTGGACGCGCAAGTTATAGTGAGTCCAACTAACTATAACGTGGGAATTTCAATGGTTTTATGTCAGTAAAATTTCCAGCTAACTATAACTGGTGTCAAACCTATGGTTTTTTCAGTGAATTTAATAGGTCTTTTAAATGCTAATTCCTAACTATAACTGGTGAATATAACAGTGAATATATATATATATATATATATATATATATATATATATATATATATATATATTCACTGAAAAAACCATAGGTTATAGACCATATATAGTTAGGAATTAGCATTTAAAAAACCTTATTTTACTCACACAAAACCATTGAAATTCCATATATAGTTAGTTGCACTAACTATATATCGCGCACCCGCAATCCACTGCTGATCATGTCACATATTACATCATTCATGACATGGTCAGTGACATCACTGATGACATCACTGATGACATCTCAAATGACATCACTGATGACATCACTGATGACATCTCATTTGACATCATTCTTGTGCTAATACGATAAACCTCTTCAGACTCTAATATAACCTTAGATACACTCAGTGTATACAGACACTCACACACTGCCACTCATCCATGGAGTTACTCACACACCCAGTCAGTCATGCAAAGAAACAATCTCACCTCCATTTCTTCAACTATACAGTTAAACACACCTTACTTATTGAAACATATACTAACACATATTTACTCTCTTATACAATCCCTGATACAAGTTCACAATGATCGATACAACCACTCACTCATTCAGTGGCTCTCATGCACAGTTATTTATATATGCCAACTCTCACATGTACTGTGTTTTACATATGTACTTACTATGACATGTAGCATTGAGATATCCATTCACTCATCAATACACTCATGCACACAGTCAACTGCCCATGTAGCTGTTTCCACATGCACTCTTGAACTCATACACCTAGTGAATAAACTGCTCACACATCTATGCATAGAGTCACACACCTTCCAGCCACCCCCACACAAACTCAATCTCCCATAGAAATACTTGGGCAACCAATTAATAACACATATAGCCTCTCGTATAGCTAATGATCAACACATGCAGCAGTTTACAGAACAACAGACATAATGATGCACAAATTAAGACAGTTTAGTCACTAACCCATGCATTCAGTGAGACACATTTAATCACTCACTCATACAGTCAGTCACGCACCTACTAAATCCTTCATCCAGACACTTATACATCCACTCATTCTTCAATATGTAAGACATATTTTAACTTTACAGAAACATACAGTCACTGGATGTTGTCATCAGTGATGTCATCAGTGATGTCATTTGAGATGTCATCAGTGATGTCATCAGTGATGTCACTGACCATGTCATGAATGATGTAATATGTGACATGATCAGCAGTGGATTGCGGGTGCGCGATATATAGTTAGTGCAACTAACTATATATGGAATTTCAATGGTTTTGTGTGAGTAAAATAAGGTTTTTTAAATGCTAATTCCTAACTATATATGGTCTATAACCTATGGTTTTTTCAGTGAATTTTCAAGGTTTTGTAAATGCTAATTCCTAACTATATATGGTCTATAACCTATGGTTTTTTCAGTGAATTTCATTGGTTTTTTAACAGCTAATATCTGTAGCTGTAAAATGTATTCTTCTTTAAATCCAAAAATATATTTTATATGTTTATTAATAACTTTTTTTAAAAATATTTTTTTTTCTTCGTTCCCGCTTCGCGAATCGGGAAGCTTCCCGTTAGCTGACCTTGATGCCGCGAAATAGACCACGAGCCGGTAAACGTTTCTTTACCGCAACTGCCGCGTTAGAAAACAACATCGTGACGCCTCCCGTCCGCATGACGTTTCGCGTTGTCGCGTGATACGTCATATGACGTGCTACGTTAGCGAACTCGTACGCTTACCGAGTCGCAAAGCACAAGTTTCTGGAAGCAAACCGGGAGGCCCTGCAAAGCGCGTAACATACACACAGCAGGTCATGTGACTTGGTAATAACACTTTTCATTGGTTCATTTCACTTTCGGTTTCCTAATGATGTAAGACTAGGTCATATGATCTAAAATGAACACTTTTCATTGGTTGAGAACTATTTTTTTTCCCAAATGGTGAAAATCCCTCCTTCTTTCCTCACTCTGACTTTCATCATTGTGAGAGAAAGACCCTTTGTTACCAGTGAGCAATGGCTTCTTTACTAGCTTCAGCTGGTGCTTCCCCACCACCTCCACCACATCCAAGGAAGAGTGGACCACCTGCTAAAGTTATAATTCAGCAAGAAGACGAAGAAGAGGAACAGGACGACCTAGATAATCTCCCTATTATGGCCAGAAGATCTGTTGTACCGGAAGTAACGGGACCAGAGGGCAGGGAGATGGTGCCAAATATACAAACGAGATTTCGTGAAGTAAAACAAGTCTGCCTACATTGCAGTGGATTCATTTGCTACGCAGAAAGTAGCATCACTCTGATCAACAGAGCTATTGACAATCATGCTCATGTTTGTCCGAAACTCCCCAAACAATAAATTCTTTTTTTTTGTTTTCTTGCTCCTGTTGAGCCCTTTACAATGAATCGTTTTCGTTGCCCCCTCCGAAAAAAAAACAAAAAAATTATAAAACTGTTCAGAAAAATTCAAAAAAAGTAAAAAAATGTTCAGAAAAATAATAAAAAAAATATAAAACAACAAAAACAATTTTAAAAAAAGTTCTTTTCAGAACTACCTCCCCGTTATTAAAAAATTGGTACAATATTTGCAACTGTGCCAACCTCTATTTCTCTTAGTTCGCTTCCCAGTTCGCTCCCCGGTACGCGAACCGGAAGCGAACCCAAAAAATTTTTTTTAAAAAAAGAACAGTAAGTATAAGGGAAGGAAACAGACACTTATGTTAAAAGAAAGACAGCTATAAGGGAGTAAACTAGAGATACTATTACCCGTAATCCACTGCTGATGATGTCACATATTACATCATTCATGACATGCTCAGTGACATCATCAGCAGAGGATTGCGGGTAACAGTATCCCTAGTTTATTCCCTATAGCTGTGTTTCTTTTAACATAACTGTCTGTTTCCTTCCCTTATACTTACTGTTCTTTTTAAAAAAAATTTTTTAGATCAGTCAGAAACAGTGAAAGTAATGAAATATAAAAGACTACGTAGAATATGAGGACTGTATGCAACAACTTTGACACTTACAGAAGCCTCACCTTCTCCATGCCTCCTACACAGTTCTACATGTACATCATAAATGCAAACAGAACAGAATTAATTATACATGTTAAATGGTTTATTTTTGCTGTTCTCAGAATGTATCAAATTTCACTAAAACAGTGACTTGAAGGTATTCATCATATAACAGCGGGGAAAAAAAAACACAATCAAAATGATTGTGTTTAAAAAACCCATACAACATTAAAAATCAGAATTCAGAACTCCTTAAAGTTAACTTACTTTCCATGACGGCCAAGGATGTCCTATGAACAGCTTACACTCTGTTGTGCTGTTATTACTTTCAACCCGCCACTTTCTGAAAGAAAACCTCCATCGTTTTCAAAAACATGTTACATACAATAAATGACTTCTTGCTCTCTACCACAAGATTCCACAAGGCCAAATCTTGTCAGAGCCATGTATAACTCTTGGATTTCTTGTTAGCCAATCCCGTCTTTTCGCATTTCCACAACTTTCAGAATTAAAATGTTGAAGATCATTTACACAATCCTGGACTAGTAATATCTTCCCCTTCTTCCTCAATCATGTTCTACATTTCCTATCACACTGATACTGCTTACTATGAAGCAGACTTACACTACCTTTATGACTAGTACAATTATTTAATTCTCTACATCACTTTTAATCACAAAGCAATGTAAAACAGTAGACAGCATTGCAGACTTACATTCCCTCTACTCCATGTTTTGATTGGCTGCTTCAATTAGCTTATAAAAAGAAACAGTTTTTCTGAACTCATTCAAAGTGCACGTATTTCTCCATAAAGTCCAGTGTTATGGTAAGAAGTTATGTCTCTGTACTACACTTATCCTCAAGGCCAAATCGTGTAGGAGCCATGAGAACTTCTTGAAATTCCTCAGAGCACATCCCGAGATTCTTTCCCTAAAATTTTGGTTTTAAAAACACCAGGTAAGAGTTTTTAAGGTCAAACGGCAATTTTTTTTTGAAAATTAAAACAGAATCATTGCAGAATGACCAGCCATTTCTACACTTTAAATAAGCTGTATAATGTCCTGATGTTATTGAAGGACCATCATGATATATAATTGCTACAGTTACAAAAGTCCTTCCTGATATTGACAACTGTGAAGCCACAAAATTTTTAATTAAAGTTGTCAATTTTGTTCCATCAGGCCTACATCGTTGGAACATTAAAATGACATACTGGCCATATGTTCGTATAAATAATGTGGACATCATTTCAGATTTACATTGGCTACACTCCATGTTGTGATCAGCTGCTTTTACTAGCTTATTAAAAGAGACTGATTTACTGTCTGGCAAAGTTAAATATATAAATCTTTCTGAGTCTACACTAGTAGTACTTGATACCCTACAGTTCTCGCAGTCATGCTGCCATTGATAAGAAAGCCCAAACAGGTGATCTACATCTACACCTTCATCATGCAATACATCAAGCATGTACATTAAAAACTCCTGACAATCTTGCTGACTATTTTGAGAGAATTGTGTTTGGCCTGAACATCTGTCTAACAGATTTCGAATTTCAGACACACTTTCTATGTTTGTTCTATCAGTGCTACATTTCTCTAACACAGAATTTAACAAACTGCAAAATCTTTGATCAGAATTGACCACAATCTCTTCTTTTACATTTTCTAGAGAAAACAAAACATTAACTACTACATTAGCATAGCAGTTGACACCAGAACTGTTTTCAAATTGAAAACCAACAACATCTTCAACAGAATCCTTTTTGTTTCTGCTTGTAATTTCAGGTTCATCGACTTTTCGTCTTTTTGCTACAACCTCCCCAGTATTGGTCACATTTCTTCGTTTCCGGCCTACCACACGTTTCTCAAACAAAGGATACTGAGGCAAATGTGGCGCATACTCTCTTCTCAACCTATTGTATTCCTTAACACAATCTAGATCCGCACAAATGTTTGTGACATCACACTCAATCAAGTACAATCCCGATAAAGTCCTAACTCGTGACAATGCCACATATGCCATACCCTCCTTGAACACAGAACTGCCAATATTCACCAATGCACAGTCTACACTTAAACCTTGCGATTTATGAATTGTCACCGCATATGCCAAGCAAACAGGAAACTGCTTACGACGAACATATAAGTCTTTTACAAGCAAAAATCTAGCAGAACAACGAGCAATTAGCTGTACTTCCTCAATGCCATCAAATTTAATTTTTAAAAATTCAATTCCATCTCTATTTCTGTATTTCACAAAATCAACAACATTACCCATTGATCCATTTACCAGACCTCTTTCAACATGTAAATTCCTTCTTAAAATTATACGGCAGTTCAAGCACACATTCAGAGTCTTTTCAAAACCCGCAGTTTTAGATATACTCTTCTCTAATGAATCCAATTTTGTTTTCAGATTCTCAGACAAAATAATTGTTGATCCCATATGCTCTACTCTGTCAATAGCTTCCAATTTTACAATCTCTTGCTTTTCTAAATGCAACATTTTGTTGTTGAATTTGGCACATTCTGCAAGAGTTGGCATCAAACATATTCCAGATTTTTTCTCAGTAACTTTCTGAAAAATATTCTCAGGCACAACATCTTCGTCTGGATATAAATTTGTCAGTAATCGTGCATGTAAAGCTTCTTTCCCATGCTCGGTCACTTTTCCAATTCTAACATCTTGTAGAATAGTCTTGTAAACTTCATCCTTTGCCTGACGCATATTTTCATGCAGTTCAGCATAATTGAAGTTTAACCATATATTGACGTTGCCAATACTCCCTAAGCACTTCCTGGTATCTTCATGCGTGAGCATTTTGAACACAGGTTGCCCTTTCACTGGTGTCAGCTGCAGAAGATCTCCGAAAACAATGATGTGTTTGCCACCAAATAACACATCATACTCTGTTTTGAGAACTTCTTGCATTCTCAAATGCACAAAGGCAAGCATGACATTGGAAACCATGCTTACTTCGTCAATGATAAGAAGTTTCATTTTCCTCAAGACTCTTGAAACTTCAAAACAAGCATCTCCAGATAGCTTGTGATATTCTAATTTGTTGTCATGCTCCACTGGCAGCATCAGTAAACGATGTAAAGTAATCCCTTTAATGTTATGTGCTGCCAGTCCAGTTGGAGCGGTGACAACACAAGACAGCGATGACTCTGTCCTTTCCTGCAAATAACATGAAATTGCTTTAATAAGGAAACTTTTTCCAGTTCCCGCTTCTCCACTCACGTACAGTCGGACAGGCTTCAACGACGTACATGAGCACTCTTTCTTGTCATGACTTAATCCATGATCAATTTGCATGGTAAGTTCGTCATATATTTTCCTCTGCTCAACGTTGAGTTGTCTTTCCAACTCTTCTAAGTTAACCGCATCCTCCTGAGCATGTGCCATGGCTCTTTCCACTTCATTCATAGCAGTGGCAGCTTCATTTTCGATAAGAGGTCCTCCTAGTGGATCCTGACTCAATGAAGCAGAACTCTGACTGTCCTGAGAACTGTCTCTGGCAATCTCGGCTGCAATCGTTGCTTCCTGCTCAATTTCCACATTCAACATTTCTACATATTTGGGAAAAGCAGGACATTCTATGGTCTCCTTGGCAGCATTGAATGAGTCTTCGTAACAAAGGAAATCTCCAAGCAGTTCCTCTTCTGCACGCCAAGGCTTAAAAAGTTGCAAAAGTGCTAAATAGAAAAACTCCTTTTTTTCAGGAGATTCGCCACTCAATTTTCGATGGTTTATCAAGTGGCATTTTCTTTGCTTGACCAGACATCCCTCACTTCCTATTACAGCATACACTCCTTTCTCAGTATCTTCTTTGATGTTCCTCTTGAATATGTAATTTTGCAGAACCTCATACAGACAAACATTCTCGAGGTGACTGCTTCGATTTGGATAATATGTATCCAACATGTTGCTCTTCAAAATGTCGGTACTGTTTGGCTCCTTTTCCGCCAAATACTCAATTTCCCGCACAGGTTTCAGAACTCGATTACGCGTTGCAGCAAGACCAACACTCGCCCAAACGATACTCCTGGACTTGGCATAGAGACTTGCTGAAGACAACCGGTCAGAACATTCGTAAGCTCCGATTTCTCGATGCGACAACATCTTCAGACTGAAACTGTACAACTTCTTGCTGAGGCTCTTTTCATGGGAAATGTCCTCCCACATATCCTTCAATTCTGTCTTCTCTTTTTTGGTGATGTAAGATGTCACATACCGAGCCACAGCCATACAGTTATCAGCCACAAACTGTATATCCATGTTCGCATTCCACATGGACAAAATCACCGGGTTGTAGTCGTTAATGTACTTAGACTCTTCGTTCCTCTTCAAATTGTATGTGTTTTTAGGTGATTTCTTCATCACATTATGTCGCAGCGAAGACATCAAACTGTTCACTCTTCCTTTAGAAATCACCGGTCGTGGAAAGCCGAAACGACATTTGGTGTAGAACTTGTCTTTGTTCCGGAATTTACGACGACAGTACTTTCCACATCGATGGCTTTGGAAACGTAGAACTTTTTCTCGTAGGCTTTTTTTCTCCTTTGCGTTTGGAACAGCACACGTAGAATACTGTTCTATGAAACTCATCACTGAGTCTTCTGCATCCATTCCAAATTTAGGTGCATCCTTGATCCACAGCAACATATGTATATGAGGAGCACCTCTTGCTTGGTACTCCTTCCTCCAGAAGAAATCCAACACCTCTCCAAGAGGTGGATTCTTCTTATTCATGATGAAAGACATCATACCTTCATATCTATGATTGAAGTACCTACATACATTGACTGGATCCAAAGAGCACAGTTCTCCGGGTGTCTTGAATTCGATGTTTTCTACGTTAGCATTTGCCTCTCGTAGAAATTCAAGTAAGTCTTCCCAGCCATACTCAGCACAGCTCAAAGTGAGGAACCATGTGGGAGTTCCTAAGTTCCTTAGCATACATTTTAAATCACCATGACGACGGTACCAGTACTCATTAGTACCACGCTGACACGCCATGAGATTAATCAGGTGAGAATCCAAAATACTGTCTTGGACATTGACTTTATCCATAAAGTCACTTGCCGAGATGTTTTGCATGTGTATACCACTTTTCAAGATGTGGTTCACTGCATATGACAGTCCAGACAGATCGCTTTCAAACAGGAGATGAAACAAATAAGGAATGCATTGTCGAAACCTAGGATCTCCTGCATACAATCGCAAAGTCCGGTATTCAGAAGCAGGAATTTGATGAGGTCGCTCATCATATCTTCCTCCCAGACCTGTTGGAAAAAGCTGTGGGAAACACCGAGCTTCCAAACTTTCCTCCCAAACACTAATGGGACTCCCTTTCGCTTGTTTCATTTGAAACAACTCAATAGCATTCCCCATGACTTCCTTGGAATGCAAAGGATGAACACTATAATGTTCATATATTTCTTCACTAGTACAGGGTTCTACTTTCTCAATTTGACCAGCACACAAATCGTTATCCTCTTCCTCACTTACTTCCTCTTCTGCAACATATACATTTTTATAGTACTTATTATATTTTTTCAAATACAATGTTGCCCTTTTGACTTTCCTAACATCTACTAAATCTTGCCATATTTTCTTATTCTTTGTCGGAACCCCATTAACTAAGATAACAAGAGGTTCCTCTTCCACTTTTTCTACTCCAATTGTGTTAATGTTTTTCTTCAAATCTAGAGGCAAATAAACAACTCTTCCCTTTAATCCTCTCTGTAAATCTGATGGAGGCAATTTCCCTGTCTTTGGCTCCATTCTTACAATAGCCTGAAAGGGATGGATACTTTGAATCAAAATAGATTCATAAGTATTTAAATCCTTCAATTCAGAAGGAATCTCAACCAATTCCAGATTATTATGAACTGCTCTAGCAGGCATCTGGTTTTGATTTAATTTGTTACAACAATAAGTACACACACGTTGATCCAATCCCAAATCAAAACAATTTTCTACCATCAAGTATGTTGTAAAATCCTTCCATTCACTATTATTTTCCCTTTCACTTTTTCCATATAAATCCACTAACTTAGTCTGATTCTTATAATAAGTGCGTCGACAACACACACAAGTGAAATTTGGCCTCTCACTTGATTTCACCTCAAACGTCGCAATTTCCCTCTGGAAATTATCTGTACTGGAAACCTGTACACTATCTTCCACATTACTCTCTTCTTCTTGGTCAATTTCAACATTCTCCTCTTTACTTCCAAAGTAACAAAACTCAATTTCTTCACATATATTCTTCACATCTATTTCAGAACCATGCAAAAGAGCAGCGCATAATTGTTTAAGCATAATTGCTGGACTCTTAGCATAATACAACATTCTAACTAATTTCCTCACTTTATTATGATGCACTGCTAGCATCCTGAAATGATGAAAAACACTCTGGCATACTCTCCTGGAAAGACAAGCCAGTGAATGACCATGCAAACCTATCACTTCTCTCACTCTGCAAGGATCTAATTCTTGCAACAACTTCATTTTCTGCTTCAAACTGTTCTTACTAAATGACCGTATAAAATCACAAAGCAAATTGATGGAATCCTGTCGTACACTGCAAATACTACTACACTTCCAGGTGTACACAGGACCCTTAGGACGTCTCCCTAAAACCTCATTACCTAACACCTCTTCTATCTCTGTTGTCACAAGTTTTTCTTTTTCAACTGGACAACCATCTTTCACTTCATAAGCTCGACCACTGGTGTCAACTGCATGCACCAAATCATTATCCTGGAAATAACTCTCCTCATTAAAAAATGCCTCAGAGCTTGAACTATGCATCCATTCTCCAGAAAAAACTTCACAAAAATTACTACGATTAACTATTCTCTTCCATCTACTATTTCTTTTGAAATCATAAATTACCTTGTTTAGCTTCCGAATTCTATTGATTGTCAAAATAAATAACTTACGTTTAATTTCAAATGCCTGATCAATAACTTTCTCAACAATTTTTTTTCTCTTATAAAAAACCACTTTCTGCTGACCTTTCTTAATATTTTTTAACAAATTCCCAATTATCCTGTTGCGGAACATTCGTTTACGAATATCCCTAAACTCTTGTTTCCTTCTACTTTCATGCATAGAGTTATCTCTTACTCTAGCAGTAACATTTCTCATTGGCCTTTCCTTACCATTTGATTTCTGTCTCCTTTTCTGGACTGAAACATTTTCTGTAGTAATATTTTTTTTACTACACATATTTCTTATGACTGTTTTTCGACTCTTACCCGGTGCTTTCTTGGTGACTTGACAAATCTTTTTGTTAGAGGACTGCTGCATTCTTCCATGGTCCTGCTGTCTTTGACGTTTTGCAGCCTTTCTTACTCTTTCTTTGCTAGGCATCCTAAAATCTTGAAATAATCTGCAGTTGAATCTGTGGTAAAATATAATAAAAAATGTTATTAACCACTATTACCCAACAGTAAATTAATAACAGTCATCAAAAACTTAACACACTACTTAAGTATATAATATACTGAAGCCTATCTCCAATTTTTCACTGAACAGGACTCATCTCTTCTTAACCTTGGATAAACCTCACCTACTCTGTGTCCCCTGCACATAATTAAATGTAAAGGGGCAGATTTATATTAACTAGCACATCCCCAGGGATGCACCAGTTAACGTGCACCGCTGCTCTGCCACCCACGGTGTGCCGCATTTACAATCAGATAGGACAAAGCTACATCAAAACCCTGCGCCTGCTTGAAGCAGGCATAGATCTTGACGCAGGTAGGCTGAAAGCTAAAGCAACAACTAAGTATCGTGTGCAGAAGTTACAAAAAAGGAAAAATGGCGTTTAAACCAGTAATGAGCCCATGCTAACGTAACACAGTGTAAAAATATCCAGGATCTACATCAGTTTGGGGTTCACGAACCTGGCAGGTACAAGGCACTGAGGCTTTCCACCGTGCATGTCTCATCCCAAATCATATGTTGTTTGTGAATGAAACAATTTCCCAGACCAAATGCTTTGGATTGGCTACTTCTAAAAAATTAAACACCCCTACTATCCCGGAGTTAGAGGAATATGATGGTTGGAGTAATTTTACTCGTTGTCCATTAAAGATTTACAGGCCCTACTCCGTAATTCTTCCTTTAACATTTCCAGTATAAATCCAAAAGGTTCACTGCTTTGGCAACGTGCCTTATCCACGGTTTAATAACGCTGCCTTTTGCTTTATATAAGTTTTCAAATTGTATGAAATATATACCAATAGGTCGTTATTAACCTTTAGGTAGTGGTTTTCTTCATGAGGTCTGGTCGCTTCCATACACATACAGATTTTCAAAGATGATCAAGACCTTTATCTGAATGGAGAGGAATGCACTGAGACGCCAGATCATTCACTAATGTGTAGGCACATACAGTTACACGGTTCATGCAACAAACACCGACCAAATATGGCTTGCGTGTTGCAAGGCACGCCAGTTCCTGCTATCATCCCCACGTTCAAGTTCTTGGAAAATGGTAGTTATTTGATGCTCAATAATGAAGATTGTTCTGGGTTAATTAAAAGTATTCATTTTATCGTAACAGTAAATGAACGGGTTATTTACTGCAGAAATGTTCTATTTCCTCCCACACATGAACATAGGGAGTTTTCAATCTGGCCACAAATACCAACCTTGGGAGCACATTTCAACAGCATGGCAAGAATAAGAGCTCTTTTGTCTCAGAGAGAGGTGGCCTTGAGTTCGGCCCGTGAAACTTTCGTGCTTCACATAGCGAACACCCGTACAGAGGTGCAGACCCTTTTAAATACAGATTCGACTTTGCATTTCAGCAAGATTACCCATTCATTTCCATGCAGCAGGAGGCCCATAGGAATGAAGGTGCAATTTGCGATTAGCAATTACCTCATCGCAAATTACGAATTTTTCCGACGGTGCAGGGGTGTCTCAAGAACACCCTGCTGCACCCCTGAAAAAAAAATTTGGGGTCATATGGCGCACATAAATTTTGAAAACATTCCTTTACCTCAAAAACGATTTTCAACTCATAATTTGAAAACACTGCACATGGGGAAATGACTTAAAATGTCCTTAAGACACATAAAAGCATTTTTTGATTGCCTTTGCAGCATGTTTCAGTCACCTTTAACATGCCTATGTAACGGAAACATTCAAAATCTAAATTTGCCATGCACAGGTGGGAGCATATTTACAAGCAATTTGCTCCACAGACAAACTTCTTACATTGAAATGGGAAAAATAACATCAGAGACTCTCAATTACCTTATAAAGAAGCAGACACCATTATGTCCTTCTCATCAATATTAAAACCATTGCTTTTTCTCAAAAACGATTTACAAGTCATAATTTGAAAACACTCCACAGCTCCTATGCACATAAAAGCCCTGTCAGTACTAATACTTCACATGTTCTCCAATTACAATTTCTCAAAGAAACAAAATCTATTTCTGAAACACTTGAGACAAAGCAACATTTGAAAAACACAACTTTCTTCATAATTTTCTCCTTAAAGCACACTATTTTCTATCTAAATTAAAGAAATTTTTTCTCACCTTAGCAAATACTTTGAGTTTCAAAACAGTCTCAGAAACACACCAATTTGTCTTCAGCAGAGCAAAAGGTATGCACTCCAGAGTCTGCAGCTATCAAAAGCACAGAAATGCTGTAATTCCTCACACAGATCTCTCATGTCACCCAATCAAAACTCTTCCCTCACTTTTTTTCAAAGCAAAACCCTTCCCCCCTCTGCCCCCTCTCTGCTTTTTCTGCATAGCAACCACCTCTTGCAAGACCTCTCACACAACAATGTTGCAATTGAACTCTGAACTCTCAGTGCACCTGCATATCCAAAGCATTCTTTCATTTAATGATTTTTTCTTCGCCACTCAAAATACATCTTTCAACGAACTCATCCATGCACACTAACTTTCTGTTTTCAGCAATCAAAATCCACCAATCACTCTTACTGCTTCATTAACACAGAAACTCCTCAGTTTTTTTCATTTTACACTCTCATTTTTTCAACTGCCATTTCATTGCCACACTTCATCTGACTGCAGGAGAACCTTCTCTCGCCATGTTTTCTGTCTGGATTGTTGGACATAGCTACATCTATTGGGCTCAAAGGTACGCTGAAAACAGGAATTTACCTAACCTCAATTTACAAGATGTGGAAATTAAGTGGTTTGGCCACAGAGGATTAAAATGTCACCAATTGATACCATTGGTGAAAACCTTTATGCATTTGCCAAAACCTGACCTGTTAATTGTGCACTGTGGAGGTAATGATTTGGGCACTTTGACTGGGGTAGGTCTGGAAATGCTTTTAAAGGACACCTTTGAGCAATTGATGGCACTTTTTCCTCAGACTGCCTTGGTATATTCAAATATATGCCAAAGACAGAAATGGAGGTGGTCGAACCAATTTTGTCCACAAATTGAGAAATCGAGGAAGCATGTAAACAAATCTGTTTCAGCTTACATGAGAGACCATGGAATGGGCTCCCTGTACAACAATAACTTGCGTTACTACATGCAAGATATCTACAGAGCAGATGGAGTTCACTTCTCAGATGAGGGCAACAGAGTTTTCACTCTGAATTTAAGACTGTGCATTGGTACCTACTTATAAGTACCTAAATGTACCATAAACCCAAAAGCTCTTCTCAGAGCTACCCTACATCTGATCACTCACAATTATTATTTTACTCTAACTTTTTTCACTAATTTTCAAGAAAGTACGCTCCCCAGACCGCTTCCCGGTTCGCGAACCGGGCGCACTCCACGCAAAAAAACTAAAAAAACGGTATATATTTTTTTTGCCCTGCGAGACCCTTTCAAAGCCTCCACATCAAACCTAGGGGGTCAGGGAGGATCTACTATGCCCCCTTATGGTCATTTGCCCCTTCGCTTTGGCCTCCTCTTGTCTCTCGATCCTACCGAGAGACAAGATGGCGGCCGCTACGGACTGTTTGGAATGTTTACAGACGCCGAAAAACCAATCAGCTTCGCAAACCTCCGTAACGCGAAAAGTACGAGAAGCGGAGCGCTGTTACAGATATATATCTTTTTTTGAACGTTAATTTCTCAAAATCCACTAGAGCACATATATTGAGACCTAGCAAAGGCACATCGGGCTACCAGTCCCTACAATTTTGCCAAGTTTCGTGCAAATCCATTCAGCCGTTCGATTATTATTATTATTTTTTTTTTTGCCCCGCGGTGCCCTTTTAAAACCTCCACATCAAACGTAGGGGGTCACCGACGATCTACTATTCCCCCTTATGGTCATTTGCCCCTTCGCTTTGGCCTCCTCTTGTCTCTTGATCCTACCGAGAGACAAGATGGCGGCCGCTACGGACTGTTTGGAATGTTTACAGACGCCGGAGAGCCAATCAGCTTCGCTTCGCAAAGCTCCGTAACGCGAAAAGTACGCGAAGCGGTGCGCTGTTACAGATATATATCTTTTTTTGAACGTTAATTTCTCAAAATCCACTGGAGCACATATATTGAGATCTAGCAAAGGCACATCGGGCTACCAGTCCCTACAATTTTGCCAACTTTCGTGCAAATCCATTCAGCTGTTCGATTATTATTATTTTTATTTTTTTTTGCCCCGCGGGGCCCTTTTAAAACCTCCACATCAAACCTAGGGGGTGAGCGACAATGTACTATGCCCCCTTATGGTCATTTGCCCCTTCGCTTCGGCCTCCTCTTGTCTCTCGATCCTACCGAGAGACAAGATGGCGGCCGCTACGGACTGTTTGGAATGTTGACAGACGCCGGAGAACCAATCAGCTTCGCTTCACAAAGCTCCGTTGCGCAAAAAGTCCGCGAACCAGAGCGCTGCCCGGTCCGCTGATACAGATATATATATTTTTTTAAACGTTAATTTCTCAAAATCCACTGGAGCACATATATTGAGACCTACAAAAGGCACATCGGGCTACCAGTCCCTACAATTTTGCCAAGTTTCGTGCAAATCCATTCAGCCGTTCGGGCTAAAAGTGAGGCCAACCGCCTATGGAAAACTCAATGTTAAAAACACGTTTTGGGACCCCCCTTTTTTCTCGGCCCCCCCTTGACGAACCCCCCCAAAATTTTCAGGGGCTGCTCAGAAACAAAATGTGCCATTTTGCTGAAAATTTCAACCAATTCCGTCCACAAACGCCAAAGTTATTAGACATAGAATTTTCAAAAAACCCATAGAGAAAAAATCCTAACTATATATACCTACTGGCGACCGCCAGTAGGTAATATATATATATATATATATATATATATTAAGCTCCAAGGGGTGACCAATTAATCGAGTAGCACTCCGACACAGCACGCTTTTCTCCCCAAAAAAGCCTTTAATGGTTTGCACAGATGAATGCACAGTCTCTGGATGCATGCGACCGCAGCCTGACGCGTTTCGTGATTCCACTTCCTCAGAGGCTACAGCGGTCGAGGAAACAGAACGGGCCACACCCTCATATTTAAGCCAAATCACATGTTGATATTCAACTGCTCTGGATGAGTCAATGCGTAGGCATCTGGGTAATGTAGTCCGTATCTGCACTCCTTCAGAAGTGCCGTGTCCCATTTTCGAAGCCCTTGCTGTATTTAGACTTCATGGCCCCCACGCCACGGGGTGGTGCTGCTCAGCGGCTGGACGGCCGCTCAAATATTAAGCTCCAAGGGGTGACCAATTAATCGAGTAGCACTCCGACACAGCACGCTTTTCTCCCCAAAAAAGCCTTTAATGGTTTGCACAGATGAATGCACAGTCTCTGGATGCATGCGACCGCAGCCTGACGCGTTTCGTGATTCCACTTCCTCAGAGGCTACAGCGGTCGAGGAAACAGAACGGGCCACACCCTCATATTTAAGCCAAATCACATGTTGATATTCAACTGCTCTGGATGAGTCAATGCGTAGGCATCTGGGTAATGTAGTCCGTATCTGCACTCCTTCAGAAGTGCCGTGTCCCATTTTCGAAGCCCTTGCTGTATTTAGACTTCATGGCCCCCACGCCACGGGGTGGTGCTGCTCAGCGGCTGGACGGCCGCTCAAATATTAAGCTCCAAGGGGTGACCAATTAATCGAGTAGCACTCCGACACAGCACGCTTTTCTCCCCAAAAAAGCCTTTAATGGTTTGCACAGATGAATGCACAGTCTCTGGATGCATGCGACCGCAGCCTGACGCGTTTCGTGATTCCACTTCCTCAGAGGCTACAGCGGTCGAGGAAACAGAACGGGCCACACCCTCATATTTAAGCCAAATCACATGTTGATATTCAACTGCTCTGGATGAGTCAATGCGTAGGCATCTGGGTAATGTAGTCCGTATCTGCACTCCTTCAGAAGTGCCGTGTCCCATTTTCGAAGCCCTTGCTGTATTTAGACTTCATGGCCCCCACGCCACGGGGTGGTGCTGCTCAGCGGCTGGACGGCCGCTCAAATATTAAGCTCCAAGGGGTGACCAATTAATCGAGTAGCACTCCGACACAGCACGCTTTTCTCCCCAAAAAAGCCTTTAATGGTTTGCACAGATGAATGCACAGTCTCTGGATGCATGCGACCGCAGCCTGACGCGTTTCGTGATTCCACTTCCTCAGAGGCTACAGCGGTCGAGGAAACAGAACGGGCCACACCCTCATATTTAAGCCAAATCACATGTTGATATTCAACTGCTCTGGATGAGTCAATGCGTAGGCATCTGGGTAATGTAGTCCGTATCTGCACTCCTTCAGAAGTGCCGTGTCCCATTTTCGAAGCCCTTGCTGTATTTAGACTTCATGGCCCCCACGCCACGGGGTGGTGCTGCTCAGCGGCTGGACGGCCGCTCAAATATTAAGCTCCAAGGGGTGACCAATTAATCGAGTAGCACTCCGACACAGCACGCTTTTCTCCCCAAAAAAGCCTTTAATGGTTTGCACAGATGAATGCACAGTCTCTGGATGCATGCGACCGCAGCCTGGCGCGTTTCGTGATTCCACTTCCTCAGAGGCTACAGCGGTCGAGGAAACAGAACGGGCCACACCCTCATATTTAAGCCAAATCACATGTTGATATTCAACTGCTCTGGATGAGTCAATGCGTAGGCATCTGGGTAATGTAGTCCGTATCTGCACTCCTTCAGAAGTGCCGTGTCCCATTTTCGAAGCCCTTGCTGTATTTAGACTTCATGGCCCCCACGCCACGGGGTGGTGCTGCTCAGCGGCTGGACGGCCGCTCAAATATTAAGCTCCAAGGGGTGACCAATTAATCGAGTAGCACTCCGACACAGCACGCTTTTCTCCCCAAAAAAGCCTTTAATGGTTTGCACAGATGAATGCACAGTCTCTGGATGCATGCGACCGCAGCCTGACGCGTTTCGTGATTCCACTTCCTCAGAGGCTACAGCGGTCGAGGAAACAGAACGGGCCACACCCTCATATTTAAGCCAAATCACATGTTGATATTCAACTGCTCTGGATGAGTCAATGCGTAGGCATCTGGGTAATGTAGTCCGTATCTGCACTCCTTCAGAAGTGCCGTGTCCCATTTTCGAAGCCCTTGCTGTATTTAGACTTCATGGCCCCCACGCCACGGGGTGGTGCTGCTCAGCGGCTGGACGGCCGCTCAAATATTAAGCTCCAAGGGGTGACCAATTAATCGAGTAGCACTCCGACACAGCACGCTTTTCTCCCCAAAAAAGCCTTTAATGGTTTGCACAGATGAATGCACAGTCTCTGGATGCATGCGACCGCAGCCTGACGCGTTTCGTGATTCCACTTCCTCAGAGGCTACAGCGGTCGAGGAAACAGAACGGGCCACACCCTCATATTTAAGCCAAATCACATGTTGATATTCAACTGCTCTGGATGAGTCAATGCGTAGGCATCTGGGTAATGTAGTCCGTATCTGCACTCCTTCAGAAGTGCCGTGTCCCATTTTCGAAGCCCTTGCTGTATTTAGACTTCATGGCCCCCACGCCACGGGGTGGTGCTGCTCAGCGGCTGGATGGCCGCTCAAATATTAAGCTCCAAGGGGTGACCAATTAATCGAGTAGCACTCCGACACAGCACACTTTTCTCCCCAAAAAAGCCTTTAATGGTTTGCACAGATGAATGCACAGTCTCTGGATGCATGCGACCGCAGCCTGACGCGTTTCGTGATTCCACTTCCTCAGAGGCTACAGCGGTCGAGGAAACAGAACGGGCCACACCCTCATATTTAAGCCAAATCACATGTTGATATTCAACTGCTCTGGATGAGTCAATGCGTAGGCATCTGGGTAATGTAGTCCGTATCTGCACTCCTTCAGAAGTGCCGTGTCCCATTTTCGAAGCCCTTGCTGTATTTAGACTTCATGGCCCCCACGCCACGGGGTGGTGCTGCTCAGCGGCTGGACGGCCGCTCAAATATTAAGCTCCAAGGGGTGACCAATTAATCGAGTAGCACTCCGACACAGCACGCTTTTCTCCCCAAAAAAGCCTTTAATGGTTTGCACAGATGAATGCACAGTCTCTGGATGCATGCGACCGCAGCCTGACGCGTTTCGTGATTCCACTTCCTCAGAGGCTACAGCGGTCGAGGAAACAGAACGGGCCACACCCTCATATTTAAGCCAAATCACATGTTGATATTCAACTGCTCTGGATGAGTCAATGCGTAGGCATCTGGGTAATGTAGTCCGTATCTGCACTCCTTCAGAAGTGCCGTGTCCCATTTTCGAAGCCCTTGCTGTATTTAGACTTCATGGCCCCCACGCCACGGGGTGGTGCTACTCGATTAATTGGTCACCCCTTGGAGCTTAATATTTGAGCGGCCGTCCAGCCGCTGAGCAGCACCACCCCGTGGCGTGGGGGCCATGAAGTCTAAATACAGCAAGGGCTTCGAAAATGGGACACGGCACTTCTGAAGGAGTGCAGATACGGACTACATTACCCAGATGCCTACGCATTGACTCATCCAGAGCAGTTGAATATCAACATGTGATTTGGCTTAAATATGAGGGTGTGGCCCGTTCTGTTTCCTCGACCGCTGTAGCCTCTGAGGAAGTGGAATCACGAAACGCGTCAGGCTGCGGTCGCATGCATCCAGAGACTGTGCATTCATCTGTGCAAACCATTAAAGGCTTTTTTGGGGAGAAAAGCGTGCTGTGTCGGAGTGCTACTCGATTAATTGGTCACCCCTTGGAGCTTAATATTTGAGCGGCCGTCCAGCCGCTGAGCAGCACCACCCCGTGGCGTGGGGGCCATGAAGTCTAAATACAGCAAGGGCTTCGAAAATGGGACACGGCACTTCTGAAGGAGTGCAGATACGGACTACATTACCCAGATGCCTACGCATTGACTCATCCAGAGCAGTTGAATATCAACATGTGATTTGGCTTAAATATGAGGGTGTGGCCCGTTCTGTTTCCTCGACCGCTGTAGCCTCTGAGGAAGTGGAATCACGAAACGCGCCAGGCTGCGGTCGCATGCATCCAGAGACTGTGCATTCATCTGTGCAAACCATTAAAGGCTTTTTTGGGGAGAAAAGCGTGCTGTGTCGGAGTGCTACTCGATTAATTGGTCACCCCTTGGAGCTTAATATTTGAGCGGCCGTCCAGCCGCTGAGCAGCACCACCCCGTGGCGTGGGGGCCATGAAGTCTAAATACAGCAAGGGCTTCGAAAATGGGACACGGCACTTCTGAAGGAGTGCAGATACGGACTACATTACCCAGATGCCTACGCATTGACTCATCCAGAGCAGTTGAATATCAACATGTGATTTGGCTTAAATATGAGGGTGTGGCCCGTTCTGTTTCCTCGACCGCTGTAGCCTCTGAGGAAGTGGAATCACGAAACGCGTCAGGCTGCGGTCGCATGCATCCAGAGACTGTGCATTCATCTGTGCAAACCATTAAAGGCTTTTTTGGGGAGAAAAGCGTGCTGTGTCGGAGTGCTACTCGATTAATTGGTCACCCCTTGGAGCTTAATATTTGAGCGGCCGTCCAGCCGCTGAGCAGCACCACCCCGTGGCGTGGGGGCCATGAAGTCTAAATACAGCAAGGGCTTCGAAAATGGGACACGGCACTTCTGAAGGAGTGCAGATACGGACTACATTACCCAGATGCCTACGCATTGACTCATCCAGAGCAGTTGAATATCAACATGTGATTTGGCTTAAATATGAGGGTGTGGCCCGTTCTGTTTCCTCGACCGCTGTAGCCTCTGAGGAAGTGGAATCACGAAACGCGTCAGGCTGCGGTCGCATGCATCCAGAGACTGTGCATTCATCTGTGCAAACCATTAAAGGCTTTTTTGGGGAGAAAAGCGTGCTGTGTCGGAGTGCTACTCGATTAATTGGTCACCCCTTGGAGCTTAATATATATATATATATATATATATATATATATATATATATATTTATATATATATTCATTCGTTGGAGAAGCCTGCTCTAAGATAACCTAGAAAAGATATCTTTCATAGTCCAAAACATAGAAGGCTAGGTGGAGAGAGCCGGTCTTTTATTGATGTGCTGCTGAGTTATACATTTCTATGGCCACCACTCTGAAAGACATAGAACATAAGACCGAATTTACAGTTAACCTAAAACGTGGTTATATGTCAAAATATCCTCTACAGAAATGTCACTTGACGTAAATGTTATGTCCTAAATATCATTTACAAAAATATCTGATTAGGCAATCTTTTTTAGAGCATATTTAGGACACAGTAGTTATTCTAGACAATATCCTGACACAAATATTCTGGTACCACACCAAAACAGTATCTCTTTTGCTAGTTTTTCAGGCTCACCAGAGTTCTGTGTTATGGAAAACCATTGTTTGTTTTCTAGTTTTAATGCCAAAAGACTACTTTGGTGGTGTCCATGAGGAAACTGGTTACTGACCTGTAACAATAGTTTTGCAGCAAGTAACAACTCTAGAGTCACATGCTTTGCATTATTAAGTATTTAGCGGTTGGGTTTGGAACTACTGACTTGGTAAAAGTTTTTCCTTTTTTGGATGGCATTTGTTTATGGATGGTCTTTTAACGTCCTTAATATCTGCTCAACATCTTTGAGGGAGATGGTGGTATTCAAAGTCTACTTGCCTGATTTAGAGTTTGGCAGACAGAGATTACTCCATCTGGATGCTGTAGGAAACTACCTGCACCATCCTGAGGGACCCCTGCTTACCAAATTTAGAGCTGTCCACAGGCCCTGCAGCAATTCTTCGCATTGACAACAACTGCTGTCACAGCAGTTCCTGTCAATGTAGGAGTTGTTTCTGAACAACAAAGAACGAAAATCCCACATACCTTGGAAACTTTTACAGAGGGTGTGGCGGATCATTATTGTTGTTTCTGTCCCTAAGAACAAGGTCTTTCCTGGCATAGACTGACAGGAAAAATGATTGCACCACGTCCACCCAAAACAGTGTGGATCATGTAAAGTCCTTCCTCCAATGGACTACTATCGTTTGAGAAAGTATTTAGTCGACTTAAGTGCAAAGGGATCTGCTGACGTATCACTTACGGCCCTCCCAACTCTAAATGAAGAGGACGGGTCGAGAGTATGGTGGAACGATTATCCTGTCTACTAAACTGTATATTAGGTCCTATGTCCAGGGACTGCTCCTTCACTAAGGCGGTGGAGCCTCACTCCACTGCTCTCAGAGCTGTGAAAAAAGGAGACATAAAATGATAATAACATCATTATTTTAATTTTCTTTTTATTAGCTACGGGGCAGGGTTAGAGCGGGGCGGGGCTAGTGTCACAGCCTGAGAGGAGGAGTGGTTTGTACACTTTAAGTGCGCATGAAGGTTTGGAGAGACGGCAGCCGTCAAGAGGTAAGTGGCTTTTTTTATATCTTTTTTTACCCCCCCCCTACCGCAGCCCCTGTTCCCTACCAGCCGCCACTGCCTACGTCTTCAGGAGCTATGCCACTAGACATAGAGGCTCTGTCTCTGGATGGGATATCTTCCTGCCCTGCACTGTTAGATTTGCAGGTAGAAGCAACCTTTTTCTTGTCTCCTGAACATTGTAGGCCATGTTTGTCTCGCCCACATTGGGGCAAAAAGGATCATTGTTATTTCCAGTACCCAATATTTATTGATCACTTTGGCAAATGTAGTATGGGGAAAAAAGCCCTAACCAGTTCTGAGACACTGCATTTCCCAAGGCTAGTAGGTGTTGATACCTCGATGTGAGGCTTGTCATTTTGCATTTTCTGCAGTTGCAAGCAGATTTTTATCTGGTGTTCCCCGTTCTGTGAGAAAAAATTCGTTCTATAACTACCTACCTCAGTTGTTACCGTGAGATATGTCTGCTTCTTTGCTTAATCGGTCTACCTCCACATTTAACTGTCCCGCTAGGTATACAGCTGCCACTGTGATCCTGTTCTTTAGTGCCCATTTCAATATTTCCTGTGCTAGCTTTGGTAGAGTGTTTGATTTTATTCACCCTTGTTTGTTCAGATAAAACATTGCTGGTGAATTGTCTGTTTGTATCAAAACGTGTTTTTCTTTTACTAGAGGTTGTAAATCTTTCTTCACTTGAAAGATAGTCTTTAACTCTAGCAAATTTACGTATTGTATGGCTTCTTACGTGTCGCATAGACCCTTTATTTGGAATCCAATGTGTGCACCACAGCCTATGTGTGAAGCATCCGTTGTTCAGATCATAAAGGAAAGACCTACTCTTCAACATGTTCTCCTTTGTCTTCCATTTTAGCTCTCTTTGAATCTGGTCCGTAAAACAATTAGATCGACCTACTTTCCCTTGTCTTTTGACCACTGTCTCTGCCACTCCTGTAGTAATGTTGTGTAATCTGGCTGGAACACATAGAATATGTGCGCAGTAAACTCACCACTGCTCTCACTGTCAGAAGCGCCAATGTCTGGAAAAGAGGCATTTATTGCTGCAATGCCAGGCTCCTGTTTTCTGGCGAAGTTTTCTCCTGTGCCAAATAGTGGATAATTGCTTGATACTTACCGAAGACTCTGGGGGATATTCTCAAGAACATGTGATAATTTCCGCAAAATTAGCTTAACGCAACTCACCTTATCGCAGTCTATAACGGGAAAATAACGCTGTGTTAACGTAGCATTCACAACACGGCGGTACCATGCGATAGGCCCACGCTAACGTGTCAAATGTCCACGATAAACTCAATGCGATGCCGCAAAAATGCTAAACACGAATGCAAAAAAACATGCGATGAGGCCAATCGCGATACAAAAATCTGCAAAAACCAGCGACAGGCCTGCCATTCACACACGTCAGGTGGGAGAAATCACCATAAAAGTAGAAAAAAACAGACAAATGCCAAACAACAGCGAAGCACAATGGATGTTGCCGGAGCAAGTACGGAGGACAACCAGAACCCCACAAGTCTCCCGGAGGACCAGCCTGGGACCTCGGGGGCAGGGAAGGCCAAGGAGAAGAAGAGTAGGAAGATGCGGTTCAGTCCGCAGGAAAACAGGATCCTGATAATGGTGGTGGTAGAACACCATCAACAACTGTTCGTCACCTCCACTGTGTCATTGGCAACAAAAAATGGACTATGGCAGTCCATCTTGGACAAGGTGAATGCAGTTGGAGTGTTGAAGAGGACAATGTAAGAGGTCAAGAGGCGCTGGAATGATGTCAAGCGCAAAACCAAACTGAAACTCACCAACAACCGGAAGGCAGCAATGCAGACTGGAGGTGGAAGTCCTGCGCCACAGAAGGAGCTGGACGAGATGGAGGAAATGGTGTCCACAGTCATCAGTGGGGAGACGGTGGCAGGAGTTGGGGGACCAACATGACCGGTCACAACAGCACCAGGGTGAGTAACGACCAGGGAATGGGGGGACGGGGGAGATGGGCACAATGGCACATATGTACAATTAAGTAGAGCACATCTGCTGACAGACCATGCACCAGCCCCCAACTCCCACCAAGAGACCAATGTACCCAATATGCAACATCTCAGCACTGCATACGCACAAAAGTCAAAGGCGCACCGCATGAAAGGGATAAGGTGCAGCAAAATCAGAGCTGCAGGGGAGACTCCCCCGAAATGCAGCACACACACACTTAACATGCAGAGTACATCAACATTGACAACAATGTGGTACAAACTGCAACACGTCCACAACAATACACAGGACACAACTGGTGCCGCGTGCGTGTAGAAACTGGCCAATCACATTTGGCATTGCAGGATAATGTGAGTTGATAATTTACAAGTACAACCACACATCCATTATGTTGTCGAAATGTCCACTGTCCCCATCAAATAGGCAGATCCTCCAAAACAGCCACAATGTACATAGTGATGCAGTCTGTAAGAAAACATGTACAATGTTACGACATACATGTGAACACATTGTTTAACTGCATCTCCCCTTCACATTGCAGTGGGAGAATCAACACCTCCTGCAGAGGAGCTCGAACCTCTCTTCACTGATGACGAAGAGGACCACCACAGCTTCGACTCCGATGCCCTCCAAAAAGCTCGTGGAAAGCCTCTGCAGCCCACCTCCAAGAGCAGGGCAGCCCAGCTGCTATGAGGAGACCCCACCCCCTGCATAGACCACACAGCAGGCAGCACTCCCACCACAATTGCTGCCTCCTAGGACCCACACGAAGAACACATGGCCTTCCAACGCCGTGTGTTGGGGTGCCAGGAGAATCTGGCTGAACAGGTGCGGTTGGGATTCGACCACATGGCAGCCAAACTAGATGCCATACATTGGTGTCTAAGTCCCATCAGGGACCACTCACCGTCCCTAGCATACATCCATAGTCCGCTTCATGCTCTCCAGCAGACTATGGCCGACATCGTTGAAGCCCTAACTCAGAGAATAGAACAACTGTCCAGTCAGAGTGGCTCTAGCGATGTCACCCGGGAGTTGGGACACATGCTGAGGTTAATGGAGACCATGGAACGGATGCAGGCGGAAAGAGCAGCTGCCACGGCTGCACACCAGCAAGAGGTGGCTGGGTTTCTCAATGACCTCAGGAACATACTCATGGCATTGCTGCGACAAGGCCTGGCACTGATGCATGTTGCTGCTACCACTACATCCACATCTCTGCCCCCTGAAGTGTCAGTAGCATTGCTACCACAAGGCCTGGCGCTGAAGCATGCTTCTGCTACCACTACATCCACATATCAGCCCCCTGAAGTGTCAGTGCCACACAGTGCAGCAGACATTCCACCTCCGGCCCCAGAGGTATCACTCCAACACAGTGCTGGAGACAGAACACCACCACCCACACGTGAGGCACCTGAAACAGCAGAGGACGAAGATGCAGATGAAACCGCCTTACTGGTAAGAACAAAACTGTAGCATTAATCTCCACCATATGGCCTGTTTCTGCTTGGTTCTGCTCTCTGCATCATCACCTTCCACTGTCCCAGATACACTCTGAGACACTCACCTTGGACCTCGACATGGACTGCCATATTCTGTTTGATTGCCAATGAAACAGCAATCAGACTGTGGACTGAACTCTTCCTCTTCCTTTGGACTTGTCATTCCCTTAAGGACTCTGGCTGGCCCTCCATGGGCCAGCAGCAACACTCCCCTGAATGTGCATTAAACATTCATATTCACATAGATGTGTCATGCCTATGATCTTTCAAGTGTGGAAGTATGGATGAATGTAGGGTCAAAGGTTCCCCCTTACGTACATGTTGCTCATGTCGTTGGACTTGGGTCACACGGTGATACATTGCCGAATGCAGTCTGGGTGGCGCCGACACAACAACAGGGACACACGCATTAGTTACTTCTTTGTCCAGCCCAGAACAGAACCACTGGCAGTGGGTGTTGTGGCCCTCTTGGGGTTCCGTGCTGCATGATCAGTGACTCCATGGCATCTGTTGTTCTTCAGGTGTGGATCTGGGCTGGGCTCCCTTTTGTGGTGCAGGTTGTAGTCCGACTTTACACCATGTCAGAGCAGGTGTTAATTTCCTGCTGCTAAAACACCTTATCCCCTTTTTTGGGATCTTATTGCCAAACTGGCTGTTCATTGAGGATGTTGCGTAGAGGTGTTGTTGCGGCTTTTTGCACGGGAACGCCTACGCTGCATCTCATTAGCGATAGTTTTGTAGCGATAGTTTTGTGATAGTCTGTGGCGATGTTTTTTGCGGCTGCTATCGCAGGTAAACTGGTGTTATGGGCTGTTTGTACCAGTTTGTAAATGGGGCTGTACATTTATCGCCATTTTGGCTGCGATTAAGTGCCGATAACTTGGCGATGAATCCTTGAGAATATGCCCCTCTAATGCGTGCAATATTTGACTGACTGCGCTGTAGCTCTTCTGCATTGTAAGACTTTTCCATATTCAGCCAGTCATCTAGTTATGAATAAAACACATGTTGCTTACCTATTGACTAAAGCAGCAGCCACTGCATCGCATTTTGTGAAAAATCGTGAAGCAGATTTTATTCCAAAGGATAGTACTTTGAACAGGTAATGAATTTCCCTGAACACATACCTCAGGTACTTGTGAGGCTGTAGTTTCATCAGGATGTTAAAGTGGGCGTTTTCAAGGTATATCATTGCCAGGGAGTCTCCAGCATGGGAATGACCTTCTGGAGTGTCATCATCTTGAATTTATGTGTCTTTAGACATTTGTTTAACAACTGCCATCAAGTACTGGTTTTATTATGAGAGTTAACTTTGTATGAGAACATATAGGATAGGATAAAAATTTATAAAGCGCACTAATACCCGTGGGTGTCAAGGCGCTGGGCAGACACAGAGGAGAAGGCACAGATCTGCCAACTATGTTGAAAAAAGCCATGTCTTCAGCAGCTTTCTAAACACCAGAAAAGATTTTGCATTTGAGGTAGAGGGGGGGCAGGGTGTTTGGCGGCCTGCCACAGAGAAGGAGTGTCTGCCCCATCTGACCCTGCGGAATTCAGGAGAGATCAGTTTTCTCTTGGAGGAGGATCTAAGGGTCCTCCTGGGGGTGTACCATTGTACCATGGTTTTCAGCAGCCTTTACTGTGCAAGGCCTTACAGACCGTACTGAGGACCTTGAAGTAGATGCGCTTCCTAATGGGGAGCCAATGCAAAGCATGGATCCCCTCCCTGGCTGATTGATGCTTAGGAATATTAAGGATCAGCCTGGCCACCATGTTCTGAACGACCTGAAGCTTGTTCAGGGAAGCCACATTGATGTTGAGGTACAACGCATTGCAGTAATCAAGCAAGGAAGTGACTAGTGCAATGATGGTGGGCCGATGAAGTTCAGATGGAATGTATAGAAGCACCTTTCTAAGGCTTTTCAAGATGTAGAAACAGGTGTTTACAGTGCGGCTGACCTGAGCATCAAAGGTCAGACTCTTATCAAAAGTGACCCCCAGGATTTTAGCTGTTCCAAACGCGATGGGGAGAGGACCACAGTCTTCCGGCCACCAGGTGTACGACCAGATAGAGTTCTGCAGACCAAAAACTAGAATCTCGGTTTTATCAGCATTAATCTTAAGGGAATTGTTCTTCATCCAGGCAATAGTGCTGGCCATGCAGTGGTTACATTTTTCTGCGACCGGTTGCAAATCATTAGAGATGCAAACAATGATTTGGGTGTCGTCCGCATAGGAAATCACTTGGAACCCAAAGAATCTCAGCAACTCAGCTAGAGGGGTCACGTAAATATTAAAGAAGGTGGTGCTTAGCGATGAGCCCCGGGGAACTCCGCAAGGTAGGCAAAAAGTCTTAGCTCTGAAATCTCCGCAGCTGGCGATAATCGTTCTCCCTGTCATAAAGGAGTGGAGAAGCTGACAGGCCTTTCCCAGAACTCCCACTTCCTGCAAGTGTTGAACCATGTGTATTGGAGAAATGGTATCGAATGCTGCCGACTGACTGAGCATAATAAGCACCGCCGACCCACCCTGATCTACCTGCATGCAGATATGATCAGTGGCAACGAGGGCAGACTCGGTGCTGTGACCGGCGCGGAAATCATTTTGAGACTGGTGTAAGATCTCATGCAATTCAATGTAATTCATCAGCTAAGTGTTGATGAATTTCTCTAATATTTTTGCGCGGCTGGGTGAAGGCAGATGGGGAGAAGGTTATTCAGTTCTGAGGGGTCAGCGTTGGGTTTTTTAAGAAGTGGTGTAACAATAGCCTCCTTCCAGGTATCCAGGTAGCTACGGGGTAGGAATATGTTGTTAAACACCCTGCACAGGAAGTCTGCAACTGGGGCGGGAACCAGCTTGAGTGTGAGGGGCGTACTGGGGGCCAAAGGTGAGCTTGATTTAAGGCCCATCTGGAGATCCTTGGTTTGCTGACAGTGATTTTAGGAAGGCATTAAGAGAGAAAGGAGCATACTTTTCACGGTCCTGAATGACCTCCTCAACATCAGGTTCTTCGATTTTCCTATGACCGAACTCCTGAAAGATTTTAAGGCCCGTGATATGGAAGTAAGTGGCTATTGAGAGGGGGACAGCCAATGTGTCCCTGGTGGCTTAGAGATCTCCTTAATGACCTTGAAGAGCATGCTAGGGAATTGTCTGCTGCAAGGATCTTTTTGGTAAGGAAGTGGGATTTGGTTTGGAAGATGGCAAGTTTATACTTCTGCAGCAGAGATTTCTACGACACTCCCTCCGGAGGGATCTAAGTTCTTCTGAGAACCATGGAGCCGCTGGTTTAGCTCTTCTGAAGATGCAGTTTAGTTTTTAAAAGGGGCAGCAGTGTCAGGGGCCTCATTAATCCAGTTGCGGAAGCCCTCCGCCATGGGAGGGATTGGGCTGTGCCTTCCGGAACAGGCTTAGGCCAAGTCAGCCTCCCATTTGGAGGCTGTAAGCTTGTTCAGTCCCCTACAGTGAATGCACCTTGCAGTGGTGCTTTCCTTCGCAGTAATGGGAAAGGTAGGACAGATTTTGAATTCAATCAGTCAATGGTCCACCCAGCTAAGGGGCTGAACATTCTAGATCACCAGGTTATCGTGGTTGGTGAAAGTACCGTCTAAGGTATGACTGGCGGTGTGGGTGGGGGATTGGACAAGTTGCTCAAGTCCCAAGGATGTCATGAATTCTAGGAGGTGTACTGAGTCATTGTCCTGATTGTTTTCGAGATGATAGTTAAAATCTCCTAAGATGGTGAGGTGAGTGGTGGTGACGAATGGTTCCAGTGTTTTGCACCATGATTCAGTAAACCTGGTTCTGGGGCCTGGCAGGCGATACACTAGCAAGTCAGAGAAATTAATGTTGTTGGATAGCTTAATCCTAAAAGAAGCTGCTTCCAATGGTGAGCAAGGGACCCCGTCCACCATTGCGAGGGTGCAACTGAGAGAGTCCCGGACCACCAAGGTCAGACTGCCACCTATACAATCATGGTGGTCACATCTGGAAATAGTATATCTAGGGGGTACAGCATCCGCCAGGTCAGAACCTGAATTGTCCCTGGCCCATATCCCGTTGACAAATAGGCAGTCCAAATTGAGTGTTTGGACAGTCAGAAAATATATATAGAGAATACTCTTGTGTTTCTTTGTGATAGTGGTACTGCTTCTGTGGCATTCTTTCCTAAATGATCTTGCACTACTTTTGCAAGTACTTCCCTTTGTTGGATATTGCAGTTTTGTCTCTTTAACATACAAGGTATGGGCTGGTACTCTAGTTCTATGCAATTTTATTGGTTGTGCTTTCTCTTCATTCTCAAAGGAAATACTGAATTCTGCACCCTATCATTGTTAAATATTCTGGGAGGAGGCTGATGCAGCCAATTTGTTTGTGTACTTTCTCTGATGGAGTGACCGATTCCTCTTGCTCTACCCCAGAGTGAGAGGCATGCAGGCAAGCTTTGGTGCTACTCTAACATCATTTGGGATGTGCTTTGTCCTTGGGCTGATTGTGTTTGTGTCTGTGTGAAGAAGGGTCTATTGTTCTCATTATCTCTTCTTGGGCAAGAGTTCCTTTGTGGAAACATTGCAAAAGTTCCATGACTGAGCTTTACTTGTCACCTTCTCAAATTTCTCATTGATAGTTAGGCTTTCCTGTTTTCAGTTTCTATTTTTGGTAAATTCTGGTGTTTTTTTTCAGTGTTTTCCCCATGTTAATTTCCATAGGGCGGTTGGACTCACTTTTAGCCCGAACGGCTGAATGGATTTCCACCAAACTTGGCAAAATTGTAGGGACTGGTACCCCGATGTGCCTTTGCTATGTCTCAAGATATATGCTCCAGTGGGTTTTACGAAAATGAACTTTGAAAAAATATATATTGGGCTACATTGGGCTATATATATGTTAGAGCCCAAATGTAGCCCAATGTAGCCCAATGTAGCCCAATGTAGCCCAAAGATGGCCACCAGAGACAAAAAAACAAATGTAGCCCAAATATCAGCCAGATGTAGCCCAACTATAGCCCAATGACAGAATGTCCCAGAGTGTTCTAAAGAACAACTAGAGCGCTAACAGTCTTACTTATGACAAAAGTATGGCACACTTGAAGTCATCTTGATTGGAATAAAGTGTTAACACTTAAAACATTTAATTTGCAAAATTGCAAAAAACCTTTAAAGTTCACTGAAAAAAACATAGGTTTGAGGCCATATATATAGTTAGGAATTAGCATTTAAAAAACCTATGAAATTCACTGAAAAAACCATAGGTTTCACACCAGTTATAGTTAGGAATTAGCATTTAAAAAACCTATTAAATTCACTGAAAAAAACATAGGTTTGACACCAGTTATAGTTAGCTGGAAATTTTACTGACATACAACCATTGAAATTCCCACTTTATAGTTAGTTGGACTAGCTATAACTTGCGCGTGCAATGCACTGCTGATGACGTCACATATTACATCACTCATGACATGGTCAGTGACATCACTCATGACATCACTGATGACCTCTCAAATGACATCACTGATGACAACATCCCAGTGGGAATTTCAATGGTTTTATGTCAGTAAAATTTCCAGCTAACTATAACTGGTGTCAAACCTATGGTTTTTTCTGTGAATTTAATAGGTTTTTGAAATGCTAATTCCTAACTATAACTGGTGTGAAACCTATGGTTTTTTCAGTGAATATATATATATATATATATATATATATATTTATATATATATTCATTCGTTGGAGAAGCCTGCTCTAAGATAACCTAGAAAAGATATCTTTCATAGTCCAAAACATAGAAGGCTAGGTGGAGAGAGCCGGTCTTTTATTGATGTGCTGCTGAGTTATACATTTCTATGGCCACCACTCTGAAAGACATAGAACATAAGACCGAATTTACAGTTAACCTAAAACGTGGTTATATGTCAAAATATCCTCTACAGAAATGTCACTTGACGTAAATGTTATGTCCTAAATATCATTTACAAAAATATCTGATTAGGCAATCTTTTTTAGAGCATATTTAGGACACAGTAGTTATTCTAGACAATATCCTGACACAAATATTCTGGTACTGGCACTGATGCATGTTGCTGCTACCACTACATCCACATCTCTGCCCCCTGAAGTGTCAGTAGCATTGCTACCACAAGGCCTGGCGCTGAAGCATGGTTCTGCTACCACTACATCCACATATCAGCCCCCTGAAGTGTCAGTGCCACACAGTGCAGCAGACATTCCACCTCCGGCCCCAGAGGTATCACTCCAACACAGTGCTGGAGACAGAACACCACCACCCACACGTGAGGCACTTGAAACAGCAGAGGACGAAGATGCAGATGAAACCGCCTTACTGGTAAGAACAAAACTGTAGCATTAATCTCCACCATATGGCCTGTTTCTGCTTGGTTCTGCTCTCTACATCATCACCTTCCACTGTCCCAGATACACTCTGAGACACTCACCTTGGACCTCGACATTGACTGCCATATTCTGTTTGATTGCCAATGAAACAGCAATCAGACTGTGGACTGAACTCTTCCTCTTCCTTTGGACTTGTCATTCCCTAAAGGACTCTGGCTGGCCCACCATGGGCCAGCAGCAACACTCCCCTGAATGTGCATTAAACATTCATATTCACATAGATGTGTCATGCCTATGATCTTTCAAGTGTGGAAGTATGGATGAATGTAGGGTCAAAGGTTCCCCCTTACGTACATGTTGCTCATGTCGTTGGACTTGGGTCACGCGGTGATACATTGCCGAATGCAGTCCGGGTGACGCCGACACAACAACAGGGACACACGCATTAGTTACTTCTTTGTCCAGCCCAGTACAGAACCACTGGCAGTGGGTGTTGTGGCCCTCTTGGGGTTCTGTGCTGCATGATCAGTGACTCCATGGCATCTGTTGTTCTTCAGGTGTGGATCTGGGCTGGGCTCCCTTTTGTGGTGCAGGTTGTAGTCCGACTTTACACCATGTCAGAGCAGGTGTTAATTTCCTGCTGCTAAAACACCTTATCCCCTTTTTTGTGATCTTATTGCCAAAATGGCTGTTCATTGAGGATGTTGCGTAGAGGTGTTGTCGCGGCTTTTTGCACGGGAACGCCTACGCTGCATCTTATTAGCGATAGTTTTGTAGCGATAGTTTTGTGATAGTCTGTGGCGATGTTTTTTGCGGCTGCTATCGCAGGTAAACTGGTGTTATGGGCTGTTTGTACCAGTTTGTAAATGGGCTGTACATTTATCGCCATTTTGGCTGCGATAAAGTGCCGATAACTTGGCGATGAATCCTTGAGAATATGCCCCTCTAATGCGTGCAATATTTGACTGACTGCGCTGTAGCTCTTCTGCATTGTAAGACTTTTCCATCTTCAGCCAGTCATCTAGTTATGAATAAAACACGTGTTGCTTACCTATTGACTAAAGCAGCAGCCACTGCATCGCATTTTGTGAAAAATCGTGAAGCAGATTTTATTCCAAAGGATAGTACTTTGAACAGGTAATGAATTTCCCTGAACACATACCTCAGGTACTTGTGAGGCTGTAGTTTCATCAGGATGTTAAAGTGGGCGTTTTCAAGGTCTATCATTGCCAAGGAGTCTCCAGCATGGGAATGACCTTCTGGAGTATCATCATCTTGAATTTATGTGTCTTTAGACATTTGTTTAACAACTGCCATCTAGTACTGGTTTTATTATGAGAGTTAACTTTGTATGAGAACATATAGGATAGGATAAAAATGTATAAAGCGCACTAATACCCGTGGGTGTCAGGGCGCTGGGCAGACGGAGAGGAGAAGGCACAGATCTGCCAACTATGTTGAAAAAAGCCATGTCTTCAGCAGCTTTCTAAACACCAGAAAAGATTTTGCATTTGAGGTAGAGGGGGGGGGGGGCAGGGTGTTTGGCGGACTGCCACAGAGAAGGAGCGTCTGCCCCATCTGACCCTGCGGAATTCAGAAGAGATCAGTTTTCTCTTGGAGGAGGATCTAAGGGTCCTCCTGGGGGTGTACCATTGTAGCATGGTTTTCAGCAGCCTTTACTGTGTAAGGCCTTATAGACCGTACTGAGGACCTTGAAGTAGATGCGCTTCCTAATGGGGAGCCAATGCAAAGCATGGATCCCCTCCCTGGCTGATTGATGCTTAGGAATATTAAGGATCAGCCTGGCCACCATGTTCTGAACGACCTGAAGCTTGTTCAGGGAAGCCACATTGATGTTGAGGTACAACGCATTGCAGTAATCAAGCCGGGAAGTGACTAGTGCAATGATGGTGGGCCGATGAAGTTCAGATGGAATGTATAGAAGCACCTTTCTAAGGCTTTTCAAGATGTAGAAACAGGTGTTTACAGTGCGGCTGACCTGAGCATCAAAGGTCAGACTCTTGTCAAAAGTGACCCCCAGGATTTTAGCTGTTCCAAACGCGATGGGGAGAGGACCACAGACTTTTGGCCACCAGGTGTACGACCAGATAGAGTTCTGCAGACCAAAAACTAGAATCTCGGTTTTATCAGCATTAATCTTAAGGGAATTGTTCTTCATCCAGGCAATAGTGCTGGCCATGCAGTGGTTACATTTTTCTGCGACCGGTTGCAAATCATTAGAGATGCAAACAATGATTTGGGTGTCGTCCGCATAGGAAATCACTTGGAACCCAAAGAATCTCAGCAACTCAGCTAGAGGGGTCACGTAAATATTAAAGAGGGTGGTGCTTAGCGATGAGCCCCGGGGAACTCCGCAAGGTAGGCAAAAAGTCTTAGCTCTGAAATCTCCGCAGCTGGCGATAATCGTTCTCCCTGTCATAAAGGAGTGGAGAAGCTGACAGGCCTTTCCCAGAACTCCCACTTCCTGCAAGTGTTGAACCATGTGTATTGGAGAAATGGTATCGAATGCTGCCGACTGACTGAGCATAATAAGCACCGCCGACCCACCCTGATCTACCTGCATGCAGATATGATCAGTGGCAACGAGGGCAGACTCGGTGCTGTGACCGGCGCGGAAATCATTTTGAGACTGGTGTAAGATCTCATGCAATTCAATGTAATTCATCAGCTAAGTGTTGATGAATTTCTCTAATATTTTCAGTTCTGAGGGGTCAGCGTTGGGTTTTTTAAGAAGTGGTGTAACAATAGCCTCCTTCCAGGTATCCAGGTAGCTACGGGGTAGGAATATGTTGTTAAACACCCTGCACAGGAAGTCTGCAACTGGGGCGGGAACCAGCTTGAGTGTGAGGGGCGTACTGGGGGCCAAAGGTGAGCTTGATTTAAGGCCCATCTGGAGATCCTTGGTTTGCTGACAGTGATTTTAGGAAGGCATTAAGAGAGAAAGGAGCATACTTTTCACGGTCCTGAATGACCTCCTCAACATCAGGTTCTTCGATTTTCCTATGACCGAACTCCTGAAAGATTTTAAGGACCGTGATATGGAAGTAAGTAGCTATTGAGAAGGGGAAAGCTAATGTGTCCCTGGTGGCTTAGAGATCTCCTTAATGACCTTGAAGAGCATGCTAGGGAATTGTCTGCTGCAAGGATCTTTTTGGTAAGGAAGTGGGATTTGGTTTGGAAGATGGCAAGTTAATACTTCTGCAGCAGAGATTTCTACGACACTCCCTCCGGAGGGATCTAAGTTCTTCTGAGAACCATGGAGCCGCTGGTTTAGCTCTTCTAAAGATGCAGTTTAGTTTTTAAAAGGGGCAGCAGTGTCAAGGGCCTCATTAATCCAGTTGCGGAAGCCCTCCGCCATTGGAGGGAACGGGCTGTGCCTTCCGGAACAGGCTTAGGCCAAGTCAGCCTCCCATTTGGAGGCTGTAAACTTGTTCAGTCCCCTACAGTGAATGCACCTAGGAGTGGTGCTTTCCTTCGCAGTAATGGGAAAGGTAGGACAGATTTTGAATTCAATCAGTCAATGGTCCACCCAGCTAAGGGACTGAACATTCTAGATCACCAGGTTATCGTGGTTGGTGAAAGTACCGTCTAAGGTATGACTGGCGGTGTGGGTGGGGGATTGGACAAGTTGCTCAAGTCCCAAGGATGTCATGAATTCTAGGAGGTGTACTGAGTCATTGTCCTGATTGTTTTCGAGATGATAGTTAAAATCTCCTAAGATGGTGAGGTGAGTGGTGGTGACGAATGGTTCCAGTGTTTTGCACCATGATTCTGTAAACCTGGTTCTGGGGCCTGGCAGGCGATACACTAGCAAGTCAGAGAAATTAATGTTGTTGGATAGCTTAATCCTAAAAGAAGCTGCTTCCAATGGTGAGCAAGGGTCCCCGTCCACCATTGCGAGGGTGCAACTGAGAGAGTCCCGGACCACCAAGGTCAGACTCCCACCTATACAATCATGGTGGTCACATCTGAGAATAGTATATCCAGGGGGTACAGCATCCGCCAGGTCAGAACCTGAATTGTCCCTGGCCCATATCCCGTTGACAAATAGGCAGTCCAAATTGAGTGTTTGGACAGTCAGAAAATATATATAGAGAATACTCCTGTGTTTCTTTGTGATAGTGGTACTGCTTCTGTGACATTCTTTCCTAAATGATCTTGCACTACTTTTGCACGTACTTCCCTTTGTTGGATATTGCAGTTTTGTCTCTTTAACATACAAGGTATGGGCTGGTACTCTAGTTCTATGCAATTTTATTGGTTGTGCTTTCTCTTCATTCTCAAAGGAAATACTGAATTCTGCACCCTATCATTGTTAAATATTCTGGGAGGAGGCTGATGCAGCCAATTTGTTTGTGTACTTTCTCTGATGGAGTGACCGATTCCTCTTGCTCTACCCCAGAGTGAGAGGCATGCAGGCAAGCTTTGGTGCTACTCTAACATCATTTGGGATGTGCTTTGTCCTTGGGCTGATTGTGTTTGTGTCTGTTTGAAGAAGGGTCTATTGTTCTCATTATCTCTTCTTGGGCAAGAGTTCCTTTGTGGAAACATTGCAAAAGTTCCATGACTGAGCTTTACTTGTCACCTTCTCAAATTTCTCATTGATAGTTAGGCTTTCCTGTTTTCAGTTTCTATTTTTGGTAAATTCTGGTGTTTTTTTCAGTGTTTTAATACCTTAACAAAACAGTAGTTATCAGTGGTTACACATTTTGGCGCCATTAAAGACAACAGAAATAGATTTTTCTGTAGGTTTATGGAACGTTTTGCTTTTATTATTGCTTGCTTTCTGTAATGATAGTGCATAGTATATAGACAGTGTACATACAGTGTATATGAGGTCCAAATATATTTCTACAAATCAAACTTATAGTAGTACACCATACAATACTTCTTCAGTGAGTCTTTGGTCATGCGCACTCGCTCTTTCCTTCCCATGTAAACTTTTATCTGTGAAAAGGCCTTCTCAATATCGGCACTTGATACGAGCAAAGCCAAAACAGCCATTGCACAAGTTTCTAGCTCTGGCCACAGATATAGCTTTCCATGCCAACAGTAGTGGACCTGAAGATTGCGATTCTCTGGGACAGGCACTGCAACATATGAGTTGAACTGGGCGCATATGCCCTCAGAGTTATTGAAGCTGTCAAAAAATGAAGCAGAACTTTTCAAAGTCTGGAGAAAATTCCCCTTTACGGAAGGGATCTAGAACTTGTGAAGAGTTCCACAGTGAGGCTTCACTGACTTTAAATGCCATGGTTGGTGAAGGGACATTTCTATTCATCATTGCAAGCCATATCTCATGCGTTGTAAAATAAAATTTTCTGAATTGCTCCTCAACATTTCCTTGCTTACCAATGGGCAAGCATTCTAATATGGAACATATTGCAGTCCTAGAGTCACTAAAAGTGTTGCCCAGCCTACTCTCAAAGAGATGATTCACATGTACACCAATTCCGCTAAATACTTGGTAGACACGTGTGTTTTCAGACTCGAGTTTTTTAATTATGTCCACTACAGCAGTCATGATTTCCTGTAAAAATGTAAGAACGGAGTAGAGTGTTACTTTTTTCACATCACTATCACTATGCGACCGAAGATCGTCATATTTCTTGCCTTTGGCATCCTCACTAATCAAAATGTTTGTAAACGGTCACCACATGGATAATATAGCATTCACAGCCTCTAGGACTGAGGACCACAGCTTAATGGCACAGTTGGAATGACTCTTTCTTTGACACCACACAAAGCGCAAAATGAGAAATATTTGTGTTTTGGTTCCCACGCATTACAAAACAGTGCACTGGAATGGACTACAAAGTCAATAGCATTCTTCATTAACTCTAAAGATTGTAAAAATGCTTTCAGCATACCAAGTGGCAAGGATCTCTTACAGGGAAGCACTTCCGCTAAGGTATCAGTTTTGACAGGTCATCACACAACTTTTTCATATATGTAGCTGAATCCCTGAAAATACAATATCTCTCCAATATTTATTGAACTTGGTAAGAACTTTCTGCAGCAGCATTTCAATTGACACTTTGTTCCATGGTTTCCAAAAGCCTGGTGTCATGTTTTTACCACTAGCCCAAATGTTTGTTAAGAACACTCTTTTCACATATACCTGTCACTGCACCTTGCATTTAATGTTTAAAGCCTAGGTGTTTGGCAATTCACCTACTATCAATACTGACTTGCTAGAAAATGTGGCTGATGTACCAATGGTTTCACCCATTTTCTGTCTGTGGGTAAATGTAATGGTCCATATTGAGAAAGATTCTTATGAAACCAGCCATTTTACCTATCAGTGAAAGAATCAAACATAGCCAAAATATCACATATGATTTAGATATTTCATGATTCTTCACAGTTTATAAAATAATTAGATAAGACCTAAAACATGCTTTTAAACCCTGTAACTTTAGACCAAATACCACAAAACCGAAAAAAGCAAAAGAAAGAGGAAACAACATTTTAGTGGCATCCCTAAACAACAAAACTCAAGCAGAATAATATTAGTTCAGTCTTTCTGAGTGCTAACTTGTATAACAAAGTTATATTCTATTAGCCCCTCCAGGAAGGAATAACAATTACTCTTTCACTCTCCTTTTCCCTTCTTTGAATGGCATTTAGCTTGTGGTTGTGCAGGTGTTTTTTCAGTGTTTATATGTTTAAACTGGTGAGGGATATTTACCTTTCGGTGGGGTTTTATCAACTATTATAGGTTTAAACCTAAAACAGGATAGCCTTTTGATATTGTACTGAAGCAACTCCTGGCCATTACAGGGGGTGTTAACTATTGATGATTGTACCTCTGGCTTAAAAACAGAAATATTCAACCATGCTTGCCTACATAGTACCATACCCATGCACAGCTATCAACTGGCTGTATCAGCAAAGTACAAAGATGATTTGAGGCATTTCTTGGAAATGGTCTGACCCTCTGCAATTATGGTCTTTGCCCTTATTTGGCATTGTTCAGGGAGATGTTGCATGAGTGTCATTTCGTCCCATTGTTGGTGGCCATTTATTGACAGGAATTTGCCATCCACCATGGTGTTGCTGCCAGTCTCTCCATCTTTTTGCACACTTTACCAACTGTGACTAGTTTCTTGCTTTTCTCATTTGGTGGCAGTCCAACAGAGGACATATTACTAGCTCTATTCTAGGTTGTAGCAACAATGAGGGAATTAGGTTCTGTATGCGATTTAATATTTTGAGGTCTTGAAGAGATTGTCTATATTTCGTTCCCAGACTCGGTGTAAATGCTTTGAATGAAGCTGGTTCTTTGAATACTTCTCGCTCCTGTTGCAAGACACATAGGGAGGTACATGTTCTTTTCTAAGGGATGTTTCTACAAGAAAGCATGATTCCCCTCTTCTTTCTCTAGTTGCACCCCAAATGCATTCATGGCTTTTTTAATTAGCGTGTGAAATATGGATAACTTATCTGGTGGAAATGGCCTAATTGGATTTGTCTTTAATTTTTCTTGCGGTAATTCTGCTTCTATCTAAAAACCCTGATGTCATGGTCTTGTTTTTGTGTGTCTTGTTGTTGTATTTCTTTTTTTTTTTCCTCATCTCACCAAAAGACATCTGCAGATTTAACAAGGCATCATACTTTACAACTGGGCGCCTCACGACTAACTGCATTTGTCTAGGTCAGCCCTACCTGCCCCGGGTAGTAGAGGCTTGGTGTAATCATAGGACCCAGGGGGGAGACCAGAACTCTTAAAAAGTTACCAATCGCCAATCCCGGCCCCAACTTAACAGAGGATACCAAATGTTAAGTGAAGTTTCCTTGCTCCCTTCTTGCTCTAAACGTGCCATACTAAACGAGGCTTTAAGCCAACCCTCTCTGTTCGAGGGGATAGAGCATTTCCACTTTATATAGATCGCCTTCCGAGCAAGCAATATTAGGTATAACAGCAGTCCCCTATGGATCTGTGATAACACCCCGTTAGTAGAGTCGTTACCTCCAAAAAACATCAAATGGAGATTCATCTCGATGTTAATTTAAAAAATGTCCGATAAGGAGTCCCCCACATCTTTCCAGTAAGATATTAACTCCGTACATTCGAAAAAGATGTGGATGTCGTCCGCATTTAGTGATTTACATCTGGGACATTGGTGGGGGGGGAGCGGGGCAAACTTAGCTATCTTATTCGGGGTGTAATAAAGTCTGTTAAGGACACAAAAATGATTCTTTTTTAAAACTTGCTGGTTTGATGTATTTATAAAGTAGTTTATAAAATGTTTTAAAAAAGTCTTCAATATTGCGGCCGAGGGGAGATTGGTTCCAGACCGATGATTGGAGTGAAATATCTATATCATCTGCTTCAAAAAGCCTTATGTACCACATGGATATCTCTTTCTTTTTTGGCTGACCATTTTAATAACCGCTCTAGTTCCCAATTCCCAGATATTTCACCTACTTCTGCCTCGTACCATGATTTGAGTTGAAAATACATGAATCTAGAGAGTGTAGGGCCTAAACTCTTAAGGCCTCCCATGGAAGAATCCCATCTACGTCCAGCAAATCAGACCATTTGGTGGCACCAGCTCTCTTAATTGGTATCGCCAAACTATCTCTAAGGCGGAGTGGGGTCCCGGGAGAATCCCATTTGGGGGCAAAATCAGAGAAATATCTAATACCCCATCTGCGTCTCACTTTATACCATACCTCCACAGTCGCTTTAAGCACCTTAAGACGTACATGTTTAAAGTATCTTGGGGCCCCAACCTTATATAGAAACCCTTCTCCTCCACTTCCCCCCTCGATCATAGCCATCTCACTTAAGAGTCTACCCCATGTTATATCCTCTGGTATTGAAAGCAGCACCTTAATACCCTTAAACTGAAAGGCCGTTAAACACCAACCAATGGCCGAAAGGGCCAACCCACCTTTCAAGAGCTTCCTCCTCAGCTTTTTCCAGGACATCCTAGCGCTCTTATTCCCTCAGATGAAGATCCCAATTTTCCCCTGGATTTTACTAATGCTCTTACTGGGGCAGGTTAAATGAATTGCATTGAACTGGTAGGTCAGCTTAGGGAGAGTGCTCATCTTCACCAGATTGACCCTTCCATAGATCATCAAGGGAAGATTTTTCCATCTGGTGAAGAGGTGGTCAATTTCCTTTATAATTTTCTCCAAATTGATCAGGTGGATTTTGTTCAGGTCTTTAACGATTTTTATACCCAGATACTTAATTTCATTGCTAGTGGGGCCTTCCCTGTAGTCGACGTTCCAACACATCACTTCTGTTTTAGCAGAATTGGCTAGATAACCAGAATTTGGGCCAAATTCCTCCAACAGATTTTCGAGCCGTGGAATAGTTGCCTCCTGAACACTGATGTAAATAATAATATCATCAGCATACAGCGCTATTTTACACTGGTAATTTTTTGATTTAAAAGGGCAGATTAAGTCATCTAACCTAATAGCTTGCGCCAAGGGCTAGATATAAATGTTGAATACAGGGGGGGATAAGGGGAACCCCAACCTAGTCCCTCTCTAGATGTCAAAGCTGGGAGTCAGGGTGCCATTCAGCAGGATCTTTTTGGAGGCTCCCTGGTAACAATTCCTTAAGGTCTGGACAAAGATAAGGCCCATGCCCCGTCCCTCGAGAACCCCCCAGAGATACCTCCAACAGACCCGGTCGAAGGCCTTAGCTGTGTCCAAGGCCACCACTGCCAACGGGTCCGCTCTCACCACAGCTAGGTCAATATTTCCAATCAATAGTTGAGTCTGTTCCTGGATGTACCTCCCTACCATAAAACCCTTCTGGTCAATGTCTATCCGACTCTGAGCCAGTTTCGCCAATCTCCCTGCCAGAATGCCCATAAAGATCTTAGAATCGGCATTCAGTAGGGAGATAGAATGGTAGGAATCAGCCTTTAGTGGGTTTTTCCCTGCCTTCAGTATCAGGACAATAGTGGCTTCCTTCCAGGACCTGGGAACCACACCTGTTGGACTGTAAACTGAGTTAATAAAATATAGAGTACCGGGATCAGTTCATCCGAAAGAAGTTTATAAACTTCGTTCGGAAGAGCATCTAGACCAGAGGCTTTATTGTTTTTGGCCCTCTTTATTTGATCCCTAATCTCTTCTATTTTTATAGAGGCATCAAGAGAGACCCGATTATCTTCAGTTCAGGTAGGCAAAGATGTGTCCCTTATCCAGGAAAAAATGTTATCCTGAGAAGGAACCAGGGGGCATATTACCAAACAATAGCGATAATTATCGCTATTGCTTGGTTAGCGCTAAAAATGTATCGCCGAGCTGCGACGATTTTTATCGCAGATAAACCTTGCTATTAGCAAGGTTTATCTTTGAAACGATAAAAATCGGCCGAAATGCATGAATATCGCTGTAAAGTCAGCGATATTCATGCATTACCGAGCGAATGCTCTTAGCCATGTTATCCACCTCCCATTGGATAGCATGACTAAGAACTGCTCAGGGCAGGTGTTAGCTTTTGGAGATATTCGCGCTTAGCGCGAATATCTCCAAAAGTTGGTAATAGGAGATAGCGATGTTAGCGACTGTTTCCAGTCGCTAACTTCTCGGCACGCCTACTTTGCATGTCGTTAGTGATAAATTTCTCTGACATGCAAAACGGGGCCCAAGATGGTCGCTATCTCCTACTAGCTGTCGCTAACTGGTGTTAGCGACAGCTAGGTAATAGGGAGATAATTTTATCTCCGCTTTCTTGGCTTTTAAAGCCAAAAAAGCGGAGATAAATCCCTTGATAATATGCCCCCAGATTTTCCTTATACAGATCTGAAAAGAGAGCAAGAAGACACTTTTGCAAGTCTTCAGCCTTACTGGATTTATCCCCATTGCAACTAATTATTAGTTCATTGATGTTATTTTATGACCAATGAGTCCTGGCCTTCCTTCTAATAAAGCGCCTGCTTTTTCCCCCGTATTCAAAATTTTCCATATTCTTCGCTAACCATTGTGCCCTACGTTTCTGGTCCAACAAGCTCCTGCCTAGCCCCCTCCAGTTCTTCCCGAACTTGTGTCAGTCGTTCTAAGTTCTCCTGGTTAAGACTGTTCCTCTCCACTTCTAATTTGGTTATCCTGTTCTCGATAGAATATAGTTCCAGGGACCTAGCATGATTTTTAAAGTTTATTAGCCCATGTAACGTGCCTCTCAGGCTAGCTTTATAGGCATCCCATACATAATCTACAGACGTAGAACCCAGATTGAGTGAAAACAATTCTGAAGAGGAGGTTCTGATGGACTGAACTATTCCAAGATCTGACAGCATTGATCTGATCAATGTCCATCTAATTTGTAGGATGTTACCTTCCTTGGAATACAAAAACAAAACAGGGGCATGGTCAGAGAGATGGCTGGGTAAGACAGATACCTTGCATAGATTATCTAACACTTCCCTAATAACTAAGACATAGTCTAATCTGGATGAATGATGATGTTTTTTACTATGAAAAGTGAACCCCTGGAGATCTCCCTTCTTGGCCCACCAAAGGTCTACCAAGTTCATATCAAGTAACACATTTTTCATGGCCCGGCGGGGTCCCTATTACACAGCTCAAATTCGACCTGTCTTTGGATGGATCTAGAGTCTAGATGGACATTGAAATCGCCTCCTATTATTAAGGGAGGGGTTGCCATCATCAATTTGTCTTGTAATTTACTTAGATATGAAGGATCATCCACATTGGGGCCGTAATAGGAAGAACAAGCCAATTCTAATCCCCCAAAATCCATCTGGGCCAAAATACATATCCCTGTTTGGTCTGGTGTACAGATTTAACTATGCAGGGGGTCCGTTTCTTCACCAAGACTGCAACACCTCTGCTGTTAATGATTGCTGCGAATAGCAAAAACAATGTATCCAAGAGATTTTGGAGAAAATTGAATGTGATTCAGTAGGAGTCAAATGTGTCTCTTGTAGAAGACAGACCTGAGCAGGGGAGAGTTCGAGATACTTAAATATCAACCTTTGACTGCGCGGGCATCTTAAACCATTCAAATTCCAGGAAATAAAACAGATTTCACTGTCCCTTTTGGTATTATCTGCCATCGACAAATGCACCCCTTCCTTGAATTGTACGGCATTTCTTTAAATACAGATGAGATAAGAAATATTTTTCTGTTTTTCCCCTCTGCTCCCCACCCAGTGAACCCCCCCAACCTCCCCTCCCGCCCGTGACCCCCTGCACCCGGAGAAACCCTCCCTTCCAGTAGGCCAAGCCTATTTGGTCGCCGCTCTCTCGGGCAAAATATTACTGATAATTAACTCTAGAAACTACGGACCTAGAAACCGAGCCCTCCTAGACCTCTAGTCCTTCCTTTATTTCCCTTCCTCCTTTTCTTGTTGGATCCTAGCAATAAGAACATCCATCTCTTCAGTTGCACAAATTATATGCATGTGGTTACTCCACATCACTCGTAGTGTAGCAGGGAACCTCAGTTGAGCCTTTGCCCCAAGACTATTTAACTCTGTTAACCTCTTCCCCAACTCCCACTGTCTTGTAGCCGTTATATGTGAGATATCGGATCTGATGGAGAAGGAGAAGGAAGTCGTTTTAATAGGGAAATCAGGAACCCCTTAATGTCCTCCCCCTCAAGAGCTTCCGGGATATTCAAAAACTTCAAATTGTTCTGCCTAGAGTGATTTTCCAGTCGCCTGAGGTCATCCTTCAGTTCCTTATTTTGCTTTGCTAACTTTGCCAGGTCGCAGAGGTCGTTATAATCATTTCTTTTAGTTTGGGGAACTCAGCCTCAATTGCATCGGTCCTCAAGGTGACTTCCTCTAACTTCTGAGCCAGTACCTTGCATGATGAGCGAATAGCAGCCTGATTTGCTTCTGAGACAGAGAACCTACTAGCTAACTCTGCTTGATTCATTTCTGACACAATAAACCTGCTGGTCATCTCTTCTTTCATAGCCAGGAGTGAATCGGCTAGTGAATGCGTGTTCGAGGTAGGGACCGTATGTTGCTTAAGGACAGGAGTATTTAAACTTTTACTGCTGCTTTGGTGATCCTTTTCCACCCCCTGTTCCTTTACTTGCTCCTGCTCTGGTTCATCTTGTAAACCCAAAACTGAGTATCTATTAGTGAGATTGACCATCGGGTGGACCACAGGCTCAGTTTCAGTTTCAGGTGCTGTGCTAGCGATAGAGGGGGCCTGAGATTCAATTCACTTTAGGCTTGGATGCGTTATGTTGCTTGTAGGCTCACTACCTTTGGAGGTTGATGCCTTCCTCATTGAACCTGTTGGAACCATGGGCGTGGAGGTGGACATAGACGTTGACATGGGTGTTGTAGTGGACAGAGACATAACTTGATAGAAAGTTTTTAAAGAAGGTGTCATTTTAGCTTTTACAGTAGGAGTTTTCTTGTCCAGACTTTTTCCCTGGCCCTTAGTCACTCTCGCTTTTGCTGGAGTCCCAATGTCAATAGTGTTCTCACCCTGCTTAGATTGTTTAATTAGTGCTCTGACTTCAGAGATTGGGGAGGAGACCCAGGAGAGCAGGGTTAACTGAGTTATAACTGTATTTGATGATAGGTGGGGTTCTCTGGCTCACAAGGTGTACCTGCTTATTTTTTGGGGGGAGATACCCTTTTTAATACCAACACTATTCTCCATACAATAAGAAAGTGTCTTCCCCTCCTGAATTAAAAGTACATTCACTTGGCCAGGCGCCGGGAGATTACTGCTGATAAAGCTCTTTCTCCCATTCACGACTTCTGATACTGACTTACCGCCCAGTAGATAATTTGAGCCAAGACTAGTGTCCTTGGGCTTCTCAATGTGAGTCAGTCGCTGGAGCCCCCGACCTTCTCACCATCCTTCTCCGAAGACCACTCAAACCGGTCACCCACGTATGCACCAAAACTGGTGCTGACCCTTCTTCCCGCGAACCGGAGCATTAGGCAGGCAATGTCCCAGCGTTTCTGCTCATGAGCAGCCTCTCCCCACCTCCAGCGCTGAGTTCCAGTCTCAGCGCCGCTGCCGCCACCGTCAATGCCGAGGACGGCTGAAATCGCCTAAATCGCCGAATTGCCTCGACAAAAAAGGAGCGGGGCCCCCCGCATGCCACCAAGGCCGGTGAAACAAAGAAAGAAAACTAAGGTAGGAAAAAACCCATAATTTAGCTCATAGGGGCTCTGGTATCGGTCCCCTATGCGGAGCCCGAGGGAGAGTGACCCCGGCGGTTAGTTAGTGGCCGCCATGTTCCTCCAATCACCCAGCAAGAGTCAGTGATTGTGAGCTTGTTGTTGTATGTCTTGTCTGTCTTCCTGTAGTTGTAGTTGAGGATTTAATTCTTCAATTTGTGGATCCGGTGTGAATGGAGTCACCATTTCATACTACTCTCATCTTAATCGGCCTCTTTTTGTCTTTCCCCCCCATTTTACTCAGGATTTTGTATAAGGCCTGTTGGGAAGGTAAAGTCCTGTGCATGGTTATGGCTGTGTACTCCTGCCTTGAGTGTCCAACTATACTGTTGCCTGGATTCCTAATGCAGATTTTTGCTCTTATAGGCAAACATGGATCATGTGCGTGCTGTGAGAAGTTGGCCTGGCATATGCTGACCACTATTCTAGTGGGCACCTTGCACCAGCCCAAACGACCATAATTGATGGTAGGTTTAAAGACAACCTATATAGAAAGCTATCCTAGTGGTAGCTGTGGAGAGCAGCATTCAGGCTAAGTCTTGAAGGTATGTAAAGCAGCTTGTTTTACCAGTCTATAATCTCATGAATGACCAAATGAAAGGAGAACCACACCAGGTATATATATATGAATTATATGTATTTATTATAAACACATCCCTCTAGTCTCTTTATGAGGCTGGAGGCAGTAAACTTATTTAGCACACAGTAAATTAGCACAATATATATGAAGCCCTAGGCGCGTACCAAACCATATACTAAGAAAGTGGTATAAGAACCACGACTGACATAGATACAAGGCCTAGAGCCTTTAGAACCGCTGGGGCCACCAAGAACGACCCAAGGTAGTGACACAGGGAACCACGGGGGAAGCGTGCAGTGTCTAAACACAGCCGCGAATCACCATTAACTTCTATGGGGAAAGTCGCTGTTGGAAAATTACAGATTAAGGACACTTAGAAGAGGACTTGGAGCAAACCCCTTTAGAGCTAGGAGGTTCTAGAGTCAACACCCACGGGAGCACTGGAGTAATACAGTTACCTCACCCAGGCAAGCCGGGTGCATAGGTGTCTTTTCGTGTCCGGTTTCGTCATCGATTTCAATTGCGAGCTGCTGAAAAAAGCTTCAGGTGACCAAGTGGAAAGAGTCCGGATGGATTGGAGATCTGAAGAACCTGAGGTAGAGGGGACAGAGTTTGGGTCACTTGACAGTGACCGGGAAGGCGATGAGAAGATCCCAACCATTGTTGGGTGATTTCAGGTGAAGAAGGTGAAGCTTGACTCTTCAGCCATGAGGACCAGGAGGCGTCGAGGATAACCAAGAGCTGGTTTCGAGTTGTCCCACGAAGGATGTCGAGTGCTGCAGTGTCGGTTTCCGGATTGGACCCAACAAGGCTTGGTAACAGCAACCCACGCAGAAAGCAAAGATTGGCTTCGGTGGACACCAGCAAGATCTGAGGGACACACCCTTTGGAGGGGAGTCAGAGCACGTCTGGAGCAACCAGGAAAGCCCAAGAAACAGAAGAGTTACCTTTGTGGGGACCCACAAGTCGACAGACCAGGGATCGTGAAGGAGCCTCGAGCGGAAATGCTAGAAGTGGGCCCACGGAACACTCGTGGAGTGTAGGCCCACACTCTTCGGTGCAGATGGTGCTCGGGGCTTGGACTACAAGTAGCCCAATGCACAATTTCGGGAAAGCTCGGGAATTAGATGCACTAGCAAATGTGTACGGTGTCCAGGAGTTGCGGTCCCACGTCACTCGTGAGGGCTGCAGGTCTCAACTTTGCTGGGATCTCGTGTTGGCCTCTGAGAAGTCTGGAAGTCTATGTCCTGAGTCGCAAATCCATCGGAAAATGCAGACCGGCAAGATGCTTCTTTGGTGCCTGTTTGAAGAGGGGAGTCACTCCTTGACCCCAAGGGAGATTCGTCCGTCTTCTAGTGGATGTAGAATGGCGAAGTGCCAGGATATATGTTACAGAGTTTCATCCAGGTGTAATCTGAAGTCCTAAGGACTGGGGTCCCATACTTATAGTAAGTTAAGGGGTTGGACATACTCTGGGGACCCACATATGGGAGGATCCGGGGGGGTGGCTACACCCCTTTCCCTTTGTCCACATATGGGAGGATCCAGGGGGGTGGCTACACCCCTTTCCCTTTGTCCAGTTTTGCGCCAGAGCAGAGGCTGAGTGCCCTTGCAACTGGTTTGAACTGGGATATGTACAAGGGCACCAAGTGTGCCCCGAGCACTGTCTGAAAAGCATTCTCTGAATGCGCCCACCCAGCACCAATACACTAAAGCCTGTCTGGGAGGTGGTTACAACTCCCTGTGACAGGAAACCTATTGTCCAGGCCTCCCCTGCCAGAGTTTCGTCCAGCAGCAGGAGGCCAGACTCGTGTCTGTGGCTGCAGCATCCATTTTGTGATGCTGAGGCTCTTTTAAACTATTACCGGTTAGGTAAGTATGTACTTGTCTTCTCCCTCTAGAAAGGTGAAATCCTACCCCCGCCACCAGGAATGGCGGGGGGTAGGATTCTAAAGTGTTTGACACCAAACACAACATGTTTCCATGCATCCATTCCAAACGTTAGCATTTACCGCGAGGTTATAATGCACTTAAGATGATATGGTCTGGCTACATCACAGAACAGACTCAGAGAATAGATTCTGAAAGCTGCATAGGGCTCCTGCTCATACATGGGCACCCTCACACACAAAACCAAGCACTCTGCCTTCAGGATTGATAAGGCCTGCCATAGGAGTGACTTATAGGTTTATATGTGTCAGTGATTAAAGGTAGATATATGTAACCTATATCTTAGTAAGGGGTGCATGCACCACCTTACCCAGGCTGCAGTAGCAGACCTGTGGTGCCATTTTGGAAGGCTTTCCAGGGGTGGCATAATATATGTTTTAGCCCCTGGTAGGCCTCTAGGGTACCTATGCCCTTAGTACCTAGGGTACCATATACTAGGGACTCACAAGAGTAACCCATTAACCAATCTGGAGTGTACCTAATGTACATGCAATCATTTTAGAGAGGAAGCAGCTAGGCTGGGGTCATGGTTAGCAGGGCCCCAGCCAGACAAAAGTTGAAAAATAGTTAAACACCAGCAAAAAGTGGGGGTAACCATAGTAAGCAGATCCTACTCTCCTACACAACACCCCCCTAATGCAGGGACATTAAACTAACCTTGACCTGCTGAGTCTTCATGTTCTAAGTGGAAATACCTGGAGAGTCATTGTGCATTGGCATGGTTACTCCCAAGTCTGTGTTCGACTGTATAGTCTTTTATTTTTTTTATTTAAGAAGTTTTCTATAGCGCTAGCCAGACCCCAGGGTATTGGAGCGCTTTACAGTAGGTACAGCACAGATAATCATCAGATATAGAATAGAGGGGTGACATATCCACAGAGGAGCGAAAAAATGAAAGAGCAACACATTGTAGTAAATTACATTTTTTTTTTCTTCAAGGATCTTCAGAGTCTTAGAGCTGGAGCGGAGCTCGATCATTGTTAATTGCTCCCCACTATCCATTTCCAAAGGAGCGGTTGAGGAACAGGTTTTTGAGTTGGCGTTTGAATTCTACATAAGAGGGAATGGTTCTGATATGCGGGGGGATGGAATTCCAGATTCTGGGAGCGCTTCCGGTGAAAGATCGGTCAGCAGTTTTTTCTTTCTGGTCTTAGCTGGGATGAGTAGAAGGGAGTTTGAGCTTCTTAGGTTCCTGGACTGACCTGCTTTTATGAGTTTTTTTGCCAGGTAATCTGGTTTGCCGGTGTGAAGGGCTTTATGGGTGAGGCAAGCTGTTCTGAAGCTAATCCGCATTTCTGCTGGGAGCCATTTCAGTTCCTTGAGTGCGGGGGAGATATGATCATATTTCTTGATACCGGTGATCATTCTAGCAGCTGCATGTAGCGTTGTTTTGATGGGAGCCAAGTGTGATTTTGGAATTCCTGAGAGGACTGCGTTCCCATAGTCCAGTAGGGAAATGGACCACCTCAAAAGTTTGGGGTTTTCACCCTTCATATGTTTTAGCCATAAGAGGGGTGTATGGTCAGTCTGAACAGGGAAGTGGGTGCCAAACAAGTATGGCCTCAGCTTCTTCAGAACCCAAACCACAGCAAAGGCCTCCCTCTCAATAGCTGACCAACGTTTCTCTCTAGGGGTCAGCCTTCTGCTAATAAAAGCTACTGGCTGGTTCTGACCTTCATCATTCAATTGTGATAGCACAGGCCCTACCCCCAACTCAGATGCATCTGTTTGGACAATGAATTCTCTGGAGTAGTTAAGACTTTGCAGAATTGGTTCAGTGCACAAGGCCTGCTTCAGGTCATCAAATGCCTTTTGACAGCTAACTGTCCACTGAACTTTCTTTGGCATTCTTTTAGAACTTAAGTCATTCAGGGGTGTCACAATGGAACCATACCCCTTGACAAATCTTCTGTAGTACCCAGTCAGGCCCAAGAAAGCTCTGACCTGAGTCTGGGTAGTTGGAGCAACCCAGTCCATGATGGTCTGGATTTTGCTCTGCAATGGTTGAACATGACCTCCACCTACAAGGTGGCCCAGGTACACAACCTGACTCTGCCCTATCTGGCACTTAGTAGCCTTGATAGTTAGGCCTGCCTTCTGCAGGGCCTCCAAAACATTTCTCAGGTGGACTATGTGATCCTCCCAGGTGGAGATAAAGACAGCAATATCATCTAGATATGCTGCACAGTAGTCTTCCAGGCCTGTTAGGACGTTGTTCACCAACCTTTGAAAAGTGCAAGGTGCATTCTCCAAACCAAAGGGCATTACCAAAAATTGATTGTGCCCAGTAGGGGTTGAAAATGCTGTCTTTGGCTTTGCATCATCAGTTAATGTGATCTGCCAGTAGCCAGCTGTAAGATCAAATGTGCTCAGAAACTTGGCTGAGGCCAAAGTATCTATAAGCTTGTCTGCTCTTGGGATTGGATTGGTCCTTGTGACTGCATTGAGACCTCTGTGGTCAACACAAAACCTCATCTCTTTCTTACCACCCTGGGTGTGAGGCTTTGGTACCAAGACTACTCCCAATCCAACATTTTCTGGACTTCTGTCCTGATACAGTCCCTGACATGATTAGTTGCCTGTAAATCTTATTTTAACAGGCCGACTGTCCACAGTGTCCACTTCATGAGTGCACCAGGTGGTCTGACTTGGAGTCAGAGAGAACATCTGTCTGAACTGACTGAGCACTTGTCTGCAATCAGTTTGCAGACAATCTATCTGGCTGAATCTACGTGGAATCTTCCCTTCGCACCTGGATGCTCATTCCGGCTGAATCAAGAGCGGGAGATACTGTCGCCCATTGAACTGCTGAGGGTGAGCTGGGGGTTTGTTGCTGGTTTGCTGCCGAATTTGCCCATCTGTGCCTCGAGTCACCCGCGAACCGCGCGCTGCTTGCCTACAACATCCAGCAGGCCGCGCGGGCTCGCGTGAGGTGCCGGGCCGAAGACTCGCCCCCTGGACCTTTAAACAGCTCACCGGTCAAACATGCAGTGGGACGTGCGCGGGCTCGACCGGGAGAAGCCCGGGACAAGGGCGGGCCCTCTGAGGCCCTCAGAGGCACAAGGAGGCTGGGCTGGGCCATACCACTTACATCTATCCCATCCTAACCGGGACTTCTAAAAAAATAGGTATTGTGGATACATCATTTTGCACTATGTGCATATAGCTTCTTACTACACACTACTGTATTGCTAGGTTGTAACCTTATATTCTCAACTTCCAATAGTACATGTACCATCCTATTACATAGCTGAATATGCCTACAAGGGAAAATAAATTACTAGTGGGGGGCTACGGGAGGGGTACACTCGATCATTTCATCAACAAAGCGGCAGCCAGGCTCGAGCGTGAGATTACCATCACCGAGCGCCGCATCTCAACCGAGCTCCAAAATAAACGCTCTTCCCTAGGTCCCCTCGAATTAGCCACTACCCCGTACGTGACTCAGACAAAAAGAGCTCCCTACTTAGTAATATTAGCACTCCCCCGCAGCTAAAAGATCTTACGTATGTAACTGAAACAAACAGCCTAAATAGCAGCAAAGATTCCAGTTTAGAGCATCCCCTAGTAATAATATCTGATGAACCTCCCACCCAGGAACGTCTAAACCCGATAGTTTCCAAGAAACCCCATGCCCAAAGTTCAACTAAATGTAACTCACAAAAAAGAAAAAGGGGTTTCAAAAGACATGGGGGTAGACAGGCGAAAGCAGCTAAGACCAATATATATTTCTCCAAACACCACACCCCTGGTCATGAGCTTTCCATAACAGATTTAAATTCAAGTCAGCCGTCAATATCTCTTCCCTCATTACAACAGATTACTGGAAGTATAGAAACCTTGGTAAAATCCTTAATTCTGCCAATTGTTGAAAGAACGAGAAGGGTGACTGCGCAACTGGACTCTATCGAGGCAGCTGTTAAATTAAACTCGGGCTTATTAAGGGATGCAACAAAAAATGCCGCCACTAAAGCTATTAACACTGAACAAGCGACAGTGAATAACAGCACAACTAAGGGAAAAAATAATTCAGACCACAAACAATCATTAGTGGAGATCATTCAGTCTCCAACTCCAACTCCTACCATAACAGCGACAAGAGCAGTGGGTGCCGAGAGAAAGGAAACCAGGTCCAAGGCATCAAAGTCTGATGTTAACAGAACGAACATGCAAAGAACAGGGGGACGAATTGGCGGTGAAAATGGCATCCTGACAACAAATAGTAATAATCTAAGGCCCACCCTGAGGGTGGTAAAAGCACCCGCCCAAATATTCAAATTGACCTCCCCCCAGAATCAGCCCCTTATGTTGCTGTCTTGACTGGGGTCCCTGAATTACCAACAGGGCAGCTTGAAGGGTATAGGGGACTTAAAAATAAGGTAATTTACTAGCTTAAAGCTAACAGACCGCTCCCCCCAAATATTAATGGAGATATTTTGTTCGTGAGAAGAGTGAAATGGGTAGGACAGAGGCCTAAGGGTATTGATGGTGATGCCGTAATAATTAATTTTAAAGGCACTAGAGTCACCAAGTACTTAAATGATTGGTATCAAGAGAGTGGAACCCCTGGGATACAGATCCGTAACTTAAGTTACTTTTACCCCAGGTCCCTACTACTGCACCAACGTGCTGCGAATCACCCCTATCAGAGAATTCAAGAGGCCAATACCTACCAAATCCCGGTTGCAAACAGATTTCACACCTTTACAGATTTAGATGCAGTGGACTGACTTTCCTATTATAACTGTCGGGAGTTACCCTTACACGTTCGTAGAGATGGGTCATCTGCTAAATTACAGTCTAACTGTCCAATTGTAACCGACACCATGGTGTCCACCCCCTGTAATACAAACAGAGACCGTCGAACCTTTTGTGGTATTCAGTGAATTAAACACTTCGCTCCAACTCGTAACCCCTGGAACTGTCATAACCTGGAATGTGGCGGGTCTCTCTTCAAAAATTAATAAGGCAACCTGGCAATCACTGACCTTGACCCACGCTATTATATGTCTTCAAGAAACATGGGCCATTGAAGAACTGCATATCCTGGGTTATAAAACTTTTTCTACTCCGGCATTACCTAGTATGAGAGGCAGGCACAAGGGTGGTCTATGCACGTACTTGTCAAATACCACTGGTCCCTCCACCGTCAAATGTTTCACTGACAACAATTATTATCAAATCCTTATTTTTTCGTGGGGTCATTTAAAAAATTTTGTTTTATTAAATTTCTACAACAATATTCCCGTGTTGCAAAGAGAGAAAGTTATTAATAATCTCCTAAAATCCCTGTCCAAGATCGAAGAAAGCCTTCCAGGAGATATGGTCCTGATGTGGGTAGGGGACTTTAATTGTTCTCTTTGCCTGCGGAGTGCACAGGGAGTGTGTGGTATGGAGGAACACAACCAGGGGCCCCCGACTCACTTTTCCCACACTAAGTTAGGGGATTTGCTTAACAACATACCGGCTGAGTTCTCTCTCTCCTTTATAAATGAGCTGTGTAACCCCCCCAAAACATTTAGACCTACCTATAATGGGAGGGGGGCAAATACAGTCATTGACTTTATTTTATTCCCGACACGCTATGCTAACCTGGTGTCAAAATGGGAAACTATTGTTACTGGTTTGAGTGATCACTTTCCTATCTCTGTAACACTCAACCTTAACCATGGTGACTCATGCCGTAAAAACATTGCCAAATATGAGCCAAAGCCCATCCTTTCTGCAAAAAATGGGTTTTGCATTAAATGGGAAAAGGTGATACCTGCAAATTTCTTACAAAAACTGGTTACTAATGTGCACGCGGAAATTAATACCTGTCTTTCTCCTGATGAGGACCCCCATGCCATTCTTGGTTCATTCAGTAAAATCAGTGCGTCTATAAAACAACTCTTGACTAGAACTATCCGTAATACTCCTAAGGGGTCTCAGGGTTGGTTCGATGGCACTTGCACTAAGGCACTTGCTGCCCTTAAAAAAGCCCTGCACTACTCTCCACAATCTAGATCTAATGTTCAGATAGCGAGGCGTACATATTGTACTGCTCTATTAAATAGGAAGAAAGAGCTTAAATTGCAGGCGTGGTCAGCCCTGCATGCAACCTCTGAGTTAAAGGACAATACGTCCTTTTGGAAGGCCGTCAATGCCCCATTTCTGCAAGCATCCCAGGGCCCCCAGATAGACAATGCTATTACAGCACAGGACTGGGTGAATCATTTTCAGGGTGTTTATAGAGAAATAGCTCCTCCAGGAAGATCCTCAACTAGGCTCGAAATAACAACCACGGAGGAACCGTGTACTTCTCTACTGAAGAAACCTACAGCGGACCCCACCGAACTCAAGAACTACCGTCCCATCTCGCTCCTCCCGTTCCCGGCCAAAGTCATCGAGAAGACCGTCAACAAACAGCTGGCCGCCTTCCTCGAGACGAATGGATCCCTCGACCCCTCACAGTCTGGCTTCCGAGCCAACCACAGCACCGAGACCGCCCTCATCGCTGCCACCGATGACATCCGAACCCTGATGGACAATGGAGAAACAGCGGCCCTCATCCTCCTAGACCTCTCCGCGGCGTTCGACACTGTCTGCCACCGCACCCTAGTACAGCGCCTCGGCAACATCGGAATCCAGGAGAAGGCACTGGAATGGATCACCTCCTTCCTCGAAGGAAGAACACAGAGAGTCCGCCTACCACCGTACAAGTCAGAGGCCACCGAAGTCATCTGCGGCGTCCCCCAAGGATCCTCGCTGAGCCCCACCCTCTTCAACGTCTACATGAGCCCCCTCGCGGCCATCGCACGCAAACACAACCTCAACATAATCTCCTACGCCGACGACACCCAGCTGATCCTCTCCCTGACCAACGACCCCGCCGCCGCCAGAACCAACCTGCACGAAGGGATGAGAGATGTAGCCGAGTGGATGACGACCAGCCGCCTGAAACTGAACTCAGACAAGACGGAGGTCCTCATCCTGGGCTCCTCGCCCTCCGCCTGGGACGACTACTGGTGGCCCCTCGCCCTGGGCACCGCACCCAAACCAACGGACCACGCACGCAACCTGGGCTTCATCCTGGACTCCTCCCTCTCCATGACCAGACAAGTCAACGCCGTCTCCTCATCATGCTTCAACATCCTACGCATGCTACGGAAGATCTTCTGGTGGATCCCCACCGAGACCAGGAAGACGGTCACCCAGGCCCTCGTCACCAGCCGCCTGGACTACGGCAACGCCCTCTACGCCAGAACCACCGCCAAGCTCCAGAAGAGACTCCAGCGGATACAGAACGCCTCAGCCAGACTCATCCTCGACCTCCCACGAAACAGCCACATCTCCGGACACCTGAGAGACCTGCACTGGCTCCCCGTCAGGAAAAGAATCACCTTCCGTCTCCTCACCCACGCACACAAAGCCCTATACGACCAAGGCCCGAGCTACCTCAACAACCGAATCAACTTCTACGCTCCCAAGCGCCACCTCAGATCAACCAGCCACGCCCTCGCCGATGTCCCACGCATCCGAAGAGCGACAACAGGAGGAAGGTCCTTCTCCTACCTGGCCGCCAAGACCTGGAACTCCCTCTCGACCGACCTGCGCCGGACCCAAGACCACCTCGCCTTCAGGAAGAAGCTCAAGACCTGGCTGTTCGAGCAGTAACGGCACCCCCCCTCCTAGCGCCTTGAGACCCTACGGGTGAGTAGTGCGCTATATAAATGTCTTGATTGATTGATTGATTCTTTCCCTCTGGGTATCCAGTTTCAACTTGAAGAAGTTTCTAAGGCTCTTGCAGAAAGCCCTGCGAGTAAGGCCCCAGGGCCGGACGGTGCCCCAATTGACATCTTTAAAAGCTCACCTGACCTCTGGGCACCCCTACTTACTGTAGTACTGAATTCTTCAAATAAAATCGGCTTTATTGCCATCTGGTCAGAGGCAGTGGTTGTCCCGATTTATAAAAAGGGGGACAGGAATGATCTTGTCTGCTATCGGCCAATCTCTCTGCTTGACGGCCTCATGAAGATCGCAGGCAGGACCATTCTTGCCCGAATGCAGGACTGGCTGGACCAACAGGAGATACTTTCCAACCTCCAATATGGGTTTAGGGTGGGAAGAGGGACAGTCGAGCAGGGTCTTAATTTAGCCTTAATAACATCGAAATACATACATGCTAAAAAAAGAAATCTGTACATAACATTCGTAGACCTCAGCTCGGCATTTGTCTGTGTTGACCACAATGTACTTTGGCAAACTCTAAGGGATATAGGCCTTGATAATCAGATCCTTTCCTTTATTAAAGAATTGTATAATGGGGCGGGTGCACGTGTGAGACACGGCAGGATGGGGGAGTGCTCAGACGTGTTCCGTATCCACAGAGGAGTAAGGCAGGGGTGCATACTTGCACCCCTGCTCTTTACCCTATATATAAATACTGTTGGACTCGCCCTTATTGAACATTATCATGATTACCCCACAATAAAAGGGAAGCCTATACCCATACTCCTTTATGCCGATGATGCGGCAATTCTTTCACAGACAAAAGTGGGCCTACAAAAAGCGGTTCAACAATTTTCGGAATTTATGCAATCAAGGGGTCTATGCGTGAATGTTTCAAAGACTTATACTATGTCCTGCGGCCCAAAGAAACACAGAACATCCTGTTTGATTACACTGGATGACAGGCGGGTGGAGCTTGCAGACACCTTTTGTTATCTGGGGGTCCATTTTGAGAGACAGGGCACATGGAAACCAGCGGTAAACGCCAGGGCTCTTGCATTTTCCAGAGCCACTGGCGCCCTGGCAAACTTTGCCAAAAAACTGGGGGGTAGACCAGCGAGGGAGCAGACGCAGATCTTTAAGGCTAAATGTGTCTCAACCGGAACCTACGGTGCGGGTATTTGAGGGATTGAGTCAGTGGAACCAATACAACGAATTGAGAACCGGTTTTTACGGTATCTACTGCCTGTTCCAAAGACCACTTCAACATATGTGATGCACTCAGAAGTGGCCCTCCAGTATATCTCGGACATTATTAAATCTGCCCCGGTTTTACTATGGCATAACGTTTGGACTAACCCATGAACGATTCTCAACAGAGAGATAATAGAAGATTGTGTTGCATGTGATGGAGTCCCTAATATAAAATGGTTTTCCTATATCAAAAATCTGCTGTATGAAATTGGACACCCAGAATTTTTCTCCAAGCCAGATAGCATGGAAACCATTTCAAGAACTGCTCTAAAAAAGTCCCTCCGAGAACACTTTGAAAACAAAAGATGGCGGGAAGAAAGGCTTAAGAACACTGTTATTGATCATGACGTGATAACAGTTCACCAGGGTATCCAGTTCTATCTTGTGATTGAGCAACCTTTATACCATCGCATGCTTCTGACCTATTTCCGCCTGGAAACGTTTTTTAGACTTGTAACTCTTCCACAGTGCAATGACTGGTCTAGGGAAAAACGAACTTGTCCCTGCGACGATGTGTCTACACAATCAAATATACATTGTATCCTCTTTTGTTCTTTTTATTCCCATCCAAGGAGGAAATTGCTGAAACCTCTCCTTGTCTCCTGGGGAATAAGGACATTTAGAGGGGCATATGACAAATGAAGAACCTTAGACGATGAGTGCACTATTAGTACTGTATCCTCTTTCCTTAGAGCATTCGTGAGGTACAGAAATACAATTTAAATTGAAATTTTCCGAAATGTATGCTAACACAAAATGATTTTTAATAGTACCAATTCTCTTTTTAAATTTTTTAACAGTTTTACTTACCTTCTTTTAACTGTGTATGTAAAATGATCTGAATTCAGACTGATTTTAACTTTTGTTTCTTAAATGTGATTGAATTTGTACACTTTTATGAATTTGTCTAAACAATTAGAATAAAGCTTTTTGAATACTGAATACAATCAGTTTGCTGCTGAGCAGTGAGCCCGCCTGCCAAGGCTACACCATCCACTGACCCACGATCAGGGTTCGGTGAGAGCAGGTCAGGGAGAGGGTCACTCACCTCATTCTGTCCCTCATCAGTAGCCATGAGCAAGCCCATGTCTGCTCTGTCAACATATGGTTTCAGTCTGTTGACATGAAGCACCCTATGGGGGTTCCTGGGAGTTCCTAGGTCCACCAAATAGGTAGCCTCTCCCGTCTGTTCAACAATAGTGTGGGGTCCACTCCATTTGTCTTGGAAAGCTGCTGGGGCCACAGGCTCCAACACCCACACTTTCTGTCCTGGCTGGTAAACATCCAGTACAGCCTTTTGGTCATGCCAGGCTTTCTGTAATTCCTGGCTAGCCTCAAGGTTTTAGTTGCCTTTTTCATATAGAACAGAACTGAAGGTTGGTGGCAGCAACTTAGGCTCTCTCTGGGAACCGACTTACAGTCTTTTATAGTGATCTACCACGCACAGTCACCTGTTGTCATTGCAGACAGTACTGGCATGATTTAGATGTCAGCGCTGTTTTTTTAATTTTGAATCTAAATATTTTAAAAGCACTCATTAATTTTGCGCACTGTGTTGTGGTTTATCCTTACCTGTACCCCGCCCCGTTCCACCGCGGCTGACGGTGCCGTTTGTGTGGAGGGCGAGGCAAGGCGCCATCTTGGGTTGGGCTGGACCGGAGCTAGCGGTCTAGTTCTTCTGGGAGGCAGGGCTTAAAACGATCCTGAGCCCAGGGCCCCTCGAGAACTGAAGGTTGGTGGCAGCAACTTAGGCTCTCTCTGGGAACCGACTTACAGTCTTTTATAGTGATCTACCACGCACAGTCACCTGTTGTCATTGCAGACAGTACTGGCATGATTTAGATGTCAGCGCTGTTTTTTAATTTTGAATCTAAACATTTTAAAAGCACTCATTAATTTTGCGCACTGTGTTGTGGTTTATCCTTACCTGTACCCCGCCCCTTTCCACCGCGGCTGACGGTGCCGTTTGTGTGGAGGGCGAGGCGAGGCGCCATCTTGGGTTGGGCTGGACCGGAGCTAGCAGTCTAGTTCTTCTGGGAGGCAGGGCTTAAAACGATCCTGAGCCCAGGGCCCCTCGAGAACTGAAGGTTGGTGGCAGCAACTTAGGCTCTCTCTGGGAACCGACTTACAGTCTTTTATAGTGATCTACCACGCACAGTCACCTGTTGTCATTGCAGACAGTACTGGCATGATTTAGATGTCAGCGCTGTTTTTTAATTTTGAATCTAAATATTTTAAAAGCACTCATTAATTTTGCGCACTGTGTTGTGGTTTATCCTTACCTGTACCCCGCCCCGTTCCACCGTGGCTGACGGTGCCGATGGTGTGGAGGGCGAGGCGAGGCGCCATCTTGGGTTGGGCTGGACCGGAGCTAGCGTTCTAGTTCTTCTGGGAGGCAGGGCTTAAAACTCAATGTGCATACGGGAGCGCAGCGGACGGGCGCAGCGGGCGCGACGATGGCGCGCCGAAGCTGCGCCTAAGGTAAGCCCGTCTGCGCCCGTCCGCGGCCGACTGGGGCCTGGGGCTGAAACCCCTGGGCAAATTTATTGCTATTCCTCTCATGATTTGATGCAATTAAGACCCCATGATAACCTTTGCCCGCCTTTACCCCCTCACGTACTTAGGCGCACCTCCTTTTTTGGGATCTCCAAGTTTAAGCAGACAGCCGGTAATGTTACCCTTTCCGGCTCTTGTACCCGCCCTCAATCCTCACTAGAACCACAGACCAAGCTCAAATGTATTTATTTGAATACGAGGTTGATGGTCAAACATCAGATGGACATTTTTCTAATGTTGCAATCTGAGAGACCTGACATCTTGCTCCTCACCGAGACCTGGCTTAGCTTGGACTCATTACCAGATATTTTGTCAGCTGTTCCTTCGGATTATTATATTTTAAATGTTGACAGATCCTCAGACAAAAGAGGTGGTGGAGTTGCTGCCATTATTCATAATACTCATAAGTTTTCCTTACTACCGCCCCTTGTTCTTACAGGTTCAGAGAACATTGTTTTTAAAATGGACACCGACAGTGGAACACTGTTAATGGTCCTAATATATCGACCCCCTCAATCTATGTCCACCTTTGCTACTATACTGGCAGAACAACTAGCCTCCCTTGTAACGAATCACGCCAAAATTGTTTTGTTGGGTGATTTTAATTTTTGGTTTGATGCTACTGACTTGGATGCTCAGGCAGCAGAACTTAAGGACTTACTTTTGGATCTGAATTTAACACAACAGATCCACCTGCCTACCCATGAAAAAGGGCACAGCCTAGACCAAATTTGGTCTCAGAATATCCCCCTCTCTATTTCCTCTATAACTCCTTGTATCTGGTCAGACCATTTCCTTATACATTTTACACTTATCATTGAGAAGGGTAAAAAGCAGTTATTTCTAACAGGTGGGAAAATTAGGAAATGGAAGGACATAGACACTTCAGCCTTTTTGAACACTTTGGCTTCGTCCCTCCCTCCTATGACCAAAGACATCGATGCTACTGAAGAAGCTTTCTCATATTGGCTACGTCAGGCAGCTGACGTCTACGCTCCCTGCATAAACTTTCCCCGCTCCCGCCCTAACGACGCACATAAGTGGTTTACTCCACATTTGAAGAACCTAAAACTGGAAGTGCGTCAAAAAGAGAGGAAGTGGAGAATTGGGTATTTAACACAAGATAAAGTTAACTACTGCAAGGCCCGTAAAGATTACCAAAAACGTGTCCTAAAACAAAAAACCGACTATTTTTCTGAAAAGATTCTGAATTCCCAAAATAAGATGAAAGATCTGTTCAATATTGTGAATGATCTTAGCAGCAGTGATAGAACTGTTCCACTGGTCACTCCCACCCAGGATCTCTGTAATTCACTGAATGCTTTTTTCTTTAATAAAATTAGCACTATAAAACAGAGTATTTCAAATTCCCTATCTCCCCCCCCATTGGATGATGTTTACCACAATCCTCTCACGTTAGAAACTTTTCCACCTATTGATGAAAAGATTCTGTCTGACCTTTTTGCAAGGGTTAAATCTGGCTCACCTGATGACACCTGTCCCCCGCATATCTTGAGAGAGGTGGGTGCAGCTATTCCAGAGGGCGTGCTCCCTTTGCTGAATGGTTCACTTTCACAGGGTAAAGTCCCTAGCTGCCTTAAGAAGGCCTTGCTTATTCCTCTGATCAAGAAAGTAGGAGCAGATCCGCTTGATCCGTTAAACTACAGACCGATATCATTGTTACCTTACACATCCAAATTATTGGAAGCCTACGTCTCCGCAAATGTGTCTAATTTCATAGAACAAACGGAATACCTAGAACCCAATCAGGCAGGCTTCCGTTCGTGTCATTCAACGGAAGCTGTAATATTGGCGGTACAAAATACTCTGAGGCGTAACGCTGATAAAGGCATCCACCAGGCCCTGGTACTTCTTGACCTTTCGGCAGCGTTCGACACGGTTGACTACTCCATTCTGGTCAACCGTGTCGAACAAGCCGGCCTTAGGGGGCCCGCTTTGAGCTGGATTAGTTCCTTTATCACAGGCCGCACACAATCAGTAAGACTGGGCCCGTTTACAGCTCCCACTATTTCCACCACATGTGGAGTACCCCAAGGCTCGTCTTTATCACCTTTACTCTTTAATTTGTACCTTCGCCCACTACTGTACTCCCTAAGAAATGCTAAAGTTACCATCTATAACTACGCAGACGACCTACAACTCATCTTTCCTCTGAACACCAAGGACTCTGTGGTAGAATTTCATAACACCATGACACACATTCAGGGATGGATGAGTCTTAATCATCTGAAACTTAACCCAGGCAAGACTGAATTGGTCTTGCCTGGGCTGAGTGAATTAAGTTGGAGCCCATGCTTTTGGACATCTAGCATGGGGGCCCCACCTATGAGATCGTCCTCGGTTAAAAGCTTAGGAGTAACATTAAGTGAGGATCTTTCTTTGAAGAGACAAGTAGGTACTGTAGTGTCTGCCAGTTTTTTTCAACTTAAGAAAATAAGGAAAATAGCTCATTTTCTTACGCAGGATGCTCTCACTCAGGTTATCATTGCCCTTGTCCTGTCTCGACTGGATTTCTCAAATAGTCTCTACTTGGGACTTCCAGCGGGCGTTCAAAAAAGACTTCAGCTGGTCCAGAATCAAGCCGCAAGACTTATTCTCGGACTTACAAAGTGGCAATCTATTAGACCTGGTTTGAAACAACTGCATTGGTTACCTGTTGCGCAGCGAATTGCTTTTAAAACTGGGTGTATTATTTTCAAATCTTTACAAAATACAGGCCCGAAGTTTATAAAAGATCTTATTTCCAGATACTCTCCATCATTAAATATTCGTTCTGCTCAAAAATCCTTATTGATTGTTCCTTCTTTTAAAAAGAAACATCTCGGTGGCTGCTGTTTCGACCATCTTGCAGCTACCTTCTGGAACTCGCTTCCTTTGCATTTGAAATTAAGTGGAGATCTCCTCAGCTTCAGACACTCTCTTAAAACCTGGTTGTTCATGCAGGCTTACTGTTGAGTTGTATTTTGCTTTTATCTGTGTTGTGTTCCTTTCAATAGCGCCATGAAGCCCCCGGGCGTACGAGCGCTTAACAAATATATATTAACATAACATAACATAACATAACATAAACATATACTCAGCCATCCTGGAGTGGAGACCAAGAACATAGTCCGCTATGTCCTGTTTAGGGGGTTTGAGAGGTAACTCCCATCCCTCCTTCACCAGACACAATGGGCCTCTTACAGGATGCCCAAACAGAAGTTCAAACGGGCTGTAGCCAACCCCCTTCTGGGAAACCTCCCTGTATGCAAATAAAAGGCAGGGTAGTAGGATGTCCCATCTACGCCTAAGCTTTCTGGGAGACACTTGATCATACCCTTTAAGGTTCTGTTGAATTTTTCAACTAAACCATTGCATTGTGGGTGATAGGGTGTGGTGAATTTGTAATTCACTCCACACTCCTTCCATATTGCAGTCAAATAGCTAGACATAAAGTCTGCACCTCTGTCAGATACTACCTCCTTAGGAAAACCCACTCTTGAGATCACTGCCAAGAAGGCTCTTGCCACAACAGGTGCTGTAGTGGCACTAAGGGGAATTGCCTCTGGGTACCTAGTGGCATGGTCCACCACCACTAGGATAAACCTGTGCCCAGATGCTGTCTGAGGATCCATTGGTCCAACAATTTTAATCCCCACTCTCTCAAAGGGAACCCCCACCACAGGTGGTGGTATCAGGGGGGCTTTGTGGCGCCACCTGCCTTACCACTGGCTTGACATGTGATACAGGAGCGACACAACTCCTTTGTGTCTTCAGACATGTGGGGCCAATGAAAGTGAGGGACAATTCTGTCCTAAGTCTTGTTTTGGCCCAGGTGTCCTGCTAAAGGAATATCATGGGCTAGTGTCAATAGGAAGCCCCTGAACCTATAGGTATAACCAACCTCCTGGCTGCCCCAGGCTTGGGGCCTCTACTCTCTGAATACAGGAGTCCATCATCCTAATAAATCATATGGGTGCTACTAGCATTCCCAGCAGCCTCAGCAGCATCTTGCTGTCTGAGGGGTTCATAAAAAGGGCAGCTCAGCTGCTCCAGACTCAGATTTGCCCTGGAAGGGCCCCCTGTACCCAATAATTTAACCTGACCAGGCTCAAGCTCCTCTGGGACAGTTCCTTCTTCAGGGGCCCAATCACATCCCTCAAGAGACTGATCATCACTCTGAGCTAGGGGGGAAGGCACTTCCTTAACCCTTCTGTTCCTTTTCTTGGAAGGCACCTGGTCCATTATTCCAGAATCCAGGGCCTGTTCAGTTTTAGACATTTTGGCCTGTGACCTAGTCACAGCAAACACATGTGCAGAGATTCCTAAAATTTCTGTAGGGGTCCTTAACTCCATTTCAGACCAGGCTGAAGTCTCTAAATCATTGCCAAGCAAGCATTCTACAGGGAGGTCTGTACTTACCACAACTTTCTTAAGGCCCGTTACCCCTCCCCAGGAGAAATGAACAACTGCCAGGGCATGGTTGGTCCTGACATTGCTAGTATTGGTCACTTGGTAAAGTTCACCAAGTATGATTTGTCCAGGCTCCACCATGTCTTGTGTCACCATTGTGACACTTGCCCCTGTGTCCCTGTAGGCCAAAGCCTCTTTTCCATTGATCCAAGGCTGCTGTCTGTACTTGCCAAAGTTACTCGGCCTCACAGAGGAGGACATATCCATGCTTCCATCACAGATCAGAACAGCCTGAGTTGGTACTCTGACTAGGCCAGAGTCCATCTCAGTACCCAGGGTTAACCCTACTACACCCTTCTGCTGAGTACCACCACTTGAAGCTGAATTAGGGGGAACAGTTGCATTAGGGGCAATGATGGCTGAGTTGATTCTTTTGACTTTTTTACAGTCACTAGTCCAATGGCTATTCTCTTTACAGATTTTAACACCATGGTTTATTTTGGCCTTTCATTAGGAAGATTGGGAATCCCTACCATTAGAAGATATTGGGGGGCCTTGTGAAGACTTCTGGTCTTTACCCTTCTCTCCACCCTTATTAGGATCTTGCTTCTTCTGGTCACCACCTTGGTTCTGTACCTTCTGCTTCACCCTGGTTCTGACCCATTTGTCTGCCTTCTTTCCCAATTCTTGGGGAGAGGTCAGATCAGAGTCTACCCGGCGCTGATACAACAGCTGATTCTGACAGTTATTAAGGATCTGCTCCCTCATGATCAAGTTATACAATCCTGTATAATCACACACTCTACTGCCCAGTAACCAGCCCTCCAGAACCTTAGTAGCACAATCTACAAAGTCAACCCAGTCCTGAGTCTGTGTCTTTTGGGTGTCTCTGAACTGTATTCTATACTGCTCAGTGGTTAGGCCAAACCCATCTATTAGAGCACACTTCAGGACTTTGTAATTATCAGCATCCTCTTCTCTGACAGTGAGGAGCTTGTCTCTACCTTTGTCTGCAAAGGAGAGCCACATGATTGCTGCCCATTGCTCCTGGGGTACCTTCTGTACTTTGCAGGCCATCTCCAGTGCAGTTATCCATTTGTGGATGTCATCCCCACTCTTGTAGGGAGGGACAATCTTGCTCAAGTTGTTATGGTCATAAGACCTATCCCTACCTCTAGGAATATTGCTGCCACCATGGGACTCTAATCCCATCTTTTTGCTTGCTCTTTCAAGCTCTAGGGACTCCCTTTCTAAGGCTACACTTTGTTTCCTTATCTCCAGTTGGGCTTCTTCAAACCTCAGCTAGTTCTCTCTCTTCTCCTGGGAGGTGTCCCTCCCATGAAAATAGACAGAGGTCCCTACTGATGTGTCAGAATGGTTAGATTCCACTGAAGGAGATCGTGGCCTTCTAGGCACATCCCCAACTCTTCCTGGGGGGACATCTCCAGTTGGAGCTGGTCCTTCCAGGTCTAGGTCATTGTCACCTGCCTGCTCAACATCAGAGTCTGAGCCCTGTGGATTGATACCACTGGCTTCTACCCCTTCTGTTGCTTCCACCCACTGCCTACCCTTTTAGGCTCTGAAGCCTTTATCTGGTCATCAAGCATTAACACCTCTCTGAGATATTGGGTGGTAGCATTCTTTGGTGTCTTCAGTTTCCTCATAGTACACAGGGCCCTTAATTAAAAAAGGGAATGTGTCATACTTGGATGTCTGTAACATACTGACATCTGGCAGGGACACACTGGTTCCTGGCCCTGAAGACATAACTAGTGAGGTGTGGTGTATGCACTACCTACTCTAGTTGTTTACCTACTAAACTCTCTTGAGTTGTAGAAAGGGTGTGCTTAAGCCCTTGACACACACAACTCTAAGTTCAGTAGAACTTACTCTGGTACCTTTAGTGTTTTTCAAATTCTCAATCACTTGAGATTATCTGGTAAAACAAAGGCAAGCTAGAATCCCACACGCTGCCACCAATGTGAGAAGTTGGCCTGGCATATGCTGTCCACTATTCTAGTGGGCACCTTGCACCAGCCCAAACGACCCTTATTGATGGTAGGTTTAAAGACAACCTATATAGAAAGCTATCCTAGGGATAGCTGTGGAGAGCAGCCTTCAGGCTAAGTCTTGAAGGAATGTAAAGCAGCTTGTTTTACCAGTCTATAATCTCATGAATGACCAAACAAAAGGAGAACCACACCAGGTATTTATATATATAAAATATATGTATTTATTCTAAATACATCCCTCTAGTCTCTTTATGAGGCTAGAGGCAAAAGTACATTCAGTAAACTTATTTAGCACACAGTAAATTAGCGCAATATATGTTGAGCCCTAAGGGCGTACCAAACCATATACTAAGAAAGTGGTATAAGAACCACGACTGACATAGATACAAGGCCTAGAGCCTTTAGAACCGCTGGGGCCACCAGGAACCACACAAGGTAGTGACACAGAGGACCCACAGGGGACGCATGCAGTGTCTAAACACAGCCGCGAATCACCATTAACTTCTATGGGGAAAGTCGCGGTTGGAAAATTACAGATTAAGGACACTTAGAAGAGGACTTGGAGCAAACCTCTTTAGAACTAGGAGGTTCTAGAGTCAACACCCACGGGAGCACAGGAGTACTTGAGTTACCTCACCCAGGGAAGCTGGGTGCATAGGTGTCTTTTCGTGTCAGGTTTCGTTGTTGATTTCAATGGCGAGCTGCTGAAAAATGCTGCAGGCGACCAAGTGGAAAGTGTCCGGGTGGATCCAAGGGTGGATCGGAGATCTGAAGAACCTGAAAGCAGAGGGGACAGAGTCTGGGTCACTTGCCAGTGACCAGGAAGGCAATGAGAAGATGACAACCGATGTCGAGTGATTTTAGGTGAAGAAGGTGAAGCTTGACCCTTCAGCCACGAGGACCAGGAGGCGTTGAGGATGACCAGGAGCTGGGCACTTTCCACTTGGTCGCCTGCAGCATTTTTCAGCAGCTCGCCATTGAAATCGACAACGAAACCTGACATGAAAAGTATTCTACCCCCATCCTTCTAGAGGGAGAAGATATGTACACACTTACCTAACCGGTAATAGTTTAAAAGAGCCCCAGCATCACAAAATGGATGCAGCAGCCACAGACACAAGTCTGGCCTCCTGCTGCTGGACGAAACTCTGACAGGGGAGGCCTGGACAATAGGTTTCCTGTCACAGGGAGGTGTAACCACCTCCCAGACAGGCTTTAGTGTATTGGTGCTGGGTAGGTGCATTCAGAGAATGCTTTTCAGACAGTGCTAGGGGCACACTTGGTGTCCCTGTGCATATCCCAGTTCAAACCGGTTGCAGGGGCACTCAGCCCCTGCTCAGGTGTGAAATTGGACAAAGGGAAAGGGGCGTAGCCACCCCATCTGGATCCTCCCATAGGTGGGTCCCAGAGTATGTCCAACCCCCTAACTTACTATAAGTATGGGAAACCAGTCCTTAGGACTTGAGATTACACCTGGACGAAACTCTGCAACATATATCCTGGAACTTCGAAATTCTACATCGACTAGAAGACGGAAGTATCTCCCTTGGGGTCAAGGAGTGACTCCCCTGTTCAAACAGGCACCAAACACGACATGTTACCATGCAGCCATTCCATAGTTAGCATTTACTGCGAGGTTATAATGCACTTAAGTGTATATGGTCTGGCTGCATCATAGAACAGCCTCAGAGAATAGATTCTCAAAGCTGCAGAGAGGTCCTGCTCATGCATGGGCACCCTCTCACACAAAACCAAGCACTCTGCCTTCATGATTGATAAGGCCTGCCGTAGGAGTGACTTATAGGTTTATATGTGTCAGTGATTAAAGGTAGGTATAGGTAACCTATATCTTAGTAAGAGGTGCATGCACCACCTTACCCAGGCTGCAGTAGAAGACCTGTGGTGCCATTTTGGAACACTTCCCAGGGGTGGCATAAATCATGCTTCAGCCCCCGGTAGGCCTCTGGGGTACCTATGCCCTTAGTACCCAAGGTACCATATACTAGGGACTCACAAGGGCAACCCAGTAACCAATCTGGAGTGTACCTAATGTATATGCAATCATTTTAGAGAGGAAGCAGCTAGGCTGGGGTCCTGGTTATCAGGGCCCCAGCCAGACTAAAGTCGAAAAACAGTCAAACACCAGCAAAAAGTGGGGGTAACCATAGTAAGCAGATTCTACTCTCCTACACGTGCACAATAACATAGACTGATCTCATGGATTGTGGGCTCGTTGGTCCTGGAGGGATGCCCAAAGAGCTGCCCTCATAGTGGTGGAAGGCTACTGCCTTCACCAGGAGTTAAGCAGCATGACAGAACTAGTGGCATCGTATTAAGTAGTGATAGGTAGGAGTGAAAAGATAATTTTTAGGTCTCGGCTAGCCGCGCGAAGCGCGTCTCCGCCGAGAACCTTTTGTCGGCATGTGAGCTTCCCAGGAGACAATCCTGGCCGCGCACATCGCCTTGGAGGCGATTTCAAACTGACACGCGCACGCGAACGAGCGCTGTGGCCAGGCGCTGTCTCCTGGGAAGCACACACGCATGCGCATACACACACACAAGCGCCCACGCACGCACATATATACAGAGACACCCACCCCCCCCACACATACACACACGCGCGCACACACACACTAACTTTTCTGTAACCTCTTTTCGATTAGGGAAATTACTATGCAGGGTACAGCAACACCACCACAATATGAGCTGATTGGAAAGGTGACGTGTGCGGCGCTCTGCTATACACCCAAAATACATACGTAAACACAGACCGAGCGCTGGTCAGGTGCAACACATGATGAAACAAGGAGGCCCAATTTACTAAAAAAAACAGTGGCACAGTTAGGTGTAAGTAAGGGAGTAGGAGGGCTTGAGTGAAGTCTCCCGCTCGCACTTTAGAAGTCTCAAAGCAGTGGCGTAACGCCCTCCCCCTCCATATCATCACCAAGGGAAGGCATGAGATAGAATAGGTTCCACCTGGAAGCAGCACCCCCTGCCCCGCAGAGGCCTATCTACGCCCCGTCTCAAAATGTCAGGAATTATTACAAAAAAAACCAACAAATGTCATGAAAATATTCAATTTGTGAACCACGTAACAAAACCCGCGAGCCGGGAAGGCTGAAGTTAATTCCCGCTGTAGCCATGCAGGAATAAAGTGAAACTGACCAGAAAGAAAGGTGGGTAAACATTACAAGTTATTGGAACAGGTAGGAAATCAGCATACATTTGTTGTTCGGCGCCCGTACAGCGCACGCAAAGGGAAGGTGCGGGAGACAAGGCGTGCCTGCCCAGGGTCACCGGTTCCCTCCTCCTAGCATTGCAGCGCCCTCCTCTGAGACTTACCCGCGGCGGGTGCACCGACTCCTGGGCGCTCTGCGCCTCTTTGTCCTCGCAGGTGAACTGGCTGAAAACACAGCAGCCGGCGTCAGTGGCACCAGAGTAAGTTTTAAAACAGGGGAGTCGGTCGCGGAAACGAGTCCTTCTCTGCTTCCCCTCCCCTGTGAATACTATTGGCAGGGGAGGTGGCACCAGCCAAGCGCCGCCTCCGAGGGGCGGTCACCCGCCGCAGGCGCACGCCTCTAGGAGAAGGGAAACCGACAAGCTTTGAAATTTGTGAATGGAGCACGCGGCCAGCGAGTGGTCGAGGTGTGACCAGAGGCCCACACACCAACTGCTGCCCCACTGGCCCCAGGATCATCTCGTGACAGCTGCAGGACGCGGCTTTTCTCTTTCATTGCCCAAGCTTTTGTGAAATTTAGTTATGTGATCAGTTAAAGTTCGCCTTCTGTATATTTTATTTTTCACAAGGTTATGTTTCGTATGCCTGGCACTTTAGATTCTAAAAATTCAACGTAAGGTGGCCTTTGTGGACACCAGCGACATTGGAGAAAATAAATAGAGCGCAGGCAAGGAAGAAAGAATTAAAGCCTTGGAGGGTGCCAAGTGGGAATTGCTTACAGTTTGCAACACACCGGGAAAAATCCCCAATATGAAAACAACTAATTAATTAAACATACAGAGCATTTGCGAGAGATTAAGCTATTGGCATTGTAAATGACAATGCCATTTATTTATCTGTTTTCAAAACCAACACATAAATAAAAATGTTGTCATTTACAATGCCAATAGCTCTAACTTTTGCAAAGGCGAGACCGTTGCATTGTAAATGCTTGTTAACCTGTGTTACTGGAGTGTGGCACACAGGCTCGCTCATCTTTTTAAAGAACCGCTCCTGTGCAGTTAACTCACCCTTTGCCTACATCAGTAAGATGCTGTGCAGTGCAGGAATTGTGATTAGGCTCTGGATGTAGGCCTGTGAGGTATAGATTACATGAGAGATGTAGTGTTGTATGGTGCATGCATAATAGAAGCACATACTGGGTGTATGGATGTACATCAAGGTTGAAGTGTTGTGCAGTGAACACATGATGAATGCGTTCACTGGCAGTGTGTGTGTTTGCATATAGCACAATACAGAAAGTCTAAAGTACTGAGCAGTATGCACAGAATAATTGTGAGGACTGAATGTATTTGTGTCAGTGTTGGCCCAAAGAATGGGAGTACCAGTATTGGATAGTATATGTGCTGTGGCCAAGCAGTGAGTGTAAGTGTGCCTGTAATGGTACACTATATGGAGGACCCTATAATCCAGTTTAGGAAGCCTATGCCTGCTAAGTTAAGACAAGCGGAGTAGAGGAATCCCCCCACCCACCCCCCAGACAAATTTGTGTACTGCTGTATTCTCATGATCTGGGTGGGACACACTGGAGGAATGGAGAGAATGTACAATTAAAGAATGGGTTGAAGAATGCTCCTGCCACTTTTTAGCACACAGTGAACTATGTTCTCGCCAGATTGAAGAAAGAGTTCTGTGTGGCCTACATGGATGATATTGTGGTGTTCAGCAATTCATGGAAGGACCACCTGAGTCATCTTGAAACATGTGTTGGCTAGGATACAGGAAGTAAAACTGACCACCACAGCAACAAAGTGTCAGGCGGGTCAGCCCGCTGTATTGTGCACCTTGGGTATCAGGAAGATATGCCAGTTGGATGCCAAATGTCAGTCTGTGTTGGAGTGGGAGGTGCCTCCTGCCCAGACTGAAATGAGGGCCTGTTTAGGACTCACCGGGTATTACAGGAATTTTGTAGCTAACTAGGGAAGTATAGTTGCCCTGTTTACAGTTTTTTGCCACTAAGAAGCAACCCAGGAAAGCAATATGGACTGCAGAGGGTCAGAAAGCATTTGAGGAATTAAAGAAGGCACGATGCACTGCACTGGAATCAAAAGCACCTCCCTACAGTCAACCTTTCATTGTACAGATGCCTCTGACAAAGGAGTTGGAGCAGTATTAGCTCAACTGGATAACAAAGGTAGAGATTGTTCGGTAGCCTTTATTAGTAGGAGATTACTTCCCGGAGAGCAGAACTGGGTGGCTATTGACAAGGAGTGCTGCAGCTTTGCCATATTGTGGGCCTTGTGTAAGTTCTGCCTATAGTTGTTTGTCACTAAGTTTGCGGTGCAAACAGATCATAAGCTACTGAAATGGTTGATGGCTATGAAGGGAGAGAATCCCAAGTTGTTGAGATAGTCTATTGCTTTGCAAGGGTAAGACTTTGTAGTGGAGCACAGAGCCAGATTAAGCCATGGGAATGCTGGCAGTCTTCCTTGCTGGTTTTACCGATCTGACCACCTAACCGTTCCAGTTAGGAGTTGGTTCAGAGTATTCTGATCTGGGAGGAACATCTGTTGGGACAGAAAAGTCCTTTGTGTGGTTATGGACGGGAATGCCCGAATATACTGTTGTCTGGACCCCTAATGTTCATTTTGTTGTCATAGGCAAACATGGATCATGCATGTGTGCCATGACAGAGGGTTGCATCACGGATTGTGGTATAGTTAAACTAGGAAAGGGTGCCTAAAGTGCTACGCTCCTAGTGATGGAAGGCTACTGAATTCACCAAGAGTTAAGGTGCATGAGCGTGGTGATGACAGCATACCGTGTGGTGAGCTGTATAAGTGAACATGTCCTCTTTAACCTCTGACACTTGAGTGAGGCACACATGCTCAGTTACCTTTCTAAAGTTCCGCTGCTGTGTGCTTAGCTCACCCTTGGCCTACATCAGTTAAATGTAAAGTGCTGCACAGCTCAGGATTAGGGATTCTGTCCTGGTTGTGAGTGTGCCTGGAAAGGGTACAGTACAGGAACAGAGCAATTTTGAGCAATATATGCATGGTGAGTGTGTGTCCTGTGTAAATGGATACAATGGATGAGAGATGCAGTGCTGTGCAGTGTGTGCGCTGTAGAAGCATGTGTTGGGTGTATGTGTACTTGCAAAATACAAGAAGGGTCAAGTGTTGTGCAGTGTGCACATGATGAATATGTGTACTTGCAGTCTGTGTGTTTGCAAATATCACACCATGGCACAATACAGAAAAGCCTGAGCAGGTTGCAAAGAAGGAATATGGGTCGGTTATTATGATGTCTACGGACATCGTGTACTCGACATCTGAATTGAAGACATGGTCCCTCTGTGCATTGTCAGTGTCCTCTACAGTGTCTGAGTCCTCCTAGACAGATGAGTTGTATTCTGCTAAGCTCCATAATTTTTCCTTGATCATTGCGTAATATGCCCACTATTGATTCTCTCAAAGCTTTGGAGTCGTAGGTTTGAAATGACAGCAGGTTTTGCAGGTCTTCGGCTTACAGTCCTTTGAAAGTCAGCAGTTGCAGACTAAATCGGTGGATAAGTTTGATGGTAATTTGGGCAAAGAGTAAAAGGAGTATTTTTCATGTCCCTACTGATATCAAGAAGACACTGAGTTGTACAGTACCCCCAAAAAGTACACCCTCCAACCTTCCTATTGTCAAACTTTTGTAAGAAAAGAAAAAGGTTACTTACCCTGGAAGCATCTGTTCGTAGCATACAGTGCTGTAGATTCACACAATGTGAATTATCATGCCATTTAGTGTTGGGTTAGGATGTGTGCAAGTTGTTTGTCATCGAGCAACAAGATATAGTGACTTTAGCTATTGCTGGTAATGCATATAAGAATCAGCACCACGATTCAATCAATCAATCAATCAGGGAATTGTAAGTGCGCTACTCACCTGTGAGGCTCTCAAGGCGCTGAGGGTGGGAGGGGGGGTTGTCTGCAGATCGGTTTAGCCGAAGATCCAGGTCTTGAGGGTCTTCTTGAAGATGTTCAGGGAGGGGGCGCGTCTGATGTCTGCTGGTAGCTCGTGCCAGGTCTTGGCTGCAATGTGAGAGAAGGATCTTCAAGCAGCTCTGGCTCTGTGGATGTGCGGGGTTTCGGCCAGTGCGAGGTTGGAAGATCGGAGATTTCTTTTGGGTACGTGGAAGTTGATTCTGTCGTTGAGGTATTTGGGTCCGTTGTTGTGTAGGCATTTGTAGGCGTGAGTGAGGATTTTGAAAGTGTCTCTTCTCTCCACGGGGAGCCAGTGGAGACTTCGTAGGTGTTGACTGATGTGTTCGTGTTGGGGGATGCAGAGGATAAGTCTGGCGGCGGTGTTCTGTATTGTCTGGAGTTTGCGGGGTAGGGTCTTGTTGATGCTGGGGTAGAGTGCGTTTCCATAGTCCAGCCTGCTGGTGATGAGTGCGTGGGTGACCGTCTTCCTTGACTCAGGGGGGGATCCACTTGAAGGTCTCGCGGAGGGTGTTGAAGCAGCTGGAGGTGATGGCGTTGACCTGTCGGTTAATGGTAAGTGATGAGTCGAGTACGATGCCATGGTTCTTGGAGTGGTCTGAGGGGGTAGGTGTGCTTCGAGGGCAGTCGGCCACCAGGTGCTGTCCCATGCAGAAGGGGTGGTACCAAGGACGAGGACTTCTGTCTTCTCTGCGTTGAGCTTCAGGCAGCTGTTGGTCATCCAGACTGCGACATCTTGCATTCCTTTCTGGAAGTTGAGTTTGGCAGTGGTGGGGTCTTTGGTGAGGGAGAGGATGAGCTGGGTGTCGTCGGCGTAGAATACGATGTTGAGGCCATGTTGTCGGACGATGGCTGCGAGGGGGGCCATGTAGATATTGAAGAGGGTGGGGCTCAGGGATGAACCCTGTGGGACCCTGCAGGTGATTTTCGTGGGGTCGGGAGGAAGGGTGGGAGTCTGATCCTTTGGCTTCTTCTGGTGAGGAATGATCGGATCCAGTCCAGGGCTGTACCTTGTATGCCTGCGTCGTGTAGTCTGGCGACTAGTGTGTGGTGAGAGACGCTGTCGGAGGCCGCTGATCGAGTAGGATGAGGGCTGTGGAGTGGCCTTGGTCTAGGAGGGTGTGGCTGTCATCTGTGGTGTCAAGTAGTGCAGTCTCTGTACTGTGGTTGCTTCGGAATCCGGATTGGGCCGAATTGAGGACGGCGTTCTCTTCAATGAATCGTGTCAGTTTCCTCTTGACAGTTTTCTCTGCAACTTTGGCTGCGAACAGGAAGAGCAAGATGGGCAAATAGTTCTTGATGTCGGTGGGGTCAGCTGTGGGCTTCTTGAGCAGAGGTCTGACTTCTGCGCGCTTCCAGTTGTCTGGGAAGGTGCCTGTTTTGAAGGTGGTGTTGATGGTGCGTTGTAGTTCGGGTGCGATGGCGGGCATGGCTCTGTGGTAGATGTGAGGGAGGCAGGAGTAGGTGGGGCTCCCAAGTGGATGCTTTTCATGGTCGACGCGGTGTCTTCGGCCGTGATCAATGTCCAGGTGGAGATGGTGGGCTGGCTGGTGTTTCTGGTGGGCGGGGGCCTGGTGGATGGTCGATGAAGTTATCGTAGAGACTTTTAAACTTGAGGTGGAAATAGGTTCCAAGCTTGTCGCAGAGGTCTTGGGTTGGGGTGATGTCTGTGGCTTCGCTGCGTGGGTTGGTGAATTCTTGAATGACACTGAAAAGTTCCTTAGAGTTGTTGGAGTTGGCCAGGATTTTGTTGTGGATGAAGTTCCTCTTGGTAGCTCTGATCTGGTTGTAGTAGTCCGTCATGGCATCCTTGTAGGTGGTGTGGTTTTCGGTTGTTTTGATGTTTCTCCAGTTCTTCTCCAGGTGACTGCAGGTGCCACTGTCTTCTTGGAGAGCGGTGGTGGACCAGGCCGCTATCCTGGGGCATTGTCTGTCAGGGTTGCACAGCGGGCGAGCTCGTCTACGCAGTCAGAGATCCAGGTGTGGAGTTCTCTGGCTGCGTCGTTTGCTACAAGTGCCCATATGTGGTTGTCTCGGGTGAGGGTGGAGTTAAGTTGCTCGTCGGTAACCTTGCTCCAGTTCCTTCATGGGGGGCATGGGGCTGGTTTGGGTGCCTTGGGTTTGTTGATGGCGAAGTGTATGCAGTGGTGGTCAGTCCATGGCAGCTGTGTTCTGTGGCTGAATTGGACTGAAGATGGGGTCGAATGTGTGTCCTGCTCTGTGAGTCAGTGTAATGATGAGTTGTTTAAGTCTGATGCTGGGGAGGTTGTCACAAAGGATAGTGAAGTTGGGGTCGCTGGGGTTGTCGAGGTGGAAGTTCAGGTCTCCAATGAGTATGTCGTTTGTTGAGGCGATGGCATGGGGTGTGATGAAGTCGGTGATGGTGGTGGCAAAGGGTGTTCGGGCCAGGGGGTCTGTAGACAAGGGTTCCTTGGAGTGTAGCTGTGGGGGTGGTCTGGATACGGAAGTGCAGGTGTTCGGCGGAGGGGAAGGTTTCGCTGGAGGTGGTGAGGCAGAGGGTGCTCTTGTGAGCTATGGCGAGGCCCCCTCCTGGGTGGTTGGGTGGTCTTTCCCCTAGATCTTGCATTTGTCTGGGATGGCGGTGCTGATGTCGGAGGTGGAGGATGCGTCCAGGTCTCTTTGAAGAAGGCGATGTCGGGCGAGAGAGAGTCAAGTAGGTTCCATATTTCCATGGCGTGTTTGTGTACGGAGCGTACGTTGAGGAGGATGCATTTTAGGGTGTCGCCGGTGTTGGCGTCGCCGGTGTTGGAGGCCGGGGTGGCGGTGAGTGTCTGCTGGCAGTGGAGGCAGGAGAACTGGCCGTGGGTCGTGTTCGGCGAGGCCTGTTGGCATTCTCTAAGTCTCCCAGTGTTGAGTGCGAGGAGGGTGGTGGTGTCGTAGCGATGGGTAATGAGAGGTCCAGGGTACCAGGCGCTGGCCGCAGTTGGACCGCGGACGGGGTGTCAGATAGGCTTGCCTTTGTTGCGTCGCGGCGAGCCCACTGTGCGACCGCACAGCAGCAGGCATTAAGTAGAGGAGGAGGGAGGGAGGACAGGCTGGGAGGCAGGAGTGGGGGAATCCCGGGGGGAACTTGAGGGGGGAGGGGCCACAGGGGCAGCAGCAGCGAAAGGAACGGACAGGCACGAGAAGATAAAAACAGTGGTGGAATTAGAGCAAGACAGAGATGGGCACAATAACATTGGCACGACAGAGAAGAATTAAGAAAAAATACGTCTGAGAAAGGTTACGGTGGTTGCAGGCACTAGTCCCAGTTGGAGTGGGCAGCAGATGCAGGAAAAAAAGAAAAAAGGAGCGGGCAGCAGCCTCGAACCTCCCAAGGAGGAGGTCGGGGTCTGGAGGCAAGAGACGGCACAGCAGAGCTGCGGGGAGAGTGTGGACCTAGATTGAGGGTCGATTAGATTGTTTATCCCTCATGGAGGGTAAGGATGTTAATGGAGCATAGATATAGTCAAGAAAAAGACCACGCAAAGAAAGAAGTAAGAAAATATACCTGCAGCAACAAAGTTCTTCAGGGAGGAAGGTGGGCACATGTGACTCTACAGCACTCCATACCACAAACAGAAGCTTAGATGGTAAGTAATATTTTTTGTTTCTGGCATCTGTAGCAACTGATATACGTGCTGTGTGTAGACTATAAGCAATCCTCCACAAAGCAGTAGCTAGCAAGAGGATGTTACACAGTAATGCTTGGTGAGGGTGTGTGGACTAGACCAGGTACATGCTTCGCAGATTACAACTATGGGAATGTTACCCAAGAAGGCCACAGAGGCCCCTTTTCTACAGGTAGAGGGGGGTCTGGGGAGATAGGCAAGTCTTTTCGCTTTGACATCTTGTTTTTGAATGCATTTGACCAACCATTGTGCATTCTGCTTTAGACAAAAGCATTTCACTTGTTTGGTCTGAAAAAGGTGACAAAGTGGTGCTGTCTGTTAAGGAAGGGTTTTTTCCTATCAATGTAGTACATGAGGGTTATTTTGACATCTACTGTATGGAGCACCCTCTCTGCTAATGACTGTGGATTTGGATATGGGAAGACCAGAGGGAGTTCAGTAGTTTGGTTAAGGTGAAAAAATAGAGACTACCATGGGGAGGAATTTGGGATTTGTCCTAAGGACTACTCTATCATAGACTTGGGAAAAAAGTTCTTGGAAGGAAAGAGTCTGCAGCTCACTGACATGCCTGAGGGAGGTGATAGCTCCTAGGGAGGCTAGCTTCCAGGAAAGAAACTGTAAAGTACAAGAGTGAAGTGGCTCAAAAGGATTGCCCATAAATCTTGTCAAAACAATTGTGAGATTCCACACGGGCAAGTGGCACTTGTACTGGAATTACCCTTTTAAACCCCTCCATAATGGTTTCAATAACAGGTACCCTCATTTGGAGAGTGTTTTATCTGTTTAAAAGGTAAGTGGTAACAGAGGCTAAGTGGAGTCTGAAGGTAGTATAAGCAAGACCAGACTTCTGCAAATGAAGCAGATAACAGACGATGTCCTGGGGTGGGGCCTTAAGAGGGTCAATATGTCTGGGAAGGCAGTAGTGCACAAACATTTTACACTGAGCCATGCAGCAGGCTCACTTTGTAGGTCTGCGCGCCTCCCTAAGGATGGTCATACATTTTTAAGGCAGGCTGAGGTAGCCACATTCTAGGACCTCAGGATCCAAATCACAAGATTGATCTGCTTGCAGTTGGGGTTCCTGCATGAGAACTTCCTGTGGGTCTCTAGGTAAAGGTCAAGGAAGGTGGTGAGGTTGGTGAACCAGGGCTACCAGGACAAGAGTGAGGGATGTCTGCCAAAGCCTGCAAACCACAAATGGAAAAAGGGAGAGAGGTGGAAAAGCGTAGGCAAATATCTCTGACCAGTTCATCCATAGGGCATTGCCCAGGGACTATGTGTGTGTGGGAACCTGGAGGTGAAGCTTGGGCATTTTGCATTTTCGGTAGTGGCGAAGAGGTCTATGTTTGTAAACTTCTAGCAATAGAAGAGATTAGGTCTTGTGGATGGAGTTTCCACTCATGGACTTGTTGCTGCATCCTGCTGAGCCGGTCTACAAAATCATGGTCCTCTCCCAGTAACTACTCCACTAGTTGGTGGACTATGTGATGCATTACCCACTGCCAAATGCCCCGGACTAGTGCAGAAAACTGCAGGGAGTGTGTCCTGCCCTGGTCTTGTAGGTAGAACATGGCAGTGGTGTTGTCTGTGCGATTGAGGGCTACATTGTGCTGGATGTGAGGGAAGAATGCCTTGAGGGCTAACTGGATGGTTAGCAACTCTAGTCAGTTGATATGAAGACCCTGCTGATGGGGTGTCCACAGCCCTTGAATGGTCACGTTTTCTAAAGTAGCTCCCCATTCTGTGAGGGAGGCGTCCATTGTGATGGACACCTGCGGTACTGGGTCTAGAAAAGGCCAGCCTTGCAAAGGGTTGTTGCCTTTTCACCACTGCAGAGAGTGATGAATGCAGCCCCAGATCAGCACTAGATGCTCCCAGTGATCCGGGACTCCTGTAAGGGGTGCATATGTAACCTAGGGCTTGGAACTATAAAAATACAAGAGGCCATCATGCTGAGGAGGTGAATGACCTTCCAGGCCGTTATCTGGCAATCTGGCTGAAAAAGGGGGCATAGCTAGTAGAAAGATTGGACCCTTCTAGGTCTGGGGTAGGATTTCCATGTGACAGAGTTAAGTACCGCCCCCAAGAAGGGCTTGAGGTGGGACTTTGTGATACTGATGGTAAATCCTAGACCATTTAAGAGGTCTATGGAGACTTGTGTGTGAGCTAAGCACTGCTGTTTCGTTGCACTTTAGATCAGCCAGTCAGTAAGGGAAGACGTGGACACTATTCCTCCTAAGATGAGCTGCTCCCATGGCAAGACACTTTGTGAAACCCCTGAGAACTGTGGTTACCCTGAAGAGCAGCACCGTGAACTGATAATTCTGACGCCTTACCAAGATCTGAAGGAACCAGCAATGTGCAGGGTGGAACTTGATGTAGATGTAGGCATCCTTCAGGTTGAGGGTGGTCATGAATTTGAATTGCTGTAGTAGAGCAATGACATCCTGGAGCATCGCTATGTGGGACTGCTCTTACTAGATATATTTGTTGAGAAGACTGAGGTCGATATTGGGCCTGAGGGACCAGCACTTCTTGGGAATGAAAAAGTACAGTGAGTATACTCTCTTGTTGCGGTGTTTGAGTGGCGCTAGCTCTAGGGCCCCCTTGTGAAGAAGTGCTGATGTTCTAGGGAGAGGGTGTGCCTGCAGGGTGTGCGAGAGCTGTAAGCAATAACCCTTGTCTATGATGCCGAGAACCCACTAGTTCAAAGTGATTTCTGCCCACAGGGACAGAAAGCCCTGTAATCATCCCCCAACAGATGTTATGTTGAGGGGAGGGCAAGCGAGTCACCGCTTTGCAGGGGAAGCACCTTTGGTGGTTGCGCTTTGCCCTTAGATTTGTTGTTCTTATAATCCCCTCTGTAGTAGCCTTGAAGAATGGGTCTGCTGCTGTTGCTGTCTAGGGAAAGAGGTGGAGGCCTTGGGTGGTGTTTGTAGCACCTCTGTGGTACTGAGAACGGCGAAAGGAGCCACAAGTAGAGGCTATTTGTAGTGCTCCCATGGCCGTTACTGTATCCTTCTTTATCTTTTTGAGCCTCTGGTTAACCTGTGGTCCAAAGAGGTGCTCCTCATCGAAAGGGATGTTGAGCAGATGCTGCTGCACTTTTGGCATGATGTCAGAAACATGCAGCCAGGTGTGTTGGCAAAGGAAGACAATGTAATTTATTCCATGGGTGGCGGTGTCAGCATTATCGAGGGCGCACGGAATATTGGAGTAGGAGTTGAGCTTGTCCTCTGCCACAAGTTCTTCTCCCCTCTTATTGTACAGGTCCAGGAGGCTCTGGAGAACCTGCCTAATTTCATCCCAGTGTTCCCTGTCATACCAGGTAATCAAACAGAATTGGCAATACGCCAATGTGTGCAGACTGGGCAGCGACACAGTTTCCTGCCATTCCTGTCTTTTTACTTTAACAAAAAACAAGGGGGACCGGGGGCAAAAAAGGTACATCACACACGCCCCTAGGTATGAACTGTGAAAACAAGAGGTATGCAGCTCCTATAGAGGGAAAAAGAGTGTGGTCCTGAACGAGGGGGCACTCACGGGTGATGCTTTTATATGGAGCAATAGCCTTCACACAACCTGAGGGATGTCATGCTTCACCATCGGGCAGCTCCTCGTTGGGCCGGAGCTGCAATTCCCAATGGGCCCCACAGGGGGCGGCTCTTTGCCAGAGATCTTTTACCTGTGATTTTGGCCGATGATGAAGCGTGTGTGTGTGATATGTCAGGTGATGTACAAAGGTGAGTAGAGCGTGGGAAGGATGTGAGTTAAAAATCACTTTTAGAACCAGCTGAACCAACTTTAATTAGCGGGTTCCATGCCATGATTAAGCAAGCATTGGCATAGCCAATAAGTCTCGTCTTTGGGACCTTAGTAAGTTTTTGGCAACAGCGATTGGCTTTTGCAATGTTTTTCAAGCTATGTTGAAGAGCTCTACAGCACCACTCTACAGTTACTCTACAGCCCCACTCTACTGCACTACTCTACAGTACCCCTTTACAGCATCATTCTAAAGCACTACTCTGCAGCACCACTCTACAGCACCACTCTACAGCACTACTTTACAGGTGCCCTTTACAGCACAAATCTAAACCACTACTCTACAGCAGCACTCTGCAGCAGCACTCTGCAGCAGCACTCTGCAGCACCACTGTACAGAACCACTCTGCAGCACAACAAGACTGCGTGGACTTGCTTGAAGCACAGAGTTATATAGCAGAGTAACTTCTGCATTTCCTTCAAGACAACAGGGATTGAAAGTTAATTAAACGTGTTTATAAAATAAGTGTGACCGCGCTTCTATTAAAAATTTTAGGAACACATCATCAACGAGCCCCTTCACTGTTTTAACTACTGCTCATTCAAAGACTGCGCTTCAAAAAAATAACAGACTACATGGACGGAGAGGGAAAAATGGTGGAAGCGTCCGCAGATTTATTTAATTAACAGAGCGCCCACTTCTCTCAGAGTCGTGCAACGGTATAGGGGGAGGGGGAGTGTCGGAGCATATTTACCACATGAAATGGCCTAAAATTATCAAATATTTTTGATCCAAAATGTTAATTTATTAAATATAAATAAAAAAATAACTGATATGCACGCAAGACTTCCATGTGTGTAATTTTTAGTTTGACCTGCTCCTGACCCGTGCCTCAGGGAGAATCACAGATCCTTGCTCTTTCTCCTCCCCCTCGTTCATGTCCAGGCTGCATGCCTGAAGGTGTTAAAGGCAGGTGTTGAGGAGCTGCAAGAGCACTGACTACAGCCGGGAGAGAGGCAGCGCTGTGTGTGCTGTGGAGGCGGGGACGGAGTGAGGGAGGGTGGGGGTTGGCCCAATATGGAAAGGAAAAAAATCAAAACACACCATGAAGCTGACAGCACGTCTGCTAAAATAACAAGCATTGTTAGCACAGTACTGTCCAAAGTATGAAGCACGGTTTTGGAGTTTACCACACTTCATGTTTTAGAGAGCACAGCTCCATCAATGCTTGTTTATTTTAGTGCGTATTTTCTCAAATAAACAAGCATTGTTAGCACCCTGGTGTCCAAAGCATGAAGCAGGTGTCAGGGAACAAAACATGAAGCGCGGTGTTGGAGTATACCACACTTCATGTTTTAGACAGCACAGCGCTGTCAATGCTTGCTTATTTTAGTGCGGTTTGCTAAAATAAACATGCATTGTTAGCACCCTGGAGTCCAAAACATGAAGAGGGTGTCAGGGAACAAAACATGAAGCGCGGTGTTGGAGTATACTGCACTTCATGTTTTAGACAGCACAGCGCTATCAATGCTTGCTTATTTTAGTGCGGTTTGCTAAAATAAACATGCATTGTTAGCATCCTGCTGCCCAAAACATGAAGCGCAGAAGCGGGGAACGAAGGAGTGAGACGGACTACTGCTGCAGGGGGGTTGTGCACTCTGAGGGAGGTGTGGCGGTTCGACAAACTGCTACAAGTTAAAGAAGCCTCGTTCACATGAAGCGAGGTGTTCAAGAAGCAGGTGCGTGCTGATTTATAAAGTGAAGTGAGGGAAATAAAAGCTCACGGCACTCACGGCACAGCACTCCGACTGGCGGTGGGGCCTAAAAGCAGGGCAGGATGAAGCCTGTGAGAAGATCAAAATAAAAATCTTCTCGAACACGTCTGGGAGTTGTGTTCGCGAGCGCAAAAAGGAAGCTTAATGAGCCATGACAAAAGAGAGGAGCAAGCCCGGGAGTTGTGTGTGCGCTCGGGCGCAAAAAGGAAGCTTAATGAGCCATTACAAGATAGAGGAGGAAAGCCAGATGGCGTCTCTGTGCATAACCGCACGCGTGACCACAAGCTTTAGGCCACAAGCAAAAGCGTGTGGTCGTATTTTTAAAGCCCACCAACTAAATGTCTCGCCATACCAGCGCATGAGCTGGCTCAGGCGAGACCTAAAAAACCTATGATATTTGGGAGAGAAGGTTATAATAATCTTATCAAGCATATGTAAAGTAAGGATGTGGGTCTACATGTTTTATGCCCTCTAACACATGTACGATTGTGGCATTTCTTCAGGACCAATAACCCTACTTTATATTCAGTGAGGGGTGGTTCATATCTGTATGTAGAAATAAATAACCATACCCTCTCCGAGTTACACCAACCGTAACGGTGTCTCTTGTGGTAAGGACCTAGGAGAAAATTTGGGGTAAAGAATCAAGGAAGATCAAATATTACGATCAAGGTGAGGTAAAAGAAAGGCTAGGTAGGGTGAAAGAAAGGCTAAAAAACCTTCTTCGTTCTGTATAGAGTACATGGAAGGGAGCCAACACACCATCACATTGTTCTAACTGTGTACATGTCACTAAGTGTACAGTTAGATAGGTAAATATCCATATTGTGCCTAGGAAGAGGTACTCAGTCCCCAAACACCGGGCCCCATCGAGAGAGTAAAAAAGGCCGACGACATACAGTTGCCAAAGAAATAAAAAAATTAAAAAAGCACCTTCCCATGTAACGTCCCCCTCGGGGAGCGGAGGGCTCCTGACAACTATGAAAGATTGCAAACGCGTGCATCCGTATGAAGATGAACAATGCCCAAGAAAAAACTAACTGGAAATAGGTGGTAGTAATCCCTGTAATGGTGTGGAGCAGGGAATGAAACTGGTGGGACATAAATCACCAGTCCGGATGACGCAAGCCATGTGCGGTGATCAGGAAGGGGTGAGACTTACCAGAGACAGGCGGGAGGAACATTCTGAGCACTCACGAGTCCGGGAGCGGTCAATGGCGCCGTGTCTGACTTCTGAAGGATCAGAAGAGGCACAGTGAGCTCGCTGTGAGGCAGGAAAGTAAAGCATTGAAGGAAAAAAACAGAGTAGATACTTACAGCTGTTGGTGTGTGCAATTACAGACCGACCTACCCTCTGAGCTATCCAGAGTGGAGAAGTTAGAAGCGAGTTTAGGAAGAGTTCCAGGTCAGAGGACGCCGCCTTAGGCATGCTAGGACAGAGTCCCGAGCCACTCAGGAACGCACAGCAGAAATGACTCTTAAGAGGTGGTTTTTGAGAGGGGATCCGGCCAGATATAGCAGGTGGCCTGGCACCAAAGTAGGGGTGGCCCCCGAAGGGTACTTAGCCATGTATGCTGGCGAGGCCAACCCACGATAGATAGATCGATCAGCACATAAAGGGGTGTGTGCAGGGTAGTCAAGCAGTGTCAAGCACGGAGGCGGCCCAAATATACTGACGTACCTACCCCAGAGAAATTGGTGGGCCCGAAGTCATGGCACACAAGGGGGTGTGCGGGCCAAACAGAATGTCTTGCAAGAGGAGCACTGCAAACCCAAACTGGCTGGGAGTCGTCTGATAAAAATATGGTGGTAGGGTAACCACGAAGTCAAGCCTGGGGAAGATTTTCAAGGAGGTGGAGGACCCAGGCGGTAGATGTGTGTTGTATATTAGTTATTCATGTAATGGCTGACAGTGGTCAGAAGCCTTTCTTTGTATTCTTACCTCCTCAGCCTCTCAGAATACCTATGTGTGTTCTAACTTGTACTGGAGTGTTCTACTCGTGTCAGTTGATGGTCAGGTCAGCTGGCGAGATGTGCGCTCAGCTGTGTCTACAATAAACCTACATATAACTAACTAGAAGTGTCCTGAGACTTATCTACAACAATGTGTCAGTCTGGAACTGTCCAGTACACAGTAAAGGATTGATTCTATCGTCCTGTTCTGACTCGGGCCATCTAGCTGGGCCATTATGGAAGAGTGCCAGGTAAAGCGGAGGGCCAACCACAAAGGACAATGGTGGCCTGGGCTTGGAGGGGGGGTGGGGGGGTTTATGGGTGACGTATCAGGGCCCACACGCCCAAGTGGAGGGCGTCACAAGGGGGAGGTGAAGGGCATCACTGTGGTGTCAGATGGGGTGGTGCCAGTCTAAAGTTGATGATGAATACAATTTAACCTCACTCCAAACTATATCATCATTGAGGCCTGTCAAGATAGTGGAAAGGTAAAAAATCCAGCATTGTTCCTAGCGCAACAAATTGTCTTAGTGTGCATGGGCCTCTAGGACGGTCCAGTGCATCTTTTTACTTTCTCTGTCTGGAGGTGGTGCATGTCAAGGGCATTGGCATGCTTGCTGGCAGTGTGAACGACAGCGGAGTCAGGATCCCAGGAGAACGCTTTATATTTTTTATTGACCCTGGGGGTAATAACTCTGACCTTTACGGGCTCCTTAAAGATGTTGGGAGTGGGCTTAAGCATTCCCGTAAGCATGAGGAGGTACTGCATTGAGCACTCGGTGGAAGGGAGTGTCTCCAGTAAGAACCATCATCCTCTGGTAGCTTGTGTATCTCAACCTTGTGATATTTGGCCACCTTTTGGACGACCACATGGTAGGAGGATGCTCAACCTCTGTACGGTACTGGGGATGTGAAGGAGGTGGTAAGGCTTTACTGACAGCAGCTGTCCTTGATGGATGATGATGGGGAGGCACTGGCTGATCCACTTTGCCATCAGAGCTGGACTTCTCTTACACAGTGAGACTTGGTCCCCGGCTGTGGTTCGGCTTCCACGTCCAGTTCACTGAACAGATTTGGATTGTCATTGTCCTCGTGGTGCGCCATGGAAGCGGATGCAATGCATTGAGCTTGAAGGTAACACACGGTCTTTTTACTATGGAAGGCAAGGCACATAGAACAGGAGGTCTTGCTGTGCTCAGGTGACAGACACAGGTTACACACCTGATAGAGATCTGGCCTAGACGTTTGCAGTAATAAATCTTGAAGTTGCAGCCTATTGTTTGTGTGGGTAAGCAGTGGAGGCATAATGGAAAGGACAGTCGGTTCTGTGCAGGCAGTTAAAATACTCCTGTATGGAGATATATACTTTATATCTGGGTGCACCTTGAAGAGGTCAGTGTGTCTTATCATTTTCCTCCTTGCCGTTGGCCTGCTTTATGTGCTCTTGCAAGCTGCCTGGATGTACATTGCCTAATTCCTCCCAGGCTCTCTTGAATGCTAGAAACAGCTCTACCAATACTCTGGTGATCCTGGTGGTATTGATTAACTTTTGGTCTCTTCATAACAATGCTTTGCACATCTTTGAGCTCCTTAGGGATCACTGTTTGAATAGCCTCTTTTTCACGTACCAAAATTGTGTGTCTCATGCCTTAGTGGTCAATATTGTATGGTAATATTCCTTTAAGGATGAAAGCCCTTCTCAGATTGCTAATGAGGTTCCATCGATGTGGGCTACAACCTTTGGAATCAGAGGACCTCTTCATGTGGAAATACAGTCACAGTGTGGTTGTTGGGAACTATAATTGCTGGTGTGGGGTGTGGTTAGTGCAGAGAGAAAAGAAGTAACATAAAACTACCTACAGGTGGCCTTACAACTTTCATTCCTGTCTCCAGCCTGTATGACTAAAAGCAAATAAGAAATGGGCTAAATCTATCCTTCCTATTAGGTTTCAGCCGTTTTATGTGCTCTTGACAGGTACCATGTGATTTCTTCAGGACTGAACTCTTATCAGCTGCTAACCTGTGGTAAAGTGCTTGTGCTCCCACATTTAACAAGGTTGAATTGGCATTGTATTGTACAAAATGTACCAAGGGCCTCATAGTTAAATGTCACTAGTGCACCGCAGCCCCTGCTGTGCCATCCTTTATAGTGGCAGTGCAAACATGGCTTCTCGCTTACCACTGTAGCCTGGCTGTAGCAATGTAAAGTCTGCAATGTGACCTGTCAAAATAATCCCTTTTGACTGGTCAAAACTTCCCTTTCTAATATTAATGAGCCACCCATATGTAGCCCATGAAAGGTGTATGGTATTTAAAAGTAGGACATGCAGAAATATAATGTTATAATGTCCTGACAGTAGCTAGCACCCAAAATCTATTTTCAATGTAGGAAGACTATCTGGCACATAGAGAAGCACTGGGACATGATATTAAATAGTAATAATGAGTCTTGGAAATGAGATCAGCTAGGAAAATAATGAAACAACTACTTTTAATAGTTATTAAAAATTCTATTCAATGGTGGAGTCAGATTTTGTTAAATAAATATTAAGGAAAGTTACAATTTCCCTGCCTGAAGTTCCTGGAGGCAAGTTTGCAGTGTGTCTCTGGCTTCCTCCAGCCAGTTATTAGCCTTGAATAGATATAGATGTGAATAGGTGTGAAATGTTTCCCAGAAGCAAACAATAGGCTAACCTGAATGGGCAGAGATTACTCATATGAATATGCAGGGAGGGTGTTGTGGGAATCCTTTTTGACATTACAGTGTCAAATCCTGTTTGAAAGGTCGACTAGGTTCACATAGAACACCTGGGACCCACTTAAAAGGGGAGAGGGCAGAATGCCATGACAGTTCTTGTGGATCCACTGTCTGGAGGACTCTGCTTTAGTCTTACAGAGTCTGCCTCTAGCTTTACATATAACCCTTGGGGCACACTTGAAAGGGGAGAGAACAGGATGGCAAGAAAATTATTGTCGATCCACTGCCTAGTTGCTGAAGGACTCTGCTTTTGTCCTATCATACTGCTGTTCCTAGGTCTATTTTTGGTACAGTGGCTGCGTCAAAGTTGATTTTAGTCTTAGGTGTGTAAGGACACTAAGATTACCATAGTACACTCCCCCCCACCCCACCAGCGCTCATAGCCTATGTTTAATGTAGGCAAATACGTTCATCATCTTGAAAATGCCCAATATGGGTAGAATTGGCCCCAGGAACTTGTATCTCAGTGATTAGGGCATGCCCAAGAGTCATCCACCCTGCCCTCCCATTAGTTGGTTCCAAGCGTAAATATGGCACCTCCCAGATACCCACAACAGACCATTTTCTGGATCTACAGACGATCAGAAGAGGATTGAACCTACTGTATGTCACCGGAGAGGATCTGCTTCCTCTTGTACCCAGAACAGAGAAGTAAACTCCGTTGGTCAGTTGGCTGATCTTTCTTTGTGGCCGCAGGATGCCTTTTCCTGGCTAACCAGTGGCAACTAGGCCTGGACTGGACCCCACTGTTGGCTTCTGCTTGATACCCTGGCTCTAAACACCTTCCCTGAGGGTCTGGGGTCCTTAGAAGTGTACTGCAGTGGTGGCTTGGGATTTAAAGAACTAAGAAGGGAAATTTTTTGACTAAGACAAACCTAGTTGGTGTATCCGACCTGTGCTCCATTTAGATCAACCTCAAATTGCACCTAGGTTCCGGTCTACCATGACCATTGACTATCATTGGCACTATGTGCTTTTTGGTGCTATTTCTACATTACACCTTAAATATTCATATCTCTGTTTCCCCTTATTAAATTTTCGATAATTTGATGTCCTTTTGTTGATTACATTTGAATATATTTCTATAATTCGGTTCAGGATTATTCATATGCATTTTTTGTTTTGGTACTGGGTAAATACTTTGCACATTGACCTGCGCTCAGCCTGCCTGGTCTGTGCCATAGCTACCATGTGTTTGAGCTCAGGTTAATTTAGTGATGTTGAGGGTTCACCCTGACAAGGGCTGTGAATATTTCCTGAGATGGGTAGTCACCCACCCCAAATAATAATTCAGTTTCTTCAATAGGTAATGTCAAGCAGGAAACAAAACCACTTACATGTGCATGGCAGATAATTCACACAATCAAGCCAGATCAAGTGTCGCTGAAAGAAAATGAATATGTGTAAAGTGAGAGTGAGCATGCAACATGCGCGAGCAACCCTTGAACAATATACAATCATTGTATCCACAAAACAAGTTGTCTTCAATCTTACCCTGGTATAGTTGTACCCCTGCCTCCTCAGATGCCTTCAGAGGGGCAGGTGCTCCAATTAAAAAATAGTAACTTCATATATGTAAGGCATATCAGCATATAAATGCAGCATCAGTAACTGACTGGAATTTGAGTAGCAAGCAGAGTAGAGTCTTACAATGTTACAAGGAAGCCTTGCTAGAAAAGGAGGTCAACAGGACCACTAGGTATAGATGAGACTGACTAAGGCAGTAGGTTAAGTCTAAAGATGTGGTGTTACAAGGGACAAGGTGTGAATAGAGCTGTAGTGAGGATCAAAGCCAAGTTTAGTATATCAAAAAATAAGCCTTACAAAGTAGTATATATATATATATATATATATGATAAAGAAGAAAGCACAACAGATGAGACCACTGACGGTTGCACAACTGACTTTATGGCAATCAGCAACGTACTTGCAGTATCTGTCATTGGCTCAGCAACTGTTATTAGGGCAACTGGTTCTTGTCCAGCCGCTGCTGGAGTTGACAGTCGACGGTAGTGAGGCAGCCAGTTGTGTTTGTGTGGTCGGGCGGGCTCACAACCAACAAGAGAGCTGTCATCTACCAAGCAGCCAATTAGGAGACAGAAGGCACATTTCATCTAATGCCCACTAGGTGGACAGCTGATGGACTGGAAACTGATAGTTACACAGCCTGCTTAGGAGCCGGTTATACAGACTGTTAGACTGTTAAAAGCCGGTGAGCCTGTTGACTGCTGAACCTTCTGTTTCTTGACAGGAACCTTCAGCTGTGGTGATACTGCACTATTAGCAATATATTTGTAAGGATGCTTGTTGACGAGGCTGTAAGGCAACAACTACGTTTGAGAGCCTCATAGGAGAAGTTTGTTTAGCACCAAATTGCACTGGCTGAGATAATCACCAACATGCAGACTCCTACAAGCAGAGTGAGGCGGTCCCCTAGCCATTGCTGTTTCCAGCACAGAGGTCTTAAATTTAGAGCTGACTAGAAACAGTTTGTTCATTTTTCTTCTGTTTTGTAGAGTATGAAGAAGAAGAATCATTTCCCTATTAAAGTACAGCTAGTGCGTGCCTTCTACCACGGCCCTTCGGTACTTAGCCAAGAAATATGAGGAAAATCCTGCACTTTCTGTCACCATTTGCTACATGCAAGCAGTAGATGCCTTTAGTATGAGGGTCATATCTAGGTGAATATCCCTTTTCCAGCATTAGACGTTTTTCTTGGTTGTAGTTTTAGTCATCCAGATGGAAAGAAATAAGTTGCCTGGTTCAAGATCTCACAGACAAAAAAGAAAAGAGCATTTAAAAGAGAGAGAGGCGAGAATGGTCCAGGAAGGGTTTAAACCGACTTGGAAGCCTCAAAAGTCAAATGTGGGAGGTGAGCTCTAGAGGACAAATGTGCAGTAGAAAATCAAGCAGTGGTAAATCTGAAGGGAATAGGACTCTGTGGCTTCATTGGTTCAGCAAATAATTAAAGCACACGAATAGGCTTAAGAACTGGAGAGGATGCATATGCGTGAATGATGCAAGGTCATGCTGCATACAATACCAAGAATGTAGGGTACAAGGCAGTGGTGCATACAATATCATGCATGCATGCATGAATGTGACTGGATCACAAAGCTCTGGTTCAGCCGCTTTTGAATCTGCTTCCAGCCTGACAACTAGCTGGGGGAGTACCATCATGTTACGAAAGGTAAACAACTAGGATGCAGCATTACTATTATTACAGACAGTTAAGTAATCGTCTTCTTTTGTACTGGGAATCCTATGGTTTCACAAGCTGTGCACAGATTTGAAAGTAATAATTCTCCCATTAAACAATGGACAATAAACATGTGTGTGAAGTGACAAGGAAATGCAACCTTAAGTATCTATTGATTCTTGTCTGGATATGTGCAGAATACTAGTTCAATTTTGTATGAGCTTGTGAATGGAAGACCAGTAGGAGCATTGCATATGCTTTGTATTGCAAGATTTACATTTAAAATATATTTACTTTAGAATTTGGATAGGATGTGCATCTACCACAACAGATACAAAACATTTTGAAGAAAACTGTAATAACAAAATTTGACAGACACACAGGACAAAGAAATTCTGTTTAGTAATTTAAAATAAAAAAGACCATACAAAATCCAAACTTTTTTTTAACAAGTTCAGATACAATTATCAAGTGCAAATAACTTTATAAACAACCTCTTTTCCGTATTTCTTCATTGCTCCGTGGGAGATGCTGAATTGTGAAATACTATAAAAGGAAGATATAAATATTACAACATTTTGTTATGTTTTTAACTCCTATGGTTTGTTAATTTTTTTTATTTGAAATGCTCATCAAACCGGGAGCACTGTGATGTGTAGTTTAGCTGTACAAACCTCTGAGATGATCTGAAGCAGAGGTGGGTTTAAGATTAAGTCAATCTGGTGATTGCCAAACAGGCTGGGCTGCCTTAAAGGCTTTGGGGATGTTTTCCCTACTGGTTTAGGACTACTTCACTAAAGCTGTTTGGATTCTGGGCCTTGGCTGCTCAATGGAACCCAATGCTAGGCGCTTATACAGCACAGGCTGCTCGAGGCTTCTCCGTCCACCAAGAGCTGAAGGTAACTGAACAGGGCACAGAGGTCCAACACTTGTATAAGTCTCATAATGAGCAGAGTTAGTCTAGTTCTGTGGCAAGGTTAGGCAGAGGGTGAAGGAGGATGGAGTACCTTCAGCTATTCTAACAATAAAGAATGCCCCCTCCGAACGTGCTAATATCAGGCAGAAATATATGGATTGTATCAGTCAGTGGTAGGGAGAGTCAGGAAGAATAACTCTTAGTCTGTAGTAGTGTGAAGCACAGACAAAACCACTTTTAGTCTATTCGAGCTTTGGTCACAGAGATATTTACTGTTTGAGTGCTACTGTAGAATACTAAGAAATACCCAATGTCTTGGCAAAATCAGAAGAGAAAGAGAGTCCTTGGAAAGAAAAGAGTTTCATCAGTCTGTGCTAATAATAAGAATATAGATGAATTTTCTCGGTATGTACTAATATCAGGCATGAAAAGTCCTCAATGATGGGCACTGATTCCAGGGCCCAGATTTACAAGGATTTTGAATAGAGGTTTCACCATTTTTGTGGTGTATCCCCGAAACAAAATCCATGCTGGGATTTTTCAAGCCATGCAAATCAAGATTTGCATGGGATTTTATTCCAAGAGTAACATAAAGCAGCGCTTAGCACTGCCTTGCATTACAATGTGTCGGGGAGATGTTACATGGGTGGAACATGTGTGTATTTTGACGCAAGCACATGTACTAACATCAGTAAGCATGGGTTTGCTCCAAAATGGTGCTCCTATTCAAAGATGGCATTTCAAGAAGAAATACCTTTATTTCTCCTTGTTACTTCCTCTTTCAATGCATGCTGCATCCAACATGACACATACAAAGAGGAATTCGCCTCTAAGACTAGTTTTTGAGCAGGAATGTATCCCTTCCTGTGCAAAAACTATTCTGACCACAATGCAAGCACCCTTGTGTCGTAGCGTAAGGGTGCTTCTGTTAGCAATAGGAAGCCAGAAGTGCGCCAGTGCTACAAGAGAGCAGAATTGCCCCATGTCTACTGAGATATGGTACATTTCTGCTCTACTCCTTTGACATAACAGAACACAGCAACTTCTCTTGCTGTGGTGCATTGCGTCGAAGTTTAGTAAATCTGACTCCAAGTTCTTTTCTAGCTAAAAGCAAAGAGAAAGCCTCACTCCTTTTGTGCTAGCATATATCAGACATCGAGAATCCCTCGACCAGTGATCAGACTGTGACAGCGAAGAACTCTTTAGATTCATATCTTAACAGGGAAAACAAATTGTTAAGTCTGTGCTAAAGTAGGCTACCTAGGGGTGCACCACTGTCTATTAAGGAGAGGAAATCCTCATGTCTGTCTTATGTCAGAGATGGAGGGAGCACCTTTTGCCATGCTGGTGTCAGAAAAAAGAGGAATCCTCTCAGTATATGTTCTTTGATAAAATGTAAACAAGACTTGGACAGATATTTTGCCTCAGGCTGGCACAAAGCCAAACAAAGCCTTCTTTTGTCTTTTAGGCACATGTCATTACAGGACAAAGCCTGTCTATGCCATCATATTGCCTCATTAACACCCCAGACAAGATGTTACTGTTGGAAAGAAGTCAGAAGAACATATCTTCACTTCATAATATAAAATACAACGTTTATGTACAAAAATATGCTATAAAATAATGTTATTAAACATAATTGAATTTACAGAAATACCTTAAAAATATATATCGAGTTGAATCTTGTTTTCCAAGACCAACAGCAAACCTGTTTTAAAGAGCTTTGTCTTTTCTGCTTTCTCAGGTATAAAGTTCAGCGTTCAATACATTTGAGACTGCAATATGAAACTTCAGATCTTTTAGTCATAAACACTCCTTTTATGTACGGTTTCCTTGATCTGGTTTAACACCAGTATTTTTTCAGTCAAGTTCTTATATTATAGTAAGTGTTTTTTCATGAAATGAGAGTAAACACATAAAATGTCTCTAGAAAAAATTGGATGATTTTTGTAGTACATCATAGCCTTTTTAACTTTTTGTCTTGTTCTGATTATGATTTTCTTCTTTTCCCTTTACTTTACTATTTGGGACCAATCTGAATATCTCTACACAGCCTCAGGAAGTGGAAAAGCAAAACTCAGAGAAACAAAGGTTGACAATCAAAAGGAACACTTACTAAATTATAAGAAAGTGACTGAAAAAATCCTGGTGTTAACCCATATTAAGGAAACCGTAAATAAAAGAAATGTTTATTGATAAAATATTTTCAGCTTAAATCTGAATCAAAGCTGAACTATAGCTCTGAGGAAGTGGAAAGACAAAACTCAGCAAAACATGTGTTGGCTGTGGTCATGTAAAACAAGAGTTGACTGATGATATGTTTTAAATATATCTCAGTAAATTCTATTACATTTGATAAAATGATTTTGTATCACATTTTGTAATAAACATTTTTATTTTATATTACAAAGTAAATATTTTTTCTGCCTCCCCTCCAATATGTGTGAGGTGTTACATTGGATATATTGTATCAAAAAGGTTGTACTTGGTTGGGGAATCACAATGAGTAGGGTTGGAATCTGTAGCAGGGCTGCAGGCGAGTACCTTGTTGCACGTTGTAAGCTTCACAAGAACCCACTATTTGGATAGCCTGTCTGTGTCATTTTTACTTGTGCCTGTGCCTGTCTAGATTACCCACAGTCTAACTAGGATTTCTACAATCTCTGCAGTACCTGTGTATTTAAACCACAGGTTAGTTAAGCTTCTGTTCTCACTTCTGTAACTGCCTGTATTGCACAAAATAGATAAAGTCAACTGTATTCTGCAATTCATTGATCGATGTAACACAACTGTTTACTACATTTTTCTCCTCTCTCCTTCTTCTTTACCTGTCTGCTGTGCTAGCTAGTTAAGGAATATGTTACTTACCCTGTAAGCTTCTATTTGTAGTGTGTAGTGCACTAGATTCATATGCTAATCATTATCCTGCCATCTAGTGTTGGGCTCGGATGATTACAAATTATTTTTCTTAGAAGAAGTGTTCGAGTCTCGAAGTATTGTGGCTCCTCCTCCGGTGTATATTGCACATGTTCCTCGGCTCCTTTGTTAAATTGTTTTTGGCTCATACGGTGAGCGTAAGAAAGAAGGAGGAATAAAGTGACAGAATAAAGAGAACATGTGTATACATTTGAGTGTGTAAAGTATGTTTTAAATAATTTGAAGTAATGCAACCAAAAGCTTCTGGGGAGGTGGGTGGGTGCATATGAATCTGTGGCACTACATGCTGTGAATAGATGCTTACAGGGTAAGTAAAATATTCCATTTTTAGTATGTTTTGGCCGTAGATAAATATTCTTAGCATTGAATGTAAACGAATGCTCCCTTTGATGTGGATAGCAATTGGTTGAATTACTTGTTTGAAATAATGATTTAAGTACAGTTTGACCAACTCTTGGTTGCTGATTGGTTAGTGTGTCAATACAATAGTGTTTAGTAAATGTATGTGGATTATTCTAAGTAGCTGCTATACAAATATTCTCTATTGGAATATTTCTTAGAAAGACCACAGTGGCTCCTTGTTTACGTGTGGAATGAGCCTGTGATGGTTCTATAATCACCCATTTGAGTTTTGATATCATGTCTGAATGTATCTAACTATCCCTCTAGGAAATTCCCGCTTTGGATATTGGTGCCCTTTAATGTATTTTGCTAAAAGCAACAATAAACTGTTGTGTATTTCTAAATGATTTTGGTGTATCAATATAGAACAATGCTAGCCCTTTTAACATCCAATATATGAAGGGATATTTCTGCTACTGTGTCTGGGTTAGGAAAGAACACTGGTAAATCTATGGTCTGACATATGAAAAGTTGATGCCACTTTGGGTAGAAATTGTGGGCTAGTTTTTAGAAGTAATTAGACGTTAAAGAATGGTTCTTATAGAGTGAGTGCTTGCAATTCACTTATTCTTCTGAGAGATGTGATTGCCACTATTAATGCAACTTTCCATGGCAAGAATTGAAGTTGGCATGAATAGAGTGGTTCACATGGCAGTCCCATAAGCTTGGAAAGGACAATATTTAGGTTCCAGGTGGGGCTGGTGGAGTGGAAGGTTAGATATCTCTTTTTAGCCCTTCCATGAATGTTTTAATGATTGATATTTTGAAAACAGACATATGTTGGTATTTTGCATGTAGGCTGCTAGTGCTACTAAGTGTAGCGTAATGAATGAGTAGCCAATAATATCTTGTACTGTTGGTGATAAAAGCTGTATTTGCTTATTTTTACAGGAATGTACAAATCGTTTCCATTTAGCCGCATAACATTCTCTAGCTGAAGGCCTACAAGCATTTTTCAGGATATCCATACATTCTTGTGGTAACTTTAAATGCCAGAATTCTAGGATGTCATGAGCCAAATAGCTAGATTGAGCTGTTTGGCATTTGGATGCATGACTTTCCCTTGATCTTGAGTTAACAGGTGTGCCAAAGAGGTAGTTTCTCGAGTGTCACTAGAGACAGTTGCAATAGTGTTGTGAACCATGCCTGCCGTGCCATGTTGGGGCTATTAGGATTAGTGTTAGAGAGGTTTGTGTTAACTTCTGAACTACATATGGAATGAGTGGGAGAGGAGGAAAAGCGTAAGCAAACACTCCTGATCAATTCATCCATACGGCATTGCCCTTGGATAACGGATGGGGGAACCTGGATGCAAAGTTTTGGCATTTGACGTTGAGGTTAGTGGCAAATAAGTTGATTTCTGGTGTCCCCGAGCTCTTGAAGTAAGAGTGGATTAGTGGTTGATTGATTTTCCACTTTTGCACCTTTTGATGTGTTCTACTGAGCATATCTGCAATTTAAGTACTTGTCCACCGCAGGAGCGGTATTCTGCAAGGAAAAGGATTTTGAGGTAGATTGTCTAGTGCCAGATTCTCTCTGAGAGGAGATATAGCTGTGAGGAGTGTGTCCCCCTGTTTTTGAATATAATTATTTGCAATCATATTGTCTATTCATGTAGCACTATCTTGTGGTGCAAGTGATTGTGAAAGGCTTTGAGCTGAATTGCTATTATCTCCAGATGGTTGATATGCAGACGTGTCTGAGCTATTATCCATAGACCTTGAACTGTGAGATCTTGAATATGTGCCCCCCATCCTTGAAGCGAAGCATCTGTAGTAACGGTGATCTGTAGAATCAGGGCTTTCAAGGGCTGGCCCTGTAACAAGTTGTTGCTGTTCCACCACTACAGAGAGCAATGACTTGCTGGCCCTACCAACACTAGATATTGTAGATGCCCCTCTGCTTAAGACCATTGAGATTGTAGAGTGTGATGACGGGACGCATATGTAGAAAAGTGTGTGGTACTATGGCTATGCAGAAAGTCACCATGCCTAAAAAACCCATCACCATTTTTACTAAGAGGTGAGCTTGTGGTTGAAAAAGAGAAAATGTTTGTATGAACTTTGTTACTCTTTCTGCACTGGGAAACGCTTTGGCTATAACTGAATTGAGAGTTGCGTCTAGGAAAGCTTGCATTTGCAAGTGTTGCAAGTGAGACTTTTGTTTGTTTAGGGTAAACCCTAGTTTCTATAAAAGATTGATAACCTACTGAGTGTTTTGAAAGCACTGATGGTAGGTTGGGTGTTTGATGAGTCAATTGTCTAGATATGTGAAGACATGGATTCTATCCCTTCTGGGATGAGCCGCCTCTACTACAAGGCACTTTGTGAGAACTCTTGGAGCTTTAGTGGCCACGAATGGTAGCACTTTGAATCGATAGAATTGGCTGTTTGGCTGAAAGCGTAAATGCCGGCGTTGTGCTGAATGAATGTTGATATGGAAGTATGCATCTTTGAGATCTAATGCTGTCATGAAAACTCCTTGCTGTAACAGATGTATTACATCTTGTAGTGTGACCATGGGAAAGTGTTCCGAGGAGATGCACCGGTTTAGTGGCATGAGATCTAGCATAGGCCTTAATGTTTTTTCCTTTTTGGGAATGAGAAAATATAGGGAGTACACTTCGTGTCCCTGATGTTGTAAGGCCACTATTTCTGTTGCCCCTTTTTTGAAGGAGAGAAAGAACCTTTTCCTGTAAATGCTTAAGATGTTCTTTTGCCATTTATTGTGGTTTGAGTGGAAACACAACACAAAACCGATCTTCGATTATGCATAACACCCATTGGTCTGCAGTGCTATATTGCCATTGTTGATAAAAGTTTTGTAACCTTCCCCCGACTGGTATAATTTCCTGCTTCGGGCGTTTGGCGGAGACACTTCGTGATTCTGTGAAGCCCCTGATGGCACCTTCCTGATAGCCTATTATCGGCTACAGGCCTTAATTGATGGCCTATTTTTCGAGGAAATGTGGGAAATATCGGGTGAACAGTGACTGTTGATATACACTTGGTGCTGTGATATTTATGGGGACATCGCATTAACTGATGTGTACCAACTTCTCGAGATTGACTTAAGCTACTGGAAGGGAGTGCATCTTAGCTGACATGCTCTGGTCATATTAAGGATATGCAAACTTTGGATTAGATCTAATTATATCTTGGATCTTCTTATGGATTACGTCTGAGTAGGAACTCGGTGCATGTTCTCGTGATCACTCATCCTGATGCTTGGTTTGATAAATTTTATCTGCGCACTTATATTATCCTGCCCTTTCATATTTTTGGAGGAAGTTGCACCGCATTTGACTATTCAGTCACCCGACACAGATTGGGGAATAACTAATGCCCTGAAGAAGTCCGCTTCAAGGACGAAACGCGTCGGCTGTGCCGTTGTGAACAAGTGATGCTCATGACCTTGCTTTTATGATGAAAAAGTTTTTGTTATTGGAATAAAATTAAAAATTTCTCTTGAAAAAACACAGTTGTTGATGATATACTTCATATTCTGTTCCTTTTTAATAGTAATGAGTGGTGCACCTGTGATTTTTGTTAAAACTGTTGAGTTCCTTAAGGAATAGCATCGTGACAGTGGGTGTGATACAGTGTGCACACACAACCTCACAAGCATTGATGAGGTGAGAATACCAGACGGATAGTAATTCAGGTGCTGTCTATTAGAGGGATCGACTGTCGAGCGCATTTTTATTATATGTGGTTGGGGGAGGTGTAGATGATCACCGGAAGAGTAGGGAATTTAGTAATGGTTTCACGGCTTCTACCTCTGTTTCTATAATTTGTTTAATAGAAAGATCCCCTATTAAATTGGCTTTGATAGGGACCCTGCTGCTTTTAGCCATTGTTTGAGTCAAAGGAGGAACTTCCTCTGTTTGTATCTCTGTATCGAGCCCTACGAAAAGAACCACAGTGCTGATATGTTTGTAGGGCCCCAATGGTTTTAGCTGTTTCTATGTCTTTTTTTCTAGCATTTCATCCACTTGAGGGCAAATAATTTTTGCTCATCAAAAGGTAGATTAAGCAGATGCTTCTGTACATCTGGTATGAACCTGGATACTCTGACCCATGCATGGCGCCTAATGAGGAAGCTAGTATTAACCTTGTGGCACCGATGTCAGCAGAGTCTAAGGCACATTGTATAGTGGCATTAGATATTGCCCTGCCCTATTCCACCAATTGTGTTGCACGCTCTTGGTATTGGTTAGGGAGGTTTTGCAGTAGTTCCTGCATTTCATCCTATGTGGTAAATCTGGTGTAACTTGACCCTTAATGTACTCCAGAGGACATGCCTTATATTTCTTCTCTATACGAGGGGTGACTACTCTAGATTGAACAGGCTGCTTAAATATGTCCATATACCTTTAGGCATAGGAAACTATTGTGTTGTCCTTTGTGACCTATTAAGTGTTTCTACCAGGAAATCCTCTTCCTGTGCAATAGTGTGTAGGCTTACTTTGTGGTATGTTGCAGCTCTACTGATGATGTCATGATAATCTGATGTATCATCTAGTGGTGAGGGTTTGGAGTGATAGATACTTGGATGGGTATCATCCAATGGATCAGCATTATAAATATCCCATGGGTCAGGGGCAGTATTGGTGAGGTGATTGATTTGGTGAAGGTAATGGTTGTTCAGAAGCCAAGTGTTCTGGTAAGAGTACCTGCCCTGGCCTTGAAGGTATGGTAGGTGAAGTTGGAACAGGAGATGATGGAATAGGAAGAGAAGGAATTGGAGGAGGTGAAGCAGTGAAATAAATCGGGCTTGCACCTCTGTCCTCCTTTTGTTGATGAGTTTGTTGAGGCCCAGCAATGTCATCTCAAAAATACTTTTTCCTCTTCTGAAGTGCGAGAGAAGAAGGTGTTGTTGTTTTTGTGGCCAGCTTCCCAGTAGAGTCTTTATAAAGAGAGTCTTTTGTCCCTTGTCCAGCTTATCTTGCAAGCATTAAAGAATGGGCTCTATTTGTTTTTTCTGTGGCTCTATAGTATTCTTTGTAGATTTTGACCCTGAGGATGTGGAGGGCGTTGAAGAGACTGTTCTACTGGTTGCCTATTTTTGTATTTGTATTTCTGGTTCCAGCGTTTTATGTTTTGGGTTTGACTCTAAAGCTTTTGCGAGTGAACCATGTTTTGGTTCCCAGACTTTTTTCAGATCTAATGTATATTTTTATAGCTCTGATCCTTGCTTGACTTCGGTTGAGCTGATAAAATTTGCCTGGGTGCAGGTGCCGACATACATTTTTAAGCCTTACATTTTTTGATGCTAGTCAAAGACTTTTCAGGCATAGGTGAACCTTGCCTGTTGATGGAGACCTCCATGGCCCGAAAGCAGTGATGCTTCGAAAGGCGGTGTGGGTGGCTTACGCTGAGGTATTCACATGCCCCTGTATGGAGTCGGGCTCGGAGTCAGAACTGTTCCCACTGCTAGCCAGCAGTATTTGTACATCTTTTAGCACTGTCTGTGTCTCCGAGTCTTTTGGCTCTTGACTGGAGTCTGGTAACTGGTCCCTCAATATATCCAGTGCATCTTCTGTGCATCGCTGCATGTTTGTCTTGGACCAACAATGCTCTCTTCGTTTGCGAACTTTCTTTTTTCAACCAGAACGCCTAACACAGGAGGTCTCTTTGTGCTCCGGTGACAAACATAGGTCTTGTCTGAAATATTTTGCGTGGCAATTAGGACACACGCTGAAGGTCGTGTTTTCCATCCAGTGTGGATGTAGTCCTGTACAACAGAGACGAAGAAGTCAAAGAACGGTGGGCTTGGGTGGGTACCATGAAGTGATCAATAGCATCAGTAGATGTGGTCTGGATCTGAGATTTCTTGGTCTGGAGAAAATACCTAGAGCCTATGAAGTCCTCGGTGGAGATTGAAGCTTATGTCCCGGAGGTGATATATAACGAACCCGATGGCAGAAAAAAACAATCTAACAAAGGAGCCGAGGAACATGTGCACACGGGAGGAGGAGTCACTATACCTCGTAACTCAAAGACTTCTTTGAAGAAAAACAACTTGTAATCGCCCACGCCCAACACGAGATGGCAGAATAATGTGAAGTATGTGTTTCTAAAGTCAACATATGCTACGGATATCGACTGCCCTCTCTGCTGAACTGGTATGCACAACACAAGAGATAGCCAAGTCTGTTATCCTCTGTTATGCACCCATTTCTCCATATGGAACAGTGTGCTCATTTTAATTTCTTTAGTGTGCCTGCATGTGGGCCATACAAGAAGAACCTAAGTTTTCCATAATCTATTCTGTGTCTCACAGTGGAGTCTGATAAGCCTTCTAGTCTTTCTAATGTGACTGTCAATCCTGCAAAAAGGCAGGTCCAGGCTTCTGTAATCTAATCCGTACCTATATGTAGACATCACATCTCTCATTCTGCCTTTAGTTCACCTCAAAATATATTTTGAAGACAGCCAGAGCGGAATTTGTAAGTCTGAAATGTCTGACAATCTCATCACATTCTCATATCAAAACTTGTTTTCAAAAAAGGTTTAACCTTTCATAAACTAACACATTAACTCTTCCGGAAGGAATAAATAGTTTTGTCTCTAAAATAACATATTCCTATACGTATTATAAAGAAGACACCAATGATTGCACTTATAATGGGAGAAGAAGGGTCATGAGATAAAGGCTGAATGGTAGGAGTAAGAGTGAACAACACAAACAAATGAAGGAGATTCATGTGAATTATCGTTAGTCATAGCTGGGATATGCAGAGTAATTATAGAGGCAAATAGAAAGGTAAGACATGAGGTGGTTTGGCTGCGAGTTATGGTGAATGGATATACAGAGATGTAAACAAAATCATGGTGAGAAATGGAAAGAGATTTAACTATGAATATATGGAAAGGAAAAAGGGTCTGCAGCACATATGTGATTATCAATAGATGAGAAGGAGCACACATCTGAGACAAGTTTGAATCTGCACAGTAGAGAGGTGGAGAAAAAGAGACTGATGTAGTGGATCCTGAATGAATGAAAAGAGACATGGAGAGAAATGTATCTCATCTGAAGAGCATACTGTGACGGACAATTGTAAAGTGTCTCTTGTTTGTAGAATACTCACAGGAGAGGTTAAAAGAAATCTGGAGCAAGAGATGCCTTAAGATAAAGCAGGTCTACAGTGAAAATGATGGAGGCAGAGGAAACAATGAAAACGATCAAGTGATGGAGTGAGTTACAGGTCTTAGAGCCGATCTGGAACCAGGTGGGGAAAGAAGAGTGAGGGCAAATCTACGACTATATGAGGGATACATATTAAGTGAAAAGAATTACTGACACAAGGCTGTCTAGTGGACAGAAAGAAATGGAGGGTGTTGGAACTGTGAAGACTGAGTTTGGAAGTCATATGCAACAACTGCAAAAGTAAAGGGCATGACTAAGAGTAGGCAGACCGGTACTCCGTCACAAACATGACTGATAGCCTATCCATCTTATTATAAGTGCCAAAGGATATAATGCACTTGCAATAAGTGATGAAGTAACCAGTCCGCAAAACTCTAATTCAGGCCCTATGTGTCAAAAACAGTAATGGGGATGGTAAAATGTGGGCACATATTACAAAGTGACAGTGAGTGATCGAAAACAAGGCAGATTATGTGCAACAGCAGGGTGAAATAAAAAGAAAGAGGGAGGGTGAGACTTAAATGAAAGAGATATGAAAAGAGGTAGAGAGAGGACAGAAAGAGAGGGTGAAAGAGAACAGAAAGAATATGTGTATATATAGTTGAGTGGGAGAGAGCTAAAATGTAAAGTAAAACACAGATGAAGAAAGAGAAAAACTAAATGGAGTGTATGAGAGCTTGTTCATATATATGTATGTGAAGGCATTCAGATATTGCATACTTAGCTGGGAAGCAATTGAACGCTGAGAGACAGATTCAGATAGCAAATTCATGATCAATGGAAGTTCTACTGAAAAGATAGGAGCAATAACGTGTCTTATGAGGAAAAAGAGAAATGGAGAAACAGATGAGGGAAAAAGAGAAAAGTGAAATACGGAAAATGAAGCGTGAGTTGAAATGCATTCGAGAAACAGATATAGAGTTGCATGATGAACCATAGCGAAAGGTGAAATATGCAATTTGGGTAAAGGTGAAATAGGTGATATGAGAGATGGACATTTGTAAGAACTGGATCAGTGTGAAATACATAACATGTGGAGATGAAGATAAGGGTAGCATATGGCAGATTAAAAGAGAGTGCAAATATATCAGGACAGGCAGGATGCAAGCCAATTGGTAGGGCAGGAGAAATACGTGTGATAGAGACAAAGGGGCACTAAGCATAGAAAGTGAAATACATACAATGAAAATAAAGATGAATTGCTTACATTAGAGAGGTGATATGCTACAGTAGAGTGAATCCAATCAAATGTAATATATGGTGAGTTTACATTTACCTAATTGCTAAAGGTGAAAACAACTGTGTGGGATTGACAACAATTTTAACCTATGGCGACGAAGATGGATAGAGCACATTATGTAAAGAAAGCAACAGTAACATAGAGCTAGAAAACACAAATGATCAACATTGAAAGATTAAGAAATGGCGAGTTTTGGGGATAAGAAGTTAATGATGATGAAGATGAATGGGAGCTGGACAAAGAGGAGGATTGAGAGATTATGGGATGATTAGGGAGAAATGTATCCAAAAGCCGATAGTTCGGATTCCATAAACTACAGAGGTAGTGCTAAGTTGCACAAAGAACACAGAAAAAAATTGAGAATGGAAAAATTGACAGAATGGAAAATGGTGGCTGATGAGAGAGTGGCGAGGAGACGGACAGACGTTGTTAACTAATGTAAATGCCATTATATTGAACAATAATGTTTGACTGGAAAGTAGCTAAATGCTTGTCAGCACACCACCTTCCAAGTCGAGACTCATCCATGCAGCTGAATCCATTTCCAGTACTACAATATTCTTTTAAAAACCATCCAGTCAGTACTAGAATAGTGTTTCACAACCAAATGCCAACAGCAAGGATGACTTACCCATTCTTACTAGATAGAGGTCTAAAGTTGAGGACTCCCACCAGAATGCAAGCAGCTTCTTGGCACTAACACACACACATGGAAATGGCTGGTCTGCAAAGCACTATTCCAATATAAATCTTCATAAGCAAGGTGACATTAGCCACGTGCGGACGGTAACCATTTTGAGGGGCTTGTAACATGGTAATTTAGCCCCAATCCGAATATAATGATTCACTAATAAACAGTCATTTGATGTTTGCATTTCAAACTCCTGTTTTAAGGCTCCAAAAGCAGTATGAAAGTCAATGTTGCAGTAGTCCAGTAAAGGCAAAAGCAAGTGCATAGATGACTGTGGTCGATTTTAAATAGGGGATAAATAGCAAACCTACTTGAGGGACCGGAGAGAAAATGGAAAATGATTTATGAAATTCCTGACCAGTGATACAGTGAGCTATCAATCACCACCACCAGATTTTAAAACATCACAAAAGAACTGTCCCCCACAAATGGATCCAGAATTTATCCCACAATCTTTTACTGACCTATGTCTGTCAATACGGGCTGATTTCTTATTCAGATACAGTGAAAACGTTAACCCTAGATGGAATATAAAAACAAAAATAGGAATTGAAGAATCTGACATGTTGGGGGAAATGGAAAACTGGTTAGAAACCAACCGAGACAAAAAAATTGGCAGAAATAAAAAAACATATGAGTGACTCATAACCTGTTCATGATGGAGGGAGAGAGAAAGCAAGATGTAGGGACTGGAGCAGGTATGGTAAGAGGCTGTGGAATTGAGAGAGAATGGGAACTAGAGGAATCGGGAACGGGGACATGACGGCAATGACAAAAGTTGAATGGAAAGTGCACAAACACGATTCCTATTATAAGATACTCTTTGGCAGAACTTGGTGATGTTGACAGCACAAATGCCACAAAAATGTCCTGAAACATCATGATAAGTCATCTTCCGTTGTTTCTTTTTGTGATCTGGCTGTTGGTCCAGAGAACCAGTCTTGACCACCATATCTTCTGACTTCAGAGCAGAGAGGATCCATCCTCACCCCTACTGGAGAGGTGACCACCCTTGTCCACACCTCCAATCTGGATAAAGTGGTGGAATTTTCATTCAACTGATTTTTGTCTTTGTTCAGTCATTTGCACAAGATGATATATTTTCTGGGCAGGTTTTCCAGATCTCTCTTTTTCTGTCTTTTGATATTCTCTTTATCGTGCCACACTGAAATGATAGACAAGGCAATGTTTTCAGATCTGAGGTGCTTTGGGTGGGGCATCAGGGGGCAAGGAATGATTCAGTTCTTTAACGGCTAAGACATGCCGTTTGGCAGCTGATAAACCCACTACAGGAATTGGGTAATGTCTCCTGCAGCAATGTGATCTGTTTAAGTATCTGCACACATGAAAGGAACACATATATGGGCAGGCATGTACAAAGGCAGTCAGCACGGAAACAACTGGTTCCACTAGAGCGGAAGATGAAAAGTCTGCATAGGGAGATATGATCTAAAAAGCTGTTATAGAATGCAAAAGGACGAGAACGGGGTTCCTTGGCTGTAGCTGTTGTCTGTGCCGCCGCTATATGCCTCTTGGCTATTTGTATGGCCTCAGAAAGCTTGAAACTTTGGATTTCAGCAGTTTGATGAAAGATCGTGGGAGCATCTCTTTGTGTTTCTCGGTGTACTTGAAATAATTTTGAGGATGAGCGAGAACATCAAAGAAGGCTTTGATCAGTTTCTTATCCTGCAGCAAGTGAAAAATAGAGAACATTAGACCTTAGCAATGTGCTTAATGAACAGAAAAAAACTTGTTTATGGCACAAACTGAGCAGAACCAGGGCAACCTTTAGGTTTTAAAGGAGCCTTTATTGTGGCATCATAGGAGAACGAGGGTTAAAACCAAAAAGAATGGTATGCCAAATGGAGAGTCCCATAGTTACCCTCTGGTGCTTCTGCTGCATTCTGTTTTCCTTAAATTAAGGTATACATGTTCTTAGTGTGGAACCCCAAGGTGGCCTTAACCATAGCCACAGTGGCCTACATGTACAAAAGTGCATTTTGTTTTGTTTTCTTTATTATGCGCACACACATAGGAAAATAAATGCTCGAACACTTCCATATATTTAAGCTCACCTCAAATAAATCTATTGCCAAAATATCTTTACAGCCCTCCTAAAAAAAAAAGCCAGCAAAATGAATAGCGTCTCTCTTCAATCTGTGTAAATGTCTGTGATGCATACTTTTCACCCCCCCACCTAAATCCTAACTCAACCCTCGCTGGTCCCTCCACTCTCCTTTGCCAAATACCCCATCTACCCTTCCATCTGAACTCTCTACATCTATATCTGAATTCGTTACCATCTTTAGAGCACCAAGCCCTCTTACTTACCAACCATCTATTTTACAGACAGTTTATCAAATTATTTGCCCAATCATCCTGGGTTCTGCCCTGGCTCATCATACTCTTCATCCCATCAATGCTCTCATGACCCTGCTTCAATCTCCCTTAGTCGTCATCTGACTCCAGGAAACTCGTCAATGCTCCGTTCATTACACACTATTTCCCTCTGTTTTGACTACCTCCTTTTCTCGAAAAACTTTTAATCTGTTGCTTTCCACAGTCACAACTTGTTTTTTAGCCCCCTCTAATATGGAGTCTGTGCACTCCACTCCACTGACGCCTTGCCAGATGGTGTTTCCAGCTACTTTAACTCCATTACTTTCACCTAGCAGAATCAAATTGTCATTCTCTTAGATCACTCTGCATCTTTCATCTTTCAAAGCTGTGGGTCCACCCACGATGGTAACTTTCACTTCCTTCTTTCACTTCACAGAGTCAGCTCTCAACTGGTTCACTGCTTGCCCAGCTAACAGCTACTTCTCTGTACCAAAGTGCGCATCTCAGCCCCCATCATTTCACAAACACTTCACAGCATCCCAATGGGATGCATTCCAGCAAGGTTGCCTCATTTTTACACTTTTGCACATTTTCAGGTCTTTATCTTGACTGTTAGGTACCTCATGGGTAACTCCTCACATCTATTAACAGGGTTTTGGAGTGTAAAGGGTGCGATAAATACCACGTATTACAAGTTTACTTCATTGCAGTGGGGGAATAACGTGGATTCTGGTGCTTTTTGCACCAAAATCCATGTGTCCAGGTATTTACTGTTTCTTTTCACCCAGTTGATAAATAGGCAGGTTTGACTTGTCAATATTTACTTGGGGAATTTTCTGACCGTCTCGTAACTGTGATACCTGTGCAGACGTGTCTGACATTCCTTATTTCAAAGTCAAAAGTAAAATAAACTTTATTCAAAAACACATTGTGTATCATAAAAGCTACATAAAACATCATCACTTGGTTAAAAACACATGTTTAAAAAAGAGAGATGACTCACATTAACCAGCCATGGTAATAAATCCTCATGAATGTAATCCAATCAAGATTAGACATGCGTATGTACTGTTTTAAGTGCCACTTAGATTCTTCCTGTAGAAACCACATCAAGTGAGGGATGTTGTGCTCTCAGTCTGTATATGACTCTGGCCCGGAAACCTAAACAGGCTTCTTTGTTAAAACAGCTATTCTTTAGAGACACACTAACGCCCTCTGTGCAAACACTCTTTGAGGCAAACCTGTACTTTATATTGCCTTTCTACATGCTTGACAGGATTATGGAGGCACTGGAAAAACAGGTAGTCTCTACAGAGAAATAATGTAAATGATACACTTGTGTTGTTCGATGAAGACTACCTAATTGGAATGTGTTGTTTAGGGCACCTGCTGCTATAGCTTCTTTTCGGAAATAAGATCCCACACACATCCATGCAAATGGAAATTACACAATTTTCTTTCTGCAATTTCACTGTATGCGTCACTTGCACATGGAATGGCGCCCTCAACAAGACCTAAGACTAAAAAGCACATAGAAAACAAAGAGTAGAGCTAACAATCCACTGACCTTCAAAATTTCCTGATGATTTTCTGAGGCATAGAGTCTTCCATCTCGCACAATGTCCTCCACAAGCTGCTCATAATCCTCTGTAATAGCAATCAAGCATCTGGGTCAATCAGATGGCAGTACAGGACAATCACTGTGAGAAGGGACTAAAAAGGTGCAGTATTATACCTGACATGTTTGCATACTATCATGAACCACACAGCAATTTGGAGCTTCTCCATCCAAGAAAGGGGCATTTATGAGCCACACTTACAATTATTTGCTGTGGAGAATCCAGTGAATGTGAAATTCACTTTTCACACATGGTATGACCAAAATTACCATGTGAATGGGAAGGCTCAATATATCCGACGAAGAGACATGTGCCCCCATCTACTGGATAGAGTACTCCCCTTTAACTTTCTCCTCCTTCCACTTGAAATGTCTCAGAGTAAGGACTGAGTAAGGACTCATAAATTACTCTAGACTAAGAGGAAACTTATGCTTTAGAAATAGTAGAAATAACCCTAGCCCGAGAAAACACTGGAACGCTACGAGACATAGACTCATAGGTCATTATTGATTGTACTTTTTATTTTTTTCACAGGGAAATAACACAAAAATATTGTTCGTACAATTAATCAATTGGCTACTCAAAAACAATAAAGAGTATTGTATCTAAGTAGGACGTATAAATCAACTTCACAATTAAGATTACTGAAAACGTTCCTACAGCTCAGTGATTCTTTTACTAGTTATGATGAAAGCCACAAACAAGCTATTTCAAAACTTACCTGTATGCATTTTTTCTTACCACTCTGAAAGAATGCTAACCAACTGTGTTTTTCATTTTTGCAGTCTCAAATATCTGGCTATTAATTTTGAAATATAAATCAGTTTGTTCCATCGTTTTGATAGACATATTATTTGTGAGGCATATCAAAGTAGAATTTCTTAGACTCTGGGTACTAAGATTAATTTGTCCATACCTAAAATAGACTCCCTTAATTGTGAAACAGAGAACAAGACCATAATGTATGAAGACAATTTCCTAATTCCCCAGAAGGCTGCAGGCTAATACTTCCACTAATCTTACACAAAAAAACAGGTGTTCAATATATCAATATTTTAGCATAACAATGCATTCTGGTATAGTACCATGGACTGCGGAAAATCATCTCATTGATCATTTTCCATATATCTAATGTCAAGCCAATAAGCGTTTGGATTTCCCATTTCTGTGTGATTTGTTAAAAGAAATCCATTTTCTTTAGCTCTGTAGGAGAGTTTTTCCATAAGTCAACGGATTCCATACTATTATTTTCTATTACATTAAGGTCTACTTTAGATAAAAAAATGCTGAATGTCATTAAACGACCACAAGAACCAGGTCTTACAACATTTTATGTATAGTTCAATCATTGTTTATTATAAAAGCTGATAGTTTAGAAAAAACATAATCTTGCTATCTAGATACTTCTATTATGGAGAGAAAATACTGTTCCGTCACTAATAAACCGTTTAACCGAGTTGCAGAATTAACATATGACAGAAAAATAGGTAAAAAAGCTATTCTCTCCCATAGAACCGTTGTAAAATATTATAAAGAACTTTTTTGGGTGACATGGATAATTTTAAAATGTTACTGAATCTACAATCACTGAGCATATCAAGTATTACAAAAATAAATATATATAAGTGCACATTTTAAAATCTGGAGCAATAATAGGTATGTAGAATTTTTTTTAATTAGGCAATGCAAGGCCTCCTTCATAGGTAGGCAGGTATAAAGTGCCTAATGGCAGTCTGGAAGATTTATTTCCCAAAAAAAAGTATGAAAACATTCCTTAAATTTCTTTAAAGAGGAGCAGCTCAAAATACAAAATGAAAAAGTACTAAAACCAATATATCTATTTAAACAACTTGCCACATAATTGTTAAATAGACGGAGTACCATCACTGAAATAGGAATGTAGTTTTATTTATCAATAGCATATAATTTAGATCAGGAAAACCTACTAAATCTGAAGAGATATATGTCTCTAAATGAAGTTTGGGTTTAACAATGTGCACTTTCTGAATTTTATTAACGAGTATTTCAGGGTAGCAGTTAATAAAAAGAGTATCTGTCTTTTACTGATTCATTTTATAGCGCCAATATTCTTGACACATAACCATTAATAATCCTTATAGATTTCAAAACAGCATCACATCATCCATGTAAAGATTAATCTTTAGTATATTATACTTTGGGTGCATTTTGCTCTTGTCAATTCAGATAGCAAGTGCAACGAGTTAGAAAAAAGGAAATATAACGTGAGAATAGGCAGCCAGGGTTATTTAGTCTTTAATTCAGCTCAGGCCTCTTTAATCCACTTGTAGAGACTGCCTGCCCCTTATGCTCACTCTTGCCGTTCTCTGTAATCTCCGCTTTCTGATGATTTTCTGTCTTACTCTTCCTCCTTCTTTTCCATTTGTGTGTTTTTCCTTCTCTTGCTTGCAGACAATATCTGGTCCCCAAAAAAGAGTACCAGTGGGCACCATCAGCCCGGACTGGCTACCGGGCATTTTGGAATGCTGCTGAGCTGGGGGCTGATTTAGTTGATGGAGACCTGCGTGTACTGAACGAAATTCGTTTTTCTTTAATTATTTCGAAGTACACGCAGGTCTCCATGAACGAAATCAGCCCCCACTGCAGTGAAATCAGCCCCCAGCTCGGCAAAATTCCAAAACGCCCGGTAGTGAGTTTGGCCTGGGCACCATCTCATATTAAGCAATGAAATTGATGCCCTGTGATAAAACGATTTTAATTTCCTTAAATCAATGAGACTGCTACTTTATTTATTCGGTATTGTTCAGTAATTTAGATATAATCTTATAGCGTAATCATATGGTATTATTGAGGATCCTCTGGATTCGACCAGGTTTTTAAAAACTCCTAATGCTACCAGGATGCTTCATTATAAGCTGCAACTATCCAGCTTTGAAAATAACCTGTACAAACACGATTATTCAACAAATAAACTAAAGGGGAAACCAATCATACAGTCTGATAGCTCTCTTGTGTACATGGAAGAGCATTATGCTAATCTTTTGCTTGAGTCCTCACAGTTGGAAGGAGCTGTCAACTGCCATGAGATGATGTTACAGGATGCATCCGAAAATTACAAATTTATACTTCCATCAATGGGCAAGGATTGTCTCAGTAAGGATTATCCACTGCACAGTTCCTTAATACAGGAGATCAAGCAGGCAGATTCACAATATACAAGTGTGTTAGGAAGTAGTTAGAAGAGCTAGTGCAGCGGGTCTCAGGCCGAGACGATAGCCAAAATCAGCATCAAATTTCAATTAATAAGTATGAAAAAAGTAGGAAGTATGAAAAAGAAATCAACATACTCAAAACAAAGCATGAAGATTTTGAGAATTGATGGTGTACCAGAACATAAACCAAAAATCTCCAGTGTAATCACAGTGATTGATAATGAAATTAATGAAAGAGTATATTTTGGCTGGTTTTAATGAAGATTTAACAGTAGTCCTTGCACACGGCATTCCTGTAAATCAGTCTACACCATCCAGGTTTCCTCTGTACATTAAATGGCAATTTTGCCAATTACAGAATCAAAGAGAGAATCCTTGCTCAAGCGATAGCAAACAAAATTATAAAGAGGAGTTTTATTTTATAGTGTTTTCAGATATGATATATGACTTGGCCCAGAGGCGAAAAGGTTTCAGTTACTCAATTTAATGAGCTAGACATTAGTCACCTTGTTTCAGCAATTAATGCTCAAGTTGATTTATGATGGAAAATTTCAGTAATTTTTCGACCTTGTGTACGTCCATCACATCTTGCAAGAGTCCATCACATTTTGCAAGAATTAAGCTCCAAAAATGATGTATAAATGTGTTTTCAGTGTATCTGATTACTTTGGGAGGTCAGGTAATCACATGTATATATATATATACACACACACAGATAGATAGATAGATAGATAGATAGATAGATAGATAGATAGATAGATAGATAGATAGATAGATAGATAGATAGATAGATAGATAGATCGTTAGATAGATAGATAGATAGATAGATAGATAGATAGATAGATAGATAGATAGATAGATAGATAGATAGATAGATAGATAGATAGATAGATCCAACTAAACCTCTGCTACATTTTGAAAAAAGCACGCACACAAGAGCAACTTGGTCTAAGGGTTTTTTATTTCATATAGCCTCCTCCGACCCAGCAGACAAGAGAGACAAGTTTCGGCTGTCACAGCAGCCTTTCTCAATCTCTCATATTTCATATATATATATATATCTCCAAATCCAACAAAGTATGCACACTCATGGGACGGTTATCTCAGCCCAGGATTTATTACTGGCCATAAATCTTGGGCTGAGATAGCCATCCCCTGAGTGTGCGCTGAAATTTTATATATAGAATTTTTATATATCCCTGATATATATTTCCAAATCCAACAAAGTATGCATGCAGCCTACATAGAGAAAATGTAGAGTGCGCCTGACTGGTGCTGACCAAAAAGTCAGGTCCCACAATAGTGGGCAAGCCACTCCTCCTCAAACCAGGGATATGGTGCCCCAACCAGGTATACCCTGCCTTCTGCTTTCTCGACGCACGAGAAGCAGAAACATAAAATGATATTTAAAATACCATTTTATGTTACTGCTTCTCTCACTGCGAGAAAGCAATGGGGTGACGCTCCTCCGCCCTAATGGAGGAGTCACCCCTGCTCTTTGCAAACCTTTCCTACAACTAGCTGCACAACATGTCAAGTTAAAGCCTCTCTGGATTCCAAGTCACTTGGCAATGAATAATAAAAGAAAACATATTCATCGCTCAGTGATGACAGCCTGCTCAGCTCCAAGACTCCCAATTGTGAAGAAAAGGACAATGTTGATGGTGGCACTAAATGACACCAATGAGAACACTGGCACCAAACCATATTGTCAGATTTGAGAAAGGCATGGGGAAAAGGGCAAACCAACAAACTTGCAAGGTGTTTGGACAAAAATTTTGCAATCGGTAACTAAGGAATTACTTTGCCGTCATTTGTTTATTTGGTCACTAACAGCTTTTTAATTTCACTGTGTACGTGTGTTAACCTTAATATACATCTTACTATCGATAAACACGGATTGATCCGAATCACTATCAGCTTGACTACACCCGAGCTGTTTCGGGTTTCACCAGGGATTTTGTCATATTTTTCATTTAAGGTGGTATGCAGGACTTGGATAATTAATGAGTAATATTCCTTCTTTTAGGAAGTATCCCCTGATGAAGGGCTCTGCCCAAAATGCATTGTGGTCTCTGTAATTACGTGAAAAAGTCGCAATGCACTGTAAATTGTAATGTGAAAAGAACATTACCACTGTGGAACCAAAAAAGTAAGACAAAAAGAAAGAGAAGAAGAATAAAAAGAGAATGAAATTACATTTGAAAGTATTATCATTATTACATATATCCAAGGAGTGCGGGGTGGGCTCGTTTTTTTCCTGGCTGAAGAATGCCTATACACATTTATCTACATGTCACACCTCAGGATCAGGAGGTGATACCCACTGGCAGCCAAAAAATTGAGGAACTAAGTAACAGAAAGAATACTGTTATTTGAACTAAGGAGTGCGAACGTAATTTATATATACTTATTAATGGATAAAAATATTGCAATATAGAAATATTGTGATTTGATAATGAACAAGTTATTTACCTTCAGTAACGCCTTATCTAATTGAGACTCTACCTAGCCGCAGATTCTTTACATTAGAATTATCCCCAGGCGTCAGACTGGATCCAGACATTTTTCATGAGCAGTTCCCCTGAGTGCTGGTAGATGGCATTGTTCAGCTTCATGTCATCTTCTGCATCAGAAGTGACGCGCATTGTGTCTAATACGCAACACCCCAGCGCGCGGACACCAGTTTCTTTTTGCAACTTTCCACCGAGATGCCTGGAACAGCCCTTAATCCTAAAATCTGTTTGCAGAGTGGGAAGGATGGGTGAGTCAGTAAGGAATCTGAGGCTAGATAGAGTCTCTACTAGATAACGTGTTAAAGAAGATAAGTAACTTTTTGATCCAATACGGACTTCAAGCCACGGATTCCTTACCTCACAATAAATTTGGTCTGCGAACATGATTTAAACAATAAAGTCCAGAAGGGCCTAAGAGGCGAAGTGGCCATCCCAATGCAGCTGACGGTCCAGGCAAGTGGTGTTTAGTGAACATGTGCAGGGATGCCCATGTTGTTGCTTGGCAGATGTCCAGGACCGGAACTCCGCATGCTAATGCAGTGGCAGCAGTCTTTGCTTTGGTGGAATGAGGACGCAAGCCCTCTGAAAGTCTCTTTTTGGCCAATGTGTAGCAGATCTTAATGCAGAGAATGATCCATCGGCAGATGGTTCACTTTTACACGGCCTTCCCTTTTTTGATCCTGACATATCCCACAAAGAGTTGATCGTCCACCCAGAACGGTTTTGTGAGTCAAGGTAGAATGACACGCTCTTCTTGGGTCCAGCTGGTGGAGTCTCACCTTTTCCTTAGAGGGATAAGGCGGAGCATAAAATGTAGGCATGGTGATGGATTGGCCTTCAAGGTAGTCAATGGAGAGGCCTTCTAAACCAGGGTTAGGATGAACAAAACAACTTTGGAAAGGAGTGCAGATAAACAATCAAACTGGCTGTACACAGTGTCACAAACTTGTTCCAACTGCAAGAATGGAGTTGAAGGGTCGCCAGGCTGCCAAGAAAACATTGCAGATTTCGGGCGAAAGGTTGAAATCTGTCAACTGTCACTGCTCAATCTCCACACATCAAGCCAGAGCGTTGACAGGTTTGGGTGGAGAACCCTCCAATGCTGCTGCTGTGACAGAAGATCTTCCTGAAGAAGCAGCCTGATCGGAGAACCAATGGCCATACTCAACAGCTTGGGATACTAAACGCTGCGAGCCCAGTCAAGAACTTCAAGGATGACTTGGGCCCAGTCGTTCCTGATATTCTTGAGAACTCTGGGTAGGAGTGGTATGGGTAGAAAGGCATCCAGGAGGCTGGAGCTCCACTCCAGATGAAAAAAGTCTATGAGCAAGAACCTCGTTGAAAACTCCAGCACGCAGAAGTGCTGACATTGCGCGTTCTAAGCAGATCTAACCAAGGCTTTCAACACTGCTGAAAGAGACCTTGCACCACCACCGGATGGAGATGCCAATTGGGATCCACTAGGTATCTTCAGCTGAGTTTTTACGTCCCTGTGTTCAGAGAGCCCGCTAGGTGTTGAACTACCAGGGAAATGCCCTGATGTCCCAGCCATGTCTAGAGTTTTAGGGCCTCTTCACAAAGGGTCCATGACCCCATCCTGCCCTGATTGTTGCAGTACCACATGATGGTGGGGTTGTCTGAACACCTGCACTAGCCTTCCCCCGATGGAGGGTAGAAAGGCTTGCAATGCTAGCCGGATCGCCCAGAGCTCGAACATGTTGATGTGGAGTCCACATTCCTCTCGAGACCAGAGGCCTCTGCTCTCCACCTCTCCCAGATGGACACCCCAGCCGAGGACTGACGTACCAGTCAATACTGTCAGATCGGGTTGGGAAGGGCGAGTGGTCTGCTGCTGACCCAATCATGGTTCATTATCCACCGCTGCAGATCATTTGCAGTGCCTTGCAAGTACTGTAACATTGTTTGCCCTGATGTGGCACCCACTTCAGGTTCCATTGCAGAGCACGTATATGCCAGAAGGCATGTGTCACAAGCTGGATGAAAGAGGCCATGAGGCCCAACAACCTCAGAGTCAGTCTCACCGAAATCCAGATAGAGGCTGAAACATCTGTATCATGGCCTGAATATCCTTGACTTGCCGTTCAGGTGGATAAACCTGAACCTGCACTGTGTCCAGAACAGCCCTGATGAAAGTGAGCGTTTGAGAAGAATCAGATGTGAGTTCGGCACATTGATAGTGAACCCCAGCAAGTACAGGAAGTCTGTTCGTAGTCTGGAGTTGGGAGACAACAGCCTGGGGTGAGGCCACCTTCAACAGTCAGTCGTCAAGATAGGGGAAGACTGGCACCCTTGATCTCCACAGATGAGCTGCAACCACTGCCATCAGCTTGGTGAACATGCAAGGGGTGCTGGTAAGGCCAAAGTGGTGGAGGGTGAACTGAAAGTGCTGATTATCTACTGTAACTGTAGGTAGCGTCTGTGGGCAGGCAAGGCAGAGATGTGGATGTAGGTGTCCTGCAAGTCCAACGCTACCATCCAGTCTGCCAGATTCAGGGTAGTCGGGACGTGAGCAAGCATGAGCATTTTAAATTATTCCTTCGTAAGCAAGGGCGCAGGTGTATGATAGGACAAAGGCCTCCAGAAAGTTGCGGGAATAGCAACCACAACCTATTTTCTACTTCTGATGCCAGCACGCTCTCTATGGCTCCCTTGGCTAAGAGAGCCACCACTTCCTAGCAGAGTAAGGAAATGTGGTCCTCCATCAGCCTGTCGCAAGTTGGTGGCCTAAAGGCCACAGTTGATGAAACTATTCTGCTTAGTGAGCCAGTCATATCCAGTCCACAGTGAATGGTAAACTTGTCTGCTTCCCTCACGTCAGCAATAGCTTAAGACTGGAGGCTCAGTGGACTAATGCACCATGGCAGGAGCCAGTGTTCAACCTCATGGTCACAGGTTGAAATCCCGGCGGATCTACTCAGCCTTTCATCCTTCTGAGGTCGAAAAAATGAGTACATCGAGGGTAACAATAAACATCTGTTATTTAACGCCAAGATACCCCTTTTGGGGTGAATGTACGCTTTACAAATACACATGTTATGTTATGTAATGGTGTCGTGTAGTTCCTATAGTACCCATGCAGGACCTGCGCGTTTGGATAACATAAACTGTAGGATTGGTGGCAGACTAACTCTAAGCACCCCCACCGCGTATGTTAGCCTGTTTGCATTAGCTAGCTCACAGTGCCACTATAATCTCCTCTTATCGGGGAGAGAATAGTTTCTGGCAACCTTAGATCATGACAATCCTGATCCCCCAGGATCTTGGAAACAATGTACTACCTTTCGCTCAGTCAATCGTTCTCACTTACTTCGTCTTAGTGAGTTACACAGAAGAAACAGTTGGGCGTGTTACAATAAGTATTTATTGCACAGTTGTTCTTCTAGTGTAAAATATATGTGCTGTGACAACCTTTAGACAGTAGCAAAGATATATGATCAGTAGTATGGTTAATATAAAAGGATAGTACAGTCTTACCATTTTGCAATAGCCATGAACACATACATGGATATAAAATGCATGATAAAAGAAAGCGCGCGTACTCCTAAGATGCCTATCTAGATGTACCTAAGTGTACCTTGCATGTTAGTAGGTGTGAAACCAAGAATCCATCTAGGTTTAGTCTAACCCCATTACCTGAGGCAAGATAGTGTAGGACTCGTTCTGGTCTAGAGTTGGACACCCCGCAAGAGATGGTTAGACCACTGTCAGCTGGAGCATCTGCATGTAGGAGCCTCAGTGTCTCTGATCAGTGTTGGCCTGGAAGTCTCAGTTCCCTCTGGCGAAACCTAGCAAGAGGTGCTGTATTTATACAGAAAAATAACTAGGGTTCCTTTGTCCCTTGTTTCTTGTATTAGCCTTTATTGGGTATGAGGATGACGTATGGGATGAACCTTGTATGTAGATATTATGCAGGTGGATGTAGCCCCAGTCTGGTTTCCAAGAACCCTTATGAATAATCCTTCATACTGTGTCAGTCTAAAGATGAAGTCATAGAACGACATTGTTCAGGGAAACCTTCCGCCTGCGCCCAAGACTAGAATTAGGTAAAGGTTCAATCCTAAAAAGCTTGTTACTGTATAGTGTAGGGGAGGTGATGTAGGTGAAAGGGTGTGATGTTACCCGGGCCTATATCAGGGTACCTATATGACACATAACAATGGGAGAGTATGGCTTGGGCCTCCTCCAAGACCATAGGCAGCACCTGCGCAATCAAGTCCCAGAGTGAGCGGGAGTATCAGCCCAAAATGCACGCAGTGTTCCTGACCGCAGTGCCAGGATGGTGAAAGAAAACATTTTCTTGCCTAAAGTATCCAGCCTCTTATATTCCCAGTCCAGTGGAGTGGTAGGGAACGCACTCGGATTTAGTTTAGACATGGAGACTTGGACCACCAAGTTCTCTTGGGTGGATGGTTGGGTGGGGAAGTTGGCATCTCATGGGTATGGCGATGGTAGTGGGCTATTGTCTTATACACAAGAGCCCCTGTGCAGGGCATGGACCAGGCCCGAATCCATGAGGGCTTTGCTAAATGGGAGAAGTGGTTTAGATGGTGTGACTCCTGGTCCAAGCATCTCCGTCAAGACGTTCACCTTGACAGCTGCAGAAGGAAGCTTAAGGTCCAGGACCTCGGCCGCCCTTCTCACCACCATTGAAAATGAGTCTCCTCCTCCGTAGCCACAGAAGAAGGAGAGACCTAGCCAGTATCCGGGGAGGTGTCCAGTCTGCTGGTATCCGCCAAATCCTCACACCAGATGTGCTCTGTTGGTCTGGCATTCATAGACGTCCAGTGGCCTTCCCAATCTTTCCCTAGTCCTAGCCCATAAGAATAGGGCTAAGGCTCGGGCCTGAAGGTAATGGCTCCAGTAGGAACTGGAGTTGGCATCAAACGACGTCCATCCGGCTCCATGTCGGAGTCCGGGAGAAGAATGAGGACGCCATTGCTTGTGGGCTCTGGCGATGATGGAGAGATCAGCAAAAGGACCTGCGCTGTGGAAGGTTGAGATGACTTAACCGGTGTTGATCCGGATCTGTCTATAGATCCAAGGGTCCCAAATGGTGCCGGGGCAAGCCTACGGGTGAAAAAAGAGTAGGGGCCCCTTCCGACCCCCTGGGGCCCGTTACCGCACCAGCGGGGATTGGCCGCCCAAATATGAGATACATGGCTTCCTAAAGCTCACAGAGATGGGCGGGGGTTGCGTCTGCTCCAAGAAATTCAGGGTGGTGCAGAGACAAACCAGACACTGACTCAACTGCAGAGCCAGGCCATGAATGATAATGTTCCCTTGTCTTGTCAGATGACTTCGACAAATAGTGTGAAGTCAAAGACCTCTTCGGCTTCTTGCTGTTCTTTTTCTTCTGGGCCTTACCCGAACACCCTGATGACTAAGCGCGAAAAAAACCTCTGCCCTGCTACGCGGAGCTCCGCAACGGTAGAGTGCATTTTTCTTTTCAACTTTTCAACCTTTTCTTCTTGCTTTGTTCAATAATTTGGAACAATTTTCAAGAGGGTGACGGTTTACAAATACGGAGCTTTGTAAATTTTTATATTGTATTTTAAGACAATGTGAAATTCAATATAAAATAGGAGAGACGGTATATACAATTGGTATTGTTTATGTTTTCACAGTACCTATATCTGAGGTGGCCTTTCCTGAAGAAGGCATTTTTACGCCGAAACACACGTAGAAACCACCCGGGAACTGCAGTCGCTTCACGACACAGATACATGTTTTATATCAAAAGCCTAAAGAAAAGGCCCATCTCTGAAATTTTTTATAAATAATCATGTGTAGATACTACCATCTAATACATCAGAACATGTACAAAATATTTTATAGACAAGGTCTCAAAAATTTAATATACCTGTACATGTATATATTCTGAATGTTGAGTGTGTATGATTAGATGGATGTGGCGTGTTTGTATGTTGCTTACATTTTATATTGGAAAAAAGAACATATGACTATCAATGAATAACTATTTTTGTATTTTTCCATCACACTTGTCTCTCCTATTATTCACTTGTGCGTCTATAGATATTATTGTTGAAGTTGCCCTAGGAATTTACATTATGTATATTTAAGGCCAAGCCCTGCCTTGACTTTAAACATAAAGCATAGGGCTTTAAATTGTATTCTTTTTTCAATCGGTAGCCAATGTACCTCCCACAGCATGGGGAAAGCCATGGTCCTTCTTGAGGAGCGAGTAAGAAACCTAGCCACAGTGTTTTGTACCACTTGAATGCGACAGATAGCTGCCTAATCTGCTACCAGGTACAAAATGTTACCATAGTCCAGTCTGGAAAGAATGAGCGCCTGAATTAGCGCCCTCATTGGTAAATGAGGAATGATCCAACTAATATTTTAACCCATCTCATAACTGCAAAGTATGATGAAGCAACTACTGCTGCCTGGGGACGCATAGACAAGTCTTCATCTAGCCAGAAACCCAGGCTGTTTACTTTTGTAGACAGGGCGGGGACAGAGCCTAAGAAGGGCGGCCAGTGTTCCGGATCCCATAAATGTGGATTTTTCCCCATGATCAGGACCTCCGGCTTGTCCCCGTTCAGTTTGAGCAGATTGCCATCTATCCATGAGCCAATCCGCTTGAGACTGTAGTTGATTGATTCAGCGTAGTGTTTTTGATGGGTCAGTGAGAAAGTAATTTGAGTCTCATCAGGGTACAAGTAGAGTATAAGACCGCAACTCTCCACCACGTCTGCCAATTGATGCACATAAAGGTTGAATAATAAGGGGCTTAGTGCAGTACCCTGGGGAACTCCTGAAAGGAGGGTATGGATCTCTGGTCGAGAATAGGCAGAAAAAACTTCGGAAGATCTATTTTCCCAAAATGAGGCTAGCCATTCAAAGGCGGTGCCCTTCGGGCCTATTGATCTATATATCTATGGGGTTTTCATAATTTGTCTCGACTTTATGTAAGAAATATGTCTCAGCCTGTTGGCAGGCAGTCGAGCGTGGTGGTTGACATACTTCCCATTTGGTTGTCTTGTACATAAGGGGTCAGCCGCTGCATTTTTACCTCATTGCCGTTTTTTAAGCCGTAGTCACTTGTTCAATGTACTCATTTAAAAAAACAATTAGTCAACACCATGTGTTTGACTATTTTAAAGAAATGACAAAACATTATACAAAAAGTTTTTATTCACGTTCACTTTCACATATTTGCCGCACTCTTAGGGTTTTGCATAGAGGTTGACACATGGGGATGAGCCCACTGGGGCTACATATTGTTATAAACAGTCAAGCCACTTGCATATTTGCACAATGTTGCCTATTTTAGGTTACATGTAACTAAATCTATTTTGATACCATGTCATGTGAAGTCAGATATTTGTTGTTGCACTAGCACTTTGTTGCCTGGCGTATTTTGCACATTACTGAAGTCGTTTTTTTATATTTGATAAATTACGAGCTTTTTAATATGGGTGTGTTTTCTATGCCATTGAGCTCTAATATTTCTTTTGGTAACAGACGATTTTATCTACATTTTAGATAAATTAAGTTCTCATTTATGAGAAGATTCAAGTGCGTTTTTTACATTTTATGCATATTAGTTGATGTGTTGCAACAAGAGGAATATTGTACATTTATGTGGTTATTGAGTCCTCTGTCTGTGGCTGACAAGTCCAGTTTGTGATTGACCAATGGCATCCCTTCTATCAATTGCACTAGCACTTTAAAAAGTCCCCCCTTCTTCATTTGCGTCATGTGACCAAGGCCTCTGTGAAGGCCGAAACGTTATGATGGCAGGGCGAGCTTCACTGAAGAAAAACTAAATTGCTCACTGCAACCTTGGGTCGGCTCCTCTTTCCTTACCTTGAAGCGCTCCGGTTCATGTGGAGTTCGATGGTTCTTGGATTGGGTGTTTTGCATATATATATATATTGCAAACAAACTCCTTCATGGAAAGAGGAAAGGCCACACTTGAGGAGGTTGGCGGAAGCGCTTTAATGTACTGACCACACAGAGAAAATTCTGACACCCGTAGTGGCGGATGCATTTCGGCGATGTCTGCCTCTTCAGCGCCGGGTGGAAAAGTGTTCTGAGGGAGGGGATTGAGTGAAGGTTAAATGTCCAGCCTTCCCCTCATTCACGGACTGCAGCCACTCCCACCTCGATAAAGTCACGTGCATATACTTCCTGTGGTCAGCTGGAGCCCCAGCGCCTACAGGTCCCAGAATGCAGCAGCAGGATTCTGGTAAGTATCGCACACGAAGTGGGGATGTCAATAAAGCTGCAATGTCAGTGAATAGCCCCCACACAGTTCAAAACACACCTGGGCAGCGGCGCTTCCTTGAGTCCCCAAACCGCTTCAACCACTTGTCATCGGAATCCTTTCTGGCGGGGACCCGGTGAATACCAAGCCCGACGTGCTGCACAGTGGCATCATCACCGTCGTACTTCTTCCAATGATTTGTGGTGAGCTCTGTAAATCCCGGTATCCCGGAGTAGAAACAACTGCAAGCAGTGTCCAGCAGAAACAGAGCCTCTTGAGGAAGCGGGAGCCTTTCATGCGCGTCGCTGGTGACCACGCGGAAATGTATTGCAAACAAACTCCTTCATGGAAAGAGGAAAGGCCACACTTGAGGAGGTTGGCGGAAGCGCTTTAATGTACTGCCCACACAGAGAAAATTCTGACACCCGTAGTGGCGGATGCATTTCGGCGATGTCTGCCTCTTCAGCGCCGGGTGGAAAAGTGTTCTGAGGGAGGGGATTGAGTGAAGGTTAAATGTCCAGCCTTCCCCTCATTCACGGACTGCAGCCACTCCCACCTCGATAATGTCACGTGCATATACTTCCTGTGGTCAGCTGGAGCCCCAGCGCCTACAGGTCCCAGAATGCAGCAGCAGGATTCTGGTAAGTATCGCACACGAAGTGGGGATGTCAATAAAGCTGCAATGTCAGTGAATAGCCCCCACACAGTTCAAAACACACCTGGGCAGCGGCGCTTCCTTGAGTCCCCAAACCGCTTCAACCACTTGTCATCGGAATCCTTTCTGGCGGGGACCCGGTGAATACCAAGCCCGACGTGCTGCACAGTGGCATCATCACCGTCGTACTTCTTCCAATGATTTGTGGTGAGCTCTGTAAATCCCGGTATCCCGGAGTAGAAACAGCTGCAAGCAGTGTCCAGCAGAAACAGAGCCTCTTGAGGAAGCGGGAGCCTTTCATGCGCGTCGCTGGTGACCACGCGGAAATGTATTGCAAACAAACTCCTTCATGGAAAGAGGAAAGGCCACACTTGAGGAGGTTGGCGGAAGCGCTTTAATGTACTGCCCACACAGAGAAAATTCAGACACCCGTAGTGGCGGATGCATTTCGGCGATGTCTGCCTCTTCAGCGCCGGGTGGAAAAGTGTTCTGAGGGAGGGGATTGAGTGAAGGTTAAATGTCCAGCCTTCCCCTCATTCACGGACTGCAGCCACTCCCACCTCAATAATGTCACGTGCATATACTTCCTGTGGTCAGCTGGAGCCCCAGCGCCTACAGGTCCCAGAATGCAGCAGCAGGATTCTGGTAAGTATCGCACACTATTCTAATTCCAGGTTTGGTATTCTAACCGGCGGTATCACATTTTTAATTTAACACCTATCCCATTGACAATGGGGATAGGGCATATATTTGGGTGGGGGAGAGAGGGGGTTGGATTTACTAGTTAATTCTGGGGCTGCTTTTCTAACCACAGTCAAGCTATTAATTTGGGTAAGTAGCTATTTTTGGGCGGTGGAGTGGGGGTAGATTTACTAATCTAACTTCAGTCCCACTAACATTAGGGAAGGTGCATATATTTGGGGAGGGGTTGGTTGAGATTTACTAGTCTAACTTCTGTCACACTAACACTGATGAAGGTGCAAATATATCTGGGGAAGGTTCACATCTACTATTCTAACTCCTGTCCTACTAACACTGAGGAAGCTGCATACACATATATGGGGTGGGGGGTCTGCGGACATTTCACTGCAGAAAAAACACTGACATACACTTGACACTGGTATTTGCCACGTAGTGATTACTGTTTTTTTGTTTTTTTATGAGTGTGACACCCCCCACAATGCCCCTGCTGCCCTCCCCACTCTACCCACTGGCATTTTGCCACCTATAATTAAGCACTGCAGTTCAGGTGGTGAAATGTCCGTCAGCATAACTAATGCTGGACAAAGTTCGCATGCTGGTTAGGGGGTACAATTTACTGTTCTAACTCATGTCCCACTAACATTGGAGAAAATGTATTTATTTGAGGGAGGGGGTGATATTCACTGTTTTAACTCCACTCCCACTAACACTGGGGTAAGTTCAAATATTTTGAGGGGATGGTCAGATTTAATATCCTAACTCCAATCTCACTTGCAATTGGAATAGTGTGTATGGTGTGGTGGCACTGGAATTTACTATTTTAGCTCCAATCCCCTTAGCTTTTGAGAAAATGCATACATTTAAAACAGTCAAAATTACTATTCTATCTTGAGTGCTACAAGATTTTGGGAAACTGGATACATTTTGGGGTTAGGGTTCTGAGCTACTATTGTAACTCCAGTTTTGCTAACACTACAAAAAGCAAATACATTTGAGGAGTCAGATTCACTATTCTAACTCCAGTACCTCAAAACAATTGTGTAAGTACATATATTTAGGGACGCGGGGAGGGTTGAGGTTTATTGTTATAACTTCAGCCCAACAAATATTGGGAAAGTGTTCATATCTTCTTTGGTACAATCTATCTAATAACTGAGCTCTTTTTTGAGGTCAAAGCAATAAGGTCTCTCCTCCTGTTTTGAGGGGTGGGCAAAGAAACGTTGGGAGAGCGATGGACTGTCTGACGTGAAAGCGGCAAGGATGACCTGGGTCCTGTCAATCCTGATCTTCCTGAGAACTCTGGGCAGGAGTGGTATGGGCAGAAAGGCATATAGGAGGCCTGAGCTCCAATGGACACAAAAATCATCACAGATCCAGAGCCACCAGGGAAACTCCAGTGCGCCGAACTGCTGATATTGCACATTTTCAGGGATGGCGAACAGATCAACCAAGGCTCTCCCCACTGCTAAAAAAGACCTTGTACCACCGCTGGATGGAGATGCCATCCATGATCCACTAGGCATCGTTGTCTGAGTTTGTTTCAGAGAGCCTGCCAGGTGTTGAACCACCAGAGAAATGCCCTGATGTTCCAGCCATGTGCAGAGACGAGGGCCTCTAGACAGAGTGTGCACAACCCCACCCCTCCCTGTTTCTTCCAGTACCACATGGCGGTGGTGTTGTTGTGATTACTTGCACTAGCCTGCTCTTGGCGGAGGCCAGAAAGGGTTTCAAGTCAGCTGGATTTCCCGATGCTCCAGTATATTGCTGTGGATTCCAGATTCTTCTGGAGACCAGAGGACTCTGATCTCCTCCGCTTTAAAAATGACCACACCATCCCAGGACTGATGCTTCTGTCACCACTGTCAGACCTTATTGGGAAGGACGTTGGTCTGCCGCTGACCCAATCACAGTTGTTAAACACCAATGTAGATCTTCAGCTGTTCCCTCCAAGCTATAGGAGCATGGCTAGTCATCGTAGCCAATGATCTTGATGTATATGTTTATTTATTTTATACTTTATGGGATTTGTATGTAATGTATCTATAATAGTTTAAAAGATGAACAAACTAGACACAAATGTATAGGAATGATTTATATGTATGAAGTGTCTATACATATGTTGATATCATTTTGTATATACATACAAATATATATATATATTTTTTGTGTCTTATAGAAATTTAAAGTGCTGTGATGCTATAAGTGTCATTCTTTTAAAAAAAAAAGCCTGAAGAAGGTGGTTGGACCTGTGAGACCACCGAAACGCGTTGCTTCTTGGTCACTTTTAAATATAACCTGTCCTTTTTGGGATAGTATGATTTGAGAGATGTAGTCCTAGAAAGTATCTTAATTTGATTGTGAATATTGATTTTTTACATTTTGACGCAGTTTTGTTTTTAAATTGAAAGTCATTGACTTGTTGTGTTTGATCTATTTTTTTTAAATTGTATTATAATGAATTTGTAATGTATAAGTAAATAAATATTTTTTTTACATTTGATTAATTGGCTAACACATGAAGCTCCTGTTGGATGAATGAATAGTTATATGTTGATATTTGGGGTTTGTTAGTTGAGTAACAAGCAACGAGTGGTGTGTGTAACGTAGAATTCCCAAAGGGATCTATTCTTTGAGACATTCCCTCTAAGATATAGACCATGTTGAACAAACACGAGCGTGATGTACCATACGCTGCAAAATAAACGTGTGAAATAGTATGGTTTTTTAAATAAAATATGATATGCTATTTATACAAAAGCTATTACTAATGAAATGGTTTTCGTAGAAATATCGCGTTGAAAAACTACGAGTCTGCTTTCTTATTCACTATGTTTGTAGTCCTATCTCGTGATGGTGTTGAAATTCTCACAATGGTTAAAATGGCCGCCTAATGAACTTGAAACCCACTGTGATCAAGCCTGCTGGTCAGGCGAAACGCGTCCTGTTGAAACTGGCACAATAAAATTATCTGTGGCCAGAACGCTGTGTTGTCTATCCTTGGCGAGGGAACGAAGAACATTTTGGAAGGGCCTTGCTTCGGTGGTCATAATTTTGCGACACACCCGCTGTTCAGGCAGGCGGCAGCTTTACCGAGGCATCGAGGAGCTGATATATATATATATATATATATATATACATATGCAAAACACCAGACCCAGACAACGCACTGCATCACAGGGACAAGGACACCAAAGGTTTGTGCTGAATCCGCTTTATTTTTCTTCACACGTATTTCGGCCACCGCAAGTGGCCTTTCTCATATAATGCAACACGCTACAAACACAGCTAATTAGTCCTACTTCCGCACCATGTGACTCATAGTGACCATAAAACTGGATAATAGACTGTTGCTTAGTGAATTTACGGATCGCAAATATTCCTCCAAACCTATGTGTGATACAGATTGTCTCCTTAGTTATACTTATAAAAAACACTCTAAACCCTTGAGTAAAATAACAAATAAGTCAGTAATAGTCTAATACATTAAATTCCTAATCCGGCAAAAATATACTGTGGTTACTCTGCAGTAATAATGTAAAATATAAAATTGGTATTATATTGTACGAACTCCTTCATGATTCTAATTCTTAATAATTAAATATCATCATGTTGTAATGAAAACCAGAGACAACATAGCGGGCAAAGAAAATCAATAATCTTGAAATACCAATCTAGACTTATTGTGATATAAATCAATGTAATGGTATGTCTGTGATTATAGGAGCACTACTCTGTAAGACCACAAAATCACATAAAAATACATCAATATATATGCATGATGAAATCATCTATAAACATTAAAATCCATGATTACACAATACTAGTCATTATATATTAAAGTGCATAGTGCAAAACCATTATTTTTTAATTTGGTCTAAATACTTTATTATATGGTGGTGGGAAAACAGGCCGGGTTGTGGAATGATAACTGGTGGCCGCAGGAATTGGGGACGACTCCTTCCCCTGTAATTGAGATAAAAAATCTTGGGGTCTGGTTGGATCCAGCGCTCAGTTTCACTTGCCATACCAAGAGAGTGGCAGGCTCTTGCTATGGCGTCATCAGAGGACTCAGGCCAATACTCAAGTTCTTTGACGCCTCCACCAGACAGCTGGTGGTTCAGGCGTCGGTCCTGTCCAGGTTGGACTACGCTAGTCGCTAGCGTACTCTTGGCCGGGATTAACCAGGCAGAACTCACCCGACTACAGCGAGTGCAAAATACCGCTGCTAGAGTGGTGGTGGGACTGCCTAAACGGTGTTCGGCTTCTAAGACTCTGCGCTCTCTACACTGGCTCCCTATGAGCCAGAGGATTAAATTTAAGGTACTCTGCCTGGCTTTTAAAATCCTCAAAGGCATGGCTCCACAAATCCTGATCAATCTTTTAAGCCCTTATGTCCCTATGCGACCCCTGAGATCCTTGGGCATGCACCTGGCAACGGTCCCTCGTTTTAGACTAAGCAGAATGGGCGGCCGCTCTTTTCGAGTGGTGGCCGCAAAGTTATGGAACTCCCTTCCTGTTGAGCTTCGGGCAATGGACAACCTTTTGCAGTTTAGGTGAGCAATAAAAACTTCTCTGTTTGTCTAAACTGCCTGACTGAGCATGCTCCTTTTTAGATGTTTTGTTGTGTTTACCTTCTCAGCGCGCCAGGACGCCCCTTTGCTGGGGCAGCTGTGCGCGGTACAAAAAACAAATAACATAACATAACATAACATATAGTGCAAAAAGTGCTATGTGCAAAAAGTGCTGATATCCCTCAAACTTAAGGAGCAGTTAAAAAGACGCAGCTTGAACTAGGCTCCTATCCAGCAACTCTGAGTATGTAAGATGTTAATTCAGGTAGCGTTAGCCTCAACATTCTACGAATAGAACGAATATGATGTAGTAAAATGACTCTCAGTAGAGGTAGAGGAACATAATATTCTATCCCCATTTCAAGCCGGCTTTCGCCCCTGTACCAGTTCCATTGATCAAGTCTTTTATTTTATCTCACTTTATTGGAGGAATGTCGTTCTAACAAAAGGGTCACTTTATGCAGTTTTTGTAGACCTGAAATAGGCCTTCGATTTAGTTCCATGCTCTAAACTGTGGAAGGTTTTGACTGAGTTGGGGATGTCCCCCGAGTTATTGACCTTTATCGTTCGCCTACATGAGAACAACTTCGCTAGAATAAGATGGGGAGCCCAGGGCGAGGTTACCGACGCATTCCCTGTCGAGCGAGGTGTCCGGCAGGGATGCGTCCTGGCACCCACACTGTTTTCACTATACATCAATGGTATAGTAGACCATCTAAGCAGTTCCCCAACAAACGCTCCGGTGCTGGCGGGGGTCAGGGTGTCTGTCCTCATGTTCGCGGAAGATACGCTGATTGTCTCGCGGACCCCGAGTGGGCTGCAAAAGGCCGTCAATGCATTCTGGGAATTTTTCCAACTGCGTGGTCTTGAGATAAACCCCTCAAAAACTAAGTATATGTCCCTGAACCAGCGGAAATTCTACAAAGGCAAAATCGCCCTCGAGGAAGTAGAGGCTTTTACCTATCTAGGTATTGTACTTCAGGGCAACATGGGTTGGAAAGGTCATACAGATATGGGCATTTTAAAATTTCACCAACTTACAGGGGCCCTATCCTCCAAATATAAATCTTCTCTTGCTAAGCTAATCTCACCCGCTTTGGAGATTTATAACACAAAAGTACTAAATGATACTTTGTACGGATCTGAGCTTTGGGGATTTTCAAACCTGAGCCAACTGGTATTAGCAGAGAGGAAATTTTTACGTAGTTTGGTTGGCGTGCCACAATGCTCACCCATAGCTCCGCTATTTTTTGATTTGGGTAGGAAAAACGTGGTGGACATAGCGAGGTTACGTCCACTATTGTATTGGAGATGTATTTGTACCACCCCAGAATTGATTCATTACGCCACTGCGTTGAGGGACGTGATTAAGGCTGATCGTTACCATACAATCCAGTGGCTTAAAGAACTAAGGTCACTCCTAAAAGAGCTGGAACGTAGCCAGCTATGGGAAGATCCTGACTCAATACCTTTTCCATCAAAAGCTCAATTGAAAGATAAATATTGGGAAATGGTCTGGGTAAAAATTCAAAGAGGTCAAAATAACACCAACCTAACTGGCCGCTTCATAGACTGTAAATCGCGTCCCCTTTGTGAGGAATATTGGGACATCATAGAGTGTCCCTTAGATCGCAAATTATATTTTCAGTTCAGGGTAGGGTCACTCCCTGTAAAAGTTTTTACTTGTAAATGGACTCTAACAAAAGATGATAAATGTGATAATTGTAATAGTTTGGTCGAGACCATAGCACATTTATTTTTTGTATGTCCCCTTTATGATGCCCCGCGCCGTAAATGTTTAAAACCCATTTGTTTAAACCTGGGTACCAGAAGGCACATAGAAGCGTTACGGATATTAGAGTCAGATGGTACACCCTGTATAGCGGTAGCTGTAGCTAAATTCCTAAAATGGGCCTGGATGATACGCTCTCGCTCTTTTTTAACCACATGATGTTAGCTTGTAAATTACCGGATATTTTTAAAATTGGTTTTATTTGTGTAGTAATTTTTAATTGATTACATATGAATCTTGCTAAACATGTATAGTAACGACAGGAATATATTGAATTTAATAACTTTTTAAGCCCTTTATTGTTATGTGTTATTTATGGTGTATTGTATTGTGATGTATTGTGTATTGCTTTTATGACATCCTGTCGAATAAAGTTTTTCTAAATTTGAAATTTGACTCTCAGTTAAACGTGAAAAACATTATATCAAAACTTGTAAGATACAGTAATATGTGGTATGCATTTAACATCACTGTCATGTGGTTAAATAGGACAGACACAGACCACAGCTATTCTATAGGCGAGGCAAAAAAGATACTGGGCAAATGGAGATGTCTAATCATCAGAAGATATTCAAGTCGGTATCTCTGCTCCCTAGGGCTTAAAGAAAATTGTGGAGATCCTTACCCTGGTTCAGGCCATCAGGGGGTTCTTGAATCGAGTTCCAATATAAATTTGGACTCAAGTTGTCTGAGGAGTTTTTCCCTGTTGCCTCCTCTTCTAGAAGGTGGCACAGCCCCAATTACAAAATATTTCAGGCACTCCAAATTATTGTTATGAATAGCTTTGAAGTGCCTGGCCACAGGTATGTTGGATCGGAATTAACTATGGGACTGATATGCTGCAGAATCATGACATGGACCTGCAGCTTTGTACTCCCTACATACCGAAATCCACATGTACATCTTAGAACATATACAGCAAACTCAGTCCTGCAGTTATATATCGCTTTCAATGGAATAGGCTTGCTATTAAAATCAGAGGTGTATTCAAAGGTGGAGCTTCATTTATAGAACTCTTGTTTCAATGTTAGAAAATTTGTTTTGGCTGCAGGTGCATGTAATCGTAGTTGGTAGTTCAGGGCTAGTTCTCACTAAGGCCTTGTTCATTGACATAGCTCGTCTGAACGGGAGAGTAGGTGATCCGAGGTAGACGTTACCCCAAGATTGTAAGTAGTTATGAGGAGAACCTCAGAATTGGTTCCACCTTCACTTTCGTCACTGATAGGTTGGTCATGACTAGACTGGGATTCTGATTCAATGGGTAAAAGATCTTCCCTTGTGATACTTGTTGAACGGTTTGTTTGTCGTAATCATGATCAGTACTGCATATCCTGGGCAGCCTAAAAAATTCTCCATACGGAATACTTTTTATCAAATGGTATGGATGAAAGCTGGCAGCATGTAGAGTGGAATTGCCTGCGGTACACTTGTGGTGTAAAGTCCGAGGTACTGCTGGTCGGGAGAGACACTGAGCTGTGGAGTGAGCGCTGGGTGGCCTGCTAAGCTGGGCTGTGCACCCGTCCCCAAATAGGTGGTAAAAAACTGGGTGTGTGGGTAGACTCCGCCCTTAGCTTTCAGACCCAAACAAAGAAAGTAGCAGGAACTTGCTTTGGCATTCTGCGGGGGCTCAAACCAGGGCTAGGGTTTTTCGACCTGTCCATGAGGCAGGTGATTGTCCAGGCATCCCTACTGTCTAGACTGGATTATGCCAATTCACTCTACTTGGGAGCCAATAAGGCGGAAATTACAAGACTGCAAAGGGTCCAGAACGCTGCAGCTAGAACCATGTTGGGTCTGCCCAGGACATGCCCCCACTTCCAGTGCTATCCGTCGGCTACATTGGTTGCCTGTGGCTAAACGCATAGAGTTCAAGATCCTCTGTATGTCTTTTAAAATTTGAAATCTCTCCTCTCCAGACATCTTGGCCGATTTGCTTACACTACACACCCCCTTCCGCCAACTTCGGTCTATGGGCCAGCAACTGTCGGTTGTTCCGCGGGCGAGGAGGGCTCATGCTGGTGGACGCTCTTTCTGTGTATTGGCAGGCAAACCTTGGAATATGCGTATAGGAGTTCATGGAGGTGGCTGCCGACCATGAAAGGAAATGGCGGCTGGACCGCGCTGCTCCTAGCTTCGGAGCGGAGGAGCTGGGACACCAGAGCTGGGGTGGTGAGTGGCTGCTCCTCCTTGCTGTCATCCTGGTGCAGGGGCTTTGGACACTACTCACCCGGTTGGCCACCTGGCCCGGCCAAGGGTCCTTGGGCCTTTGGCCACTGTTGCACAGAGCAGCAGAGAGATTCCATGCTGCGTGCCTTATCTCTCCCCAGGGAAGCCGTGAAGAGATCCCGGAGGCCCAAAGGAGAGGGCCTGTGCTGCACCCCAGGGGGTGGGGGGCAGTGAGACCTGCAAGCTAAAACCTGGGGACTATTTGAGGGGCTGAACAGGAGGCGGCTCTCCCCCGCCGAATCTCTGCGACCGTAGGACCTCCTGAGAGGTCTACCTCTCTGCTGCCGGGATGAACCCAGGAGCTGCACACTTGTGAGGCGTGTGATCGTGACACGGGCTCATTGGGCTTGTGTTCTTGGATGCAGTGCTCCATGCACTTGCACTGAGGATGCTTGAGGTGAGCCGTGTTGCCTCCTCCCCCCCTCACCTGCTGACGCCTCCTGCCCCGGGAGACTGGTCAGTCTTGGCTCCAGGGGAGGATAGATCACGGCACCAGTGGTCACACACGATGGGAGCGGCTGATATAGACAAAGAGACTATTCAGTGCCGTGGCCTCGCCCCGTTGGGTAGGCCACTGCCCGGTACTGTTATTAATGGCACCTGTATAAGGAATGACTGTCAGCCAAATCCTACTTCCTTCTTTCTGACATAACTGAGAATCCCTGGGCACCTTGTTGAAAAGACCCCATCTGCCCGGTGGGTGACATCATAGGGGGTGTCGCTGATGACACTGATCGTACAGAAGACCGATGGTGGGTGGTTGCTACTGCTCCCTGAACTTGGCATCCATAATCATTTGACAGTTGACACCTTTGGCCTGTCTTGCTGCAGTGGCTGGGGACTAAATGTCACATATGATCTCACTCATCTGAGACAATGAACTGAGAGATGGCCACATTAGCATAAGAAGAGACACCTTATCCCCCTCTTCTGCTGTGTAATCACAATGGATTGGGCCTGCCTCCACTCTGACAGATGAGGATCCCCATTTACCCGAGATGGGGACTTGCTGCAAACACAGTTAAAGATAAAGAATCCAAGCAATCATGGCAGGGCAATCACGCAAGAGTAGTTACACATTTGGCTACCCAAGAAGAGGGCAATGCCCCTGGCTCATGCAACGCAGACTTACTGCAAGCCATTCAATCCTCCAAAATGGTCCTGGAAGGCAAATTTGGAAAATGCTTCGTGCCAGAAGAGACCCGGATGGTGTGGTGGTGAATGTGAGTAAAAGTAATCTCAGGGGCGTGGGGTACGTGTGCCCTGCGGCTGCCTGATACCTTCCTAACAGTCGTGGCCCGGACCGGCAACCCTGTAGGAGCTGAGCTGCCAGGCCGAGCCGCTGAGGCCCATTGAGAGAGTTCTGCACGGAAGGCCCAGTTCGTGGAAGGAGGAGAGGAGAGTGGGGTCGTGCCCCCAGGTAACGTGGATCACTACCTGGGCGGAATGGGGGCTCGGACACTCTCTCAGCCTCTCAGTACTTCTGACGACATGAGCCTTTGCTCCGGCTCAGAGTGGGGCCCGGACTGACGAAAGGAGTGGAATTACAGGGGCCAGAGTAAGAAGCTGTACTCTGTGTCATCGTTGAACCGTGTCGGGGGGAACTGTTATTGAAGAGGCTGATTGTCGTAATACACATTGCCAATATTGCTGCTAACGAACTGCCAGACTGTCTTAGGACGCCTGACATTATTATTGCCTAACAAAGTACACGATTGTAGTGCTACGCATTGCATTATTTCTCCCTTGCCAAGTACAGGAGTGTAGCGGCCCGCATTGCATTATTTCTTCATTGCAAAGGACGTGATTTTAGTTACGCATTGCATTATTCCTTAATTGCAAAGTACATGATTGTGGCAGTCCGCATTGCATTATTTCTTCATTGCAAAGTACATGAATGTAGCGGTACACATTGCATTATTTCTCCCATTGCAGGTGCCGGGGTGTATCATTACGCATTGTATTAGTTCTCCTTTGCCCAGCACAGGATTGTATCGTTATGCAGTGCACTATTGTTTGCCTATATCAACATGTGTGATTCTAGCATTGCGACCAGCATAGCATTTTGAAAGCGGTTGTTGGGATTCGAACCTACCAGCCAGCCGGAACGAATATTACCCTTTATTGTATGTTGGCTTATGTATTGTCTGGTCTGATCGTATATCTTTTTGGTATAAAGTTTATTCTCGTTTTTATCAAACTCGTGAGGAGTCAATTTGTGGTGTCACCAGGGGGTTGCTTTGGGCATGGTTGCACATACAGAACACTCATGCCTTGGAGATAGGCCTGGCTGCTCGTGCCAAGCTACTACGGGGGTGAGCAGGGCTATCTCAAACGGTGTCCTTACTTGGCCTAACGTTGAGTGGGGAGCCCCGGGTCTCGCACTTGGTGACAGTAGTGCGGGACTGGGACTCCGGCTTCCAACAACCACATTGTAGATACTCCGACTACTCAGGGTCCCACAAAGTTTACGTTAGACTTTAGACTTAACTACATCTTCACACTAGCAGCCAAGGTGGAATAAATACATAGAGCTGACTACCTGGCGAGAGGCCTTTCTGATCACTCCCCACTCTGGGTTACACTGGGGCGGAAACCCCATTTCGCCACTAATGCCTGGTGACTGAACGCTTGGGAACTAAGAGATACAACCACAATGCGAGAAATTCATACAGAATCACAACTATATTTTCTTGATAAAGACTCTGTCAACTCAACTGTTACAATGTGGAAAGCATATAAGGTGGTTATGCGGGGTAGAATTCAAGATATCATCACCTTCAAGAAAAAGAAGGCAAACAAATGGATACAACAGCTGGAGTCAAGGCTGCTTAAAACAGAGGCCAAGCGCATTCTCAACCACACTCTTTATTAAAATGCAGGATTGACGTCCTGCGAGCAAAATATAATGAACTGGCCACTGATGCAGTACGCCAGCATATGCTTGCCACACAACATCGCCTCTATGAAGTTGGCGACAAAGCCAGGAAATAGCAGGTCTGGCTGAGCTGACAGGAAATCGAAGCCAGATGGATATCTCTAATACAGGGAACGGAGGGAACTTAATACTCCACAGATGGAGAAATATTAAGGGAACTCATGAGATACTATATTGCCCGGTATGATGACCGACCCTTGATGAACCCTGCCCAAATCGATGATTACCTCGGAGGGATTGAAATTCTGACTATGCCCAGCGATGATCGCTAATCTCTCGATGTGGACATAACCTTCCAGGAAGTCCAAAATGCCATTCTCTGCTTAAACCCCGGAAAGTCCCTCAGCCTAATGGCCACAAAGCCACATTTTTCAGGAAACAAACCGATAAATTAGCGTCCCAAATACTCCACCTCTATCACAAAGCATGGGAAAATGGTATCCTCCTGCGAGATCTCTGTAGGGCCACAATAATAAACCTTCCACCTCCTGTTGCTCCTACCGCCCTATTACCTTAATAAATGTGGAAACCAAGATCCTGGCTACCATCTTAGCCACCAGACTTCTAAAAGTGATCACCTCATTAATCCACAATGATCAATCCGGCTTTTTGCCAAAACGATCCACCAGAGGAAACTTGAGTAGAATCCATAATTGGATTGCACAGACTCAACATATGCAAGACCTCCACCTTTTCATCTCACTCGATGTGGAGAAGGCCTTTGATGCAATTTACTCGTCTTTCATGAATCAAACTGCATATAAACCTATTATACACAAAACCGATGGCCACAGTCAAGATAAATAATATGCTGTCTCCTGACTTCCCCATCAAGAGAGGAACCCAGCAGGGCTGCCCACTTTCCCGGCTACTCTTTGTCCTAATTTAAGAACCGCTGGCTTGTCTGATTCGGACTCAACCAGACATTAAAGACTTCCAAATTGAGGTCTCTCCCATCCCAGAAGAAAAAATCTCCCTGTACGCCGATGACATTCTGCTTTCTTACTCGACCCACAGACTCCAGCCGCCTTCCATGTGTACCAACGCTACAGTTCCTACCCTGGATATACAATAAACTGGAAAAAATGTGTACTTTTTCCTGTTGGCTGACTCTTTGACCCAGCAGACCTCCCACAACAACTTGAAATATCTAGAGTGAGATTCCAACATTTAGGGATCTATGCCACGACAGACCCGGAGCGATGTATTCTTCACAATGCTAAAACAATATTAAATTATTTCTAATCGGATGCAGCTCACTGGAGACGACTTTCCTTGACACTCTTGGGAAGAGCAGCAATATTGAAAACAATCAATCTTCCAAAATTCTTATATGCTCTACAAAATATATAATAATGACTCAAGGATGATGTTTTCACTCCCATTGAAAGCAAACTGAGGGAACTCATGTGGAACAAAGGCCATCTGAGAATAGCACTGTGCAAACTGAAGCCTAACCCATAGACTGGAGGCATAGGCCTCCCTGATCACCGGACCTACTATAGGGTGTCCATTTTAATAGCCTTCAATGACTGGGGATATATGGATAGGGAGCAACGCACCTACGCTCTTGAATAGACCCAATTCTAGACACTCCCATATCACCATTTTCTTTATGCCAGTACAGGGAGATCCTCTCTGCTTCCAGCTACCCAAATTACTTTGGAAGCATGGGACAAGGCAAATTCTTATAAGGGTTGGAAGCAAAAAATCACATGGGAAAAGCAGCTATGGATGGGCTGAATCAAAGAAATGACCAATCTTAGGGAACTACATAGGTACTTCTGATGAAGCAAAGCTTCGCATATTTTGCGGCTTGCCGAAATCAAGAACCTCGTTTATGTGTAACAAGGTAACCCGTGTATGTTTTACTAACATTTTTATTTAGTTTGGAGAAAGACCGTGAAGCTTGCACATGTGTTTTACTAAAAATAATTACTCGTGTCCCCTAAAATGGCCGCTGCTTGTATTTTAGTTACTGCGCATGCGTCAGCCACACTCACGTGTCCTGACGCGTCTGCAGAAGTGGAGGGAAAGTTATGCGCATGCGTAATTCATAGCTGTGCTTATCATGTGGTACAGCTCGTGCCACTGCTCTTGTGTCCGTCTCAATGTAGCTAACATTTAATTGCATAAGTTTATTTCTTGATGATGAGTTAAAAGTACAAACCCTGTGATGTGTTTTCCTAATGACATTATTATGTATTAATTTGTTTTCGCTTACTTTTCATGTACCGCGGGAAATGGGGGTCTGAGTGAGAGGAGAGCCATATTGGAGGTCCCTTCTGCGCCTGTGCGACATTCGGCAGCACGAGGGACCTTGGCTGATGGAACATAGCCAGCTGGCAGTGATGGGCGAGATGCTCCTGAGAAAGTCACCTCTGCCCTGCGAGAACAGCGAATGTGGCTCCTTATATGATACATTGTAATGTTGCGCTACTGTTAGCTCATGGGAACCCCAAATCTGCTAGGCGGTACCCAAATATGTAAATGAAGGCTTCAAATCGTGTATTGTGATTGGTGTGTTACCCAAACCCTACCTTAGGACCAATTGAAATTGAGGGATTCTGACACTTTGCAACATTGGGGGGTGGTACACTGTCCCCAAACTGTATATCTACCCTGGGTTCACCTAGTGAACCGTCCGACTTGTCTGGTTTAGCTGACCTGTCACTGACCCAACGCACTCAATAGGTGACTGAAGATACAGAGCGCTGCGGAGCACTCTGTCCGAATTTGACCATAGACTAAGGTTCTACTGAACCTTAAAGTGCTGGCAAGGCACTTAGCTGGGAGTTCGCTGACCCAATCGGGGTCTTGATCGATAGCTGCAGAGCGGGTGGAGCGCAGGCGTTGCTTCCGAACTGTGGGTTCCGGTCCTGTCCTGAAGAGGGTCCTGTCCTGAGGGTTTGCTGTCCTGTCCTGAGGGTCCTGTCCTGATTCCTTTTCCGAGGGTATCCTGTCCTGTCCTGGGTGTCCATTCTGCACCTGCTGTCCTTTGAGGGGTATCCTTCCTTGAGGGTTTCCTGTCCTTAACTGACCCGTGGCCAGGGTTTGGTTTCCACACCTTTTCTAGGTAAATATTACTCTGAACCTCTTGAAATTCTTGCACCTTCTGAATTTCTAACTTTTGCTTTAATAAAGTTAAACATTGCACATGTTATATTTCCATGCCTTTCCGCAACTATTGAACTAGTCATTTATAATTTTGCAAAGTTATTCCTATGTCTTCTCATTTGTTAGAAATCATATTTTGCATAGCAGTGTGTCATTTTCTGATATGGTCTAGAACTTCGTTGCCTAGATTGTTCAAAGGCCCCTTCACCTTAAGTGAAGCGTGTTATTCATTATAAGCTCTTCTATAGTCACACACACTTAGTCTATCCCTGTCTAGATAATACTGACTTATATAGTATTTTTCTTGTTACAATTTATTAGTACTTTGATGATTACTCTGTCATTATTTCTTTCTGCCTATGTGATTTACGTTATCTTGGTTATTAATTGCCTTATTTTACTGTACCTCATGCAAGAAAACATTGAATTTAGATAAACATTTTAAAACTTCCAGTTGTCCGTGGTCATTTAAACAGTATTTGAATGTTATTGGTTGGGTTTGTATTTTGCTGCCTTTCCTTTACAGCTAGCTCCCTGATTCATTGTGGTCATTAGGCACCTGCATCGGTGGATGGTAAGTCGGGTGCACTGAAAATTGGTAGCAGGGAACACACACACACCAACTTGATAGAGCTCGTGAAGTCACCCGATCGATGTATATGGTGATTTGAAAAGTATATGGGCCCTGAAGCCGGAAACGGCGAAAACTATTGGCCGGGTGGCCTCGCGCGCTCTATCAGTTTTCTGGTAGCTAGAGGATGGTTAGGGACTAGTTGAGAGTAAGGCAGGGATTAGTTGGACTAGTTAAGTCGGAAGCTGCTATTATATTAATGCTGCTATAAGAGCGGCTGTTCTGAGGGAACTGATCACTCTCTTGTGAATACGCTGCTGAAATTCATGAATTACTGTATTGTTATTATTCTTGTTCTTATATTGTTATATGTACTAATCCATGCAATTGTCAACCGTCTTGTTTCTTGTTGTCCGAACTCCCCGGGGAATTGAAAGGGCAAGTGGTGAATAGAATCCATTGTCCTGAGGTCACAGGTTCAAGGAAAGTTAGGTGCAGGTTAGGATAACCGGGAAGCACTAACTAGGGTTTTCTGAATACATGTGTGAATAAATGACAGTAACGGGGTTCATTGGCAAAATTCCCATAGTGGCGTAACCTAGTAAGGGTCACATCGGAAAAGTAGCAGGTTCCTCGGAGCTAGCGTGAAAGCAGAGGGGTCCGCTGAGAAACCTTAAACTCGGAATATATCCCGGAAAGAAGTGGATGAGTTTAGGGGAATAACAGGTTCACCGATGCTAGAGTGAAGGGTAGGCGGAAGAGATCTGCCCGCAGCGAGTGAAAAGTAAATGGAAGTAGTTTACTTGCTGTAAAAGAATTCTTTCTCTGTCTAGACACTTGAGCACTGTGGCGAATGTGTATTTGTTGTAAAATAACCAAGCACTGAGCACTTTAAAAGAAAGAAAGTTTCCGTTACCTTGTGAAGGGAGGGAGTCAGTCGCGAAGCACCTCTGACGTCACTCTGTGCCGCGCTGGGATTGGTAGAAGCAGCGGGCGGGTAGCGGAGCTGAAATTGTAAAGGAGGGGTGAGCGCCGGAGCGTGGGAACTGTCTCACGAAGGGGCCGCGCACCCATTGGCGGAGCTTATTTTGTGTCGCGCACCCATTGGTTGCACGAATTTTCTGAAGCATATTCTGATTGGAGGTAGTTTGTAAACAAAGTTAGCGCAGAAGTCGTATGTGGCACTCGCGGACTACAGAGACGCGACCTGATCCAAGGCATCTAGGGTTTGAAAGGGATCAGTGGAAGGCTAATAGATACGATATTATGTACGGAACCAAGAGAAAAATGTCCCTTGTAAATAAGGTGAAAAATTATTTTAAAACGGACAAACCGATTAAATCTAGGGAAGGTGTTCTTGTCCCAGCACCCAATACTCCCGCCTCATTCATGATGTTTGACCGAGGGTACAATACCTGTGTGTGGTTGGAGAATTGGGTGAAGTACACAAAAGATGACGGAGTATTGGCTTTTCCGTTAGATGGTACTTTCAATGGTAGGATCTTATTTAATTTAAGAACCCGAATGAATGAACTGCATCCCAGACCGAGACTAACGCAGTATGAGGCATTAGAGGAATGGGAAATTGAGGCTTTTGAAAGAGAAAGACCCCGAATGGACAAGGGTTTGACCAAGTGGTACCCCAGGCAGAAACAGGAATCCAGGGATAAAAGGATGAAACAGTGGAGGCAGAGCATGATTGTTGAGGGTCTGTTTCCCATGATGCCGGCATGTCATAACATTGGAGCGGGGGAGAAAAGTACTGAAAAATGTAAGCATTGGGGGGCCCTGGGGGATTCAGATGATGAACTAATAGATGACATCTGTACCAGAAGTCCGCCACCTTACAATGAGGGAACCCGACCTTCCAGTGTAGGAGATGTTCCCCGACGCCACTTCCTAAAGGAAGAAGACAGGTCCCTGGGACTGGGAGGGGGTGGTCAAGTATTACCCTATCCTGAGAAACCCGAACTGACGGAAACAAGGGACATATATCCCAAAGTGCCCGCAAGTAAGGAAGAAAAATATTCACGTACGAAAACCTTTTTTCCCAGACCCTTGTATGAAAGCGAAGAGAAACCATCGAATTCAGGACTGCCTTTTGTTCAACCTCCATATGGGGAAGAGCGCAGGTCCTTTAATACTGGAACTTTATTCCCGAAACCTAATTATGGGGGAGGACCAAGTGAAACGCATCCTACTGCCCCGAGTTTTACTCCTCCATTGACCCCACAGATATTACATGACACAACTCTAAGAAGGGTACTAGTGGAAAAAGAGCAAGAGGCTCTAGCTAGACAAAGAACAGAAATAATTCAGAAAATTTCTCAGATAAATACCAGTCCTGAGGCATTGACTATTCCAGTAACTATTGGACCGGTGGTCCCGTTATACGGAAATGGTCAGGGAAATCCGATTACTCCAGTCATGACCCCAGTCATAGCAACCCCGAGACAGGAACCAATCATCATAGATGATCAGTCCAGTGAGTGTGAGTCTGAAGTTGCATTCTTGGAATTGCCAAACAAACAGACTGGAAAGGGAATACAGCAGAGGTATAACCCTTTTAATACAAAAGAAATTAAATTAGAGACAGCAACAGGTACTAGGAATGTCTCTCTGGTAACTCCGGATGAAATTGAGAGTTGGAGTCGTGAATTAGAGAAGCAGACTCCGCAAACAAAGCCTTTAGATCTCTACAAGCTGAGGGTCGAAATAGAAGAATTAATGGCAGGAAATGTGGGGTTGGATCGATTGAATACCTACTCTGAAGAAGAATTGTCGTTCATATGTAAAAGCTTTACAAGGAACACCAGAGTGCTCCATGAAAAACTGACCGAAACAGCAGTTAGTATGGGGGTAGATATCTCAAAATCCAAGCCCTTACAGAAACCGTACAGAGCAGACTTCTCAGACAAAGATATAGAACACCTGAATGTGGCAGGGAAGAAGTTGCAGATTAAAGAATTAATGGGGGTACTGCAGAAATGGGGAGATGTGGAAAAATGGAGAAGCAGGTGGGCGAAAAAGAGGGAAGAGGTTCGCTCCCGACAAGTGACTCCCGAGTTTGCTTTAAGAGAGGTAGAAAAACCTGAGCAGTTATGCCCCATGCGCGAAGTTCCAGGGGGGAAATATGTGCATGTCCCCTGGTCTAGGCAGGATATTGTGTCCTTCACGAACGATTTTCCAAAATTACGAGAGAAACCAGTTGACTGGTACCGGCAGGTGGAGAGGTTCGTGAAGGTACAGAAATGTCTGTGGAAAGACCTGGATGGGTTTTTCGACATTGTGGTTCCAGTAGATTTATGGACCCAGTGTAAAATAAACATAAATTGGCCCAGTGAAGAGTATCCCAGAAACAAGGAAACAGGGGAGCCATCAAAGGAAGTCATGCGAAAATATGAGCAGGTAATTCAGCACTTGAAAGAAAAGGTGCCCGCCAAGGAAACTGATTGGACAAAAATAGATAGAACAACACAGGAAAGGGACGAAACAGTGCACTCCTTCTATGAGAGGTTATTGCAGGTATTTAAAACATACAGTGGTATTGACAACATCGACCTGAAGGATATGACGCACTTTATTTACAGGTTTGTAAATGGTTTAAGACCTGAAATTTGTCAGTGGATAAAAGACAATAAAATCTGTTGGCATACTAAGAAAATGGATGAGGTCCTGCGGTACGCTAAGTACTGCGAGGACGAGATGGCCGAAAAGAAAAAAGCCCTTAAAGAGAAGGTTATGTGGGCTCAGGTGAAGCTCGCAGAACAACAGGAAAAACAATTGAGTAACATGGTTAAAAATGCTGAGAACAAAGGTCCTGGGGGAGGGGGTGGAGGAAAGCCCCGGCCCAAATTTAGCAGGGAAGAGGCTATGAAAAAATTTCCCTGCCATCAGTGCGGCGAAATTGGACACTGGCGAAACGAGTGTCCCCAATTAGTCGATGTTAATGAGAAAACTCCTGATTTAATTCCACAGACGCAGAAAGAAAGACCAAGAAAGACTCAACCCCAGGTAAAAACAGTTCAGGTGCCTCGAGCACCCAAGCAGGTATACAGGGGAAGACAGGCAGAAAACGAAGAGATAGAGGTTTGGGAAAGCGGGGAGAACAGAAATACAGCAACTTCGCAGTATCTGCTGAATGATACCTTCCTTTGTAATGATCAGGACTGACGGGGCCTGAGAGGGGAGGACGAGGAGTGCGTACTTGGCGCTTCCTTGCCGGTAGACCAGTCTGGACCATATATTGAAGGAAAGGTTGACGGAAATGATGTCACCTTTCTGTTGGACACTGGCGCTACCCGTTCTACTGTAAGAACAGTGGACGTTCCAAACCTACCCCTCTCGGGAGAAAATATCCAAGTAGTAGGTGTATCTAATCAATTGATTAGTACTCCTGTTACCGAACCAATGGAGATTTCAATCGGAAATTTTAAACAGATGCATAGATTTGTCGTCTGTGACACCAGTCCAGTAAATTTACTGGGACGTGATTTGCTGTGCAAAATGAACTGTACCATCTTTTGCACACCAAAAGGTGTTGAAATACAGACCCCAGATGAAGACGGCATTTATAAATTATTATTGCTTAGACCTGACTCAGAAATTAAAAGATTGACCCTGCAGGACTTGCCCCAAGAACTACAGGAAGCCGTAAAGCCAGAGGTGTGGGATTTCACTGGAAAAGATGTGGGTTTGATGAAAGATGTGGACCCCATACAAATAGCCATCAAGGACAATGCAGTATATCCTAACACTAGGCCCTACCGAATGAATGCTGAAGTGAAAGCAGGTGTCACTCTGGAAATACAAAAATTATTGGAAGGAAACATCATACAGGAAGTGATGAGCAGCCCATGCAACTCACCGATTATGGGCATCAAAAAGCCTAGTGGCAAGTATAGAGTAGTGCAGGACCTGAGAAAGGTTAACAAAATTGTAGTTCCTTGTTGCCCTATTGTCCCGAACCCTGCAGTAATTCTGTACCAGATTCCTTGGGATGCTGAGTGGTTCACTGTGATTGATTTGTGTCATGCATTCTTTTCGATACCCCTGCACCCCGACAGCAAATTTCTTTTCTCATTTGCTTTCGAGGGTCACGTGTATTGTTGGAACAGGGTCCCTCAAGGGTATACAGAGAGTCCCTCTATCTTTAATCAGATCTTGAAGAAATGTCTAGAGACTTTGACCTTACCTGGGAACTCTGTCTTAGTGCAGTATATAGACGACCTTCTATTGGCGTCTAAAAGTCACCGGGACTGTGTAGTTGACACCATTGCCCTCCTAAATCATCTGTGTGAGAAAGGGCATAAAGTGGCCCCTGACAAACTACAGTTCTGTGCAAAATCAGTGAAATATCTAGGACACCAGATAGAAAAGGGTGTCAGAAAAGTCACTTCAGAAAGAGTGAGAATAATTCAAAAGATGCAGTTGCCCCGTACTCAAAAAGAAGTCAGAATGTTCCTGGGGGTATTAGGGTACTGCAGGCAGTGGATTCTGGGATTTGCAGCCTTAGCCAGGCCCTTGATAAAAATGACCACGAGAGGAATGCCAGATGTTGTGCAGTGGGATGATGAAAGTCTAATGGCTTTCACAAGACTGAAAAACTGTCTGTGTACAGCCCCTGCGTTGGGAATGCCAGATTATTCCAAAGAGTTTGCACTATTCTGTGACACTCGCGATAATTGCGCATTGTCAGTCCTGACTCAAGAACATGGCACAACCAGGAGGCCTGTGGCCTATTTCTCTGCCACACTGGACCCAGTAGCTGCTGGGTTACCAGGCTGTCTGAAAGCAGTAGCTGCTACCTGTGCAAGTTTGGAACAGAGTGAGTCCATTGTCATGGGACATCCTGTGACCGTGTATGTTTCACATGGAGTGGTAATCTTATTGACCAGAACTAAAACACAGTATCTCACCCCTAGTCGGCTGACTAAATACGAGAGGATTCTTGTGGGTGCAGCAAATGTGAGCATTGTTAGGTGCGGTATTCTGAACCCTGCCACCTTACTCCCCGACCCCTTGGAAGTGGAAGGTGGGGATGATGATGAACATGATTGTATTGATCTGACAGAGTTCAGTACCAAGCCACGCCCAGACATAAAAGAAGTACCATTGCCTGAGCATGATAAAGAACTATTTGTGGATGGTTCCTGTCTAAGACATGAATTAGGAGGCTTGAGTGCTGCTTATGCAGTAGTGTCTTTCACAAAAATTGAACAAGCAGGTTACCTATATAACATCAAGTCTGCACAAGTAGCCGAATTGATAGCCATGATAATGGCTTGCAAAATTGGGAAGGACTTACGCATAACAGTGTATACTGACAGTCAGTACTGTTATGGCGTTGTGCATGACTTTGGCCAATTATGGCTGCAGAGGGAATTCATGACTTCCTCAGGTACTCCCATTCGGAATGCAAAAGTTGTTCATGACCTTTTAGAGGCCATCCAGTTGCCCAAAGAACTGGCAGTGGTAAAATGTACTGCTCATCAAAAGAGCATGGACAGAGTATCTCTGGGAAACGATTATGCTGATCGAGTGGCTCAATGGTGTGCCAAAGATCGGTATATTGTAAATCCAAAACGAGGGGGGCCAGGAACCAGCTGCCAGCTTCAGGTGTTTGAGGAAGTGCCTACATGGGATGAGGTGAGAGAGTGGCAGGAGTCGGCTCCTTGGCAAGAAAGAGAAAAATGGAAGGAGGATGGCTGTAGACCGAGGCGTGTGGATGGTGTGATTTTGGGCCCAACTGGTATGCCTGTGTTACCCCGACACTTGCTTGGCACAATGGCAAGATTAATACATGAAGGATCACACATTGGTAGGGATGCCATGATTCTGGTATTTCAACAGACTTGGTACAGTAAAAAGTTCAGGAAGGTAGCAGAGTCCCTCTGCCAGAGGTGCCTGTCATGTCAACAGATGAACCCAGGCAAGAGGACAATGGTTGAACTGAGCAAGATTGGGAGGTCAGGGGGTCCCTTTATAAAAATACAGATTGATTTCATCACCATGCCCCATTGTGAAGGAAAGCGATATGTCCTTGTCATTGTGTGCGTATTTTCGAAATGGGTAGAAGCTTACCCTACTCCCAAAAGTGACGCACTGACAGTAGCGAAGTGTTTACTAAAAGAACTGATACCTAGGTTCGGAATACCATGCATTATTGAATCAGATAAGGGTGGACATTTCCAGAATGACATACTGGCTGAACTCTGTAAGGCCTTTGGAATAAGGCAGAAACTCCATTGTGCATACCACCCAGAGGCTTCTGGAATAGTGGAACAAGTAAATGGAACTATCAAAAACAGACTAGCAAAGCTGACAGATGCTACTGGCATGAACTGGGTGAAGGCCCTGCCCCTGGTCCTGATGGGACTGAGAAGTGTTCCAGACCGCAAGACAGGCCTAAGTCCCCATGAAATCATAATGGGAAGAGTGATGAGACAAGCATGGGTGCCAGGAAGCAAACTGTTGAGTATTACTGATGATTTGGTGCTTGAATACTGCAGAAGATTGGGTGACCAAGTGCGTTCTATCTCTCGCCAGATTGGAGACGACGGCATCCTCAATCCAACGACTCCTCTCCACAGCTTGGTTCCAGGAGACTGGGTCAAAATAAAGAAGCACACTCGATCAAGCTGTCTGGCACCAAGGTGGGGAAAGAAACGCCAAGTAATCCTGGTGACAACCACTGCAGTGAAAGTCGCAGGTGTTCCCCAGTGGATCCACGCCGGACACACCCAGAAGGTATTGCCAGACAAAGGATTTGAAGAACCAGGGCAACCAGCAGAGGACCCTGAAGAAGCCAGACCAGTAGCAACTGACAACGAGCAGCCCAGCACCAGTCAGGTTGCAGGAACAGCAGACGTTGGCCCAGGAGTAGTTGACTGCGAACTGCCAAGAAACCAGCCTGCTGAAGAGGTCCAGGAAACTGAGCCAGGAGTAGCTGAAGACGAGCTGCCAAGCATATGGCCAGAAGAATGGATACCGATGATTGATCTGACCGAAGATCCTATCAGAACAAGAGAACGACTTAGTGAAGGTAGAGAGTGGACTAGTCAGGAACAGCAAGGCACAGGCGAAGAACCTCAGAATCTTGAGATTCAAATCAAAACTGAGGAAGGAGAAGGTCAGACAGGGACAGAGCACGTGATTGATACAGAACAAGTGAATAAGACTGAACAAGTGCCCGATACTGAACAAGTGCCTGATACTGAACAAGTGCAGGATACAGAGCAAGTGTTTGATACTCCTCCATTAACTCCTGATGTGGATAAGGGACAGACTAGACATAGAGTAATAGTTCGAGCAGAAGAAAATCAAGAGATCGAAGTGCTTGAACAGGATCAGATAGAGTTAGAAAAACGGGTTCAGGAAACAGGAACAGAAACAGAGACAATCAAAAGCCAAAAACAAAATATTCCTGAACAAGGCCAGATTAGCAACCAGGCAGAAGAATTTGATGTTAGCCCTGGAACTAGTCAGATAAGGGAAGTAGGAGAAGAAAGTGGAGAAGAATTACCACAAGATAAAGAGAACAAGAGAAGAAGAAAAGAAAGTGAAGTCCAAGTACCGACTAAGAGACTAAAGAAAAGAAACAACCTTGAGCCTAGGTTTGTAAAAAGACTGAGACTAAGGATAAAGACAGTGGAAGAAAAACGTGCAGAAGCAAGAAGAAGTGCTCGAATAGCAGAGCAAGAAGAAGACTCTTCCAAAAGAAGGAGTGAGCGAATAAAAAGACAAAACAAAAAGTACAAGTCTCCTGAATGGACACTGGTTTTGGAAGAACTTGAAGATCTTGATATAACTGACGTGAGCGACGGAGAACCTGTCCCAGAGTACTCAGCTGAAGAGGAAGACGAGCCACCGTGAATTTGCACAAAGTAAGCTAGTTGTGTAAAAAGTAAAAAAGAGGGGTGAGAACACTCCTACTGAGCTAAAATGTCTGATTCAACAGTGAATGGTAGACCTAGTTGCAGCCGTTTTAAGACGTGTTGCAAGGTGTGTATATGTAGTGTAGTAGTACTGATAGTTATCTGGATAGGATTAACAATTTTCATTCCCTTTGCTGTAAGTAAAGATACTAACATTGTCCCTACTGAAGTTGTAAATACTGACAATGAGGAGCTGACAACACAGAGTGTAGAAAGACATGAGAGAGCATTGAGACAAACTAAACGAGACTTAGAAGCATCAGATGAGAAAGGACTACATTATCATGGAATGAAAAACAGGACACATTTGAATGTTTTCGCAAACTTGTTAATACATTATGTAGAGACTATGGAAATTGAAGATTGCTATGTCTGCATGAAGCTACCTACTTCGGTGGCTGAAGGCGTGACATACCACCATCTGCCATTAACATATGGAATTTCCTGTAGCATTTTAGCTAGTTTATTTTACAAAAGGGGACCGTTACAGTATTATTACTCTAACAATGACGTGATCTTTTCTGAACTTCCTATACGTGGGAACTTGAATCCTGTACATACCAAAACTGACACCATAAGATATATGGGAGACTACTTTCTGACTATAGGGAACATTGACATAGCAGATGCACACAGAGATAACTTGACTTGTTCTTTGCGTGAGCAGGAAAAGATGTTCCTGAACATGGCAGAGAAAAGGAGAATTAAAATTCAGAAGAAGGCTAATGACGAAAGTCAGAAAAAGCCAAAGTGGGCAGAAAACATGGAAGGCACCTCATTTGGTGGAGCGGGTCCTGCTCTGTTGCTGGATTTTGAAAAGAAAGGCAAGCTATGTCTTCACCGCGAGAAGACTAGCTATTATAATAATGTTTTCATTGGTTCCAGTGAATGCGAACATAATTACAAGGTAATTGGAGGTTGGGGTTTCAAAAATGGGTCAGAGCCTGTGTTTCCTGGAATTTATTATATTTGTGGGGACAAGGCTTATTTCAAATTGCCGGATCACTGGTATGGAAGCTGCTACTTTGGCATTGTTTTCCCGAAAATATACCATGTGAATGGAAAAGCTGGAAGCAATGAAGATACTAACGGCTTAGTGCGTAGTAAAAGAGAGAGTATAGGTGAAATTATGGGTAGTATTTTCAGTGCACTGATACCTGGAGTGGGAGTGGTTCTGAACACTCACCGAATTTGCAAATTGTCTACTATAGTAGATGTGCTGTCTACTGAAACAGCTCATGGATTTCTGCTGGTCAATACCGAAATGGTTGCGATCAGATCAATGGTTTTACAAAATCGACTTGCTCTTGACACCTTATTAGCGAAAGAGGGCGGAGTCTGCCGGATGTTGAAGGCGCAACATTGTTGCACTTATATTCCGGATAAAAGTGTACAGATCAAAAGATATGTGAAAAACATTACTAATTTGGCAAAGGAACTCAAACCACTCGAGGTTGATAGTGCCTGGAAGAGACTGGTAGATGGTCTCTCAAATGTAGGTCATTGGCTTGCTAGCATAGGTAAAAGCTTATTATTCAAAATTCTGATGCCAATTGGTATTATAGGTCTTATTATACTTTCCATTTTCTTATGCTGTAAATACCGCAAGCGCACCAAAAAGCACGAGGTTAATGCAAGAGGAGTGAAACGAAGTGTGGATGAGATTGAATTAGAGGAAGTGAATGATCAGATATACAAAAAGGTGAAGACTTCTCACCCTGCTAAAACTGAAAGAGAAAAGCTAGAACGGTTGCTGGAAGAAATAGAACTTTATAAAGTGTGAAAGAAAGTTGGCATCTGGTTCCATTATAATTTGTGATGATAGTAGATATCATCAAAGAGGGGATTGATGAAGCAAAGCTTCGCATATTTTGCGGCTTGCCGAAATCAAGAACCTCGTTTATGTGTAACAAGGTAACCCGTGTATGTTTTACTAACATTTTTATTTAGTTTGGAGAAAGACCGTGAAGCTTGCACATGTGTTTTACTAAAAATAATTACTCGTGTCCCCTAAAATGGCCGCTGCTTGTATTTTAGTTACTGCGCATGCGTCAGCCACACTCACGTGTCCTGACGCGTCTGCAGAAGTGGAGGGAAAGTTATGCGCATGCGTAATTCATAGCTGTGCTTATCATGTGGTACAGCTCGTGCCACTGCTCTTGTGTCCGTCTCAATGTAGCTAACATTTAATTGCATAAGTTTATTTCTTGATGATGAGTTAAAAGTACAAACCCTGTGATGTGTTTTCCTAATGACATTATTATGTATTAATTTGTTTTCGCTTACTTTTCATGTACCGCGGGAAATGGGGGTCTGAGTGAGAGGAGAGCCATATTGGAGGTCCCTTCTGCGCCTGTGCGACATTCGGCAGCACGAGGGACCTTGGCTGATGGAACATAGCCAGCTGGCAGTGATGGGCGAGATGCTCCTGAGAAAGTCACCTCTGCCCTGCGAGAACAGCGAATGTGGCTCCTTATATGATACATTGTAATGTTGCGCTACTGTTAGCTCATGGGAACCCCAAATCTGCTAGGCGGTACCCAAATATGTAAATGAAGGCTTCAAATCGTGTATTGTGATTGGTGTGTTACCCAAACCCTACCTTAGGACCAATTGAAATTGAGGGATTCTGACACTTTGCAACATTGGGGGGTGGTACACTGTCCCCAAACTGTATATCTACCCTGGGTTCACCTAGTGAACCGTCCGACTTGTCTGGTTTAGCTGACCTGTCACTGACCCAACGCACTCAATAGGTGACTGAAGATACAGAGCGCTGCGGAGCACTCTGTCCGAATTTGACCATAGACTAAGGTTCTACTGAACCTTAAAGTGCTGGCAAGGCACTTAGCTGGGAGTTCGCTGACCCAATCGGGGTCTTGATCGATAGCTGCAGAGCGGGTGGAGCGCAGGCGTTGCTTCCGAACTGTGGGTTCCGGTCCTGTCCTGAAGAGGGTCCTGTCCTGAGGGTTTGCTGTCCTGTCCTGAGGGTCCTGTCCTGATTCCTTTTCCGAGGGTATCCTGTCCTGTCCTGGGTGTCCATTCTGCACCTGCTGTCCTTTGAGGGGTATCCTTCCTTGAGGGTTTCCTGTCCTTAACTGACCCGTGGCCAGGGTTTGGTTTCCACACCTTTTCTAGGTAAATATTACTCTGAACCTCTTGAAATTCTTGCACCTTCTGAATTTCTAACTTTTGCTTTAATAAAGTTAAACATTGCACATGTTATATTTCCATGCCTTTCCGCAACTATTGAACTAGTCATTTATAATTTTGCAAAGTTATTCCTATGTCTTCTCATTTGTTAGAAATCATATTTTGCATAGCAGTGTGTCATTTTCTGATATGGTCTAGAACTTCGTTGCCTAGATTGTTCAAAGGCCCCTTCACCTTAAGTGAAGCGTGTTATTCATTATAAGCTCTTCTATAGTCACACACACTTAGTCTATCCCTGTCTAGATAATACTGACTTATATAGTATTTTTCTTGTTACAATTTATTAGTACTTTGATGATTACTCTGTCATTATTTCTTTCTGCCTATGTGATTTACGTTATCTTGGTTATTAATTGCCTTATTTTACTGTACCTCATGCAAGAAAACATTGAATTTAGATAAACATTTTAAAACTTCCAGTTGTCCGTGGTCATTTAAACAGTATTTGAATGTTATTGGTTGGGTTTGTATTTTGCTGCCTTTCCTTTACAGCTAGCTCCCTGATTCATTGTGGTCATTAGGCACCTGCATCGGTGGATGGTAAGTCGGGTGCACTGAAAATTGGTAGCAGGGAACACACACACACCAACTTGATAGAGCTCGTGAAGTCACCCGATCGATGTATATGGTGATTTGAAAAGTATATGGGCCCTGAAGCCGGAAACGGCGAAAACTATTGGCCGGGTGGCCTCGCGCGCTCTATCACTTCCAAAGTTGGCGATCTTATAGAAGGTGGCTCCCTAATGTCCTTTACTTCTCTACAGCGTGAATTTCAACTCCACGACCACCAGCAATACAAATACTTACAACATGCACATGCCTGGAAAGTTGAGAACATCCCCCTGGATCCCCTAGAATATGCCCCCTCAGAAAGTACACTTCTAATGGATGAGCTATCTGAAAAAGCACTATCGTACACCTATAAAACTATCAACAATTATATGCCAGATACCCTAAGAAAATTGAGGCTAGCATGGGAAGTGGACATAGGTACTATTGAAGACATAGACTGGGAAGCAGCACTAATGTTCCTACGATAGGTGGCAATTAGATCCTGGTTAAGTCTCATACAACTGAAAATTTTACACAAGCCGTACTATGACAGGACCTGCCTCGATAGGATGGACAGAGCACCCCCTCTGGATTGCCAGCGGTGTGGGAGTGACTGGGTAGATTTTATTCACACATTATGGTTATGCCCCCTCATACAAAGATACTGGAGTCGAATACGATCAGAATTAAGTGAGACTTGGAGACCCAAATTCCCGAAGATCCCAAATATATCCTCCAAGGCATACCTAACAATGTTGATATATCATATATAACACAACGGTTATGAAACCTTGGATTGGTAGTGGCCAAGTGAGATTTAGCTAAGCGAAGGGGAACCCCTGAGGCACCCAACCTTATTGAATGGAGGAAGGGAATGGACTTATTCATGGCTGCAGAACGAGTTACTTTCAAAAGCAGAGGGTGCCTATGTAAATTCCGCAGAATAGGTGGGCGATAGATAGACTACTAGGGACTTACTTGCAATGGGGAGGATACCGTCATGCCTTCTCAGTAATGCTGTAGTGCCATTCATGTTGACATACTATACTATGTTGAAAATTATTGTACCACCATCTCTCGTCTGAACCGGGCTGCCCACAGAACTCGGGCAGCTATTGTATTGTTGTCGTAACATCATTCTTCCAGGTTTTGAAAATAAATAAAAAAATATTTTGCAAAAAAATAATAATATTGTTGCAATGGTAGAAAAATTATTGGAAAGGTTGGCCATTGAAATGTCACTACTGGCAAAATTACTTAGCACTCCTAGACACATACTGACACGGACAAACTAAATAAGAAAGTTATTTTTTTCATTTACATCTCATCCCTAACTGTGACTATTAGCAAAATATGTACATGCTGGCTTCACAGGCCTCTATCAGTAAAAATATTTCTGCAGTCATAGCCATGTCCATTGATATATATTTAAGGCAAAATGGAAACACAAATTAAAAAAACAAAGAGACCGCTTTAGAAACTAACACACACTTTAAGAAAGGAAGGGAGGAGAGAAATGAAGAACAGAGGTCAAGGAAGACGGAATATCGAAACAAGTGAGGAAAAGAAAGAACTGAGAGAGAAAAGAAAATGCGAATGTGAGAAAGGGAAAAGTGAATAAAGTAGAAAAGAAGAGAAGCTAAGGAACACAGGAGAGGAAGGAAGTAAGAAAAGGAGGAAGAATAAGGCACAAGGAAAGAAAGAAAAGAGAAAATAAAGAAGAACTTACAAAAAGGAAAGAAGGAACAAAGGAAGAAGTGAGAGAAGGAACAATGGTGAACAAAGACGAGATGGAAAAGAAAAAAGAAGAACTGAAAGTGAGAAGAAAAGAAAATAAGGAATTAAAAAGAGAAAGAGAAGGGAGTGAAGGGGCTGAGGAATAGGAAAGGAAAGAAGGACTAAAGATAAGGCACAAACTTGAGACGGAGATAATAAAAGAGAGGGGGGAGGAGAAAAAGAAAGGAAAGACTGAAGGCAGAAGAAAAGGAAGAAAGTGAGAAAGCAAGAAAGGAACAAAGAAGAGAAGATATGAGGGGTGAGAAACAAAGAAACAGATTGAAAATTTGACAGCAAGAAAGAAAGGAGGGACTACAAGAAAGTAGGCGGAGAAAGAAGAGGCAGTCAGAAAGCAAGAGAGAAAGAACGTTGAAGAGAAATAGAATATAAGAAAGATGAAGAGAACAAAAGAAAGAGAAAAAAAGAAAAAAGAAAGGAAAAAGGAGAAAAGGATGAAGAGAAAAAGAAAGAGATGAGAAAGAAAGATGAGAAAGATACAAATTTAAGAAACAACAACATAGAAAGAAAAACTGAGAAAGAAAGAAAGACGAAGAGGAAAAAAAGGAGAGAAATAAAGATTAAAAAAAAGAAAAAATAAGAGCAGTACAACTCTGACAAATATGTGTTTTGGATTAAGTATATTAACCCTCAAAATATTTAACACTGAGTTTAATGAAATGAAAGTTTATGAAGGCAATATTTTTCAGGGATAAAGTTTTCAAACGGTGTACTTCAACCTGCCACATTTTTTATGGTCAGGCGTCAATCCAAGGCAGCTGAATTGTATATTTAAGGAGAGGGTGGTGTGTGTGCTAGTTTTGTCACCTTTGCCTGTATCACAGAACAAGTGCAAATAACTTAAAAATGCTGAATCAGGAGGGACGCAGCTGCATACTCCCAGACTCAAAGGAGAGGCAGTGAGCTACTCAACAGACAGACAACAAGCTACTGGTAGCTCACGATTGACCAGTTGGAAACTCCTTGTCTAGGTTATGAATGTGAATCTTCCTGCTAGACCTGATGCTGTGGCTATGAAGAAATTAATAAATAGAAGCAACAGAGTGATTTGACGTTGATCTTGTCGATGTCAGGTGTCTGTCTCGACAGTGATCTTGACATAGATATTATGGAAGCTGAACTCTTTAATGTTGACTGTTGGCGTCTCTTCGGTGTTGAATATTCAACCATCAAGCATCTTGCTGTCAGCGGTTGTGGAGTTGGTACCGTTTTCTGTGGAGGAGATGTCGGTCTTGACGCACCATCAACAGTACCTCCAGTCCCAGAGTTGACTTCGGTGGTGCTGTCTTTGAACTTCTCGACGGCGAGCAGGTTTGTGTTGACTCCTTAGTTGACGTTGATCGGTGCTCCTGGGTATGACGGTAGTGACCAGAGGGTGGTAATGTTTTTTCCTCCTTCTCTCTTTAGATCTCCCTCTGTAGGAGTCTTTTTCCCAAGATGGTTTAGTTTCAGATGTGGGAGCCCGCTTTCTGTCCTTTTTTTAAGCTTTCTCTTTTCTTCTTCTTTTCACATGCTCTCAAGCTTCCCCCTGAAGCGAATGTTCTCTCTGTTTTTAAGCGCACTTTTTCTCAAAATGCTCTCTTTTTGAACAGAATGCATTGCAGAACAGGATGACATACCACACAAATAGTGTGAGGGTCTCAATAAGCCTTTTTTGCCCACATGAGGGACATTTCACTTAGAGAGACAGTATTTCAGCGAAAAAACTCCCTCTTAGCAGGAAAAGATTTGTGAAAGATGTTAATTGTCTAAAAGTATGTAGAATGAAGCACAAAACATCTACATTTTATAGAAAATATTGAGGACAGAAATTGGTAAAGAAACCCAGAGAGTGTTCTGAGATCCACCCAGAACAAGCTGAAAAAAGAACTGAAGCAGTGATGAAAACAACCAGTACAGTGCATGCTAGGAAAAGGAAGCTGCTGGCTTGTTACTATAACAGTGTACTGCACTCAGCCGCCTCTGTAAGTTTGACCTACAGGCACCCTTTCCTTCTTTTTCCTTCTCCCTAATGTAGGTAAGAGGGTCATTATAGAGAGTGTTCAGCACTGCCTTCAGTTAGGTACTGCAATGTGGACTTACTGCGTTACTGAGTAACCTATTTTCTAAATTAGAAAAATGCATGAAAAGCTGGTCTGCCTTATAGTTTATGGAGTTATCGCTGGACTACGGGCATTGAGGTGTCTACCTCCAACTACGAATTGACATTTAGAAGAAAGTGCTCCAGGGTCCCAGCACATGGGCGGGAATATTCTACGTTTCTGACTATCAGTGAGGGGTCCTAAGATGTAGGCCTACAGGTTGCACAAGTAATACAGCCACGATGGATTCGCTTGAGGAACGATTTTATAAGAAAATATCACTATTGCAGCATATTCCCAACAGGAATAATTACTGTGGCAAACTATTCAAAATATATTCCTTTATTTTTTTCTGTTATAGTGCCCTTCTGCTATTATGCCTCAACGCCCTCTCCAAACTTTTTCTCCACTTACAGATATATTCCTATAGTGTTTCATTTTTGCAAGATATGTCCTACAAAATGGATGGCCTGTACTGAGCACGCAATAGTAATAAATAATTTGGACATTTGGCCAATGTAAGGAGAGAATGGGAAGGCATAATGATGACAGACAGGATCAACACAGATGTAAAAAGGAAGTGGACTTTAGGGAGGATTAAGTGAGAAATGGATGGGCATCACTGTTCTACAAAAAATACTAAGAACGAATTTTGTAAACAAAAGTGGAATCATTACCATCATATGTCACATAAGGAACCTGGAAGCCGCGGGCGCTGTTTGCTTCGTTTGTTTTAAAGTTTATCCAAAGTTTGCGGGATCGGGCAGTGAAGGCAATAGGACGTTCATAGGTCTGGCATGTTTCATAGGTTGTGATTGAAGAAGGAGACGCTGCAAATAAAGCAAAGAACATTTATATCCTCCCTTCATTCTCACGTAAACCTATATCCCTTCTCTATCTGCGCTCCATCCATTCTTACTTGACTCATCCTTTTTGTGTCTTAAATACCATTGTTTATTCTTCTTCAGCCCATTGCACTTAGTCCTTATCTAAATGCGCTTTAACCTTAGCAATCCTCGTTCTGACCTACCTCCTGTTTTACTTCAGCTTTCCTCTATTTGATATCTATATGCCTTACTTAAATCTTTTATTTTTATTTTTTTTAAGCTTCATTTTTTCATTTTATAACAGTACAAAGAATCAGACGGCTTACTCCCATCTTCACTTAAACCTCCATCCATTTTCACTGTGCCCGTGCAGACTGGCCACCATTATCTCCACTCTCCATCTATGCACTCCACCTTCCAGCCATCTCCCTCAAACCACCCGTCCATTCTAATTTTACCCTCTATCTTTATCCTCACTCAGATCTCCTCCGAACCTCTGACATTTCTTTTTACTATGATCCGTCGCGATTCATCCCCACTTTTATAGTTTGCTGGGAGAGCGTTCCTCATCCTTTAGGACCAGAAAAGGGCGCTTTTAAAGTTATGAAGTCAAAATACTTGAAACTGGTGCATACATCATGCCTACTCTTCCACCTGCAGCACACACATCGCTTCAAATGCACTTAATCATAAATTGAGCTGAGCTTAAATTGACTAGGTGTCACACTCGGGCCACTACTTTAGACTACCACGGTTCAAAATAGATGCCCAACTAAGTCCTACAAGGCATTAGATACAAACGTACAGTTTTTGCGCATAACAAGAACATCGCCACATTCATCCTCCGAGGGCAAGAAAATTTCAGGAACCACGATGAGAATCTTGCGTTTCGGGGGTGGGTTGATATTCCAGGTGCACTCCACATGGGCTGGGTAGTTCCCTGGATAGTTAGGAGACTCAATGTATCCAGTGAATTCCCCTAATTCCCCACCGCACTGTCGATCTGTAATCAGAATACAAGATAGGAAATAATTAAATGAAGCGTAGCAGCAAGTTCACAGGGAGGTGGGTCATGAAGGGTGTTAAAAGCAGAATAAAATCAAGTGTCCCACAGCTTGGGTGAAAAGTCATCACGGTGCCTGATATGTGCAGCAAAGCATGAGTGACAGGTCAGCTGAGTGACAGGCTTATATATCACAATATTATTGTCAGGAATATTGCCTGACAATTATCGTGCTCTAAATATAATTTACAAATTATTGTCACATTGTGTGAGGAATGTCTATTGTTAAAAGCACAGTGGCAAATGATATCTAGGAAACAATATTTTTGTCAGAAGACATTCTTACAAAAATAGTGAGTGACACGAAGGGCTAATTTGGAAATGTACCAGGGCAAGTGTAAAAAGCCAGGAGAAACATATGAAGCCCACCAACTCAATGAAACAGATAAAAATGTGATCTAAGATATGAAGAAAGTGTGTCGGGGCTGACCTGGGAGAGGCAACACAGCTGATGCTTAAAAGGAACCTGTCTGGGTCTGATCTGCTGAGGTCTCAGGAAGCATCACCCTCTGTTGTTTCAACAGTAGTCTCACTGGATCTTATTTGGACCTTACAGTGTTTTGAGGGGGTGTCAAAAGCTTATTACAGTGGAAGGTCAAAAGCTGTCAACTGTCACTGCTCAATCTCTACAGGAGGGTGCGCAGGTTCGGGTGCATGACCCTCACCTGTTGATGCAACCGAAGATCCTCTGAGAGCGGCAGCCTGAGTGAAGTAAAGATTGCCATGCTCAACAGCTCGGGATACCAGACTCTCCATGCCCAATCCGGAGCCACAAGGATTATTTGGCCCGGTCTTTCATGATTTTCCAGGTACTCTGGGCAGGAGTAGTATTGACGGAAAGGCGCAGAGGAGGCCGGAGCTCCACTCGAGATGAAAAGCTTCTCCAAGCGAGAGTCCTTTTGGATACTCCAGAGTGCAAAACTGCTGACTGCATTGTCAGCGGTGGCAAAAACATCTAACTTTGGCTCTCCCATTGCTGAAAGAGACCTTGCAAGACCTCCGGATGGAGACGCCATTTGTGATCCGCTAAACATCTTCAGTGCATTTTGTCCATTCTGGCGTTCAGAGAGCTCGCCAGGTGTTAAACAACCACTGAAAGGCCCTGATATTCCAGCCATGTCCAGAGACAGAGGGCTTCTTGACAGAGGGTCCACAACCCCACCTTGCCCTGTTTGATGCAGTACCATCTAGCAGTGGTATTGTCCGTGAACACCTGCACCAGCCTTCCCCTGATTGAAGGAAAAACAGCTTTCAATTCAAAGAAAATCACCTGAAGCTTCAACAGGTTGATGTAGAGTTCGGACTCTGCTGACAAAGCCAAGAGTCCTCTGATCGCAACCTCTCAAAGATGGCTGCCTCATCCCAGGAGTGACGCATCTGTCACTACAGTCAGCTCTGGTTGGGAGGGGAGAGGGTTTTGCCACTGACACAATCGTGGTTTGCTAGCCCCCACTGCAGAACTTTTACAGTTTCCTCTGATATCTGAGCCATGTTGCAGAGATTGCCCTGATGCTGCACCCACTGTGCCTTCAGGTCCTTCTGCAGAAGCCACATATACCAACGGACATGAGTCACAAGAAGGATGCAGGCTCAGAGTCAGTCTCTCTGAAATCCAGGATAGTGGCTGAAACATCGAAATCATAACCTGAATATCCTGTACGCTTCCCTCAGGAGGATAGGTCAGAAACTGCACTGTGTCCGCAATGGTTCTGATGAAAGGGAGCATCTGAAAGGGACTTGATAGTGAATCCCAGCTAGTGCAGGAGATTCACAGTAGTCGGAAGGTGGGAGACAACTGCCTGGGGTGAGATCACCTTCAACAGCCAATCATATAGGTTGGGGAAGATTAGAACTTCCGACCTCCGCAGATGAGCTGCAACCACCAACATCACTTTCATAAACACCCTGGGGGTGCTGTGAAGACCAAAAGGGAGCACAGCAAACTGAAAGTGCTCTTGGCCTATCGTGAACCACAGGTAACGTCTGTGGGCAGGCAGGACAGCGATGTGGAAATATGCATCCTGTTAGTCCAAAGAAGCCATCCAGTATCTCGGGTCCAGGGCAGACAGAACTTGGCTGAGCATGAGCATCTTGAACTCCTTTTCAAGACGAGGTTGAGAAGGTGCAGGTCTAGGATAGGATGAACCCTGCGTTCTTCTTCAGCACTAAAAAGTAGCAGAAAAAAACAACAATAACCAACTTCTGATGCAGGGACCTTTACTATTGCTCCCTTGGCCTAGAGAGCCTGCGCTTCTTGATTAAGCAAGGAGAAATGGTCCTCCGTCAACCAATTGTAAGGGGGAATTAGAGTAGTCACATAAGGGAGGGAGTAGCCCCTTTTGAGTATCTGTAGGATCCAGCACTTTGATGTTACTGACTACCAGTGGGGCAGGAGATGGTATATTCTACTTCCACTGGGTGCCCATGATGTCCAGAGGACAAACTAACGTGGCTTGAAAGCAGCAGCTGCCAAAGTGGTGGTGAACTTACCCGACCGCTGGCCACTTGTCCCAAGTTGTCTATGAGACCCAAGCCCTCAGCCACGAAAAGGCTGAGAAGCCTGTTGGACGTGTTGACTGGGTAGATGGGAGGGTAAGGATGTGGCCAGAAACCCCTTCCATGGCCACAAAAGTGGCAGAAGGCGGATTGTGTTTGGTGAGGTGCTATAGACAAATCCAAGGACTTGGCCGTAGTTCTGTTGTCCTTATAGCGCTCCAGCACTGAATCGCTTTCCCTCTAAAGTGGTGAGAGCCATCAAAGGGCATGTCCATGAGGGAAGGCTGGACATTCCCCGAAAAGCCAGTAGTTCTCAGCCAGGCGTGACACCGCAAGGCCACCGACGATTACATTGCTCTGCCCAGCAAGTCAGTTGTGTCGAGCCCACAAGCTATGGTGAACTCTGCTGCTTCTCTCATATTAGCAATAGCTTTGGCAAGTATGGCTCAAGCCTCCTTTGAGACCATAGGCGGCACCTGTGCAAATAAGTTGCATTTCTCATGTAAATAATGGCCCAATAGGCATGCGGTGTTCACCGACCAAAGTGCTAGGTTAGCAGAAGAGAACATTGTCTTTCCTCCGGGGTGGGGATCTAGGTAAGGTAACTGGGGTCCCCAGGAGCGGGGCGATGGCAGCGGGCAATCGTCCTATGTACAGAAACCCCTGTGCAGGGTTTGGACCAAGCCCTGAGTAGGACGTCAATTTCCAAAAACTACTAATGAACTGTGAGGCAAAAGGACTCCAGGAAACAGTAGTAAAGGTGTACAAAAGGACTAGGAGAGAAAATACAACATTACCCTCTGGTTCTGATATTAGATACTCCAGGGAACCTTATTGAGAAAAGTTGACACTGTATAAACCTATCAACCATAAAGTACGAGTTACTGTATGCTCAATTTGCACTTTCAACTTGCATAGTGGAAGATGTCTTGATTATCAGAGAAGCAGGTGACGCAAAGCCCAGAAGGGAGTGAACACAAAAGATAGGAATTCTAAATAAGACAGATACAATTCCTCATATCACGACACCAAAAAGCGCCAGTCAAGGGTGAACTAATAAGTTGAAACATGGCACTTTCAGGTGAAAGATACAAGAAATAATAATCAGAACAGTTTTACAGCTGTGCTGTTCGTGACCTGGAAGAATTGTTTTTCCGGGTCTTGCAAGAATGCAGATGGGAAAAGGAAGCACATTGCACCCATTCAAACAAAACCCTCCTGCAATACTCCGTAGCCATCTCTGTTGCCACAAACGATACTTGTCGGGAGTCCACATAAGACTCATGGAGACTGTTATCACAAGATTATCTGATCTGTAATGTACTAAATAGTGCTGTTGAGATGACACTGTTGTAGTCATTTCCTGACACTTCATATTTTGTTTGTCATTGATGGTGATGAGCAAGAATGAGATCTCGATTGCTAATAATATATTTAGTTAAATCTTTATTATTATTCTCGACTACTACTCTACATTTGGGAAGCGCAAGCATATCATGTTAATCTAGAATACTCACAAACTGCTGAACTATTGTTACAAGTAAGAAACTAGGAGCCGGAGGAAATAAGAATCGATTTGCAAAAAGTGGCTTCCAATTGTGCACCAAATTTTTTGCAAATTGTTTCGGATGTACTATTAGGTTGATGCGCTAAGCCACTATTCACATTGGTTGCAATCCTACATATGTAAATACTACTCATGAGTCAGGCTGCAAATTGTGACTCACTCCAATTGGTGAGCAAAACACAAAAGATGATGGACGAAAAGTTGCACAATGGCAAAACATTCACCCCCAGTCACAGATCTGGGTTTAATCCATCGTTATTTTGCTCACCAAGCCACCCCAATTGGTGGCCATTAGAGGAATGGTGGCCAGCTAGGGTCAGTAGACAACCATGTCTGCAACCGCTTTTTAAATATATATTTTTTTAATGCAGCCTGTTTTTCTCACAGTAAATGGGGCTGTGGATTAAACAAATACTTCTTTTGAAAATGTTTGTTGAAGAGTTGGCAGTGAGCCCCTGGACAATTGCCCACTGCAGCGCAAACAACCTTTTTTTTTTACATTCACTCAGGAGAAGGGGTCTCTCAGGGAACTCCTTCCCATTTGCGAATGAATTACCACCTCCCTGAGGAGTTGGTCCCTTCACCAGTGTTTGCAACCGAAACCACATTTGCAGACCACTGATGCATACCATTCTAAATTACAACTTGGAAGTGATGCCCTAAATACACTGCTTTCAAATTGAAATTTGTTATGCATTTCTAAACCCATTTTGCAATTTTGTAAGCACTTACCGAATCACAAAATGGGATTAAAAAAATTGTTTTAAACCATTCAGTGATCGCAAAGCCTGTGATTTAGATAGTCACAGGCTTTGTGACAGTGAACTGCCTTTGTATATCTGACCCTACATGCTGTTCATCAATTGTATAGCAGTATCTCACCTACGCAGTGCATAGTAAATATAACTGTTGTGTTGTCTATTAAAATATGAACCATTTCCCCTTTCATCTAATTAAGAAAAGCTTTTAACACAGAGTGCCTTGTGCAGCAAATTGATTAGTATGCTGTACTTTATTGGAAGTCCAACAATCCTAGGTACGAGGTTTATCCAATTATGGCCAGTGAGAGACATCTGTTATAATGGTCACAATTAGGAACGGTTTTGCAAATGTCTGCCCACAGCAATTGTGCCCTAGTTCTACAATTGCAAAGCTCCTACTTCTTTGCAGCTTACTATCACTTATTTACTGTGGGCAATGACTGGAAAACCACTGTTTTATTGACATTAGCAGTACATAAAATATCAGATAAGTACTAGATGATATAACTTCTACTGTCAGAGATTGTGATGTATTGTAAAGGAGAATGTGTTTCTTAAAGCCTAATATTTAATTCTATATTAAGAGTTGCCACAGTCCTCACAGTGTTGCTATGCAACAAGAGATTTCTTTGCATGGTGCAGCTTTGGAGATGACTTCTGTAGGTGTACCTGTTCATACTAGTCTGTGATTCCTGAAATGAATTCCCCTTTACCAGCCACTCTCATCTAAATTTGGCTAAACATTTATGGGGTGTCGACTTAGATTTGGTGCTGCTACAAAAAAACACAGTATAAGAACTCTTGGAACTGATCTGTGTTCAAGAGTTAGGACTTTGAATTGATGATAGTTACAATCCACCACCATATTTGAGGTATTTTTGATATCTATGAAGTAATGGAATATGAAAATAAGCATATTTTAGATGAATCACATCCTACATCGTTGGCATTCTAAATTTGATTGTATTTATCTGTTCAGCTGCCATAATTCTAATATTGGTCTAATGGCTCCCTTTTCTATTATTAAGAGGGTTTGTAGCAGGAATGATACAGTTTGTTCTTTTAGTTAGTTTAGTTTTTTAAATCCATTGGAAGCCTGTGTTGGGGTAAGCATTCATTTGGCCAAAAAACGGCATCTCATTTTCATTGCACATTACAGTCATCACTGCTGTGCTGAAACTAAAATCCTATGGGCCAGCTTTGAAGCCTATATATAGGCTGTGCACCCAGCCACCCGTCTTCCGAAGTTAGATTTAGGCTCCATTGGCTTGCTGGCTTAACACTTTTCGTTGTGCTTTGAAAACAGAGTACTTCTTACACCAAGTATTCTTTGATCTCGAGTAAGACAACAACTAGAAACTCTGTACGTTCATACAAAGGTAGCAACATGACACTATGCAGTTCCTCAACAGCATTCTGTCCACCACCAAGAACAATCAAAACACATAAGAAATCTCCTAGGAAAAACAAAAACATTTTATCAAGTTATTATACACACCCGGACAATACATATGGTCAAAGTCTGCAGCAAGATTTCAACATTCTTCTACTTTTTTACTCCTTCCACAATCATGGTGTGTGAAAATGTTCCTAAATCGATATTTGCTATGACACCAGTCCACAGAGGTTGTCAAGTATCTCAATCTAAGCACAATTCTATGTCTACCTAATCATGGAGGAAAGAGGGCAGTGTCCAAATGATGACGTGGAGGGCAGCATTGTTGAAGGGGTGGGAGGCCATATTGCCGTCCACCTGCAAGAGCTATTTTGTGGTATGTATTGAAGGCAAGGTGGTAGTGTTATTTTAATGTTATATCGCCAAGAAAATAATTTCAACCTAAAAGATGGACAACTAACGACCCAGGAGAAGGAGCAGAGCTGTACGATGGAGAGCAGAGAACCCAAATGCGGACAGGAGAAAAGCCACAAATCCAATGGTCATCAGAGGACATTTGCACGTGGATCTGGGAGAAGTGGGTGACCAATGAAATATGCAGACCCAATCAAAACTCTGTTGCAAACTGCCACACTGCTTCCAGTAACAACATGCACAGACACAGTCACCGAGCAGAGCTTGACTATGAGTACCTCACATCCGAACCGCAGCCCGAATCATTGCATGACGCAAATGTTACAAGCTTATGAGTTAACAGGAGGACAAGCAAGAGAACAAATAAGATGGGAGGTACCGAATAATCACAGAAAAAGAGGTGTCAGAAGGAGGTGTGCACTGGTTGAGAGGAGTGAAGTCTTGTTGAAAAGGAAGAGCATTCTGGGAAGAGAGCGCCCTGATGGTAATTATCAGTGATGGCTGGTGTTAAGGGGGAGATGGACGTCGCCCTGCCACCGTAGGTGAGTAACAAAAGGGTGAGAAGAAACACAGAGCACCCAGCAATAAATTGTACTTGCTGCTCGGTGACAAAAATGTGTAAATCTTCGTCTTTTTTGGAGGGGTGGAGGGTGATGGACCTTGGCCCTGTGCATGAGTTGGCTGGGCGAGGTTTTCCTCAACCGGGAGGCATGAATCAGGGCAGTGAAGACACACTAGTAGGTGCGGTGTATGTGTGTACTGGAGAGAATAGACTTTTACTTTGAGCGTTATTCACATGGCCCAGGGAGGAGTCGGAAGACCTCCATTAATCTCAATGGCTAGGGGTAGGGCAGGCCGTCTGGGTGTGTCAGTGGCCTCTGCCTCTTTCACCGAGACCCAGCATCTCCTTTTTATTTTGTTATGATAGGTGTGTTGCGGTCTGGGGGCGGAGTCCAGCAGCTTCCTTCCAGATTTTTATACAGTGTGGGTTAGTAGTTCATGCCACTGCAGTCCCGTCGCCAGGCCCGGAGGGAATAAGTACTTAGGTGAGTGAGTTTTGTGCGAAGTTTTGTTTTGCCCTGCTGCGGTTCCCCCTACTTTCCCTCACATGAAGCCCTCTCTTTCTCAGTCCTACAGTAGCCTCACACATGGCATCTAGTACGCGTTATTGCAGAACCTGGCAGGCTGGCTAGGCCTCGGGCTCCTTCACCTACTGGCTTTACCAATACTTATTGTTTTTAGAAACGGAGAAATTAAGTGATATATCCGTAATCAAAAAATGTGAAACTGAGGCCGAGGCTACGGAGAGGATATGGCGACCTTTCGGGGGAGGATGTGATGTAAGGGACGAGGCTGCCCACTGTGGAGCTGGTGAATTGGGTTTGAGTTTCGGCGTCTGCTTCACATCCTTGATTTTGGGCAAATCACCTAATCACGCTGTGCCTACAAAAATTAATGTGTCCTTGTGTAAAGTAACTATTGCTAATGTAAAGCGCTACAATACCTTCGGTGTTGTGGCGCTATATAAAACTGCACACAAAAAAGTAACTGGGGCTAATGGAAAGTGCTCCAATACCTTCAGGTGGTGGTGGAGGTGTATAACGCAGCACAAAAAAATATGTGAAAAGGAGAGTCGGGGGAGGAGGGGATCTGTGCAAAGGAGTTCAGCAGGGCAAGCAGCGACAGGTGGGAGGTGGACAGGGCAACTAACAGCAACTGTGGGCTGCCACGGAGAGATTTCGGGATTTGACTGTAATCCCAAAATGGAGAACTGAGACCGATGGTAAGGAGACGATGTGGCGTCCTCGTAGGAGAGGATGTAGCATAAGGAGGACAGCTGCTTACAATGGAGGTGGGAAACAGGGTTTGATTTTCGCTTTCGGCTTCACATTGTTGATTCTGACCTAATCACTTAATCTCTCAGTGTCTACCAAAATGAATGCGTCCTTTGTAAAGGAAGTATTGGCGCTATATAAAACGGCACACAAAAAGTAACTGGTGCTAATGTAAAGTGCTCCACCACCATCAGGTGATGCTGGCGCTATATAAAACTACACCTAAGAAAATGTGAAATGCAGAGTCGGCAGGGCTGGACGGGCCGTACCGGGCATCAGGCATTTTTTACGGAAGGCTGGAAGGGTGGGGGCTAGTTTTGCAGCAATATCGGCCCCTAGTAACAACAAGCCTATTAAAACGACAACACAACGAAGACGAATCACTGGCCAGATGACAGAACACGCTAAGGAATGTGTGGAATTTGTCTCGCCAAAGCCCTAGGAGATACTTTTTTTTCTCTTCTTTAACATTAGGATCTCGAAACTCCTCCCACTTACGTGGGCGGAGGCCTCGCCCTAAAAAAGCAGCAAGCAAGCATTTCCAGCCTCACAGGGCTAGGCAGTGCTTCCCCTGGGACTGGTTTGAGAAAATTGCCAGGGCTGCTTTTGGTTCCCAGTCCGTCCCTGAGAGTCGGGGGAGAAGGGGCTCTGTGCAACGCAGTTCAGCAGGGCAAGCAGCGATGGGCGGGAGGTAGACGGGCAACCAACAGCAAATATGGACTAGACGGGGAAAACGTTTGACTTGTTCAATGTTTTTTTCACAATTGTGCTTTAAAATACTATATTTGGATCCCCTTTCTTCAATAACTTTCAGTAAATATGTGGTGTAAATACATAATTTGAACCAATATGTTTCAAACTTTTCCTCTGGGGACAAAACTATCCTGCAACATCCTTTTGCACTACGGGGTCAATTGCTTTGCTCGCACGCTTATTACACTCATATATAACATTTCCAGCCCCACCACTTTGAAAAGCCACCAGCTGCCACTGGTAATTATACTTTTCTCCTGTGGCACACAATTCCCACAGCTGTTGGTTCCTTCACTTTACCAATTCTTTGGTTAATTTCCACTTTTTTTAGATATTTGAAACTTTGTTTACTTTCGTTACTGAGAGGATAAAAATAACTCATACTAGCTAGGTTAGTCTACACGACAGCATTCAGCCTAAAGGGATATAGACATTTCCCTAGAAATGTAAAGAGCATAAAAAGGGCACTCCTTTTCCCTACAGCCTTTACTGCATCTTCGATACTACAAGTAAAATCCTAATAGCATCACTTTCACTGTGTCAAGTAAGTTCCTGCCCACTAATATGACCTTGTGAATGCGTCCAAACAAGATGGCAGTAAATAGAAGATGAAGATGACAGTTATACAGTGGCACATTGTAGCCTAAGGCTCGATGTCCTCATGAGTCACACAAGCTCTGTGTTTTTTTTCAATGTTTCGAAACTAGAATGTGTTCACACTCCAAAAGCTGTGGAGTTCCACAAGTATTGTAATTCTTCCTCTTTTCTTTAATTTTTATTTGAGTCGTTTGTTAAGCTCTTTCACATCTTTTTCTTCACCCTACTGAGACTTAAAATGTTAAGAGTCACCGGCAGGAGGGTGAGTAATTCAAAAAATGGTATCAGGTTCGTGGGAGAAGTGCAGAGCCTGGGGTGAGATGGAAAGAGGCACAAAGAGTCATAAAAAAAGGAAAAGTAAAGGCAAAGGCGTGAAAAATGTAAACAATTGTGGCAGATTTGAGTAAGGTCAAAGCCTGTTGCATGATGGTAAAAGGCATAAGGAGTGACGATAAAAGAAAAAGTAAAGGCAAAAGGGTAAATTCCACATCTGGGGCAGAGAATGAATGGCGTTTACAGGTAAGTGATCAGAAGTCAAAATATGGACAGGGTGATGTGTATGCATGTGTAATGCATTTGTAAACATACTTTTACACTGTGATACAGATGTGGAGCCATCAAAATCAGTGGTGGTGTTTCCAGGACAGGCAATGCAATAGTTCTGGCGGAAATCCGGCTGGTAAGTCCCAACTGCACATCGGATACATCTGTGGACGCTCGTGTTGTAGTAATGACCGGGAGAGCACTGAACTGTATGGAAAAGAATGAAAGCATATATCAGTCACTGGACTATTAGCTAACCAAAATCGTATTAAAAAAGTATGAAGAATACCAGCTGATATTATCCTGACAATTATAGAAAAACAGACGGCATTAAGGATAAGAATAAAAGTATAGGCATTCGCCAGATTCAGTTATATAGTAACCACGCATTTGAGACAAGACTCTTAGTAGAAGCCAGGCTCACTGCACTATGATTAAAGGAAATGTCAGAGACCAGAATGTAAGCAGACACCAGTCTTTTGGTCACTATGAAGCTGGAGGTATCTCATACAATACTATCATGCAGTCACAAGTAAGCAGGAGGCACAAGAGACATAATTACTGGCAGATACTATCCACAGGCATATTAGGAGGTAACAGGTACCAAAAACCAGGGCAGTAACAGACACCAGCGCACAATTACACAATCTGCTCTAAAGTACGCTCAAAAACCCTTAGTTTTTCTAGATCTCAATGTGTGAGACTAGACAAGTTCAGATGAAGAACCACACACTTTAGTGCGGAATATCCCAAAGGGTCAGAAGAGGGTCCATTAATTATGTGCATGGAATGCCTAGGCTCAGTGCTGAACAAGGAAGGAATACAAAATCACCAATACACTGATGATACAGAAACCTTATCACTTGGTTTTCTTACCCCTTCCTTATAGCAAAATCTCTGTGCTTCACCTTGTATAGCCACATATATCTAAGACCTACGAATGCCCAATTCCAGCTACATCTTCTATTAAAAGTAAAACCCCCCATACCACCCGAATAATTCAGATCCACTATCCAAGCCTTGGTCCACTTGAAACGGGGTACTCCTTTACTCCTAAGTTTGAACAAAAAAGCTCTTGCACCCCTACTGTCATTCAGAGGAAAACTAAAAAACAATCTGTGTAATATTCATCAATAAGGCTCCATGATGGCTTTATATTCTGGTGCCAGGAATATAGAACAACTCCTTGGTATCGTTGACTGAACAAATCCATACCCCCCTCAGAAGGAGTTACCACCTGTATACAACTTAGCCACAGAACTCATTAACCACCTCCTATTCTCGTCTCTGAATATCCTTTCTTGTTAATGCCCCTCTTTCTACACCACCGCTTTCTTCTTCTACTGACTATAGTCTAATGAGGTTATTTATCTCACACATACTTCTTTGGATTTCCTGTTACTAATTTGTGCTCTGCCGCTCACATAACTAGATCCGTACAATAAAATATTTTAAGTAATAACAAATAAATATGCATCCTCCAGATACACAAAGGATCCCAGAATGGGATTGTGTGCATTGATGGCCCAGAAGCCTGTAGGCAGGATATACCGGGGGCATTATGGAGCTCTTCAGAAAACATACATATGTACAAATGAGAGATCCTACAGATCAAGTGTGGGTAGATGAATTTAGCGGTTGTATCAGGAAAATTAAAAGGTATACCAGAGAGCCAGCAGACAATGTGTGCACAGATTCAATTGAAGATCTGCAAGGAAAGTGGCAAGTCACTGCCAGGGATACTGAAAAGAAGGGTACTAATAGACATACAAGTTGAACATATGGGGAAAGTGTGCACTTTACGGCTCCTGCTATACCCACCACCTGCGGAGTACCTCAAGGCTCCTCGTTATCTCCGATGCTTTTTAATTTGTACCTACGCCCCCTTCTGTACTCCCTCAGGAATGCAAAGGCAACCATCTTCAACTACGCTGATGATTTGCAGCTCATCTTTCCTTTGAACACCAAGGACTCTGTGGTTGAATTTCAAAACACCATGTCCCACATTCTGAGTTGGATGAGCTGCAATCATCTGAAACTCAACCCAGGCAAGACCGAACTGGTCTTGCCTGGACAGAGTACACTCAGTTGGAACCCCAGCTTCTGGCCCTCCAGCATGGGCGCTCCCCCATCCAAATCATCTTCGGTTAAGAGCCTAGGTATCTTCATTAGCGAGGACCTCTCTTTAAAAAAACAGGTTGGAGCAGTTGTGTCCTCCAGTTTTTTTCAGTTGAAGAAAATAAAAAAAATAGCTCGTTTCTTCTCCATAGCGGCCCTCACACAGATCGTCATCTCCCTGGTTTTGTCCAGGCTGGACTTTTCCAACAGTCTTTACCTTGGGCTCCAAACGGGAGAGCTTAAACGCCTCCAGCTGGTTCAGAACCAGGCGGCCAGACTCCTTTTGAACATACCTAGGAGGCAGTCAGTCAGGCTTGGCCTCAAACAGCTACATTGGCTGCCGGTTGAGCAACGTGTGGCCTTCAAAGCTGGGTGCATTATATTCAAGTCTCTGCATGACACTGGCCCCTTGTTCATTAGAGACTTATTCAAAAGATATAGTCCCTCCCGCAATCTCCGGTCCATCCACAAATCTCTCCTGACTGTACCTCCGTACAAGAGGAAGCGCCTCGGAGGCAGCTGCTTCGACCACCTCGCAGCGGCCTACTGGAATTCTCTCCCCCTCCATCTAAAACTGAGTGACAACATCCTCAGCTTCACACACTCCTTGAAGACCTGGCTTTTTTCTCAGGCACATTATTGAGCTGCTTCATCTCCACTAATTGACTGTTGCGCCTGTTCCTTTCTATAGCGCCATGAAGCCTCCGGGCGTACGAGCGCTCAATAAATGCTGATTAACATTAACATTAACATTAACTGACACACTGATGACGTCTGTGGAAAGACTATGTATAGACAAAAAAGGACCCTCAGACAGCTGCACAGGCACGTCCATGAACCAGGAAGACAGCCGACAGATACACACTCTGGGTGCATGAAGACAGAGCAAAGAGGAAAATCTGTGGAAATATAATATGTAAAAGCAACACATACATAGAAACTGATATAAAAAGATGGGGTTCACAGTATCGCCTTAAAACGAGGTAAATCGAAGAAGATAAATGCACCTCAAAGGGCCCTGAATGCAATCTGCCCATGCACACAACCTTCAAACCTGCAAGCGATGTGCAGAGACACCAACTGGACAATCTGCATACACAGACACATTGAGTGCCCCGAGTTGTGTATCGAAGCACCCAGGAATGCTCCAGAAGCTACAGCCGCATACACACTAACCAAGTGGATATATAGAATACCTTTTGTATCACAGTCCTGGAAAGAGAAGGCTCCCTCATGTTTAGTAGTCAGTCCTCCTCCACATGGAAAGCACAGTGCTCTTCCTGCTTCAGGCTGGTACGTGCCACGAGGGCATGGCAGACAGGGCTTGAATCCATCCATGGAGAATTGACCAGGCGGACAATGACCTACAAAGCAGAACAAAATAAAATGGTTCATGCCACTGAAAATGCCTGGTGATCCTGATGTATAACTGGTGCGCGATATAAGGACCATTTCAGTGCTATACTTTCTTCTGCTTGTGCCATACATTGCTCTCCTTTAAACGATCACAGATAGCACACAAAGCGCTGTTAGTGTTTGCTAGTGGATCTCCTGTCTATAAATTCATGTTCTTTGCCGACCATACCTCTCTAATAACTGAAATACTTCTCACCATATACAGTCCTGTCCACTAATATACAAGCCTACCCAACACAGTTCTTCACCTAACACTACCTAATCTCAAAAGCTGACACACAAACCACTTCAATCCCAACGTGAAGCCTGAGCCCAGAAAAACACCTTCTGGCCTGCACACTCTTCTGATGTCCATAGTTGTGCGTGTCAAAGATAATGGTGCCCCTAATCAGATGGACTTCATAATCTCAAGAGCCATTTCTTTCATATTTTTAAGTATGCACTAGGAGTCTTTTTTGGCACCTTGCCTTACTAACAACTTTGTCAACCTTTTTTGGCATTGTGTATTTCACTTGATTCCCATATTGTGTTTTACAGTTTCCTCGGGTACTACAAATTATTGCAACCTTGATGAGGACTTGTGGATTGTTCCATTCAACTAGAAACATTGAATCAAGTAAGTGGCTCATTACACCCTTGTTGATTAATTTACAAAGACCTGTTAGGCCCAATGTTCAGTGTATCTCTTTGAATATATGTGTACTTATTTGTGAGACAAAGTATGAATATAACCTATTGTTATTGTTCTCCTACACTGAGGACTGCATCGGCTACGATTTTTATCACATTCTTTATCTATCACAAGCTATAACATATGGACTGGTTACATTTTCGGCAAATGTATTTTGGCCCTGTTTCTAATAAATTATGTAACACATGTTAAGAAGGAGCCATCTTTTGCTTCTGTTACATATTGCACATTTCAGATAATTACAGAAAATATTTTGTCTGGCTATTAGCTTTGGCTCTATTACACCACCATGAAACATCTAAAGTGACTTATTTTACATGATATTATGTTAGATGAGCTTAGTTCTCCAGTCCATTTCTGGCAAAATGAAAAAAACATAGCATCTGCTTCAATCACGCAGTGCTGGATCTGGTAATTAATAAATTCGGACAGGATGTCAAGCAGCCAATCTCTGGGGCAGCATATGTAGCTTAGTCTCTGAAATAGTCAGGCTGTCACAGAGCTGTGCCTGAGGAAGAAATCCACATCATCTTTTTGAATGATTAACTCTGATGAGAAATGAAAATGCTATTTACCTTTTAAGCATTTGTTCGTAGATTGTAGTGCTGTAGCTTCACATGCTTGGCATACATCTAGTGTTGGGCTCGGACATTTGCAGGTTGTTTTTCTTCTAAGAAGTTCTTGAGCCACAGTATGTGGTGTGACTCCTCCCCTTGTTGTACACTGTGCATGGGCACCATCTACATGTCAGATTGTTTTCTCACAGCAGATGAGAATATGTATGGAGATTTCACGTAAATAAAGTGCATGAAAAACAATGTACAGTGAAAATACAACAAGGCAGTGATCTGCACAGAAAACCACAGGCTTCCAGGGAGGATTGCCGGCACATGTGAATCTGCATGACTACACACTACGAACAGATGCTTACGGGATAAGTAGCATATTCCAACTATAGCACGTGTGGCTGTGGATGCACATGCTTAACAAAGATTAATGCAGCGCCTTCCAGAAGTGGTGGCTAGTGTGTGGATGGTAACTATGTCTGGAACATGGTCCTTAACACCATCTGTCCCACCATGACCTGATCATGGATAAGATGTCAACACAACAGTGCTTGGTAAAGGTGTGTGGTGTTGACCAAGTGACTGGTGAGATTTTACCCAGGAAGGCCATGGTGCCCATTTCTTACGAATAGAGTGTGCACTGAGTGGAACAGATAGGAATCTCATTGTAGTAGCAGGTTCAGATACATTTGACTATCCACCTAGCAATGCTTGCTTTGGATATGGGATGTGAGGGTTTGAAAGTGCACCAAAGAGCAGGTCCGATTTTTTGGAAAAGCTGGAGCCTGTCAACATAATCTATAAGGGTTCTTTCAACATCAAGCGCCTGCAAGCCTTCTCCACGACGAAGTCCGGTTGTGGGAAAAAGACGAGGAGCTCTATTATTTAGTTAAGGTGGAGGGGCGACACCACTTTAGGGAGGAACTTAGGATTGTTTCTAAGAACAGCCCTCTGCTTGTGGACCTGTATGGAGTTTGAGTTTGAGTTTAAAATATTTTTCGAGCGCACGTACACCAGGCGGTTTCATGGCGCTATGCAGTACTACAAAACCCAATGGGCAGAAAAGACTAGGAAGCCAGGGGGGCGTTTAAGAGGGAAAGGCTTGGGAAAAAAGAAAAGTTTTGAGTGCCTTGCGGAAGAGGGAGTACTGAGGGCAGGATCTCAAGTGGATCGGGAGAGAGTTCCAGAAGGCAGGGGCAAGAGTAGAGAATTTGGAGCCTCCCCATTTTTTTCGTTTGAAGCGGGGGACTGCGAGAAATTGTTGGGTGGATGAGCGCAATTCCCTAGACGGGGTGTAAGAGTGAATTGCAGAAGTGATGAAGGTAGGGGCCGAGCCAGACCGGGCATTGAAGATGATGCAGCCCAGCTTGAACTGGGCGCGTTGCTGAATGGGGAGCCAGTGTAGGGATTTAAGGAGGGGCGTGACGTGATGCGATTTAGATAGGTTAAAAACTAGGCGGGCCGCCTGGTTCTGGACCAGCTGGAGACGCCTCACGAGGTACGCCGGCATGCCACAATACAGGGCATTGCCATAGTCCAAGCGGGATGTCACCATCGTCACGAGTATAAGTTTGAGAGCTGAAGGGGAAAAGAACCTAGAGACTTTGCGAATTGTGCAGAGGGATAGAAAAGCTGAAGACACAACCGCACTGACTTGGGAGTTAAGGGAGAGTTGGTCATTGAGTTTGAAACCGAGAGTTTTAACTGAGGAGGAGGGAGTAGGTGGGGGACCTAAGGAAGGGGGCCAAAAGAGAGAGGACCAAGGACTGGAGCAACCACCCGTCAACACCAACTCCGTTTTATCGGGGTTGAGTTTCAGGTGGTTGTGATTCATCCAGTCCTGAATGAAGGTCATAACAGAGTGGAAATTGGCTATTGATGCGGGGGAGGAGGATAAAGACAAAATGAGCTGGAGGTCAACCGCATAATTGTAAACGGAGACCTCCAGCTGTTGAAGGGCAAAAATCAGAGGGGCAATGTACAAATTAAATAGCAAAGGGGAAAGGGGGGATCCTTGGGGAACCCCGCACTGTACTGGCCTGACGTCCGCCGAATAGTCACCCAAGCGGACTGCTTGAGTGCAGCCACTCAGGAAGGAGGACAGCCAGACCAAGGCCGAGCCCTCGATTCCCGCCGCTCCGACACGGGAGAGTAAGATGGCATGGTCCACCGTGTCAAAAGCGGCGGCTCTTTTGTATTGAGCACTCGCAGTTTACTAAAGCATCTAATACAGGTAATGGCCACTAGGAACGCCACCTTCGAGGGGAGGACCTGAAAAAGGCATGAATGCAGAGGTTCAAAGGGTGGGGCCATGAGCCTGCTAAGGGATAGATTGATATTTCATATGGGAACAGGAGCCACTCTAGGGGGCATAACCCTTTTCTCTTCCCAGTAACCTTCCTCCTGGGACCATTGGCCTCTGAGGCAATCTTGTAGGGGGCACCTATAAAGCCCTGCATGGGGGGCAATTGCGATACACAAGGCCATCATCCCTAGAATGCGCATTACAGTCCTTACTGTGATATGACAATTGGGCTGAAAGAAAGGTAACAGCTGCTGAAAGGCCACAAGTCTCTGCTGGTTGGGGTAAGCTTTTCAAGAGACTGAATCTAACACTGATCTTAGGGAGAGTTGGATCTGCAGAAGCTGTAGGTGGGACTTGGTGGTGTTTACGTTGAGCCCAAGCACTTGAGCACAACACTGCTGTCTGTGTGTGGTCTAGGAGCTGCAGTCTGCTGCTACTCTTTGTCAGCCAATCGTCAAGGTAGGAAAAAACATGTATGCCTTCCCTTTGCAAATGCGCAGCCACCACTTTGTGGCACTTCATGAACACTCTCCGAGCTGAGGTGACCCAAAAGGAAGTACTCTGAATTGGTAGTCTTATCAACAAAGGTACTGTCTATAAGTATGGTGGATAAGAATGTTATGTTATTTTATGTTAAAGCATTTGTAGCGTGCACAGCTACTCAAAGAGTGTCCCAGTGCGAACCCAGTCAGGATTGAGGAAAGAAGAAAGACTATTTATTTAACAATAAAAGTCTTGAGTCTCTTCCTAAAGTTTTTAGGCTCCTGCAGACAGCGTAGATCAAAAGGAAGCATGTGGAGATAGAGCACTTTTAGGTTATTGCCTTGATGAAGGAAGGTGATGACATGTGAAAGTGTCCTGACAGGATGTACCCGTTGAGAGACCTCAAGTCGGGGATGTGCCTGAGAGAGCCATCCTTTTTGAGAATTAGAAAGTAGAGAGTACCGCTCCTTTGCTGTTGCAGTGGCACCTTCTAACCTTCTTTGCTAAGAACACGGTGGATGAGGCCACTGTCGTAGACAAGAATACTGCATTCAAGAGACCATCCAGTTTTAATCCTCCAACGACGGGCCTACCGGCCAAAGTCTTGACTTTTGAGCAAGCCGTAGAGAGTGATTTGAAAAAACTATACCAACAAGAACATCGCCCGTTTATGAATCTGCCGAAAGGAGAGCAGGAAGCACTAAAGAGCCTTACCAATGATGACTCGCTTACGATTAAACCTGCAGACAAGGGTGGGGCGATTGTCTTGCTTGATACTATTACGTATCATGATGATTGCTTAAGACAATTACTGGACACTAGATCTTACAAACCCCTAAAAGAAGACCCCACAGACAGATTGACCAAGATCATAGGGCACATAGTTGAGGAAGCTTTATCTGAAGGATGGGTAACTGCCAATGAAGCACAATATCTGCGGATTACCAATCCCATTATGCCATACTTCTATGTGTTGCCTAAGGTACATAAAGCTCAAAGACCCCCTCCAGGACGCCCAATAATATTGAGGATTGGTTCTCTTTTGGAACCATTGTCAACATTTGTGGATGTATTTCTACGACCCATAGTCAAGGAGATGCCTACCTATCTCCAGGATACGAAAGATGTTCTCCGTATCCTTCCTGGCATAGAATTCAACATCTTGACCGACACTTTGGTGTCGTTCGACGTTGAATCTCTCTACACATCAAACCTACAGGATGACACTTTACAAGTAATTGAGAACGTCCTTCTGGAGAGAGAGTGGGATTCTATTACTCCAGTACATCTGATCATGAATCTAGCTAACATAGCCATGAAAGAGAATTTCTTTCGCTTTGAGGATACTGTCTTCCTACAAACATCTGGGACCAGTATGGGCAGTGTTTTTGCTCCTAGTTTAGCTAATTTATATGTTCACAAATTTGAACAAGACCACGTTTTGACAGCAGAAAACCCATACCACGCCTCCCTGCGGGTATGGCAAAGATATATTGATGATATCTTGGTCGTGTGCAGAGGCACATGTGAAGAGTTACTACAATTCCATCAGTGGTTGAACTGTAGAAATAACTTCCTACGCTTCACCATTGAACATAGTAAACAGGAGCTAGCATTCCTCAACCTGTTAATAAGAACTACGCCAGGAGGGCTGAGGTCTGAACTTTTCAGAAAACCCATGGCCAGAAATTCCCTACTGCGGTATGACAGTTGCCACCCTAAGGCACTCAGGGACAATCTGCCTTATGGACAGTTTTTGCGTATTCAACGCAACTGTTCCACCAAGGAAGCCTTCCAGGCGCATGCAAAGACGCTTGAGCAACAGTTGTGCACAAGGAAGTACCCTAAGAAGCTGGTGCGCCAGTCCATGAAGAGAGCAGCAAATAACAACAGGGAGGCTTTACTCGAACCACCTATTCCTAAAGAGAAGACCCAAAGGATCCCATGTGTCAACACCTTCAGTACCCAATCTAATAACATTCAGAAGATCATAAAGAAACACTGGACAATCCTCAATACAGGCACAGAGCAGTTACCACCTCCACTCTTTGCCGTCAAACGTGGCTCTAATCTGAGGGATAGACTAGTGCACACTAGACCGAAGACCAGAGTTGCACGTCCTGTAGGCATCTTATGGGATATGCCAGCTGTTGAGGGACATCACCCATGTGGTAGCTGTGCAGCATGTCCCCAAACCTGCAAATCAACCAGTATTGATATTGGCAGTAATCGCCCCTGGCAGTAGCGGCGATTCACAAACTGCAACAGTCAAAATCTCATCTATTTGATAACCTGTCCGTGTCAGCGGAAATACGTGGGTATGACCACTAGAAAAATCAGGGTTCGCATATCAGAACACAAAAGCACCATTAGATGCAAGAAGCAAGCGACCCGGTTAACCAACCCCTTTCTGGAGATTGGTCATGGTCCCACTGATTTCACTTGGACAGTCATTGAGCAACCGGTTATCCCTGCTCATATTGTAGATACCAGTAAATATCTTTTTAGTAAGGAACAAAAATGGGTCTACAAACTCAATACTGATAAGGTAGGTCTGAATGAAGACATCCCTTGGATGTCCCTATGATTTGAGACACACTTATACACACTTATATATACATCTGGATCAATGTATAATGTGATGTATATTAGACGAGGTACAGAGGGAGTTGTCATCTTGCATTGGCTCGAGTACCGATATTAGTGCAAACAGTAAGCTCATCTTTCCTAAGGAATTTTAAAAGAATATCATACAGTCAGGGTTATAACATGAAGCATTTAGAGAGAAACTATATACCCTGATTGTTATAGGTTTTCCCTCCTATCCGGCTATTTACGGAATAATAATCAGCTGGACTCTCAGTATATATTACTATCTGTTTGGGGTAGATACTGTTGAACTTAATTCCAACTACGAAATATTCCCCCCCCGCTCCGGCCATTTGCGGAGTAATAATTTGCTGGACATTGAGTATATAATACTATCTTTTTGGGGGTAGACACTGTTAAGCGTAATTACTACTACAACTACGCATAGACTGTGTGCAAATGGTAGTGATGCGAGGGAGTATGCCGAATGATGATTGGAGAGTTTGTCATGCTCTGAAACATTTACGAACTATATTATGTCCCGTAAAGCTATGATGAAGCACGAAAAGACACCACATAGCTGCAACATTCTTGGGCAGGCATTATAATAGTGTTTTACAAGTTTCATAGATCAATATAGGTAGAGTACTACATTTCCCAATAGGCACAGGGGTCATGTGCCCCGGGCCACGGTGAGCGACATGACGTCATCATAACAGAATACAAAGATGGCGCCCACCTCTGCCGTGGTACCTCCCCGAGACGGCCCAGAGGACGCCCGAAGTACCGACGGAGAGTTGAGCGTTTGTGTGGAGTGAGGTGCCGAGTACTGTACTCTTCACGATACCATGAGCAGGGTTTGCTGTGCGCTCTAAAATTACGGTGACTCCTCTGTTTCGCTAATATAACTTCTATTGCGAACAGTAGCTTCCGAGTTGAGTGCCACACCACGTATATATGGGGTTTCCCGAGCACACGCCACCCGTTAACTTGTGTTCACGGCGCTTTTTGAACTTTGGGTTTGGACTCTCAATACGGGGTAACGATAATATATTTAACGATTGACAGGTGACTGTAAGGGTCACTCGTTCTTGGAATCAATACCAGATAGTGCCAAATAAGTAAGCTCTCGCAGAATCTGGCGCAACAGTGCCTCTTCTACTGACACTTGCATAAACATACAGTCATGAATTTATATCTTAAGCATGGTTCGCGAGGCGCTATGATGCAATTGATATCATTTACATACTACCATCTGACATTAAAGGGGCTTACAAACAAGGTATCATTTATCCATTTACAAACCCTTGTTTTTGCCCGTATATGATCGAATAAGACTAACACATGCCATCTACTACTGTGGTTTTTTCAACATTTTCAGCATTAGTAACATTACGTTGTCAACTTGATGTGACCGACACTATGTGTGATGTGTTTATCTGTATTCCTTCCTTTTTGTCATTCATAGCGTGGTGCTCCACCTACCTGAGCCGCAGCCAGGTGAGGCGTAGTGTGTGCCTCCTACCTAGAAGGTAAGCAGGGGTCTGGCCTAAATAGGAACCTTAGATGCATATAAAATGGCATCAGAGGGGATATATAATATGCATACCTGCATTTTGGTCCAACTGAATTATGTATCTGGCCTTAACTTGTTTGTTCTGTCCGTTGTCTGTGTCTGTTGTCTCTACTTATTTAGTAAGGAGGACCAGTACCTGTCAAGGGACATTCTGTTCACTTGCAAGACACGTAAAGTAAAATCTTTTTTACTATAGCTCCTTTTGGAGGCAAAAGCAGTAGCGAGATATGGTCCTGATCAAAGCAGCAGGACACCTAGGTGGGTCCACAGTCTGCAGAAACATGTCGACCGTTTAAGATCAATAATATTAGTTATTTGTTCTTCTACTATATCTCAGCACTCATTTTTAACTTTTTGGAAACAGAGGAGATACCTAATAAAGTTTTTTCTCTCCTAGTTCTCCAATTTTATATTCCCTCACTATTTTTCACACCATTATTTGTTTCTTTCACCCACTGCTTTTTTCAGTTATCATCTCACGGTTATCTGCCTTACACCGTTAACCACTTGGCTGCTAAGGGGTTTTCCCCTCCTGTGCTGGAGATTTATGTTTCCCATTACACATGACGAGTTGACCTTGTCATGAGCACAGATCCAGTGTGCCTCATGACGAGTTCACCTTGTCATTAGCATGCAAGTGGTTAAACACATTAGGGCAACCACTTTTTCAAAATCAAGTGGTTGCAGGATTGCTCTCCTCGGTGTGAGGAGTCCCAAATGATGATAAGGGCGGAACCAATCGATAACTGATGGGTACTTTTACAAATGTGGAGGTATCCTGTGGCACTTGATTCACTCTGGTCTTTTATGTTCTTTTTGAGTTGAGTTCCAGGCATTGTTCAATAGACATTACTCATAGACCCACAGTCACTCTTTAGTATATATACTGTTAGAGTGGGGAATGTGACTGTGTGTGGTCTTTAAACTTTCCCTTGGACCCTTTTCCTATCTGTTGTGTTACCTTCTAATGGAGCCCTTTTGTAGGAGGGCGTGCACTTCGTCCTGAAGGATGGAGAGATGGTCTTTGCTGACAGCATGAGTAAGAAGTGGGATGTTGGGTAGGGTCGAGACAATAGTAGTGTTTGACCACCGCTATAATCCACTGGTTGGATGTGATTTTCACCCGGTGAGAGAGGAAATTCTGTATTCTCCCCCGACAGGCGATGTGTTATTAGGTGGGGCAAGTCACTATTTGCGGTAGATTCTATACCAGAGCCACTCTGGCCATACCACTGTTTTTACCCCTACGAGCCAGCTGGTAGAAAGAGTGCTGCTGTCTTTGGTAGGAGTGTTTGCTACAAAAGTAGTTTGGAGCACCCCTGTCCCCATCCTTGCGTATTTCTGTATCTTTTTCAGATGGGGATGGAGACAGAGGTGTGCTATGTGACAGAGGAGGAGGACCGGTGGCTTTATCCTTTTACTTTTTGTGTGCAGACTCTAGGGCAGGAGGTTTGGAGGAAGGTTCCCCTATGAACACTGTCTACTCTTTTGAGAATGAGGCTTTGGAGGCACCGTAGGAGGCATCTTCGCCGAGATCTTGCCCATAACATAGTAGACGAACAGTACACAAGGGGAGGGGACAAGGGGCGTATAAAGGTACAGCATACAGTACAGCATACATGCCCTCAGTCAGGCTATGTAAGTCAAAGAAGTATTCAGTTCCTAAATAGAGATGAAAATGTTGAGAAAAGCCTGAAGCGTCAGGTTGGGAGATTTGATTCCTCAGGAGCAAAAGCACTCACACACATTCAAATGGATGTAATGCTTGACCATTCGAGCAGCTCCTCGTTGGGCCATTGCTGCAATCCCTAACGGGTCCCACAAGATGCCTCTTTGCCAGAGTTCTTTTGTTTTTGTCGATGTAAAGACTGAGGTGCAGTGTTAAATCTGATAATGTGAGTAGACTGGCGTCATGTGAGGTGAAAAATGACGAAGGGATACCCTCGATTATTTAATATGTGGGTTCCCTTGTTATTGTTAAAAAATCAGTTTTGACATTAAATAGGCAAGAAACATGTTGACCTTCTTTTAAGTATCACCTGTTGAGCTCGTTTCGACCATTGCATCCATTTTTTAAGGATATCACGGGGACCCATATATATAATCCAGGGTTTCCCTTAGTTATTTTTAACCTCACACATCACCAGTCTAGTCACATTAACACCTTGAACACTGCACCTTACTTTTCAAATCAGAAAAAAGGAAGCAGATCCCCTGATCTGATGCTTCAGGCTTTTCACGACCTCTCCCTCTCATAACTGCATACCTCTTTGACTTACATGAACAGATATTACTGCCTGGCATCCAGTTAAACAAGTTTCTAGATATTCAGACCATCATTATCCTTGGGTCTGAGCATCCAAGGAGGCCTCAAAGTTGGCTTCACTTTTGGCTTTGAAGACGACTTTAGCATTGATGTAAGTTTTGGCATGGCTAGAGTCTTGAGCCTAGGCTCAGATGCAGCCTTAAGTACTTACTTCAGGTGTGAGCAATGGTGCTTGGTGCCCTTAAGGCGACTCATGCTGATGGTGGATGGCACCCTTGGGTGAAGGCTTGCTTGGTTCCAAAGCTTTTTGCTGGTGCCGATCAGATCCCGAAGATGACAGAGGCTCATTGCCTGACTTTCCTTTGCAGCCATGCTCAGGGCTCAACTCCAGAATCCCGCAGAAGGGGTGCTCTACCTCAGCGTGGGACACTGTTGGTGGTATGGGGCTTCAGGAGCTGATGGCATACTCACAACTTTGCGGTAGTCTTGGTGCAGGGGCCGCTACTTCTCAGCATCAGCATGATGTCCTCCATTTACTCATGGTCAGCTTCGCTTGAAGACACTGTCTTTGAAATGGGTGTCTGTTGTATGACTCGGAAACCAAATGTCCCAGCTTTGTCTTGTTCTTCAGCGCAGGGAGGATCTTCTTCCCTGAAGATTTCAGGATCTTGGCAGAGCCCTTCTGGTCAGTCTTTCAAAGTGCCCAGTGCCACTTCTTTTGGTACTGGAATGTCTTATTAGATCTGAAGATGAGGCACAATGCACAGGAGGTATCATAGTCGTGCGGGCACAAACACAAAATACACACTTTGGGGTTGTCCACCCACAAGTATTTTGAATTGCATATAGGACAACTTTGAAAGAGTGTCTGTTTCAGCTCATGTAAAGCATTTTCTAGAGGAGGTGGACTGGAGACAGCACTGTACCCATGTGGGGCACATGGCCCTTTGACACCTGGGGCATTGACAATGGTATTTAGTGTCTTCACATGCGCAAGAGACAAGAGGAACTGTGCTTACTTGAATCTGAAGTGACAGGATGGGTAAGGAACTGATTGGCGCTGAAAGAAAATGTTCAAAACACAATAAATTCCAAGCCCACTCGATATACATCTGAACACGATTGCGGGTTTAACATGGTTGCCCATATTCAATGTGCACCAACAGTAGGAGTCACACGCATCTTGTAACTCGAGACTTCGTAGAAGAAAAAACACCGACGCCCAACACTAATATTATTATTATTGCAGGTTATGGAGCGCACAGCTACCTCCAACGGAAGTGTCCTGGCACTAGTGGTGCATTCAGCCTATAAGGAGTGATCAGGCCAAGCGAGAGACACTAGGGGAGGCCGTAGAGCCAGGTTTTTAGAGCTTTCTTAAAGATAGATTCCGACTTGGTCTTCCTCAAATGCTCAGGCATAGAGTGCCATAGTGTCGCAGTTTTGACCGAAAAGGCCCGGCCACCAATCCTGGCCTTCGCAAAACGAGGAGTAACCAGTAGGTTCTGGTCATTCAATCTAAGTACTCTATTCTTGCTGTATTTCTGAAGTCTCTGACTCAAATACAGCGGACCAGTATCTTTCCTTGCTCTATGGGCCAAGGTCAGTGCTTTGTACTATATTCTTCTTTTTACAGGCAACCAGTGTAGATTCCGTAAATGAGGGGTAATGTGGTGTCGCAGTGGCACATTCCTGATGAGCCTAGCTGCCGCGTTTTGAATAATCTGTAGCCTCCTGAGCAAATACTCAGGAGGACCCAGGTAGAGGCTATTTTCATAGTCAAGCTGAGAGGTAACTAATGCATGCACCACTGTCTTTCTGAGGTCCATAGGCAGAAAGTGAAGGAATCTCCGCAGAGTCTTCAACTTCCAGAAACACTGTACGGAAACATGGGAAATTTGCGCTTTTCTAGTCATTTGGGAATCAAACTTAAAACCTAGATTCCTGGCAGAGTCAACTGGAAGAGGAGGTGGATTTAACTCAGATGGCCACCAGAGTTCTGAAGGAGGAGAAGTGGAATGATTAAAAAACAGGACTTCCGTTTGGTCGGTGTTCAATTTTAAGCAGCTATCCGTCATCCATGACAAGCTATTGAGAAGCCACTGCTTAAAACTGGAAAAAGGATGTCTCACTGTGATCCCTGAAAGAGAGCACGAGTTGTGTGTCGTCGGCATACAAGACAACCTTCACCCCACATTGCTCGACGATGGCTGCAAAGGGAATAAGATAAACATTAAAAAGTGTTGGAAACATGAGTATGGAGAGTCACCTGCTGTGTACGCCCCTCCAGAAATGAACGGAAACATGCCAAAACAGTTCCCGTCGCTCCTAGATTTTCAAGTCTGTTTAGGAGAATCCTGAGTGACACCGTATCGAAAGCTGCGGACAAGTCCCACGGCACCAGCATCGTGCAGCTTCCTTGATCTAAAGTTTGGCACTAGATGACAGGAGAATTCTAGATATGTGTATCTATAGCCATACATGCGACAAACATAATATTGCTGCTACTGCTGTGTTCAAAATGGCCCCTAAGAACTATATACTGATTGTAATGATATGAGTAAGTAATATTTCTCACCAATACTATACGTAACTCTGTTTGCAGACGTTTTCTTTGATAGGAGCTTTTTGTCCATATGATAAGTAGTGTCCATTAGGAAATGTTGCAGTACAGCCTATTCAATTGTCTGTGCTCCCCTGTGTATTTATGCCTCCGGTAAATGGAGGAGAAGCATAGCAATACTGCTGGATCCCATATGAGCCAAAGATGGTGGGGTAGGGAGCAGCTCCTTGGAGCTTTGAGCACTGAGCCGGACTAGCAGACCCCTGCCACCTGCTCCAACCACCTGATTGCTGATGGCGGTTGTTTGTCCTCAGGGGGCGGGCAATTTTAACTCCAGCGGTTGTCTGGAGATTTTTGATGTGGTGTGTTTTGCATCCATCTGTGTAGTGCTAACCGTGACCACCATCTGCAGCTTGTGTTTGGTCATGGGTCCTCCTTCGGCCTACAGTAGTGAGACTGCCCAAGGGAGGCGACACAGAGCTCAACTGAGCATGTCCTCAAGCCCTGGCATGCGGGACAGTGAGAGCGGAGCAGGAAAGTTAGGTTAGGAGAAGTTACAGGCAAGGGCCCATCTAAGAGGGACAAACAATGAAAGGTTGCTGGTTGGTTTTTGGCTCACACTTATAAACTTATAAATAAAGTATAAGGTGCTGTAGAAGGAAGAAAGGCTCCACAACAGCACTCAAAGAACAAGTCCAAATAGTACATTTTGCCTTTGAGCAGTCCGGAAGCAGTTGAATAAACAGCACCATAAATCTCTTCCAGTAGACCCTCCGAGGTCCTCCACACGACGTGTCGCCATTATGGCTTTATGGTATTTGACCACCCCAGTTCAGACATGGCCATATGCAAATCAGCCTTGACCCTGTGCCTCATGGGAACAGTCCAGCCCGAACTGCCAAGCCATGTCTTCCCTGGACCGAAATCAAGCATCCTAGGACCGGTTTTTGGCTATCAGCCGTCATCAGCCAGGATAGCTTGACTCCAGTGGTGTGGAGAGCACGGGACTCACGTCTGAGCATACCCGTCCCATTCACGGTGACAAATGCAAAAACAACAGTTGATGGACAGAATGCAGAACAATTTCATACATTCACCCCAGTACAGAGATCTGGGCCTAAATCCATCATTTTGTTTGCACTCCACACCACCCCAGTTCAGACATGGCCATATGTAAATCAGCCTTGACCCTGTGCCTCATGGGAACAGTCCAGCCCGAACTGCCAAGACCCTCTAGGCCTGCTCAGGGGGTCCCACATGGATCTTTAGGCGCACATTTATTTATTTTTTAAAAATAAAAAAACGCGGGGTATGCGTATGGTACTCGTACGCGGTGGAAAAGGAAAAAAAAAAGTAGAAGTCCGTTTTATTCTTAATTAGCTCCCGGGGGGGCAAATCCCGGGGGCAACTTTTTTCTATAATGGGGGCCTTGGAAGTGTCCAACAGGAACAAAAGAATGGGGAAAAAAAACTAATGTCGAGGACAGCGATGCTCCTGCTTCCTGCGTTTCATCAGGTCAATAGACTGTTTCCCATAACACAAAAGTTTATTGCAATAAATGCATAGAATATTAACTTTAGCAAAATCAGGATCAATTTGTGGGTGTGGACTGCTTGCTGAAAATGCTGGTGCAGCAGTTGATGTGCTTGGTGTAGCAGCAGGTGGGTTGTCCTTCAACCTCTGTGTTGCAGCTCGAGCAAAGTTGTTGGGGTGTAAGTTCTTCACGTGTCGCTCCATATTTCCTGTGCCAAAGGAGTATTTTTGAGATGGATCACCCCTTGAAAGAGTTTGGAAAATTTTACAGGCTACTTTTGGAGCATTAACCTTTTTTTGCCCTTCTGGAAAAGTAAAAAACTGCCAAATTAGAGCTTCTTTCCTCTTCTTTGGAGGTTCTTCAGAAATTAAATATTCCTCTGAAGAATGGCTGGAAGATGAGTCCAATGCTGTTATTATGGTAAACTACGTTCTATTTGACAAGATTCTCAGAAGAGATGCTTCTTCTTAGAAAGTCAAAGTAGAATTATTAAAATGGGACGGAAGTTTCAACAGTTGTAATCGGAAGTGTTATGAACCAATCAAATCTCTTCTTTTAAAGTCACATCGCTTTGCGTACGCTTACGCTGTGATTACGGTACTCTTACGATGCGAGTACGCATGACGTTCCACCGCAATTTGTGTAATTGCTTTTAAAAGTAATATAGGATTATTGGAACAAAAAAAAAATGTTTTCATAATTATCCTAGATAATGTCTTTTGTTAGTATGTTCATTAAATACATAAATATATGTTTTTAAACAATTAATAACATTTGCGTCTTTGCGTACCGGGCGCCGTACATGACATCACATGGAAGCTTTGATGCGACGTGTAACGTGAAAGCGTACTTGTAGCGTATGCTGAGAATGATTAGCAGTACAAACTATGGTGCGATCACTCTCTCACTGTCAAATCAGAGCACAGGGCGCGCTATGAGAATGGTTAGAAGTGGTCACTCATTGGAGATCCGATTCAGCTGTGTGGCTTATCCACGGTATCATAACGTTAATTTTTAGCCTGTTTAAGTTTGAGGTTTGCATGAAATACTATGCCATAGGCAGATATGGATCTTTAGGCAACGCTTATCTCCATGAAGCTTGGTTATTATCATTTACATAAAGGTGCCTGAGGGAGGGAAAAGAAATCTATCTGAATGGCGAGGATTGCACATATAGCACCAGATCACTCCTTAATTTGTAGACACATACAATTGCATGGCTCTTGTAATCCAGATGCGTCTAATTTGGCCTGAGTTTTGAAAGGCACTCCAACACCTGCTATCATACCAACGTTCAGTTTACTGGAAACGTGAGTTATTTAATTTGAAATAATGCAGATTGTTGTGCAATGTTAGCAGGCATCGCTTACATGATTACGGTAACTGAGCGTGTGGTTTGCTATAAAAAAGTTGTGTTTACTCCTCTGCATGGGAAGCTAGATGTTTCCATCTGGCCGTCGACTCCGACCTTCAGTCAACCAAATGAGCCATATAAGAGCACTATTGTCTCAAAAAGAGGTCGCTCTTACATCTGCTAGAGAAACATTTGCCCTTCATGTAGCAAACACCCACACAGAAGTGCATGATTTATTAAATACAGACGTGCCCCTGCATTTTGGGGAGTTAATTCAGAGTATCTTTAATGCGTCCTTGACTACGGGGTTACCTTACTTTTTTAAAGTTAGAAGCAGTGGCCTTGTGATTTCTTTTCAAACTATATTTGGTGTCTTCTCAGCATTTTTTCATTCAATGTTTTGCAGCATCTTTGGTGGATTCCCCTTAATACTCGCATTAGTTGCCAGTGTGCTTCTATTAATTTGTTTACTTAAATATGGATGCACATCCTGCAGCACACAAGAAAATGTCCCGGCTGTTGCTGGTCCGCAACCGAATGCTTAGTTATTACGGAGCGCTGCCTCTGGCTACATTGAGTGTAGCTTATGGATTATCGTTTCGATTCTCCTTTTTCACATGCGTTCAACCTGTCTTCCATTGCCTGAGCTGCGATTTCGACTGGGCCTTGGATTTGTGTCTCTGCTGTACGGTGTCTCCCAACGCGGATTATGACCAGCTGATGAGCCCCTTAGTGGTTCATGACTTGCTCTGTTCTGGCGGCGGGATTATGGCCTTAGCAGCAATACATGGAACATTGGGACGTTGGAATGTTTTTGCAGCGGGGCATGACTTCTTGGCACGCAGTTACATTGAAGATGACCCGAGTTTTCCTGCGATGGTGATAGAGGCTCCGGTCGTTGAGGAACATGTATGTTCATTCTCACTATTGAATTGGATGGCTGAAATGTTTTCAGATGAGAACAATGACTTCCTCTTGGAGGCTGTTGCTACATACTGTGCTTATACGAAGTTGGATTAAGACTTTTTGATTTTTCTACCTATTCTTTATTATTTAGTTACTGTTTTCTATCAAACAGCGAATATATTTTTTTGCGCATTTGAACTTGACTCTGCTTTTCAGGCTTGGACTCTGCGTTCCTAATTCTCCCACGTTTATATCACGTGCTTCGATCGAAGGAGGGTGTCGTGGGCTGAGCCTTGCACTCACACCGTGTTAAGTTAACATGGGTTTATTAGAAGCTTATACGCCATTTTTGCTTTCCTGCTCTGCTTTGCACACGACACGCACTTGTGATATTGTTTAGAGAAGGCTGAGTATTTTGCTTCACATGAGAATAATTTGTTATGCTACATTTCTAGACTGCCTCGCTAGTTTAGTGTGTATAGTGAGAGCATGGAACATCAAGGTTATCTTGGATACTGTGTCTGTTGTTCGGAATGATCCTCGCACGTTCGACCCATAACACATATGCAGCTGTGGCCACCTCTGATACTGGTGCGTTTAATAATGTATTGTGGAGGCATAATTACACACAGTTAGAGAACATTTGTATCCTGACAGTTTGTGCAGAACTCAATGTGATCCACTACTGCTGAGTTCCAGAGGTATGGGTCCGCCCATGTAATCCTATGAGACCTTCCGTAGTTATAAACTAACCTGGTAGGTAGGGAGGGTGAAATGTAGGTATATTTTAAATCTGTTTCCCTTTAGCATTATAGGATGCTTTCTCCCTTTGTATTTTATGTAATAGTAACAATGCTGACAACCTTGTTTCTGATAATATGTTTGGTTGTATTATCTAAGGTACTGCGCATGAGATTACGGCGTTAGAAATAAACATTTCAAACTTGCACGTGTGATTATTTACTCCGTGTTTTGGACTGGTGTAAGACTTTAACGAAAGAGTGCTCTTTTTATCCACCTTACTTGAGGTAATATAAGTTGCATGTTCTGGGTTGACCAGCCATTGGTGTTTTTGCTATAGGACGAAGAACCAATGAGTCACTGATTGCTGGTCTAGTAGGGGGTTTGAGTACTAAGGTGGGTTTTGGTACACCGTAATTCACTGATGTCCTAAGTCTTTATGCACAGTTCTGTGTAGGAGTAGAATTCCTGCAACAGTAGTTACAACAAAAAGGCTCGATAAAGGGCCTTGAGTTTGAATCAGAATATGAAATTGAAGAATAATTGATAACCCGAGCCAAGAAAGGGAGCAAGTGTGCAAATTTACAGTGCCTTCGGCCGGGGTAGTTGTTACAATAAAAAGGCTCGATAAAGGCCTGCACTTTGAATAGGAATATGAAATAGAAGAATAGTTGATAATCACAGCTAAGGAATGCAGCAAGTAGTTGTGTGTATGTGTGGATGATGTGTTGATTGAGTGGAAGATGAAAAAGGTAAAAAATAAGAAAGGCTGGAGACACGCAAACTATCCACTGCCTTGTCAGTGAAGTGGATCTTTGGATTTACAGCTCATTACACAGATAGGGTGTTGGATTCCGCAGTGGGAGCAAGAGAAACGAGTACCACATCTAGGAAGCAAGCTAGTGCATAAAGTACACACAGTGTGCGGTAGAAAGAACGCAAGAAAGGACGTAAGTGTGTAAATTATCCACTGCTATTCACGGGTAGTAGTTACCAAGAAGGCTGAATAAAGGGCCTGCATTTTGAATTTGAATTAAAGAAGAATAATTGATAAGCCCAGCCAAGAAAGGCAGCAAGTAGGTGTGTGTATTTGTGGATGATGTGTTGATTGAGCTGAAGATGAATAAAGTGAAAAATAAGAGAGGCTGCAGAGGTGCAAACTTTCCATTTCTTTGTAAGGGAAGTGGGTGTTTAGTTTTCCAGTGCGCATATATATATATATATATATATATACATATATATATATATATAGGTTTTAGGCACGTTATAGTTAGGAATTAGCATTTAAAAACCTTGCAAATTCAGTGAAAAAACCATAGGTTTTAGCCACGTTATAGTTAGGAATTACCATTTAAAAAACCTTAGAAATTCACTGAAAAAACATAGGTTTTACACATGTTATAGTTAGCTGGACATTTCACTCATACAAAACCATTGAAATTCCTCCGTTATAGTTAGTTCAGCTAACTATAACTCGCGCGCCCCTCAATCCACTGCTGATGACGTCACATATTACATCACTCATGACATGGTCAGTGACATCACTCATGATATCTCAAATGACAAAGAGATTTTAGATTTAGAACAATTGGCTCGTTTAGGTGAAAGTCTGAAGGAACCTTAAGGATAAACCTAAGGTTCATACGTAGAACTACTATCATGTTTGAATTGTAGGTAAGGCTCCTGGGTAGTGAAAGCCTGGAGTTCGCTAACTTACCTCGCTGAAGTAAGAGTCAGTAGGAGAGCAACCTTCCAGGACAGGAACTTTGTATCAGCTCTATGGATAGGTTTGAATGAATGCATTATTATTTGTGCAAGCACTGTTGTGTCCACCAGGTCAGTGATGCAACCATCGAAGGAGAGACCTGAATTATGTCATTGAATGTTACCTCAAACTGCACCCACTGCATGTTTTAAGCTTCCTGAAGAGGACGCATGGGCAAGCGACTCTGAGGGATGAAGTGAATACAGGAGGTCATCATGCCTATGAGAGATTTGTTAAGGCGTATGGAAAGAAACCTTTTTTGTACACGTTTTGCCAAGGTTATTAATCTCTGTTGTCTTTCTAGCATGGGGTATGCCCTGTTTTGAATAGTGTCCAGAATGGCACCTAGGAAGGTTAGTCACACGAAGGACTGACGTTTCCAGATTCAGAGTTAGACCTAGTTGCTTAAAAGCTGCAGATAGTGGAGGCTCTTGCAGCCCTGTAAGTAGGAGCCTTGACTAGTCAGTAGTCGAGGTAAGAAAAACTTTGATGATGCTGCTGCCTGAGGTAAGCTGCAAATGGCGCTAGGCACTTCGTAAAGATGTGGGACTTTTGTGTTTCTGGTGTATGGGTATATGAAAATATGCGTCTTGGAGATCCAGGGACGACATGTAATCGTTTCCACTGAGGAGATGTAACACATCCTGGATAGTGATCATATGGAACAACTGTTTCTTGAGGAATTTGTTCAAGCTCCTTAAGGCCAAAAGTGGTCTCCACTTCTATGACTTCTTCCGAACCAAGAAGAAATGGGAGTAGAAACCAAGTGTCCACCGTGGTCGGGAACTGTGTGGGCCTGATTAGACAACTGAGGAAACTGGCACCTCTCCTATCATTCTCAATCCCCTGCGGATGGTGGTGTCGGCAATGATTGTGTCTCGGCTTGGCTACGGCAACGCCCTGTATATTGGACTACCAGAGAAGCTGTTAGGCGAGCTGCAAGTAACATTAAACGATACAGCTAGGTTGATTCTCAAGCTCTAAAGATGCTCACATGCCACACCTTTGCCGCAGCAGTTGCACTGGCTCCCCGTCAAGCAGCGAGCCAGGTTTAAGGGCCTCTGCATCGCTCACAAATCCCTTCATCGACAGGCCCCAGAATACATCAAGGAGCGCCTTGGGAGCTACATGCCAGGACGTACACTCCACTCGTCCGAGGCAGTCCTTTTGTCCTGTCCGCGGTTCAACAAAACTACCAGGGGCGGGTGAGCTTTCTCTGTTCTAATCCCCCACCTATGGAACAAGCTACTAGAAAGCCTACGCAAAGAAACCGCTCTTTTTCCATTTAGGAAGAAGCTTAAGACCTTATTATTCACAGAGGCCTGGGAACAACATACGCTCTGACCAGGTGTACTGACAGATAGCTGATGGTGGAGGTTCAGCTACTCTCTCTTAAGCGCAGAGACCTGCCAGTGATTATGTGCTACATAAATCCCAATTAACATAACATAACATAACCTCTTCCTCTTTGACCAAAAGAACAAGTTACTTACCTTCGGTAACGCTTTTTCTGGTAGATACTATATCTGCCTGTGGATTCCTCACCTTGTGAATATCCCCTTGCGTCAGCAACATTCGGAAATTCTTTTGTAGCTTCGCGCCGACGTGGATCCGGACGTCACAGAGGCACGGCATCGCACGCGACCTCGCTGACGTCACCGGCGCCTATAACAGGCCCACGCCGGCGTGATGACATCAGTTCCGCCCTTTTTTCCGTGCCATCGAGGCACACGGACGGACCGATGATAGTAGAAATATACACAGTATACGTAGTATAGAAACAAGGTAACACACACAGTGTGAAGCAAATGCAATAACAACATTTGAAATAAACATTTCCATGACAATAAAATAACACATCATAGAAACTCTGGCATAGAAGAGTGGACAACGGGGAGGCGGGTGGGTCAGTGAGGAATCCACAGGCAGATATAGTATCTACCAGAAAAAGCGTTACCGAAGGTAAGTAACTTGTTCTTCTGATAGATACATCTGCCGTGTGGATTCCTCACCTTGTGAATAGAGTCCCACAGCAGTCCCCACTCCCGGAGGAGGGTGTCCACTCTGCTATACCAGGAAATCTTGGAGGACAGAGCGAGCGAAATGGCCGTCCCTCCTCACCTCGGTATCCAAACAGTAGTGCTTCGCGAAAGTGTGGAGGGAGGCCCAAGTCGCGGCTCTGCAAATGTCCTCAACAGGTACACCTCTAGACAAAGCAGATGATGCAGACTTTGCTCTAGTCGAATGTGCTCTAATACCCTCTGGAGGGTCCTTACCAGCCAAAGAGTAGCAGATCTTAATGCAGAGCACGATCCACCTCGACAGAGTCCTCTTATGGACCGCTCTTCCTTTCTTGCAGCCAGCAAAGCCAACGAAGAGCTGGTCGTCCACTCGACAGTCTTTAGTCCTGTCCAAGTAAAAAGACACCGCCCTCTTGGGGTCAAGACGGTGTAATCTCTCCTCCTCCTTGGAAGGGTGAGGGGGAGGATAAAAGGTAGGAAGGGTAATGGATTGACCAAGGTGGAAAGGAGTCACCACCTTAGGCAGAAAAGCAGCCCTGGTCCTAAGAACCATTCGTTCAGCATGAATGGTCAGGAATGGGGGCTTGGAACTAAGAGCTTGAAGCTCACTTACCCTCCTTGCTGAGGTTATTGCAATGAGAAAAACCGTTTTCAAAGTCAGAAGCCTCATGGGACACTTGTGAAGAGGCTCAAAGGGAGCACCCATCAAAAATGTCAAAACTAGGTTCAAATCCCACTGAGGCACAACAAAGGGTGTAGGAGGGAACCTATTAGTAAGGCCCTTCAGAAACCTTAAAACAATGGGAGACTTAAAAAGAGAAGGCTGGTCAGGCATACAGATAAATGCCGACAGCGCAGACAGATATCCCTTCACCGTGGCAACAGCAAGCCCCTGCTGGGCCAGAGAAAGGGCAAACTGGAGCACATCAGATAAATGGGACCTCAAAGGGTCTATAGACTTCTCCCTGCACCAAACAACAAATTTAGACCACCTATAAGAATAGATGGACTTAGTGGAGTCACGCCTGGCCGACAAAATGACATCCACCACATCGTGAGGGAGAGAAAAAGAAATCAGGTTGCCCCGCTCAATCTCCAGGCATGAAGGTGTAAGGTCTGGAGGTGGGGGTGTAGAACCTGCCCCTCCATCTGAGAGAGGAGATCTGCCCTGTAAGGGAGACGGAGCGGCGGGTGAGAGGAGAGGTGGAGAAGGTCTGAATACCACACCCTTCTTGGCCAATCCGGGGCGATCAATATGACTTGGGCCCGGTCTTGGCGAATCTTCCTCAGAACCCGAGGAATCAAGGGTATGGGAGGAAACGCGTAAAGGAGCTGCGAGTCCCAACTCAACTGAAACGCGTCCCCCAAGGCTCCTTGCATCGGATACTGAAGACTGCAGAATGACAGGCAGTGAGCATTCTCGTGAGTGGCGAACAGGTCCACCCGAGGTGTCCCCCACATCCGAAAGATGTCGTGAACCACCTCCGGGTGAAGCCTCCACTCGTGATCGGCAGAGAACTGCCGACTGAGACTGTCTGCACGAACGTTCAGAACCCCGGCCAGATGATTTGCCATCAGACAAATCTGATGGTCCTGAACCCAGGACCAGAGACGCAGAGCCTCTCTGCAGAGACACTGCGACCCCACTCCTCCCTGCTTGTTGATGTACCACATCGCGGTCGTGTTGTCCGTCAGGACCTGGACTGACTGACCGCGAAGGGAAGGGAGGAAGGCCTTGAGCGCCAAACGTATCGCCCGCAATTCTAGAAGGTTGATGTGAAGCAACCTTTCCTCTGGAGACCAAAGACCCTTGACCTCCAGGTCTCCTAGATGAGCACCCCACCCGAGAGTGGATGCATCCGTTATCACTGTGGCCACCGCTGGAGGAAGTTGAAAAGGCTTTCCTTGTGACAGATTGCCTTCCACGCTCCACCAAGACAGATCCGCTGCAGCTTCCCTGGAGATCCTCACTGACTCCCCGAGATCTCCGTTGTGCTGATACCACTGCCTGCGGAGGCACCACTGGAGTGCCCTCATGTGCCAGCGTGCATGGTTGACCAACAGAATGCATGAAGCCATCAGACCGAGTAGGCGAAGGACCTTCAGGACTGGAACGACCGCTCCATTGTAAAATAAAGGAATCATCTCCCGTATGTCGCGAATTCTTTGAGGGGGAGGGAATGCACGACATACGGTTGTGTCCAGTACCGCACCTATGAACAGGTTGCGCTGTGAGGGCACCAGGTGAGACTTGGGTACATTTATCGAAAAACCCAACCTGTGCAACAACTGAGTTGTCTCTTGCAGATGATGGAGCACCTTCTCTGGCGACTCCGCTTTGATCAGCCAGTCGTCTAGATACGGAAATACATGAATCCCCGCTCTCCTGAGATGAGCTGCCACCACTGCCATCACCTTGGTGAAGACTCGAGGTGCAGTAGTAAGGCCAAACGGAAGGACCACAAACTGGTAATGCTGTGACCCAACCGTGAAACGGAGATACTTTCTGTGAGACTTCAAGATGGGAATATGAAAATACGCATCTTGCAAGTCGATCGACACCATCCAGTCCTCTTCCAACAGCGCCTGAAGAACCTGTGCAAGAGTGAGCATTTTGAACTTTTCCTGCTTCAGGTAAAGGTTCAAAATCCTGAGGTCCAGGATTGGCCGAAGTCTGCCATCTTTCTTGGGGATCAGGAAATACCGGGAGTAGCACCCCTGACCCCTTTCCTGCTCTGGAACCACCTCTATTGCACCCTTTCGAAATATTGCCAGGACTTCTTCCTGCAAGAGAAGCAGGTGGTCTTCTGAACAATAACCCTGGCAAGGAGGGTAATTGGGAGGGAATTCCTGGAAAGGAAGAGCATACCCATTCTCTACAAGATTGAGAACCCAAAGATCCGATGTTATAAGTTCCCAATCTTGTAGAAAATGAGTAAGCCGACCCCCTACTGGGCCCACATGATCCGGAATGGCGGATCTAGGGCTGCTTTGCTGCGTTGGCCGGGGGTTGGGAAGGAGAGGAGGAGGAGGAGGAGGAAGCTTGACGACCTCTAGGACGGGGTCTTTGTCTGCCTCTGTACGACTTGTACAGCGTGTTCTGCTGCTGCTGCTGAGGCTGCTGCTGCTGGAATGATCTGTAAGATCGAAAGGAAGATCGGCCAAATCCTCTGAAACGTCTTCCGGTAGTACCTCTGGATTGAAGGCCTAAAGATTTTGCAGTGGCCCTACTGTCCTTAAAACGTTCCAAGGCAGTATCAGCCTTCTTTCCAAACAGACCTGAACCATCAAAGGGTAAGTCCATTAAAGCAGACTGGACATCAGCAGAAAACTCCGAAGATTTGAGCCAAGCAGCTCTCCTAGTAGCCACAGAGGAACCCATGACTCTTGCCACCGAGTCTGCAGTGTCTAAACCACTCTGGATGACCTGTCTCGCAGCCGCTTGGGTGTCCGAGATTACTTCTTGAAAATCCTTCCTGTCATCCTCAGGAACCTTTGGAATGAGTTGTTTGACAGAGTCCATCAACGCATGGATATATCTACCCATCAAACACGTAGCATTGGTTGACTTCAATGCCATGCTGGCTGAAGAAAAAACCTTTTTAGCATTTTGGTCCTGTTTCCTGGATTCCTTGTCTCCAGGAACCTGTGGAAATGCCCCAGCAGATTTTTTAGAACAGGCAGCCTGCACTACCAAACTCTCAGGGAGAGGATGCGTTGTTAAAAATGCAGGGTCATCCGGTGCAGCTCTATATCTTCTTGCTACCGTTCTAGAAACCGCTGGAGCAGTCAAGGGTTTCTTCCAGACCTCATAGACAGGTTCAGACAACGCCTCGTTGAATGGTAACATAGGCTCGATCACAGATGAGGGTGAATGAAGTACCTCAGTTAAAATATTGGGTTTATAATCAGCTGTAGGCAGAGTTATATTTAGTAAACTCGCTGCCTTCCTAATCACAGTGTGGTAAGGCACCACATCCTTAGATGGAGCATTCGATACAGAAGCCAGCTCCCATTCAGGTGACAGTTCAAGACCACTGGCTTCACCTAACTCATCAAAGGGATCCTCAGAATCCTGTAATTCTCCTTCCTCAGTGTCAGAATACCCATACTTTTCCTCTTCTAAAAGTCTCTGGGCCTTTCTCCGAGACCTTTCTTTCACAATCGAAGTTAAAGGATTCGGAATCGACTCCGACGGGGTCGCTGCCGGCGTCGAGCCCGACGTCGGACGAGGCTTCTCGACACGAGGTCGGACAGAATCCTGCCTCGGAGTCACGGGTATCGGCGTCGATGGGATCGGCGTCGATGGAGCCGGCGTCGTGCGCTTCGGCGTCGACGACACCGGTGGTGTCGGAAAATGCCAATGCGGCGGTAGAGCCGGCATAAAGGGCATGAAGGGTGCAGGGGCATACGCCTGCGGAACCCCTAGGTTAAAGGCCATAGGACCCGTGGGACCAACAGGTGCACCAGACGGGAACATTGCCCTCGAATATACACCATACATGGCGTTCAGGAACTGGGAAGGATCCTGACCTGGAGTCGGAAACTCAGGATACGGCCCTCTCGGATGTTCCCGGGGAGGCGGAGTCGATACGACGTCGACCTCTTCTTCGGGCGCCGGAGCCGGAGTCGATGAACCATCGGGTGCCGGAACTTCGGCTCCACCATCCCCCTGCTCCTCACCTTCATCCTCCTGACCAGAAGGATTTGATGGAATCGGAGATTGGACCTGTTCCTGAGGCTCGGGTGGAACTGGATGCACAGCCTCTTCATGTTCCGACTCCGAAACCTCCACTTCTTTACACACGAGCTTGATCTGGGACTTTGGTTTCGAGCTAGAGTCCTTCCCAGAGTGATGACGCGACTCATGGGACTTCCTTCTGTGTTTCTTCTTCGAAGACTTCGAAGCATGAGCTGACGATGACTCCGAGTGTGACCTCGAACGAGACCTCGACCTTGACCTCGACCTCGACCGACGAGATCGAGATTTTGACGACTTCTTAGCTTTCTTGCTCTTGAGTTTCGCCATAAGGAGCTTTGTCTCCCTCTCTCTTAAGGCTTTTGGAGTCATCTTCTTACAGCAGGAACAGTCCTCGACATCGTGGTCCGAGCTCAAACACCATACACAGCATTCGTGGGGGTCGGTGATTGACATGGTCTTGCCACATTCACCGCAGGCTTTAAATCCCGTCTTCTTCGACGACATCTCGAAGAAAATGTAAGAAAGACACAATTACGAAGAAATAGTAACAAAGTTACTGGAAGCTACTACACGATCCCTGAAAACCGTTAGCGTCGACGACGCGGAAAAAAGGGAACTGATGTCATCACGCCGGCGTGGGCCTGTTATAGGCGCCGGTGACGTCAGCGAGGTCGCGTGCGATGCCGTGCCTCTGTGACGTCCGGATCCACGTCGGCGCGAAGCTACAAAAGAATTTCCGAATGTTGCTGACGCAAGGGGATATTCACAAGGTGAGGAATCCACACGGCAGATGTATCTATCAGAAGGGACATTTTCTAAAGCTCCCTTCTGCAACATGGTGTCAACCTCCAGCTTTAAAAGGTGCAGGTGTTTTTGAATAAGAGGTAGTGGAGGGGTCAGAGGAGGGGTTGTTACAAATTCCAGAGAATGGCCAAATCGGATTAGGTCTAAGACCCATTGATCTGTGGTTATTTTCTTCCACTGTTGAAAATAATGGGAAATCTTCCCGCCCACCCTGGATGGAATGGGCAAGGCGGTAGCTGGCAGCGAGGAAAAGTCATTGGTGGCAACTGGAGTCCTTGCCCTGTCATCTTGTTTTTCCTCTGAAAGTGGACGTGTAAGATGGATGCCCTTTACCTCGAGCGCCACGAAATGGCATTTTCCCCAGAGACTTAGCTGTTTCTGTATCCTTCTTAATTGTTTGTAAAGCCTCATACACGTGATTTTCAAACAATTCTTCCCCGTTAACAGGCAAGTCCAATATTTTGGTCTGTACTACAGGTCTAAATTATGTGGCTTTCAGCCACCCTTGACGCCTCAAGACTGCAGCCCTAGCCAGTTGGTGAAAACCAGTTGAGGCAATGTCCTTTGTACAGTCTATTATTTCTGAGGTGGAACGCTCTCCTTCTAGCAAATGTTTCTTGCTTCTTCTTTGACATCAACATATGCAGCAATATCTGAACACATCTGTCTATTGTAACAGCCAAATAACGCCAGGTAATATGATGCACTGACATAGTAGATAAGTGTTTTCCTATGTTGTTGAGCCTTTTTCCTTCCTTGTCCAGGGGCGCTGAAAGAGGAGCAGAGAGATTCTTGGATCTACGCTGCACTCTTTGTGAATTAACTAAATCTGGTTTTGGGTGACCTGTGAGGCAAGCAGACGTGTCATCCGGGGCTTTATATTATTAATCCAGCCTTGGTAACTAACACTGGTGGCATTGTTGCTGGATTTTGCATGATCTTTAAGCCCTGGTCCCAAATGTAATTGATGATCAGCTTAGATCTTACTGACTTCCTGTAAGGCTCCTTAAAATCATATAGGAAGCAGTCTTGCTGGTGTGCAGGTAATTTAAAGCATCTGACTGCTCTTTCCAAGAGGTTATGAAAACCCACTATATCTTCTGTAGGTGAATCCGTTTGGGGTGGAGACGGAGATTCTGGTGGGGTAATTATGTAAGCATCACATTCATCCTGTTGAATCTCACCTTCTTCCTTTTCTCCTTCTTCAGAAGATGACAGCTGTTGCAAAGACACTTCCTGAGGAGAGGAACAAATAACTAGAGACCCTGCTGCGGTGGGGTAGGAGAATGAACCTGTACTTCAGGAGGTGGTGGAGGAGATTGTTTGATAGACGATGCTGGCAGAAATCTCTTTTTATAATCCACTAGCATGGATTGCAGGTCCGTTATGAGATTAGAAGGAAGACACACCATATCCTGCTGATACTGTTGCTGGTGGTGCTGGTGCAAATAATAACATTGTTAATCATAATAGTCTTGATCATCGGAGTCCTCATGATATTTAACATTAAGCTCTGATGGGCTTTGCACTGCCCCAAAGAGGCTATCCTCCTCAGAGTCATTCTCATCATCATCATCCAGAAGGTGTGAGGGTAACAGTGATTGTATTTGACTAGGTGAAGTTAAAGCTGGAGTTAAGGTCCTATGCTTTATCTTTTGGTTGAAAATTATTTTTTCTCTCTTTGCCATTGGTGTAGTTGATGAGCCTGTCAACAAGGGCTTCTTTACAGTCAGATGTGCATGTTCCATCGACGGAAAAGCCATCGTCAACGGTGAACTGTCGGTGAAAATAAGTTTAGTTGACAATAACAATATGGCTGCCGTCAACGGAAAATCGTAGCCACTGCATCCACCGTCGACAAGGCTTGCACTGTCGACGGGATCGTCGACAAGGAGGAAGACTAGGTCATCGTCGAGAGCCCTGTCGTTGGCGAGAGGATTACCATCAATGAGACGTTTGTCGTTGATGGGATGGTTGTTGTCGAGGGATGGTTTTTCGACGACGACGGCGATTTAGAAGACAGAGTGATCTGATCCGTGGATGACAAAGAAGACTGACCTGTCGACGATGACGTCGTCGACGTGGAAATCGCCGTTGACGATACAGTGATGGTGGTGACTGTGGACTCCATTGATGACAGTGAAAATGTACCTGCAGAGGATCTTCTCATTGTTAGGGATGTCGTCGATGAGCTCTTTTCTTAAGCCTCTGCACCCAAAAGAGAAGCCTCCCTTCCCGAGCTTTCAAATTTGAAAACGTGCAGCATACCTTACAATCCTTTGGTTTGTGGTCAGGATAAAGACAATAAAGACAGTCCTTGTGAGGGTTGTCGATGTGCAATCTCATCCTCCTGCAGGTGCGTTGGGTCTGAGAGGCCTTTTTTAGGTGTTTCTGAAATGGTGGGTGTCAGCTCACTTCACCTAAACACAGATGTACAGGTCTGGAATGTATATCTGTGCAATGAAAAAAGGCCAAAAACTGAAGAAATCTTCTTTCAAGAGCTGTGAGGAATAAACTGAGCAGAGCTCGGTGGAGACTCCTTAGCACGACGTGCGGTAGAAAATCTGAGGGACTAGAACTTCTCTCAGGAAGGTTCTACAGGGTGGTATCATGATTGGCTCTTTTCTAAGTTTGGTCCTTTTTTAAATAAGAACAGGGATATCTTACTAAATAATGAGGCCTAGGCCCTATGTTCTACGTCTACTAGAACATTACTTTTAAAGATACCAGGGACTCTTAGCTTGGCGACGGGGAATGATTCAAGCATGTGAATCTATGAAAGTTCCAATACTGGAGTTACATATGCATCCTGAAAGTCCACAAAGAACAAACCTGCCTGAAAGAAATATCTTATGAGCTCCTACCTTGTGGAGGCTCTGCACTTGAGGCAGAATTTCTGGTAAGAAGCTGTGCAGAATAGCTGTTACTGACCACCAAGAGAAACCAGGAGCCCAGTGATGTAGTGGATGGTAAGCTCTATCCCCAATGGACACCAAGAATCTCATAAGAAGAGACATTAGAGAATGCCTCAGTAATGAGGGAGTTATTAGTTTTCTTTGCCTCAGTTGATGCTGGGTTGACAAGCTCAATCTTCACTTGAAAGGATGAGACAGCGCAACAGGAGGAAGTGCTGGTAAAATGTTTGCAGCAAACATTAGCCTTTGTTTTGAAAGACTTAAAAGAGCGGAAAGCCTTGCTCAATTGAAAGAATTCTGGGGTTCTAGTTGGTCCACAGAACTCCAGAGGTTTTGCCATGATAATTCCTGTCTTATACTTCAAGAGAAGCTCACCTATGTAGTGTGCATGCCTTGCCATTCACTACAGCACAAAAGCGCAGTACTTACTTTCTAGTGGGGGGTATGTATGTCTGAGTGGACAGTGTCTGAAGCACTTTGTCCAATACAGCAAAAATGCCTGTTGAAAAAAAATAGGACTTCAGACTCTCCAATATCAGCAGAACAGTTGGTGTCAGAATTTTCTTGATGGTTTGCAGGCGTCCACATTCATATGAGGAAAGGATCTTGTGTTGGGACCTAGTGAGGACTGATTAGATGTTGAGGGATATGTTAATGAGACTGCAACTAGGCCAGGCAGTGTTACCACAGACACTACCATCCTAGCTTTAAAAACCACAATGCATGTGATTCTAGAATCAGGAGGAAATGCTTAAAGTGTCTGATGTCACGTAGACACCAACTCCTTCTTTCATTTCATTCACTTGTAGGATCAATGTAAACAGTTTTTAAAAGTGCTCTTTCTTAGGCTCGAGGCCACTTTATCCAGTGAGTGATTACCCACTGATACAGCTAAATATTTTTTCTTCTGAATGAGATGAGAGTTTTATTCTTATCCAAAGCTGTTGTGAACCTTTGCAGGAAGCTACAGGAAGAAATAAGTTACTTACCTGTAACTGCAGTTAGCTAGTATTGGTATGATGGTAAGATACCTAGCGTGTCTCTGTTCTAAACTGTCTAAATTGCGCGCAACTCGATAAATCTCTGTATACTAATCTGAACGATTGTGTTCATTCTTGTTCAGAACGAGCACGTTGCGGATTTTCCAAACAGGTCAGTCAAATATTTGAATTAGCTTTTGCTAAATCACCATTGATACACGCGTGTATTGAAAGCCGGGCACATTTTATCACAAAGTCGACGCATGTAGTGAAATGCTAGAAATTAGCGTCATCATTATAGAAACGTAATCACCACGCAAAATATGACCGTAGTTCAGCATGCACACCATGATACACACGAGTTATGACTTGTTTATACACATTGTGCACTGGGTGTAGTGGCAACAACAGTTGATCCATGTTGATAAAGTAATGTACGAGTGACCATTTCATCATATACTTTTAGATGATACAAAGTCCCCCAACGAAGGGCAGTGTGCCCGAAATGCATTGGGCTCAAATTTGAAAATAAATCAATGAAGTGAATAATGAAATGACTATGAATGAAATAGTAAAAAAACTATGAATAAATGAATACATTTTGAAGACAAGAAGAGTACGCATATTTATTTTTGAAACATTTATTATTGAGTGCGAGCTTGGTGATGTGTTTTGGTAAACAGAACACACATGTCAACACATGAGTAAACATTTCTACCATAAGCTTAACCAAGTATACTGGCTTCTATAACCAATAAAAAATGTGGTTCAATATTGAAAACAGAAAAGAAATCCTTTAATTAAAGAGAATCACCTTACTGAAAACAAATGACATAGCACTGCCTGTCCCACAGCTGCATCAGCACGCTGCGTGGACTCCAGGCAGTAGTGCTGCGTGAACATATGTGTCATTTTCCACGTCACAGCTCTGCAGATTTTATCCAGTGGCACCCCTGCGAACATGGCAGCTGATGTAGAGACTGCTCTTGTGGCGTGCGCTCTCACTGTCTCTGTCAAAGGCTTGCCTGCCTTGTGGTGGGAAAACTGAATTGTGGCTAGTATGTATCTTGCTATGGTAGCTTTAGAAACCGCAGAGCCCTGATGACCGTGTCCTTAGGCTATGAACAGTTGATCTGTTTTGTGCATAGACTTAGTCTTCAGCAGGAAGAATTTAAGACACCTTTTGATGGCTAGAGTGTGTGGAGTTCGTTCCGCAGGTGTAGAAGGATCAGTGAAGAGAGTCCTGAGAAGGATAGGTTCATTTAAATGGAACTGCGAAGGAACCATAGGGATTCGTCCTGAGGGTAACCATTTCATTTGTAAAACGAAGAAAAGGATGTTTTATAGTGAAAGCTTGTATTTCTCTAACCCTTCTGGTTGATGTTAGGGCTAGCAGAAGAGCCACTTTCCATGCCAGTTACTTGATGTCCACCATATGGATGGGCTCAAAGGGTTGTTTCATCAATTGCCACAGGACTATAATTAAGCGCTACTCAGGGGGTGGGGCTTGAACAGGTGGATAAGTACAAAACAGGCCTTTCATGAATTGCTGTACAAGTCTGGTAGAGTGGAGAGATAGATGTTTTGAGAAGCGTCTATATCGAGAGATAGCTGCAAGATGAACCTTAATTGAAGGGTATACCCGTCCAGATTTTGCCAAGGACAGGAGGTACGGCAGGATCTGCTCTGGAGCAGAGAGATATGGATGCACTTTGTTTTGACGGCGCCAAAGCCAGAATTGCTTCCATTTCAGTCTGTATGTCTTGTTGGTGCTATCCACACGAGACCTGGCGATAATGTCTTTACACTCTTGTGCAATAGTCAAATTCTTAAATTTAAAAATTCAGTAGCCACACATGCAATCGGAGAGATGATGGTCTGGAAGGCACATCTGACCTTGGTTCCTGGTCAATAGGGTTGGTGTCAGCAGAAGACGAATGGGCTGGGCTTTCGAGAGGTGGAAAAGCTCTGTGAACCAGTGCTGCCTGGGCCATCTGGGGGCTATCAGAAGAAGGCGGCAGTGCACTGTTTTTTGTAAGGACCTTGGGTATCAGTGGAGTAAGAGGAAAGGCATAAGCATATATTTTGGACCAGCGCATTGAGAGGGCATTCCCCCGTGAGTTTGGGAGAAGGAACCTGCTTGCGAAGTACCGGCATTTGGAAATGGTGTTGGTCGCAAACAGGTCCAGCGCTGGCTTCCCCCAATATGAAAAAATCCTGTCTAGTTGGTCTTGCTCTAGCTCCCACTTGTGGCAGTTGTCTTCGGTCCTGCTGAGGTTGTCCGCCACAGTATTCCGAACCCCTGGAACATGCCCCGCTTTTGGGGATATTCCGTGAAATGTGAACCAGCTCAAGAGCTGAGAGAGAGAAAGAGACTTGGTTCCTCCTTGTTTGTTAACATAAAACATGCTTGTGGTGTTGTCCGTATTGACCAACATGTTGAACCTTTTATCTTAGGCAGGAAAGCCTGCAGGGAGAGAAAAATGGCCTTTAACTCTAGCCTGTTGATATGCATCCAGCGTTGGGATGAGGAAAATTTTGCCAGAATCTGAATGACCTCCCCCACCCTCCATGGAAGCATCGGTGGTGACGATGAATTCTGCTATCAGAGGCAGAAAAGAGAGGCCCTGAGAGAGGTGTGAATTCAGAGTCCACCATCCGAATGCCTCCCTCATGCGTGGAGTGATAGTTAACACATCGTCGAAGGATCCCATAATTAGAATCCATTGACATTGAAGTTCCTATTGCAACGGCCTAGTGTGAAGATGAGCTAGCGGCACCAGGTTGATTGCCGAGGACAGCATGCCCAGTAGAGACTTGTATGTCCTCACTGAAGTGCACCTTATTTTTGATAGTCTGAGAGCCAAGGTTTGCAGCCGCTCCTGCCTTTCCTGCGAGAGGAAAGCTTTGTTCTGAATGAGGTCCAGGTTGGCCCCCAGGAACGTCATTGTCTGACTTGGACCAATCAATGAATTTTGTGGGTTTATGGTAAGGTCTAGTTTGTGGAACAGATCCATGCAGTCTCTTGTAGCTGTAGCATCTAGATAAGCAGGTGGAGCTTTCAGGAGCCAATCATTCAAATATGGAAATACTTGATGACCCTGGTTCCGCAAGGTGGCCGCCACTCAGCAGAAACTTGGTGAAAATCCACAGATCAGATTTCAGGCCGACGGGTAGGACTCGGAAATGATCATGGATACGACATAGGAACTTTCTGTGTTTGGGGTGTATAGAAACATGGAACTAAGCATCCTCCAAATCCAGTGAAGTCATGTAGTCCCCGCTGTTGAGGAGCTGAAGGATCTCTGAGAGTGTAACCATCCTGAAGGTTTGGTTTTTGAGGAATTTGTTTTAGCCATCTGAGGTCAAAAATAGGTCTCCACTCTCCCGATTTCTTGCGTATCAGGAAAAAACGGGAGTAAAAGCCTTTCCCGCTTTGTGCTACTGGAACCCTTTCAGTAGCATAATCTTCGCTTCCTGTTTGAGTAAGTGAAGATGAGGGGTGCGATCCCCTGGGTGCAGTGTTTAGTGGGCGCTGGCTAAGTTCTAGAATGTGGCCATAAGATATCAAGTCCAAGACCCATCTGTCTGACGTAATGTCATGCCACCAATGGAAATGACTGGAAATGTTTGCACCGGCTGGAGGGGGAAAAGTAGTAGCTGATACCCTGATGTGGTCCCTGCTTGAAACCTGAATCGCGCGCTTGCGATGGTGGTTTCTTGCATGAGCCCTGCCTGTAGAAACCAGCTGTTGTTGGCTGTCAATAGGTTTGTTGCTGGTAACTGACGATATTGCGGTTGAAAGGACTGATAGTGTTCGGTGCGCTGGAAAGCACCTTATATAGCCTGAAAATACATGTCCTCTTGCTCCCAGAAAGGGAACTTTACAATGCCGCAGTGTCCCCAATGATTTGGCTGTATCTGTATTGGTTTTGATGGCTAGTAGATATTCGTCTATGTTTTCCAAATAAACTGTTGCCATCGTACGCCATGTCCAGTATCTTTGACTGTACTTCTGGACGAAATGACGTTGCTCTAAGCCATCCCTGGCGTCTTAAAACAGCCGCACCAGCTAGTTGTTGAAAACCTGTCATGGCTATGTCCATGGCACAGCCTATAATTGTGGTCACTGTGCGCCTCACTCATCCAGGACTTACCAAAATTCCTGTTTATTTTCCTCAGATATAACCTCCAGCATGGCCCCAATATTGGACCACATTTGTCGATCATAGCGGGCAAGAATGGCTAGTGCATTAGGAGCCCTGACAGTGACTGCGGACATGGATGAGAATCTCTTCCCAATGGAATCAAAGCGGCATTCTTCCTTGTCTGGTGGAGACGTGATGGGATTGGAAGGATTTTTTGATCTTCTCTGTGCAGCTTGGGAAATCGCTGAATCCGGTTTGGGATGGCCTTTAAGGCATGCGGGGGAATCCTCAGGTGCCCTGTATTTTTTGTCTAATCTTGGCAGTACAGGCACTATAGTGGCCGGTGATTTCAATACTTTAAGGCATTCCTGCCAGATATGGTCTATAATGGGTATAGATCTTACATACTTTCTTGATTGCTCTTTAAAGTCATAAAGGAAGCAATCTGATTACTTTACTATTGTGGGCAGATGAAATCTAGACGTAGACCTGTCCAACAGACTATGAAATCCTCCAATGTCCTCCGGAGGAGGTGAGTCAAAAGGATGACAAGGAGGAGGGGATGGCGTGGGTATGATGCAGGTATCCCATTCACCAGTGAGTGGAGGAGGATAGTGAATTTCTCCCTCTTAGGCCTCTTCTTCCGAAGAGGACAGATTTTCTCTAGGAGGAACAGGGATGATGGGTTGTGGCATTATTCTAGGAGTAGAAGGAGGCGGCAGCATTGGTGTAAGTGGTGCAGTAGGTGGTGGTGGTGGTGGAGGCGGTGGCACAGTAGTCTGTTCCTCTTGGGGTGGGAACCTTTTTCTGTAGTCAGTGAGCATGGCCTGCAAATCTTGTATTAACAAAGATGGTAACTGAGCAGATTCTTGTCTAGGGGGCGGGGTCAACACAATACCTGAAGTGTTGGTATTGTTTAGAAGTAACGGGATAATAGTGTTGGTAATACTGTTCCTCGTCATAATAGTCTTCATCCTCCTCCTGACACTTGACATTGAGTTCAGAGGGACTATGAGCAGTCCCAAAGGGACCATCATCATCCGTTTATGTCTCCAGCAGGTGGCTTGGGGGTAAAGGCGAAATTTTGCCTGGAGATTGAAAGACAGGCTGCAGAGATGTCTTGGACAATCTGGATGGTGTTGACAGCATTTGCAATGACTTCGTTGACGGGAGCAGAGTTGATGGATCCGTTTTTGACGGGAGCGCCAGCGAACCTGATTTTCTCGTCAACGGCAAAACTGTTGTCGGCGTTGTGGAAGCTGTAGACGATGGAACCGTCATCGACGGTGATGGTGTCGTTGTCGCTGCAGACGTCAATGGTGGCCTCCTGATCACGGAGGTCTTTGTTGGCAGTAATGATAGCGTCAATGATATAGGGTCATTGATGGCCGCCGTCGATGTCGTAGGCGCTGTCAATGGTCTTGACAACGAGAGCGTAGTCATCGTCATTGAAGAAGCAGGGGTCGTTGGTGATACTGACGCCGAGAGGGATCTCTGGCTGGATTAATGTCTGGAAAGCCCGGAACAGGTGGCAGATTCCAGTTTAGCTGTAGAAGTTCCAGAATGAGATGGGAAGACTAGCTCTGAGGAGATTTTGGACTCTTTTTCCTTCTTACCGAGCTTCTTTGGTCTGATGAGAGGTTTTAGGGTGTTTATTGACCTCCTCAGACTGACCCTCAGGCGACCTGGGCCTCTTATGGGATTTAGAGGAAGTGTCGCTCTCCTCATCAGAAGACGTGCCCTGTGTCTTCTTCAGCGAGAACAAAAGCCTGCCCTCTCTATCTTTAAGAGTCTTAGATGAAAAAGTGCGGCAGATCTTGCACTGTTTTGCCTCATGATGAGGATAGAGGCAATAAATGCAATCCTTGTGTGCATCAATATGAGCCCCCTTCTTCTCACAGGATTTACAAGGGCAAAATAGTCCTTTTCTGTCAGACATTATAATATGCAGAAGTAAATTAGACATATCTGTGAAATTATTTGAAGAACTGTGCAGAGCTCAGGGAGACTCCCTTCACACAAGACGTAAGGTGAAAATCTGAGGGATTCTGCCTCTCTTGGGAAGGTTGTAGAGGGTGCGGGTTACTGATTGGTTGCACTTAAAGTTTGGTCCTTGTTTTAGAAAAGGAGGTAGATAGGCTATTAAATGCATGGTTGCCGATTGTACTATGGAACTTTTATAATTACTGCTTTATTTATATTACCCTGGGACTCCCACTTCGACGTCGGGGAATGATTCAAGCATGTAAATCTATATAAGATACGCCAATACTCGATAAAAATATTAGGTCATATGTCAAAAGGTGATAACACTACAGAGAACAATCTTTGAGATCAGAGATTTAAACAACGATCAGCCTCTCCATAACACATCTGTTAAAGAACAAATCAATACCTCACAATCATCTTTTCTGATAGAGGCTTTGGTAGGTTGTCCGTCTTCCAGAGAAGTGGAGGTAAGGACCTCTGATGCCCAGGCATACTACCACCCGCTGTATTTAGAGATCACCACTTTTCCTAAGGAGACATATGTGCCTTCAGAGCAGTTGCCACAACAGTAGCTTCTCTGAAGGCATTCAAAGTTTGCTAAGTGGCTGCCATGTTTCATGTGGCTGTTCAGCAAACCTTTTTGTTTCACAAAAACAAACTCTCAAACAAGTTTGTTTTTTTAACAAAAAATTACCCAGACACCCTGTGTATGAGGGTCATTTCTCTTTTTTCCTCTTCGAGACCACCAGGTTTCTTCCTGGAGCTCCTAAAGGGGAAAAAAAGCATCAGACAGCTTACTCTAAATAGGTTAGACAATCTGATGTACTTGCACCAACTGCCCAAAGTCCATTAGACAAATGGTTCTGCCGGTGGGGCCAGTGGGGGCACTGGAAGCAGAATCACAATGGTCCACCCGGGGGGGAAAGGGGGTGGTCAGTTTGCCGGATAATGTACTCGTTCGCATTTGTTGTGGAGTACCTTGTCTGCCAACTCTAAATCAGGTTCATAATTTAGTTGACATATTTCGGGACCAACAAGAGAACCACCAACCTTATGAAAACTGTTGAAAGAGCCAGTCAGGGAATGAAAAGTATTTGAGTTGATCCAATGGACCCCTAGTTCGCAGAGACACCTGGCTGTGCTTTAACCAGAAAAGACACAGTCTTTTGGAGTTATGGGACGAAATTTTGTTCTCCTGTGCTGTAATCTAATAATATAACAGCAATGAAAACAAAGCACATCCAGATGGGAAAAAGTAGGTAAGAACACACCTACCTTTCCTACTGAGGACCAAAATGTTCCTTACCAGACAAAATTAAAGATGTGCCTAAAATGCTGAATTTATCCTAGTGTTGGAGAGCAGCATATGATGGTAAGAAAACAAGTTACTTACCTATAACTACAGTTATCCAGTATTGGTATCTTTCATAGATTCACATGCCTGAATCATTCCCCCGTCGCCGAGGCGGGAGTCCCACGGTAATAAATATACAATAGCAGTGCCTTAGCAAAAACTGTAGTAGGCTGACAAGCCTATAGGCCCAAACAGGCCCAAATCTTAGTAGCCTATCTACCTACTTATGTAAAAAGAACTGAAAATAGTTCCAACCAATCAGAAGTCAGCACCCTCGAGAACCTTCCTAGCAGAGGCAGTTCTCCTCAGATTTTATTAGCACAAGTGAGGAGTAAGTATCCTATTAGAGAACTGTCCTGCCCGGGGAGGAGGGTGGGTGCATGTGAATCTATGAAAGATACCAATACTGGATAACTGTATTACAGGTAAGTAACTTGTTTTCTTATCCAGTATTGGGGTATCTTTCATAGATTTACATGCCTGAATCAGAGTAGCTAGCAGTAAGTCTAAACATTTCGTTAGCGGAAGGTGGGAGACAAAGCGACAATCTACATATCCCCCACTCATCCGGAAGGTTATAGAGCACTAAAATATGTGCATACATATAAATGCAAAAACCTTCTGAAATCAAACAATTATAGCCATTTAACATATTTTATATTTAAGAACAAAATTTGACAATCAGAAACATTAGAAAAGCAATCTGAGAGACATTCAGAAGTCTAACCTTAATGAAGAAGATGTCGAAGAACAGCTTGTCCCACTGCTGCATCGTTCTGCGACGCAGATTGTAAGCAGTAGTGCTTTGTGAACGTGTGGACATTCTTCCATGTCGCAGCACGGCAAATGTTCTCCAACGTGACCCCAGCAATTAAGGCTGTAGAAGCCGACATAGTTATGGTGGAATGTGCTTTAACCTTTCTGAGCAAAGGTTTGTTGGCTTTATCATGACAAAACTGTATGACAGAAGATAACCATCTGGCTACCGTTGCTTTTGTAACTGCTTGTCCCATCGTGGCTTGACCATAAGCGATCAACAGCTGATTAGATTTTCTTATATCCTTAGTCCTTTGAAGGTAGAACTTCAAGCAACATTTCACATCAAGAGAATGTAAAGCCTTTTCTGCCGGTGTAACTGGATCCGGGAAAAAAGTCTTAAGCTTCACTGGCTGGTTCAGGTGGAATTGAGACGGTATCTTTGGAATGAACTTTGGATTTGTTCGCAAAGTAACGTAATCCTTAGAGAAATGAAGAAAAGGCTCTGAAATTGTGAAAGCCTGGATTTCACTAACCCTCCGGGCTGAGGTGAGAGCTAACAAAAGCACTACCTTCCAGGTTAAACATTTTAAATCAGTCTTGTGAATTGGTTCAAAAGGTCTCCTCATCAATTGAGATAAAACTGTATTGAGATCCCACTCTGGAGGTGGAGGTCGAACTGGAGGAAAAGTCTGGAATAGCCCTTTTAGAAATTGTTTGATAAGTGACGAAGAACAGAGTGATGGCTTGTTAGAACTCTTTCTGAATCTAGAAATCGCAGCGAGATGGACTTTGATAGATGAGAACACTAGACCTGCTTTAGCTAGTGATAGTAAATAGGGAAGAATATCCTCTGGTGGGGCCTGAAGTGGATGTACGCTATTTGTTTCACACCAATGACAGAAGCGCTTCCATTTAAAGCGGTATGTTTTGATAGTGCTTTGAGCGCAGGCTTTAGATAGGATATCTCTACAGTCCTGAGATATTCTAAGATCTTTGAATTCTAAGAAGTCAGGAGCCATGCGTGCAAGTGAAGCGATTGTGGATCCGGACCTCTCTCCCTTGTCAACATGGTTAGTGTTGGATGGAGGCGAATCGGATGTTGTTGTTACAACAGAAGTAAATCCTGAAACCAATACTGCCTCGACCAGCGAGGAGCAATCAGGATAAGACTGCAATGTTCCCTCTTCATCTTCTGCAAAACCCTCGGGATTAATGGTATCGGGGGAAAAGCGTATGCATAAATCCCTGACCATCGCATGGACAGGGCATTCCCTCTTGATCCCCGTTGAGGAAATCTGCTGGCGTAATAGAGGCATTTGCTGTTCTGTTGCGTTGCAAACAGGTCCAGAGTTGGTGTGCCCCACATTTGGAAGATCCTGTTCACCTGCAATTGCTCCAACTCCCATTCATGGCAACCTGCGAGAGATCTGCTGAGGTTGTCGGCTAGGGAATTTTGCATTCCTTTGACATGCTCTGCTCTGAGGGTTATGCCATGCTTGATAACCCATTCCCACATCTCTTGAGCTTCCTGCGATAGGGAGAGAGACCTCGTCCCCCCTTGTTTGTTGAGGTAATACATGCTGGTGGTATTGTCCGTACGCACCAGCACCGAAGAGTTCGCAATTCTCGGAAGGAATGCCTGCAAAGAGAGGAAGATGGCCCTCAGTTTGAGACTGTTGATGTGTTTTTGCTGATAGTGTCGAGACCAACGACCCTGAATTTGAAGGTCTTGGAGGTGTCCTCCCCATCCCTCCATAGATGCAGCTGTAGTCAGGACAAACTCTGGGAAAGTGGCCAGGAACGTGAGACCCAGAGATAGGTTGCTTCTTTTTGACCACCAGTGGAGAGGCTGTATCATTCGTGCGGTCACCTTTATGGAATCGTCGAATGACCCTCCGGCCTGCTGCCATTGTTTGTGCAGCTCTTCTTGCAGTGGTCTCATCCTGAGTCTTGCAAGTGGGACTAAACTGATCGCTGAAGAGCACATCTCCAGAAGAGAAGTGAATGTTCGGACAGAAACTGACTTTTTTTATTGAAATCAACCTTGCCAGGCTTTGTAATTTGTTCTGGCGATCCTGAGTCAAGAACGCTTTGCATTGCTGGGTGTCTTGTGTTGCTCCCAGAAAGGTCAGAACTTGAAGGGGTTGCAACTGCGACTTGTTGGTGTTGAGAGTAAGTCCCAGATTTGAGAATAGATTGAAGCAACTTTTAACAGCTTGTTTCGTAGCCTGTTTTGGTGGACCCTTGAGCAGCCAATCGTCAAGGTATGGAAAGACTTGTATTCCTTGAGACCTCAGTGTGGCTGAGACTGGAGCTAGGCATTTTGTGAATATTCTTGGGGCTGATTTCAGCCCAAACAGAAGCACCTTGAATTGAAAGTGGATGCCAGCCACAGTGAATCGTAGGTATTTGCGATGTTTGGGGTGTATAGGGATATGGAAGTAAGCGTCTACCAGGTCCAGAGAAATCATAAAGTCCCCTTTGTTGAGGCAGCTCAACACATCTGTTAACATCACCATCCGAAAACTCTGTTTCTTCAGAAACTTGTTGAGTCTGCGCAAGTCTAGAATCGAGCGCCACTCCCCCAATTTTTTCTTTATGAGGAAGAATCGAGAGTAGAATCCTTTCCCTTTTTGCGAGACTGGAACTCTTTCTATTGCATTCTTGCGGAACATCTTTAAGGCTTTTTTGAACAGTAAGTGAAGACGAGGGGGAGGGGGACCCTTGGGCGGGGTCGTAGGTGGTTTCCTTAAGAACTCCAGAGTGTGTCCTCTTCGAACAAGGTCGAGGACCCACTGATCTGATGTGATGTTCTGCCATTGTTGGGAAAAGGCTGAGATCTTCGCGCCCACAGGGAGGGGAGAAAGTTGGACTGGCGTCCGGCAAAGCTCATTGTCATTTATTTGAGTCACGGCCTTGATTGCTCGATTGCCGGCGTCCGCCTTGACGAGAGAAAGTATTTGAAGATTATTGCCTGTATGACGACTGATAATAAGGCTGTTTGTATTGAGATTGGTATTGTCTGTTTTGCTGATTGTGGTAATTACCTTTCGAGGAAAAACCATGACCCCTAGATCCTCTGAAAGATTCTCTCTTATATTGCAGGGTACCCAGCGACTTAGCCGTGTCCGTGTCTGTTTTGATGGTCAATAAAGCGTCATCTATATGCTTACCAAAGAGTGATTCACCATCGTAAGCCATATCAAGAATTTTTGTCTGCACCTCAGGTCTAAACAGGTCGCTCTGAGCCATCCCTGGCGTCTGAGAACAGCAGATCCTGCTAGCTGCCTAAAATTTGTGTTTGCAATGTCTAAGGCGCAATCAATTATTTCTGATGCAGCCCGTTCTCCTTCGAGCACTATCCTTCGTGCTTCCTGCTGACGATCTTCAGGTATCAGCTCCAGAAATTCTGATAACTCTGACCACATCTGGCGGTCATAACGTGCCAAAATTGCCAGAGCATTGGCTTCCTTGATGGATGACGCAGCATTGGTCGAGAACTTCTTTCCTATCAAGTCCAATCGTCTGCCCTCTTTATCTGGTGGTGTAGAGATTGGGGTAGACAGATTTTTTGACCTCTGTTGTGCGGCCTGCGAAATTACTGAATCAGGGCGCGGGTGACCCAGCAGACAAGCTGGAGCATCTGGTGTTGCCCGATACTTCTTCTCGATTCGAGGAAGGACTGCAGGAATAGAGGCAGGCGTCTTCATAATCTTAATGCCTTCCTTCCAGATGACATCTATAATCGGTATAGCCCTGGTGAGTCTCCTATACCCTTCTTTAAAGTCGTGAAGAAAACAATCCGACTGTTCAATAGTGACTGGAAGTTCAAACCGCGTAGCAGCTCTTTGCATGATATTATGAAAGCCGCCAATATCCTCCGTGGCGAGTCAGATGGTTGAGGTATAGGAGGCGAAGGCATGGAGATTACATAGTCATCCCAAGGATCTCTAGTCACATCATCATGAGGCAATTCGCCTTCTTCTCTTCCGTCTTCATCTTAAGATGAAGTATCCTGATTACCTTGTGGTATTGGCTCTACAAGGTGTCTTGGTGAGGCAGGCTCTTGTGAAGGTGGTGGTGGAGTCCGTGTAACCACCGGTACAGTAGGTACAGTCGGAGTAGAGGTTGTAGGTGGAAACCTCTGCCGATAATTGGCCAACATGGCTTGTAAATCTTGAATTAATGAAGAAGGAAGATGACCTGTGTCTTCCGAACTTGGTTCTCTATTCGACTGTCTATGATAAGGCGTAGACAAGTCTTCTTGGTAAAAATGTTCATGGAAGCTATCCTCTTCATCCTCTTTCTGACATTTTAGCTGTAACTCTGATGGATGGCGCGCAATCCCAAAAGGGCCTTCCTCCTCATCATCATCTTCATCAGAATCTTCTTCCTCTACATATGTCTCTAAAATATGTGAGGGTAACAAAGGGGAAATGTTGTTATATTCCTGTCTATGGTACGTTTTCAATTGAAAATGGGTATATGTAACAGGTGAAGCTTGAGACCCCTGAGGTAACCCAGACCAAGATCTCAAAGGTGGACTTTTGGTCAGAAAAGGGCTCTTCGTCGACATGGGCGTCTGGACCAAAGGTACAACAGCCGACTGTGTCATAGATTGGCTCGTCGTTTACGGAATCGTCGTCGACGGTGCTGCCGTCGATGGGCTCTTCGTTGACGGGGCCTCCGTCGATGGGGCCTCCGTCGACGGGCTCTTCGTCGACGGGGTCGTCGTCGACGGGGTTGCTGTCGTCGACGGGGCCGTCGTCGACGGGCTCTTCTTCAATGGACCTGCCGTCGACGGGCTCTTCGTCGACGAGATCTTAAACGTCGATGGGCTCTTCGTCAATGATGACTTCGACGTTGACAGGGTTTTCGACGACAATGACTTCACTGATGGTTCCGTCGTCGACGGGATTAACGTCGACGAGGTCGTCGTCGACGATTTTGAAGAGGTAGTGACAGAAACAGATTCTCTATCCCCAAAAGTTTTCTTAGAGGCCGAAACTTTAGATGACACTATCGTAGAAGTTATAGCTCTAGTAGATACCATAGTAGAAGAGCTTGAAGTAGAAGAAGTCACAGAGACTGTGTGAGAAGACACCAGTGACAGAGTCTTGGCCTGGGCTTTACTCACTGTTTTAGTTGCTGAAGACTTGGTAGGTTCTGAAGGCGGAGGTAAAGGTGATCCAGCAGGAGGTGAAGACGACCTCCTTGTGTGATCTGAAGCTCTGTGAGAGGATTTATGATGTTTTCTCCCCTCAGGAGAAGAGCTGTCTCTGAATCTGGCTCTTTTGCTGGAAGTAGAGGCCCTGTACTCCTCATCTATAGAAGATGATTTGAGCCATAAGAGAACTCTTGCCTCCCTGTCCGTGATGGTCTTGGCAGGGAAGGTTCCACAAATCTTACAATCCTTTACAATGTGATTAGGATGTAGGCAGTAGATGCAGTCCTTGTGCTGGTCATCTACATGGACCCTCTTTTTATCACAGGTCATGCAAGCCTTGAAGAGAGCTTTCTTTTCAGACATCCTGAAAGAACAAAGAAGAAAAACTGAGTAGGCACTCAGGAGACTTCCTTCCACACAACGTGCGGTAAAAATCTGATGAGAACTGCCTCTGCTGGGAAGGTTCTAGAGGGTGCTGACTTCTGATTGGTTGGAACTATTTTCAGGTTTTTTTTACATAAGGAGGTAGATAGGCTACTAAGATTTGGGCCTGTTTGGGCCTATAGTCTTGTCAGCCTACTACAGTTTTTACTAAGGCACTGCTATTGTATATTTATTACCGTGGGACTCCCGCCTCGGCGACGGGGAATGATTCAGGCATGTGAATCTATGAAAGATACCCCAATACTGGATAAAAAAACATACCATAGGAACGGCAGATAGATATAAATTGAATGAAATGATCAACAAGGATTCTGTTTTCCCTTTTACAGGTCTTATATTTTGGAATAATTGAATTGATAGGAATCATTAACGGGAGGACATTTTTAATTAGGCAGACTTCTTTACGAGGAGGTAATAAGTCTTTGAAAGATTTTACGTTTTGTTCTCTATCACTGTATCTGTCATAGATAAACATGTTTAAATGAAGACTAACAAAGCAGTATCCCGTAGTATAACAGCATAATGATAAGCAAAAATGAGGCTACTCCAAAGCAGTAGTGAATGGTGAAGGAATGTGTCTTCCACCATGGAGCTGCTCTGCAATTTCTTCTTAGAGAAAGCACTGGAAAGAGAGTTAATGCAGCCTCATGCCTCTGGATGAATGAGCTCTTACATTATCAGTTAACTTTATTTCCGTTTGAACATGAGACTAAGCAATGCACTGATAATACAAACATATATACTTTGCCTTCACAGAGCACTGACATTATTCATGTGACTAAAGGATACAAAAAGCTGGCATGACTGTCTGAGTTTCTCTGTCTTGTGCAAGTACAACTTTAAGTAAATTTTTAACCTCGAAGCAGTGTGATGAACTTTCAGCTGGCTACAGTGGAGTACAAATCGGTAAACAAACATGCTCTTAAACAAAAGATTATTGAACCCTGAGCATGCATTTCAGATACGTTCTTAGAATAGACCTGTAAGAAAGGCTCCTTTGTAAAAAAGACTTCTAGCCCTCTGACTCTTTTTGGTGCAATAGGCAGCAGAAAAGCTATTTCAAAGGACAAGTGATTGTTGCTTTATAAATCGGTCCAAATAGAGTTTTCATTGAAGCTGCTAGCACTGTGTTGAGTTGTTATGAAGGTGGAGATTCATTCACCCGAGAAATAGTACAGATGTATCAGATAGGTGATGTATTGTTGCTTAATGAATCTGTTCCCATAGAGTTTTCATTATAGTTGCTAGCACTGTGCTGAATTGTCATGATGATGGAGATCAGGTCTACCCAGGAAAAGAACAGATGGGCTTGCTCATACACTCTTTAATGGTCCTTGTTGAAAATAAGATGCCAGACTTGTTCTTTAGAGATATGTGACATTGCTAAAAAGTAGACTTCTAAAGAAGAGTATTCTAGCCCCAACTTAGACAATTGAATAATCAATGAATAAACTGATGTGGAGCCATCTTTAATGGAATTAGCGGTTTACATTATGAATCAGGATTATTCCAGCTCATAGATCTTAACAGTTGAATGTGCTCTGGCTGCCTGAAATATTTGTTTACTGTCAACCAGGATTCGTACATTACCAAACTCTATGTCCAGCTACCAGGATTGTGGTGGAGTCTTTTTTGTGTATCCTGTGACAGAAGATAAGGATCAAGTTTGAATGTTAACAGTATTTCTACTGACATTTCCCATAACTAGGAAAACCAATGGTGCTTGGGCCATGTAGGTGCTATCAGTATCATTATGAAATGCTCCACCGTAACCTTGCAAAGCACACTTGGGATTAAGGGAGTTGGTGGAAATGAACACACAAATTCACCTGTAAATTCTGTGTTAAAGGCCTCACAGGGATCCTGGCTATGCCCACCTACTGGTGAACAGAGGGCGTCTGCTGTTGTGACTTATCATAAGTCGATGCCATATCTCTGAAATAGTAAATAAAATGTTCTGTCGTTCAACTGCCATTTGTGGTTCACCATCACTTGTCTGATAAAAACATCTGTGCATGTGCTGTTTGATTCTGAAACATATTCAGCAGAATTTGTCTCTTTTCATGGATAGCGGACTGGACTTTGTTTCATCATGTTTTATGATGAAGAACACTGTAGTAGTATTGTGGTCTGACCATCACTTGTCTAGTCTCCTCAGGACATAGGAACATTCTTACAACGAACGCGATCACACTTACTTCCTAAAGATGTATGTGCATAGTAGACTCATATGGAGACCACAAGGCACGGACATGCAAGATCTGTTAGTGAGTGCCCTAATTTGTCGAGGAACCATTTTTTGTGAGGAACACTTGTGGTTTGGGCGCCAACATATTCGGTTGTACGAATATGTTCTGTGTTATCTTCTACTACTGAAGAATTGCCTTCACTTGAGGGTTCACTGTCATCCCGATCTCCAACATCCAATGTTTATTTAATTCTTCCTGAATTGGTCTCATTCTTCATCGACACTGTGGCAACAGGCGCAGATACAGAAAGACACGCAGCCTTATAACGCTTTGTTATAATAATGTCATGCTGGCATTGAGTATGCAAGGCAAACACTAATAGTTTTTCATCACTTTCTTGAGAAGGATAAACTGATCGTTCATTTACAAATATTCTTCCATAAGGAAATATATGTCTGTCACTGGGTAAAGAATGGACTGTTTCTGGTTGATGGCCAGACCTAGTTATGCTGGAAATTGTACAATCCTTTAGACTGATTGTCTCACCTGGCAGAAAAAAAGGTGCTTTGATTAGCCATTCGTTCAAAAATGGGTCTACTGACAATGTGTCCTTTCAAAGTTCTGCTGTAATTGGAGCCATACGATTTGTAAACATGTGGGGTGGGAAGGTGCCTAAAGGAAGAATTGATAAGTGTGCCTGTTTGCCACGAATCAAATGTATTTTTAATGCTTTGGATGTATGGGCTTAAAAAATACACATCTGCCTGATCCACAGAAGTTGAAGGTGTGCCCTTTTCTATGAAGGGAAGTATGCCATGTAAAGTCACCATGTGAATCATTGAGTTTTCAAATTGAGGCTGCACAGGGCTAGAATAACCCGTTGAAAGCATACTTTAGCAGTTCATTGAATAGCTCATTTCCAAAGCCAGGGTCAACTCCCCGAATATTAAAATGGCTAAAACCTGGTATTTGTTCTCTTTTTGCAACTTCTGTAGGAATGTAGCAACATCATGCCAAAGCTGTCTGTCATATCTAAGCACTACAGATGAAGGATTAACAATCTTGATGTCATGAAGGCATCACTTCTCTTGCCCATTGTCTCCCAGCATGTTCCTTCTCTGTCAATGGGACCCTGCCAGTTACAGATAGATTTTTGTGATCTTCTTTGAGCTGCAGCTGACGCAACTGAGTCGTTCATGGTCTGATTAAACAAAAATGTATGTGTAGAATTCAGGGCCTTGTATTTCTTAACAACCGTCACAATGTTAACTGCTAATGAAGACTTTTTCATGTTAAAGAGCCCCCACCCTCTCCCCCATAAGTGGTCCAATATCATCATCATCTTTAGAGCCATGAGAAATGTAATGAATTCTAAGTTGATCAGGATCGGTTGCTTCTTGGTTTACATGGTTTTTATCAGTACTGAAAATGGACACCACTTGGTCTTCGCCCTCATCTTGACTGTTGTCTTGATCTTGATCACCTTAGCTAAACACTGACTCATGGGGAAGATCAGTAGGTGGCATGATGATATTCAATGAACACACCATGAGAGATTGTTTAGGCAGGACTATGGAGGTACTGGAGAGATAGTAGACAATGTTAAAACAGTCCTAGCAGTTGTAAAAGCCAGTTGTTGTGCTCATTCCACAGCCAATGGCCCGGGATAGATTGAGAAAGAACCAAAGGCAATTCAATTGACAGTGTCAACTGCACCGTCGATGGCTGATATGCAGCTGAAAGCATAACCAAAAGCACCATAACCATAGATGTAGTACTTGACGGTGTACCATTGAAGAGTCAGGTTTTGACGGCTGCTTTTCCTTTTTAACAGCCACTGCAAAAGCCATAAGTCTCTGGCATAGGGAATGGCGCAGCTGACTGTAAATATTTATGTGCGCAGTAGCAGATGGACTTGCTTCTACTGGTGCCAATGATAAAGGCACAGCAGATGGTCAGTTGACATAGTGGCAAACTGTTGTGGAAGCCTTTTTATGATTTGTGACTAGAAATTGAGACTTGTCAGAAGAATGAGACCTCGTCTTTTTCTTAGGGTGGATGGCTCAATTGTTGGAGCATTTAGCAATTTTTCCTTTTCTGCTGATAATCATGACAGAGCTGGTGGCAGCGCCCTGTAAACTAACGCAGAGGGCCATTTCTTCTCCCAAGAAATTGTTGGTGATTATTTCTTTTTAAAAGCCTTCAAGTCTGGCTTCACTTTCGTCCTCTTTAGAGCTAGACTATGAGGAGCAGACTTTTCCTCCTCAAGAACTGCCAGAGCCATTTTTCTCCCTGTACTTAAGAGTCGTATTCTAGTACGTGACACAGAAGTTTCAAATCATCGAGTCATGGGTAGGGTGTAGACATAAAATGCAAAAGGTGTACCTGTCTTCAAAGTAAATCTTCCTTTTTCCACAGGCAACGCCCTTTTTGAAGAATGACTCCTTCAAATACTTCTCAGTTAATTCCAAAGTTATTGAGAGGAAGAAAAGAATGCTAGTGTACCTGCATTGGCCGTATTCCCCCCAAATCAAAAACAGTGGTCTAATAGAAGATATAAATATCTATATCATGAGAAGTCCAAGGATTTCCTCACATTGGCGTACAGTAGAACATCTGGCAGTTAGAGCCTCATGGTGTCTCTCTCTCTACCTGACCAACTACGGTTTGGGTCATACAATGAGGTAGATAGTCTATAGTCTATTTGTAGTCCATGGCTGTTTTCAAAGGTACTGAATTGTTTTAATGAACAGAAAGCCACCATGCCTGACAACAAGTAATATTCAAGTATTTTACTCTATGAAATATCAAGTGCTGGCGAATCTACAAACAGAGAATGGTGGCAATCCTAGGAAATGAAACTGAGGCGCCAAACATAAAAATGTCCACATTTTCTAACTGGATGCTTCCTTTGGAGGAGAAGAAGCACAACAGGGCTGCAACGAGCACCACACGAGCAGTACTCCAAACCCATCTTTGACCACCCCACAGAATGAGTCTGCCTCAAGAGATGTAGAGCCATACTATGCACTGATCTAAGCAAAGAGTCAGCAGGCATACCAGCACATGTCGTTATATTTGTAGCTCCCGCTGGGCCATAAGCATCACTTCCAGGGCAGAGGTCACAAGCCAGCTGTCCCTCCTTCTCCTGGTAGGTTCCCTGTGGGCAGGTGATGCATAGCTCCATCTGGCCATGGTAATACGTTCCTGCCAAACAGCTGGCTAAGAAAGAGAGAAAGAGATCAGTAGCTGAACACAACAGATACCATTTTCTTACCTAGGGATAGGACCATCAGTGATTGTGTGCTTCACAAGATATTTCACTGCAGTCTCGATTGAACTACCAGCTTCAACTATCAACACAATTAATGCAGAGACCATGGCGACTCTCGAAAAAACAAGTGTGTGTTCATTTGTTAGCATCTTCTTTGGTGAAGCTCAGTTGACTAGGTGGACCAAAAAAAGGTTAAATAGCCAAACAGCCAGTTGCATAATTGCTGCTGCACGAACAGAATGCACCACATGTTCACTACTACATTGACACTTACAAACTCGTGCTATGCTACACGATGCCTTAGGATCTCTTTTGCCATTTCACACATAATGCCATTCCACACAGACACATGCTCACTGCTGTAGTGCTCCACAAAGCCATGTACGGACTAATGCTATGCAAGACAATGCCACACACTAAAACCCCAAATGCAAAAACAGTATTGCCTGTATAAACTTTATTTGAAACTAAAATATTTTACAGATTTACATGTGTTGCACTGCATAATAAGAACAATTGTTACTTACCTGTAAACGGTGGTTCTCCAGTATTGGTGCCTTTCATAGGTTCACATGCTTGAATATTCCCCGTTGTCGAAGTGGGAGCCCCACGGTAAATAAAATAGCAATAAAACTAATCATATATGTATATAAAAACATAATACATACTTCCTAAAACCATAAATACTCATAAGTACCAAGGTTAGCATTAACACATAGAAATACATTAGAAGAAAAAAGGCACTTTAATAACATATCCATGTCATTATGCTAGTCCAAACTACAGCCAATCAGGCGCAAGCACCCCTCTAGAACCTTCTCCTCAGAGGCTCAGGCCCTCAGATTTTCGTAGCACAAGAGTGACAAAAGAGTCTAAGAGGAAAAGCAAGCTTCTGAGGGGAGGTGGGTGGGTCGCATGTGAATCTATGAAAGACACCAATACTGGAGAACCACAGTTTACAGGTAAGTAACAATTGTTCTTCTCCAGTATTGGGGTATCTTTCATAGATTCACATGCTTGAATAGAGTAGTGAGCAGTAATAGCTGGCCGCAAGACAAAATAGCAGTGCAGTGGCATAAAATTCAATGAAATAACAAAATGCTGCCAGACAGATAATAATAATAATAACAACCCATACAGGTGGAGGGAAGGAAAGAGGCTCACCTTATTTAAAAAGATTGCGAAGCACCGCTTGGCCCACTGCTGTATCAGCTTCGTTGATCGTCTCTAGGCAGTAGTGCTTTGTGAAAGTGTGCCTGCTGGACCACGTAGCTGCTCGACAGATTTGGTGAATCGGCACACCAGCAAACAGGGCAGTAGAGGATGATATCGCCCTGGTGGAATGAGCTCTCACTGTAGATTGAAGAGGCTTGCCGGCCTTCTGATGACAGAATGAGTTGCTGAGGAAATCCAACGTGCCATAGTTGGCTTGGTAACAGAACGCCCTTTGCACATGCGTCCATAAGCAACGAACATTTGATCAGACCTACGAAAAGGCGCTGTTCTGTGGATGTAGAATTTAAGGCATCTCTTAACGTCTAATGAATGCAAAGGTTGCTCCGCCGGAGATTGGGGATTAGCGAACAAAGTCTTTAAGAACACTGGTTCATTGAGGTGAAAATCAGTTGGCACCTTAGGCATGAATGCCGGATCAGTGCGAAGCACAACACAGTCCAATTTAAATTGAAGGAAAGGAGGCTGAATAGTGAAGGCGTGGATATCACTCACGCGACGAGAGGAGGTCAGGGCGAGAAACAATGTTGAGACGCCAGGTAGGAGGAGGACGCCGAATGGGCGGAAACATTCTGAATAGTCCCTTGAAACACTGACGAATGACTCTGGTAGAGTAGAGAGAGGAAGACCCATCCTGCCGAAAATGAGATATTGCCGCAAGGAAGACCTTCAAAGTGAAGTGGGAAAGTCCTGATTGAGCCAACTGCAGAAAGAACGGCAGAAGCTGAGCAGGAGAAGAGGTCACGGGTGTATGTTGGCAGATGCACACCAGTGACAGAACCTTTTCCACTTTAACTTGATATCTTTACTGTGGACGGAGCCCTCGCAATGGCAAGAACGTCTCTACATTCCGGCGAAATGTTAAAATGGGCAAATTCAAGGTGCTCAGGTTCCAGGTCGATAATTTAAGAGAGCAGGGTCCAGATGGCAGATCTGGCCCTTGTCCATTGTGAGGAGATCCGCCCGAGGGCAAAGGAGGATGGGTTTGCACTGTGATAGAAGCAGCAGTTCCGAGAACCGCGCTTGTCGAGGCCATCTGGGAGCGATCAGGAGAATGTGGCACGGCTGCCTCCGCATTTTCCACAACACTCGAGGAACCAGCGGGATCGGTGGAAAAGCGAAGGAGAATAGATTGCACCAGTCCATCAAAAGGACATTCCGGCACAACCCTTGGTGAAAAAAGCCTCTTCGTCGGCGGATGCTCCGCCGACGACGGCCCCGTCGACGACAGTTGCGTCGGCGTAACTCCGTCGACGGGGCAACCACCGTCGATGAAGCCATCGACGATGAGACCACCGCCGTCGACGAGGCAGCCGTCGGCGGAGCCGCCGCCGACGGAGCCGCCGCCGCCGCTACTGTCGTCGACGGGGCCGTCGTCGACGAAGCACCTGCCGACAAAGAGGCTTTTTTCACCAAAGGCGTCGACGAAGATTTGGACAGCGACGAGACTCCCTTTTTTGACGTCGACGAGGAGATCGGAATAGTCGACGAGACTGATTTGAGGTTCACACACACCACCGTCGACACTGAAGACGTCGACGCAGCCGCCGTCGACGACCTGCTGGCAGAAGTCATCGTCACTGCCGTCATCAGAGAGCTAGAAACCGCAGATATCGTCGTCGGACAGGTCGTCGACGCTCCCGTCGACGATTTGGATAATTTTTTAGCAGAAACATGCGCAGAAGGAGTCGTGGACGCCTGAGAGTCAGATCTCGGGACGTCGGTGTAGCAGGAAGAGGTGGAGACACAGCAGGAGCCTTCTGGAGCTGAAGCTTCCTTTTCTTTAAGAATGGAGAGGGCAAGTCCTGCACACTGCTACGCTTGGAAGTGGCTCTAGACAAACCTGACGCAAGGCTTTCTGCATCAGAAAGAGGTGAATCCTTATCCTTCAACCTCTGCAACCACAGAAGGAGACGCCCTTCCCTGTCCTTAAGGGTCTTGGTTGAAAAGTCCTGCACATTTTACAGTTGCCTATCTCATGTTCTGGATAGAGGCAGTAAATACACTTCTTGTGAGGGTCCTCTGAGAAGAGCCGCAACTTCCCACAAGAAGCACATGGTCGAAAAAGAGATTTCTTACTTGAAGACATTCCAAAAGCTGAAGAAATCCAAAGGAAGTAGAAAAATTGAGCAGTGCTCAGGGAGACTCCCTTCACACGACGTGTGGTAGAAAATCTGAGGGCCTGAGCCTCTGAGGAGAAGGTTCTAGAGGGGTGCTTGCGCCTGATTGGCTGTAGTTTGGACTAGCATAATGACATGGATATGTTATTAAAGTAAAACACACAAGATGATGGACGGAATGTTGCACAATGGCAAAACATTCACCCCCAGTCACAGATCTGGGTTTAATCCGTCGTTATTTTGCTCACCAAGCCACCCCAGTTCAGACATGGCCATATGCAAATCAGTCATGACCCTGTGCCTCATGGGAACAGTCCAGCCCGAACTGCCTAGCCATGTCTTCCCTGGACCGGAATCAAGCATCCTAGGACCGGTTTCTGGCTATCAGCCGTCTTCAGCCAGGATAGCTTGACTCCAGTGGCCTAGTGAGCAAGGGACCCACGTCTGGGCATACCCTTCCCGCATAGGGTGAACAGCAAAACACACAAGATGATGGACGGAATGTTGCACAATGGCAAAACATTCACCCCCAGTCACAGATCTGGGTTTAATCCATCGTTATTTTGCTCACCAAGCCACCCCAGTTCAGACATGGCCATATGCAAATCAGTCTTGACCCTGTGCCTCATGGGAACAGTCCAGCCCGAACTGCCAAGCCATGTCTTCCCTGGACCGGAATCAAGCATCCTAGGACCGGTTTCTGGCTATCAGCCGTCTTCAGCCAGGATAGCTTGACTCCAGTGGCCTAGTGAGCAAGGGACCCACGTCTGGGCATACCCTTCCCACATAGGGTGAACAGCAAAACACACAAGATGATGGACGGAATGTTGCACAATGGCAAAACATTCACCCCCAGTCACAGATCTGGGTTTAATCCATCGTTATTTTGCTCACCAAGCCACCCCAGTTCAGACATGGCCATATGCAAATCAGTCTTGACCCTGTGCCTCATGGGAACAGTCCAGCCCGAACTGCCAAGCCATGTCTTCCCTGGACCGGAATCAAGCATCCTAGGACCGGTTTCTGGCTATCAGCCGTCTTCAGCCAGGATAGCTTGACTCCAGTGGCCTATCGAGCAAGGGACCCACGTCTGGGCATACCCTTCCCACATAGGGTGAACAGCAAAACACACAAGATGATGGACGGAATGTTGCACAAAGGCAAAACATTCACATGGGAACAGTCCAGCCACACCCTATATGGGAATGGTATGCCCAGACGTGGGTCCCGTGCTCACTAAACCACTAGAGTCAATCCTGGCTGAAGACGGCTGATAGCCAGAAACCGGTCCTAGGATGCTTGATTCTGGTCCAGGGAAGACATGGATTGGCAGTTCGGGCTGGACTGTTCCCATGAGGCACAGGATCAAGACTGATTTTAATATGGCCATGTCTGAACTGGGGTGGCTTGGTGAGCAAAATAACGATGGATTAAACCCAGATCTGTGACTGGGGGTGAATGCTTTGCCATTGTGCAACATTCCGTCCATCATCTTGTGTGTTTTGCAGTTCACCCTATGTGGGTTTTGCTATGTTATTAAAGTGCCTTTTTTCTTCTAATGTATTTCTATGTGTTAATGCTAACCTTGGTACTTATGAGTATTTATGGTTTTAGGTTGTATGTATTATGTTTTTATATACATATATGATTGGTTTTATTGCTATTTTATTTACCGTGGGGCTTCCACTTCGACGACGGGGAATATTCAAGCATGTGAATCTATGAAAGACACCCCAATACTGGAGAACAGGAGTTTTTCAGATAAGATGGGATGGGATAAAATAAATCAGTATGCACAACATTCTGAATGCTAATTAGCATAACTAAACATCTTGGTAAATACTAAAATACACATGATTTTTCAAGGGGTCAACAGAAAGTCATGAGGCTCCTTTGTTTTGGATTTGCAGGCAAGGGATCATTATGAAACTGCCACAAACCACTTAGGCTAGCTTGACATAATTTGATACCATGCAAAACGTATCAAAAATAATTTAACTTCCTTAGCCATGTTGGGGGGTTACTACTCTCACTCTAGGCTGATCATACCCAACTCCTCCCCAAAGTGGAAAGCACATCATATCTACGCCCTAAAGAAGTGGGCTCTGAGCATCTTGGATTAGATGAAAGGAAGTTTTCTTTAAGTTAATGGTAGACAAACGAGATGTTGGAAGATGAGGTACCATTCCCCAACCAAAGGAATGAACTTATGGACCACCAAGTAACTCCTTAATTCCCCATCAAAAACATGTATTTTATTTTCAATAAGGTTTCACTTAAAAGAAGCAAATAGCTTATGTAATAAAGTCTTCCAACCTTCTGTGGAGGAATATAAAGAAAGCCTTTCAGTCAGATCCAGTTTGGTAGGGAAACAGGGCATACACTGACTACTGAGCCACAAAAGTAGCGACTGACGTTGTTTGCAATTGGTGTCTTGGCGTCCCTCCTACTATGGTTCTGCAAACTGGCCCATGTACAACCTATTCTCCACTTGGCTTTCTGGGGCAAGCAGTCCAAGACTTCTTAGGGAGGCAGTGTGGAGAATAAGAACTCTGAGCTCGTCAATCAACCAGCAGACACAATAACTTCCATTTCCAGCCCAATGCTTGTCTTTTACTGTCACGAGGACGTGGTCCCTGATATGAGCGGACGGGGTGTACCTACTCACGGTTGTCCGTTTCCGCCCCGTACGCAGGAACCTCTGGATGTCTCCTGGTGTTTCCCTACGCTGCCTTCCGGGACGCCGTCTCTGGCCCTGCCTCCCGTGACGTCCGGGAGGTGTTCCCGGGCTTTCCCTACCATCGACCAATCAGAGCAGGATATGTCAGGAGCTCCGGGCCAATCGGCAGACACAGGGGCGTTTAAGGAAACTCCTTGTGCGACGGCCAGAGCGGGACCTCGAGGAGAGCAGCTGTGCAGTGAGGAACACGCCGACATTGAAGAAGACGAGAGAACCGAAGACCCCAGGCGGCCGGTGTCGCGACTCGACAAGCCAGGAGGCCAACGAGACCACGCGCCGCCCTGCCACACTTCCAGGGGAGAAGTGTGGCTTCACAAGGTACGAGGGCGTTTGCAAGGGTTGTTGGGGATACGGGGTGGTACAGACTAGCGTGAGGATGGTCACAGGCATGTCACGTTCACGACCTCACTTATAGGAAAGAACCTTCTCCACAAAGGTGACGGAACCCTGGTGTGCCCTCACTCCCTATCCCCCTCTCATTTCTAATTCCCCGTATCAGCCAGTAACGAGGCTGTTTTCTTTTCCTTTTTCTTCTGAGTACCTCCTGACCAGAGACGAGCGAAGAAGAGATCATAGGACTGCTCCAGAACCACCAAGCGAAGGACGCACTGCATCCGGAGGAAAACCGGTTACGGGACTCACTTGTTACTTTGTTTTTCGACTATCTTGACCTTACAAACTGTCAATAAAAACAGTTAAAGAGCCCCACGGTCCGTAGCATCCGTCCTTTCCTGGGTCGAAACGTCACAATTACACAACAGAATTAAATACTAAGCAATCCATTTAGTGCCTAGTTCTGTTCTTCAAGTGGCGCTACACTCTCCCATCCTAATGTTCTCTCCCAACTCAGGTAAAATCTAGATGCTAAAGCCCCCAGTGTTTAGTGGCAGTGGCACAACTTAGGGACAAGTGCAGATTATCACTGTTACCCCTGGAGGGGTTAGACGCAGAAATCATCACATGATCGGATTTTAGTTTATTTTAGGTACAAAGTTTCAAGTCCCTCCGCATGTCTTACTTTGCGCAATTCTTCAGCAGGAGCACCCACCAGATGAGCACAATGAAATGTAAGATCTCTGTACCTGGCTGTCATCAGCCTTTCTGAAACAGTAATAAAAGACAGATAAAAGGGCAGGCCTGACTGAGAAACGTCCTCACCTTGAACAACAGAAACAGCAGTCCCACCATTCACACTTTGCCTCCACCAAACAGCAGAGCTCAGGAAAAACTAATCAACATGTTCCTGCTAGCAAAGTCTTCCTGGAATTTCCAAAGGGAACCCTATCTCCATCCTCGCTTCTTCAGTTTCTGGATCGCCAATATCCAGCCACATGAGTACAGGCAGAATAATTCCACTGTCTTGGGAAGCTGTCCTCGTCAACCATTTGTGACAGAGTAAATCAGGGGTATCCAACATGGATCCCACTGGTGTGTGTGCACGCGCAAACACAAACACACACACACACTCACATACTCTCTTGTAGTACCACACATGTATCACAGTCTCACCATACATAGACAAGAGCTCGACATACACATGATGTAAGCATGAGGCTTTGAGTCACACACAATAGTAGGCCACACTCTCTATGAAATATAAAAGGTCTGACCACTCTATAAATCACAAGATAGGGTATGTTGCCACCACCAAGTTATGTACTGCGCCTAGAACAGACAGTAGTCCTCTGCCCACTGTGTGGTCACCGGACAGGTCCAAGACTTTGCATTGTTAGGGACATGCTTAGGCTTCTGCGCACACGCTAGAGACAAAATAAAAATGAGGATACCATATTCACAAGTCGTTAGACACATAGGTCAGAGGAATACACCTGTATACCATTCAGGAAACATTCCTAATCCAAATGAAGCCTCACCCATATCTGACCACCTGGATCCTTACTCACCAGTTGGAGAAGTCTAGTAATAGAATCAACAAAATGAGTTTCCATTTCCCAACTCTTTAAAAAAAAAATATCTTTATCTTTATTTTTAATATGCATACAACGAGCAACAAGAAGGGTGCAATCACATACCCTACAACAAAGGAGAAGGCGGGTACAAAGACGCAGCACTCCACACAGGGCTGGTACATGCCTACAGTGATATAATGAGATAAGAGACGATAACTCATAAGATGGCACCACGTGCACAATACATTTGAGGTAGAGGCTTCTGCCACTTCGGCAGGGAACTATATGTCATGATGTTTCAACCAACTCCCCCAAACCTTGACACATTTGCGTGGCCAACCTCTACGTCTATATGTAACCTTTTTTGCCACCATGTAGAGGTCCATCCCAACCTCCATTGTCACACAGTTGGGACTGCAGGGGCACCCCAATGACGCGCTATATTACGCTTGGCTACCAAAGGCCACAGGCTGCAAAAAAGGAGCTTTGCCCTAAGGACTTCCTACATTTTCCAGGACCCCCAAGAGAACGTATTTGGGCTCAAGCTGGAGGCATTCTCCCAACACCCTACTGAGTTCCGCAACCACCTGTGACCAGTATACCTGAATGGCCGGGTAGCTGCAAAGTGTAAGAACAAATGTACCCCAAGCCTCTCCACACTGCAGACAATAAAGGGACGCAACCCTCCCCATGCAATGCAGACTGTCCCTATCATAATAGATTCAGTGCAGAATTTTCAGTTGGATCAAGCGCAACTGAGACTTTATGGCGACCTCCCTTGGGTGCATCAGAGCCGCCTCCTAATGCACATCCTCAAGTTCCCTCCAAGTCCTCCCCCTAGCAAACTCTCAGCTTAAGCATATTGTTATTGAGAGTTTTATAGGTATGGGAGATAGTTTTCGAAGGGAACTCCTCTAGGAGCAGTCCCCCATCAAAAAGGGTTACTGAGGCAGATCCAGCTCTCCAAGCCCTTTGCCTATCAAGCATGACTCAACTGGGCAGTTTTTTTAAATATTGGTTGGAATTCATATAATAATCTCTTTGAAGGGAGGAGAAGGGCATTAGACCATCGTCCATCCGGGAGGTTCCCAGCAAGTCCCAGGACCTAAACCCCCTAAGTTTCCTCAATTTGCACATCCATGTCCCCTCCCAAAGCTGATTCTCCAGCGTTAACTTCCCAGTCCAACCCTTTATACCTAGGAGTTCTACTCCAGGCCACTACAACCACCCGCTTTAAAAGTAGGAGCTACTGAACACCATTCCCACTGTACAAGTAGAGGAGGTAGGACCAGTGGCGGCCAGCACAGATCAGGGGTGGTGAGGCAGGGTAAGGAGGAGCTAAAAAAAGAAAAAGAAACTTACCTGATCCCTCCATCTCTCCTCTTCTCTGCATCAGGCCGCAACAGGAAGCACCCAGGATCCCCTCAGCCAATCACAACGCTGCAATGCAATGGTGTGATTGGTCTGAGCACCAGGGTTCGGCGCATAGACGGGGACTGGAAGCCTGGGCATGTCCTCCAACAAGGCTGTAATGCAGTCTGGGGGGAGAACATGCAATGTGCACATGGCTGTTTGGCAGGCCCAGGACGGCTGGCCAAATATTCATGCGCACTTCCAGAGTATACACCACTCCTCCCCCTGCTCTGTGAGCACAGTAGCACTGCCCTGCCCCGCAAAGCTGCTGCAGCAGGAAAAAAATAAAATGATAATAACATCGAGTTATTATATTTTAATTTTTCCTTTATTTACACTGCTGCAAAGCAGGGGGACGCTGCACCTAAGCAGAGGAGTCGCCACTAGGCAGGACTGAATGGTAAACTTTGCTAGTTCGTGACGACCAGCCAGAGAGCTCCCTCAGACCAAGTACCTCGATCCTGCCTTCACCGTGGATGTCCAACCAGTCTCAGACCTCCTGGGGGTCACAAAGAATTGGTACAGCCCCTCATGGAGGACCTTCAACTTGGCAGGGTACAACAACATGTACTGCAACCCCATAGCTCTCAGCCTTTGCTTAACTCCCCCAAATGTTTTCCGCATCTGCTGTACATGCTGGATGTAGTCCGGAAAGATCCGTATGACACAGTCCTCTAAGGAGGAATTCTCCTACTGGCGAACTGTCTGCAATATAGTATCGCTGTGACTATAATTAAGAAGTTTGGCAATGATAGTTCTTGGTGACCCTCCAGGTGGCGGTGGCAGTTCCACTACCAGCTTACACAACAGAAGCTGCTCCTAAGATTATGACCGAAAAGCTCTTTTAGGTATTAGCTGAGACTGCTGGCATCTCACAAAAAGTGAAGGACTGTCCTCGCACACCACCAGGTGTCATGCTTCATCTTCGGCAGTCCTCGCCCTCTAGAAACTCAGTTTGGTACAGGGCAGGCCTTCACCTGGAGACAGGAAGGCACTTCTAAAGCTAAGTGGGGGCCTGTGAAAGTGAGTGAAGTTAAAAACTAGTATAGTTGCTAAATTACATTTAATAAGGGAGGTAGCTATGTGGTGCTAAAATTACAAAAGCGGTGAAATTGGGGATATTATTGTCCCCTCAGCGTAGTGATTGCTATGGTCAATATGTATCTGCCTTCTTGGTCCAATGGGTCTGTAGCATTCATCAGGACTAGAAAGAAAAGGGCTCCGTTCTTACCACAATGTTGGTATGAAATTACCATTTGGTGGGATGACCTAAGTCATACTCTACCAAGGGAGGACTCTCAACAAGCCCTTTGGTAGTGTTCTACATGCCCCATGGGAGGAGAGTGGAGGAGAGACCCCTGTGGTCAAACTTACATCTAGGTGCGTCTCTCGTGGGTGCACCTAGTGGTGTACGCTCGTCCTCCACGAAGTTCCACTACCAGAACATTTGACAAGGCAGTGCCCCAGAGCAGCCCCCGGAGCCATTGTTCTAGAAAGAGCTCTGGGTGCATCTCCTCAGTGTCCTCCGGAAACCACATAAACCGCAGGTTACAGCACCAGGAGCGACCCTCCACATCCTCGGCTCGCATCTCAAGACACTACGTCTGGTTTGTCAGGGTAGCACCAGTGGACTGGAGGACCTTCACTTCTTTATGGAGCTTTGTAACATGTTGTTTATTTCGTCTCCAGTGATCTCTCAGCCCCTTTATGCAGATCAGCACGCAGCCGATTGACATCCATAGATACCGAGCCTATCTTGGCCTGCACACTGGAACTGGAATCCTCAATCACCACCAAAATCTTTGCGCCCGTGGGCCCTGCGGGTTGTCCAGTCCCCATCCAGCAAAAGCCAGTCGGTTGCCCCCTGCACCGGCTCCAGTGTATTGCTCTATCTTCAACTACTGGGCTTCCTTTTGTGCTTTATTCTTAACCATCTTAAGGCAGATCGCAGACTCAGGTGTATCCCGTTCATGAAAGTGCACAGACCGGGTCACACACAGCCACATCAGGTGGATGCCCACCGCACTCTGATACTGCTCTAGTCTCAGTCAGGTGCTCCCTGTGCTGTCATCAGTGGGGGTGGTTAAGAGCCAGAACAGCAGCCCGAGGCATAGCAAATCTGGGGCACCCCACAAACAAAAGCGCCCCTCGAGCAAGTAGTGAGTCACAGTACAGATTCAAGCATGGAGGGTCAGGGGCCCATAGCCAGTCCAGCAGCCTCCGTATTGAGAGACGGGCCTGACAAACATACACAGTCCAGGCAGCCAAAGCACAAGCACACCAGGAACCATAGGTGGGGGGCCCACCGCCAGCACCCTGGCCTCTGAAGGAGTTGCGGTGTCTAAAAAAATAAGCAGCAAGGCCTCAGTGCGCAACCACAGACCTTGATCTTTACATCAGGCCCTCACAGCTACTTCAGCCCGGGGTTCATCGTGGAGAGCCGTAAGCACAGCACTGAAATTCAATAACGGCCCCCAAGGCAAAGCACCCAGGCTGGGAAATGGGCACTCCACCACCGGCCATCACCTCTCTGTCGCCTCCAGTCAAGCTCCGCAGGGGGAGCCCAGCTGTGTTTGGGCTTTAGCCCAGACAATATGTCTCTGCCAGCGTGGCTTTTTGTGGTGCTCGACTGGTCCATGCTGCCTCAAAGAGTCAAGGCTGCTTCCCCCCCAGGGAAAAGAAGTCCATTTATGGTCTTAGGACAAAAAAAAGGCAGAGCGGGAATGAGGCGTACAACCTACCACTAGGTCACTACACACACTAGTAGGTGTCACAATCCAAACGCGTCCTTCAAGGCACTGTACGCACAGATCCCCAGGCAGGGCAGGGAGGGACAGCAAAGACAAAGGGAAAAAAGGTTTCTCCTGAGGACATGAGACCAAGCTGCAACACCGGACCATCTTGTTTCGGCTGCTGTAGAGGGACACCACTGTCCACAGGTCCCCCAGTGACTCAGTTGTTGCCTTCTCGCCTGCAGGTTAGGTCAGTCAATAAAAGGTCCAGGAAATAAGGGTGGGGGCTGGGCCGAGGTACGCGACCCACCCCAATGGCCACAGCAGTTATCACCAGCCACTGCGCGTCACATGCAGACTCCACAGCTCCTGAGGCAACATCATCCCAGGCTGTACAGGGGAGGCTAGGTATAAGAGATATACACTCCTGTGGCCTTGATACCAGGCTGCAAAGACACTCAGGAGGGTCCCTGCTGGCTACAGCATTGAGCAACACTACTTGAAAGCAGGGAAGATTGTGTAAAACGGCAGGATGGTGCTGAATTATACGTCAGGGCTGGGAGCTCTCCTCTAGAGCTGCCGGTCGGCCATATTGCGTGGTAACGCCCTGTCCATTTACATTCTCATGATTCATTCCAGCTTTGTTCTTCACTGTGAAATCTAGACCTTGTGGTGAGATCGACCAGCAAATTGGAATTCTCATCCTTCATTGTCATCAACCATTAGATTGGTTTGTTGCTTTCTGATCATACCACATCTTCATAAGCTCTTCACTTGCCTGACGGTAATTCTTTGCCTGACTCTTGTATTGTGCCATTTACTTCCTGAGGCCAGTCACATAGTTCACCACAAACTCCCATACTTAATCATGCACAAAGTGTGGACACGGAGCATAAGTGAAATGTACGGATATTTTTAAAATATTAGTTTCTTTATATTTTTTTAATAGTTTTAACTTTTTATTGATGTGCTGTAGGAGGATTTTTATGGTTCTGTTTTTTGTGAATTTAAGTGCAGTGATCTTTCACTATGTTATTGTGATGGTGGCGGTCTAGTTCCATCGTGACGGCTATGTTCCCTGCTCCAGTTGTTTGAGTGGGTGGATGGCATTTGCTTTTCACATTCCTTGGCTCTCTACTTAATCATGCACAAAGCATGGACGTGCTGCTGGCACACCGAAGGTGAGCCAAAGCATTGCCTTTCAAAATCCCAGAGGTGATCCGCAGCAGTCACTGTGCCCATTTTAAAAGGGTAAGCCTTACCTACTCAACAGTTGATTTACTAGGACTCAACACTTCTATTATCTGCCACATGACAATGAATCCTCACAAGGTGTGCAATGCCTATATTTGCACCCTCGACTGCTTTGTCTTTGAGACAAAGTCACCTATTACAATAATGAGGAGACCAAATCTGCTATTTATTACTGGATCTTGGCTGTCGACTTCATCTAAACCAGTTATAGAAATGGCCATTCCCTCTGGATATAGGGTGCAGAACATTGACCATGCTAATGGGAGAGGAGAGGGTTTTGCAATCATATACAAGCATGCCTATTTCCGGCAACTAACTTACTTGAAGCAGAGGTGCCGAGCATCTGTCTTTCATTGAATGTTCAGCAGTCGGTGGAGTGCATTCTGATTTACAGGCCTAGAGGACCAGCTGGTCTCTTCCTGAATTCTCTCAAACTGGCATTTTCTCATTCACTTTTGCGTTTCTCCTGTTCTATCAGATTAGGTGACTTCAACATTCATTGGCATTGCCATTCTGATAAATAAATGACCATCCTATAAGACATTATGTCCCCACTGGACCTCTCAGAAATTGTCTCAAAATCCACTCATAAGGGAGGTCATACTGTTGATTTAGTATTTTCCCAAAAAAGTTTGAGTTTGTCTGACTCTATTCCTCTGGCATGGACAGATCACTACATGATCCATTTTAAGTGGGCCACTTTCCCTCATGGTAGCTTTGTCGACCATCCTGCTTCTGGCAAAATTAGACCTTACTCCAGGGCAACTCAAAATAGCTTGCTGGGTGCCCTGGAAAATACAGTGGCAAATCTTTTGGAGTCAATTGAGTCTGATGCTCAGGAGGCTGATAATTGGATTTGTTCCTCTGTGGAAAAATTGGCCCCCTTGCAGGATGCAGGCCATGTAGAAATAAGATTGGTTCAATGACTCCCTGAAACAGGAGAAAAAAATATGTAAAAAGGCAGAAAGAGCCTGGCGTAAAAACTACAGCATCAAGGATAGAGCAAAGGTACTTAAGAATTATTTGGCCTTGAAACATTCTACTAAAAGGGAATTATACAATGGCAGGATTGAAAGGGCAGAAGACAAATCAAGAGAAATTTTTAAAATTGTACAACAATTCTCAGATCCGGTTGCCTGCCACAGAAGTAAAGATCTCTAAGCCAACTGGTGCGAACAGCTGGCCTCTTTTATTCATAATAAAATACAGGAAATTCCGAACGTCTTAATCATAACAGGGTCTTTGGGAGTTGGTTCTTTTAGTCCAGCCATGAGCCCAAATAATGTGTCCTGCTCCTTATCTTCCTTTATTTTGATCTCTTTAGAAGATACTAAAGAGGTCATTCTCATTCTTAAGGCACGCTCCTCCCAGCTCCCCTTTCTTTTAACTCTGGGAGTGGAGGTTATTAACTCAGTGATGAATTCCATGTTAAATAAGTAATTGGCAGCCGCCAGAGTTCTGTCCTGCTGGAAACAGGCCCAAATGTTACCCATCCTTAAAAAACCTAATGTAGACATCAATATCCTAGGCAATTATAGGCTCATTTCTCTGATGTCAGCGCCGTCAAAATTGGTGGAAATGTTTGTTAATTGGCAGCTTTGTAACTATCAAGTCAAATGAGTTATTACACCCCACTGAGAACGGGTTCCGGTGAAAGTTTAGTACAGAGACTGCCCTTTTGGAAGTCTCTGAACTGATTAGAAACACTCTAGAAGTAGGCAGAAGGGCAGTCCTGGTATTGTTAGACCTGTCAGCATTGTTTGACATGGTTTTTCCCATTCCAGGCATCTCACCCACTTTCAGGAGACAGGCATTAGACGTACTGCCTGGAAGTGCAAAAAAAACCTTCCTTGGAGGAGGGAGCTAGAAGTCTGGCTGCCTCCTTATTCGTCTGGTAGCAGAGGTGTCATCTCAGTAGGAGTCCCACAGGGCTCAGCCCTTAGCACAACAATGTTTAACATCTATACGACTCTTCTTGCTGCATTGGTCAAGTCTTTTGGGGCCAAGATAATCTCTTATGCTGATGACACACAGATTGTCTTTTCTTTCAAAATAGATGAGCTAATTGATCCCGATACAAATAAACCCTATCTATCTGCAATTTTTCATTGGATGAATACCAACCAACTCAAGTGTAACACTGAAAAGAAAGAGGTTCTTGGTTTCGGACACTATTTCAACCTAAACCTGCAAGTACATTGACTGGATGAGGTCTCCCTGAACAACTTGCAAGTTAATACTGTAAAAAACCTGGGTGTTAAGACTGATAAACATATTACCTTTCACAATCAAATCAACATGGTAGTTGGCACGTCTTTTGGACTTTGGTCATGGTAAAAGATATTCTGCATTTCCACTCTGTCCCCGTGAGGATAACAGTGGTCTTGGTTATGTCCAGGCTGGGTTATGCCAAGGCCTTATACATAGGTCTTCCACGTTACCTGGTGAGGAAATTGTGAAAGGTCCAAAATGCAGTCACTCAGCTGGTGCTCAATCTCCTAAGATGGATGAATGTCTTGCCGTATTTGCAGAACCTGCAATGGCTTCCTGTGAAGAAGGCATCTTAATCAAATCCCTCCTCTTAAAGCACAGAATGCTGAATCACTCTGGTTCGGACTGTCTGTCCTCCAGAGTATCCCGCTATGAACCCACGAGAAACTTACGCCCTTTGATCAACTATCTAGCCACAGTCCCAAGAGTTCATCTCTCTAAAGCTTGGAGTTCCCCCCTTCACTCCCCTGGGACCTCAAGCCAGGAATAAGCTCCCTTCAAAACTGCGTAAAATATTGAAGGGGATGAGCCTTTTAGAAAGAATCTTAAGACCTGGCTTTTCGTAGACTAATATTTAGAACTCTTTTTCTCCCTGCACTCTGTATAGCGCCGGGACACTCTTTTGAGTGGCCACGTGCTTGACAAATCCCTTTTTATTTCACAGCCTTATAAGTAGACTCTAAAGTTCATTCCCATCGGTCTCTGATTAAGGTGAGTTGGCCATGCACTGGGTGCACAAACAGATGTTCGAAGGGACAGAATACTACACATTCTGTGCAATTTCTCTGTAGGTGAAGAGGAGACATGGCAGGATAAGATCCCAATTTCTCCCGAAGTTCTCTGGCAGAGGTATCATCCTGTTATGAAGGATCTTGATAAACCTTTCCGGCGAACCTTTGGTTTGTGGGTCTTACGCCATGGAGAAGTAGTAGGTCACACCTGCTTGCTTCCACACCTCTCTCATGACTGAGGAAATAAAGTTTGATCCCTGATTGAAAAGATCCCTAGGAGATCACTAGCTTCTGTTTGCAGTGGTGCTTTTCAGAAGTACCGCCTCTGAATACATGATGTTATGGTCTGCCACAACCAAAATATTTTTGTTGGTTGATACTGCATGGTCAGGGATCAAACACGCCAACTACACCAACTTCCGACCTTGGTGTTCTGAGTACCACTCATTTGCAAGTGCCAGGTGATACAGAACCTCTCTGCATCTTGGTGCACCTCAGAACAATAGAGCAACAAGTCCAACCTATCCTTGGTCTTTTTTATGCCCAAGTGCCCTGCAAAGGTCTCAGGGTTCACGGGCTTACTGTGAAATCAGTCTATCCCCTCCCAGCCCATAGAATGTCATCTAACCAATGTGTTTCTGGGCTTCCATCTGAAGTCCCACAAGTGGAGGGTGCTCAACCGGTGCTAGGCAGAATTGGGCCAAGGCGATCATTCAGATGGTAACAAATCCTACAGCTCTATCAGTGGTCCAGACTCCAATACTTGGTTCACTTCCGGTGTCTCATTCTCCTTTCCTTCTGGAGCCAGGGTGATGGAACCTATGGCGCTATGGCATGTGCCTTATTAGATGCTGCCCTGACCCACTTGCTACCATTCTCTGGTCCTAGCAAACCTGTGATGGTCCTTTTCTCTTCTGAGATTTAGGTGTAGTCTGTGCTATGGTCAACAAAGCTGACTTGATCGAATCAATGTAGGCTTCTGGTCCTGGTACTAAACTAGGGGAAATCAGATTACTGCACAAGATAAATCCATTACCTTGCTTCTTTCTCATCTATACACTGACCATGACTGAATGATATTGATATCTACCTAAAATCAAGCAATTATGTACTTCATATCATTCCCAATGAATACCAAGCCTGTGATTTTGGCACCAGGGAGACTCTCACAGGGCTTGAGAGACTTTCTCTGAACAACAGTCTTGCAAGCCCCTGTATCCCTCAGGGCAGGAACCTTCCTCCCATTGATACTATGCTGCCACCACTGCTTTATGTAAAATACACAAGATGATGAACGGAATGTTGCACAATGGCAAAACATTCACCCCCAGTCACAGATCTGGGTTTAATCCATCGTTATTTTGCTCACCAAGCCACCCCGGTTCAGACATGGTCATATGCAAATCAGTCTTGACCCTGTGCCTCATGGGAACTGTGTTTTTTGCAATTACCACTGCTTTATGTGGCACACCCAGATTGGGGACAGAAGTCCTTTGTACAATATGAGGACTCGCATGATGCACCTCGCCAGGTCACTGGACAGGCCCTGGACCTCATATTGTCAGGGACATGCTTAGGTCTATGCACACACAGTAAATTAGTGTATGGACAGGGACAGAATAAAAATCAGGATACCAGAGTTGGGCACTCAGGGCCAGCTCTTGAAGACTTAGGGCCTGATTTAGATCTTGGCGGTACTGGGCGTCTCTGCTGTATTTAGATGTTGGCGTGTCCATAGACGATATTACGCCAGAGTCCTGCCACTTCCACCAGGATTTTTCTCCCACATCGACGATGTCCCAAGCAAAGGTGCCTGCCACTATTACCGCTGTGTCAATTATGATGTGCCTTTTTGTCGAGGCAACTGTGGTGGGAAATCCTCCACACCGGAGTCGACGATAACGCAGGATATAAGGTGCAAATGTACCTTACTTCCTATTTCCACTCCCCTTTCAATAACGGGTGCGATCGTCCAGGTCCCCCCTATGCTGCTGCAACTTGCATACAAAGAAAATGCACCCCGTCGTCGCCAGAATCGAGGTAAGCCCATTTTCCACTGTGTCACTATTACAACTGCTGTGGACTCGTATAGTGTATTGACACTGGAAAAAGAAAATTTAAAAGAGTGGGGTGCCACCAGTGACGGTATTCTTCCATTGGTAGTCCTCCACCAGAACAGTGCCAGCACAACAGTGAGATCTAAATAGGGTCGGCACAATATCGCCAGTTTTGTGAGCCAGCATAGGAGTCAGCCATGTCAACGGAGGAGACACGGGTAGCTGTTCAGTCAGCACACATCTAAATATGGCGGGGAGATTACGTCAGCTTGGTCGAGTACTTGGATACTTCGGTGTGGAGGGACAACAGTAATACCACCAAGATCTAAGTCAGGGCCTTAAGCCTTAACAGTAAAGTGAGTTTTTTTTATATGGAGCTGTTTCTATCCCTCAAATTTTTCTTTCCTCTAAAACAGGTGTGATGTAAGAATGTCCAAGGCCACATGCATGCCAGAGTTTGAGAATAACCCCACACCAAGTGAATGACTTCTATTTAGAGGAACTGAAGATTGCCTCTCATCACTCCCAGCCTCTTCACAAACTTAAGAATGGTAATAAATAGCATACCAGATTCAGTGCATCTGTATATATTTTCCATATTCACTGAAAAAACCCAAACGTTAAATTGACATTATAGTTATGTGTTGAACTAAGGTAAAAAGTAACATTTTATAACCAAAAGAACTCTGTAATTCAACACTTTAGGTTACTGAGCTAACTATACTATATTCACTGAAAAAGCCCAAAGGTTAAAGTGAGGTTATAGTTAGGTGAATATGTCATCAGTGATGTCATAAATAATATCATAGAACATGTCATGAGGACTGTAATATGTGAGCAGTGCAAGTTATAGTTAGCTCTGCTAACAATAACTGGGGAATTTCAGTATTTTTTGGATTAAACAATTTGGCACTGACATATTCACCTAAGTATAACAACACTTTAACATTTGTTTTTTTCAGTGAATTTCTATTTTTAATAACATAAAGTAATATATTATTACCATATGTAAAGCCAACCCCCGCGCGAATGGCAAGGCCTGGCATCCAACCCCACGCAAGCATCCAACCCCGCCGTGGAAGGGGATTGAGTAACCACCTCCCCCCCTCCAAAGCCACCTAGGCCAGTGGCCCTTTTTTTAAAAAGGGGAGGGCGAACACGCAACCCCAATCCTCAAGCCACTATTGGCCCGAGGACCCCAACTTCCAGAGTCAAAATATAACTTTTTACGGGAGGGGGATGCGTGGTCCCCATTCCCAAGCCCTTAGAGGGCCTTGGAAAACCATCCCCCAGGGCGAAATAGATTAACATTAGGTATGGAGGGCCTTAGGCCCACTTCCCCAGCCCAAATGGGCCCTGGGGATCCCATTCCCTGGTGCCATACTTTAATTATAGGGGATAGGAGCACATGGCCCCTTCCCCAAGCCTTAAGGAGCTCTGAGGACCCAATCACCGGGGATAAACATCCTACTATTTGGGGAGGGGGTCAAATGGCCCCACACCCCAAGCCCAAATATGCCCAGGGACCCCATCCCCCAAGGCCATATTTTAAATAGGGGAGGGGACGCGCACCCCCCGTTCCCCAGCCTTTTTTAGGCTCCATGAAACCCATCCCCCAGGGCTGAAATGCTTAAGTAAGGGGGGGCTCTTTACAAAGCCTTCTTGGGCCCTAAGGCCCCCATCCATAGGGCCACAGGTGGGTGATACAGTGCCCACCTGAGGCAGCCAAAAACTATTAGTTGGGGGTAGCGAGGGCCAGTGTGGCCCCACCAGCTCCCTGCATAGTGCAGGAGCCAGAAGTCTGCTCCCACTCAGCAGAAGTATGTTTAAATCTCCTGCCGGCTGGGAGCAGACTGGCAGGAGATTTAAGATTTAAAAATGCTCCTGCCAGGCAGGAACAAACATATGTTTCCCTGCCCGTGCTAGTATGGCAAGGGACACTACTCTGTCCCGGGGGTCAGCTAACTGGGACAGGGTACTTCAGTCAACCCCAGGGGTGGGGCAAACTTGGGCCTTTTAAGGCTTAGGGATGACAGGCATGCTCCTCATCCCCTTAATTAATATATTGGGCCACGGGGGATTAGGGTCCCTGAGACTGCCATGGCTCCTGAAGGTGGCGCGTGGCATCGGGGGGCTGCACGCTCTCACCCCTTAATTAAGGTTGCCAACTCCAGAGGATTGGGTACCCGAGGCACCCCCGAAATATCTCTTTTGTAAATGGTTGCTGGCCAGTTTTGGAGGTTTTTTCGCCACAATCCAGCAGGACTCCTGCAGGATTGTGGCAAAAACAGACAATTGTTTTTATTGCTGCCGCTAGGCGGGTCCCTCTGGGAGACCCCACAGGGCCTAGGGGATAGGGCAGTCCTACCCTGCCCCATTATGTTATTTGTAGTTTAAAACTTCAAGACAGAGTAAGTCCTGTAATGGCTGCCAGCAACTTTGTTCACAAGTTGCTGGGAGCCAATCAGAGCACTGTACGCGCAGGAGTCTGGTGAATTGACCCAAGGGCAAAAAAGCTCCCTGGGCCAATCAGAAAACTATGTTTTTTTTACATTGGGTTTGAGAGACTCTCATGAAAGTCACTCGAACCAGACCCTCCAAAACCCTTAATTTTTCAAAAACTACTTAAAGGATTTACACCAAATCAAACAAAATGCGCAGTCTATGGACCAAGATCTAGCTTCCTGCCAATTCGGTTGTGTTTTGGGTCCCCCCATTTCTCGCCCCCCACTTGATGGATTACCCCAAAACGTTCCATGCACAAATTAGGTAAAATAGAGCACTTTTTGGTAAAGTTTTGTGGAGATTCATCAAACGGGACCAAAGTTATTAGCAACACAAAAAAACCATTTCCTATAGGAACACAATCCTAACTATACCCAGTGGCAACTGCCACGGGGTTATTTAAATAAATATATAAATATATTGGGCTCGGACAGGTGCAACTTAATAAGCCTTCGATCACGAGTTCTAGGGACTCTACCTATTGCTAGAAAGGCACATGGGCATCCCCTCCATTGTTAGATTGTTTATCCCGCACAGCAGGTGAGAATGGAAATGGAGCGTAGAGATATAGAAAAAGATGACCATGCAAAGAAAGAAGAAGAAAAGGTACTTGCAACATCCAGATGCTTCCGGGGAGGAGGCTGGGTGCATGTGAATCTACACTATATGTCATGAACAGATGCTTACATTTCCATTTGTGGCATGTGTAGCTGTGGACACATGCTGTGCATACACTATAAAGTAGTTCTTCCCTAAGTCTCCTTGCTGTAGGAGAGAGATGACATCCTAGTGTCACCATGTGGAAGTGCTCAAACAGGATGTATTTATTGAGGGACCTGAGATCAGCATGGCCCTGAGAGATCTGCCTTTCTTGGGAATGAGAAAGTACAGGAAGTACACTCCCTTGATGCAAGGGTGGAGTGGTACAAGCTCTATGACCCCTTTAATAAGTGCCTCCACTTACTCTTGAAGGAGGCAGTGATGTTCTGGGTAGAGTGTGTCTCTGCAGGAGAGATGTTTGGTGGAGTGTCTGTGAGCTTCAAAAAGTAACTCTTGCTCATGATATTGAGCACCCATTGATCCGAGGTGATTTCTACCCACTGCGACAGAAAACCCTGTAGTCTTTTCCTGATAGGTGTAATGTGTTCGAGGGTGGGGGATGCACGTGTTATTGCCCTTGTAGCCTTGTCTATATTAGCCCCCTGCATTTGCTATTTATGGAAACAGATCGATGCCTCAGGATAGGTGGCCTTGGAACCATTGTGGTAATGAGACAGATGAAAGGAAACACAGGTAGAAGGTGTTTGTAGTGCATCCATGGTGATCGCAGTATCAGTGTCCTTTAACTTTTCGAACATCTGGTCAACCCGTGGCCCAAAGAGGTCCTCCCCTTTTGAATTGGCAGGTTGAGCAGGTACTGCTGGAACACACAGCTAGGCATGTCAGCAAAGAAGGACACTTGAATTTATCCAGCAGACTGCGATTTCAGCAACATCCGAATATTGGTGGTGGAAATGAGCTTGCCTTCTACCACGTTTCTGTCCCTTCTTTTTGTGCTGGTCGGGATGTGCTGAAGAAGCTTCTCTATTTCGTCTCAGTGTGCCCTGTAATATTGGGAAAATGAACTGATGGAATTGGTGATATGCCAATGTCTTGCAAACTTAGCAGAGACACATTTAGCTGCTGCATCTATTTTCTTACATTCCCTGTCTGGAGGTGGTGCATCGCCCATGCTCTGGAAGTTGGCACGCTTTTGGGCAGTATAGAGGACAAGGGAGTCCTGTGAAAGCTGTCCCCTAATGTATACTGGGTCCGAGGTGGACGTCTTATATATCTTATCCATCAGAGGGTGATAACCCTGGCTTTAAAAGACTCCTCAAAGATGTCAAGCAGACTTAAGCATTCCTTTAAACATGGTGAGGTACTGCATGGAGGGCTGGGTGGAAGAAAGCATTTCCCGTAAAAAGTCATCATTCTCTGGTAGCTTACGCACCTCAACTTTATATTATATGGCCACCCTACGGAGGACCTCATGGTAGGAGGTTGTGTCATTAGGCAGGGAAGGGCTTGTGAAATACAGGTCTGGATCAGTATCCCCAGATAGGTCAACATCATAATCGTCCCACGGTTCGTCTTGAGGGTGTGGGTCCAAACCCAGAGTGGGGTGACCCCTATATAGAGAGAAACGAGGGGTCAGGAAGGGTTGGCAGTGAAGGGGGGCAAGGAGGAGGTGGAGCAGGAGACAAATGAGGACCAGGGGAAAGATGAGATGAATGTAGACAAGACAGAGGAGGTGGTGGACTAGTGCTTCTATACTGAGTTATGGACCCTCGTTGCTAGCACGCTAGTGGGTTGAGCTGGTGGGTTAGTAACCTTTTGGAGGAGTGGGGTCTTTGGCTTTTGGAGGAGGCTGAGTAAGAATCCAATCAGTCTGTAAGTGGATGAGAATCCACTGCTGCCAGACGTCGGCTCATCCTGAAGGCGATGGAAGATGGGATGATCTTGCTCTTCGTAGATGGAGGAGGATGGTGCGTTGGGCACTGAGCGTTTCAGTGCTGAAGATGGTATTTGGGCTGGAAGCACAGAGGTGGATTTCAGCTCTAAGGATTTCGAGTCCAAAGGTGGCTTCAAGGGTGTCCTCAAAGCCAGCTCAAAAAGGACAGTCGGACCTGAATGGCATATCTTTGCACATGCTTCTACGCCAGGAGGGTGATGCTTGGCCTCTGTTTGGTGCAAGGGAAAGGGTAGGAGGGGGTTTTACTCACCACTGCCGTCTTTGATGGATGACATTGAAGAAGCGGCAGCTGATTGACTTTGGCTTCGGAGCCAGACTTCTCTTCTACTGAGAAGACCAGCCCCTCTGCAGTGGCAGTCCCCAGTTCAGCGTCCTGTTCGCCGAAAAGATCCAGAGGGTCTTCGCTCTGGTGATGCACCATGGAGACGGATGCAAGGCATCAATCTTGACAGTAGCACAAGGCTTTCTCTTTACAGAATGCGAGGCAAGCAATACAGGAGGTCTCATCGTGCTCTGGAGACAGAGGTTACACACCTGAGGTAGGTGTGTCCACGGATACTTGATGCGACATTCTCAGGGGTCTACCTGCAGAGAAGGTACCAGTGGGCTGAAGCCCCGAACCGAGCGCAGAGAAGTCTCGGTCGTGAAACCAAATGAGGGTGCGTGATGCTTGAAGGCGAAGAGAAGACGCGATGACTGTTACAAGGACGAATCTAAAGGATCCGAATGAGCCCAGTGACAACACCACGAGGCGTCAACCCGAAGCTTGGTAAGAACAGGCCTGAAACGGAAGGTGGGAAAAAACATTCTAACGATGTAACAGACGTCTATGTGCATTATCAGCAATAGGAGGAGTCATTAGAACTCATGACTTTGAAGAAAAACAAGTTGCACATGTCCAAGCCCAATACTAGATGGCAGGAGTATGCACAGGCGTATCTAAAGCTACAGATGACATGAACACACTTGTGTGTGTGTGTGTGTGTGTGTGCGTGTGTGTGTTGTGCTACTCCAATTTCATGTATATATATTTATTTATTTTTTATATACATACACACACAGAGGTATGCTTTTCTACCGAAATGTTACTATTTTTAAATTAGGGAGCTGATAAGGAAATGGGATGCTGCACCAATGCCAATGACTCTAACGATTTTTCGCCCCTTTTCATAATACATGATGACTCTAATTACTAAAAACCCACACCTGCCCTCACATTTCTAACCTTCTGGTTTTATGACTGCAATAACACCTCAATGTTCATTTGAACTCTGTGGTGACGTTGCAGCTCGTTACTATCAAGCCAACTGGCAGGACTGTTGCTGGTGTTGGAAGTACGTTTGACTCTCCATGTCAGAATTTGGTCCATGTTGGTGTATGGAGATCAGAATTTATTATTTTTTGTATTCAGCGCTCTAACTCTCAAAAGTATGCAAGGCCCGTAACAAAAGATGTAATACTACAGCATCTTGGCACTCAGGGCATTACTGTCACACACCTATATTTTCTGTAAGCATTCCAATTTCTTTTACTGTGACCCAGATATAATGCACAACAGTGATGCAGTCTGGATATGATCACTAGTCTGTCCAAGATGGGCATGCTGTTTTTTCTCAATAATTTTTTTTAAATAGGTGGAGAAAATTAAACCAATAATTACAATGTGTTTTGCCGCAACTTTGGCAACGCAGAACGCTTTGCATGGGAAGCTCATTTATGGTTGAAATTATGATTACTTACGAGTTGGCAAAAGGAACATTATTATGAACTGTGGCTTTAATTCAAGACTACTGATCCCATAAGACATTGCACTATTTGAGGCTTCACCTGTGGGCAATAAAGGTATTTGTGATGTTATCAGTAGCTCTTTGCCTTTCATTTCACTGCCGTTCGTGCCTGGGACCAAGGACAGTTTTTTGTCTGAAACGCGTAGGGCGAGTGAATTGATGCCTTTGTATCGCTATCTGCGCTGCTGCCTTTGGAGAATATTTGCTGGTTTGAGAGTGCATCTTAAAAGCCTGGGGCATTTGTGGAACTGAATGTATATATATATATCAGCATGACAGACGAGGCTGTACGCCAGCGTGTAGCGGCAGCTGAGGAATTGTTCTGCAAAAGACCCACATCAAATTCTAACGTTGTACCCACTGTAAGCACATCGGCAGGGGCGGATGACAACGAGAAAAAGTTACTGAAAGACCTTGAGAAGCACATGCGCTTGGAAATAACTAAGTGGGGGGAGCACTGCTCACTTACTAAATATGCAGAGGTTGGGCGGGTTCCGAGAGGTCTTCGTTTCCTTTTGGCCCCAAGTTACGATAACCCCAACCCTGCAATGTTAAAAGAATGGGCACAGAATAACTTAGAAGCTTCCATGACCTCAGTCCGCATTCTAATTAAATATGCAGTAATTGATCGAGTGGAAATAGTGAAAAAAATCGAAAGCATTGAAGAAGAGCTAAAGAAATCTGCCAAAGTTGACTATATCAAGTCTGCGAGAATCGCCATTGATGAAAGGCTGCGCAAACACGAAGAAAAAATAAAACAACGCAAAGCGCATAAGTTTGCTAGGGATGAAGCAGACTATAACAACGGGCAAATCTTCACTTTCGCCCGAAAGTACAACAATGAGAACCGCAAAAAATTCGGGGAACAAAAGGGCAAAAGTATTGTGGAGATAAATGCACAGAAATCTGCTACAACAGGAGGAGCAGCAGTAGAAAGCACCAGCTTTGATTCCATTTCCATTTCCAGCGAATCCAGCATAGAAAGCGGAGAAAGGCCTACACCTACAATTGTACTTGATGCAGGAGAGGAATTGGATTTTTTAGTGGCAGAGAGACTGCGGTCTTTGAGACCGAGAAAGGACAGCAAACAGCAGCAAAAAATGCAAGAAAAACAGACGAAGAAAAGAAAGAAGAAAAATCAACAAACAAAAAAGGAAAAAACAAAAAAAAGAGCAACTGGACAAGGAGAAAGTAGATTTGGACAAAACAATCATTAATCTGTCCAAAGTACCTTTGTCTGAAGCTGAAAAAACATTGCTGTCTCTGGGTCTCAATTTCTGTCCCGGCCAAACTTTTAATTATAGCTCCACAAGAATTGACGTCTTTAGATTTGTTAGAAAACTTAAATTGAAAAAACATTTCTTTTTTAAAAATGCCAAAGACAAAGACGGAGAGCTACAACATGGAATGACTACTCATGTGGAAAGTCTAGGGATTAGGGCTGCAGATATTCCTACTTACCTGGACCTCCATGATTTGAATACTGGCGAGGCAGTAAACAGTGAGACTGAATGTGATCCATCTACCCAGATTAGAATGAATAACATCAATCTGCTACAGAAAGGTGCTGGGATCAGCACCTTCAAAAAAAAAAAAAAAAAAAAAAAATAAATCCAAATATATCCCCATGATGCCAAGGGATGCATTAGACACGTTCCACGACTGTGTGGTTGAAGACATCAAAAGATTGAATAAACAAATACAGTCTGAGAAATTCAAACAAAGAAAACATGTTGAGCAAAAGAAAATGGACTATGCCAATTTGATAAAGAAACTAGGGGAGAACAATGAAATCATCATTAAAAAATCGGACAAGGGTGGCAATTTGGTAATCTGGCCCCGGGAAGATTATATTAAGGAGGCAAAACGTCAGCTTGACAATATTGAGTGCTATGAGCCATCTAACATCAAAAAATACAAACTGGCTACAGATTCGCTCAAGAAACTGTTAACACAATTGCGCAGCGATGGCCTAATCTCCAATGATGAGTTCAAATATATGCACAATGAAACTCCAATTGTACCAGTATTTTATTTGATACCAAAAGTGCATAAGTGTGTTCTCCCCACCCCTGGCAGGCCTATCATTTCCGCTATTGGCAGCGCAGCGGAACAGGTGGGCCAATACATAGACTTTTTTCTGCAGAACCATGTAAAAACACTGCCTAGTTACATCAAAGATACTGGTGACTTCCTGGGTAAAATTAGGAATATTCAATGGTCAGATGGGATGTATTTAATTTCATTAGACATTGAATCCTTGTACACTAGTATAGATCACCAGGCAGGATTATCAGCTGTAAAATTCTTTTTGGACCAAAGACCGTGCGAATTCTATCAGCACAACAAGGCTCTAGTGAGCATGATGAAGTGGTGTCTCCATAACAACTTCTTTCTTTTTGGAAAGGAGTTGTTTAAACAACTAAGGGGTGTGGCCATGGGAGCTTGCTTCTCCCCCAGCTATGCGTGCTTGCACGTTGGCTGGTGGGAGGAGCAAGTACTCAAAAAAGACTATTCTTCCATATATAAAGAAAATATCATACACTATTACAGGTTCATCGATGATATTTTCATCGTGTGGCAGGGTAGCAAAGATAAGGCGTTGGAATTCATCAATAACATCAACATAAATAGTTTAAATCTCCATTTTACCACCACATAGATAACACCAGCCTGGAATTTCTGGATGTTAAGCTGTATGCAGCAAATGGCAGAATAGAGAGCACATTATTCAGAAAGTCCACTGCTGGTAATGTTACACTCCACGCCACCAGCGCCCATCCCAGGCATTTGATAGCCAGCATCCCCTATGGATATTGAAAAGGATATGTAGCACGGAAGCTGAATTCAATATCTGTGCTGCAGAATCCATGCGTCGCATGAAAGCTAGAGGCTATTCAGATAAAATCTTGACATCAGCTTTAGCTAAGACATCTGCTAGATCTAGAGCCAGCTTACTTCCAGATCCCATTGGGGAAGAGCCTGTCCCGCAAAACCAATCTGATCCATCTACAGTCTACGGGGCAGTTGAAAAAGTCCAATGTCCAAGACTGATCACAGCCTTTAGTGAGAACGAGCGCAAAATCAGATCCATCATTAATAAGAACTGGGGAATAGTACTCACTGACCCAGTTCTGAAAATGAGTTTGCCATCTAGCCCCACTATAACATTCAGCAGAGGGAGAAACATGGGAGCTGAGTTAGATCTCACCAGCCCTGAGATTAGAACTAAACCCAATTGGTTAAAACCCAAAGATGGTTTTTACAAATGCTCCTCATGCCGGGCTTGCAAGTTCGGGGTAAGCACAACAGAATACAGTACTCCATTCAGTCCTATACCACATAAGATAATGGGAAACTATAACTGCAAAACTGAGTTTGCAGTATACGTCCTCACCTGTACCTGTGGACTTAATTACATCGGAAGTACAAAACTACAGGTACATGAGAGAATACTTCAACATCTACGTGCCATCTTACATAGTGATCCCAATTATCCGGTGGCACGTCACTTTAAACAAGTTCATGATAACAACTTATCTTGTTTAAAATACTATGTGGTATCAGCAGTCCCCAAACCACGCAGAGGGGGGAACAGAGAAGCATTGCTTAGGAGATTGGAGACGAAATTCATCCTTAACTTCGATAGCAAATGCCCAAATGGTCTGAATAACACCGAAGACATGTACACATGCCTATAATTATGTATTCTGATGGCTGCCCTAAATGAGATAATACACACTGTACAACATTTGAGTTTGTTTTTTGCTTAATCGTGATATTATTATCCGATTTTTTTATTGTGTTTGGATTGTCAAATTCGTGGTCAATACAGAGACGTTGAAGGTCCTTAGACATACGAATTATGACGATTGTTTAGTGTTCACCTCACTTTTTTACACTATGGTAGAGACATTGCATTATGTCTTATCTCAGTTGAGGTCAGTTTGAAAGATGCATCTTTATCTTTCCACCATTTTTAACATGTTCTGCACGTAACACATCATTTGCACAGGGTATATATATTTTTGTAGGAAAATTTGGGAAGCAGCTTTACCATGCACTTATCCTTTTGTATATCCCCCTTTTTTAACTGAAGTCACAAATCAGTTTATAGCTATTTGCATTTATGCAGCTATTATGAATTTTTGCACTTCTCTAAGTGTATGTGGATTTATCCTGGAATAGTGGACAAAATGCCGAAAATGAAATTTGCGCTTTGAAATTAATTAAATTGTAATTTCATAAAAAGCTTTTATGACGCTATAATACAGTAAGAGAAATTTCCCATGTATATAATGATGTATTTGGAAACAGTATTAAGGTCATGCAAAAATAATTTATGGCTTGTTGGGTTAGCTAAATTACATTGATTCAGTACAAATCATGTAGTCTATTTGCTATGTCCATCGTTTACTTTCCTGAACACGTGACCTTGGTGGGAAGGGCATATTATTTAAAAACGGCTTTAACCTCATACAGCCTTTATGTGAACAAGGGCGCCTGAGCCCGAAACGCGTCATCTGTTGACTGCTGCTAGGTTAAAATAAAACATCTTGCCTGAGAACAGAAGCGGTTCGTGTCTCTTTCTTCGCCGCCGAGGCTTTGGTGGAGGTGGAAGGAGAAACCAGTTTGTGATATATATATATATATATATATATATATATATATATATATATATATATATATATATATATTTTTTTTTATTATTTTCACTGAGTAAAACAAAGGTTTAGATAACTTAATATTTAGGTGTGATAACAATTATGGGTGAATATGTCAGTGACAACTTTAATGTCTTGAACTAAAACAAACATAGAAATTCACCAGTTAGCAGAGCTAACTATAACTTGCGCTCTCGCCACACACTGCTTATGAACTCACATATTACATCACTCATGACATTTATTTATTTATTTATTTAAGTTTTGTATAGCGCTAGCTGGACCCGAGGGTATCAGAGCGCTTCACAGCAAATAAAGATATGCAGTAAATGAGAATAACAAGACAGGAATCAATAACAACAAGCAGGAAATAGAGTCAGTACGACAGTCATAGGGACTTTGACCGTCAGGCGTGGGGTCCTCCTTAGGCACCAGAGTGTTCAAGGAAGAGGGCTTTGAGTAGCGATTTGAATTGCGGGAAGGAGACGGTCATTCTGATGTGGGGGGGGATGGCGTTCCAGATCCTGGGGGCATTCCCCGCAAAGGATTTATTTGAGGTTTTGCATTTCTGTGATTTCAGAGGGATGAGTAGTAGTGTGTTGGAGCTTCTGAGGTTCCTATATTGACCCGCCCTTTTGAGTTTGGAGGCCAGGTATTCCGGTTTGTCTGTATGCAGGGCTTTATGTGTGAGGCAAGCTGTGCGGAAGTTGGCTCGTTTCAGTCAGCCATTTCAGTTCTTTGAGTGCTGGAGAGATGTGGTCAAATTTCTTAGTTCCTGTGACCATTCTTGCTGCTGCGTTGAGGGTGGAGGTGAGAGGTCCTAGGTGTGCCTTGGCAGTTCCAGTCAGCACTGCGATGCCATAGTCAATTCTGGAGAGCACAAGTGCCTGCGTGGCCTGTTTCAGGTCTTTGGGGGGGAGGAAGGGTTTGATTTTGTATAGGAGTTTCAGGTTCAGGAACGCGCTTTTGGCGGTTTTAGAGATGTGTTTGTTCATGTCCAGTTTGGGATCGAGAGTGATTCCTAGGGATTTAGCGGAATCTGTTGGCGTTAGAGAGACGTTGAGGGCATTTAAGGCTTTGAGCCATTCCACTATTTGTGGGTTTTCATCTTTGTTCGAAATTAGGAGAACTTCTGTTTTTTCTTCATTCAGTTTGAGGTGATTGACTGCGAGCCACTGTTGGACCTCCACGAGTGTCGCATTAAGTCTGTGAATGTCTGCGATCGAAGTGGTTTTCAAATAGAGTTGTGTGTCGTCCGCGTAAAGGTGGAAGGGGATGTTGGAGTTTCTTAGAAGTGAGGTGAGGGGTTCCATGTAGATGTTGAAGAGTTGTGGCGAGAGTACTGACCCTTGAGGGACTTCTCTATGATGGGGAGGGGGTCAGATTCGAAGTTGTTGATCTTTATTTTTTGAGTGCGGTTGTTCAGAAAAGAGGAGAACCATTTTAAGACTGTCTTTTCGATGCCCGCTCTCTCTCGGAGGGCGTTGAGTAGGAGGGTATGATCCACTGTGTCGAACGCAGCCGAGAGGTCAAGGAGGATGAGAAGGCTACATTGGTTGGAGTCGAGTGACATGTGCAGATCATCTAGGACATTTAGGATTGCGGTTTCAGTACTGCAGCCTTTCCTGAACCCTGATATGGGTGGGTCCAATAGATTAGAATCCTCAAGATGTTGGGTTAATTGTGAAAGCACGCATCTTTCAAGAATTTTGGCTAGGAACGGAAGGTTCGAGACCGGTCTAAAGTTGTTCAAGTCCGTGAGATCCAGGCCAGGTTTTTTCAGAAGTGGTGTGACTTGACCTAGTATAAGGCAGTCAGGGATGAAACCCTCGTTCAAGGAGCTGTTGATGATCTTGGCCCAGATAGGGGCTAGAGTGCTCTTCAATTCCTTTGTCAGTCTCGAGGGAAGTTGATCGAGGGAGTGAGATGAGGGTTTGGCGGCGGCGATAAGATTGCTTATCATTTCTTCCTTAATCGGCTAGAAGGATGCCCAGAGGATAGATGGGGTTACTGGAGGGTTGAGGTTGGGTGCAGGGCTCGTGCTGAATGAGCGATCAATTTTGGCGATTTTTTCATTGAAAAAGCTTGCAAAGTTTTCGCATTGGGTCTTGGATGTTACTAGGTTGGCTGCCTTATGGATGGAAGTTTGGTTCCTAATAATGTTGAAGAGTTCTTTAGGGCGGTTTTTGGCATTGTCTAGTGCGGAGCAGAAGAAAGATGACTTTTTGCTCTTGATGTGGGTATAATAGTTTTTGCGTGCTGTCTTGAGTTGGTCTCGATGGAGGGCGGTGGGGTTGGTCCTCCAGGTTCTTTCCATGGCTCTTAGATGTCTTCTTTCCTCATTGATGTCAGTAGAGAACCAAGACCTAGAGGGGATGCTTCTGGATTTTTTTAGTTTTAGAGGTGCCAGCTGATCCAGGGCGAGTTCTAGGTTGGAATGGTAGAGCAAGGTGAGTTCCGAGGTAGAGAGGGACTCCATCGTGTTCGGGAGGAGTGTGCAGAGACCTTCTTCTAGCTTGTCTTGGGGGATTCTGGAAGTGTTCCTAACCCACTTAGGGGGGGCTTGGGTGGGAGGGAGGGATAGTGCCGGCTGAAGGATGTGAAAGAGAATGATGTGGTGATCTGACCAGTCCACCGGGATGATGTGATCAATCGAGATTGCATTTTTGTTCGCAATGATGGCATCCAGGGTCGCTCCTCTGTAATGCGTTTCCTCTGAGCAGTGTTGGATCAAATCATTGTCTTATAGAAGGGTGTTGAGAGATTGAATCAGTGGGTTATTGGATTCATTCCATCTTAGATTGAGGTCGCCTAGAATTAAACTGTTGTCGCTGTTAAGTGCTGATTGGGTGATGAGGTCCGAGAGCTGAGCTTTAAATTCGTTGGAATTGCCTGGGGGATGGTAAAGGAGATGGCATTGCCGTGAGCTCTGACAGTGAGATTTGATGTTGACCGACAGGCATTCAAAGGAACTGTATAGGCAGGAGGGAGCTTCGGAGATGGAGAGGTCATTCTTGTGGATAATTGCTATGCCCCCACCTTTGTGTAAGGGCCTGTCTTTGCGGATAATTGAGAAGCCGGGTGGCACCAGCATGTCCAGAATGGGGAGGGATAGGGTGTTTAGCCATGTTTCCGTGATGAAGGCTACATCCAGGTCATGAGAGAGGATGGCTTCTGCTATTTCCGTAGCATGTTTGACTGCAGACCGGCTGTTAATAAGCATACAGTTAATGGGGGGGTCTTCTTTCGCTTTTAGCTTGTCAGGCTTGGCTCTGGGTATGGATGACAGAAACAGTGGAGGTCTAGTGGCTCTACGGGGGGGGAGGTCTCTACCCACTCCGGTGATGACTTGTATCGAGGAGGTGTGATTCGAGTTTGTGGGCGGATCCTGGGCTGATTGGTTCGGGGGGAGTTCGGGCGAGGCGACGGGAGTGTTCCCTTCCTGGGGGGAGAGGGAGGTTATAGATTTTCTGGGATTGACTGTTTGCGGTTCCGTCTGGTCTTTAATGCGATGAGGCAGGGAGCCTGGGTGCGGATGAGCCCAGTTGGTAGTGGGAAAGTCATTCCTGGGGGGGGGAGGGATGTGGGGAGGAGGGGATGTAGGGAAGGGCCACTGGAGATTCCCTAGAGCATATAGGGTTTCCTTCAGGCCAATGATCAGGGTCGCGATCTGAGCATCAATAAGGTCGAGGCAAAGTGAGAGCTCGGGTGAGGGGGAGAGGAGGGGAGGATCTCTGTGGTGGGGAGGATCTCTCAGGGGGGGAGGTTGAGGGCTAGTGGTGTATTGGGAGCTGGGGAGAGGGTGGGTGGGGGTCCTTTGGGGATGAGTGGGGGCTGACTACTGGGAGTTAGGGAGTGATGTGAGGAGGGCGGGGGTGGAGGGAGAGGGTGAGTTGGGGTGGGAGAGGACGTCGGATTCACAGAGTGGGAGAGCAATGAGGGGTGGGGATATTGGGGTGGGTCTCTAATGGCGGAGGATAGGTAGCTAGGGGTGCTTGCGGGGGTGGGGAGAGAGGTGTTGGAGGTCCTCTGGGGCTGGGAGGGTGGCTGAGTAGTGGAAGGTTGGGGGTGGGGGGTGGGGGACGGGAGTTGAGTAATAGGGGGAGCTAGGGCTGAAGGTGTTGTCTGATTGGCGGAGTGACTAAGTACAGTAGAAAGGGGACGTTGGGGTGGTGGGGACATCTGAGGGTTGGGAATTTGTAATGAGCTAATATGTGTGGGGGGGGTGGTTTTGTGGGGGTAATGGATAGTGGCCCTTTTAAGTGTGGGGAAGAGAGAGTCGAAGAACTCTAGGTTCTCGTCTTTCACCTGAATTAGAATGGTGCCATTCTCATAGATGGTGATGGAGATGTCTCCAGTCAGAGACTGTTGGGTCAAAGGGGCGATAGTTAGTTTGCGATTGTTCTATGACATTGTTTATGACATCACTGATGACATCTCAAATGACATCATTACCCATCATCCAATGGATGTGTTAGTTTGTATTATAGTATTGATAGTGGCGGTAACTACCATATTACTTTTCTACCTAATTTTGTACAGCCTATGTCCAGCTACACAGGTGCAACTGTTTACCAAATGCATGTGCTTCTAATGAATGTAGGTGTGAAGAGGTACTGAACATGTTATAAATCTTTGTACTGAAAAGTAACTCTGTGCACAGGTGATAGATGACGACTTGAGTTCATTATGTTGCACACACGTTTTTTGGTGCTTCTCCAGCAGGGCAAAAATTATACTTACTACATACTAACTATTGTAAGCAGCCTTGAGTTATTAGACAAAATCGTCATAGCATAACCATTTCTACATAACATAGAGGACTGTGTGCACCAGATACTAACCTATGTACATGTGCTTGATTTGCTGCAGAAGATAGGTTATCTGTATAGTTTTCACCACAGAGGCTGCAGGTAGTATGATCTTTAGCCCCTTCAGGCCTTGGTTATTTTAAGAGAATAGTCACTCTTTGGACAAGTTTTGCATAGTGTACACTCTTGTTGGTAGATACATTTTAATACTCTGTGGTGTATTTCTCATGAGTTTCACTGTCTGCAAACAGTGTGGTACAGGGTAAATTCTCTCCATAGAGTAAACACTGTTAACAGCACCCACTTTTCTACTTATATGCACTTCTTTTCTCAATGTAGGTTCAGTTAATGTCAGGGATTTGATAGTAGTAGTAGGGCATTATTTATGTGACAGGGCTTCAATATCTGGAGGAACATGGTTGTCCCGGAACAGTTTTATACAGATTGATCACCATGTGCAGGATAGATTACCCTTTCATCTGTGATTCATGAACTCGGCTACCCATGAAGTGTATGGTATAGGCCAGGGTCAATGTTGCACATAACACAAGCTTGCTTTATCTATGGGGTTATATGTATGATTGTGAGCTATTTTGCACTTACATTTTTATAGCTCTAATGCTAGTGTCAGGTTAAAACAATGAAGTCCTCAGATGGCTGTTGGTGCTTGAGTGCGTTTTTGCCTGCTGGGCAACTTTGGAGCAATAATTGACACGCGGCCACCCTGCCGCGAAAGACACACCACCCCGCTATCCCGGGGGCTACGGGATCTATACTAATATAATAAAGAGAGAGCCCAAACCTTTGAGGCGGGTAATCTCAGGAACCACAGCACCAATCACAACACCCAATACAGCGCTGGGAAGGGCAGTTGCAGCAGAAGGACATAGGGTATGCAGACGCCCACCATATACATTTAAAAAGTAAAAGAACCGTGCCAGCAAAGTAGTCCCTTGTGGGCGTGTCTGCGTTGTGCTGGGGGCGTGTGCTGGGGGCGTGACAAACGCGGGGGCGTGTGGTACGTTCCGCCCTTCATGCCATGTCTCATATCGTGTGCTGATCCCACCCTGCTCCCTTTAAATACCCCTGCACCCCATAATCATAACCCGCCCTTACTCCTTAAAATACCCCAACACCCTTAAACACTAACCCATCTTAACCCTATAAATATACCCTGTACCCCAAAACCCAAACCTATCCCTAAACCCTAAAAATACCCCTGTACCCCAAAACCCAAACCTAGCCCTGAACCCTATAAATACCCCTGTACCTCAAAACCCAAACCTACCCCTGAACCCTAAAAATACCCCTGTACCCCAAAACCCAAACCTAGCCCTGAACCCTAAAAATACCACTGTACCCCAAAACCACCCCTGAACCCTAAAATACCCCTGTACTCCAAAACTCAAACCTAGCCCTGAACCCTTAAAATACCCCTGTACCCCAGAACCCAAACCTACCCCTGAACACTAAACATACCCCTGTACCCCAAAACCCAAACCTAGCCCTGAACCCTAAAAATAACCCTGTACCCCAAAACCCAAACATACCCATGAACCCTAAAATACCCCTGTACCCCAAAACCCAAACCTAGCCCTTAACCCTAAAAATACCCCTGTACCTCAAAACCCAAACCTAGCCCTGAACCCTTAAAATACCCCTGTACCCCAAAACCCAAACCTACCCCTGAACCCTAAAAATACCCCTATACCCCAAAACCCAAACCTAGCCCTGAACCCTAAAAATACCCCTGTACCCCACAACCCATACCTATCCCGAAACCCTAAAACTACCCTTGTACCCCACAACCCAAAACTATATCTGAACCATTAAAATACCCAAACACCCCAAAACATATACCTCAGTACCCCAAAACATATACCCCTATACCCAGACTTACCTTATCCAAACATTAAAAAACATGTTTTTACCATTCATGCATTTACAACGAATTTCATTGTAAATGTATGCGTGGTAAAAGCATATAAAATGTAATGCCATGCGTTATAATGGCATTGCGGAGTCATGGTACTTTCGTAATAAAAGTATGCGGAGTGATGGTATGCGGAAAGAAAGTTGCGGAATAATGGGTGTTTACCCTCCCCGGTAAGTACATTGGTGGCACGGCGGCCCACATCTCCAGCAACATACTTATATTTTTTCACCACCCATTTGAAAAATGCTCAGGTCTCTCTCATTGATGGCCAGCACCGACATACACTTTTAGACACACCTCCCGCCACAAGTTCTAGAATTGCGAACTTTAGAGCTGGGGAGCTACGTTCGAATCTCGGCATCAGCTCAACATCCTGTGATTCCAGGCAAATCGCTTTGTCTCCCCGTGCCTACCATAAATGAATGTGTTCTTCTGTAATCAGACCCTCCAGGATTTCGCGATTTGCAAAAAAAAATCGCGAAATCTGCAGTTTTGTAAAAAGGCCGCGCTTTTTACAAAACTGCCCGCGAAATGTGGGACATGCAATCTGAAAGAAGATTAAAAAGTTATAGGGGACATGTTTTTCATGACGCAGTTTATTTCGAAAGAATGTGAAAATGTGCAGAGAAGTGCCTGTCAGTTATGGGCTCGAGCAACAACCGCACGCATGTGTAGTTCCATTTCACCCTCGAGGTCATATAAACACCATCTCTGGCTTAGCAAACACATTCGAGATGGGAGGAGGAGAGACCGAGCACAGAAAGAGGGAGGCCGCAGGGAGGACAGAGAGAAGTGAACCGGAGGGTACAGGAGGGAGGAGGAGACAGGGAGGATAGAAAGAGTTGGCGGGCCTCAGGGAAGACAGACATAAGGAGGAGTGTTGGGCCTCAGGGAGCACGGAAGAGGGATTTTGTGCCTGATTTTAATAGGGCATATTGGAAGTTGATCTCAAGTTACACTCACTCTTTCCATCACAATTTTCTACAAACTATAATTTGGTCATTAAACTGTGCAAACAGGAAGCAACTACTGACACTAAAATCGTTTTCAACCGTTATTACTGTGAAATGTGAGGCAGTGTTTTTTCTCCCAATTTGTTATTGCAGAAGGTGATGAACGCTTAATTACACTGAAAATCATGCATTACCTCTGCCCACCAAAGTCAAAATCGGCTGCATTTCCACGGCTAGATTGCACCAGGAGGATTATGTGTTGTCTTGGTAGAGATGCAATTGGGAAAGGCAAGGAGCGTGTGTGGCTGTGTTCTTTTTAAAACCAAGAGCACAGCTACCAGAATTCATACATCCTTCTCACTGCCCCCCCTGTCTTCCCCTTCTCCTTCTCCTTTATAATCTGCCCTCATTTCCTCCAGCTTTTATTTGTCATCTGCCAGCTCTTGTACACCTCAAGCTGTGTTCCACACCTCTACCCACTTCCAGGGTCTCACCCTTTTCCGGGAGGTATACCTTATATCTGGTGTAACTTATGCCGGGGGTGCACTTTGTGCTGGGCACACTTTATGCCTTGCACACGTTATGTCTGGCAGGCGCACTTTAAGCTTGCCACACTACATTCTGCATGTCACATATCATCTGTCTAAGCGTGGCACACTTTCTGCCTGGCATACATTATGTCTGGCATTATGTCTGGCGCACTTTAAGCCTGACACACCTCCTGCCTGGCACACGTTATGTCTGGCGCACTATACGCATCGCACGCTTTCGGCATGACATGCATGATTTCTGACACTCTTTAAACCAGGCACACTCTCTGCATGGCACGTTATGTGTACCGCGCTTTAAGCCTAGCACACTTTCTGCCCGCAAAAAGAAAAAATGATGGACGGAATACTGAACAATGTCAAACACTTACCCCCAGTACGAGGAGGTCAGGAATTTCTCCACCCACTGCGATCCTGCGCCCTAGGGTGCCTGAGGAAGAGGTGTCATGCCTCACGAATGCGGGAGGCCATTGTGCCCCGACAGGGGTGCATACATGGGCACTAGAACACTCCAGAGACATAAGGCCCACTTCCATGAGGATATGATTGGAGCTGTGCTTCCATAAAGCTGCAGAACCTTTAAACATGCCTTTTTCAAAGTGGAATACTCTGCAAAAACAGGCTCCATTGATTTAAGGCTGAAAAGGAATGATTAGGAGTAAAATAAAGTGCCGCAATATTGCAGCAAAATTTTCATTTTTGTGCCGCTAAATTTCAATTTTTGTGCCGCTAAATTTGAAAATCTATGCCACAATATCCTGGAGGGGTCTGTGTAATGTAAATTGTGCTCATGCCATGTTGTCGAGTTCGCGCTATATAATATTGCAAGGAAAAATAAAGTAGGGAAACTCGAGTTCACACACTACTGAACGCGCACTCTTAAGTGCATCAGCAGTGCAATGTGAATCGGAGCGTTTTCACAAGCCTGTCACAGATAAGAAATGCTATCAAAACGAAATCCTACAAAACAATATACTACTGGCCGGCAGCAATTCATACCCGGACAACGTCGGGATGGGCTGCTAGTTTGTTAATAAATCAAACCCCAATGTGGAGCATCAGCACAGGATTTAGAGTGGACCCGTATGCCGAGGCACATCTTAGGGCTTGAAAGACTGCCAACAGTGTTATATTGTGCACCCATCTGACGACCTAATTGTTTTAACCTGACACTACAACTCCCAGAATTCCATGCGCAGAATCGGCTGGAGTAACCTATCCAAGGGCGTGGAATTAGCTATTTAATGAGGGGTGTGTCAGGCTGTGCATCTCCTGACCTGTCAAAGCCGAATGTGTGTCCTTATCCCGCAGTCTTTTTCCCGGCAGGAAATCACAACGCGCTTGATATTGTAATAGTATAATTTACTATTCCATCTCCAGTCTGTGCGGACATAGGGAAGGTGTTGGATTTTAAATCCAACACCTCCCCCCCTTCTGCAAGTCCTTGTTCCGACTTGCGGAGTAATGGTATGCGGAATCACAACGCGGTCGTTGTAACAACCGGGTTGTGATTCCCTGCGGGGAAAAAGTTTTGTGGTAAACGCTGTCTAGGCCTCTGAGAAAGGAGATTTGTACTCTGAAACGCGTCAGTCATTAACGACAGGAAAGCTGTTAAAGGAATCGGCATGCCGGTTGCTGTTCATACCAAATAAAGGCTTGCAGACGGCTGTTGGTGCTCGAGTGCATTTTTGCCTGTTGGGCAACTTTGGACCAATAATTATTATATATATATATATATATATATATATATATATATATATATATATATCCACGAAAACCCCTCCAAATTGAAGAAGCAGAGGCCGCGTGAAGGGATGAGATGGGAGCTTTATTCAGACAGCACAGGTAAGTTTTCTGGCATAATGCATTTCGGCCGGTTCTGGCCTTCCTCAGATGCCGCTCCTTTCAGGATTCTCTTTACCAACCGTTTTAATGCTATCAGGCACAGTTCTCATCAATGGACAACATTGCTCCGCCTCCAACCATGTGATCGTGCACCGACTGGTTGTTGCGCAGTCCTACCAGTCCCAGCATGCATCTCTCTGGCTAAGTGCTACATGGCTTAATCTATGTGAAGTCCATGTGGTTTGGAGCAGATTGCGTGACAATACACGGTATGGATGTATTTTCAGAGTCCCGATTGGTGCAATGTCTTTAACTCCCTCGGGTCCCCTCAACGCTCCAACCTTTGAATTCGAGCTTCCGCCAGGTAGGGGTAGGGATGACCATGCACCCCATCCAATGTGTAATCACAGCCTGCTTCAACCACAGCCACCCTTTGCTTCTGAACAAATTCTCCGGCGGACCTGGGCTTACTGATACCTCGGAAAGAAAAAGAGCTGCAAAAGCAGCGCGCCAGTGATGCCCAAGTCGACTTTGCAGAGCGGGGCCTCTGTAAGCGTGTATCTGGTTCCCACGCACAATATCCACAAAAACCCCTCCAAATTGAAGAAGCAGAGGCCATGTGAAGGGATGAGATGGGAGCTTTATTCAGACAGCACAGGTAAGTTTTCTGGCATAATGCATTTCGGCCGGTTCTGACCTTCCTCAGATGCCGCTCCTTTCAGGATTCTCTTTACCAACCGTTTTAATGCTGTCACGCACAGTTCTCATCAATGGACAACATTGCTCTGCCTCCAACCATGTGATTGTGCACCGACTGGTTGTTGCTCAGTCCTACCAGTCCCAGCATGCATCTCTCTGGCTAAGTGCAACGTGGACAAATGTATGTGAAGTCCATGTGGTTTGGAGCAGATTGCGTGACAATGACAATGGATGTATTTTCAGAGTCCCGACTGATGCAATGTCTTTAACTCCCTCGGGTCCCCTCAACGCTCCAACCTATGAATTTGAGCTTCCGCCAGGTAGGGGTAGGGATGACCATGCACCCCATCCGATGTGTAATCACAGCCTGCTTCAACCGCAGCCACCCTTAGCTTCTGAACGAATTCTCCGGCGGACCTGGGCTTACCGATACCTCGGAAAGAAAAAGAGCTGCAGAAGCAGCGCGCCAGTGATATATATATTCTCTCCGCAAGTCCCCTCTGCTTCCAGGAACTACTCGGACACTTCAATAGATGCAAAATTATTTATTATGCAAGTGGAAAACGACGCGTTTCGGTATTACACCTTGTTCACGCTCGTAAATTCATAAACACGCCATGTTTAAATACACTTCCGATTATACAGTGATTAAACGAAGGACTCACCCCCGTGTGCAAAGTAAGCAACTGTCCCGGCCATGTCTAGGTGTGTTATGTTGCATATTTAGACATGGCCGCGACAGTTGCTTACTGTTGCTTAAGAAAAAATTTTGTTCGAAACGTTGGTGGGTGATGGTGGTGGTTTCTATCATGGAATAAATACGCTTCAAAAAGAGAGACTCTGTGTTCAGGAGTGCATTTTCTACAAGTTTGCTGGTAAACAATATTACGAGGCCTGGTCTGGCCTCGGAAGCTGCACCCGCTATATAGAGCGCGCTGGGTACGGACTGTTTGGTGGAAGAATTTTGATAAATACCGGCGGCGCCCGACGTCATGTCAGCTGTGTCCTAAACGGGATTTAATTCGAAGGAAAAGACGACGAATTGTAAACCCGCATCACGCCTGAACAAACGGCGAGTTCTTTTGCATAAAGGAAACAAGACACAGCAAGGCTTTGAAAACAACAACAGAAAACGAGCACACTTTTCGAGATCCTGAAGTGAAACAACCGGGGAAGCGGGGTCGGAGGACATCGCTACACCGGAAGACTCGCCAGGTAAGGAAAGCGGCGTAATTACGTTGTTGAGGAAACTTCATTGCTTATAACAAAACTTGCAATACAGACGCCGTAGCGTAATACTATTGCTCTAGTTACTGTAACTGAACACGGAGGAAGCCAACTATACGCCACAAAACAATAACATCACCTTATAGTGAGATAATTACTTTAAAAGTTACATCAGCCATGGAAGCGTGAGCTGCCAAAAGAACTCTAAAAGCGGAAACGCTTTTTAAAAAAGGCACACAAGCACCAACACAAGACAAGGACACAAGTAGAAAAGACCAAGGGACAAAAAATATAAAACAACTATTTTTCCAATTAGAAAAACTGCTAAGGAAGGAGATATCAAAAAGTTGGGAAATTCTAACTCTAGAAAAATACATCGAATGTGACCACATCCCGAGAGGTTTAAGAATTTTCACATTACCCAATCATCCAGATACCCGACCCGCGATGCTAGAAGAGTGGGCTAAGAACAGCATGGGGTGTTCAAGAAATATGGTCCTCCTGGTTATAAAATATGCCAAAATTGATGTGGATGAACTCCACGAAGAAATCAGAACTTTAGAGGACCTAATAAAAGCATTGAACCAAGATGAGGAATGTGACAAACTTCGAAAGGAAATGGAAAATAACTTAGACAAATATGAAGACGAAGTAGAGATGCGCAAACAAAGAAAATTCAAAAGAGACGAGTTAGATTACGAACTAGGTTCCATTCTGACCTTTGCCAAACGGTTTGATGGACTGAAAAAACTATTTCACCAAGGTAAACTGCCGTTAACAGATGCAGACAAACCTTATATTAGTGGATCAGAATCAGATTGGAGTGAAGAGGAGCAAAGACAACGCCCTAAGATACGAACCAATTTTTTAGACGAGATGAAGTTAATGTACCTAGACCAACAAACACCGAAGATACGAGGGAGAGGACGAGGTCGAGGGAAGGGAAATCACCCTATCTCAACATCAAAAGAAGGAGAAAAACACGCAGAGGAAAAGGAAAAAACAAAGGATTATCCTCTTCGCAACAGAATGGCAAGAAAATAATCAATACAAAAACGAGAGACAATCTCATAGTAAATCTTTCAGATCATACCCTCACCAATGATGAAAAAAATGTCCTTAACAAAGGTCTATCTTTTTGTCTCGGAAAAGCATCATGACTACGTAGAGACCAGGATTGACCTATACAAATATATAAGAAAACTAAAATTAAGAAAGTTTTTTTCAAAACGTCCAGGCACAAGAAGCTCATCAAATACAGATCCAAGTCAAAACCAGGAAATTCCAACCATGGAAGATATAACTAACATCCAAACGGTCTGCGCTTTAACCTCAAATCCTGAAGAAAGAATCCCTACGGAAACCCAAATAATAGAAGATCTTGGAATCCGAACGGACAAGCATCCAATATCAGGTCTGAAATTAAAATCGAAATTCTGTCCAATATTGAGTCCTGGTAATAAAATTGATCAATTCTACGATCTTGTGTCAACAGAACTTGATAAAATGGAAAACATCACATCAAAAAAGAAAGAAAATCTAACAAAAAATGAACGTGTGGTACTAACAAACTTAATGAAAAACGAAAAAATAATTATAAAGCCTGCAGATAAAGGTGGAAATGCAGTAATAATGAACACTGTGGACTATATCGAAGAGGCTCAAAGGCAGCTTGGTGTACAAGAGAACTATATACAACTGAAACAAAACCCAATCAATGATCTAACATTAGATCTTGCTAAAAGAATACATACATGGAAACAAGATGGCCTCTTAGATGACAACGAAGCCACATTTTTGCTTAATAACAGTCCTGTGAAACCAACGATTTATTTTCTGCCGAAAATTCATAAGACCCTAATCAATCCACCTGGCAGGCCAATAGTGTCCAGCTGTGAATCACTATATGAGAATGTCTCCGTATATGTCGATAAATTTCTGGCACCTATAGTGATGAATTTAAGTTCCTACATTAAAGATACAGGAGACTTTTTGCGGATACTAGCCAACACAGGATGGCAACACGGTTTTCAGCTGATAACAATCGATGTTGTATCTCTCTATACATCGATAGACCATGAAGTAGGTCTCAAGGTTGTGGAATACTTTCTCCGTCAACTGAACATTGAAGAACTAAAACATTCGATAATGCTATTGGATATGATCAGATTGTGTTTACACAACAATATCTTTCTCTTCAATCATAAACTGTACAACCAGAAACGTGGCACCGCCATGGGGATATCATTCTCACCGAGCTACGCTAACATAACTATGGGCTGGTGGGAGAAATTCGTGGCGTGGCAAGAAAAATTTGAAAATTACACAAGCAAAATAGAACTCTGGTTAAGGTACATCGACGACCTTTTTATCATTTGGAATGGGAGCTAAAATGATTTTAAAGAGTATTTTGACATTCTTAACAAAAATGAGATAGGATTGAAATTTACCTATAACAAGAGTTCGAAAAGAATTCAATACTTGGACGTCGAAGTTTATATAGAGAAAGAACAGATTCAAACTAAAATCTATCGAAAACCTACATCAACAAACTGCATTCTCCATGGAACGAGTTTCCATCCGTCGAAACTATTGAAAAGTATCTCATATGGAGAGTTCATTAGAATGCGACGAAATTGTTCGACTGAAGAAATGAAACAAAACAGATTGAAGACAGTAAGAACCGGTTTCTCAAAAGAGGATACAAACAGTGATGTGGAAATGGGACTATCACGTGTGGAAAAAATTCCCAGAGAACAAACTTTAATTAACAAAACAAAACCAACCAATGATGAAAAAACGAGATTGATTTTGACATACAGCAAAGAAAGTTACAAAATTCAAAAGATTCTGAATAAATATTGGAACGTCTTAGAAAATGATTCAGACATTGGAACATCGATTGGAAAATATGCACAGATTACATATCGAAAAGCACCCTCTTTGAAGGACAAATTGGTAAAAAGTCATTTCTCTGCTGCAAAGAAAAAAACTTGGCTAACACCAAAACAAATGGGATTTGTACATTGCAACAAATGCAAGGCTTGTAAAATCGGCAAATCTGTGTCCAAACTAAAAGATGGAAGAGGCAAATTTTTCGAAATCAAGGAAAAAAATCACTTGCGAGACATCATATGTAGTCTATATGCTGGAATGTACATGTGGGATGCGCTATATATGAAACTCAATTTGTCCTTTGAAAAAGCGCATCTTGGAACATCTAAGGGCAATCCACAATAAAAATCTGTCATATGCAATCTCTAAACATCTTCATCTGCAACACCAAACAAACTGGGAAGACATTCCTTACTGTGGGATTGCCACTGTGCCGGCAAATGAAAGAGGCGGCAACCGAACTCTAAAACTGAGGAAACTTGAATCACGCCTCATCATTCGTTTCAAAACCAAGACCCCGTATGTTTTAAACGGGGATGAAGAAATGCATGTTCATTTATAAATTATCTAGAGTTGGACACATTATTAGTTGGAAATGTAACCATTATGAGAATGCATAGGGGGTACTATACCTCAAAACAGATTGGCAATAGATTTTAGGTACTCAACCTAGATATGTCAATAGTTAAACGACTGATGATGTGCCGCTTCATAAAATGTTAAGAATAATCTGTATAACTAGATAAAAGTGCAACGGATTATAGGTACTCAACCATGATAGATCTGTATAGAAACGACTGATGATTTGTCGCTTTGTAAAATAACATCAATTTTACAACTATTTATGCAACTCGATATATTGGTGAGAGTAACCAACATGATAATAATAAGAACACAACTACCACTCTTGTGATAATGGTAAATGTGATATGATATGTAAAACAGCAAAGCAATAATAGTCATACTATGCTATTTCTTTGATAAAGTTGTAACGAATTGAAAAAGAGAATTTTTTTTAAAACAGGCTGATTTCTTTAGAGAAATACAGGGACCAGAATGCACTGTTCTGGATTTTTAATTTAACACTATAAAAACTGAAAGAGAAGAAGGACTCACAATACCGTGAGAAAGAACATTTTTTGTTCGAAACGTTGGTGGGTGATGGTGGCGGTTTCTATCATGGAATACATACGCTTCAAAACGAGAGAATCTGTGTTCAGGAGTGCATTTTCTACAAGTTTGCTGGTAAAAAAAAAAAAATATATATATATATATATATATATATATATATATATATATGCCACAAGCCTCGCACTTTACGCTGTTTATTCAACCAGGAAAAGACGAGCGTAGACCCAGGTTTGGTGCTAATTTTTTATTCTTCGGAAACACCATCATCCGCCTCCACAACACGTTTCGGCAGATCCCTGCCTTGATCACATGACAACATTGATGTGTACCACCTCCATTTTTAAAGTGACAGTGCATTCATAGACATGGAAAACATACCATACTCATGCATAGTAAGGGCTCAAATGCTTATTTTCCTTTTCATCCTTATACACCACAAAGTTAAAATGTTAAATATAAATACATTTTATAACAGGAAACAAAGGTTTTCCTAACATAGTACTTTTTTATCGCCATGTTATTTTTCCACATAATGTGTATTGATTATCAGTAAACCAATTGATTTCAACAATTTCTTGCTCCAATCCATAAAAGTTCTATGATGCACCATAATGTTAGTATCCATGCTAATGTAAACAATTGAAAGTGAGTATGTGGAACCTAAAAAATTCCCAAATGAGAGAATAATAAAGTGCAAAATGTGTTTGAAGTATTGCAACCTTGCTTTACTTCTTTGTGTGCAAATTTACAAATTAAAAATAAGTGCTATAGGGCCCGATGTAGGTAGGCATTTACCGGTCGGTAACGGCCGAATTCGGCCGTTACCGACCGGTAAATGCCTTTTCCAATGTAGGGGGCATGTATTTACAGATTTGGTATTTTTACTGAATCTGTATTTACCAAATCGGTAAAATTACCGAATTGGTAAATACAGACTCGGTAAAAATACAGAATCTGTAAATGCAGATGTAGGTGGCGCTTTAAACAGTGCCACAGGCCCCTAAGAATTCGTTATTTACCATGTAATACTATTGCATGGTAAATAACGAATTCAGGTGTACATGCACATCTGGGCATGTCTGTGTGCCACATGGCACACAAGCCTGACAGTGGGGTGCTACAGGGTGTCAAAGTGACACCCCGTTCCCCCTGGCAGGATTCGGTATTTACCGATTCGGTAATTACCGAATCGGTAAATACAGAATCATACAGATTCGGTAATTGAAAAAGAAAAATTACCTACATCTGCCTACTTCCAATTTACCTACTCTTAAATACCGAATCGGTATGATTCGGTATTTAAGAGTAGGTAAATCGAGATTACCTACATTGGGCCCATAGTGCCTATTGAAAGTATGTATTTAAACTTGTTGCACTCCTGCCTTAATTTAAATGGCTTACGACTTTGAGTTTTTGTCATTGTCGCAGGATTATGTGCAATAAAAACAGAAAGTGCAAATTGCCTTTTAGTTTCCTATATCGGAGGTTTTAACCAGAAAAAGTGCGATTCTCATATTTACATGTCTAGAAAATCTGGATTTCATTAAAGACACGGAGGCTGACATTATGCAAAGTCTTTTATTGCAGACCCAAGCAGCTGCATACATCACAATAGACTAAGCTCTAAAACAGAACAAGGCAACACATAAAGCCCATGAGACAGCAATAATCTGCCTCTTTTAAATTAACAGTCCAAGAGAGGAAGAACTTCAAAACTTCTAAAATCCAGGTTAAACTTCAAATGTAGAACGAATGAAGAGTGACAACGATGAGTAATTGGATGATGAAAGGAAATCCAACGAAGATAATGAAGAGAAGCAGGAATCAAGGATTTTCTGAATAGAGAAAATAAAAATAAGTTCCGAAGAATAAAATTGCGGAAAGGCAATACAACAAAAGAATGCATTACAATCAAATGTAATAAACAATAAAGCAGTATAGCAAATAAATGCATTAGAGTAAAATATTACAAATAACAATATTAATTAAAACACCATCACCACCACCAGAGGGTGGGAGGGAGGGATAATGTCAGCCTCCGTGTCTTTAATGAAATCCAGATTCTCTAGACATGTAAATATGAGAATCGCAATTTCATAACAAGACCGGAGGCTACATTATGCATGTTGGTAGCTTTCTAAAACAAGATTAGACATGTGCTCAATAGGTTTACAATAATGACGAGCAAATGTACCTGCATTAGACCAATCCGCAGCCTTAAGGATGTCATCTAACTTACCTCCAGACCAAAGGGACTTACTGGCCATAGCGCCTCTTAAGAAATGAGCTTGAAATTTGTTTAAGTCAACACCAGCAAGACTCATAGCAGTTTTGATCCACCTAGAGATAGAAGCGGAGGAAATTCCTTTATGGGGTTTAACAAAAGAAATAAGCAATTGGGAGACTCCCTGAGGACGGAGAAGAACCATCCTTCGATCATATTCCTTCATGCACTCCACAACGCAAGTTTAGGGCAAAGGTCAAAACGAGGATAGAAAATGGAATCAGACATAGTCTTAGTCCTCCTAAAAATATAAAATTTAACACCAAAGACATTGTAAGAACGTCTTGAAATTTCAAGAGCTTTAACGTCAGAAGCTCTTCTGCAAGAAATTAGACACAACAAGGTGGCCAATTTAATAGAAAGATTTTTTCTGTTCATAAGTGAGTTAGGAGGCCAATTGTTGAAAATATCAAGAACCAAATTGACATCCCATAGGGTCTCATACCTGGCTTTGGGGGGTCTCCTTAAACGGATACTTTTCATAACTCTACAGACAATAACATTTTTACCAATAGTTTTTCCATTGATGAGAACATGATTAGCAGATATAGCAGATCTATAACAATTAATAGATCTATAACTCAGCCCTCTATCAAACTGTTCAACCAGGAAGTTGACTATATCAACAATAGGGGCCTCCAAGGGATCCAGGTCCCTTTCCAGGCACCAACGTACCCATACTCTCCAGATACTATTGTATCTTTAGTGTGTGCCAGGGGCCCAAGATTCCCTGAGGTGGGTTGAAGCCGACTCCGAAAGCCCTGAGATTTCATTAGATCTCCTGACACTTTCCAGGCAAGAAGGGATAAACTCTCGTTCAGAATTAGGGGTTGAATTCGACCGTCTATGTCGGTGAGAAGATCTCCCAGGGAAGGAATTAAGAAGGGGACACTGCATGTCAGTTCCAGAATGGTCGGGAACCAAGCTTGAGAGGTCCAGAAAGGAGTTATCAAAACGAGGCAAGATTGTTCTCGTCTCACTTTCTGAAGGACCCTCTGAATCATCGCAAAGGGGGGATAAGCATATCCCCGGATGTCTTTCCAAGATTGTAGGAAGGCATTGACTGCCAGAGCACCCGGGTCGGGCATCCAGCTGAAGTAATTCGGAATTTGAAAAGTTAATCTGCTTGCGAACAAATCTACATCCAGAGGACCCCAGATCTTGTTCAGGGTGCTGAAAACAGAAACGTTCAGCTTCCAATCACTGTAATCGTCAAGAAATCTTGAATTCCAATCCGCCGAGAAGTTTGCTTCTCCCGAAAAATATTCTGCCTTGAGGGATATCTTGTGTTCCAGACAAAACATCCAAAGTTTCTTGGCTAAGTTTGATAAGTCCGAGGACTTTGTTCTGCCCAGACGGTTGATATAAGCCACAGCCGATATATTGTCCATCTTCAGAAGGACGGACCTCCCCTGAAGGGAGTGCTTAAAATTCATAAGGGCATAGACACCGGCAGTCAATTCCAGGAAGTTTATGTGGTGACGAGATTCTTCTTGAGACCAAAGACCACCAGTGTTTTGATTGAGTAAACAGGCTTCCCAGCAATGAAGGCTGGCATCTGATTCTAAGACAAATTCTGGCTTGGGGCCAAAGATTGCTTTGCCATTCCAGGCTTCCAAATTGTCTAGCCACCAATTCAATTCTGAGCGGTCTTCTAGATCCAAACAAATTCGGTCTTCGTACCAAAGTCCGTATCTCAGAGTCCTCGATTTGATCCTCTGGAGGGCTCGATAATTGAGTGGTCCAGGGAAAATAGCCTGAATGGAGGACAATAGAAGACCCAAGAGTCTCGCAAGCTCTCTCAGAGATAAGTCCTGATGTCTCAGAACATATCTTATCTCCTTTTTTATTTTGGAAACTTTCTTTGAGGGAAGAAGGGGAAGACAGCGTATCGTGTCCACGGTGAAACCTAAGAACTCGATGGACATTGCGGGAGTCAAAGAAGATTTTTCTTTGTTTATGATGAAACCTAGATTCTCCAGAAGATTCCTGGTGAAAATCAAGTCTTGAACCAGTTGGAGAGGGTCCTGAGACATAATAAGGATGTCGTCGAGGTAAATATTCAGACGAATCCCTCTTGATCTTATATGAGACACGACCGCTCTCATTACCTTGGTGAAACACCAAGGGGCGGAAGAGAGTCCGAAGGGAAGAGCCTGGAACTGATACAAGTGATCTTTCCAAAGGAATTGAAGGGAGGGTTGATGAACCTCGGCCATGGGGATAGTGAAGTAGGCATCTTTGAGGTCCAGTTTGATCAACCAATCTTTCTCCAAGAGAAGATCCCTGAGAAGATGGATGCCCTCCATCTTGAAGTGCCTGTAAGTCAGGAACTTGTTTAGGTCTCGCAAGTTGATGACGGGTCTCCAACCTTTTCCCTTTTTCTCTACCAAAAAAAGGTTGCTTATAAATCCCAACTGATCGAATGGGACTTCCAAGATTGCACCTTTCTGAATCATGGAAGAGATCTCTTCCTCTACAATTTTTTCTTGGTCCAAAGACATGTGAATCTTCCTGGGAAAGGAAGTCTGTACGGGAGGATGAGTGAAGTCTATCATAAATCCTTTTATGGTATTTAAAGCCCAAGAGTCCTGAGTAGTCAATTTCCAATTCGTTAAAAAATGCCTGAGTCTTCCGCCCACCTTTAGTGGAAAAGAAGGAGAAGGAAGAAAAACACTCACCTGAGGGTGTGTTAGAATTGCTTGTTCCGCAGGATCTATAACATCTGCCTCTGCCTTGGCCTCTACCCCTTTGTGGGTAGAACTGTGGGGTATTGAACTGTTGCTGTTGATATCCCCTGCCGAAGCCGTGACCTCTTGAGAAGGGCCTTTGATTGTAACGGCCGGAAGATTGGCCTCGTCTTCCGGCATGACCAAAAAGGTTGTTGTTATTAAAAACCTTGTGCATGTTCTGCTGCGCCTTATCAGGAGCGGTAAATGTGGAAACGTACTTTCCAAGAGATTTGATTAGGTCCTCTCCGAATAGAAGGCCTTTAGGATTTTGGAGGGTTCTTTATCGGCCAGATCTCCTAATTTTGGATTTATCCTAGTAAGGACAACCCTACGTCTCTCAGAATGAATGGAAGCGTTAGCATTCCCCAGGAGAATAATAGCCCTCTGGCTCCAACCTCTGATCATTTCGGTATCCAATGGAGTACCGTTGATGTGGGACTCTTCTGCCGAGTACAGGATTCTGGCCAGAGACCCCAGAACATCCAGGAGACGGTCCTGGCATCCTTTAAAGGATTTCTCTACCCCTTTCCTGGGGTCACGCCCAAGTTTGAATAAAAACTTTATAAGTTCTGGGTCCAAATTAGGTGTATAACAAACTTTGTCCTTCAAAGAAGGCCTTGAGCATTCAGCTCTGAGAACATTCCGAGTCCCTCTGTCAAGGAGATTTCTGAGCCACTTTTTGATAAATTTCGAGACATGATCTTGAGGTACCCAGTCTGAACTCCTGGGATGTTTAAGATTTTGTGGTGAAAGCATCTCCTCCCCCAAAGGGTCGAGGATCGCGCTTTTGGAAGAGGAAGGTAGATCATCCGTAAATTCATCGAATCCCTCTTGATCATCATTAAGATCAAAGACATACTCATCTATGAATTCAGAGGAATTAACCGACACGCCATCCTCCATATCAAAATTCGTGCCGCCAAGGGCACCCTGGGTGTTAAAGGCGCGAAGGCCTCCACTGTTAGATGAGGTGCCAAGACCTCCATTGTCTGCCGAGGTGCCAAGACCTCCTGAATGGTTGCTTTCAAGGTGATTACTCTTTTTAAGTCTCTTACCCCTTGGGTTTCTAATAAATTGAGGGTGGGGATGAGTGACATCCTCCAAAGGGAGCAGACATTTAGAAGGCATCAACTCAGACAAGCTTTCCATCATGCAGGATTTAACCTCCATGTGGAGCATTGCCTTAAATGACCCTTTGTCCAGACCTGGAGTAGGGGCCAATGCCCCATCAGAATCTGATTCGGACATAAAAGGGCAGAGAAAATGTGAAGTAAGGGTCAGAAACAGGTAAGTAACCATAGAGCCTCCTGAAAATTTTATAAAGGCTAGAAAGTACACAAATTCGGGCAAACAGTAAATGCCAGAGTAAAAGTCTCTAAAATTCAATACCAGAAAAACAGTAGATAATCCTTAAAAAGAGGGCCAATGATAATAAGAGAGCTAGAACTCTTTATAGTAAGGGTGGTAATCCAAGATTTTTGACAGAAATGGGTTAAATTGAAGGTAAACGGTGATAAACGGCCAAAAGCACAGAGAAAACGTGTGGAGGGTATATCGGGCTGAGCAGGACATGACAAAAGGCTTCAAATTGGGTCCAGGCTCCTGCTCCCGCGTCACCCACGCCGATCGAGTTAGAAGCGGGGAAAGAGAGGAGAGCGCTTGAGGCGCGAAAAAATTGGTCGGTAAAACCAGGGGAGTAAATGAGAACTCACAGACATTTTAAACTAACATGAAGGGCGAACAGATGAAAATCTCCATAAATTGGAGATTTGTAGGAAAGGGCGTGGAAGGGGTGGGGTGGAGGTCACACTTCAAACAGACACACCATAAATGAAAAGATGTTAGAACGACACAATCTAACATAGGTACATAAGTAAACAAGTTATAAGTTATATAACGCAAGTAAGAAAGTGCCAACTTATCTGCTTGGAGCCGCATTTAAAAGAGGCAGATTATTGCTGTCTCATGGGCTTTATGTGTTGCCATTGTTTTGTTTTAGAGCTTAGTCTATTGTGATGTATGCGGCTGCTTGGGTCTGCAATAAAAGACTTTGCATAATGTAGCCTCCGGTCTTGTTATGAAATACATGTTTGATAAATGATTCCCTCAATTATAAATATGATCTTTCTAAAATCCATCATAAGTACTTAATAAATAAATACATACTATAAAAATCACATAAATATAATTCATTCATCATAAAATTTTCCTAAAAAACCAACAATAAAAAGTACTCATAGTATTTAAAATATTTCATTCAATATTTCATGATTTTCAAGGTGCAAAAAGTGGTTTTAAGGCATAGATATTTCTTATTTGAAATCAGGTCATTATAATTCATTGGATTTAAAACCAACCTTTCTCCAGTGCCACATGATATGTTTATGTTAGCTATCATAATAGGGGAGCAGGAATTTTTACTCTAGGTATGCATACAGGTCCTCACTCATATTAAGCCCGTTTGGCTGTTTTGTATCGAGCTGTAATATATAGTGGGTTTCCAAACGTCTTAATTTCCCTTCCCTGTCACCTCCTCTTCTTTGTATTGGGACAGTGTCAATGACATATTACTTCAAATCCTTTGGATTCCCACCATGATGTTCCCTGAAGTGACGCGTTACCGGGTAATTCGGGTCATTATTGTTTATGGCTCTAATATGTTGTAGCACCCTTTTGTGTGCTGCCAACTTGGTGCTCCCGATATATTTTAAGTTGCAGCTACATTCTAGTATATATACTACAAATTCACTTCTGCTGGTTAGGTGGTACTTTATCATTTGCACTTTTGCACTAAAGGTTGTCAGGAATGAAGTTTTGTTGCACCCATAATTACAGGCCTTACAATTCGAACATTTAAAAAATCCTTTCCTGGCAGTGAGCCACCCGGCTTCTTCCTTGTATTCTGGACTACTTTTGACCAGTATATCCGCCATGGAGGTTGATTTCCTATATGTTATCAAAGGGAAATCTGGGAGCGAACTGCCTATAATGGGATCGTCTTTGACAATGTGCCAATTGCGCTGGATGATCTTGCGCAATTCCTTCTGTTGTCTAATATAGGCCATAATTAGTCTAGGTGGATCTCCAGAAACTGCTAAGTTATTCTCCGGGGTGTTCTGAGACAGTACCCTGTCCTGTAACAGATCCTCCCTAGCCTTGAGCCTAGACTTCTTGATAGCTATATCTATGATTTTGGCACTGTATCCTCGTTCAATGAAGCAAGCTTTACTTTCTTGTTGGTGTCTTTCTAAATCCATATTGCTGCTACAAATCCTCCGCAACCTAAGCATCCCCCCATAGGGGATGCTGTGTATTAAGTGCAGAGGATGTGCATTTGTTGCATGAAGCAACGTATTGCCCGCAGTTTCCTTACGAAAGAGAGATGTGTCAATGTTACTGTTGTTTAGGGTAACCTTTACATCTAAAAAAGGGACACTATGGTTACTTATACAGGACGTAAATTTCAAATTCACATCATTACTGTTGATACATTCAATAAAATCTTCTGCTTCATTCACTGTCCCGTTCCAGATTATAATCAGGTCATCTATATATCTTAACCAAGACACCACCTTTTTTTACATAAATGTCTTGGAATTGCTTCCTGAGGACCAGCTCCTCCCACCATCCCATAAACATACAGGCATAACTGGGGGAGAAGCTGGCCCCCATCGCAACTCCCTGAACCTGTCGGAACATTTGTTTTTTAAAAAGAAAAAAGTTATGTTCTAAGCAGAAAGTCAACAAGTCCATCAACATTCTATTGTGTTGGGTGAATTCAATTGGTCTCCTTGATAAAAAGTATTCTACAGCTTTTACACCGCCACAGTTCTTTATACAGGTGTATAATGAAGATACGTCTACGGTAATGAGTTGATAACCTTCTTGCCACCTTACCATACCAATTTTACATATAAAATCACCTGTATCTTTAATGTAAGATTCCAAGCCTTGGACATGTTCTTGTAGAAAAAAATCTATATATTTAGATACGTTTTCTAATGGGCCATCGCAGGCTGCTATGATTGGCCTGCCAGGCGGCTTGTCCTTGTTTTTATGAATCTTTGGTATAAAGTATATGACAGGTGTTTTACGATGCTCCTTTTTTAAAAATGTAGGTTCATCTAAGCTCAAGAGACCCAAACTCCTCCAAGCCAGCAGTTTCTTATGTAGTTGATCCTGCATGGTTTTGTATTTGATGGGGAACTCATATGGTAGCATTCCTTATCAATCAATTGGCTGCATGCTTCTACTATATAATCTGAAAGAGGCCAAAGTACTATGTTCCCCCCTTTGTCGGACTTTCTAATCACAATGTTGTTTTCCTTCTTTAATTTGTCCATTAGTTGTCACATTCAGTTTCTTTACTTGTGCCACTATTATTTCGTTGAAGACATCTATTGAGTCTTTAGCCGTTATAGGAGTGAATTTTGACTTGTTTTTAAATGGGGTTTCTGGTTTCCTATTGCCCATTGCTGTCATCTCCTAATTGTCTCTTTGTGGAAATCCTTCCATATTGTTCCCCCATTCCTCAGGGGGATTGGGGATCTGGGATGGTCAGGTTAGATTGACCAGCGATTGAAGATCTGACAAAAGGTCATAGTCCCCTGCTGCATGTCTTGGAGTATCTGACCTATCGGGGAATTGACGCACTTCCACTTTTGCTTGTGTTTGGAGTTTGTGGAATTTTTGGGGTTTGAGCTTCCGAATATATTGATAGACATCCCCCCTGGTCTGAGTGTATTCAAAATTAGATTCTGGGCAGTACGGAAGTCCCAAAGAGAGCAGCTGGGTTTCTGCGGCAGACAAGTCTATTTGGAGCAATAATTATATATATATATATATATATATATGAAACCAACCTCTTCACAACAAAGAGCAGAGGCCACAACGGGGATAAGAAGGAAGCTTCAATTTAATGGGAAACGGCATGATGCATTTCGGCCTCACACGGCCTTCTTCTGATGCCTACAATGTTCAGGCGGCTCCTGTCACCACTTAAAGGCAGTCCTGTACCAATCCCGATAGCGGAATCTCGCTCCTCCCACTACCAATCTCTGCTCACCAAAAGGCAGTCCGTCGGGACTACCAGTCCCAGAATTCATTACCCAGGTAGGTGCTGCGTGGGAAGCCCAAGTGGGCTGGCGAAGTGCAGGATTCACGGCGATGTCATCAGAAGCCTGTGTCCTGGTTGAATATACTCCCGAAGCCTCCTCTGGTCCCCAACCGTCCCAGCCGCCAATACACAGACTCCACAGGGCGGGGACAGGAATGGCAGTGCACCCTGCCCTCCGTGAAGTCACGTTCCGCGCTGCAGCCGTCTGTCCGGTGTCTGTGTTCGGAGGCGGACCCGGACCGATCCAGTATCCTGGACAAAGAAAAAATGCCGAGGCAGTCACCAGTGACGTCCGGACCAACTTGCGGGACGGGGACCTCTGGAACGCGTCTCTGGTTGACGCGCTAAAGTATGAAACCAACCTCTTCACAACAAAGAGCAGAGGCCACAACGGGGATAAGAAGGAAGCTTCAATTTAATGGGAAACGGCATGATGCATTTCGGCCTCACACGGCCTTCTTCTGATGCCTACAATGTTCAGGCGGCTCCTGTCACCACTTAAAGGCAGTCCTGTACCAATCCCGATAGCGGAATCTCGCTCCTCCCACTACCAATCTCTGCTCACCAAAAGGCAGTCCGTCGGGACTACCAGTCCCAGAATTCATTACCCAGGTAGGTGCTGCGTGGGAAGCCCAAGTGGGCTGGCGAAGTGCAGGATTCACGGCGATGTCATCAGAAGCCTGTGTCCTGGTTGAATATACTCCCGAAGCCTCCTCTGGTCCCCAACCGTCCCAGCCGCCAATACACAGACTCCACAGGGCGGGGACAGGAATGGCAGTGCACCCTGCCCTCCGTGAAGTCACGTTCCGCGCTGCAGCCGTCTGTCCGGTGTCTGTGTTCGGAGGCGGACCCGGACCGATCCAGTATCCTGGACAAAGAAAAAATGCCGAGGCAGTCACCAGTGACGTCCGGACCAACTTGCGGGACGGGGACCTCTGGAACGCGTCTCTGGTTGACGCGCTAAAGTATGAAACCAACCTCTTCACAACAAAGAGCAGAGGCCACAACGGGGATAAGAAGGAAGCTTCAATTTAATGGGAAACGGCATGATGCATTTCGGCCTCACACGGCCTTCTTCTGATGCCTACAATGTTCAGGCGGCTCCTGTCACCACTTAAAGGCAGTCCTGTACCAATCCCGATAGCGGAATCTCGCTCCTCCCACTACCAATCTCTGCTCACCAAAAGGCAGTCCGTCGGGACTACCAGTCCCAGAATTCATTACCCAGGTAGGTGCTGCGTGGGAAGCCCAAGTGGGCTGGCGAAGTGCAGGATTCACGGCGATGTCATCAGAAGCCTGTGTCCTGGTTGAATATACTCCCGAAGCCTCCTCTGGTCCCCAACCGTCCCAGCCGCCAATACACAGACTCCACAGGGCGGGGACAGGAATGGCAGTGCACCCTGCCCTCCGTGAAGTCACGTTCCGCGCTGCAGCCGTCTGTCCGGTGTCTGTGTTCGGAGGCGGACCCGGACCGATCCAGTATCCTGGACAAAGAAAAAATGCCGAGGCAGTCACCAGTGACGTCCGGACCAACTTGCGGGACGGGGACCTCTGGAACGCGTCTCTGGTTGACGCGCTAAAGTATGAAACCAACCTCTTCACAACAAAGAGCAGAGGCCACAACGGGGATAAGAAGGAAGCTTCAATTTAATGGGAAACGGCATGATGCATTTCGGCCTCACACGGCCTTCTTCTGATGCCTACAATGTTCAGGCGGCTCCTGTCACCACTTAAAGGCAGTCCTGTACCAATCCCGATAGCGGAATCTCGCTCCTCCCACTACCAATCTCTGCTCACCAAAAGGCAGTCCGTCGGGACTACCAGTCCCAGAATTCATTACCCAGGTAGGTGCTGCGTGGGAAGCCCAAGTGGGCTGGCGAAGTGCAGGATTCACGGCGATGTCATCAGAAGCCTGTGTCCTGGTTGAATATACTCCCGAAGCCTCCTCTGGTCCCCAACCGTCCCAGCCGCCAATACACAGACTCCACAGGGCGGGGACAGGAATGGCAGTGCACCCTGCCCTCCGTGAAGTCACGTTCCGCGCTGCAGCCGTCTGTCCGGTGTCTGTGTTCGGAGGCGGACCCGGACCGATCCAGTATCCTGGACAAAGAAAAAATGCCGAGGCAGTCACCAGTGACGTCCGGACCAACTTGCGGGACGGGGACCTCTGGAACGCGTCTCTGGTTGACGCGCTAAAGTATGAAACCAACCTCTTCACAACAAAGAGCAGAGGCCACAACGGGGATAAGAAGGAAGCTTCAATTTAATGGGAAACGGCATGATGCATTTCGGCCTCACACGGCCTTCTTCTGATGCCTACAATGTTCAGGCGGCTCCTGTCACCACTTAAAGGCAGTCCTGTACCAATTCCGATAGCGGAATCTCGCTCCTCCCACTACCAATCTCTGCTCACCAAAAGGCAGTCCGTCGGGACTACCAGTCCCAGAATTCATTACCCAGGTAGGTGCTGCGTGGGAAGCCCAAGTGGGCTGGCGAAGTGCAGGATTCACGGCGATGTCATCAGAAGCCTGTGTCCTGGTTGAATATACTCCCGAAGCCTCCTCTGGTCCCCAACCGTCCCAGCCGCCAATACACAGACTCCACAGGGCGGGGACAGGAATGGCAGTGCACCCTGCCCTCCGTGAAGTCACGTTCCGCGCTGCAGCCGTCTGTCCGGTGTCTGTGTTCGGAGGCGGACCCGGACCGATCCAGTATCCTGGACAAAGAAAAAATGCCGAGGCAGTCACCAGTGACGTCCGGACCAACTTGCGGGACGGGGACCTCTGGAACGCGTCTCTGGTTGACGCGCTAAAGTATGAAACCAACCTCTTCACAACAAAGAGCAGAGGCCACAACGGGGATAAGAAGGAAGCTTCAATTTAATGGGAAACGGCATGATGCATTTCGGCCTCACACGGCCTTCTTCTGATGCCTACAATGTTCAGGCGGCTCCTGTCACCACTTAAAGGCAGTCCTGTACCAATCCCGATAGCGGAATCTCGCTCCTCCCACTACCAATCTCTGCTCACCAAAAGGCAGTCCGTCGGGACTACCAGTCCCAGAATTCATTACCCAGGTAGGTGCTGCGTGGGAAGCCCAAGTGGGCTGGCGAAGTGCAGGATTCACGGCGATGTCATCAGAAGCCTGTGTCCTGGTTGAATATACTCCCGAAGCCTCCTCTGGTCCCCAACCGTCCCAGCCGCCAATACACAGACTCCACAGGGCGGGGACAGGAATGGCACTGCACCCTGCCCTCCGTGAAGTCACGTTCCGCGCTGCAGCCGTCTGTCCGGTGTCTGTGTTCGGAGGCGGACCCGGACCGATCCAGTATCCTGGACAAAGAAAAAATGCCGAGGCAGTCACCAGTGACGTCCGGACCAACTTGCGGGACGAGGACCTCTGGAACGCGTCTCTGGTTGACGCGCTAAAGTATGAAACCAACCTCTTCACAACAAAGAGCAGAGGCCACAACGGGGATAAGAAGGAAGCTTCAATTTAATGGGAAACGGCATGATGCATTTCGGCCTCACACGGCCTTCTTCTGATGCCTACAATGTTCAGGCGGCTCCTGTCACCACTTAAAGGCAGTCCTGTACCAATCCCGATAGCGGAATCTCGCTCCTCCCACTACCAATCTCTGCTCACCAAAAGGCAGTCCGTCGGGACTACCAGTCCCAGAATTCATTACCCAGGTAGGTGCTGCGTGGGAAGCCCAAGTGGGCTGGCGAAGTGCAGGATTCACGGCGATGTCATCAGAAGCCTGTGTCCTGGTTGAATATACTCCCGAAGCCTCCTCTGGTCCCCAACCGTCCCAGCCGCCAATACACAGACTCCACAGGGCGGGGACAGGAATGGCAGTGCACCCTGCCCTCCGTGAAGTCACGTTCCGCGCTGCAGCCGTCTGTCCAGTGTCTGTGTTCGGAGGCGGACCCGGACCGATCCAGTATCCTGGACAAAGAAAAAATGCCGAGGCAGTCACCAGTGACGTCCGGACCAACTTGCGGGACGGGGACCTCTGGAACGCGTCTCTGGTTGACGCGCTAAAGTATGAAACCAACCTCTTCACAACAAAGAGCAGAGGCCACAACGGGGATAAGAAGGAAGCTTCAATTTAATGGGAAACGGCATGATGCATTTCGGCCTCACACGGCCTTCTTCTGATGCCTACAATGTTCAGGCGGCTCCTGTCACCAGGGTACAAGGCTACAAGGGTACTCGGATTTGAGGCCGCACACCACTCGCAGGTTGTCCGAGTACCCTTGTAGCAATATATATATATATATATATATATATATATATATATATATATATATATATATATATATATATATATATATATATTTTATGCCAAACGTCTTTGCGCACAAGTGGGCACTCAACACTGTCCTCACCTTGCAGTAGTGTTTGCCTCATGTAGCTCGGTCTCATTCAGTCCAAGACTGCTTCCATACTCGACGCGTTTCGAGGCACCACGCCTCTTAGTCATGAGCTTGAATCCAAAAGCACAGACAACATCACCTGTTTGTGACTTGATTTATTTAGTGAAACCGCCTTTAGTGGGCGTGGCTAACAATAGTTGTCTGCTGGCATGCTGGTAGTCGTAGTCCATCAGGTGAGTTCTAGTAATTACCTATAGTAGGCTCCGTGCCTCTGTGTCAATTTTAAAAGCATTAATATCCTTTAGTAGGAAGGGACTTCTTCAGTGCGGGCTTATTTTTGCATTCGGACAGCGTGCTTCACAGAGAGGGAACATTACCCTCCACAGCCTTTCCAAACTTCAGAAATGGTGCTCCTCTTGTTACCACGGCTCAGGCAGCCGGGTTCCAATGTTTTATGCCAAACGCCCTTGCGCTCAAGTGGGCACTCAACACTGTCCTAACCTTGCGGTAGTGTTTGTCTCATGCAGCTCACTCTCATTCAGTCCAAGACTGCTTCCATGATCGACGCGTTTCGAGGCACCACGCCTCTTATTTATTTATTTTATTTCCATTTGTAAGGCGCACAGCTACCCAAAAAGGGTTTCCCGGCGCCGAGACACAGCACAAAAGAAGATGGGCATAAGGCAGTGTGGTTCAGGTTATTGTTCGTTCAACCAGGTTTTGATGTTTTTCCTGAACCTGGCGTAGTAGTCTTCTTTGCGAATATGTAAAGGGAGGGCATTCCAAAGTTTGGGTCCTAGCTGGGCAAAGGATTTCCCTCCCATTCTTGCAAGTTTAAACCTGTGTACACAGAAATTGGCAGCTGCTTGTGACCGTAAACTGCGCTTAGGTATGTAAAGGTGGGCTAGAGCTTGTAGGTATTTGGGAGCGGTGCCTGCCTTGATTTTAAACATGTAACTGAGGGCCTTGAATCTGACCCGGTTCACTACTCTGAGCCAGTGTAAGTCATGCAAGTATTTAGACACACTGGCAGTTTTTGGAATTTGACAAAGCAGCCTGGCATTTTGAACAAGTTGCAGCCGCTGTACTACCTCTTTAAACCAAGATACAAGATGTTTCCGTAGTCAAGCCTGGATGTAATGAGGGCATTGACCACGTTTTTTTGGGTGGAGGTCGGTAGCATCCACAGGATTTTCTTAAGCCACTGTTTGATTGTAAAGCAAAGGCCGGCCACTTTGTTGGCTTGTTCCTTCATTGAGAGTGAGCTATCTAGAGTAAACCCCAGATTACATACCTGGTCGGTAGGTGACGGGAGATTTCCCATCTGGGAAGGCCAGTGGTAGGAGGACCATAGATCACTTTGTTTACCCAGCAGGAGGATCTCCGTTTTATCCCCGTTCAGTTTCAACTGGTTGGTGGTCATCCAGCTGAAAATGTTATGTAGACCCTGTTTAAGAATGGAAGGGGCTGGTGGGCCAGAATCGGACAACGAGAAAATGATCTGCGAGTCGTCAGCGTAGGTCATGAGGGTGAGTCCCAAACGATCCGCAAGGTCAGCGAGGGGTCTGAGGTAGAGATTGAAGAACAGCGGGCTGAGTATAGAGCCCTGGGGCACGCCGTGGGGGGCATGGAACACTTCAGAGTGTGCAGCGGAGGATGCAATCTGGAAAGTTCGGTGGGTCAGAAAGGACCTGATCCACTCCAACGCTGCACCACAAATCCCATTTTTCTTTAGTGTGGTTAGTAGACCTTCATGGGATATAGTGTCAAAGGCAGCACTCAGATCTAACAGAATGAGTGCGACCGTTTGACCATCATCAAGGAGTTTGCGAATGTTCTCGGTAACTCCCAGCAAAGCCGTCTCGGTTGAAAACCCCGCTCGAAAACCGGACTGTGACGGGTGAAGAAGGGAGTATACTTCCGTGAAGTCAGTGAGGGAAGCTTGAACATGTCTTTCCAATAACTTGGAAAACGCAGGAAGAAGTGATATAGGCCTGTAGTTAGATAGTGTTTCTGGGTTAGCCGTGGGTTTCTTCAGAAGTGGACTGACCATGGCGTGCTTCCAGAGTGCGGGAACAGTGGAAAATTCGAGGGAGGAATTTAGCGTATTAACAATAATATCCAGAGAGGGATCATCCAGTTGCTTCAGTACTTTTATGGGGCTAGGATCGCAAGGGGAGCCAGATTTAATTGTTTTGAACATGGATTTAAGTGTGTCGATAGTGATGAGAGGCCAGCGATCCAAGGTGTTTTTAATGGTCGGGACAGAGTCCACGAGGTCGTGTGGGGAAGTGTCCAACTTGTTGCTATTGATGTCAGTGATTATTTTGTCAATTTTTTCAGAGAAGAATGTAGCGAGATCTTGACATTGTTGTTTATTTAAAGGACAGGCAATAGCAGTGGTTTGAGCACCAGCTAGTTTCTTCACAGTATTGAACAGTGCTTTTGACCTATTCGTTGCATTCATGATGGTGGTGTTTACATACAGGACACAGGCTTTGGTGCAGGCTGCGTGGTATTTATTTCTTGCACTCTGATAGCCCACTTTTTTGTCTGCTCAAACAGCAGTTCAACAAGCATGGGATTTGCATGAGGAGACAGGCTGTGATAGCCTCTTTCAAACAAGCTCTCTTAGTCATGAGCTTGAATCTAAAGGCACGGACAACATCATCAGTTTGTTACTTGATTTATTTTGTGAAACCGCCTTTAGTGGGCGTGGCGCACCATTTCCAGTTGAGTGAAAGGCTGTGGAGGACAATGATTCTTTTCCATGAGGCACAATGTTCTGTTGCAAAAGGAAGCACTCGATGCCTACCAAAGGATATTAAAAGCTTTCAATCTACACAGAGGCATGGAGCCTACTAAAGGATGTACACTGTACTTACCTGTTGGACTGCATTAACCAGCATGCAATGTGGTGCTTACTGTAAGCCACACCCACTAAGGGCAGTTTCTCGTAATAAATTTGAGTAACAAACAGGTGAGCCGTGCTATGCCTCTGTGTAAAGCCCGTGACTAAGAGGTGTAGGCCTTGAAACACGTTGGCAATGGTTTTAATGTATGGACTAAGGGAAGGCGTGCTGCATTGAGGCAATCACTGTGAGAGCATTTTTTTCACTGAAAATTTAAAGGTTATGGAAAAGTTATAGTTAGGCTCAGATGTAACACTCACAAAACCATAGAAATGCAGCAGTTATAGCTACCTGATCTAACAATAACTTACGCCCCTGCAATGCACTGATTAGGACCTCACATACTACATCACTCATTACACGGTCAGTGAAATCACTGGTAACACCACAAATGACATCACTGATTACATCATCCAGCAAAGTAAACTTAAATATACTTCAAAATAGTAAAAAAAAGAAAATTTAAATAAGAAGATGGCACACATGAGAGACCTACTGCACAGAACTCACTATAACCTTATCAACTACTACACTCACTTATTACCTAAGAGACATTTCTCAGTGGATAGTCCTGTCTCTTCTGAACCACTACTCTAAACACTAATGACCAAAATAAAATGTCTAACTGTATAAGCTAGTCTATTGCAAGCCACAGCAACCGTATTCGTGAACCTGGAAAGAGGTTTTAGTGCAAATGTCATATTTACACAAACCACAACAACATAGAACCACTAGAGAGGCTTTAGCGTATCCACCACTGTGTCCAAAACCAATATTAAAATTATTCTGTAATTTAAAAAAATAAAAAAATAAAAAATTATTAGTCATCCTGGAGAAAGGTGTGCACACAGAGGTGAGTCTATTGTAAATGTCTACTACATTTGAGACATCACCCTAGAAAAGGACTGTGTGAACAGATATATTTATTTTAATCTACTACTAAAGTTATTTATCCCAAAGAGAGAGGTCGAAGGAAACTGGTCAGCATGTCATAAAACAGAACTATACTCAGCCAGCACTATAAAGTCTCAATGAACAACTTAGATTGTCGTAAAGCACTATGATACACATACATCAGAGAACATGTGTCAGTGTAGAGGCTAGTTTACTAATAAATAGTACACCTGTTCTAAAAACGAGATTATAGATGATATGACATAGTAATTTGACTTGTGCAGTAGCGTAGTATCTATATCTTTAAGTCTTAGAAACGTTTACAAAACACATTCACTGGATGATGTCATGAGTGATATCATTTGAGATGTCATCAGCGATGTCACTGAGTGATGTAATATGTGAGGTCATAAGCAGTGCATGGCAACTGTGTAATTATAGTTAGATCCGGTAACTATAACTGCTGATTTCTATGGTTTTGTGCATGTAACATCTGAGCCTAACTATAATGCTCCTGTAACCGTAACCTTTTTTTTCCAGTGAATTTCCACGTTTAAAAAAAAAAATTATATCCTAACCATAACGTCCCTGTAACCTTTGTATATATAGATATATATATATATGTATATATATATATGTATATATATTACCTACTGGCGGTCGCCAGTAGGTATATATAGTTAGGATTTTTTCTCTATGGGTTTTTTGAAAATTCTATGTCTAATAACTTTGGCGTTTGTGGACGGAATTGGCTGAAATTTTCAGGAAAATGGCACATTTTGTTTCTGAGCAGCCCCTGAAAATTGGGGGGGGGGTTCGTCCAGGGGGGGTCGAGAAAAAAGGGGGGTCCCAAAACGTGTTTTTAACATTGAGTTTTCCATAGGGCGGTTGGCCTCACTTTTAGCCCGAACGGCTGAATGGATTTCCACGAAACTTGGCAAAATTGTAGATATTGTTTGCCCGATGTGCCTTTGCTAGGTCTCAAGATATGTGGTCCTGTGAATTTTGAGTAAATTAGGTTTAAAAAAAGATATATATCTAGAGCCGCGCCCGAGCCACGCCCGGTACGCGTACCGGGGAGCGCTCCAGGCGCGCCACGCGACTTGCGCACGGCAAGCTGATTGGTTCTCGGGTGTCTGTAAACATTCGAAACAGTCCGCAGCGGCCGCCATCTTGTGTCTCGGTGGGATTGAGACTCAAGAGGTGGCAAGAATCAAAGGGGCGAAATGAGCAAAAGGGGGCAGGGTACACCCCCCTGACCCCCTACTTTTGATGTGGGGGCCATAAAAGGCTCCCGCGGGTGGAAAAAAAAAAAAAAAAAATCGATTTTCGCGGGGGGGAGCGCCCGGTACGCGCACCGGGGAGCTTACGGGGGAGCGTACCATGGAGATTAAAAATGACAGACTTATAAAAAAAAAAAAAGCTTCTTTTTATAAATTGGAGGTAGTTCTGAAAAGAACTTTTTTTTTGATTTTGTTGTTTTATATATTTTTTTTTGTTTTTGTTGTTTTATATTTTTTTTAGACTTTTTAAAACAATTTTATATTTTTTTTGGATTTTTGTCAAGGGAAAAACAAAAACAGGGATTGCAAAACTGCTCAACAGGAGCAAAAAAATTTGAAAATTTAGGGACTGGCAGAGCAGCGGTGTTGCTGCTTCTTTAGGGCAATCAGTTCAACACTCTGCTCCCCATAGCAGAGCAGTTCGTCACACTCCGTGCACAAAAATTTGATGCCTGCAAACACCGGCTGAATGTTAGGGACCATTCTTCCACGGGGTGGTCCCGAAGGTGTTGCTCCACCAGTGGAGGTGCTGCCGCCATCTGTTGGTACATTCCGTGCCAGCTCTCTGACACTCTCCCTGGCAAAGTTGTTAGGGTGTCTTCTTTTCACATGCCTGATCAAATTAGCATTCCCAAAACTATATTTTTTCAGAGGATTGCCTCTGGATAAACTACTCCCACATATTTTGCAGGTTACTTTGGGAGCGTTGACTTTTTTCTGTCCTTCAGGGATGTCGTAAAATTTCCAGATGAAATGGGTTTTTTTCTTTTGCTGAGGAGGGTCCTCATCTAAAAATCCATCTGAATCACTGCTGGATGACTCTCTTGCAGCCATTGCTGGAGATCAGAAAAGTAGGAGATAGAGTAGATAGAACAGCTCTTGCTCTCTCCAAGTACAAAGCAATAGTGAGAGAAATGGGTGGGTTTCACACAATTTGGAAAATAAAAAGTTCTGAACCAATGAAAAGTGTTATTTTAAAGTCACATGGTTTGACGCGCTTACGCTATGCGCCCCGGGGCGCGCCCCGGGCGTGTATCGTAAGCGCATCGGGGCGCTTACGTTGCGCGATCGTATGCGCTTCCGGGTGCGCTTACGCGGTGCGTCATAAGACGCATCTCGCGGCTACGCAAGGCGTGGCGGCTACGCGATACGTCACGATGTTGTTTTCGTTCGCGGCAATAGCGCTCCCGGGACGCGTGTTAGTACGCGCCCCGGGGCGCGCTGCAAGATTGCGCTTACCCGTGCGTTCACCTGTCCGCGCCCCGGGAGCTTACAAAAAAAAAGTATTAAAAAAAAAATTATTAATAAACATATAAAATATATGTTTGGATTTAAAGAAGAATACATTTTACAGCTACAGATATTAGCTTTTAAAAAACCAATGAAATTCACTGAAAAAACCATAGGTTATAGACCATATATAGTTAGGAATTAGCATTTACAAAACCTTGAAAATTCACTGAAAAAACCATAGGTTATAGACCATATATAGTTAGGAATTAGCATTTAAAAAACCTTATTTTACTCACACAAAACCATTGAAATTCCATATATAGTTAGTTGCACTAACTATATATCGCGCACCCGCAATCCACTGCTGATGATGTCACATATTACATCATTCATGACATGGTCAGTGACATCACTGATGACATCACTGATGACATCTCAAATGACATCACTGATGACATCACTGATGACAACATCCAGTGACTGTATGTTTCTGTAAAGTTAAAATGTGTCTTACATATTGAAGAATGAGTGGAAGTATAAGTGTCTGGACAAAGGATTTAGTAGGTGCATGACTGAATGTATGAGTGAGTGATTAAATGTGTCTCACTGAGTGCATGGGTTAGTGACTAAAGTGTCTTAATTTGTGCATCATTATGTCTGTTGTTCTGTAAACTGCTGCATGTGTTGATCAGTAGCTATATGATTAACTATATGGGTTACTGATTGATTGTCCAAGTATTTGTATGGGAGACTGAGTGTGTGTGTGGCTGGCTGGGAGGTGTGTGACTCTGTGCAGATCAATGTGTACTTATATCAATGATTGTATAACAAGGTAAGTATGTGTTAGTATATGTTTGAAAATGTAAGGTGCTCTATGTTTAACTGTATAGACAAGAAAATGGAAGTGTGATTGATTCTTTACAGGACTGACTAGGTGTGTGAGTAACTCCATGGATGAGTGGCAGAGTGTGAGTGTCTGTATATGTGTATGAGTGCATATGATAGTGTTGTAAAGATGAGTGATTGTATGTATGAATGATTGTATGGGTGAATGAGTGAATGTGTGTGTAGACGTAGGAATCAGTGAGTACGTATGTAGTAACTAGTATTGGTGTGTCAATGGTTTCAAAAATTATACTCTGTATTTAACACTGGGTGAAACAGAGGTTATATTAAAATGTGAGGAGATGCATTGTATTGTCACATGAATGATATCATCAGTGATGTGGTCATTGATGTCAAATGAGATGTCATCAGTGATGTCATCAGTGATGTCATTTGAGATGTCATCAGTGATGTCATCAGTGATGTCACTGACCATGTCATGAATGATGTAATATGTGACATCATCAGCAGTGGATTGCGGGTGCGCGATATATAGTTAGTGCAACTAACTATATATGGAATTTCAATGGTTTTGTGTGAGTAAAATAAGGTTTTTTAAATGCTAATTCCTAACTATATATGGTCTATAACCTATGGTTTTTTCAGTGAATATATATATATATATACACACACACACATACATTATACATGCATTCATACGTACACATATACGAATGAGGAGAAATAGATGGATGTAGTTAGTTATCTTTTATTTTGAGATTCAGTAAGTGAGACATGAGTGCAATTTCAAAATCAGAGAAACTGGGGATACAGCAAGGCTCACAAGGGAGCTGGTTCGATTGATGGGGTTCTAGTAGATTTAAAGAGAGAAACTGAGAGACAGCATTTGGACCTTTAGGAAGTCTGTGGCTATGAAGTTGCCTAGTGTTGATATCTAGTAATACTTTGATATGGGTAGTTAGTTGAACGCCCATCTGGGATAGCAAGAACTAGACTAAGTAGTATGTATAATACTCTGATTTTTGCAGACAAACTGCTGATTTGATGTCTCTAGTGAGAGGTTTGGCAATGTAAGGTGAGGCTACAGCAGCAAAGTTTAGCACTTTGTTTGAAGGTAGAAATGAGCAGAGGGAGAACGGTCTGTAAGCTGTTGCCGTAAACTAGTTTGCCGAAGGAAAGAGCTGGGAGTAGATTTTTGGCATTGTGGAGAGGGGTGACATGATGAACTTTGTGGCTATAATGTATTTGGACTATAGCAGCCATGGCTTTGGTGGCTGTAAAGGCTTCCATGTACATGGTTGTGTTGAAGAGCACTCAGAGGTTCTGGCCTGAATAGTACAGTCATTAGGCCGATAGCCGAAACCGAGCTGACATAAAAGTGGATGATTTGAATCTGACATGAGAGGAGCATAAGAGAATGAACAGTTGTTGTAGCGTCTTTCCGTACAGTCCAACATTACATTTTGAAAGTTGCAAATCTGTAATTATATCTATGGGTCATTCGTCCATCTAAAGCAACTAAATGAAAAGTTTTCAGTATGGACAAAAGCAAGGCTTATTGTAGTGTTGGCGCCAAGGAATAAAACGTAGACTTCACAGACCTGAGGTGGAGCGCTTTCATTTTTGAATAAGCCCTCCTCATGAAAACAGTGCACCATGAGCACCAGGAAGACGTTCCACCAGATAGACCAAGTTCTCTGTTATGAGCGCTGAAGTCAGATTTTACCAGTCATTTTCTAGAAGTTGGAGCTGCTAATATTTGTTGCAATGTTTGAGATACTTACACTCAATGATCAGATTTTTTAAATTTCAGAGAGGGGCAGAGGAAGTCTGGGCTTAGGTGGAATTCACTTGGGAGTAGAATGCTTCTTTTTTGTTAACTGTCAGATGCAGGACCAGCTGCAAAGCAGGACATTACACCTTGCACGGCTTGTGAGCTGTGCAACTTTCTGGAGAGCTGATGCAAGGATACAGGGCCTGTATGTGAATTCCTCAGCAAACAGAATGCATGGCAGGTCATATATTCAAAACCGCGTGGTCTACTACAACAAAGCACTGTGTGGATTTCTCCTCTACATACACAGACACACACAAGCACACATGCAAGAGCTCACACATGTATACAGATTAACAAACACACAGGCAAGTGCACATCCCAGACACACAAGCAGAGACACGCACTCTAACATACACAGATCCTCAAACACACAGACGGCATCAAAGGTACACGAAGACAGGAAACCGTGCCAAGCTTGTCATACCTGAGAACACAAACTAGTTTATACACCCAAGGATCCAGCTGAAGTAGTTTGAACTAAACAAGATTACATTAAATCATGCTTTAGACTTCAAATGTAATTTGGCACCATTGTTTGATAACCACTTGGACGCACTTCCAACAAATTCACAATTGTATATTTTGGTAAGAAAGACTTTGTGAACTTTTGAAATGTTAAAAGACCACCTTTTACAATCTATTATTGATATTAATTTTAATTTGTTTTTGGTTATTTTGAACCATATTTGAAGCTTCATAAAAATAAACTGCACTCCGGCCTTTTTCCCTTCTTTGAAAGCAACTTCTTTGGAAGCAAACCCACAGCAGTGTTAGCAAAGTGCGCATGGGTGAAGTTAGTGATACTTCAAGTTAAGTGGGGAAGTTACCCTAATAAATAAATAAATTCCCTTGGAACTGGCCCACCCAGGGAGCAAAAGAAAAGCAAGCACAAGAGCCCACACTTGTTTTTTTATATCAATTTTGCCGCAGAATCTCTGATCCCTGCGAAATCGCGGGAAAATTGGAGAAAAAAAACTTCTTGACCCTAGCGAGGTCCCTGTAGGACCCCACCAGCAGGCCTACAGGGTCAGGGTTTTCCTACCCTGCCTCCTTATTGTTATTTATAATATTTTCTTGGGACTCTGCAGAGTCTGAGTCCTAAGATGGCTGCCAACACCTCCTGGTTGAAGTGTTGGCAGTAAATCAGTTCTCAGCATGAGATCTGTTGGATCCACGGAGGGTTTGCATCTCTACATATCTATGTTTCTTTTTTCTTTATTTACTCCACAGCTACTGAATGTATTTAGATGAAATAACAAAAAGAGATCTTTCTGGACCAGAATCTAGCTTTCTGCAGAATTTGGTGTAATCCTGTTCAGCGGTCCGGGCTGTAGGCATGTTCAAAATCCCTATGGGAAATTGCATGGGTAAAATGTGTTTTTGAACCCCTTTTCTCAGCCCCCGCATGACGAATCACTCTGAAACCTTTCAGACAGCAGCTGAAGTGAGTTGTACACTAGTTTTCAAATTTTCATGAAGACTCTTCAAACAGCATCAAAGTTATTAGCAAAACAAAAATCGCTTTGCCTATGGGAATTATAGGAAATGTTTTTCTTTTTTAAATAAAATAGGTGGTCATGCCCTGGGGGATGGGGTCCCCGGGTCCAAAATCGGCCTCGGAAGGTGGGCCGTGTGCCCCCCTTTCCATTTCTTAACAACAACAAAAAAAAGGTCTCAGGCCCTGGGGGATGGGGTCGCCAGGGCCCAAAAATATTAAGAGAAGGGGGGGCCCTTCTAACAATAAAAAAATAAAAGAGAAACCAGCAACTTGCCGGAGGCCCAGCCCCCTCCCTGCAACAATCTGCAAACGCACTTCCTGGCTTATTTTGGGTTGGGGTATTAAGTCCCCTTGATTCCTTAGAGTCCTTAGGGGCCAACTATCCCACCAGGTACCTCCAGCAAGCCACACACAGTGGGATTGCTAAGATGTAGTCCGAGGCCATGCCCCTTTTTACCCCACTCTGCAAAAGCACCTCTTGGCTCACTGCTGGTGGGGCGATGAGGTCCTTTTGTGTCCTGAGGACCTCAGGACTAAAGTGGACTTCATCCCACAAGCAGCAGTGCGCCAGGAGGAGCGTTTGCAGAGTGCTGTAAAAAGGGGGCATTACCTCGGACCACTCTCAGCAATCCAGCTGTGTGTGGCTTACTAGAGATAACAGGTGGGCCAGCTAGCCCCCGGGGACCCTCAGTAGGCAAGGTGACTTCATTCGTCAACCAGGAGCACACCAAGAGGCGCGTTTGCAGAGTGGTGGAGAAAGGGGCCATGTCCTGTTTCCACCTCTCAGCAATCCCACTATCTGGGGCATACTGGAGGAATCAGGTAGGCTAGTTGGCCCCTAGGGACCTCCAGCTTTGAAGGGGACTTTAATCTCCATCCAACAACATGCCAGGGAGCGCGTTTGCAGAGTGGTGGGCAAAGGGGGCGTGGCCTGCTATGAGAACTTACCAATCCTGCTGTGTGGAACTTACTGGAGGTATTAGGAGGGGTAGTTGGCCCACAAGGTTGTCTTTGGGGGCCAACTACCCCTTCTGTTACCTGCAGTATGTCCCACATAGTGGGATTGCTATGAGGTGTTCGCAGGCCATGCTCACCTTTCTCCACCACTACGCAAATGCGCCTCCTGGAACAGTTCTGGTTGGGGGATGAAGTCCACTTTACTCACGAGGGACTTTGGGGGTCAAGTAGCCCGCCTGGTACCTCCTGTAAGTCCTGTAAGTCGGAGGCCCAGGCCACTTTCTGCACCACTCTGCTAACGAGACTACTTTGTTAAAGTTATAAATTAGCATTTTAAAAACCTTAAAAATGCACTGAAAAAAACTTAGGTTTCAGGGACGTTGTATTAAGAAATTAGCATTTAAAAAAACGTAGAAATTCACAAAAAAAAACACAGGTTTCAGGGACGTTATAGTTAGTTGGACATTTCACTCGTACAAAACCAGAGAAATGTGGCCATTATAGGTAGTAGACCAACTATAACTTGCGCCCCCGCAATGCACTGCTGATGATGTCATATATTACATAACTCATGACATGTACAGTGCCATCACTGATGACATCATCCACTTTTTATCTGATGCACCTCCTCACACCCTAATATAACGTTTCATACACCTACTCAAACATACAGACTAACATCCTCGAAACCATAGACACAAAAAAACTAGTTAGTACATACCCAGTCACTGATTCTTAGGTCTACACACACATCCACTCACCCATACAGTCACTCATACATGCAGACACTGATCAATACAGTCAAATGTATGCACTCATACACCTATACAGATACTCACACACTGCCACTCACCCATAGAGGTTCTCACACACCTAGCCAGTCAGTCAAAGAATCAATCACACTGCCATTTACTCATTATACAATTATATACACATCACCTCACTTATTCATACAGATACTAACACATACTTACTCTCTTGTACAATCACTGACACAAGCACACACTCATCCAGACAGTCACTCTCACAATAACTCACTCTCACATATAGTCACTTATATACTCCAACACTCACATATACTGCCTTTCACCAATGTATTTACTCATACATGTACCATTGAGACACCATTCACTCACCAACACAGCCATACATGCACTCAACCACCCATACAGCCACTCACAGACGCACTCATGAACCCATACACCCAGTGAATCACCTACTCACACATCCATGTAGGGAGTCACACCCCCACCCATCCACACATACAGGTACTCAGACAACCAATCATTAACCCATATGGACACTCATGTAGCTACTCAATAACCTGTGCAGCCACTTACACACCAACTGACAAACTGATACAGACATTCACACAAATTAGTCACTCACCTATGCATTCACTTAGACAAGTTTAATCACTCACTTTTATAGTCAGTCACGCACCCACAAAGTCATCTATACAGACACTCGTACACCAGCTCATCCTTCAATACACCTTGGCGTGTATATAGATATCATTCTCAAACTTTTCAGAAACACTCAGTCACTGGATAATGTCATCAATGTTGTCATTTGAGATGTCATCAGTGATGTCACTGACCATGTCATGAGTGATGTAATATGTGACGTCATAAGCAGTGCATTGCGGGCACGCGAGTTATAGATAGCTCTACTAACTATAACAGCAGAATTTCTCTGGTTTTATATAGTTCCTCATGACATTATGTGGGCCTCATTATGGGCAGTCCTTCTGCTGACAGAGACCCTGATTTCAAGTTGCAGGGCACAGGCGGGTGCAACTCTGCTACCGTAATTAGTGGTGCTATGCACTAATCCCCCACGAGCACTGTGCATTTAAGAGTTACAACTCATTAAATGGTGAATAACCATTTTAATGGCTGTAGAACAGCATGCAATTCACAATTTCAAGTGGATAATTGCTCCCATTTAACACCTGCTCTGACCAGGTGGTAAATGTGGGCAGGGGTTTCGGTTCTGGGCAGGCGAGAAGTTATAAGGAGGGGAGGGGACGGAGTGCTCTGGCAAGGGGATGCATGCTTCCTCCTTGCCATATATTCAATTGTCTTTATTTGACCTCCCAAAGGTAGATCATAAAAGATAAACACAATAAAAAATACAAAAACTACATAATATATACGCATGTTAAAAAGTAACGACCACATATTTAAAAATGGTATAATTCATTGTGCGAGCCATAGTTCGAGGCCTGACTGGTGTGCAGCCAAAGTCTAAGGCACTTTTACTGGCCAGAATCACCAGCAGGCAAAATGAGTCTCAGTGTCCCTGTATGTGGAAAACCTGGATGCAGGAATAGGGGTCCAGAATGTTTTGTAAACTATTTGAAGGCTATCCTGGAACACTAGAGTCACAAAACATAGTTTCACTCAGTGGCCTGATGTCATATGTTGTGTTTTTAACCGCAACACTAAGCATTATTGGGTTTGTACTCCCACTCTACATTTAGGGGTTGATTGAGTGGGAGGTCTTAAAGTACTGCAAAATCTGTGGTCCCGTCGCTCTATTTAGAACCCCTGGCTCCACCGGTGGCAATCCAGGCCACAGCAGTTCATCAGTCACAGGACTGCTGGTTCAGTGATGGTAGGGTGGTCCAACAGGCAATCATATTTCCAGCCCATGTACTCCATGCAACGCATGCCAGAAACCAGCACGGAAAACGTTAAGTGGCCCCCTACACACAGCTTCCTGTGTGAAAAGTCATTTACTTTATATTCAGAGAAAACCATCTTTTGCTTTGGCAGTTTTTTTTCTCTAAACAAAAACTTTGTTGAGAGGGAGCTTTAAACACTCCACATACTTGGCAAACTTCACTTCTGTGAAATGAGCTACTGAGCTCCCGTCACAGCAGGGATCCCCACCTGGGAGATGGGCAGCTCCAGATGAGGTAGGTGGTTCTCCACTAGGGAAGCGCAGGACAGCCCTCTGCTGACCTGGCAGGTTGGCAAGAAGACCTTGAAGGGCTAAATGTAAACTCTCCATGGTGCTGTTGTCTAAAAGTCAGGACTGGCTGAAGGTAGCAAACACAGCATAGTGCCACAGACAGCCATGGCTGCCACACGATTTCCTTGATAATAAAACAAACATTGCCTGCAGCAAGCTCTACTCCATGCAGTCTTCCATACATTGTAAGTTTTTACAAGATCAAAATTGCCTTAATTTGCTGACGTGGGCCATTTGTTAGCTTTCTTATTCACTAATGAAAAGCAGTTTTTTTGGTGTCTGAGCCCATTTTCCTCTCCGGGCTAACACTGGCCACCATGCCACAAGACCTTTCAGCTCTCCTCCTAATTCAAACAGAGCTAGAAGTTTCAGGCCATTGAAATTACGAGTCCTGTGGGAATACCATACAGTCGGTGCATTTCACACAACTAATCAAAGAAACCAGGTGGATTCTCCAGCAGAAATAGGGGAGGTTAGGGGAGATCAAGAATGAGGACTAAGAAAACAAGTTACTTACCTGTAACTACAGTTATACAGTATTGGTATCTTTCATAGATTCACATGCCTGAATCAGTATCCTCGCCGAGGCGGGAGTCCCACGGTAAAAATATATATATATATTTATATATACAAAAGCAGTGCCTTAGTAAGAACTGTAGTAGGCTAAAAACAAAAGAGGCCCATAAGGCACAAAACTTACTTAGTAGCCTATCTATCTCATTATATGAAAAGAACCAAAAAATGGTTCTAACCAATCAGCTGTCAGCACCCTCTAGAACCTTCCCAGCAGAGGCAGTTCTCCTCAGATTTTATTAGCACAAGTGAGAAGTAGTTATCCCAAATAGAGAACTGTCCTGCCGGGGAGGAGGGTGGGTGCATGTGAATCTATGAAAGATACCAACACTGGATAACTGTAGTTACAGGGAAGTAACTTGTTTTCTTATCCATTATTGGGGTATCTTTCATAGATTCACATGCTAGATTCAGAATAGCAAGAAGTAAGCCCAATAATGTAGTTTGTGGACAATGGGAGACAGAGTGTATATACTCCCCAACACATCCGGGAAGGTTAGAAAATTACCAGAATATAGAAAAACATTTTCAGAATGAAGTACTTTTAATACATTAACATACTGTGCAATAATATCCATCAATTAACAACGGTAAACATAATAGAGAACATGTTCTTATTCGTACATAAATAAATGCAATATCAGAGACATTATAATTCTAACCTTAATGAAGAAGATGTTGAAGAACAGCTTGTCCCACCGCTGCATCGTCCTGCGACGCAAACTGTAGGCAGTAGTGCTTTGTGAACGTGTGGGCATTCTTCCATGTCACAGCCCGACAGATGTTCTGCAATGTAACACCAGCAAATATTGCTGTAGAAGCCGCATAGTCCTGGTGGAATGCGCTTTGACCTTTCTTTGCAAAGGTTTGTTGGCTTTAACATGGCAAAATTGAATTACAGAAGCAATAGCATCTGGCTACAGTTGCCTTTGTTACAGCTTGTCGCAGTGTGGCTTGACCATAGGCAACCACTAATTGATTGGATAGCCTAATATCCTTAGTCTTCTGCAGGTAAAATTTTAGGCAACGTTTGACGTCAAGAGAGTGTAAAGCCCTTTCCGCCTGCGTAATTTTGGTACGGGAAGAATTTGTTTAGCTTTACGGGCTGATTTAGATGGAATTGAGACGGTACTTTAGGAATGAATTTGGGATTTGTTCGTAAAGTGACGTAATCTTTAGTGAAATGCAAAAAGGGTTCCGAAATGGTGAAGGCCTGAATTTCACCAACCCTTCGGGCTGAAGTATGAGCTAATAAAATTGCCACTTTCCAGGTAAAATAATTGAAATCAGCCTTGTGAACTGGCTCAAATGGTCTCTTCATTAGCTGAGATAAAACTGTGTTCAGTTCCTACTCCGGAGGTGGTGGCCGAATCGGAGGAAAGGCTCGAAAAAGACCTCTTAAAAATTGTTTGAGAAGTTATGAAGAACAAAGTGATGGTTTGTTAGAGCTCTTTCAGAATCTGGAAATTGCAGCGAGGTGAACCTTGATAGAGAAGAACACAAGTCCTGCTTTGGCCAGAGATAGCAAATAGGGAAGGATATCCTCCGCTGGAGCCTGGATTGGATGAACATCATTTGCCTTGCACCAATGACAAAATCGCTTTCACTTTTAAGCGATATGTCTTGACTGTACTCTGGGCACGGGATTTCAATAGAATTTCCCGACAATCCTGAGATATTTTAAGATCCTTAAATTCTAGGAATTCAGGAGCCAGGCGTGCAAGTGAAGCGACTGTGGATCTGGGTGTAGTATCCGACCTCTTTCCCTTGTCAACATTGTGAGTGTTGGAAGTAGACGAACAGAGTGTTCCTGTGATAATAGGAGTAACTCTTGGAACCAATACGGTCTCGGCCAGCGAGGTGCAATTAGGATGAGACTGCAATGTTCCCTCTTCCTCTTTTGAAGCACTTTCGGTATCAATGGTATTGGGGGAAAAGCGTACGCATAAATCTCTGACCATCGCATGGACAGGGCATTCCCTCTTGATCCCCGTTGAGGGAATCTGCTGGCGTAGTAAAGGCATTTGCTGTTCTCTCTCGTTGCAAACAAATCTAGAGTTGGCTTGCCCCAAACTCGAAAGTCCATTTCCACCTGCTCCTGCTCCAGCTCCCACTCGTGACATCCTGAGAGAGATCTGCTGAGGGTGTCGGCCAGAGTGTTTTGAAGCCCCTTGACATGCTCCACTCTTAGGGTTATACCTTGTTCCGTAACCCACTCCCACAGCTCCTGAGCTTCTTGCGTTAAGGAAAGTGACCTCGTTCCCCCTTGTTTGTTGATGTAAGACATGCTGGTCGTATTGTCAGTATGGACCAGCACTGAGGAGCCCGCAATCCTCGGAAGGAATACCTGCAGAGAGAGAAATACGGCCCGCAATTCCAGATTGTTGATGTGTTTTTGCTAGTAGTGTTGGGATCATCTTCCTTGAATCTGTAAGTCTTGAAGATGGCCTCCCCAGCCCTCCATGGATGCATCTGTTGTTAGAACAAATTCTGGGGGAGTAGTCAAGAACGAGAGGCCCGGAGACAAGTTTGCTTTCAGAAACCACCAGTGGAGAGCACGAATCATGCGCGATGTCACCTTGATGGAGTCGTCGAATGATCCTACGGCTTGTTGCCATTGCAGGTGCAGTTCTTCTTGCAGAGGTCTCATTCTGAGCCTTGCCAACGGAACCAGGTTTATTGCAGACGAGCACATCCCCAGAAGAGAAGCGAATGTTCGGACAGAAACTGACCTTCTTTTTGAGATTGACTTGGCTAGTTTTTGTAGCCTTAGTTGGTGATCTTCTGATAAGAATGCTTTGCACTGTGTGGTGTATAGCAATTGCCTCCAGAAACGGTATCACTTGGAGGGGATGCAATTGTGATTTGCTTACGTTGAGCGTGAGTCCTAAACTTGAAAAGAGATGAAGGCATCTCCTGCCAGCCTTTTTTGTAATCTGTTCCGAAGGACCCTTGAGCAACCAGTTGTCGAGGTAGGGAAACACTTGTATCTCCTGAGACCTCAGGGTTGCAGAGACTGGAGCTAGGCATTTCGTGAAGATCCTTGATGCTGATTTCAGTCAGAACGGAAGCACTTTGAACTGCAAGTGGACGCCAGCCACTGTGAATCGTAGGTATTTGCGATGTTTGGGATGTATAGGGATATGGAAGTATGCGTCTTCCAAGTCCAGAGAAGCCATAAAGTCCCCTTTGTTGAGACAGCTTAACACATCGGCAAGCGTCACCATTCGAAAACTCTGTTTTTTCAGAAACGTGTTAAGTTTGCGAAGATCGAAAATAGGGCGCCACTCCCCAGATTTTTTCTTTATGAGGAAGAAGCAAGAGTAGAACCCTTTCCCTTTTTGCGACACTGGAACTTTTTCTATCGCATTCTCGTGGAGCATGTTTAAGGCTTCTTTGAAAAGTAAGTGAAGACGAGGGGGAGGGGGACCCTTCGGCGGGGTCGTAGGTGGTTTCTTTATGAATTCCAAAGTGTGACCCTTGTGTACAAGGTCGAGGACCTACTGATCTGACGTGATCTGTTGCCATTAATGAAAGAAAGCTGAGATCTTTGCGCCCACAGGGAGGGGGGAAATTTTGACTGGCGTCCGGCTGAACTCATTGTTTTCTGTTTGAGTCACGGCCTTGATTGTTCGACCGTCTTCGTCCGCCCTGACGAGAGAAACTGCCTGAAGAAGCTTGTCCATATGATGATTGGTAGTAAGGTTGTTTATATTGTGATTGATACTGACTGTTCTGCTGATTGTGATAACCTCCCCTAGAGGAAAAACCACGACCTCTGGATCCTCTGAAAGATCCTCGTTTGTACTGGAGAGTACCCAGCGATTTAGCAGTGTCTGTGTCGGTCTTGATAGCCAACAAGGCTTCATTTATATGCTTCGCAAATAATGAGTCGCCGTCATAGGCCATATCCAGTATTTTGGTTTGCACCTCTGGCCTATATGATGTTGCCTTAAGCCATCCCTGGCGTCTAATTACCGCAGCACCAGCAAGCTGCCTGAAATTGGTATTAGCGATGTCAAGAGCGCAGTCGATAATTTCGGACGCAGCTCGATCACCTTCCAACACAATTTTCCTTGCCTCCTGCCGACGATGTTCAGGGATGAGGTCTATGAACTCTGACAAATCTGACCACATCTGGCGGTCGTATCGTGCCAAGATTGCCAGGGAATTTGCTGCTTTGATTGAGGTTGCAGCATTAGTAGAGAATTTCTTTCCTATAAGATCCAATCTTCTACCCTCCTTATCAGGTGGAGTTGAAATTGGGGTGGCCTGGTTCTTTGATCTCTGCTGAGCAGCTTGGGATATGACTGAATCCGGGCGTGGATGACTTATAAGGCAAGATGGAGTGTCTGGAGGTGCTCTGTATTCTTTCTCAATCCGTGGAAGCACCGCGGGGATGGAGGCAGGTGTTTTCATTATTTTAAGACCTTCGTTCCAAATGAAGTCTATGATTGGAATCGCTCTTGTTATTTTTCTGTAACCTTCTTTAAAATCATGCAAAAAACAGTCCGATTGTTCAATAGTGACTGGCAATTAGAATCTTGTTGCGGCCCGTTGCATGATGTTGTGAAAGCCGCTGATATCCTCAGGAGGAGAATCCGATGGCTGACGAAGAGGAGGAGAGGGCAGGGGAATGATGCAGTCATCCCAGGGGTCCCCATCAGCATTGTTGTTGGGTAATTTACCTTCCTCCCTTCCATCCTCGTCTGAGGATGAAGTATCTTGATCCCCCTGTGGTGCTGTTCCAGAGGGCTGCCTTGGTGAAGTAGGAACTTCCGCCGGTGGTAGTGGTGCTGGTATGACCGCCGGTGAGGGAGGTACAACAGGAACAGTCGGCTCAGGAGGAAACCTTTGCCGATAATCAGCCAACATGGCCTGTAGGTCTTGAATCAAAGAAGGAGGAAGATGATTGTCTCTCCTTGATGTGGAGCCCTTTTGGGATGCCTGTGATAAGGTGTAGACAGATCCTCCTGAAAAAAATGCTCTTGATAATCCTCTTCATCGTCCTCCTCTTGGCATTTTATTTGCAATTCTGAGGGATGGTGAGCTATGCCAAAGGGACAATCATCATCTTCCTCATCAGACTCATCATCTTCCACATACGTCTCCAAAATATGTGATGGCAATAATGGAGATATATTGCTATAATCTTGCCTGTGGTATGTCTTCAACTGGAAGTGAGTGTAAGAAATAGGTGTTGTTTGAGATACTGGAGGAACCGCTGATGACCAACCCTTCGTCGATGGACTTTTCGTCATCAGGGGGCTCTTAGTCGTCCACGGGGTCGCCTAGACCAACGGTGTCATAGACAACTGGGTCATCGACGGTGTTGTCGTCGAAGGAATCTTCATTGACGCGGTCGTCGATGAGGTTGACGTCGACGGAACTGTTGTCGTCGACGGACTCTTCGTCGACGGGGCTGTCGTCGACGGGCTCTTTGTCGACGGAACTGTCATCGACGGTGTCGTCGTCGACGGGCTCTTCGTCGACGGTGTTGTCGTCGACGGTGGTGCAGACGTAGACGGGATCTTCGGCGACGAGGCCTTCGACGTCGAAGGGCTCTTCGGCGGCGATGTCTTCGTTGATGAGGGAACGGTCATCTATGAAGTCGACGTTGTCGTCGACGGAGGTTTGGATGAGGAACTTTTAGAAGACGATTCCTTGGTCACAGAAGATCTTTTTGATGTAGATACTTTAGAAGACACAATAGGCGAGGTAATAGCCATGGTAGAGACCGTAGTTGAAGAAATAGAAGCAGCAGAGGTCACAGAAACCGTATGAGAAGACACCAGAGAGAGAGTCTTGACCTGGGCTTTACTCACGGTTCTGGTAGTCGAAGGCCTGAAGGTCTTAGAAGACGGAGACAAGGCTGATCCTTAAGGAGAAGATGGAGATCTCCTTGCCTGGTCAGAAGTGCCATGAGAGGATTTGTGGTGCTTCCTTCCCTCTGAGGAAGAGCTATCTCGGGATCTAGCTCTCTTGCTAGATGTTGAGGCCTTTTCACCCTCCTCAGCTGAAGAGGATTTCAGCCATAACAGTACCCTTGCTTCCCTGTCTCTGGTGGTTTTGGCAGGAAAGGTATGACATATTCTACACTCCTTAACAATATGGTTAGGATGTAGACAGTAAATGCAGTCCTTGTGCTGATCATCTACATGGACCCTCTTCTTATCACAGGTCAAGCAGGCTCCAAAGAGAGCTTTCTTGTCTGACATCTGGAAGGAAATATGAAGAAAACTGAGTAGGCACTCAGGGAGACTCCCTTCAACACGACGTGAAGTGAAAATCTGAGAACTGCTTCTGCTGGGAAGGTTCTAGAGGGTGCTGACAGCTGATTGGTTAGAACCATTTTTTGGTTCTTTTCATATAATGAGGTAGATAGGCTACTATGTTTTGGGCCTATTGGGCCGCTTTTCTTTTTAGCCTACTACAGTTCTTACTAAGGCTCTGCTTTTGTATATATATATTTTTTACCATGGGACTCCCGCCTCGGCTATGGGGAATGATTCAGGCATGTGAATCTATGAATGATACCCCAATACTGGATAATTAGAGGAACTGGAAGTGGAATTACAGATGACCTTAGTAATTCCTAATTCCGCAGGGGTTACTTTGGGTCCCATAGGTAATACAAAGCATCTCTCCCTACCTACCCAGAATTACCAACAGCACAACAGTAATAACTCTTGAGGAAGAGTTACTGGGTACAGCTACAAGGCACGCAGAATAAGGCCCACAGTTTCATAAATATTCTATTGTCCAGGCAAGGCTTTGCATGTTTTTTTCCATATTCTCACTGCCAGTTTGTTATACTTATTCACTGTCACCTATTAACTGGTGCTGAGCTAGATTAATTTACTCCTCTAACGCTAGCGAGAACTGGACACACCAAATGTCAAACACTACGTCCCTGCCTTTTGCATCCATGCGCCTTCTGTAGTGTTTGCCTTACCACACTTAGATGCCACCCTCTGCTGTCCTGGGCCACAGGTCTCCTGTTTCTCCGTGGACATGCTCAGCTTTTGCGCAACTTCATACTCCATGCCGGCAAATCGAATCAGGAAGCGCTCCTGGTTTATAGATTTCTTCAAGGCTTTGATAGCAGATTTCAGCTTCTTCTCTACCTTCAAGCGCAGGCAGGGCAGGTTACAGCTTACTGAATGGAAGAAGGGCACATTCTGACACATGTATCTTCTGCCACCATACACCAAGCAACTCTCTCCTATTCAATGGTAGTGTGTCACATAAACACCAGAGCGAAAAATCATAACTCTGCCACACAACACTCTGAAACTACATTGCAAAACATTTCTGGCCAACTTTATTGTGGTACTAAGCTACTCTCAAATCACATCTGAAGTCACAACACACAAGAGAACATTTATTACAAACATAACATAGATAATAACTTAAAACTCCAGAGAAACATTTTGCCTCACTGGCTGATTGTGAACAACCATAAAGCAGATGCAAATCTTTGGTCTTTCTCTACTCTGCTTATGCAGGCCACCTTGCCTGGATTTTCACTTATGGCGCCCTCTCCATTAAAATTTAGGGTTCGGTGGACAGGTACTCGGTCAAAAACATCTTGAATGCCTCACCCAACAAACTTGTTGTTCCGTGCTCTATTTAATTTAGGGGGGAATCACAAGGACAGTGGAGCCTAAGATGGCTCTGCTTGAGGAAACATTTGACTCATAGCATAGCTGCTAGTGGTGTTTCAGTCAATGACGTCAGAACATCTGCCTAATTGATGGTGGTCATTCTGATCTCATTTTTTCAGATCAGGATTGCCAAAAAACAGGGAGGTCCCTAACAATAATGGTCCTCGCACACTGGAAAAAACTCACAGCGAAACAGGGACGTTTGTTTTTAAAAAAAATAAACTGCTGCTTTTAGAGTTTGTTTCTGAAAAACAACAAACTTTACAGTGTGAGTAAATCAAACATTACACATTCACAGCAAAACTTCAGTGGACCTGCTGTGGTGGTGGTTCTGCTGAAGGCACATGCATCTATGCCTGCCTGGTGGAGATTCCTAAATGTGATGGGCTGTACTCCACATGGTCAGTGAACTGCATCTTTGCCCTAGCCTGGAAGAGGGCAGTTCACCATTCTCTATATTTGGCTAAAAGTTTGTCTTGAGAAGAGACCGAGGGGACCATTCAGAGTTTGGATGACAGGGAGTACAACCATAAATTGGTGGTAACCTGCCAAACTTGTGGTTCTCCCCATCTCATTTAGAAGTGGGTGAACCGCAGGGTTTGAATGCCAGAGGGTCAGCAGGTTCATTGGAGACAGGTTCATTGGAGTGACAGTTGCCTTGCTCTGCTTAGGGTGCGGCATTGATCAATATATTTTTCCTATCTGGGACTGTCATGGAAAGCATGGCAGCCCCAGGCAGGGAAATCATCTAATGATTCTGATGAACAGAGCTCCTGCATGTCAGGGTCACTGATGTTAACAAAACAAAAAAAATCAAATCCCGCTTTGGGATTTCTTTTTTTGAAAACAAACAAATGCTGTGGGGGCCAAAACAACATGACCTAGCTCAGCATTTACCTCACCCTATTGAGAATCTGCTGGAGCACTGCCTTCACTATAAGCTTAGAGAGTGCCACGAGGCAGGTGGAGATCTCTACATATGGGGAGCAGGGTTCTACTTCTGACCTCGAGGGCTGGGGGGATGCAAATGGCCAAATGAAGACAGTTTCACAGGAATCAACCTATCTCTGGATCCATAATCCATCTTCCACTGACTTTGTGGAGAGGTACAAATCTAGACATTACCCTTTCTGATTGCATTTTTCATCGTTTTTGAAAGGAGCAGCGTGGCCCATTCCAGTATACAACTCAGCAGCGTGAGAGCATAACAGATTGTCAGCATTTTGAGGCGTGTAACCTCATTTCAACGATTTAATTGGTAATCCCTGCAGTAGTTTGTTTGTTGCAATAGGGCTCCAGGATCAGAATTTGGAATATCATTTTATTGCAATGCAGGTTTTACTGTACAAGAACTCTTTGAAAAGACTAACCTTTAAAATCTCTCAGTGATGGCGTGCACTCTCTTCACATCCCCAGATAAGTGTAACAGTGTTCAAAAGTAATCTTGGAGGCCATCAGCATACTTTGTAAGGTGCTAGAATGTATGCTGCCTTTCACAATGACAAAAACCTTTTCTTTCATTGCAGTCATTACTATGTCTTCGAGATGAACAAGCTACTTACCTTTGGTAACAGTTGCAGATGAGGAAGGTAAGTAACTTGTTCTTCTGATAGAGAATTCTAACAGCTGATTCCTCACCAAAGAATAGATGCCCAATCAATACCTTCCTGGAGGTGGGTCTGCAGATTGGCTTATACCAGAAAATCCTGAAGGACCGACTGAGCAAAATGACCATCTCAGTGTACCTGACTGTTCAAAGGGTAGTGCTTTGTGAACATTTAGAGGACAACCACAAAGCATTTGGCAGATTTCCAGGATAGATACCCCACTTGCAGGAGCAGTGGCCTTGACCCTAGTGGATTGGGCCATCAAACCTCCAGGAGACTGATTTTTAGGTTGTGTTTAGCAGAGACAAATTAATCGAGAGATGGTCTGCTTCTGCAAAGCCTTGCCCTTTTTCGACCAGTGAACCAGATAAGGAGTTGACCGTCCCTAGTGCGATCAATGTGTACCAAAAGAGCTCTCTTTGGGTCCAAGTGATGCACTGTCTCCTTCTTCTTAAAGGGATGAGGAGGAGCGAAAAAGGTTGGTAGAGGGATGCTCTAGCCAACATGAAAAGAGGTGACAAATTTCAGGAGAAAAGAGGCAATTATATGAGGAACCAGTCAGTCAATGAAAAAGCTGGTATACGGAGGTGAACAGAGAGCTTGAAGCTCGCTGACCCTTTTGGCTTATGTAATGCCCACCAGAATGTCAGTTTTGATAGTTTAGAGATGCAGAGAACAGCTGTCTAGGGGCTTGAAGGGGAAGCACAAGGGAAACGTGAGGACCATATTGAGGTGTCCTGGGGGCATCACAAGGGCTAGGAGGGAACAAGTGTTGAAACCTTTCAGAAAACGTGTCACAACAGGTGAATTGAACAGGGAGGATTGATCCAGCACCTGTAGGAAAGCCAAAATGGCACACAAGAATCCTTAACAGTGCCCAAGGCAAGGTCTTGCTGAGCTAGAGACAAAATAAACAGCAACACCTGCAACAACAGTGGGTCCACCTGGTGTGGGAAACACCAAGACTCAGGTGTACACCATCTTTGTAGATCAAAAACTCAACAGCAGGTGCTCAAACTCCATACATGAAAGTGGACAGTGAGTGGGTTTGAGTGCATGACCCTGCCTTGTTGTTGTGACAGGTGATCCTCCCATTGTGGCAGTCTGACCAGGCTGCCCAGAGGACAAATGTCCGTGTTTGGAGGCCATGAGACCAATATCGCCATGAGAAATCCAGAGCCATAAGAATAACTAGGGCCTGGTCTTTCCTGATCTTGAAAACTTGGAGCAGGATTGGCAACAGTGGAAAGGCGTAAAGGAGTCCTAAATTCCACTCAAGACGAAATGTGCCTCAGAGTGAGAATCAGAAGTGCTGACATCACGCGTTCTCTGTGAAGGCAAACAGATCAAGCCAATGCTCTCCCAAGATGCGGAAGAGACCTTGTGCCACCTCCAGGTGTGGACACCATTTGTGATCTGCTAGGCATCGACGGCTGAGTTTGTCTGCCCTGGAGTTCTATTAGCCTGTCAGGTTTTGCACTAGCAGGAAGATGTCCTGGCACTCCAGTCAAGTCCAGAGGCGAAAAGCCTCCTGGCACAGGGCCCACAACCCCACCCACCCTGTCGTTTGCAATACCACATGTGGTGCTGTACAAGAGCACCTGAACCAACTTTCCTTTGATGGATGGAAGGAAGATTTTCAATGCCACACCAGCCGCCGTCAACTCCAGATGGTCCAAGTGGAGCTGGATTTGGCCAGAGACCGCTGATCTCCACCTCACACACGTGGCCGCCCTAACCCAGAAGTGATGCATCAGTCACCACTGTCAGTTCCGGGTGGGGAAGGTCGAGAGGTGTGCCGCAGGGCCAATCGTGGTTAGTTAGCCACCACTGCATATTTTTCAGATATCTGGATGAGTTTGAGAGATTATCCTGATGCTGCACCCACCGGGATTTCAGGTCCCACTGCAGAGCCATCAGGATGCAGGAGGACACAAGACCCAGCAGTCTCAGAGTCAGTCTCACCAGAAATCAGGAGAGAGGCTGAAATGTTGGAATCACAGCCTGAATATCCTTAAATCGCTGCTCCGAAGCATAGGTGCGGAATCGCATAGTGTTCATAATGGCTCTGAGGAAAGCGAGCATCCAAGAGGGGGTCAGGTGTGACTTCAGCACATTGATAATTAACCCCAGCGAATGCAGGAGGTCTAACGTAGTCTGTAGGTGAATGAGGACTGCCTGAGGCGAGCTTGCCTTCAATAGCCAGTGGTCAAGGTAGGGGAAGACAGGTACCTCAACCTCTGTAGATGTGCTGCAACCACCACCATCACTTTCGTTAACATCCAATGGGTACTGGGAAGGCCAAAAGGAAGCACAGCAAACTGGAAATGATCGTAGCCCACCGTGAACCGCAGGTGGGGATAAGGAAATACATGTCCGACAGGTCCAGTGCTACCATCCAGTCTTCAGGGTCCAGCGCAGAAAGAACCTGAGCATATTGAATTTCTCTTTTTGCAGCAAGTAGTTGAGAGGGTGAAGGTCTAATATAGGCCTACATAAATAAGAAAGTAGTGGGAATAGCAACCATGCTCTACATCTGGTTTGAGCACCCTCTCAATGGCTCCTTTGACCAGAAAAGTTGTACTTCCTTACAGAGCAAGGAGAGATGGTCCTCCATCAGCTGTTCTTGGGATGGCGGCAAAGGCAGAGGGGTTTCCACAAATGGAAGGTAGTATTTCTTCTGCATAATCTGAAGCACCCACTTATCAGAGGTTATCGCAGACCACTGGGGCAAGTGGTGCCTGATTTTGCTGCCAACGGGATGACTGTGCTAAATAGAGGGCACACTAAAGAGGCTTACAGGCGGCAGCCGTCAGAGAGGTGAGGGACTGAATAGGTCACTGGGTCTGACTCCTGTGCTCTCTTTGGGATAAACAATCCCACCCACAAAAAGACTCAGCTCGTAGTGTACATCCGAGTACAGTTGTTATGGTAAATGCCCATACGTGCCCCGACATGGCCACAGTAGGACTGCTGTTGGGAGCCGGGCAGATATGGAAATCCAGAGAGATCTGGCAACCCGTCTCTCCCAAAAGTGCTTCAGCACCGAGTCAGCTTAGTTGCAAATTAGGCAGGAGCCATCAAAGTGCTTGTCAATCAAGGATGCCTGGACATCCCTCAAGAACCTAGTGGACCGCAACCAGGTATGGCGATGCAGAGCTACCATAGAGGCCATGCCTCTGCCTAGGGAGCCTGGGATATCCAACCCACACCTGATGGTGAACTTCGCTGCATCCCGAGCATCCTCAAATGCTTGGTAGAGGATAGCACGGCCTTCCTGGGCAAGCATGGGATTTAGCTAAGCAACTGAGACCCACAGTGCATGAGAATATCAGCCCAAGAGGAATGCAGTGTTCACCAACAACAATGCTAGGCTTGCGGAAGATAAAATAAGCTTCCCGAATGTGTGTAGCTTCTTGGAATCCCTGGAAGGGAATGCATTTGAGGTGACTTTGGGTCTCCTCAGGTAAGGCGATGAGGTTGGGCAACAATGCGCTATACAGGAGCCCCTGTGCAAGGTTTAGCCCAAGCCCCCATGACAATGTCAGTGAGAGCTTCGTTAAAGGGGAGCAGTAGCTCAACCAAACCAAAGGCCAAGCTGTTGATCTTGATCTAGACAGCAGGCAGCTGAAGGTCAAGGACTTCTGCTGCACTGCACATCACGGTGGTGAAGGACGGCTTTCCACTGAAACAGGGTTCGGAGGAGAAAGCATGCCAGAGTCTGGTGAGGTTTCTAAGCAACTGGCATCACCCAGCTCCTCATACCAGTTTTCCTCTTGTTGAAGGTCCTCTTCTAAGGGATCAGACCCTTACTCCTCATCTCTGCTATAGACGTCGAATTGCACCAGCGCATCGCCAGTTTGGAGTCAGGGATAATGATGGGCTCATCGTTGGGCCGCGCTGGGTAAGGCACCAGAATTGAAGGAGCCGGGATGGAAGGAGGCACCATTGACAGCATCCATCCAGATCCACGGTGCATATTCAGAGGGACCAGCTAGCTTCAGGGAGAACCCGCCAGTAGCTGCCCAGCAGGGGCACCTCTTGGTTCCATGGGGAACCCCAGAGGGAGCTGTGGCCCAAAGGTGGCATGCATGGCATCATTAAACTCTTTAAGTTTGGCGGGCGTTGAACTATCTCCAGGGAGCATGGAGAGGGCCCAAATGATGACTCTGCAGGTGGTGTGCAGGAGCAGGGCCTAGAAGCACGGTTTTGGACAAGGAAGCCGAAGAATGCCTTAACTTTGTCTTCTTGCGCTTCTTTGACTTACTTGACTTGAAGGAAGAAGTTTTGATCTCCTAACTGATGGTTCATGGGATCGACTCCTTGAATACCTCTTGTTTTCCCATATGGGCAGGAGCAGTATCAGCACAGAGCCTTCTTCTGCCACCTCCCCAGGAGCTTCAGAGAACGTTTACAAATTGCCTCTGGATTCAAAGACTTACAATCAGAGCAGGCCTTAGGGTTGTGGCTTGTAGGTCAGAGACAGACATCTGTAGGTGACATTTTACACACGGTTAGAACCCCATGGGCTTATTGGGAAATGTGACTCTAACACCCTTGAAGCAAAGTTAAAAAAAGAGTCGACATAAAGTTGAGAAAATTGGTAAAAAAATTACCAAGATAGCTCTCTGAATCTGTGCTGTTGGTGCAAAAAGAAAGGAACCGGTATTAGTATGCCAGGGTGGCGCTTATGTGGGCACTGCAACGTCACTTCTGACGCAGATGACGGCAGAGCAGGAGCGATCGACACCACCTAGCTGCATGCAGAGGTACTGCTCAAGTTTTTTCGGATCCAGTGGGATGCTTGGGGAATATTCTACAGTGAGGAATCTGCAGTTAGACGTCTCTACTAGAAAACTCCTATTACATCATGTGTAGAGATACACTATACAATTAATAAATACTTATGAATGTGATTTGTTATTTCTACGCTATGCTATTTCTATCACTGACAGTACAATTATTTATAAAATAACACCATTGGTTTTATATACAGATATCATTCATACCATTTCAGGTTTTAAGTTGTTAATCTTTAAAAAAACATCTATTCATGGCCTATCCAGAGACAATATATTGTCCCTTTAATACCTGTTTTCATGCTTGACACAAATTCCAAAAGTTCTCTCGGGGATGCCTTTGCCCACACAAATTCTATGTTTTAGGTCTGTTTTGGCATGCTGCATGGCATACATACTTCTCCAAGTGACACATGGGGGCACTGTGAACTCTTCTGACCACCCAAAAGGGAGACACGTACCTGTGATCTCCTCAGGTTTCACTTCAGCCTCGAACTCTAGGGTGATTCGCGTCACTTCCTTGTTCTGGGAGTTACGAGCTCGTCTTCCTTTACCTTTCCGGGAGGAGTCACACTTGAGATTAACAAAGCTTACTTGACAGTCCAAGCAAGGGACTACACCACCTTGAAAGGGTAGATGAAATACTTGATGATAAATTGATAATCCACAGAGAGGACAACACAACTTAAACAAAGAGGATCAGAAGCTCACCACCACAGTAGTATTCTTATCAGTGCCTGCTATGGTGATTAAGCCACAGTTCAAGCATACATATCATGTTCTGTGGCTCAGTGTCCCCCACTAGGAATAGAGCTGATTTGCTCTTTGGATGAAAATAATTGTTATCTGCAGTACACATTCTGTGCTATAGGAATCTTTGCTAAATTTGTTAACATTAGCTGATCTCCGCGTTGCCAAAGGATCCCTTAACCCTTTTTTCACAAAAAAATTCTGTTTTGTAGAAAACATTTCACACTTACTATCCATATGTTTATGACCCTAAAGACATTTTCATTAATGTAGACAATTTCTAGAAATATAAAATACCTATATAAACGTGAGAAAACCATAAGAATTAATCTTGAAAGTCTATCTAGCTTTATAAATATAAGTAAAATGAAAGAATAATGCCTGAAGAGGCATAACTAGCCTTCAAGTTAAACATAACGAGTAACAACTGCACTGTGTCTTTAAGACTGCTAGCTGGCCTCAGTATCCAAAAAGAGATAGAGTTTTGAACACGACTTTACGGCTATGAAAAATCATACAATGTCTGAATTTCACTAAATCAATGAGCTGAAGTAATAGCCACCAGAACACCTACTTTCCAGAGTAGATCCAGTTGAGTAGGTTTGTGCATTGCTTCGAAAGGAGACCTCATCAATTTTGATGATCTAGTGTTCAACTCCTAAGTAGAAGATGGCCTTATTAATGGAGGATACACTTTTTCAGGTCTTCTACGAGGTCTTAAATCACTGACATTCTAAAGAATGAAACTTGAGATGCCAGGCTTCTGCATGCAGTAATAGCTACTAAATTCACTTTTATGGTGTAAAATTAGGCCTGGTTTTACCAAGTATAAAAGATAATGCAATACATTATCTTCCTGACAGGTGTTTGGGTTAATCGCCTTCTAAATGCATTGTATGCAGAATCTCTTAATTTCTTCTATTTATAAGCATAGGAAGATTTTGTAGAACGCGTCTAAGCCTCCTTCACAATCCTCATGCATTCAAGAAGAAGGTTTCAATACCTGTTTTGGACATGCTCAGCAGACAAGCATTCCACTGTAAAGATGCCAGGCTATGGTGCAGTCTTTTGCACTTGGCTTTGGTCAACAGACCTTGTCTGTGTTCTACCTTAATATGCAGTCTCTTGGCCAACTGCAGCAGGTCAGTAAACCATTGCTGTCGCAGCCACCAAAAAGGTTCCAAGATCATCTTGGCTCCTTCCTGCTTTACTTTGCCCACCAACTGTAGGATTAAAGGTATCAAAAGAAAGGTGTGACATTGGGAACCTGTTTAGCATTTTATGGCATCTGCGATGACAGCATAGTCTTTGCATGGTTTACCCCAACAACTGAAAAAGAGATTACGAAATGGTGTTGTTGATAACCCACTTATGGTCTTCCAACATCTATCTGCTTAGAGCATCTGCATGTTGATTCTGAATACCTGGCATGTACAATGCTCTGATGTTTAGATTTGGATATGAACTGGTGCTACATCTTTAGGTTTTTTGAGATAAGGACCTCAACCTTGTTCCTCTGTGTTCTTACGGGTAATACATCGTCATTGAGTTGTTTGAATCAGATTGATTGTGGCTTTCTAGGAACAGATGAAAAGATGGACTGCTCTGAGTTCCAAGACGTTTTCGTGATACAATCTCTCCTGTCAAGACTTTTGTATCCTGCACCTGCATTTCAACATGACATGCTTCAGTTCATCAATCATCGGAAAAATGTCAGTGCTTCCTCCAATAGTGTCAATATGGTTTTGCAGATCGGTTAATGCTGATTCACTGAACGCCCAGGACATTTTTGCAGGGGTCTCATATGCAGCTTCACTTGAGTAACTACTGTAATACAGGAGGCCATTGAGCCCAGAAAAAATAATATTTTTCTCATTGACAAGGATCCATATCTTGCCTCCAAAGTAAACACTTTTGCCAGACTTGCCTCTGTGCGCGTATATGAAAAGGTTTACAGCCTTGTGTTTTTTCTTTTTTACAAATCTATGTTTTCACTCTGCTGGTGGTCTGCTGAGGCTGTGCGGAGAGCCACAAGAATTTGTCCACAGGATAAGCAGGGGTGATGGTTATGATGGCTTTGTAAATGATGCAACTGGTTTTGAAGATGGCACTGCCCGGCAGGGGGAGCCAATAAATTTACCTTGAGCTGGGGTGATAAGATCGTATTGCTTCAGTCCCTGGATGAGACGTGTCACAGTGTGTTGGATGCACTTAAACCTTGCCAGTGTAGACTCTGGGAGGACATAGTGCGGGGCATTACAACTATCCAGATGCAAGAGGGCAAGGGTTTGAACTGCAGTTTTGTAGTTGCTTTCTGGAAGAAACATTTTCAATTTCTTTCAAAGAGAGAGCTGGTATCAGGCCATCTTTGTGTTTTTGGTAGAGTGTTCCTTGAGGTTGAGGTTGGTGTCCACGGTGCATCCAAGTAACTTGGTACTTCCCAGGCTTTGTGCTGTCCTGGAATGTATAGTGGTTGAGCAGAACATCATCTGGCCGTTAAGAGAACTGCATCTCAAACTGACAGCATATGTTCAGTATGGTAGGCGGGAGATGGGGAAGGAATGTTCTTAGCGCTTTCGCTCAAAAAGTGGTGTCCTTCAGGGCAGCATTCTTTTTTTTTTAACTTTATTTATAATTCTTCAAACAAAAGATAACACAAAAATATACCAAATTGTGGATACAGTATTAATGAACACAGAGATCTAAATCAGATGACACAAGTGAACAAATGTTAAGAATAAAGAAAATAAAACAATTAAATCAATACCGATTACAAACATAAACATCTTAATTGAGAGAGATAAATACATTATTTTAAAGCATTGACCACTGCTCTAAAGGGGCCCAGATCTTAGAGGCCAACTGACGCCGTCTTGTCCCCCCTTAACAAATATATAGAAGACTCCAGATTGTACCAAGCTAACATCCTGTCTCTCCAGTTAAAGAAAGTGGGAGCCTCCGGACTTAACCACTGTGAAGTTATACAAAGCCGTATCATTGCCATAGCTATAAACAAGAATGCTCTGGTATATCTACATCTTTCAGAAACTTCTGGATATTCACACCCCAATACAACTAAACCCGGAGAGATCTCCACCGGAATATTAAGTACCTCATTGATAAAGACCGAAATATCGCCAAGAAAATCACTTAAGTTTGGACACAGATAAAACATATGAATTGTATCTGCTGCTTGTAATCTACACCTAGAACAGGAGTCTCCCTTCCTCCCCCCCCATTTAGCGATCTTGGACGGGGTATGGTACAGATCAAACATACCTTTATAACAACAAGAGAGAGAGGGAGCGAGGCACTCTTGAACCCCTGGTAGATCAAAAAGTAACAACAAAAGAGTGACTATTGGTGTAACCTAGAAGTGGTTGCACTGAGCAATGAAAAACAGAACCAGTGTTTGTAAAAGGAACCCTTACTCACCGACCTGGTCGGTGACATGCTTCATCATAGGGTTCCACCAGAGAAGCAAAATGCTTCCCTGGTGTGCTTCTACGTCTGGTTTACAGCGGAGTAGGAAAAAAACATTTTGGAAGGCGTGTGTGCTAAGTGAGATTAAAAGGTGTTTGGTGCTAGCCCTTCAACTACTTTATTAAAGGCTGACCATAAACCATTAAAAGGGGTGAGACGGATGTAAATAAGTTCTATAAAGTAACTAATAACATCCGATTTGTTACAAGATATTGGTCAACATGTTTCTGCTTGTATGTGCCATTAGCAAAGCATTCATCAGGACCTAGACAAAGTTCCATGGCGGTATGCGCTCGCTAAGGCGCACCCTAACCTGTGGAACAGAACAAAACGGTACAACTCACGGTTATATCGAGGGTCTTGTGTAGAGTTCAGAAGCCCTTTTGAACATTTATCCGTGAAGCCACTCGCTCCATGGAACAAACAGGGAGGAGGAACAGGCACCCGGGCATTTGCCGTCTTGCGTTTCCTACAGAATCACCTATTCGAAACCTCCCAGAACTATAGCAATGTCTGTCTAAGAAACTCCTGACCTGAAGGTATTTAAAAAAATCATTGGAATGCAGATGAAACCGTTCCCTTAAAAAGGCAAAAGAGGCAAGCTGCCCATCAGAACCCAAGTCACCAATAGTTTTTAAACCCGTACTCTGCCATTTGAAAGTGACACTGTCCTGAAAGATAGATGGGAGCAGATTTCTGGCATTAAAGGAGGTCTAATAAGTAATCTTTGGAATATGGAGCTTATGACGGATTTTCTGCCAAACTGAGAACATGGCCCAGCTGACCTTAAACCTTATCTTTTTAAAGTAGCTCGGCTCAAGGACCCGTGTTAGAACACCCTTAGCGGTGTCACCTAGGGCTATCTCATATATAGATGGCCTGATACATAAGGGAATATCAGCTCTATACCTCAGCAGTGGCCAGCCCAAGTTCTGTAACATAGCAGACCAATAGTAATATAACAGATTAGGAACCCCACAGCCCCCACGTGCCCTAGTAAGACACGTCCACTTTGCCGCCCTTCGTACCCGTCGATAGCTCCAAAGAAACCGAAGATAGATCCTTTCAGCCCTAACCAAGGTTTTATGTGGGAGCAGCAGAGGGATTATCCTAAAAAAGTATAAGAACTTAGGGAGAATCAACATCTTCAAGACGTTACAAGGCCCAAACAATGACAGATGTAAATGATCAAGCCTCTCCAGCTTAATGTTAAGGGAATCTATAGCTGGAAGAAGATTTAAGTCCGAGGTGTCGGTAACTACAGGAGATATTTGTACGCCAAGATAGGTTGCTTCAGTTACAGCAGACACCCCAGAGAGGGGCATGTTTTCTGACTGAATGACCTGAGTTTTAGTGATATTTAGCTTATACCCAGAGAGAGTGCCAACTTGCATAGCCAATGTTTCTAAGGCAGGAAAGGCAGACCCAACATCATTAGTTATAACCACAATATCATCGGCATACGCCAACGCCTTATACTCAACCCCCTGAACACTAACTGGATGAATATCTTCACTCGCTTCTATTATTCTAAGGAACGGCTCAATGTACAGGGCAAAGAGCAGGGGCGAGCAGGGGCATCCTTGTCTGGTTCCCCTGCTGATGTTAAAACACCCTGACTCCTGCCCTGAAATACGGATTGTGGCCCATGGAGAGATATAAAGTGACTGAAGGGCCTGACTAAACTCGGGGCTGAAACCCTTCCAACGGAGCACAGACCACAGGAACCCCCAGGAGACCCTGTCGAACGCCTTTTCAGCGTCCAACAGGATCACACCTAAAGGGGGCCCGTGGTCTGGGCCCAATCCAGAAGCGCGATGACTCGTCGCACATGGTCCGCCGTATCCCTATCCGGGATAAAGCCATGCTGACGGAGTGTAAACCAGAGGGATAATACCCCTACGCGAGTCTAATAGATAAAATCCTAGAATATATTTTGCTGTCAGTGTTTATAAGTGAGATTGCCCGATAAGAAGAAGGATTTAATTCCGATTTGCCTTTCTTTTTTATTAATATCACCATGGTTTGCCGCCAGGAATTGGGTATAGCCCCACCCTGTGCAGCCCTAAAGACTGATAGCAAATACTGACTGATTAATGAGGAGAACAATTTATAAAATTCTAGAGGAACAGAGTCAGGGCCGGCGGCCTTCCCATTAGCAAGAGTTTTGATTGCCACTTCGGCCTCCACCCAAGTGATTGGAAGCATTCTAGCTCCTTTTTTATTCACCTTGTGCACCAATCACATATAACTCCAATTGGTTAAGGAAGGGAGAGACAGGCCCCTTATATTTAAGCAACCATTAGCACCACTGCTGTATGCTCATCTCAAGAACTGCCCTGAGATTGCCGCAACACGTAGACTTATTTGTTGATTTCATGAATAATCTGGATTTAAGCACAATGTCAAAAAGTCACAAGTTATGATAATTGGCCTGAGGAGCATCAACTATAGGGCTTCTTCTATGAAGGGAGGTCATATCAGCAGAATAGAGTTGCTTTCCTATTTAAGCTTATTATTTGATACCTTACTTAGCTGGTCCTCACTATTGAAGCAGAAAAGATTATAATTTGCAAGGCCAATTCATTGTGTATTTCATTTAGCCAGGCAGCTAGGCTACAAATCCATAGATGCTATGATTAGAATCTATAAAGTATAGTACATCTTGATTGCCTCTTAAGGGTGTGATATCTGGGAATATGTTGCTACCCCATCACTTCAGATAAAGGAGAGCACATTTATGAAAAGATTGCTATCTTTACCGCATAGAATTACCTCACAGATGGTACATAAAGAGCTGACTATGAGTTATAGCTGACGTGTTACAGCTACGACCACTGCTGTTATGGCTTAATGTGGGGCTCAAACCAGAAACCAAGTTGATTCAAATTATTTTGGGGGATTGTCTTGGTCTTGACCACACTGTGTTGATACCTTGCTTGAAATTTATAGACCTAAACGTTAGGACCTTAGGTTATTTAATCACCCAAGCAATATTACCACGGCTGATATTGATTGTACTAGAAATGCCTTTCACTTTTGGAAACAGGCTGAAAGAGAAGTCGGGCCATGGTAAAACCTTTGGTCAGACAATCTATTATGATAAAATGTACTTTGTCAATTGAGCCATATATTTGTTATGACAGGACTATCCTAAATGACAGGGAAATCGTTAGGCTGGAGTACAGAAGTCATTGCATTGAATTTAACAAGGTTTTTACTGTTGCTAGTGAGCCCTCTGATTTCTTTCTCTTGACAGTCTTTTTTGTCTGTACTGGTGGTAACACTAACCTTGCATCACGGCCTTAACATTCAGCTGGTAATAGAACTCCTGAACCCACTGGCACCTTCTATCAGTACATCTGTGACAAGGATTATATCAGTTTTTCTTTTATTCTGGCCCAACTACCTTCAGAGTATCCAGCTCAGTCTTAATTCTCTGCATCTCATTATCGGGCTGGGTACCAAATAGAAACATGCCTCATACAAAGATTGGTGAGCACCCATACGCAGAGAGATCAGCAACATCCATTGTTGCACTGGAAATTTAAGACTAGTTGCGGATGCTGACTTCCCACTCCTGTCCTGGAGTTGTGAGAATGTGTACTACTACTGGCAAGCTGCTTTCCAAGTATTACATGGAATTGTCAGTACTGCACTTCAACCCTCTCTTCGGGCTGCTTTTTGTGGATATGTCATCTATACCTGCAACAGACAGGCATCTCGTATCAATTTGACTTGTTCAGGCTAAATGGGAGGTGGCTACAATAAGGTTCAGTAACAGAAGGTGTTCAGTAACAACATGGCTCTGAGAGGAGGCCTATTGCGGTGACATGGCGCAGCAATATGCAGAGAAGCAACTACCTAAGGCACGATCCAAGAACATATTGGTCACCCTATCGTGCCGACTTTCGCCGAGCTAGGCTTGATTCTGCTGTGACTCAGTTATTGACCCTTAAAAATGCCATTGATTGAAATTAGACTATTGCTGTCCCTCTCATGATCTTGGTAATCATGGATGTGTTTTTGCTTTTCCCTCTTTGATATTGTAAACTGCCTATGTACTCTCCGAACTGCCATATGTAAATACTGCTTATCTGTTTGAGATGCATATTATTCATTAAAAGTTAATAAACAAGGAGATTTAAAAAAAATCTGAGACCAGTTGCCCTTCACTGACTATTTGAAGTAAGCTGTGTCCATCATTCACAGTAAGCCTGACCGAAGCAGTCATACCTGCTGCTTTAAGTGTTGTGGTTGATAATTCCAAAAGTATCTTTCCTGCTGAATCCAAGTGCTGACTTTATCACGCAACTATAACAGAGTCTAGCACTGGTCTTGCGCAGAGCTTTTGTATTTCCTTAGTAACCTTTGTGTGGTGACTTTTGAAAAAGATGAAGCTTGAAATATTTCAATAGCTTGTTCCGATATGCCTCGAAACAACAGCCTCAATGGTCTTGAAGATGTTCTATGCTGCAGGATTCCAAAACTTACAGAAGGGGTAGTCTGTGCAGTCTCAAATGAGATCCTCAATTCAAAAGTACCTCGAGCCAGAGCTTCTTGGAAAGTTATTGTGTCATCTATTGGAGATAATCTCTTCGGAGACCTTGCAGATGAGCATAGATATAGACTATAGTACCATTTCATATCTGACGAGTGTGAATCACAAAAAAATAACGACCCTGACATTCTGAGATTTTTTTTCAAAGGGTATAAGAGATATTTTTTTATTTTTCTATTCGGGACCAATAGGCTTCCCCTGATTATTCGGACCCAGAAAAAATAGCCTCAGAATGGCAGCACTAAATAGGGCAGATGGTCTGAAGTAGTTACACCAACAAGCACCAACCAGTCTGTTGTGCCATTGGTGTAACGTTTACAACAGCAGAGCTAGTGTGGATACCAGCAATGAAAACATGACGGCCTGTCGAACTCAAAATAGAGCAAGCAGCCTGTCAGTTTGGAGGATAGGGCACCCACTAAGTTTATGGCAGAGTGCTTTGTCTCGCGAATTCGAAATGAGGTCCTAAGTGCCTAAGACTTAGATGGAAAAAACAATTCTGCTTAAAAACACTGGACAGAGCCCAGTAGTAAGGGATACTAACAAAGGAGCATGGAAGATGAAATGGAGACCAACTGCCAGGAGCTGTGCCTTATGAGAAACCCAGATCAGCCTTGCAGCTAGTTACGCCTATACAGACACATTCTCTCAGTTTTCCTCTGTTTTTTAAACTAGGGAAAATGGAAATCTAAATTTTTAAGATTTGTTCATAATTATGTAGCCGTTTTACATGTTTAAAATTTCTCTAAGTTAAAGAATATGCCTTTTAGGGTAATCGGTTAGTACGTTGAAGACCTTTCTATCAAAGAGATTTTTTCTCTGAAAAACGTATCCTGGGATGATGTGGTATTTTCGAGATATTCCAACATTTATGAATAACACATAAGATCCTAAGACTAAGAAGTCTCTCCTTACTGATGAAAAGATATAGTGTACCACAACTTGCAGCATTAGACCATCTTGTCAGTAAAACGTTTCTCTACTACAATGTAGTGTAGTCTCTTTAAGAGTCAGGATTACCTGCACCTTGATCTCAGGACTTGAGCCAGTCCTGCCACTTTATTGAAACCTACTTTGGAATAATCCAGTGGTGCCCTGAAAGCATGATGATAAATTAGAACCCTATTGTGAACAATGAACAGAGGCTATATTTTAACTAGGATGAAACTCCAAGTTCTTGGCCATAAAATGCGCTTTTCCTGACCATATCTTTTGAATACAGTGAAGGTTTACCCTCTGACTTCTAAGATTGCTTGATAAATCAACATTAGAGAGTAGCAGTAGCTTATCTTTAATTATGGTTAGAATAGTTACTGTTTTTTAATTTAAGCTATAAGTAAAAATACAGTACAGTTCAACCAAGTTACACAATATTATAGCATAATTAGCATAGGTAGAAATATATACACAGTACAACTGTGTAAACGTCAAATATATAAATACTCACCATGTTACATAGTCTTTTCTTTTTCATGCCAAATGCATGGCTCCATTGAGCCCCAAATTATTTCAGTCCATATATTTGATTTATGTCAAAAGACCAATGTCACCAAAGGCTTTATGGTGCTAAAAAGCACAAATCTTGACCTAGCAGTGTCTAATTCGCTTTCTCTAACAGCTGCATATATTGTATTTTTCACCTCCATTCCACATGTTAAAGGAGATTCAGAAGAATGGCATTATTCCATTAGTAAATGCTTTGCCACTGAAGATAGCAAGACAATTAAACCAGAATCATCCTGCCCAGTCTCCCATATCCTGCTTATCCCCATGAGCAGCAGGAATTTTGATTTAACTAGCATTAGGGGTGGCGATAAATTGAGGTCCGCTGGCAGCGTTCGCGGAGTTTTGGGCAATTCTGCGTTGAGTTCTGTTAAACCTCTGCCAACCACTGTGTGGCGGAGCTTTTTCTTGCGTGCGGCATGCCAATGTTAAGTTGGCTAGCACGAGTCGAGAATTGGAGTCGCTTAGTGCGATTTTCGGGCACTAGAATGGCACCGGGCAAGATTTTCGCAAAGCGAGCAGTCGCGACTGTTCGCTGTAAGAAAGCTGCCACTCGAATAAAAAATCTACTAAATCTATGAGTGGCAGCAAAGAAGCAGGCCCCTGTAGCACGATGCGTGGTCCCGTTCGTGCCAGTTTGGCAACGCGGAATAAGCTCCGGCGCCAAAAATCAGCGTGAGCTGGCCAACGTACCAATTTCCGTCCGCTCATGGAACTACATGGAATCTCACTGAGTTTTTTATGTAACTTCACAGAATTCTGTGGAGTGAAACTCCGCGAGTTCTGCCCATCCCTTTAAAGTCTGATTTGTAAACTCTGCTATTATACTTATAATAATAATAATAATCCACATTTGTATAGCGCACAATCACCCGTTAGGGTCTCTAGGCGCTGGGGGGCCGTCGGGAATATTAAGCAAGCTATTGCCCAGAGTCGCATGGTGCTGGGCTAACCTGCCGCCGGAGCCGGGGATCGAACCCTGATCCCCAGATTCCAGCGTCAGTCGCCCTGGCCGCGGCGCCACACCTCTCCCTCCCTCCCTCCTTATCACCCCTTCTCAAGCCAGAGCAGGAATCTAACCATCATATGGGTCCAGTCCCTTCCCTCTGTGCATTTCATACTTAGACCTATGGTTATTTTATTCTTTATGTTTGAAACATGACTGTATGTAATACAGCCTGGATCAAATACATATTCGAAAATCTATATGATATCAGTGTCTGATTCATCTCCATTTGTACATCCGAAGACCATTTAATATGAATGTCATCCTCCCCTGTAGCCATATCTTCATAACAATTTGGTATCTCTTGGCCAATTCAGTTAACAGAGTCTCACCCTGAGCACTGCAACAAATGTATTATCTCCAGCAGTGCTTGCAATGAGATAAACTAGACTGGCCACTCAATCAATCATTTGTAAAGCGCACTACATACCCGCGAGGGTCTCAAAGCGCTGGGGGGGGGCTACTGATCGAACAGCCAGGTCTTGAGTATCCTCCGGAAGATCAGCAGATCTTGGGTCTGTCGTAGGCTCAGTGGGAGGCTGTTCCATGTCTTGGCGGCGAGGTGGGAGAAGGATCTCCCACCGTTGGTTGTTCTTTGGATGCGCTGGATGGTGGCGAGTGAGAGGTCAGCGGAGCGTAGCTGGCGGTTGGGGATGTAGAAGGAGAGCTGTCCGTTAAGGTAGGCTGGGCCGGTCTTGCGGAGTGCCTTGAGTGTGTGGGTGAAGAGCTTGAAGGATATCCTCTTATTGACGGGGAGCCAGTGCAGGTTTCTCAGGTGGGAGGTGATGTGGCTGTGGTGTGGTGTGGTACGTCGAGGATCAGTCGTGCCGAGGCGTTTTGGATGTGTTGTAGCCGTTTGATGAGCGTGGTCGGGGCTCCCGCGTAGAGGGCGTTTCCGTCGTTGAGTCTGCTGCTGACGAGGGCCTGGGTGACTGTCTTTCTTGTATCTGTCGGGATTCATCTGTAGATCTTGCGGAGCATGCGGAGGGTGTTGAAGCAGGAGGAGGAGAAGGCGTTGACTTGCTTGGTCATGGAGAGCGTTGAGTCGAGGATGATTCCCAGGTTGCATGCGTGGTTGGTTGGTGTCGGGGCTGCCCCCAGTGCTGTCGGCCACCAGAAGCCGTCCCAGGCTGAAGGGTTGGAGCCGAGGATGAGGACCTCCGTCTTGTCCGAGTTCAGCTTCAGACGTGCAGGCTTGAGGAGAAGACCGGGTCGAGCGTGTGGCCGGCAGAGTGGGTGGTCGTTGTAACAAGTTGCTTCAGTCCGAGGTTGGCGAGGTTATCGATCAGTTGCCACTGACCATAAAGTCTTGTAATCGCATCACTGGGTCCATCTGTTGTAATAAGGTCCCCTGGGACCTGTGATCCAGCCTTGCTCCCTATGTTTGTTACTGTTGTAACCTAGGTATGTTTAAGGTAATCAATTGTGGAATGAAATGTCCCTTTTAAAATAACTAATTTCAATCTGATGTTCTTCGCGACGTGATAATAACAGGATAGTATCTTTAAACTTATATATTTTTAATTTGTGGATGAAGCTAACTTAAAAATCGAACATGCTTATATTTTATGGATGTTATACTATGAAAATCAATAAATAAATAAAAAAAAAGATCGAATATGCTCAAACAAGTGCTGTAAATATTCCATCACGTTAAGGAGATAAAATAATGACAGAAGTTCACTTCGGTCATGTGCGTTAACCTTGAAGAATGAGGCTTCGGAAATAATTTCAAAGCATATAACTAATATTTTCAAAAATGTGTCTATAAAATCAGAAATGTTACCCTTATGATGGAATTACAGATATTATCTTTGACCTTTTCTGATACTACTTCTCTACCAACTGCCCTAGTCATAAGCCCTCCTACTCATGGCTTTCTTCTAAGCCAAAAAGCTCCTGTGGGCTTTACCGAATGCCACTGTCACAGTGATCTGCATACCCCTCGAAAGGAATATCAAACTCAGAAGGGAACAACAGAAAATAAGAAGAAAAAGGAAATAGAAAATAATAAAGATTAGATTAGTGAGTCTACACGAAAACATATATATATATATATTTTTTATGTTTGCATCATTTGATGAACCTATGTAATACTTCACAAAATAAAGTCTAAATCACTTTTGTTTTATGCTATAATTCTTGGACCAAATTGGTTAATAAGGCAAAAATGATAGTACAATACCAAACAAAGAGGTGTGTAGCTAAAATCCCCATACAGTTTCCAATAAGGTATTGTGCACAAATAAAAGAACAGCAAACAAATTTCACATGTACACATTCGCTAATGTCATATGTATGCTTTTGTAAAATTGTGTGATTTAGTTTAGGAGTTTTGTTGTACTTTTAAAAATATAGGCTCAGATGTACTACGAATGCGTCAGTATAATGGGGTCATAATTTGCGGGCCAACTTGTACCTAATGAATTTGGATTTTGAGATTCTACCTATGTACTAACAGATTGGTTAATAAAATACAGAATCATAGCGGGTCGCAAATCGACCTACTTGATGAACATTAATGAGGTTGGATCGCAAATTGCAACCCAGTATGATTCATTCCCATTACAGGGATGGTATCCTGCTGGTGACAGCAGACCACCATGTCTGTGATTGTGTTTTTTTTTAAAAAAGCAGCTCGTTTTTCTTAAAGAAAAATGGATGCGCTTAAAAAACAATTTTTAAAAAAAGGGAAAGTTTTGCAAACATTGTTTAGGAGTAAGCAGGTGTCCCATGTACCACTGCCTACATCTAAAAAATATTTGTCTACATTCACAAACGGGAAGCGGTCCATTGGGGACCCTTTTCCTTTTGAGAATGGTTACCACCTCTTATGAAGTGTCGGCAAAATATTAATATTTTGCAACCAGATTTTTGTCAAAAAAACATTAAGACACAACATAAGGAATCGGTTACTGGAAGGGAAGCCCTAAGCACGCCCCCTCCAAACACTAATTCAGTATGACTTCTGAAACCCATTTAACAATTTCGAAAATTATTTCGAATTGTTAAATGGGATTTATGCATTATAAAAAGGGCTTCAGTGTTCAGAAAGTCTCTGATTTACCCACTCTTGGGGTTTGCAAACACTAAAACACTTTCAATACCTGGACTATAGTTTATAAACAGCAGGGCAGAAACATCAAATATTTCGCGTACGCTGGTGGATTTCATGTTGTACTTAACACTGACTTTTGGGCAAGGAACAATACACTGTTTAGTAATATGTGAAGTTTATAGGTATATTAAGAAACGGATTTAGGGATTGCATAACTAGATCATCATTTTGAAGTACCGGTACAGAAATTCACTGGCAAAGCCTACATTAGGGAACATTATGGTTAGAGCTAAAAACGAAAAACATGGTGGTGAGGAACATTGAAGGGATGGCAATGGAATGGCCAATGAAGGCCAAGAATTATTTACAAATAAGACCTCGGTCGAGAAAGAAAATCATGGGACTTACAACATAAGAGACATTTCATGTTGCGTAAAAGTCCTTAAGCAGTGACCTTTAACTTGAAGAATCCCTACCTGAAGTACTGGCCCTTGTGATATCATCGTGTCTTCCTTTCAGACGTGGGTGCAGGTGGCATTTGGCATCCTTAAGTTTAAATGAAGCCCTCTGCTTGATTGGAGGAGCGAGAGTCTCTAAAAGAAAAAGCAGGCGCTAACAAAGAGTGACTGAACTGAAAGGACAAACATAAAAACGAGTCTTTTATTGTCGGCATCCCTAAGAGAATGAGCAGAGTAGCTACTTTATCTTAAAGGGCTCTTGTACAACATTAACTCCAATGGTCATCTTATCAGTATCATCAGTTGAGGGTCGAGCTGTACCACACACCATACCCTATAGGATACTTTCACCTTATCCCAGATGAGGTTCTTGTGTACAAAAACATCATAATATAACTCACCTGGAAATCTGTGGAAATCGTCCCCATCAATAAATAAATATCAGGCGCTTGTCACAAGAGGCTTTGCAAAGCAGACAGCTCTTCTCTGTTTCTAATTAATACCTTTTGTACTGACAATTTGGTGTGATCAAACTATAAGCAAGCACAGACAAACCAATAGGTGTCGGCTCTTAAATGTCTTGCCAGTGCTCTTCAGCGAGCACGTTGAATGCATGCATCAAGATGCATATGCGTACCTGGACAGCAATCTTGGAATAGGTTTTCTATTAAAGAAAGGTTGCCACTAGTGTGTTTTGACGCATGCAGACGCGATTGTAGAAATGCATGCTTGGTGATACTGATGCATGTATTATTTACACATGCACAATGTTTAGATATATGCTTTGTATTGAATACAATGGGGCTGCCTACAGACAACTAAGATATTTGTAATCAAGACCTAAAAAGTACGGTTTTTGCCTACAAATGTGTCCTATATGTCCTAATAACTGTTTCCGACACCATATAGTTGTCAGTACTAAATCACAGGAGGTTAGGTTGGTTTTAGTTTCTTTCAAGTTGCTGGTGGAAACAGCGGAACAGTTAGCACTATCTCTTCATCTCACTATGACAGTAAGGTATTTTCCCCAGGAACCTAACATAAAAAAATTAGTATTAATACCATCTGCTGCGACTAGAGTTCACAGTAAAGGCATTTCTCCCCTAGAGGGCAACAAGCACCATACAGAGGAGGCAAAATATCTTCAGTGGCTTTCCACGACCTGGTTGCGTGTCAGAATACCATAAACAGAAATATTGTCTAAGTGGTTCCTGCAGTAAATATGTTTTATTTCATGGAGCCAGGTGCCAATGGCTGACATTTCAAAATCTAGTGTTCACTCTGAAGGATTTGTGTTTCCCTCCCAACAGTTTTCTCCACCTAACCAGGACCTCTATTTCAATCCTCAAATTATTTGTCGTATTCTAAGGGTTGACAATTTGTGCTTGCCTGAGAGCGACCCACAAGGAAAAAAATCTAAGAATATGTATGAGGAGTCCTCCTCAATTCCTGTTCAACAGCTAAAAATGTCACCAACATCAACAGCACTATTGCTGTTACTCTTGCCACCTTTGGGTCATTATGGAGACCTGGTTGTGCCAGCAGGCCTATATACATCTTTGTCTCTCCAAAATGTAAAAATACACTTTTCGCTGCTCAGGTGAAGGACTGGACCCAATACAAGCCTTTACTAACAAATTACTAACAACCTGCTACTGCATGTGTGGAGAGTTCAGTTTGAGTGTTAGCGATCTTCCAAACTATGACATACAACAGGTGCTGTGAATAAGGACTACCTTAACTCTAGCATAACTTGTTATGCAGCTCATGCAAGTAGCTCCCAACAGCTTCGACCTATTCCTTTCTATGATCATCAACATAATTGACAACTCCCTGATTCTCCTCAATGTGGCTGGTGATTTCTACACACTACCCAATCAACCAGTTGTAGTTGATACCATCAACTGGCTCAGGCCTACTGTTTATTCATTCTTCCCATAAATCTACACCTGGCCTTCCAAAATCTTTCTGTGCAGAAATCTCCTTCAGCACAGGAGTGGAAACTCTAGTCATCATCGTCTGACCAGGTTTGTGCCCGAAAGAGTCAGTAGAGTGATGGAGCTTAATCAAAGTATTAGCAGAAGAGTTGGGTCTCCAGACTTCGAAGGTACTTCATCAATTCTTTCTCTGACAAATTGTTCCAACGAGTATAGGTGTGTATGAGAAGATTCTGCTGCCATAATGTAACACTATGACATACAACAGGTGCTGTGAAGAAGGACTACCTTAACTCTAGCATACCTTGTTATGCAGCTCATGCAAGTAGCTCCTAACAGCTTCGACCTATTCTTTTCTATGATCATCAACATAATTGACAACTCCCTGATTCTCCTCAATGTGGCTGGTGATTTCTACACACTACCCAATCAACCAGTTGTAGTTGATACCATCAACTGGCTCAGGCCTACTGTTAATTCATCCTTTCCATAAATAAGCTTTTTGAGGGTGCATCAATTGTGATTTATCGCCTTAAGTTAAGCTGTGCTGCATAGTTCTTTTTCTTTTTAAGTTTTACAAGATAATTTCAGGCAACCCTACATGTGCTTTGCCATAGCCTAACCCTAAAGTGATAAGAGCGAGGACCATGACTATTTTGTTGGACAAGGTGAGCATATTTCACCTTGGAGAAGTGTGGCTCACTGGTGGAGAAGTGTGGCTCACTGGTTAGAGGCGGCAGACCCGTAAGCAGAGAACGGCCCGGGACCAGGGTTCGATTCCCGACGCGGCAGGGTCATGGACCAGGGTCAGCGGACTCGATAATTCTCGCCTCGGTGCCTACTCTAGTCAGAAACCACACTCGGCAACTCTGGGCATCAGCTTGCCTCATCTTCACAACGGCCCCCCAGACCGCCGGGGATGCTTGGTCGCACCTTAGAGATACCCATCAGGGACCATCTCTCAGGGTGAGCCAGGACGGGTTCCCCAGCGGTCGAAGCGTGGAGATACTCCTCCGGGAGTCGATTCCTAGCGCTATATAAACCCGCAATTAAATTAAATTAAATTAAACGCAGTTGAAGGTTTGGAAACGCATTTTAATGATTGCCTGTACAAGGGATGTGAACAATAAATCACTGTAAAACAATACACCAGAGTTATGTGTTTTCTATTTTGCTGTGGTGGGTGGAACCATAGTATCTGGAGATGTAAAAAGAAAGCGAGAGAGCTATCCGGGATCCATTAGGATAATTACATTTTTTAGGTCGAGCACAGCGGCAGGGCACATGCGCTGCTTGTTCTGCGCGGCATGTTGTATTGGAGTATGCACTGGAAGCCCCGCCCACTCCCACTCTCCGCTTATATTTGTCATTGGCTTGTGTCATTGTCCTTCGTAAATGCTGGCTTCTGATTCGTAAATAGGCTTGTTAGTCCCTCCTTGGTACCGCCTTGTTTTCTTTTGTTACCTCCCATAACGACTGGACCTTTTATTTGGCTTGTTACACGGTCTGCATTATAAGTTGGTGAGCACTATTTTGTTTATTGACACTGGTGGGGATAATAGCAGCTGTTTTTTGTATTTGCAGTGCACCCACATGACAATGGCAGTTGCTTTTCTTATGGAGCGCTATGCTGCTCTAACATGCATGCTGAGTGCGGCGCCCGCTTCAGGGACACCCCGCTCAGTTTAAAATGAGTTTTACTTTCATGTTGAGCATGGCGCCTGTTTCAGGGACACTGTGCTCTGTTTCATTTTTTTTTTAACTTTAATAGTGAGCGTGGCACCTGCTTCAGGGACACAGCGCTTTTTTTTGTTTTTTTGACACCCGCTTTTCTGACACCGCACTCTGCAATACAATAGGTATCGTTGGAACTATTAATATTGTAAATGACAGTGCCTTTTAATATTATAAAAGGCATTGCCATTTACAATGCCAAAAATAGCTCAAATCTCGCAACCTATTGCATTGTAAATGCTTGTCTGATTTGAGGCAGATCCAATAGAGGTGTTATCTGAAGATCCTTTCCCAACCTACATACATGTGGTGTCAATGGAATGTGTATTTAGGGTGCAGACTAATGGGATCATGTTGATGTTAAAGAGGACGATTAGAGATCTGATCCCAGTGGAACTCCACAGTGATTGGTAGTAAGGTGAGCACCAAGTTTTTGCAGTGTTTGATTCATCAAGATGTACATAAGCATTGTATGTAGGTACATTTGTGTTTTTTGTGTTGTGTAAACCTAGTCAAAAAGACACCTGAATGCTGTACGAAGGCAACGAGGCAGTCAGTGAGTGATTGGAGCGGTAGCTGGCTTCTGGACACCTGTGTGTATTGGCAAGTATATAAGAAATGCAATCTGGTCAATGGTGTCAAACATTGCAGAAATCCACTAGAATCAATGTGCATATCATGCTCCAATTACCGATGATTAGACCTTCCTCTATGTTCCTCCCTTGACAAAGCTGGACACCTGTTTGGAGTTCACTTAAACACGTTGTTGGACTTCTGGTGCACTGAGAGTAGCTTGGCCACCATCGTTTCCGGTGCTTTTGTGACACAAATTAAGCGAAAAGACTTTTGATCATTTTTTTTTTTTAGATTACAGGTATGATGGCATGTTTTAATGTAGCTCATAGTAATGCATACGAAGATGAAAATCAGGCTAGTGGTATATCTGATATATATTCACTCAAAGGAGTCTTAGTCCAGGCATTGTACTTCCCAAAAGTGACTAAGCATGAATTATTACAAGTTCTCCTTCTCATCTTTTTTTTAACAAGACATTTTATAGACGTTTTCAAAACAGTGTAACAACAAAACATGTTCTGTCCCCACCAAAAGCCCCTGACCCTCCCAACCAGATTATTCAGTATAGATCACATTAGTACATGTATTCTGTCTCCGAATGCCCCCTTCTGTCCTTCCTTCCTGACCCTCAGACTCTATAATTCTGTATCTCTTCATCAATAGTCGACCACGAAGAGGTGACTCGGGCTATCTCTATGTCTTGATAGTATATCCAGGCTTCCCAGATTTTTGTGTTTGTGTGGGCAGCCTCTGGCCTCATAGATGTGACGTCCCATTGTCATGCAATTGTCTAAGTCCGGGGTGTCCAAACTTTTCTGTAACAAGAGCAACTTATGTTCAATGAAAATCACCATGTGCTACTAATACCATAAGATTCATTAGTGGCCACCACATTCAAGATTACTGGCAGTGCGCATGTCAGTACACCAGGCAGGATTGCCAGCAGTAATGTCAAAAAAATGTTTATCAATTTTTAATGTCTCAACATGGGTATTATATAGCAGCCAATAGCTGCAATGCACCTGCAATCAAGGTCATGATATTAGTAATAAGTCTGCCCAACACCACATGATTTATCACTCAAATATCAGCTTTCAATAGGTTTTGAAAATTGAGCCATTTTTCTTGATATATTTGCTAATGAGTTCTGAAAATACATAAATTTTCTTCTGAACTACACAGTCTCAAATTTGGTAAACATTTATAAATTCAATAAAGTAACAGCGCATGGGGTGGCTCCTCCGCTAAGGCGGAGAAACGCCGCCCCACTAATTGTAAAAAGAAAATGATAATAACGCAACATTAATAACGTTTGGCCTGCCATCTTGGGCTGGCCAAACCATCATGCTCACTTAGCATGTTCTCCACCGGATGTGTTATGGGTGGGTGGAGAACATGCACAGGGGAAAGACAGGTCTTTCTTCGTGATGCCCTCACACACACCCGAAGGATGTCATGCTTCATCATGGGGCTATGCTTCTCATCGGGCCGGAGCTACAGTGCCCGACGGGCTCACCGTAAACGGGGCTCGTTCCCGGAGATCTTTTTTGAAGAAGCCACGGGGTGCGTTCGAGTAAGAGGACAAGGGTAGTGTAGTGCACAGGAAGTGGATGTTAAAATAAATCTCATTCAAAAGTAATTTTAATGGTTCAGGTTGTTCCAGCTTAGTTAAAAGGTGTGCGGATGCCCTATGGCATTGCAGCGCTGGCCTGACGAGGAGCATAGCCCAATGATGAGGCATGACATCCTTAGGGGTGTGTGTGTGAGGGCATCACAAAGAAAGACCTGTCTTCCCCCCGCCCCCTCTAGAAACTGCTCACCCCTTGTAGCACAGTTCATTAGTAGCCCGTGTGCAGGACCTATCTAAATAACGGCTCCCGGTCCCACTCCCTCTCTTTTGACGTGGAGAACATGCACAGCCTCCCAGGTCCCATCTGAGCGTCGAACCACAGTGCTCAGACCAATTACAACGCTGCTGTCGTGGTGACAGCAGCTTTGTGATTGGCTATGGGGAGCCTGGGTGCTGCCGGGAGCCAGGAAAACATTGATGACAGAGAAGAGGCTGTGGCTGATGACCGGCAAAAACAAGGTAAGCTTTTTTTCTCTACCCCCGCCTCCCCTCAACTGTTCCCTACAAGCCAATACTGAAAAGTGACGAATTTATTAGGCTGGGTAGCACACAGGAGACCTACTCACAGGTAGGCGGAGAGCCACTTGCAGGTCACGAGCTACTCATTGAAGAAGCCTGGTCTAGGCACTTCCTCCACTCCTCCACCAAGGAAGACCTTCTCATCTTTTTAGATTATGATTACTTAAAGTGCAGTAGTTAACTGGTTAGAGTTCCACTTAGGTAAGTGAAGATGCTATGTTTATACGTGGAGTAGTGGCAGAATGGAAAGAGTTCAGAAATGTTTGAAGAAGAGGCAGTAAAAGTTATTTGTGATAATCCAAAATTGAGAAGGATTATCTGCGACTAATCTGCGATGTTGGATGATTTTATGGCATATATTGCATTTAATGGTGATTCTGAGAAAAGAAGTATGTGGAGACTCTCAAGGGTGTTGAGGTAAGCAGATAATATTTGCCTGAATCTGTGAGAGCATACGAGGCTCATTTGGGAGTGGTGTCTAAAACACCTCATTGACCATTGGCACTTGCTGATCTAGTTTGGTGCAAAAGTGATTTGGGATTGTGTTAGCTGATGGCCGTGGATTTGTGGAGGTTTCATAATATCCTATTATAAATGTGTTTTGTTTATTCAAAAAATGTGTAAAATTCGATCATTATTTTTCCACTGTTATATATAATTATTAAGATCTATTTTCAAGTATTTATTTTTTGTAAATTCACATAATTAATTATCTGCTTCCTCGTAAATTCTGAAAATCTCTGTTTACATATTTTGGAGCCACAAAAACATGGTAAACAGTCATAATATCGATTCCAAAATATAGAATGGACATAATATCGAAGTAAAAATATAGAATGGACAAAATATCGAATGGACACAACATAGTGGTTACAAATATCGAATTTAAGGTAAGTAATATCGATTTTCAAAATATAGAAGTCAAAATATCAAAGTATACAATATAGGCATTAAATATATCGATTGTTTAATAATATACTTTTTTTAAAGTGTTTTGTATGTTAGTATATGTGTGAAAAGTGTATATTAATTTTTTAATGTATGTTTAATGTATTTTAAGTAATGAATTTTATGTTATTTAATTTTTGCGTAATTTAATTCTGTAGCGGGTTTATAGGGGAATAGGGTGGGAAGTAATTTAATTATATTAAATTAAATAATAATTTTTAGCAATTATAAATAATTTTTAATTAAATTTTGCTTTCTAGTTCTGTAGCGGGTTGTGGGTTTATAGGGGAATAGGGTGGGAAGTAATTTAATTGTAATTAATTAAATAATTTTATTTATTTATTGGTATTCATTTTGAATTTATTGTTATTTTTTAATTGGTAATTAATTTTTATTAATTGCCAATTAATTTATATTAATTGATTAATTGTTAATTATGTTAATTTTCTAAATTTATTTTCTGTAGCGGGTTGTGGGTTTATAGGGGAATAGGGTGGGAAGTAATTTAATTGTAATTAAGTAAATCATTTTTTTCATTTATTGGTATTAATTTTAAATGTATTGTTAATTAATTTTTAATTGGTAATTAATTTCTATTAATTGGCAATTAATTTTTATTAATTGGTAATTATTTTGTATTAATTAAATATTTGATAATTATGATAATTGTATTAATGTATTTTCTGTAGTGGGATGTGGGTTTATAGGGGAATAGGGTGGGAAGTAATGTAATTGTAATTAATTACATATTAAAAATACTTTTTGTGTATTGATAATTAATTTACTGTTAATTTTTAATTGGTATTAATTTTTATTATTAATTAGTTTTTGTTATTGAAAATGAATTAGTTGTTAAATAATTATGAATAGGCTATTATTTTTAATAACTAATATGTAGTTGTATTTCTAATTAATTATTACATAATATTAAATTGGTTATTAATTTCAATTAATGTTTTATTGGTATTGATATTTAATTTATTTTTAATAATATATTAAATCATTACTTTCCCTACTGTTAAACTCACTGGAGTGGGAATAGTAATTTTCACCCTCCCGCTATCCAACGCTTTCCCTACTGTTGCACTCTCTGGAGTGGGAATAGTATTTTTTACCCCTACGCTATCCAACGCTTTCCCTACTGTTTCACTCTCTGGAGTGGGAATAGTAATTTTTACCTCTACGCTATCCAAAGCTTTCCCTACTGTTGCACTCTCTGGAGTGGGAATAGTAATTTTTACCCTTATGCTATCCAACGCTTTCCCTACTGTTGCACTCACTGGAGTGGGAATAGTATTTTTTACCCCTACGCTATCTAACACTTTCCCTACTGTTGCACTCTCTGGAGTGGGAATAGTAATTTTTACCCCTACGCTATCCAACGCTTTCCCTACTGTTGCACTCTCTGGAGTGGGAATAGTATTTTTTACCCCTACGCTATCCAACGCTTTCCCTACTGTTGCACTCACTGGAGTGGGAATAGTATTTTTTACCCTCCCGCTATCCAACGCTTTCCCTACTGTTGCACTCTCTGGAGTGGGAATAGTAATTTTTACCCTTATGCTATCCAACGCTTTCCCTACTGTTGCACTCACTGGAGTGGGAATAGTATTTTTTACCCCTACGCTATCCAACGCTTTCCCTACTGGTGCACTCTCTGGAGTGGGAATAGTAATTTTTACCCCTATGCTATCCAAAGCTTTCCCTACTGTTGCACTCTCTGGAGTGGGAATAGTATTTTTTACCCCTACACTATCCAACGCTTTCCCTACTGTTGCACTCACTGGAGTGGGAATAGTATTTTTTACCCCTACGCTATCCAACACTTTCCCTACTGTTGCACTCACTGGAGTGGTAATATTAAATGTTACCCTCCTGCTATCCTACGGTAAAATATTGTAAAATTTTTATTAATAACTTAAATTAATTATATCTTAATTTTAAGGTTATTTGAGTATTTTTAAGTATGTTTTAGTTAATTATATTTATTTCATTAATTTTAAATTACTTTTAAGACATTTAAAAAAAATCGATATTTTGATTGACTATATTTTTTACAGACTATATTTTGGATTCGATATTTTTGTACTTACCTGTTTGTAGATAGGAATTAGATATTTTGGCATTCTATATTTTGGTGACTATATTTTGGTAAGTCTATATTTTGTCATTCTATATTATGTCAGTGATCCCCAAAATATACCAGAGATGGTGTTCAAGTCTGGATGCTTACCTAAAATCCGGATCCTGGTCTTCCTCTGTCCAATGTATCGGCAACTGTATTCCGTAAGTCACGATGTCACCACACACTATATATGATATGTTGTAGGCACATGCCCTCAAGAAGGTGTCACCTTCTCAGGAGAAAAAAGCCAAAGGCATGAAAAAACTTTCTTGCTGGATGAAAACTTCTGAGGTTGAAGAAAACTAGGAATTCGGAATCCAAAAGTGGAATTCTTCAGGAGGGAAGATTCATGATCAGCAAGTGGAGAGAGCGTGGAAACAAGAGAAGGAACTCAGTTTTGCTGTGGGGCATCCTCTAGCCAGACTCACGTCTTTAAACCACATGACAACAAACATAATGGACTGGGAAAATAAAAAATGAATCTCAGAAGAAACAGCCATGAGTGAAAAGGGAAAGAAACAGAAATGAAAACCTGAACCGGACTAGCTATAAAAAAAACAGCTGCAAACCCTCAGGCAGGTGATTGCCATGTTGGAGCTGGAGGAGAAAGGAGTAGCAGGTAGGTGCTCAGTAGTCCAAGGGAAGGCAGCCCCAGGGGAGTAAACGTCACAGCCTGCAGTTGCAGGCTTCTTACGGTATTTTCTGAGACCTGAGAACTGCAAGACCACGCAAGTTACTGTGGTTTTCAGATGAGCAAGAGGTTGCTTTCACAACAGATGGTGCTCTTCCAATGTCAACAAAATGCATTTAAAGATAACATTTGTATTGAAGCAGGACTATCTTTCAACATAAAGTCATGTACGTTGGACATTTGAGTTTTTAAAAGGTACATGTTAGCACTCGCTATACCTTCTTTCTTATCTCTTTCATGTAAATGGATAAGTTACTTACCTGTAATCCTAGTTCTCTTCCAGGGGTATCTTCATCAAAGTCATAAGCACTGAATATTCCCGCCCACGTGCGGGGACCTCGGAAATATTATAAAAATATATATGTAAATTACATATAAATAGCTCCACAAATATGTATGCACATATATCATTTTTTCTCACACCAATGCAGCCCCAAAAAAGAGGCTAAACAATGTAAATAATCTTACAATACTGAATTAGCAATGACACAAAGAAAACACATTAGGTCAAATAGCCCTTGAACTCTGTGTTTTAATGTGCAAAAGACTCATAAATCTTGTAAATTGCCAATAAATATACATTGTTAGCCACAGGCTGCATTGAACAGCAATAGCATAGAAAATGAAACCATTTTCAACAAAAACTGGCACCGTGCCTTTAAGGCAGCCATGACCCCTGGCTTCCCATCATGCCTCAGGGGTGACAGTTAGGTCAGTTGTTCTTTGCATAACCCTGAAGTCAGGGCTCAACCACAAGTCATAGAACAGACCACTCTCATTTACCTGGGGAGGCGGGTGGGTGTGTTTATAACTTTGATGAGGATACCCCTGGAAGAGAACTAGGATTACAGGTAAGTAACTTATCCTTCTCTTCCAGGGGATCCTCATCAATAGTCATAAGCACTGAATAGAATAGCAAGCCCAAACACCACGTGCAGGTAAATGAGAAACACATGACCCAACTAAACAAAAATTATAACAGCCGAGTACTCAGCTGCTAAACAGATTCCGCAAGGAGGCCTGGCCTACCTGGGTATCTGCTCTAGTGTCAGAATCAAGACAATAATGTCTGGTAAATGTATGAACGGACCTCCAGGTCGCTGCCTTACAGATCTCAGGCATGGGAACATTCTGGAGAAAAGCTGCAGTCGCAGACCTACCCCTGGTGGAATGCGCTTTGGGAGAAAACCTGAGAGTTTTCTGCGCCAACTGGTAAGCAAGCTTAATACACGAGACGCTCCATCTCGAAATAGACCGTTTCGAGGCTGCATGACCTGTTCTGATCGATCCATAGTTAACAAACAGTTGATCAGAAAGACGTATAGTCTTGGACCTATCTAGATAGAATTTTAAAACCCTTTTCAGGTCCAAAGAGTGCAAAGCCCTCTCAGCTGGAGAAGAGGGATTGGGAAAGAAAGTGGGCAGAGAAATAGACTGACTGACATGGAAGTCTGACACCACTTTAGGAAGAAAAGACAGATGTGTCCTTAGTACCACCCTATGAAACACAGTATAGGGTTCTTTGGAACAGAGAGTTTGGATCTCGCTCACCCTACGAGCTGACGTAATTGCTACCAAAAAAGCCGCCTTCCAGGAAAGGTGTCGCAAGGTAGCTTTATGAATGGGTTTAAAAGGCGGACCCATAAACTTTGATAGCACCAGGTTCAGCTCCCAGGGAGGAGAAGGCTGACACACTGGAAGTTATACTTTTTTCAACCCTTGCAGGAAGTCTTTTACAGCTGGTAACTGGAAAAAAGAAGGCTGTGAAGGTGTCCGCCTATACGCTGTTATAGCGGCTAGATACACCTTAATAGAATTAAACTTTACACCTGCTTTCGCCAGATATAACAAATAAGGAAGAACTACCTCTTCCTGAAACTTAATAGGATGATGACCATTTTGTATGCACCACAGATAGAAGCACTTCCATTTACAGGCATAAGAATGTCTCGTGGAAGGTCGTCTCGCTTCCTTCAGGATGGACATACAGTCCTGTGGCAATCCAAGGTGGCCGTATTGTATGACCTCAGGAGCCATGCTGTTAAGCTCAGTGACGGAAGGTTGGGATGATGAATCCTCCCGTTCATTTTGGACAACAGATCCGGCCTGCATGGCAGTCTCTTGTGAGGAGCCACTGATAGATGAAGCAGGTCCGTGTACCACCATTGTCTCGGCCAGTCGGGGGCAATAAGGATCATTGTTGTTCACGAGTGTGTCGGCTTGCTCACCATCTTCGGGGTCAGCGGAAGTGGTGGAAAGGCGTACACAAATTACCCTGACCAGTCTATCAAAAGGGCATTCCCTCTTGTTCCTGGATGGTAAAACCGCGAGGCGAAGTCTTGGCATTTGGTGTTTTCGTCGTCCGCGAACAAATCTAAGGAGGGACGACCCCAAGACTGGAAGATTCCTTCGAGCACCTCGTCGTTTAGAACCCAGTCCTCTCTGTCTTCGAAATGCCCACTCAGAGCGTCCGCCCTCACTTTCTGTTCTCCTGGGAGGTGGATCGCCGTGACCGACAATTTATGAGCCAGAAGCCAATGCCAGATGCGTTGGGCCTCCATTGACAGAGTCCGTGAGCGCGTTCCCCTCAGCTTGTTTAGGTAGGAAATGGTGGTGGTGTTGTCCGTTTGTACTAGTATTGATGTTTCCTGAAGCGAGGGGAGGAACGCTTTGAGAGCCAGGTGAACTGCTCTCAACTCCAGCATGTTTATGTGATACGTACTTTCTTTAGGAGACCACAAACCTTGCCCTTGGAGGTGACCCATGTGTGCCCCCCAGCCTTGAAGAGACGCATCGGTGATCAAAGTCTGAGCAGGAGGAGGTTGATGCAACAGAATTCCCACCTGCATGATCTGTTTTTTTTGTCCACCATGGAATGGAAGCTCGAGCTGTTTCTGACAAAGTAATCTGATCATCCCAGCGAGCTGACTGCTGGTCCCACGTGTCCTCCAGATCCTGCTGAAGAGGACGCATCCGAAGTCTGGCATTCGGGACTAGAAAGATGCATGAAGCCATCGAAGCTAGCAGGGAGGCAATCTTTCACACTTTCTGAACCCTGTGACGAAGTACCAGCTGACACTTTTGGGTTATAGAACACTGTCTCTCCTCCGAAGGAAACACTTTTCCTATTTCGGAGTCTAGAAGAGCTCCTAGGAAGTGAATCTTCTGGGTGGGTTGAGAGACTGATTTGCTGAAGTTGACATGTAAACCCAACCGGTGACAGAGCTGGATGCATGTTTGGAATGGATTCCTTACAGCGTCTGGGGAAGGACCTTTCAGTAGCCATTCTCCCAGATACGGGTACACGAAGACTCCCTCTCTGCGTAGAGCGGCCGCTACTACTGCAACACACTTCGTGAATACCCGGGGAGCTGACTTCAACCCGAAGGGCAGGACCTTGAATTGGTAGTGAGAGGTCCCCACCTGGAACCGCAGGAATCTTCTGTGCTTGAGGTGCACCGGGACATGAAAGTAGGCATCTTGGAGGTCCATCGAACACATCTAATCTCCCTTCCTGAGATTCGGATATATTTGGTGAACTGCCAACATGCGGAACTTTTCTTTTTTGATGTGCAAGTTGAGCGTTCTTAAGTCCAGAATGGGTCTGAATTCTGCCTTTTGACCCTTTTTTCTGACCAAGAAATAACGGGAGTACACTCTCTTCCCCCTCTGAGCGATAGGAACCCTCTAGATGGCTGATTTTGCGAGAAGTATCGCTACTTCTTTTTTCAAAAGAACGAGTTGATGACTGAAGGTTGGTTTTGGGGGGACGGGTGGAGGCAGGTGTTTGAAACGAAGAAAGTACCCATTCCGAAGTATAGTCAACACCCATCTGTCCGGAGTAATGCTTTCCCACTCTGACATATGATGCGCAATGCTTCCCCCCACTGGAGTGGTCAACGGTGCTGGGGGAAGGAAGAACTCATTGCTTCTGCTGGGACATGTTGGAATTATTGCCCTGGCGTTGATTTCCTCCTCCTCTGGAATTTCGTTTGCCTCTGAACTGGGACTTCTGTTGTCCCTGTTGGTCCTGACCCTTCTGCCATTGAGGGGTTTGAACCCTCTGCTTGGAAGAGCCCTTGTTGTAGGAGCGGTACTTTCTTCGAAATTCCTTCTTCTTTTCAAGCCCTACAGCCTTAAGAGTGTCCAACTCCGACTTCATGCGTTGCATTTCTTCGTCAGTACTTGCCCCAAACAGTGATGTTACCGAAAAGGGCAGGTTCAAGATTCTAGCCTGAGCCTCAGGTTTTAAGGCTGTCAGGCGCAACCATGAAGACCTTCTCGCCGTCACTCCATGCGCATAGCCATGCGCTGACTGGGTAGCTTCATCTGCCCCGGAGCTTATGATCTGATTGGAGACTTGGCCGCCCTCCAAAAGAATCTTTTCAAAATCTTTACGGTCCTCTTGAGGGAGTTTCTCAACGAACCTTTGAATAGAAGCCCACAGGGATCTGTCATACCTCATCAGAAGTGCTTCCGCATTAGAGACTTTGAGAAAAGGGGCCGAGGTGTTGCAGACTCTTCTCCCCCACGAATCCTGTATTTTGCTGTCCTTATCCGGAGGCACTGTGGATGAGGAAGCTATAGCACTGGATTTCTTCGACGCCGCAATGATCACAGAGTCTGGTGGTGGGTCAGACCTGAGAAAGAGTGGATCCTCCTCTGGCGAGCGATACTTTTTTAGAATCCTTGCTGGGGTGGCCTTTATAGTCGCTGGAGTGAGGAAGATCTCATTCACGGGATCTATGATTCCAGGTACCAACGGCAGCAGTGGCTTGGGTGCCGCTCTGTGATGCAAGGTTTCAAAGATTACAGAAATCTTGACCTGTGGAGCAGTCATGGGTACTCCCAGTTTCAAAGCACTCCTGCCCACAATGTCTTGAAACGTGAAAATGTTGTCTATAGGGGAAACTCTTGATGGATGACTATCCGTCAGAGTCGGAGAGTAATCCCTGTTTGAACGGGACGTAAAAGAGGAAGTAGACAGAGATCTGCGAGCCCGTCTCTTTGACCTCTATCTTCGCCTACTAGAGTGCACTCGGGAGCGCGATCTCTCCCTGGGTCGGGATACTTGCTGGTCCCGATGAGTTTGCAACCTGGATGCCTCTTTGTCTGGAGCCCAGTGATGCAGAGGCCTATACCATCGTGGTGATAACCTGATGGAAGGAGACTGCTGGGTGCGCTCTCTCACTGGTGAACATGTCGGTGGTGACAAATCCCTTTGTCCATGCTGCGAACGAGCAGGAGAATGCCTGGACCTCTCACTACCCGAGGAGTAGATGATCACATCTGAAGATCGTCCACGGTGAGATCGGGAGCCCGAAGAGGATGATGACAAACTCACCGGAGAAACCCCTCTGCATCTGGAGGAAGACCTCGTGCGACTTCTGGAAGCACGTTCAACCAATACTCTTTTCCTCTTGGCCGGAGGATTCCTGTGCACTGAGGAATGTTCCACTTCCGCAGCTGAAGCCGATCTTGGGGACCACTGCTGTGGTGTTAAGGCATGAGCCTGATCCGAGGGCTGACTAGCTGTTTCCTGAGCAGTCTGCCCCGAAGGTGACCTCCCCTGAGATCTTGGCGGAGAGATTTGCCTCGAAGATAAACTTTTTGACGTCGACCCTCGCTGCTGCGTCAACAACGGGGACCCTCTCGACGTCGAACGCCGTTGACCAGGCGTCGACGAAGGTTGCTTCGACGTCGACCGTTGATGTTGTGACGGTGACGGAGGATGTCTCGACGTCGAACATCGCTGGCCAGACGCCAACGGAGGGTGCCTCGACGTCGAACGCCGATGACCTGGCGTCGACGGAGGGTGCCTCGACGTCGAACGCCGAGGACTAGGCGTCGACGGAGGGTGCCTCGACATCGAACGCCGATGACCAGGCGTCGACGGAGGATGCCTCGACGTCGAACGCCGATGACTGGGCGTCGACGGAGGATGCTTCGCCGTCGAAGATTGGTGATGATGCTTCGACGTCGGCTGTCTCGACGTCGAGCTCCTATGCTCCGACGGAGACCTTCCTCTCAACGCTGCACTCTCCATAGACTGCAGCGGAGGTACCTTACTTCTCGACGCTGAAGTCTTCATCGTCTTTGTCGTCGTCGACGGCCTCTTCGACGCCGATCCCGATGCCGAAGGAGAACAAGTCGGGACTTCTCTCGACATCGATCGCGTCCTGCGTTTCTTTTGCCTCTTGGGAGACCTACCTCTCTCAGAGAGACCATAAATACGAATTCTCTCCCTGTCTTTGAGAGTCCTGTTCGATAACTTCTTGCAGTGTTCACAAGAACTCGCAGAATGAGAATCAGGGAGGCGCAGAGGATACACACAGGATGTGTGTCAGTCTTGGCCTTCTTCTTCCCACAGGAAGGGCAGATGTCAAAGAGAGAAGGCATTTTTGACAGAAAAATTCCTTTTTTCAGATGTAAAAAAGGTAGCACTAACACTCTAAGCCCAAAAGACGTCGAGTGAAAGTAAAAATTGTAGAAATTCTCAAGAATTTTTTGACAGAAAGTCAAAAAGAAAGGGAGCTGCTAAACCAGGGTCCTGACTGAAGGAGCCGGAAAGAACAACTGACCTGTCACCCCTGAGGCATGATGGGAAGCCAGGAGTCATGGCTGCCTTAAAGGCACAGTGCCAGTTTTTTGTTGAAAATGGTTTCATTTTCTATGCTATTGCTGTTCAATGCAGCCTGTGGCTAACAATGTATATTTATTGGCAATTTACAAGATTTATGAGTCTTTTGCTCATTAAAACACAGAGTTCAAGGGCTATTTGACCTAATGTGTTTTCTTTGTGTCATTGCTAATCTAGTATTGTAAGATTATTTACATTGTTTAGCCTCTTTTTTAGGGCTGCATTGGTGTGAGAAAAAATTATATATGTGCATACATATTTGTGGAGCTATTTATATGTAATTTACATATATATTTTTATAATATTTCCGGGGTCCCCGCACGTGGGCGGAAAATATTCAGATCCCCTGGTAGAGAACATGCTCTTGTAAGGCACACAATTGCTTAATAGCTAGGTCTTGCCTAAATAAATTTGAACTGTGAAACAATCTGTGTGCTGTCTCGCACTCTGGTTGATCTGATCGGCAAATTCAAAAGATCAAGAAATGTGTAGTGTACAAACATCTTTTTTTTTTTAAAGACCTTTATTGGATCTTTACGGGAAAAAACACAGTGTATGGCCTACAACCTCTAGGGCCGGCCGCGACATTGTGACAAACATCTTTAGTGGAGTATTTAATATGATTTGTCTTTTTGTTACCTGTTTGTGTTTGATTAACTAGAGAAAAAGGCTATCCAGCATGAAACATCAACAAAGTATATATTTCAACAGATGCATTGTGGTAACACATTACTCCAGATACAGGATTGGCTTATACTGCTAACTCTGACTTACATAACGTAGAAATAACACCCTAATTGACTGTTTCAACCAATCACATACAGGGTGTACGTGCAACTCACAACCAAATGCTATAATCATAATTTTCTTACAGACAGACCTTAAGATATCTTTGAAGCCTTCTGAGAACCATGTGTTGAGTCATTTGGTGAACACGTCTAGGTAATCAGCTTCCGTATCCACATGGGCACCAGTGGCATGTTTTTTCTACTTCATTTGTAGCGTTGACCAGTAGGATAAATTGAGGAGTGTTTTCTAAGTGATGTCTCACTATACCTAGGCAATGTTTTCACAAACAATTCAGGAACACTGACTTTCGTCTCTAATTGAAGTAGTTCTAAATATGGCACTGGCTAAATCCCTAATCCTTTGCCAATTCCCAATTTGCCACTGCAGCCAGCTTGGAGTGAATCTTCTTTTGTACAACCCTAGGTAACTGCATTTGCTCTTGCAGTCTTCTGATGATAGACGTTCCCCAACAATCCCAGTAGGTCTTTTTATGAAACCATGGTCCTATCATTCATTCTTGAGGGCCATTGCAAGTGAGATAAGCTTCTAAACCTATGAAGTCATTGTTTCAACCCAAATGAGCGGAGTGTCCAACCACACATAGTATTAATGGCTTCCAGCTTCACTTCAGAGGTTGTTCGTGTCTGTCATCTACTAGGGTTGTGGTGCCTTCAGATTTTTCTACAATCAGTTCTACTGTGCACACCAGGGCCATTAACGCACTAAGGGGGAGCTTTACTAAGATTTTGCGCCATGTTTGTGTCACAAAAGTAACGCAAATTGGTGCACAATCTTTTTTTCATAATTAAGCGCTGGAAATAACATAAAAGTAATGCAACCTCGTGCATTGCGCTACTTCGCATTACTTTGCGGGGCGTACCAAGGGTGGTGTATGGGTTCTCCTATGCAACCACCCAGGTTTCTCACGCTAAACGAAATTTACTACAAATAGTAGTTTGGATTTAGCGTGAGAAAACTGTGCCCTTTTAAACTAGCCGCAAGGAAGGAGAAATATCTTCATTACTCCTTCCTTTTATGACTTTGATTGCGGGCTGCACTGGGCAGAATGTATGCAGAGTGGGAAAAGATTTGAATTGTGCCTAGCATAGAATTTTGTACTGGAAGGGTACCCTTCCTGAGCAAAACCTATGCTACACTTCCTAGCGCTATGGCGCTCATGTGTGTGCAGGGGGCACAGCAGCTCAAATCAGCTCAAGGGAAAGGGGAAGAGAGGGCCATATCGTTGAAAATATGGTGCTCTCCTGCTCCAACACTATCGCCCAACGCAGCACAGCCTCTTGGGGGGCTGCGCTGCGTTGCGTGGAGATTTTGTAAATCTCCCCTAAGACATTAGCATGTACGAAGGGCGCAGAAAACTCTGCTGGCCGCAGTGGTCCTACAGAAGGGCCAGGCACTTCACATGCTAAGAATAACGAGCAGCACTTACTGCAACTCAGAGCATACCTTAGTAAATGGGCTTCCAAAGCTCCACAATGGAGCTTACTTCCAAACATGCATATTCCTTTTCCCAGTAGATCTAAAATTTGATAACCAAATATGCAACCAATCGTTGTATTATTGGTCACTTTTTTTTATTTAATAAAAGAAAATACAAATAAATAACGCTCAAGAATTTGCGTGTCATGCTTGTGCAGGGGCCATGCTAATCTTCTCTGTATCGTTCCAATTTTAGTATATTTGCTGCCGAATCAAGCACGTATTTTTGGTCACTTTAAACAATGAAAACCAACATAATGCAAAAGATGAGCTTTAGTCGATGAATGCATTACGTTTTCTAGCTTTGGCCTTCACACCTCCCACCATAGGGTGGGCATACGTAAACTGCTGCTAAGGGCCCACCTTCTACTACCAGATTACACTTCGCAAACTTTACACAGTTATTTCACAACAGTCATTTTTCCTCTCATCTCTTTTTTTCTCCTCTCACCCAAGCGAGTACACTTCTGTGTACTCACGCTGCTATCACCAAAGGGAACAATGCCCTGTAGGTTCTGGGCCCCTTCACTAGAGAGATTTACATATTTCAATAGCCGCACTAAAGATAAGCATTGGCAAAGCCAATAGGTCTCACCTGTGAAACCTTTTGGCAATCTTTATTTTTCTAGATGGCTCCTGCTGAAATGCATTCATCCACGGCAGACATCTTTTAATCGATTTTGTTAAAGAATAACAAAAAACACTCAAAATGTACGTCACAGATTTACGAAGTTCACATTCATACATGGTTTTTCCTTGCCCAAACAACAGTATGTACACACACACGATACACAACACAATTCCAAACTCAGCGGTACACATCTAGTTGACCTTGTAAGTATGAAAGGCAGAGAGGACCTATTGCTTGATTAAAACCTCTGTTTTGATCCGTGGATCACTTCTGTCTAAAGCCCCTTCTTGTTCCATCCCACAGTCCTCCGCATTGCTCCATTTGTTGATGTCCATTTTATCCCGGTTGTAGTTAGTACAGCTTTAGTCAGCTTTGGAAACTCATGGCCACAATACAGGGCTCTAGGACTGGACCCGGATCTCAGTATCATTTCAAAGGTGGCTGCAAACAAAAGTCCACACCAGTGTTACAAAGTGCTGTTCTCTTAGACTCCAAGCATCATCACTTCTAAACGTGTTTAGCACAAATAATGTTAGCACATTCTAACGACCCATAGATCTTGGATTCGAGATTGCAACTGCGTGTCTGTGGGATTTCTGACCCTTGGGTCTGCTGCATATGCAGTCGTTCTTCCCTTCTGAATTTCAGGCAGCAGTTAAAACATTGCTCTTCCCTGTCTTATCTCTCTCTAATGTCCTATTGTTTTGATGTTGTCCTTTCAGCTGCAAGAAGCGCAAACAAAAAAAGTGCACTCCATAATCAGAAACATAGGAGTGGGTGCGTGTGTGTGGGGCGGTTATAACTTCTTAAGCCCTGTCATAATGATGGCATTTCATGGACCGTAGATGAACACCGCCCTTTACATATTCGGGGCTTCCATTAGCACAATGACATTGTTTCTTTGATATAGTTGCTGGTCCAAACGGATGTGGCTGACAACTAGGGAATGCTATTGACTCGCTCTGCCTTGGATGGCTCTGCCCTCGTCAGTCCCTCGGTCTGACGGTTCTGTCTACTTCCAGCAGCCGTTTCTAGGGTCATTTGTGACGGCCCAGACATGGATCCACATCGGGATTATGGTACATTTATATACGCCCGGATACCAAACTGTGTCCAGCAGGCCCGGACTGGCCATAGCGGGCACCGGGCAATCCCCCAGTGCGCCGCAAGGGTGGGGGCCGGTTTTGAGCCCTTGGGGGGCGATTTTATTACAGGGCCGTTTTTGCAGCATAGCTGCAAAATCGGCCCTGCAACAAAATCGGCCGAAAACCGGCCCTAGCAAAGCGCTCCACGGCACCTCCACCTGCTCCCCCCCCCCCCCCCCCCCGTCCACCCCGAGTGGGGAGGAGGGGCCGGCCGAGCACTTTGCCAGGGCCGGTTTTGGTTCCCAGTCCGGCCCTGGGCTAATTGCCCCCTTGATACATGGAGACCATGCCGGGTTTATGTCTCTACAAGTCTTTCCCTCACGGAGATGCTATTTATTGGCCCTATCTGCAACAGACACTGTTGAAGTTAGGGTGTGGTCCCAGATTTCGACAGTGGGCAGCACTTCTATATCAGGCCCTAACGTCCACGGTCCAAGAAAATGGAATTTTCTCAAGCAAATTCCCCACTGCACGAGGAATGGGGACCTGGAACCCGAAACTGGTGTGAATGATAATGTTGACCAGGGAGAGACGGAGATTAGCTTTTATCCAGAGAATCTAGGAAGAAATACTCCTCGAGTTGGCTGCCCTGTAGTGTTCTGTATGCTCTGTTATTGGAGATCGTACGTTGTGGCCACTGTAATATGATCTGTCCTGGGAGGTTTTCAGCCCATACTTTACTCTTCGATTGCATCTGATGTCATGAACACTGCACAAGTGCAACGCTGGAAAGATGCAATATTTAGCAATCATTACTTTAGATGCTCCGAGATGCTATTGATCGTTGTTTATGAAAATCCATATAAACATTTTTTTTCTTCAAAAAATGCAGTTGGTGCGAGAGGCATGGAAATTGAAGTCTTTTTGGCTCTTTAGATGCGGTGCCTGCCTGTGCAGCCTGGAACCCAAACAAGCACGCAGCGCAGTTCATTCGGATGCACTGGGTTGCACGTATTCTGCTTTGTCTCCAGATGGCGCCGAAGCACTATAAATACTTTAACTGTAAACGTTCTCACGGTTGCGTTGTGTTTTTGATCAATATCTTATTTGCGAACAACACTTCTTGTTTGACCTAAATGAGCTACAATTTCGTTGCTTGTCTTTCAATGACCAGCTTGATGAACTATTTACCAGCCATAGCCAAGGGGATGCCAACTGTCCCCGAACATGCTGATGGATACTTTTTAGAAGGAAGTCATAACCATCCATGCATGGACCGTGTTTTGGAAAGTTCTGATGCTTTCCCTACCAGATCACCAGTCTGCTCTAGACAGACACCTTGCCTCCTTTTCAAATTCTGAAAAGGGCAAGAAGTCAGCTCACCCCTTTCCAGGTTAAGATCATTTATGTGAGAACTGGCCTTCCCATATGAAAAATCAATCTGAGGCTATTGTGAACATGTCAGTAAAAAATATAAAGCTTCTGAAATATTACCATTACGTCTCGCAAATTAAGTAAAGACAGATGGTATCATTTAGAGTTTGGCGGATTTTTGGCATCTAGTGTGAAGCGGTAGATATCCCATTGACCAAACTCCGATTCTCCCACTCTATTTGGAGTCAGGGGGGTGCCATGGTTCCCAACTGCAGAGCTCCTGCTGTCGCTGCCGGCAGAGACCTTTGACCAACAGCATCTAACACTGGCCCTCTTCCACTCTTGTACATTTGTCCTGTTCGGTACAACCATGGAAAGCCTTGTGGAACCAGAACTCGGAAAACACACGAAAAAAAGTCCCAAGGTGTCAGGGACCTACCTTTTTTTCTCTTTAAAAAAACCTCTGACTTTTGGAGTTTGCTTTTGATAAGCAAAACATTTTGCTTGAGTGGGCATATTTGATATAGTGACTCTGCTGAAGGCACAGAGATCTTTGCCTGCTTGGCAGAGATCTCCAAGGTTAGGAGCAGTGTTCAACCAAGTCAGCGGAGGACATTACTTTGCTGACTTGGTGGACTGGCAGACCATCCGCCAAATGAGCCCCATAGACTGTCATTTTAGAGGAGCTCAGAGGCGTTGAAGGAACTCATCCATCCCTTGGACAGTATCCCCAGACAAGGAAGGTCATAAATGAGATACTCTGGGCAAAAAGGGTCAACCTTCTTGCATAATTAACATTGCTTATACTTTTCAAGGTATGACAGGCAACTGTGGCACAGCATCTCTGCTTTTCTAGATCAGTTACAAGAAGAAGATAAGATTCAAGCTCAGTCAAGCCTTATAGATGGAGAGTAGGCTTCGTTCAGTGGATTCGACTTCAATCGTTTTCTGCCGTATTGATTATACTGCAGACCTATGACAATAGGGTTTGCTTAAGAGAAATTTATTGAGGACAGAAGCTCAGGCAAACATAATGGATATGCCTTTTTATGGTGAAAGGCTGTTGGGTAAACAGACCAATGAAGCTCTTCAAGCTATCAGTATGGCTATTAAGATGGATATTGATATTGCTGGATTATTTATTTGTAACTGCGTTGCCAGACCTTTCAGAATACAGACATCATTCTCAGCAGAGGGTTATTTCAACTCAGGGTCCATTTTTGATTTTACAAAGAATATGGACACAGTTACTTTAATGTTTAGTCCTACAACCAGCCCCATCACTTTCAGGAAGAAATAAGTACAGGCAGGTAAGTGCTCAGAATCACATAAACACAAGCACATTTCAAGAGTTTTTGCAGAGACCTCCCCATGCCCATCAAAAAGGTGTACAGGAGTCTTCTGGTGCTAAATGACAACATTTCCAACTTGCTTTAAAAAACCCAATAAGGTTCCGACCCTGAATCCAACGGAGTTCAGTTTCTGCCTAGTACTGAAATAAATGGAAAATGATGCCCACTATTGGATCTGTGCAGTCTCAATAAATACCTCAAGAAGCATGGCATTCGTAGCATATGTTGGCTGCACATACACATGCAATGCATACTTCTGCCAGCTAGTGTTGGGTCAGGAGTCTGCCAGCTGCTTTTCTTTGAGGAAGTCTTATGAGCAACGTTGTGCGTTGTTTCTCCTCCCCCTCAAGGTATTGCGCATGTTCAATAGCTCCTTTGTTAGAAGGTTTTTTTCCGCCATCGGGCTCGTCAGACTGCATTGGAGCTCTTGAAGATTCAACGCCTATGGCAAAAAAAAATCAGCCAGAGGTCCAGTGAACGACATCCAATAGATTCAAGATGATGGGAAGCTATTACCTGGCAAGCGACACACACACCTGTTGAGAATGCCTGTCTCCGGGTGATGGAGACAAAGAAAGACCTTTTCTGATGGTGCACTCGAAGCGGAGCCAAGTACGCACTTTCTGACAGTCATGAAGTGTGTAGGCTGTGCTTATCCCCAGAGCACAAAGAAAATTAGTGCACAGCCTCTGCATTGTTTAAAAACAAAAAGACGCTTTGGACCCAAAGGGATCATGCTTGGCACACACCATGGAGCTGGCAGCTGAGGTGGAGTTCTCACATGATAGCAAGGAAGAAATCGAGGTCGATGCACCAACAGGAAGTGGGGTGGTCATCACCAGCCCCCCCATGCCACCTCCGATTCGTCCTCTGGTGATAAACACGCTCCAGTACACTTCAAGGGTCCCGCATCACCGTTGTTGATTCATGTGTCGGTACCCAGGAGCAAGACAACGTCATGTGCCATGAGTACTGTTGACCCACCACGTACCCAAAAAATATTGTACACACCTCCCCCACCACACCATGGTCCACTACAGCCCTTGGGCTCAGGCTGACACGGTGGACATTCCTCGGAGCCAAGAAGGGACGAGAACATTCTCAATACCAATTGGGCAACAATGCCACATCCCATTATAAGAGAGCAACCTTGGTTGAGATGCTGGAACTCAAGCAAGATCTCCCAGACTAATATGAAAAGAGAGGAGAAGACTTAGTAAATGAGGGCAGGCAAATATCCAATACCACAATCAAATGTGCAGTAAACAGGGCAGACAGTGGAGTGAGGGGCATCAATATCTTCATCATGCTGCGTAGACATGCGTAGTTACACATCTCGGGATTCAAAGTAGAAGTGCAACAGCACATTCTAAACGTCTTCTTTGATGGGAAAAACCTCTTTGGGACGGAAGTAGATACACAGCTTGATAAAAAAACAGCGATACTACGAAATCAATGGGCGCCTTGCAACCGACGCCTCAAAAGCAGCACTCTTTTGATGTTACCAAGGTAGAAGGGCTGCAAAGCCGTCTACCAGTGACAGCACCTCATATCAACGCCACCCACAAACAGTACAACCAGCAAAACCTTGGCTACTATAGAGGCAGATAAAAAAACAGAGGCAAAGGTAGAGGCGCACCCAATAAGGGGGCCTCTACACCCAAACAGTGACTTACCCACACTTCCCCAATCACAGAACACAAGTCTTGGAAGGCTGCAACAATTCCACCAGTAGTGGCCAGACATAATAACAGCCCAATGGGTACTACAAATTATCAGGCCGGGATATTGCCTAGAACTAACTCAACAGCCACCAAATATCCTGCCAAAAAGAAACATACTAAATCCACAGCATCTACATCTGCTGAAGGAAACAGCCATTTCCATTATGAAATGAAGAGCTTCATGTCAGTGGATTGTTGTCTAACCAGCCTATACATCAATTTGCTATAGGATTTTCTGACTTGCTGTCAAAGCATTTCTTCCATTAGTGCATAATTCTCAGGTATTTGCACAAGTGGAGCAAGATCAGTTTTTCTGTCACTAGAATCACAAATTGCGTGCTAATGAGCTCCAAATTACAAAGTGGGCATGTCAGTCACGCATCTGCCAGGGATAGCTCATGTTTGTGCAGATGATCTCAGCTGACAGTGTACAACAAGTCATGAGTGGAAAATGGACAACAACCAACTGTCAGTATTCTTACAGTGATGAGGATCTCCACATTTGGAGCTGTTCACAACAAACAAGAGCAGCAAGTTTTCTCTGTTCAGCAGCAGATGTAATTCGCAGGAATTCTTGGCAAAGGAAGAAATTAGCTTGAAGTGGTACAGTTTCACCAATTCCTGTGATCACCAAGGTTCTCTACAAAATAAAAGGGGAGCCACGCACAACTATTCAACATCAATCATGGAAGATAGCCATTTTGGTTGCTATCACTTCTGTCAGAAGAGTGACGAAATGCAAGCTTTCAATGTATAAAGGCATATTTATGTTTCTACGGGGATAAGGTGACTCTCAAATCAATACTTTAAATGGAAAACATAAGTGCAGATACTCACCAAAAATAAGCAGTGGATTGGGGGTGGAGTTTGGGGTGGGGCAAGGGGCGGGCTATGTTTTTTACCTTTCTAAGATTTGTATGCAAAAGATATGCATGCATTGTAAAAATGTCTAACCATTTACATAGTACTTACCAATAAGCCCTTAATATTAACCAAAAAAACCTTTTTTTTAGAAACCTTATAATAAAATATTGAGAAAAAAACAGCAAGTTTCCTAACGTTCGCCTTGTAGTTTGCATGCATATCCTTGATGCAGAATCATGAACCACTGAACTATATGACAACGTTTTTAACTTGTGACCTGCAGGTAACACAATAATCTCTGCAGCACAAAGAGTAACCAACGGAGCTCTCTATATAAACAAGCATTTACAATGCAATGGTTTCGCCTTTGTTAAAGTTAGAGCTATTGGCATTGCTCTTGACATTTTTATTTATGTTTTTTTTAACATAAATAAATGGCATTGTCATTTACAATGCCACTAGCTTTATCTCTCGCAAATGACACACACAGAGCCCCCCCACACACACACCCACACAGAGCCCCCCACACACACAGCCACACAAAGACCTCCACACACACAGCCACACAAAGCTCCCCACACACAGCCACACAAAGCTCCCCACACACACAGCCACACAAAGCTCCCCACACACACAGCCACACAAAGCTCCCCACACACAGCCACACAAAGCTCCCCACACACAGCCACACAAAGCTCCCCACACACACAGCCACACAGAGCCCTCCACACACACCCACATGGCACAAGCAGGCAACAGGGGCACATGGAGGCACAAGCAGGCAACAGGGGCACACGGACGCACAAGCAGGCAACAGGGGCACACGGAGGCACAAGCAGGCAACATGGGCACACGGAGCCACAAGCAGGCAACAGGGGCACACGGAGGCACAAGCAGGCAACAGGGGCACACGGAGGCACAAGCAGGCAACAGGGGCACAAGCAGGCAACAGGGGCACACGGAGGCACAAGTAGGCAACAGGGGCACACGGAGGCACAAGCAGGCAACAGGGGCACGAAAACTGAGGCACAAGCAGGCAACAGGGGCACGAAAACTGAGGCACAAGCAGGCGACAGGGGCACGAAAACTGAGGCACAAGCAGGCAACAGGGGCACACGGAGGCACAAGCAGGCAACAGGGGCACACGGAGGCACAAGCAGGCAACAGGGTCAGGAAACAAGCACAAGGAGGCAAAAGGGTCACAAGCAGGAATTGTAATTTAGACGGGGCTGAAGTGGAGAACGGTCAGTAGGGAAGTAGTGCGGCTGGTGCAGTGGTACCAAGCCGAAAGGTGAGAGGGGCTGTCTGCACCCCAGTTTGGACAGTTTCCACTACCTAACAGGGATTGGTGGGAGGGGGGCGTACTTCTTGCTTGCTTTAGGGCTGTTACTTTGGGGACGCAGTGCACGCTCCTGCCTGCTGCCGCCGGGACACGACAACAGGCAGGGAGAGGACAGGCTGGAAATTCTGGTGGAAATGCAAGAAGCTGTCACGTCGAGTTGCTCTCACCTTGTCCAATATCAAACAAGTCTCTGCCACAGCAAAGCCAGGTGGAATAAACACGGAGAAGGCGGTCTCAAAGTCGTAGACCCCCACTTCCGGAACCAACCAGAGCTATCCTCGCGAGATCAGCTTAACCACCTGGGGGGTGCAGTGAGCTCCTGCAGGGAGGGCTGTTAGGTGCAGTGAACTCCTGCAGGGAGGGCTGTGGGGTGCTGTGAGTTCCTGCAGGAAGGATTGTGAGGTGCAGTGAGCTCCTGTAGGAAGGATTGTGAGGTGCAGTGAGCTCCTGCAGGGAGGGCTGTGAGGTGGAAGGAGGGCTGTGAGGTGGAAGGAGGGCTGTGAGGTGGAAGGAGGGCTGTGAGTTGGAAGGAGGGCTGTGAGGTGGAAATAGGGCTGTGAGTTGGAAGGAGGGCTGTGAGTTGGAAGGAGGGCTGTGAGTTGGAAGGAGGGCTGTGAGGTGGAAGGAGGGCTGTGAGGTGGAAGGAGGGCTGTGAGGTGGAAGGAGGGCTGTGAGTTGCAGGGAGGGCGGTGAGGTGCATTGAGCTCCTGCAGGGAGGGCGGTGAGGTGCATTGAGCTCCTGCAGGGAGGGGTGTGAGGAAGCCTGACGACAGTGGCGGATCCCGCGCTCCTGCCTGTGCGCATATCACCCCCTCAGAAAACGGCGGTATGGAGTGGGTCAGGCGAGCCGTGGGGTGAAGTAACGGGCCTCGAAGAGGTCCCGGTGCCTCGCAGCGCTGAGCTCCTTCAGCAAGACAAAGGATTCCAGCCTCCATCGGGGCCTACATGTTCATTCCTCAGCAGAGCCGCTCTATGGGCCCCTAGAGGATGGACTACTGCCACCCCTGGCTATCTTTAGCCACAAATGGGTCTCATAATCCCGACGCTTATAGAGGGAAAGAGGAGCGTGACCCACTCACCGCTCTGAGAGTGCAGTCTGACTGCGCGGCCACAGCGCCACCTGCTACTCCCGCGGGGTCACCTGCGCACAGCTCCGTCCCGGCCAGCAACACCCCAGGCTCTTCTTGAGGCAGCGCGGGGCTCTCCACGACATCGGAGCCCCGCCTGCGCCTGAAGCTGCCCTCCTCCTCGCACCGCCAGGCTTCTCCTTGCTGCCGGTACGGATTTGCGGTGGGGGCGGGCACCGACAATGTGCCCCGCGCCCCCTTCGCTCCTCCCTCGTCAGGCTCCTCTCCGGTCTCCCTCCAGGCATGGGAGACCGGCAACACCGGCAAAGGCTTCCCCCAGGCAGGGGGAAGCGGCAAACACCAAGGCTTCCCTTTCCCTCCCCCGGGCTGCGGGGGCGGGACTTCCGGCCGGCCGCGAAGGGATTGGCCGGCCGGCCAGGTACTTCCGGGTCGCCGCGGGCAGCGTGGCGGCCCTCGCTAGGCAGGCAGGCGGGCAGAAATCGCGAGGTGGGCACTCGCTAATTAAATAAATAACTGGGCAAATCCAAGGCGGCAAAATAAGAGGAGTGGGCTCCCGCGCCGATCCGCCGCCGGCCTCCAGCAGCAACGCGCTTCCAAGCGCTATAGAGGCACATAAAGCGCTCCAGCACTAGAAGTGTACGTAAACTTACAAAGTAAAAACACATTTATAAACAAAATGCTCACGGACAGCGGGAGGGGTGGGGGGAGGATCACAGCGCACGCACATTTATAAACAAAATGCTCCTTACCTGATCGCCTCGTGGGAACTCGAATCTTGCAGCCAACTCCAACAACAGACACTTTGAAAAGGAACAAAACAGGCCCACTCGAAAAAAAAAATAACACCCACCCACCACCGTGATGACGAACAGAAGTGGGTGGAGAGGGAAAAAATCTCGGGAACGCCCCCGAATCTGGTCCAGCCTTGACGTACAGATCTCTGTTCCAATGGCTAGCCTCCATTTATGGAGCTAGCCAATGGAACAGTTTGCGGGACTAAGAGTACACTGTAGAGACATAAGATTTCTCTGGGTGCGGAGCTAACGCTCCGTGCCCCAGGCGAAACCTAAAAATGAATCTGTTATTTGTATGTTTCATGCTGTGCGTTACAGCAGGCACATTGATCTTCAATGCAATTTTATGTCCAGTCAAACCTTGATTATAAGAATACACACACATATTTCCAGCAAGTGCATTAACTACCAGAGTTATTAAAGTGCCATTAAACCCGGGAATGTACTGGATATGCAAAGATATCTGTAACAGGTAATATTTCGAAATGCAGCATGTTGTGATGAGTTAGGCAAAACAGAATAAAGTTATTATCACATTTGTCTTGTAGTAAAATTCTTGATTTTTTAAATATTATTAAGTTCAGACTTTGCTCTTTGAGACAGCGCCATTTTCTGCTTCCAATCCTTGCCCTTTGCCCGATTAATAAAGCTAGAGTTGGCCCCATAAGTAGGTATTTTTAAAGAACATTTGCCCAGAGGTGTGTGAGCCATTAACAGGTTGAGCTAGGCTTCAGCCAGATGCTGGGCTCTGGATTAACTCAAGGTTCTCTTGGAACTTCGAGACCCAAAATGAGCCAATATTTCATACGGCTTCTGCCTGCTGCACTCGATGTACCCTTATGTACAAAGTTAATCACAAAACATTAACATCTAACGTAAAAAAGAGAAATAAATAGATACACATTTAGTGAGTGATATGTACAAAGTGAAACAAGAGAACCTTGGATTTATCCCTGCTTCTCCACTCAACCAAACTCTGTGATCTTAGGCAAATACCATGTTTTACAAATGTCCCTTTTTCTTCATTATTCCTCAATATTGTATAATGAGACCTATTAATGTCAAAGCTGCACCATGTTAAAGAAATATGCTTTTTTTATTTTGAAGATACTTTATCCGATTTCAAGTGATGTTTGTTGGATGATTTGAATTGGAAACATTTCAGGGCTTGACTGATTCAGGGTCTCTTAGAGCCCAGCCAGACCCTTGGCTCAGCTGCCCCTGTACAATTCTTGGCTCCTCTACATTTGTCTTCTGAATAGTAACCCTGCTGCATCATTTGTTCACATAGCTGGCATTTTCTTAAAGAGATACACAAAATTCCACAAAATAATCAGAGCATCACAAGAAGAGATGGACTGTTAACACACATTCCCTACACGCTGAAAAAAAGTCTAAATACATTTGCCCCCTTTCACACACACTCGCCCCTCACCCACTTAAAAGCCTATTTCATGCTCTCTGAATCACATCTAGTTTCTCACAAAAACACAGTACTACTTTTCATTCTCAGTCACACCTACGCTTGCCAACTCACACACTTATTGCTTTTATTCACACACTTATTGCTTTTACTTCCAGGCCCTTACACATTCTCTTTCACGCGCAGTGCCTGATGTTGGAGGCCATCAAAAACTTTAATTGGTGCAGCACAAAGTCAGGGGTCGAGTTTTGTGTGATGTACGTATTCGGTATTGAAACCTTTTCAGAGACTGTCACAGGTGTGTCTGTCTCATTGGAGCACAGATACTTAGGAGGTGATTTGGCTGCTGTAAATCACCTAATATAGGTACATAACAAATGTTTATCAATAAAGGGCTCACTGACAAATCAGTACTAGTACTGCAGTTTTTTTTAAAAGCATGAATGCATTGATTTAATGTAGAGGTCCGGTATTTTGTTTCATGCAAATCCCTTTCATTTAAATTGTTGATGGGTGGAGATTTGCGCATGTTTAAAACAATGGGCATGCTAACAAGCTGTATGCCTTGAACAATGTTGCCCACACTCGCGTCCATCAGGTTTTTTTAGTCACCTTCTGACCCCCTCCGAAAGGGACTCTGCAGCGATACTCAACTTTTCACTCCAGAGAGGCCCAGGCAGTTCTGTGTTGTACTGAAGCTGAGCTGCTGTGCTGGCGCTTTTGAATCAGCTCAGCCCTGGCTTCAATTCGGTTTGAGAGGCGCTTTAACCCATTGCATGCCGTGCAGAAAGACCTGCCAAGGACGGAGCTCATGAGCGCAGCACCAACCCCATCAAAACCGGGCCGTTATGAGTACCGGTACTCTCCTTTTCCGAGGAAAGGTCCCGGTACTCAAGGGGAGAAAATATACCAGTGAGTACCGGCCCATTTAAAGCACTGTCTCAAATCCAATTCAAGTTAATGAATGACTAAGTTTCATTACCAACCTGCCTTCCACAACCAATTTGTTTAGCATAAAGAACATTACATTCTCTTGATGTTAAAATATGCTCAAATTCTGTTTGAATGGATCCAAAGAGTTTTGGCCATCAGACCATTCATTGTGGCCTTTGGTAGACTAACAGAGACAAGGCCATATCGAAGCATGATCTCTCAAGGTGGTTTGTTTTCTGCATTACTCAGTCAGTCAGTCAAGATTTCTTTATTTCGGCCATTAAGACCATACAAGCACAGATTTAAAAAATCTGCATTATTGTTGAGTGCAGTCAGGTGCTGGTATAGCAGGTCTGTTCGCAGCAGTATCTCTGAACATGGCGGATGAAATGTAACTTGTCTATGGTGCAGAAGGCAGTACTTTGAATCCTGTTTTCTTAAGCTGATCTACTACTGGTATTACTATTTTCTCTGATACTATTTGCTTTGTCTGAATTCAAGCATGTAAATCTATTAAAGATCCAATGATGGAGAAGAAAAAAATTTACTTATCCGCAACTCCATTTGTTCAGCATTGGTACCTTTCATTCATTCACGGATGTCCCACCCTACATCCCTTTCCAGAGTTTATTAAATAATTAATGTATCACAAAATTTGGCAACCTGACAGAGCATCTGAGGGAAGTGGATTCTATGTCACTCCACTTCCCTGGACTCTCTTCAGCTCTCCTAATGAGCTGGACAGAGTACATGCAGTCTGTGGATGCTTTTCATGTTATTTAAGCGTATGTATGCACTTGACTTTAAATACATAGGTTCCCAGCCTACGAAGGGGAAATTGATGTATGTCATTCTATGAAAGATAATTGGAGAATTGTAGTTACAGGTACAGAACTTTTTCTTCTTATGGGCTAGCAGCATATGTTGCGTCCTTTTGTCCTTGGAACACTAAGCAGTAGTACCGAGGGTCAGCATGCGTTCTCACACATTTTCATGATTCCCTTGTGTAATTTGAGAGTGGGGGTGCTCAGTGCTTTAAATGGAAAAAAATAAGTGCAGGTACTCACCTGAGATGTGGATTAGGGGGCGGAGCTACATGGGCGGGGGTACGGGCAGTGCTAAGGGACGGGGTCAGAGGCACACATTTAATTTGTTTGAGGTGTAATTGGTCTGCAGATATGCACACTGCAGACAACGCACCTACAAGAAGAACATACACAGGGACATAGAAGCACTTGCGCACGCAGACAGGGTATTTAGTTCATGTGTTTTTGGATCACACATTCTGATGTCCACATTACAACAGCTTGATTCCCCGACCCTTCCCCCTCCCGCCATCTCCCACCCCCATAGCTGTGAGTGTGCAACAGCGTCATCATCACCACCTTTCTCCTCGATCTGGCTCGAATCTAGTGCTGCCTTACTCTGCTATGCCAGCAGGAAACCTACTCTTAGTTTTGAGTCAGGAGATGTGCCTCTTAGCAGGCATTCTCGCACACCTACAGTGCAATTGTCTCCACGCCCTGCCTACTCTGATTGAATACATATGGGCGTTGCTCAATTAGCAGATTGTAAAAGATTAGCACTCTTGCTTCACGAAAACGGACCGACTCCTCAGCTGTGACACGCTTCTTTCTTTTCAAACCAAATTGCACGGAGTTGGCTTGCTGCCCCATGAGTACCGGTACTCTCTTTCCGAGACAAAAAAAAGTACCGGTACTCAAAGGCAGAAAATTTAGAAGTGCTGGTACTCAGTACCGGTGAGTACCGGCCAATTTAAAGCACTGGGGGTGCTTCAGAAGGAACCTCGGCTCCGGGGATGGAGGGCACTCGGGGTTTAACTGCATCAGTGCTCCTGACGAGCTCAGCTCGTCATGAGGCACGGTGCTCGTGTGCTCATGACGAGCTGAGCTCGTCATAACGGCTCCAACGCTCGCACGCGGGGCTAATTCCCCCACTGTGCTGAGCGTTCCACACAAACGGGTGTGGCCGTGACGAGCTCAGCTCGTCATGAGCACACGAGCACTGTGCTGCGTGACGAGCTGAGCTCGTCACGAGCATCGGGGCGCTGTGCGCGCCCCCCAGCACAGCGGAGGACTTACCCCCGCTGCGCAGGGGTTAAAAGGCAGTTGATCAAATAAATGGATCAAAACGGCTTGACCATATCCGTACTCATCCAGCCTCCACAACCAGAAATCACCGTTGTGACAGATGCACAGAGCCCTCTGGACACACACCAGTCTGCTTAAAGCTAAGAGAAATTGTCAGAGAGGGGTTCAAAATATTCACATAGAAATCTTTGATTACTGAGGAATGGCGATATGGGTTCAGTCGCAAGTTAAGTGCCTGGGAGGAGTGGCAGAAACGAGTAATATAAAAACAAACGTAGATGTCACTTGTAAGAAAAAAAGAGAAAAGCGATCTGAGATAGGTACCAATGTACAACAAATGTATGTGCAAGCAAAACGGAACATGCTCCTACAGCAAAAGGAAACACATCTTACACCTGCACCAATACGGGAGTCTGTTCACACCCCTGGAGGAGTGAGAGAGGGCAGGAAACAGAACTTACCAATGCAGTGATGAGTATTGCTGCTGTTCTTTTGTGAGGTTCCTTGCCTCATTATTGGTGTTCCGCAGCTCACAGAGTAGCTGTTTTCTGATTCTGCAAAAAGTATTTTAAACATCAGCTTCACCTCCATCAGTAAGCAGAGTGGTCTGGTCGCACTAGAATGTAAATGCCAAAGGACTCAAACTACATAAAGCTTCTGAAATTAGGTCTGAAGGTTGAGCCAAGTACTAAAGGGTGGCAGCTGGCGACTGTGACACATTGAGAGCTGAAGGAAGTATGTTGAGTGAAAATGGGGACAGCTGGTATTAGAAACTAGGAGAGAAGGTAGGTTGAAGGCTGTGCAGGAGGATGAGGTTGAGAGTGAGACTTGTACTTTAACGTTGACAGAGATCGTTAAACATAACAAGGTGGTTTGTCTGAAGATGGCCATGAAATATTTTGAATGAGAGAGGGTGTCAAATGGGAAATGAGATTCTTTGGGGTGTGTATTTTAGATATTGAGGGCAAGAGCACAAACCAGAAGAAATGGCAGGAGGATTTGAGTAAAAAGACCAAAGGACTGCGAGTAAGAGTAGGGAACTGATAGAAATTAATTGGGGACTTCTAAAAACAAGAAGAAGCAACTGAGCTAATAATGGAGAATAAGAAGTAGACAGAGAGGCAGTTGAAGGCTCAGACAAGTTAGGTGCATTGTGGTGAAGAAAGAAAGAACGAAAGAAAGAAGGAAAGAAAGAAAGAAAGAAAGGTTTCATGGCAAGGATACTGGGGAATGAACGACTAAGGGTGTTAAAGACTGATAATCAGAATGGAGCAAGAGGTGAAGAACAGTTAGAATTGAAGTGGAACACAGGGCTGGCAGGAGTCAAAGACAGTGAGAGACCTTTGGAAACACAAAAAACGCTAGTGCTAGTATGTGCATCGCATTGAGATTTACATACTGAGAGACAGTGAGAGTGACAAGACAAGAGACAGTGGGAGATTAAGTAAAAGAGTGACCGAAGGAGAACGATACATAGTTCAACCTACACAGTGCCAGATAGAAATAACTGGGGAATGGGGCAGAGTGGCATGGTGAGAAGCAGAGAAGGAATAATAAAGGCTTAAGAACAGTGTGAGCTGAAATGTGCGAAATATTGAGAGTCGGACGGCACAAGACAGTGAGTGCTAGATAATGAGAGATTATGAGAGCTGCCTGGCGAGAAATAATCAGATCTCTAGGTGAGAGACTGTGAAATCTGGAAAATGAAATAAGACACCCCACAAACCAGCAGTGTGTTGTCACACTAAACTTCTGTTACCTGGCTGGAATCGAGCTTTGGAGGTGCATGTCAGGGAGCAGCTGTCCTTCTTCCCATTCTTGTTGCAAGTCAGGGTAGCCCGATGGGACCTGGCATTCGAAAGGCACTTCACAAGCTCTGAAATAGGGTGCAAAAGAGAAACACTAACACAACAAGCACAACTGAAATTGAATACACCTCTCCAGGTTTCTCCTAAGGCGAAGAAGAGAGACTTCGGTGACTGGTTGGTGAAGCTGAACAGCTCTAGGGGGAACGGAACGGAACGGTAAATAAGAGGTTTGGACTATGTTCCAAGCAGTTTATTTTGACGATATTTTAAGAATTCTCACAAGGAGCAGATTGGTACAGTCTTACCCACCGATGCAGTCCTTCTGATTCCAATGGAGCCTGAAGCCGGGTGGACAGGTACACTCATAGCTCCCGGGGGAGTTCAAGCAACCAAACTTGCATCCTCCTCGGTTCATGCTGCACTCATCCACATCTGCAGTACAGAAGGAGAGGCTAGTGTTACGATATCAAACAGCAGAGGCTGACTTTAGGGATGGAAAATGAGAGATCAACTGTAGGACACAGTACAATAGGAAAGCCCAAATCTGTAGAACTGTACAAGAGGCCAATCTTAAAGACTGGTAAAATAAGGGTCAGCCTTAACAGATGCTACCAAGTGATAAAACATCTTTAGGGAAAAGGCCCACTTTATGGAATGGCACAGGAAGACAAGCCACCTTTAGAGAATGGAAAAGGAGGAACCAATTTTCAGGAACACTGTTAAAGAGGCCATCTGGGAGGGAAAGTACAGAGGGAGAAGTCAGCTTTAAAAAGGGTGCAGGAAAGGTTACATTTAAGGAATTTAATAGAAAGGGGCTCTGGAATGAAAAATACATATGGTCAGCTGGTCGTCTTGTGAAATTTTATGAGATGTTACAGATTCTGGTAAGTGGTGCTGGAACAATCTTCAGAGTGGGCGCTGTCATCAATGATACATTACTGAAGTCTTAGAGATTGTGAAAAATTCAAGGGTCACACGAAAGACAATTGCCATGTCAGGAGAGTGGTAAGGATGTAGGATAAAGCTGGTGCTATACCTTGGAGCACACTGTCACCCATATATTGCTGAAGCATGGTGTGGTAGCACAGAGTCATTTACAGACAGTATATTTTCCATTGAAATGGCTACTACATTTGCAAAGACATGCAGTTTTACTAATAAAACTATATAGCACACAAAAAAATAATACATGGAAATCAGGTTTTAACGCATATTTATAATTTACGCATCACCAAGTAAAGTGCCTTCATTTGTTTTGATCATATTACAACGTATGTTTCCATTATACTTCATCCTTCTAAAAAAGCGTTTCACATTTGTGCTTTTCTAACTGCTGATATAGTTTGAATCATTTGTACAGTTCAGTTACAGGTATTTAAATATTGTTGTGTTGTAAAGAATTTAGATCCTACAGCCTTTCCTTTCACACTATCTGTACCCCAGCAAAATTGTCACATGGTTCAGATTTACAAAATGCTCTCACTTTGCAGTCAGAGAAAGAAAAGTAAACCAATTTCCATATTAAAGAATAAGCATCAATTTGAAAGAAGACATAACCTGGCATCTGATTGTATTTGAACGCACAGCAGATGTGACAAGATGAAAACAAAATGTAAAACTTCTTTATTGATACTTTTTTAACTCCAGCATGGCTGATTTGGGGGGTTGCAGCACCCCTACACATTTGCTTCCAGCGCCCATGCTTCCGGCTGTGTGCAATGATGGAGTAGGAAAATGCTGCACTTGTGAAATGGTGGAGGGCAAAATGCAAGCTTTAAGCACTAGTGCAGAAAGTGATGGCATGGTGGAGAAATAAGGCTAGCCTTACTGAAAAAGTATCTCAGCAGTCAGGCAAAAGTCTCATGAGAAGCAAATTGGATACCTGTTGGAGTAGTCAGGAATAGTTTGCGGATAAGCACTGGGTTCTCAGAAGCTACAACAGCTGCTGTCTTGTTAATTTAAGTTTTTGTGGTTATAGTGCACAGCCCATACATATCAGGTTCAGTGTGAGCAGTCTTCCCAATGCCTCACCTAGCACTGCCTCTCTTAATACCAGGTTCCACGAATAACATCCTCTTCCTCCTTCTGTGATACTTGTTCTTTTGGTGACAGATCTCTAATCCAATTCCAATCCCAATCTCTCTGAAGAAGGTTGTTTATGAGAAGCAAGAAGACAGTAGTTGATCCCATTACATCTCAAGCACAGGATCCATCAACTAGATGGCCCCTCTTAGAATTACTGATCACTCTTCAGACAATGGTGTAATCTGTGTGTCCAATCAACTGGCTTCTTAATGTGAACACCTCTAAGGGATAAATTACTCCTGCTCCGAAGGTAGCTCGTTGTGTTTGCTGTTGAGGTCTCGTGCTATGTTTTAGAATTTAGCTTTACATTTTTTTATTGTTCAAATTAAAAATGCAAAAGAGGAAGACAACAATCACAGTCCAAATGTTGATAATGCGCTGTCAAACACACTACTTTCTTATGGCATAGCACATGTTTAAGAAAATATTATATAAACACTGCTTCCTGTAAAATCCTTCCAATGTGCGTGTGGGGCTGCGGGGAGGGTATAAGCAGAGGTAAACAAACAACTCAAACACAGCTCAGCCGAGGATACAACTGAAAAGTTGAAATAAATGGCTCCAGATGCTTTATTAAAAAAAACAAAGTTCCCTCTAAGGTCTTCTAGGCTGCAGATGCCGACTGAAGCACAAAGCAAAGGGAAAGGAGTACCAGCCCTACATCAGTTTAGTCCAGCAGCCCCCCTCACTCCACACCATCACTGGACTTCATCACAGAGCTCAAGGATTCAAGGGCAACATTGGTTGTGGTGGTGTACTGAGGGCTTCCCTGTCACGGGTGGAAGTTTGACTTACTGGGAGCCTTCAGTTCTGCGTGGGCCTCTTGGCGGTGACTGGCTGGCCTGGGTGCGGTTTTCGGCACGCTCCTCTTAATACCTGAGCATCTGAGACTGCGGTGATTTTGGCGATGTCGGAGTACGAAGATCCGAAGGTGCTGGAGGCCCTCCGCCTCTTAGAAGAGGCGGGCTGCACGGACCTGCTGTGGCCCGGTGTGAAGGTTAGGCCGCGGCGGCTGTGCTGGCGGTGGAGCCGCTATGCGTTCGGTGGCGTTTGGGGGCAGGGGCGGGGCCACGGAGAAGGGGAGAGTGCTCAGCATGGGCGCAAGTTTGCTGAGGTGGCGCGCAGGGGGCGGAGGCGGGGGGAGGTGGGGCACGGCCCCGCGGCCACAGATTACGTTCGTGGAAGGGGCTGGGGGGCTCCCAACACAGTCACAGCAGCTGGTGTGGTGGCGCGGGAGGGGAGGGGGGTGCTCGGCAGGGTGCAGGGCCCAACAGGGGATGCTCATGTATGAGAGAGTGAACAGGTTGGGGGGAGGCCCCTGGACAGGATGACATTGGGGCGTGCCCCCCCTCTTAATTGATAGCTTGGACCGGGGGGGGAGGACGGAAGGGTGCGGCGGGGGTGAGCGCTTGGGGTGCCGCTAAGGGGTTTGGGAGTGTGGCGGGGGGTAATCAGGCCGATGTTCCCTGGAGGGGGCGGATGACAGCAATTGCAGTTCCTGGCGCCGGGGGTCCGGGTGTGAGGAATTGAGGGGTGAGGGGGTGGGGGCCGACCTGGACTGGTGGACCTTGGGGTGTGGGCCGGCTTCCACAGCGGGATCGGGGCGCATGGAGGGTGGGGGGGTTGGGGTGGACGGGGGCCCGAGAAGGGGAGATCGGTGGGGCACAGGGGGATCAGAGGGGTGGGGGGTCGGTGCGGAATTGGAAGCTTTGGTTTGGAGTACGGAGAGGAGGCGGGGGCAGTTGGGGGGAAAGAGGGTGGGGTTGGCGGGGCCCTGGTTGGGAGCGGGGGAGGTGCCGGGACACCCCGGCACGTCGAGGGGGGCATTCAGCGGGATGGGGGAGGGGGACAGGGGGGGTGTGGGGGGAAGCAGGGGTTCTACAGGGCCATTGAGTCATATTAACCCCGGCATGCTGGATTCCACCTATTTCTCCCCACAGGAACAGCTTGTGAGGTGCTCGGGAAAGCAGCATGCGGCTCCAAACCGCCGAGAGGATGGGCCGGCTCTGCTTTATGCGGGCGGTCACGCTCCCACGAGGGACCGGGCGATAGAGCCCATGAGAGGCGGGGCGGTAGGTCCCCGCCAGCGCCACCCCGAAGGGTCGAAACGGCCACCGGGGGACGGGGCGGAGGTCCGTCAGTTCTGATCTGGACCCCGTGATGGAACCGGAGGAGAGGAGAAGGGAGAGTGTGGACTTGGGTGAATTGTTTCGCAACTGCAGGGAGAAGGCTGGGCTTAGTCGGCTGGAGCCCATGGAGGGCAGCCGTTGGCGTGATGTGGATATGAAGGGCTTCAGCTGGATTATGATGAGGACAGCACGGAGGACGGAGAGATTCGGGAGGGGCGGGGGGAACGGGGGGGACAGAGTAATGTTGTTCCTAGTGTGTTGCAGTCCCCGCGGAGGAGCAGATTGGAGAGAGTGGCAGCCCCCCTGCTCAACTGGTTAGGCGGCGGGATCCGGTGCGGACGCCAACCTTGACGCCAGGTAAGGAAGGTGGCGGAGCAGGGAGCGGGTCGGGTGGGGCCTACCAGGGTATGGGGTCCGTGGGCACTGATACTAAAGGAGGGGAGGAAGGAGTGCGACTTAATAAAGGGACGTACGTGAAGGACATGGGGGTGGGCCCGGACACGGAGGGCGTCGGTGGGGCGGGGGCCGTTAAGCCGGATGGGGATGCCAAGGGGGGTGACGGTGGGAAGGAGAGCCACGACTTACCGGTGCGTACGCTCCCATATATGGGCATCACGAAGCCCCTGGGGGAACACCTGTCCTTGGCCACCAAGGAGAAGATTTGGAAAAGGGATTATGTAGATATTTTGAAGCTCCTACATCGTGAGCTGACGGCGAAGGAAGGATCGAAAGAGGAGGAGCAGGAATAGGTGAAGAGGCCGGAGGTGCCTTTGACCGTGGAAAATTGGTCGGCGGGGTTTTTGATATTCGCCAGCGTGCACTGTGAGAAGTGCCCAGAGCGGGCGGTCACGCTTTTCAAATACACGGACGTGATCCAGAGAGCGCAGGTCACTTATGGGGGGATACGCGTGGACGCACTATGACGAGGAGTTTCGGGCACGATTGGCGCGGGACGCGGACGCAAAGTGGGGTGAGATTGAAGCGGACCTGTACCACCAGACGATGGGGGGAGAGAGGTTTGGTAGGACCATTTACACGGCCATCGGCTTGCCGCTGGCGCCGCGTTCCTTTCAGGCTCGCCGCACCCGTGGGGGGGTGAGACAAGGTGGGGCTGTCACAAACGCCGCAATTGGAGCTTGTTGGGACTACAACAAGGGCGCTTGTGGCAGACAGTATTGCCGCTTTCGGCATGAGTGCTCCAAGTGGGGGAAGCGCCACCCGGTGGTACACTGTTGGGGGGTTGGAGGCGGTCCGCAGTGACAGCAGCCTGCGACAGCAGGGACACAGACTGGGGGCAGGGGAGGAAAAGGGGGGGTCAGGGGTGCTGCGAAAAGGCTCTTACACCGGTTAGGCGGGAGCGGCTGGAGACCCTCCTAGCATCTTATCCACGGACTTAAGATGCAGGTGTTTTGCGACGGGGGTTCCGGGAGGGTTTCCGTTTGGGGTATGAGGGTCCTTGGATTAATCAGTGGGTGGAGAATTTGCGTGGTGCCGAAGAAGGAGCCGGGCAATTTCGCCTGATTCAGCATCTGTCGTGGCCGGAAGGGAGGTCGGTAAACGATTACATATCGATGGAGCTGACCTCTGTGTCATACTCGTCCGTGGATGTGGCGCGGCGGCTGGTGGCGTTGGTGGGTATGGGAGCCCTCATGACAAAAGGCGACATTAAGTCGGCATTCAGGCTTCTGCCGGTGCATCCAGAAGATCACCAGTTGTTGGGGATCCAGTTTGACGGGGACATATTTGTGGATAAGGCGCTGCCCATGGGGTGTTCGATCTTGTGCGCTTTGTTTGAGCGCTTCAGTACCTTTTTGCAGTGGGCTTTTTCCTGGCACACTGGTAAGGTGACGGTGACACACTACATGGATGACTTCTTCTTGGTGGGACGGCCTGGTTCGGTGGACTGCCAACAGCAGCTGGACGGTTTTACGGAACTCATGGGTTACCCGGGTGTGCCCTTGGCGCCAGAGAAGAAGCAGGGTTCCAGTACAGTGCTGTCATTTCTGGGCATAGAGCTCGACGCCGTGGTCATGGAAGCACGCCTGCCGGAGGACAAGAAGGTGCTTATGGTGGCATTGGTGGATGGCAGGGGAGGTGGTGTGCGGAGGAATGGCCCCACATTGGCAAGGCGGGGACGGACCATTGCTTTCTTGGAGCTCTTCCCGCTTGTGGTGGCAGTGTCAGTGGGGGGCAGGAGTGGCACACAAGCGGGTGATTTTTAAGGTAGACAACATGGCAGTAGTACAGGTCATTAACAGACCATCCGCCAGGGACCCGCAGGTGCTCAAGTTGATGAGGGTGTTTATTATGAGGTGTTTGGAGCATGATATTTTGTTTCAGGCTCGGCATGTTCCCGGGGGGACAATGACATTGCAGATGCTTTGTCTCGTTCACAGTGGCAGAGGTTTCATGGGCTAGCCACGGAGGTGGACGAACACAAGACGCCGGTGCCGCTGGGCCTGTGGCACGTGGGAGAAACCGGGTCGTACAGCTGGTAAGAGCGTCGGTGGCGGTTTCAACCTGGAGAGCCTACGAACAGGCATGGTGGGAATTTCTGGACGGTGGGGTGGTGCGGCAGGACGATCGTTGGCGGCGGTGCGAGCAGGTGGTGAAGTTTATGCTGCGAATGATGGACAAAGGAAGGTCAAAGGTGACGATTGCTGGTAAAGTGGCGGCTGTCGCCTTCATGGGGAAGTTGTGGTGGGGATATGCACCTTCTGCGGGGGAACTGGGAGCGCGTTTGTTGGAAGGTTGGGCGTGGGAGAAGGTTGCCAGAGTGTGTTGCCGCCGGCCCCTCACTGTGTGTCTACTTGGCACTTTGATTCAGCTTTTGCCATCCATCTGCCGCAATCGGGAGGAGACTGGGCTGTTTTCCACGCTCATGTCGTGGATGTATTTTGGGGCGTTTTGAGTTTCGTAGTTGGGGAGGAGCAGGGGGGGGCCTGGGATCCGGTGGGGGGACGTGGAACTGAGGACCCGGGAAGTGGCGATGAGATTGCGACGTTCTAAGACCAACCAACGGGAGGCGGGGGCGTGGGTTGTGCTGGGTCTGGTGGAGTCAAGTGCGGTGTGCCCGGCGGTTTGGGGTAGGTTGTTGGCGTCTGCGCGGCAGGCAGGGTCAGGTGAAGTTTTCTGTCGGGGTGACCATAACAGGGTGACGGCGCCATGGGTGAGGACCCGAGGGTTATTGGGACACACTCGTTCCACAATGGGGCGGCGACGGATGCAGCACGACAAGGTTGAGGGCGGGAGGAACTCATGCGGCTGTCCTGTCCATCCTCATTGTGGGTCAATCCTTCGCGAAACAGGCGGAACATGCAGAATGGGAAAAGGAATGGAGTTTGAATCTCGGATTGAACCCAGGGTTGTTTGTTTGTCATTGGCAGGGAAAAGGGGGTTTGCGGTGGCATGAGCTGTTGCCAGCGTTAAGTAAGGTGGTCAGAAGGGGAGTGTGTCCGGATGTGCTGATTATACACCTAGGGGAGAGTGATTTAGTACAGTACAAGGGTCTGGCTTTAGTCAAGCAAATGAAGAGGGATTTGTTGGAGGTGCGGCGCCAGTGGTCAGGCTGCCATGTTATATGGTCAGAATTGGTACCGAGGCGGATATGGAGAGGAGCGGAATGGCCGGCGGCCAGAGATAGGGCGCGCAGGAAGGTTAACAGGGAGATGAAGTGTTTTTGCAAGAAGGAAGGTCTGGGTAGGATGGAACATCCGGATTTATGCTATGGGGCAGTGTACTTTTTTCGGGAAGACGGAGTGCATCTATCTCGGTATTGGATGGAGTTGTACATTATGCAATTGAAGGAGGCACTAGATAGGGCCATAGAAGTATGCCAATACCCTAAGAGACAGGTTGCCTAAGGGGGGGGGGGGGGGTCGAAAGCCGTTAGGATGACTTTCGAGTGGCGGATTTTCCTAAAAGTGCAGGGGAGAGTTATGAGGTCTGGGTTTACAGTTGGGTAGATATAAAAATGTATAAAGTTAGGTAGGTAGGAAAGTTGGAAATTACAGGTTGGTGTTTATAATTGTTGCAGGGGGGGTCCAATTTTAGGGGTGGGGGAGTGGAGTATGTTAGGAAGTATATATTTAGTGAGGCTTAGTTTTGTTCGGCACAGACCAAGGGTATGTATTTGTAAGGTGCACCTGTTTCCAATAAAGCAGCGTTTTGCACACCAACAAGCTGGCCTGTGGTATGTCTGCCCCTCCCCACCCCAGTATGGGCACAATAGGGCTTTGGGAGGGGCGGCCGACCAGGCCTGGCCCTCCCGGGGGATTTTGGCCCGGGGGGGAGGGGCAGCCAGCACCTCAGTTGGGCTGGTTGGGCTTTGTGGGCTCCTTTTGGGCTGGTTGGGCTGGTCTTGGGCTATCTTTGGGCTAGTGGCATATTTAGCCAGACATTTTGGGAAACTACCCACCATTTTGGTGGTAGTGACCCAGCAGCCGGCTGTAAGTGTCCTGGGGGTTTATCTGTTTCCCGCCCACTCGCCCTTTGTTTCTTTTAATGGGGGAGTGGTTACTAGGTTGTAGAATTGTGTAGGATGGGGGTTTTTATGAGGTGGTCTTGTTGAAACCAGGTGCATCGGGGGTTCTATTGTATGGGCTAACAACAACAAAGATACTAAACAGATTAACAGGCGCACAACAGATAGTTACAGGGTATATTCGTTATCTATTTATCACATGTGGTGCTCCAAGGAAGGTGGGCGTGAATCCAACACCCACAATTAACTGCAAAGGCATGAATAAAGTTAAACTAATACCCTCCGAGCACTCAAATATCAGACCGGTATTACTAGTATCACAAGTCAATTGGCAAATGTCACTGTCCTTATTTAGATGTAAAGAAATCCAACTCTTCTCCGATTTAAGGTTCTTCTGTCTTTATTTCCATGTTCTTCAGAAGATACACCATGGGCACTTGTTACATCATCCAACACGTGTTTCGTCGTGTAGTATTACAACACCTTAACTTCCTCAGGGCTATAGATCCATGGTTCCCTCTTTCACATCGGGCTCTTCAGAATCTATTCGTATTTCTAAACCTTCATATTTCTGTTGGAGCTTGTCAATACTCTCCCAATCGTCAAACCATGTATTAACAAGTAGTAATCTCCAATATCACGGTAACTCCTCGTATCTATGAGGAATTGTCGATATTCTACCTTACGTCACCACATCTATTTTCAAATAATCCCCTTCATTATTATTGTGGCTGACAACAGATTGAAGAGTATCCCACTCCGCTATATTCCCTTGTTTTCTGTATCGGTAATCTTAGACCCCGTTTCCTCCTTACTCCCGGGCAGCAAATATCTTTACTACTCCGGTCGGCGTTCTGACTTGTGATACTAGTAATACCGGTCTGATATTTGAGTGCTTGGAGGGTATTGGTTTAAATTCTATTATATGGGGCTTTCATGGCTGGAACAGGTGCTGGTGTGTTTTTTCTGTAGTCCTTTGTGTTGGCGGTTTTTCCTAAAAGTGCATGGGTGAGTTATGAGGTCTGGGTTTACAGTTGGGTAGATATAAGAAGTTATATAGTTAGGTAGGTAGGAAAGTTGGAAATTGCAAGTTGGTGTTTATAATTGTTGCAGGGGGATCCAATTTTAGGGGTGGGGGAGTGAGGTATGTTAGGAAGTATATATTTAGTGAGGCTTAGTTTTGTTCGGCACAGGCCAAGGGTATGTATTTGTAAGGTGCACCTGTTTCCAATAAAGCGGCCTTTTGCACACCAGCAAGCTGGCCTGTGGTATGTCTGCCTCTCCCCATCCCAGTATGGGCCCAAATGCACCTTTCAGCCAGTATGGTAACTCTGTTGCTGCTTGCTCCAGGGAGGGTATGGTGGAAAGGCTCATGTAGACAAACACACTGCTGCCACTACTGACAGCAGATCTGACGTCATTCCGTCAAAGACCACTGTACTCAAAAAGTGCAGTTCCACTGATTTGAGGACCACACCAAGACCGGGGTTGATAATCTTATGACCTTGATTTTTGTTATTATTGTTTCATTTCCAAGATTCTCCACGTTATTTTTCAAGGTGGATGACAGTGGCCACTGGACAGTATTTAAGTTGTTAAGACTGTTGGCTTTGTCCATCACTTTTGTCTCTGTGTAGACTCGAGGTCCAATGTCTATTAATCCAGACATCTCACATCTTGCTCTGTTTTGGAGAGACGATTCACAAGAGGGTCCAGAATTCACTCAATCGATGGCTTCAATGCACTTCGCAGCACCTTGCATTTCATTCAGTGTTCGCATAATCAGAACTTCACATATGATAGTGTGACCTCACTCTCCACTAATAACTCATCATCTCTCCGCTAATGACTCATCAACATGATAGTGCGCAATTAACAGAGGTAATCTAATGGCTAAAGAATTCACGCTTGGCTTTTCCCATGTTCTGTTTTTGTTCAAACGTGCCATTGTGGCGTCAGGGTGAGGTTCACCCACTCATACCTAATCCCCTCCCCAAAGGTGCCAGATCGTTAACTTGTCACGAGGCAGTGAGTTGTACTTACCTGTACTGAGGAAATGCTTTGGTTCTAGTTGCATGCTGAAAAACACTATCTTCCCCCGAGGTCTTCGAGACATTCTCTTAGTGAGCCTCCAGTGACACACTATCAGGCCCCCGACATAGGGCAGACTGCAGGTTTGACTATCTTGGCTACTGCAAAAGTCGAAACTGTGCTTCAGTAAGCCTCATTGTCTCCCCAGTGACTACTGGGGCCCTGGATGAAGCACCGCACTGCTAAAACTCTGCACATCTTCCTCTTATGCCTGCTGCTCAATCTTCCATGGCTGAGAGACTAGAGCTGCCCCAGAGATCTGAGGCCTAGTGACAGTCTCACAACCCAACTGGCAATGTATATGCTGTTATTCTAGTTTGTGTACTTTTCCTAGAGCATTACTCTCCAATCTATAGCTTTCGACAGAAGACAGATTAGTTGAGGTCAGAGCCAAAAAAACTTGTCATCACTTGGTTCAAGAGCTGTTGAACATAGGGAATGCAGCGTCCCAGGAGCTAGTAGTGTGCCCATAGTTTCAAATAAAAACACTCTTGCAGCTTGCTCCGTTGCATTATTATATCAAAATATTTTGCAGTCCTATTCGTAAAGTTAGTAAATGGCAGATGGTGATCTGAAGGTCTCTCTCGAATGATCACTCCAAATTCCTGCCAATTGTTCTTATGGCCCATAGGTCACACTTGGGTGGCATGCTCCAATATTCATTATATGAGTAGTGATTAAGGAATCTTGTCGAAAGCTTCTCAAGTACATCTGTGGTTAGCAGGATGGGCAACAGGTGTCAACAGCACGGGTTATTTGTGAAAGGAGGGCAGTGTACTTTAAAATCATCGACTTGGACATTCAGGAGGAAAAGGCAAAAAAGTCTGAATTAGAATATGGTGTCACACGTGACCATGGCATTCTGTGAAAATCAGAAATGGAGTAAATGGTTATGTAAGGCAGCATTTCATGAGATCAATATCTGAGACCAATTCTATTGAAGATATTGATTGTTATTAGACAGGACTTTTTTTAATTTTTGAAAAGAGGGGTGGCATGTGAGCTCTGCGGATATATAAATCAACTAGAACAAGCTTGGGTATGGTGGGATTAGGAAGGAAATTCCTGCCCCATTACATAGTGGAGAAATAAAAGCAGCAATAAAACACTACTCATTGTAGTAAAACACTTGGACCCGGTGAGCCCTCAACTAAGGAAATCTGTGGCAAACAGTGCATCCCTTAACGTCACCGCTGATCCTGCTAAATCAATCGCGATGTGGGCCTGGCAGGTCCCCACAGTAGAATTGCAAAAGGCTGTGAAGTATTTAATTGCGTGAAATGAATGAACTCATATACTTTTGCTACACATCATAATAACAACACTTTTTTTTAATTCAGTAGGGAACACATATTAGTTCAGGCTGCAAGCAGAGTAGGTTTTGGAGATTATCTACTATAACCTACAAATCCTCTTTCTGTGGAGCTGCTGCCAAGGATTAGAAATTGCTGTTATGGGCTGAAGGTCAATGCCAATTAAGTTGAGACCTTGTGATTCTTCCAAACAAGGTAGGAATATTCAGTGCCACATTCAAGATGAAATATCTGGTTGTGGATGACCAAAATACTATTCAGTGGTATCCAAGGTAGAGCCCCCTCTCATATTACCCATCTAACTGTAAGAGAAAGCCTTGATGTTTAAAAACAATATTAACAATGATGTTGTTGGTGCTAAGGTGTCCAGCTCATATACGGTAAGATCAACATTGTTGACAAGACAGTGTAGGTAACGAGAAGACTTATCAAAAAGGTGGTTGGATGGCTGTTCTAGAGGTCTAGATTCAAATAAGGAGACCTGTTTCAAGGTGATTTGTATACAAACATAGAGCGTTTCAATGCTCTGTGCAACTCTAGTAATATTATTGCACTTTGTGAGACAAGTTAGAGATGTTTCCAACCCTCCTAAAAGGATCCATATACATGTTGTGAATTGTGGAGAGAGAACGAAAGAGAGAGAAAGCGAGAATGAGAGAGGTGTTAGATATGCACCCCATTGTGTTAACGAAAACACAAAGTGATCCACATTAAAACAAGCTATTGGAAATGTATAGGAGTTGATACTTCACATGCCCAATGACCTCTGAACTGACAAAATGAATATCCATGAATTATTCTATCCGGAATTATACATGCCAGATTTATTCACAGATACTACAACATACTATATAAAATCAATGAAATTCTCGACAGATACAGGTGGTGGGGTTCGACCATCTGACCTGAGAATTTGAACAAATGCCTGGATTGTGGCTTGAGGTAATACCACAAGAAAGTGGCCAGAGTCAAAATTAACTTGTCCACAATTATATGCTTGCTAGGCAATGTATATGCTTTTATTCTAGTTTGTGTGCTTTTCCTAGAGCACTACTCTCTAATCTATAGCTTTCTACAGAAGACAGATTAGTTGAGGTCAGAGCCATTGTGGGCTGCTTACTGAGACTCCTAAATACATTTGGAAATTCATAAATTAGGCTTTGCTGGTGGCTAGACATACGATAATTATGCTGTGGTTTTCTAAGATTACACCAAGACGTGAGGACTGGTTACAAGCTCTTGCTAAATCTACCCGGCATGAAGATATGTACATAAATATGACTGTGAGGCGGTTCAAATCTACAGACTTTTTAAATGAGCACATATACTTCCTGCTGAAGTGAGAAATAACAACAGGATCTTTTTACTTCTGGGAATGAAGCAGCATGGGTAGTGACAAGCTATTCTGTCTTAAGTGGCACACCAGAATTAACTTGTATCTGCTTCAACATGTCTTGGAAAAGACTTTTGAAAAGAAAACCTAAAGGTTAAAGAAAAAGAAACACCCCACCATCTGAATTTTCTTTAAAACGAATGTGGGCTACAGGCATATTTTTTACTTTTACTAGTATTTAATGAATACATGCTATTCAACCACTGAGTGCACAATGTTCAATATAAATCATGCCATAGATGGTCTAGAAGCAACCTCTTCTAATCCTTTCTCACAAAGAGATGTTTAAGTTAAAGAGAAGCATTTTCTGCAGGAGACAGTGGTGACTGAGTGTCATTTTACCAAAATCATCAAAACCGTGAAAGTAATGCCATGCAATTTGACACCCCTTCACACAATGACATCATAAGAGGAGAAATTATGTACATTTCCATAGCTCTTCTTTGAATTCATAAGTGAACTCACTACAACAGATAAGCAATCTCAAGGGATGAAAGATAGAATGCTCCTCAACTGCCTACTCAAGAAACAAGCATTTGCAATGCAATAGGTCTCGCATTACTAAAAGTTGGAGCTATTGGCGTTGCATTATTATTTGCAACTCCAACTTTTAGTAATGTAAGACCTATGGTATTGCAAATGCTTTTTTTGTGTGCCGTAAGCAGTGCTGTAAATGACCCGTTACTGTCTGGTAATGAGTACTGGCACTTTTTAATTTTGCAAGGGACAGTACCAGCACTTCTCAAGAGAAATGGAATACCTTTAATTGGAGAGTACCGACACTTCTCAGAAACAAGCAGGTACTCTGGGGCACAGTGCCTACACTTCTATCTTTCCATTTCAACCAGTGGCCGAAAGTAAGGCAAGGCTCTCAAACACTTCTTCAGATATTCGAGGACAAGAGATAGTATATTAATTCACCTTATTCTCTAATATTTGGGAGTGTTTGTTTTCACCCCTGCGAAGTTACAGGTGAAGTATAGAAATACGAGCCCTTATGTAGCCATAGCATAAAGGGTAAACTTACGTGAGAACAGCTGCAGTTTCTGCGGTGGCTGCTGTTGGTATAGCAGGGTGCACTTAAGACCCTATGTTCTTCTACTGTTAAGCTGCATTTTACGCAGGAGAGATGTATTTATCTCTCCAAAAGCCACATTTACCCCAATGCACAGTTTAAATGCTAGGGTCCTTTCACTGTTCTATTATCATTTTGAGCAATTTTATAAGGCTGGTGTATTCTTCTGCCGCTGGCAAGAAACAAGCAGACTTGCTGGGAGGCATGATAGACTCACCACAGCTTACGTCACGCAGACGGGACATGTAAACTCCTACGTATTTAAAGTTCATACGACTGCATGACTCTGGTTAATTAAAGAAGAGTATTGAAAAGCAGCACACGTACCACCAGCACCCACAGTAATCAAGACACTGATTTGCAAGGCTAATAATTCTCGCCGGTGGTAACCGCAAAAGTTTAATATGAAAAAAATAATAACGAGTGTGAGCTATTGGCATTGTGGGAAATTAATAGAAGAGGCGAAGAGATGAGAAAAACTGAAATGAAGACGACGGAAAGCCAAAGGAGGAAGAGGGAATGAAAGAGCAATAACTAGAGGAAGAGTACTAGGTATCCCACTGGAATCGGGAACGCTCTCGGCCCACAGGCTCGCAACATGGCACGACGCAGGGGTAACGCAAATTGGAGACCTCTTCATAGATGGACGCATGTTGTCCTTTGAGGACTTCAGGGCCACACATAACGTCCCGGGAGGGTCGTTCCTCCTACATGCTGGCTTGCGTCACTACGTGACAGCTATGTGGGCGCGAGAGGGCGAAGAGCCACCCACAAACCCGTTACTAACAATGCAGTACCTCATGGGAACGGGAAGCCACCTGACCAGATGGCTTACTGCTGGAATCAGAACGGGGAGGGCGATCTCATTATTGCCCCTCAAGGCCAAATGGGAGGGCGACATAGGAAGGCCGCTCGAGGATAAAGAATGGGAGCGTATCCTTCAATTTCCCAAAAAAGTAGCTAGAAACCCGAAGTTCAAGTTTATTCAATTGATGGTCTTGCACCGGGCGTATCTCACGCCACGCCGTATACACGCTATGTTCCCTGACGCTGTTGACACCTGCCCCCGATGCAGAGCGGATGATGCGTCACTGATACACATGCTATGGGACTGCCCAAAACTGGGCTATTACTGGACCACTATACACGAATCGCTTACCAAAGCAGGTGCTCCCCTACTAGCGCACACCTTAGAACATACAATACTGGGGCTAGGACCAGTGACGCATAAAAGAAGTGTATCGACACGTTCCACTGATATGGCCATGCTACTTGCGAAGCGTGCGATAACCATACGGTGGAAATCGCCCAAACCACCTGACCCTGACATGTGGAGGACAGAGGTTATACGATGGGGCAGGGCAGAAGGGGAAGCACTACAACGCGAGGAACGTATGGGCCTTAGGAAGACGCTGATCTCACTAGACTGGTTTGCCATACTAGGCATTTTTGAGGCGGAGGGGGACGATGAATCTATTGTCTCGTTATCCGCAGATGGAACTGTGAGCCGTCCTCAATACACCACAACATGCCACGGACGTGCTCGGTGCACCTCGACACACAGCACTGGGGAAACCCACACATTTTCTGTTTGTGTCTCTGACTGGTTGTATAGAATAATATATTAGGAAGGAGCTGTTTTTGGGCATAGCCAAATACCATTGGATATCTGCAATTACGAAGTATGAGTGCCTAGGGTGGGTTTACAAGGGGTGGCGGGTAAAGGTTTTCTTGGGGGTTATGTTTATTTAACTGCAATGCAACAAAATAGAAAATTTATATCACACTTGATACTATTGTACCGCAAAGAGCGAATTACTATGCGATTGCTTGTATACCAACTGTACCACGCTGTTGCTCTATTTACTATGCAAATAAACAAATTTTTAAAAAAAAACTAGAGGAAGAGTAAATACACAGACGCGAGAGGAGTGTATCAAACAGAAAAGTTATAAACAAAGGGAAGAGGAAATTTAAGTCAAATAAGGAAATTAGGGAGAATTTAAGAGCATAGAAAAGGGAGAGGACCAGACATAAAAAGAAAACAAAGAAGAAGAAATAGGCGGAAGCAAAATAAAGTAAACAAAAGAAATAGAAGAGAAAGCGTGACAATAAAGGCACAGAATAGAATGTAAAATAAGCAAAAAAGGGCAGGATAAATACAAGAGAACAAAAAAGAGAAATTAAAATAAACAGAAGACAGGAGAACATTAACAAAAGGCCACCAAATATAAGAAACACAAAGGAGGAAAGCGTAAACACGCAGTGGGAAGATAATAATTAAAAGTGAAGTAAAGAGGGGAGCGAGAAATAAGCGGTAGGGAAGAGGAAAGAAAACAGAAATGAGGCAGTGGAACAAGAAGAAGAAATAAACGAAAAAGCGGAAATAAACCGCAAATTGACAAATGAAAGCGTCATAGGACAGCAAACTAATCCGAGAGGGGGAAGTGGAAAGAATGAACAAGACAAAGAAGAGCTGAAAACGAAAAAGGGTGGTACTGATAAAATACAGAAGAATGTTGGAGGAAAAATAAAGGGAAGCTGAACAAAACAGAGACATTTATTCTGAGTTGAAGCTGGGTAAAGTGTAAAGGAAACTGCAAACGTGGGACAGGTGGCGATAAAAAAGTGGAAAGACATTGTGAAATCCCAGTAGTAGAAAGCATTCAGAGAAAGGCTGAGCCCGTGGAGAAAGTTGCAGCTGGGGGTGAGGGAGCTGGGGGGGGGGGGGGAATTCGAGCACCCTCGGCGGAGACAGACTTTGCCTTGAGTCAACCAAGTAGTTTTCGAGAAAATTGAAAAATGTAAAGCGTTCAGTTAATGTGCAAAGTACCATGCTTTCTTCAATGCAGGATAAAAGTCCATGTTATGTTTGTGTTAGGTATGGAAAAGAAAGAGAGGATTTCTGTCAAAAACACTGTAGAAAGCATAAAAAAATGTTGTTACAAATGTAATTTTCTTTCGTTTAAATCTCGGTATGCCGCTTCTCAAAATTATTTACTTCTTAACAACGATATTTTGCCTCTAAATGCATTGCCAAGTGGCTATGTAATTGAAATACCATTCCCTCCCCATTTTGTACTAAATTGTGCTTTTCATGTCGAGTTTTCTTGCTTTTAGTTTTAGGCAGCATGCAACACCAGACACCCCATAAAATGCACATGGAAACGGGCCTTTAGCTGTGACTCTCACAAAGCAAAAGTATATATGTATGTGGGCTAATTGAAAAGGACACATGCTGATAGGGGAGAGTTTTTTCAACCACCACACAACGGAATAACGCTCTAAATATGTGAGATTAGGGTGGTGCTAAAATTGCCCGGCTGCCCCCCTTCCGTGCCTATTTCTGTGCAGCAGTCCTGGCAGCGAGGGGAGAGACTTCCGGCGGGCAGAAGAGGAGAGAGAAGTGGCGACTGGAGTGGTGCTTCGTCAGCACAGCACACTGTAGTGCATGGGTACTCACAAACTTTCTCTCAGAGGCCAAATTTACAGTGTGGTTTGTGACCGAGGGCCGCAACGGTGGGGGCGGGGTCAGTGGGGGAGGGGGCGGGGCTAGAGCAACAAAAAAAACTGCGACCATGAGGTTGAACACCGGCCCCTGCAGCGGACGTCTTCGTCCACTGAGCCACCAGACCCAGCATACACACCTCTCTCTCTCACTCGATCTCTTCCTCCCTTTGTCTCCCTCCATCCCTCTCTCTCTTTCTCTCCCTCCCTCCCACTCTCTTTCTCTCTCTCTCTCCCTCTCTGTCTCCCTCCCTCCCTCTGTCTCCCTCCCTCCCTCCCTCTCTCTGTCTCCTGCCCTCTCTCTGTCTCCCTCCCTCTCCCTCCCTCTCTCTCCCTCTCTCCCTCTCTCTCTCTCTCTCTCTCTCTTTGTCTGTCTCCCTCTCTCTCTATCTCTCCCCCTCTGTCTCCCTCCCTCCCTCTCTCTCTTTCTAACTCTCTCTCTCTGTCTCTGTCTCCCTCCCTCTCTCTGTCTCCCTCCCTCTCTCTGTCTCTGTGTCCCTCCCTCCCCCTCTCTGTCTCCCTCCCTCTCTGTCTCCCTCCCTCTCTGTCTCCCTCCCTGTCTGTCTCCCTCCCTCCCTCTCGGTCTCCCTCCCTCTCGGTCTCCCTCCCTCTCTCTCTCCCCCCCCCCTCTCTCTCTCTGTCTCCCTCCCTCCCTCTCTCTCTGTCTCCCTCCCTCTCTCTGTCTCCCTCCCTCCCTCGCTCCCTCTGTCTCCCTCCCTTCCTCTGTCTCCCTCCCTCTGTCTCCCTCCCTCTGTCTCCCTCCCTCTCTCTGTCTCCCTCCCTTCCTCTGTCTCCCTCCCTTCCTCTGTCTCCCTCCCTCTCTCTTCCTCCACCTCCCCTGACCCTCCCTCTCCCTCGCCCTCCCTCGACTCTCCCTCTCCCTCCCTTGACTCTGTTATGTTATGTTATGTATTTTGATTAAGCGCGAACAGCTGCCCCAGCAACGAGGCGTCCCGGCGCTGAGAACCATAAAACTACTGAGGATGCAGAGGGAAGGGAGAGAAGAAGACCTAGGAAGAAGGGAACAGATGGGTTTTGATAGCTTTCCGGAACACGGACAGATTGTCCAGGGAATGGATGTTTAATGGCAAGGAGTTCCAGAGCTTAGCTCCCAGAACTCTGAAAGAACGGCCACCAATACGACAGATCCTGGTCCGGGGGATTGTCACAAGGTGCTGACCTAGGGAACGCAGACTGCGTTGAGGGGTGTAAGGCGCCAAGAGCGGACAGAGCAGTTCTGGGCATTCAGATTTAAGAATCTTGAAGGCAATGGTGAGGGTCTTAAATTGAATACGGGATTCAATAGGTAGCCAATGTAGTCTTTGGATAGTAGCTCTGACAGAACACCTACGGGGGAGGCCCACCACGGCTCTCGCCGCCGAGTTCTGTACGCGTTGCAGTCGCGCTATCTCTGTTTTATTGGCGCCCAGAAGTAGAACACTAGCGTAGTCCAACCGGGAGAGGATGATGGATTGAACAATGAGCTGACGAGTTTTGGAGTCGAAAAAGCCGAGTATCGGGTTGAGGCTCCTCAACAGACCCACACAAGTGGCTGCCACCTTTTTAGTGTGGGTCTGAAAAGTTAGCCAGGAGTCCAGCCAGACGCCCAGGTTCTTAACCAAAGATTTCGGTGGTGGAATGGGGCCCAACAGAGGGGGCCACCAGTGATCACACCAATGGCTTGAGTTTTTTCCAAGGAGTAGCACCTCTGTTTTACCAGCGTTAAGCTGTAGGCAGTTGTCCATCATCCACTGGGCAACTGCAGCCAGACCTTCCCTAAATCTTGTCGCCGAGATGGAAGGGCCTTCGGTGAGAGTGATGACCAGCTGTGTGTCGTCCGCGTACGACACCAGCGTTAGGTCCCACTCTTTGGCCACTGCGGCAAGTGGTTGTACATAAAGATTAAAAAGGGATGGACTGAGTGCTGAGCCCTGAGGGACTCCCTGGCTGATGGAGTGGGACCGGGAGATAAAAGGGGGGGATGAGACTCGGAAGGATCTGTCCTTCAAGAATGAATGGAACCAATCTAGGGCAAGGCCGGAGATCCCTATAGTCTCGAGGCGCCTAAGCAGGATGTTATGGGAAACCGTGTCAAAGGCTGCGCTGAGATCTAACAGAATCAGCGCAGCACTTTGACCGGCGTCGAGTATCTTCCGAAGGTGTTCAGTAGTGGACAGAAGGGCCGACTCGGTGCTGTGGCCTGGCCTGAATCCATTCTGACATGGGTCCAGGATGTTGTTTTGGGTCATATGGTGGGACAGTATGTTATTTACATGGGCTTCAGCCAATTTGGACACCCATGGAAGCAGCGAGATGGGTCTAAAATGTTCTAGCTTCATGGGGTCTAGAGTGGGCTTTTTGATGACGGGGGAGACCCAAGCTTGTTTCCACTCAATAGGGACCTCCGCTGAGGAGAAGGAGAGGTTAAGCATCATGGTCAGGGAAGGGATGAAGAAATGTATGGATTCAAGGAATTGGGCCGGCCTCATAGGATCTGCCGGAGAGCCGGACTGAACCTTCCTGCAGAGTTTAGCTAGGTCATCATGGGACAAATCAGGTATACGTGTCAGCATGGTGCCATTAGTGATAGGATTTGAGGGGTTAGGTAGGTCGGGAAGGAGCTGCGGGAAAGCACTATACATTTTCCTTACTTTTTCTATAAAGAAAACAGCGAGGTCCTCACACTGCAGTGTAGAGGTGATGCAGGGAGTTGAGTTCCTACTGGTCTGAAGTTCTTGCACCAGTTTAAAGATGGTTTTAGTAGGATTTGTGCTGGAATTAATATATTTTGCGTCGAAGGACGCGCGAGCGGCGCGAATGGCTTTGTGATAGTGTTTTAATTTGGACAGGTATAGGACTTTATCCCTGTCATTGTACTCCCTTCTCCAGCTACGCTCAGCTTTTTTGCATTCTTTGCGTATGGCTTTCAGAGTTTCATTATACCATGGGTTGGATGGGGAACTACGTCCCTTAGTCCATTTAGCAGGTATAAGAGTATCAAGTCCTCTTGTAATCCAGTCATGGAAAGCCGCATATAACGTATTGATATCCTTATTTTCTTTATGGTGGAATTCTCCTAGGGTGGAGTGGAGAGCACTAGTCAGAAGCTTGTGCCATGGTCTTTTAAAGCGTCGAGTTGACACTTCTTTATTATCTCTCCCTCCCTCGCCATCCCCTGACTCTCTCCCTCCCTCGCCCTTCCCTGGCTCTCTCCCTCTCCCTCCCCTGACTCTCTCCCTCCCCTGACTCTCTCCCTCCCCTGACTCTCTCCCTCGCCGTCCCCTGACTCTCTCCCTCCCCTCCCCTGACTCTCTCCCTCCCTCGGCCTCCCCTGACTCTCCCTCCCTCTGTCTCTCCCTCCCTCGCCCTCCCCTGACTCTCCCTCCCTCTGTCTCTCCCTCCCTCGCCCTCCCTCCCTTGACTCTCCCTCCCTCTGTCTCTCCCTCCCTCGTCCTACCCTGACTCTCCCTCCCTCTGTCTCTCCCTCCCTCTGTCTCTCCCTCTCTCTGTCTCTCCCTCGCCCTACCCTGACTCTCCCTCCCTCTGTCTCTCTCTCTCTCCCTCCCTCGCCCTACCCTGACTCTCCCTCTCTCTGTCTCTCCCTCCCTCGCCCTACCCTGACTCTCCCTCCCTCTGTCTCTCCCTCCCTTGCCCGTTTCTTTCCCTCCCTCGCCCTACCCTGACTCTCCCTCCCTCTGTCTCTCCCTCCCTTGCCCGTCTCTTTACCTCCCTCGCCCTCCCCTGACTCTCTCCCTCCCCTGACTCTCTCCATCCCTCGCCTTCCACTGACCCTCCCTCGCCCTCCCTCGCCCTCCCCTGACTCTTCCTCCCTCTCTCTCTCCCTCGCCCTCCCCTGACTCTCCTTCCCTCTCTCTCTCCCTCCCTCGCCCTCCCCTGACTCGCCCTCCCTCTCTCCCCCTCCCTCCTTCGCCCTCCCCTGACTCTCCCTCTCTCCCCCTCCCTCGCATTCCCCTGACTCTCCCCTTTCCCTCCCTTGCCCTCCCCTGACTCTCTCCCTCTCCCTATCTCTGTCTGGGCGAGGTGTAATAATTCCATTGTAAATATCACGAAAAGCAAGAGCTCTTTGCTGCACACATCGAACCGCCTTCCCCAGCCTTCCCAAAATCTGCAGCATGTTATTAATTACACCCTAATGTAGAGGGTGCACGAGAGCTGGCTGGACCGCCGCGGCAAAGATCAGGTGTAATCCGGAAGGCAGAGATTCCAAGTAAGGCTGGGCGGACTCAGACTTTCATCCCTTCAGTGTCGATAAAATAAATGCTACTCGGGGGGAGCACGAGCTGCGCAGAGTGATGTCTAAATTCATGCTCAGTTCAATCAGTCACGGGGTTTGTCTTTGAGTCCTGGTCACTGTAATTGTCCAACAATTCTCGGATTACAAGAGAGCAGGAAAAGAAACGAAGTGGGAGGGCTGTTCCCCGCAACCGCAGATGCTTCCCAAGGCCCGGCTCCAGCCATGCGCTGGGTGTAAAAGTGAAGCTTGGGCACTCTTAAGGGTAGGTTGTGAAGGACAGCCCTGCCTTCAGCCAGGGGCAAGCAAGCTTATATATGTGACCACCAAAAACCTGCCTGCCAGGCCAAAGCCCTGAGAAAATATATGAGCCACATACAGGCGTTCAACGCCCATTGAGTTCAAAGAGCTCCCGATCCCCTCCGCCTCCCCCCTCCTTCCCCGACGCGCACACAGCACAGCCGCACCGGAGCACTTCACAGGTCGTTAAAAGACCATTAACTTGTTAATGAGGCTTTGTTTTGTTTCACCTCTTCGGAGGCCCCTGCAGCTCCACTCCCAGCCCGGCCCCCATAGAACAGAGCCTCTCCGAGTCCAGGCTGACACTCTTGACATTTTTTTTTAAAAATTGGTGCAACGTCTGCAAGGTCCGCGGGCCGCCAAGGTAGGCTTGCTGAGCCGCTGGCGGCCCGCGGGCCGTACTGTGAGTACCCCTGCTGTAGTGTATGTTTACAGCATTCTGTGTGGGGTGGGGGGTGGGGGGATGAGGATGACCATTTGTCCGTCCGCCCTCAGTTCGGAACTGAATGCAATTCTGTAGGGCACGCTACTGCCTCCTCACGTTTTACCCCTTACACTGTGACACACATATTAAAGAACAAGCACTGACAAAGTCAATACCTCTTGGCTATGCCAGAGGCGTTTGCTTTGCAAATGTCTTTCGGTCATGTTGCAGAGCAGCGCAGCTGCTGTGCAGCACGGCTAAAGGTTAGACAAAAAAGAGCAATGATGTAGGTACTACTGCCTGCAAATTAGTTCTTTTTTTGCGTTTGTGGGCAACACAAACCACGGGAGGTGGACGAGAGAATCAACACTGACAATGAGAGGGTGGGAGGTAAGAAGTTAAGCAACACAGACAATAAGAAAGAAAGAAGCAGCAGCAATATTGACAATGTGATAAAAGGAGGAAAACGGGACTGAGGTAAATAACATTCAAACAACACTCACTGTAATTCCTACTCCTCAATCTGTAAGCTGAAAAGAGATGTTAAATCCAAAAGGTTGTGAAAATCACAGACTAAAAGTGACAGAAAAATGGACGCAGACCGGTTGATTATACTGCACCGTGAGCAGTTAGGCCAAAGTTGGTACATAATGTGTGCTGCGTACACTGGCCCCTTGTTCCTAGCGCCTGTGCAAACCTTCTTGTTTATGAAAGCAGAGACACCATCTTCTCATCAGACCCAATAATATGCCCAGCTTCCAAAGTCCTCACAGTTCGAAGCTGGTTTAACCTCATACACAACAGCATGACCGGGCAAAGTAAAGAAGAAAATACAATGAGTATCAGAAAGAACTGGATACAAAACATGTCATGGGGGAGGAGGTATCATTCTTGGTAGACATGGGAGATGGGCTCTTTGACAAAGAAAGCGAGGGTTGCTGTTTCTCTTTCTCACACTTAGCTTACAGTATTGGGATCGCGTTTTTTACACAAGCAGCACCCGCCAAACGGTTAAAGTAATCTGTTTTAAAGAAACCGGTTTAAGTAATTCGAATGTGAATTAGATAGTTTCAGAAACCATCTGACTTAAGGTAACAAGTAGGGATCAAGATAACCTCTTCATGGGATCAGAAACAAGTAGCAGGCTGGAGTACGACAGCTTCAATGCCGTAGCTCTGCTCAGTCCATTGGGGGTCACAATTCAATACAGCACTATACACCGTGGGCTTCGAAGTTCGTGGGCAAACAGCCTGCCTCTCCCCTATCCTTCAGCAGAGAAAACTTATTGGCAGCATCTCATCAACGCAGATGCTCTCGGCTCTGCGTTCCGAATCATGCTAAACGAGGGCGGAAATCGAAACTAGTGGTGCGCGCGCACCACAGAGGAGCGGGGGCGAGGGAGCCTGTTGTCTGTACCGCGCAGATGCGCGTAATAGACACCAGTGGGAATGGGCAGAGCAAAGCCGGGACATGCGCCCGCCTTTGCCCAATTGCGTGCTGCATTTCTTTTAAAAAAGCACACTAAAGCCAATTACATCCTGTGAAAGCAAAACTACACGCACAAGCGTGCGGTCAGCTTACTGAAGTCCGTACAAGAGGTCTCGCGCTCAGTGCTGCGCACTGCAACGCTAGGTGCGAGACCTAAAAATACTTTATGCAACTGGTTCAATCATTTCAAAGGATAACAACAAAAAAAGCTACGGTCATGTCTGGCATTTCTGCCATTCTCATCCATCCAAATTTCAATTCTCTGTACATATGGATTATAGGCAAACAATCAAATCTACGGATCATCGGCATAAGAATTAAATGCCATCCCAAGGCTCCTCAGCATGCCCATCAGCAGTAGCAGATGCATGTTAAACAACAGTATAGCTAAAGGGACAGTGTTTAGAACCACATAAACCAGTTCTGACAGGAAAACCTGAACTCTTATAGACTGGTCACAATCGCTCAGAAAACGTTCAAACTATTTAAAGACCAATTTAGAAAGTACCACTGATATCAATCATGTTATTTAACTAATATTGGCAATGAGTTGGGCCCCTATTCCCGACCCCAGGAGCCATGTGGATCTATCAGGATTTGTAAGAGTGACAAAAACGTTTGATAATATGCGGTGAATAGCACACATTGTCTAAAAGCCGAAGAGTGGAGTAAATCGCACAAACTCCTTGTCAGGATAGTACCAGACTAATATCGCCCCTTTGTGGAGGGAAATCAAATCTGATCTCTGTAAATGGAGGGATCAATGTGTATCATGATGGTTGGGCTGTATTACAGCTGCGAAAATTCACCACATCCCCTGCCTATTGTACCTCTTCCACGCACTGCCTATTAGAATCAATACATCGCAATTGCCACTTTTATTGCCTAAGCTGCCATCTTAGTTTCATTACAAGAAAGATGACAGGTAGGGATCTAAGAGAGACTGATGTTCATGCCTTCTTAAAGATTTTGGATGTATATATAAGACCAGCAGGTCATTAATAATGGACTAAAAGACATGACTACAAAAATGTTGATGTACATAACAAGAGTCAATAAGGGGGCAAGGTGCCAGATGTAGGAAACAATTGCTTATCCTACACTTAAGCAATGTTCTAGAGTACTGAACACTATTTAATTTTCACAGAAACGGTAGAAAAAGGTAAAGGCTCTGAGCACACCTTGCAGGTAAAATCTAGCCTACTCCTTTCTAAACAATTCTGTCTCATTCGCAAAAAGCACAAAGACCAGACATTTTGTCAAACAGACATATTTACTACTATTCTTTCTATGTTGTTTCAAATCTCTAATGTTGACACATCTGTTTCTGTAGTGTGTGATTTCATATTGCTCCATTTTCTGTTTTTCACATTTTGAACATTGTAGCTCATAACATTAATTTCTTTATCTTTCTTACAACCACTCAATCAATCGATCAATCTGCAGTTTGTATAGCACGGCTACTCACACGTGAGGGTCTCAAGGCGCTGAGGGGGGTGCTGCTGATCCGTCTGGGCGTGGAGGCTCAGTTGAAGAGCCTGGTCTTGAAAACCTTCCTGAATTGGGTGGAGGGGCAGGGTGTTCCAGGTCTTGGCGGCAGGGTAGGAGAAGGATCTTCCTCAGATTCTAGTCTTGTGAATCCCTGGGACGGTGGCCAGGGAAAGTTGAGCAGAGCGAAGCTGTCTGGCAGGTAAGTGGAATGAGAGGGGTTGGTTCAGATAAGCTGGTCCTAAGTTGTCAAAAGCATTGTAGGCATGTATGAGGACCTTGAAGGCGATTATCTTGTTAACTGTGAGCCAGTGGAGTTGTTGAAGGTGTTCTATGATGTGGCTGCAGTGGGGGATGTTGAGACCAGTCTGGCTGCTGCGTTTTAAACGTTCTGTAGTTTCCTGAGCTGTTTCTGGGTGACGCTGGTGTAGAGTGCATTGCCGTAGTCATTTCTGCTGGTGAATGGTGCGTGGGTGACCGCCTTTCTGGATTCTGTGGGGATCCATCTGAATGTCATTCGAAACTGGCGGAGCGAGTGGAAGCAGTATGAGGATACGGCGTTGATCTGGTGGTTGATTGTGAGCAAGGAGTCCAGTATGATGGCGAGGTTACGTGCGTGGTCTGTGGGGGTGGGAGAGGTTCGCACTGTGGCGGGCCACCAGGATTCGTCCCAGGCTGAGGGGGCGGGTCCCAGGATGAGTGCTTTGGTCTTGTTCGGGTTGAGCATGAGGCAGGTGTCTTTCATCCAGGTGGCAAAGGCCTTCATCCCACTGTGAAAGTTGATTCTGGTGGGTGTGGGTTCGTTGGTGAGGTAGAGGATCAGCTGGGTGTCGTCGGTGTAGGAGATGATGTTGAGTCCATGGTTTCTGATGATGGCCGCGAGGTGGGCCATGTAGACGTTGAAGAGTGTGGGGCTCAGGGAGGAGTCCTGGGCTACTCTGCAGCCAATCTCTGTAGGTTCTGAGAGGAACGGAGGTAGTGTGACTACCTGTGCTCGACTGGTAAGGAAGGAGTGGATCCAGTCTAGGGCTTTGTCGCGGATGCTGGCGTCGTGGAGTCTCGTAATTAGGGTGCAGTGGGATAGGGTATCAAAGGCAGCCGAGAGGTCCAGTAGGATGACGGCTACTGTTTTGCCACGGTCGAGGAGGGAGCGAATGTCGTCGGTGTAGGGGAGGAGTACGGTCTCGATGCTGTGGTTACTTCGTAATCCAGATTGTGAGATGTCCAGGATGTGGTCCTCTTCAATGAACTTAGAGAGTTGGGTGTTGATGGCCCTCTCGATGACCTTGACTGGGAAGGGGATGAGAGAGATGGGGCTGAAATTCTTGAGGTCTGTCGGGTTGGCAGATGGCTTCTTCAGCAGGTGATTGATCTTGGCATGTTTCCAGTAGTCGGGGAAGATGGCAGTTTCAATGGAGCAGTTGGTGGTGTGGCAAAGTTCTTGGGCGATGGAGATGACTGCTCTATGGAATATGTGGTATGGGCAGGGGTCTGATGGGGCTCTGGAGTGGATGCTCTTCATGGTCTTGCATGTGTTTTCTGTGGTCAGCGGAGTCCAGTTGAGCAGGATTTGTTGAGGTGTGGTGTGGTTGCGTGCAGTGGTGATTGTCACATTTGGAGTCTTTCTAAGATGGTGGAACGGTTCTCAACTTCGGCTCTTGTAGGCCCTGGTTTGGCCAAGATATGGGCGACCACTTCCAGTAGCCACAAAGCCTAAGCAGCCAGTGCCCTCCAGAAGGAATCCCAAGAGGAAAAAACTCCATAGGGAAAAACCTCTGATGACGAGGAGAATCCAGAAACAATGGAGAAGATATGAGCCAGGAAACACAAAGAAACCAGAATCCCCAGATGGAGCAGAAGATAAACAGGAACTCATACTGGAGCAGGAGGTGCCAAGGGAAGGAGAGCTTCAACAGAAGGAAAGGACCACCAAAAACTGGAGCAGGCAACCAATAGGAGCGAAAACAAACCAAAAGGAACAATGAATGTTGCAAAGCAAGGAAGGAAAAGATTCTGCCCCTTTTATACCCAAGAACAGGAAGTAAAACACAGGAACAGGAAGTGACAAGACAGGAACAGGAAGTAACAAAACAGGAAGAAGACCATTGCCATCTTGCATAGGAAAAGGAGTGAAGAGCAGAACAGGAAGGCCGCCATGTTAGGAAGGTAGAACAACCTATCCCCAAGGCCCTCTTGGAGCACGACTGTGAAGGAGAGAAGAACAGGCAACAAGATGGCCCCAAAGGAGATGACCTACAGAATAATACCATGCAAAAGGTAAGTGCAAGTGATCCCCAAAAGCTATAGGAAGCTGCAGCCTCCATCTGGGAACTGCAGTATTCCTAAGATGTCATGTGAAACATCTAACGGGCTGCCGCCGGGCGTGCCTGATGCAAAGAGGCAGCAGGTGTCGCGAGGTGCACACGCGACAATAGCAGGCAGCGGTGTTGCTCCCCGACGCATTTGAGAAGGAGAGAGAGGCGTCGCGCCCGCAGCACAACAGTGATAGGCATTGAGGCAGAGTCTTGGGTGTCAAAGCTGTGGTAGATTTGAACGATCTTGTGGCAGAAGAAGGTGCCAAGTTTGTTGCAGAAGTATTAGGAGTTTGGGACGTATGCAGTCTCGCTGTTGGGTGTGGCGAACTCCTTGATGACGGAGAAGAGTTGTTTTCTGTTGTGTGCGTTGGTGTTGATTCTGTCTTGGAGGGCAGTATTCTTCGTGGTTTTGAGGAAGAGGTGGCGTGCATTGACGGGGGTTTTGAATGTTGCCTGGGTTTCCGGCGCTTTGTTGTTCCTCCATCTCTTCTTGAGTCGTCTGCAGGTGCATCTGGACTCATGGAGGGCGGGAGTGCACCGGCTGGCTTTCTTGGAGTGTTGCTTGCCTGGTGCCTTCTTGAGGGGTGCCAGAGTGTTGGTGCAGTTGGAAATCCATTGGTGAAGGTTGCATGCTGAGGTGTTGGCGTCTGTTGATGTCAGCGGTGTGGTAGGGCTTAGGAAGAAGGTGAAATGTTCTTCTGAGGCCTTGTTCCAGCTACGAGGGGGGGCAGTGAGGGTGGTGGTGTGCGGTGGGAGTGGCGAAGGTGAAGTGCACGCAGTAGTGGTCGGTCCAGAGGAGTTTGGTAGTGTGGCTGTAAGTGATGTTCCTGCTGGCGGAGAAGTTAGGGTCGAGCATGTGTCTGGCTGCGTGAGTCGGAGCAGTGACTAACTGCTTGAGTCCGATGTTGGTGAGGTTCTCCAGAAGGGATGCGGTGTTCAGGTCACTGGGAATGTCCAGGTGGATGTTGAAGTTGCAGAGTAGGATGTAATTGGTAGATGTAAGAGCCTGGGAGCAATGAGGTCTACGATGGAATTGGTAAAGGTTGGGGTGGGGCCAGCCTGTACACAAGGGTGTAACAGAGGGTGGTGTTGAGGTTGGTCTGGAACTGGAAATGGAAATGGAAATGAAGGTGTTCCATGGCTGTTGTTGGGTCGTTCGAGTAAGTGGTCAGGCGGAGGGTGTTCTTGTGGACGTTGGCGATGCTTCCTCCTGGTCCATTGGCACGGTCCTTGCGGGTGCTTCTGCAGCTGTCGGGAATGGCGGTGGTGGTCAGGTGCACTGTTGGTCGGCTGGCCGGCGAGATGAGCTGGCATGTTGGGGTGGGTAAAGGTGTAGCTGCAGTTCCAGCAGAAGGGTCCTTAGGTGTCCTTCAGCAAGGCAAGGTGGCAGACGGTGTGGAGTCCTGTGTTGTGGGTGAGGAGGGTGCTGGTGTCATATCGGTGAAGGGCCTGAGAACCAGGATTCATGGCGCTGGTCATGGTCCAGGCACGGATGGGGGCAGACAGGCCACCATTAAGTAGTGCGCTGGAAGCTGGGAAGCTGTAATGTGGGAATTGTGGGAAGTGGAAAAGGGTCACTGAAGGAGGGCGGCCGTGGGGGATCGCAGCGTCAAGGGTGGCGAGGCACAAGGAAAAGTGCAAAAGGTGACAGAGAAAAAGGCTGAAAGCAGAAAAAAGGCAGCAGTAGAAGAAAGGCAAAAGGGCAGAAAAAGAAGAAAAAAGACAAGTAGAACGCCAGTCTAGCAGCAGAGCAATGACGCTCTCCCACTAGGCGCAGGCGGGCGACTGTGGGTGGAGGAGGGCCTCAAACATCTGACCAGAAGGTCAGCAGCAACAAAGGGGGCAACAGCAGCTACCAAGTGGAGCTGTGCAGTGAAGGGAGCAGTCCACTAGAAGATCAGTGGACCCACTCAAGAAAGTATCCTATTTATGCACTATAAAGGACTACAGACAGATCAACTTCAGTTAAAAAACCTGATGAGATAAACTACAGTTGAAATAATTGTGAAAGAATTTCTCAACAAGACATTTTGAAAGAAAAGACTATTCCGACTATTTGTAGTTATAGTTTTAAACATAGGGATGGTATAATTGTCTAAGAATTAAGGTGCTGCAGGGTTAAAAAAACAAACAGATATAGGAGTTTCAAGCAGCCATAAATGCAGCTACTAAACATTTCCATGTTTCAAATCCGATTTCCAGATTATAAATACAAGTGTAGGATAACCAACCATTACTAATATGTGCTAGAACACAACATTGGAATGCCAGAGCACAACAATCAAGGCTCTATAGTCGATAAGAAAACAAGTTACTTACCTGTAACTACGGTTATCCAGTATTGGTATCTTTCATAGATTCGCATGCCTGAATCATTCCCCGACGCCGAGGCGGGAGTCCCACGGTAATAATATATACAAAAGCAGTGCCTTAGAAAAAAAAATTGTAGTAGGCTGACAAGACTACAGGCCCCAAAAGGCCCAAAACTTAGCAGCCTATCTACCTCATTATATGAAAAAACTGAAAGTAGTTCCAACCAATCAGCTGTCAGCACCCTCTAGAACCTTCCCAGCAGAGGCAGTTCTCCTCAGATTTTCCCAGCACAAGTGAGAACTGTTCTTCCGGGGAGGAGGGTGGGTGCATGTGAATCTATGAAAGATACCAATACTGGATAACCATAGTTACAGGTAAGTAACTTGTTTTCTTATCCAGTATTGGGGTATCTTTCATAGATTCACATGCCTGAATCAGAATAGCAAGCAGTAAACCCATATCTGTCGTTTGCGGAAGGTGGGAGACAAAGCGTAATTCTACATATCCCCCACTCATCCGGAAGGTTATAGAGCAATAAAAATGTAAATATACATAAATGCAGAAACCTTCTGAAAAGAAAAAATTATATTCAGATAACATAGTTCATATTAAAAACAGCATTTGACAAGCAAAACATACAGTGTATTATGCATAATCTTTTGTCATGAATATAATGTGAGAGACCTTAAAAAGTCTAACCTTAATGAAGAAGATGCTGCAGCACCGTTTGTCCCACTGCTGTATCATCCTGTGATGCCGATTGCAAGCAGTAATGCTTTCTAAATGTATGGACACTCTTCAATGAAGCAGCTCGGCAAATGTCCTCCAGCGTGATCCCAGCAAATAAGGCTGTCGACGCCGACATCATTCTGGTGGAAATGTGCTTTTACCTTTCTGACTAAAGGTCTGTTAGCTTTTTCGTGACAGAATTGTATCACTGAAGATAACCATCTAGCTATCGTTGCTTTCGTCACGGCTTGTCCCAGCGTGACTTGACCATAAGCAATAAATAACAGGTTACATTTTCTTATGTCTTCAGTTTTCTGAAGATAGAACTTTAGACATCGTTTCACATCAAGAGAGTGCAGGGCCTTTTCTGCCGGTGTGACTGGATCCGGGAAAAAAGGCTTTAACTTTACCCGCTGATTTAAATGAAATTGAGATGGTACTTTAGGAATTAATTTTGGATTTGGTCTCAGGGTGACATATTCCTTAGAGAAATGAAGGAAAGGTTCTGAAATCGTGAAAGCTTGAATTTCACTAACCCTCCGGGCTGAAGTGAGAGCTAGTAAAATAGCCACTTTCCAGGTTAAAAACTTTAGTTCAGCTTTGTGAATAGGTTCGTACGGCCTCCTCATTAACTGGGACAAAACGATATTGAGATCCCATTCAGGAGGTGGAGGTCGAATTGGAGGAAAGGCTCGAAACAATCCTTTGAGAAATTGCTTTATCAGTGAGGAAGAGCATAGTGATGGCTTGTTCGAACTTTTTCTGAATCTGGATATAGCGGCAAGATGTACTTTGATAGAAGAGAATACTAGACCTGCTTTGGCTAGCGATAGCAAGTAAGGAAGGATATCCTCAGGTGGAGCCTGGAGCGGATGGATATTATTTGCTTCACACCAACAACAAAAGCGTCTCCATTTAAAACGGTACGTTCTGATAGTACTCTGAGCACGGGCTTGAGACAGAATAGCTCTACAGTTTGCAGAAATCTTGAAATCCTTAAACTCTAAGAAGTCAGGAGCCAGGCGTGCAAGTGAAGCGATTGTGGATCCGGATGTAGAATCAGACCTCCTTCACTTGTCAACTTTGAAAGTGTCGGTTGGAGACGAATTGGAGGCTGCTGAGATAGCAGGAGCAGTTCTTGGAACCAGTACTGCCTCGGCCAGCAAAGAGCAATGAGGAGAAGAGTGCAATGCTCCCTCTTCACCTTTTGCAGTATCCTCAGTATTAACGGAATCGGGGAAAAAGCGTATGCATAAATTCCTGACCATCTCATGGACAGGGCATTCCCTCTTGACCCCCGTTGAGGAAATCTGCTGGCGTAATAAAGGCATTTGCTGTTCTGTTGCGTCGCACACAGATCTAGAGTTGGCGAGCCCCATCTTCGAAAGATCCTGTCCACCTGTTCTTGTTTCAGTTCCCATTCGTGGCAACCTGCAGATCTGCTGAGGTTGTCGGCTAGAGAGTTTTGAACCTATTTTACATGCTCCGCTCTGAGGGTTATGCCGTGCTGTATAACCCACCCCCACATCTCTTGAGCTTCCTGCGATAGAGAGAGAGAGATCTCGTCCCCCCTTGGTTGTTGATGTAAAACATGCTGGTGGTATTGTCTGTACGCACCAGCACTGAGGAATTTGCAATTCTCTGCAGGAGCGCTTGCAGAGATAGGAAAATGGCTCTTAATTCGAGACTGTTGATGTGTTTCTGCCGATATTGGTGAGACCATCGTCCTTGAATTTGGAGGTGCTGGAGATGACCTCCCCATCCTTCCATAGATGCGTCCGTGGTCAGGATGAAGTCCGGAAGGGTTTGAAGAAACGTGAGGCCCGGTGACAGATTGTTTTCTCTTGACTACCATTGAAGAGCTTGCCTCATTCTGGATGTCACTTTTAGGTGATCGTCGAAAGACCCTCCTATTTGTTGCCATTGTCGGTGCAATTCTTTTTGCAGCGGCCTCATCCTGAGTCTTGCTAATGGGACTAGACTGATCGCTGAAGAGCACATCCCTAGAAAAGACGCATATGTTAGGACAGAAAGAGACTTTTTTGTTGAGATTAGTTTTGTCAGTTTTTGAAGTCTGTTCTGTCATTCCTGAGACAAGAACGGCATGCACTGTTGGGTGTTCAGTGAAGCTCCCAGAAAGGTTAACACTTGGAGGGGTTGCAAATGTGTCTTCTTTGCATTGAGAGTGAGCCCTAGGTTTGAGAATAGACGAAGGGAGCTTCTGACCGCTTGTCTTGTAGCCTGTTTTGATGGTCCTTTGAGCAGCCAGTCGTCGAGGTATGGGAAGACTTGTATTCCCTGAGACCTCAGTGCTGCAGAATCTGGGGCTAAACATTTTGTAAATATTCTTGGTGCCGATTTCAGCCCAAATGGGAGCACCTTGAATTGAAAGTGGACGCCAGCCACCGTGAACCGCGGGTATTTGCGATGTTTGGGGTGTATAGGGATATGGAAGTAAGCGTCTTCCAAGTCCAGAGAAGCCATAAAGTCCCCTTCGTTGAGACAATTGAGCACATCTGCCAACGTCACCATGCGAAAACTTTGTTTCTTCAAGAATTTGTTTAGTTTGCGCAAATCCAGAATCGGGCGCCACTCTCCCGACTTTTTCTTTATGAGGAAGAAGCGAGAGTAGAATCCTTTTCCTTTTTACGAGATGGGAACCTTCTCTATCGCATTCTTGCGAAACATGTTTAAGGCTTCATTGAACAGTAAGTGAAGACGAGGGGGAGGGGGGCCCTTGGGCGGGGTCGTAGGCGGTTTCTTTAAGAACTCCAGAGTGTGTCCTTTTTTCATTAGGTCGAGGACCCACTGATCCGATGTGATGTTCCGCAATTGTTGGTAAAAGGCGGAGATCTTCGCGCCCACAGGGAGGGGAGGATGTTGGACTGGCGTCCGGCATAGGTCATTGACGTTTGTTGGAATCCCGGCCTTGATTATTTGATCTTCGTCTTCCTCCCTGACGAGACAAAATGCTGGAAGTAGATTGCCTGTATGAAGATTGGTAATACGGCTGTTTGTACTGAGAGTGAAATTGTCTGTTCTGCTGATTGTGCTAATTTCCCCTGGAAGAAAAACCACGACCCCCTTGCTCCTCTAAAAGAGCCTCTCTTATATTGCAGGGTACCAAGTGATTTTGTGGTGTTGGTATCCGTCTTGATGGTAAGTAAGGCGTCATCTATGTGCTTACCGAAGAGCGAGTCCCCGTCGTAAGCCATATCAAGGATTTTTGTTTGCACTTTCGGTCTGAAGGAGGTTGCTCTGAGCAAGCCCTGGCGTCTGAGGACCGCAGCACCCGCTAACTGTCGAAAGTTAGTGTTTGCGATGTCTAGGGCGCAGTCTATTATCTCTGATGCCGCCCTCTCTCCTTCAAGCACTATCTTACGTGCTTCCTGCTGATGATCTTCCGGTATCAAATCTATGAATTCCGACAAATCCAACCACATCTGTTGGTCATAGCGGGCAAGAATTGCAAGAGAATTCGCTGCCTTGATGTAAGATGCGGCAGGGTTGCTCAGACGTGAGTCCCTTGCTCACTTTGCCACTGGATTCAAGCAAGCCGGGCTGAAGACGGCTGTAATGCCAGAAACCAGTCCTCGGAAGCTTGTGTCCGGTCCAGGGAAGGTATGGTTTGGCAGTTCGGGCTAGACTGTTCCCATGAGGCACAGGATCAGACTGATTTGCACATGGCCATGTCTGGACTGGGGTGGCAGAGTTGGCTAAAGAACGGTGATGGATTAAACCCAGATCTTTTGACTGGGTGTGAGTGTTTGATTGGTTCAGATGCTCCATCCATCACCACCACCACCACCCCCGCCCCCTTTTGTACTGTTGATGTAAGATGCAGCATTGGTGGAGAACTTTTTTCCTATTAGGTTCAATCTCCTTCCCTCTTTGTCCGGTGGCTTTGAGATTGGAGTGGGTGGATTTTGGACCTCTGTTGAGCAGCTTGCGATATTACAGATTCCGGACGTGGGTGGCCCACCAGACAAGATGGAATGTCTGGCGGTGCTCTATACTTCTTCTCAATACGAGGTAGGACTGCAGGGATAGAAGCGGGAGTCTTCATAATCTTAAGACCTTCCTTCCAAATGAAATCTATAATGGGTATAGCCCTGGTGATCTTCCTATACCCCTCTTTGAAGTCGTGTAAAAAGCAGTCCGACTGCTCAATAGTAACTGGCAGTTCAAATCTTATAGCAGCCCTTTGCATGATATTGTGAATGTCCTCCGGTGGAGAATCCGAGGGTTGCGGCAAAGGAGGTGAAGGCATGGGGATTATGTATTCATCCCACGGATCTGCAGGTGTGTTGTCATTAGGTAGCTCGCCTTCCTCTCTTCCATCTTCATCCGAAGAGGAAGTATCTTGATCCTCTTGTGGTGTGGGTCCACAGTGTGTCTTGCCGACACTGGAGCCTGCGGTGTTGGAGGCATGGGTACGTCCGCCGGTACCGAAGGTACAGCTGGCGTGGACGGTGTAGACGGTGTAGATGGTGTAGGCGGGAACCTTTGACGATAGTCTGCCAACATGGCCTGTAAGTCCTGAACCAAAGAAGGAGGGAGATGACTTGTCTCCTCCGAACGTGGAGCTCTGTATGGTTGTCTATAGAAAGGTGTAGACAAATTATCCTGATAGAAATGCACCTGCATATCCTCTTCTTCATCCTCTTCCTGACATTTTATTCATAATTCTGATGGATGGCGTGCAATTCCAAGAGACCTTCTTCGTCTCCATCATCCTCATCCGATTCCTCCTCCTCTACATATGTTTCCAAAATGTGCGATGGTAGTAGGGGGAAATATTAGAATAGTCCTGCCTATGATAGGTTTTCAACTGGAAGTGAGTGTATGCCATAGGTGAGACACTTGCGGTAGAGTAGGCCATGTTCTTGCAGGTGGACTCCTTGTTGATTTATGACTCATTGATGGAATTGCCGTCGACGAGCTCGTCGTCGACGGACTCGTCGTCGATGGGATTGTCGTCGACTGTGGTACTGTTGATGGGCTTCTCGTCGACGGAACCGACGTCGACGGGACCGCCGTCGACGGGGCTGTCGTCGACAGAGCTATCGTCGACGGAGCTGTCGTCGACGGGGCTGTCGTCGACGTGCTCCTCTTTTATGATCCATTCGTCGACGATGGTACTGTCATCGATGGAAAGGTCATCGACGATGTTTTTGATAAAATTGAAGAAATGTCCTTAGCCTCAGAAGATTTTTTTGCAGAAACCTTGGCTGACACAATAGGTGAAGTAATAGCAGAAGTAGACACTGTAGCAGAAGAGCTTGAGGTGGTAGAAGTCACAGAGACTGTGTAAGAAGACACCAGTGAAACAGTTTTAGCCTGTCCTTTACTCACTGTTTTAGACGCTGAAGATCCTGAAGGCGGAGAAGATGGAGATTCAAGAGGAGGAGACGATGACTTCCTTGTGGGTTCTGAAGCTCTATGAGAAGATTTGTGATGTTTTTTCCTCTCAGGAGAAGAGCTATCTCTGGATCTGGCTCTTTTGCTGGAAGTAGAAGCTCTGTCCTCATCATCTGTAGAAGATGACTTGAGCCATAGAAAAACCCTTGCCTCCCTGTCCCTGATGGTCTTAGCAGGGAAGGTGTGACAAATCCTGCAATCCTTCACAATGTGATTGGGATGCAGACAGTAGATGCAGTCTTTATGCTGATCATCTAAATGGACCCTCCTTTTATCACAGGTCCTGCAGGCCTTGAAAATGGCTTTCTTCTCAGACATTCTGAAGAGAAAAGTGGAAAACTGAGTAGGCACTCAGGGAGACTCCCTTCCACACGACGTGTGGTGAAAATCTGAGGAGAACTGCCTCTGCTGGGAAGGTTCTAGAGGGTGCTGACAGCTGATTGGTTGGAACTGCTTTCAGTTCTTTTCATATAATGAGGTAGATAGGCTGCTAAGTTTTGGGCCTTTTGGGGCCTGTAGTCTTGTCAGCTTACTACAAATTTTTTCTAAGGCAATGCTTTTGTATATATTTTTACCGTGGGACTCCCGCCTCGGCGACGGGGAATGATTCAGGCATGTGAATCTATGAAAGATACCCCAATACTGGATAAGCATAACTCCAATATTTGGACAGAGTTAACAGGCTCCAATTCTGGTGTGCAGGTGGTTGGCAGAGATGAATACCACATAACTATTCACACTTGGGAAACAATAAATTGACATATTCTATGATACAGGACCCAGAAGAGAAACAATGAGGTAGAAGGACATGGGAGCTGGGTGTATGGGGGCTGAGACACTGAAAAGTGATAAGGATGGGACTAGGCATGAGCTATAGGCAGCAATATAATTCATTTATTTCCGCTTACCTCCACAGTGGGTCAATCCATAGAGTGTGTAGCCCTTGTTGCAGAAGCACTGGAAACTCCCTGGGGAGTTTATGCAAGTGTGATCACAGGTCCTGTCAAATGAGCATTCGTCAATATCTGAAACAGAAACAGCAATCCAGAACATCAGAGGAAAAGCTGGTATGGAGCAGACATACCCAGAATACAAGTGATGTTGATGACATGGGGCAGGCAGAGTCTATATTAAAAGAAAATATGGCCCATGATACTCAGAATAAGAACATCAAGGGAAATGAGGTGTGAAAGAAACACTTCCAACTGTTATGGAGCATATCAAAAGGGCAAAGTGACTTAATGCAGCACAGCATACCCAAGTTCAGAACGTGAGAGTGGAAAGCCGTAGGCATCCGGTTCTGAAATATGGGAGGCATTCGGCTGTGGGACTTCAAACACAAATGGATGGTCTTAGTTTACCACAAATTGATCAAAGGAAGAGACAGTTAGATAAAGTAATTACAATTGGCATGAGAAAATAAGATACCACAGAAGGCAGATTGAAACATGCCAGCACAAGAAGTGATGAGGCAATTCTACCTGGAGCATGGGTAGATATAACACAATGTTTACAAAACAGCATGCATATGAAAGTATAAACTTAGAAGGCAGCAGGAGGTCAAACAGGCTCTGAAAATGGGAAGAATACTGGATCTAAATCAAGTAGGTTGAAAATATGAGTAGACAAAGTTGTATGAGGTAACCAGACTAAAGAGCATCTGAAAGCATATTAAAGACTTTTGTACTCTGAGTTATTCAGTGGAGAACTGTAACAAATTCCTTCTTGACTTGAAATCGTCATTAAAGGAATATCCAACTAGCTAGGTATGCAATTATGGGTGTATGAGTTTATAAAGGGTTGAAAATGGTTTGTATGCCATAAGCCACTGATCCAGGGTGTCGAAGCATTTGGGACCCTGCGCACTGATCTATGAGCTTTAGCTGGTTGTAGAGCAATGCTAAAACAAAACACTAGAGAGATTTCAGCAAGGGGGAGCCAGATGACCCTTGGGAACAGTAAGAATGAGACAACGGCCAGGGCTAAGAAGGTATGATGAGGGACTACAAAATGCCATTGTGCGCAGAGTGACAAAAGTCACAGTGCCAGCCCTGATCTTTCATACAACTGGGAGTGATATTTCTGCCAGGAATCTTCAATCCGCCGCTTAACACCTGGTCTAGCCACAATTTATCTGATGGCTACAGCACAGCAGTTGATCACCAAAAGTGCAGGATCCCAAAATCTGGAATGCCCTGGAATCGAATTGAACTTCAGGAAACTATTCAAAAGTGAACAGTTCACAAGACAATTTAACTGAGGTCGTGGCCTAGGAGCAGTACGGAAGTATGGTAGACAACAATTCCTCTCTTAGCATGTTTTTTTGTATGTGAAGAGCGTTGAAGAAGCTGTAGATAGATCTGCAAAGGTTTACAAAATGTTTGGATACATTCTCTCTTCACCTGCATCCTAAAAAGGCTGCTTTTTTAGTCCAGTTCACAGTAGGAGGAAACACCTTCTCTAAATATATTAGACACAATTGGCATCCTTAAAAGCGGTATATCAGCTGATGATCCAGACAACTGAGTATTCTCCAGACACCCAAAAATATTTTGGGGAACCAGTTCCAGAACTGGGTTTGCCTTTAAGTTACATGCTCCATAAACACATGGAGGCATTTATTTATCGAGTCCTTTGACGTGTGTGCCATTCTGAATCCACACACTAAACAATTCACACATGTGCTAAAGGCATTAAGGCATTAAATTGATCTCTGGAACTAGTAAGGATTCACAATTTTGGGCTCAATAACGTATTAAATTTAGCATGTCACTGTTTACAAAATCTACCATGAATAATTTCTAAGGAGAGAACATTGGGACATGTAGCTCTATACCCCATCCAAATATTCTGTTACCTCGAATTGACAACAGTTCTGCCCCTCTAGTGGTCGGAACGGAAATCGCTAAAAACTCCAGAGCATTTCAGATTATTTTTTTCAGTTTCTTCCACCTCTATTGATCATGTGTTCTGCTACCATAACTGCTTTTTCCAGAGATGTATCACTGGCCTTCCGGAAGAGTTGGCATATAGATGAGTAGTTTTTTTTATCCGTCTGCACAGTATACACTTGTCTTCTAGCATTCATTTCTTTATTCCACAAACTGGACTTCCAGCTATTGTTATATATTGTCTTGCTTTAGGGGCTTCACCTATGAAAAAGTGGGCTGTGCTTCTCAGAGGGATGATGTTCAGGATATGCTGTAACAGCACTATGGTCTCCAGTCCCTAGTCTCTAGGCGAATACAAGTAGAGATTTGGGAGAATGCAGATTATCAGAGAAACAGAGCTCATGTTAGGAGGGTACTCTATAACTGGTGTATTTCTATAACTACAAGTGACGAACAAGTATATTCTTAAAATCCTTCCGTCTACCTGGGGATGACCATGGAAGCTTTTATGCCAGTGTCTTCCACAACAGGTGCTCACTGCCAAATGTCCTTCTCCTTCTACTTTAGGATTTGGATTCAACGTATCCCGCTGTACCAAAAACTCACATAAACATACAAGTCTGGGACTAGGCCTCGCCATTTACTCGTGCTACTTCAAGCGAGAGGCTGGGCATTGGATGTTTTTATACATCAGTAATTCACTTTCGGACACTTCTCTATTGATCTGGCTTTATATTGCCGGTCCTTCTCGTACTACATGAAATACTTTAGAAAGCCTCAGTAAAATAAGGGCACACATGGGGGTCTACACTGGCTCTGAGCCCCGAGCAGAATACTATTTAAAATCTGCTTCTGTCTGTCACACAAAGCGTTGCACTTGGGTGTCCCCTCTTATCTGCACAAACAGCTGACCATCGTTGCTTTTCAACGTGTCTAGCACTACAACAATCTCAACTGGTGATGAAACTCTCTTCTACCCGACTCCCTCTATTTAAAGAGACTTTTAAAAACGCCTGTTCTGATTTCACTTGCGTTAAACTCGTACTAATTTAATGTTCTGTGCCCACTTCAGTTTGGATTTTTTTTACTGTACTATTTTCATTTAAGAAAACCAGCAGTGTTGTATTTGTAACCTTTTACCATTGTATGGAACAACAAGACTCATGAAAAATGAAAATCAATAAATACATTTCAAGTATGCCTTTCCATGGGGATCAGTTGCTATGCCCTGCTTTGCTAGAGCTCAAGCCGCCATGTGGTGCCTCCTTAACAGGGGCTCACCTTGGCAATTTCTTTCGTTGATCAGCAGTTTATATCCTTTTTTGCAGCTACATTCGAAGCTGCCCACCGTATTCCGGCAAATATGGTCACAGCCTGCGTTGTTCAGCCGACACTCATCAATATCTGCAGAGGGAACAGAGATAGGTTATGTCGCATAACCAGATCAAAGTATCTTCGGTTCTTGTATATAATTGCATGAAATAACGTTGAAGTCCCTCCCCTAATGCTTATAGTTCAAACAGATTCCACTCACCGGTTCTTAATTTACCCAAAGCCAATTATTAAAAATAAAATACTTATTATCCACATTCCATCCAACAGGTTTAAGTTAGACAAAGGCTCTCATGCCCAACCAAAAGACTCATCACTGATCACTGCCCACACTCCACACCAACACTTAATATTAGAGCTATACAATAACACAGGATCTGTTCAAATATGAAGAAAAAAAACGGAGAAAAAAATAACACCAGCTAGGAAAGGGAATGATAGACACATGTAGATAAGAGATTGCATCCAAATGACAGCGCCAGTCCTAACGGTGAATGTAGATGTTTGTGTCACAACCGGATTCCAAATCAACCCCTAACTTTGGACATTGTCTCCCTACTTTGGGTTCTTCATTGCAGCTTAAAAGCATTTCTGACTTTTTTTTTATATATTACAGTTCTGCTTGGCTTAGTTTCAGAATTTTCACAAGTCACACCTTCTTACTCTTTGCTAGGTTTCATGAAGTTGGTTTGTAAGTGACTACAATCACTTGTTCAGGGCCTACTATTGTCATCTGTTTAGTTTAAATTTCTCATGCCTCCCACGGTTGCCTGATCATTGCTGGATATTCGTTCTCTATAAATCTCCAATTTCCAATTGTCACTAGTCAGCATTCATGGCTTTACCATGTATTCCCATCTCGGTTTGGACAAACTGGTGGTCTCTCAGAGCGGATTGACTAAAGATCCACGTGCAGACAAGCCGTGATACGCTGGTTGGAAGGTTCCTCTATAATCTTGGCCTGCCGGGGAGCAAAATACCTGGCAGAAGTAAGGAAACTTTTACGGAAACCTAATCTGGAGGAAAACAAAGAAGAATGACCAATGCCGGCATGGGCCTAGCTGACTCATTTATGTAATAAACGGACTGAATGTAAAATTAATTAAGAGACAACTTACTTAGCAGGACCTCAGAAGTTGGTTTCTAATTGTCCAGCTTGTTGCTTTTAAAATACTGATCATAAGGTCTAAAGCCCTATCATGGTTCTAGCAATGAAAAAGATGTATTCAGTAAATATCTCTATAATGCATTCATAATATTATATGCCGATGGTTAAGCACCTGCACTTTAGCTAATAACCAACGGGATCACATTAAAGTTGTCTGGTTTTAATTGTGAATGTAAAGATATATTTTTTGGGAAATTTGTAAAGATTTTAATTAATCAGATACAATAAACTATGACTAAAGATCTCTTAAGGCGAACTAAGGATGCTTAAGGGCCAGCTGGGGGTCCTTGATGTCTACTGATTACCTCTGAGTACAAGCAGAGGGTGCCTGATGTCCAGTCTGGGGTGTTGCAGGCCTGAGACTCACTCTGCGTGGTTAAGAGCCAATTAAAGGTGTCTTTGGTGGGTTCAGAGTATGTGACAGCCAGGAAGGGGAATATGAGAGCTTACGTTTCTCTGAGGGTCAAATAATGACTTCAAAAGCTAAATTAAGAGTGCCCGAGAACCAGTTTACGAAAGCTGAAAAATACTTTCCCAGGATGCTTGAGGGCCAGCTAAGGGTATCTAGAGTGGTTTGGCATTCTATAAGAGAGGGCTATTGATTCTGAATGTTGGATGCTAGTCTGTCATAGTCGTAAAATGGTCTTTGATAGCAGGCTGAAGGTGAATTAATGAAGAGCTATTCTATTTGTAGAGCACAACTGTTGCTTCAGAAGAAGTGTCCTGGCGCTTGCGTAAGTCAAGTAGTGTGGACAGTTTTAGCTCACTTAACAGAACTGTTTTTCAACTGTGCCTCGAACAGGTTTCCGCTGGAGATGGCATGAAGGGATGGTGGAAGAGCATTCCAGAATCCGGAAGCCAGAACAGAGAAGGACCTGCCCCCAGATCTGACTTTGCGGAATCTAGAGATGCACAAGAGGTTAGGGTGGAGGAGTGTGGCTCTATGGTTACAGCGGCAGACCCTGATGCAGAGTTCTGGCCAGGGACCAGGGTTCGATTCCCGCCTCGGCGGGGTCTCGGGCTCAATTTCCTCGGACCTGTTAATTCTCGCCTCGGTGCCTATTCTAATCACGGGCCCCATGCTGCAACTCTGGGCAATAGCTTGCTTAGCCTCCACACCAGCCCCAACAGCGCTAAGGATGCCTGGCTTCACCCTGGGGGTGCCCAGGAGTGGACACTTCACAGGGAAAGCCAGGAGGGGTTCCACAGCGGTATGAGTAACAGCGCCAGGAAGCCGAATAGGCGACACCGCAAGGTGACCGTCTGGTGACAGTGCGCTCTATAAGTACCATGACATTTACATTTGGAAGAGCGAAGTGCCCTAGCAGAAGAGTAGTGTTTAAGCTTCTCTTGGATGTAGCTGGGACCCTTCTGGTGGAGTGCTCTATGAGTGATCATAAGTGTTTTGAATTGCATGCTAGAATTGATTGAAAGCCAGTGTGGTTCTTTGAGCCCTTGTCTAATAGACTGACGTTTGAAGATATTCAAAATGAGCCTATCTGCAGTGTTTTGTACACATTGTAATTGTGACAGCAGATTCTGAGGGGCACCTAGCTAAAGTATGTTGACATAATCCAACCTAGAGGTGATTCGCGCATATAAAATCCCTTTGCAAGTGTCATGGGGAAGACATTTTAGAAGCTTTCTCAGAGACTTTAATAGACCAAAGCAGGTAGCAGTGGTGGCCTTCACATGGGGTTTGAAGGAAAGTGCAGTGTCTATCAAGAGTGCCAGTTTTGCAGACAATTGTGGATGGGGTGGGAGCAGGCCCTAAGTCAGATGTTCTGAGATGCGAAGGAGACTGAGAGCCTACTGAGAGTGTCTGATGGCATGCTTGTGGTGGCAGATTGCCAGCCGAGGGTCTCTAGAGTACGTTAAGGGTATCTTAGTGTCAACAAATCAACAGAGGGTCTCAAAGTGTAGCTGAGCGTCTCTGAAGAGTGTCTATGTGTTGGCAGACAGAGAGTAAGCTTTGAGAACTGAATGAGGGTGTCTGAGGACCATATGATGATCCATTCAGGATGTAGGAAGGTCTTTATGATATGCCTGAAGACTGCATATGGCTTATCTGTCTGTTTTGTGTTTTCCAAAAGCTAAATGTGTCAGAAGGTGGGTTGAGAGTCACTCTGGCAGCTGCAAATGAGGCACAATGGTGATCTCTTAGACAAATGTTACCCTAAAGGTGTCTGAAGGCCAGATGGGGCTATCTGAGGCCTCTCTGACAGTTGACTGATGAACTCTGAGGGGTGGATGAGGGTATCTGAAGTACATTCATGGATACCACGTAGCCTGCTGAGGGTCTGTGATGGGCAGTTGAGGGTCTCGGAGGATTGTCTTAGGGTTTTGTGATGTTGAATGACCCTATATTTGGGCCGATGGATGGAGCCTAATGGCCAACTGTGCGTCTTTACGATCTGGCAGAAAGGGATATTCAGGACACATCTTTTGAATTGATTGTTATATCGTGTAACTAGAGCACAAAATGCATATTGACTGATATATTCGGGTAGATTTGACACACCATGGACACTGGTTGGCATATAAGGCTTTTTTTGGGGCACACCATGGGCTTTGACAGGCATAATGGGGTTCCTAGGGTCGTATCACAGGTAATGATCAGCACAAAAGAACCTCTGGCACATAATGGCACCGCCGGACCAATAGACTACATGGTACATATCATGATATTAATTGCCATGTAGGGGCTATCCAGGCCGGATGTATGATAGAACCACAAATGTGAATACCAGGCATGCCTTTACCATGCAGTGGTTACAGCGCGGATACCGTTACCTTCACCGTGCATGATGTTACTATGATTATGCCTTTACCAGGCATGCCTTTACAATGAACTAGCAGCCCGTCCCGACGTTGTCCGGGTATGAATTGCTGCCAGCCAGTAGTATATTGTTTTGTAGGATTTAGTTTTGATAGCATTTCTTATCTGTGACAGGCCTGTGAAACGCTCCGATTCACAGTGCACTGCTGATGCACTTAACCCCTTCCATGCTCATGACGAGCTGAGCTCGTCAAGCAGTACACTGCTCGTGTGCTCATGACGAGCTGAGCTCGTCATGAACAATGGGAATAAATGAGTTCCAGCACTGAGGGGAAATTGCTGTAGCATTGATGTGGTTAAGAGTGCGCGTTCAGTAGTGTGTGAACTCGAGTTTCCCTACTTTATTTTTCCTTGCAATATTATATAGCACGAACTCGACAACATGGCATGAGCACAATTTACATTACAGAAGAACACATTCATTTGTGGTAGGCACGGGGAGACAAAGCGATTTGCCTGGAATCACAGGATGTTGAGCTGATGCCGAGATTCGAACGTAGCTCCCCAGCTCTAAAGTTCGCAATTCTAGAACTTATGGCGGGAGGTGTGTCTAAAAGTGTATGTCGGTGCTGGCCATTAATGAGAGAGACCTGTGCATTTTTCAAATGGGTGGTGAAAAATATGAGTATGTTGCTGGAGATGTGGGCCGCCGTGCCACCAATGTACTTACCGGGGGAGGGTAAACACCCATTATTCCGCAACTTTCTTTCCGCATACCATCACTCCGCATACTTTCATTACGAAAGTACCATGACTCCGCAATGCCATTATAACGCATGGCATTACATTTTATATGCTTTTACCACGCATACATTCGTTGTAAATGCATGAATGGTAAAAGCATGTTTTTTTTAATGTTTGGATAAGGTAAGTATGGGTATAGGGGTATATGTTTTGGGGTACTGAGGTATATGTTTTGGGGGGTTTGGGAATTTTAAGGGTTCAGATATAGTTTTGGGTTATGGGGTACAGGGGTAGTTTTAGGGTGTATGGATAGGTATGGGTTTTGGGGTACAGGGGTATTTTTGAGGTTATGGGGTAGGTTTGGGTTTTGGGGTACAGGGGTATTTTTAGGGTTCAGGGGTAGGTTTGGGTTTTGGGATACAGGGGTATTTTAAGGGTTCAGGGGTGGTTTTGGGGTACAGTGGTATTTTTAGGGTTCAGTGCTAGGTTTGGGTTTGGGGTACAGGGGTATTTTTAGGGTTCAGGGGTAGGTTTGGGTTTTGAGGTACAGGGGTATTTATAGGGTTCAGGGCTAGGTTTGGGTTTTTGGGTACAGGGGTATTTTTAGGGTTTAGGGATAGGTTTGGGTTTTGGGGTACAGGGTATATTTATAGGGTTAAGATGGGTTAGTCTTTAAGGGTGTTGGGGTATTTTAAGAAGTACGGGTGGGTTATGATTATGGGGTGCAGGGGTATTCAAAGGGAGCAGGGTGGGATTAGCACACAATATGAGACATGGCATGAAGGGCGGAACGTACCACACGCCCCCAGCGTTTGTCACGCCCCAGGCACACACCCACAGCACAACGCAGACACGCCCACAAGGGACTACTTTGCTGGCATGGTTCTTTTACCTTTTAAATGTATATGGTGGGCGTCTGCATAGCCCATGTCCTTCTGCTGCAACTGCCCTTTCCAACGCTGTATTGGGTGTTGTGATTGGTGCTGTGGTTCCTGAGATTACCCGCCTCAAAGGTTTGGGCTCTCTCTTTATTATATTAGTATGGACTTCGTTGTAAAGGCATGTATGTGAAAGACATATGCGTGGTAAAGGTTTTGCTTCAAAATTTAAAACCACCTCTCTGGATCCCAGCCCTGCGCTCTAAATGCCAGACCCTGGAGCAACCCCCGTGGCTCTGTGTCCTAAAAAAATAAACACTCCAGCCCTGAGAGTAAAACCGGCTCCTGGCGCTACCCCCTGGACTCCTGTCCTAAAATAAACCCACCTCCAGCCCTGAGCCCTAAAGCCAGACCTGCAGCAGCACATGCCCTAAAACCCCACACCCGCGTGCGCAATCCCCCTCACCTAAGAGGAGACGAGGCCATTCCTGTCCCAGATTGTCGAAGTTTTTTTTTCTTCTTTTTTAAATGCGGAAGACTGACGTCTATACCTTCACCTGTCTTCTGGGGTAAAGACGCTCACTGGCTGTAACAGCGATCGCTGGATAACGATGGTTGGATGTCACGCAGCTGTTACCACACATATGCCCTTACTATACATGTCTTTACAATGTAATTTGTTGTAAAGGCATGCGTCGCAAAGGCATACTCGTTATAAAATCAAGCATGGTAAAGACTATATGTGGTAACGGTGGTCGCGTTGTAACCACTGCATGTTAAATGCTACGCAAGAGTTGTAATGGCTGTTTAACATCCAGGCCGCAGTCATACATTATGGCAATGACTGCAAAACAATAAGATGACAATAGCCCATGAAGCAAACTGCGGGTGAATTATTGGATACATCAGTATATAATGGCATAATGGGAATAAGCTGGCATTTGTTGATTAATTGGTCTATATCAGAAAATGGCATACTGACATTTGGAACTAAAAATGAATTGCTGGTGTGTGTTGGTAGAGTTACTGTACTAAAATTGACAGGTTGGCATGGTTTGTTTGTTTACTGATAACAAAAGATAGCATTTGTGGGATTGTGTGTGTACTTTTATAAAACTATAATCTGTTGTATGATAATGAAAGTCTTTACAAACTATGTGAAACAGATTTTGATTCTGAGTAGTGGCACTTATTCTAGAGAATTTAGCCTAGTTTTGTTGTTCGAATAGGTTACTAACTTGATGTGGTTTAGTTGATACTCGTGAGGCATGATCTCTCTTTTATTACTATTTTGACCTGATTAGCACCATATATAACTTCTGCCTAGAGACCTGAACCTGTAAATTATGCATGACAAGTCTGCCATATGAACCTGAAAGTGTGTCTAAGCTGATAGCTATGCTGTCTAACGTCTGCAACACTGAGATCTTCGTAATTCTCTTTTTTCCATTTGTTTCCTCTTCTAAGGAGAACTTCAGTCATATTGTGACATGAAAGTTAATCTAAATTAAAGGGAAAATGGAAGGATGCGGAAGTGCACATGAAGGGAGCTAGGATGAAAAGGATGGAGGTCAAAATGTCAACATTGCTGGAAAACATTTGGAATTGTGATTTTAGCCAGTTTCTCTGGGAAACTGTGCTATAAAAAGAAATGTTGGCTGAAAATCACTGAGGAGGACTTGGCTCGCCTGGCTGACCATCACTGTTCTACAAATCGTGCTGCAAAATTCAACTGATATTACTAGGTGAGAACCCAGTTTACTCCTCCACCTGACCCCTATTAGCAATTTGCATTTGTGTACTCACTTGATTCAGTTTCACCTGCGCTGTATGCCCCACCATTACCACCCTTAAAAACAATGTTGAGCTCATTATCAAGCCAGCTGATAAGGGTGGCGGCATTGTACTACAGGACATCTGTAAATATAAAGAGGAGTTGCAACGTCAGGTGTCCAACACGGATCATTATTGTAGATTGCCGTGTAATCCAACTAAAGAGATTCAAAATCTGATCAAACTCCTCACAACCGAGGCCCTGTCTAATGGCATCATTAGTAAACACGAATACAACTTCCTCAATATCACCAACCCCAGAATCCCGGTCATCTATACTCTGCCCAAAATCCACAAAAGACTGGAAAGCCCACCAGGGAGACCGATTGTGTCAGGTTGTGGTTCGGTCCTGGAACCTTTGGGCCACTATGTCAATTGCTTTCTGAAGGACTTTGTGCCAGTAACTCAGTGCTACATCAGAGACAGTATGCACATGATTAACCTTATCGAAAACCACCCGTATAACCCTGATAATGAGACTCTATGCACACTTGACGTGGAGTCCCTTTATACCAACATACCCCAGAGAGACTCCTTGCTGGTTATGGAAAGCATACTCAATACCCGTCCCCGTCCTCACAGGGTCCCCACTCTTTTCATTATACAACTCCTTGAGATCTGTCTCACCCAGAATTTCTTCTTGTATGACTCACAATACTACCAACAGGTGCGAGGCACGTCTATGGGCGCTATTTTTGCCCCTACCCTGGCGATTCTCTATATGGACTGGCTAGAGACTAATACCATCTTGTCCCCCAGCAACCCATTCCATCAAGGGTTGCATATCTGGAAGCGATATATAGACAATATTTTTCTTATCTGGGGTGGTTCGTTAGATGAGCTCCATGGACTTCTGCATTGGCTCAATAATAATTGCAACGGCCTTACATATACCCTGTCCCACAACAAACACAATATCGCTTTTCTAGACCTAAATGTGCAACACCAAGACAGCACTTTATACACCTCCCTGTTCCGTAAAACCACGGAAAGAAATACCTTGTTGAGTTATGACAGCTGTCACCCCAGGGCCCTGAGGGACAGCTTGCCATACTCACAATTCCTTAGACTCAGGAGAAATTGCTTTAAAAAGGAGGATTATTTCATTGAAGCTAACAACCTTTTTGAAAAACTGAGAACGAGAGGATATCCCAGGCGCCTTATCAAAAACTCTATGAAAAGAGCCTGGTACTGTCCCCGCGAAACACTCCTTGAGCCAAAACCCAGAGAACCATCCAACAAATTGGTATGTGTAACAACCTATTCACCTATCTCAAATCGTGTCAAACAGTGTATAAAAAAGAACTGGCACATATTGAACTCAGGCCCACTAAACTGGGAGACTCCACTTTTTGCATTCAAGAAGAGTAAAAATCTAAAGGATCAGCTAGTAAGGGCTGCATTGCCATCGGTGAGGAATACTACACTGCATGACCATTGGCAACTACCACCTCTCTTTGGCCACTCTAAATGTGGTACCTGTGTTGTATGCGATTATTCACTAGATGGTAAGGAATTCGTATATAAAAATGTGAGAAATGTATTGAAAACATTTACTAATTGCAATAGCTGCAACATCATTTATGCCATCCTTTGCCCATGTAACTTGATATATGTGGGCCAAACAAAGCAAAAAATCAAGCTGAGGATATCGCAACATCGGAGCCGTATCCGCTGCAAAACGCCCAATGCTCCGTTGGTTGAACATTTTCTGGAAAAAGGCCGCACGGAAAATGACATCCGCTGGACCCGTGATCTCTCAGGTCATCGTCCCACCAAGGGGTGGTGATCTGAATCGCTTACTGAACAAGGAAGAGCTCAAATGGATTATAAAGACTGACAGTTTGAACTCTGGGCTGAACCTGCAGGATGAATGGACTGCCTTAATATAATGTGGGCTCTGAGTCAGCTCTGTTACTCATTGTAAATATTGCGCTGTTTAATAGGTTTTTATTATTTTTATTTTTTATTTTTTATGTGTTAATCTGTCACATGCATGTCACTCGGGCACATCACTTTAATCACTCTCCCAAGATGGCCGCCGGTCTTGGTCCTTCGTTCATTTCTATGCCCTTGAACATCACATGTTCTTCGCCCTATCCGCTCTCACTATATTCAGTAGCCACTCGCTTCAGTGAGCAAGCCCGGGAGCATACCCGCACGCCGACTAACCCGGTAAGTTCACAATCCCTCCCTTCCTCACGTTCCCTTAACGGCTCGCTGCCACAAACCCTTAATGGTTCGGGTTGCCTTTTAGGTCACCCGAGGCTCCGACGGACACCATTAGCTCCGCGGAACGCTACGCTCGATTGCGGTAGGAATCCATGCCCCCGCCCTTATTTTCACTGTCATCTGCCCCATGCACGCTCTAAAAATGTTCTTTTCTTCGTATAGAGCGCACGCATCCCCCCCCCCCATCTGCCGTTATCGATTGGGTTACACCGGTAAGCAGGACCTTTTCCAACCCACACATTATCCTATGCGCCGTTAGTCCGCTCGGTTACTGCACACCGAATTCAGACGTTTAACCCACGGCTATTGCACACCACTATCCGATTCAGTCTTTTGTCGTCATACCCACGACCGTGCATGCGTGATGCTCTACTACCAATCACCTCGTGCCGTTCACCCCAAACGTGACCCTCGTTTATCCATTATGCCTACCGAATCGTGCATGTTTTCCAGTTCCTGGGCCTCACACATCAGTAATTTGTCTTGCGCCAGACCCACATTGTGCATGTATTCCAGATTCTTGGCAATTCACATCAGCAAGTCTAAAATGCACTCGTTTTGAATTTCACCTGTAAAGGAATCAACTGTATCAAATTGTCACTACGTTTCTTTGAATACCTCTGCAATTTAAGTTTCTCAATGTAAGTATTATGTCTCGCGCCAGATCCACATTGTGCATGTATTCCAGATTCTTGGCATTTCACATCAGCAAGTCTAAAATGCACTCGTTTTTGAATTTCACCTGTAAAGGAATGTCACTACAAGTCACCCCCTTCTCTGAATACCTCTGTAATCTAAGTTTCTCAATGTATATATTTCCTTCTTTCTCCTTCTAGGCAATTAGAGGCTAATCTTTACTAAGGCTTTCATTGAAATGTCCTGGATGATGGTCCCTGTGATTTACTAAAGGGTCCGAAACGCCGTCGACTTATTTAGCACCAAATACTAAAAACGTGATTACTATGTAATGTAATGGTGCTTTGGTTCGAAAATTCTGTACAATTGTATTGATGACAGAAAACGTCTTTCTTGCTTTAAAAAGCCCTTCTTTGCTCTCTATACCCACCCTCTGTACCTGTTCTGTTAGTGCTGGGCACAGGCTTGTGTTCCACACTGGTTGAATTGTGGAAGGTACTTGTTGTGTTTCAATTATATGCATATAGAGTAAAATTTGAAGACCACTGTCCGGCTGGACATGTCACTCATAATATAGATTGACTCTGTCTATATTAATTTTTCTCTTATATTTCTTGAATGCGTGGGACCACTGTTGCATGTACAAAGTATGCCCCACCTGTCTCAAAGTTCTACCCTGTCTCCCTCGCGTTAGGTGCCAGAGTTAAAGAAAGAAAGTCTCTACCTCAAGATGACTACAGGCCCCTCCTCCACTTAGGTATATTATTGCTGATGATAAAAATGGTGATAAGCACTGTCTTTGTCGCCCCTTGAGTAAAACAAGAGTGATAAAGAGGATTGGGAGGGTTTACTCTCAGGAACCTATTTGTGTGAGGTGCTAGTGCTAAAGGAGACAGGGTTCAGTCATTGAAGTCAACTACTGGCCCAAAGCAGCTGGGGTACCAGTGATAAAAGGGTCATACTTTGGGGCAGAAGGTGCAGCGGAAAAACGAAATAGGTAATTTTTTTTCTGATCAGTGGTCCGCAGTCACTGGTAGGGGATTGGTGGGTCAGATGTAGAAAGGAACACTTTATGGTGCCCACACTGATAAGCTATAGGAGATGGTGAGGATGGCGTTACTCTCCATAGCTTTCCTTGTGCTAGGCCACCCACTCAGCTTAGGTGCAAGAGATGACGAACGGTGAGAACTACGGAGAATCTACCTATGTGAGTTGCAGAAGCATGGGGCATCTCTCCAGAGCCATAACTGGGTAAGTTGCAGATGAGGAAGAAGAGGGGGCATTCTAAGGAGCCTCCATTTGAAGAGTGAAAGTTTGTCTTATGTAACACTTACCTTTGCAGGTTTTCCTGTCAGGCTGCAGCATGAACCCCATCGGGCAGCTGCAGTGCACTCCTGTGGCAGCATCATGACACTTGCTGTCGCAGCCTCCATTATTCACAGCACAGGTCTCTACACAATGGGAGGTCAGAGTCGCAAGGGAAACAAAAAAAATCAAAACGTTAAGTTAACTCACACATCTAGTAGTCTAAAATGTTTTGCCAGGATGTGTGCATTAGAAAGCCTTGAAATCACATAAAAAGCTGCAAACCCAGGGAATGTACTACCCTCTTATCCTTTTCAAAATGGACTTTTAGGCTCCTTTACATAAGTGCATTCCAGTGAGTGTTCCCAATATATCCTAATGGGAACAGATTGGATCATCGATGGTCGATACACCATATTATGTCCAGTAACTCTGATCTCAGGCCCAAAGGTATTGAGGAACAAGGAGTTAGAAAGCAAAACAGGGCGTTTTTTGCAGCCACCTACCCCAGAAGCTTAAGTAATAAGGAACGAGGTAGCACGCCATGGAGTGCTGCCTTCAGCTTCTTACACCCGAGGTTTAGAAAATGAAAGGCCAGATATCAAACAAAGGGGTGCAGCCTTCAGTCACTTCACTTGCACCAGGGATCCAGGAACAAGTTGTGTGTTGCAGCATACCACAAACTGTTCCTCTAGTGACTGACAACCAAACCACAAAGACGAAGCATCAGCTAAGAAATACTTAACTACGAATGACAGGATTCTTGTTTAAAGCCCAGCAATTGGATTCCCACGGCCTGAAGGGCCAGCTAACCTCAATGGGATTCTCTAAAACCAAAGGCTCTCACTTAACAGGTAATAGAGGTTCTTTCTGTAACACTACCAGAGGAGAGTTACCGGAGCCTCAGCACTTGGGTTCCGGAGATACATGTTTAGATAAGTAAAAGACAGTCATATAAAGCACCATTCTATTCACAATACAGGCACTTGCACACTCAATCGAGTCATGTGCTCTAAAGCCAAGCTATCACTCTGTCCTCTACACATGACACTGTGTATCAGTGTGATAGACGTGCACTGTCTAGCAGATCCGAAATTCGCCCAATTTCAGTTAAAACTCCCGATGAGTCCAGGAAAGAGTCCCACGCGTGCCCTTATGGCCTTCCTAGTTTGGCATTAGTTGTGATTTAGCGACGTAGGAATTGTCTGATAAAAAAAACCTGAACAAACAGACGTCTGCCGCCTTCACAACATGCACGGAAGAGCCTATCCTGGCTGGATTCCGAGTCAGGAGACAGCTGCAATCATTCCAGAAAACTATTCTTCCACTGCACATGCTCAATCTTGTTGGTTGAAGGCAATAGTTTATCACATACAACGTAGGTCATATACATATACAAATGCGTGCGCTGAGACACAAACACACTCGAGGAAGTAGAGGCATAACTAGAGGCGACTTCCCTCACACACAGGAAAATGGTAGAGCAAACAACTGGGAAAGTACAAATATAGCACTAGAAGTGCAGGCTTTCTGCCCGTAGGAAAAGCACAGGATGGATGGAAGTCTCCAGCATCTACATGCATCAGGGCCATTGTGGGCACCTGTGGCAAAAGCTTCTCTACCACGGTCAGTATGCACCTCACACACACAGAACTTTGATACTGCACAGTGGGATTATCTTTCAGGCAGACAGTTTAGGGACAGCTGAGACAGCAATGGAGAAAGAAGAGGATCAGTTTAGGTAGCACCAAACGTACCTCACACATGGAAAACGTGCAATATGAACAGCAGCAGTGCAAACATCTACATCACAGTAAAAAATGTGACAACAACAATAAACACTTTCCTCGAACGCAGAACTGGAACACAACAGACTGCATTAAAGCATTTTCCTAAAAATATTGTCCACTGATCCTACATGGCAAGTAAGAGAAGTTCTAGAACTGTTCATAGCATGCACCGTAGGGACAGCAGCAGAGCAAGATTCGCCCAATCATTTGGCTCAGGTGCAGCAAACCAAGCTTCCATGGAAGTGCCCACTGTGAATGGTTCACTGGAACTCCCACAAAAAGCAATCAAATCCGTTGTCTAAACTTCAATGGCAGACGCAGTGCAAAAATCCCTCACAAAGAACAGATACATCATAGACAGCAGCAGTGCTAACATACCTTGCATATAAAGCGGGGGCAACATAGACTGAGCTTTGCTGTCACATGATAAGGAGAGCACATGCAGCAGCAGTGCGAGTGTGCCTCACCCTACAGAACAGGTAAAGCACAGGTAACAGCAGTGCATGCTTCTTTCTTACACAGAAATATGGTTCAAGAAAAGGCAGGTCACTTGTTTGTTCAGTGTGTGCAGTATGGGCCATATTATCGATGCATGGTCCCCTCTTTTCATAACCCATTCATGGGTGCATCCCTCAGTGGTTGGAAAGGAGCTCTGACTCCAGGATTAGTGATTACTGACTCCAAGGTCGAATGGACATTTTTCTTTAACATGGCGTGCACTTTTTCTGAGACTCCCTCTTAACCATTACTGCATATGTGCCTGGGACTTTTCCGGTGCAACTGTAACTATCTAGTGGTGTACTCAAATAATGTGATGTATTGTAAGACTAGTGCACAGATAGTTCAAAGTGACCCAATCTCACAGGCACCATACTAGGGGAATGCCCTTAAATTAACAAGCATCTCTCTAGAAAGTCCCCAGTTCAATCTCGGTATTTTCAGGCCTAGAACGTCTGCACCTAACTCGAGTTCGACGGTCCCTCTAACTGACTAAGTTTCTAATGTGACTTCTGCTGAGTGTGTGAGGATGGTAAGAATGTCCTCCATATGTTGTTTACGGGCACCCTTTCATGAGGGACTGGACGAGTATTGTGGGGAACAAATAGTATTAACAAATAAAGCAAAGAATCCTCCTTCCTCAGGCCTCCTCACAAGATACACTCAAGTTTCTCTGAGGACGGAGGAGTGTGTCAAGCTTGGTTAGTGGTGCAACCTCTCAAATAATCGAATGGACACATGCTTTCTCATGAGCCCTATTTCCCCACCACCAACGTATAACCCAGTACTGCTGCGTAACATTGCTCCGAAATGTAAGCTTTTACAGTTGGGTAATTAGTAAACAATAAGTACTAATGAAACACAGACTTCAGCCTGAGCATGCGGGTCTGCTCACCCACTATCTAGCAGCATACATATTTAAACTAAATAGAGTTAGCATTATGATATGCTAGTCTGAGCTACAGACACAGCTCTAAGTAGATGTAGGCATCTTGCAAACATCAAGTAAGTCTAGACATCACATACATTCTGCGTTAGTCAGGCATTTTTCTACACCTGAGTAAGCTTGGGTACACACTCAACCAGTATAAAATGAAGGATGGTTGCACTCAAATATTGCAGGACCATTAAGGTGCCATTTCTAGCCATTGCATGAAAACGATAGGCCCTGTGAACATCACTCAAACCTGGTCTACAGTTGAAAATAATGGTTCTGGCACGCTTAACATTGGAAAAGCGACGGATCATGTCGGCAGGTGCCCGACGATGGTCTCACCACCTAGTATGCTTGTGTCATTCTGCCTCTCCACTCACATACCTACTTTAATTGCGCTGCCCCACCCCTGTACTCTTTTCTGTTTTCTTGGAAGGGGAGGTTTCAATGGGGGCGGACAGCGACCTGAAAGTAAAACTGTGTTCTGCTGACAGGGCCTGCTGCCAGGTTTGTGGATTGTTTTTGTAGAATGTAGGGGTTACACGTTCAACTGATTTTGTTTTTCGACCTTCTACAAACTCCCTCATCCCCTCTGGTGATTCTTTTTTTTTTTTTTACTATGAATTCAGTCCAAGATTTAGATTTTAATCTACTTTTGACATTATGCTGGGACTGCTTAGTTTCTTCTATGCTATTTTCAGGTTTCATATTTACTCTCTGTTTCTCTTGCCCGCTAAGGAATGTCTAACTTCTGCCAGTCCATGTAGCCAGTCTTCCACCCTCATGGTAATGTATGATCTTGAATGTTCCTAAGAATCCTTTTCTTCAGCGCCTCCTGTTGCTTGCACTTCAATCGTGTAGTTATAAAGCCAGGGAGACTAAGGTAAGTCGCATAATGTTCAATCATTAGAAACATCTTACAACAATATCTGTTTACCACAAATGCTCTGGGTATAAATAACACTGCTAACCCTAGCTGCAACCTCTGAAAAGCTGCTGGATTAATACAGGGTAACAAGATGTATTATAATTTTAAATAATCTACCTTGCAGTTACATGGGAGGTGAGAGGGACGGGGAAGAAAGCTCCTACCTTTTTAAGAAAAATGTCACCCTTTAAAAGGAAGCTATATGTCTTCATTGAAAAATAAGAGGAATTTGGTAGAACTTGATGGAAAAATAATTCTTGATCTGCACATGGGTACTAGGCAAGCTTAACTTTCCTGCTACTAATACGCCACTTTTGGATGCTTGGACATTACAATCTGATCCCCACTCAATCTATAAGAGTGCATGAAATGGCCCTTGTCAACAGACCTGGACATGATTCTCAGATATTTCTGTGATCCACCCACACGAAAACACGTCCACAAACGTGTACAGTCATCAAATCTGCCAAAAGATTACGTTTTCAATGCAAAGGATCCCCTTACAGTGTCTCGGCATCCCGTTTCCAATAGAGTATCTATCTGTCCTTTCTGATGCTTTAAGCATTATTTGTCACTAAATAATGCTATCCTACAAGAACAAGTAGAAAATGAAAACTTTGACTTGTCTTGTAAATGGATCACTTTTACCTTACAGTCTCCATAGCTCATGGCTTGAGTGCAGGTTTGTTCTTTGCTGCACTTGCACTTAAAACTGGGCACATGCAAGCTTCTTAACATGAGCTCTCTCTATGCTCTGCTCTTTCCTGCACTTGCTTCCCTGAGCCTCTCCACCTTTTCTTACCCACTCACCTTGACCGCTCTGATCTGTGGCTCATCGAGGGCCTCATCTCCATAAGGTACATAAAGTAGGACATGGGGAGATGCACTTCTTTTCAATAAAAGACGGCCTGGTCTTCACAGGGGATGAGGTAAATGGGCATCATCAAAGCCAAGGAATGCTGAGGGCGGCCGTGGGTGGGAGGGAGTTTTCTGGCTACATGCTTTCTCTTGTGATACTTTGTGTATTCCTGTGTGACTCAGAATGTAAGTAAAAGGCACAAAGTGACTCACCGAGCCACACATAGCTCAGCGAGCGAGGGTTGAATCTCACAAGAAGAACAAAGCATTCTCCTCCCAGTCTGCAGACAGTGTGTCACATCCTGATTACAACGTTTAAACAAGCTGCAATCAATGCACCCAGGCATCTCCCTCAAACAAAACACTACATTTCATAAATCTGATGCAAATCTCAGTTACAGGAAATGCTGACACAATAAAGCATTTTATCTTATGCTGTCTACACACGGTAGTTCCTGTAGGTTTGTCGAACCCCATAAACTCGATATGGTTTTAAACAATGGTTAACAACAGCTCTTCCAATCCCGATCCCTTCACTAGTTACCGGACATATTTTGGTACAGAAATGTATAAGCCTGGGAATCTTAGGACTTTGTGGTTTGTTCAGGTGATGGTGACATTTTAAAGTCATGCAAATTCAAAGAGCACATCACTATTCCAAATGATGAGTAACCCAGATATGATTACAGCTCTCTTGGGAGAGACTGTATCCATCTGTCGGGGCTCACATACACAACATTTTCATTGGCTGCATTTTTCAGTGAATTGGGCCTCATTTCATCACAAAGAGTTTCATCTATAGGACACTCCTTCATTGACGGCAGTGCACTTAAAACCTTAATATTCGCAGACAAAGGTGAGTGTTCCAGTACTGGCTAGACCCCAGGTACATGCAGCTCAACTGTGATAAACTCAGGCAGAGTTCTCGTTCCACTGCTTCATATTCAAGGTGGATGTTACTGACAAGTGAAGGGAGGCAGAGTTGGGGTGTGTATAGCACCTCATTAACGGAATATAAATGCGAACCGTGCGTAATTCCTTGGTCATAGTGGCTATAGAGCTCAGCTCCTTAACAACTATTTGGAAGACCGTGCTGAAGCAGCAAAAAAGGGCAAATCAAAAACTGTTACATAAATACAACGGTATATCTAGCACGTCTTTGGGCACCACAGGGCCCTTCTCTTCAATGGGGGGAATCACCAACTATTCCACCTCAATGTTCACATTTTCCCACCACACGCTGGTGAAAGCACAGCATATATCAGAAAGGCTGGCACAGTGGGTGTAGAGAGGGGCAGTAAACAGGCACCGAGTGCACTAGAATCACCATGAAGATAATTATTGTTTGACGTAGTGTTCTACTAGTTTGATCAGGAGGTTTGAACCATCACGACGTGAAGAAGTTGCTGAGATGGAAATAAAAGAGTGGGCTGTCACTGGCTCAGATTTGCAATCCAGCATATCCTCAGCCTCCTGTTTAAGAAGAAAACAGCGTATTCCTGTCGAAGGAATAGCCATCCCATTTTGCTGAACATTCTGGTGAAGGCTCTCAAGCATGCTTGTCTGTGCAAAGAAACTACTGAGGGAGACAATGATTGCTATTGACAGTGTATTGCTCCCTATTAACCGTCTTCATGCCAAACACATACTCGTTCTTGATCTTAACATGTAGTGCAAGGTAACCTGCAGACTTGTTTGGCAGTAACAGGACATGGGTTTAGGAACATACCTGGAGCTGTAGTTGTACCCACAGGAGTCATAACTTGGCAAACCTATTCCCTTCATTTTGAGAGATGCTTGGGTGAAAGCCCTTTGCCTTTAGAAATGATAGCTGTAGCTACTACAGAGTAGACCAGGAGATTACTATATAAGAAACAAGGCTCACGTCTGGGAGTCTCAGAGTTAAATAATAATGCTTTTCAAAAACAAAATGAATTTGTGGCATGTTCAAAGTTAAGATATGTAGCCACACACTGGAACCTCCATAACTAAGAGGGATTGGCTGTACTGAGATAGAGTGTAACTGGTAAAAGCGAACCGTGGCTTGTGAGAAGGAGACATTGAGATCCTTTGTTGTGTTAGGAAAAGCTGTATTGCACAACTTACTGGAATAGAAAGAGCCATTTTATTCTTTGGAAAGGTTAAGAATCTTCGACATTAGAGTTTGCTCAAGTTCTTTTTGAAGGAACTGGCCCTGCTGAAGGAATAGTACCATTTGAGATTCTGAAAGATCACAAAGAGGCGATTTTGGGCTAAGGCTCTAGTAAATGAACCCTCAGCTTTTGTATAATGGTGAACAGGACTATACAACAAAGACTAACACAATCTACCCATAAAACCGTGTGAAAGGAGATCTGCTACCAGTGAAGAACCTACATTTTCTTCTCTCAATCTAACCTGCGATTGAACAAAATGGTGTACCAAAACCCTTTCTATTAATGACATTAGGGTGACCTAACCTCGAAAGAGAGCAACCTGGAAACCTTGAAAGATTTTTTCTGAATAAAAGATTGACATATAGGTAAAGAACCAAGTGTTTGGGTGTGAAAATCTATATTACTAGAGCTAACAATTCTTAGCACCGACATGCTACCCTAAAAATAGTACTAAAGGATTTTGCATATGAAAGGATCCTAACCAGCTCTAACCAGATAATCACGTAAGAAGAAACTATAGTATTGTTATTCAATTTCTGTCAAGTCAAACAGAACTATAAAAACTCCTCAGGAGGAACAACACAGAGATTCCCAACACCAAGGTCAAAAAGAAGCTCCTTGGCACGGGTTCTCATTAGCACAGATCAACTCTGGTACTGAAGAAGCACTACTTTTTGCAAATTGAAAACTTAATATTGGTGCTGGTGAACAGCTTTTCTAGGTTAATTTTTAAAACATTTTACATTTATGAGGCTTAATGAAATGTTAAATGAAATCTAGAGGTGTCAAGGAGGGTCCACAGCGGATTCCGATCCCAATATCTCGATGGCCCCTTTTCACCATTTTACCCATGATTGGAATGGTAAGACAGAGAATGAGTATCAGTAAGATATTGTGCCATAACTTGATCAACTTCAGGACAAAAAACAATGCAAATTACTACTTACCAACACCAAGTAGATGTGACGCTCGGCATCTAAATGAAGAGGTCAACTGACCTTCTCAAGAGTTGATTGAATAGCCTACTTAAATTCATGGTACCAAGGTATAAATGGGCTGCTAGTGAAAGTCATGGCAACCCTTTACCATACTGCAATCAACAGTAAAAATACCTGTGGTACGATCCACCAGGGTTGTCAATCTCCTGACCTGAAACTTTCCCTTGCGGAAGACTGTTTCTCTGACAATTGAGGGACATGGATATGAAGACTTGACCCTCAGAACAGCATTGAGGCATTCTGCTGATCACAGTACAGAGACCTGCACAGATGCCCTCCTATAAATATCTTCATTCATGACTTCATACAATGAACATGTCCATATTTGACTTCCTAAGCTGTCCACATTATGGATAGACAAGTGGATAAAAGTGATCCTCAATATCTTTTGTGGTATTTGCATACAAAAAGGACACTATCTTTTTGTGGGACGATTCCCCAGGCAGGTGACACAGGCAGTCACCCAAGGCATTGCTTGAATCTGGTTGCATAGGACATTCCCAAACATGATTACAGAGGGAACTGAGTTATATTTCGTCAGCTAATAAAAATAAATAAATATATATCTAAAAATCGGCAGGGAGCTGGAATGTTAGTTACTGAACTGAACAGCCCTAAACAGAAAAAAAGAAATTAAAACAACAGTAAGACAGAAAAAATGGGATCGGGAGCCATAAACCTAAGGAATTCATCACACCACTCAAAGGTGGAAAAACAGGAAATGGGTTGGGGCAGTCCATGTTATACAGTTAATATGGAAAGATGTTGTGTGCAGAGGCATGCCTGCGAATGAAGAGTCACTCTTTCACCTCTTAACAAAACAGGTGTATTTCTGTCCATGTCTGTTAAGACACGTTTATGCATACGGGGTGTCCAAATTAACTTGCACAGCAGGAGAACAGTATGCCAGAATACCATGAGGTATGTGGCCCTTAGCTCGTAGCATATAGACATCAAGTGGGTGAAACTCCTGAGCCAGAAGTCCTATTGCTTAAGGGAAAGTACCCAGGTGCACATCAGTTCCGAGATGTATGTAACCCATCATTTGTGTCATACCTTGGCCTTACTCTAGTCTTTACTTATTGCAGATAATAGGAAGGTGTAGTTGACATCTCTCTTGTGACAAGTCCCAGATGGAAGGTTCTAAATATAGTTGACTCCTCCATATCCAGATAACCTGTTCACATATCACTTCACTTTTGGCAATATGCCAGTCACATTTTCAAATGTTTTTGAGAGCAGGTCCATGTCAGGTCCCATGTGTATTTTCTACTATTTCAGTCTTTGCGACTACTGGTGGATCCAAGGAGTAGGTAACAGATTAAATGATAACATATTAAATGATAACGGATGTTATGTTATGTTATGTGGGGGTTTTCTATAGCGCTCGGCTACTCCGAAGAGTGTCCCGGCGCTTAAGATCCTTCACTAGACAGCGGTGTCGGAGAGACGAGTAACTTTATTGAGTGAACAGCAAGGTCTTTAAGCACTTCCTAAAAGCGAGCAGATTGCCCGTGGCTCTGAGGGACACGGGAAGGGCATTTCATAACTGAGGGGCGAGAAGTTTAAAAGAGCGACCGCCACATCTAGCCCGCCTTGTGACAGGAACCACGGCCAAGGCTAGGGAGGCCGATCTGAGTGGTCTGGAAGGCAAGTAAAAGTTCACCAGTCTCTGAAGATAGGAGGCTCCCAGGCCATGCAGTGCCTTAAAAGCCAGCGTCATTGTTTTAAAGACGATCCGTTTTTTTTATCGGAAGCCAGTGAAGGGTGGTGAGAAGGGCGCTGGCACTGGCCCTCCTAGACAGACCAAAAATGGCACGTGCTGCAGAGTTTTGAACAACTTGGAGGCGAGATAGGAGGAAATCAGGGAGACCCAGGTAAAGTACGTTCACATAGTCTAGGCGAGCATCGATCAGTGCCTGTACCGTAACTCTTCTATGGTCAACTGAAAGAAGGGGCAGAAATTTCCGAATCATCTTTAATAAGGCAAAGCATTTGCCCACCAGGCCCGATATCTGGGATTTGAAAGAGAGGCAATTATCAATATGAATCCCGAGATTTTTGGCGACAGCCGAGTCACTTGCTGGTGGAAACATGGCGGGAGGCCACCAGGCCTTCCAACTAGGATCAGGGGGGTCACCAAAAAAAAGTATTTCCGACTTAGCAGAGTTGCATTTGAGGCAGTTCAGCTGAAACCAGCCGAAAACCGCCTCAAGGCAATCTCTGATGTTCTTGCCATTGAAGTCGGAGCCTTTGCCGCACGTAAAAAGAAGCTGAGTATCATCAGCGTACGACACGATCAGCGCTCCGAGAGCCTCTGCCAGAGCCGCCAGTGGGGACATATAGATGTTAAAAAGCGTGGGGCTTAGTATAGAGCCCTGAGGCACTCCCACATCCAAAAACGGCATCTTGGCAGAGAAAGGGGGAGCCGAGACCGTTTGTTGGCGATCGGCAAGGAAGGATTTAAACCAACTGAACACCGACCCCCTTAGACCGATCTCCCAAAGTCTAAAAAGGAGACGGTCATGGGGGACGGTGTCGAAAGCCGCTGATAGGTCAAGCATCACCAACATGGCTCTTCCCCCAGCGTCCAGAGTTTATCTTAAAACCTCAGTGACTTCGAGCAGCGCAGTCTCGGTGCTCATGTTGGTTCAAAACCCAGACTGTGATGGATGAAGAATGTTATTGGATTCAAGAAAATTGGCAAGAGTGAGATGCACATGCTTCTAAACTACTTTCGCTAGGGCAGGCAAAAGCGAGATAGGCCTGTAATTTGCATGTACTTTAGGGTCGAGATTGTTTTTTTTTAAGAGAGGTAATATCAGGGCTTGTTTCCACCGCAAAGGGACCGTTCCAGTGCTCAAGGAAAGGTTAAGTACAGGGTTGATTAGAGGGTTAAGCACATGTGCCATTTGAGCACTCAGTTTTGCAGGGCAGGGATCTAAGGGGGAGCCAGATTTTAGGTTGGACACTAGGTTAAGAGAGGCTTGGGAGGTAATAGGTGGAAAAACCCAAAGAGAGGGGCTCAACTGGTTAGGAGGGAAAGGGAGCACAGGCAAATCGCAGAATGCCGGAGCAGCAGCAGCAGCAAAAGAGGCTTGAATAAGCTGGATTTTGTTCGCAAAACAATTGGCTAGCTCAGTGATCCAAGGCTCGGAGTGGGTGTTCCTGGGGGTACACCAGGGGGGGGGGGAGGGGAAATCCTTAACTATTCTAAAAATCTCTTTACAAGAGTTGGAGGCAGCTTCAATTCTTGAAGCATGATAGGACTTCTTACCAGCGTTAATGTCCTGGTGATAAACCCTCAGCAGAGCTCTGTAGGTTTCTTTGGAGTTGGCGTCGTAATGCTTTCGCCATCTCACTCCTGTATGAACCTCTCACTCATTTTGGGGCCCAGAGGTGCATGACACCATCCATCATTTTGAATCCTAGATACCTGGCATTCTTTCAATTGTCATAGTTCCACTTTGTCAGTGGGGCTTCAATGCAGTTACCCAAGTTGTATATGACTTAAAGGATCCCGAAAGTATGCAATGGAGTGCGGATGTCTACATATGGGCACCCGGTTTACTGTAGCTAGGTCGGATGCTTCAACGTGCCGGTGACACTCAAAAAGGTAGAAAGTTGTTTCTCTGCTTATGAGATTCAGAGTGTAGGCAGCTCAACAGCTCATGTCAGACTGCTCCTTTGGGGACAGAGTTAGATTGATTTGCATGTTGATGGCCAGCTCACGTAATGGCAATGAGAAGCTAAAGATTTATGGAATACCCTTCAGAGGGCAGTAGTAGTAGAGTATCCATAGATTCAAGAATGTCCGTGGCACTTCTTGTTCATTATCGGCATCCAGGTGCATTCCACTACTTCAGTCATGGTTGAAACAGAAACATATATGACAATTTTCTTCGAGGATTTTCAGCACCCTTCTGAGCATGGATTTCCACTATGGGAGTGCTAAGCCGATGTTCAATAATTCTTGAGTAGAGGAGCGATTTCTGAAGGATTTACAGGGTATGTGATTTGTGAGCTGGTGATGCATTTGGTGGATTCTTGTTTAGTTCTAGGTCAATCTAACATCTACAGGTAGACCTGATGTACAGCCCATGCATATGTTAGGACCTGTAAGTGGCCAAATCGTTATTACTTAACTCTGCCTACCGGCTTGACTGTCATGAACGAGAGACTGGGAGAACAAGTAAATGACAGAATGTGGAGGTAGACATGGCGAAACAAAAAGCAAGGGAGGAAAGCAAGAGAAGTATGTTGATAACAGAAGACAAGAACAGATGGGACAATAGAAGGGAGGAAATGCCGCCACTCATCGAATGTTACTCCTACTCTCATCTCAGTCTCACCAACTAATCTGAACAAGATGTACAAGTGTTATTCGTTCAGTTCCCCTCAATCACATCAGGCTTCTTTGTCACATTGTGGGCACAAAACTTTGATTAACATGAAAATGTGCTCTACTAAGAATTCTTGTAACAGTTCCTTTTATTAAATAAAAGTCTTTACTCATGCTTTGGGTGGAAGCAAAAGTATTGAAAATGGCTGGTTATATGAGGTGGGATACATCAGCCCCTGTAGGGGAAAGTAAGTCAACTGTCTCCAAATAGCTTCCTTTTCATATGCCACAGTTTGATGTGCATACTGACAGTTTCTATCAGTGGTGACACCGCGTGGAAAAAACCCTCGATAGAGTGGAATGTGTTCCAGAATATGACCAGCGGCTGAGGTTCATGCAAGCATTTAATTTATTGTAGTATTGTTTTTCTCGTTGAAACACCGGAGGTGAAATCGATGTGCCCAGACGTGGGTCCATTGGCACGCTCTGCAACAGGATATTCAATGCACCTCACTGATGAGTCTAACTAGGCTGAATCACAAGCAGGGCTGTGCTTTCTCCGAAGCAGAAGGGATGTGGTCTTACAGTTTGTGTGGGACTGTCCTCTTCGGGGCATGCTCAAGGTTGATTTGAATATTCTTGGTTTGTCGTCTGCAGCGCCAAAGTGAAACAAAGTTTAGAGGGCATTAATATTGTTGAACAGTACGCGTGTGTAAATATTCTCCAACTGCATGGGAAATGTATACCTGTAATATTTTAATTCTAGTTACCTCTCCTGGCTGACGTATTAATTTTCTGGGAGGAACGTGGGTGATTTTTCGCTGTTCCTCTGTGCAGAATCTTCCCAGCCCCCCAAATTTGTTTTCTTATTCGGTCCCAAGCATTCTTACGTATGGCAACATGCAAAGCCAACTCCAAAGCCATGTTGGATCCCGCAGTGCAAAGGCAGCAAGGGAGGGGTCACACCAATAATAACAGCAGTCGAGAGGGCCAGGCAATATGCAAGACAGAAGGGACTCTGAAGACGGGGGAGTGTTGGGAACAGTTATTCAGCGGAGCCAGGAAAAACACATGCAGCAACAGGGTGGTATCAAGCTAGAAGCTCCGAACAGGGAGGCCAGGCAGGTGAAATATGGAAAGCAGAGTTTTTTTTACACAGTGTAAGGCACAGCCGTTAATAGAGATCAAACAAGCACAGGTATCTTTGTAAACATCTGCTCATGGAGATCAGATAGGAAAAGGTAGTCATAGAGGAACACAGTGTTATAAATAGCCACTTAAAGGGGCTGAACAGGCTTAAGCAGAAGCAGAGAGACAGACCGTTAGAAATGCTGCTTAAAGGGACCGCGCAGACATAGGCAGCAGGCTATGGCCAAAGATATTAGATAGCTACTCAAAAGCAATGCTCAGAATCTCAAGCGTGCAGTTAGCTAGAAGGCCCAGGTGGCCAAGGCAAACACATCGAGAGTTGAAATCTCGATGGAAATTGAGAAAAACCACAAGAAAGCAAGTAAAACCAAAACAGGAGGAGGACTGTGTAAAAGCAACTAATAGAACTGAGAAACAGAGCAAGGAAGGAGGTAGAAGAAGCATGAAAGAGGGAGGGGTAGGTAGACAGGTATGACAAGTGTGAAGGGAAGGGAGAAATGAGAGACGGGAAGAAGGATGCATGAGAGTCAAAGGAAGAATGGAAATTAGATGGAGCAAGGGTGAGAGACAACAAAAGACAAGAAGTTAGTAATGAGGGCACGGGAGAATGGCTACAGAGACCAAACAAAAATATTTACCATTAGAAAACATCTGGGGGGTAACGAGTTGCTCAAGCCGTCTCTCCCCTGTTTGACATTATAAAAAAGTGTTTTAGAAACAGTGTCCAGCAATGGTTTTCATATCAATTTATCACTCTCCCCTCCTCCTCCCCACATCTGTTTTCTACCTACAGACACCACAGTTGGAAGAATCATCCCACCAATCCCATGTAGCAGAGGTAAGATATCCGACAGAGTACCAGTAATGCTATTTCAACTTTAAAACCTAAAGAATCAAAAGACACACAGAATGCTTGTAATCATTGAAAATCCTTCTAAATCCATCAGCAAAAACAAGACTGCTCCATGGGACACAATACATAAGTCTATTCACGAAATAAGGTCTATCCAGGGTTACCAGATAAGTTGAAAGCACTTAAAACACAGACATCCTACTGCTCCAGAATAGGCAACATGATACTTCGTCAAACTAGAATGTGGACAGCCATGTAGGAGGTAGCCAGAAATGTTTCCTTAAATGTAGTACAGTGCTCTAAGCAGGAGAATCTTTACCAAGTAGGACAAATAAGCTTAGAGTACACATCTGAAGACAGGGCTATTCTCACAGCAAAGTGATAACCCTATCAGCTCTGCAGCATGGCTGTCCGTTGAGCACTGACCCACTTAATGGGCATGTTGGTGCCCTAACAGTATTCCTAACAACCTAACATCTCCTGATGGTCAGGATACATGTCAGATACACGGAGAACACTTCAAAACTAGAAATATAACATATCTATACCCCGGGCAGCTCTGAAACAGTTCAGACATCCAGGACATCTCAAGTTTAAGTACTGAAATACCAGTTTTTTTCTTGATTGCTGGTTGCTGATTATGGCTACCCCTGCTGTGACTTTTCCTTCGAGCTCCCTTTTTTACTCACACCTAGATACGGTTCAGTTTTTGGTGTGCATGTTATAAACACCAAGTAAATAAATAATTTACCCCGCTACAAAGAAAGCAGACATCCTGAATCCTCGTCCCGTGGCTGCTTTGCTAGAGACGGGCACCTTTCTAAGAAAGAGTCAAGGTGCATTGAAGCCAACTTGAAAGTAGGGCTGAAGCAGGTTCATTGTATATAGGCATGGTCATCTCAAATCTATACACTGTGCCATCTCAGACAGAGCATGCAGGAAAAACACTTAAAATGTAGGACTCAGCCAAGTACAAGTAGAGTAGGGAGCTAGTTACACTGGGGCAAGAAAGCAAAGTAAATGAAATGTAGAAATCACACTGTTCCTCTTGAATATGCAGCTTGCACATCTCTTTAATAAATTACACCGCAAACAAGCTCTCCAGACATACCATATCCAAATACTTCAACAACTTTACATACAAAATAGGATGCGGTGGCCTGTAATCAAATATAGCATTGATGACAGTCATAGTAGGCAAAGACTGAGAATACATTCTCTAGCAAGAAGAGTGATGGTTGTCTGAGATTCAGAATCTGGTATGCAAGGGAATCCAGTCAGTTGCAAACAATATTCGCTTGATGACAGCAAAAAGAATGGCTTGAGGATTTTTTAATGAATGGATAGGGATGGTTGGACCTCTTTGATGAACAATTAGGACAGTTAGAGTTCTAATGGATAGGGATGGTTGGACCTCTTTGATGAACAATTAGGACAGTTAGAGTTCTAGCAGGAGAGGTAAAGGAAAAGTAGCAGATACTAGGAAGAAAATCCTAGTTGGATTAGTGGAGCCTCAACGATGTGAAGTAGGCTTATTGAGTTTGCACTGATGGTTAGCAGGTATTGTCACTTTGAATGAGCAACTAGTCAGGTGAAGAGAATAAGCCTTACAAACTCTGTTAGACTTGTTATGTTCAAGAGAGCCCGTGAGGCTGTTCGGCATACAAGTCTAAGGTTCTGAACTACTAGAAGCTTTTGAGCTTGTGAGCTTCCAGGCTGGTAGCGAGTAGTCACTTACTGGGAACGATTGCCTTTTAGGTCTGTTGTTTACGTTACACTTTGGTTTAGAATTTGCATAGAGCATTACTTGTGCGGTGTGTCAAAAGAGATCAGTTTATATGCAACATAATTTCTTTGTCTACAACTAGTGTGCCAGTGCTTCCAATGGAGAGTATTATATACACTAAACCTGGCTGCCTGAGGTCTCTTTACATACTGAGCCTCAATGATCAAAAATGTACATATGGTACTGATCAACAAGAACACATGCTACAGCACAAGCAAAAAAAACAGCCTAACAGATCTGCTGCACTACGCATTTCAGACTAGTTAATTCAGGCCATGCTCTTATCATTGTGGCAGAAACACAGTGGCGTCTTGATATTTTCATAGGAATTATTCCCTTAGACCCTCCTGAACAGACCTTATGCAGTTACTTCCCTACTAAGTCATTCTAATTGAATTGAACATAGAGAGATAAGTCCTGTAAACAGAGAATGAGCAAGCTCCACATTCAGTGGAAATGTGACCATCACTCCCAAGATATTAACTACAGTGTGACTACTTGCACTGGCACAGACAGTTTAATGTGCAATCTATAGTATAGTGCCATACAAGTATAAACAAAACGTACACTAACCAAAGCACATGAAAAAACATCATTCTTATAAAGGTCCCCTGTCTTGGAAATAGCAATTTCAATAAGGTCTTTTCTCTTAAAAAGTTTCCTGTTTAAATACTTCCCTTCCACAGTTCCCTTTCCGCTTGGGATAGGGGGAAGTTGTCAACTCAAGTCCATATCTCTCACTTAAGGGGGCCCCATCAAGCAAATCCATTAATCTCCTTTTGGACAGAAAGGAACAGTCACGCTCAGTTAGTCACTTGTTTGGGTAGTATTTACAGGTGAAATACTATCCTCCTTGGGATTATGACTTTATAACCGTTCAAATATGTCTCACTCTGTCACTCTCCGTTCCATTGTGAATATCTGAAAGATGCCTGGGCCTCAGAGCAGTCTCATATTCAATTATTCCCTTTTTTCCTTGCTGGCTATTAAATATCACACCTTTCCTGGGATCAGTGTCCCTGTCTTTTACATCTAGTGCACATCCAAAAAGTCTATTACACTGAAAACCTATACTTCGCCCAAGGCTCAGATACATGTTTTCATGTAATTCCCTTCTGATCAGGGGTATTTCATATCCTCTAAATTGTATCTTGTTACTGGATGAAGAAGGTTGCTCGCACTTAACTGTTCACCTCGCACAGGGTTGCGGGTCACTGTCCAACACTCAAATAGTCTTTGCTTCCAATCACCATTATATGCAAATATTCAATTTGCATTGGAGTATGTCACAATTCAAAGCTAATGTGTGCTGAAGATTCTCTCCCCTCCTCCATTTACTACTTCTTAATGCTTTTAAACCACTACCACACCAACGCATAACCCTCGTGATGAAGGTTTCCAGAACTCAACATTTCTGCTCTTTTCTTCGATATTTTACCATCAACCCATCCCAGTATCAAAAAGGCTCTAATATTAAAAGATCTCGAAACCATGGAATACTCCCCTCTCTCAATCTATATCTGACATTCAAAATAATCCTTATCACAAGGTGTCATAAAGTCAGACACTCAAGTATCCTTAGTGTTCGTCTAGACTTATACTTATGTAAACCGGAAGCATAATCAAATCATAAGCCAACTACCTTGGAAGGTTACCTTTAACATACAAGAGCCTAAAGGAGGTTTAAGGGTTAGGCAATCCGAGTACTAAACTGATGAGTGATTAGAATTGGGCCGAATTTAGAGAAAGAAGAAGTTGAATTTCATAGTGTTAGTTTGCGATGTTAACAGCAACAATAACACACACACATATATATATATATATATATATATATATATATATATATATATATATATATATACACACACAGACACGCATAGGGAGAGGTAAAAAAAAATCATAAGAAAGGAGCAGAAAGTCCATAGTATTGTGAATGTCTCTCATGTTCACCTGCAAGTTTAGAAATTATAAGCCAGAGGACGAAAATAGGGTAAGGTATGAAGGATTGACTGCAAAGGTTCTTCCTTCTGCTATGCATGGACAGAGTAAACATGTCACGGAATATTAGGGACACCTCTCTGCCAAATATACCAAATAATAGGGCTTGGAATAATGTATGGGGTTGTTATGGGTTCTTCGCCTCCTACTACAAGTGCCAGCTGTGGGAGATGAGTGGTTAAGGATTCTCACTTATGGCATTACACTAGATTTAAGAGTGTAAGGGGTCTCACTTATGGCATTCAGGGCCAGTTTAATGAGAACAGAGGACTGGGACGATATAAAGGTTTCTCACCTTCGGCCACAGGCACCAGGCACAAGAGTAAGCGTGAATGGGGCTCTTACCTTCACTGACACTCCTGACGTGGCTGTCTGGGCGCAGTGCCGTTGTTGCTTTAAATTAAAAAAAAAAGTATGAGTGGTGTTCCTTATCTACCAGATCAAGCCCCTCTTTATGATCCCCCTTCCCATCATTGTACCTCCCCACAATTACCTCTCTTTGCAATAAAATCTACTCATGCACATTATGATGAGAACCACCATGAGCTGACCTACTCTGGCCACTCCTTAAACTAGTCATTTCAGCATAACCCTTGCACACCTTTGCCCATAGTTTCCCACCCTAGTGTGTGGTCCACAAAATTACATTTTCTTTCCACTATACCTGCTGTACTTCGTGCCCAATTTGTACCTTTCACACTGGTGCTCACAAACCACAGCTCAAACAATATTGTGCTTGCTCACCATGGTCTCTGCTTCTAAGCTGCAGCTCATCTTTGATGAAAAGCTGAATTTTGTCACCCATGCAAATCAAACAGCATGCACTGCATTCCACAAGCTAAGGCTTATAAGAAAAATAATCCCGTTCCTTCCAGAAAGTGCTGGAAAAACTGTGGTGAGCTCATTGGTGCTCTCCTCACTGGATTACTGTAATGGCCTATTTGCCAATGCCCAAGCCCGGGTGGTCGCCAAACTAAAAACGATTCAGAATGCGGCGGCAAGAGACTGCTTTCCAGGACCCCCAAATTTAAACCGATTAGGCAAATAATCAGGAACTACCACTGGCTGACGATTAAAAATCGGATTCAATTTAAAACCCTATGCCTGACATTCAAAGCGCTTCACAAACAAGGGCCGGAGTTTCTTAGAGAGCAGCTTACTTCTTACTGTCTTATTAGACAACTAAGATCTATGACACTGCATCAACTAGTGGTACCGCGCACGAGGACTGTCACCTGGGGAGACAGACGCTTCGTGGTCACAGCAGCCAGACTCTGGAACTCCCTTCCGCTAACGATCAGGTCAAGTCATTCTCTTCTTCAATTCAGGAAATTGTTGAAGACGTGGTTGTTCAACCAGTAATTCGTCCGCTCCTAACTACTGACAGGCTTCTCCATCTTTCTCCTCAGAGACTTTAACTGAATTCATAGCGCCAAGACGCCCACGGGCATTTGTTGCGCTCTATAAATAGCAAAAATAAATAAATAAATAAATCTTTTACCGCCATGACCTCTGCTTCCTCCACACTTATTTATGGCTTCAAAGACAGTTATCGGCATTCCACCATGACCTGTCGCTTCCACCCTGCCTCATGACCTATCTCTTCCACCCTGCCTCATGACCTGTCTCTTCCACCCTTCCTCATGAATTTCACCTCATCTCTGTTCGCCTATCATGAGCCAGTTTTTCACACAATGGCATGAGCTTCTACACTCAACTGAAGTGTTTATACACTATCCCTGTTTAAGTAACATCACCTGTGCATTCACATAGAGTACCCTGGCACAAGGAGACATACGTCTCTATTACCTCACCAAAACGACTTCATCTTCAATCATATTAAGAAACCTGCAACCATGTTCTACCAAAACATGATCTGTGCTGCCAAGCGTATGACCATGAGCCTGCTTTTCTACCAGGACCTTTGCCACACCCTTCTACCGTATGTGTCTCCGTCCATGACTATGTGTAGGAAATCATTCCATCTGCATCCTTTATCTGGCAACCAAAAATCCATGCTGAACCATCACCGCCTGCCTGTTACTTGACATGTCTCCCTCTTTGACCTGTGATTTCTTATCATGCTTGTGCATCTTGACCTGTAAAATATGATTTTCGTAGCCACTCTGGCTTAGTTCATTTACTTTAATTCTTCGTGGTTAGCTGAATTTAAAAAAACAACATCAATAACAAATTTCTCTTCAATTAGCGTTTTCGGGAAGAGAAATTTTCATGCACATAAAAATACTTTCAATGCCCTACACAATGATTAATGAGTTTAAATGAATGGCGTTACTTCTCCGTGTTTACACTTCACATTCAAAAACACTGAACTATTACACTTTTCAGTAAAATATGGTAAATAAGAGCTCCTTTGCCGATTAACATTTAGCGGAAGCAATACATGGTAACTGTAGGGCACTAAACCCAAGTATCCATTGGCCAATGCCTACTCTATGTTACTACTGGATTATGTCGATGGTTATCGTTTTATACGCATACTCTTCTGAGAGGATTCCGATGTAGCTTTGCACTTTTATGGGAATGAGCCTTATTTTTAGTGTAGTCTTAATCCCTTATATCCACTAGAGGAATTTCGTTTTGTACCACAAGTTAACTCATAGCATATCCACAACATGATGCTTTTTAAAATCTTACTTCAGGGGGAACACATACAGTTTGTTTTATAATCTTTATTCTTTACATGTTCTCGTTTTAACAAAAAAGTTAGTACAGCAGCTCGTTAGGGTATGCATCATTACTGTGCATATTCGTCTCTGTTAATCATTGTGAAAACTCCTCCGAGTACATTGTAAACATAGCAAGTGTAACATTTAACTTTCCCAAGCATTTGTACATTTTGGGGCGTTCAAGCTACAGTAGTGGTTTCCATGAGGTAAAAGGAGGAGTGTGCTGCTATGTTCTCTCAGGTGGGGTGAGAGTATCCCAGCCTACACCTCCGCGTCGCAGCCCGCTTTCTTTTATTCTCTTCTCATGTATGAGGCCACTGCCATCCTTATTTCCCTGACAGTGGTGTAGCTAGATCGCTGGCCTCCCGCGGCGGTCCCTGCATTAGCTGCCCTACAACGGCTGCATGTAAGAGCGGGGGTGCTGGCGATTCCTGTATTTGCCGCCCTGCGACGGCCGCAGGTAAGAGCAGGGGAAAGCCACCACCCCCAAAACTCGTACCCCCTGGGGCGGCCAACCCAGCTCCACCCCCGCACTGGTCCCTGAGCACTCATATCTCATCTCTATCTGCATTTTCAAAGTTAGTTACTAGCGCCTGCCAGAGATCTGAAATTGGATTCCTAAGAGCCCCCTAGAGTCCTCCAGTCAGAGTGCTGCTTCCGCCGCCCTGGTCTAGATCAGCACCTCTGCGTTTCATTAACTATGTGGTGGGCAATCTGTCGATTTCCAATTTCGGACAATGTCCCTGCCGGATGCGGCAAGCGCTAGTACACCAACTTTCGTTGCTAGCCGTCGGCCATAAAGACCAAACAAGCATTTACAATGCAACGGTCTCGCCTTTGCAAAAGTTAGAGCTATTGGCATTGTAAATGACAACATTTTTATTTAAGTGTTGGTTTTGAAAACAGATAACTAAATGGCATTGTCATTTACAATGCCAATAGCTTAATCTCTCGCAAATGCGACACCTATTGCATTTGCACACACACACACACACACACACACACAGAACCCCACACACACAGCCACACACACACAGAACCCCCCACACACACAGAGAACCCCCCCCACACACACACAGAGCCCCCCCACACACACACAGAGCCCCCCCCCCACACACACAGTGCCCCACATACACACACAGAGCCCCCCACACACACACAGAGCCCCACACACCCACAGAGCCCCCTCACACACACACACAGAGTCCCCCACACACCCAGAGCGTGAAAGGGGGACGGTGGCAGCTTCCTCCCGGATCGTTGTGTATGGCTCGCTGGTTCCTAGGCGCCGCTGCCCAGTGCGCTGACTGTTAATTTAGAGTCAGAATAGGTGGTGCTGGGTCCCCTGAGGACGCATGTGAGCTATGCACTAGTGCGGGGACACACTGTTAGTGTAACCAGGTGCTTTAAAAATTCAGTTTACTTTACTTACTTACTTTACACACAGAGCCCCACATACACACACAGAGCCCCCCCCCACACACACAGCCCCCCCACACACACACAGAGACCCCCCCCCACACACACAGAGCCCCCCACACACCCAGAGCCCCCCACACACCCAGAGCCCCCCCACACACAGAGCCCACCACACACACAGAGCCCCACACACACACAGAGCCCCCCACACACACAGAGCCCCCCACACACACAGAGCCCCCCACACACACACGCAGAGCTACACACAACCAGGGGTCAGAGGCAAGAAAAGCGAGCACAACCAGGGAACAGACGCAAGAAAAAACGAGCACAACCAGAAAATGCGAGACCTATTGCATTTGCACCCACACACACACACAGAGCCACACACACAGAGCCACGCACACACACAGAGCCACACACACACACATAGCCACACACACACACAGAGCCACACACACACACAGAGCCACACACACACAGAGCCACACACACACAGAGCCACACACACACAGAGCCACACACACACACAGAGCCACACACACACACACAGAGCCACACACACACAGAGCCACACACACACACAGAGCCAAACACACACACACACAGAGCCACACATACACACACAGAGCCACACATACACACAGAGCCACACATACACACACAGAGCCACACATATCCACACAGAGTTACTAGTTTCAATTACGAAAGCATAAATTACTGGCACTGTCAGAAAAGTTTCACCCTTGCAGGGGCGTAGCATCCATCGGTGCAGTGGCACCAGGAGACAGAGGCCTGAAGGTTAGCGGCCTCTTGGTGCACCCAGGCTCACCAGTTATGCCCAGTTTTACAGGCTGGACTTGTTGCTAGAGCTGCACGTGTTTTGTAAGCTCACATATCTTTGGCTACAAAGAGGTGCACGGAGGCTGGGAATTTACCGGACGATAATCTGCTCAGACTCTCAGAGCATTAGTGGCGCAGTCTGGAAACCCGGGGTCTTATTTACAAGCCCCTTGCGCCGATGTACAGGAAAAGAGAATATTCCTTTAAAAGTAGTGCAAGGAAAGAGTCGACAGTTGTGGAAGGAGCATGCGATTCAAAAAATGGTGAAAGAGCAAGTGGATGCTGATGGATATGGGAGGAGACTGGGCCTATTGTAGGTGTCACTTGCAGCATGACGCTCTTCCAGCAGGCAGGCCAGGCAGTCTTCCGAATAGCCCATCAAAGCCCGCAACACTAACAGCAGTATCAGCCGCTCTTTAACGGGAGATTGATTAATGCGGAAGTGAAGGACGCGGTGGGAGGGCGCGGAGCGGCAGGGATGAGGCAACAATTGCAGACACTGCCGCGTGAAGCTCTGCTCCCCTTCAGAAGAGGAGGGGGAAAAGCACACGCTGCAACAAACATCTTACTGACGTCTCGCCCTGAGCAAAAATCTGGCTGCGTCCGTCTCTGCGGCGATCAATCCCTGGAAACTGTGAAGGCACGAAGAGACCTCGGTCTTCTAAAATTAGTTGCCTAATTATCAATTGATTTCCGTGGCACGGTATTGTCTTGTTTCACTTTGGAAAAGCGGGGAAAAAGCAGCATGCCTCTTCTATTAATTGCATAGTAGAGAGTGAGTAGTAGAGAGTAGTACAGAGAGAGTAGTACAGAGAGTAGTAGAGAGAGAGTAGTACAGAGTGAGTAGTAGAGTGAGTAGTAAAGAGTGAGTAGAGTAGTAGAGAGTAGTAGAGAGCAATTAGTAGAGAGTGAGTAGTAGATAATGAGTAGTAGAGAGTAGTAGAGTGTAAGTAGTAGAGAGTAGTAGAGGGTAAGTAGTAGAGAGTAGTAGAGAGTGAGTAGTAGAGTGAGTAGTAGAGAGTGAGTAGTAGAGAGTGAGTAGTAGAGAGTAGTAAAGAGTGAGTAGTAGAGAGTGAGTAGAGAATAGTAGAGAGTACTAGAGAGCAGTAGAGAGTGAGTAGTAGAGAGTAGTAGAGTGAGTAGTAGAGAGTGAGTAGCAGAGAGTAGTAGAGTGAGTAGTGGAGAGTGAGTAGTTGAGAGTGAGTAGTAGTAGAGAGTAACTAGTAGATAGTGGAGTGAGTAGTAGAGTAAGTAGTAGAGTAAGCAGTAGAGAGTGATAGAGAGTAGTAGAGAGTGAGTAGTAGAGTGAGTAGAGAGTAGAAGAGAGTGAGTAGAAGAGAGTAGTAGAGAGTGAGTAGTAGAGTGAGTAGTAGAGTGAGTAGTAGAGAGAGTAGTGAAGAGAGTAGTAGAGAGTGGTAGAGTAGAGGGTGAGTAAGAGAGAGTGAGTAGTAGAGAGTAGTAGAGAGTGAGTAGTAGAGAGTAGTAGAGAGTGAGTAGTAGAGAGTAAGTAGAGTAGAGAGTATTAGAGAGTGAGTAGTAGAGAGTGAGTAGTAGAGTACAGGGTGAGTAGTAGAGAGTAGTAGAGTAGAGGGTGAGTAGTAGAGAGTGAGTAGTAGAGAGTGAGTAGTAGAGAGTGAGTAGTAGAGAGTGAGGTGAGTAGTAGAGAGTGAGTAGAGTAATAGAGAGTGAGTAGAAGAGAGTAGTAGAGTGAGTAGAAGAGAGTAGTAGAGTGAGTAGTAGATAGTAGAGTGAGTAGTAGATAGTAGAGTGAGTAGTAGAGAGTATAGTGAGTAGTAGAGAGTGAGTAGAGTAGTAGAGAGTAGTAGACAGTGAGTAGAGTAGTAGAGAGTAGTAGAGTGAGTAGTCGAGAGTAATAGAGAGTGGGTAGTAGAGAGTGAGTAGTAGAGAGGTAGAGAGTAGTAGAGAGTGAGTAGCAGAGAGTGAGTAGAGAGTAGTAGAGAGTGAGTAGTAAAGAGTGAGTAGTAGAGAGCAGTTGTGAGTAGTAGAGTGAGTAGTAGAGAGTGACTCAGAGTTGAGATAGAATCACTCACTGCATTGAAAACTCAAACTAATTAAGAGGCAGCATGCAGATCAATCCTACAAGTGTCATATCCTGCTCTCGTCACTCAAATCTCCTATTTCCAGCTCACAATGCTGTGAAAATGTGCAATTCCGACTACCTCTCTAAAAAAATGCCCTAAATGGATTTCCGCATATAAACGAGAGAGATGGAAAGAGAGAGAATAGGATTACAGGGCGGGTCGTACAGCCGCATGCTGGGGAACCATGGCCCAGGGCTGAACCTTATAATCTGCTTTGCTTTTTATTTTTCTTCTTCGGTGTATGATATGGTAATTGTTGCTGGGGGAGAGGCACGACTCACGGGGCGAACGTCAGACTCCCATAGAAAACAGACCTCACCCGGGTCAATGGGACTCTTCGGAGCAGGCCTGTATTTAAACTTTCTCCTTCACTCATTCATTCAATCATTCTTGATATGCTGGAGCATTTCATGTGTTACGGGCGGCTTCAAAGCGCTTCCGTCATGGAAGCTCACTAGTCAAGATCTAGTGCACCACAACCCCACCCTGAACTATTAGAGGTCCCCTAGTGCACTGAAAGGCCCCATGAATCTCAATAATGCCATGCAGTGCGCATCGTCTGCGTGCAGGGAGTGGGCCACTGTACATCAGCGCTGAGAAGCAGAGTCAATGCGCCTTGCTCCCAACAGGTAATGTACTAGAAGCGTCACCTGCAATCAACCCCAACTGGAACGTGCTGTATGCGTCTTCTCAGTGAAGTGTCACAACCTAACACTGTGCATGCAGACACCGTGAATGTAGTGGAATGCTGCTAGGCACCTCCAGTGCACCTCGAACATGACATGCAGAATACTACCTCACAGAAGAGGGAACAAACACAATTTAACTCCATTCATGCAGACACTGAGTGTAGTGGAAGGCTCCTAGGGGCCTCCAGTGCACCTCATCCAGGCAAACAAACACCGTGATTGTAGTGGAATGCTGCTAGGCGCAACCAATGCACCTCAGCCAGGCATGCAGACACAGTGAGTGTAGACTCGTTTAAATGCCTCTACATTCATTATTCTTTTCCGACAGCACGCGTGGAACAGCGAGTTCCGCTTAAAGAGGAAAGCTGCCCGATGCAAATGAACGCATAATAATGCTGCTCTGTGGGAGGCAGCGCCCACATTCCTGGGGTGGACCGGGGTAAACAGGCTCTTTCCAGGCAGCCCCGTTCTCCACCTCCACTTCCTTTTCTGGGGAAAGTAGGTTTCAGTTGAAAAAATGCTTGTCAAGAGATCTGTGGCTGCTGGGAGCGCAGGGGTGTGAGAAACTAATCTCAAGGTGAGGCGCCCTCTACATGTTGACTCACAAGCACGTCCACACCCATCACACAGATACACGGAAGCACTTCATTTTAATGAGACTGGGGCGCGCGCGGCAATCTCTGCCTACGCGTAGTTCATGTAAAGGCAAGTGCATGCGGGCTTCCGTAGTTTTGTGTATGCAGCTCTAGCTTTAGCTAAAGCAAGGATCCCGGAACATACAGACCAAAAAGGTGCATGGCCTGACAAACACACACACGGCGTGCTCTCCCTCAACAATATACCTCTTACAGCACAAGTTACCCGCATTACACGGAAAGTGTACGAGCATACAGCAGTGGACTGAGGGTGTGTGTTATACCAAGTTACTGTAAGACAGTAAAATATGCATACATGAACCACTCAGAAGCGCAGCAATGGAGGCACAAGTTACTCGCATTACGAACTGGATGGCCACTGTGACATAGTGGGGTCGAGGTAGAAAATGTTAACATAGCCAGCCGGGCCCGAGGGACAGACATTCAGAGAGCCCCAAGAACATCGCAAGGGGGGAAGGACCACCATGTTTCTCCGAGAAGCCCAGAACTCGATAAGGAGCGCCCCAGTGTCATGGCGTCATCTTGTCGCCCTTAACACACCGCGCGTCGGGCAGCACACATACCAGTCCTTCGAAAGACAAAAATATAGAAGAAAATATTAACAGCACGGACCCTGCCAATTTTCCTAGTGAAACTGAGAGCCGTCGCTGGTCTGTAAAGGATACCTCAAGACCTGGGACCAAGGTTGTTACCCGAGCACCTAGCTCTGCGAATGTATACTGTCAATGCAATAGGACACAAATCTCAGGTAACATGATAAAGTGACCTGTCAAAAGCTATAGCTTAGAATATTCATGGCCACTTTTCCTTACCAGCCCCTCCCGGCTCTCGTTTAAAAGTTTCAGTCACCCGCGCCTCTAATTAAAATAAGACTCTTCGCCCGCCACACCCCCACATACAGTATACCAGTCTGTGAAGAGCGCAACTATCAATTCATATGCGCTGTGCACCCTCCCCCAACCAAAAGAGCACCTGTGCCAAATCTATACTCAGACAGTAAAGCGTCTTCGACCAACATGAAACACCTCCGGGGCCCGCATTAAAAACCTGCTTGGACATTGCAAGCTCACGCACAGCGTGGGGCTCTCTCCCCGTCACCAGACATGGAGGTGTCAGTATAAATACACCACACACTTTGCTCTAACAAAGGCATGTCCATACACGCCGAGAATGATCACAATACCCGGTAACGGAGGCGCGCTGCACAGCCGTAACCCTGCCGTGAGCCGGGCACTCCGCCAAGCCGGTGATCACCCTCCTCAGCGCCCGGCCGCTCTTCGCCATGGTGCCCGCTCACGGCCGGTCGTACTCTTCAAATGAGTGTAAAGTCACTCACTCCCGAGGAGGCGGCGGCCCCACCCCGAAGGGACGGCTATGAATGGAGAGGGGCGAGGCTACCGAGCCCGCCCTGCAGAGAATATAGGATTGACTTCCAAATACCTTTTCTAACATGGCTGCTTATGAAGCATGCAATGGGGGCGCGAGCTACACATGGGATTTTGCGGCTCCGAGTCCTGTGTCCATCTCTTAGTTAGCTCCGCCCCCTCAAGGCGTTGCTAGTCACGAGATCTGGCTGCAAGTTTACATAAGAATGTAACCCCTAGAACGGGTTCAGGCTGTTGTGTCTATTAGGGGAGCGATAGTACAAGTTAGCAAGAGCTTTACATAGTTCGAAATCGAAAGCGGATCACCAGATAACAGGGATAAACAGCCAACTTCGTATAATTATATAATCTTATAATGGAGGACAACGAGACATAGTAACAAGTCAGGTCCCGGGCCGGCAGACAATCACAGCGCGGCCCGAGGAATGACGTCACGGAGGTGTCCCGGGCCGGCAGCCAATCACAGCGCGGCCCGGGGAATGACGTCACGGGGTTGTCCCGGGCCGGCAGCCAATCACAGCGCTGCCCGGGACACACGCCAACAAGGGGCGGGCCTTAAAAAAAGAGTCAGAAACGCCCACGATTTGCGTTCTGACCGGGAAAAAGTGATTGACAACGATGTCTTCCAATGGCTAGCCTCCATTTATGGAGCTAGCCAATGGAAGAAGGGGCGGGTTCAAGTCCCCATACTGTTCTAACATTAGATTTCGCCTGCGAGAAACGCTGCTTGCGCAGCTTTCGACAGGCGAAACCTAAAAAAAGGCAGACCTCTACAGTTCCCAGGTCTTGCGGCTCTTCCATAATGACGGAGGAGCGTCGCCCCACTCCCGGTAGATGATAAATTAAATGATAATAAAACACTGTTATTACCGTTTTATTTATCTCTATCTGAGCTGCTTACATACAATGCAGTTGAAGTGGAAGGGGCGGATTGGGCCATGGCAGGGAGGAGTACAGTGCACTTATAAGTGCACATGTCAGTTTGGCTGGCCATCTTAGGCTGGCCAAAGAGACATGCACACTTACATTTCTCCAAGAAATGCCACATGCTCCCAGGACTGTCTTAATGGCAAACCAGGATGCTCAGATCAATCCTGGCGTTGCTCTCATGCTAGAGAGCAGCGTCTGGATTGGGTGGGGAGCCTCTGCCTTCAGGCCCATCCACTTCTGGGGCGAGAGAAGCAGGAGCAACGAGGCGGTCGGCAGGTGGAGCGGAGAGGCAGGTAAGTGATTTTTATTATTATTTTTATTTCCCAACCCCTTTTCTTTTCCACCCCTTGTGACCCCCCCCCCGTACCGCCTTACCAGTTTCGGTTGGAGGCGGCAGCTGCCACTCCGGTCAAGGATGTGCCCCATGTTAGCTACCACCAGCCCCCAGAAACGCATAATCACAGTACAGTTCCACAACATGTGACCAAAGTCCAAAGCAGGGTGGGCGCACCTGGGGCAGCCCATATCTGTCAGCTAGTACATAACATTCACCTAATGGGGTGGAAGGTAGGTAGTGTGAAGATAGTTAAATTGTGTACATTTCAAATGTGTATTTCTCTGGACTTTCTTGTAATATTCCAAAGCGTGCTCCCATTCCTTACCTACAAATTGACAACCCAGTATAGCCTCCCATCTGACCTGTGCACTGGGGAAGACATCCCCAGTCATAGCCGTCATCATTCGGTACTGCCAGAACACTCTGTGCCAGCCGCTACCAAATGTCAACAGTATTTTGAGTAAGAAATGGGTAGGCGACTCCCGATTTGGAATCCCATAAAGCCAACGCAGTGTTTAGGTGAGCGCCCCGTATGCCAGGAGTGCACTCCAAGAAGTTGGCCGTACTCCGCCAATGAGTCCAACTGTCGGTGGGTGCCCTCTTCATAGCAGTCTCCTAAGGTTGCAAGTCCGGCTTCATGTAGTCTGCCATTTGGGGTGCCGTGAGATAACCACAGTGGCACCAACAGGGCGTTCCCAAAAGTGCTTAGTCACCCTTCCAGCAGTCCAAGGCCTCTGCTCGCAGCCTTTGTTTCCCAGGGGGAACACATACATGTGAACATTCAATGCATATCTCTCAGAGATTGATACAGTAATTTCACTATCCATTTGCATTCCAGCTTTACATTTTTAACTCTCTGTTGCTGCCTTTTTTTAGGTCGAGCCTAGAGCAGCGCATACGCTGCTTGCTCGACTTTTAGTAAGGGGATTTTCAGAGTGCTACCAGAGGCTTTTGCTGGCCTCAAGCTTGCGTTCACGTGCGGGTGCTCGCGCGCAGCCGCCATGTGGGTAATTAACTTTCGCGCATCACTTGGCCCCCACTGTGCTCATCACTTCTTTTGGCTTCACTTTTCCACGCGGTACCCCTTTGCCCCTCCCCCAATACAGAGCACGTCTCGCTGCCGTGCGTCTTTACTTCGCCTCAGTTCCAGCCTGCGGTCGGGTGCTCTTCACTTCCTCATACTAAAAGTAAAGTCCTTGTTTGCTTTCTCTGACCCCAATCTGTTTTTGCTTAATTTCTGTGAGCCTCCTCTGTCCCTCTTTACTTTTGCTAACTCCCTCTAACACTCCTTGTTTCACTTGTCCCTGCTTGTTATTATAGTCCCCTGAACTTTTTTGCTGTGTACGGAAATTATTTTATAAATATATTTAGGAATTAGTATGTTTAGTTTTATTGTTTATCGTATTCAGTTGCAATATTTATTGTTTTATTTATTAGCATATCGCTGGAACAGCCAAGGTTTAAAAACTAGGTGTGCTTCAAAAACGCAATGCATTATTGTATGTTGTTTGTGCGGGAGAGCCCCCCCTCCTTGTTTAGTTTAAGAGAATCTAGCAGACCGTCGCTCCCACACACCCTCAGATCCCTGGCTGGATAGCAAGCCCTGATAGCGCTCCCATATTCCATTAACGCAGCAGCGCCAATAAGAGCTCAGAGGTATTAGGACAGGGGGCTGGGGTGCTTGTCTCGCAGCCCTGGCTCCTATTCATTACATTAAACAGAGCCTCTAAAGGAGGCAATAGGCTTGAAAAATGCATTGCTCAATGTTTCTCCCCCATGTCTCCCACAGCAGCACGATGATATGCCTCCCCTGAGATATTGCTTTTTAATTTATTATTTTTCATATTGCTTCCGGGTCCACCACATCCAGGGGTGGTATGGACCTCGTCAACGATAATGAGCACTTTTGAGGTGCTTGCCGCTTTCGTGCGCTGTTAAATGACAGTGTTATGAGGCCAACACTTCAGAGGATGAGGGTCCTTCAACTCATTGAGATGGGAAACACCTATGCCAATGATTGGAAGCCCTGGACAAGAGAATGCAGTGTGAATCTCGCCAGTGCTCGCACACAGGGTACATGTGTGAGAGTAGGGCGGCGCGCTTATTAACGGGATGTTCCAGTGCTGTCTCCCTGCAGGCTCTGCCCTGAACTGGGTGAAGTGAAGTAAATCTTATCACAGATTATTTGCTGGCTCGGAAAATGCCTTATCTAGCTCTATATATTAGATTCCAAGCATTGACAAAGCCTATAGGTCTCAGCTATGCGAGATCTATTGGCTTTACCAATGTTTTAGCCGTGTTATATAGCAGCCCACATGCTGTGCAGCATGGCTGAAAGCTTAAAAAACAAGCATTCGCATAGTCAATAGGTCTTTCCTTTGGGACCTTATAAGTGTTTACTTATCCAACACAATATCCTTGGTGCAATAACATTAACTGTTGCATGGCTAAACACTTATAAGGTCCCAAAGGCGAGACCTATTGGCTATGCCAATGCTTGTTCTTCTTGAGGACTGCTGCAATTTCACAGTATCATATTTTTAATGGTCCCCTATAAAGAAACCTTTAGAAGTGCTCCGCTACGTCGTACTTCATATCACATAAAATCATTGGACAAGGCACTTTAAAAAATTGTGACTAATCAATCTGGAAAATATATTGAAAACTATCTTCTGTCAATGCCCAATGCACATTGAGAAGTGATGTATGTAGTTCCCTGCAATAGAAGCAATAATTGAGAAATAAAGCATATTAACTCATCTGAGTCTAAGAGTATCCTGTGGAATGCGTAGCCCCAAAACATATAATACATACGTTTGTAGCATAACAGTAAATAAAAAAGCCAGGAGTCTCATATGTGCCTCTAGATTCTGACCTTTTCTTTCCCACAAACTACGATGTATTCTGGCCTTGTCCTGTTATTCACTGCCATCTACTTTGCTCACACACATGCCTGTATTTCCACCATCTCCCTTGGTTATTCAACCTATTTTGTGTTGTTTCACAAACCACTTCCATACTTTGACTTGTACCTTTCTAAATATCTGCCTTGTGATTCTGTTCAGCCAGGTATAGCTTGGTTTCAGTGGCAGAATCAGCACAGGACCCACGTCTGGGCATGCAAGGCGCACATACAGCATTAAATGCAAAAACAACAAGGCGATGGATGGAATACTTGAATTAATCTCAGCCACTGGCAATTCCTCTGGCCCACATCTGCATCCATTGTTTTTTGCCCACCATGCCACCTCAGTTTGGACACAGCCATATGCAAATCAGTCTTGACCCTGATCCTCATCGTAACAGTCCAGTCCAAACTGCCAGGCCATGTCCTTCCTCAGTTGGAACATAAGCAACCCAGGACCGGTTTCGTCCTCGCTAAGCCTGTTCAGCGAGGTATCACTTGGTTCCAGTGGCACAGTGAGCCCGGGACCCATGTCTCGGCAAACACAGTGCACTTAGGGCATTAAAAGAAAACCCCACAAAGTGTTGAATGCAATCCTTGAATTAAACGTAGCCACTGGCAATCATTCGGGGCTGCCTTCCAATCCATTGTTTTTTACCCACCCTATTCTCAGTTTGTATCCGGCTATATGCAAATCAGTCTTGACCCTGCTACTCATGGGAACAGTCCAGCCTGAACTGTCAGGTAAGGTCTTCCTTGAACAGGAACACAAGCAACCCAGGACCGGTTTTGCCCTCATGAGAGCTCTTCAGCCAGGTATAGCATAGTTCCAGGACATAGTGAGCCAGGGACCCATGCCTGGGCATACTTGGCACACTTAGAACATTATATGAAAAACCATCAAGGTGATTGATGGAATGCTTGAATTATTCTCGGACACTGGCAATCGCTAGCGCCGCATCCCAAGCAATCATTTTTCACCCACTATGCCACTTCAGTTTGGACCCAGCCAAATGCAAAGCAGTCCAGCCCGAACTGTCAGGCTAGGACCTACTTGAATCGGAACACAAGCAACCCAGAACCCGTTTCACCCGTTTTAGGGCTCTTCAGTCAGGTATAGCTTGGTTCCACTGGTACAGTGACCTCGGGACCCACATCTCGTCACACCCTGCACACTTAGGGTATAAAGTGCAAAAACAAGGTGTTGGATGGAATACTTAAGTTAATCTCAGGCACTGGCACTCACTCGCACTTCAGGAGTCCCCATGGAGCATGCCCGGGTCAAACAAGCCTGACCTATTCTGAAAGCAGCCACCTAGTCTGCAACTCACAGAGAAAAAATCAGAGCAACAGAATGATCAGTATGGCCCTGCTCTGCTTTACAAAACTATGGTGAGTGCTTCACCTCCATGACTCATCCATGGCTCTCTGTGCTTTCCAACTATCATCGGTGCATCTCGCTGTGGCTCAATGTCTGCTTCCTGATTCCGCCTTGTACCCTTCCACTCTGCCTCGCCCTGTCCTTACATTCTCTGTTATCCTACTAACCTTGCATTACACATGTCACAGGTCAGGTATTACAGACTTTCATCTGATAGAGTCTACTAGTTGAGTTTCCTTACCTTAGAATTATCCTCAATAGTAAGACTGGATCAAGAATTGTTTTGTGAGCAGAACCCCTGCGAACTGGTAGGTGGCATCGTTCGGTTCGATATTGTGTCACCCATGCCGAAAGTAAAATGTAAACGTAAATGTAAATGCCACTTAGTGCAGAGCTACCCCTTAGTCACTTTTTGACTGAGCTTTTTTCTACATTTTGTCGAAGTCTTTTTTGAGGTCTTACCTCAAGGTGTGGCAGAAATGTTATCAAAGAAGACTGGCTTCAAGCACTGCAGGGTCTGTTACCGGCAGATGTCAGTGAAGGACCCACATCCTGTTTGCCTACGGTGCCTCAAACAAGGTCATGGCCCAAAGGCATGTCCCGAATGCCGTGCCATGCATCCCTAAATCTTGAAGGAGCGACCCCTTAAGCTCCTGGTGGCCTAACACGCGACCCAGTGTCACTCAAGGTCCTGGTCAAGAGGAAGGTCCTGGGAGCAGTCGCAGAGTCTGAGATTGCCTACCCACTCCAATTCGCCGAGCTGTTCAGGTTAATCTTGGTCCCATAAAAAGAAAAAGAAGTCGAAGCATTATTTAACTTCACCTCAAAGTTTGCTAATGAGATGAGGGAATGTCCCTCATGGCATGGTTCCATGCTTCAGTCAGCACCTGGGACTTGATGCCTTCACTCATTTCTTGGAGCCGGAGTGAGCGCTGCTCAAATTGAGCACTTTTATGAGGACATGTGCCTCATATCTGAGTGGCCCGTTCCCTCTGGTGTGTCATCAGGTTCCGGAGGAGCCCCTACTGGATCCACACTGGTGGCTCTGGTGCCATCAGGCCACAAGAATACACAGATGGATCCGATCGCCGCCAGTCATGCCATGTTGACCTTCCGTGGCGCTGACGCTCCCCGCGCCACTAGCGCCTTCTGTGGTGCCATCCCCATTCTAATTCCCAACTGCAACACAGAGCCAGAGGAGCAACATTCAATGCCAGCTTCAACGCTGACTGGAACAATGCCTTTCAGGCCGAAACCTGATCCCAATTCATATGGGGTAGGACTCAGGAAAGAATGGTGGGGATCCTCGGCCCCTGAAGAAAACCAGCCTTAAGACTCCTTGGACTGGTGTGAGGATCTGAGTGAAGCCAGAGAGTTGGGCACTTCTACAGATACATGCATGTTTTCTCCCCCTACCGTGGCTACAGAGGAGGCAACATCATTTGCAATGGTGGTTCAGAGGGTGACTGAGGTCCTGAGCCTTCGCTTGGTCTCTCTGGCAGTCAAGATGAATGTCTTGACGGAAGTGCTTCAGTTGGAAATCTCCCCTTCCGAACTATATCTCCCCTTTAATGAAGCACTTACTGATGTCCTACATGGGACCAGGGCCAAACCCAGCACAGGGGCTCCTGTGAACAGGACACTTAATCGCCACCACCGCCCCACTCCTGTGGACCCCAAATTCCTCACGGAACATCATACCCCAGAGAGCCTGGTGGTCCAAGCCTCCACTTCTCCTGCAAATCCTGGCGCATACCCAACCGCCAGCCAAATCGGGAATCCAATAGGCTGCATAATTTAGGCAAGAAAATATTTTCTTCCACCAGCCTGACATTGCGGACAGTGAACACTGCATGCTCTTTCTGCTGCTATTCCCACACCCTGTGGGATACGGTTGCACATGTGCTACTAAAGGTCCGAGAGGAGGCCAGGGCCATGCTCTCTCAGGCTGTTGCCAAAGGGAAGGATGCAGCTAAATTCACCATTAGACACCATAAACACACTAGGAAGAGCGGTTAAGTTGACAGTGGCCCTGGGGCACCACAGCTGGTTGAGGACTACTGGCTATTCTGAGGATGTCCAGACATCATTAATGGACATGCCCTGTGATGGTTCCAGGTTCTTAGGAGACAAAGTGGATTCAGCACATTAGTGCTTTAAGGACAGCAGAGCAATGCCAGGTCCTTATGCCTCTCTAAGGCCCCTTGTCACCCTCAATCCACCTTTCGCTTCTTTTGTGGCCACGGAAGGGGCATCAAGCCATCTCTATACCTGCCCAGCCACAGAGTTGTGCAAGCTTTCCAGCTTCTGCATGGAAGTGGATGCAGTACCTATTGCCCCATGAGTCTAGTGACCAGTGATCGGGTCAGTCCAGCAGCTGCAGCCTCCAAACCCTCCTAGTCTGCCCTTTTACCAACATAGGCACCCAGTGGATGGTAGGATTTGCATTCTCATGCCCTACTGGTAGTCCATAACACTGGACAGATGGGTTTTGCAGATTGTCCGAAGGGACTACTTCCTCCTCTTCGAGACTACCCCTCTCTGCATGCCACCTTATTACGAAAGGCTGCCGGGAGACCACCTATCTCTTCTCTGCTAGGAAGTGATTGCTCTTTTGGCCAAAAGAGCCATTCAGAGAGTACCGACGCCTGAAATGGGTTGCCCGTGAACGATGAAGGCCTTTGTCCTCTCCTAGACCTGCACTCTGTCGACTTCTTCCTAAAGAAGGTGAAGTTCAAAATGCTCAATCTTGCTCAGGTCCTACCTGCCCTGGAACCAGGAGACTAGATGGTAGCATTGGACTTGCAGGATGCATATTTCCATATTTCCCTTCTCCCTGCTCACAAGTGTTACCCGCGGTTCGTGATGGGCCACAAGCACTTTCAGTTCACTGAGCTGCTTTTTGGCCTCATCGAAGTCCTTGGGTGATCACCAAAGTAATTGCAGTGGTTCCAACTCATCTGAGGAGATCGGGGTGCAAGTCTTCCCCTATCTTGATGGCTGGCTGTTGAAGGCTGGCTCGCCCCAGAATGTTGTCTCCCACCTCCACACTATGTCGGACCTCCAGCATTCGCTGGGGTTCACTATCAACGTGCCTAAATTACACCTGACTTTCTCTTAGACTCTCCCTTTCATCAGAGCAGTTTAGGCTATGGTGCAGTTTCGGGCCCATCCTCCTGAACAGTGAGCCCAGGATATTCAGGCTATGAGATCGATGTTTCAGCCTCTATCCTAGATTTTGGTGAGACAGACTCTGAGGCTGATGGGCCTCATGGCCTCCTGCATCCTGTTGGTGACACATGCCTGTTGGCATATGCAGGCTCTGCAGTGGGATCTGAAGTTCTAGTGGGCTCTATCAGGGGTATCTCTGCGACATAGTCTAGATCTTGGAGGAAACCGCAAAAGATCTGCAGTGGCGATCAATAAACTGGAATTGGGTCAGTGCAGACGCCTCTCCCTTCCCCAGGCAGATCTCACAGTAGTGACAGATGCATCCCTTCTTGGATAGGACTGCCATCTGGGATAGGTGAAGATCAGAGGACTCTGGTCTCAGGCAGAATCTGAACTTCATATCAACTTGTTGGAGCTCCAAGCGATCCGATTCATATTGAAGTATTCATGGAGAACACAACCGCCATGCGGTACTGCAATGAACAGGGTGGTGTGGGGTCACAGACCCTTTGTCAAGAGGCCCTGTGACTCTGGATATTGCTAAACAGCAGGGGATATCCCGGGTGGTTCCACATCTGGTGGGTTCTCTGAATGCCAGAGTGGACATACTCATCCGAAGATGCCTCAAGGATCACAAATGGTGTCTCTATACTGAAGTGGTGCAAGTCCTCTTTCAGTAGTGGTGAGAGCCTTGGTTAGATCTGTTCACCACTGATGAGAACACACATAGGGAGAACCTTGGTTAGATCTGTTCGCCACCGACGAGAACCCACAATGTCAGCAGTTCTGCATGCCGGAGACGCCTTTCATCTTGATTGGAGCTCAGGCCTCCTGTATGTCTTACTGCCCATACCCCTCCTGCCCAGAGTTCTTAGGAAGATCAGGAACAATCCTTGTGGCTCTGAATTGAGCACGGAGAGTCTGGTATCCCAAGCTGCTAATCATGACCATCGGTCCTCCGATCAGGCTGCCCCTTCGGAAGGCTCTTCTGTCACAGCAGATGGGGAGGGTTTTCCACCCGAACCTGTCAAAGCTCTATCTTCTTACTTGGAGATTGAGCAGCGACAGTCGACAGCTTTAGACCTCCCTCATGAAGTCTGTGACGTTATCTTGGCAGACTGGTGCCCCTCTACCATGACAGTTTACACCTTCCGTTGGGCAAAATTTATGGCATGGTGTTCAGAAAGACAGATTGATCTCCTTTCCACCCTTTCTCAGGTTCTCCTATTCATCCTTTCCCTTGTCCAGGAGGGCTCTTCTCTTGGCACTTTGAAGGGCTATCTCTGCACCATTTCAGATTTCCTGTGGTTGCCTGATCAGACATCCCTCTTAAAATCTCCTATTGTGAATATGTTTCTGAAAGGTTTATAATTGTTCACACCTTGTTGCTTTATTATACCCAAGTGGGACCTCAATTTTGGCCCTCATTTTCCTTATGTGTGCTCCCTTTCAACCTCTGCACAATTGTTCACCTAGACTTGTTACCATCAAGACGGCCTTCCTAGTGGGAATAGCCTCTGCCCGGAGGGTCAGTGAGCAACATCTACCCAGACAAACTGGTGCTTCATATGAGAGCTTCCTTTCCTCCGAAAGTGGTGACTCCATTTCACATAGGCTAATCCATCACACTGCCTACATTTTACGCTCCACCTCATCCATTCCACAAAAATGAGTGACTTCATCATCTGTACCCAAAAAGAGCATTGTAGTTCTACCTTTTCACACATGAGAGTTGCGTGTGGATGACCAATTCTTTGTGGGGTATGTCAGAGCGAAGAAGGGACGGTCCGTACAGAAATGGATCATCTCACAATGAATTGTACTCTGTAACAAAATCTGCTAAACAATTGACTAAAAAGCAGCCTCCTGAGGGTTTGTGTGCTCAATCCACCAGAGCTAAAGCTGCAACAACTGCATTATCTCGCGGCGTTCCAGTTCTCGACACCCGCAAGGCAGCAACATGGGGTTCCCTGCACACGTTTACCAAACATTACTGTCTGGGCAGTCAGGTCTGTAGGGATAGGCACTTTACCCATTTGGTCCTGCAGGACTTCCTTGTGTGACATTGGTCCGCAGACCCACCTCTGGGGAGGTATTGCTGGGGTATCTATTGTAAGGTAAGGCATCTGGGGCTAGAAGTCTCTATCAGATGAACAAGTTACTTACTTTCTGTAACGCCTTATCTGGTAGAGACTCTATCTTGCCACAGATTCCCTAAGACCCACCGAGCCTCCCTGCTCAGTGAACACATTTCCAGGGACAGGGCTTTCCCCTTTCAGGGTCCTAGTTTTCCACACCATTTGTCAGTGTACTAGCTCTGTGCTTCTGATTTGATAACCTGTGAAAAGTAACTGGCGTCAGCGTGCCTAGGTGGCACCTATATAAGTACTGCGAATGCCACTTCTGGTGCCAACGCCACACGGATCTGAACCACACCACCTACTGGCATGCAAGGGTACTGCTCACAAAAAGTCTCCAGATGCAATCGGACACTTGGGGATAATTCTAAGGTAAGGAATCTGCGGCTAAATAGAGTCTCTACCAGATAAAGCATTACCAAAGGTACTTATTTTGTTCTCCTTTTCCACTCTCTCTCCTTTTCAGACAGTGACAAGTGGTGCCAACAGCAATAGCACGCGCTCCAGAACAATCCAACACATCGCAAAGATACAACCACATGATGAAAAAAAAACTGAACTAGAAGCTTGGATCAATATAAATAAATGTAAAAAAACAGCCGAGACAAAACATTAAGATGCATTAGCAAGAACAACATAACAAGTGACGTTACAACAGGGCCGAGAGAAACACTAGCTGCACGTAGCAGCATACAGAATAGAAGATCACAGTAACGTAACAGTGGAGCAAAGAGCTCTGAGACATGTCTTGATGGCACACAATGCATGACAAAAGATTCCACAGCGAGGATATACCAGTGCAGAGGTACCTAGGAATTTTCAGAGAGTGAGATCATAAGGCCTCTCTAAAGGGAGGAGTTATTAGGAAACTGAAAGCGTGAGAAAAGGTCAATCAAGTCTACAGTTGCAAACAGCAGGGATGACGCATCTAGAAATTGAACAGTGTGCCGGACTCCAGAGAGATACCAGAGAGAAGGTAACGTAAGGGCCAATATCGGAGTAAACAAGAAATGGGACAGAGTGTCGGCCACGCGAGAGATAAATGATAGCAGCAAGAGAGTATGGAAAACGTAAGTGCAAATATCTGCGTAAGCAAGAAATGGGACAGAATGCCAGCCTCCGGAGAGATAACTGACAGCACCAGAGAGGTAACCTTAGGGCAAATATCTGAGTAAGCAAGCAGAAGCCGCCATTAAGCCCTCACAAAAACCAGTGCAACGTTCACAGCTCGAAAGACCACAGCGCATGTGTAAGGAACCAGAGCTCAGTTAGGAGAAACCCAAGAACGCAAGAGACAATAAAACACCTGTTTGTCTGGATGAGCAGGCCACGGCAATGAATCTCATCTCAAACAAACATTAACTAAACCAATAGGTCTGGAATCGGCAAACTGGTGCGATGCTTTTTCTTTGCCAATACATGCCTCAAAATAGAAGAATAAAAAATAAAACGTGTTGCATAATCATGGGTGCAATATGCTTCCACTCAGTGGTCGAAGTGGGTAATAAAAACTAGGGGAACTGTGGTTGGAGAATCAGGGGGCAGGAATAACCGAAGATTGTCTCAGTGGGTGGAGTCAAGGGTGTGGCTAGAAATCGCAAAACATACCAATTTTTTGTACGTTTAGCATTTCACTGACCAGTTACAGCTTATAAAGTTATTTAATTCAAACAATGGATAAGCATGTTTATTTGAGGTTTAATTCAGGAAAAAGCAAAGACTCATAGGGAATACAGGTTTATGTAAAGCATGCGAAATATAAGCAGGAACAATGGCATGGGCGCAAATTCAGGATGGTGAGTGTAAAAATTCGGGACAAGGGGTCAAAATTCAGGACAAAAATTCAGGACAGGAGGTAAAAATTCAGGACAAAAATTCGGGGCAACAGGTATGCTTTGCAGACACATCAGTGGATGTCATGCAATAGTATATAAATAAACAGGCAAGGAACATAAGTGCAAGTCACTTCTCCTACCCTGTCACCGCTCCTTCCCTGTCATTTCCCCTGCCCCATCACCACTCCTGCCCGTTCACCGCTCCTGCCCGTTCACCGCTCCTGCCCGTTCACCGCTCCTGCCCGTTCACTGCTCCTACCAGTTCACTGCTCCTACCCATTCAGCACTCCTGCTCATGCCTAATCACTGCTCCTGCCCAATCATGGCTCCCGCCCAGTCACTTCTCCTGCCTCGTCACTTCTCCTGCCCCGTCACTTTTTCTGCCTCGTCACTTCTCCTGCCCCGTCACTTATCCTGCCCCGTCCCCTCTCCTGCCCCGTCACCTCTCCTGCCCCATCACCTCTCCATCCGTTGCCTCTCCTTCCCTGTCACTTCTACCTGCTCCTTCACTTCTCCTGCCCTGTCACTTCTCCTGCCCCGTCACTTCCCCTGCCCATTATTTCTCCTGCACAGTCCCCTCTCCCGCCCCATCACCTCTCTTTTCCTGTCTCCTCTTCTGTCCCTTCATTGCTCCTGCCCAGTTCACTCTGTGTATAACATTGACAAATTCCACATGGTGGCAAGTTCCCCACAGTACTCTGTCTGAGGAAAGCTCCTCTGTAATCACTAACTCAGCATGATATTCTAAAGGCAGAAGGTGGCGCATTGTCATTCGAAAGGGGGTAATCAGTCTCAATCGGAATGACAATGGGCCTGCCCTGAGTCTGTGAGAGCTCAGGGAGGTGCCTCTGGAGTTCAACAGAGAAGTGCGAACCGCCCCTGAAAGCTGAAAGCTGAAAGAAAAAGTTCTCGTTTTTAAGTTGGACTATTCTTGCCGTCCCGGGATGCTTTTTTGAAAGAAAGAAGTAGGGGAACGGACTGAAATAATAAAACATGGCTGGAACTTCCTTCGAAGCAGGAGTACTTAGAACAGGCATTGAAAACCTTTTTAGCTCAAATGCACGCCACACCAAAATAAGATTACTGAAGGTGAAAAGAATAGGTACTATTGGCTTTGAATTACTGTACTCAAAGACATATTTTAAACCCACAAGAATGACTAAAATATATATATTTTTAAACTGATTAAATGAACCATTTCTAAACTGGTTTATTCTCTCACCAGCCCCGGCACTGAAGAGCACCTTTTTTGGCAGATGTGCACATGTGATTAAGGTTAAAAAAAAAATACCGTCACTCACCCTGCCAGAGAGCCAATAGGCCAAGTGGGCACATTTCCCCACGCTGTATACTGTGGTGGGTGGAGGCAAAATATGAATGATAGCTGAAGAGACCAATGGTCGAAAAGGGCTGAACCAAAAGTCTCTCTGTGTATGTACATACGTATTTTTTATTTACATATTTTTTTATTACAAGAGGCTACAGGGACAACCACAGCAGTTTTCAGGACAGACGGAAAAGGGGCACAGTGAGAAATCACAAGAAATGCCTAGGGAAGCAGAGATCTAAATAAGGTAGTTATGAGAGTGGGTGGGAGATCTCACAAGCCTATCTTACAGGGGCAAGAGAGCGGCAATTCTGTATCTCTCAGTCCCAAAAGCACTTACTACTCTAAACTTAAGTGACTTGGTAGCCTTGACCTTGAAATATTGCTCAGTTGTTAGCTCCGAATCGTACTGGGCCTTTTTGTCTATGCTAAAATATATTATACGGACTGACGCTGCATTACAATATTCACTGCTACCCACCACACAGATGCATCTTCTGATGATAAAGTAACTACGCTAAACTAGGTTTTGGAGAACAAAGTCCCCGAAGGGGGTGGGGGCTGCAAGCCGCCAGCTTCTAGAGAAGCTCGTAAATCCGGCAGCAGGAGCTGTGCCTCGGCAGTGGCTGTGGGCTGGGAAGGTTCTCATGAGCTTTCAGGGAAGTGGCCCAAACCGAATCACCGCTGGTCGTCTGTGCAAACCATGATATGCGCCCATGAATTAAGAGGATTTCCTTGTGAAAACAACCGAGCCCCAGAGTGTTTCCTCAAGCAAGATGTCCCACTGGGTAAGAACCGCACCAGCCTGTAAATGCCAAATGAAATACTGGCCTCTACCAGCAGACCATAGAGGAAAGGCAAGCCAGCCCCTCGTCCTGCGCTTGCCAGGACACCCTCCCCACAGATCCGACTGCATTCCTCTGCAATAGCTCCTGGTATTCATTAGCGTGAGGGCAAATGGGAGGGAGAGTTGATGTATTCCTTTCCACTGCTGCTTTTAAAACTGTAATAAAAACGTTCAAATTAAAATATATGCCACTGCGTCTTCATGAAACTGTCAGTCTCAGGAAATGAGTGGGTTCTCAATTTAAAGACTGGTGACTGACTCATGTCAAGGGTCTGTTAGCCCCTCCACATCCAACATCAAAGTCTTTTGCTAAGAGGCACACATGCTATACCCGAACAACACACGTGACCAGGACTTCCATTCCGTATATATATATATATATCTACACATGCAACGCCTCACCCACCATATATCACCCTGGACTTCCATTTAGCATATATGTACATGCAGTGATGCAACGCCACACATCACCCAGGGCTTCAATTCAGCATGCATATAAATAGAAGGCCCCAAATCATACACCGTCCTGGGCTTCCATTTAGCCTAGGTACACATGCAATGCCCATACGCCATGCCTCACACAGGACATCAATTCAGCATATATACACAATACATCACCCTTGCTTCTATTCAGCATATATGCACATGCAGTGCCCTAACAGCATATATCCCCTGGGTTCAATTCAGCATATTTACATATGCAATGCCCCAACACCATAAATCTCCCAGGGCTTTCATTCAGCATACTGACATATTCAATGCCTCAAAACCACACATTACCCAGGGTTTTATTCAGCATAGATAAATATGCTAAGCCTGAATTCCATACACCATCCCAGGGCTTCCATCCGGCATATATATAAAATGCGGTATCCCTAAGCCATACATCACACAAGGCTTCCATTCAGCATCTTTAAACATGCAATGCTCAAAACCATACATCACCCAGGTCTTCCATTCAGCATACAAACGCATGCAAAGCCACAACAGCATACATCACCTGCAGTTCAATTCAGCATATTTACACATGTAAAGCCCCCAAACCATACATCACCTAGGGCGTTCATACATACACATGCAATGATGCAATGCCCCAAAGCCATACATCACCCACGACTTCCAATCAGCACAACCACACGCAATGCATACATCACCAGAGCTTTCCTTTAGCATACATTACCCAGGCCTTTCATTAAGAATATATACACATGCAATGTTCCAAACACATACACTACCAGGGCCTCCAATCAGTATACGCAGTAATTCAAGGACCCAACACAATTCATCACCAGGACATCCATTTAGCATACATAAACAAGCAGTGCCCCAATGCCATAGTTCACCCAGGCTTCTATTCAGCATATATAGGCATGCAATGCCTAAACGTCATACATCACTCAGGTCTTCCATTCAGTATGAATACACTTGCAGTGCCACCATACAGCACCTAGACCTCCATTCAGCATAAATACATATGCAATGCATACATCACCCAGAGTTCTATTTACCATACATACAGATGAACATGTTATGACACACCACAATACATCACTAAGGTTTCCCTTCAAGATATATACACATGTGATGCTCCAACGCCATACAGGCTTTCATTCAGCATACATACACATTCAAGACGTACATTACCAGGGCTTCCATTCAGTATACGTACACATGCAAGGCATACACCATCAGGCATTCTATTCAGCACATATGCACATACAATACCCCAACACCATATATCACCAGGGTTTCTATTCAGCATAGATCAGTACCCTAATACAATACATGACCATGGCTTTCATTCAGCATGTAAACAACTGCAATGCATACATTACCTGGGCTTCCATTCCCCATAAACACCATACATAACTAGGGCTCCAATTCAGCATATATTCAAATACAATGCCACAACACCATACACCACCCAGGCCTTCCATTAAGCTTATATATACTGTACAGTGCCCCCCAGCACTGTACATCACAGGAGTTTCCATTCAGTATATATTTACATGCATTGTCCCAATAACATACCAAAATCCCAGGCGTCAACCCAGCTTATATAAGCAATCAATGGCCTGACAGAATACATCACGCAAATATTCCATTCAGCAGGTATACTCCTGGAATTCCCAAACACCACACATCACTCAGGGTTTCGATTCAGCAAATGAACACAGGCAATGACCCAACAGCACAGTTAATTAGGGCTTCCTTCCAGCATATATAAATATGGAATACAACACTTCACCCTAACACCCACAAGCCCTCAACTGCTACCACCACTCGTATCTCCATATGACTCCAATTGCTCCTAGTCTAGTGCCCCGGTTATAACCTGGGTGGGTATAGCCTCATCAAGACAACCCTGTACCCTCATCCCATGCCCACTCCCAGCTGCTTAAATAGCCCTGCTTCCATCATGACCACCTTCTTACTGTCTTCATTGGGCCCATTTGCAGCTCGTTCTCAACATGGATCTACTAAGAATAACGGATTCAACGTTGAAGCCATCTGGCTGCTATGCTTATAAAATTAAGTACCCCACTAATCTAAATAAAAAGGCTTACAGGAACTTAAAACATAGACTACTCAAAGCTCATCCAGAAAGTTTTATTTCTGACCCCTACTTCTGCGTGAATAAAGTAGTAATTCTAAGTAACCTTATCCTATTCACGAACAGACTAGCGCAATTTACGCAACACGTAAAACGTAGGGGTAGAAGGAGGACGGCGAGGAGGAGAGCCAGGAGACACCGTTGCAAGAAGGAGGGTACGCCGCAGACAGAGAAGACAAGGTAAGTGTTTTTTTACCCTTTTTAAAAAACAATTTGTGGGGCTGGGGCAGAGCAGAGTTCCACAGAGTTATTTTTTTAACTCCGCGGAGTGCCACTCTGCATACTCCGCCCAAGTTTAATAATGGGACTATTCTCAACCAAGCATCAGATTGTGAAATTATTTGAGGAAATGTTCCCTCTCATCAAAAATGTTACAGCCATTACTGTCCCACCTCTTCTCGAGTCCTTCCTAACTCTGTGTGCAACACCAACTCATCTACATCCCCAGTCCTGTCCGAGGCCCCCTCTGTCAATTGCCATACTAAACTTCACCAACACCCAAATCAGTCACTCCAGAACCACTTAGCCTTGAAAATCATTACTCCTCAATGAATATACCCCTGACCACGTCCAGGCCTCAACAAATAACATTCCTGAAGTCTGAACGCCCATCCCACTCAGCAACATGTCCCTAGCACCCCCTCTTACCCTGCTCTCAAGCTCCCCACCACCCATCTGCAAGCCTTCCTCCCTCTCCAACTCTATTTCTCACCCGCCAGTTCCCCCTGACCAACAGTACTCCATTACCACAGGCATCAACACCACTCAGCCTCCTCCTGCCCTGTCCCAAGACCCGTCAACCCGTTCCTACATGACACTAGCAGCTAGAATAGATTAGATTACACAAAATATACAACAACTCAAGGATGACTTACAAAGCCTTATTCACATCACCATCAATTCTTCTAATAATCGTGGACCAATCAGGAATTCGAGAATGAAAAGTCATAATCATGACCATTCCACCAACCACCGGACCTGGCTTCCAACACACAAAATTCAGCATACGTAAACGAGCAAGGTGGGTGCTAGAACAATGAGAATATAAAAACATTATTCATGTGGCAACAGATGTTTCAACACCCTTTCAAGGGTATCCCACCATTAGTCAAGAATAGGTGTGAAGAAGGTTTGAACTCCTTGGTCCTGTCAAAGTAAAACTTAAAAATACTGAAAAAATAGACTTTGCGAGCCGCGACGAAGAAAAGGAAGCCAGGGCACGCCAAAGTTTATTTTTTCAAAATTGTAAGTATAAAGTAAGCAGTGCGCCACATGCAACGTGATGCGCTGCTTACCAAAATCTTACAAAATTGAAAAAAATAGACTTCGATGAGCCGGTGCCTTTCTTTTAATCGGTGCGGCTCACTGCAGCTGACTACTCCTCCTCCCTGTTTGCTCCCTCTCTTCCACTGCAACAGTAAGCAATGCAATAGGTCTCGTTTAACCTAGTGGCATAATAAATGACAATGTTTTTTATTTATTTGTTTTAACCCGTTTGCTGCTTCGAACGTTCAGCGCCAGTGCTGAACGTTCAAAGAAACGGGTGCATCCGCGTCGGCCGTTGGACGTGCGCAGCACCAGGGAGGTAGCTCGCGCGACGTCCAACGGCCGACGGCAGCAGCGAAGGGGTTAAAAACAAACACATAAATAAAATGCATTGTCATTTACAATGCCAATACCTTAAACTCTCGCAAATGCGAGACCTATTGCATTGCAAATGCTTGTTTTATTTTCCCTTTAGTTATCCCTGTGTTAGTTGGTGGTGCTCGTTCCTGCTGTTTTCCCCTTATTAACCTTCATGCATCACAAATCCTCGCCCTGCTTCTCCCGTGCTAGTGGGTTGTATCTTGCTTACCTTTGGGCTGATTATTGCCTTTATCCTGGAGAAGCAGTACTGGGTTTGCGGTGTTACCTTCTGAAACATCAAACTGCGCTGCTAAAGTCCCGCTTCTTCCGATGCTGAAATTACACAGTTCAAGTGTCCAACCTAACACCATCTCTTTCCCCTTGTGTATATAATTTTGAAAAGAGACTCGGATCAAACCATTCCGAGTGATATGTGGGATGAAGTTTTGGATTAGCATCAAAACATGTTGTGTTGATTCCCCCAACCATGAGAGTATTACTGGGTAAGTCACACAGCAGTATCTGCAAATTGCAAACAGTTTAAGTAGGGCAGGGGTTGTCCCAGGAAAGGCGTGTTTTTTAGTGTGCTCATCTACTTCCAAGGTAAGGCCCACATGTTCATGTGTGGGTTTAGAAATATTAGGAAGGTTGGAAATGGTAGCATGCAACAATGTATATTACATGTTCTATGTGTCATGTACATGACCCTATTTATGAGACAATGCAAAACATAACAAAGGTTGGTAAGAATAGGCATGTGCGATGCGGAAAGGGATAACAATTCTTTATTTCAGTTGAATTATTCCAATCATGATTTTAATGTTTACAGCCAACACGTGTTTCACCCCTGTTGGCGTACCGGCCTGAGGCTTTATAAAGTCCAATGTAAAAATGATCCTGGTATCAGAGCGGTCATTTGTGGCTTCTGATTTGAGTGCTGATGTTTGGCAGAGTCTTTGGAGAGCCAAGTTTTGATATACACTGAAGGTGGAGGAACCTGGACTTTCTAATAAAATCTCATGCTCAGGCGCCAAGTAGTAATCACTGTGGTCTGGAAGCACAGGACTGCTTTACAGCAGGTTCACGTTAGACTGTGGTGACCTACTGCTTATGATCTGCCCAGCATGTTGCAATGAAATTTCACCTACTTCTTCTAAATTTTGGGTGTTGATATTTTGGGTATGATAACCTGGTAATTCAATATTCCCTACTTGTTACTACAGACTACATCCAAAGCTGATCAATGCTTTGCGACCATAACTGCAGTCACAAACCGCTGACACATTTCATTGTGACTTGCAAATAGGAGGGGAAAAGCTTTTCACACACCCTCCTCTTTGCGTTTTGTAATTAGTCTCAATGTCATTTTGTGAGTGAAAAGGCTTTTCCAACTTGCAACATGGCTTTTGTGCATTGCACAAAAGTATTATGCAGTGAGATTGTGAACTGCACGTTTTTCACAAAACACCTATGTACATTGGGCCCCTAATTTCACAGGACAAGAGCTTGTGGTTTAGCAATAGTAGTTAGCAGAAACCAACCTTTGTCCTCACTTGATCCTGGATATCTTAACCCCGAGGAAGAATCAAGGCCTGTTTTGCAATATATAAAATTAACCAGAGAAGCAACATTGGTCCGGCCTCCCTGAGACAATTAGAATTCTAAGGATACCCCTAAACATCTGCCAAACTATGTGGATCACCATAAGACAATAGAATGCCTAAGGGTGCAGCTTTATCCAACTTAAAGGAAAATTCACCCTAGCATTCTCTTTTCATCTCAGCTACCGAATTGAGAATGTCATACAAGAGAGTCATGTAAGAGGACACTGGCTCAAAGAGGCCTAACCGAATAAAGTTTCAGGGCCAGAGTCAATGCTATAATGTAGTAATGTTTACCTGATATCAGGTAGCCACTGAGTGGGCCATTTTTCAAGTTTTTAGCATCTTGTGAATTGAGGAAGTGACACATAGGAGGAAAGTTATTTTTTTGGTTGCAAGCAGGAATGCAGGCACCGCTCTTCAAGCTATTGATGTGTTTAGGATGCTCATACAGTGAGCGTAGCTCCAAAATTCGACAAAAGCTGTTGTGATGTTCAAATATGCTAGGGCTCATTTAACTATTTATTAACTATTCAATACCAGTAATCCACGTTTTATCATTGCCATCATTGCAGATTTTTATACAGATATTACAAACAACATTCTCAAATAAGCAGAAGAGGCAGAAGTAATGCAGAGCTTTAAGGTGCGGGTCACTATAAACCCGCACTAAAAACTATAAAGGTAAGTAAGTAGATATGGATGCCTCTTCATCAATATATCCATAAGTAGATATGGATGCCTCTTCATCAATATATCCATAAGTAGATATGGATGCTTCTTCATCAATATACAAGACATAAATTAGGTAGAGTTAGATGTCATCTTAATTATGTAGTGTCCAAGTTCCAGCTTCGGAGCCATAGTTATCAGGCACACAAGACTGTAGCACACTATGCGGCATTCGTGGAGGCAATACATGTGGTGTTTGGTGGGTCAGAATACGGAGAAATCCTGGCATGAGCCATTGCTGAGGGATGCAGCTGTCATGTTTTTCATTCATTCATATATTTTTGCTTTGCAAAAAGCATTTACGACATCCAGCAATTATCGCATTCAATTATTTATTCTGTTTCCATTCAAGCACGCTTTTCCCTATTTGTTTACCACAAAGTAGCCTACTATATAATGATAGGGGCAAGCGGTGCACATTGGGAAAGATTGCTTCATTGCATGATCGGGTGTTAAACTATCAACATTTGCTGTTTGTAGAGGAGAGCAAGCCACTAAAACCCCGAGTCAGGCTCGAGCCTGAAGCCTGGTTCTGGCTCAGCTCGAGGTCCTGTTGGAACCTCAAGCCCAGCTTTCATGTGATTTCTGCCTGCTTTCCTCCCTCTATCCAGGCTGTGGTGTTACAATCAAAGCTACGGCCTGGGGAACCAGGTTCGAGTCTTGGCATCGATCAACATCCTTTGATTCTGGGAAAATCACTTAATCTCCCTGTGCCTATAAACAATGCATGTGACCGTGTGTAATGTGTAACTGGTGCTCATGTAAAGTGCTCCATTACCTTCAGTCGAGCTCGTGTTACAGTCCAAAAACTGCAGAAAAATGCACCAAGAGTTCAAAACAAAGCAGCATTAGGGAAGACAAATAGAAATCCATTTACTGGCTGATTTGTACATGCTGGGCCTGATTCACAGAACTAACTTAAGACAAAATCCTAAACTTACTACCATTTTGGTATTCAAAGACGACACTTACTCATTTTGGTATTCACAGAAGGCACTTACTCGTTTTGGTATTCATAGCAGGCACTTACTCATTGATCAGTAAGTGTCTACTGTGAATACCAAAATGAGTAACTTACTTATTTTGAGTAACTTACTAATTTTGGTATTCACAGAAGGCACTTACTCATCAATAAGTAAGTGCCTTCTGTGAATACCAAAATGAGTAAGTGCGGGGGCGTGGGTTTGCCGCTGCTGGGAATGGACGTGTGAGCTCCGGGCTCCGTCACGGCCTTCCCGTTTATCCTGTAATTTAGCCCCCTCGCTGGCCCTGCTGGCCGGGGCTTCACCACATCCCTGCCTGTGACTTGTCGGGCTCTCCCTGGAGCAGAGAAGCTGTCCCAGCAGCAGCGCGGGGACGCGCTGGGCCCGAGATCTCCGGCGCGGCGCCGGCCATTTTGAGCGGCCTGGGTGTTCGGCTGCATCCCCGGCCTCGGCTGGACGGGCGGCCGACCTGCGGAGCGAGCTGCCCGGCCGCCGACCACCGCGAGGGGCGGGTCGGTGACATCGCGACCGGAGCCCCGGCAGCGGAGGACGGGCGGCCCAGCGGGAGCGCTGGGGCATGGACAGCTGGCGGAGCCCATGAGCTGAGGGGCCAGGCCGGCACGGGAGACAGCGGGGGCTTCTTTGACCCGAGCCCGGGGGCACCCGGCTAGACTCTGGGAGACGACGACAGGCGGAAGGCGCCTTGCTGCCCGGCTGCTTCCCTGATTGACCGCCGCGGACTTTGGCAGTGAGAGCCCCGAGGGGGCAGCGCGGGGGACCCCCGAGGTGTTTGGGGCCTGGGAGACTCCGCGGGGAGCTGTCGACGTGGGCGCTGCTGCCCTGAGGAGGCTGCTGGCTGGGCAGCGAGGTCCAGCTCCCTGGGACTGGTGCTGGTCTGGCGCGCAGTGGCGCTGACCCCCTCTGGCTGAGACTGGGACCCACGCCGTCAAGGGGACACACGTGTTACCGGCTGGCGGACTTCCTGCTGTGGGGTGTTGGGCCCAGAGCCCCCTGCGTTGTGGCGAGCGCGTCACAGGAAGCGGCCCGAGGGCCCGCCAACGCCTCCTGCGCCCTCAACGAAATAATTTTGGGGGGCACCCTACGCCTGCGGTCGGCGACCACCATGGGGAGACGCCAAAAGCCCCCGACGGATGTTGAGGAGGGAGCGGCATGCAGCCAGGGCTCTACAGTGGACATAAGCTCGACACCGAGCCTGCCACAGGGCCAATTGGAACAGATTTTGCAGGCCATTGCCGACACCAGGGAAGCATTGCGCCTGGACATCGGACAGGTGTCCACGAGCCTGGGGCTCCTGCGGGCGGACCACGGTAAGCTGACGGACCGGGTCAAGCAAGCGGAGATTCGAGTGGACGCACTGGAACCGGCGACCAAGGCGACTGAAGCTGCGCTGGGGGAGCTGCGACACAGGGTGTACCTACTGGAGCAGAGGGCGGAGGATGCGGAGGGGCGCAACCGCCGCAACAATATACGCGTGGTTGGCCTGCCCGAAAAAATCGAAGGAGCGGACATGCTGGGCTACCTGGAGCCCTGGCTGCGCGACGTGGTGGCCCCGGAGGGTCTGACCCCGTTCTACACTATGGAACGCGCTCACCGGGTACCCGCTCGACCTCCTGCTGAGGGCCGGCCGCCACGACCAGTGGTGGCGCGCTTGCTGCACTACAAGAACAGTGACCTTATTCTGCGGAGGGCGAGGGCGCTAGGCCCCTACCGGGTGGACAACGCTCAGGTCTCCATCTACCCGGATTACTCGTTTGAGGTACAGAGGCAGCGCTCCACCTTTCTGGCAGTCAAGAAAGCTCTACGAGAGGAGGGGGTCCTCTACTCTCTTTTATTTCCTGCCCGCCTGCGGATCATGATGGATGGTAAATCCTCCTTCTACAATTCCCCGGATGAAGTTTGGGACTGGTTGGAGCTCTACAAGGCTGGTGCGGATGGTCGTCCGGCATCTGAGGAGCAGCGGAGGATGGCGCAGAGGCCCAAGCGGACCATGAGACCCAGGAGGCGACCGCCGAAGGCTGGGACGCCGTCTGTTTCGCAGACTGGGCTGGAGCGCAAGGAGGCTCTTCGGGCGGTCTCTACTATTTCCAAGGCGGTGGCATCGACATCTGCAGTGGAGACGGGCTCTCGAGAGGGCTCTGAGGAAGTGGTGTCGGAGGAATCGGGTGCTGGTGGTTCCGGGCCGCCTCATGTCACGCCTGGGACAGCTGATGGCTTATTGGACGAATAATCCTCTGGACCCGCCGTGCTGGTATTGTATTTGCAGCCAGACCCCTGTCTGGGCTTGGGGCGGAGGCATGTGGCTTGGGTGAGCAGAGAGATGTGTTGTTGCGGAGGGACTGCCTTCCGCCGTTGGTGATTTCTACCTCTGCAGGGGTGGGGATGTGGGGCATTTGGGGTACATTGGGGAGGGCCGGCCAGGTGACATGGGTAGCTCGCGGTCTGTTGGGCGTAGCGACAGGCCACCCTCCCTATCTCACACCTATTGTGGGACTCTGGTAGTTACCGGAGACTGTTAGACTTGGGATATTGACTTTTGGATAGGTCTCTGCTGTTTGGGGCCTATTCTGGGGATGGGTGGGACGTGGGATTGTTGGGCGGTTTTCCAGGGCTGGTTTTGGGATGTTGTCAGTGTGCCTAGACTTTTATCTTTCGTTCCGACTGTATTTGTTGCTATGAATGGGGACCCTACCTGAACTAAAGTGTGTGACCTGGAATGTGCGGGGACTGAACTCTATGCTGAGACGCCACAAGGTGCATGCTTATCTTGTTCGGAGGGGGATTCAAATAGCCTTTCTGCAGGAAACGCATATTGACCAGACAGAGGGGCGGGCTTTACAGCGCAGGTGGCGGGGACAGATGTTCGATACGGTCTATTCAGCTTTTGCGAGGGAGGTTCTGATCTGGGTGCGGGCGGGGGTCCCTTTCCAACCTTTGCAGACACTGCTTGACCCCGAGGGGAGGTTTGTAGCTGTACAGGGCCGCCTGGATGGGAGAGACGTGAATCTTTGCAGCGTCTACGCCCCAAATGTGGAACAACCTGCCTTTTTTGCACGACTATCGGGGAAACTGGCGACAGTACTGGCCAACACGGTCTTAATGGGGGGGGGACTTTAATTCTGTACTAGATGTGGAGTTAGATAGGTCTCACCCTCCTTTGGCACAGGCGGCAGCGCACAGGCTAGCGAAGAGTAGGGGAGAGTGGCAGAGTGGCTGGGGACTGGTTGATGCATGGCCGACCCAACACCCGACAGAGAAGGATTTTTCGTTCTATTCCCCCCCACACGCGCTTCATGTTCGCCTTGACAGCATTCTGTGCTCGCCGGATGTTCAAAGCTTGGTCCGCCACAGTGAATACTTGGCTAAAACAATTTCTGACCATAACCCTTGTCTAGTAGTGGTTCAATGGCTGCGGCAACGCCAAGCTATACCGACCTGGCGGTTGAACCCGCTGGCATTGGAGGATGCGGTGTTTAAGGCCGAGGTAGGCAATGGGGTGGAAGGCTACTTTGATGCTAACGCGGACACTGCCTCCAGTAGAGCATTAGAGTGGGACGCCTTTAAGGCAGTGGTTCGGGGAGTCTGTATTTCGGCTACCGCGGGAGTCCGCAGGACTCTTCTGCAGGAAGTTACGCGGAGCGAGGATCGTTTACGCGAGGAGGAGCGGCGTCACCACGTGACCCCTGACGCTCGTGCGGCGGTTTCGGCTGCGCGGGAGGAAGTGGCGACGGCAACGGAGAAGCTGCGCTGCTTCGATTATAAAGAGTTCCTGACTCGGGCTCATGCCGAACGCGACAAGGTGGGCTCCCTCCTGGCCTGGCTGGCCGCACCGGGGACCCGCGGCACCCCGATTGTGGCTCTGACCACTCCGGAAGGGAACGAGGTTTACACCCAGTCAGAGATCAATGGCCAATTTTTGACATACTACGCGCGCCTCTATAGGAGCAAGATGCCGTGTGTGCCGGAGGAGCTGGATGGGTTCCTCCAGACGGCGCGGCTTCCCCGGCTTGACCCCGCGCATGCGGATCGCTTGGGCGGGGACATATCTGAGGGAGAAATTCGAGTCGCCATTAAACACATGGCTCGTCGTAAGACACCTGGCACAGATGGGCTACCGATCGAGTTTTATGCAGCCTACGCAGATATATTGATACCGCGCTTACTGACGGTTTACCGGGAGGCCTGGGAAACCAGGGTCCTACCTCCGACTGCTCGAGAGGCCTTGGTAATCCCCTTACTGAAGCGGGGCGGCGAAGCTAGCTCACGCTCGGCCTACCGTCCACTGTCCATGCTTACGACGGACTATAAGATCCTGAGCAAGGTTCTTGCGACGCGGCTACTGGCCAACATGCGCACTTTGGTGCATTCAGACCAAGCAGGCTTTATTCCCCAACGCACTACCGCCACCTGTGTGCGCCGGCTGCTTCGGGTTATGGGGGGCAACGCTGCTGGTTTGCCAGGTGCCGCTGTCCTGTCGACCGACATTGAGAAAGCGTTCGACAGCGTCGAGTGGCCGTATCTACTTCGAGTGCTGGAGGCCTTCGGGTTGGGCGAGCGGTTTGTGAAGTGGACCGCCCTGCTTTATGCTGCGGCCACAGCTCGGGTCAGGACAGGGGCCACCATCTCTACTCCGTACAGAGTGGAGCGGGGGACTCGGCAGGGATGTTCCCTGTCCCCCCGCCTGTTCGCGCTCGCCATAGAGCCCCTAGCTGCTCCTGCCCGTATGGGCCAAGCGTATGAGGGCCTTCAGCTGAGAGGCGACACCCACTACATATCCCTCTATGCCGACGACTGCCTACTGTTTTTGGCTGACACGGATGTTGCCTTGTGTGGAGCTAGGCGTCTGCTGGCGGATTTTGGCCGATTGTCGGGACTGAAGGTCAATTGGGGGAAATCCTGCCTCTTTCCGTTGGTGCCGGGAGCAGACGACTCCCAGCCGGAGGGTGAGCTGCGATGGGAATTTCATTGCCTCCCTTATCTAGACACGCACATATACCAATCGCCGTTGGACCTCCTGGAGGGCAACATTGAAAGAGCGATCCGGAGCCTGCGTGGCTGCATGGGATTCTGACGGACGCTCCCGTTGTCGGTCGCGGGGCGAGTGGCGTTATTAAAGATGGTGGCACTACCCCATCTATTATATCTGTTCCGCACGTTGCCGGTCTGGATCCCGACATCGGTTTTCACCAGACTTCGCTCTTTAATTACCGAGTTCATTTGGGGAGCGGGCAGGAGGCGTGTGGCGCTGACCACGTTGATGCGCCCCAGATCAGACGGGGGACTAGCAGCCCCCGATTTTGAATGGTACTATTTGGCGGCACAGCTGCAGTGGCTTACCCAAGCAGTGGCTTTGGAATTCCGAGGCCCGGAGGGGGCCGCAGGCGGCATCCTTCCGAGAGACGTTATTTCTTTTATAATTCTGGGCCAGAAGTTGGACCTTTCCCAGCTTACAGGGGAGGAGCGGACGATTAGAAACTGCTGGCTGCGGTGCCATAGGCGGTCCGGTGTCGCTCGCCCATATGCCCCCGAGATCCCACTAGGGATGTGCACCGCCTTCCCGCATGGGGGAGATTGGTCTGCGCTGGCGACCTGGGAGGAACTTGGCCTGCAAATGCTCGGTGATTTGTACAAAGAGGGATCGCTGCTCTCGTTTCAAGAGCTGCACGACGCTTACGGCCTCCCGAGGGGGGACTATCCGTTGCACGCCTCGCTGGTGGCCGGTATCCGGAGTCATTGGAAGAAGGGCCTTTCTGAACCGCCGACATCTGCGTGCTGTCAGTTTGTGGTCATGGCGGCTGGCACTCACAAGGCCATCACCTGCCTCTACCGGAGACTGTCGACTGAACCGTTGCAGCCCCTGGATGGGCTGAGAGCCAAGTGGGAGGGGGATATCGGGCGACCGATCCCTGAGACGACGTGGCCGCAGCTTTTGCGGCGGGCATGGAAGGGCACTAGGAATGCCAGGTTCCAGCTGGTCCAGTTTTTCTCCCTTCACCGAGCATACTTGACGCCCGCTAAGATCTCGCGATATTTTGAGGGCGCATCCTCACTCTGCCCTAGATGTGGTGTAGAGGACGCGGATTTTGCCCACATGTTATGGTCTTGTGTGAAGCTCACTGATTACTGGGTAGCAGTGGTGGCCTGCCTGAATGCTGTCACGGATCGGCACATTGAAGCGGATATGGGCGTCTGCTTACTGTTGTGGTTCCCTCATACCCCCCGCAATCGCATTACCAGCAAATTCTATGACTTGGGCCTGATACTGGCCAAACGGGAGATCACCATGCACTGGAAGTCTAGCCGGGGCCCCAGTTACTCGCGATGGTTGTCCACTCTGGAGCGGTGGGCGAAGGCAGAGAGGGCGTTGCGGCTGCAACAGGTCAGGCGGCTAGATAGCGACAGGGCGTTAGAGTCGGCTAGAGCGTGGGAGGCCCTGGTGACCGCGCTCCAATTGCCAGAGAATGACCAGAGTGAGGATGGCGAGATGGCGAAACCATAGGGTGGCTCTGCTGAGAGGTTCCCCATTCCCGGTGCAGTACACCACTGTAACATGTAACGACGGAGATCCTGGGGGTTCGGGTCCCCCGTTGATATGCACTACTTACCTCCTCCCCTCGACTGGGCTGGGGAGGTGACTGACTGTTGTTTATTAGCTGATAAGAGAGTCAAGCTGGCGCACTGACCAGGGGAGTGGGATCCGGGGAGGGGGCGGTTACGGGACTGTTATCATAAACGGCATCTGGTCAAGAAAAGTACTGTTCTCCTGTATCATCGGATGTTACTGCATAAATTACTCATTGTATTGCACTGATTTGACCTAACATGCCAATAAAAATTGTTTCTGCAAAAACCAAAATGAGTAAGTGCCTTCTGTGAATATCAAAATGAGTAAGTGCCTTCTGTGAACACCAAAATGGTAGTAAGTTTAGGATTTTGTCTTAAGTTAGTTCTGTGAATCAGGCCCAGTGAAACCAGAAAACCTGGATAAATCACAGACTCCCAGCTTACATTGTGTGATCTTAGGCAAATATTTTATTTCATTTCACCAAAACTCTAATTATCACTTATGAAAGCACTTTCAAATATGTGAGTTCGGACTACCAGCTGTACAAAACTCTCACTTTTAATTCATACTTCTCAGGGCAGTGCTATAATGTGCCCTATTCATGTCAAAGCTTCCACATGTTAAAGGAATACATTTTTAAAAATTTTGAACAGACTTTATCATATTTTTCGTGATGTTTGTTGGATAATTTACATAGCAAATATCTTTAGCGCTCAGCTCGTTCACAGGCTATAAGATCCAAACCAGACAATTGGCTCGACTCTCCTTGCTCATTTGTTGGCTCGCCCATCTCGAGCTGTTTGCACAGATAATGAGTCACGTAATTCTAAACTGTGCTAATTCCTATTTTGATCTCAGCCTTGTTAACTCTTTAAATTAATTACAATGTGAAATCTGAATGGAAAATTCAGCAAATTACAGGACTGAACACACTACAAGTTTACTCTTTCCATAACTACGCTATTGAGAAATTTCTCGAGGATTATTCTTTGAACATGTATGATGTCAGCATGCTTCGAACATTTCAGACTGACATAAAAGCTGTTTTTTGCAATGAAAAGGGCCCATATAAATTAATCCTAATGGTGAAACGAGTTAAACGAAAACGTTTTTTTACAGAATTTAAAAGCTCATTTCGCCAGTTGCAGCGTATCCAATATTTGAGGATGCAGTGCAAGAGAAGGCCATAGGAATACAGGGCCAAATATACGACCATCAGGTTTTGCAACTCGCAATTAGCGAGTTGCAAAACCTGATGAACAACAGTGTTTGTTTGCTAATGCCAAAAGGGTTTATTTGCAATTTGCGACCTATTGAGAATGGCCACCACTCATAGAGAAGGTGGCCTGCTGGGGTCAGCAGACCACCATGTCTGTGACTGCTTTTTAAATAAAGCAGTATTTTTTTTCAATGTGTTCGTTTTCCTTAAAGGAAAACAGGATGTATTTCAAAAATAGAAAGATTTCTTTTCATTTTTTCAGAGGGGGCAGTGGTCCCGCCACTACACGTGGGACCATTGCCTGCTCTGAAAAAATGTTGGCGCCCCCATTCACAAAGGGGACAGGGTCTCTTGGCGGAGCCCTTCCCATTTGTAAATGGCTTATCACCAATTTGAAATTGGTGGTAAACTGCAAATGTTTTGTGACCGCATTCACGGTCGCAAAACATTCCTCCATACCAGTGCAAATCGATAATAGGGAGAGGCGCCCTTGGCACAGCACTTCCTAATAGGAAATCACAAATCCAATTTTGCAAGTCAGTAATAGGTTCTCAAAATAGGGTTTGTACATTTGAAAATGCATTTTACCAGTCGCAACCGGTAAAATGTGTCGTACATTTGGCACACAGATTGCAATTTATTACTCGAGTTTGGGAGTGCAGCAGGAGCACATACCAGTTAGTGGTACTAGAGTTCAAATGGCACCCTCAGGACCATCTTGGTGTTACCATCAATAGCATGTTTTACAAAAATATCTTGGAGCACTTTTTTTTTTAGTTTTTATCAGTTAAATATAGCACTGGGCTATATTAAGCAAAAGTCAGTTGCAGCATTTTACGGTAATACCATGGGTAAGTAGACAAATATTCTACTCATCTGTGCACCCTTACACATAGGCGAAGGGCTCACTGCACTTTACACTATTCGTTTTGTATATGCGTCTTTTTTCTTCCAATTAGTTTTTTATTGCCTAGAGCAGGAATGAGGATAGTTTTTACACACAGACGTATATTATCGTTTGTTAGCTAAAGCTGCGTGTGACAGCCTTGCACGCTGTTAATTTAATGATCCAACCCAGCTACTTTTACATTTGAGATCTTGCATGTATATATGTATGTTTTATTTTTAAAGCACAAATTTAGCAACATACAGCAGAGCGCTGAACATTGTAAAGTTAAGGATACAGTAAAAAAAGATTCAAGAGGTAGCCTGGAATATTTTGTTACTACATCATAGTGTCCTTTACTTAAAGAGGTGTGTCTTTATTTCTTTCCTAAACTGGAATTGGGTTAGAGCAGTCTTGATGAATACAGAAGAGGTTGTTACAGATCCTGGGTACATAGGTGAAAAAGTTTTGTTGCCTTATTTTTTTCTTTTCTACACTCTTTCTCTCAAGTCTGAAAACTTGATGCACGTGTGCCGACAGCCACCAGAGATGGTGAGCTTATTAACCAGATAGGCAGGGGTACTGGTCGTGATGGCACTACACTGGCTACAGAGGCTGCCCTTTGTGTGGCTCCGTCACATCTGCATTGGTCCTGAAATGGCCTCTGACAGGATTTGTCTACTTAAAGGAACATTAAACGAGCACTGGCATAGCTAATAGGTCTCACCTTTGGGACCTTAAAAGTGTTTAGCCAGAACTATTGGCTTTGCCAATGTCTTTAACGTATGTTGTAGAGCATTGTGGATGCTGTGCAGCATGTTGAAAAGTTATAATAAAAAAGTATTAGAAGCATTTTCAAAGAAGACATGTACAACTGAATGACTCTATTATAAAAAGAATTGACATAAAAAATGCCTTCTAGTACTTTTTGTACCTGCAATACTGACAACGTCTTCTTGACTGTACTAAAGCTGATTTGTTATAGCATTTTTTTGTTATGGAGGTGGTACAAACAACGGAAGGGTGATGGTTGAAAATAGTACCTGAATTACAACACGAGCAGCAGACGGACACTAGGGGAGAATCACAGATGCTCGATTCTGAGGGCAGACTGAGATGGTGCTGAGTAATGCAGAGGTGGTGGTGTGCTGGTGCAGAGGTGATGCTCAGGTGATGCTGAATGATCCTCAGGTGGTGCTGAGTGATGCTGAGGTGGTGCTGACATCCTGGTGTGCTTGTATGGAGATGGTGCTCAGGTGATGCTGGGTGATACTGAGGTGGTGCTGAGTGATGCTGAGAGTGCTGAGTGATGCTGTGGTGCTCAGTCATGCTGAGGTGGTGGTCCTGCACTGGTGCTCAGGTGATGCTGCGCTGATACTGAGGTGGTGCTGCTTTGATGCTGAATTGCTGCTGAGGTGGGGCTGCACTGGTAGCGATGCACTGATAAGAAGGTGGTGCTGTGTTGATGATGAGGCATTGCTGCGCTGGTGCTGAGGTGGTGTTGCGCTGGTACGAAGGTGGTGCTGCCCCTGTTGCTGAGGTCATGCTGCTCTGATGCTGAGTTGGTGCTGCACTGGTGATGGTGCACTGATGAGGTGGTACTGTGCTGATGCAGAGATGGTGCTGTACTGATGCTGAGGTAGTGCTGTACTGGTGCTGTGGTGGTGCTCAGGTGATCCTGAGGTGTTGTTGAGTGATGCTGAGGTGGTGTTGAGTGATGCTGAGGTGGTGGTCCTCCGTTGGTGCTCAGGTGGTGCTGAACTGGTGCTGAGTGATGCTGAGTTGGTGCTGTGCTCAGGTAATGCTGAGCTGATGCTGTGGTCATGCTGCACTGATGCTGAAGTGGTGCTGCATCGGTGCTGAATTGCTGTTGAGGTGGTGTTGCGCTTGTGCTGAGGTGGGACTGCACAGTTGGTGGTGCACTGATGCGGAGCGGGTGCTGTGCTGATGCTGAGGTGTGTTAATGTTGAGGTGGTGCTCAGGTGGTACTGAGTGATACTGAGGTGATGCTGAGTGGGTATGTGCTTCTGCAGAGGTGGTGCTCAGGTGGTGCTGAGGAGATGATGCACTGGTGCTGTGCTGATTCTGAGTTGGTGCTGTACTGGTGGTGGTGCACTGATGAGGAGGTGGTGTTGTGCTGATGCTGAGGTGGTGCTGAATTATGTTGCATTGGTGCTGAGTTGCTGCTGCTGGGGGCTGCGCTGATGCTGAGGTGGGGCTGCACTGGTGGTGGTGCACTGATGTGGAGGTCGTGCTGTGCTGATGTAGAGATGGGGCTGTACTGATGTTGAGGTGTTGCTGCGCTGAGGTGGTGCTGAACTGGTGCTGAGCTGGAGCTGCTCTGATGCTGAGTTGGTGCTACAGTGGTGGTGGTACACTGATGAGGAGGTGGTGCTGTGCTGATGCAGGGATGGTGCTGTGCTGATGCTGAGGTGGTGCTGCACTGGTAGGGGTGCACTGATGAGTAGGTGGTTCTGTGTTGATACTGAGGTAGTGCTGAGTGATGCTGAGATGGTGTTGAGTGATGCTGAGATATGCTGCGGTGGTGGTGCTGCGCTTGTGCTTAGGTGGTGCTGAGTGATGCTGAGTTGGTGCTGGGGATGCTGAAGTGGTGTTGTGCCAATACTGAGGTGGTTCTGCACTGAAGCTTGGGTGGTGCTGCGTTGGTGCTGAGTTGCTGCTGGGGAGGCTGCACTGGCGCTGAGTTGGGGCCGCACTGGTGGTGGTGCACTGATGCTGAGGTGTTGCTGCGCTGATGCTGTGCCAGTGCTGAGGTGGTGCTGCACTGGTGCTGAGTGATACTGATGTGGTGCTGAGTGGTGGTGTGCTTGTGCGGAGGTGGTGCTCAGGTGATGCTGAGTGATACTGAGATGGTACTAGGTGATGCTGTGCTGGTGCTCAGGTTGTGCGGAGTGATGCTGAGATGGAGTTGCGCTGGCGCTGAGATGATGCTGCATTGGCGCTGAGGTGGTGCTGCGCTAATGTTGAAGTGGTGCAGCATTGATGCTGAGTAGCTTCTGAGGTGCTGCCTCTGTGCTGAAGACCTGGTGGGCCTGTGCTGGTGCGGGTTGGTGCTGCACTGGTGGTGGTGCAAAGAAGCAGTGCTGTGCTGATGCTGAGGTGGTGCTGTGGTGACGTTAAGTGATGCCGGAGAGATACAGCGCTGGTTCTGAGGTGGTGCTAAGTGATGCTGTGGTGGCGCTGCGCTGATGGTGAAGTGGTGATGCTGCACTAATTCTGAGGTAGTGCTGCGCTGGTAGTGGGCTGGTGCTGTGCTGGTGCTGAGATGGTTCACTGGGACTAAAGTGGTGCTGCAGAGGAAAACAAAATAAGGACATGATTTGCAGCCCTCGGCTGAGCACGTTTGGAAAGCCTAACAAGCCCAGGCAAAAGAAAAGGTAGTACTGTTCTCCACTTCAAAGTCTTCAGGGGGTGCCCAAAAAAGCAAAAAGAGAGACAAAAGTAAACTATTTACTAACTAAAACAAAGGAATTTCAAAACGCACATAAAGGAACAAATCGATACAGTTGGCCGTGGTGAAAGCCCATACAGTAGATACAGCATGTCTCGAGAGACAGCGCATGCACTGCCTAGGCGAGATGCAAAAACATGGGGACCCACACTTGCAGGCAGGTTGTTATAGCCTGGCTTCAACCTGACAACCCTATATTAGATTGTCAATTAGCAAAATATCTAATCAGATTAAAACCAAATATAAGTAAGCTAGAAAATGTGCAGACCGTGTCCGAGTGATCATCAGAGAGTAGTACTTTATATCCATTCCAAGGGCCAGGCTGCTTGTAAGGGAAAGAACTTATGTCACAACCTTGTGCTAACTGCTGTCACATGTTGCTACAAGACCATACTATGAAGCTGGCGTGCTTATTCCTATGCTGCTACCAATCTGCTATTTAGAAACCAAAAACTCAATTGCCAGCCTGCTATCTGAAAGAAGATGCACACCATACTCCCAGGATATCCTGGATCCAGATGACATGGCTGCACAAGAGCACCAAATAAAGCTGATCCAAGCTGGGGTACCTGTGCCAGGACGATATTAACTCACATAGTCAACCAGGGTAAGGTTGTTAACCAGGAAAAGGATCTACATCACACTCCCTGACTACTCAGGTTCCCAGGGTGGAACTGGGAACCGAAACAGGTCCTGGCAAATGGCTCGGCTGGCCCCGTGGGGGGTTGGGGGAGCTAGTGGAAAGCTTTGTACCGTTTTTCGCTTTTCGCTTTTGTTGCAGGGGGCCGCTATGCCGCAAAACAGGCACTCGGTAAAAAAAACACCCCCCCAGGGGTCTAAAACCGGCCCCCACCCTGGCAGCCCACCAGGTAAACACCCGGGGCTCGCTACGGCCAGTTCGGGCCTGCTGGGTCCACTTGACTTTAATAGAGCATTTTATAAAGCCAACTTGCTAATTAGAGAACAAAAACTCTGGTACCAGGCTGCTAGTCTGGGAGAAGATTTATACCACACTTTTAGGCTATCGTGGGCCCACGTGGCATGCCTTTACAGGAGCAGCACTTTGTACAGCTGGTTAAGTTGGTGTACCTGTGCCCATGAAGTTCTTAATCCACCCAGTCGGCCGGGATCCACACCATATCCTCAGGGAATCCTAGCTTCCACTTGACTTTAAATGAACATTTCTAAGCTGGTGCACCGGTGCTCATGATGTGTACAGCTTTTTAGCGGGTTGTATCTGAAGATATCTTGACATCTTTTTACTATTAGTATCATGTTTCATACTGGCTTTTCAACCTATATGTTTGTAAATATTTATTGCAAGGGCTTTCATGCACTGATGCAAATAAAGTTTACTCTTACTGATTGTGATGGCTTTGTAAATGATGCACCTAGTTTTGAAGATGGTGCAGGCCAGGAAGGGTAGCCAGCGAAGGTCAATGAGGATGAGGGTAATGTGATAATATTCTTTAGGCCCTGGAAGAGAAGTGCAGCAGCATGTAGGCAGCACGTAAGGGGGTGGGCCTTAAACATCACTTCTAAAGTTGTTTTCTTGGAGGAATGGTTTCACTTTATTTAATAGTGAGAACTGGTACCAGGCCTACTTTGTTTTCTCCACTCTGTGTCCCCTGAGGGCAAAGTTAGTACAAGTTAGTTGCCATTGGGTTGAAGTTGGGGTTTAAACCTATAGAGGTTCATGTCATTGAGCAAGATTTGGATTTTCTTGCTTGCTGTTCTGTTTTTTACTGATTCAAAAAGAAAAACGGTACCGCTATAAAATAAAAAATTCCTCTGTATATAAAAAAAAGAAGCAGTAGACTTATGACTTCTCAATGCCCGAACACCTAAATTATAAACACAGTTCATGTTGGTGAAAATATGTAAGGATAAACCTATTTATTATGTGACTAAGACAGTTTGTGAACTGGTCTCGACAACGTCATTCCTAAATGGGGTGACAGGGGTCAGTCAATTTACAGGAAAAGTCAAGAGCTCAGAGCCTGGGGACTTGGAGCGAGCTGCCCAGACATAGCCTAGGAACAGGCTTGGGACTAGTAGACACCTAGATGCCTAGGGTTGGTCCCGCCTGAAGGAGGAGAAGCAGAAGAACTGCCCTTCCCAGCTCGCCCCATCGACTCTGGGCACAGTGGGAACAGTTTGTTTAAACACACTCCAAACAGTCCCACCAGTAGCATGAAGTCAGGGAAGGCCAGACGTTCATAGCTGCTGGGGGGCAAATGGAGGAAGCTCACTCCACAGCCCAACCCCCCAGAGTTCAGCGCCCTACCTTGACAGCGAACCCCAAAAACATCTAAATTCCAGTTCTTGAAAGATGCAAACGTTTTTGTAAACACAACTGACACGATGAGCCTACCAGCCCTTCGAACATCAAACATAGTTGTACGCACCAAGCCCATATCCCAATGCCCAGCCTTCGATACAGCCCAGTTTTGATATCTCTCATGAGGGGACCTCAAACTCTCAATCCCCACACCTGGGCCATTAAGGCGACACAGACAAAGCTCAAGGTGGTCGCTTGCCAGTCTAGAAAGCAGGGACTCAGAGCTGGAGGAGATCATTGATTTAAACTCCAACCCAGAAACCCTGAGATGGAGAACAGCACTGCACTTCGACTTCAAGGCCTATACCAAGTAAAAATTCCCCTGACCAGCAGCACCTAATGATTCAATGACCCTGTCTCCTAGGACTGTACCCATCCAGTTGGAAGAAGAGAACAACTCAGAGCCAACAAGCACAAGTGGAAAATATGCAGGCCAAGAAGGTAGAACCCAGACTACACCCCAGGAGCCCATGAAGCGCATTAAGTTCACCTACTTAACACATGAAGAGTGGGACAAGATGCTAGCTTCTTATGCCACCGAAAATGATCAAGAGTTCACACCAGAGAAAACTCGATCCCCGGCCAGGACCCCTCAACCAAGGAAGAAAGGGAAGAATTCCCCAGATAAAGGAGACTGGCCCTCCATGCTAAGAACTGTCCAATCCATAGTTGACACAGTGGACTATCATGCAGTAAAATGGACACCCAGACAACAAATGTGGCTGTATCGCCGCAAAATCACGGACTTAGACAACCTCATCAAAAGGGCTCGAAATGATTCAATGGAGCTATCTCCAAGGTGCACGTTACCCCACCCTGCACAAACTCATCACACTTCCTGGCACCTTAGGCACCCTCTTTGAAGATCTGAAGGATGTCCTTAGGCGTCAAGCAACCAATGGGACCGCCCCCCCCCCCCCACCAACTGGATCTGATCACGCAAAAAGGAGATTGCCTAGTTACAAAACAGCCCAAGTCAACGTCTAACATCGGACAGACTTTTTCCCCCTTGTCCACAATTAATTCCCAGCCTCCCACAAGAAACCATGACAAAACGGCCAGAGACAGCGGAAGAAGTCAGAAAAAACAGAGGGTAACATTAATAGCAATGTCAGCAGCAGAATAGAGTCAAGCCAACATGACCCTAAGGGATCTCCTTAAAATACTCCACTTGCTGCTTTGGCCACAGCAGGAGCAAGATCAAAACGATGCCAGAAAAGGAAATCAAGGAATAAAAGCTTCCCCAAAACAACCTGGTTAAGGAATTATGCCATTCAGCTCCAATGCCAGTAAGGCAAGGGGAAGACACCCTCCAAGAGAATGGGGCAATAATGGACGGTGCAAAACCAGAATCTTAGCAAAGGGCTACCTCCTACCCAGAGCCCCCTGCTAGCCATCACGGTTGAAGAGAACCTGGACAGGAAGGCCAGGGGCAAGCCAATTCCATCAACGAAGCTATGCGGCAACCCACGCAGAAATATGTTCTGTAACACCGATCTGATTCTAGAAAGAACTATACAAAACAGACCGGAAGTGCCCCTGGCCCCCAAAAGGAGCCAAGTGTACATAGCCGCAACAAACCCCTCGATGCTGGACAAGAGCATACCAGTACCATGCGAGAACTCCCAAAAAAGGGACAAAGCACAACCCTGTTCCAACCGCTTTGCCACTGAACAGGATATTACGACACCCTCAACCGAGGCAACATCACAAAACTGCTTAATCAGATCCTAGCATGTGCCATGGTAACCTCCACCGATATCGAATACATCCAATTTGTAAACATGAATCAAGGGTCCCAGAGAGACTCAATTGAGGCCATTTGGGGTGACTGGATATGGCCAACAAGGTGCAGTCTGTAAGCAAACACTTCCTGGCCTGGTGCATAATTATGGAAACATATCAAAAACCTGGGTACCCGCATCCGCTGAGGAGGGCCAAAGGCACTGAGCCGAGGAAAATGAGAACACAACAGATGCCTTACTCTGTCCTAAAGCATGCACCAGTCGCAACTCCATCCATCCGACAAAGAAAATGCAGGGACGGGTCCAGATGAATGAATGGAGATGGATTGCAAGATCACTAAACAAGGCCAAAGGCAGTACAAATAGACAACACAGAACACACAACACCTACTTTCTGACTCTGCTAATGGAACATACACGGCCTGGTAACCAAGTTTGGTGACCAGAACTTTCTCAGCTTCCTCCAAACGTTCTCGGTAGTTGTTCTCCAGGAGACATGGGCCCAGGAACCAGTCACAATGCCCAGCTTCCCACAACGCAAACCCGGCCACTAAGGAAGCAAAATATGGTCGCAGCAGAGGGGTCGTCGCACTCGAACAGCAATCAAAACATGCAGCTAGGAGCAAAAAAAGACTCAGACACTCTCCAAATACTGCACAAAACAACTGGAGAGGTTTGCACATCCATTACAATGACTTCAATAAACATCTATGCACCACCTAGTCGCAAAGACCACACACAGACCTTGAAAAAGTTTTGTGAACACCTCCTTAAAACAGGGGCATCTATGACGATAATTAAAGGCGACTTCAACACAAACCTACAAGGCCACCCACCAAAGAACAAAATCATCGAGGCACAAGAGTGCCAATGGGACATCCTAACACAAGCAACAACCGAGCTAGGGAGGAGGGATACCAAAGGCTTTAACCTGCTCGGCAAAATGGAACATCTAGGTCTCAGGTCCCTCAATGGCCCTTTGTAGGGTGACATCCCTGCTTCAATGTCCTTCCACTCCACCAACAGTAATTCCTTGACCAATTACACGTTTGGATCTCTGCCTTTACTACAACTGTGCTGCTCCTTCAAACTTGGCAAAAGATCAAAGAACGACCATCTGCCCCAGGAGCTAGACCTTGCCCTTTCAGTTACCGAAAACAGTCCCCAGCAGGATCAATCTACTTGGCCAACTTCAGGAGGGTAAAATGGACCTCAACTACAATAGAAACACTGGAGGAGGAAGCCGAAAACCATCTACAACATACTTGGAGTAACAGGAGTTCCGCAAGAGGAAACTGGGAAGCCTTTACGTAGCCATTCTCCAAACAACATGCCTCACAAGTATAGACACATATAGCCTCCCCAGCAACAGGCCACTCCTTGCCAGGTCACAATCAGAGCAGGGACAGTGGAATTAATTTACTGAAGAAGGATGTTATCAAAGCCCTGCGAGCAGTGTGGCGGTTCACACACAATGAAACTCACATAGATGAATAAAGGCCTGGAGCGAGAAGAGAAAAAAACACAGACAATTTCTGGGCCAGACTTATTAGGGACACTAATCACCACAACCCCCAACACAGTCAATGCCCTAAAAAGTTTACCACAGCTACGCCCGGAATCCAACCTGTCTGAAGAAGCTTGGGCCACCTTTCTTTTTCCACATTTCAATAAAAAAGCACATACAGCAAATACATCAGAACATACAGAAGAGGCCTTAGCCTGGGGGGGGGGGGGTGGAGGGGGGTGTCACTTTAGCAGCTCCGCCCAGCGCAGAAGATGATGTGGAAAGCATAGACAAAACTGCAATGTAACAGCAGATAACTAAAGGCAGAACCACTGGAACCCCAGGCCTGTATGGAATCCCTCAGGCCATCTACAAGACAATCTAGCAAAATGGGCAGGGTACATGGTCCCTTTATTCAATCACGTTCCAGAAGAAGCTACAATGCCAGCATCCTGGAAAGGGTCCATCATAGCATCCATTTTCAAGGAAGGCAACAAACCAAAAGCCGAGAACTATATACTGAAAGCCCTTTTTGACAAGGTGAAGTACTACACAAGCATTCTGTTGGGCAGTTTCTTGACTGGGACAACAAAAACTCAATCATCCTGATCAACCACACAGTGTTCACAAAAACAACACGGTCCTCGACAAACATCATGGCAATGTCACTACTACTCGACTGCTCTAAAGCTGTCAAACTCCCTCTCCGCCTCTACCACATTGACTACAAAGCCGCACTCAACTGTGTCAATTGGAACAGGCTTTGGAGCAAACTAAAAAATTGGTTTGCACCACTGGTGCTCTTAAGAGCGATTGAAAATCTACATTCCAACACTTGAGTCAAAATTAAGCTGGGCAATGAGGCCAACCTCTCCAGGGCCATTCCAAAATCCTGTGGCCTTAAACAGGGGTGCGTCTTGCCCCCCATTCTCTTCAATCTATTTCTGGCAGGCCTTCCTTCAGTCTTCTCTTCTATCAAGTCTCACATCCCGAAGCTTGGCTCCATACTCCTATCAAATCTCGCCTACGCCGATGACCTGGTGCTGATCAGCTAGACATAGGTCGGGCTGCAACATCTCTTGAACCCCACCCAAGAATAGTCCACAAAAAATGGCCAGGCAATCAACACCAAGAAAACCAAAATCATGAACTGTTCTAAATGAACAAAAAGCTAAATCAGCTGGGTTCTCGACCCCGCCAAGGTAAACAAAGTCAGCGTATACAAATACCTCGCCCTTATATTTAAGAACAAGGGGAACTTCAAGCCACAAAAGGAGGAGATAAAAAAGAACACTCTCTTTAGAAATCAGAATGAGCTGTTTTACAGCCCCATCTTAGAAACAGCAAAGGCAAAAGTGGTGCCAACCCGGCATACTAAAGTGAGCCCTTTGGGGCGGGGGGCTCAAAAACCCTTGATACAACGACTGTAAGAATCTACAAGGAACTCTTGCAGAAACCCAGATACACCTCACCCGCCCAAATTAGGATGAAATTCAGTCTCGTCAAACAGTCAGTCGTCAGGCGCACCACATTTACCAACATATGCTAAAGGCTCATATGAACCACCAAGGACACCATAAATCACTAAGTCTGGCTGAAAAGAACCACAAAATCCCATTCAGCAGCCAGAGACTATCTCAATATATCAACTGACTTGTTTGGACTAGTACCACTGTAGTGTGCATCGCCCAGCATCCACATTTTTAAGAGGCATCAATAAAACATCAAAATTAACATCATCCCAAGAACACAGGGCATCCCTCAAGAAACGTGCACACGCCTGGATGGTGTTAAACAGCTAAATCTCCCTAAAGCCACAGCAATACCTGGGTGAGGCCTTTAGCAGAAGGATAAAAGGTAACTTCTTGAAACACTCCCTAGGCATCCTTCCATCAAACACACATGCAGCACCATTGCTGAGAGGTGGAGTACTGCCTGTGCGGTCACCCAAAGGAGGATGTAATTCACACTATGTGCTTCTGCAGGTCCACTTTAAGCCTTTGGCACCGCTGACTGTGGCCCTTCTGGAATCATGCCTACAGACAAGCCATACTTGCCTGTCTAAACTCTGGAGACCCATGAGTGATCTCCGGTACAGCAAATACAGAGCTTTCAGGAAGGCGCCCGATCAGAGAGACCAACATTGCAAGCCTCGAACATCTGACCCTCCTGAGGAAGAAGGCGATGCATCCCTGCACAATCCGGACCCACTTCCTAAATAACTCTATCTGGTATCCTGGGAAACACTGGAGCCAAACTCAGCACATGAAATTCTGCCTTAACAACATAAATGGGAGCACTCCCTGCTCCTGGGACAAAATCAGCTATATCAACCATAGCACTGCAGTAAGTCAACCACTTTTAACTGCTGCATTAAAATAGCCCTTTGCACAACTTCTCTTCTTGCACAAGCACTTTTCATCTGGACTATCTCACAGTCTTAAGCGGGTACTATTACAAATGGCAGCAGTGGAGCAATACAACCAGCACTGAAACCCCGCACGGAAGGTGGTCAGTAAATGAACTTATGTGCTACAACAGACAACACTTCTACTACAAAAAAGTGCAATCATGGATGTTGTCTGAAGACAATGCAATACATAGCATCCGACACAAGTCTGGCAGCATACAGCAAGTAATATTAATATTATCTTATTCTATAGTAAGATATTGTATTAGAAACACTAATTTATTTGTCATAAAAAAGTAATTTCTTGTTACTCAACTCATACAAAGGATTGTTATGTGAGTACAAAATAGAGAAAATTATTCAAATCTGAAAATACAAATCTTATCATTATATGACTAATGCACATTATAGGAGAAATACAGATTTTAAGAATATGCTGTTAAATTTGAGCACAGCAAACTGTGCTTTGTCTTATCCAAGACTTCATAGGAGCTTCTAGAGTATGCTCAAAGAGCTTGCACCAAAGACAACGCAAGGTGACGAACCTAATAGATAGCACCTCACTCTATCGCTGCTGTCGTATTAAGAATGGTCGTGCACAGTAGATCTCTTCCAGGCATCATGAAGGAAGGTCTAGGACCGCTTATCAAGGGGGTAAACTTCAATACTTGGAGCACCTCTCCTTCACAAGGATCATATCACTCTCTAACTACAACCCAACGGCTTATTTGCAAACTACCACACAAGGTGAGGTGGCAAACTTTGGATATTTGGAGCACCACTTCGCTACAAGGAATATCTTATTTCCGATCCAAGACCATATGGCACATTTGCATTCTGCCATATAAAGCCCTAATGAAGTTCCAAGAGCTTGTATTGTTGAGGAACGAAACGCATTGTCTGCTTTTAAGAGCATGTATCGATGTCAAAATAAAGGAAGAAATTAAAGAAATCACAACGGACTAAATGTGCTTTGTTCAGTGCATTTCCTTTTATTAAATGTGCTCAACAAGCTATATCTTTATAATTATTCCAAATATGGTGGTCATGTAGCAATGTAGACATTTATTATACGCAAAAGTGAGCATTCAAGAAAATCTGCGTCAGTGCGATGTCTGGTGACAATCATCCAATGAGCGCAGAGTGAATCACAAAGGTATGTGCAAAGTCAGCAAGGAGCCCCCGGATAAGGGATAAAAATCCTCGGTGTCGGAATCCACATCAGGAAAACTTTAGAGCTGGCACAAAAGTGGGAACATGACTACAAGTCAGGATTACACGGACGCTGTCCCCACTTGGGCCAGAAGAAGAATTAATAAAAGTCCTCAAGACAAATGTAATAAAGGCAAAGCTCGTCTGTGCCCGTCCGCGACCGACTGGGGCTAGGGGCCAGAACCCCTGCTGGATTTGACTCGGACATCCACTATAGCGCTCAGACGCTGCGCACACTCTGCCCAACTATGGAGGCCAAGTGTAAGCATAGCATAAATATAGAGAGCAAAAGCTGGCAATGTAACTATTGCTCGTTTAAAGTGGAGGCATCTGTGGAGGACAGGAAGGGAGCCCCCCTACTTAGACTATCTCTAATCAATTGTAAGTCTATGAGTAAGCATAGATTTGAGGTATATGACCAACTGATGGAGGGACAGGTAGATGTCTTATTTGTCACTGAGACATGGTTAGATACAGAATCTGCACCTGACATTTTGGAGGCACTTCCCGGGGGGTATGGGATTGTGAGACTGGACAGACTGTCTGGTAGAGGAGGGGGCATTGCTATTATCTATAAACATCAAATTCAGTGCTCCCTCGAGCAAGCTGATATTGATGATAGCGAAGCAGAACTGTTCACGCTCAGGACTGCCACTAACTATGTTATCAAAGGCCTGCTGGTCTATAGACCTCCGGGACCCCATTCAAGGTTCTCTCGTGGTTTACTTGATTACCTCATGCAACCTGCACTAAGGTATGAAAAATTAGTGGTGCTGGGCGATATAAATTTGCATCTTGATGATGCACTTAGCTCTGGGGCACAAGAGCTGCGCCAGGAATTAGCAACATTACAATTACTGCTAAAGTCTGAATGCCCTACACATAAGTTGGGACATTTACTTGACCCCATCTTTGCCAATTGGGATGCTTTGGTTGTGGAGCCTCCGCTCCCGGTGCTGTGGTCGGATCACTTTTTGATTCAGTTTACGATATACCTACCGGTTCCCAAAGCACAGGAGAAAGTTAAAATTGGTTTTAAAAGTAGGAAGTGGGTTGGTTTCTCTCAGGGGGTTTCGATCAGGCCCTTCTAAGAGATGGACCACCCTCTGGTTTGGATGCTAATTCAGCTTGTTAAGCTCTAGGGAGGCGTATTACTGACGCCCTCGACTGTACTGCACCCTGGTCATTTAAGGTGTCCACAAAAAAACGTAAATCAGCTCCCTGGTTTGGCGAAGAACTTAGGATGGCCAAATCAGGGTGTGAGCGCCTAGAGAGACGCTGGAGGAAAGATTTCTCTGTCCACTTGGAAGAGGAATATAACATTTGCATTAGTCCTACCATTCGCTTATTAGAAAGGCGAAGGCAGCCTATTTCAAGAAAAGAATTCAATCAGCTGAAAAATCTGCTAAAGAACTATTTAAGGTTTTTAAAGAAATTTCCTCCTTGACATCTATTGCAGCACCCGTTGTTGGATCTGAGGAATCATGCAATCGGGTTGCCAAGTTTTTTGCGACGAAGGTAGGAAAGATGTATTCCCCTCTTTCCCTGACTCTGCTCGTGGGAGCGGGGTAATGGAGGAGGAACCTGGGGATGCCCTAATATTACAGTGTCTTGATGAATTTGTTGTGCCCGGCCCGGACACTCTTAAACAGATAGCCACTAGCATTACATCAGGGTCACCTAGGGATCCAGCCACTCACATGGTGCTTAGTGGGAGCATGGACACACTAGAGCCTTTTATTAGATACCTCATTGAGATGTCTTTTAGCTCAGGAGTGGTACCTAACAGATGGAAGAAGGCAGTGGTGCTCCCTCTACAAAAGAAGCCCCGTATAAGTGCCGAGCAACTTGACAACCTGCGATCTATCTCCCTGCTTCCCTATTTTTCTAAGGTGGCAGAGAAGATGGTGAATATACAGCTCACAACACATATCTGTAAAAATAACCTTCTCCACCACACTCGTCTGGTTTTCGTGCCCTTCACTCCACCGAATCGGCTTTGTTGTACTCCACCGAGACCATTCAGGAGCATGTGGACAACGGACAAACATCGGCCCTGATTTTGTTAGAGCTTAGTGCCGCTTTTGACACTGTTGCCCACCATACCCTGCTGCAGGATCTTCAGAGAGGCGGTGTCATCGGCGGAGCCTTGAAGTGGTTGGAATCATTTCTGTCCGAGCTTAGCTGTCAAGTTATGCAAGGGGCTCACTATTCTAGGAACATCAAGCTGACGCAGGGGTGCCTCAGGGCTCTATTTTGAGCCCGACCTTGTTCAATCTTTATGTTGCTCCCCGGCACAAATCTCAGATAAATTTGGGATTAATGCTTTGTCCTATGCCAATGACACCCAGCTGGTGGTTTCTTTGACTCAAGACGCTGCCTCTAACTTTATGTCCTGCCTTCAAGAACTGGTTGAGTGGATGGCAAACAATTGTCTGAAGCTGAACGGTACTAAGACTGAGGTGTTGGTGGTAGTGAAGGCTCAGTCAGTTTGGTCATCAGCCTGGTGGCCTCAGGCGCTGGGCCCAACCCCTACACCGTGTGAACAAGCGAAGAATCTTGGGGTGTGGGTGGACAATAAGCTGTCTTTTGATTATCATACTAGGCAGGTGGCAGGCATCTGTTTTGGTATCTTACGGGGGCTATGAAAGACCCTTGACACCCTTCCCGTGGCATCTAGAAAGATCATGGTGCACGCTTTGGTGACCTCTCGCCTGGATTACTGCAATCTCCTGAATTTGGATGCAACCGATAAGTGCACACGGAGATTGCAGTGTATCCAGAATGCAGCTGCGAGACTTGTTCTTATGTTACCGAGGAGAGCTTCAGCCAAAAAAGCACTGGCCTCCCTGCATTGGCTGCCCATCAGGTAAAGAGTGAAGTTTAAGGCCATGTGTGTGAGTCATCGGATGCTACAGAAGAAGGGGCCCTTGTATTTGCACGACCTTCTCACTCCTTATGTACCAACCAGGCTGCTTAGATCGAGTGGGAAAGGAAAGGTACATATCCCCAAGATTATGAGATCCAGAATGGGCGGCCGCTCTTTTCGGTACTTGGCGGCCCAGCTGTGGAACACTCTCCCTCCGAGTCTCCGGTTGGAGTGCTCGGAACCCATCTTTCGGAAAGGTCTGAAGACGTACTTGTTTCCTGTGGTATAATTTTGTTCTGCTATCAGGTTATTATGTATGCTGCGTTCTGCTAGCTGATATCGTAGCATGGGGACACACTGGTTCAGTGAAACCAGGCGCTTTAGAAATGCAACTATTATTATTATTATTATTATTATTAATTGTATGCTGGCACTGACAATGACTGCATTAAGGTAACCATTTTAACTGCTGCTCCTAAACAGCTCTTGCACAAATTCTCTTCTTTGACAAGCACTTTTTTCTTTGACTAGCTTACAGCCTCATGATGGGACAATGACAGTTCATTTTACATGTCTGCCAAGTCGCTCATTCGCAAACTGCACAAGAAGGATTTTAATATTCCAGCCGATAGCCCAGGAAATCAGTTTGCACTTTTCAGCTATTCGGCTAGAAAGTGTTTACATACGATTTTAAAACGTATTTTAGTGAATACCATTCTTATTGTGTGTATTTATTACGCATGACTCATATTGTAATGATTTTAATTAATCGAGAAATAAAGTTTACTTACTATAAAAACAATGTCCACAAAAGGTCGGATTTTGGTACATGAAGACAGGGAGTGATGGCCTGGTTTTACGATTGAATCTAATCAGTACCCCTTCTTGTGGATCTGACTCTAAAATACACTCTTTAACTATTTTAGGAAGATAAGAACAGCACAATTTAACAATTTTTAGTGTATTCCGTTCCTAACATAGTTGCACTTCTTCCACCCTGCTACACACTTCATCTCCGTTCTGTCGGGAGTGCCACCACAACAATAGCACAAAAGGACATGCAAAGAGTGTGCAATGCATGCCTTCCTGAGGACTTTATATAGCGCTGGCTAGACCGGGAGGTATCAGAGAGCTTTACATGGGTATCAGACAATAAATTGCAGGTTACAGCTTTACAAAGGTTACACAGTTATTAGAGCATGGCAATTTTAGTTACAAGTAAGGTTAAGACTAACAAAAAGGAACATATCGGTAGGGGAAAAAGCTGGCAAGCAACTTTCTTTGAAAGATCTGGGTCTTTTAGAAGCAGAAGATGCATTAGAATAAACTGAAGAGACCCAGGGTGGTGCACCAAGCCTCTGATGTTGAGGCCACTGATCAATCTAGGTATGGACGTTGAATCTGAAAATATCCCTGAAAATATTTTAACAATGCCTAAAAAACATACTTCTTCAATGCCTCAGACCAATCCAAGCCAAATGGATCGGACTCAAAGGCAATTGGCAAACAGATCTTATGTGATCAACAAAAAAGAGCTTTCAGAGAAGCTTCGCAGATCCAGCAGCTTTCGCGATATCGCAAATCATGAATTTAGCACCAAATAGGCACAATTCTACAATGCTTACCATTTCGAATATCTCGACTCTGCCGCGAAAACAGCCTCTGTTTTGCTGGGATTTTCTCTCCTGCTTTCTTTCCTATTTGTTGTCACGCTGCACGTTTGACGCACATGTGCATGCTGCCACTGTTAGACGCCGTGCCGTGCAGATAGGAGAGCGGTGTAAATTTACTGTTGTGGACCCCGTAAATGAGTGAAAGAGAAGTCAAATTGGGGACATCAATACTCTTGCAGAGTAGCTGTTGCTAATTATATTATTCGGTTAATTTGTAACTGTATACCATGTTGTATACTCTTTATTTAGATTAGCTGGCTCGTGTGTTTCACCTTTGTTTATTTGTATTACATGTAAAGTTAAAACTATTCCATAAAAACATATTTAGCTCAGAAACTATAATGAAATGCAGACTGTTAATTAACCATCATCATGTTCCCTGAAAACAGTTCTGAAGCCTGCGGGACCCTCGTTGACAAAACCAATAGGTCTTCAGAGTGCAGATGTGATATTTTGTGCTTTGGTTTGTAGGCAGCACTAAATATACCCACTATAGGAACTCATCAAATTTATCCTACATCTAATTTTATGAGCTGATGGCTGCCTGCTGACACATTCTAGATAGAAGTCTCCTAGTGGTCGTTTCTTGTGTGAAGCTTTCACCTGTTTCTATGGTACACTGCAACATTTGAGTGCTCTACATTGAGCTATGGAGTCGGTCCTCTAATGGTATGGTGTGGGTCCTTTGCTAACGGCTACATAGGACTGTGGAGTGTACATATTCGCAGTCGTCTTCATTCTATTCCTGTATTTCATAACTGTATTTCACAACTGCTACTTCCGTCCATTAGATATGATGTGGTGAGTGCTGACTTTTTTTTTTTTAATTTGTTTTTATTGTCACCAGCACATGTTAAACAGCAACGGTTAATCATTCGTCCTCGCAGCTTCAACATTCCGCTGCATTTAATCAGTAAGGCAACTTTTCAAATTTTTGTTTTTCTCCCAACCTCTTAACTTACAACTATAAGGGTCAAAGTATGCGATCCGTGTCATAAATCAAATACAGCATATGCGTGAGTAGAAGCAACTCAAGGCATTGAACAGATTCAATAGCATCAACAAGCCTGCCTGCATTTTCAGTTCACACGATCCTGTGCATTCCGCTGCGTCTGACGCCCTTTCCCTTGCTCCCCCCCACTACTCCACATCCTCGTCCTCCCCTGAGCTGTCCCTATCCTCATCTTCAGGCAGAGGCTCACAAATATCTCCCCTATATGCGTTCCAAGGTGACCATGTTTTGTTCCATTTACGTGGATTGAGTCTTTGTTGGTAAACCGCCCTCTCTGTCAACATAAGCATGTCCATATTCCTGCACCACTGAGCCAGGGTCGGGGTCTCCTGCGCCCCCCAATTCTTTGCTATATCTCTTTTTGCCAGCATCATACCAATGATCACCCACCGTTTCCCATGCGGTGTCAGGTCGGTCGGGCCCCACACATTCAGTAGGCAAACCCTAGGGTCAGGTGTGAACGAGTTCTGTAAGGTCTGACTGACTGTGCGTGTTACACGCCTCCAGTAATCTCGTATATTAGGACAGGCCCACAATGTATGGAACAGCGTGCCCTCCTCCCCACAATTCCTTAGGCAGTATGGGTGTTCCGCCCTGTGGATTTTGTGTAGTGTAGTGCGGGTGTAGTAAACCCTATGTAATACTTTAAATTGGACCAGTCTAAATCGGGTGGATATGCCCGCCTCCCTAGGCGACGCCAATGCGGCATTCCATTCCGCTTCATCCAGGTCCCCGATCTCATCCTCCCAATAGTCTTTCAGCTTCTCCAGTGGATCCGGTAAGTTATTTAGCAGTTTACGGTAGGTGAGGGAGGTAGCACCTGCCTCCATATAGTCCGTAAGCAGTCGATCTTCTAACGGAGCAGATTCCGGGACTGTCACACCTGGTTCTAACACAGACATGAGTGCGTGCCTAATTTGTATATATCTGTATGTTTCCGTCACTGCAAGGTCGTACTGCTCCCTCAGGGACGCAAAGGAGAGCACGCCATCTCTCGTCCATAGATCGCCTACTGTGGATATTCCGATGTTATCCCATTGGTCAAACCCTTTACAGCTGCGCAGATTACCAAGGGCCTTGGCATCCCATAGTGGTGTAAGTTTGGTAATCACTCCCTCCCAAGCAAGCCGCCTCTGAGCTTTATGCCATATAGACACAGTGTGTTTGGTAGGGCCTTCCAGCTTCGTCACCATTCCCTTGTTATAGAGCGGGGCCAGGAGGGTGTTCGTGCCCAGTTGGCGCCTGTCCGCCAGGTAGGCCGGGTCCTCCTGTGCGCCATGAATCCACTGGTTGATCACCTTAAGGTGAGCTGCCCAGTAGTACAGTTCAAGGTTCGGGAGCGCTATCCCTCCGCTGTACCAGTCTCTAATCAATTTCAAATGTGCCACCCTGGCCGGCTTGCCTCCCCATAGTAGGCCTGACAATTGTGCTGACACTTGACGAAAGAACGACATTGGGACCATCGCCGGCGTGTTCTCCAGGACATACAGGAAGCGAGGCAGTGCCATCATTTTGAAGAGCGCCGCTCTCCCTAGTAGTGTCAAGGGGAGGGTCTTCCAGTGGCGTACGTCTGCCTTCAGCCTGTCCAGCAGGGGCCTAAGGTTCAGGTCCAGAAAGGTTGCATGTTCCCTTGTGATTTGGATCCCTAGGTATTTGAAGGAAAAGGGTTCTATGAGCAATTGGCAATCAGCAGGTAGGACCGGAGGATCGCCTTGTATCATATAGAGTATGGACTTGGACCAATTAAGCTTATACCCTGATGCCGCACTATGTCTCTCGCACAGTGCCAATAGGACCGGAATACCATTCGTGAGGTCCGTGAGGTAAATGAGCATGTCGTCAGCATATAGGGAAACCCTATCCTCCCAGTCGCCTCCCCACTGTATGCCCTTCAACAGCTGGGTGGTTCTGATAACCGTGGCCAGGGGTTCCAGCACTAAGGCGAATAACAGCGGTGAGAGCGGGCACCCTTGTCTCGTGCCCCTCGCCAGCGGGAGCTCCCTCGAGATATGTCCATTGGCCGTCACCCTTGCCACGGGTTCGGTGTACAGTAGCCTGACCCATGATATGAATTTCGAGCCAATACCCATGTGTTCCAGGACCGCAAAGAGATAGCGCCATTCTACCATGTCAAACGCCATTTTGGCATCCAATGACAGCACCGCTGCCGGTTCCGCCAACAGTGGGGCGCGTGATAGTACCCCATGCAGCCGTCGCAAATTCAGTGCCGTGCTGCGGTGTGGCATAAAGCCCGACTGGTCCGGATGAATCATGTGCGCCAGATGGGGCAGCAGTCTAGTGGCCAGTAGTTTTGCCAGAATTTTACTTTCGGCTTTAAGGAGGGATATTGGGCGGTATGATCCGCATTCTTCAGGGGGTTTACCGGGCTTTGGTATTGCGACTATAGTGGCCGTGCGCTAGTCGGGAGGCAAACGCCCCCGCTCCTGGCATTCCTCGTACATGCGGAGTAGGGGTGCGGACAGCGATTCGGACATGACCTTGTACCATTCAACTGGCACTCCGTTGGGGCCAAGCGCTTTCCCTGGGTGTAACGCCGCTATAGCTGTTTGTATTTCTTCGGCCGTCAGGTCCGAGTCAAGCTCGTCCCGTTTGTCCTGGGGGAGAGTACGGGTAGGTACTCCTATGAGAGATCCTTCTGCCATCTCCCGTGTGACCTCGAATTCAGGGGAATATACTGAATGGAAATGATCTGGCAGGAGTTCCACTATTCGTGCCGGGCTGGTCTGTAACACCCCGTCTGAGTCTTTTAGTTGCAGTATGGCCCTCTGCCCTCCCCGTTTTTTTTCCAACCAGGCTAGAAGTTTACCCGCTTTATCGCCTACGTCATATATCCTGTTCGCTGTCGCTCCCATAATGTCCACCACCCTGCTGCGCACATGGTCGGTATGACGCTGCTGACACAGTCGGAGCGCGTGTTGTGTAGCTCCAGTCGGGTCCCTCTCGTGGTCCTGTGTTGCCCTGGCAAGTCGCTCCTCTAGATCTAACAATTCCTGACGTCGCATGTGTTTATGTTGTGTGATAGCAGAGATTGCCTGCCCGCGAAGAACAGTCTTGTATGCTTCCCACAAGGTTGTATGGGACGCCACCGACCCCGCATTTTCGTTGAGGTAAGTTCTCGTGCCTCTTTTTAAAGCCTTGGCTATAACAGGCTCCCTGAGGTATCCCGGGTAGATAGGGTAGATGCGTCTATGGGTTCGTTCCTGGCCGGAAAGAGTCAGTGTCAGCGGGGAATGATCTGAGACCCCTCGTGGTCTGATTTGAATGTCAGTGAAATTGAGGAGGCCCCCCCCCCAGCGTGAGGAAGTAGTCAATTCTTGAAAGGCTGTCATGGACTGCCGAATAGTAGGTGTAATGTCGGTCCACTGGGTGAAACTGCCTCCATATGTCCACTAAGCCCTGTGCTTCTATGAAGTCATGCAATCTGAAAGGCCCTGGTGTTCGTGTGCGCGCGGGGTAGCGGTCTAGGGAGTTGTGTGCCACCGCATTAAAGTCACCCCCCACGATGAGATCCCCATCTGGAAGGTCCAACAAAAATTTTCCCAGCTCTGGGAGAGCTATGGCGTGTAGTGCCGGCGGGATATACACCGAGACCACGTTGAGCGGCTTCCCCTCCCACTGTCCATGTATCGCCGCGAAGCGCCCCTGTGTGTCGATGCTGACGGATTGGGTTATGAACCTGGACGAGCGATGCATTAATATCCCTGTACCCCGGGACCCCCTAGTAAACTCAGAGTGGACAATCATGCTGTAGCCTTTCCTATCTAGGGCCCGTGTCGCTGTGCCAGTGAGATGCGTTTCCTGTAGTAGGACCAGGGCGGGATTCAACCTCTTTATGCTCTGCAGGACCAACCCACGTTTTATTTTGTCTCCCAGACCCCTCACATTCCAGGACATGAGGCTCAGTGGGGATGCCAGCCTCATACTAGTGTCCCCCCCCACCATGCTTGAATGAGCGGACAGCTAGTCTATGCTCGCAGAGAAGCAAGCAGCTTTCGGAGTGGGCACGAGCGCTGTGCCGTGATACCTCTACTCTACGCGCGTGCGCCCTATGGTACCTTATCTGACCCTGTGCATTAACTAAAAACCATAAACACATCCTACCCCCAACTCCCCCCCTCCCTGCCCCCCTGCTCAACGGACTCAAAACTGCCCGCCCCCCCAACTCAGCAGAGTGCCTGACCCCAACCCAAAACATAGTACTTGCTCGCTGGGGTGAAGGACTCTCCGGCGTCAGCGGCCCCCTTTCTCGGCCGCGTAGGCCCTCAGCCCAGTGTCCAAGGCGGCACTGTCGGTCGTCGTTGCAGTCAGTTCAGCCAGACAATAGCGTTGAATCACTGTTCCCTCTCGTCGCCCTCCTCCTGAAGTTCAGTCAAGCAGGAGTGTGCCTCCGTTTCCTCGCCGGTGGACTGTGAGCCCGGACGGGACCCAGCATTACGGTGTTTGTTCTGCCTGTTGGAGCGACGAGGGGGGTCCGCCGACCTCCACCCCTCCAGCCATTCCTGCGCCATCTCCGGGGAATCAAAAAACCACGTTTTATTATCCGCCACAATCCGAAGCTTGGCCGGAAAAAGCATCGAATACGGGATCTCTCTGGCACGCAGTTCCTTCTTGACTTCAAAAAAAGTTCTCCTCCTTCGTGCGACCTCGGCTGTGTAGTCCGGAAAAAAGGCCAGCGTGGAGTTCTGGATTTTAATAGGGGGTGAGGTCCTTGCTGCCTGCAGGATGGCATCCCGATCCCTGAAATTAAAGAGTCTCGCTATGATCGGCCTGGGGTTAGCGCCCGTTTTCTGGCGTCCTCCAGGGATCCTGTGTGCCCTTTCCACCGTGAAGAAAGCGGAGAGTCCTTTAGGCTGCAGGGTCTGCTTGATTAAGTTCTCTACATACAGGTCCATTACCCTCGTGTCTTCCGATTCCGGTACACCTATTATACGGATGTTGTTTCGCCTCGAGCGCCCTTCCTGGTCATTGAGCTTGTCGCGAAGTTTTCCTTCGAGACGCGTTCCATACTAATCTGCAGCTCCGACAGATCTTCCACCAAGGACTTGGTCACCACTTCCATGTTATTCACTTTCTCCGACATCTTATGGAAGTCCGCCCGTATCAGTGTGATTTCGGCTGAGATCGACCCCACCGTGGCCTGGACTTGCGTGAGGGCCCGCATGACATCATCCAGGGTAGCCTTCTTGCCCCCCGCCGCTTCCGCAGTTTTGCCCGGCTGTGTTTTTGCGTCCGGGGGGGGAGTAACGGGTTTCTCATATGCAAACCGGTCAAGGCGTGACTGCGCCACTCCGTTTTTCGGCCCCCTGCCGGCCATCTTGGCAGCGTGGCTCGCCAAAGGTAAAGGCAGTCTATAATCCAGTCCCCTGAACCAGTGCACCTGTACGTTTGCACTCACACCTGGCGCCGCCGGGGTAGACCCTCTCGTATCTCCCCCGGATGACCACAGGGCACAATCTAATAGTGGTTCGGCGTGGTTCCTGAGACTCGCTTCTGATCCATGCGATAAATGGCGACAATAGTTGTCACAAGGCCCCTCTACTTTGTCGCCGTTCCTGCAGTGGCCTGTGGGAACGATGGGATGAATCCGCCAGCGAAGGATTGGACCCAGTCATGGGGCGGTCGACAGCCTTTCTCCCCTGGGAGTGTGGTAGTTGCTCCTCACCAATAACTTGCGTGCCGCCCCCTCTTTGTGGCCGTGGAATCTCCCGCCTGATACCCCTGTGTCTTTTGTAGGGCCCGCGGCACTGGCAGGTATGTCGGCCCGGGTCCGAGGAGAAAGACCTGCGTGGACGATCTTCAGCCCCCGGAGTCTGCCCAGGGAAGAGGCCCACGAAGGTCCGGTGCCCGCCCGGGCTTCTCGTAGCGCAATGTGCCCCTAATCAGTGGGGGGGGTCTAGGAGGTATGCTTCGCTCTACCTGGCGGTGGGGAACCGCTCTTTGTCTGTCCCAGCGCTCCGTTTGCGACGCCGGCCCTGCAGCGGCTGACGCCGGACTCCCTGCGTGATCCCAAGATGTCGGTCTCTCCTCCCGGCGTCGCTGCTCCGAGCGCTTCCTCCCGCCCCCGTGGGATGTCAGGGTAGTTCACCTCCTCACCTCGGAGGGGTGCCTGGGCTTGCACTCCGGGCTCTTGAATTCCGGTGGCGATATCAGGATGTCGAGGGTTTCCCCTCGCCTTCGTCGGCCGCGGGCGGGCACTTCCGGTGATTCTCTGCCCGGATGGGTTCACTTCCTGCCGGCTCCGCAGTGTATTCCACTCCCCGGTCCGTATGCTCCTCTTAGGCCCACACGGGGTCCGCCAAAACTGGACTTCTCGACAACGGATGGAAGTCCCGCTAGTCTGCGTCCTTGCCGCCCGGTCCTGGGCTTCTCTGCCTTCCCGCCTGGGAAATTTTGGGAACGGATATGCGGTCGGATTTCTTAGGAGGCCGCTTCAGTCACGGAGCTCTCCTCCTAAGCTGCCGCCATCGCCGGCTGCTGGCCACGCCCCCTCGTGAGTGCTGACTTTTGTCATTTTTGGATAGGAATTGCTTTGGAGTGGCAGAAAAGTTTTTTGGTAGGAAATCTGAGGTACAAGATGACTCCGGTGTCAGAAGGAAGCATGTCATTACTGAGAAATTAAATATTGAATGAAACCAACAGTATTTATTTGGCACCTTCTGATATTCTCAAATGGGGACGCTTAATTTTTAAATAAAGGGCAGTTATATTATCTTTCTGTCAGATTTTTTTTAAACAAACTTTATTACGTTTTTCAGGTAATAACATTTATGTGGCATCCACTGTTATTACATTTGAGCGAACTGCAGCATCCGGCTGCTGTATGTTTACAGACATTATACATGGCATAGTCACATTATACTCGCGCCGTACATGGTTATATGTGCAATATCAACAGACTGGATGGACCGCTGAGGTCTCCCTGACGGGCGCTCAGAGTCTGCTTATGTAAAAGACTCACTAAAACCATGAGATAAGCAGTCTACCCCCTACCACCTGCTGACGCGCGAAGAACTTGCTGTTCGGGGTTGTCAGACCGCCACACTTTGGGATCTCCACATAGCTACAGAAGGCACTATCTGTGGTGGCGAAATGGGCCTGCAGTTACCACCAATTTGACTTAATTGATGCTGGCGTTTAGAAGGCATGCTAATGTTACAGTGAGCTAGGATTTGGGACAATGGTTGGGATCCCCGAACTGGAGCTGGTTTAAGGTTCTTGGTTATTGTATGGATTTTATGATTTTACTAATGCTTCTGTCTTTATGAGTTGAACACATCTAATGTTTTAAGGATCTAATAAGCTGTCCCAGCTCAGAGCAATAGGTCTCTTCGGGAGTCCCTTAAGTTCCTCTCTGCGAATGGCCATGCTTTCCACTAACCCCCATCTTTCGACTTCTTCCTTCCAAGACTGTATTTTGGGGGGAGGGGGGTTGATGACTTTCATCTCCTAGTAATGCCTCTTTATGCTAGGATAAGAGCTAAGTCCATGAATTTGGCTTGGACCTCTTTTCCCTTACATCACTGTTAAAGGCCCAATATGCATGTGTCAACTGAGAGCCACTCCTTCTCGCCTGTCACCTCCCCGACGGCTGCCATCACCTCATTCCAATAGTTGTGTAGCCTGCTGCAGGACCATATCATGTGGATTAAGTCTGCCTCCTGCTCTGCACATCTAGGGCAAGATGCCGAAGTGTTAGGGTATACGGAGTGTAACTTAAATGGCGTCAGGTATGCTCGCTGAGTACTCCTGTGTTGGATGAATTTAAAACGTGTGTTGCAGGATACTCATTTGGGGTACTCTAGCCATGTTTTCCATTCTTTCTCCAAATTGAGACGCACCTGAGCAAGAGGAGATGGTTGGTGTGCGCAGATCCCCTGATAAAACCAACAAATGAAGTGCCTACCCGTTCCCATAAGGTATATTAGGGGAACTAGCTTGTTTGTAATAGGTTCTGTCCCCTGGGGAGCCCAATGTCATTTGATGTATAGAACTAGGCTTACTTGCACTAGAAATAATGCTCCTGAAGTCCCCCGTTTGCTTATGAAGTCTGTATGCGTCAATAGCAACCCGTCTCCAAATAAGTCTCCTATAGTGGACACACCCGCCTTTGTCCATGCAGATAGTCTATGGTTTGTGAGGGTCCATCAGCAGTCGGAAAACCCAGAATTGGTATATCTGGGGCGTATGGCATGGTATTCACTGTGTATCTTAATGATCGCTTCCCACCTGAGTATAAAATGCTTCTTGGTCTACATTAGGTGTGTATAAGCTCCCTATCACCAGCGGGCTTCCGTCTAGGTTACTGCGAATCAGAATGTATCTACACTCATTGTCAATGCGCTTTTCGTGTGCTATAAATGGGATCCCACACCGTATCAATATCGCTGCACCTCTGGCAAAAGTCGAATATGTTGTTGCAAATAATTGCCCTCTTCATCTCCTCTGCAATTTAGTGGCCTCCACCTTTGTCAGGGAGTCTCTTGGATTAACGCTATGTGTGCTCTCTGCATGGCTAGCTGTGCATGTATCCTGTGCCAGTTATGTGGTGAGCCCATACCTCGTATGTTGCAGGTAACACAGTTACATTGCTGTGTTGTCTCAATGCTTGTGTTCTTTGTGTAATGTCAGAGGTGTGTTTTTGTGTCAGTCGGTGTCAAGTAGAAGATTTTTTTCACCCATCACTATTCCCCTTAAACTACCCAATACCAGGTCCTCCTGTGGAACTTTGTTTGACCAAACATGGTCAACAACTTGCAATACCCAAATATGTATATTACGTGCATTTTCTAAAGTGGTCATAGTGGAGTAATAGTACGTTGGATTACTCTGGAGTGTCCAAGTAGATATTCTGAAGGAGGTGTGATTACCCTCCCCGGGGCCCAGCCCGCTCCCACTACGGCTACATGGATAAACAGTCATAAGCATCAAACCATGTTCCCCCTACGGCAGTTGTGTTTGTTTTTTCTGAGGGAAACTGTAGTCCGTATGAGCTGATATGTATGAAGGCTTGGGACTGCCCTGTCAATCGAGAAGAGTTAGGGAGGACAGTAGAGTGTAACATATATTAGGCAGGTCATTGTAAGCTTCTCACCTCGTTCTTCGGTGTCCACAGGATCTTGTGTCATTATTGTCCTAATCTCACTGCTGATGGCATGTTCCTATGCAGTGGGGGAGATGGTACCCACCACCTCCCTCGGGATAGTGTCCAGTAAATTACAGAGTGTCAAACTATATATGAGCGACCTTAATTTAATTATATAATTTTTGTTTATATCTGCGTTTTCTTTTGGATTGTATGGCTGAACTCTTCAGTCTACACACATATATATTTATAGTTTTTTAATGGATACACGGGCCGCCCTTACCAACTCACTGGGTTAGGGCGTAACATTACTAATGGCCCGGTATATTGGGTTCACACCGGACTCGGCAAGCTGCATAGTCTTGAGTCACGCCCTTTGCACTAAGATGCATGCTTTAAGACTTACAGCATGTCTGCCCACATACAGAGCGTGTTCAACTGCGCGCACTGGTTTTATCAATCACCTCTCTCTCACAGTACCATTGAATTTGCTATGGCACAGCGTTTGTATTCACGGGACACGCACGGTCAAGTCACCTTATACACAGGCACCTGCTGATGTAAACTGCCACTACCGTACTTTAACATCATGTATGTCTGTTTATTTAATTTTTTCAGTTTCCAGTAGGTCTCCCGCCTGGAACCATTCAAGTACGATACTATTCAGGTCGTATATGGGGGTCTTCTAAATCTAGCAGACACCCAGCAATTATATGAGCACTAAGGTCCTGACGAATTGCCCTTACGGCAAGAAACATGTCGACCATTTTCACATGAAGGGTTGAATAAGGATTGGTCTCATTGCCTATCACTCCTTAATACCCCTTAATTTTAACAAAGCAGCGAGCCTGATCATTAAATTTATTCTTAATGGACTCGACTGACTTCTTTTAATTCTACACACACACCCCCTTGCTCACTATTGCACTCCCTAGGCCCCTCACACACATACACCCGCTGGCTCGGAATAAAAGATCTCCATCAAAGTGCAGCCCCTTGGGCTGCCCGACGGGCATTGCACCGCCAGCCTGCCGCAGGAGCAGGATACCAATGATGACGCTGGACGGCCACCGATTGGGACAACAGGTGTTGGCCTGTCGGTAACCTGTGTGAGGTATCCTTATATTCTGAAAAGGGTCTACACCATGCACTTGTCCCGCCACCACAACTGAGAGAGAAAATTGACTGAGCTATATCACTAGCTCCCACTGGGGAACTCTGTACAACACTCCTTGTTTGCTGTGGCTTTGTCTTTCAGTTCAAGAGCTAATTAGCCGTCTGTGACGTCATGGAGGGGAATAGTGGTTGGCTGTGATCCGATTCTGAGTGTACCGTGTCACCAGTGGAGGATTCATCATCCGTGATTGGTCTTGTTTCGTAGAATGCGGCAGCAGATATTAGAGCCGATTGTTGTCCCTATAACATATGTGCAGGCGTGGGTGTTAGGTCCTCTTGCGTCGTTGTGAATTTGTGTGCCGATTCTGTGGAAGTCGTCTACTGACTTTAGGTTCTGAGTTCTGCTTGAGGGTGGAATCTATGGGCAGCTTAGGAATGTGTGTTTGATCCAGGCCCAGGCCTCAGCTAGAGTGTCAAAGAAGTTGCTTTTATGGTCGTGGATGATCTTGAGCTTAGCTGGATAGAGGAAGGCATACTTCAAGTTTAGTGACTGAAGGTGTTGCTTAATGCAATGGTATGATGCGCCCTTATTTTGGACCTGTATGGACCTGTATGGTGTAGTCCGAGTACAGTGCTATGCGTACGTCTCTCTTAATGGGCGCTTGTTCAAGCACCAGTTGCAGGATCTGTTCGCAGTCCCTATAGTTGAGGATTCTAGCAACTATGGGATGAGGTGGCGTCCCAGGTGCTCTTCTCCTGGGAGGGACTCTATGAGCTCTTTGTACACAAAATATGTTGGAAAGTCCTCGTGCTGGCATAATTGCCCGCAGTCAAGTTTCTAAAAATAGTGTTGCGTTGTGACCCTTGCTATTTTCTGGCGGGCCCACTATTTAGATATTATTGCAGCGTGAGCACCCCTCTGCATCTTCTGCCCGTTCCTGTAGTAGTGCTACTTGGTGCTGAAGGTTTTCAACTATCTCCAACTGTTCTTTCAGCCACTGGGCAAGGTCTCGTAATTTAGCTGTGTTAGCGGTGAACTTATCTGTTAGTTTCTTATGGTCCGCCCTGATTAGGGAGACCTTGGTGGTTAGTGTTCCAAGCTGCTGCTCCGTTAAAGTGTGTGTTAACAAAAGCAACAGGACAACACGACCAAGGTTTAGCACAACCAAGACAATAGTTCAAAACAAAAGTGGTGGTGGTGCAGCACACTTTCCGTGCCCGTTGTCCCTGGGCACAAAAGCAATCAACAGGTTTCAAAAAGATATGGAAGGCGCACTCTGAAGAAATTACGCAAGTACTTGTGAGCTTGAGTTTTCTTTTTTTCTTTATTTGGCTCCGTTAAAGTGTGTGATTCCTTGATTTCTTGTAGTATTAGATCTAGCTTATCAAGTGGCGATCTGCTTGCCTTAGGGTGCTCTGTTTCCGCTATCACGCTGTTTGAGGGATCATTCCAGTCCGTTTGTGTTGTTTCCTCTAGGTCCTGTTGTTTTCCTTAATTTCGTCCTATGGCTGCCGACGACGTTGCTTGTGGCCCGAGAGAAGGGGTATGCGTAAGCCTTGTAGGTTACTCTCTGTGCTACGGTTGTGTCTGTCTAGGGGGTTTGTGGTCCTGCGCGCCCTGGTTTTGTGTCCTGTTAGTGTTTTTACGTATTTTTCCCCGTCATGGACTAGGTATTTTCAGTGCACCACTATGCCTCGCTGGAGGGTGAACCCACTCGGATCTGGGGTGAATTCTACTGTTAGAGGGGGGTTGGGGGAAACCCCAGTGGTGCACTAACTTATGGCCGGGCTGTGATCGTGGCCTACTGCATCGAACCCTTCCCCAATGCCCAGGTTTTGGGAGCTTTGGTTGTGTCCGTTTTTTTTATGGCCAGTAGAGTCCGTCTGGACAGGGGGCCGGGTCGCCTATGTGCAGTTTGCCTGGCCCTGCAGGGTCATAAAGCTAGTGTCGGGCAGCCAAGTTCCCCGCCGCGCCAGTCAAGGCCTCCAGGCCTCCGTAAGCGGTCCCGCCCGTTGGCCTGTTTCCAGTCCGCAACTTCTCCCACACCTCAGGCCGGCCCAATGCGGGTTAGGCATCTGCAGGAATGGCAGGGGCAATCAGCACAGCCGCACCCCATTAGGCCCTGGTGGGCGCTCTTGGTGTGCAGCGGCAACCGGAAGGGAAGTCCACAACCCAGGCCTGCTTCTCCGGTGACAGTCAATTCACTGCCCGACTGAGGGGGGCAGGGGCTAGTTTCACTCATGAGGCCACTGGATGCGCTGGCCCAGACTGGGCTTCCCGCCGCTATGGGGTCATAGTCACGGGCCAAGTCCCTGCTGTATTCTTTTCTCGATGCGGTGTGTCGCCTAGGATGTTCAGGCTGGTCCGCACTCTGCAGCTCTGTCGCATGTCTCAATGTGCTGCAGTAGACAGTTACGATCTCTGCAGCGTTATCCAGGGCCCTCTCTCTATCGCACTGGATTTCGGTTCCCGGCTGGGTGTCTTGGTGTGCTGTAGCAGCTTTGCGAGTCTCTGAAACCCACAAAGGAGGACAGAGGAGATATCCAGATTTCAGGTTAGAGGGACAAGCAGGGCCGTAGAGTGGTTCAACCTAACTGGTTCCTCCGATTGAGCCATTTTGCCTTGACTGTGCATCTGCAGCAGGTTCCAGTTTGCGGTGTCTTTTCTATGCTGTAGGCAGGCTGCGGACTAAGCACGGCTGGATAGGCCTTCTGCTCCAAGATTTTGGGTCGATGGCATGGATCATGAGCCGATGTGGGGAGGATACCAGGCCCGAGGTCTGGAGCCTCGTGTTTATGCGACCGCCATCTTCAGCGGTTAGCCTCGCCCCCTCTTATCTTTCTGTCAGATGATGAGCATATTGTGTATGCACATCAAATATGTTCTGATGATAAAGGTAGCAAAGCAGCATGCACACTGTAGCAAAACAAAGCACAGGTGTTTATCCTAAAAAAGGGTGCCCATAGAGTTCTACTTTCCAGTTTCACAACAAAGTCACCCTGGTTTTGGATTGGTGGGATAAGGTTTTTCATGCACACACAATTTAATGTCCTACATTTGTTCCAAATACAGAGAACATTAAAGCGGCCGAGATGCAGTGGAAGCTTGAGTTGGCTATTTTCTTAATTAAATGTGGTAATAATGTTTTTTTTTGTATCCGTCTAGATGTGCTATTAACGCGAGAATGCTTGTTTATACTTGCATTATAAGTTTGTCTTTAGGTGTCATATAAACATCTTCTCTATCTTATTTCATCTACTTTTCCCTTCCTGTCTTCTGACCCTCCTTGGCTTAATGTTCATCAACAAAATGTATGTACATTTCTATTTATTCATACCTTAACTTTTTCTGCGCGGACAAAAATGGTGGATTCTTTGGGGAAATTCGACAAGAAAATAGTCAAAGGTTAAAACTATACAGACATAATGTTCCTAACAGTTTCTATAAACAGGTTGCAAAGGCAGCCTGCCCGGATACATTGGAAATCAAATCAACGCTGCCTTTAAATCAATTCTATAATCTTCCAAAGTACTAGCATGGTTAAAACAGAAACCAAAGCACATAGAGAGCATCTTAATGTGCTCTGAAATGTGCCCTCAAGAAAAATTATCAAAGTGCACGGAGAGATCACCAGTGTTCTAGCCATCATCAAATTGTATACATGCGCGTTTCAGGTATTCCATTATGGTTTATCTGTGAAAAGATAAAACTGTATAAAGAAGGTAGACATCAAACCTTTGATTCTTTCCATTGTCAGTGACATTTTAAATTCGAATTTTGCTCAAAAGCTTAAAAAACAGAGACTTTTTGAACTTTTTTCTCATCATTAAGCAGAGAAAAACTCTGACTTTGCCTTTTTTCATTAACTATACAAACCTCAAATCACAGGGCGAGCACAGTAAGGTAATGGTTAAAACCTGATATGAAGGAGCAGCAGCTGGGAGCCTTTGAATGTAGAGCAAGGCATTGTGTCACCTCACCTTCAGCTTGTGGCGTATCTCAGACAACCAGCGTGTCACTAAAATTGCATGCAAGGAACAATTTTACTTACGAATGAGATAATGGTAATATGCGTATATATAGAAATGATATCACGCCATGTTGATCTTATCTGATTGCTATATTAGATGATAATTATAGTGTTGTCTGAATCCGGGTTATGTAAACGTTACCTGTGTTGCAAACACTTTACACTCTTTGATTACCATGATTTCCGTGTATACCTACTGGTTTTATAAATATATTGTATGCTGGCCAACTGGATCACATATGCAAAAACTGTAATAAAAAGATCAAACAAAATAATAAAAAAAATCAAACCTAGTTTTGAAGAAATTATCTCAAACTCAACCCATCCTGTTGTATAGCATTTTAGGGCCCTACTGTAATGTTCTCGATTCATGCCCTAATATAGGTATAAATCACCATATCCTTATATAGGCATAGAAATCATAACCATATATAGACATAGCTCATGCAGCCCAAATAGGGCAAGGCTACTTCCACTACTTCCAAAAATCCACAACAATTTCTTGTAAAACTCGGCTTCCGCAGGTAGGGACTTCCCCTTGCTTGAATACTGACTTGTCCAAGAACTCATGGAGTTTTCAAAGAACTGAAACTCTTTGATGACGTTATTATGTCCACCTTTACATCAATCTCGGCACCTTCAAGGTATAAATATGCCCACACTTGCCTTAGCCAACACACGGTGGTTTGGAGCAGTTTGACTATCTACTTGCCCGACGCATCCTGCTACAGCAAGTGCCGAAGGAAGCCGACCCTCCAGCAGACGCACTAAGAGAGACGCTGTCTTTTCTCTTGCCGAGAAATCTAGCTCCAGTGTTTCTAAGCTACCCTTGCAGGTTGTTGGGAAATCGAGTCCTGAGCCTGACCTTGTTCATTCTAAACCAAGGTAAGGAGCTGATTAGACCCTTAGAGAAATCGTGGATAGATTCTTGGCAAAAGAATACTACATTTATGCTACATCTCACTTACCCTTCCCTCGTACTAGGCTTAGGTTAGGTACATTGGGGTAGGCGTATTTTAGACGCACCAGTTGAGTACTTTTTAGCTTCTGTTATTTATGTATGTATTTATCTATGGTCTAGGAACCATACAATGCTTTTACAGTATTATTTTATAATACTCTTTTTACTATACGCATTATACTTTGCAACCAGTATTACGATTGTAGCAGTTCATTTCTTCTGCTTGAGAAAGAAGACTGTTCAATAAATACCTTTTATTGAAAACGCCCGTCTATCTATTTCTCTGCACCTCTGGTGATACGAAGCTTGCACGAATGACCGAGTAAAATATCTATCTATTGTTTCCACGACTCTGAAGATCAGTTTTATCTTGGGGAAACAAAGTTGTCATGTTTATGCGGTTGTCAGAAACTAAATCCCTTCTTGTGAACTCGAGAAAGTTTCTAGTGACCTCTGAGCTAGCTGGCACTCACAATTAAGTCTAATATATTTCGATAGAGACCTAGTAGACATAAATCCTACGTCACATCTATAGGATATATTATTCCAATGCGCAGAGCCTATTGGGAATATAGGAACTACACTACAATCCTAATACACCAACCAATACTCAGTACAGAACTCGCTGTCAACTCTCAATCACCATGACTTCTGTCCTCACCAGTCCAACAGTGCCAAGTCACAAGTCTTTCCTATTGGCACCAATCTCAGACAGTGGAAGTACATTACTGAAAGACAATATGTTGCTTGGCACTAACTCTCACTGATTTGCACAGTTAAAGTCTTCTTACCAGAACCAATCTTTAGACCAGCAATCCAAGCTTTTTAATTTTTTTTTCATTTACCATGTTGGGAATCCCCCTCTCTTACATTCCCATTAAATTGGGTGGTCTTCTTTTCCCATCCTAAAACCCTATTTCAGTCCCGCCTTTTTGGGGCAGCAGATATAAAGGGTTTGTGCATTTTGCCTGGTGACTCCCAATGTAACCCATACCCCAACCTGAACCCAATAAATAGTAATGTGGAATATCGAGTTGCCATAGTATGATAACAAATATATTGAAATATGGAGGATGTAAGTGTTCAAGGGAATGTGAAGATTTACTTTTCTTAGCACCAGACCTACGTACCTTCAGGATACATAGATCATCAGGGCATGAGATGTGGAGTTAGGTACGTTGCTCAATACTCTGGTCACAATATTGTGATATTCGGACCCATGCCCTAGAATCTCGGCTGTAGTTCCAGGTTTTCTATACTAATAATCTTCATCTGTATGTGTACAATCTCTGCAAAATTTGGGCCTCCATATGTCTCTTTTATTCTCCTTTATTCTACTATCAACATAAGTGTGCAAACACGTGAGCGAATGAGACTGCGCACTAAGACATCAGTTACCTAAACAATTATTCCTTTTCCCATTCAAATTACTTTATTCAATTAAACGTGTAAAGGAGCAGCCTGTTATGCACCTAAAACAGCACATTCTTATAACTGACACCATCCTTACAGCTGGTGCTGGTCTTGAGTCTGGCAGGACTACGAAGCCCACAACAATTTTAATTGTGACCAGACAGAGGAGGAGTAGGAGCCTGACCCTGAACGCTTATTGTGCGTCTTGTCTCCCCGTAGCGCTGGATATTCTTCTGGTGCTGCTAGTACTGATCTAGGGTCAGGCACAAAAAGCAAAAAACTTCCCTTGTGACCAGAAGTAGGAGGTGGGCTTGAAGAGGGCCGGGTCTCACCTGGTCTGAGCACCAGCAGTTTTTCAAAGGGGGCCTCGAAACGGGTCTCTATTGGGCTCTGTTTTGTGCCCTGGCATCGGCGGTCCATTTTTTTCTGGATTGCAGTGACAGCAGGCACAAGCATGTGCCCTGTTCACAATGCTCACTCTCACTAGTGGAGAAGTTACGGCATGACGTCATGCCAGGTGAGCGTTGTAGGGGAAGGGGAATCCTTTAAAGAGAGTCATTTTCTCACTGGATTTCCCATCTTTTTTTAAAACTCAGGAGCAGCAACATTGTTGTGGTGTCACCAGGGCTTCAAGTGGAAGCTTTTTCAATCTTATATACAAGCCATACTTGCTTCTTATTTATCTTATGCAACTAACAACCATTGACAAAGCCAATAGTCCTAACGTGTTGTAGGTATGATGTTACTTGGTGTATCATATATCTGGATGCAATGATAGCAACAGCAAAATACAAGTCAGGAGGCACACTATGCTAAGCACAGATTTTTAGCGTACGTGTTTTTAAACCACACCCTTAATTACATTGGCCACGCCCCTTTGAGAGGCCCCCCAGTTTTTTCATCTCTCTTAAAGCCCTGGCTTACCCCGAGTGCTTACAGCGTGCCTCGTTTCCCCACAGTGTGAGATGCTCTTCTTGTGCTGTTGGTGCTGGTCTAGGGTTAGACAGGACTACAAAGCCCACATCTCCCCTTGTAACCAGAAGGAGGAGGAGGGGCCTGACCCTAAGCGCTTATAGCAGGCCTAGTCTCCCTGCAGCACAGGGCTCTCTTCTTGTGCTGCTGATCCTCGTCTGAGGTCGAGCAGGACCCCAAAGCCTGCAACTCCCCTGGTGACCAAAAGGTGGAAAAGGAGGAGCCTGACCCTGAGCCTTTATATCCTGCCCCGTCTCCCGCCAGTGTGGATTACGCCCAGACTGTGCATGGGCCAGGACTGGTTCATGACCAGGCCTGTTTGAGCCCAGAAGAGGCCGGGCTGGGCCACCCCTCTTTAAAGTGCAACAAGATGAGTAAGCGAAAACTTACTGGCAAATCTGTAACTAATTCCAGTTCCTGTGATTTCAAGGGCTTCACAATTGACTGCTATTCGGATAGGGCTGTGTGGTTGTTATATAGACGAAGTTGGCAGAGCACTGCTTCTCAATCAATGGCAGCTTGTGCAAGTTCAACACATACAACAATGAAATGTTAGTGCTTGTGAACTCCGATGCTAGGGTCCAAGCACCAGGAACACGGCCTTGTATTAATTCCTAGGACTTTGTATGTGCTCATGTTAGTCACCCTGCTTGCCAAGTCCATTTCCTAAACGTAAGAGGATAGCTGTTAATACAGCTTTTAGGTAGGTGTAATAAGAGTGTCAACTGGCCATCAGCTAATGCTGCTCAGAACGTGCCACATTTATTCATCACGGAGGGCTTTTTTTCTAACCTGGACGAGATGACGGAAAAATCGTTATCGCCACTCGCCGGGCAACTTAAATGTTTTGAGAAGTGCTTAGATACAGCATTAGGTCCTGTGATTTCACAACTGGTTCAAGTAAATATTACTGGGTGAATACCCGAGAACTTGTGTGAGAACTTCACCCAAAGTGTGCCCTAAACCAATGCAACTTCTCTAATATCATCCTATGATCGTAATTTGGCACGATCTGTGACCCTACAGACAGAGCAAAGATCTCATTCCATTTTAACATCAATTAGGAGCCAGATGTAGGTAGCCCAATACCGGTCGGTAACAGACGAAATTACCGAATTTCGGCCGTTACCGACCGGCATTGGGCATTTGAGATGTAGGGGCCAAATTTAAGGATTCGGAAATTTACTGAATCGGTAATTTAAGGAATCGGTAAATTACCGATTCCTTAAAATACCGATTTGGTAAATTACTGAATCCTTAATGTGGGGAGCACTCAGGTGAGTGCATTTCTGAGTTAAGGATTCGGTATTTACCACCAACTAAAAGTTGTTGGTAAATATCGAAAACCTTTGAAAAAGCAAATTTGTGCTTTTCCAAAAGTGCCATGTGGCAGACATAAATGCCCTTAGGCCATGTATGTGTGCCACATGTGCACCCATGCACTATTCAGGGGTGCAACAGGATGTCAATGTGACACCCTGCCACCCTTGTAAGTCTTCCCCCTATTACAGATTCAGTATTTACAGATTCGGTAATTCCCATTCATTCCTATGGGCCTCCAGGCCGAATCGGTAATTACTGAATTTTACCGATTCGGTAAAATGTACCGAATCAATACCTACATACCATTTATCGATTCTGAAATACCGAATCGGTAAAATTCGGTATTTTAGAATCGGTAAATAGTATTTACCTACATATGGCCCTAGATGCAACTGGTCACTCGCAAGGTAACAACAGAGAGATCGGCTGGTATGTTAAGTCTTCCAATCTGGCCTAACTAAGTTTGCAGGGGAATATTTCGACTGCCACTTGTTGCCTGTCTTTCCTTATATGGTTATCTTAGCTAATGTGCCAGTTTTGCACTGTAAGACATTTGAGAACCTCGAACAGCTAAAAAACACAAAGTTTTAATGTTATGAACGCTGAACAAATATTATGTGCTAGGCGAGTGGCCCTTCGCCCAAGTCCTTTCCAGGTGACTGCACTGTAATCAACTTTAAGAGGGAGATCTACATCAGGAATTTGCTGCTCCATCAGACAAACTGGGCTGGGGGCCAAAGTATGATTAAAGGACTGCCTCTGGGTTCTTGCATCGTCCTGCTGCTTTGTTCGGCAATCCACACTGTAGTTCAGGTCAAGGGTGCACTTTGCAGCAACTAGACTGTAATCTACAGCTGTCAATTAGATTCCAGGCTTTAGAAAATCTTGACCAGCTTTATTGACGCCCTGTTAAGGATTGGATCTGATATCACGGTGGTCAAACTCTGTAGATAATCATATGGGCAATATTGTATCTATACCAAAGGGTGTCAGTCCTTCCAACTTATCTTCCTTTAATGGAAAGAAAAGCCTGATATTGTTAAATTGGAATATTGCTGGTATTAACACTAACATGTGTTCAACTGATTGGTTAGATTTCATTGTGCAATTGGATGTTTTACTGTTTCACGAGGCTTGGGGTATTTCAGAGCTATTTTGGGCTGGGTATGTTTGATATTCGAAACCGCCATGCCATCTAACTAAGGCCAGACCAAAGATGTTTTACCAACCTGGTTTAAATTATCATTGCTTTGCGACATCAGTCAAATTGATGTTGCCCACTACGGTATCCCGCTGTTTTCTGTTAAATTTCACTCCGTTTTTTGTTTTTTGTTTTTATCTAGTTATTTTTCATAATTATGTACATATTTAGATAGATGATTCTAATTTTAAATATTTATTTACTTTAATTGTTAGCACCCAACCAAGACGTCTGACTTATCAGTTTCTAACTTACTTTTCTGTAGGGATTTTAATGCCAGTCTATGTACTAGAAAATTTTGGTTTGACAATTCTAGCTCTAATATTGAGTCTGGGCCCAAGGTCAGACTCTCTGGCGTACCGTTTCAAAATATGACACTGAGAAGATTCTGGTGAACGCTCTTGAGACCAAGCCATGTACGAACAGAGTTGTCCCTACTTTCCTTGACAAGCGTTGCAGCACAGCCATATTCTTTTCAGGAACCCTGTCCGAATATCTCTTGATCGGGAGGTACTGGATAAAGATCATAACCCCTTAGCGGTGTCACTCCTAGAGCCTTTAATGATACAAAGGGTACCTCTTACTGCTACTCCTTAACTCTTAGCTAAGAAATATCAGTAGGTTGGTGTGAAAACTGTCTATTTCGTTCATAATCAATCCAGCTAAAAATAACTTACATTACTGTTGGTTTGCTATTCGCTTGAGTCCCCTAATTTAGTTGTTATTCGATCCCCTCATTAAATTGAGTAATGCAGTTAGGGTTTTTCTATTAAAGACCATTCAATATTATGATGGTAAGGAACCAAGGTGGTTTGATAGTGCATGCTCAGCAGTTAATACATTGCTTCGTAGTGCACGTACCATGAAACCTAGATAAAAAGCAGAGGTTGCTTTTTGCAGAACTCTTTATAAAATAACATTAAAAAGAGTTGATTCGCTACTACTTTGACTTTCTATTTGTTGTAACGACAAGGCCTCACTGAACAAAGATGTTTTCAATGACTGCGTGAATTGTGACAACTGTCTAAAAATTCCCAGACTGTCCTAAGTCAAAACTGTACCATGTGAGCTCAGTAGGTTTGGGTTGTTTTTAAAACCCACCTCCATTTGTAAGGCGGACAAATCATAGTTTAAAAATGTTTTTATGGCCGGACGGCAAATGTTATGGTAGGAAGATGAATTTAAGAAAAAATTGATTATGAAGCATGTCGCCATCCAGACTACTCCATCTGTCGAACTTTACCTCGTTATTGATTTTGAGGTCTGGAAGATTGTGTTTCCCTATGGGCAAACTTGTTGGCATTGACTCCTGCCTGTGTGATGAGTTTTCTGATCAAATGCTATTACATTTTATATTATTTTGTACATTTTACATGATTTTTACTAATAGATTTTTAATTCTGATTTTAAGGAAACCCAACGTCCGCTACGGAAGAACTGCATTATATTTTCCTTTAAATGCTATCTACCTCTGAAGTCAATTTCTGTGTTCTGAGTATTTTAAAATCTGCACTGTGACAATGGAACACAGTAATGCTTTAATATTGTGTGTATGTATTTATGATGGATTGCAGCTTTTATGATTATGATTTAATAATCAAATAAAGTATCTTTGATGATGATGATGAATTAAAAATAAAGAATAGTGGACCAGTGAGTACGATATAGAGTAAGCGAATAGCCTACAGTATAAATGTTCAATGTATAATCCAGTAGTAGGTTGTGGAAACCCTCGTTTTAGGATAATACACCAGCCCACCAAACTGATTCACCTGTACTCCCTCGTTATCTAAGTAGGAAAAGTAGCTCTATCCCATCCCAAGCTCATTGAAATTGCTTTGATACAACATACTCAGGTTCTAAAGTTATTTTTTGATTTTCCTACGCTTATCATTGGTCCTGGCTCTGTGCTCATCATTCAGTAATCATTGATCCTTACAGTCTGGTGGTAACTCACTCATCATTGGTCACCACCCTTTGGTGGTCACTTACTCTTCATTTGGTCCGGCTTATTAAGGGTCACTCCCTCATCATTGATATGTGCTCTCTGGAAGTCATTCTCTCATCACGCATGCTTGCATCTGGTTACCTACTAATCACTTGGTCTTTACGAGAGGAGTTCAATAACTTATCAGAGCAATCATTCATCATTTTGCTCCACTGGCTGGTAGCTGCTCATTCATCATTCGGTCCAGCTTCTGGTGGTCAATCACTAAACATTGGATTTTGCTGTCAGAAGGTCACTCACGCATTATTGGCGCCTAAGTACTAATTGTTAGTTGCTCACTATTGAGCTCTGATAATTGGTGGTCATCCGCTTTCTATTGGTCCCTGCTCTCTGGTGATCATTCAATCATTATTTAGAGGTATTCTGTCGGTCACTAGTTCATTACTGGGCTACGCGCTATGTTGGTGAGTTATTTATAACTGGTCCTCCGGGGGGGGGGGGCATTAAGTGATCATTGATCTCTGCTCTCACTTGGTCTGTGACTCATCACTGTTCTCTGCTCTTGGGTGGCACTTGCTCATCATTGTGCTGCTCTTTAGGGATCACACTCATCTTTTAATTCTGCCGACCTGTAGTCACTAACTCATCATTCGGCCTTGCTCTAAGGTGGGCACACACTCTCATTAAAGTGTCTACTTCTACTGTTGTAGCTCACTCTTACCATATACCTTTCCCTGGTCCAGAGAGGAAGTCTAAGTGGGAGACTTGGCTCTAGATGGCATCAGCTGCAGTTTTTGTTTAGTTGATGTAGAAGTAGAAGCAGCAGTGCTTGGGGTAGCACCTTTGTAGTCCACTATTTTGGTCGCTCACTATCACTGATAGGCCATCTTCTCTTGAGTTTACTCATTCATAACAGTTAGCCATGTGATTTAATTTCTTTGGTCTGTCACTCTTATTGAAGGCCCTGTGTTTTTTAAAGTTGCTTAGCCTTATCAATGGGCCAGCATTTTTTTGTGATTGAAATGATCAATCATTATGCCTTTATCTCTTGGGGTCGCTGACTCTAATCAAATGGTATTCTCCTTTTCCTCTCTTGTGGCGGGTCTATTTCATGAATGTTCTGACCTCCCTTGTGGGTGCTTCTTCTTCCTCTGGCTTCACCTTTAGTTACAGGACAAGGTTCCCACTTCACCGATTAGCCTCTAACTTACGAAATCCTTGCTCAGGGTACACTTTTGCAATAGAAATACCATTCTGAAATAACAGAAAGGGGATGCACAGTGCTATATAAATCAACAAAGCAAATAAATAAATTGCTTTCTTCAATCAATGTATTTTGGCACCTCATTAACACAATGGTCAATAATCTATTTCAGAATGTGCGCCTTTCTGCTTGACATCCAGTCCTGTTCTACCCCGCAAAACTGGGAAATCTATGATAAAAAAGAATATATTGAAGTTACCTTGCTGACATTCTCTTCATTGTTCTGGGCGCTACTCTGCATTTATAAATTGTCTAACATTTACATCTGTCCTTTCTTTCTAAGTGTCTTCCTATATGCCACTTTACGCAATCTTGCTTTTCTGTCTTATCAAAAAATATGGAGCAATGACTAATGGGACGTCAGCAAGTAGAAGCTCTTCAGCACAGGTTCTATCACAGATTCACTCATTTGAATTATTCCCTATTGACAGGGTCAGAATCCTTTCCATCTGACACCTTTCCAACCAAGACCAGTTTGTTCACATAGCACCTCTAGATTCAGGAGGATCCCTAGAACGTGCATAGTCCCAAGTGTTCCTTGCAGTCAACCATCATCTTCAACCTCAATCAGTTGAGTCCTTTGGGTCTCTACTGATTGATAAAAGCATACAAATTCACCAATATGCCAGTCACAAACAACTGTTCTATGAAAATCGCCTCTGCTCCAGGCAGACAATGCCTCAAACACTGCCTGCACCTCATCCAGATTTGGATGTCCAGCACCTACTGAAGCTCAAACTCACCAAGATATAAGTCTTGTTGTTTGCCAAGAACAACAGCATGAAATAATACAAAGCTGGATCAATGAGATGACTATCCATAATGGCTGGATATGTGATACAATGAGCCTAAGCCTTGACTTCTCTCTGTAAAATGTGGGATTTTCCGTCCCTGGGTACAATCCTGTAATCCAGGAAAACAATTCCTGTCAAAGGATAAAAAATTGACATTCTGGTGCAGAGAGCATGACTTAGCATCATCACCAGACAGATGGTGGGCTCTGCTGACTGCCATACTGTGTGGAAAGTGGATACTCTTATGGCCCAAGCAGGAAGCATGATCTTTCCATTGATGCAATTGAAAGGCTACATTTCTGCAGTGTTTATTCTTGCAAAGAATGAAAGCCATTATTGTCATTTGTGGGATAATCCATAAATATTATTTTTGGTCTAGCATCATCTGGGGTGACAAATGCTTCCCATTCTACAAACTAGGAAGAAGAGGAGCCTTGTTTTTTCCATGGTCAGATTGTAGGCATTTCATCAGTGTGTCTCTTCCTTATTGTCTATGCCTTCCGCTTCATGAATCTTAAACTTCTTCACTGTACGTGTCCTTGCGTTAGCATGAACGCTGAAGACATGTGGGTGGTGGAGTAGGCAATGGAGGAGGCGGCACAGAAGGCGGTCCAAGTAGTGGCTGCAGCTGAATTACCGAAGGCATCGCTGGGGTAGAAGCATCAGAGGGCGTGGCATGCTGACTGCAGTGTCTTCCTCGAAGAAGAGGGTGCTGGAAAACTATGATAAATGTTCTGTATCACAGGCTGCAGGAATGTCAATTGTTCGAGTGGAACATGCACAATAAAAATCTGTTGATTGTAATTCCTGTGATGGGATAAGAGAGGCATTTCTTGATTATATACCCAGCGTCTGTTAGCAAGTGCGTAAATCCTCCTCCTCCAGATCAACATGCATACATTTATTGAACAAATCTTCAGGGCTAGTGGTCTCCGAGTTTCTTCCATTACAGCCTCACTAAGGAAAGTTTCAATGTACTTGAAATCGTATTCGTCCTCATCTTGCTCACCACCACTTTTATAATTATTCGGCCTCAGGGGACGGGGTCCCCTGACCTCCAGAGACTCGTGGAGGGGGGCTGCACGCCCCCTCACCTTCAAATGTACATTGGCCCCAGCGGATGGGGTACCTGGGGCCTCAATGAGGACCAGGGATGGGGGCCTGTCAATAGGGAGCAAATACGTAGTCTGCTCCCAGAGGGCGGGAACTTTGAAAATGCACTGTTGCGGGCAGGGAAATAGATTAAAATATTGCTCCTGTGCTAGAGCAATGCCGGCTTACGCTGCATGCAGGGAGTCGGCTGGCACTGCGGGAGCCTTGTGACTCCCTCTACGGCCCCCAAGGAAAGCATGATGGGTGCCCTAGGTGAGCACCAGGGCACCAACTTTTATTGAAGCATGCCCTGGGAGATAGTGGTCCCTGGGCTGGATAAGGCTCGGGGAGGGGGGTCCTCCTCTTTAATTTTAGTAGTGGCCCTGGGGGATGGGGTCCCCATGGCCTAACAAGGCTTGGGGAGGGGGGTTCACGCAGCCCCCTCTCCTTTAATTTAAAAAAACAGCCCTGGGAGATGGAGTCCACAAGGGCCTGCAAAGGCTTGGAGACGAGGGATGCACCCCCCTTTAAAAATATAATATGACATCACAGGGGATGGGGTACCCGGGGACTTTAAAGGCTTGTGGAAGGGGGCTGCACACCCCCAGTCCCCAACAATTTGAAAGAAAGATAGATAAAGAATTGTCAACTCCTGTGCTGGTAGGAAAACTGGTGGAGTTTTTTGGTCCTGGGACCGTGGTCCCAACAAAAAATAAGGATCTGGTTGGGTATTGGGACATTCGAAATAAACATTAAAAAAATATATATGAATAATACATGATTTATTATTCATTGCTCCTTGAAGAAACGCCCCATAATGCCCTGCGGGGCGCTTTAACATTTCTGGGAGCTCCATAATGTCCCAAGAAGGGGCGGGGGCACTACAAAGCTATTTTATTTTATTTTGTGGTGTGCTGCAGTGAGTGCAGTAGCCCCCCAGCAACATTTTAACAAACAGTAAGTCTCCTGGGAATTAAATCCCTGACTCCAGGACATCTGTTGATTGTAATTCCTGTGATGGGATAAGAGAGGCATTTCTTGATTATATACCCAGCGTCTGTTAGCAAGTGCGTAAATCCTCCTCCAGATCAACATGCATACATTTATTGCACAAGTCTTCAGGGCTAGTGGTCTTCGAGTTTCTTCCATTACAGCCTCACCAAGGAAAGTTTCAATGTACTTGAAATCGTATTCGTCCTCATCTTGCTCACCACCACTTTTATTATTATTCGGCCTCAGGGGGACGGGGTCCCCTGACCTCCAGAGGCTCGTGGAGGGGGGCTGCACGCCCCCTCACCTTCAAATGTACATTGGCCCCAGCGAATGGGGTACCTGGGGCCTCAATGAGGACCAGGGATGGGGGCCCGTCAATAGGGAGCAAATACTTAGTCTGCTCCCAGAGGGCGGGAACTTTGAAAATGCACTATTGCGGGCAGGGAAATAGATTAAAATATTGCTCCTGTGCTAGAGCAATGCCGGCTTACGCTGCATGCAGGGAGTCGGCTGGCACTGCGGGAGCCTTGTGACTCCCTCTATGGCCCCCAAGGAATGCATGATGGGTGCCCTAGGTGAGCACCAGGGCACCAACTTTTAATGAAGCATGCCCTGGGAGATAGTGGTCCCTGGGCTGGATAAGGCTCGGGGAGAGGGGTCCTCCTCTTTAATTTTAGTAGTGGCCCTGGGGGATGGGGTCCCCATGGCCTAACAAGGCTTGGGGAGGGGGGCCACGCAGCCCCCTCTCCTTTAATTTAAAAAAACAGCCCTGGGAGATGGAGTCCACAAGGGCCTGCCAAGGCTCGGAGACGAGGGATGCACCCCCCCTTTAAAAATATAATATGACATCACAGGGGATGGGGTACCCGGGGACTTTAAAGGCTTGTGGAAGGGGGCTGCACACCCCCAGTCCCCAACAATTTGAAAGAAAGATAGATAAAGAATTGTCAACTCCTGTGCTGGTAGGAAAACTGGTGGAGTTTTTTGGTCCTGGGACCGTGGTCCCAACAAAAAATAAGGATCTGGTTGGGTATTGGGACATTCGAAATAAACATTAAAAAAATATATATGAATAATACATGATTTATTATTCATTGCTCCTTGAAGAAACGCCCCATAATGCCCTGCGGGGCGCTTTAACATTTCTGGGAGCTCCATAATGTCCCAAGAAGGGGCGGGGGCACTACAAAGCTATTTTATTTTATTTTGTGGTGTGCTGCAGTGAGTGCAGTAGCTCCCCAGCAACATTTTAACAAACAGTAAGTCTCCTGGGAATTAAATCCCTGACTCCAGGACAGCCTACCATATTTTTAAGCTCAATGCTCAATGCTCTTCAGCTGGTATGAGGAGCCCAATTGTGGTGAGTACTATGTCTGCATTTTGCAGTTTAAACATGTTTATATCCTGATCCCTTCATAAAGTCAGTATACTCACTTTTTATGTTTTGGAACTCTGATCCTTGGCAAAATCAGTACGTCTGCCTTACTTAAAATGACACCAAGGCCCTGGGCTTAATGCCTCTGCTGTGCATGCCAACCAAGTGTACGGCAGAGATTTGTCTGGTTGCAAGCGGCCAGGCTCTGCATCCAACCCCAATACAAAGGGATTGGTTTACATATGGTAATAAAATATTACTTTAGTTTTGAAAAAAACTAGAAATTCATTGAAAAAAACAAAAGTTAAATGGACATTATAATTAAATGAAAATGTCAGTTAAGCCATCCAGTTTTAAACAAATAAAACCGCTGAATTTCCCCAGTTATAGTTATCTTAAGTAACTGTAACTCATGCCCTAAACGAACTTCTGTACTGGTAATTACTTTCCATATTACATCACTATGAAATCACTGGTAATATGACTGCAACTTCTGAAATTATTTCATTGTTGACAACACTTTACAATACCTTGTTCTGCAACTAACTAGATTAAATAATAGAGGTTGCCTTTGATCAGAGGATGACATGAAGCCATCTCAGATTAAATGCATCCAAAGCTCAAATACTCACATTTGGTGATTGGGAAACTTTTGCTACTAGCTGTGCCTGGCCTGTCAATCTGAGACAGCCCTGCCAAGCACCACACATCACGCATTAGCCTAAAACATTTGAAGGCAAGTCCCAGAATCACTGTGTTAAAAATAATTATCACGCATTATAGTGCCTCCTCAACTGTCAAGCTGGAGCGCTGCAGTATAGTAATTAGCACTGTGAACAAAGCTGCCAGCGCCGGTCCACAATGCTCACGGCCTGGGGGCTGGTTCTGGATACATTTACCCAGCATTCTAATTCATGAAAGTGACTGCAAGGATTTGTCCAACGGCTGCGCATCCGAGACAGGACACATAACCCCTGCACGCGCCCATACCGTGGAAAATATCTTCCCCAACTCATCACCCTGGTATCCCAATAACATTAGCCAACAGGGAGTTGTAGTTGTGGTCGTTGTTGGCCGCAGTTTTATTGGGATTATACACAAACTGGTTATCCAATCACCGTTAGCATGAACCATAGTCACGTGGTGTCATTTGCGAACTGCCATATGTGGGTCATAAATCATATCTGGGGTCATAAATCATACATGTCATCATCATACTGTGCATATCATATTGTGGGTCATAAATCATACATGTCATCATCATATTGTGCAGATCATATTGTTGTACATTCAGTTCGTAAATGGCACGCCCAAAAACCAGTTCTTTTGTTAGTCCTTGGTAGTCCTCTTTGCCGTGTTACTTCTGGGACCACCGTTCGGTTGGTCACCCACGCCCTCTGCGTGTAGGGAGGGGTAGCTTCTCCAAGGAGTTAGGCCCCCAACTCGCTACCTTTTTGTGCTCTGCCGTCTGGCCGGGTCTGGGCCGCGAGCGCCGTCTCCGTCTGCTACTCCTCTCCTTGGCCCGGCCACCTCACCCTGCTGTGCGGCATCCCAAAATGAGTGGCCTACTTCCTACACACCGCCCTGTCGCTGTGTCTCCTTAGCCAACCATTGTACCAATTTCTGCCACGCCGCAGGGAGGCTAACGTCTTCCTGCGGCTCCCCCCAGCTATCGTGATTTTTGTGGCCTGCATGAGCCATTGCGCCCCGTGGCTATTCAAACAGGACACTCAAACCTTACTTCTGACAGGTGGACTCTGACCTGGCCATATAGCTCCGGGCGACCGCGGTAAATCCCCGAAACCTGTCTGATGGATTCCGTACCGTCGGTCCTGCCAAAAAACTCGGCGCCCCTCCGCCGTCTTCTGCTGAACATCTCTGACCATCCGATGGTTGCACCGCCTTACCCCGCGGGTGCCTTTTTGAGGTCAGCCTGAACGGCATGCCCCCCTGCCTTTCTCCCCCATTAGAAAGCCCAGGATTGCCCCCGAGATGAATAAGCGTGTCCAGGTGCTATGCTGCATCTGACAGTAGGTCTCCAAGTGTCGCTGGTCGCTGGCAGCTGGCTCCAACTCATTCCTGGTTGCCCCAACCAGCGGATGCACGTGCGTGTTCGTTTGCTCGCCCTCCTGTGGCCTGCCAGCGCCATCATGTCTGCATCCTGGACGCAAAGGGGGGGTTGGCCCACTACCCACACCAGCCGTGGGCGTTTGCCTACTGGGGAAGGCATTGCACAGTCATGCGGTGGTTGCAGCACTGATCGTGCCCCAAGGCCCAAGCCTTTCCCCCTTTTCTTGGGGAGGAGGGGGAGGTCTCCTGACACCCTACCGTGCGGCATCACAAGGTGACCCGCTCCGCCACTCACCCTGCCGTGCGGCATCCTAACGTGAGTGGTCCCGACTGCTGGCGGTGTGGTCTACCGCGGTTGTGGTCAGATGTAGGTTTTGTTCCGTGTGTCTGGGACCGCAACCTGCCTACCGCCTGGATTCTTTGCTCTGGCATGTCGGGCTGCGATGCTGAGGTAGGTGCATGATCCTGAAAGAATGGGGGGGTAATGGCCTCTAATGGCAGCCTGGCTGCTGCTAAGGCCTGGCGCATCCCGGCTGTCCCTTGGAGCTTGCTTAGGTTATCCCCATCCTGGTGTTTGCAGAAATTGGCCCTTCACCCGGAGGGCGTAACACAAAAAACAGCCTACGAACTGCTCTATTGTGTTGCAGTTAAACCTTTCTATTTAGTAAACGTTGAATTGGCCACACATTTGTCCGGGTGAAGGAGCCTGCTTCTGCCCCTCCTTGGACTCTGGCACCTATCAGGCCCAGTCTGTCCATGAATTACTTTATTCATTTATTTCATCATTTTTTTGTTTTGGCACGTCTCAGCCTCAGCTGAGGTCCTACTGTACAGTCACATACTGCTGGTGGGCATAGCTGCCAAGGTTTCAGATTGCTATGTGTGACATTTTCATAATTTCATTGTAATTATGAGTGACATTTCAATGGCTATGAGTGACACTTTCTTGCAATTAAAATCAAGCATGAAAACGAGGGAAATTTACAAATATAAATTACACCCATTTTTGGACCCCGACCAAGTCTGTAACAGGGCGTGAGAGATGTCAACACGGATTTCAGAAGTCAACTGACTATCGGATTTTGGCTGCCGCAGAGTCACAGCATGGCATGGTTGGGCAGTACTGATAAGGCAGCTGCTAGACCAGTACTGAAGCTTTTATTAAAGTAGTAGGACAGACGCTATTGTTATCTGGGGCAAGGATGAGGATCTTTGTCTCTTTTAGCTAAACAAGCCCATGTCATGATAAAGAACCATAGCTAATTCCGTTTTTTTGGGCTACAACACTTTCTATGATGGTATTTTAAGCACATACTTACACTGGTTTAAGTAAAACCACAAGTGCCAGATTACAGTGTGTTGTGCACTAAAAAGGCAGAACTCGCAGGAGTCTCACATGGCATGGACATACTTAGCAGGTATGTGCATGGTAGAAAATAGTTCCTGAAGGAGCATTGGTCTTAATTTCGGTAGTGCGTCATACTAGGAGAGTATGGGCATTTTTAAATTGTTTTAACATTTTTTAATGAAGCACCTTTTCAATGTGTATGGATTCCTGAGCAAGTTTGCATCATTCCCAATCAAAGCACTTCACTCACCATTATGGAAAGAAACAACAGATTGCTACACAAAAGTCTTTCTTGAAGCAGAAATAAAGCAGGACTGCATTTAAAAAAAATTCTATTTACATATTATACCCTTTCCGGACCGTAGTACCTCATCTTGGAGATACCCAGGCAAAATTGTTAAAACAACCTGAAACAGGTTGTGTCTGTGTTTGAAACAAAGTGAAACACGTCGTGTAGGCAGTGTGCCTGCAATAGTTATAACCGCCCTAAAAGCATGGGAATATAAAAGACAGTAAAAATGTTCATAGAAATTATTTTGTGCAGAAGCCCACATTTCACTTTGATGATGATGAATGAAATGTATTGATTATGAGGAGGCCTTTTTGGGTTCATCTGCCACAGGAAAGCAGGCCAGCTTCAGTTTCACAAAGGATTGTGAAGCGACTTTTGGGCAACTGCCTTCAACTTGCATTTAATCTAAATACACGATGTACACAATAAAAATGTTACTATAACGAAGTAAGTTCAAAAGAATTGATTAAACTAAAAAATAATCAGTTTGTGACCTCACCCTCAGTGCATATTCTAGCTCGCACCTACCTTTCTGTTTGCTGCTCAGCGCTCCCGCCCACCCTCTTCTGTGTATGATAAGGATCTCTATAGTATAGGGGATGACTCGGCTGATTCTCCCGTAGGTCTGTCAGAGCAAAGAGCTAGCAGAGGCCGGGCTCCTCCATGAGGTTCTTTCCTTGCTGCAGAGAGCGGGAGGCTTGACATCGGAAGTGGACGCGGGCCTCCGAATCGTAATGGGAAGACGTGCTAAAAGAGAGATCCAGTACAGAGGCAATAGTCATAAGGTGCTCTGCTTCACATCAGCTTGGGGCTGCGTTCATTGTCTGGATCAATGTGCAGGCACACCACAGACACTAAGTCCAGTCCACACTCAGTTGCTGAACCCTCACGGTACTCTGAGCCGGGTTCGCTTGCACTGTACCAGAGTGAAAGACACGCACAGCCTATAATGGAATTTAATTCCATGCGGGCGATTTTTGACGGCCCAGCCGGGACAAGCATAAGACAGTTCTGCGAGCGCTATAATTACAGCGCCGGCGCCAGCGATAACCAGGCCCTTGCTACTTCCTTCCAAAACAATCTCCCCGCCTAGGCAGCAGCAGGATGTGACGTCACCCCGGGGTGCCAGACTTTCATTGCACACCTCCATTTAGTCAGGCTGTTTGAGAACTGCGCCGGTGGACACGTGATGCACGATTGTAACTTTGAGCTGCCTGCCAGCAGCCTCAGCTAAGATAGGAGCCGGCAAGAGAAGCGCCGCACATGCCACGGGCGGGGGCTGCCAGCTGCCAAACTCCATGATATTACAGCTTTAGGCAGCACTTCACCGAGGCTGAGACACCATGTAAATGCGTGATCATGCATTTCAGTGCGGTGATGCGGATCACCACACTGAAATGCGTTAGAGTCACGCCGGATGCGTGATACTTGGCAGGACTGGGTGGGTCGTTGCCTGTATGCAGAAGGCAGTAACGCTAGGGAGCACTATTGTCTATAATATCTTTTCATATCACCCCATTTGTGTTGCTAAACCGGCAGCTTCAGCCCCGACTGCAGGTCTGCCGGGTGCTTATAAACCACCTACTTATTTTCGCTGCAGTTTGTTTAGCTAGGCATCGGTGGCCACACATATTACCATTGTGTTTTCCCAAATGATCGGTGTTTACTATCACTAGTCAGGTAAATTTGGGGGACTTTATTGCCCATGCTAGGGGGGCATGAGCACGCTGTTTGAGCTCACCGCACTTGGTATTACGAGGCGGTCTCCGATCCCTGTCCTAACCAGGCCCACCCCCGCTTGCCTGCGGGGTCATGCGCCGCCGAGGTGCATGACGCGGGTCACGTGGTAGTTTATGAAGCAGCCCTATACTTCCATTAATGCAGCTTGTACGCTCCGGTCTCCGAACACGGAGTCCTCCGGTCACACTCCCAAACTGGCAGAGGACAGTTAGACTACTTGCGTGCTGCCACATGTTACATTTTCTTTCATTGCGTTTGTTTACAAGTTTTTTTTGTTGGTTTTTTTAAACAAGTGCTATCTTATCTTCTTTCTGTTCAGTTGTGTAGTGGCGCGCTTTAGTTTATGCACGTCACGTTGCTACGTGACGTGCGGCGGCCATTTTGAGAGACTGCGCGCGCAGCGCATTAGGGAGCGCGGCAGCCGAGGAATAGGAGCGCTGGCTCGGCGCTCTTCAGGGAACTTTGTAAAAGAAATAAAATACCTGTTAACAAGTCACAGTGGGTCCTTGGTTATTCACAGAGTGCAACATTACAGTGGCGACGAGGTCGGGATGCGACCAACACCTTCAGAAAAATAAAAGAAAAATAACGAAGGGCATCACACTCACCACGTGGCAAGGGGGTCACAGCTAACCCAAACCCACGCCAGCACGTGGTAACAGCGGAACCCCAGGCGACCTGTGCAGCCAAGGAAGAAGGGGACCGGACAGCTGAACAGCAAACCAGCGCTGTGTCCCTGGAGAACCACCAGGACTGCGGTCACCACAGGAGGTACTGTACCCTGAAGAGCGCGGCAGGGCCATCGCAGGGCACACAAACAGACGAGAGCTGTGTGACCCCATAGCAGCCAAGCAGAGCGTCACAGTTGGCCCACGTATCCACGGAGGAGCCAGACCTGGCTACCATTAAGGAGGGGGAGGGGGCTGACGCAGAAGGCCCCCAGTACAAATTAAGGAGGAGGAGACGGACAACACCCCGGGGAGCCCCACAGGGAGAGGAAACAGAACGACGACAGTCAAAGAAGAGAAAATGAGCGCCCCAGCGGGGTATGCCATTGCACCGGTCCAGTTCCTCCCGAAGCCAGGAGAACCACTGATGAAGTGGGAGGACTGGCGCGACTACATAAACAACTTCATAGAGGTCCTAGAGGACGAAAATGAAGAGTCCTTCAAACCCAACAGGAAAAAACGGATACTATTACTTAACCTAGGGCCTGAGGGACTTAGAATATACAAAAGCCTGGTACCCAAACCGAGAGATGACTCGGACGATGATGTATACGCCCATGCGATCGACGATTTGAATGAACACTATCGGCCCACAGTATGTGTATCGGTCGATAGATTCAACTTCCAGCAGAGGAAACAACGCGCCGGAGAGTCGATTGAGGAATATGTAGCGGCCCTGAAGAAACTGGCGGCCACGTGCAGGTATGCCCTGTGGGAGGAAGAGTTTATCAAAGACCAAATAGTTATGCACACGACCAGCACGAATGTCCAGGACAAGCTATGGGCAAGTGGGGATACCACACTCAAGGACGTAATGGTCATTGTCAAGAGGGCTGAACTAGCACGGAGGTGCGCTGACGCAACCAAGAAGGAACCGCCAACTGCCGCCATCGTGAACAAGATACAGGGAGAGGAACCCCGCAGGGACCTGAGTTACAGAGGCGCTACATGGAAGGGTTCCAACAAATGGCAGGGCAACTCTGGAGGGCAAAAGAAACTGGAAGGAAGTGGCAACAAGAAAACGTGCTACAGGTGCGGAAGCTGGTCCCATGAGGCACACGACAGAAGATGCCCTGCGTTCAGGGCCAAGTGTCTGCACTGTGGCATCATCGGCCACTACGAGAAGGTGTGCCGGAAGAAAATGTCCAAAGGCGTGGTGAAACATATAGACCAGGATGAAGAGAACCAGGAAGAGACGGGAGAAGAAGAGGTCGTCACCGTGTTATGCATATACGACCAGGTCATGAGTATAGAAGGGAGAAGGACGACCAAACCTGTGCTGGAAATGAAGATGGGAGGAGTAACCATCAGCGTAGTGGCAGACACAGGTTCTCCTTTCACGATAATACCAAGAGAAGTGTGGGAGAAAACATTCAGACCAAAGATTGGACCGGAGCTGGAGAGATTGGACATCAGACCAGTCACATATAATGGCGATCGTATCCCAATGGTAGGATATAGACTCTTGAAGTTTGAGTTCAGAGGCAGATCGGCGGAATGCAAGTTGTACATCTCAGAGAGAGGACCGTCAGTCTTAGGGTGGCTGGACCAGGGCGACCTGGGAATCAAATTAGACCCGGGAGGCAAAGAACAGATTTTGCTCACAGAACCAGAAACCTGGCCCAATCTCGAAAAATGGAAAGAGGAATACCCAAGAGTGTTCGGAGGCACAGTAGGGAAGCTAGAAAAGTTCCAACATAAGATCATACTCAAAGAAGACGCTGTTCCGGTTGCCCACAAGGTGAGGAACATACCCATTGCGGTAAGAGAGGCGGTCCAGAAGGAGCTTCAGGAATTGGAGAGTAAGGGGATAATTGAGCCTATTACCTGCGCAGAGTGGCTTGCACCCTTGGTGGTAGTCATGAAGCCAAACGGGAAGGTCAGGCTCTGCGTCGACCTAAGAGAGTTAAATAAGAACATTGTCGTTGAGAAATTTCCCCTCCCAAGGATCGACGAGATGCTAGCAAAGACCCGAGGAGTCAAATGGTACTCCACCATTGATTTGACCTCCGCGTACCACCAGGTAGTATTGCACCCAGACAGCAGGAAACTCACGTCGTTCATAACCCCATTCGGATGCTACCAGTTCCGCCGCATGCCGTTCGGACTGGCCTCGGCGGCTGCGGTATTCCAAAGGTTAATGCACCAACTGTTTAAGGACTTAACCGGCATCCAGTATTTCCAAGATGACATTCTGATAATGGGGTGAGACAGAATGGACCACGACCAGAAACTAGAGAAAGTGTTGAAGACCCTGGAAAGCAAAGGCCTCACGGCAGAATGGTCCAAATGCCGCTTGGGACTAGAATCGGTGACTTACCTAGGTCACGAGATAGGGGTGCATGGCATTACACCCAAAGCAGACAATGTGAAGGCAATTGCTGAAGCTCCGCCCCCCACCAACAAGGAGGAAGTCAGGTCGTTTCTGGGCATGGCGGAGTATTACAGTAAGTTTGTGGTTCACTTTGCCTCCAAAACGCACAATATGAGGATGCTGACTAGAGAAAACACCACTTTTGAATGGACACCAGAAGCACAACAGGAGTTTGACACCATTAAGAGAAACGTCACGGGAGCAGTGCCACTGAAAGGTTATGACCCACAGGGTGCCACGGTCCTCACCACTGATGCCAGCGACAAAGGTTTGGGAGCTGTGCTCATGCAGGAACGAGGACAAGGTCAGATGGAAACGCTCAGTTTTGCATCTAGGGCATTAACAGCCACCGAAAGCAAGTACAGCGTCATCGAAAAGGAGATGCTGGCGGTTGTGTGGGCTACAGCGAGATTTAGGCAGTTCCTATGGGGCACCAGATTCTTGCTCAGAACAGATCATAAGCCACTAGTAAAAGTGTTAACATCAAGTGGGCATGCCAATGCCACGCCCAGGATTTCGAAGATGTCCCTAAAACTACTCGAATTCAGGTACGACGTAGAGTACCTCCCAGGGAATCGAAATCGAGTGGCAGATTACCTGAGCAGGGCAGCAGCAATGGAGCCTGGAGAAGAAGACCCTGCGGGTCACACAGAACTGGTGGCCTTGGTGGGGGATCAAGGCAAAGTCATCGACTATAATGAGTGGGTTGAAGAATACAAGGCAGACAGAGTGTTGGAGGAAGTGAAGAAGTACATCGTAACGGGTTGGCCAGAAAAGAGACACGTGAGTGAAGATGTCAAACCCTACTATGAAGTCAGAGAAGAATTATCAGTGGGGGATAGAGGAGTGTTCACATACAGAGGGGACAAGGTAATCCCCCCCAGGACACTTGCAACCAAATTACTGGACATGCTACATGAGGGCCATCTAGGCATTGGGAAATTGAAGTTAAGAGCCAAACAAAATTACTGGTGGCCAGGCATGGACATAAGAGCGGAGAGGCACGTCAGAGAGTGCCCACAGTGCCAGGGAGCGGACAAATCACTCAAGCCCCTGCGCCCTGCGCTGGGACAGTTCGAGACTCCACAGAACCCGTGGGAGGAACTGTCTATAGACATTTTAGGACCCATACTGGATAGCCAGGGCACGCAGAAGTATGTTTGTGTCCTCATAGATAGATACTCTAAATGGCCTGAGTTGAAAGTGGAGGAGACCATGGATACGGAGAACATCCTGAAGTTTCTGTCAGACACCTTCGTGAGGGAGGGCATACCCAAATCCATCTTGAGCGATAATGGCCCCCAGTTCACGTCAGAAAGGTGGAACAACTTCATGCAAAGGAACGGCATAGTCATTAAACACACAGCTATCTACCATCCCGCAGGGAACGGCTTGGTAGAAAGGTTTAACCGAGTGGTGATGGGTGCCGTACAAGCAGCGATTTCCTGTAATAAGGATTGGGAGAAGGCCATAGAGAACATGGTATGGGCTTACAGGATCACGCCAACTGGAACAGGATACAGCCCATTTCAGATCCTGAGAGGACGAGAACCCTTCACCCATGACAATCGGGTTTGGAAGGAGAAAGTAATCACCAGCGAATGGTCCCCGGCAGTGGTACGGGCTAACCTAGAAAAGGCTCAATCGATATACACCAACCATTACAACAAACGGAGAAATGTAAAGGGGACAAAGTTGGAAAAGGACGAGTGGGTAAGAGTAAAGTTGGCAACACTACAGAAGAAGGGAGACAGCAAATACAGCAGGCCCCTGCAAGTAAAGGAGGTGTACGATCGTGCGGCCTTGCTGAGTGACGGCAACGTGTGGTCCCAAGATCGAATGGCCAGATGTAACAAAGTGGTACAATGGAATCAACATGGAACCGAGTGGGATGACGGAGAAGAGCCGAATGCAGAAGAAGAGCAAGGAACCGGCGAGCAATGTGGAGAAGGAAGTGGTGGAGACGAACCCAGAGAGGGTAGAGAGAGCGTAGAGGAGAACATGGCGGAGCAGAGAGAGGAAAGAAGCGAAGAGGTACCGAGTCAGAGGTCCCAGGGAGGCTACACCCAGGTAACCAGGAGTGGAAGGCCTGTGGTGAGACCAGCAAGGTTCCAAGATTTTGAAATGGACAATTGAACTGTAAGTGACTCTTGAACTGTTTGGAAAAAGGGGAGATATGTAGTGGCGCGCTTTAGTTTATGCACGTCACGTTGCTACGTGACGTGCGGCGGCCATTTTGAGAGACTGCGCGCGCAGCGCATTAGGGAGCGCGGCAGCCGAGGAATAGGAGCGCTGGCTCGGCGCTCTTCAGGGAACTTTGTAAAAGAAATAAAATACCTGTTAACAAGTCACAGTGGGTCCTTGGTTATTCACAGAGTGCAACATTACAAGTTGTAGCTGGCACAGCCCTAACCCCAACGAAGGTATGCATGGCCTTTCTAATCTTTGTGCTCATGTAATGTGTCCACATTGTTTGACCCGCTTACACGGTTTGCTCTTCAGTGTGGTGACTTGGCGCTGCATTTTGCATCCATTTCGCTACGCGAACATCCCTACACAGCAAATTCGATCCGCCCCATTCAGCGCGCTGTCCCACACGTTTATAAACAAAATGGTCCAACCTATATCGACTGTAGGAGCCTTTAATCTCCTTTAACCTGTCTCCAGTTAGCCTTCGGGGTGTGCTTGTTTTCCCGCCCTTTTTGGCTCTGGAAGGTGAGCCGGCGCGTTATTCGCTCTCTTGCAAAATTATTTAACATTCACGCCGTGCCCCTCCGCAAGTGTACGATTCCCTGCCACATAGGAAAACAACACCGGGGCTCAAACCCTGAGCCCCCTCTCATGCCCACAGCCCGACAGGAGGTTGCCGTGATTAAAAAATTGAGTGCACACTTCAGCGCAATATGTGTAATAATATGAGCACGTTCACCACTACGGGTATCTTGGCGCTGAATAACAGATCTTTGTTGTTACCTAACACAATGGTGCTCATTTTATCGACCTCGGATGGATGAAAGGCCCACCGGGATTTGAACCTGTGACCATGAGGCCCCTGCAGCAGACGCATTAGTGCACTGAGCCACCAGACCCGGCTCGAGACAGCTTCTGGGTCTATACCACTCCAAGCCTGAGTGCCAGGTTGGCAAGTATGTATAAATGTAAACAGAATTTCTTCACATTTGAAGTTACTTAAACAACATCTCTCTGCCGTGGGCTAAGGAGAACAGTCATCTTTTTAGAAATAGTGGGGGATTCATACCCCGCACCTGCCCTCGGCTGGTACCTTGCTCATAACCATTCTGGAACGAGTCAGAAAGCTCTCAAAAACGTTACATGTTTCTTTATGTGCTGTTTTAGTTTATGTTTCAGAAGATAAAAAATTACGGGATGTCACTGTATTTCGTAACATGTGTGCAAGGACTTTATAAATCACCTACAGGCAGGCCAGTAAAATACCAGCCAGGCGATAGTCCGGCTACCATGACCCCTTCCAAAATTCCTCCTCGCAAAGCCACATCTTCCGAGTCCACCGCAGAGTCAGGCAAGCCTGGGCTCGACATATTTTGTACCCGCTTTTACCTAGGCTCAATTCTCTTGCCCCAAGCGTAAAGTGGCTACTCCGAAACGCAGCTTGAGCCATTGGAAAAGCTAATGACCCGCCAGTTATTACCTGATCCTGTATGAACGACGGCCCTTCGCAGCCGTGAAGCAGTGCTAATGCCCGCCTCGCGCATGATTTCTTTTGCAGTTTTTATAGCACAAACTCAACCTAACATTATTGGAGCGCTTTTTATTGGCACCAGTTACCTTACCCAAGGGCATGTTACCTCATTGGTAGGCACAGAGATTTGCCCAGAAACGCGGGATCTTGCCGAGGCTCGAAATCGTTCACAAAGTCGGTGGCTCTGGCCCTTACGCCACGCCCGCCCCTCTTCGGTTGTAAGGCGGCAGCCCCCGCGCCGTTTACAGACTCGGACTTAACAAAGTGATGTCTCCTCTAACACTCAGCTCGGTGTGGTTTCTCCCACAGCATGTTTACAGTGCCCACTCCTGTGTTATGTTCCTTTACGCAGCATATGCTCCAACGTGCATTCCTTTCCTACAGGATATGCTCCCGTGCTCCTTTCCTACAGAGAACTCTCAGCTCGCGCTCACGTATACTCCTTTTCCCCGCGTGCTGTCAGCTCACATGCTGCGTTCTCATTCAGTGCGCTCACATGGTTCCCTTTCCTGCATGATAGTCTGAACCTCGGTACACACCTGTTCTACCTTCTTACAGGATACTCCTACTTCTCTCCCACACGTGGGCCCTTTGCTCTACAGTGTGGTCTCATCTCAAATTCACGCGCGTTCTCATTTTTTGTAGGGTACTCTCATTTCACGCCCCCCGTGCTGGCCTTTATTCTCGGCTTATGCCCGCATGCTGGTACTCTGAGACTGTCCACTCGGTGTGGTTTCTCTCCCAGCAATCTACTACTACTCTCCTACCCAGCCTTATCTGTAGACCGCGCTCTAAGTATAGGGCGCTCTTCGACCTTCAAGGGGCCGAGTGAGTGGAACGCATCGCAGCTTACGGGGGAGTCCTTTTTTTTTTTTAAATGGGGCTGTATTACGCCGCGCTGCATTTGCACCCCTCGCGAACTTTTATAACACAGCATACCTATATATTTCTTACACACTATTTTTTTTTTATACACACCTCGTATGCAGCCTTTTATCCTTCCGCCTCTTGGCTCCGCACGAGCATGCCGGTTTCCTGGTCCCGCTGCAGTCTTTTGCTCTGGCGGTGGGCGTGGGTATCGCATGGTTCGCTTTCTTGGCGGCTTGGTTTCTTGCAGCTGGTCACCTTTCCTGGTAGACGGTTCGCTGGGTAAATATGAAGACGCAGGAAAACGCGGGCTTTCTGCGCCACTCCCGGGTGGAACTCCCGCAATATTCTATTGTGCCCTAGAACCTGCTTCGCTGCGAGGTTCAAGGATACGTTCATTTATTTAATAATTTTTTTTATTTTTGTTGTTTTTTGTAGGCAGGGGAGATTAACTGCCCCGACTCATAAGATGCTGAGGTAAGCCGAGGAGCGAATCTGGTTCCCGGGCTCCAAGGTCAGTAGCTCTAGCCGTAGGGGGTACCTCCTCTCCCCCTCCGCAGGCCGAACTCCGGCATAGCCAGGCAGCTTCCTTTCCGTGGTCCCTTGGTGCCCACCCAGATCCGGACAGGCCGCCGGGCCTCACAAAGGCTGTGCCTTGGGGGCCCTGTTTCGATATGCGCTATGCGGGACCCGAGATGGTCTACCTGGCCCCCAAACCTCCTGGTTGCGTGTGGCGGCCTCCACCGCCTCTCGCACCGGGCCGCTCAGTGGGTTCTAGCCATCCGTCCCCTTACTGCCACCAGAATGAGAGGGCCACAGCAACCTAGTTTCGCTGCAGCCAAAGGCAGCATCTTGAGGGTTACAGCCGGAAATTTTTTCGAGCGGGGCTGTGAGCGGGCACACCTTCCTCACTTTCTTCGTGTTCCCGAACTCCCACCAGCCTTGCAGGGCTTCGCCTCTTCAGGATTGGTTTTCTTGGCCACGCAGTCGGGCGTTTCTTCCGTTTTCCTTGGCAGAGTTTCGCCTCGTACTCTTGAAATGTGCAATCCTCCAGAAAAATGCAGGTGCGCCGCCTCCCCCGCTCCACGAAGTTAGGAGCTAGCTGGAGGAGCGGTTGCTTATATCCCCCCCTTCGCTCTTCCCGCCAACCAGGTGCTGCTCCCCCATTGGGGGGGTTTGTACCTAGCAGGACCCCCCCATTGGCCGGGGGTCTCTTGGCGCCACCGAAGTGCTCCAGCGAGAGGCGGTAAGCTTTGCTTGCTGCTTCCGGGCGCATTTTGGCGCCCAGAACTGGTTCTCCCACTGGGGCTCGGCGTGGGTTATGGCGCCGGCCCCTGAGCCTCCCCCCCCTTCGGGGGGGTGCGGCGGCCTCTGCAATATAGGGGGGCCGCAGGAGGCGCAAGCTCGCGGCACTTATGCTCAGAAGATTGACAGGTAGGTCCCGTCGCTGTAGTACCCACACCTCTAGTGTTGTGCGCCGCACTGCGGTGCCAGTAATGTATACAGCCTCCTGGGCGGATCATGCCCTGCGAGAGAATTAATAGAATCTAATGGTGCGCCGGGGACCAAAAACGAGTAAGTGTGGCGGTCGTTTTTACAGTTCACGCTCTATCACAGAGCACTCACAGTTACGAGGCTTTACGCATTTTTATAACTTAAGCATGATCTGACTGAGCACTTACTCGTTTTTGGTCACCGGCGCACCATTAGTTTCCATTCATTACCGGCGTATCACTTTTGAGCCCTGTGGTTAGACTTACACAAGCACAAGCACAAGGAGTACCATGGTAATACCTACAAATTACCCCACTACTTAAAATGTTTTAAAAAAAACTGTGCACTTCTCCCTAAACTGCAGTGAAAATATATAGAAATGTATAAATATCTAAATTATTCCACTCTACGCCACTACATTCTACGTCAGTCTACTATACGCCACTCCCCTCTATGCAAATCCATTGTATGCCACTCCACTTTACTTCACTCCACTCTACACCTCTCCACAACGCTCCACTGTACGCTATTACATTCTACTTAATGACAGTCTAGTCTATGCCTCTTCACTCTGTGTCCCTCCACTCTATGCTACTCCACTGTATGCTATTACACTGTACGCAACTCCACTCCACGATACTACATTCTACCAGCGGCGGCTCCTCGAGGGAGTGGTGCGGGCAGTGGGGTGGGGCGGAGGAGGGTCAGGGTAGGGGTAGTAAACTCCGATCATGTCTATTCTGTGTACACCACTGCACTATAAGCTATTCCAGTGTGCTACTCCACTCCATGCCACTCCACTACACACCAATCCAGTTTTCGTCATTCACATTGTACACTACTCCATTCGACACCACTCCGCTCTATGCCACTCTATGCCACTCCATTCTACACTACTATACTCTACACTCTACACTATTCCACTCTATGCCAGTCTATGCTACTCCTCAATATGACACTCCCTTCTACGCCACAGCACTGGACACCACTAAACTCAACATTATTCCACTCTACACCACTCCACTGTACGCTACTCCACTTGATACCACTACACTCTAAGACACTACACTGTACGCCACTTCACTCTCAAACACTCTACACTACAGAATTTACAGTACGCTAATATATTGTACGCCACTACGGTCTACTCCACTATACCTCGCTCCACAGTACAACATGCCACTCTACAGTATTCCACTCTACACCACCGCAGTCCACTGCACCTCGACTGTACCGCACTCCACTCTACTCTATGTTACTCCAGTGTAGGCCACTCCACGTTATTCAGCTCCACACCACTTCACTCAAAGCCACTCCAGAGCAAACTATTCCACTGTATACAATTCCACTGTACGCTACTCAACTCTATGTCACTGCACTCTATGCTATTCCACTGTATGCTACTACACTGTACCTCACTCCACTCAATGCCAGTCCACTGTACACCACTAAACTCTACACCACTCCACTCTATACTATTTCACTGCATGCAAGTCCATTCTACCCCAGTCAACTCTACACCACTGCACTGTACACCACTCCACTGTATGCTATTCCACTGTATCCCACTCCACTGTATGACAATCCAATCTACACCACTACACTGTATGCCAATGTATGTCAATCAACTCTAAACTATTCCACTGAACGCAACTCCCCTGTACGACACATCACACTTTGCTATCCCACGCTATGCCACTCCCCTGTAGGCCACTCCACTGTACCCACTCTACTCTACCCTATGGCACTCCACTCTATGCCACTCCAGTCTACGCCACTCAACTGTACGCTACTTCACTCTACACCATTCCACTGTACGCAGTTTCATTCACACAACTCCATTCTACATTATTCTACACTATTCCACTCTATCCCACTCCACTCCACTCTATGCCATTACACTATATGCTATTACACTCTACGCCACACCACTCTATGCCACTCCACTATACACCACTCCACAATACACTATTCCACTCTATGCCACTTCATTCTATGCCACTCCACTCTACGCTAATCTATTGTATCCCACTATAATGTAACTCACTTCACTGTATGGTGCTCCACTGTACGCCACCGCACTCTAAGCTATTCCACTTTATGCTAATACACCATACCACACTCCATTCTATGCAACTTCACTCTTCGTCACTCCCCTGTACAGTGTTCTACTGTAAGCCACACTCTACAAAACTCCACTGCATGCTATTACACTCTACTCCACTCCATGCCACTCCAGTCTACCCTATTCTTCTGTATACGACTACACTGTACCTCACTCCACTGTACACTGCTCCATTCTACACCTTTGCAGTCTACGCCTCTCCACTGTACGCTATAACACTTTACTACACTCCATTCTATGCCACTCCGCTATACGCTATTCAACTGTATGCCACTCAATTCTACAATACTCCATTGTATGCTGTTCCACTCTACGCCACTCTACTCTATGTCACTCCATTTTACCCCACTCCACTCTACACCACTCGACTAAGCAGTATTCCGCTGTACACAGCTCCACTCTAGCAACTCTACACTATTCTACTGTATACCTGTACACTGTACCTCACTCCACTGTACACCGCTCCACTCTACACCACTGCAGTCTAGGCTACTCCACTGTACACTATTCCACCCTACTACACTCCATTCTATGCCACCCCATTCTTCACCACACCACTGTATGCTATTCTACGCTGTACTTTATTCCACTCTACAGCACTCTACTGTATGCCAATCCACTGTACCCCATTCAACTATACGCCACTCCAGTATACAGTTTTCCACTCTATACCACTCCACTCTACGCCACTCCACTCTGCGTGACTCTTCAGTACACTATTACACTGTACACTACTACAGTCTACCCCACTACACTGTACCCCACTCCACTCACTTCACTCTATGGTATTTCACTCTTCAACACTGCACTTAATGCCACTCCACTGTACACCACTCTACTCTACACAACTCCAGTCTACGCTAATTTAACTGTATGCCACTACACTATACCTCACTCCACTCTACGCCAGTCCACTCCACACCGCTACACTCTATGCCACTCCACGTTTGTCCACTGTATGCCAGTCCATTTTAGGCTACTCCACTCTATACCACTCCACTCTACCCTACTCCAGTGTATGCTATTCCACTGTACACCATTTCACTGTTCGCTACTCACTTCACTCGACACCAGTCTACTCTACATACTACACTCTATGCCACTCTAATCTTCACTATTCCACTGTATGCCTGTCCATTCTACTCCACACCACTGCACTGTACACCAATCATTTATGCTATTCCACTGTATCCCATTTAACTGTATGACACTCCAATCTACGCTACTACCCTGTACGTCACTATAGTATAGGCCAATCAACTCTACATTAATAGCCTGAATGAAAGTCCCCTGTACAACACTCCACTCTAAGATATCCCAGTCTATGCATCTCCAATGTACGCCACTCTACCATACGCTTTTCCTTTGCATGCCACTTGACTATATGCCACTCTACCCTACTACACTCTACGACACTCCGTTATATGCTCCTGCAGTCTACGTCAATCAACTGTATGCTACTCCACACAAGGCTATTCCACTCTACATTATTCCACTGTACGCACCTCCACTCTACGCCAATACACTATATGCTATTCCACTCTACACCACTTCACTGTATGCTATTCCACTCTACCTTATTCCACTTCACTCTGTGACACTCTGCTCTATCTATTTTACTGTATGCCACTATAATGTACCTCACTCCACTGTACGCAGCTCCACTCTACGCAATGCCACTGTACGCTATGTCACTCTACACCACTCCACTGTATGCTATTCCACTCTATGCCACTCCACTGTACCCCCTCCACGCCATTCCAGTATACACAACTCCACTGCATGCAACAACATCCTACGCCATTCAACTCTACACTACTCGACTCAATGCCACTCCATTCTATCACAATACACTGTATGTCACTCTAATGTACGCTATTCCACTGTATGCCACGTCACTATATCATATTCCACTATACGCCTCTCCACTGTACACTATTCCAATCCATGCAACTTCGGTGTACGCCACTATACTGTGCACCACGGCACTGTATGCCACTCCAATATACATCATGCCACTGTACACCATTTAAGAGTATACAACTCTACTGTATGCTATTCCATTTTATGTCACTCCATGCCACTCTAATGTATGCCACTCCATTATACAGTATTCTCTACGCCACTCTACTCAATGCTATTCAACTGTGTACCACTACACTGTACCTCACTCCACTCTACTCCACTGCAATCTGCGCTTCTATAATGTCCGCTATTACACTCTATCACACTCCATTCTATGCCACTCCACTGTACAATATTCTGATGCATGCCACTCCACTTTATGCCACAACACTCAACACTGCACTGCATGCTATTCTACTCTATGCCACTCTACTGTATGCTAATCCACGCCACTCTAGTGTATGCCACTCTATTATACAGTATTCCACTTTATACCACTCTACTCAATGCTATTCTACTGTAGACTACTACACTGTACCTCACTCCACTCTACTTCACTGCAATCTGCGCTTCTCCACTGTACGCTATTACACTCTACCACACTCCAGTCTAAGAAACTCAACTGTACACTATTCTGATGCATGCCAATTTCACTAAATGTCACTCACTCTACGCCACTCAACTGTACATTATTCGACTCTGTGCCATTCCACTCTACTTCACTTCTTTGTACACCATTGAACTGTACGCTACTCCACTGTACCCAACTCCACTGAACTCCACTACACTATATGCTACAGAACTCTTTGCCACTCCAGCGTACATTACTCAAATCTTCACCACGCTACTGTACGCCACTCCAATGTATGCCACTCCACTGTATGCCACTCCACTGTATGCCACTCCACTGTACCCTATTTCAGTGTATGCAAATCTACTGTACACTATTCCACTGTATGCCACTCCACTCTACCCCACCCCCCTGTACGCATCTCCAGTGTATGCTATTCCACTGTATGCCAGGTCACTCTACCCCACTCCCATGTATGCCACTCTGTTTTATACTATCCCACAGTATGCCAGTCCATTCTACCATACTCCACTCTAAACCACTGCACTATACACTTTCCACAGTAAGCTTTTCCACTGTAATCCGCTCCACTGTACGACACTCCAGTCTACGACAGCATACTGTATGCCACTACAGTGTACGCTAACGAACTCTTCACTATTCCACTGTATGCAACTCCCCTGTACGACACTCCACTCTAAGCCACCCTACTATACATTATTTCTTTGTACGCCATACCACTCTAAGCCACTCCACTCTAACCTACTCCACTCAATGCGACTTCAATCTATGCCACTCAACTGTATGCTTCTCCACTCTACGCTATTTCACTGTACCCATCTCCAATCTCGCAACTCAACTCTATATATCACTTTAAATTATACAAAAATAAATAAAACAATATTCATATCAATAAAAAATGAAATACAGTAATTATATGTTTCTGCTTAACATATATATGTATGTCATATTATACAGATAACATATATGTTGATTACTGTGTACATAGGGCTTTGTATCAAAATACATTTATATCTCAGTATGAAAATGAGATTATAGGAATGGTATGTCCAATTGTTTAACAATTTATTTAGATATACAAATTAAATACCCTATATGTTTATTTCTTCAAAACAAACACATGAGTGCCTGGGCATGTAAATATTACCACATGTATTCATATGGGTGTTTACTTAGTGGAGTTTGTGGCTTGTATGTAAAATTGCATAATTGTATGTTGATGTATGTACACATTTTGCTATATATTTAGATGTGTGGGTGTGCCATTATATATTTAAATTACTCAGGGGAGGAATTAATTAATAATATTTTCTAATTCAAACTCCGGCCATACCTCCATTATCTGACTCATCCCAAACCTCTCTGCATACTGTAGACTCCCAAAAACCGTTTCCAAATTCTTACCCACTTTATCCAATTCATCCAACTAACAGGCGTACATTTCCACAACTCCCAATAACAACTCACTTCTTCCTTTTCCAAAATCACTTCAATTAATCCAGCCCTTTCAAAACAATTACAGTAAAGGCATGAGATCTCAACAAACACTACCTAATCCACAATAAAGAAAAAAAATGGTTACTTATCTACTACCTTCTTACCTCTAAAACAGTGTTCCGAAGTAGCGAGCTAATCGCCGCAAAGCGCTTCAACACCTCGTCAGGGATAGTAAATGCTATATAAATACAATTTACAATTACAAGAGCCAGCAATAAAGCCAAAGCAAGAAAGATTTGTCTCAAACCGATATCTTGGATCTGCAGAGCTATTTGAAAAAGAACATTCTCATATAGGAACACTGTGTCCAGATGATTGTCAGTCTAAATTAGCACTATGGCTGAAACACGTTGACTAACATTATTTTCCCTAAACGTGATACATTTATAAAACTTTCAATTCAATAGAAACAATTCAGAGAGCTAAAAACTGTGTAAGATTGGATAACAATTGGACATCGTTTTAACAAAAATGTATACTCACACTTTCATACACAAGAAGTTGAAAGTGGACACTATTGCCTCTAGTCGATCTCTAGTATAAACATCTGTGCTATCTTCTCAAACAAAAAATAAAATGTGAAAGCATTGTGCAAAAGCATATCTAACAAAAGAAGTGTATTTGTTGTAAAATGACAGTGAAGAGTGAACGCTCTGCACACATGGAATACGTGTACATACCTCAAAAATGCATTGTGATGAAAAGAACTCTCCCGGAAGCTGGTGAAACTGTAGATTTACAAACAGAGAGCAGGCATCTTGTTCCGAAAATAACTAACTGCATGGCAGACATCCTAAACTTGTTGAGCCACACACTGTCCACTGGGTACATGGAAGAAACAGGTATCCATGTGAAGTTGAAAATTGCTTAGGGAATTCTGGTAGTAGGTGGTAAGGTATAAATGTCAACTCTGACTATTTCACGATCAGTGCATGCTTCAGGGGCAGATGATCTAATTCAGGAGGCAACAAAATGACAGCTGCAGTTGTTGGACTCAGACACAGCCTCTATGGCCCAGATTCTGATTCATGCAGAGCAACATCACGGCATGGGATTTTGCTCCACCGGATTCCTTGTGGGAAGATTTTTTACGAACCTGTTATTTCCAGGAGTGGGAGAACTATATAAGATTTTTTCAGCAGGTAATTCTAGCTGGAAAAATTGCATGAGGTTGGGGCTCGGAAGCAAAACCTCATTCCCCTTTTTTGGGAAGGGTGGAGTTTAGAGACCTGCGCAGGGGTAGGTGTACAGCGGACGTCCTACTACGGACAGGGCACCAACTATTGAGGTGCTCACTGCTGAGAAGACCGTTGAAGCCAGCGCTTCCACCTAGTGGGGTTCACTAGATTTGGCGGGACTACGTGCTCGCATTGAATACAAGTGGGAGGTAGGATCCTTACCACTAGTGTAGATAGTCACTGGGTCCTGATGAAATGCACTGTATCAAACTGAACATATAGCATGAAACATGTTGACCACTAACATAAAGTAGAGCATTGCTCCCCTGGAACATTGAGCCAGCGAGCAGCCTCTCTTTCCCATTTTTTAACAAGGTGGATTACCACTTCATTAAACTTTCCTCGTGGACTATCCAACCTTTTCTAACACACCACTCATTCACATCTACACTCACACCTAGGGCCCTCACACCCACGGCACCATACGGCAGGAACAGAAGATCTCCGCTAAAGAGCCCCTTTATGGGTGCCCGTCGGGTATTGCACCACAGATCCGACGAGGAGCGAGTCCATATGATGAAGCATGACACCTAGCTTGCTGGGTGTGTGAGGACTCCAGTTCCGATAAAGAGTATTCCCCTCCTTTGTACCTCCACTCACGTTGGTTCATCCACCCAAACCAACCCTCCGCCCCCCTGGGGAACTGCGTACCCTCACTTGTTCTTTTGGAATTTAGTAAAGCCATAATTTGTTTTGCAAAGAATGAGATTTTTCACTCTATGACAATGCAGGTGACCTCAGACTGGCTTTAACTTTGGTTTCAAAGAGACCATGATAAGATAGAATTCCTTTCAAACTAATAGAAGGACTGGCTTTAACATTGGTTTCAAAGAGACCATGATAAGATAGAATTATTTTCAAACAAATAAGAGGACCAGTACCTTCTACTGGGTCTTTTGTGAGAAGAAAAATGTCTTCAGCCACGCGTGGTACCCCAAATCTGTCTCATGATCTTATCCAGGGCAGGTATTTTAACATATAGTATGGCACAGCTCAATAGTAGAATGCGGCAGCTTTGGCCACCTCAAACTTTGTCTGGCTGTCTTGAGGGAGGAAAAAAGTGAGCAAAGGATCTTAATACTGTTGCAGGGATAAAAATACCACTGAGGAGCCTCATTTCCCTGAGAACAGCTCTCAAAAGTGAAACATTGACTCATAGATGGTAAGGCCCACCGACAAATGAGTAAGACACATGTTACATGATGTGCTAGTTCACCCTTGATGTCTGCAGAAACAGCCTGTATTAAAAAATATATATTCTTCTGTTTCTGATGAGATGACAACAGCTGTTATTTTGCCTCAGGCCTACCATACACTATTCAGTGTGAATGAGCGGGCCCATTTTTCACATTGTGTTTATGTCTTCAAAACCGCTCTAATATCGAGAACCTGTCATGGTGTTCTACTTGGACTAGACACCAAGACTTAAGGGGCTTTTTGGAGGGCATTCTATAGTATAGTGGACCTACTTAGGCGGTGACTGCACCTTGGGCTGTGGAACCGGCAATCCATTAAGGAACCTCAGAAAGCACCCATTAGCATGATTTGTATAACTCAGACCACATGGACGCATACAGGAACATTCAATGCAATATCTTCTTGCAGTATAATCATGTGTATGGCGAGCAGCACACCTAGGTATTTCTGTAATTGAGGCAGGCCCTACTCAATTTAATAAACCCATTCCCAATAGCCAGGAGACAAGGTTAAACAAGCATTTGCAATGCAATAGGTATTGCATTACTGAAATGTTTAAGTATTGGCCTTGCAAATAATAATGCAACGCCAATAGCTCAAACTTTCAGTAATGCAAGACCTATTATATTGCAAATGTTTGCATAGTGAGCCAGACACCAGCACTGAATGTTTTGGTGCAGTACCACAAGCTGATCCTAGAAGTCCCTAGTGCGCCAGACACCTGAACTGCATGTTTAGGTGCAGGACCACAAACTGTTCCTAGAGGTCCCTAGTGAGCCGTTGACACAGCTAAGCTTCTTTCCTGCCCAGTAAAGAGCATATTTCCCATCAAAGAGAGGGAGGGGAGCTACCTGCGGAGTAGAGGGCATGTGCCTCCGTCGAGGAGAAGGGAGTGTGCTTCTTGTCAATGAAAAGGGAGTGTGCAGCTTGTATTGAGGGGTGTAAGAGTGGTGGAAGAGAATGAAGTAGTTTGCCTACTGAGGAGAGGGGAGTTTGTTGCATATGGAGAGGGTGCATACTTCTCGCGGAAAAGAGGGGAGGAGAGCCTTTCCTAATGTATAGCAGTCTTGCTTACGAGCATTGTTACAGAGAAATTGAACATTTGGTAGCTGTGCTGAGAACCGGCACTACCATTCCATCAAAGTTTAGAGGCTCGTCTGAACAGGGCTATTAATATTTGGTTAGAAAGTACGGTCACACTAATGAGAAATGCAGGTACTGTCCCATAAAATTATCAAAGCGTTACCGAAATGTACTGGTGTTATCTCATTAAAATAGAGCCGCCTTGCTGAAAGATGTTTCTCCCATTAATGGCAGACATTTGCTGGTACGCCAATGAAAAGAAAGGCGCGTGGCCGCTACAGCGTGCGGCCACTATAGTTGAAGCGTGCCGCGCTTCCCCCCAATAACAGTCGGTGACAGTTGGGTGAGCTGCACATTTAGAAAATATGACATGCGGCCGCCATTAATAAGAAAAATATAAAAGTGGGTGCCATGCTGAAACCTACAGCATGGTGCCAGGAGGCAGGACAGCAATGAGGAGCAGATAGTCATCAAAGAGTATAAAAGCACGCACCATTGCAGAAAAGTATGTCCTACATACAATAGAAGCAAATCATTTAAGAACATAGTGCTCACTGTCTGTAAATGAAACATACTGAGTAACAACACAAGTAAAAGGGCCAGTCCTCATGGAGGTTACAAAAGCAGAAAAGGCAGTACTAAGGAGGGACTACTAAGCCTGTCCATGAATCAAAAGCAACAATTTAGAATCAATAGTAACAGGAACCAATTGAAAAGATGGGCGGAAAATGGGCAGAGCTTCAAGTCCATATCTGAATACAGCATTGTTCGAAGAGACAGCGCAAGCACTGCCTAGACAAAACCCAAATACATATAGAGAACCAATCACCTGAGATCACTTAGGCCTATTCTACCATCAAAAACCCCTGAAGACAATGAATCAAAAGATTGAGGCCACTAGTGAACCAAACAGGAGAAAGATTTGAAGACTGTGATATTAGGTTTGAGTATTCAACATCCATGCACTCCCATAACAAAACTTTCAATTCACCTTCAGCAAATGCACCTCGACAGGCATAGATCATTGGTGCAAGTGGTGGCAAAAGATAGTGCTAGGTTGGAGGGGCATAAAAACAAGCAAGAAGTGCAGGCTAGATCCCCTCACCTAAAGAAAACTAAATTTGACCCTCATGAACTCACCAACTCCCAGCCTGTCAGTAACCTACCTTTCACTAACAAGATCATTGATAAAGCAGCTTCCATTAAAACAGCCACAGATAGTCAGTGGCCAAATGGAAGGCCCCCTAAAATTGGGTGCACGAAAGAAAGTTAATGGGGCGGTGATAGGGGAAGCCCCTAGATCTGCACTTCAACCTATGGCCCCATCCACTACGTTACTGGTCCCTAGAAAACTAGTACGGAGGATCCCCCCAGTAAACCTCCCACCTGACTGCCAACCTTTTGTTGTTGTCATGGTTAATGTGCCCCCTTTAAAAGAGGGCCAGTTGGAAAACCATCAATCACTTAAGAACAAGTGTATCCACTGGCTAAAGGCAAATAGGCCAATCCCGCCAGGTGTGGACGGTATTATTCTAGGTGTTCGCAGAGTGGGGTGGGTAGGCCAGGGGAAAAAGACCCAGGAGGGGGATTGTATAATTATAAACTTCCAAGATCCAAGAGTAGTGCCCGCGATCTGTACCCCTAATATAAGTATGGGAGCTCCAGGGGTTAAAGTAGTGGATCTCTCTTACTTTTACCCTAGACAAAATGTTGTCTTAACTGGAGGAAGCTTAACTTCCCCTGCTTCTGCACAAAATTGGGCTGGGGTTACGGGAGGCCCAAGGGAGAATCAATTGCGGCGATTAGGGCCTAACTGACTGGAAGCTGAGAGTAGAGTGGAGCCATCGGGAGTGTCACCCACCCATGCAAGTTGCGTAGGGGGGACGGCAGCCCCGCTGATAATTCCCCAAGAACCCAGCATACCTGAGACATACATGAGGAGGACCACTGACAGGGACATTCTTGCGCCTAGCGACGCTTCAGCTGCGACGGACCTAGCCTTTAAGGTTTGCAGCTGGAATGTCGCAGGGATCGCAAGAAAACTGGATATACCGGAATTTATTGCATGTGTTGATGAACACTCCCTGTGTCTCTTCCAAGAGACATGGAGCTTGGTCCCGGTTCATAGGGTGGGTTTTTCCTCCTATTTTTCCCCTGCACAGGTTTCGGTATCAGGGAGAGGGCGACCCTCGGGCGGCCTTCTCATATGGGTCGCAGCCTCTTTAGATTGTAGAGTAGTGGAGTCCCCCACAGGTTGCCCGGACATTCAAAACATTACCCTAATAGATCCAAGGGGAAGAATTGTTTTAAATATTTATAACATTTATGCCCGGGGAACCAAGGGTGGGAGGAAGTCCTCTGTAATATCTCTCCTCGAGACCTTGTTAAAAAATACCCCTCATAAGACGCGTATAATGGTGGCGGGTGACATGAACTGTACGTTCGAGCCCTTGGGCTCGGACGTTTCCGCCGAACAGGATGAGGATGATGTTAGGTTGGGGATTCCGGTTCTGGACATCCCACCGATCAGAAGGTGGACAGAAGTGGCGCTCCAGATATACTCCCTGAGCCTGGAATTTAATCTAAGGGCAGCAAATGGGAGGACAACCTCAGATAGGGGGGGTGCGCACACGTTTAATAGGCCAGGACACACCTCTAGGTTGGATTATATCCTAATAGACGTGTGCCTATGGTCTTTTGTAGGGGACATGCAGGTGGCCCATACGACGGAGAGTGATCACAACTCACTCTCCTTGAGTATGGACCAGTGGTGGCGCCCCTTAATGAAGGATAACATTTACCCGGTCGCTGTACCCCCGGACGTGTCCGAAGTCTCCCCTTGTGGTAGACGAATAAAATGGGCAAAATTGATTCTCTCTGAGGGAAAGGTAGGGGAAATCCAAACCCTCCTAAATCAAGCGTTAATAGACCTTAGAACCTCTTCAGAGGGGGTGGGTAGAGCGAGTGGACTTTTTGCCTCCTTGGTAGAAGCCTTATCAAGTGTGTTTACACCCCATCCTATTAACTTGGGCAAGAAAGTATTTAGAAAACCTGCTGAGGGTTGGTATACCAAAACATGTAGTTTTCATAAGTCAAAGCTAGTTGAGGCAGTTAAACGCAAATCCCGAAGTGAGATACAGGAAACAAGGAAGGCCTATAATAAATCCCTTAAGATTGCTAGGCAGGAGTGGGAAGATAAATTCTGGGAGGACCTACTTCAGGCTAGTAAGGTTAGGGATTCTAGGGCCTTTTGGAATCTCATAGGCACACGGAACAAACCAGATGCATCTGTGAGACCCTGCAATATCCCCCCGCAACACTGGGTAAATCACTTCGGGTCCCTTTACCTCCCCCCAGATGGGGAACTAAACGTTGGGAGGGAGCTTAGATTAGCGATTGAACCCCATGCATATGATTTCTTCACTCCCTTAGAGATTGAGGGGGTCATAGGATGGGTGGCGCCTCGTAAGGCACCGGGCCCAGATGGTCTCCCAGGGGATCTTATGAAGGCTTACCCGGTAAAATGGGGTAGGATCATTGCCGCTCTCTTAAATGACATCATGATGGGAGGGGCAGTGCCTGAATCCTGGAAAGGGGCGGTGGTGGTCCCGATTTACAAAAAAGGGTGTAGGGAAACCCCGGGGAACTACCGCCCCATAAGTCTGATAGACTCCTCCCAAAAGATAGCCGGTAAAGCTGTTCTTGGAAGGATCTTACATTGGGTGGAGGAAAACAAAATCCTATCGGACTTTCAGGCAGGTTTTCGGGCTGGTATGGGGACTATTGAGCAGGTGTTTAGGTTGGCACTCCTGGGGTGGAAGGTTGTGGATCTGGGCAAGGGCAGTCTTTATTTGGCCTTTATAGACTTGAAGACTGCCTTTGACCTAGTCCCCCGGGAAGAGCTCTGGAGGGTACTCAATGAGTTGGGACTACCTCCTTACATCTTGTCCCTTCTCATTAGCCTCCATGACCATACCTTTGCGCAGGTCCGCTGGGGCAAAGACGGAGAACTCACTGAGAGGATCCCAGTGTCAAGGGGTGTTAGACAGGGATGCGTCTTGGCGCCCACCCTATTCTCACTATATGTGAATGGGGTGGTAAAACATCTGCAAAAAGAACCAGCCGACGCCCCCTGTCTCGGAGGAGTCCGCATCCCCACCTTGCTCTTTGCGGACGACACGCTTTTGATCTCCAAGACCCCCCAAGGCCTGCAGAAATTGCTAACGCGTTTCCAGGAGTTTTGCGCTGCTAAAGGCTTAATTATAAACGTGGACAAAACAAAATACCTAGTCCTAAATCCTCCCAGGAAACTTGGCCGTCCACCTACACTCAATTCGGTTGCCCTAGAGAAAGTAGCCGAATTCGATTACCTCGGTATTCGGATTACGGATAGGATGTCCTGGGCAAATCACATTGAGAAAATGGTCCTAAACCACAGAAGAGTAGGAGGAGCACTCGTGAGGGAGTTTTGGGCCTCACCGAGGAGATCGCTTTCCCCAGTAATTGACATTTACAAGGCTAAAGTAGTGACATCAGCCTTGTATGGGGCTGAGCTGTGGGGCCACTGCCGATTGGATGCCCTAGCGACAGCGGAGACCAAACTTCTAAAATCCATCATTTCCATTCCACTGAGCACGCCATCTGTACCAGTGCTGTTGGACACGGGCTGTAAGAGCATCAAAGATCAGGCTCAGCTTCGCCCTCTCCTACTGTGGACACGAATTTGGAGGGGTGAGGATTTAAAATCTTACGCCGAGGGTTTGGGGGAAATAATGAGTTTGGGGGGTTGGGCCAAGATCAGATGGCTGAGTGAAACCAAGAAGCTCCTGGAGAAGATTGGTCTAGGGGACTGTTGGTCTTCACGCTCAGCCCCTCCAAAAGAAGTTGTTAAAGCGCTCTTTTGGAAATGGACGGCGGAGCGCCTAATCACAAACTCGAAGCACTGCAAGTCCACGGTCTCCTTTTTACAAACTAAAGATATTGTGGCCTTTGAACCCTATCTGGACCTGATCACACTCCCTTTTGACCGAGCCCTTTATTTTAAATTTAGAGTTGGATCCCTCCCGCTGGGAGCTGTGGTATCAAATTGGTCATCAGTGGCCCGTGCCTCCCCGAATTGTGCATGTTGCCCGAACAGGGTTGAGTCTATTGTGCATGTACTATTTGAATGTCCGGACTATGCCAGGCCCCGGAGGTACTGGTTGAAACCCCTCTTCCTAATTTTGGGTACACGTAGCCACCTAGTCGCCCTGCGCATCCTAACCACGGACACTTCCCCCCCCATTGTGTGCGGAATAGCTAAATTTTTAAAACAGTTTTGGCTTATTCGATGTAAGAGACTGTCAGTAGCGGTTTAATTCTTTTTTAGCTAATTTATTTACAGGCGCTTTATGTCCTTTTATCTTTTTTAAATGAGTTCTTATACTGACTTCTTAAAGCTATGTCTTTTTGTACTTTGTAATGATTGTTTTGTATATGTGCTTATAAGATATCTTGCATATCGAATAAAAGCTTATGACTGACTGACTGATAAAGCAGTCTGTGCTCACCTACCAATCGGGCTTCAGATAACACTGCAGCATGAAGATTGCTACGTTACACATTGGGGCCAACACCCTCCAGACTACAGATGAAGATGACCTATGCCTCCTGATATTGCTGGACCTCACAGCTGTCTTCCATACAGTCAACCATTCAATCATTATCCACACTTTAAAGTCGCAGAAGGGATTTACTGGCACAGTCCTACACTGGTTCTCGTCCTACCTTTCCAATCAACAACACTATGTTCACATGACCACCTCCAGATCACAAAAGATCGCTATCATCTGTGGTATTCCCAAGGTTGTATACTGTCTCCTGTCACCTTCAGCTCCAACAAGGAGCCCAGTTGGGATCTACTCACTAATAACAACATAAAAACCCACCAGTCTGCTGATGACACACAACTCTACCTAACAGCCTCTTCTGGTCCAGAAATCCACCGCCTTAAACACTGCCTGCACCTCATCCAGACTTGGATGTTCATCTCTTACCTGAAGTTCAACCCATCTAAAACAGAATTCCTGTTATTTGCCGAGAACAAGAATCAAGAAACAGTACACACCTGCCTCAAAGACATGAACCGTGATAGGTTCAAACCCCAACATTTACAGTATGACAAATCGGTGGAATTCACCTTGAACACCAACTTCAACCTCAAGGACCATATTGCCAAAACACACACAAAGAAGGCCTGGTCCCAGATCTCTCTTCTAAAGAAAGTAAAAGTGTTTCTTCCAGAAAGTGACTTCAGTGTTGTTGTTCAGGCCCTCATACTCTTGCTTCTGGTTGGTGTTAAAGCCCTGTTTAAGGGCCTTCCAGACTCTACATTGGTACCCATTAAGGACATCCTATATGTTGCAGCACATCTCATCAAAGGCTGAAGAAATATGATCACATCATCCCCATTGTGCTAAAACTTGATTGGCTCGCCTTGACAGCCCGTACCATGTTCAAAATCAGCTGCATCATTCACAAAGCCATCATGACCAGGACCCCACTTATCTTGCAGACAAGCTAAGCATCACTGGTAGCTATTTACATACCCCCAGCAAGGCCATAATCATACTGGAGACTAAGAATTGCAAAAAAAAATAATTAGGCAGCAGCCTTTTCCAATCTATCCACCCAGGACCTGAAACAACATCTCCATTTCCATAGAGACTGCCCTAATGCTGCGCCAACTTACGAAATAGTTGAGGACATACTTCTTTAAAGAATATTACATCACAATGCAGTAACAAACCAATGACCCACTATCTCTCCTATCACTGGTTGACAGTATCACTCTTGGGCTCGATTGTTGTACATAAGTCTCTTGATTGCGTACAGTATAATTCACGCCTAAGTGCCGCGTGACTTTCTGATAGTTAAGGAGTATTTGATACTCGCTTGTTCGGAAGACAATACACCATACCTAAAGGTGATTACGTACAGTCCAATTCATGCCTAAAACTGCGGATGGGACTTTTTCGACATTTAAGGAGTGATTTACAATTTGATACTTGCCTGTTCGGAAGACAATACATTATATCCAAAGGGGAATTAAGTGAATCCCACATTGCCCCGATGAAGCCCTGTTGAGGGTGAAACACGCTGGCTGCGCATGTTTGTTTTTGAATCAACAATATGAAAGAAGGATACAGCTACAACATCGAAAATTAAAGAATCTATTTTCTATTACTGTCTGGATGCTACTGTTGCCTCTCTGTTTTTGAAATTGTATGGTTGACAGTACGCTTGCCTTTGACCCTGTACAGCACTCCGATGCCTTTTCGGTGAGGCTTGTACTATGCAAGTACCATATGCATACATACATGCACACAGGCTGTGTAGCCACGTCCAAGAACCTCCAATGGAAGAAAGAAATGGATTGAGGATTAGGAGCAGATGTACTCAAACATGGGCATCGCAAGTGGTTTGCATTCGCGAAGATTGGAAGAAATAAGGGTGGGAGGTACCAGAATAGCAAGGAAAAGAATACCACAGCAGAAAAAACGAGCATTCAACAAGGGTCCTTTAAAATAGAAGCAAACACTAGCAGACAAGAACATTAACAGGCTGCAGTCACAAATGCTACAAAACATTAACTACAATTTCAGATCATGCAACACAGTACACATCAGCAGAAAAGGAATACTACAAGACTACAATAGTAAAGGGAAGAATCAGGGCTATATTATACCACATCTACAATAACCATGATTTTTGGGGTTTATTAAGCACAGAAATAAACACAGTGAGACAAGAGAAAGAGAAAACCACTGCATCAAGTACTTCAAAAAGGTATGTCCTGTAACACAGCAGGAATCATTACAAGACTAAGGCCTTAACATACTATAGCTGTGACTAGAGCAGTGACCACTATGCGGAAGGGATCATCCATACCGTAGTAGTAAACATCACACAACATGGTCATACCAAACCTATGCAGAAAAATCTCAAGACAAAGTTCACATCATATCCATAAGGCATTAACCTACCATATGAGATCATTAAAACACCATCGGACAAAAACAAATTAGGCGACCACAGGACCACACATAAGGGCAAATAACAATAGAAAATTGTGACAGATTAAAGATTATTTATTTTAGTATTTGTTTTAGAGTGTGTTATGTCTAGAAGTTTGATTACTTCAGTGTGCAAAGACGTCCACAGTGCAATCTGAAAAGAGATACAAGGCCAAATGCATTCAATCAGGCAGGGTAGAGGGCCACCGCTCTGTGATCTCAGCCCCTCAAAGTTCAGCAGGTTAATTTAGAGGGTGAGTTTTAATAGCTCAAATTACAGGCGTTTCGTGTCGTTTATGTGGTTCAGTTTAAAAGGCGAGCCTGCTGATCTCAGGGAACAACTAAGGGCATCCCAGAGTCTTAGATCTACTACTCCCAGAGGCCTGCATTTTTGTTTCTTTCACTTGAACAACAGGTGTGCGATGAGGTCAGCTGAGTGGCAGAGTTTTCTGGTTTGAGGAGTAGTTGTGGAGTGAAGCTTTGTACTTTTTTGAATTTGATCCTGGCTTCGACTAGTTGCTAGCGGAGAGCCTCAAGACCATGCTTGATGTAGTCTCATTTGGGTATGTCTAGGCACAATTCCAGTTGGCTGGTTTTGTAACCGTTATAGTTTGACAATGAGTGTTTTGAGGAGGCACGTATAGATGATGGTACAGTAGTCCAGGGGAAAAATGGCATTAGCTGTAGTCAAATTGATAAATTTGACCATAGTTTTGTTTAAAAAAAATTAAAACAGATTGTATTGCTTTTATTGTATGCACATCATGGCTGGGTCCCAGTCAAACCGCGTTAGTCTTTTACATCACATTTTATTTCCTTCTGCATAACTTGTGGTCACATTGTTAATTCTTAACTGAACTATATCCCTCTCCCCCTCATGAGTCAGTTATCAGTAGTTTGTATATGTTGAGTGCTTGTGGGGAATGGCTAGTCTCCATGTTGGATGCGGAGAAGGGCTAGGGTACGCCAAGATCTCTCTAGTAATTTATCCTTTATGGTGTGAGAAAGCCTGTGCCTCAATATCTTGAACCTAGTGTGATGTACATTCCAAAGAGTGCCTATTATTCTCTTGCAGGGGTTCCTCCTGGGGTCTTCGGGTCATGGTGAGATAAGGCGTCCACCAGGGCTTCCCAGGCTCTAGCCATTTTCATGTCCCTCAGTTCTCTCTTGGCCTCCCTTGTTAGTATTCACCCCTCGCAACTCGCCCACTTTGTCAATTCGTTCCTCCATGTGGTCAGTCTAGAACCTCCCACTGTTTTTCAGTTCCTAGCTATTTTGCGTTTTGCTAGGATAAATGCTAGGTCTTGGAATTTGCTACTCACTTTGGAGGAACCATCCCAGTAGGCCGGAGTGTGGGGGAGCTCTTTTTTAAGTATTTCTTCTAGGAGGTGCAAAACTTCCTCCCATAACTCCCGCAGTCCCAGGTAGGACCAGAGCATATGGATGATATGCTCTTCATTACATATGGGGCAGGCCGCCTCCTCCACCCGGACGTATCTGTGTATTCTCTCTGGGGTCACATAGAATCTATGCAATACATAGTAGTTAATAAGTTTAAAGCATGCATTTCTGGATGAATCATTTGACCACAGTTGTAGAACAAATGTGAATTTTGAGTGAAAGACCACTCCCATGTTTCTGGCTTGAGAGGTAGTGAAAGGGTGATTCGGAGACCATAAGGCAAATCATATGTTAGTGAGGTAGGCTCACTTAATGATCTCCATCTTAGTTCCGTTCAGGCAGGGGATGCTCTCCATCATCCATTAAAGGATGTGGTCCAAACACAAGATGATGTTTATGGTGTTGTTTGGGTGGTTATTGAGATAGACATGATTGTGAGTGTTGTCTGGGTACATTGCAAAGTCTTCTTGATACTGTTTAAGACATTGTACCAGTGGTTTGCATGGTCCACTCCTAGTACAGAGTCACACACCATGTACCAGTGGTGTGCATGGCCCACCCCTAATACAGAGTCACACACCATACAAGGCAGGATTCCTACCAAACTGTTAAAAGAACAACCAGATTACTAACACCCGATCACAACATAAGCAGTAGATAATGCAAAGTAAGAATAACATGTCTATAAATAAACACAACTAAACCCTACCATACTACAAAAGCCAAGACCATACAGCAAGAACCATATCATGCCTCATCACAGCAAAAACAATCATGAGACAAAAAACTCAAACCGCAGCAGCAACTGATGTGAAATAATAGGATTCATAATACACGATAGCAACAAACAGCATAAAACAACCAGGATCAGCACACATAACTTAAAAGATGAGCAGTAAATAGAGCACAGCAGACCAATACATTTGAGCAAGAATTTTATTTGGATTCATTAGAAAGTGCCATTAAAGTCTGAGGTTCTTTGTGTGTCAAAGCCTAAACTTTCAAGGCAACTGATATCAAAGGCAAGTGAGACTATTTCACGAAGCTAACGTCAACGCAACAGCGAAACTTTCAGCATATAGCTGTAACAGACAGGAAACTGAACTGATCCTGCAGGCCACGGTGACAAATAATCTAGGACAACATAGTTCTAAAAATATGACTGATATCTTCTGCAGATAGATTGATATATTACACCTACTAGGATGTCCAACAAAGAAATTGTATATTCAAAAGCAATGCAGACTAACAAGCAACCAGTGCAATGCTGTGGATCCCTAAAACGAGTCAGAGTGAATATTTGAGGCTCATTACCTGGATTCTAAATAATTAACGAGAAGTATAATATATATTCAAGGAAGAAGTGACTCAAACAGATGGAGTCACCAAATAACAAAATATATTTCCACTACAACGTTTCAGCTTCCGACTTCTTTAGGTAGGGTGGGGGAGAGAGAGAGAGAGAGAGCGAGAGCGAGAGAGAGAGCATCATCACCAGAATAACAGCTGCTTTATAATCAGATATAGACAGAACTGTATTTAAGTCACATGTGTGTGCATTTCAGATATACATGAAATGTATCTAACATACATGCTCTGGTTTAAAATAAAACATACACACTCTCTCACACACACACACATCCATAGCTAATAAGACAGGTTATAATAAGCACCCCCCAAATATGCAACTGTATGACATTGCACTCATGCACGTATAAGTGCACACACGTACACGTGCCGTGTGCTACAGAACAAACCCTCAAACATCTCTCTATATATCCACTGGCAGAGGTTTCCAAACAGACAAATGAGTACCCGAATGGATTGCGCGTTTCTGCATCTCTTCTCATTGTAACCATCTCTCCAAGCAAAGTGTACCACAAATACTTTTCTATATTAAACCACACACAAGCTTAAAAGATAACGTCACTTCGACTTATTCTGTCCCAAACCACTCACGTGTCTCTCTAAGAAGAAAAATTACCAGAAATACGTTCCTTGTTCCAGGGGCGGCCTAAGGCATGTGCAAGCTGTGCACCTGCACAGGGCCGCCAAACCCCAGGGGCCGCCATGCCAATGTATATCCTTAATATAATAATCCTCTGAGGATGGATACATATTTGCGTGGTGGCCCCTGGCAGGGATTTGGCGGCCTCCGGCTCTGTAACACCTTCCTGAGCTCCGGGGGGCTCCGCCCCGCCCGGACCCACTCTTCCGGGGCTCCTACCTACGCTCCCTGCCCAGGGCCGCCATGAACCCTGCTTGTTCCCATGGCGTAGCGCTAAAGTCGACAATGCGACAGAGAAAGCAGTGTTTGCATCCAACATACAAAAACACACATTTCATTTTCATACATGTTTCTCTGTTACTGACACACTTTATTCGAAACTGACAGTGTACCACCAATGGCCAGATACACTTGCCTACAGTAGAGAGTTTACCAATGACGAATCCTAGGTAAGTAACTTTTTGCCTCCCATCTATAGAGCATTACAGGAAGAAGACAGTATTTTTGCGTTGTAAATGAAAGTGAGCTGGGTTCTCACCTACCTATGCATGTTTTCCCGTCCGCATGCAGTGCAAATTTCACATGACACCCACACTTGGGCCCCTGTTCCGTTTCGTCACAGGTGTGTTGACAGCCTCCGTTCCCATAGTTACAAGTCACTGGGGAGAAAAGAGTTTTATTGAGTACAGCGGAAAGTTTGAAAACAATACAGTCATATTTCTATTTCTGTTCATCAGGGCACAAGTCCCCCAAAATTATAGGGAGAAATAAGTCATAGGATGTGATATCTCAGGCCCGCCATATCTCTCATTTTAATGGAAATGGGGCTATTTTACAGTTAAATCAGAGAGACTATCTATGTTGCATTGGATATAGTGACATAAATAAGTATATACAACACATGCATTCAAAACTAAACCACACACCATACACCTACATCTATCTATTTGAATGTTTTGGGCAAAATACAAACCTACATTTAAAAACAAATATGGGGTATTTATAAACATTGAATCATGGACACACACAGTACCTGTCTTCCAATGAAACATAGATTAAGTCATGCAGATATCTACTAAGACGCTATGCGCCCTTGGAGGTATTTATATTTTAAAACCATGAAGCTGATATCCGGGATAACATATGACGTCAAGGGTAATTATTTGTGATGCATTAAAATAATTTGTGTTTTTAATCCATTATTTCTTTGAGACCATATTCATTTGTGCATATGATCAGTGTCTTGTTGCGCGGTTTGTTTTTTGCACTACTATTCGTTTGCCATGGTTGACCATTTTTACCAGTGGAACACTTATTGTTTTTGATATAATTTTATTTCCCCTAGAAAGGATCTAATTCAAAGACAAAACCATTCACATTAAACAAATACTGATAAAGCCAATAGGTCTCACATTTATAATGCAAGTGCCATGGTGGATCGCTTTGCCAATGTTTGTGTCTAAAGCATTGTTTAAAAAAGTAAAGGAAAATCACATTGCAAAATACTGGAACAAAAAGCAAACATATATCTTATGGCACCTCAACACCGTACAAAGAATTCAATGTTTTCAATCTTTATAAACGGCATGGCTTATTTTTCAAATACTTTTCATTCAGGAAAATCTGAACAGAATTTTCAAAGAATAACGAAGTGTCAGAATGTAGAGAGAAATGCTAGCCAAGGCCTAATTTACTTTCCATGGGATTTAGCAATTTCGTACTCTGCAGTGCCTTAGGGAACAGATTTAGGGACTACCGGGAGAAGTCATGGACGTCATTTGGAGTAGCCAAGGGTCACTGCTGCGACCGCTAGATTTCCTCTTACAACCCCTGGCCTCATAGGTAGAAAAATCAGTGCCAGGGAGACAGGGGCAGCTCCTACTTAAGGACGTCGGTTGGGGCTCCACTTTCCTTGTTTTCTGTCATTTTTTAATTGCACTAATAGTGAATGATATTACATTATTCACCATTAGTATATTAATAGTGGAGGACAATTAGTTGGAATGTGACATTCACCCGCATTTGAGGTACGTTAAAAAATGCTTTTAAATGTATGTCTGATGTACAGTATTCTCCCATCCCTCTGGTACCCAGCAACCCCTTCCTCTAATGTACAGTACTCTTGTGATACCCTGCCTATTGTATGACTCTTCGACTCTGTAAAGCGCTCTGATGTACAGTACTCTTGTGATATCCTGCCTATTGTATGACTCTCAGACTCTGTAAAGCGCTCTGATACCCTTACGGGTCAAGTTTGCGCTCTATAAAACTCTAAAATAAATAAATAAATGTTGTGTGCGTGCTTACGTGCAAGAGTTTGTATGTGTGAATGAATGTGTAAGCGTGTGTGTGTGTGTGAGTGAGGGAGTGACTGACTGACTGACTATCTCGCCTGTAAATTAGGCCACAAGCCAGTAAGAGAATTGATTACTTAATACTAATCGAAATGCCTATCTGTTGCATCCTACGGGACAGGAGTGTGGGGACATCAGTACCCAGTTACAAATCTTAGAAAATACATTTATAAAAAGACTGTGATGACCCCAAAAAGTGCCCCCACAGTCTTTTGTCACTCTGAGGTAGGGCTGGACTACATAGACGACCGAATTAATACTGCCCCATTGGTTCTCCGGTCTAAAATTTGGACATCTGAGGACCTAACATTCTCATGGGAAGTTATCAAGGATTGTATGAACCTTGATAATGCCCTGCTGATCCCATGGTTCCGTTTTGTTAAAGACCAATTCAATGCAATTGGCCTAGGGCACTATTATGACAACCCTGCTAGCATTCATACAAATATGAAAATGATTATAAAAGAAGCACATTATGCTGAGGCAAATATGCGTCACCGGCATTTGGGAACGCAATGCCACTCAGGACTGTCCCCCACACAAAAGCAATTTTATCTATCCTTCACTATTAATGCACAGATTCGTTTTCTTATGACCAGATTTCACCTTTGCACTTTCTAGTGGCTTTCCCTAAACAGCAGGCCCGGACTGGCCGTTACGGGCACCGGGCAATTCCCCGGTCGGCCGCAAGGGTGGGGGCCGTTTTTGTGACAGGGCCGTTTTTGCAGCAAAGCTGCAAAATCGGCCCTGTAACTAATTCGGCGGAAAAGCGGCCCTGGTAAAGAGCTTGGTGGCATCCCCCCCCCCAGGGGGAGGAGGGAGGGCCGGCCGAGCACTTTGCCAGGGCCGGTTTTGGTCCGGCCCTGCTAAACAGTCAGGTTGGAGTGATAAACTCACAGCTTGTCCATGCGATAATTTAGCAGCAGAGAGCACTTTGCACTTTATGCTGTTTGCACACTCTACAAAGAGCCAAGGGCACGATTCCTAAATCCAATCTTGAGAGAAATCCACCCTTGTACCTACCAGGATGGTTTTAATTTTTTGCACTCTTTGTCTTCCGCTTCTATTAGCACTGCTGTATCCAATTATATCAGGATGGCATTGTCAATAAGAAAACGTTATGAATTGTAATAGATAAATCTGTGTTTTTAATTGGTTTTAAAAATGTTAATAAGTATTGATATGATGGAATCTGATAGTGGGTAACAAAGCCTGTAGTGCAGAGCTTTGAGTATGTGGGATCAGGGCACTGAGCATGTAGGGTTAATTTTTTTAAGTAAATTGTAAATTGTCTCAGTATTTTGGGTTTTTAGTGATCGGAGTCATATTATTGTACACACCGGATCTGAAATTCTCTTACAGTTTTATGTATGTATGTTAAACCTTTATGGCACGTGTGAACCAAATAAAGTTATTTTGATTGAATTGACTGAGTGAGTGACTAAGTGAAAGTCAAACTCCATGTTAAGTCACTTCTACACCAGCTTTTTGGTGAACTGACGTCCAGTCCATGGAAGAAGTGTCATTCTAAGAACACATTCTGCCTTGGACGCCAGCTGAGTGAGTGCAGAAGGTGGCCCTTCCCCAGCGCCATAAAAGCCTTTCAGTGTCAAAAGTGCTGCTTCCATGCAATACGTGAAATACAGGAGATAAAACAAAGCCAACCCTGAGATTCTGCTCTTCAGCAATACCCCAGCAAAAATATCCCTGCTGCTGAGCTTGTACAGACAAGCTGGGATGGCTGGTGAGCCACACAGCGAGTGCAACAGATATTTGAGGGGAGAAACAGCACTCTAGGGAGAGAGCTAGACAACCCATGGGGTCTCAGTTCCTTAAATGTGAGTAGTGGAAGGATACAAGTCAGCCAATCCAAAATGATCATAATGAGGCTTTGCTCCAGGGGAGTGGCAAACATGAAAAAGAGGAAGTCAAGCAATTGCATAGGAAGCAAGCAAATGAAAGTGGCAATTAGCCAACTAATGGAAAGCAACAGGTGGGCTTTAAACCCACTCTTAGTTGTTCATAATAAGTCTTTTACAACCACACAGCTTTTGCTGTCTGTGTTTTATCAGTACTCCGTAGTGCCTCTTGACTTCAAGAACACTTCACAAAAACAGCAAATAAATATAACCACATATAGAAATGTGAAAATAATATTTTTTATTTCAATAACACTTTCCTGGTATGTTTTCCACATTCAAAGAGGTAATTGAGCTTAGAAACTACTTAAAGTGATATTTTTAAACAAACCTGTGATACTTGCTGATGTTTTTAACCATCATCAAAGCACATTCGCATACCGCTAATGGATGAAATGGTAGTAGGTCGATCTCTTCTGGGCAATTCTCAAGATTAGGGAGGACATTTCCTGTGGAAACCACACTGAAACAAGATGAAACTCCTACACAACCATCAGCACAAATGAAAGTGCATCTTACATGGTTACTTTGTACGTGTAAAAATACATGAAGTATAGAGAGGTTCAAAGGGTATGTGATTCTCCCAGCCTCTTATCTGAGGATACTGATATCAGAAAGAGTATATTCGGCATTAAAAACATCAATGAACAACTGTGTAATGACTCAAAAACGGAAGCCAAATGCATTTCCGAACTTAATCGAAGTCCAACTGAGGAACTCAGAAGGGCACCCGTTGTAACTTGTTTTGCAAACCTAGCCAAAGGAATGCTCAAAACCTCAGACTGCAGAGGATTCAATAACTGCTTTTCACAATTGGAAGCAAAGGACCAACTACTAGAGTATATGGCCTTTGTCCAAGGTAATCTGGCACAAAGCAAAACATCTGGACCTTCACCCACAATTCTTATGCTGTGCTAATATTTCAAGTTCCATGCATGGTGAACAGAAGCCACATTTGGTTGCTACATTTGACACCAGTGTTGGAACAGACGGTTGTCTGAGATAGGGAGCTAGGCACACAACTCAATTGCAAGAGGTCTGGTTACTAGATATGCTAAACCCAATCCACGATTATCAGACTGAGCTGTCCTATTTTCACAATGACCTACTGAATCAGAGGGATTACAGAAAATGCACAGTGGTGAGTAAAAGAAAATCCAACCACAGCATGTCACCCACAGCGGTGTAATACAAAAAGGGCTACATTTAGGGTTCCCCGTCTAGTGAACATCTTGTCCAGCACATTTTAATGCTGCTTTCACTGATGAGAACAGCCAACAGCCAGATTTGGTAACCTGCCTCCAGTCTGTGACTCCCCAATGGGCAAGCCGCTGATATACACATTTTTTTGTCAGAAAGCCCAGAGCAGAATTGCTTCAACACAGAGATTTGGACCTCACAACTCCCTATTCACATAAATCAGGTTGTTGTGAATCTGTCTTTACCAATGAGATCAGAGGCCATTGATATGTATATCAGTCATGTGAGCGCCATCATCAGTCCAGGTTAAAGTGGAAAAACTGCTCCCTTTTAAGCACATTCTCTGGGCATGCCCACCACTGGAGGGCCTAAATCTGAACCAAAGGCAGCAATAGATAATCTGTCAGGCTGACATTGCTGGGTTAGAAACCAGTCCAATCCTTTGTATAGTGAGACACGCTTGGAGAACCAATCATATATTAGAAACCATCAAGCCAGACTACTGAAGAAGAAACCTGGCTGTCTGACAGTAAATGGACTGAAGGACAACAGTGTCTTATGTCGAAGACTTATCTCTGTTTATCATGAATACCAACTGCTGCAACAAAGTGATTGCACAATCTAGGTGGGTGGATCTTTCTTCACTAGGTCCAAGGAGGAAGGCTTCACCAGCGAGTCATCATCAGGCAGTGCAAATGAGCCACCACTATTGCCTTAACCTTCGTGAATAATCTAGGACCTATCAATAGACCAAAGGCAGTACAGTACACTTATAGTGATCCTCCACACCACAAACCTCATGAACCTGCTTACTCTCAACCTGGATGTGGAAATAGGGGTGATGAAGGTCCAGCAATGAGTGTCTGATGAGAGTGAGAGAGAGCGAGAGAGAGTGTCATAATTTTGAACGTCTCTGTTGTAAACAGACTGTCAACAGCACACGAGGTCTTAGCTAGAGTTTTTAGCCAAGAGTCATCACCTTTTCAGTAAGCAACAGCAGTACACATGTCAACATTCTAAAAGAGATAGACACAAGTAAGGGGGGGAGGGAGGTAAGAGGGAAGGAATGTGTAGGGAACAGCAAAAATGAGTAATAATGAGCAACTATTATATATAATGACATGAGTAATAATACAACCCAGTTCTTCCCCTAGCAAAAGGGGGGACGCACATCATTAAAGAAAGAAAGTGTCTAGGTAGGGTCATCTAGATGAGGTGACGGAACATATGGCAAAATCGTTATGCCATGCTGGGGTCCTTAAATGTTTCTGGTGGCCCCATACTTTTGCTTCTCATTACTTACAGCTGCACAGGTTGCAGAAGGAAAACAGTACTATCCATAACACCACTAGGAACGTGTCTAGACACACTATCCATGCTCCAAGTCTGACCATACTCTAAGGTCCATCTGCTAGACCTGTAAGGGTTTGGTAAATGAAATTAAGGACTCTTTGACATAGAGTTCTTCACCAATATCTAGTCATTTGGTGTAAACTGGGAAACATCATCAACTTGGTTGTGGTAATATCTGCACTCCGACTGGTGAGACTTGATTTATTTTCCTCATGATTTCTTCTCTATTCACTCTCACCAGGCCACCATCCTTCAACTGTATAGGGGACCCTAGGTGCCTGGTTCCCTTTCTTTGATAGAAACAAAGGGTAAGAGTCATGTGAAATTGTTAGGGATGGCCGATAGGACTGTATCATTCACCTCTAGATTCTCTACAGATAACCCTATCACACTTGCCTCTTGACCATGTATTTGTTCTTTCTACCAGACAGGACAGTTCCCTATGGGGCAATACAATGCAGTTATATGTAAAATAATCAACATCTCTTGCAAGAAACGTTTTATGAGGTCGAAGGTGAAATGCACTCCATTAATGGTAATGAGGACATTGGGTTTCCTTTCATTGTAGAATATGTATGTCTTAGATTAAATTAATGAGCACATTGGTGGAAGTGTTATGCACACACTTAAGACTGATCCAGCAACATAGGTAATCGATGAGTCCACGCAGGGCCACCCGTACTTAGATCTACACTTGCTCTTGGCCAAGGCTTCTGCCCAGGAGACCTTTATGTGCCAGGTATAAGACATTCTTTCTAAGCCTTGTTGAGGGACTCAGCATAGAATTCACTTTCAATGCCGATTTCATTCCTTATTTCCAGGTACCTTGCTACGTTCGCAGGGATATCTTTCCTCCTTGCAGGCCATCCAGACAGAATCCTCTTCCAGATTTCCTTCAGTTCTTCATCCTCTCTCATCATCTCTCATGCTCTACTTCCACCATCTTCTCTTATTCTTACCAGATCAATGGCTAGGATACAACAATACACTCCTCATCACTTTCTTTTCTCAATGGCACAGGGGAGAGACAATGTGCTGTAACATTCTTGGTACATAGCAATTACTCGATCTTGAAATTATAACCCTCAAAACTCAAAAGCCACTTTCTAGGAGTAGGGTGTTCCTATGCTAGGGGTTTGTGGTTAGCACGTATCATAAATGGGATTTCCCAAAAGAAAAGGCTGAAGAGTCTGCCTACCCAGTAACATGCAAGGACTTTTCTTTCAACCACAGTAATCACACTCCGATCAATTAAAGGCCGAAAAGGCAAAGGCTAGGATGTGCTCCTTACCCTCAACCACTTGTATCAACGTAGTGCGGGTGTCAGTAGTCGAGATTTAGGGTTTACTCTTATCAAAGTCACCGAACAAGGGGGCCTTAGAGATGGCCATTTTATGAACAGAAATGCCACTAATCATTCTTATCTCCAATTGTACAACACACCTTTCCCCAAGTGCACATAGATGGACTCCATCTTGTAGGTGAAGTTCTTTAAAAATTGTTATTAGGACTCTGATAGCCTCTAGGAAGGATTTAAGTTTGTCTTGTTGGTAGGGTCTGGTGTTTTCACCACTGCTTCGATGAAGACTTAATTTGAATTTGAGCCCATCTTTGGATACAGTGAGCCCAAGGTAGTTGGCTGACCCCACCTCCGAGGAGTCACAAGGACTATCTTCCGTTTAGGAAAGCGCTAAAAACTCATCTATTTCCAAAAACGGCTTGAGCGGTTACAGTGCACGGCTTCTTGATCAAAGCGCCAGGATGCCCTTTGGGTGACAGGTTCTGCGCTCTATAAATATACTAAATAAATAAATAAATAAATAAATATGACATGTCGCTTTTTATGATGAGGCCTGCCTCCTCTAGGGCCCGATGTAGGTAATACCAGATTACCGATTCTTAAATACCGAATCATACCGATTCGGTATTTAAGAACTGGCAATCGGGATGTAGGTAATTTTACCGAATTAATTACCGAATCGGTATGATTCGGTAATTAATGAATCGGTATTTACCGAATCTGTAATTGCCATTGATTCCTATGGGCCCTGAGGCCCATAGGAATCAATGTCAATTACCGAATCGGTAAATACCGATTTGCAAGGGGGACAGGGTGTCACTTTGACAACCTGTTGCAGCCCTGATTCTAGCTTGTAGGTCATGTATGTGTGCCACATGGCACAGGTGTACATGCACAGATGTGCATGTACACAGGAATTCGTAATTTACCATGACATAGTATGTCATGGTAAATAACGAATTCTTAAGGGCCGGTGGCACTGTTTTCAGTGTCACCTACATCACAAATTTGAGATTCGGTAAATTTAACGATTCGGTAATTTACAGAATCGGTAAATTTACCGATTCTGTAAATCTACCGAATTGGTAAATTTAAGGCCCCCTACATCTCAATCACCAAATACCGGTCGGTAACGGCCGAAATCAGCCGTTACCGACCGGTATTTGGTGACCTACATCTGGCCCCTAGTTTCTGCAACACTTTTCCAACAGATTGGTCATGGGTTTATTCAGCGGAGCAATAGACTAAGACGGCATACCGAAAACAGAGGACTAGGGCACTCCATACAGGATCTGCTGCAATATTTGCTGGAAGGTGGCAGCAGAAGATGCAAGTCCAAAAGGCATCTTATCGTATATGTAACCTCCTATAAGGGTCATAAACAAAATAAAGGGTCTGGAGTCAGGATGCAACTCAATTTGGTGGTAAGCTGAGGATATGTCCAGGATTCTGAAGCAACATATATCCTTAAGCAGGCTAAGCACTTATTGTATTCTGGAAAGTGGATTGCCATCCAAATGCCAGTACTGAGATCTACACACAGTTTAGAAAACAGGGTCCCCTGCATACACGATAACGTGCCAAGCGCAGGGAAAAATCTAATTATTTAGAAACAAACTTGAGCAAAAAACAAATAATGTAAATGTGCAGGCATACAATATGTAAACTAACATATTAGTTTAAATATTGCATGTCTGCACATTTACATTATTTATTTCTTGCTCAAGTTTGTTTCTAAATAACTGAGATCTACAGACACAGGCACACACACATCCTCATATATTTTCACTTTGCCTTCGTAGCTATGACAACATGAGATAGCCATTTTGAATTTTCTATGAGTTCTATAATGCCTTGGACTAACAACTTGTTCAGTTCCGTCATGAGGGAAGCCTGTATGAGATGGGGAGTTGGGCAAGCTTTGCGTACCACCAGTGTAGCCTTACATATCAGCTTGATGTGATGCTAATATTTGATTAGCAGCCCTAGCATGTCATTTCTAACATTTGAATTTTTTTTACGCATCCCCAAAAAAGGAGATATTGACCAGAAGTACCAGATCACTTTCATTGGAGTCGAATTTGAAGCCAAATTATTTTTGGTTCCACCACTCCAACATGTTGGATTCCTTTTTCGCCACATATACCTTCCCAACTGTGAATCTCCCTTTAAAAAGAATTCTCATTTTCACCATCCCTTTGAGTGACATGGGATCAAAATGCCCCACCCGGCTTGATGTCAGCTTGTTCCAGCTTAGAATCATAATTGCTAAACAGGTCAATAAACGTATGGCTATCCAGTAAGGTAACTGGGGAGCAAGAATCTGTAAATAAACTGTTAGACATCTATCATCTAATGTAATATCCCAACTTGGAAGTCTCAAATTATCATTGTTCACTACAACCTGGAACACCAATTAATTTTCTTTTTCTTCCAGTGGCTCCACAAGATTAATGGTCTTACTTGTTGCCTCTCTCCAGACCTTAGGAACATTACCCTTCCTCCCTCATTTTAAACATGTGGATGCACTTCTGGCTTGGCTGTTGAGGTTACTGGGCTAAATGCGCACCAGTTGCACAACTGTAGCATTTAGGCCTGATTTAGCCTTGAATAGTCTTAGTTACCATACTGTTATTGGTTCTGTAGGAAGACAGTGTTAATTTGTTTTATTTAACCTTGCTTTTAGCCTTAATAGATGTCTTCATTACCTTTACACAGTCCACTGTACTACTCCCTTGTCAATATCAATTTGCTCTTTAGGGCCAGGATTTTTTGCTAAAAGTCTTTGTTTGGTTGCAAGAATTATTGGCGCATCTCACCAAATGATCTTGGATAAGGTAATCAGAATGAGGTCCGAACTCACAAGTATTTAAGTCCTCTCCCTGCAGCAATGTATGTGGTCACTTTTTCCTTGAATCACACAGGATAATTTATGTCACTCTAGTACAATATACATTTTTTCAAAGTGTTCCTCCAACTTCTTGCAGGCTATTTGACAGACATCCAAGTGGGCCTCTGGTCCACCAGTAGACTTTCCTTTTATCTGTACCTAGGTTGTGTAATAACACATGTTATTTCTTAAGGGTAAGCATTATGCCCAGCGAATGTTATTAGGTAAGATTTGAATAATTGTACCCATAGTTTCCATAATAGGGTTGGTTGCTAGGTTATTTAGGAAAGAAGAGGTTTAGGACATACTCTGCATCCATTATGAGAACATGAAGACCTACTAGAGAGTACTAGGTACGTTCCTCTGCCCTAAGCTTTGGAACGCTCCGCCAGAACGACTGAGATCTTGCACATCGCTGTCCACTTTTCGCTGACAACTATAGATGTGGCTGTTTTGACTCACCTGAACTGGGAGAATCTTTCTGCTGCTAAAAGCAGTGGGAAACCCCGAGTGGTAGCTGTTTACGCTATATAAGCATTTTAACATAACATAACATTGAGTATTAAGAATTTTCCCCACCAATTGTCATTAGGTAAGATTTGAATACTTGTTTCCAGATAGGGTTTGCTGCCTACGTCAGTTAGGAAAGACGGGGGTTAGGACAGACACTCTGCAGCCATTTTGAGGACATGGAGAGCTACTAGAGACTACTATGGATATTGTGAAGAGGAACAGTCGATCAGAGAGGTCCAATGAGAACACTTGAAACATGGATATGAGAGAAATTGCACATTTTCCAGCAATAGAGATGCTGACACTGTGGAAAAAGCTATTTTCAAGAGTCACCAAATGAGGCTAAAGAAGCAGCTCCTAAGAATGATTCCCAATGAGAAAATGGAGGGAAAAACTCATTTTAATGTTGATTCAGTAGTTGCTATGTAAACTGCAGTACACGTTTGAGGAGCAAGCCCTATTTTTATGCAAATTACAACATAAGTACACAACTGCCATGATGCCTTGGAGTGTGATTAGCAAGGTGTCAGCACACTCTACATCACACATTTTTGTTTTCACTTAGAGGTGTCTTTAATTTCAGCACGGGCTGCATGGAGGCAGCAGAATAAATTGAGACACTTTCACAGAAGTGTTGAGCACTGAAATTGCACCTGGTGGTTGTAAACAGTGTAGATGACATGATATATTGGAGTCAGACAAATGAAGAGACAGTGACTAAAGGTTATGTGAAGCAGCATCTAATAGCCGCCATGAAACTGCTTCACAGCAAGGGCATGAGAAGGTGGTTCCTTGAGTGCAGATAATGAGGAGTTGTTAAATCAAAACAACAGCTCTGATATTTGCTTCTATGAGAGGATCTTAGTTACGTTATTTCATTGAGGCTCTGTAGGGTACAAAAGGCATTTCACACAACAACAGAGAGGTAGGACTGTTCTTCGGAAGGGGACTTCTTCATAAGAGGAGAATTTCATCTCAGGTGATGTATCTGCCTCAGCATACTGGACATACTTTAGGAATGCTGGCCTTCTGGAGAGCTATCAAGAGTGCATAATCAGTGTCACATTGAGGCAAATGATGATCTGCCTCATAGATGCCCACAGCATCCCTAGGAAGGGCAGCCCAAATGTAGAGAACTTCTTATGAAATCCACATACATCATGGTCTTTTGGCAACTGGGCTATCTGGTGTACTGGGTTAAATACAAAATTAGCATTAGGCATCCGGCCACTCATATGGTCAGCTTCTGAAATGGCATATGTTTGAAGTCTCCTGTGGTCCAGGGAAAAGTCATCCACTTCTATGCTCATCTTAGTGCTCTAGCCAACCCCACCAAGAAAGTCTTACTTTCTGGCTTCCCAACAGTAAATGGGGGCCTTTCAAAGGGGCTATAATACCCATTTGAGCTCTTAACTGCTCAGCGGGTGAAGTTACCGAATTGGGGCCAGAAGGAGGCAGCATATTGGGCATATTTACAGGAGCCAAACAGGCTATGGCCCGAACACTAGTGCCAATTGGGGTCGATTCAACGCAGGCCCTGCAGTGACCAGACCAGATGGGCTAAGAGGCCCTGAGCTAGTTCTTAGACTTGGGTTGAAGGACCAAAAAAACATGAACAGACCTTTGCTTGCACAAAAGTCACAGTTTTAGGATCTGGCATTTGTCACAAAATCCCAGAATATCACAAAGAAAAATGGAGGAAATCTTCAGGGGCTCTGAATCCAGCATCCACGAGGCAGGGGAAAAACACATCACAGACTTTATTGACGTTCCATATAGAGTGCAACATCTGTTGCGTTTTACCAGTTTCAAAAAAGACATCACGCAGCGCCACCTGGCACCAGGGAAAGGATATTGCTGAAAGAATTCCAGATCCAGTCCTGTATCTGGGGATTAACTTTGAGTCAGCAACAATGAATGTCCATTGGTAAAATTGAACAAACACACAGAATGCAAGGTTTCCTTGTACCTGTGGCGGTTTTACAGCGAGATACCTGTTGCAGTTCTCCTTGTCACATCTAAAATAGGTGGTCAATTATACCTGAATATGTTGAAATATATAACCTTTGGGGACCTTACTTCAAGTAGTCGCTGTAATTAAACTCATCCTTTTATGGTGATCTGTGTCTCTCAATGACCTTCAAATATGCACTTTCCCCAGGTTGTTTGGCAAAGTTTGTTGGAAGATTGGAAAAAGACCTTCTTTTCACCTTATATTTTCTTTTGCTGCCAGATTCACATAGATTAACCTTCTGCTCAGTGATTAGCATGCAAGAATTTTGCATTGTGATGTCCAAACTAGAAATCATGCTTTTTATGTGTAAGCAGTGTTTTTTGCAAAAGGATATATTTATGGTAATATGATGCGCATTATAAAATTCATACTGTGGCACAATTCAGCTTTCGAAAATGTGCTTTTGGGTTACTTGTTTCCCACCCTGATGGCTACTCTCTCCCTGATGGTGCCTCCCACAAAGCCTACAGAGTAAAATCCTAAAGATCTTGCGATCCCCCACTTGTGTCTATTTTGAGCCCCTTGTGTGCTTCACAAACTCTTCTGTCCTAATCGCATTTGCGGTCGCAAAAAAATCAAATTTACCACCAAATTCAAACTGGTGGTAAGCCAGTCACAAACAGAAGGGGAGCCCTAGGGGACCCCATCCCCTTTGTGATTGGCAGCGAAAATGTTTTTAAGAGCAGGCAGTGGTTCCACGGACCACTGCCTGCTCTTAAAGAAGCATTTGTTATGCAATTGATTCGTCTTGCATTTGTTATAGTTAGAGCTGATAGTGTTAAAAATAACGATGTTTTTTACTATTGTATTTTTATTTGCTGTGGAGTTGTTATATTTGTGTAGCACTATTGTCAATGGTATTAAAAAGCAAAAGTAAAAAACATTGTCATATTCAATGCCAACAGCTCTAACTTTAACAAATGCGAGCCCTATTGTATTGGAAATGCAATCGCTCTCCTATTTGTTGGAGTTGGAGTTATTGGCATTATAAATGCCAATGTTTTTAGGTCTCGCCTAGGCAGCGCGCATGCGCTGCCTTAAGAGGGCCTTTAGCAATCGGTCTGCTCCTTTTCAAGCACACTCGTGCTTGTGCTGGCATCCACCTTGCGGGAGCAAGCAGCGGCGTGCTTGGTAATTGAAAACATATGGCTCTCGCAACGCCGCTGCGCGTTCCCGCAAGGCGGATGCCAGCACAAGCACAGATGCATTTGCCTGCTCTTTCACGGCTGCGGGGCCGCGACACTCTCCTGCTTGAAAACATCTTACCCTCCCCACCCTACGTCACCTCGCTTTCCCTCCTGCACAGTTTTCACCCGCTCCCCTGCAGCTTGTGATCTTGGGCGCTTTTCCTCGCTCAACTTTGGTTCTCCCCTGCCAGGGGCTGGCCCATGATGGCTCCCTTCGTGTCGTGTTCTGTGCTGTGTGAATCCCATAAATCACTCATGGATGGCGCCAAGGCCCTTGAAGCACACCTTCTCACTGTGCGCAATCCCTGGATTCGATCCAGATTAATATCCCATTTACATGCAGAACGGGGTCCTTGAAACCTAAACAGATTATGGTGCCTGCCTTAGTGAGGAACCGCTGACTGCAGCATTGTACTCGCTGCTGTATCCGACTGTATATACCACAGCACCTTTCCTCTCACATACACTGCTGTGCGTCTGTTGCTTTGTGTATAATTCTTGCTGTTTTGTGTAGTATTGTGCGAACCGGGCGCCATGGTCGTCTGACAGATGCACAACCATGATGGTAAACTACATCTTAAAATCGTACACAGACTGAAACCAACCAGGTCGTGTCTTTCTCCAGATGAAGGGGTGACGCTTGCTTCACCATATGTCTTTAGTCTATCTGTGCTGTTTTAACCAAGAGCTGGTGGCAGAGGAAACATGCCAGTGCTGTTTCTTATTCTCATTCCCTCTCTTTTCTCTCTCCCCTTTCGCTCTCCATCCTTCTCCCTTTCTCTCTCTTTATTCTCAGCTCCCCTCTCTCTCCATCTCTCACTATCTCTCTCTTTGCCTAGACCGTCCAGGACTCAATTACGAGCGCCTCTAATAGTCCTCCAGAACCTCCCTGCAGATAAGGCGCTAGATTAAAAAAGTCCTACTAATCTCAGCTGTGCTTTGAAAACTCCTTTTTAGTTGTGTCTGTCTCCAGAAAGAGTCACATCGGCAGTGTTGGAAACATTTTCTTGATTGACTGCCAGCCAAACGGCCAGGCAGAGCTCTGCTCTTGGTGAAGGCCAGAAAGGTTCGCATTTCTACATGTATCAATGAGTGGGCTTGCATGTATTTTTCTCCCATGTCTACTCACGAGTTCCTAAAAAGACACACCAAGCATCTTGTTCATTGGAGATGTGGTGACCCGGACATGCTGCCCACTGCGACCTGGAAGGCATCCGTATCCAGGGACACGGCACCAATGCATGTTCCCCATGGCTAAGACCACCATACCTGCCTGTCTCCCAGCTGCTCCTGTGCGGTCAGCGCCCCTCCTCGTAGGCCCCTTCTCCCCAGCTCCTTTAGGCACTCTCTCCTGCAGTTTTCCATCTGCCCACTGACCCAATTTCCATATAAAAGGATTCCTTTAAGGAGGTGATGCTGCACTTGCGAGCCCTTTGATTCCCAAGGTTTCAATGAGGCCAAAGTCATTGAATTGGGACGGCATGAATATGTTAAAACAAGCATTAGCATAGCCAATAGGTCTCGCCTTTGGAACCTTAAAAGTATTTAGTTATGCAGTACAATATCCTTGGTGCAACAACATCAACTGTTGCATGTCTAAACACTTATAAGGTCCCAAAGGCGAGACCTATTGGCTATGCCAATGCATGTTTGCCTAGCCATGTTGCAGAGTGTAGTACTATATGTGGCCAAAAGAGGTCCAGTGGGACCTCTTTTTGCCACATATGCACCGTGCAGAAGAAATGGTAAATCCACCCTACCCATAATGCATTGCATGCAAGACAGTACCACGAGTACATTCAAATAGCTATCTTCATATATACAATAAGTAGCTTTGAAATGTGACAAAAAAATTATTATATTTATTCCGAATTAGGTTGTACTCTGTGTGGTGCTGATAAGGGGAAATTTATAGGTCTCATATAAATGTGAGATGTGCTCGTGAGTAAAGCAACCACTGCTAGCCTTGCTTAGGACCGAGCATGGGTTCTGCCTGAAGCCCATTAAGAAAACAGTGCTCTGAAGCTGTAATTAAAACCTAGGGAGTAACAACACATGTAACAGGGGTGTCCTCATGGGAGGTTGCAAGAAGAGACAAGGCAATATTAAGAAGGGACTACCAAGCCTATAGGCACCATTTACAAAGGACAGGGACAGGAGCCAATTAAAAAGATGGGCGGAAAGTGGGCAGAACTTTATGCCCATGTCCTGAATATAGCATGTCTCAAAGAGGCAGCGCAAGCGCTGTCTAGGCGCGGCCTACAAATAAAAGTGAAGCGTTTCATTTTTTAGATGCATTCCGTTTTCCTTTAAGGAGAACGTGCTGCATTAAAAAATATTAACTGCTTTATTGAAAAGCAGCGACAGATATGGTGGTCTGCTGACCACAGCAGGCCACCATCCCTGTGAGTGCCAGCCATTCCCAATGGGTTGCAATCTGCCTCATGAACATTAATTAAGCAGGTCCTTTGCAACCCATTTGGCAATCACAAACAGTGTCTCAGACTCTGTTGTACATCAGGGTTTGTGACTCGCAATTTGCAAGTCACAAATAAATGAAAATTGTGAGTCGCAAACACTCACGGTCGTACATCTGGCCCATAGTTAGCTAATTGTTTGGACATTAATATCATGTCTTACTCTACACCAACAGGACACATAAGACACAACAGCTGGTTCAATCACTACATGATTCTACAGTTCATACCCATATAGTCAAGTGCCTATTACCTCAACAGCGCATACATATCAAGTTATATTCATATTCCAAACTACACCGTAAGTACACATTAAAAAAACTCCTGTCACAGCCAAACACTCAACACAGTTCCTAACCATATGGCTGGCTAAGTATTTATCACTCTAACAACATATACCTACTATCTTATCATTCTTCAAAATCAAAAATGTAACTTACATTTACCACAATCACATGCACATTTGATTGCATCAAAGTCAATGAATGGGCCTACATACATTACCAGACACTAAAAGTCGAGCAATGGCCAATCATATACCCCAGCAGAAAGAAATATATGACATCTTCCTTTACCATCTACCACATAATAGTCCAGAAAGATCTATATCCGAACTAGCCAGCCACCATCAAATGTAATCCATCACTATGCAATACACGTTCCTAAATAACGTCACAGGCAAATATCCAATATGACATATTTCTAAACAGTATGATTCACACCAAATAAAAGTTTAACTGGCCTCTTTTGACTCTGATTAACAAATAATGCACAAGCATGATCGGCGTCCATGTTCTGAAAACGATAATAAACCATAACAAGCATTGGCATAGCCAATAGGCCTCACTTTTGGGACCTTATAAGTATTCTGTTATGCAGCACAATATCCTTGGTGCAACAACATTAACTGTTGCATGGTTAAAAACGTATAAGGCCCCAAAGGCGAGACCTATTGGCTATGCCAATGCTTGTTGTTAAAACTATGAGGAATACATAATATCTTTTGAAGTAAGCAGGTCGTTTCGATCATGGCCAGTGGTGCTGAAAACCCAGGTACAGTGTGCTGTTTTCAAGTCAGGTGGGAAGTTCGGGCCCGAAAATGCATTAAAAAAATATCTGTACAAAGTTCGAGAATGTTGAGCCAGCGCCGCAACCTGTACCTGCGCTTCAAGTGCTTATTTTGAGGCACTGATCAATGCCATTTGCTGAAAGTAATGTAAAGGGTTGAAATAAGAAGAAAAGGAGTAGAGGGGTGCAGGAAGGAGAGATGGTGGAGAGAGGTTAAATGAAGGGTGGGTGGAAGAGGGAGGAAGGCAGGGCTAGAAACGAGAGAGGAAAATGAACACTGAGGTGGATACAGGAAGAAGGAAGACGACTGAATACGAGAGGCCATTAGAGAAAAGAGGAGACATAGAAAGGAGAGAGACGCAAAGGGGGAAGTAGAGAGGGAGTGAGCGGAGGATAGGGGAGGGGTGGAAAGGAGGGTTGTGGTGTAGAGGGCAGGCAGAGAAGACAAGATTAAGAGAGGGGGTGGATACAGTAAATGTGAGAGTCAAGATGAGAGGAAAGTGGACAGGGTGGGGAGATGTGGAATGATCGTGGAAGGGAGAGGTTAAAGCAGACGAGGGACGAGAGAAGATAGGTGTAGAAGAGAGGGTGGCTAGTCGGAAAAAAGGGGAATGAGGGAGAGGGTGAGGTGAATGGGTGGAAAGTTCAGTTGATAGACAGGGCGGAGGACAGCTGAGTTTGGGAGTTGAGGAGCAGAGGAGAGGGAGGTCCAGCCAGGACATGGGAGGAGTGGAGGAGAGTGAGCAGAGAGGAGTAAAGGAGGGAACTATGCTGACGAGGGAGAGTGCACGTCAGTGAGGCTTATGGAGCGAAGGAGAAGAAGAGGGAAGAGATGAAGAGGAGGGCTTAGGGTGGTGGTGATGAAAGGGGAGATGAAAAAATTGGAACTCTCCGAAAAGGAGACAGCAGGGGAAGGAGGGAGCGTCAATGGGTAGCGAGGGGACTGGCTAATGCAGGGGGGAGAGTAGTGGAGGAGAAGAAGGCGGGATGGTAAGTGAGGTAGGAAAAAGTTGAAAAGAAAGAGGAGTACGGGGAGAGGGAACAGACCTGGTGGAGGTCACGAGAAGGGAAGAGGAAAGGAAGGAGAAGAGCTGGGTAGAGGAGATGAAAGGACAGGGAGAGAAACATAGTTAATGACTGTAAGGGTGTCTAGTCAGGAGTAGGGAGACACGTTATAGAGGAGGCAGTGGAAGGTGAAAGATCATTAAAGAGGAAGGAAGTGGGAAGTTTAAAGCACTCCAATACCTTCGGAGATGTTTATGTTTGATGGAGCTAACAGCATCCATTCTCTGAATGTGGAGCTAGTTTACTCTGTAACGTACAGTGTTTTAGACAAGTGAACTAGTGAAGAGACAGATGGCCTCTCTCCATCATAGGCGATTGGCCAAAGTATCTACGAACTCCCAACTCCCACTAGTTATGCCTGTATGCTTAAGGATCATTTCTGAGTTGTAAAGCCTTTTATTTTGCACAAAGAGATTTTTGGGAAATTGACTGCATACAAATATTACAAATTGAGCTTTGATTTTTTGTGTGAATATCTTTTATTGCATTTCTTATGTGGATTGCATTACATATCAAAAATATCCATGGTGAAAATGTATCATAACAGGTCGTAGTCATATAGAAATATACAGTAGAAACAAGAGTGTGCTACAATGTTAATACTCATGCTCCATATCTTACACATCAAATATGCAGCCTAGGGCACATCTACTAAGAAATCATGTTTCCAAAAAGTGGTAGATCTACATAGGAAAGGAAAGGAAAACACAATTCAAGACAATATGGTACCACAATGCCCAAGGTATTAAAAGGTAAAGGGGATACGTGAAGCAAAATAAACGTATAGAGTGCATAGCATCGTAGTCAATCTAGCCATTCGCCATAGTGTTCGGTGATTGGATTCCAAGGGTATAGCCTCACCCATGTGCCTCTATTGATGTTTATCATTAAACAGTTATAGGACCGATTTAGCGGAATCCGCAAGTTTAGCCACTGGGAAAACCCAAAGTGATACTTGTACAATTCAATATTCATAACATTGAAACAATCTTCAAAACCACAAAGATAACAAAATACATGATAATAATATAAAAATAAAAGAAATCAGAAAGAAAGAGAAGAGAGGCTGACTATCGATGATGTGCTATCGCTAATGTAAAACATCTGATGCAAGGTGTGGTCTATGTGGGAGTCAGGGAATATGTAGGCGGTGTGGTCAGGGGCCACAGGAGAGGTGCAAGGGCCAACAGTGATCTCAGCGTCAGCGGTAGGTTTCCAGCATGGTGGGAGCTGGGCCATCGGAATTCGATATGTCAGCATGTCAACGCGGCGCTACAAGAGGCTTTTCCCAGGTGGAAGCCAGGCATTGAATAATCGCATTGGGTCATCGCTTGTGATAGTACCCCGTTCCCAGACTGGGTCAAAAGAGTGTACCTACGTAATTCCACTCCGAAGGTATGCACGGTGAAAAGCAATCAAGGTGTCATCCCAGGACTGTGCTATAGGGTATGTTCGTAATCCCGCCGTTTCCTCCCTATGTAGTGTCGTGCTATCCGCCCTCGCCCAGTTGTCAAAAGAGCTGCACCAATGTGCCGCTTGGGGTGGCTAGCTACATTTCCAGCGTTTAGTAATTCATCTTTTTGCAGTCATTAGCCCAAGGTCCCAGAATCTAGTGAGAACTCTTGTCTGCTTCGTCCTTTTGTAAAGACCTAGGATGCACGCCTCCCATGTGTGTTGCAGTACCCCACCTACACTTTCAGCTAGGGAAGCTGTCACTGCTCGCCAATAGTGGCGCAGCGAGTGGCGAGCAGTGGCGCACATCTTGGGCATGCAGACGTTGTGAGTTTGAAGTAGCGATTGATCTTGTAGGGGGATAAATATGCACGGTGTATAATGTAGAACTGGATGAGTTTGAAACGAGAGTTGCGTGGTATGTTCGTAGCGCCAGCCAGCACCACTGCCCATTCCTTGTCTGTCCACTCCCGTCCCCTGTCCTCCGCCCACTTGTCCCGCAGGCGCTGGGAAGAAATTGTGTATGAGTAAGGAGTGCCTGCGCAAGCCAGTGTATCACATGGGATCCATTCCCCATGACATGCAAATATTGCATCAGCAGATGAGTTGGCAGCTCTTCGGAGAGGTCGCCCCAAGCCCGTGTTAGCGTGCGTATGAGTGTTGCATGTAGGAGAAACTGTCCTGCTGGGAGGCCTGTGTCAGCGACCAGCGTCTCAAAGGGGACCGACACCCCCCTCCATATACAAATCTCCCACAGTATCCACCCCGGCCTGCGCCCAGCTGCCCAACACCACCTCCGTGATTATGCCACGCTGCCTGGGAGTCCCCAACAGAGGAAGGATCGGGGCATACAGCTTTATGGAGCTAGTGAGTTTCAAGCTTCTCAGATAGCACCTACGTGCAACTGCTAAGTGCAACTGTGATGGACAACGGGTTTTAGTCAGAGGATGAAACAGCTTGTGGACTTGCGTGAGTGTCATGACTGTGGTGTCCGTAGCGGTATCTCCCAAATTCTTCCCACTCAGCCAACCGGCCACCCACTGCAGCTGTGCCGCTAAATAACAGAGTTCCTGAATGGGAACCGCCAGGCCCCCTGCATCTGGGGAGGCATAGAGCGTTCTCAAAGCCACTCGGGGTTGTCCCGCGTTCCAGATGAGATTCCGAACCGAAGTTTCTAATTCTCAGAGTATACGTGTGGGGACATATACCGGGAGATTAGCATAATAGTACAATAACCTGGGCAACACTATCATCTTCGTCAAGGTGACTCGGCTGGGCACATTCAGAGGGAGAGCCTTCCAAAAGGCCATTTGCGCCTGCAAGGAGGAGATTGCTCGCACAAAGTTACCCTCCAACACATCCGTGAGGGTCCTGTAAATATACACTCCAAGATAGCGGAACGTGGTTGGGTACCAGTTGAGCCGTTCACCGTGAATGCTGATTGCATATTCTGGCATGGCAGCATCAAAGGAATAGACACCAGATTTGGCCCAATTGACTTTAAGTCCCGACATTAATTCAAAGGTACGGAAGATAGCAGTCAGAGCTAATGGGAAACAAGTTAGATCTCTGACATAGAGTAATAGGTCATCAGCGTACAACGATACCGTATGTAGGCCATCAGCTAGGGGATCCCCCAGTCCATACCAGAGGTTCTCAACTGTGCTGCTAGAGGCTCCAACACTAATGAAAAGTGTAAAGGGGACAGGGGGCATCCCTGCAGGGTCCCTCGACGCACACGAATAGTATCTGACAACAGCTTCCCCAAGATCGTATTTCTGCAACACCGCTATCAGGTAAGGCCACTCCACAGAATCAAAAGCTTTTTCGAGGTCGACTACCAAGCATCCTGAGTGGGGCCATCGACTTGTGGCAATGCTCTGTACCCTGAACAAGCGTCAGATGTTGAGTGAGGTGCTACGTGCAGGCACAAAGCCGTTCTGGTCGGTGTGGACGAGGCTGGGCACCAAGGGGGCTAAGCGCTGGGCTAGCGTTGAAGCCAGAATTTTGTAATCCGTATTGAGGAGGGCCAGTGGGCGATACGATCCCAATTTGGCGCCGTACCTGCCGGGCTTTGGGAGGGAGATTAAGTTAGCTTTGTTCAATGTGGGCGGGAGGGTAGAGTCGGCGAAGGCCGCCTCATACATCCATAAGAGCTCTGCAATCAAGAAAGTAGAGTAAGCTTTATAAAATTCGGCAGGTAGCCCATCCGGACCCGGGGACTTGCCGTTAGAGAGGGAAAAGATGACTGTGCGCAATTCGTCAGGTGTCAGCGGGTACCTAGTTCGTCACGGTGTGCGTCGTCTAATCCAGGCAATGGTACATCTGAAAGATATTCAGCTATGTTAGCAGCAGAAACTTGCAGCTGGGAATGGTATAGGTCCGCATAGTGGTCCACAAAGGCACCATGAATGGCACTCAGTGTGTATACAACATTTCCCTGTTTAGTGCATATTGATGTCACTGGTGTAGTCTGGGCATCTTGCTTGATCAACCATGCCAGCAATTTACCTGGTTTATCCCGAAGGTTATGAGTACGCGCTGAATGGGCGGCATAATTCAAATGTCGTAGCCTATCTAGTAGCCGCACATGCTCCTCGCGACCTTCCGACAGCGACTCCCCATCTCCCCCCTCTGCTTCCCGCTCCTTTTGAAGCAAATCAGATTCAATGCGTATCAGTTCTCCATCTATGTGTTTCTGCATACCTGCTTGTGTGCCTAGGCAGTGGCCCCTAGTGACAACCTTGAACGCGTCCCACTCAAGTTGAGGGGTGGATGCAGTGTGCGTGTTTTCTTCTACCGATAGTGTGTCACGGAATGGGGCGTCTAGTAGTAAATCAGTTTGGAGCCTCCAGGTGGGTATTGGCGGGTACGGGCGTTCCCACGTTAGTTCAAGAATATGAGGGTTATGGTCGGAATGGGTGCGACCCATATAGTAAGTGTCAGTAACGTGGGGAAGCAAGTCACTCGTTAACAGGTATCTATCCAACCTAACATGCAATGTGTGTGCGCCCGAATAGTAAGAGTACACCCTAGTGTGTGGGTTTCGACTCCGCCAAGCATCGTATAAGTCCCACTGCGATGCCCAAGCCTTCAGTGCCTTCATGGCCCCATGCACCGGTGCACCAGCAAGGGGCGGAAAGTAGCGATCAAGGGCAATATCCAGGATACAGTTATAGTCGCCTCCCAGCACCAAAGGAATGCCGTGCCAGGGCATCAGCACCGCAGATAATTGTGTAAAGAAACCTCCCTGCTCAGTGTTAGGGGCATACAAGGATGCGAGGACAACCAATTGGCCATCTAGCTTGCCTTGGATAACTACGTATCTGCCCTCCGTGTCCACCCTAGATTGAAAAATTGCTAATGGAGTCCCGGGGCGTACCCAAATCAACGTCCCTTGGGCATACGCCGAATATCCAGTAGCATACAACTGCCACCGCCATCTACGATGTAATTTCTGTACTTCCGAACCAGCCAAATGTGTTTCTTGTAAAAGGGCTATGTGGATGCGGTGTCGTTTAAGGTAAGAATAAATTTGGTATCGGCGAGATGGCGTATGCATGCCACGCACGTTCCACGTGCATATTTTAACGGCCGACATGATGTTTCCAGGCATTCCCCACTCCCCCACGCCCCCACCCGTCCACCACAGGCAGCCAATGCAAAGCCCCCACGGACCGCACACCTAGAGCCACAGTGAAGAAATTAGCTAGCACTCTCAGGGTTTGCATAAGATGAAAGGAATTAAAAAGCAAATCAACCAGCACTTGGAACAAAAGAAACAAATGGACAATGCCAAAAGGTCGACAGCGGAACATGCCGTCGTCCAAACACTCTAATGAGGCAACAAACACTCAAATTCAGGGGGGTTACTGTGCACTTGGCACGACTATCGCAGGTACGTCTGCTATACAAGCAGAGGATGCGTCCCTCCACACAGGCAGTTCGTGCTAGCCGGCGTAATTGGAATAGGTTTGCTTCTAACCAGGAGGCCCGCGACCCCCAAGGCACAGTACACTGTGCACAAGCATCGCTGAAAGGCAGGCCATCCACCGCCCCACCACATCTACCACCGGGGTAGCCACTACCGCCAGCTCCGCTCAATCACAGGACAGATCCAGAATGTTCCAACTTCCTCAGCAACCGGGACAGTACTCATTGTTCAACACAGCCCAAGGATGGGGCTCAGGTTGGGACCAAACACCAGCTATCACCACACATGAACGCCCAGCAAATATCAGGTCCAGTAGGGCGACAGAAAGGCCCAGAGGCAAGCAGATCCCTCCAGGTAGCCAGTCCCGCAGTCAGTGGATCAAGTCAGCTGTCTACGTGGTAACATCAGGCGGTTCCATAGACATTTGTGAGTCCGGCAACCCATATATATTCTCATCGTCGCTCGGCAACTCACGTCGACTGGCCTCCAGGGCTGCATCCGTGTCCGGAGAGCCGCTAAGCTCCGCCACCATCCGGAGGGCCTCCTGTTGTTCACTGTGAATAAGTTCAGCTGGAGGACCAATTTCTGTCGCCATGTGTGTCTTCCGCATCGGCGATGACCTGCGTCTGCGGCGGCGCGGGGGTCCTCGGAAGCGCGGCAAAGGCGACGTCGTCAGCGCCGTTCGGGGTTCTGTGGCCATACCGGCGTCCAGACAGGTCTCAACCTCCTCCGGAGTGGCAAAGAAATGCATTTTATCCTGAGCCACCACTCGTAGACGTGCTGGGAAAAGGAGGGAATACTTCAAATTTAGTTGACGGAGCCGTTGCTTACTGCTAGGAAAGAGTGCCTCTGGCGCTGTATCTGAATTGTGTAATCAGGGAAGAACATGATTTTAGCATTCTCAACCCGGACTTCCTGTAGCTTCCTGGTTTCTCGCAGGATGGCATCGCGGTCGCGATAATTCAGGATGCAGATGAGCATCGGCCGGGGGCTAGATCCCGCCGGAGGCGGTCGAGTCGGCACCCGATGCGCTCGCTCTACAACAAAGTGCGGCGAGAGTGTGCCATGTGGTAGCAGATTTCGCAGCCATTCCTCTATATGTGTCGCAGGCTCCCTGCCCTCCCAGCGCTCCAGCACCCCCACGATGCGCACGTTGTTTCTTCGTGCCCTCCCTTCTGCATCCTCAGCGCGATCCTCCAAAAACTCCACACGGTTGAGGAGGTCTTGCACGTGTTTGTCCGTCTGTGCAACTTGGGGAGTGAGATCTGTCATGGTGGCCTCCAGGGCGACGGTGCGGTCCACCAGTTTTTGTGGTCGGCTCGCAGGTGCGTAAGATCGATAGCAACGCCGTCTATCTTAGTTTCCAGGGAGGTGCGGGTCAGTTGTACCGATTCCTCTAGGCGTTCCATAGCCGCCAGCATCGTGTCAAGTTTAGAGGCTGTCTGGTCCGAGTCAGCTGATTTCGCCGCTTTTTCCATTCTCCCCTTCGTCTGTGCACCGCCAGCGCCAGTCCTTGCCCTGGTACCCCCAGACATGAGCAGTGCAATGTGTGGCGTGCTGGTGGTGCGCGCTGTAGTCGCCTTAGACCCAGGAGGGTGCGGTCAGTCTCCGTGGCAGTGGGTTCCAAGACACAAGGAGATGTGGAGCAGCGCCACGGCCAGTCTGGGCAAACGGGTCACACCCCGCGGGGGGCCAGGAGATGGAAATGCGACAGGGGGGATGGGGTGGATGGACGCCACCACCTAGTGCAGTCCGCGCCCCCCGTAGATTCGAGCAGGCACCCCCACTTGCATCACCGTGCGGCTCCTTAGCAGCCAGCGACAGGGGGCAGGGGCGGTGGATGGCGGGCACCCTCCCCTCCACCTGGCAGCAGCACCACGACAGGTAATTGCGGGCACCTCTGAGTCCGCGTTGGTCTCACCGTGGCAGCAGCCGATGTCATCACCCCGGCACCCCCTGCCCGGGTCACGACGCCGCCTCCCAAGGGAGTGCCCGCGGCAGGTAGCTGGAGATAGGTCATCTCGGCGGCAACACAGCAGCACAAACTCGGTAGGTCCCTGCGGTCTTCAACACCGCCGCCCTTCAGCTCTGTGAGTGTAGGCCGCGGCTCCAGGGCCTACAGACAGAGCCAATCCCCGGCCTCGCGTAGGTGTGGCTGCCAGTCGGGAACCAGCGAAGGAGGCAGCACCCCATGCGGCTCCCTCGGTGCGGCTGGAAACGTCCCTTCGGCGCCAAACTCGGCAGGGCAGCAGATGTCCGCCTCTCGCAGCTCCGCTGGCAATTTAGGCCGGCTCAGGATAACTGTGGCGGAGTTATGGCCTGCAGGAGGGGAGCTTGATTCAGAGCTCTACACTAGCACGTCCGACGCCATTGCGTGCTTAGCCACGCCCTCTACAAATTGAGCTTTGATGTGACCTACAAGTAGCAGTAGGAGCCAGACTATAAGGAGTACATCTGCTTGTTAAAAGCAGGGATGCCAATTTAAACTAGTGGCCATTGCCCACAAAAATGCCACAAGCCAATAGATCTGACTTTTTGTTAGGAAACATGTTTGGTAATGGTTAGGCAACTTTGTGTATGCTGTTCCAAGTGTCCTAGAAAAAAATGCATATTGAAACAACATCGTGGCTACAACACTATGGAAGTTGAGGGTAAAGACTATATTAGCTGAATTAAAATATACCCTCAAAGAATAGTGTTTCAAATGGAGTCAGAAGCATGGGCATCCGCAGGGTGTGCAAGGGGGGGCACTTGCCCACCCCTGGATGTTTCACTTGCACTTTAACAAAATTTCAAGATCAAGCTGCTGTTATAATACCGGCTGCGTGATCTTGAATTTATTTCAATTATGCCCACCCTTTATGCCCACCCTCTGAAAAGATTTCTGCGGACACCCATTATCAGAAGAAAAAGCTTTGGTTATAAGTGAGGAACTTAACAGGCTTTTATGCCAACACATTGCTCAGGAGATACTTTAGAGAAAGATCTAGAAGTCTCTTTGCCTATGTGTGTAAATCTAATAACATGTTATCATGACAGCAAAGTAAAACAAATGAATGTGCAAGGGTGAATAGTGAATAGCACTGTTTTGCTATGACGGACTATGGCGCACACTCCCTAAACCAAATAAATCTAAAACACCAAATAAAATGTCATTTTGTCCGTAGAGTAAATTTACAATGAGCACACACTAACTTTAGTCTAACAAAATGACTACTAGACGCCACGCCACCAAACCCCAATGGAAACAGAAATGGGACAAGCTAACAATCCATGAAATGCCATGGCCTTGATGGACACCTGATCCAGGCCATAGCCAACCATAAACAAACGAGTGAAAGTCAATACCTGAAAGGGCACCCAGAGCCCACTCTCTTAGTATTCCATATTGCACATGTGTGAAAATTGATCATGAGGTTTCATGAATGTTAAAGATCTCTGTACCCAGACCTAAAAGGACAAACTGCTGCCGTACAAGTCAGGGGGACTACTCACATCATCAGGAAAATGCCTACTGTTAGCTCCCAGATGAATATCTTTTTTGGCACGAAGCTGAATGCTTTGCACCCTTGGGAGCGAGAGAGCCTGACACTCTATGGAAGAGCCTCGGAGGCCCAGTCCTTCAGGAAAGTCTTTCCTCATATCAGAACCTGTGCCCACTGGCCATTATCGACTGCTGAGACGGCACTGCTCTAGTGTGTGAGTAATAAGCAAATTAGCGCCACACAAAACAGTAAATGAAATAAATAAATAGGCAAGCTCCCACAAAATTGGGCTCTTTCTATGAAAAATAGCAATCGAAGAGACAGGGTGATGCTTTTGATTCACAACCTTTGACCCTTTCGTATGTCTTCTCTGGAAAACAAATGCCTCATTAAGAGGGAAACTGAAAGCCTGGATGCCAGTTCAGCTTCCTGGCAAACTACAATGCCTGCTATTGCTCTCGTTGGTTGCTAGGTGGAGGGGCCTGACAAGCGCACACACAAGGTAGCGTTGCACACTTCACTTCTATGTGTTTGATGGTTTCAAAAAGCATTAATGATGCCTGCGTTTTGCATCCTCTGTCCATTAATAAATGGGTTAATGATCCTCGGCTTCCCAGCGCAATCCCCTTTTCCGCCCACGGGTCATTAGCTGTTAGGAGATTACCTGTATGTCAGCCATTGTTGCTTAATTAATATTCTTTTAATTAGAGCAGAATACACTGTGTGGCTCCCAGCAACACCAAAAACTTCATGGACAAAAATAAGTCTAGACAAATAAAAACGTAATGACCTGTCCTGGAAATTTCCTTACAGCAAAACTGCCAACTGTGTTCTTCTGCTGACCCTATGCCTCTTTTGCAAGCAATTTGCAGATTGTGCAGGTTTTTACGCTATGCCATTTATGTGAGCAGGGGATTTGTGCACTGGCTGAGATCTAGCATTGAGTCCAATCTTGAGTGGTCCAGTAAAGGGTGGGATACTCACTGCAGCCCGTCAATTCTGCCCCTGAATTGTGCGGTATGGACATACCTCTTAAATTTACTGTTTCTGCGGCAATTAGGAATTACATGTAAAATTGCATGTTTTCTGAACCAAAGTTTGTATGCCTAGAAGTGTACTACACGTTTTTTAACTTGTAAATTGTGGCAGGTTTGACTAGCACAAATTAAGCAGGAACAAAAAGAACAAGCACAAGCATGTGCGCCTTGCGCGGCAGCAGGGGGAGGGGAGAGAGGAGGGGGCCTGCGCGATTCACTTGGGGGAGCAAGTGGCTGGCACCGCAATAATTGATAACATATGGCGCCACGCGTTCCCGCAAGTGAATCGCCACACGTGCACGCGTTTCCATTGAAGGCAATGGAACGCGTGCACGTTTTTGACTAAAAAGCCAAAGCGACGGCTAAAGGTCTTTTTGCCTATGCAACACATGATGGTAGGCGAGACCTAAAAATGGCTGTAAAGTGCTAAACTAGGGGTCTCCAACAGGTCGGTCGTGAGCTGCTAGTAGATTGCTGCCTCCCTCTCACTAGCTCGCAGTTTATTGCCTGTGAGCTGCTTTGAAAATATGCAGCTGCCCTTTTCCAAAGGCAGTACTTTGAAACAATGTGTACCCCTTTTAGTGAGGCCTGGGATACTCACAGTGCATAGTATCCTCTTCAGAAAATATTCTTTATTTCTCTTTCTTTTTCTACGTCTTTCTTTTTCTCCTTTCTCTCTCTAACCCCTTTCCTGGGATCTTTAGCTTCCTTTTAATTCTAGACTTTTTTTTATCTTTAGTCACTTGTTCTCCCCTCTTCCTTGCTATCCCTCCTTTCTCACTCTTGTTCCCTTTCTTTCTGTCATTCGTTCTTTACTTCTTTCCTCCTATCTTGCCTTTCTTTTTCTTCCTTTCATTCTCTTTCTTGCTGTTTCTTTTCTCTCTACTTTTTCCTTTTTGCTTCTTTTTACCTCTACATTTCTCTTTATTTTTTATTTCAGTTTTACTTTTAGTTTTTTCCATTTCTTGCATCTTAGTTTACTTATTATTCTTGGTTTTCTTTTCTTCTTCCTTGCATTTCATTCTCTTAATTGTATTTCTTCTTGTTTTCACTTCTTTCTTTTCTTTCTCTTTTTCTGCTGCTTTCTTTCATTTTACTTCTTTCGTTTCCGTTTTTTTTCTTCTTTTCCTTTGATTCCCTTTTTCGTTCTTTTTTACTTATTTTTTCTTTATTTCTTTCCTTCTATATTTCTGCTTCTTTCGGTTTTTTTTTAGTTTCCTTCAATTTTTCCACTTTTTTTCCTACTTTCTTAATTTCTTAGTTTATCTTTTTTTATTAATTTCCATTACCTTCATTTTCTTTGATCTGCTCCTATTCTTTCCTCCACTGTTTGTTTCTCTGGTCTTCCCTTTTGTAATACGGCTATTTATTGTACCAATGCTATAATGCTCACTGGAGCACTCCTGGGGGTACTCGTGTCACGGTGTTTAAGTTGTCTGCCCTTTCGGAATCCTTATGTTAGTTAATGGCCCAGAAATGTTTTTGATGATCTAAAGTAGCACACACTACAGAAAAGGTTGAAGACCCCTTAAACAAATGTGTGTAACATAACATTCAATATCAGTGATTGAAAAGAAATACCATAAAGATGAACTGCTGTAGATGCAAGATCCTTGGCCGCTATGTATGGTTACTGGTACCCCGATGCAAGACATCCAAGATTCAACAATTATTATAGGCTTGCTTTAAACCCTCTTTTCTAGGTCATTGTTTCCATTTAAACGTTATAAAAATATGTCCTTACCTTTTCTTCTGAACACGTATTAAGTTGTCAAGGCTGTGGTCTTGCCAAGTACAATAAAATCAGTTCCCTAAACTTGGGTCTACCTGTCTGCTTGGCTCACCAGAAACTGTCACAAACGTTGCCCAGCACTGAGATCTTTCCACTGGTTCTGAGAATGAAGTTGAGAAAATTCTGTATTTTGTACCAAGCAATAAACCAGCGTGGCACCTCCCTGTGTAGCCCCCTTTACTAAGAGCAGCTTCTCCGCATTATTTTGCAGGGATCGAGGTCTACAACCCCTCACCGGTGTTCTTTCCTACATTCACAACCCTTCACAGGGAGTGGCAAAGGAGCTCCTGTCTCATGGGGGAAGAGTTTTTGTGGCCTCCTGTGAATGAGCATTTTGCATTGTGACTGATTAGTACATTAGTTGTGTTGCTAAATGAAGGTGAAGTGACAAACCAGTGAGTGTGCAAAAAACGTTGACAGGTATGAAAATCCTCCTTTGAGCATCAGTCCCTGTAAAGTGGCAGCTTGATATGTGGAGATTCAATTGTGTGTCGCCTAAGTTGAAGCAATAGATACCATGATTATGCCCACATCTTTGCAACACCCAGATGTATTATACGATACAAACTATGTGCGCTAACTCGAGGGCAGTGAAAAGACATACAAACGTTAGCTTCAATAAATATTTGGGCGCAAAAGGGGTGTAGCATAATACTCCCTATTAGTGCATTGTCACGCTGCAATATTTTGGGCCGAATCGCTGATAATGCATGCAAATAGGATACTTGGGTGTGTTCAGTGCAAAGACCTTTAGGCATCAACCAAAACCCATATTTACAATGTCATGGGAAGAGGTGCCATTTAGCAATAGTGCAAGAAGCACTAAAACCGTGTGCCAAACAAAAAGGTGCAAACAATCTGCAAAATCAGATGCATAATCAAGGTACCTACAAACGTATCCCTTTCTCAGAAAAGTCAAACTGGAGGTTGTCATACAACAATATAGACAGCAATTGCCTCAACTGACCATAAATAAACCCATTAGAAGGCTGCAAGGGAGGCGGGGGGGGGACTTTAATGAAGGCGACACTCGTTGGCAAACTTGTAGATGAGATCAAACAAAGGCATTGACAGGGGTCTCCAACCTTTTCTCTAGTAAGAGCTACTTATGTTCCATACAAATGTTCCTGAGCTACTAAAATTGTTAGTGTCGTAATAATGGCCACATCAGACAAGATGACATAGGTTGCCCGCTATTCAAGACTATCAGCAGTGACCACCTCAATGCATTTGGCCCCTCCCTCCCTGCACTTGGCCATAAATGGCGACCGTGCGGCACAGGTGAGTGTGACCTACTTGTAGGACACCCCCGCGCCGCATGGCCACCAGCTGCTGCGTGTGCCCCCGCCTGCCGTTCTGCCTGCCTCGCAGTGCCTTCCCGCCCTCGGGTCCGCCCTCAGGCCACGCCCCCACCTGCTGTTCCCTCCGCGTTGTGTTCCTTTGCCTGCCTGCCTGCTGTATTATTTCTGCTGTTTTCTGCTGTTTATTTTTCACTGTTTATTTTTCACTGTACCCTGACTCTGTTTTGCTTTTTGTCCCCGGGCTGCCCCTGATTTCCCCCCCATTGTGCTGCCATCCACTGCACCTGCTCCCCGCTCCCGCTGCCGACTTCCCGCCGCCGGGGAGTGTAGCCACGCCCCCTTCCTCCCCGCTCCCGCCTCCCAGCTGCCCCTCCCTCCCTGCACTTCGCCATAAATGGCGACCGTGCGCACGCGCAGCGGTAACGCGCAGCGGGCGCGCCGATTGTGCGCCGAAGGCGCGCCAAAGGTAAGCCCGTCTGCGCCCGTCCGCGACCGGACCGTGCCCAGCGCCAGGACCCCTGGCTACCGCAGACCCCAGCCCACCCGCCGGACGTACGACGCCGCCACCCTCAACGCACTCAACACCGGCCGATTCCCGGGATGCTACCGTGCCACCCCGAGACGAACCCAGGGACCCTTCAGCTGTCACACCTGCAAGTTCTCCTGCAACCGGACCTGCCCCGCTCCAGCACCCGTCAAGCCGAACACCGGCAGCAACCACCTCAAGTGCATCCTACTCAACACCCGCTCCGTCCACAGACACACCATCGAACTCTGGAACCTCCACGATACCACGGCTCCTGACGTCGCCTTCCTCACGGAAACCTGGATGAACGACTCCTCCGCGCCCGACATCGCCATCGCCATCCCAGAGGGCTACAAAATCTCCCGAAGAGACCGCGGCAACCAGACTGGAGGAGGCATCGCCATCATCTACAGTGACACCATCCGCATCACGACCAACACCGACGACACCCTGAAAACCGCCGAACACCTGCACTTCCAGATCCACACGGACCCTAAAACCACCCTCAGAGGCACCCTCATCTACCAACCCCCGGGACCACGCACACAATTCAGGGAAGACATCGCCGACTTCATCTGCCCGCAAGCCCTCCCCTCCGCTGACTACATCCTCCTGGGGGACATCAACTTCCACCTGGAGAACAACAACGACCGCAACACCACCACCCTGCTTGACAACCTCGCCAACCTCGGACTTAAGCAGCTGGTGACCACCCCCACCCACCTCGCCGGACACACACTCGACGCTGTCTTCTCATCCAGCAAGGACATCACCTTCAGCCACGCCACTGGACTCCACTGGACGGACCACAGCTGCGTCCACTTCAGCTTCAGAAGGACCACGATCCACCAGCAACAGGCTGCTCGAAGAAACTGGAACAAGATCACGGCAGACCAGCTCGCCGCTTCCCTGAGCCAGCACCCTCCCGCCAGCTCAGCGAACCCCAGCCAGGCCGCCAACAACCTCACGAAGTGGATCAGCAACTGCGCAGACGACCTCGCCCCACTGAGGACCCCGCCTAGCAGACCCGGCAGCAAGAAGGCCCCATGGTTCACCGACGAACTCAAGAGCTCCAAGAAGAACTGCCGAGCCCTCGAGAAAGCCTGGAGAAGGGAGCCAACACCGGACAACATGACCACCCTCAAGCTCGCCACCCGGAAGCACCACCAACTGATCCACGCCACCAAGAAAACAGCATTCAAGGACCGGCTGGACAACAACGCACACAACTGCAAGGAACTCTTCAACATCGTGAAAGAGCTCTCCAACCCCAACGCCGGAAACAACGACATCACCCCTTCGCAAGACCTCTGCAACTCCCTCGCCTCCTACTTCCACAACAAGATCGCTGACATACACAACAGCTTCAGCCCACAAACAACGCTCCCTACGACCGCACCAACGCCCCCCACCACCACCCTCAGCGCCTGGACCCAGATCAACACAGAAGACACCATCTGCACAATGAACTCTATCCACTCCGGATCTCCGACCGACCCCTGCCCCCACCACGTCTTCAACAAGGCCGACGCTGTCATCGCACCCCACCTGCGGGACATCATCAACACCTCCTTCGACACAGCCACCTTCCCCGAGAGCTGGAAGCACGCCGAACTCAGCGCTCTACTAAAGAAACCAACAGCGGACCCCACCGAACTCAAGAATTACCGCCCCATCTCGCTCCTCCCGTTCCCAGCCAAAGTCATCGAGAAGACCGTCAACAAGCAGCTGACTGCCTTCCTCGAGACGAATGGATCCCTCGACCCCTCACAATCTGGCTTCCGAGCCAACCACAGCACCGAGACCGCCCTCATCGCTGCCACCGATGACATCCGAGCCCTGCTGGACAACGGTGAAACAGCGGCCCTCATCCTCCTAGACCTCTCCGCGGCGTTCGACACTGTTTGCCACCGCACCCTAGTGCAGCGCCTCAGCTACATCCGAATCCAGGAGAAGGCACTGGAGTGGATCATCTCCTTCCTCGCCGGAAGGACACAGAGAGTCCGCCTACCACCGTTCAGATCTGCAGCCACGGAAGTCATCTGCGGCATTCCTCAGGGCTCCTCGCTCAGCCCCACCCTCTTCAACGTCTACATGAGCCCCCTGGCGGCCATCGCACGCCAGCACAACCTCAACATCATCTCCTACGCCGACGACACCCAGCTGATCCTCTCCCTGACCAACGACCCCGCCGCCGCCAGAACCAACCTCCACGAAGGGATGAAAGACGTAGCCGAGTGGATGACGACCAGCCGCCTGAAACTGAACTCAGACAAGACGGAAGTCCTCATCCTGGGCTCCTCGCCCTCCGCCTGGGACGACTCCTGGTGGCCCCCCGCCCTGGGCACCACACCCAAACCGACAGACCACGCACGCAACCTGGGCTTCATCCTGGACTCCTCCCTCTCCATGACCAGACAAGTCAACGCCGTCTCCGCGTCCTGTTTCAACATCCTGCGCATGCTACGGAAGATCTTCCGGTGGATCCCCACCGAGACCAGGAAGACGGTCACCCAGGCCCTCGTCACCAGCCGACTAGACTACGGCAACGCCCTCTACGCCGGAACCACCGCCAAGCTCCAGAAGAGACTCCAGCGGATCCAGAACGCCTCAGCCAGACTCATCCTCGACATCCCCCGACGCAGCCACATCTCCGGTCACCTGAGAGACCTGCACTGGCTCCCCGTCAACAAGAGAATCACCTTCCGTCTCCTCACCCACGCACACAAAGCCCTACACGACCAAGGCCCGAGCTACCTCAACAACCGCCTCAACTTCTACGCTCCCAAACGCCACCTCCGATCGACCAACCATGCCCTCGCCGCCGTCCCCCGCATCCGAAGAGCGGCAACAGGAGGAAGGTCCTTCTCCAACCTGGCCGCCAAGACCTGGAACACCCTCCCTACCGACCTCCGCCTGACCCAAGACCACCTCTCCTTCAGGAAGAAGCTCAAGACCTGGCTGTTCGAGCAGTAGCGGCACCCCCCCCCCCCCCCCTAAGCGCCTTGAGACCCTCTGGGTGAGTAGTGCGCTCTATAAATGCCTTGATTGATTGATTTGGTAAGGTTACCAGCAGTAATGTAAACAAGGCTTTATCAATTTGCAATGACTGTACATGGGTAATACCTACAGCCATGGCATCATGCTACTGGCACCATGGTAATAAGTCTCTCCAATTTAATAAACTGGGTGTCACACTGGAGTGCTCACAAGCTACTTGTCTGAGAAGCATGGATGAAGGAGTGATTCAAATTAAGCCTCCTTGAGCAACTTAAACCCTACCTTCCGACAACAGATTGGCCTCATGCAATAACGCACATGTAAAATGACTAAAATTACGGACTGTGTTCCATCGCCTAGCATCAGACTCCTTAAAAAGTGCATGTGCAGCGCTTTGAACTTCACAAATTGCATTATCTCTCTTCCTGACGAGTTTTTCGGAGGCAATCCTGTCCATTAAAGTTTCCAGCTGCAGTTCCCTAAACCAGACCATTGCCAACCTCCCACATGTTCTAAGTACCCTAGGCTGCAAAAATATCCCCTTTGTGCCACTACAGACATAGCATATATTTACATAAACAGGAAATAAACCTACTCCATAAATGCACAGTCTAATGACTGCTTCACAAATGTAGGAGGTAAGTCCCCAGGACAGTGCTTAATTTAAACCGTGGTTTCCGGTGATCAGCATCGACACTTAATTGTCAACACCGGAGCTTGTGATAGTCTGCCACAAGGTGGCGCTGTCTGGCTAATCTTGAGCTAACAAAGCAAACACACGGAGATGATGGACGGAGCACTGGAACATTTCAGACACGCACCCCTAGTCAAAGATCTGGGTTGAATCCATCATCATTCCTTAGCTCAATTCGCCACCCCAGTTCAGACACAGCTATATGCAAATCAGTCTTGACCCTGTGCCTTATGAGAACAGTCCAGCCGAATTTCCAAGCCAGGTCTTCCCTGGACTGGAAACACCCTCCTGAGACCAGTTTCAGGGTAACACCCCTCATCAGCCAGGCTAGCTTGAATCCAGTGGCAAAGTAAGCAAGGGACTCACGTCTGGGCATACCCTGCCAACTTAGGTCGAACAAAGCAAACACAAGGAGATGATGGATGAGCGCTGAAACTTTTCAGACACTCACCGCAAGTCACAGATCTGGGTTGAATCCATCATCATTCTTTAGCTCACTTCGCCTCCCTAGTTCAGACACAGCTATGTGCAAACCAGTCTTGACCCTGTACCTAAAGGGAACGGTCCAGCCCGAACTGCCAAGCCATGTCTTCCCTGGATCGGAAACAAGCATCCTGGGGCCGGTTTCAGGATAACACCCCTCATCAGGCTGGCCACTCTTGAATCCAGTGGCAAAGTGAGCAAGGGACCCATGTCTGGGCATACCCTGCCAACTAAGGGTGAACAAAGCAAACACAAGGAGATGATGGATGGAGCGCTAAAACTTTTCAGACACTCACCCCCAGTCACAGATCTGGGTTGAATCCATCAACATTCTTCAGCTCACTTCACCACCCCAGTTCAGACACAGCTATATGCAAATCAGTCTTGACCCTGTGCCTCATGGGAACAGTCCAGCCCGAACTGCCAAGCCATGTCTTCCCTGGACCGGAAACAAGCATCCTCGGACCGGTTTCGGGGTAACAACCCTCATCAGCCAGGCTAGCTTAAATCCAGTGGCAAAGTGAGCAAGGGACCCATGTCTGGGCATACCCTGCCAACTTAGGGCGAGCAAAGCAAACACAACGAGATGATGGACGGAGCGCTGAATCTTTTCAGACATTCACACCCAGTCACAGATCTGGGTTTATTTATTTATTAATTTTTGACATTTTTAAAGTGCGCTGCTACCCGGAGGTGTCCTGGCGCTGAATGATCACTAGCGGGAGTAGAAAGAAGGGTTAGAGGGTAAAGAGCAGAGTTTTGAGTGCTTTCCTAAATTTGAGCAGATCGGGAATCTGTCTGAGGCTGGAAGGCAACGCATTCCAGGCCTTGGCGGCTCCCAGGGAAAGGCTTCTGCCTCCCCAGCGGGCTTTCCTTACTCTAGGGACTGCGGCCAGCCCCTGCTCGGCTGATCTTAGAGCACGCACTGGCTTGTACCACTGGAAAAGAGGGATCATACATTGGGGGCCCAGGCCGTGCAGTGCCTTGAATATCATGCAGAGTGATTTAAACATAATTCTCTTGCGAACTGGCAACCAATGGAGCTTTACTAGGTCCTGAGAAACTGAGGCAAACTTGGGGGTGCCCGTAATCAGACGTGCTGCTGCATTCTGCAGAATTTGTAGTTTATCTAAAAGTCCCTGCTGGGCATTCAGTAGTAGAGCATTGCAGTAATCCAACCGCGACATAACAAGCCCAGTCACTACTGTCTTCTTGTGTTCCACCGGCAGAAATGGCAGAACTTTCCGGATAGTTTTGAGCACATAATGGGTGGATGAAGACAGAGCATTGATTTGTGGCCTATAGGACAGGGAGTCGTCCATCAGAACTCCCAGATTTTTTACCTTTGCCACCGGAGAGGGGAGAGGCCCCATTTCCTCCGGCCACCAACGCGGGGACCAAAAGTTGTCTCTTGATCCGAACAGCAGCACTTCTGTTTTAGCAGAGTTGAGCTTGAGGCAGTTTCCTGCCATCCAATTGCACACCTCCCGCATACAGCATCTAAACCGATCTGCTGTGCTGTCCAGTTCTCCTGGACGCAGCGACACCACAATCTGAGTGTCGTCAGCGTATGATGTAAGATCAAATCCGAAGGATCTAATCACTGGCGCCAGGGTGGAGACATAGACATTAAAAAGAGTCGGACTCAGAGATGAACCCTGTGGGATTCCGCAGGGGAGCTCAAATGGCTCGGATTCGAAATCCCCCAGGGCCACCAACTTAGTCCTGCCGGAGAGGAAGGCTTTCAAGATGTCAAGTGCCTTTCCCTGAATCCCGCTGGCCCTCAATCGGTCCACCAATAATGTATGGTGGACCGTATCGAAGGCCGCTGATAGATCCAGCAGGATCAGGGCGGCTCTGCCCCCCACATCCAGCACTCTTCGAATGTCTTCGGCTAATTTAGTTGAATCCATCGTCATTCTTTAGCTCACTTCGCCACCCCAGTTCAGATACAGCTATATGCAAACCAGTTTTGACCCCCTGCCTCATGAGAAAAGTCCAGCCCAAACTGCCAAGTCATGAACTTTAACTCTGTGCCTGCCACTTGCAGGCAGAAAAATACAAGTATGCTCCTGCCCTGCGGGAGCAAAGAAAAGCTGATCCACGTGGAAGATAGCAAGCATTTGGTGCTGGCTCCCACCGCACTGTAAACGGTGCAGGCCGGGGAGCCGGCAGGGGCTTCGGGGACCCTAAGGCTCACGCCGCGGACCAGAATAGCTGAGTGCGTCTCAGGTGGACACTGTGCCACCATGGCACTCTAAAAGTCTCGGGAATGAGGAGTTGAATTCTCCCCCTTAAGGATTAACATTTGGTGTACTCCTGGGCTCTGACCCACCGTAGGGTATTTTTTTAATTAAAAGGGTGGGAGCCTGCTTTTAAAAAAAATGTTTTATTTGTACTATGGATTCTCTGCAAATCGCGGAAATTAAAAAACAAAAAAAAGGTTTAGCCCCGAGCATGTCCTTTTTATGACCCTCCCCACTAGGCCTAGGGGGTGCAAGCTATTCCTATGCTGCCCCTAGAACTTTTTTCTACTTTGTCAGGACAGGGGACAGAGTCCCAGCGTCCTACAACCGCTGCAGCCACATCTTTGCTAATGTGATGGCAGACAATCAAATCTTATCTAGAAATCTGATGGATTCGCGGATCCTCTGTGGCGTGAAATGTCTATACACTTAAATCTTAATTTTTCCAAGATGTAGATTTCTGCCAAATTTGGTGCAATTACGTTCAATCGTTTTTGAGGTATTGCTGTTCAATTGTCCTATGGAAAAAGAGGCTCTACTGATACACCTTTTGCAACCCATATTGACACGCTTGGAAAATATTGAGCTGCAAATTCAGGAATTATCCAGCAAAGGAGGTGAAGCTCATTCATCTGGGATTAATATGATAGTACCTGATCAAGTTGATAATACAGAAAATCATAAAACTATGCAGGAGAAATATGGTGCAGCTAGGGTCAAGAAAAGGGAAGGCCTGTATAAATCAACTGCTAACAAAAGTGTACGGATACAGAACATGGCCACTACACACTCTGTGAAGATATCAATTGATATGAGCACAGGGTTAGCGACTCCTGGTATGTTAGACATAAGGCCCATGTTTAACCAAGGATTATTTAGAGAAGAGGGGTATAAATTACCTCAAGGAGGAGTAACCCCGAATATTTCCATTACCCAGCAATCACAAATGCATTACCCCTGGGCTGAAAATAAACCTAAAATAGTAAGCTTACCACCAGCTGCTTGTCCTTTTGTCATGATAATGGTGAATGTACCTGTTTTACGACGATCACAGAAAGAGTCTACAATATAGCTTATGGACAAAGCATGCCACAGGCTAACTAAATTTGCGAAAGTGGGCCCCTATATTCAAAGCCATCTGAAAATAGCTAGAAGAATTCCCTCGGTTGGCTCAAACCCAAAAAATATTGATGGGGACTGCATAATACTTAACTTTGACAGTGCTCAGCTTGTGGGGAATTTACTAGTAAAGCTACCAGTATCTCCTTCAATAGGATTGCAGATATTCGTTGTACCTTTGGGCTTTTTTTATAAACCACAATGTGACGAAAGACTTCAGTCATCAAGAGAAGATATGATGCCTCCTATGATTAATAATTGGTCTACCTCAAGAAGAACTTTTGGTTTACATACCACTAATAGATTTGCCCCCTTGGAGAATCTGGACAGTTGTGATTGAATCGCTAGTTCCACAGGGACAGAATGTATTAAACAGGTCCCTGATAAAGGAATTACTTCGTTAACTGCTGAGATAAAAGGGTCAAGGCCTTCTAATCCTGATGGAGGTAAAATAGATAGTGGGTCAGAAGTGGAAATAGGAGAAGAGACAACAGTCTGCAGGCTAATGTCAAGGAACATTGCAGGTTATAATAATAAGCTATATTCAGGCGCGGAAAAAGTTTATCGCTCCACTATTGAGAAAACTTTGTTTGAAACATCATCGTCTAGCTTTATCATTTATAATTGGAAACCCCGTGTGTTTGCTATGTAATTGCGTAATTTTTATGGACTTTTACAAAGAATCCGGAGTCATTCCAACAAGTTCTAAAATAGTTATTATAGTCTTAGAAACATGTGATCAATTGATGAAGTTGAACTTTATATGAAATGCATATTGTATTTCAAGTTGAAGAATTGGAATTTTTTAGCCTGTATTAATGCTTGGATAATTCTCACTGGACAAAAACATTATAAATACTGTGATTAATTATGCATTGGTAAGGATGATTTAAACTGTTTTTTTTACATGTACTTTAATGCACATTGTAAGTATTCAGATTAAATTTTATGATGATGATGATGAATGAAGAAACCAAGTTGAGGGATGACCGCTAAACTTTCTAGGATAGAGGTAAGGTGGATGAGACCTTTTTTGGGAACTTTTTGTGAAGATCCATCAAAATGTGCCAAAATTCAGAGGTGACGAGATTAAGCATTTAATAGTAAGAGAGGACACCCGTAATTCAAATAGCATTAATGCCAATACGCCATTATTCTTTACAAGCACTCTGAATTAGAGTAGACAGTGAGATATTTAGAAAACTACAAACATCATTTATTGCCTTCGTGTGGCAAGGAAATTAGCAAGATTCTCAAAAAGAGTATTAATGATAGCTAGGGAGGAAGGACTAAGATTGACAGACATAAAAAAAAAATATTATAGAGCCTTGCAATTGAGAATTCTGACCAAATGGTTTCTTAAAATGTCAAGCTGCCATTGAGTGACATGTACAGAACAGTAGCGAGTACAGCATTATTGCCATCCTTTGGCTCCCGAAGTCGACAAGACCACAACAACTGTACTTTAACCAAACCACTAGCACGAAATTTGAAAACTCAGAGGACTGATATGTTGATCTCCATTGACACCTATCCATGGCAAGGTAGATTTTACATTAGCATACAAAGGGGCAAATTACAAAAAATATCAGGACAGAGAATGCAGCCTACTGGCCGACGTATACTGCCAAGGAAAAATTTGACTATTTGAAAAATGTAAGAGGGTGTTTAAGGTGAAAGAATACAAATGAATCACACACTACCAACTGGGGCACTGGGCAACAAATATGATAAATAAAGTAGCAGCGACTATGCAACTCAAACCTTTTTATCAATTGGTAACATAATTAGAAAACACTACAAGAATGGTTTTTAAAACAAGATAATAACTACTCCTGTCATTCTATAGAGGTGACCATATATAAAGCAGTGGGAAATAATGTTAGAAATATACAACTGTCAGAAGTTGTGGGAGACAAATTAGTACTCCATAGGGACTTTTTCCAAGTAATGATAGGTTGGTATTTTTCTCCTAACAGACTACATAAAATGTTCCCCTGCAATAGCGATAAATGCTGGAGAGGATATGAACATAGATGAGACTCAATGTATGTTTAATGGACAAAAACGTAGATTCTTCTGGAAAAAAGTCCTGGCAAATACAAAGACATAACAGCCGATTCGATTCCAGGAGATCCAGCAGTTGTGGTCCTTGCTCTAAGCACAGAGATCCGATTTTTCAACTCTTCCTAACTAAGGAAATAGTGATTGCACACATTAACCAAGATATGAAATGCCATGGCTATGGCAAGTTTATTTAGACATCTGGCCAAAGATAAGGATAATTTTCTTTCAGTCTGGATGCTGGCATTGATATATATGGACAAATACTATACAGAAGTCACTTATACCCCTAAATTAGAAGACTACATATGTTTGACAAAGGATTAACAGAGTAACATAAATTATAAGATATGCCATTTTAAAAATCATACAGCTGTAAACAGAAAAGTGATATATATGCCTTTTGAAGGTCCGAACTATTCTAAATGAGAGTTGAGTGAGATGGGAGGGGAAATAGGGAAATGCTAACTGGTGGGATTGTTAAGCAATAGTTAACTAGTGGTGCTGATGCTGCTCACATTTACTATCCACATGGCCAGGAATCAGGTTAGGTGGCAGGCATGCAGGGGATGGAAGCACTGGAGAACAGGGTTGTGGAAACATAGTCAGGCGGGAGCACTAGACTGATAAGTGCTGGGGATTCACGCTCAATCACTTCCTGGGTTAAGCTAATTTCCAGTTTAGGACGGTTAGAGACCCATTTAGACTAGAGACCATAGCTCAGTGTCTGGGAACAAGTTGGGGGTTGCATTGACTTTTCTGATCCTCATAGTTTGCACCTGTTTTATTCCATTTCTTGTAGAATCTTCAATGTGTCTGTCCAGCAGCATTCTGGGGCTTTCAATGGATTCCTGGTCGGCTATGGGTGCATCATAGCAACATCTGCCACTGGAACCAGAAAGACTTGTTTCAGTTGTTACCTGTATATTACATCCAGATGGTATCTCTAATGGAATTCTGCCCTGTATATTACAGCTGGTCAGATCTACCCACAGTTCATACCATCAAGGCAGAGTTGTGCTGCTCCTTGAAACAGACAATGTCTTTAAAAGCGAGTTCTGGTCCTTGATTTCTCTCTATCTGCCTATGCCAGCTCCTACCTTGGTTGATATGTCTGGTAAAACGTATCACTCACTGTTGACTGGTACTGCAGCAAAGGGATGGCAGGGGTTTTTGATGAGTCCCCTGACTCTAAATCCTAGGTTATAATTATAATTTCTTTATGAAATTTAGTGAACAAATTCACGGAAGGTAAAACTATTTCATCTTTTCTCAACTTTGAAACCATCTATCTTTCTTACTATTCTTCTCTTTCTCTTCATTTACATGTTCATTCATAATACACCTCTTTCCATCTATTTATCTATTCTTCATGTACACCCACTTCGAATGACTACAACAGCGTTCTACCCTCTCCCCTTTTAAATTTCACAACTGTCTTCACTGACTTCATTGTTTTTCAATTTTATGTACAATCTACAGCTTGTGTAGACTTTCGTATAAAAACAAATAGGTAAATACGTAAATAGCAAAAGTGAAATGTTTTTGACAGCTGTTCTCCTTTTTGGTATATCCGTTAGGTTAATTAAATTCAATACAATCTCCTTTTTTACTGTCTCTACCAACTAATGTTACAGTCTTCTGATGTTGTAGAAATGCATGTACTGTTTGTCAGACTAGCGTGCTGTGGTTGATGTACAGATGTTACAGGATGCTAATCCTTTTGGAGCAAATTCTTTACTACTTCAAATTTGGCAACATTCTGAAACAAACATAATATCCCAGAATGAGTTACAAAGAAAAACTCCAATTCCAATAGAGCATGTGTCCTACTAGTCAAATTCAAATTACACCTCAATCTCATAAAACTCTAACTCCAAACCAAAATATGTTTCACCAGAACTCTTACACTGGAGCCTAAAGCAAACACATATAAAACAAATCCACCTACTTCACTGTAACAGATTACCATTCTGCAAACCGCAATATCTCACACCATTCACTGATTTAGTATCCACAATCACAGTGGAAATAAAATGTTATTACTTCAAAGATAATTCAATAACTGCCCGTCTCCTGTTTGGACCTCCCCACCTCATACTACACCTAAAGATATAATACAACAAGAGTTCAACAACTGATCAACATTCCTATCCACAATGCTGAACCGAAAACCAAAAGAATCTTTCATCAGAATTTACAGATCAGTACTCTTAATTTTACACTATTTTAGGCAGATCACAAAGCCATCTCCTTCATAATCACTTTCCCCAATCCTCAGCAATATCAAGACCGCAACAACCGTATGTGGGACACCATTCTTAAACATTACTCTCGCCCCTTTTGCAAACCACCAGGGTAAATTAAATATAAATATGAAGTTTAAGTTTGGTCAGTATTTTGATGTCAAAGGATAGAAGAAGTTGATTACTTTCAGTAACAGTTTTTCATCTTGATGTGTGTTATAGATTTATGTACATTGAACTATCCTGCCACAGATTGGGAGAAACTGATACTGTCCTCAAGAGTGTCTTCTAGGAATAAAACGGACTCAGGTGTGAAAACATTTCAAGTGTAAACTGTAATCCCACTCTATCTGTGATGCTGGGATTTAACAGTGCCACTCACCTCCATGACATGCTGTGAAACAGATCTATCAAGCCCATTTTTGTCCTGTCGTTAACAGCCAAAGCACTAAAATCTGAGATTAATTTGCAGTTGTCTGTCTACCTCAAAATGGAAAGAGCTACTGTGTGACTACCAAGTGGGCTTTTTATCTCTTTGTAACCCTGAATCCATGCTCATGAACATCACAAACGAGCAGAAGGGCAAAGGCAGTTATGCCCCTTGATCATGTTTGACCTATCTTCAGATTTTGGAATTATCTCAACCCTATTGAAACCTGAGCTGTCCATGGTTTCAGTCACCTAACCAGGCACCCAACACAATATACAGAGCGCATCTGCAATTAGTGATCACATACTATATTGAAACGACAAAGCTAGCACTTCAGAAATCAGAAATGACTGGATATTTCATCAATTAACTTCTTCCTCTCAAACATACAACTCAAACTGATCCTTTGTGAAAGGGGAGAATTCCACGCCATTCTGAGTAGAAAACACAACACAATAAGTGAAGAATATTACAAGATATACAAAACAGTTAGACAAACAGTATATGGAGATGTACGCGGCAGGGCTGCCCTCTGTCCCCGCTCCTTTTCATGCTGGCGATGGAAAAGAAGTTTACAAGATATACAAAACAGTATTTGGGGAAGTACGTGACCGGGCTTCCCTATGTCCCCACTACTTTTCACGCTGGCGATTGGACTGCTGAGACAAGATTGTAGGGTCTGGGTTATACGGGTCAGGAACACTATACATACTGTGTCAATGCATGCAGACAATACTCTTATCTACCTGAGCCGTCCCGCCCGCTTGGTGCTGATGATGTTAGAAATGATGGGGGAATATGAGTGGGCGTCTGGGCTACATGATAAAAAACAAAATACAATTCTCTTCCCTTTGGCGCGACTGGCAGGAAGCCCGATGATCGACTCCCCAAGACGGAGCTGCCCTGGGAAACAGAGAGGCCCTGGTATCTGGCAGTGCACATAATGCATACTTTAAGTCTCCAATGCGGTCAGAGTATGGGCCAGGACCTCGATGGTCTGCGTGCCTCTATTGAGTTTTGGAACACATTGTCACTCTCGGTCATGGGCAGGGTGGCTCTGTGTATAATTGTCCTTCTGCTTCACTGCCTCAATGTCCTACTGAACTCCTTCTGTGACATAGCCTACTGGTGACCTTGGTGTGGGCTGACAAGAGGAGTAGAGTTAAACTTGACTTCTGAAACTGGAGCCTGATGCAGGAGGGCTAGGTCTCCCAGATCTGCAGCTGTACTATATAGCTGGGATACTACAATATACCGCTTGGTGGCATGTGGAGAGCGATAATGGGAAAATGCAGCTCCTGGCCGGACTGCTGGAGGAGGAATGACCTTCCCAAGCACCTGGTAAGCACTGTGAGGGTGTCAGAGGAATGCCTGTATGTGGTGTGGCAGGTGGCAAGGGTATGGGAGTAATGGGAAAACCCCCTGTATGCTCAACTGCTCCCATTCTGGTAGTTGAAGCCCTTTCAGCGCATACAATCACTGATGGACATGACACAATGGACAGTGGGTGGTTGTCATAGAGTAGGTGCTCTCTACCTGAACAGCACTTTTATTACGATTGTTGTTCTGACCTGTTGTTTCAGGTGAGACTGGGTCAGTTTCTGCAGTATTCCAGACTCTCCTGCATGGTCCATGAGCTCTGAACAGTCTTTCCGATATCACCAATACTGGACCGGGAATCAAGTAAAGGCCTTATCTCCCATTTGTATAAGGCAATGAAGGGGGACAGGTATATAGACATGGCGACAGTTTGCGGCAGCTGTAATGCAGATTTGGGAAACCTGCTCTCAGAGGGGAGCGGAATCGCGTGTACACCCAGGTAACAGAAACAGCAAGCAACGCACGCTTTAAGCTGACGCAGTTCTTTTATCTGCACCGCGCTTACCTCACTACACAGCAACTGCATAGGATCTTTCTGGAGTGGTCGAAGGACTGCTCTAGGTGTGGGGGGAGCCTAGGCCACTTCATGCATATGACATGGGGGTTTCACAGATTGAGGGATTACTGGGCGGAGGTGGTGCGAGACCTTTGGAGGATTACGGGCACCCGCATTGAGCTGACTGTCCGTCACTGTCTTCCTGGCCAACTGCCAGCCCCTGGAAAGGGGAGGGAGTAGAGGTACAAATGTGTCTTGCTAGGAATGGTATTAGCTAGGTGTCGCATAGCTATCCACTGGACTAAAACTGCGCCGCTGCACAGGTCGCTGGCAGTCTTACGAGGTGAACAGCCTTTACAACGAAACTTTTACAACGCACTACCATTACGACGCAACCATTACAATGCAAACCATTACAACGCATTGCGCTGGGGGGCGCTCTAGGAAAGGGAATAGATTTAATTTACTATCCAACACCTTCCCTACTATCCACGGGGACTGGAGTTGGAATAGTAAATTAAACTATTCACTATGCAGCACCCCTCAGCGCTATGCGTTGTAACAGCATGCGTCGTAAAAACTGCGTTGTAACGGCATGCGTTGTAACGTCATACATCCTTCTTACGAGAGTGGGCTGTAGTGGAGGAATGCAGGCCAAAGAACTTATGATTTGATGACTACGCGGAACGTGACTTAGAACTCTGGGGTGAGATGTTGCAACGACTGATGGACAGGGCGCAGGAGGAGGGGGGACTGGTGCCTTCTGGAGCTAGAATGCAGACCCAAGAGTGTCAGCATGTATGTAGTGCTCCGAGTGCAGATGGTGATATGCAGCAAGAGAGTGTGTGAGCTTCGAAAAGTGGCTCTGGGATTAGGCTTATGTAGGGCCTTCGGGCCTGGGCTGAGTCAGTATGTGTTGAATTTTCTTTTAATTATACTGATGTGTAGTGATGGAATGGTACCGCCCCGTCCCAGAAGTATGATTGGGGGTCCACAATTATTGTGAACTGCATCTGTGGGGTAATGCTGCGTTGTTACACTGTTGCCATGTCAATGTTGCATATGTGTTATTTTGAAAACTTGAAATTAAAACATCGTGGCTGATTCACAGAACTAATCGGAGACAAAATCCTAAACTTACTACGTTTGGTATTCACAGAAGGCATTTAGTAGTAGTAAAGTTAGGATGCTGTCTTAAATTAGGATTTTGTCTTAAATTAGGATTTTGTCTCAAGATTGGATTTTTTATAAATTAGGATTTTGTCTTAAATTAGGATTTTGTCTTAAATTAAATTTAAGTTAAACTTAAGTTTGTCTTAGGTTTTGGTCTTAAGACAAAGTCCTAACTTAGGACAAAATCCTAACAAGACAAAATCCTAACTTTAATACTACTAAATGCCTTCTGTGAATACCAAAAGTAGTAAGTTTATGATTTTGGCTCAGATTAGTTGAGTGAATCGGCTCCATTTAAAAAAACGAAAAAAAAACATTTAAACCCATAGTTGTTCACGTGAAAGCAGAGTGGTAGTGTTTCACAAGTGTTATCCTTCTCACCAGTAACTTTTTAATATTTATAAGCTCACACTAATATACATACTAGAACAGCAGTTCTTAACCTTTTGACTGTGTTGGACACCCATTGAGTCATTTTTGGATACTCGGGACCCCTGGCCAAAGCAATTTATATGCTTAGACATTGAAATATTTTGTTTCATTCACAATCAAAAATTAACAGTTTTCAAATTTAAAATTTTGCTTCTTACGTTGGATACACTTGATTAATTTTACTTTATTAGTTTGAATATTATTTAAAATGTAAGTCAGTCTTGGACCTCCTCCTCAGTGGCCTTCGGACCACAGTTTAAAAACTACTTTATTAGAACATCATGAGGTTTTCTTCAAATTGAGTATAATGCCAAAATTTGAATCCAACTTAACACCATATCAGAGAGCCAGGCATTAAATGATCACAATAACAGTGAATGACATAAAACTTTCTCTAAGCGAATGGAGGGGAAACAAGCGTTTTGGTTAAGGATATTATGCTTGTAACCGGCCAACAGGCTTAATCACATCTCCAGCTACATCAATCTCTGTATAATATTTCACTCTTCCCAATTTACACTGCAGCCATTTACACCAATCCACAACACATAACAGGATCTTCACTAGCCCCCTACATAGAATGTATGATCATACAACTTATAGGTGCTCCACCAATGGGTCCTCAGACAACAGAAACCGGAAGACGAATCATGGAAAGTCCCAAGCACTACATTTTGCAACATCATCAATCCTAGCCTGAGAGCAGAACACAACTAAATCAGATAAAAAAAACACTCCTGAACACTGAAGTCGTTTGTGTGGCATATCTGGCGAACACCTGTCACAATAGTACTTGTAATGTAATCAAAATATTAATAAAAGTACTGAAATCTATCATGGTATTAATGCAATTGAAATGCATATAATGTGTGATTTTTTCTACTAACGTATCAATCGAAAAGTTACTAAACTGAATTGTCTACACTTTTAATTACTTCCGTTAATCCTTTAAAAAACCTGCTGCTTCAGAAACACTGGGCTACCATTCCTAGAGCAATCATCACAAAAGTAGCTATCAACAGTGCAGCAAGTGCACAAGCACTGGGGACAGGGCCATGGAGCCGTGGTTACTTTGTAAATAAATAGGTGCCAGGGCTCTCATCAGGAGGCCACAGGAGCTTGCACTACCCATTGCCACCGCCGTTGCAGCAAGTACCAGTGACAACACAACTGTTAATCACCACACTCCTACAGTTGTGAGGATTCAGACTACTCCAGACCTCCAAAGCAAAAAGAACAGCTTGAGTGACATGTATTAGTCGTTTTTAATGTATGTTGAACTAATAAACAACTGTTGTTCTTCTCATCTCTAAATTACACAAAGAGCGCACCATACAGGAGGCTGTCATAAGTGCAGGTCTTGACAATTGAGCACTGGAAACTACCAGCTCAAATTAAGCACTGCCATGGAGGCCCTCTGAAATCAAATTATTACTTTATTTTAATACCTAGTCAGCGGACAGGGGACCCGTGTTTCTAGCTTGCACTAGGAGCAATGGTATCCTTTGCTATTGGAACTTCACACTGAGAAATGACTTTAAAAATGCAAGTGATTTAAAATTAATCTGCCTAAGCTGTAGCCTGAACATCTCAGAGATCTCACACCTCCACTGTTCTACTTCATGAAAATATGAAAAGAAGTATTAGGTTCAAGATACTAAATCTTGCACATTACACCTTGTGTGGTGAAATCTTGACTCAAACTCCATATAGAATTAGGCTCTACACACCAAAGAAAACTCTAGGATCCAGGGTAACATATTTACTAATATCTTCAAAAAACAAAACAAAATAGAAGGTCTTTCCAACTAATCACGAGCTATACATATTTAGATGGTAAAAAGGTTTCTTGTGGCAGTGATGTATGTGCTAGGGACAGATGAAAATCCCCAAAGTTCTGATTGAGATGAGATTAACAGAAACTAGCAACAAAAAAACAGAAATCAGGGATCTTTAGTGGAGCAGTTGCCACCGGCTCCAGCGCATGGATTTTCAGAGCCTCAGACAAAACTATACTTAATCATTGAAACACTCAATTTCCCCTTGCAACAAGGTCAACTTTTAAGCTAGTTTCCAACCCTTGTGTAGCTGTTGGTGGTGGTGCCATAAGGATGCCATATATAGCAGCGGTTCAACTACCCACAACTATAATGCTGATTTCTGCAAACACCTTGTCCGTTTTGAACAATCCAACCACTAACTTGCCTGTCCATGTACTGGCAATAAGCCTAAGCATACCTAGGTATCATTGGGTTTATTCTGAGTAAGTAAAGTTGAATGATGCTATAAGTACAGTCATAGGTTAGATGTAAAGGTTAATTGTGTTTGGTGAGCAGACAGTGTACAGTGTTGGAAGAATACATGAGGCTGTTGTACCGTAACACCAAGGCATTATCAAATGCACTGTAACTACCTCATGATATGAAGAAATAAGGAATACATTAATTTTATAGGAAGGTGCACTTGCACACTGTCCTTTTATCACAGTGTATTGACAGAAATTGTGTTGAACATGAGCCCTATAACTTGATAGATATACATACACAATCACACAAAACGTGTACAGGTGCAGGCACTCTCTCTCTCTCACACACATGTACACTAGGACACACTAGCACAACTGGCATATTTACACACAGAATACACACAGCTAATATATACTAATCTTATATACTCACGGGCATTCAGATGCATAATCTCTAAAAACGCCCATTATCACAATCAGACACAATCTAAACTAGTATAATAAAGAGAGAGCCCAAACCTTTGAGGCGGGTAATCTCAGGAACCACAGCACCAATCACAACACCCAATACAGCGTTGAGAAAGGGCAGTTGCAGCAGAAGGACATAGGCTATGCAGACGCCCACCATATACATTTAAAAGGTAAAAGAACCGTGCCAGCAAAGTAGTCCCTTGTGGGCGTATCTGCATTGTGCTGTGGGCGTGTGCTGGGGGCGTGACAAACGCTGGGGGCGTGTGGTACGTTCCGCCCTTCATGCCATGTCTCATATCGTGTGCCAATCCCACCCTGCTCCCTTTAAATACCCCTGCACCCCATAATCATAACCCACCCTTACTCCTTAAAATACCCCAACACCCTTAAACACTAACCCATCTTAACCCTATAAATGTACCCTGTACCCCAAAACCCAAACCTATCCCTAAACCCTAAAAATACCCCTGTACCCCAAAACCCAAACCTAGCCCTGAACCCTATAAATACCCCTGTACCTCAAAACCCAAACCTACCCCAATAACCCTAAAAATACCCCTGTACCCCAAAACCCAAACCTAGCCCTGAATCCCAAAAATACCACTGTACCCCAAAACCACCACTGAACCCTAAAATACCCCTGTACCCCAAAACCCAAACCTACCCCTGAACCCTAAAAATACCCCTATACCCCAAAACCCAAACCTAGCCCTGAACCCTAAAAATAACCCTGTACCCCAAAACCCAAACCTACCCCTGAACCCTAAAATACCCCTGTACCCTAAAACCCAAACTTAGCCCTGAACCCTAAAAATACCCCTGTACCTCAACACCCAAACATAGCCCTGAACCCTTAAAATACCCCTGTACCCCAAAACCCAAACCTACCCCTGAACCCTAAAAATACCCCTATACCCCAAAACCCAAACCTACCCCTGAACCCTAAAAATACCCCTGTACCCCAAAACCCATACCTATCCCTAAACCCTAAAACTACCCCTGTACCCCATAACGCAAAACTATATCTGAACCCTTAAAATACCCAAACACCCCAAAACATATACCTCAGTACCCCAAAACATATACCCCTATACCCATACTTATCTTATCCAAACATTAAAAAAAACATGCTTTTACCATTCATGCATTTACAACGAATTTCGTTGTAAATGTATGCGCGGTAAAAGCATATAAAATGTAATGCTATGCGTTATAATGGCATTGCGGAGTCATGGTACTTTCGTAATGAAAGCATGCGGTGTGATGGTATGCGGAAAGAAAGTTGCGGAATAACGGGTGTTTACCCTCCCCCGCTAAGTACATTGGTGGCACGGCGGCCCACATCTCCAGCAACATACTCATATTTTTTCACCACCCATTTGAAAAATGCACAGGTCTCTCGCATTGATGGCCTGCACCGACATACACTTTTAGACACACCTCCCGCCGCAAGTTCTAGAATTGCGAACTTTAGAGCTGGGGAGCTACGTTCGAATCTCGGAATCGGCTCAACATCCTGTGATTCCAGGCAAATTGCTTTGTCTCCCCGTGCCTACCACAAATGAATGTGTTCTTCTGTAATGTAAATTGTGCTCATGCCATGTTGTTGAGTTCGCGCTATATAATATTGCAAGGAAAAATAAAGTAGGGAAACTCAAGTTCACACACTACTGAACGCGCACTCTTAAGTGCATCAGCAGTGCACTGTGAATCGGAGCGTTTCACAGGCCTGTCACAGATAAGAAATGCTATCAAAACGAAATCCTACAAAACAATATACTACTGGCCGGCAGCAATTCATACCCGGACAACGTCGGGACGGGCTGCTAGTATAGAATAAAAGAAAACACACAAACAATATATACGCTGAACAAAATATGTGTATATATATATATACAATGGCCACACACTTTGCCCAACATCACCAGAGTGACACCACCTTCCTGAAATACTCTGGAATAAAATTGTGCAAACTACCAGAACGAGGTGGTGACCAGTTGAAACTATTGAGACGCCTAGAATCGAGAATGATACTGAATATGGGAACTGAAGCACCGTTTGGTCATAATTTGGATGCCGAACTGTATGTACATTTGTAATTGAAGTTTAAGATAATTCAATGAGATTTTGGGTTTCATATCTGTGGAACTCAACAGAATGTGGAGAACGTTATCCCTCAGATACTGGAATATGTACATGTTAAAAATGATCGATTCTGAACCGAGAAATCATTTAAAAATCCCAAGCATCCCCTCCTGAGGAGCTAATGAATGAAGGATATGATGGTTTATAGGTTATTAATAGTTGGATGTCTAGAAGAGAAGAAGCTGATAATATGATTACCCTACACGAATTATGGTTGTTTGCATAGGAAGGTTGGTCAAGATGGTATACAAAACTATATACGATAGGTCATGTAGTACCTTGATAATGACGCCTTATACTCTTTTGAAATTAATCCCTTTGGATATATCGTAGATACTTCATTGTGAATCATGCAACAACTCATTAAGTTTAAAGACCTCAGTTCTCTTCTCGTAAAACTTTAAAGAAATTGACTGTTTCTCCACAAGATATAACCATCTTAAACTCAAGTAATCCTCAAAATTAATATTCTTTTAGGGATGGATGAAATTGTAGACAATGATTTTTTGTATATACTTTAATTCATATAAAAAATCCTCGGTTCCGTATATAAGGGTACTTCACATCAAACTTGCGCATTGAAATGTAATAAGAGACCATGAAACCTGATAGTACTTCACTTTGAGTGTATGGTCATAGAACTTTATTATTTTTGGTACTTTACGTGGATTGCACAAAACTATCCATATACCATGAAACTTGATAATACTTTATTTTGAGTGTATGGTGAAAGAATTTCGCTTAAGGTACTTTACGTTGACTGTACATAATTATGTATATACCTTTACATTAATTTGCGCATTGTTATGTATAATAGATCATGTAACCCTATAATACTTTATTATGTATAGTCATAGACTTTGACTAATGTACTTTACGTTTATTGTACATATTTGTGCATATACCTTTGAATATATACTGTCCATGTGTATAAACCTTGCAGGGTTGGGTTGGTCTAGATGACCATGGAAATAGTAGAGGGTACTTACACGAACTGCACTATATAAGTAAGGTCTAGACCCAGGGACTCTATGGTCCAGTGGAAGGCAGGAGCCGAAACGCGTAGACCGTCCATTTGATGCACGTTATTCTTTGCACTGGTGTGTAAATAAAACGCTGAAATTCAACTGTTGCTGTGCCGTGATCTTTATTCTACTTAACGTGGGAAGAAGAAAGCTGTGGCCATATATATATATATATATATATATATATATATATATATATAATATAATATATATATATATATATGTGTGTGTGTGTGTCTCTCTCTCTCTATATATATATATATATATATATATATATATATATATATATATATATATATATATATATAGGCTCAGATTTCACTTGTACAAAAGCAGAGAAATTCAGCAGTTATAGTTACCTGAGCTGACTATACCTTACATCACCAAAATGCAATGCTTGTGATCTCACATATTACATAACTCATGACATGGTCAGTGACATCACTGAAGAGATGTCAAATGACATCACTGATGACATTACTGATGACATCATCCATTAAGTGGGAGTGTTTTCTATAAGATTATGACTGCTAAGAATATATAGTAAGCTACTACATTAATTCAATGTAGTACAGTTTGTGTCCTAGTAGGGTCATACTATTTCTATCATATATTATGTGAGTGGCTGTGTGACTGTGGTATATCAGTATGTGAGTGGGTGTGTGAGTGGCTCTATGGGTGTGTGAGTAGGTGTGTGAGTGGCTATATGAGTGAGTGGCTTAGTGACTAGCTGTATGGGTGAGTGAGAGGCTGTATAAGAGAGTGGGTGTATGAGTGGCTGCATGGGTAGGAGGGACTGTATTGGTGTGTTAGTGTGTGTGAGTGGCTGTATGAGTGAACGAGTGGGTGTGTCTGTGGTGTATGGGTGAGTGAGTGGGTATATTAGAGGCATGTACTAATGATGGGGTGTGTGAGTGGCTGTATGCGAGAGTGACTGGGTGTATAAGTGTTGTATGGGTGAGTGAGTGGGTGTAAGTGACTGTATGGGTGAGTGAGTGAATGTGAGAGTGCTTGTATGGGTGAAGGTGTGCTTGTGGAAATGACTGCATAGGTGGGTGAGTACATGTGTTTGTGTCTATATAAGTGATTGGGTGTGTGAGTGAATGTATGGGTAAGTGACTGTATGAGTGTGACTGCATGGGTGAGTTACAGTGTGTGAGTAGCTGTATGGGTGATTGACTCAATGGGTGAGTGGCTGTATGGGTGCCTGAGTGGGTGTGTAAGTGTCGGCATGTCAACATGACTGTATGTGTCAGTGGCCCTATTGGTGAGTGAGTGGGTGCATGAGTGGCTATATGAGTGAGTTAGTGGTTGTGTGAGAGGCTGAATAAGTGAGTGGATCTGTGAGTGGCACTATAGTCAGTGCATGGGTGTGTGAGTACTGGTATGGGTATGTGAATGGGCATGTGAGTGGTTTTGTGGCTGTATGTGTGGATGTATGAGAGGTTGTATAAGTGTGTGAGTGGTTCTGTGGATGATTTCATTAGTGATGCAATTTGAGACATCATCAGTGATGCCACTGACACTGTCATGAGCAGTGCATTGAGGGGTTGAATTTCTAAGTTTAAAAAAAATATTTTTCCTAATTATAACAACCCTGTAAACTTTGCTTTTTTGAGTGAATTTTTAAGGTTTTTATTTTTATTTCCTAATTGTAACCTGTAACCTTTGAGAATGAGTGTGACTGAGTGCATGAGTGTCTCAGGGGGTGTGGCGGCACTGGGTCTGTGAGTGAGTGCACAAGTCTCAGTGGGTCTGTGAGTGAGTGTATGAGTGAGTGTGTCAGTGTCTGAATACATCTCTGTTTGGGAGCATGACTGTCTGAGTGGGTCTGGAAGTGTGTGTGTGTCACTGTCTCAGTGGGTCTGTGAGTGGGTGCATGAGTGGGTGTGAGTGGGTGCATAAGTGTTGGAATGGGGTATGAGTGACTGCGTAAGTCTCTGAGATGGTCTGTTAATGTAGCCAAATAGTGAAGGGGCTGCTCGGCACCCTTCCCTGGGCCAAATTCGCTTCCTAGGGACCCCATTCCTCGGGCCAGGACATATAAAAATGAGGGAGGGGGCTTCACAGCCCCCCTCCCAGGCCGTTATGAATCCCGGAAACCCTATCCCCGGGGCCCGGTCATTAAGAAATGGCTCCACTCCCTGGGGTTGTTTCAGCCCCGGGGACCTCATCCCTGGGGCTGGTCTCCATGTCGGGTGCCCTGGTTCCATCCAGGGCACCCAGTGACGCCAACTGGGGATCGCAGGGGGAGCCTCAAGGCCCCGGCGGTCCCAGCTGGCTCCTTGCCTCCTGCGGGAGCCGGCATTGCTCTTACAGACCGGGAGCAGCTGGAAGGCAGCTCCTAGTCTGTCAGAGCATTCCTTTATTTAGAAGTGCCTTCGTAACGGGTGGTGGCAGTCCCTGGGGCAGAGAATGGCCCTCCTCCTCAAAAACAAACAAAAACCCCAGTGAGGTGGGAATTCCCGGGGCTGCGTGGACACCCTCCTGAATATGTGTATTTTTGCTCCGGGGAGGTGGCGCTACCGGGGGCGGGGTTCATGCAGCCCCCCCCAATTTATTTTTGGTATGTGGCCCTCGGGAGGTCGTGGTCCCCGGCAGGGTTCGAGCGTCGCCCTCTGTTACTAACTCAAAAGGTCCCGGGGAAGTGATGGTGCTTGAGGCATAATTAATCCCCATGAGGGAGGGCCCATACCCCCTCCTTTTACTTTCTGCATGCCCCCAGGACCTGGCCCGCTCGGGGGTTAAATCAGTAAGCCTGTGCTTTTTTGGGGGAGGCAGGAGTTGCGTATCTAGCGTGACTCTCAACAAAAATCTTTTAGGAACAATGCTTATTTTGCCCTGCGGGACATCCTCAAGAGGCTTAGGGGGACAGGGCATTCCTACCCTGCCCCTTCTCTTTTATTTTTTTAAAAACTTTTGTGGGACTCAGCTGAAGCTGAGTCCCAAGATGGCTGTTAACACTTCCTGGTTGAAGTGTTGGCAGCCAATCACATTTGAGCACAGTGACTATCGGATCCTCATAGCATCTACGTCCCTATGTATGTAAATGTGGTTTTCCCTTAATATTTTTAAAACTACTGAACGGTTTTACACCAAATAACAAAAAAGCACTCTTTCTGGACCAAGAGCTTGCTTTCTGCCAAGTTTGGAGTAATTCTGTCCAGCAGTTACGGCTGTAGTCGAGTTCAAAATTCCCTATGGAAATTAACATTGGAAAAACACTTTTTTGACCCATCCTTTTCCCAGCCCCCACTTGACGGATCACCCCAAAAATTCCACGCACAACAAGAATCAAAGGTACACTGTTTTTGGATCATTTCATCAAGATTCGTCAAATGGTGCAAAAGATATAGGCAAGCCAAAAAACGCTTTTCCTTTGGAAACATGGTACTAACTATAACTACCTGCTGCCAACCACAATATATATAAAGCCACAATATATAGTTGAATGCAGTCTACATAAAGACAAATAACTCATAAGCACCAAGCCAGTGTACCTGAACTTGCAGAAATGTTCCCTGAATAAATGAACCTTTACTGACCCAAACAATCTACCCATAATTGCAACGCAAATGCTGTACCTAAATATAATTCAGCAGAATGTACCAGCTCTCTGTGATATTCAAGCATGGGCTTTGGTCTGAAAATAGTGTTAATGTAGAAAGAATGTTAGAATGTCAGTGATTTCAAATTATCCTGGGTTATTATTCTCATGTTTAATGTCAGTTGATGAGTGAGTGGGGCGCTGACATGATGCGTTTGTGATGTCTCCTGTTGATAATAGACTTACTGCTATGGCTGAACTTATAGTTGTCTCAGGATCCTCTTTGCCGACCAGCACATTTTATTGCGGCAATGAGGGGAGCAGGAGGTACCAGGGCAACCCCACCCTATATTTGACCAGCGATAACTTATTGAATTTTGAGCAGACACCAGTTGTGGCACTTCTGCCAGACAGTCGGAGCTTGACTAGAGTAATTGTTCTTCTGCTGTCAAACAGTCAGCCCATCCTGTCATGCATCTGTAACATTGCAAGCATTTAGATTAAGTCAGAGCACTTTGCAAAGCAGCCATCTTGAACTGGATCATATGCATCATTGTCTGATAGAAACATCTAATTGCAGATTCCTTAACTTGTGAATTCTCCCCAGGTGTCAGACTGGATCTGTACAACATTTCTCAGCAGTACCTCTGTGCGCCACAGGAGTCTGTATGAGGTCGGCTCCGGATATGAGGTTAGTGAAACCATATCAGTCCCCTTCTGCGCGCTGACGTCAGTTCCTTCTTGTTTTCGCACCACAGGTGGATCCGAAGTAGCATATCTCTAGCTGTTTTTCAGCCTGCTGTGCCGAACTTTTCTCATCTGAATGTCATTTATGGAGCATTTTTCGGCACCAATGATTTCTGTGGAGGTTTCACAGGACCAGTTGGGGGAAGAACGTGAGGGGATAACCGCCTTGGAGCAGCCAATGCTTGTGGCTCCTCCTATGTTAGACAGCTGGATTGCTGAGCTAGGTGAAGCGAGCGGCCTAGATTCATCACCTGCTTCCTCTCTTTTATCACCTTGTGGCCTTGCCACGGGAGCCAGTTCTTCTTTGGCAGAAGTTTTGAAAACAGTGGCTGATGTCTTACACCTAAGTCTACCTACAGTGCAGAATGTTACGGACCTATTGAGGTCCTTCATCCTGGCCAGTCAAGGGTTAAACCAGTACTCCCCTTTTCAATCAATCAATCAATCAATCAGAGTACTTGTACAGCACGCTACTTACCCGTGACGGTCTCATGGCGCTATGGGGAGGGGGGGGGGCTGCTACTGCTCGAAGAGCCAGGTCTTGAGGAGTCTTCTGAAGGCGAGTAGGTCTTGGGTCTGATGTATGTGGGTAGGGAGGGTGTTCCAGGTCTTGGCGGCGAGGTAGGAGAAAGATCTGTCACCGGAGGTCGTTCGTTGGATGCGGGGGACAGCGGGGGGGGGCGAGGCTGGCGGAGCAGAGCTGGCGGGTGGGGGTATAGAAGCTGAGTTTGCTGTTCAGGTAGGCTGGTCCGGCGTTGTGGAGTGCTTTGTGTGCGTGGGTGAGGAGCTTGAAGGTGATCCTCTTGTCGACGGGGAGCCAGTGTAGGTCTCTCAGGTGGGGTGATGTGGCTGCGGCGGGGGACGTTGACGATCAGTTGGGCGGAGGCGTTTTGGACGCGTTGTAGTCGTCGTAGGTGTTTGGCTGGGATTCCTGCGTAGAGTGCGTTGCCGTAGTCCAGTCTTGTGCTGACGAGGGCCTGTGTCACCGTTCTTGTTGTTTCGGTCGGGATCCACTTGTAGATCCTGCGGAGCATGCGAAGGGTGTTGTAGCAAGAGGAGGAGACGGCGTTGACCTGCTTAGACAAGGAGAGGGAGGAGTCGAGGATGAATCCTAGGTTGCGTGCATGGTCAGTGGGTGTTGGTGCTGTTCCCAGTGTGGTCAGCCACCCGGAGTTATCCCAGGCTGGGGGGGTGGGTCCGAGGATGAGGATCTCCGTCTTGTCCGAGTTCAGCTTCAGACGGCTGCTCCTCATCCAGTCGCCGACGGCCTTCATTCCCTCGTAGAGGTTTGTTTTGGCGGTGTGTGGGTCCTTGGTGAGAGAGAGGATGAGCTGGGTGTCGTCGGCGTAGGAGATGATGTTGAGGTTGTGAAGGCGGGCCACTTGTGCGAGGGGGGCCATGTAGACGTTGTGAGACACTTTCTGATATTTTATTGGGGTCATGGGCAAAACATGAGTGAGGTGTACCAGTGGACCATACTATTGCCCACAAATACCGCCCTGCTCCAGGGGAACCCGCTTGCCTTATTTGACAGCTGACCAACCACAGCTTCATAGTCCAGGCCATTATGGCGTCCCCTGAGATGGAGAACCTTCCCCAGTCTGTCCTTGACAAAGAGTCCAGGAAGCAGGATTCTTGCGGAAAACATGTTCATTTCTCCTATAGTGCGGCATTATGATCCACCAACACGATTTGCGTCCTCGGACGCTTTCGCCATACCTTTCAGGACTCCTTGGCACAACTTTTACCCTTGTTCCCAGAGGCTAACAAGGGCGAATTAAACCAGTTCCTTTTAGATGGTCACCAGGCGGTACAACTGCTTATCAGGTGTGCAATGGACTGCACAGATTCCATTAGTTGAGCCATGGTGTCTGCTGTGGCATTGTGCCGGCACGCCTGGCTTCTGGCATCTGGATTTTCAGAAGCTGTCCAGTCAGCCTTGCTTGACATCAATTTGGTGGTGTTCATCTTTTTGGAGCCCAGACAAGTGTGGCCTTATGTAGGTGGCAGGCTAGTTGGGGAGGGCCAGACCCTTAGCTTGCGCCCCCTCCCTTTTCCCCTTGTTATTGTAACACTGTTATGTCCATTTTGTGGCATAAGCGCCAGATCAGTGTCTCTGCCTTGGTCTTCTGGTGCTGCTGGATAGATGCCTGTCTAGAGGCCCTGCATAGAGTCTTACCCTACTGGCCGGGTGGGGTTCTTTGGATTTGCCTGTTGTGTGAATCCCTTATCACGTGAGCTCCTTTAAATTATGTGATATTGGCCACTTGGGCTTGTTGCCCTTTCTTCTGTTCCTTGTCTGTGTCTCAGGACTTGTTATCCTGGGCTTATTGCATTGGTAACCTTGTTTCTTGGTTGCAGTTCATTTGGCAGCCTCTTATCTCCCCTTGGGGTTCTATCACGTATCAATGCAATTTTTGCTCTACACTCCCTTGGAGCTGTTTCCTTCTACTCTTCAATTGTTACAATGGCAACGTATTTTCTTCAGGACGTTTTTTCTGTATTACCTCAGGCTAACGTCGTCCAACGATAGATCATTTTTTCCCTTTTAGCTGTTTCCACCTTGTGGATTTTGTCATGCACACTAGTATTGCACTATGCCACCTCTCCTGGTTAGATGTAGGATTGGCGATTTTTGGGGAGACTTGTTGTCCCTAAGCTTTGGGAGTCAATGGTGCTGCTTTGTGCCTCTGCTTGTACAGACACCCCCAAGCCAGGGGTTAAAATTCCTCTGATGTTTGGAAATAAATGGCATACCCCAGGTATTTGACAATCCTCACCACTGCGGCTGCTCAGCAGGGTCGGTCTGGTTGGCATTCGATTGTGGAATGGCATAGATTTTCCTGTTTTCCTTCTGCCAACCTCACGGCCATTGCATGATCTATTATCCTTCCCTCATGGTTGTTGCATGAAGGGTTATCCTTGCTTCTCAGCAGTTGTGTGATCTGTTCTCCTTGCCTCACGGCTGTTGAGCGGTCCTTGTATGAACGTGTTCTATATGTCAATCATGTTCCATAGTTGCCCTTCTGATGGGGAATGCTTCCCTCATCTGTCTTGTGGGAGTCTTTCTTCTGGATATCATGTTGGGTGAGTCTGGAATACTCAGTCATACCTTCTTTTTGACCTCCTAGGTCTAGGTTTTGGTACGCGCATTTTGGACAATCACACTCTTTCATATTTTCCCTTCAGGAGTACGTGCCTATTGAGATTCTTCTAGCAGGCAATGTTGTCTTGTGTTCTAGCCCCGCTCTGTTTTTGAAGGGGCGTTTATTCCCCCCTTTTCACTTTCTGTTGCTGGTACTCGGGGCTTTCTCGGCATGCCTTGAACATTTCTGTGTATTATCGGGCTGCGGCATACATCACCTGCAGAGGTATATTGCTAGAACAGTGTTCAGGTTTTCATATGTCTAATTAGGCCCTTTGGATTTTGTGAAATTCAATAAAAATAAGATGACTGTTGTAGCTGTATCCAAGTTCCAGGTTTATTCTTAGGAAATAGTTACAAGAGATGAAGTAAAATAAACAGCATATTAATCCAGGTAATCAAGTACAGCATAGTAAGCCCCACCGGGAGCAGCAACCCTGCTGCTCAGCCTACATAGATCAACTGACAGATACACTTGAACATACACATAGGCAACAATCCATGACATCACAGAGACTGGCTGAGCAGCTGAGTACAGGACACAAAGAAAGGACAGCGTAGAGAAGAAAGCAAGATACCAAACACCTCCCTCCCTAACAGAGACAATAAAAACTAAGGAGGCAAGTGGTAAGAAAGTGAGCACTAAACAGAATAGAAAGGAACACAAACATAACGGACACTCCTCTCTATAAACAACAGGGAGAAGTGTTTAAAGACAAATGAAAATGCAAGAAATAGGTGAAGAATGGAGCGAACGTGCTCCGTAAAAGTAAAAGCAATAAAACCCATCACTTGAAAATACAAGCAATGATGGGAGCGTAAGGTGTTCCCGCAACGAGCTTATAATTTATGCTCACAAGTCACTTCAAATAAAGGTTTACCACCACAATAGTTTAAGATGCCCTGCACAAAGCAATCCGAGCACTAGAAAGCGTTAAAAAAAATTTGAGCACATTAATGGCTCAGCACAATAGTTTAGGATGCCCTGCACAGAGCAATCCCAGCACAAACATAGTTGAGTACCTTATTAGCACCAGTAAATATAATTGAGCACAGTAATGGCTCAGCACGAGTAAATAGAATTGAGCACCTAAATGGCTCAGCACAATTAAATGGAATACATTTTGTTATGCGGGCCTTTCGGCTGCACGATGTCCATCCATCCAAAAAAATAAAAATAGGGGGAGAGGAAAGGGAGGAAAGGACACAGGAAGGAATGTCCTCTATGATAGAACTCCTACTTCTTTGTTTGGTGTATGCCTCATTTTCTAGTGCCTTCCCATGCTTGGGTTAATGGGGGGTTGTGTCTGGTGGCCCTTCTCCTGTTGCTCTTATCAGGGCAGGAGACTCATATGTTCTTTCATTCCCATTTTTAGCGCACTTTGGGGTTCACATAAGGCCTTCTGACTGTTGTCAGGGGATTTTGTGTAGAATTTTGCCTCTTTTCTTTCAGACTCGTTTTTCCCTTGCCAGGGTTATCTATTCCTCTTTTTTGGCCCTTGGTCTTTCTTTCCCACCTGGCGGTGGGGGATTTCATTAATTTTGTAGTGCTTGGACGGATCCATTCGCACTCTTCTTAATATCTTACTTTTTTTATTTCCACTTTGTGATTAGCATTGGCTCCTCTAGTGGCCACGTTCTTTCATCTAAGGTAGATGCCATCCTCTGCTTAGTCGGTCTGTTGGCACAGTCCTCTAATGTATAAATTGCAAAGTGGTCATGCACCTACATTCCAGTGGAGACAATAAGCCTTTCATTTAATTGGATCCATGTTTATCTTCCTTGGAGTTGGGTTACAATGGGCGTCTGTACTTCGGAGCCACTATGCCTGAGAAAACATGCTCCTTACTCTTGGTGCATGTTACTTGCTTGCATTTTTTTTGTGGTGGTTATCTCATTTAAAAGATGGGTCTCTCTCTCCCTCAACTTTTCCCACTAGGTGTGGCTGATCTTTGATCTCTGTCAGCCGGTCCTCCTGGACCTATTGTGGGATTGGTTTTCAGACCCTCCTCCTGGAGAGTATTGCTATGGTATCTAATTCACAAGTTAAGGAATCTGCAGCTAGATGTCTCTATAGATGGACAAGTTACTTACCTTCGGCAACAATGTATCTGGTAGAGACTGAGGGGCACATGCATCAAGGTGGATTTTGCGAGTCCTTAATTGCGATTAGTAAAGAATCACAATTAAGGTCTCGCAAAAGGCTATGCATGTAGGAATAGCTATAAAAATAGCAATTCTTATACATTCCTTAATTGTGACTCGCAACTGGAGAGTCGCAATTAAGGAATGGCTTCCCATTCATTCCTATGGGCCTACAGGCCCATAGGAATGAATAGGAAATTGCATGCGCAATTTACCGAGTACCAATTGGTACTCGCAAATTGCGCATGCAATTTCAAGGGTGCAAGGGTGTCAAAAGGATACCCTGTTGCACCCCTGAAATTGTACTGTGCATCCATGTTGTGCACACACATGCCCCAAGGGCATGTTGTGTGTAACATGAAACTTTGAAAAATGCACTTTAGTGCATTTTTCAAAATTTTTGCTAATTACCGTTTTGTTTTATTTTAAAGTAAATTGCAGCCCCATATAGTGCTTCTTGCATTACATTTAAGGAATCACAAAATGCGATTCCTTAAATGCAATCGTAATTTGGGAAATCGCAAAAAATGTTGATTACCGAAATTGTGCATGCCAAATTATTTCATGCATGGCAAAAACCCATTTTGCGATGGCAAACGGACGATTTTTGCGAATCGCACTGCTTGCGATCGCAAAAAGCTTTGATGCATTTGCCCCATAGTCTAGCCGCAGATTCCTTAACACCCCGCCTAGCCTCCCCACTCTGTGAATGACTTTGAAGTCTGGACTTGGGGTTTTCAGTTCACTTACCCTGATTGACTGACCTTTGGCGTAGGAGTGGTCCTCCCCTTTGCCTTATTCTGCTTCTGTTGTAGTGGGTTCTCCAGATCCACTGGTCTGGTCTCATTGACCTTATATTGAGTTCTCTTCCATCCTTTTTCTCTTGGTATATGGTCAAGGGAGTTCCACCCTTTCCTCCTGGTATATGGTTAAGGGAGTAGGAGGTGTTTTTCTTGTGTACTGTAAACACAAGGAGATGATGGACGGAGCGCTGAAACTTTTCAGACACTCACCCCCAGTCTCAGATCTGGATTGAATCCATCATCATTCTTTAGGTCACTTCGCCACCTCAGTTCAGACCCAGCTATATGCAAATCAGTCTTGACCCTGTGTCTCATAGGAACAGTCCAGCCCAAACTGCCAAGCCACGTCTTCCCTGAACCTTGACTGGGAGTAATGTTTGAAAAGTTTCAGTGCTCCATCCATCATCCGCAGCATCCGTTTTTCAGAGGATTACAAATCAACTACTCGGCCACAAAGGGGATTGTCACCTTCCAAGATAATATTCTCATCTTTGCGGCCACAAAGGAGGAGCATGAGTTTATTTTAGATCAGGTACTACGCATTTTGCAAGAAAGAGGTATTGTGCTAAATGTTGAAAAATGTGAAATCTGCAAGACCAGGGTGGAGTATCTTGAACATGTGGTTTCAGGTAATGGCAGTGAACCGAGACCCGGATTGATCATGCTCAAACACCCACTGATAAGACTAGCCTGAAGTCATTCATAGGCGTGTGTGACTGTTATTACCAATTCATCCCTGATTACGCATCTCACATAAAATCTCTTACCTCCCTCCTGAAGCAGAATGTGGGACTCTCCATGCCAAGAGTCATTTAAATGAGTTTCAAAACAGTTAGCCTGTTCATGGGTTTTGAGACCATTTGACCCACATCTAAAGTGCTGCATAATGATTGATGCATCAAATCAAGGGTTGGGGCTGTTCTGACTAGGCCTGGGCGGTAAATTCCGTTCCGCTTGCGGAATTTGGGTAATTTCGCATTCCGCGGAGAATGCGGAATTGCCAAAAATTCTGCGAACCGCGACTTCGTGGAATTTTTTGTTTGTTTGCACTTCAAGATGCGTGTTCGCGAGATATTCCCCACGAGCACGCAAACATCGTTCGCGAACAGGATAAAAGCATCACGAACGGGTGGAACAAGCATTTCAGCATGTTGTGGAACTCTGCGTGCTCGCAAAAATTGTTTACTGTTTCGCAGAGCTTTGCGTAGCACGACTACGCAAATTCCGCATACCCCTAGTTCAGACACAGGTTGATGGTGAAGTTTCAAAACTTTGAGAGGGAGGAAGAGACACACTATTCAACAATAAAGAAAGAACTTTTGACATGTTGGTGGGCAATACAAACGTTCAAAGCATATCTTTGAGGAACAAAGTTTTCTATTGTAACTGATCATAAACCACTAATGGCGATTTTGATAGTTGAAAAAATATAGTAGCAGAAGTCTAAAATTTCAAGGTTCACTGCAAAACAATTACAATTTCAATTCAACATAGAATACATCAAAGGTGAGGAAGAGAATGTAGCCTTACGGCTAGAGCGGTAGACCTCAAAGCTGGGGAACCGAGATCAAGTCTTGGCAACGACGCTCAACATCCTGTAATTCTGGGCAAATCACTTAACCCCTCCGATGCGCCGAACGTTCGGCGCTGGTGCGGAACGTTCTATTGCGCGGGCGGGGACGGAACGTTCAGCGGACGTGCGCAGCACTACCGAGGTAGTGCACGCGACGTCCGCTGATCGTGCGCCGCACTGAAGGGGTTAATGTCCCTGAGCCTATCAAAAATGAATGTGTTTATCTGTAACAACACTGGTGCTCATGTAAAGCGCTCTGATACCTGATATGTTCGGGTCTATTTTGCGCTATATAAAAGTCTAATAAAGAAAACAATATCTGATTGCTGCGATGGATTTGGAAGAGATGTGTGCTGAGTCTGAGGATGAATGGAGGTCAGAATTGAGTCATAATGCAGTGCTGAAACTGGTTATGTCCTATGTGAAAGAACCGGTTAGCCAACAGAAAAATCTTTTGAGATTCTGTGTCATTCTGTTTGGAAGATTCATGACGAACTTACTATTGAAAGTGGAAAAGATTCAGACTTAGGTTCATTAAAATTTGGCCATGAAGGACATTTAAGAAAGAATTACATCAAGCGTAGGATTCAACAGGCTTTATGGTGGCCATCCATGGATAAAGAGGTTGTCCAATTTGTCTTATGTTCTAGTGCTGAAAAGTGTTTGGTTGTCAGAAAGCCTCCTATGCAACCAATTGGGGGTCCATCTAAGGCTTGGGAGACAATTGGCATTGATTTGGTTAGCCCATTAAACTGTTTGCCAAGACATTTATGCTATGCACTGCTTGTGATGGATCTTTATTCAAAGTGGCCTAAAGTAAACTTTGCAGTGATAGTAAGATTGATCAGGTCCCAGACCATGTCCCTGCACCGAACTCTGCCGCTGAATCAAATGCCAACTGCATTCTCAGCAGGAGTAATATTGCCAGGCAGCTCCCCTTGTGTTTATGATTAGAACTGTCTACTTTTGTAGTTTCATGTGTTTGTTTTGTAAGGTTGCATTATTGTGCAATTTTCAACAGTGATTTCAACTGTAGATATATGCTTTCAATTTTATCGTTTTGTTTTTTGTTTATATATTTTTTCTCCTTTTTTGGTTGTGTTTTTGTTTTTTTGAGAAAGGGAGAAATTAAGTTGATATTCAGGCACGGGCTTTGGACTGAATATAGCATTAATGTAGATAAAATGTTAGAATGTTACGATTCCGAATGTTCCTAGGCTATTATTCGCTCGTTCAGTGTCAGTTGATAAGTCAGTTGGGCACTGGAACGACGCGTTTGTGGTGGCTCCTGTTGATAATAAAACTTACCGTTACAGCTGAACTTGTAGCTGTCTCAGGATCCTCTGTGCCGACCACCACACTCTCCCTTTCATAAAGAATGCAGTCTCCTTCACTCAGCTTACAGCTACAAACATCCTTACGCAAACGTTCATCATCTCACGGGAAAACATTTTAAAATTCAATGAATGTTATATGGAAAAAGAGCCGGCACTAACACCTACTGTAAATTAGGGAGCGGGCCTCCCTACACTTTGAAGTCTGTTTCTAAATATTAGCTGCCTGCACAAATACACATACAGTCCCTCTGAGAGATATTCACACGCATGCACTGCACATTCTAAAAGAGGGGCCCCTCTCAAGGAGGTGAGATCTCACCCTCTCATTAGTTTTTTGTTCATGAATTTATTAAATTTGTATTTATTTCAGACGCCAACTGACATTTTAAAAACTTCAATGATCTTTCCCGCAAACCCCCACTAACTTGTCATACCCATTCCATTTCTCAAAATATCTGTCCAAAGACTCAGAACGAGGAATCCCTAAACTCAACAGAGTTAAACAGAAGTTGTAATGTTCCAGCATGTGAGATGCTGGCTTTTTGGTCTGAATACTGCCATTAACTAAAATGAGAGCAGCGGCCTGTAGCTACGATTGTAACAAGAGAACAACTGTTCTTACCCAGCCAGTCCCCCACTAGAGACTTGACATGATATTTTTTCGTCAAGCCTTGTCAAAGCCAATAACACTAGTATTGGTTGCCAGGATTTTCTTTTGGCACTTTTTATTTTCTTTTGTCATTGGTTTTGAAAAACATTATTATTAAGAGCTGGCAGGCCCTCACAAATAAATAAAAAATTGCCTAGAAGTAAAAGATGTTTAGTTTAAAAAAGCACACATTACTGTACTTCCATAGTAGTTCATGGTACTGGAGGGAACTACTTTTTGAGCAAATTTGCACCTTGTGAAAGAGCAGAATCCCATCACTCACAATGAAGTTAGACAGCGGCTTAAGTAGACTCGTGCTGTATGCCGTAGTGGGCAGAAAAAATGTGAATGACACAACAACAAACCTATAGAAGAAGAGGGATAGCTGAAAGTCCCTATAAGTATATGATATGTATAATTTTAGTAAAAGGAATTGGCTACCACTAGACCCAAGAAGGGATCCAATCTGCTTAGCGCAAAAACATTTTGTGCACCTTTTGCTCTCTTCTCTCCAGTACAAACAACCAAACAACACTGGCATTTTGTCATCCCTATTGGTATATACTTAGGAATAATATTTTTGTACAAAGATTCCATTATCCACTATGCTTATGGGACAAGGTCTATGTAAATATGATTCCTGTAAATCCACGTGCGCACATGATGTTCTGAATCAGGTGTACCTGAGTATTCACACTGTGTCGTTATTTGCTCTGGCTGTAGTGTTCACTATGTCTGTTAATTTGAGGCTGCTGAAATGAAATTGTTTTGCTGCTTCTGTTGGGAAAACGCTACATTTTGGAGCATGACTGTGAAAGAACGGAGCAGCTGTAGTGACAGAGTAGATTTTTGATACCTTATCATACATGTGTGTATTTGTATAGTTACATATTATTTCACTATTTCACAAATAATAGAAAAAAAGACAGTAATACAACTTTTACTTTTTAATTAAAAAAACAATTGGTCGATAAAAGATGGATTTTTCTTAGTTTTTGAATAAACAAAAAATAAAATGATGTGAAGAGTAGGCAATAAAAAAAAAATATATAATCTTAATTATATCCTTTTTTGATAAACAATAATAAAAAATAAACATAACATAAAATAAACAAAAATAAAGCTCCCATGGATAAGAAGGGTTTTTTGTATGAAAAAAAGAAATTGTCAAAGTCAATAGGTTAAACATTAAAAGAGAACTGCTTGGGCTTAAAAAAGAATGAAGAAATTACAAACATATAAAGAAGGTGTAAGTAGAACAGAACAACCACACTGATGTCTACCTTTGGACATTGAGACGTACAATATTAAAATCCTCATCCCCATGCACTGGTGCATGCTCATGATCCCTAATGTTTTTTGAAGAAGCAGACACAGTTGTAGGTGCCTGTGTTGAGGAAACACCAGAAGCTGAGGATGTAGCTTGCATGCCCGCGAAGACATTAGTGAGCCTAGTGAAGGCTGCAATTATATCCCTGGTAAGGGTCTATTGAACTACTTTAACGAGACAATGTTCTAATTTAGGACACCCATAAAGGTAGGCAAAGAGTCAATTTGTTTCTCTACTTCATTTTGAAACTTTAATAATTGTCATATTGCTGTTTTCCCAATGTTTCTCAGTGTTGTTAAGTTGAGATTTTATGTCTGGTCCTTGATACTGGGCTTCGGCAATGTCAACAAGTGACTCCCCAATGCCATGTTACCAGGAATGAGTGTCTTAAATGCTCCCTGCCAATTTTTTATTTGGTCTTAGACACCTCCAGACACATTCCAGAGAGTCTGAGAGAATCTCCAATCCATTCTTGACTTCCTCAAAAACACTTTTTCTGTTATTGGTGGAAGCCATCCACAGGACACAATGTGGTCCTTTCTGTTGGGCATAAGTGGCTTCATGTTGTATCAGAGACAATTCAACATTGTCTTCCATCACAGGGATTGGTGGAGAGTTGTCCAAATCATCCATGATAAATACTATAGAGAGAATCTTCAATCAAGTGGAAAAGGATTGACTCTAATGACTTCACGTGTTTATCCTAAGTGTTGAGTACATTAGAAGCACTGTCTGGACCTACATAATAATACTATTAAATGTATATATTAATTGGGGGTGCACTTGTCGTAGGCCTATACTTTCTCAGTAAAATCTGTGTGTTTGTTGGACAACATACATATCAAAACCGTGCAAGACGGATTCTACACACATCATCAGGATATGTTGGCCTTAGTACTGCTAGCTCATACTGCACTATCTGTACCCCTAACCCTGCAAGGTAACAGGTGGAATATGCCATCCCAGAACATGAAAACCCTTACTCTCCAAGGAAATCATGGTAACCGATCTAGAACCTTTTTGTTAGGTTACTCATGCATACCCAAAGAGATGCACAAGAAATACACAACATGGTATTTCAATATTTAGTTAAGCATTTTGATTCTTGAGTAAAACATGTGTGCTGCAATAATCAACAGAAGGAAACAGACTAACATGATTAGCATTATGAGAATGGTAAAGAAGATAAAAAATGTTTTCATTTTGCTGTTACAGAGAGTATATGCTTGCATATAAGTACTGTAATATATTGTACTCCTACCTAGTGCTATCTATCCTAGTGTGCCAAGGACTGGTGAATCTGCCAGAATCCTTGTAGAGTAATCTAACCCCCTCGTTACCTGTGGATAAGTGTCAGAGGGGGCCTGTCTTGGTGGAGAACTGGGCAGCATCCCTCGCATAAACAGGAATCAACTGGGCTGGATTTCCGGCATGGAGTGACCTCACAGTGCCAGCGAAATGCTCCTCTAACTAAACAAGAGGAGTGATGTTGTTTATATAATAAACATCACCCATGTTGCAATGCCGAAGTCTCAGTCAGGCTGCTATTATTGATTCTTATATAACAGCTCAGTCACAGAACAACAATAACAACCAACAATATTTTTGCGCAGTGACTTAGCCCTTGTACAGAATGTTCAAGCTATTTGATAATGTGCCTAGGAAGGGGAAATGTAAGCAAAGCCATTTCAGAAAATACTATCCTGCACAGGCATGCAAGCAAATGTGTGTCAAATATCAGCATATTTAAGAAAAGGAGGCAGCTTGAAAACATGAACATGTAAAATAGTGGTGTTCCTACTCAGCCGAAATGTGACCACATGACAGCCAGTGTGCAAGATGGCCACACCCCTGTGAGGCTCACGCGGCCGGATGCAGCAATCCTACATAATCCTTCTTTACTAGCACACAATCGGTTACCTACATTGACCCGAGTATCAAAGCACGCCTGGAGAGCCTGGCCACACTAAACTGCAATGTTTACGGTGATTTCAACTTTTGACCTGGTGGAATTGTTGCCCGTGTGGCCTGATCCTCGCTGGCAAATAGGGGGGTTGAGTCAGCTGATCGCTCAAGCTGGAGGCGATGGAGTGGAGCCCCTGCCATAGCGGTGAGTAACCAACTTGTTATACCCACGAAGATCTGAGGCAGTTTGAAGCACTCCATAGAATACTGCGGGCTGCCATATTGGGGTCCGCCCTTCTGACAGGGTGCTGCTGGGACTTCGAGTGTGTGACGCCAGAAAGTTGTTTCGCGCCGGTGGGACGAGGGGAACATTCTGAAGGTGGGGCATGCAGGGGATTTTCAGCCTATTTTAGGCTCGAAATTGATGCTGGGCCCCCTAGGCGGTGGTAAATGTGATTGGCCTCTCCAATGTGTCCTATATGAACTAACTGTGGATCTCCTGCGGTGAGGGTGAGTGTTGGTGTCCTCACAAGTAGGTTTGACACCCTGAGATCTGGGCGGCATGCCCTTAGACCCCCTGATGCTGATGTTGACCTTGACCCTAGCGAGTCACATGGATGGAGCAGTCCTGCTCGTGCCCCTCCACAAGATTAGTTGGTGAAGGTTAGGCCAGACATCTGTGATGCACATATAGCCTCCTGCTTATCACTCTTGTATTTTTGTTTTTTTTAACCTCCTGACCTAATTAAACCCCAAGACGATGCCCAGTGGTGCCTTTTACAGCAGTGACAGATGGAGCTTGAAACCCAGGAAGAAGGCTCTCCTACCCATCCACTTGCCATGGTTGATTTAGGTGAGCCATGGGCAAGTCAGATGGCAGACAATCCACACTCCAGTTCAAACCCAAAAGAAACATATGTGAGGCCACTGCGGAGCAGGTGGGGAAGACTAAGGATGACTGCTGCGGGGGCTCCTACAGAGCCTAATGACCTTATTACTAACCATGCAAAGTAGTCTAACCCCCATAGAAACCAAAATAAACTCTCTTGGCACTAGAAGGGACATACATTTCTGACTGGATTGGGCTACCAATGTGGGTGGAGGGAGGGGTTTAAGGGGCTGAGAAAACACTGTATTGCTTGTTGACAGCATAGCATTGGTCAGTGGATGTGCAGGAACAGGATAAACTTGTACCTTCTACCTGCTGAATATATATACCATATTGCTGCAGCCTGGTGAGGTACTAGCCAAATGCATACCTCCTACTTCTACATAACATTGAATGTGGGCAGGTTGAACAATCCTCGCAAGTGTAAAAAAATCTTAAATATCAGGACAGACATAAACCCAGTAGTGCACTGCTACAGGAAACACACTTGGCCCCATCTTCTTCCTCATCTTTCGCAGCACAGAGGGCAGACTGTCTGATTTTCTCCTTATACTCCTCGTGCACAAAGAGGGTGACCTTGCTCATGAGGTGTGGGGTGCCATTATGTCCCCTTGGCTCCCATATAAATGACCTGAGTAGATGTGTTATTGTCCGGGGCACTCTTGTAACATACCCATGTCAACTGTTATGGGCCTACTACAGACAACCCCAATTACTACGATAATCTATGGGGTTCAATTGTTCCTGTGGGGGGAGACTTCAATTGCACCCTCTACTGGCAGTTGGACAGATCCCACACTTCATTTAGCTACCAAGGGGGACTTCACTGTACTGGTGAGACATCATCAGAGAAAATGACCTTATTGATATCTGGTGGACGCGCCACCCCCAGACTAGGGACGGTACATACTATTTAGGTGTACCCGGCGGATGGTCGAGGTTGGATTTTTGGCTGGCGTCCAGGGGTAAGGGAGCCTTGGTGAGTTGGGTCAACCAACTGGTGCTTACATTTACAGACAATTCACCAGTCCTGCTGGAACTTACTTCACCACCAGGACCCCCTGGGTCTCATCTGGCAGTTGATCCCCGACCGCCCTTCTTGACTGCTTCTTCACAGATGAACTCCAACAGGAAATCATTGACTTTTTCAATCGTAATGAAGGCTTGGTTGACTCCACTGACATAGTCTGGGAAGCATTTAAAGATACTGTTAGATGTATCTCTATAGCCACAAGCAGATGGGGGTGCTTCGCTTCCTTCGTGCTCGGCTTTCAAGGCTGGAGAAAGAGTTGAAAACTCAGGGGGAACAACAAGTGTTGGGATTTGACCTGTCCATAGCCGACCAGATCAGAGCAAAGTTGACAGAATTTAATGACATAGCCGCCAGAGAATGTCGATTCCCAGAAAATATGCAGAGGTGGCCTATGGGGAGGGAGAGTGGCTAGGGAAAACTTAAGTTGCTATGGTTAGGTGATCCTGGGCTGCCAATGACATTCTCGGCATTCAGGATGCACAGGGCTGCATGCATAACAACGCCACACACATACTACAGACATTCTCCTTTTACTACTATTACCTGTATAGATCCCAGCATAAGTCACCGGTAGGGGTGGACTCATATCTTGAGGTTGTCACGCCTGGATGACTAGGTGAGGCCCATCATACCTTTTTGACCAGGAATCCACCACAGAGGAGATATTCGATGCATACAATCAATTACTGTCTGGGAAGTACCCAGGATCCGACGGGCTCCTGGTAGAATTTATAAAATGTATGATGGTGTAAGGGCCCCTACACTTATCGCAGTGTTTAATGAAGCATGCCAGATGGGGCAACTCACCTCATCCATGTGTGAAGCCTTGCTTATAACTCTCCACAAAACTAGGAAACCGTAACAGTGTAACTTGTACAGGCCATTTACCCTACATAATTGTGATATAAAAATACTGGCAAATTGGCTGTCCCTCCTGATGACGCACTTGGATCAACCAGATGAGTCTGGCTTCATCCCCGGATGTTCAACTTCACATAATTTAAGGAGACTATTTGCTGTACTGCAGGATATCGATCCTAACCTAAATGCTGTGGCTGTTTTTTTAGACACCACAAACGCATTTGACTCGCTGGAATAGAACTACCTACATAGCAATGAGCTGCGAATGGATTTTGCAATAAAGTTTCTGGCCTGGATCAGGTTGCTATACACCCACCCTGGACCAAGGCTATGCAATAATGGGACAGTGTCAAATTCCTTTGAAATTTTGAGAGACACCACACAGGGGTGCTTATTGTCACTGATTTTGTTTGCCTTAGCCATGGAGAAACTGGCATCCCAGCTTAGATAACACTACAGAGGCTACACCCTTCAGTACTCAAGTTGACATCTCCTCATCTCACTTTATGCTTATCACATCACTCTTTATTTATGAGATGCGTATATCAGTTTAAACGAGATACAGATGGAGTTCATCTCATTTGGTAATTTCTCAGGAGTAACTATTAACTGTGGAAAATGTCAGCTTTTCTGACTTACATCCAACACTCCCCTGTTTATCCCAGATTCTCCTCTACGGTGGTGCCCTCAGGTTCTCAAGTACTTAGGCATATGGATCCACTGTTATGGGGACACTACAGATCAGATCACATACTGTATCACACGTCCACTATTGTTGGCGGGCCGCATAGCCCAGATGAATATGGTCTTGTTGCTGAAACTTCTGTACCTGTTTCTGAACATCCCAATCCCTCTCACTAAGGGCTTCTTTGCTGTGCTGCAATCGCAATTAATAAGATTAGCATTGGCGGGCAACCAAACCCAGGTCAAATGGAATACTTTTACATTACTGTTTCATTAGGGAGGGTTTGAGGCACTGTATATGCAGCTTTATTATTATCACTGCGCTCAAATGCACTATGCAATTTACTGGTATCATCAGATACCTTTCGTTCCTCACTTGGCTATAGAAGTGAATTGTATGGCCCCTATCCCTCCATCCTCTTTTATGGGCATCCCATCATCTAAAGTCACGAAGGGACCAGCCATTGTTTCCTGCACAAATAAGCTTGGGAGCAAATCGCCTGCAAAGTAAGCTACCACTTCACTATCACCCCCCATTATTTTCGGTCACAGATGAAACTTTGGTACAAAACCAACTGAAAGCAAGGGGTTAAGAAAATGGGGGGATCTTTAAAGAGGCGGCATATTTCTTACACGGGAAACATCCTTTACAACGCAACTTTTACCACGCAGTGCCTTTACGACGCAACTTTTACAACGCAAACCATTACAACGCATTGTGCTGGGGGGCGCTCTAGGATAGGGAATAGATTTAATTTACTATCCAACAACTTCCCTACTATCCACGGGGACTGGAGTTGGAATAGTAAATTAAACTATTCACTATCCAGCACCCCAAAGCGCTATGCGTTGTAAAGGCATGCGTTGTAAATACCGCGTTGTAAAGGCATGCGTGGTAAAAGCATGCGTTGTAATGTCATACATCCTTCTTACACTAACTGAGTATATGGGAGGAGCCTCTGGGACTCCCCTTGAGGTATTTACATATTACTGATTGAAAAGTGACTGCAGGGTCTCCTTACCCAATTTTCAGATGGAGCCCCCAACACCCTACATCAACTAGTACAGTCCACGTCTACTAAACATCTAGATTTGTCCCTTTTATAAAACTTTCCAGCACATACACAGTTTTACAATAGAAAGAAAATAATTTATCATGACTTTGTGCTAATTAGTGTCACTTCTTATTATTTTACATCAGCACAAAGACTTGATAAATGTGTCCCGAAATTGATCAAACACAAAAATGAACTACCAAGATTAGTAAATTATATAAATCTTAAAACCTATTGCTGTTTAGAGAACAATAGAAGATCAGGCCCAGTATATCAAAGGAAAACAAAAACAGTTGAGTGCCAGTAATCCTAGCATGCTAAATTTTCCACCAAACAGAATCTAATAGGATTCTCAAAAATATACACATTTAACTGTGATATAAAATGTAAAAAAAGTGTATAAAACATACAAGTTTTAATTGCTTACATAGCTGACCTGGGATATAATTGAGCCCTCAGGGTTTGTGCTCTCAATTCTGCTAGCTTCTAAGGGCAGATGACTATTTCCAGCTGCTCCTCCATGGGAGTCAACTCCGCCTGAATACCCAGACCTCCTTCAGTTGCCATTGCAGCCCTCTGGTTTTGCAGCTTTTCTTTAGTCCTGCGCTTGCAGTCGTGCTCTATGTTTTTGCACTCTTGAACATCCCTGCGTATTGGTGGTAAAGCTCTGACTTTGTCAACACGTGCTGTTCACAAAGCAGTTTATTTTGCTACTGGGAGTTTTGAGGTGACACAATTTATGTTTTACTGGTTTTGTGAGCTAAGAAATCAAAATCTTATTCTCTTTCTGCGTACAATTAAGCTTTCGCTTTCATGTAGTCTCTGGAGTACCCCCCCCCCCCAACCCTCACCCTTGTTGCTTGGTGACCTCCTGACTGGTAGCATCTCCCTGGCTAGCCATCTTGTACCATGGAACAATGCCAAAATGATTCATGAGATCCATCAATTTTCAACATGTAGCGTGACATAAGGGACACATTGTGTCTCACAACGATGCTTTGAGCCTTGCAAATATACTGTGTTTCACATAACGAGTTCGCTACGATATGTTGCACTATGAGTGCCTTTATCCCGATGCGCACACCTAGTAAATATGGCAGAGTCCATGTTAAAAAAATATATGCTAGGCAGGACAACTTTTTCATGCACCCCAGCATTCCGTGACTTCTAGTAAATATGAGCCACGGTACTCGACTCTTTAAGGAAGTATCGTAACATATTTAACAGATCGTATGGAAAAGAAAATAAGAAAATAGTTCATTCTGAAGGATGCCCTATTTAGCATCCAAAGTTTTGGACAACACTGGTTCGTGTGTGAAAGCTGACAGCTCAAAAACTGCGTGCATGATATTTACAAGCGGTTTCCACATTGTTGAGGGCTCGAGTCTACACAACGCTACAGTGACAGAAGTAAAAGACGGTGGAAAACCGATCAAGACCTGGATAGCATATCTCCTACCCAGACTTCATAGGATACACAATTCATCCTTAACATTTCTCTTTTTAAACTTGTAAACTTGCTAGCTTTAGAAGCTCAACACTTGATACCAAAAACAACAGTGAAATAGTGCTACGGGTTTTCATCACAGAAAACTACCCCATGCACTGCAACAAGACATTCAGCTACACTGACCCCAAGGAGACTGCCATCCATGTCAAAGGTGGAAACCGATATCCACTGCACTTGCCACGGGAAATAAAAAAATGCCTAAACCGTTAGCAGTTGTTTAGCTCAATGCGCAGTAAATTTCGAACAGATTTCAGGAGATATGTTAGAACATATCACGTTTTGTGAACACAATCGTTAATAGTTTAAAACGTGTTTTTTTATTCATGGGCAGAGCATATTTTTTACATAAGCTTCGCCACAGGACATACTAATAAGGACCGTGCTGAAAACTGCCAGCATAAAAATTCAGCGATTCTGACATGCACCTAGACTCTAATTAGATCAGATGTGTGCATCAAAAGTGGTGAAGAATAATCCAATCACTAGCTCTAAATAATCACCAACTCTTGGCACAGCAGCGTGTAATATTTGGGGTGAGTTAAGGATTGTGAATTGTACTATATAATGTGATTTTTCTAAAATACACTTTTACTGATGTCGTTTTTTTAATTTGGGACATTAGGTTTAATTTCTAGGTCAGCTCAAGGTGTAAAAATGGATGCAAGCTATTTTGTATTCATTTTTACATTTGATTCTGTTGAAAGTTGAGCTCTTAATGGGTTAAGTCACATTATGTGCCCTGACTTACCACTGGGCATCTGCTGGCAGAAAAACAGAGCGCAATGTGGGTGCAATACCAGATAGAACAAATTATTTGTGTCTGGGATTCTCCATAAATAGCAACAAGTACTAATCCCTAGAACAAACACAGCAAAAACTATATGTGTATCATTTAGATTTTTTTTATCCAATTTGCACTCAATCTTTTTTTTAAAAAGTGCTGTAAGCTAAACTATTGTTGAAAAGTTTTCCTTAGACACACACACGCTCACACACACGCAATATTGATATAATAACACAGATATAAAGGCACCATCAGTTAAACATCCCTGTGTATACAACTCATGACAGAACCGTTCCATCTGTCAGGCATTTCTTACATTCTCAGAATGTTCATGTATAATTTTGGCAGCCACCAGCATATTCCTTTTATGCAGTCAAACAGAAAGCTCTAGATGAAGAACTCAGTTTACAAGCATTTTACATCTTCGCTGCTAAAGAGCTAAAACTCCTTGGCAGAGCTGACAGAGACCTGGCACAAGATCAGAGGTAATGAAAGCTCAATCCCCATGGATCTCATTTTTTGCCAATCAAACCGCTGGAGGGTAATCCCATTCCACTCTTATTCAGGGAACATCCCCTCCTCTTCCTGATGATATTCACTGAACTGCGCACAGTACAACCAGGTCAAAAATATAAAGGAGCTGCCAACTAAATGATACTGTCACGAGGTATGTTTTCTCGTTGCTAGCTGAATTGTACTGGTAAAATAATTACACTATAACAAAGATTATTAACTCCTCACCTCCCCAACCCTATGTAGGACACAATCACTCAAACAAACCCAGTTGCTTTAGCACCTCCAAACACTGATCTGGATCTCTTTAAGTACATCTTCTGACATCAGACCAGCAGTTGTAATCAGGGAACGTTTCCAAAAAGATGTTACAAAATCAAATTTCAACTCTCTACTCATCTTACATCGAATGAAATATAGTAAAATGTATTCCAGACTTTACAAGGTATATCTAAGCCTTCCTGGAGGTATTGCACCAAAATCTACATACATGAACCACAATATATTGTGAGACAGCACAAACTTAGTAAGAGTAAGAGGCATCTATGTATGAACACTCTAGAATTGGTGGAGTGTCAAGAAGTCCTGAATTGATGGAGTGTCACTTGTGAAGCAGGTCTACTGGTGCCAAAAATTAACAAAGTGAGTCCCTTTCTCAGAATTATCTGAAATGGCCACAAAATCTGGCAGACCTGAAGAGAGGAATCCCTTGCCATACGCCTTAGATGCAGATCTCAAGCTGTATATTACAAACCATTGAGAAGATACATTACGTTTATCACACTGTATTCTAGACCTCCTGTGGTGTATATTGCCATGCCCTGGAAGGTTACGCAGAGGTGACATGAGGTTCATCAGGGTCTGGTGTATATGTAATCCCAGATTCTTCACCATTAGAATACTCCAAGGGACCAGACTAGATCTGGGGACACTTTCCAGCAATGTTCCCAATCAATGGTAAGTAGCTGGGTGTGGCTCTGCTGTACCTCCGTACCGCCCCAAATGTGATGAAGCAGAGTTGCATATAGGTGCCACCTCTGCACGCTGACGTCAATTTCCTCAGTCTTTCCCCTTCCACGCCATCACATGCCTGTTCGGCACCGGGTGACGTCGTAGGCATCGTTAGCGTCTGTTATGATGTTGCAGTGCCAATATAGGCACCACCCAGGCGTGCAGACGTCAGTTCTTTTCTTTAAGCACCGATCTGGGAAGAGCTACCTCTCTGCCACTTTTTGGCAGGTTTTTTCACGACTTTTGTTGAGTTCGGAAAAAAAATTCCCCTCGTGTGTGAGGGATGTCTTCGAGGAAGACAGGTTTCAAGCCATACAGTGCCTGCCACTGCATGATGTCAGTCACCGATCCCTACCTCGTCTGTCTTTGGTGTCTCAAGCACAACCACAACTCAAATTCGTGCTCCGACTGCCAGGCCACGGCTCCCAAGGCCTTGTGGGAGCGAGCGATGAAGCTCCATGCGGCCCTTACAGTCTACACCCTCTAGCGAGACTCCTGGGAAATTCAAAGGTAAGGAATCTGCAGCTAGAAGTCTCTATCAGATATTGTGCATTCTCACTGGTGACAAAAAGATCTGACCAAGGCACCCTACTATCAAAGACACCCCTTACTACCTCTGGGTGAGACGCCATTTGTGATCCACGAGCCGACATCTGCTCAGCACATCTGCATCAGCATTCAGAGACCCAGCCAGACAGTTGGATACCAGAAAGATGCTCTGCTGGTCAAATCACATCCACAGATGTAGGTCCTCCTGGGACATGAGCAAGGACCCCTCTACTGCTTGCTTGTTGGACTATCACATGGCGGTCGTGTTTCCCATGAGAACCTGCACCAGCCTCCCCTTGATGGATAGGAGGAAGGCCTTCACGGCTAGATGGGTGACCCAAAGCCCCAAAAGGCTGAAGTGCAGGTTACTCTATGCAGAAACTAGAGGCATCTGATCTTCACCTCATCCCAGGTAACCCTCCATCCCAGCAATGACACATCTGTGGCAACTGTGAAGTCTGGATGGGGAAGGGAAATTGGCCTGCCACAGGTAATGTCATCGTTTATCTGCTACCAAAGAAAGTCCTAAGCCATCTTCTGTGAGATCGGTACAAAGTCGCAAACACAGCCCTGATGCTGGTCCCACTGCAACCTGAGTTTTAATTGCAGGTCCCACATATGCCATCTGGTTTTCAGGCAGAACAATGTACAGGGTTAAGGAGTCCATAAAGCCTCACAAAGATCCAAGATTGAGTCCAAAAAATAGGGATCATATCCTAAATGTCCTAGATTTCCAGCAGCGGTGGAATGGTTTCGGGTGCCACCATGTCCAAGATAGCTCCAATGAAAGGAATCCTCTGTGTGGGGCTCGGGTAGTACTTGAGCTCAATGATAGTAAACCTCAAGCATGCCAGTTGTTTGGACATCATCCAAAGATGGTCTGCAACTAACTGCTCAAGCCAGCTTTGAGCAGCTGGTGGTCAAGGTACAGGCATACATGCTCCCCCAACCTAAGATAAGCTATGACCACCACCATCACTTTCATTAACACCTGAGGGCCTGAGGAAAGGCAGAAGGGCGGCATCGCAAAGTGTTCCAACTCTTCTGTAACCCACAGAGAACGTCTATGGGACAGTCGAAAACAGTGGCGTAACTAGATGTTCTACCCCCTCCCCCGGCTACTCCACTGGTTGAAAAATAATTTGGATTGTCAAGCAGGCTTTCAGGAGTAGAGTATTTAGTACAGAAATCCAGGTTGCTGTGGGACGGTCTATGCATGTAGTCACAGGTCGACTAACCGTATGGTTTGAACATGGCTTAGCCCATGTCACCATCAAAGTGTCTGTCAGGGATTTCTTGAATAACAAGAGTGGTTAGGAGAAATGTGTCATAGGTTGGAGAATTTCAGTTAGTTAATTCACCTAGTTTTTTCAATAGTATGCAATTGCAAGTGTATGACTTCTGCTGCCCTCTGTATGTCTACTACAAAAGTGGCACTTCCTTCCCTTGGTGGCCCCGGGGTAAGTATACTTCTGTCTCACAGGACCAGATTACCTCACTGGCATTTTGTAGGTACAAATATAAATCGTCATCATTGTAATGGGGGGGTGAAGGGGATTATCAGCCTCCTTGACATTATCCTTATGATGAGGAATATTAGCTATGTTCTGAGTAGCATCAGAATTAGAACCAAAAAGAGCATCAGGCATTTAATACTTCGGTTAAAGCAGAGGCCGAGGATTTGAACCTGGTTGCCGAATAACTGGCTCTGTCTTTGCAATCTCCTACACGATATAAGCATGGAGCGGTTCAATGTCAGTAGGTCAGAGACTGGTCTTGGCCCTGGATCTGGGACCAGTGCTACGGAGTCTGTGTCAGTACGCAAGAACCCATTGTGGACTTTGGGGCTGGTGTGGTGGTCTCAACCAGTGCCAGTATGGACATGATACCTGTGGGGTCAATCAGCATCCAGGGAGAGCATCCGGCAGAAGTGTGACTGGTGATCCATGTGGCTCTCTGGAGCTTGAGAGCTCACCAGAGGGATCCGAAAGAGCTTAAAATATTAGTAGCATAGCTTCTTTGGAGGCCGCTATATTCTGATGGGTTAGTGGTGGCTTCTGAAACTTGGGCGAGCCAGAACCAGTTGAGGGACTGGGTTAGATTTGGTGACATCTAGAGTTAACAGTGATCGCTTGATACCCTGGGGCCTTCTCACCAGACTTTGAATGGCAGAATGAGGTTAAGTCCTGATTTTCTTTTTTGCACATTTTGGACTCAGGCCTACCAAAATAATTTGACTGGGAATTTGACTTTTCACTCTAATGCTCTTGTGACCAAGATCTCGAGAAGCCCTGCAACTTGGGACATAATTTGTGCTTTGATTGCAACATCCTCTTAAGTTTGGCAACATAAAGCTTACCCTCCTGTTCATGAAATGCCTTTTGGTGCATTAGGGAACACTTGTCGCACAAATGTTAGTCATGACAGCAGCCCAGGTACCATAGACACATATTGTGTGGATTTTTGACCAACATCTGCTTCTTGCCATTCCAGCACGTGTCGAAACCTGTCATTTTTGGTGGGGATATATTCCATAGCATACTATGATACAAGAATAATAAATACGTAGGATGAACAACAAAGTTGAGAGCAGAGCTCCAGATGAACACGCTACTTACCTTCAGTAACGCTTTTTCTTGTGGATACAGCATCTGCCTGTGGATTCCTCACCTTTGGAATTTACCACTGCGCCAGCATTCCATGGAAACGTTTTCCTAGCTCTCCCATGTCGAAGAGGATGCCACAATAGCACAGCTCCGCACGTAACTCCGTATGATATCACTGCAGCCATAAGAATACCTCATTAGCGTGCTGACGTCAGTTCCACCCTTTTTTCAATGCCTGCGAGGCAAACAGGTGAACCAACAACATATCGAAAGTATACACAGTATATAATATATACACACATATACAGTATATGAATGAAAGAAGAGAGAAAACAGGAAAAACTACAGCCAAGACAGTTCCTAGTGACAAGCATCATAAAAATGCAAAAGACAATGAAATACGAGAATGTCATGGCCACAAATCTTTTCGTAGACAACAGGGAGGAGGGTGGATCAGTGAGGAATCCTCAGGCAGATGCTGTATCCACCAGAAAAAGGGTTACCAAAGGTAAGTAACTTGTTCTTCTGATGGATACATCTGTCTTTGGATTCCTCAACTCTTGAATTGAATCCCCAAGCTGTCCCTGCAGAGGAGGGTGCGAAGAGAGATGAAGAAGGACTTGTACCACACCATTTTTGGCCAATTCGAGGCGAACAATATGACTTGGGCCCGGTCTTGGCGAATCTTCCTCAGAACCCAAGGAATCAAGGGTATCGAAGGAAACATGTAAAGAAGTTGAAACCTCCAATCTAGTTGAAACACGTCCCCAAACGATCCCCGCAACGGATACCGAAGACTGCAGAACGACAGGCAATGCGCATTCTTGTGAGTGGCAAACTTAAAAATCCTGCAGCACAAAATGTGCAAAATGGCTGTTCCTCCTCACCTCCAAATCCAAGCAATAATGATTTGCGAAAGTGTGGAGGGAGGCCCAAGTTGCTGCATTTCAGATGTCAATCACAGGGGCACCTCTAGCCAAAGCTGAAGATGAAGACGTAGCCTAGTAGAATGAGCTAAAATACTTCAGGCGGCTACCTCTTGGCCAAGGCGTTGCAGATCTTGATGCACAAGATGATCAACCTGGAAAGCTTTCTCTTGTGGACAGCTTTGACCTTCATTCTTCCCACATAACCAACGAGGAGCTGATCGTCCAACCTCAAGTCCTTGGTTCTGTCCAGGTAGGAGCTGACCGCCCTTCTAGGGTCCAGGCGCTGAAGTCTCTCCTTCTCCTTGGAAGGGTGAGGGGGAGGATAGAAGGAAGGCAAGGTGATAGACTGCCCTAGATGAAAAGGTGTAACCACCTTAGGCAGGAAAGCAGCTCTGGTCCTAAGAACCATCTTATCTGCATGGATGGCTGTAAAAGGAGGCTTAGAACTAAGAGCCTAAAGCTCACTTACCCTCCTGGCAGCGGTAATAGCAATCAGAAAACCAGTTTTGAATGTAAGAAGCCTCAACGGACAACTATGAAGAGACTCGAAAGGAGAACCCATCAGGAAAGTAAGAACCAGATTTAAGTCTCACTGAGGCATAATAAAGGAAGTGGGACAAAATCTATTAGTGAGGCCCTTAACGAACCTCATAACTATGGGAGACTTAAACAACGAAGGCTGGTCTGGCAAACAAAGGAAGGCTGATAAAGTCGACAAGTAACCTTAACAGTTGCCACAGCACAACCCGGGCTGGGCCAAGGAAAGTGAAAAACTAAGAACATCAGATAAATGGGCCTTCAAGGGATCAATCAAACTCTCTCCACACCACTTAACATCTACAGGCGCATCTACAGGAATAAACAGATTTGGTGGAATGTCATTTGGCCGATAACATAACATCCACCATATCCGGTGGGAGAGATAAGGAACTCAGGTTGCCCCATTCAATCTCCAGGCATGAAGGTGCAGCTCTGGAGGTGGGGGTGTAGAACCTGCCCCTGCGACTGCGGGAGAAGGCCTGCCCTGAGAGAGAGACGGAGCGGAGGGTGCGAAGAGAGATGAAGAAGGTCTTGTACCACACCATTCTTGGCCAATCCGGGGCGAACAATATGACTTGGGCCCGGTCTTGGCGAATCTTCCTCAGAACCCAAGGAATCAACGGTATCGGAGGAAACATGTAATGAAGTTGAAGCCTCCAATCTAGTTGAAACACGTCCCCAAACGATCCCCGCAAAGGATACCGAAGACTGCAGAACGACAGGCAATGCGCATTCTTGTGAGTGGCAAACAGGTACAACTGAGGAAACACCCAAATTCTGAAAATGTGGTGGACCACCTCCAGATGTAGATGTCACTCGTGATTGGCCAAGTATTGCCGACTGAGACTGTCTGCATGCACATTTAGCACACTGGCCAGATGATTTACAATCACGTAAATCCGATGGTCCTGAGCCCAGGACCAGAGTTGCAGAGATTCTCTGCAGAGATGATACAACCATACTCCTCCCTGTTTGTTGATGTACCACATCACTATAGTGTTGTCAGTCAGAACCAGAACTGACTGACCACAAAGGGAGGGAAGAAAGGCCTTGAGAGCCAAACGTATTACCCGCAATTCTAGAAGATTGATATGAAACAATCTTTCCTCTGGCGACCAAAGGCCCTTAATCTCCAGATCCCCCAGAGGAGCACCCCACCCCAAAGTGGAGGCATCTGTTATCACTGTGTCCACCAAAGAAGGAGGTTGAAATGGCTTCCCTTGAGACAGGTTGCCTAAAACACTCCATCATAACAGATCCGCTGTAGTGTCTCTGGAGATTCTCACCATCTCCCTGAGATCTCTGTTGTGTTGAAGCCACTGCTTGCGGAAGCACTACTGGAGTGCCTTCATATGCCAGCGTGCATGGTTGACCAACAGTATGCAGGAAGCTAACAGGACAAGCTGGCGTAACACCTTCAGGACTGGGACAGCCACTCCCTCTTGAAACAATGGAATCATAGCCTGGATGTCTAGAACCCTCAGAGGAGGCGGGAAGGCACAATTCACAGTAGTGTCCAGCACTGCCCCTATGAACTGATTGCGCTGAGAGGGCACCAGGTGAGAGTTGGGTACATTTATAAAGAAAAAACTATTCGAAAAACAGCTGAGCCGTTATTTGCAGATAATGCAGCACCAACTCTGGCGACTTCGCTTTGAATAGCCAGTCATTCAGATAGGGGAATAATGGAATCCCTGACCTTCTGAGATGAGCTGCAACCACCTTGGGTCTTTGTGAAGACCCGAGGTGCGGAAGTAAGGCCAAAAGGAAGGACCGCAAACTGGTAGTGTTGAGATCCCACCATAAAAAATGGAGATAATTCTGATGCGACTTCAGGATGGGAATGTGGAAATATGCATCCTGCAAATCGATCGACACCATCCAGTCTTCCGGCTGTAGTGCCAGAAGACCATGAGTTAGGGTCAGTGTCTTGAACTTCTCCTGCTTGAGGTAAAAATTCAAGACCCTGAGGTCCAGGATTGGTCTCAACCGCCCGTCCTTTTGGGGGATCAGGAAATATCAGGAGTAACAACTCTGATGCCTTTCCTGCTCCGGAACCACCTCTATCGCACATTTCTGTAACAAGGACAGGACCGCCTGCTGCAGGAGCAAAAGATAGTCCTTCGAACACCAGCCCTGGCGAAGAGGTTAAGGAGGTTGAAACTCCTGGAAAGGAAGGGCGTACCCATTTCCTACAAGATGTAAAACCCAAAGATCTGATGTAACAGATTTCCAATTTTGTAGAAAATGGGACACCCGGCCTCCTATGGGATCAACATGCTCCAAAATGGGGGATCTAGAGCTGGTTCCCTGTGGTTCCAGTGGGGGGAACAGGAGAGGAGGAGGACGACTGCTGCCAGGAAGCCCCTTGCAGACGGTCTCTTCCCTTCCCTCTGTACGACTTGTACAGGGGGTTCTGCTGCTGCTGCTGACGCCCTCAAAATGAAGCCGCCTTCCCAAATCCACAAAATCTTCTCTAACCATATTCCCTAGGCTGGGACTGCAGGCCTAAGGTTCTGGCAGTAACCCTGCTATCCTTGAAACATTTCAGAGCAGTATCCGCCTTTATCCCAAAGAGCCTGGAACCATCAAAACGAAGATCCAGAGTGGCGTGCACATCCGGGGAAAACCCTGTACCTCTTAACCAGGCGTACCTCTTGGTAGCCACCAAAGAGCCCATCACCCTGGCGACTTTGTCCACAGTATCCAGACCCAACTTGAATCACCAGATGGGCTGCAGCCTGTGTATCAGTCAACACTTCCAGGAAGTGACCACGAACATCCTCTGGCAGCTTAGGAGCCACCTCTTTGCCTGAGTCCATCAAAGCGTGGATATATCTTCCTAACAAGCATGTGGCATTTGTAGATTTTAAAGCCATGCTTGCCGAAGAGAACACTTTTTTTGCTGTCTGCTCCAGCTTTTTGGAATCCCTATCCCCCAGGGTGGAGGGGCAGGATCCTGCTGACTGTTTGGACGAACATGGAGCCTGAACCACCAAGCTTTCCGGTGAAGGGTGAGAGGTTAAAAAGGCCAGATTCCCAGCAGCCACTTTATAGCATCTTGCCACAGACCTGGATACTGCTGGGACAGACATAGGCGTCTGCCACACTTCCAAAATCGGCTCTGCCAGAGCCTCATTGAATGGGAGCAAAGGCTCTACCACCGAAGAAGGAGAGTGTTTAAAACTCAGTCAGAATGTTAGACCTGACCTCTGCTGTGGGCAACTGCAGTGCCAAAGGGTCAGCAGCCTTCCTTATAACAGTGTGATATGGAGCCACAGCATGAGAAGGCAGCGACTCAGGGGAAGAAAGTTCTGACTCCGGGGGAGGGTCCAAACCACTGGCCTCCTGAATATCCTCGAAGTAATCCACAGAATGAAGGATTTCCCCCTCCTCAGCTTTCTCCTGGAACTCCTCTTCTTCCAGCAGCCTCTGAGCCTCCCTCCTAGAGCGCATCTTTGGAATCTACATTGGCAGCGCCAGTGACATCGGTGCCAGCGTCGAAGGAGATCCCTCAGTATAGCCAGCGGCACCGCACAAAGCCAGGATGGCGTTGGCCCAAAACCAGACAGCGCCAGAGAAACTTGCAGGATCAGTGTCGAGAATCTTGGCGCCGGGAGATGCCATGATGAAGTCATCGGCATGAGGGCACAAATGGCGCCTGGGCATAATGTTGGGTGATGCTCAAATTATAGGAGAGCGGACCCACGAGCCAGCCGGTGCGCCAGATAGGTTAGCTGCTTTGGTAAACATGCCAAAAATTGCCAAAGATCCATACCCACCAGAAAAGGTGGGTATGGATCTGAAGCACCTGGTATGGATCCGACCAAGGCTGTGAGGCAGGTTGTGGCAGCAACGCCGGGGACACCAGAGCCAGAGCAGGTGAAGCCGGAGGTGCAGGCGATGCTTCCCTGGGCGCCGGCGAATCTCTCGGCCCTGGAGAAAGGACCAGAGTCCCCTGTGGAGAAGGAGAGGGAGAAGGTGAGATGTCATATTTTCCATGATGTTGCTGGACCGGAGAAGCCGACCTCGAAGACTTGTCTTTTGACGATCGGCACGGGACCCATTACGTTGCTTCTTTTTGTGCTTTTTCGATGACCTTGAGGTGTGCGGAGTCGTAAACTTTGACTTGAATCTCCTGCAGCCTCTCTTCTACTTCCGCACCTGAGCCATAAATAGCTTCGCCTCCCTTTCCTTAAGCGCCTTCGGATTCATCCTTCGACAATACTAGCATCCCTCGAAATCGTAATCTAACGACAGGCACCAACGGCAATCTACGTGGGGGTCCGTGATGGACATATGAACCCCACATTCCCTACAGGGTTTGAACCCTGACTTCTTTTGTGTAACCATCATACTGCTACAACTACAGATTGTAACTGTAACAATGTAAACCTACAAGCAATGGAGAGTCCCAGAAAAACTGTTACGCGTTGACGGCGCAGGTCTTTTTATGGCTCCCGTGATGTCTTTCGGAGAGCTATGAAAAAGTTTCAGTGGAATACTGGGGCAGGGGTAAAATCAAAAGAGGAGGAACCCACAGGTAGATGTATCCATCAGAACCATGCTGACGGGTGCAGAATGAAGGAACTAATGTCAGTCCACATGGTCGGTAAGGAGTCACCTCTGAGCAACACAACACAGCACCACCTACTGGCATGTAGGAGCATTTCTGGAAGAATTCTCTAGGCAGGAGCCTGGGAGTATTCTAAAGATTGTAGATGTGTGGTTAGAAGTATCCATCAGAAATTAACTATATGACTAGGGCATCACAGTCTAAATCATGAGTTATATTACAGACATCCAGTGGGTTGTGTCACAGGGCTTGCGTCTGTGGAAAACAACACAATCCCTTGAGCTTGTTTGATTCAGACGATTAGACCACTTTGCCACCAAGCTCACCTGTTGTTGACCATCAGGTTTACCTGAAGTTTAACAAACAGCTAACTAGGATAGATGAACATTTGCCTGTATTCACTTTACCTAACAAGATAACTACTGCCCAGTGGGTCTAGCTCCCCATCCCCACCTCCCATTTATCCTGCTCTCTTTACTGTGGTTCTCGAAAAGGTCAAAAAGTTGAGTCAGGAGGCTTGCGCTCACGTTTGCAATCTCGCTGGTTCTTGGTGAGCTCAAAGCCAGGTCTGCACTCACAGGCGATGCCCTTCGGAGTCTCACGGCAGATGTGGGAGCAGCCATGATTCTTGTTCATACAGTTCATTCCTTCTGGAAGAGAAAACAAGAAAACAGTTTACATGTACCAGATCCACTAGATAATAAGCATAAACATATAGAACTATAATAGAGGAATACATTCAACACCCATTATTTCAGAATACACGCCAATGTTCTCAAATGTAGACACTATGTACATTGTTATTCGTTTGCTTTAAGGCTAAATGTGCTTTATAATGAATACATAATACAGAACCAGGGCACTGCTAAAAAGATACACAAGTGATTACTAAGTTTATCTACATCAATACAATTGCAACTAATGTTTCATTTAAAGAGAGAATGCGACTATAAACACAGAGAGGGCTTTGGTCCTGAAGAAAGCTATTAGCCATGCTGGTATAGCTATTATAGCAGGGTTGAAAATTGTCAATCACACAGGGTTGAAATATTTCCCTGCATTATAGTTTTAATCCTACACACTAGAGACACAAATAAAGGAGACTGTTTACCAGTAAGCAGTTTTAGTTTAGTATTTCCACATCCACTCTGGCTTCTTAGAGACTCCGCTAAAAACACACATGTAGGGTTTGAAAGTGTTCCCCTTGAATGAGGGTTGTAGCTCACTCTGATTGACTCCGCATTTGGCCCTATTAATGAAGCATACCACCAGATGGGTCGTTGAGGGCTTTTAGCCTTTAAAGGACACACTTTAAGTAGGGTTAGGTGTAACACATGCTACTACAGAAAGTAAGCAAGACGTCTAAAGTCATATTTACATACTTTCACTCTCCTTACCTTCCTTAAAATACCGAGAAGAGGGGTAACAAGGGCGATATTAGTACCACAGGGGTAAGCTAGCAGAATACCGAGGCTAGCAGAATACCGAGGCTTTAATATTGTGGTACTATAATAGCATATTAAAATGATCAGTGCCCTAAATATTAACCAGATAAGTATATATTATTAAATATGGTATACTATATTTAAAGCTAAATAACTCCACATATGTGTACTTAATGTACTCACATGTTCAGGGTACATATATGTGAAGTTAGAAATAAATCTACACTTAGCTATAAATATTTACCTCTCAATATACTGGTCATCAATATTTCTTCTATGGTATTATGGTAGTGCAAGATTAAAAACTCAGTATTCTGACAATCACAATTGGGCAGCTCATAGCTAGTTTTAGAGACTATAATGACTACTACTAATTAGCAGCCATGTTAGTTACATCATCTCACTGCCCTATCACCCAAAACCATTTTGCTGGTATCAGTATCAGAAATAACAATGTTGTTGCCATAAAGCTCTAAACTCACATATGTACGTATTTGTATTCTGTACATTGGTATTTGTACAGCACAAACCTAGGTTGAAAGCATACAGTCACTGGAGAAAGTCAAGGGTCGTGCTCCTCGAAGAAGTGTATCTTTGTTTTTTTTATATAGAAGAGTTGGTACTGATCTGATATCAATCTGTTCCAGAACTTGGGAGAATAAACGGAGCGGGCACCACCCCAGCACTAAGACAGTCACCGGACAAGTGGTTGATAATTCTCTTGAATCTTGTATAATGGCAATGCCAATCCTGTTATTAGTACAGTTATATCTGTGAAGCCACCAACACTCTGGATCATCAACTACTCATCTCAAACTTCTCCACTCCTAAGGGTAAACATTGGAATATTTTAGTCTCTTCTATGCTCTATGAACTCTTATTATGCACAGTGTACACCATAGCTACAGGGCCTCTTGGCACTGTGTGTTGAATTCTCATACAGCTAGCCAACACCCATAGAAAAAAATATGACTAAATTAGGCACGTTTTAATTTGTTTTCTGTAGTTAAAAGATTTGCGATATGGCGCGTTTGAAATGAGAAAGAGTTCCAAACTATGGCTTCTTGGTTGCTGGAGAGTGAGTTCTCAATTTTAACCCCCTAAAAGTAGAAATCTCAAACAGAAAGTGTGATGCAAAGCGTAACTCACAGCGGGGAGCTTTTTTTTCTTAGCTAAAAAAGATGGCTGATGAGATAGAAAGTATGGTGCATCATCACTGAAATCTTGAAGGTCAGTGCAAGCCAGAAAGATGGTAAAAATAGAATTTAGACACTGCTACAATTTGAGGTTTCAAGGAAACATCAGCATCCATACCATTCCTCAAATGTTGTACTTCTTTTGAAGGATTGGGAAATTGCCCCGTATAGGTAAGTCAAATACTACAGTCCCAATGCATGGCAACCCTTTTAGTGGGAAGGGTTCTACTTTGGTAGGAATGAGTTTTAAATAGCTCACTTTCATCTAGCTGCGTACCAAATCCAAAACCTACAGCAAGAGCTCACGTTGGAACATCCAGTAAGAATCCCAGTAAGAGTCTTTCACAGCAATGGTTATCAATTTACCGTAGTGCAGGTGTAGACGAAGTAATAGCGCGTGTTGTTCAAAACTGATGACAATGCAGACAATGGATTCCTATGGAGAAAATACAAGTTACTAGTAAACCCGGTAGGGATTACTTTAGCGGTTCAGTACTAGGATACTGGGTACAGCACTGGCTCCTCACCTGATCACAGGTGAGCATTTCGGAATTCGGATGATTTTATATGAATATTTTACATTTTCAAAAGTAAACACTTAGAAGATTTTTCGAGACAAACCAGTCAATGTTATTCAATGGCAGGAAAGTGAGTTACCGTTTTCCTGGTGTGTACTCAACTGGAGAAGTTGTGGTTCTGGGCATAGACTCAGGGGTCCCCCATTGTCAGGTAGGTACAGTTGGTTCACCCTCAGCGGCGCCAGGGCGGCCGGGTGCAGAGGTAGTTAGGCCCAATGTTATCCAATGGGGTACAGGGGGCCTCCGGTTGGTGGCTGCCGGCTAGCAGGCCACGCAGCTGTGGGAGTTGGGCTCCTGGTCACTTGCTTAGGACAAAGGGGGAAGCAGAAAACAACAAAGGTGGCACAGCCAACGGTACTCGGGTGCAGGGTGCTTTTGTGCCGTCGGGCGCTCAATGTTATCCAATGGAAAAGGTAAAAAGGGAAAAAATGCTTCAAGCTCGGGGGCGGAGACTCTCCAGGGGCGACCAGCATGTCGAGAGGTAAGTTGGGATCTTGGAGCACAGGTAGGTACCCCAAAGGGAGGCCCAGGGGGCTGCAGGGCACCGGGTGCAGGGGTGTCTTGGGTGTCGGAAAAGCTTACCCTCAGCTGGGTGCAGTTGGGGGGCCCCTGGTTCTGAGTCTGCAGGTGTCGTCTGGTTCATGGAGGAGGGTCTTTGGGCACTGGACTTCGGGTCCCAGTCGCCGGGGGGACGTCCTCGTGGTCTTGGATCTCGCGGGACCGGGCCGAGCTCGGCGGGGTGAGCTTCCTGGCTAGCACCAGGGGGGTTGTTGCAGTAGAGCCTCTGCTGATGGGAGTCCCAGTCTTTAAGAGGGTCAAGGCAGGCAGGTCCTCTTGGTGTCCCAAGGTTGCTGTCCGCAGGAGTAGCCGGGATTTAGGCAGGAGCAGGTTCCAGGATCGACAGGCCGGTAGGGCTGGGGCCATGTCGTTTGTTGTCGTCCTGTAGTTAGCAGCTGCGGGCGGGTCTTCTTCTTTTGGTATCGGGATCTGAGGAAGGAAGGTTCAGGGAGCCCCAAAATACTGAATTTAGGGGCGTTGCAGGTGGGGCAAGGGCAGAGACCAATAGGTCCCTGTCCTGGGGTGGGTACACCCCCGAGCCTGCTCCTCTCCTGTGGGAGGGGGGCAGGAGCCTAGCTGTGATTGGGCAGGGCTCCCATCTTCAAGATGGCCGGAGCCCGGGGTCATACTTCACTTCGTCTCCCCCACCTGAGGGGTGGGGTTGGCATAGGCTGGCACACCCCCCTTCCTTACTTAGTTTTTCCCGCCAGTCTTCCCGCCAGAGTGGGGGTCAGAACTGGTGGGGTCCAGTTGCTGGGTACAGCAAATGGCCTGGAGAAGCTCACATCCTGGGGGAGGAGACCTAGCACCTCGCCCAGGATATGCATTGTTGCAGGCCCAGGAGAGCGGGTGGCTCTCCACCCAGGGGTACAGCAACATGTCTGCTGTGTGGCAGCCTCTGCAGCCACTCAGTCCAGACGTGGAATGTAGGTTAGGTTTTCAGGGGGAATCTCTAAGATGCCCTCTGGTGCATTTTACATTAAATCCCACACTGGCATCAGTGCGGGTTTAATGTGCTGAGAAGTTTGGTACCAAACTTGTCAGTCTTCAGTGTAGCCATTATGGTGCTGTGGAGTTCGTAATGATAACCTCCCAGCACCATATACTCTTAATGGCATCACTGCACTTGCAGTGCCCAAGAATGGCCCTGGGTACTGTAGGGGCACAGGGCTCATGCACCTGTGCCCACACCTCTGGCATAGGGCACCCAGCTAGAGGGGTGACTGAAGTATGCCAGGGCAGTGGGTTCTGTGGGCATGGCACACAGGGATGTGTGCCATGTCGACTCTTGGTTTAGTTCTGTACTTAGACACTCAGCCTGCAAAGGCAGTGTGTGGGTGTCAGGGTACAGGGCCCCTGAGGGTGTCACAATAAGTACTGCAGTCCTCAGGGGTCTTCTCTGGTCACCATGCCCTGGGTACCTAGGGTACCATTTACTAGGGGCTGACAGGTGGCCAGAGATGTCAATTGGGTTTTAGTTTAAACACAGTTTTAGGGAAGGAACAGAAGCCCTGAGTACCTGCTTGGCAGGTACCGTAGTTTTCTGACGGCGTGCGGGATCTCCGATTTCCAAAGAGGAAGTCCCGCGCCCGCCGCCGGAAGAAGAAGAGAAGCTGCTGGTGCGGGGCTCCCGTGGTTAAGGGAGAGCCCCGCAGACGCCCCTGGTGCAGCCCGATGGCGGAGGGGGCGCGAGGCACATTGCCTGCCCCCACCGCGGGAGAAGCAAGGGAGAGCGTCAGAGTCCTCCGCCCCAGCTGGTGAGTTCCAAGGGAGCCGGGGGGGGGGGGGGCGGAGAGAGAGAGACAGAGTCAGAGTCAGAGTTGGTGAGGTAGGCACCCGTCCCACCGCGTGGTGATCCCGCGTGGGACCCTGCCCCAGCTGCATTCCCCGGGGTCCTTGTGGTAGTTTATGTCAGTTTTCGCAGCTCAATTTCCTCCCCTCCATGTGGTTGCATGGTCAGGAGGGCGGCTGGCAGCGAGCGCCTCGAACTGGATGTGAGCGGCGCCCCCGGTGCCCCTGGTGCATGCCCGGGAGACAGGCTTTCTTGCATTTCAAGTTTGCATTCTCATGTCCTGTGTCATGTTGCTAATGGTGCATTTGGTGAAAGTTGTACTCTGTTGGGGTGAGTAAGACACATTATTACTTCTTTTGAGATTGTTTTCTTTTACAATCTTCATGAAACAAAACAAAACAAATCCTCCCTGGAAGGCAGGGCTTAAAACCAACGATGTGTGAGAGGGGAGCTTTGTGCAATTTTGCCTCTTTTGTCATTGCTGGTGGGCGGGCTAGACATGATCCAGATATTCGCACATTTATCATTGCAATTTTGTCGCTGTCCTCTCACGAACAGTGGTGCTTGTTCCAGAAGCTTGCACAGTGCAATCAGTCGGTCACCCTCCATCTATTTTGTCTGCATTGCCAACCACTAGCCAAACAATGACCAGTGGTTGAATGGAAGGGTTGGGTTGGGTCCTGATGAAAGTTAGTTGGAACACATTTGTGGGCAAAGACACTTTGACCCATGGAGCTGAGTGCACCCGTATTTACAGTGAATTGTAAACTTGGTTAAAGTTTTTCAGCGTTTCATAAGGGCAGGACAAACCATTAAAAACAGGCGCACAGTACAGTTTGGCAATAAAGCAGCTACGACTGTACCTGCTTGACATAAAGGGGCAGCAGAAATAAGAACCCAAGAACAACCTAATGCGTAATTAAAATCCTAATCCACTCTGTTTTGCTCTAACTAGGGAAGGATTGCTGCGTCATGATGTAAGTGAGTTGGTGATTGGTTGACTTCACAATATCAGTTGCATGATTTTACGCATTTGGAGTGGAAGCAAAGATCAGTAAGAATACATTTATATAGAAAAAAATCTGACACAGGAAAGTTTCAGCTAATGATTGCGGGCTCCTGACATTTGCCTCACCTTCCTATATTATGATGTGTGTGGACTGTGTGTGTGGAATGTGTGTGTGGACTGTGTGTGTGTGACTGTGTGTGTGTGACTGTGTGTGTGACTGTGTGTGACTGTGTGTGTGTGTGACTGTGTGTGTGTGTGACTGTGTGTGTGTGTGTGTGTGTGAGACTGTGTGTGTGTGACTGTGTGTGTGACTGTGTGTGTGACTGTGTGTGACTGTGTGTGTGTGTGACTGTGTGTGTGTGTGACTGTGTGTGTGTGTGTGACTGTGTGTGTGTGTGACTGTGTGTGTGTGTGTGTGACTGTGTGTGACTGTCTGTGAGTGTGTGACTATCTACTGCTCACTCTATTCTACTCTCCACTAATCAACACTACTCACTAACTACTCCTACAACGTACTCTTACACTACTATATACAAGTATACTCTCTATTAATCAACTAGTCGCTCTCTCCTAACACTTAATAAATGCTAATACTCTCTACTACTCTCTAATGCTTAACTAATGCAATTGTAAATGAAAATAACATCTATTTATCAGTTTAAAAAAAGCAATAAATGAAAAAATAACATTTGCAATACCAATAGCTCTAACTTTAACAAAGACGAGACCATTGCATTGTAAATGCTTGTTATCCATGCAGTGGGCTCCGTATAAGAGGTTGAATGCTCATATGTGGTGCGACTTTAAGCTAACCAATTTTCTCCAGATGTATCACTTTGTGCGTCACGAGTCCTTAGTCCATTTATATTCAATACAAAAAAAGAGAGAAAGGGCTTCTCCAATACAACAGTCTGTCGACGCGTTTCGGCTTTGTTATTCCAGCCTCTTCAGGACAAATGAAAAACGAGGTGTCTGTAAGCAAACATATGTATGAACTCAAAAACAGGCGACTTCACATCTGTTCGCCCTCATAGATGCAAAGAGAGATTCCTCTACAGAACTCCACCACACACAGTGAGTTTCCCATGCACCACTCCTTCTTAAGTGATCATCATTAATATAGTGATAAGAGAGCATAGATGGATGGTTTTGCTCCCGAATAGCCCAATTAAAAATCTTATGAAATTCTCTAAAAAAGTTTAGTAATTATAAACCAAACTAAGTGCAGGTAATTAGTACCAGTACCCTTCAAACTAAAAAATTAACAGAGGAAAAAACTGAAAAGCTGTGTAGGCATGCAGTACCATGCCAGCCCAAAGGGAGTCAAAATGCCAAACCATGCATGTGTTAGTAGTGTGTCTAACGCATGTGTTATATATAATTGGGCCAATTGCCCTTGCACTTACTGTTGCACCGTCTGTACAATCAAGCAACTGAATCACATGACTTCCTGTATTAAACAGAAAACCATATCACTATTGTGTGCTCTCCATAACTGGCAAGACAAAATGACACTACCTGCATTCCTAGAAAGTTTTAAAGATCAATGCGGCATGTGAAAACTAATCAAAATGATTATGAAGTATAGACATTGTGTATTTCATAAACATAGTCCATAACCACTAGTTCGCCGCTATAGAACTGCTGAATAAAAGCTCACTTGAAATAGGGGTAACAATAAAGGCGCGGACCGCAGCCAATGAACTTCCTTGAAGAGTATCTTCGGGTGTTAGTGGGCGCATGCGTGTCACTTGAATCACTACACGTCCTCGTCCATTGGCAGCCAATGCACCATAGCGCCCGCGCTCGGATAGCTCTCTTAACTGAGCTTCTAAATGGGAGTGCTTTAATGTCCTTTCTTTTTTAGGTCAAGGCATCCCATTTAACATTCTAGCCTCTATCTTTCCCCTCGTTCACTGCAATAGCATTGGCAAAGGAATTACATACTGCCACTATCATTTTTATTGTATAACTCTGAGGTTCTAATTTTCCATCCCTAACAAAGTGTTTGATTGGAAGGAGGAGCAGCAAGGATAAGTTACTTACCTATAGTCCTTATTCTCTTCCAGGGGTATAATCATCAAAGTCATAAGCACTGAATAATCCCCGGCCACGTGCGGGATCCCGGAGCATACAAAAAAATACATATATATTTGTATGTTTAGACAAACAAGTACAGAGTACTTCTAAAAACATACATATATACATGTATTATATATAACTATGCAGGCTAAGGAACGTCCAATAGGCAAATATGCCAAAATTAAATAGATTTTTTAGAAAAGAAATTAATCTCTATAAAAGAATACATATACTGTACCAAACACAGCCCTTTATTTTCAGACAAAAGGCAAGTAATAGCAGGCAATTAGCCCATAGGCTCCATAACAGAGAAAAAAAATCACAGTAATAGAAACCATTGGCACTTTGCCTTTAAGGATTCCAAGAGCCCCTCTGCTCCCATGAAGCAACACAGGTGACAGTTAGGTCAGTTCTTTATTATGGTGTACAACAATAGAGGAATCATGGTAGGAACATAGAAAATAATACCCTACTGTCAATACTCGTCGGGGCGGCGGGAGCGTTGCTTATGACTTTGATGAGTATACCCCTGGATGAGAACTAGGATAACAGGTAAGTAACTTATCCTTCTCTTCCAGGGGATACTCATCAATAGTCATAAGCACCGAATACAGTAGCAAGCCCATACCCACTTCCCTTCGGAAGAGTAACAGTATAAGTATATTAATATTTCAACATTTCACAGATAGTATCACCCAAACAAATTTCTCAAAGCGGCTTACCCAAAGTGGGCATCCGCCTGAGTATCAGTATCCAAACAATAGTGGCGATTGAAAGTGTGTACAGATCGCCACGTGGCTGCTTTACAAATTTCGGCAACAGGTACATTCCTGAGGATAGCCGTGGTAGAGGCCTTCCCTTTGATAGAATGGGCCTTAGGTTTGCCCGGAAGGGTCTGATTGGCTAGTTGGTAGTAGAAGCATATACAATCCATCTAGGAATAAACCTTTTAGAAGCCATAGACCTAGTATTTATAGAACCATAGTTAACAAATATCCAGTCTGATTTCCTCAAATCCTAAGTTTTGTCCAGACAGAACTTTAGCATCCTCTTAAGGTCAAGAGAGTGAAGTGATCTCTCAGGAGGAGTGGAGGGATTGGGAAAAAAGGTGGGCAGGGTGATGACCTGGTTAATATGGAAATCTGACACCACCTTAGGCAAAAAACTTGGACGGGTTCTTAACACCACTCTGTTTGCATGAAAGACAGTATAAGGTTCTTTACAACACAATGCCTGGACTTCGCTGATCCTGCGTGCAGAGGTGATGGCGACTAGGAAAGCAGCTTTCCATGACAAGTGCTGCAGAGAAGCCTTATGAATAGGCTCAAAAGGAGCACCCATCAATTTAGCCAGAACTACGTTAAGCTCCCAAGCTGGTGCTGGAGACCTAATCGGTGGATAAACCTTCTTTATCCCTTCTAGAAAATCTTTAACCACTGGAATCTGGAAAAAAGACACCTGTGTAGGTGATTTTCTGTAAGCGGTGATCACTGCTAAGTGAACTTTTATGGAAGAGAATCGCAGACCAGAATTAGCCAAATGTAATAAGTAGGGCAAGATCACCTGTTCTTGCCCCTGCACTGAATCATGTCCATTGTTCCTGCACCACAAGTAAACACGCTTCCACTTGAAAGCGTAGGATTTCCTGGTGGAAGGTCTCTTGGCTTCCTTGAGAATGTTCATACATTCCGAAGGTAAGTCTAAATGTCCATACTGACGGACTTCAGACCCCATGCCGTCAATCTCAGGGATGATAGATTGGGATGAAATATCTTCCCGTCGTTCTTGGTCAACAAGTCTGGGTGACAAGGTAACCTCCTGTGAGGAACTTATGACAGCTGAAGAAGGTCCGGGTACCACCACTGACGAGACCACTCCGGTGCTATCAGAATCATTCTGGTGCTGGACCTGTAGAATTTGTTAATCACTGCAGAATCAACAGAATTGGTGGAAAAGCGTACAGCAATGTCTAAGACCATTTTATCAAAAGGGGATTGCCCTGGGAGCCTGGTTGATGGAACCTGGATGCGAAGACGGCGCATTTGGCGTTTATCCCGTCTGCAAACAGGTCTATGCCTGGCACTCCCCATTGTCGGAAAATGTTCTGTATGACCTCGTCGTTGAGACCGCAGTCGTGAGCCTCGACGTAGTCCCGGCTTAGGGCATCTGCTTGGGCGTTTAGATTTCCTGGAAGGTGAATGGCTGCAATACTTAGATTTCTTGCGAGAAGCCATTTCCAGATGGCCTGCGCTTCCAGAGAGAGAGGTCTCGACCTGGTGCCCCCTGCTTGTTTAAATAATACATTGTTGTGGTGTTGTCTGTTTGAACCCTGCAGGGAGCTGGATTGAGGAGAGGGGAGCAGTGATTTCAGAGCTAGATGTACTGCTCTCAGCTCCAACAGGTTGATGTGATATCCTTGCTCTACCTCTGACCAAAGTCATTGTACTTGAAGAAGACCCATATGAGCGCCCCAACCCTGCAGAGACGCATCCGTAAGGAGTGTCTGGACAGGAGGGTCCTGATGAAAAGGAACTCCTTTGACTAGGTGAGAACGTTTCATCCACCATTTGATGGAGTCCTTGGCTGACTGAGGGAGAAAAACCTGGTCTTCCCAGCGATCCGATATCTACCTCCACTGGTCCTCCAGCGCTTGCTGCAGAGGATGCATGTTCAATCTGGAGTTCGGAACAATGAAGATGCACGAAGCCATTGAACACAGAAGCGATGAAACTTGTCTGGCTGTGGGATGTTGAGAGATGAGCACATTGCGACATTTCTCCCTGATTGAGGATATTCTGTCCTCCGAAGGACACACGCTTGCTTTTACGGTATCCAACAAAGCACCCAGGTAGAGAATCTGCTGAGTGGGATTGAAGATTGACTTATTGAAGTTGACCTGTAGCACCAACTTGCCCAGGAGCTGGAGACAGTATGTTAGATGACTCTGAAGCAGAGAGGGTGACGAGCTCTTCAGAAGCCAGTAGTCCACGTAAGGGCAAATGAAGATTCTTCGTTTGCGCAGAACAGCTGCCACCACCGCCATGCATTTCGAAAAAGGTTCAGGGGGCTGGTTTGAGCCCGAACGGGAGAACTTTGAACTGCAAATGTTGATGGGTCACTTGGAATTGAAGAAACCTTCGATGTTTTCTGGACACCGGAACATGGAAGTAGGCGTCCTGCAAGTCTATAGCACACATCCAGTCTCCCTGATGTAGATGCGGGAAGGTCTGGTGCGGAGCTAACATCCGGAATTTCTCCTTGCGGGTCGGGTATTGGTCTGTATTCTCTGGTAGGACCTCTTTTTCGCACCAGAAAGTAACAAGAATAAACACCTTGTCCCTTTTGTTGAACCGGAACAGTTTCTATGGCATTTTTTTGCAGAAGACTTTTGACCTCCTCCTGCAACAACAAGCGATTTTGAAGGAACATGCCACATGGAGGAACTGACGGTGGAGGGGATCTGAATTTGAGGAAATAGCCATTCCTCACATTGTTCAGAACCCACTTGTTGTTTGTGATTGCTTTTCACGCTGCCGGATGAAAAGAGATGCTTCCTCCCACCGGAGTGGTTAACGGGCATGGAGGAAGCCATCGCTCGTTGTTTAGCTGGCTGTTTCGAAGAGGACGCTGGCTGTCTTGTGGATCCCTTTCCTCTACCAGGTCTTCTTCCGTGGTAGTTGGACCTTGACTGGTGTTGTTGCTGATAGGACCACTGAGGGGTTTGAACCCTCTGCTGAAAAGACCATTGATCGTAAGGACGGAACCTTCTTCGAAATTCCTTGCCTTAACTGTGTCAAGTTCTGTTTTCATTATGGACATTTCGTAGTCCACGTGAGAACCAAACAACAAGGAACCATTAAAAGGGAGATTCACAGTCCTCCGTTGTGAGTCCGGTTTGAGACCTGTGAGGCGCAACCAGGCTGAGTGCCTTCAACAGATGCCATGGGCATAACCATGTGCAGCTAGGTCAGATGAGTCCGCAGCTGATTGGCTACTAAACCACCTTCCTGTAGAATCTCCTGGAAGTCTTGTTGATCATCATTTGGAAGCTTCTCGATGAATCGTGACAGGGAATCCCAGCGAGACCTTTCATATCTTCCTAAGAGAGTGAAAGCGCTAGCTACTTTCATAACAGCAGCAGAAGTGTTGCACATTCTATTACCCAGAGAATCCATGTTCATAGAGTCCTTCTCTGGGGGGACTGAAGAGGAAGTCGTATTAGAATGTGCCTTCCTGGCAGCAGCCACAATGACAGAATCCAGGGGAGGATCTGAGCGCAGAAAGAGCGGGTCCTGGCCAGGAGCTTTGTATTTTTTAGAAATACGAGAAGGTACTGACCCCACTGTTGCAGGAGTAAGAAAAGTCTGAATTGCCGGTTCCAAAAGACCTGGCACCAATGGCAACAAATGTCTCACTGATGACCTATAATGTAAGGTTTCAAAGATGACAGATGTAGAGACTGTCGGAGTCGACATACTAATGTTCAACTTGGAGGCACCTCTACAATGAACATAATTAAAAGTTCCTAAGTCATCAATAGGGGAGACCCAGGACGGAGGTGTTGCAGACAGAGTCGGAGAATAGTCTCTGATAGACAACTTTGTGGAAGTAGACCAGGATGGAGACCTTCTTCTCTTCCTTTCCGGCATAGGAGAACGATGGGATTGTGCACGTTCTTGAGGTTGTGCGCGGAAAGCAGAAGGTGACCGAGCCCTTTTTGGTGTCCTACTTTGAGTGGATGCAGTAGGAAGAGGACCACCAGACGGTCTGGAAGGAGAATATGTCCTGGAAAAATCCAAGCCTGGACTTCTATGACTAATTGCGGTCGCTGGCATCTTCCAGTGTCGAATACTTTCTAACCACTTTGGCGAAAGATTGACCTGAGGAGACTTCTCAGCTTGAACCGGAGATCCCTCTGGCGTAATCTGGATGATAGTGATACCAGGAGAGGAAGAGACTTCTCTTAACGTCGACCGAATCACCGATGCTGATCTGGATCTTTCAGGCACATCTTCTGTAGCTACGCGGGCTCTTTGTCTCTCGACGTCGAGAGATGCCTCGACGACAACACTGATTGTGCCGCCTTCAACGTCAAATGCCTCTCCGGCGATGTGCTTGAGGACTCTAGCCTCCGCAAAGTCCTCGACGTCAGACCCTTTGACGTTGATCGCCCTGGGGAGCGGGAATGAGTCCTCAACGTCGATCTTCTTCGGGACCGGGAATGTGTCTTTTACGTTGATCGCCCTTGGTCTTTCTTCATCGCCGACATCTTCGACGTTGAATGTCTCAACAGCGATGGAGACTGAGACTCTATCAGCCTATAAGCGCGCTGTAGAGTCTTAGCTGTTGAACCTTTTGACGCCGACCCTCGAGAAGGAGACGGAGATTTAGGTGACGACAGATGTCTCGACGTTCACTAGTGTTTCACCGTCGACGGAGACTTACATATCTCCTGACTAGCATACTTCGATCCCGAAGTATCCTGCCTCAACGTCAACCTACTTCTCACTAAACTACCACTCCCTAAAAGTCTCTGCACAGAGGATTGCCACTTTTATTTAGTGTCTGGCTGTGGGATGTTGAGAGATGAGACGCGGTTCAGTGCGAAACCGCGTCGATACTGAATTGCAGCCTGACATCGAGGATCGCCCAAAACTAAGGGGCACCATCCGAACTAAATCCAACTCCTCCTACCCACACCTACTGAGTTAACAGATTTTTAGGGTAGAGTGTGCACGAATTCCATGATTTAAAAGTGGTCCTGTGCCGTGTTATCTGATGAACAGTACAATTTGCTTGTTTTCAAATTTGGAGTGTGTGGTCCTGATGAGAACTCCAAAATAAGAAGAGTTCGAAACGCGTAGACCTTGTGTTCTCAAAGCCATAAGAAAACAACTAAAAACTGAATTTTATGGATTATAGATTTTTGTTTACATTAAAATCTATGGCTATGTTAAAAATATTGTGTTTTCTGAAAAATAATTGATTCATGATTCTAAATAAGAATGGTATGATTGAGAGTATATCTGAGAGTGCTTGACAGTGATCTGTAAATGAGAGTGAGTGTGAATGACAGGAGGGGTTTGGTTTATTGTATAGAATGTTTTGCATATAATGTGTGTTATAAGTTCTTTTGAGATGTACAAATTTGATAAAAAAATGATCAAAAAAGTTCTAATGAAGTGAAATAAAACAAAACAAAGGATTGATTCAAGAAACTAAGGTCTCCTCACTTTATGTTTCATTCAAAGTTGGGATGAAAAAGAGACAGTAAATCAAGATAGACAGCATTGGCGTTTCTTTAGTATATAGTACATAAGGCTGTGGCTTGGCCTTGCTGCTTGGGAGCCCATACCCAGTGGTGTTTAGTAACTTTTATTTAGTTGGCATCTGTGTCTCAGTATTGTTGGGGAAACCATCTAGAGCTAAGCCTATCCCAGTCTTTCTTGATATATTCAGAATTGCTAAGTACTTTGTGGGGAGTTTAAGCCTCCTACATTCAGGTTTAAAAGCCTACTCATCTGTGTTACAACAGTTTGCCTTTGGCGCTCCTTTATTTGGCGTCCTTCAATGTGTTCGTGGGGCTTCGCTGCTTCTTTGAAAGTTGGGACAGTGTTTGCATGATCTGGTCAAGAGCATTCTTTTCTCATTTTCAATGCCTGCTTGAGAGGGTCTCCCTCCTGGGAATTCCTGGTTCCTATAATTCCACATGTCTCTTTGTGATTGTGGTGGCCTTTTGCCTGAGCCTTGAATCTGGGGGTTCTAGTTCCCAGTGAGCACGCAAACGGACAAACGCTCACACCGCCACACAACCTTATGATCAATTAACAAAATGAGAGGGCGATTCAACAAGTCACTAGACAGAGCTTGGAGGCCAATGTGGACTGAACGTTCAAGAACCTGACAAGGCCAAGGAGCCTGCAATAGCAGAAACCCATCTAGGGCAATCCAGGTGCTGTAGTAATAAAGATGGCGGGTATGAGAAATTAGAGCAATGTCTTAACCATGCCATAGTGTGAGGATGAGTAAGCCGTACAAAAATTAATTCAGAGGCCTAGAAAACAATTTCAAGTGCCTCATATCAGCTGATGGAAGAGACGTGCCCAGGCTATAGACAGTCTCTGACATCTATATCTATATCTATAAATGTATTAGCTGGATTTCAATAAATGGAACATAAAGCAAAACAACACAGTCATAGAAGGTATACTTGAAATCGGTGAGTGATGCATGAGAGCAGCATACGTTGAAAATAGGAACTATTTGCAGGTGTCATTAGATGACTGCGGCAACAGACATAGGCAACAGACATAGTCATACAATAAATTCACATGAAAGATGTATAGGGGACAGGGGGAAGAAGTCAACACGAGGGAGCAGTCCTAGGGGACCTGATAACAACAATTCGGTCTGAGATCAGAAGTAGGTTTTAGGTGTCTGAAGAGAACCAAAAATAGATTAAACTCATCAGGACCGCCAAGAGGAACGCCTTCAAGGACCGCCTAGACAAAAACGCACACAACTCCAAGGAGCTCTTCAGCATCGTGAAAGAACTCTCCAACCCCAGCTCCAACACCAACGACATACCACCATCACAAGACCTGTGCGATTCCCTAGCCACCTTCTTTTACCGCAAGATCACCAACATCCACGACAGCTTCAACTCCGAGACCCCCGCAACCACCACCGAGTCCACCACCCCGCGACCACTACCCGCACCAGCCGCCTGACCGCCTGGTCCAACGTCAGCGACGAAGACACCATCAAAACCATGAACTCCATCCACTCCGGATCTCCATCCGACCCCTGCCCTCACCACATCTTCAACAAAGCCAGCACAACCATCGCGCCCCACCTCCGAAAAACCTTCAACAGCTTCTTCAAGACAGCAACCTTCCCGGAAAGCTGGAAGCACGCCGAGATCAACGCCCTTCTGAAGAAACCCAAGGCGGACCCCAAGGATCTCAAGAACTTCCGGCCCATCTCCCTGCTCCCGTTCCTGGCGAAAGTGACAGAGAAGATTGTCAACAAACAGCTATCCCGCTACTTCGAGGACAAAAACATCCTGGACCCTTCCCAATCTGGCTTTCGCAGCAACCACAGCACCGAGACCGCCCTCATTGCCGCAACTGACGACATCAGGATCCTAATGGACAAAGGAGAAACAGCCGCCCTCATCCTCCTGGACCTATCAGCAGCCTTTGACACAGTCTGCCACCGCACCCTATCAGCACGCCTCCATGACGCCGGAATTCAAGAGAAGGCCCTGGCCTGGACCACATCCTTCCTCTCCGGCAGAACCGAGAGCGTCCGCCTCCCACCCTTTGGCTCAAATACCACCGAGATCATCTGCGGCATCCACAAGGATCCTCCCTCAGCCCGACGCTGTTCAATATCTACATGGCACCGCTCGCCCACGTCGCACGTCAACATAACCTCAACATCATCTCCTACGCCGACGACACCCAGCGGATCATATCCCTCACCAAAGACCCCCACACCGCCAAAGCCAACCTCCACAGAGGAATGAAGGCCGTAGCCGACGGGATGAAGGACAGCAGACTGAAGCTGAACTCAGACAAGACGGAGGTCCTCATTCTCGGACCCACTCCATCAGCCTGGGACGACTCTTGGTGGCCCACATCGCTTGGCACAGCCCAGGAACCCACAGACCACGCACGCAATCTGGGGGTCATCCTTGACTCCATCCTCTCCATGAACAGGCAAGTCAACTCCGTCTCTGCATCCTGCTTCAACACCCTCCGAATGCTCCGCAGGATCTTCAAGTGGATCCCTCCCGACACGAGAAAAAACGCCACCCAGGCCCTAGTCACCAGCAGACTCGACTACGGGAACGCCCTCTACTCAGGAACAACAACCAAGCTCCTGAGACGACTACAATGAATCCAGAACGTTTCGGCACGTCTGATCCTCGACGTCCCCCGACGCAGCCACATCACACCCCACCTGAGAGGCCTGCACTGGCTCCCCGTCAACAAGTGGACCACCTTCAAACTCCTCATCCACGCACACAAAGCACTGCACAACACCGGACCTACATACCTCAACAACCATCTCAACTTCCACATCCCCACCCGAAGGCTCCGCTCAGCCACCCTCGCCCTCGCCACCGTTCCCCGTATCCGAAAAACCAGATCCTTCTCCTACCTCGCCGCCAAGACCTGGAACGCTTTCCCTACCAGCCTACGACAGACTCAGGACCTGCTGGCCGTCAGAAGACTTCTCAAGACCTGGCTCTTCGATCAGTAGCCCCCCCCCAAATTGATTGATTGATTGAAATTGGCTTGTGAGGCTTTTGAGAGAAAACTGGATGATTTTACAGGAAGAACAACAATTTTAGAGGCAACAGTCGAGGAACTCCAGGGCAAGATACAGACAAATGAAGAAGAAATAAAAGCCTTGAGATTGAGAGAACATGGGCGTCAGGATTGGGAGGAAAGGATGGAGAACAACCAAAGGAGAAATAATCTACAGATTTCAAATGTGCAGGAAGGAGCGAAGAGAGATGACCTGAAAGGCCTGGTAGTTAAGCTGATTAAAACAGGGCCCCATCTAGAAGAGATTGAGCAAGAGTTGGGCAGGGACATCCATAAATCCCTTCAGGCTTAATCCAAATAGAAGAAAGCCCAGGAGGATTTTGGTAAATTTCCTTCCTTACTTACTGAAAGAGACGGCATTATCTTGCACTCTGAAAACGAAAACACGAAAGGTAGATTTGGTATCTTGTGAAATTAGGTCTGATATTTCCTACATTACCTCCAACAGGCAATGGGAGTTGGACAAGAGAATGGACCAGTTGAAGGAGTTAGGGGCCTCCATGCAGATGAAATTCTATGGCAGGACCAGAGGCTCAGATTATGCTTTTCTCTCTTCGCTACTTTAATCAAATACAAAACACAGCAGCCTTGGAAAAGCTCAAACCAAATGCTTATGTCCCCAAACACAGGAAAAAAGCATTTAAAAGAGACAAAAACCACAGTGCGTTCAGCAACAAACTACAGTTCCCATCAGTCCACTGCAACAGTCCATAACATTAGTCCTTCCACCATGTCCACCAAAGGCTAGAAAGCGAGTCCTTCCTCTGTCTTCCTCCTCTTTCTTCGCTGCTCACGTAGCCAGTTAAGTTGTTTTTTCTTCTCTCCCTCACATGTTTCTAGGCATGGTTTGAAGGGACTGTTTTTGGTGGGTGGTTAATGCAGGGGTATGCGCTGTGTTTTTTCCCCTTCGCAGAGCCCCTGCTGATCGCGGGAACGCTTTCGTTCCTAACGCGACTCTGGTCCCTGGTTTTTAGGTGCGGTGCATAATCACCCACCAGGGGACTCGTTGCTCCTCAGCGCGGTTCTCTTCACAGAGAGGAGCCGCGCTGAGGAGATTGCCGAGTCGGAGCCTTGCCCCGCCGCCTCTTGCTACGCCCGGTCTCCCGGTCTGTATTTGCCCCAATTTATTGCAAGACGCCCCTTGGGGGTCCGTATTGTGGTGTGAACCGCGAAAATCGCCTGAAGGCAGTTTTAGCACTGTGGAACTTGTGTGTGGTGGTGCGCTGAGAGGCGGTAGGACCCGGTGGTCTTAAAGAGGGTCAGCTCGCTTTCTGAGGCATAGTGCGGCCTTATCCTGCTGGTTTCACCGGCCCCAAAGAGTGTTGCAGTCCTTGGGTCTGCCTAAAAGTTACCTGACCCCCACAACAGTTTGGGCAGTAGCTAAGAATTACCTGACTCCCACAACAGTTTGGGCAGTAATTAGGGGGGTGTGTTATACTTACCTGACATGGAGCAAGACGCCTACTATGAGGATGAGTCCCAGTCCTACTTGAATGATGAAGAATTCTATAATGCGGTTGACAGCTCCATTTACCGCTGTGTAACCGAAGTGGTAGGCCCCATGGAAGAGCGCCTGTCTAATCGCATTGTCGAGGAGTGCGCAAAGCTTGCGCAAGCCCATTTAGGAGCCCGAGCAGGTCTCCCGGGCCCCTCAGGAGAGGGTCCCCGGGCCCCCAAGAAACCCTGCAGGGAACGGATGCCTGAGGGAGAACAGGGAGTGGATAGGGGCGCCTTTGAGCGTCTGCATGACGCCTTCTTGGCAAAGACGACCACCACCAGCCCGGTACCCCCCTCGGCCCCTGAACCCTTGGTAACTACGGGTACGGCTCCTTCATCACCAGGTGGGGACTCCCCGGATACAGAGGATGACGAGGAGTAGGTGCGGTCTTGGCCCTCGTCGAGCTCCGCCGCGGAGTTACCCCGGGACTGCTCAGGCATGCTGGATCCGGATGAGATCATCCATCCGCGCTCCGCAGCCTGGGCCCCGGGGGACAAAGTGGCGAAGTTTGTGGCGAGTCTCCTCCGCAAGCCCTTGGAGAAGGAAGCCAGAGGGTGTCTGCGGGGGGAATGCCCGAGGCCCACACTAGAGGGCAAGGTGGCCTTGACACCAGAGCTAGATGCAAAAATGGCCACTTTCCTCGCAAAATTCATGAAGGACCCCCGCAAAGGCATTGACAGCTCCTGGCGATCATGCCAAGATAAGTTATTGGACGCGTAGGTCCTATCACGAAAATTCTGGATATGGCGGAGGAGGCAAAGGTGTCGGGGTCCGTCATTTCTCCCGACGTCCTGTCGAATTGGGCACAAAGGGTAATCATCTTTCTTTGAAACGCCAATTGTGCCCTATCAACGGAACGCCGGAGATCACTTTTGATTAAACTGGACCCGAAGTTAGGGGACTTGGCCTCCTCGGAGGCAGGAGCAGTGGCCCGAGGGGGTCTCTTCGGGGAGCCTTTTATAAAGGAATTGGGCAAATTTGTGTCTACTTTCACTTCCCTGGACAAGGCCCAGTCCAGCATAAAGAGGGTCTTCCAGCAACGTTTCTCCCAAGGGGCCGGTCGTGGTAGGCGCCGCGCGACCGGCTGTGGCGGTCAAAATGCCAACAATAGAGGGCAAGGCTCCGGGCGAGGCCAGTATAATACCTCAGCCAACTTCAACAATTTTTATCCCACAAGAGGGCAACGCTTCGGTGGGCGAGGCTTCAGGAAGAACGCGGGACCCAACAATTCTAACGGTGAGTGTTATTCCTGCAGACCAGGTTACGATTGGCGGTCGCTTAGCGGCTTTTCAAAACCAATGGGCAACGATCACCGCAGACGCTTGGGTTTTACAGACGGTACGCGGATTCCGCATAGAATTTTACGATCATCCCAGACAGACAAGGGCTCCGCGCCCTATAGTTTTTTCAGCATCCGCCACGCAGTTGATCGACGAAGAGGTCTCATATCTTCTGCGCAAAGGTGCCATTCGTCAGTCACATCTACACCCCTCGAGATTCCTCAGCAACATATTCCTGGTGGACAAAACCGATGGGGGCAGACGGCCGGTGATCAATCTCAAGGAGTTCAACGGGTGGTTGGTCTATCGGCATTTCAAGATGGAGGGGATACATCTCCTCAGAGACGTCCTCCTCCCACACGACTGGATGGTTCGTTTGGACCTCAAGGACGCTTACCTTGTGGTTCCCATTCACCCTCCTCACCGTCGTTTCTTGCAGTTTCTCTGGAAGGATCGAGTGTTCGAATTCACCGCCCTTCCGTTCGGTCTTTCCTCAGCCCCGTGGTGTTTTACAAAGGTATTGCACCCGTCCGTGGAATGCCTGCGAAGTCAGGGTATCAGAATGATTGCCTACTTAGACGACATCTTGCTGATGGCCCAATGTCCCAAGAAACTGAACTCCCAACTTCAGCAGACAGTTTCCCTCTTGCAGGGGCTGGGTTTTATCATTAACAGGGACAAGTCCGCCCTCATTCCGTGTCAGAAGTTGGTATTCCTGGGTTTTGTCATAGATTCGGTCCAAGCTTCTCTGAGTCTTCCGTCACGGAAGATGTCCAAGATCCAACATGTTCTGCGGCAAACACTTGCCAACGCCCAGACTTCCCTGCGGCAGATTGCCCGAGTGGTGGGGCTTCTTTCCTCTTCCATTCAGACAATCTTCCCGGGGCCCCTTCATTACAGGGCACTCCAGCGCCTCAAGGCTCACCATCTCAGGAAGGGAATGACCTACGATCAGATGGTTCCACTCTCAGAAAAGGTGAAGGAAGAAATGTCATGGTGGCTATCCCACATGGAGGCCTGGAGCGGTCGGGCGATCTTTGGGTCAGTCCTGGACCTGGTTATAGAATCCGACGCCAGCAGGTCGGGTTGGGGCGCACGCTGCGGGGAATTCTCCACAGGCGGCGCCTGGTCGTCAGAAGAACAGAAGTTGCATATCAACTGTTTGGAACTTCTGGCGGGATCTTTCGCAGTGCACTGCTGGACCAGAGATTCAGTGAGTTCATGTGTTCTGTTGAAAATGGACAATGTCTCAGCGGTTCGTTACGTCAACCATCTGGGTTGTCCTCGGTCCCGAGCTTTGGCAGATCTTGCAAAAGAGTTCTGGGATTACTGTCTGGCTCACCATGTGTCCGTCAAGGCAGAGTACCTGCCGGGACAAGCCAATCTAGTGGCGGACCTGTTTGCGTCTCGCTTGGATCATCTACTTCCGCAGTTGGAGGCCGGACCCTCTGGCGGAAGCTACGGATGCATTCCTCCAGGATTGGAGTCAGGAGAGGCCTTACGCGTTTCCCCCTTTCTCGATGGTGGTACGAACGGCATCAGAAGGTGGAGCTGGTGCTGGTGACACCGCTCTGGAGGTCCCAAGTCTGGTTTCCGGTTCCGGTTTCCGGTTCTTCTGGAACTTTCTTGGGATTCTCCAATCCTACTCCCCCGGTTTCCTCACCTTCTGCTCAATCCAGACCAGGAACAGCATCCTCTCATCACTCAGGGTTCTCTCCTCCTCATGGCATGGAGGCTTTCCGGCGACGCTGGTCGCTCCCGGGCCTTTCGAGGATCAGCTGAGGGTCTTTTGTCAAGAGCCTGGGCGAAAAGCACCGCGAAGCACTATAGATGCGCTTGGTCCAAGTGGGTGCGTTGGTGTCTTCGACGGGACTTGGATCCCCTGGTCGCGGGAGTCGTCCCCATTCTGAACTTTTTGGCAGAATTGGCTACGGATGGCTTAGCGTACCGAACCATTAATGCAATGCGTTCGGCTATTTCAGTGGCTCATCATCCGGTGGAGGGGGCACCGGTAGGGGAACACCCCTTTGTTTGTAAGCTCTTGTGAGGCATTCGTCTTTCGTTGCCTCCTGAGCCTCGTTATTCAGTCCTTTGGGACGTTAATAGTGTTTTGAATCTGTTCCTATCATGGCAACCTAACACTTACCTATCTTTGAAGGAACTTTCAGCCAAACTAGCTATGCTTCTGTGCTTGGTGTCTTGCCGTAGAGTGTCTGATGTCCGTGCTCTGGATGTTTCAGCAAGAGTTTTTTCCCCAGACGGAGTTACGTTCACAGTGGGACTTCGCACGAAGTCTGCGTCAAGAACTATTTCATACCCAGCCTTTGTGGATGTCCCCAAGTTGTGTGTTGTCCAATGTCTGAAAGCATACGAAGATATGACAGTCGACATTCGCCCTCTGGGCGAACGACAATTGCTGATTGCCTTGCGAAAACCACACAAACCAGTCTCTTCCCCCACCACTGCCAGGTGGGTGCGCTGGGTCATGCAGGAGGCAGGTATAGATACCAAAAGGTTCGGAGCTCACTCGGCCAGAGGGGCCATGTCCTCTAAGGCTTTTTCTGTAGGAGATCGTTTGGAGGACTTGATGCGAGCCGCGGATTGGTCCTCAGATTCCACATTTAAAAGGTTTTACTTTAAACCGGTAGTGGATATCGCCCATTTAGTGGTTAACAAGCTTTGAACTAGCATAATCTGAGCCTCCGGTCCTGCCATAGAATCGAAATTTGCCTAGCCAAGGGTAACGGCAAATTTCGATTCCTAGTGGTCCTAAAAGTTATGATGAATAACAAGATGTATAATTTCAGAGAGATGAGTAAAGTGGATGACTTTATAGGATTCTGTAAATAGATTTGTAAATAGATATAGGAAGGAGGTAGCTAGCTAGGAAGAGCAATACATAGCGGTTTGAAATGTAATTTACTAGATATAAAGGTAGAGTTAGAAACACACCTGGGGGAAAATCCATAGGCTTAGGCTATTAGAAAGGGGGAAGGTTCTCCATGGGGGGAGGGGAAAGACTTTAGGGAAAAAAGAAGAAAATTCCTCTGAAGTCTCAGATTTGTCAGTTGAGAAGATTACTAAAATAGAAACATGGGAGAGGGACAGAGATTGAGCCTGAAGATTTTATCTTGGAACGTTAATGGGTTATGGGTGAGGCCGACGAGAGAGCGAATCCTCCAGTATATAAAAGATTGTACTGCCCAAATCTGTGTGCTTCAGGAGACGCATTTGTCTGAGAAAGAGTGTAAGGAAGTATTTAAGTCCCAAAAGGGGGTGCAACAAATGGTGTGCACTAAGCAAACCTTCGTAACTAAAGGAGTTGCGATATTAATAATATAAGACCCAAACATTTCTATTATACAAAGTAACTCAGACACACGTGGTAGATGGGTCGTAGTAAAATTAAAAGTTAGGGGGTTTGGTTTCTCAGTGGCAGGGTATTACGGCCTAATGTGGATGATATAGCACCATTGCTCCTCAGACCTAATTATTTGGGCGGGAGATTTTAATGTGACATTAGAAAGTACCTTGGATAGATCGGCTGGTATTAGAGCAAGTACAAATGAAAAAATGAAGGGGCAGATCAAATCTATGATGAAGCAACTGGGATTATATGACAGTTGGAGATGGAGGATGGGAGATAAAAGAGGATACTCGTACGTAAACAAGAAATATCATCACCAGTCAAGGATAGATTATATTTAGTTGGACTTAGTTCTACGGGAACAAGTTAAGAATATTACACATATCAGGATCCACCTGTCAGATCACTCCACAATGCTATTGGAGATTTGTCTCAAGGAAGATAGTTCACTCCCACGATGGACGTTAGACCGTACGGTGTTGTAGGATAAGGAAATTGTGAGGAGATTAAAGGAGCATACAGTTCCATTTTTTTACTTTAATTGGGGTTCGACGCCGGTAGGGGTGGTGTCGGACTCCTACAAAGTATATTTGAGGGGGAAGCTAATAAGCTATGCGGTTGGGAAGAGGAGAGTCTTTCGGGAAGAGATAAGAGAAGTGGAGGAGAGGATAAGAGTACTAGAAGGACAGCTGGTCAACGACACTCAGAGAGAGCGTAGACAGATTGAATTAACAGATATGGAAATTAAACTTGCCGGCATTCTGGACAAGAGGGTAAGGGAAAGGTGGGAGATAAGCAAGTTAACGCAATTTGAGTATGGGGAAAATAGCGGAAAATTGTTAGCTTGTCAGACAAGGGAAGATCAGGTGAAAAACCTAATACAAGACATTAAATGTCAGAATACTATTAAGGTTTTGATTAACAGAAAAGAGGTTGAGGAGGCTTTCTATAACTATTTTGGTACTTTGTATGAAGAGGATTTGGTGCCATCCGAAGAAGAGAAAAATAGGTGGCTTAGTGGAGGCACGACAGTGGCATTGGCAGAGGAAACAACTGCTTTACTAAATACTCAAATTCAGGAGGGGGAATTGGAGCAGGTACTGAAGAAGGGTAAGTGGGGGAAAGCACCTGGTCCAGACAGTTTACCCTTAGAAGTATACAGCACTCTAAAGGAGGTGTTGACCCCAGTCCTGACTAGATTATTCAACGAGTTGTTTATGCAAGGGATACCACAACCAGAGTCCTGGCCAGAGGCTACAATTTCCCTAATCCTAAAACCAGGAAAGAGCAAAAAGAGATGTGATTCTTATAGGCCAATGTCGCTCCTAAATTGCGACTACAAGATGTTTTCTAAAATTCTGGCAGATAGACTCAAGGGCCTAATGGGGGACTTATGCAAGGAAGCGCATTACACACACTAACATACTCCCTCATAGGGGCAATAGGTTTGGCGGTAGCGAATAATGCACCCTTAGCGGTTATAGCCTTCGATGCCACCAAGGCGTCTGATTGTGTGAATTGGGCTTTTCTGTCATCAGTTATGGAAACGGCTAAGTTGGGTGTCAGATTTTGTAGAACAATTGCAGGGTTTTATAAGTCACCAAGGGCAAGAGTTTTAGTGAATGGAGCATTAACATCAGCATTTACCATTAGGAGAGGGACAAAACAAGGATGTCTGTTATCCTCACTTTTATTTAATTTATGGATGGAACCAAAGGCAAATAAATTGAGGGCATAGCAGGGGATAATACCCTTTCAGTGCAAAGATTGGGTTAAGAAACTGGCGATATATGCTGATGACTTGTTGATATATACAGCGGACCTCGGAAATACAATGACGCTTGTAGGAAAAATTGCGGAAGACTTTGTAAGAGTACCAGAGTACGAGATAAACTGGGGAAAAACGGGAATTAAGGCGTGGAATTTAGATGAAGGGGCAGAAAAAACTACAACTAAAATGAGATATCTGGGAGTTAGGGTGACTCATGACATTAATAGGCTTGCGGAAACTAACTTTAACAGGGTGTAAAAAGAAGTCTGTGATTTAATGGGCAATTGGATGTACCTACCCCTGACTATCTTTGGTAGAGTAAATTTAGGGAAAATGATTCTACTACCAAGCTGACCTTTTCTCTTTAACGCTATACCTCTGCTGTTTAAGGAAGCTGGGCTTATGAAGTTGCTGGGCAGGATTAGCTCTTTTATCTGGGCAGCAAAAGGACCCCATATCTTGCTTTATAATGAAGTATGCAGACCCTAGATATTTAAAAAAAAGTTAGACTGAAGATTCTTAGAGGGGCAGCAGAAACCTGGTATAGGATCAGAAGGAGACTGAAATGTCTATATCATGGAAATATGGCTCCTATTTGGGATTCACGTGGATCACATGAATGGACGAAGGACACATTGGCAGGGGCACTAAGGAAGGCTGGAGTAGAAAGGTGGGAAGATTTACTTGAGGGAAAACTGTTGATTTCATGGGAGAGTTTTCAAAATAAAACAAACAATCAAGTTTCAAGGTTCAAGTATCTTCAGATCCAAAGTTGGTTTCAACCATTAGAAAACAAGATAGGAGATGCCAATGAACTTTAAGAAATGCTGATTTTGGAGGGGCCCTAAGAAGAAGGAACCATCATATTGGTATTGGAAGATGATGGAAGAAGTGGAGGGAGAGTTATGACTGACTGACTTGCCAGGAGCAACGATGGAAACATTATGGCAAGTATCCTTTTCTATACTTCATAAAGTAATCAAGCCTGCCAATTTAAAGAGAAACCACCTTTTTTCTGTCTATAGAGTGTACTGGACTCCATATAAGCTGTCGAAAGTTGGGAACAGAGGAGAGGTGGCATGTACCAAATGCAGCCTGAAGCTGGCGAATGACCTGCATATGTTCTGAAGGTGTCCAAAGATTCAGGTATTTTGGGGAGAGGTGTGCAGTGCTTTGCCTGATATTTTGAAGATACAGATTCAGGTAAGCCATCTCCTGCTGTTCATTGGGGTGGACAGCGAGTTAGATAGGGATAAACAAAAAATGATTTTGTATGCTATGTTGTTGGCGCGAAGAGAATTGTGTGAAAAAATGGACGGATGTACGTTGTTACAACGCAGGTTGTAACAACGCATACCTTTACCACGCGGCCGCTACAACGCAAGTCGTTACCACGACTTGCGTTGGAGGGCGCGGATTTAGGATTTTTATAATTTTATATTCCAACACCGTCCCCGTGGATACTAGGGAAGGTGTTGGAATATAAATTTATAAAATTCCTTATCCCACAGCGCCCTCCAGCGCAAGTCGTGGTAACGACTTGCGTTGTAACGGCCGCGTGGTAAAGGTACCGCGTAGTAAAAAATTTGTGGTAAACGTTGTTTACCAAAATGGACTAGCCCAAATCCTTCTACATATATATATAGTGGAAATCATCATTGAAATACATTTTAAGTCTGAATGCAATTTCCCTAGATAGGAGAAGGTATACCTTTTGGCGTCCGTTAGCGGAATGGTTGGAGAGGTAGGAAGGTCTGTCCAATGATTATGCCTAAAACTAGACCTCGGTATAATGCACATGCCACTCCCAAAATGTTCGTACCTCTCTTGGAGGATCTGTATCCGAGTGATGGCTAATGGTTGGGAGAATGGCTATTTGAAGTGCAATTGGCAGGTCTCTGGTAAGTAAGGTAGGATAATGAAGACAAAAAAATAAATTAAGAAAAATGAAAAATGTATACCAATTGAAGTGTGCTATTATTTCAAGAAGGAAGAGAAGAGCACTTCACCACAAATAAACACACTTTAGGTTACACCTGCTCTCAACTTTTTTCTTGTTGCTAGTAATAGTCTTAGGCTCTACTCTACATTTCGTCCACATAATCTATGGATGTTTGTCATCAGCAGGGTATAAAACCGCCACACAGCATACTACCCTCTGAGCTTGCTCCGTGCCCTTTCACCTCTAATATGCAACAGAGAATCCATCTTCACTATCGCCAATAATATTAGGCCACAATTCCATGCCAATAGGGCGGGTTCATCGCCATCTTTGATTTTACGGTGATATACCTCTACATAGTTACAAAGCAGAAAGCACCTGATAAACGTGAAAGAAATCCCACCGAAAAGCAACACAACACCTTATCACCATATCACCTTAGTGAAGAAGAAGAAAGACAGCACTCACAATCACACACAGAGAACCTGCAGCAACAAGTGAGAAAACATTACAATCGCAAATCAAAAATCACCTCAAAGAACATAAATGACACCAAAGGTAATTACAAGGCAAACAGCACATCATGGAAGATAGAGACGACACAAACACACAAATAATGGATCACACCTTAAGAGCCAAGAGAAAACAATGGCAGTCATGCTTAACCTGAAAACAGAATAGAGCCTAATGGTAATTGTATGACAAGTGAGAGGTTCCATGAGATATAGCAGACTTCATATACAGAACAACGTAGAACTGATAATCAGGGGACTGGCCAGGCAAGGGACATGTTGGACGTTTCCCTTGACCACTGTCTAAGCGATGTATAGGTTTGAACAACTCCAAACGCAAAATGATTCGATCCACTCCATGGATGGCAAGGAAAAGAGAAAGTGTTGCCATTCTATTTACAAAACTGAAGTTTGGAACTGATGTGAAGTCCGAAAGGTCGAAATCCCCTTTGGTGGGCCAATGGTGGGTTAGAGGAATGAGGTTCCCTAGAGCCATGTGATTGAGTGGTGTGTGTGGCCATAGACAGCATCTCCGAAGCACCTGAAAGAACAAGTACTGGCAAAGCCAGTAGGTACAACAGGCCTGTGTTTTGTTATGGGGAATGTTTGGTGATAAGGGGGTGACTGTGTGTGTTTCTCCCAGTTGTCTTAGAGAGGAAATCCTACAAATATAAAATTTGTGCTGCAAACAATATGGAAGCAGATAGCAGGGTGACTTTCCTGAACAAACTACATTACCAGAGAGAAGCTATACCCTCAACGAAGAGTGGTTTGAAAATGAGTCAGCAGGTGTGCGCACACATCAACTTTATTTACTCTGTGATCCTAAAAAAGATGTTAATTTAACATAACAGCAAGGTAAAACAAATGAACCAGGAAGGCCAATTAGTGGCATCCACACAGCAAGCAATTCCTAAACAATAAATACATGAACCAGCAATTCAAACGTGGTGCCAGAAAAGTAAATACATGAAAAAACACTCAGTAGCTCTAATACAAAACAAGCGTTGACAATGCCAAAATGTGTTTGTATCTGAAAGCTTTTCTTCAGTCTCTGATGTGTTTCTGGACTAAATAATTCATATTGCATCATGCACGCTGTCTCTCCTGTTTGTACTAAAACATCCATTCATTCACCCACTGACTCAGTCTTTCATTTACCCACTCACGCATCCTCAATTAAACAGGCACCCAAACTCCCACGAGTATAGGAAAGTAAATTAAAAGAATGAAATTAGAAAAAAGAAAACATGCTGCCACCTAAACTTGGAGGGGATATGCTTATAATATAAGCGAGTGTGCTTCTAAATCCTCTGCCTTAGTGGAAAGCTGTTTTAGTAGACCCTCGCCCTCTCCAATCTTCTCTGAACGGTGGGTTGCACATCCTCTAGATCAGAAATCCGCTGCTCAGCATTGCCCATACGGGTGTCCTGTGCCTCGAAGCTGCCGTGGATATCATCAAGTCGAGTGGTGAGTGCATCCAGGCGGGGTCGATGGCCTGAAAGCAGGCCTGCAACTCGCCCAATATGGCGACTGAGCCCTCCAGTTGCCCTGATACGGTTCACTGGGGCCTTCAGTTCTTCACGCTTAGGGATCTTTCCAACCTCAAAATTAAGTTGAGGCTGTTTGGGGTCGTTACATCCCATTCTGCGCAACAAAGGTATGTACCGTGCCCCAAGGATGAGATATGATTAAAGTCGGCGTGCCAACGCATGGAATCAGCTCGCCCAGAGCATGCCGATAACAGGCTCAATTTTTACAAAATGTATATACAGCACTGAGTATGTTATTCACCCAGGGAGGTGCGCATTGTGGTCAAGTGCCAGCCAGGAGCCCCGCACCATTGAGTTTTAGAACAGCGGTGGCTAAACAACAATGCTGACACTGTGGCTAAATCATTAGTGTCAATGGGTCCAGTGTGATCCCGACACGGCCGCCCACTCACAGCGGGGCCTCACGGAGTTCATGGCGTGGGACCCAGGGCTCAGTAATACAGGCGCAGGGAGCAATGAAAATTCGCCTGAATGAGGGGGGCCGCCTAGGCAGCATGGCACCTCCTACCTCTCATAATGGCTAAAGCAGCGAGTGCACTCCAGTGCTGGCATCCAGACCGGGAGGGCCTGTGAGATCTGCAGTCCAGCAGGGAAGGCCCGCTAGCGCCCGAGATCCCAGGCCAGCACCGAGCCCCAATCTGTCACACACTCACCGGATCCCCCCTCAGGCTCACCCAAGACCCCTGACGTCTCGGGGGCCTCCGAGGGCCGTGTCGGGTCCTGGAGTGCGGTCAGCTGATTTTCGGCACAGTGGGCACCGTCTGAGACTGCCGCCGGTCCGCCCGCCCACTGGGGCTCCCACCACGACTACAGCAGTACAGGAATCAAATTTTCAGCATGTCAACGCACGCTGGCGGATAAAGAACGGGTGACGGCTATGGAGCTACGGAGTCAATCGACCATCTTGGTCGCCGGTTCGCCCACGCCCCCCATTATGCCTCTTTTTTGTTTTGGGGTTTTTTAATCGATCGATGGCCTGGCAGACACTACCCCACTTAAGAAGGTCTAACAAGGATTTCCACAGTAGTAACTTCTACCCCAAGCGGTTTATCAGAGGTGGTAAACATCAACAAAACCCTTGTCTACTAAGTTAAGCTGTGAAATTCCATTTAACAAAATAATAGTCTACAGCCTTCAACAAAGTGTAATGACAATCTACTATTAAAGTCCTATTAGTGTTAACAGACACGTTTCACAATATATTGATCATGCTTACTGTCTTTGTTGTAACTTTTTCATACTACATTTATCAGCCCTACAGCATCTGACATATATTTTCCAAAGAACCAATTAGGCCTACAGCCTTTATTACTGTCGTGTTAACATAACCAATTCAAGACTACTGAATTCTGAATACGATTTCCCTCAAGGCAACAATCATAAAATGATATATGACTACACAAACTTACAGTTGTCAAAACAAAATTCACTCCTTCCTAACAATATTAACAAGGATTATCACAGTACAAATCTTCTAAACATGGAGTTTCTCAGAAAGGGATATTATAAAGAAAAAACAAACACCAAAACCCATGCCTACTATAGTGATCCTTGAGAATCTATTTAGCACAATACCTGTCTACATTCTTTAGCACAGTTTAATAACAATCCATATTATTTCCTCAATAAGTGAGGCCTACTGCGTGCATTGCACATTTTCATAATAAAGAGAAAAAATCTATTGCTTCTCATTTAACTTCTAATGAGACAATCAAGCCTCTAGCTAACTTTATCCTGCAGAAGCTTTTCCACAAGTCAACTATCAGTATACAGTCATAAGATTAAAAATATGTACAAAATTATAGTTGACAAGCAATATACAACCTTTCCTAAAAAGGCATAACTAGGATTCTCCAAGTGCACATCTTTTATCCCCCAAGGATTGTCAAGTGGGTAGCCAACATCAAAGCCCTTTCCTGCTATGGTAATATGAATGATTCTCTGTAACAAAACGACTGTATACAAGCTTAAAAACAGCATAATAACAATCTGGCCTTGAAGGCCTAATAGCTTTCGCATATGATTTTTACAATAAATAAGTATGGCCTGTGTCTAATATTATAATGTTTCATAATAAACAGATAAAGCCTATAGCCTTGGTCAATTGCTTGCCCTATAAACAACTAAACCCTGCTCTGTGAAGCTTAAGCTTAGCCATAAGGCAAAGAAGTGTACTGCAAGCTCTCCTTTTCAGCAGAGGCACACATTTGCTGCCCAATCAAAATCGGTACTCTGGGTATCAACATTTAGGCGGACCAAAAGCCCCACCCTCAGTAGTCAGAAAATCACAAATATGTGCTTAATCATAGTTGGCTAAACAATATACTGGCCTTCCTAATCCCATCTATCCATACGGTTTGTCACAGAGGGTATCAAACAACAAAACCCTTAGCTACTGCTCTGTTAAGCATAAGGTTCCCACGAGGCAAAAAGTATGATACAAGCACTCTTTTACAGTGAAAGAACACAACTTCTGCCCAATCAAAATCTATAGACAAGTGAATCAGCATTTGGGTAGGGCCAAAGCATCTCTGAGTAGTCTCAAAATTACAAATATGTGCCAAATTACAGTTAGCGTAACAATATACAATTCTTCTTAAAATGGCATATGAATGATTCTTAATGTGCAAATCTTCTACCCCGGGGACAGCTACAGGCGTTTAATAACATCAAAACCCTTGCCTAGTATGAAAATCTGTGAGATTCCCTGTAACAAAATACTTGCCAATCCACCCTTAAAGAACTATTGGCTTTTACATATGCTTTTCAAAGTAAATTAGTCAGCTCTACTGTCTTTATCGTAACTTTCAAATTAAACTAATGAGGACTATAGCCTTGATCAATGACTTGTCACTATAACCAACTCAGTCCTGCTGTGTTGAGCATAAGCTCTTCGGAGAGGCAACAATTGCAACAGAATCACTCTTTTCCAGCTGTAGCACACAACTTCTGTCCAATCAAAATCTTTACTCAGGGCAAACCAACATTTCGGCTGAGCCACAGTCTCTCTCCCTCTGTAGTACATCTGAAAGCTCTTCTTTCTGTTGATCACTTAAGGTTTGGCGGCAGCTGTGGTGTAAAGCAAGGCCTAAAAGGGATTACTTTATCCTTATCACCAAATGAAACCATCCATGAAATGCCATAGTCTTGATAGACAGCTCATATAAGGAATGGAAAACCATCAAAAACATATGACAACTAGTGACTGAAGGGGACTATTCGGACAGGGATGACCCCTGCATGGTAAACGGGTGTGCTCCCCTGAGTGCCCAACAGCATGGGAAGTCTTTTTGGGCTTGATGTCGCACTAATCTAGAGTGGCCTGACCGTCCCTGACAATAAGAGGTCCAGGACCTATGCTGTGACCTAGAAGAGTGCTATCACAGATAGGAAGTGGCCTTTTGTCCATGCCAGGTACCTCATGAGAAGTGGTGGAGGCAGCATACTGTAGTGTGACAAGACAGTGTTCCTATGTCAGTGCGAATGTGATATACTGACCCCTCTTGGGTACACAAAACCCACATACTTGTTTTGACATACCATGTGCATATTGATTGAGCATGAGTAACCTGTAACATATGTATGATAGTAGGAGATAGGGTGTGTGTGTGTGTGAGAGAAAAAGAGAGAGAGAGAGACTCTGAGTATTGGGGTGAGTATTGGGGCTAGTAGGATCCATTTTAGATGCTCTTGGTTTAGCATATCACAGAATGGGGGTGAGGACAGCTTCCACAGACGGTGAATGTGTATTTCCTGCTTTTCTGTGGATGGAGGTTTGAGGTAAAGAGACTGAAGTGAGGAGGATGTAAATGTTGTTCTCTTTAAAAATTCAATGATGTCTTTGTTAGTAGAAGACTGCTGATTAGTTGTCCTGAGAGCTGGTAGATGGTAGTGGTGAGGGGTGGGATTGTAGCAAAATAACTACTTTAGAAAAGGTGATGACAGCCAGGTGCAGAAATCTCACCCTTCATTTTGCCTGTTTTTGATACTCCAAAAGGCTGTATTTCCTGAGCAGCCTATTAATGACTTCTGAAAGAGAATCATCAAAACTGATTCTGAAGCCTCAGGCAGTGGATCCACATCACTTGTAATTCTTAGTCAAGGTTTTCAGGGCATTCTGGCAAAGGCAGTGGAATACACACAAGGTACGCTACATTGACTCCCCTGGATGTCTAATTTGCAGATATGTCTGGGTTTGAGAAGTTTGCCTTGGTGGCAGTACAACCTGACGCCAAATTCCTCAGCCACTCACATCGCCAAAATAGGTCAACTTGTGAAGCAAAAAGATTGATATTTCCTTGTTGCGTTTTGGGACCTTTTCTGATGCAGGTGATAGACTCACCAACATGAGGTTTGGGTTTTATAGGAAAAAGTGTGGGAATACAGAATAGAAGAACATTTATTATTATCCATCGAATTTCTCTTCATTTTTGGCTTCCAAATGTATGTCACTGTTTGGCAAGAAAAAACACATTTTGCAAAATGCTTTCCGAGCCATGTTAGTAAGGGCAACCCAAATTCAGAGTTTTACAAATTACCATTATTCCTAAATTCAATATTTTGGGTACATTTCTAAAAGGCATAGGTTTCCTTCATACCTCTTTTCCATTTATTTTATTTTCCCATAAGAATTGCTTCAAGGTTGCTAAACGGTGAGAAATAATTATAAGCTGTACCCCAGTTGTTGGGTCTGGGTATTGCATATTATTAGGACAAACAATAAACACTATATATCTCTGGGACCAGAAGGGGCAGACGGATGTAATTGTAAAGCTTTTTACAGGTTCACCCATTGGCTTCACACCTATTTCCTCCACAATCTGCAAGTAGGTTGAAAGCATAAAAATAGGAAAAATGAAATAGCAAAAACGTTGCTAAAAAAAATAGTTTTTTACAACTCTGCTTGTTTCTGACAGCTGAGAATGTGGTGACATTAGCATAGCAAACCTTTAGTTGATGCCATTTTTTAGGGAAAACATGTACTTTCTTGCATAGCACCTTTTTTGCATTTTCCCAATTTGGAAAATAAAATTGCGAAAAATTGTGATTTCTTTAATTGCGAATACCTTTATTTATTTATTTTGAGAGTTTTATACAGCGCGAACAAGACCCTTGCGGATATCAGAGCGCTTTACAGGGGAAGTGTCTTAGTTACCTAGTCCATGTAAATGACATAGGGTTCAATGCACGTCAATGATGGCATAGACATAATCTTGTAGGTACATAGTTATATGGTACATAACAAAACGATTCTAAAATAATAAGCATCATGTAGTTACACTATCTAGGATATCTGGATGGACAGTAGGCATTCTAAAGTTCCATATCGAAGATACGTTGGGTTGTAACTTGTCAGTATTTCAGGCTCAGGTGTATTTAGCCATAAGAAGCAATTTTACTTCTTTTTTGAAAGATGCAGTAGAGGGAATAAGTCTAGTTTCTGGGGGTAGAGCATTCCACATTCTAGGCGCCATCCCTGAAAATGTTCGTTTGTATGTTTTGTTCTTGTTGAATCTTTGCGGTTTTAGTAGTAGGTTTTTAGCGCTTCTTGAAGATCTGGCACCACATGAGGGCGCTAGTTTCTGTACCAGATATCTGGGTGCATTGTGATGAATGGCTTTATGTATCATACATGCTATTTTCTAATGAATTCTGGCTTCAAAAGGTAGCCAATTGAGGGATTTTAGGTCATGGGATATGTGGAAGCTTCTTTTTGAGCCAGTGATGTCTTGCTGTGGCGTTGATTGATGCTCTTAGCTGGGCTGTTGTGGCTTTGGGTAGGCCGCAGAGAAAGACACTCCCGTAATCCACTCTTGTACTGCCAGCTTGAAGTCCTTTTCCGGCAGGAAAGGTTTCAGCTTTCTCAACGTATTTATCTGAAAGTTTGCTCCTTTTGTTGCGGTGCTGATGTGTTTTTGCATATTGAGGTTTCTGTCCAGTGTTATTCCCAGCGATTTCGCTGAGTTCATGATGATAGGTTGGCAGTTTAGTGCAGTGAGGTGTTTGATCCAGTCTTGCATTTTGGGTACTTGGGCGGGAGGGGCGATTAGGAGGAATTCGGTTTTAAGGGCATGAAATTTTAGATGGTTTTCAGCCAGCCAAGTCTTAGTTTTTCCAAGAGTTGTGTTAAGCGCTTTGATGTCTTCTAGGCTGTGGATCTTAAGGTATAGTTGTGTGTCATCAGCGTACATGTGATATTGCTCGTTAGACGCATGTAGAATTTTGGTGAGAGGTTCCATGAAAAGATTGACCGGTGCCGGAGATAGAGAAGACCCTTGTGGGACTCCTAAAATGACTGGGACGGGTTTGGACAGGGAGTTGGTTTGGACAGGGAGTGATTGACCTTGAATCGTTGTGATCTGTTTTGGAGGAACGAGGTGAACCAATTTAGAACTCATCCCAATAATCCCATTCTGAGTTTCAGAAGGTCTATCAGCTTATCGTGTTTGACGGTATCAAAGGTCTAGCAAGATGAGTAAGCAGGCTCCATTTTGATCTAGGATTTGTAGTGCATCGTCAATTATATGGGTCATGGCTGATTCTGTGCTGTGACCTGCACGGAAACCTGAATGGTATGGGTTGAATAGGGTAAAGTGTTTGAATATGTCTTATCAGCTGGAGGTGTACACATTTTTCTAAGAGCTTGGCCAAGGTAGTAATGTTGGATATAGGGCGGTAGTTGTTTAAGTCCACAGGGTTAGCCATAGGTTTCTTTAGAATGGGGGATACCTGGCCGGCTTTGAGGGTGTCTGGGATGCAACCTTGTCTTAAAGAGTTATTTATGATCTTGGTCCAGAGAGGTAACAGCAGCGGCGTGAAGTCTTTTACGGCATTTGCTGGGAGAGGGTCAGTGAAATGATTGGCAGGGTTCAGGGGAATAAGCATTTTGCGAATAGATTCTTCGTTGTAAGTATTGAAGGATGACCAAGACACATTGTTTTTTAGGTCAAACTTTGATGAGCTTTGATGTGGCGCAATTGGGAGGGATGGTGAATGTTTCGAATATGAGGCAGAGTGCATGATTAGATCATTGAGAAGGTCCTTCTTAATGCTGTCGGTCTTCAGGGTGAAGAAGGTAGCAAAATCTTCAAAATTGGGTTGTGGGCGTAATTTATCTTGGAGGCGGTGCGGTGAATCCTTAGATTGAGTTTTGATTAACTCTAAAAGTTTTTGGGGTCGATTTTTTGCCTGGTCTAATTGGTGGCTGAAGAAGTCTGCTTTGGTGTGCTTGATCTTTCTGTAATATGCGTTTCTCTTCTTTCTTAGTATCTTGGGGTGATTGGCAGAGGATCAGATCTCCATGTGCGCTCAGCTGTTGTTAGGGATCGTCTGTCCTTGTTGAGCCTTCCATTGTACCAAGGCTTAGAATCTTTTGTGGAGACTCTCTTTAGTTGCAGGGGGGTACCTCATTTAGTATCAGGTTCATGCAATTAAAGTAGTGGTTGGTGAGATTATAAACTTCGGATATCCCTTCAGGGGGAAGAAGTAGGTTATAGCTGGAGGTTGTGATTATGTTAGGGTCAATGTTTTTCATATTCCTCTTCCATACTTTAGGTCTTGTGGGTTGAACCGAGTTAAGTTTCACAGTTTCATTGATGAAGAAGGTGATAATATAATGATCAGACCAATCACAAGGATGGATCGTATCTAACTGGATGGAGTCAACTTCAGAGATTACTAAATCAAGGATTGATCCTTTATCATGTGTAGAGCTGGTACAGATTTGGGTGAGGTCGAGGTCAGAGAGGAAGTTTTTGAGACTATTGCATCTTGGGGTCATTCCAGTGGAGATTAAGGTCTCCGAGAAATATTTGGGTATTTTGACGTCCGGTATTAGAAGAGACACTATTCAAGAAATGCTCCGTGAAGGTCAGGTTATCACCAGGTGGATGGTAGAGGGTGTGTAGAGAGCATACTGGTTTGCCATTGCTAGTTATGTCGAGGCATAAGAATTCACAAGAAGGGAATACAGGGGATATGGATCTGCTTACTGAAATATTATTACGGTGTATGCAGGCGATACCACCCCTTGTCTTATCAATTCTATCCAGTCTGATGATGTAATAGTTTGGGGGTACTAGTATGTCAATGATGGGTGTAGAGGACTCCTTTAGCCAAGTTTGTTAAAATTAGCAAGTCCGGTTCTTGTGTGAGAATGAGGTCACCTATTCCGGCTGCGTGTCTTGAGGCTGATCTACAGTTTAGGAGTATACACTTAAGACGGGGCGTGATGTGGGATGTATTTGGTTCCTGAATGCGGGGAACTTGTATAAGGTTGTGTTCGATGATGCCTCTCGGGTTATGTTTAGTGGGCCTGTGAGTGTTAGAGGGAATAGTTGGGATTGGAGCCATATTGGGCGGGTAAGATGGAGACATAGTGTTGTGGTTCAGGTGTGAGGGTTCATAGGATTGGAGTAGAGAGAGTAAATCTGTCTCCGAAAGCTGATTAGTACTGCGGGTTGGGCATGTTGATTTATTGAGAGGCGGCAATGATTTCTTCGTGGGGGATGAGGATTTCGAAGTGACTATTGAGTGGGTCAGGTGTGCGTTTGATTTAGTCTGTCGTGTAAATCTAGTGTACCAAGGTTGGATCCGAAGACCCTCCGTTATAGCTTGTAAATCTTCTTTGATTTGCTGTAGCGAGAGTATGATCCCTTCAAGTCTAGGGTCTGGAGCGGGTGTGATCAAGTTTGGAGGATGTATTGTGGTTATGGGAGGGGTGCTTAGGTCAGGTGGTTGGTAAGAGGCAGGCACCTCTTCTAAGAAGTTGTGGGGAGTCCTATCTGCTTCCCTCTCTAGCTCAGGTATGGGTGAACTGGAATTGGGGGTGGACGTGTGAGGCGTAGAGGTGTGCGATAGGGGTGTGGTTGTGGTAGTGTTTGGTTTGCACCAGGTAGTGTTGGCAATGGGGGGAGATATGTTTGTTCCAGGGGAGAATGCTGCATCTGTTAAGGGTGTGTATGCTGGTACAGTAGTGAGGAGGGAGTGTCTTATGGGGGAATCTAGTAGGGGGAAGCTTAATTGTAGCTAGTGGTCGTAGTAACAATGCGGTGGTGTGTGAGTCTGTAATGTGTGTAAGTACTGGTGTAGTAGGAAGGGGGGATTGTCTTATGTGTGAATCGATTGGGGAGGGGTTAGCATAGAGCACGGATGTAAATAATGGTCGGGATAGTAGAGGAGCGTGGCTAGAGGTGTGATAGGTTGTGTGCTGGTGGTGGGGGATGCCTGGGGAAGGGTATGGGGTTTTATTACTTGTTCTTTGATAATGGGGAAGATGTTGTCCAGCAGGTTTAAGCTGTGGTTTGTTGATTGCCTGAGAATGGTTCCATTATCAAAGATGGTAATGGTTGCTGTCGCTTTGAGAATTTGGGAGGGGGAGATAGAGATAATGAGACCGTGAGCGGTTTTCCTAGTGGCGGAGGTCGAGAATATAGCCAGGAAAGCTTTCCTCCATTGCCTTTGGGCTTGATGCATCGGAAATAGCATTTAACCGGTCTGCAAATCGGCCCGTTTGCGACCGGTACAATGCTTGATGCATGTGCCCCATTGTCCTTTACAATGCCAATAGCTCAAACTCTTGTAAATGCAAGACCTATTTCATTTCAAAGAAGCAGCCGCCATTGTCCCGGGCTACTTGGAAAGTTAAAGCATGCATTGCGCACTGAATGTTGCAGGAAAGCATGTTGTGCCTGCAGTAGGAGAAACTCATTAAAGAAAATAGTGCTTACAGACTAAATAAGAAATACCATGTAACAACAGAAAAAAAAGGGCGAGTCCTCCAGGGAGGTTACAAATGAAGACAAGGCGGTAGTAAGGAGGGACTAACAGCCTATTAATGAATAAGAAGCCAGCATTTACGAAAGGCAGTGAAACAAGCCAATGACAAAAATGGGCGGGAGTGGGTGGGGCTTTAAGTCCATACTCGAATACAGCAGCCTTGCAGAGCAGCGCATACGCTGCCCAGGCTCGACCAAAAAAATAAAACATGTTTAAAGAACTTTACTGTGCAATCCTGTCAAGAACCTGAAAGGATGTGAAAGATGAAAAGACACGCAAGTCAACTAAAAAGTAATAGTACAAAAATTAACTACAACCCAGGCACATTTTCAACATTCCTACATGAATTGAAGTAAAAACTGAGAACAAGACTGGTGCCCTGAGAAAATGAAAATATTTTACTACAAACACATTTAAGTTGTTGCCAAACAGAAAAAAAACCAGATTAAATCCTTTAAAATAAAACAAAATTATCATTTTTTGATAGATTGTCTTCAGCGTATAGGGATCATATTTTCAGATAACGTTCGGTTCGGTTATCAAACACATGAGAAATATAACATATTTGCTGCATCCTCCCAACCCCGTTAAATTTTGACCTGTCAGAGTCTTTCTTTTCTCCAGCGCAAGGAGACAAGCAAGTTATAAACTAACATTGCTGAGTGATTGTTATGCATGCAGCACGATTTTTTCAGCGTGAGCAGATAATTAAAGGATAGTATATTATCAAAACTGGGTTGCACATTAGTCAACTCGCCCGGGGGTGTGTGTGTGTAGGGGGCGGGTATTAGGCACACACTGCAGCATATAACAGCACTACAGCGGATTCAGATGAAACATGCGCTGACACATCATACTGGAAAGTCCCATCTCAGACCTGGAGAGGCCAGCTGCATATCAATGGGGGCTACTAGCTCAGTGATCGAATGTTTTCAAATATTTATGTCCACTTTATAGGGCTGAGAAAAAACGCAAAATGAAAACCCTTTAGAGGACAAACTGAAATGCTGATTTCTACTACAGGTGAAGCTGTATGCCCTTTATGTTCATACGCGAAACTGTCAGGACAACCTACGTGGTGTTACTGGTCTACTCGGTGCCTCCGGATATGTCAATCATATGTATTGTTGAATACAGTTAATCAGATGTACCATGGGGATCTGTGCTGAGGGGTTCTCCTGATGGTGTGCTGCCAAAGCTGAGACAGACTGTGGTATGGTTACCATGGTTGAGGACTCAGAGGTAGCTATAAAATCGCATTCATCTCATGTTGCTGGCCCAGAGATCACCTCGGGGTGGAACACCGCCTTACCCAACCACAATTGAAACTGGCAGATCACTCCAATACTAAGCATGGACTGAGCTGTCTGGTGATTCGGCGATGTGTAGAGAGGTCAGTCAACGTAATCTTTGCCTTCAATAGTGTTAGCCTTTACTTGTTAATTACTTTACAACTGTTCCTGTTCTATGCAGCACCTGCTTGCTCTTAATTTGCATATGTGTACTGTTCCTGCAACGATCAATGTCTTTCTGATCTTGTTGGACGACGCCTTGTATTCCTGGTTGTTTCCTGGCTCCTCACCGTAATTCTGCTTCTGACCTTCTCCTTGGTCCTTGGAATCATGTTTATCGTCTGAAGACTACAGTGGAGTCACAGGAAGGGTAAATGTTAAGCTCATCTTCTTACTATGTATTTTCCAGTTCTAAGCTTCAAGCAAGCCATGCAGCTACAGGCCGAATTTGGCAGCAACTGCTTCATTGAATATGTTACAATAAGGGAAGGTGTGCTTTTTATAAGCATCTCCAGCACTCCAAATGCTGAAGACCCTTAAACATAAAGGCCGTTATGTTTTTCACCAGCTTGGCACACATGGTCCTGTTGGTGTCTGAGACGAAATTTGGATCCTGTGGGGGAAGGTTTAATGCATATTCTGAACTTTCTCTCTGAATGGGTTGGCTTATCGTACAATCAACATTCAGGTCAGCAATCTCGGCACGTCATTAGCTGCTCAATGGGATCTCAGTACAGGAGCACCCCCTGATTTGTCATCTCCAAAGAGAGATTTGGTTCTCCAGACCCCTAGTGTTAGTATTCACAACTCTGGGATATTAACGTGGTTAAAGTCCTAGCAAAACAATAGGTATTTGTCTAGGAAAGAGCCAACGGGTAAACTTGCGATCATTATGTGCTTAGTTTCATATTAGCGTGTGCCATATGTAAGACCTTTGGATATTTCTTCCAGAATTTTCACTCCGAAGGATGTTACCTTCACGCTATCTCTAATCGCCAATACTAACACCACCACGATACATTATGTGGTAGTTGACTAATGTGATTGGTGGCCTGGAAAGATTTTGTACTTTGCCTCATAGGAATTGTAGTACTTTGTTTCAATGTTTTGATGATTAAAGTGGCTGCTGAGCTAAACAAAGGAAGAAAGTAAAAGCATAATCCTCACCTACTTGTACATAACAGAATTGAAAACTTTCCTTCATAATGGCTAGAAAATTTTACATTCTGATTTACCTATTCTAACACACCTCATACATCCTAAGCCAAACACTCAGTGGACGTTTTATCGCATCGTCCAATACATTTCTCGACCATATGTTTCTCATTCTTATAAAGATGCATTGCACTATACTGTTCGATCAAGAGCACTTTAAATCTGCCACAGTTCTAAACATGTGTTTCACATCTCAACCTGTGTGATGGCAAGGCTAATGAGATATATATATATAACATGCTCCATTTGTTTTCATTCACCCATTGTAGACCTTGCCATCCTTGGTGGCTATCGCTCCCTCACATTGACCCCCAGTACTGTTAACCATGTGAAACCAGTTACCTACCTATAGTAATCGTTTTGCACCTTGAAGATCTTCTAGATTCACTTGCTGCCATAATCCTGCCATCTAGTGTTTGGGTCAAGAAGTGTTGGATTACAAAGAATTTTTATACTACTGGTCGGCATCGACATAGGCAAAGCCTGAGTATGACGTAAACCATAAAGCCACAATTTCCCCTCACATACCCACCATTTTAGATTCTTGGTCCCCTATTTTTTCCCTCACTACCCTCCTTCATTGGGGAGGTCAGAGGATCGCAAAGGAATCTAGAACATCTTCAAGATGCAATATTATTATTACAAGTAAGAAACTGCAGCATGGATTCTCCTAAATCTAGATTTGCTTGCTGTGCATAGATTACACAGCAGTGGCATCTTTCCTTTGGTGGAGTTTGAAGAGTGAGCGGTTTAGAATAAATGCTTCATTACTGATTGTCTTATTGTCTTTTCTTTGCGGGTGTCAATACAGTACAACAGTGTCTTTTGAAAATTTGTTGTCAGGATCGTGCAGCTGCTTTGCAGATGTCTTGTAGTGATTCAATAACTTTGAATGTAAGTGTAGCCCCTTCTTCCTAGTTAAATGAGCTCTAGGCTTTAACTCCAATTTCTGGTTGGCCAAGGCATAACAATGTTTAATTCTTGCACTATCCATCTTGCAATTGTGTTTAATCAATGCAGTGCTCATTAAATGTGCCGAATACACCACCAAGATTTGTGTGGTTTTCTTGCTACTTTGAGATTCCAACAAATATTACAACACTGTCCTCCTTACATGTAAGGTATGTAGTGCCCTTTCTGCTGTGCTGTAAGGCTTCTGGAAGAAAGTCAGCAGGGCTATCGTCTGACTGATGTGAAAAGATTATACTACCTTTGGTAAAATCTTTGAGTGTGTCCTCATAATAACCTTATCCTTGCAGATAATTAGGTATGGTTCATGTACCGTAAGTGCCTACAAATCCCATTAATCTGCTAAGTGATGTGATCACTAAAAGGCATGCTGGCTTTCATGTAAGATGCTTAAGTAAAGCTCTTGTTCATGAGCTCAAGAGGTGACTTATTCATAAGACTAGCCAGAACTGAATTTAAGGACCATTTTAATGCTGGAACAGTACACGAAGGGAAAAACGTTTAGCTCCTTCCATGAATCTTTTAATAACTGAAATAGCAAAACTCTGCACTGATTGAGTTCCTCTAATGGTTGATGTAACTATTGACAGATGTACCTTAATGAGGTGTAAGATAAGTTGCAGCCCACCAAATGTGTGAGGATAATGAAAGAGAAAATTGTTTTTCTTGCACCATATTAGGTATCTTTTCCACTTCAAAGCATAGCACTTTCTAGTGGCTGGACTAGTCGCCTTCCTAATCATGGCAAGTGTTCTTGCACATAAAGTGAGGTGATGAAACTAAGCCTCCTCAAGAGCCAAGCCATTAATTGCAGTTCTCCCCGATTCAGGTGAAAGTCCTTCTCCCTTCATTGTCAGTGTGTTTTTGTGTATCATGATTTTCTTGATCTCTGAACTAGGAAAGACATTGCGATTTAGGACACCCCAGAATCAGCCTCATTTTGGATGCCCTGAGCTTCTTCAAATCTATTGGGATCATAGATACTTGTGGAAAGGAGTAAGCAAACATTGTATATATATTTATCAATAGGACATTGCCCATAGACTGAGTATGATCATGCCTGTACGTGGAGGACTGGCATTTTGTGTTTTATGAGAGAAACATCCTTTACCACGCAACTTTCACCACGCAGTGCCTTTACAACGCGGTATTTACAACGCAAACCATTACAATGCATTGCACTGTGGGGCGCTCTAGGATAGGGAATAGATTTAATTTACTATCCAACACCTTCCCTACTATCCACGGGGACTGGAGTTGGAATAGTAAATTAAACTATTCACTATCCATCACCCCAAAGCGCTATGCGTTGTAAAGGCATGCGTTGTAAATACCGCGTTGTAAAGGCATGCGTGGTAAAAGCATGCATTGTAATGTACATCCGTTTTATGATGTTGCCAACATACCTACATGTGCTGTTCTCCACTGTTGGAATACCATGTCTAATCAATTTAATTTTAATTGATTTCTACTCCTGGGACGTGGTTTGTATGTTTCCTGCAAGTGTCCACTTGCAGAATGACTTTTTTAGTTTTAAGAGCAGTGCAGTCACTGCCACTAACCTCCGCTTGTTCGGGGAGAAAATAACAGTTTTGCTGTCTGTTACCATCTGTACTCTCTTACTTGATTTTGGTTCTGGGAGGCTTTTAGTGCCAGATAAATGGTCTTCAAATCCAAGTAAGTGATGTCTTTAGTCATCTCATGGTCAGACCCCAGCCTTCTAATCTTCATCTGTCCCATGTATGTTTCTCAGCCCACGTGTGACGCACCAGTTGTTATGATGGCCTTTGGTAGGGGTGCAGTGAATGTCCTCTCCTTTAATAAGTACTCTCTATTTCATCACTTTATCAGTCTGCTGACCTTGTTTATAACAACCACTAGATACTCCCATTTTCCCAATGTCTGCAACCACTGTTTGCTCACGCTTTCTTTAATAGGTCTCAAGGGTAGCCTATGTTTTGAATGAAATGAGTACAGGAGGGCATTGTACCTAACAGTTTCATCATAGTTCTCAATGTCAAAGAATGAGACCTCTGGTAATGTCGAGCTTGATTCTGAGATGCTTGTATTCTCTTTAAACTAGGGTAAGCATTTGCTTTCAGGGTATCCAAATGTGCCCCTAGAAAGGTATTTTTCATTTCTGGAGCAGGGGATGCTTTTCTCCAATTTACTGTGATAAAGTGAACGCATCACCTTCTGGATGTTTGGAATGCATTGTTTGAAAGTATTACCATTTACCAGTCAGCCATCTAATTAAGGTTACATGTATTTAGACACTTCTGAGGTGAGCTGCTGTTATTACCACCAGAGTCTTTGTAAACACCTTTGGAGCAGACTTTATGCCAAACGACACTTTGAACTGGTAATGTACCCACATTATCACAAACATTGACTAAGTCTGTAAATGTGTCAGGTCTTGCTGCACCTCTATACAGTCACCTAGAAAAGGAGCTTCTATAATGAAAGGTTTGTAGGGCACCCAAGGCTTTGGCTGGGTATGTATCTTTTTACATTTTATTTAACATCTCATCTACTTGAGGTCCAAATAAATGTTGACCACCAAAAGGTAGACTGAGTATATGTTGTTGTACATCAGCCTTAAAGCCCGAGACTCTAAGCCATGCATGGCGCCTGATAAGAATTCTGGTATTGACTTCCCATGCAATGCTATTGACGAAATCTAGTGCGCATTGGAAATGATTCTGCCTTCCACCACCAACTAAGTCACTCTTTGGAAATTTTGTTCAGGAAGATGCTGTAGTAGCTCTTGTATCAGGTACCACTAGGTTCTATTATAACGGGAAAGTAAACCTACTGAATTAGCTATCCGGAGGTGATTAGCAGCATGTGCAGCAACATGTTTTCCTGCCGCATTGTATTTTTTACTTTCCTTGTCTGTTGGAGAAGCATCTCCTGTGTCTTGAGATTTAGCCCTCTTCCCAACCATGTGAACTACTAAGGAATTAGGGGGAACTTGATCCTTGATGTATGATGAGTCAAATGGTCATGGTTTGTATTTTTTGCCCACCCTTGGTGTTATTATCCTGGACTTAACTGGCTGCTTAAATTCTCCTCTGTGGAATTAAGGATTCCTTATAACATAGGTAAGAATGATACCGTCCAATGTGATCTAGTTTGCGTCTCTACTAGAAAGTCATCCTCATCCTGTAATGTATTGAGGTCTACTTTATGATATTGTGCCATCCTACTAATCACCTCATTTCATGATAGGTTGTGGTATCATGTGTTGATGAGGGTTTTGAGGGGTACAGGTCTAGTTCAGTAGTATCCACAAGGTCTGCATCATATTGATCCCCTGGATCATTTACAGTGTCTGGGTCACCTCTGAGTCTTCACAATATGCTAAATCCTCCACTGTATCTGTGCATGGAATGCTGGAGTGGTGACGATGAATGGAACGTTTGGGTGCCTGTGAGGTGAGGTGTGACAGTTGGAGCATGGGCTGAGCAGCAGCCAGGCTGCTCCTGAAGGGGCTGCTCTCTATGGAGTTACCAATCTGCAACTAAGGATAAATAAATCATCTCAAATTGCATCTCGGCTACCAGCCCTTCATTTATTACACCTTCACACGGCAATAGTTGTTTGTTGGGATCCCTTCCCATCTCTTTATCTTCATGTACTACTAAATTTGTTTCCCTCTTAGTTCTCTCCCAAATTGTTTTAACTGTAAATGAAATTCAAACCCTAATGTACAGCTTGCTGACACCATTGAAGCCTGGTCTGTGCTATCCAAAAATAAATGTGTAAATACATACCAGTAATGAGAGATGTTTTCTATATGGACACTAGGGGTTTGGGAACGCATGCTACAGATACAAGAGAAGATCCAACCCAAGGCACCCACGACAAGTTCCTGGAAGGGAAGTGAATCCAGTAAAACACACACTTACAAATGTCATACCAGATAGCACATGCTATATAGAACCATCCAATACAAAAGGGGATGATGGACGGAGCGTTTGAGCAAATCAAACACTCACCCCCAGTCAACTGATCTGGGTTTAATCCATCACCATTCTTTAGCTCACTCGGCCACCCCAGTTCAGACATGGCCATATGCAAATCAGTCTGACCCTGTGACTCATGGGAACAGTCCAGCCCGAACTGCCAAGCCATGTCTTCCCTGGACCGGAAACAAGCATCCTGGGACCGGTTTCGGATTCATAATCCTCATCAGCCAGGCTATCTTGAATCCAGTGGCCAAGTGAGCAAGGGACTCACGTCTGACCATACCCTGCCACACTTAGGGCGAACAAAGCGATACAAAAGGGGATGATGGACGGAGCGTTTGAGCAAATCAAACACTCACCCCCAGTCAACTGATCTGGGTTTAATCCATCACCATTCTTTAGCTCACTCGGCCACCCCAGTTCAGACATGGCCATATGCAAATCAGTCTGACCCTGTGACTCATGGGAACAGTCCAGCCCGAATTACCAAGCCATGTCTTCCCTGGACCGGAAACAAGCATCCTGGGACCGGTTTCGGATTTATAATCCTCATCAGCCAGGCTATCTTGAATCCAGTGGCCAAGTGAGCAAGGGACTCACGTCTGAGCATACCCTGCCACACTTAGGGCGAACAAAGCGATACAAAAGGGGATGATGGACGGAGCGTTTGAGCAAATCAAACACTCACCCCCAGTCAACTGATCTGGGTTTAATCCATCACCATCCAGCAATCATGAACACAAACATGATGCCAAAGCAATTCTTATCTCTACCACACCTATGTACACTGAAGACACATGCAAATAAAGCTACCATAAACATACCATATCCTCAGTTATGCAAGATCAGATCTTAAGAGACTGACATGGATTGTAATTAATATATAGAAAGCACTATTCTCTTAGGGGAACCAGCCCCGTAGGATTTACCAGACAATGTATGGATGTGGACTGAACGGTAACAGGATGGATAGTCACATTGAACAGGGAGTAGACCAGACATGGCAAGGGAGGGGTGTTTGAGTTGAGGGTGGGGGGTGTTGTGGATGGAGTTTTATATAGACACTTGCAGGTCCCGGTCATTTAATATGGTCGATAGCATTGGATAATTTGTGGGGGCTGAAACGAGATAAAAGATCATGTATACCAGTGGAGTGCTTTTAGAACAGGTCTGGTCAGGAAGATGATATGAGACGTACTTAGACTGTACTTGTTATGTTCATCCAGTTATGATGCTTTGATATGTGTTGAGAGAACATAGAAATGGTTTTGTAATGGCAATGCAAAATGTCAATAAAGATATATAAAAAGAAGAAAAAAAAAGAAAGCACTATTCTCTGTCAAAGCATTGCACAATTGACCACACAATCTAGGGGAAATATGGAAAGATCCTGCAGTACACCCACCGATACATGTAAGACACCACAAAGATAATTCCTAGATCAGACACATTTAGCCATTCAATTAACTTTCGCACATTGCAAACCATTTCGAAACACAACACTGAACAATGTTTCTACTAACAATACAGACAAAACTCCAACAATAATATTCAGAATCAAACGCTGGATCATCCAGTTTTGTGTGAAAGATAAAGAAAGCAGTATGAGCCCATATTAATGGTTGAAAAGGCTATGTATGTATCAATAACAACATCAATCCTAATCCCAGCATTCCAGAGTAAGTAACAAACTCCTGTGCAACTGAGGGAGAGGTAATTATTGCAAGGGCCTGGGTGTTAGAAGGTGCTTGGAGAGAATGGGCTAGCACACTGTTTTGTAGAGGGGAAACATGCACCAATATTTGTGTGGAAATGTGCATGTATCGAGAGAAACCAACCACTGTGTGAGCATATATAACAATGTGGATGGGGAGATGTGAAAGGTGAAAGAATAGTTGTCTTTCTAATAATGCACAGAAGCGTGTATTGCATATAACAGTATGCACGCAAAGTACGGAATGTGACAGTATGCTGGGACATATGAAAATGTACAGGTAGAAATATAGAACAGTGTGCACTGGGAGTGATGGTTGTGTAGAACGTTGAATATTCTATTAGAAAATAGTTCTTAATATAAATTTGGTTTAGTTAGCATGAATCACATTCACAAGAATACTTGTCACATTGCAGAAAAGCACATGTTTATTTGTTGTGAATGAGCTACATGCATTCATGTGTCTTAGTGATTTTCATAAAATGACTGAAATTCAGCTTCAGACCATGAACTATGTCCTTGTGTGCAAATGGAACTAATGTTTAGCTTCCTCTGGAAGGGATATACGTGTACTGCAACATTACAAGCCTAAGAGCATGGACATGTCATCCTCCAACATAGAACACCTGCAATTCCACAGCCAACTTCACCCTAAGCGGAAATGTCATCTACAGACCACCTCCTGTGCTGACTCCCTCGCCCTCCTCCATTACAACAAACATGATACAGACCCCAAGGCCATTTGATGCACAGAGGAACTCACACTGATGAAACGCCACTGCAAACAACTGGAGCGCAAATGAAGAATGAACCAGGACAATGCAGATAGGAGCACTGTCAAATCCACCCTGAGACTCTACCACCAAATGATCTCAACCATCAAATGTGCCGCTCTGGCATACCGCATTGATGCAAGCACCAATACAAGCAATGAAATCTTCGCCATTGTGAAAGATCCAATTCGATCACTCCCTCGTAGGACTTCTGCAGCAATCTCTCGTAATTCTTCTGCAACAAAATCACCACCATTTACAGCAACTACAACCCGCAACCAGACTCGACAGACCTCGCCATTCGCCTCCTGATCTTATCCAAAGAACCAATGCTAACCACATGGTCTGTAATCACTCTAGAAGAAACTGCTGCATTATACCGTCCGTTCACTCAGGGGCCCCATTGGACCCCTCGCCCCACCATGCCTACACCAGAGGACTACAACCCATCATCACCATGCTAACACCCATTCTGAATGCCTCCACCTCTTCTGCGACCTTTCCAGATGCTTGGAAACACGCAACTGTCCTCCCATTGCTGAAGAAACCATTTGGGAATCCTTCAACGTTTTCCAACTACAGACTGATCTCGCTGCTACCATTCCCAGTCAAGGTCTTGGAGAAAATCATCAACAAACACCTCACTGAATACCTCAAATACCACCAACTACTCAATACCACTCATTCTGGTTTCAGACCCAACTACAGTGTGAAAACTACCCTTATCGCTGCCACGAATGACAACAGCATGACTCTCAACAGAAGCGACACAGTGACCCTTACCCTCCTGGACCGCGCCACAGCCTATGACAGTTACCTACCCCATCGTCATCCAATACCTACATCAGATGGGAATCCAAGGACATGCACTCCACTGAATCTGCTCCTTCCTGAATGGAAGGACCCAGTCAGTCAGCCTGGCATCCCACAGCCCAGACGCTCGCAACCTCAACTGTGAAATTCTCCAAGGCCCTCCCTCAGCCCGACCCTCTTAAATGCATACATAAACCCTCCAGCCAGCATCATCTGGTCTCACAATATCAATGTCCTGTACTACACCGACGACATGCAACTCATTCTCTTCCTCATGGACGAGATGCCCCGTACCCAGCTCAAGTTCAATGCCTGCAAGACTGAAATCGCCAACTACATGAAGAACTGACTAAAGCTCAACACCACAAGATGGGATTCATGATCTTCGAGAAGAGCACATCACTGTGGACTCCACCAAGTGGCCAACAGAACTAGGAACAACAACCACACTTCCCACCCATGCCAAGAACCTCGGGATCATTATTAACAGCAAACTTGATATGACCGCTCAAGTCCATGCCATCACCGCATCATGCTTCCATAGCCTGAATAAGCAGAGAAAGATTTTCAAATGGCTCTTAATCGCCACCCAGTAAGCCGTCATGCACGCCCTGGTCATAAGCAAGCTTGACTTCAGGAACGCCCTCTATGCCAGGATCCACAAAAACTCACCAGAAGGCTGCAAACCTTTCAGAATTCAGTGGTTAGAATCACTCGCCACCTACCACACTGCCACGCTCACATCACACCACACCTAAAGGAGCTCCACTGGCTGCCCATTCACAAACGAGCCAAATGTAACCTCCTCACCCGCAATTTCAAGGCACTAATAACACTGGCCCAGCATACCTCAACAATTTCACCTGCTTTCACAAACCTTCCAGACACCTTCACTTGTCCTGACACCTACTGGCACAAATCTGACACATATGGAAAAACAGATCCGGAGTCAAGCCTTCTCCTACACCATTCCTGATGAGGGTATACTCAGACGTGAGTCCCTTGCTCATTGCACCATCAGGATTCAAGCAAGCCGGGCCGAGGAAGGCTGTGATGCCAGAAACCGGTCCCCGGAAGCTTGTTTCCTTCCCAGTATAAGAATTGGCTTGGTAGATTGGTTTGCCCTGTTCCCATCATGCACTGGGACAGGAGCAGACTAATTTGCATATAGCCAGGTTCTGAGCTGGGATGGTGCAGTGAGCTAAAAAACGTGATGGATTAAAACCATGATCTATTGACTTGGTAAGAGTATTCTGCATCATTCAGAAACTCTGTCCATCACCACCCCCCTTTTCCAAAATCGGTTTTATCCACACTATGTGTGGGAGGGTATACTCAGACGTGAGTCCCTTGCTCATTGCACCATCAGGATTCAAGCAAGCCGGGCCGAAGAAGGCTGTGATGCCAGAAACCGGTCCCCGGAAGCTTGTTTCCTTCCCAGTATAAGAATTGGCTTGGTAGATTGGTTTGCCCTGTTCCCATCATGCACTGGGACAGGAGCAGACTAATTTGCATATAGCCAGGTTCTGAGCTGGGATGGTGCAGTGAGCTAAAAAACGGTGATGGATTAAAACCATGATCTATTGACTTGGTAAGAGTATTCTGCATCATTCAGAAACTCTGTCCATCACCACCCCCCTTTTCCAAAATCGGTTTTATCCACACTATGTGTGGGAGGGTATACTCAGACGTGAGTCCCTTGCTCATTGCGCCATCAGGATTCAAGCAAGCCGGGCCGAAGAAGGCTATGATGCCAGAAACCGGTCCCCGGAAGCTTGTTTCCTTCCCAGTATAAGAATTGGCTTGGTAGATTGGTTTGCCCTGTTCCCATCATGCACTGGGACAGGAGCAGACTAATTTGCATATAGCCAGGTTCTGAGCTGGGATGGTGCAGTGAGCTAAAAAACGGTGATGGATTAAAACCATGATCTATTGACTTGGTAAGAGTATTCTGCATCATTCAGAAACTCTGTCCATCACCACCCCCCTTTTCCAAAATCGGTTTTATCCACACTATGTGTGGGAGGCTATACTCAGACGTGAGTCCCTTGCTCATTGCACCATCAGGATTCAAGCAAGCCGGGCCGAAGAAGGCTGTGATGCCAGAAACCGGTCCCCGGAAGCTTGTTTCCTTCCCAGTATAAGAATTGGCTTGGTAGATTGGTTTGCCCTGTTCCCATCATGCACTGGGACAGGAGCAGACTAATTTGCATATAGCCAGGTTCTGAGCTGGGATGGTGCAGTGAGCTAAAAAACGGTGATGGATTAAAACCATGATCTATTGACTTGGTAAGAGTATTCTGCATCATTCAGAAACTCTGTCCATCACCACCCCCCTTTTCCAAAATCGGTTTTATCCACACTATATGTGGGAGGCTATACTCAGACGTGAGTCCCTTGCTCATTGCACCATCAGGATTCAAGCAAGCCGGGCCGAAGAAGGCTGTGATGCCAGAACACCATTCCTGATGTGTGGAATAACCTGCTGCTATACATAAGATTCTCCTGCTCTCTTCTAGAAATCCACAGGAAGCTGAAAGTCTGGTTTTTCAAATAGTCCCACTAGACCCTAGGTATGCTTAAACTCCCGCTCAGCGACAGGATGCCCTCCAGGGTGATAGTGCGCTTTACAAATCTGCATAACATAACACTCATGCATAGCCATGTTCAGCAAGAGCTCCTGTGCTCAATGTCACTTCCTCTTGTCTAGGCTGTCCTCTCATTGTCAATTCCAGTCAAACTCTGCACGTTAGACTGTGCAATGCCTCTCCAACAGAAATGGTGAATCCATCTGGTCCTTACGTACATCACTACGACATCATTACATATAGGTCACAGCACGGAAGAGCTTTCCCAGCCATGCCCCTGCATAGGTAGCAGCAATATAGAGCCACACTAGTGGGAGCAGTGCATTCTCCAAATGAATACGTTCATTGGAAGCAGTAGATGAAATAGTGGGTACTAGCACTCGGGCATATGAGAAACGTGCTAAGAGTGAGAGTTTGAATAACTTTATGTTCAGGTAGGTAAGGCGTAGAGCAGGGTGCAGATGAAGGGGTTAGGTGTTATAATTTGGTAACATTGTGGCGGATGGGATAAAATGCTGGGGAGTGGACCAGGAGATACAGTAAGAACGATGGACGGGCCAGGATAACAGTATACAGCTGAAGTTGTGCATGTGGCAGTGTCCTAAGAGTGTGGCATATGACAAGGTGCTGTGGGAGTGCTTTATGTGACAATGTGCAAAAGGAAGGGAGTTTATAACAGCAAACAGCAGTACTGGTGCACGTGACAGTGAATTATCAGAGTGGGGCAGGGCAATGGGACAGTGGGTAGCAGGATAGTATGCACGACACTGGACTGAAGTAGCGGTTTATGTGACGATGAGACCGTGTGGATATAAAGATGTATACGTGACAGTGTGTATGAGCAGCAGGAGACACTGTGAACCACCATTACTCCGTGCAGCCGCACTGGTCTTTTTGTCACTCCTCACTCTGCTCTCCACCTGTGAGTTTTGGGCTGTGCCTGCGGAAAGCCACTCGTGTGCTGGGCCTGTCTCTTGCAGACCTGGCCCGTCACCTGTCACCGTGGAGGAAAAGCCAAGGACTTAGGGCATTGGGCCAGCGCCGACCATGCACTGAATGCAGCATTGACAAAAAGTTTACATAACATTCATATAAATCTACAAGGAGTTTTTGAGCTCTGCTCTCCGGCCCTTGGCTTCCTCCTGGCCCGAGAAAAGCCTCTCTGCTCCTCACACAAGTGACTGTTCATTACACCCAGCCAAGCAAGACCGCTACTCCGGGGAACCGCTAAACCCTCTGTCCACCCTCTAATCCCTCTGTCCGCCCAGCCTTCAAAGCGCAGTCACTTCCTCTGCAAAGTAAACTCTATAAGCGGAGAGCGATTCTCAAAAACATAATGAAGAAAAGGAGAATGAACATCATGTGAAATGCGGGTCGTAGGAGAGAGAGATGTTGAGGCCGGAAAGTGAGAAAGCAGAAAAGAAGGTAGAGGCAAGGAGAGATGAGGAAGGAGAGCGATTAAAGACGACCATGAGTATGTGAGTGAGAGAAGGTTTAGATGTAGGCGAATGGCTAAGAAAGGACATGGAGGGGGACACATAATTAAATATAGAGAACGATAATAAAGAAATAGTTAAAAAAATATAGAGAACAATAAAGGGGACATGGATTGTGAGAGCCATGTAGAAGATCTGACAGAAAAGGGTGAAGGAGAGCGAAAACAGGAGGCAGATTTTAAGTGGAGAAAGGCCTTGAGACAAGAGGGAGGGAGGGAAAGATGTCCAAGATGGAGAGAGACAAAACGTGTCCGGGCTAGAGGAAGGGTGTGTTAGAGAGAGAACAGGCGAGGGAGGTAGGAGAGAAGAACGGAGAAAAGATAAAGGTCCAAGCAGTCAAAGGGAGTAGATGTAGAAAGAAAGTGGGAGTGCAATGAAGTAGATGCGCATAGAGAGGGAATTCGATAGGGGAGGAGTCAGGAAGTTAAGCGTGTTGGTGTGTGTCTGTGTGTACAACACAGAGGAAAGACGAAGAGAAATGAGACCTAAAAGGGTGGGATGTGAAAAGGCAATGAAGAATGAATTAAAGAGGAATGAGAAAGGGAAAAAAATAAGACAGCAAGTAGCAAGTGCGAGTGGAAAAATAGTAGATGCGGGAAGAAAAGGCAAAGTAAAGAGGGAAAGATTTTTAGAAGGTCGGCTCCAGGAAGTGTCGAGGAAGGAAGGGAGGGGGAGCCAGACTGTTTAGTTACTCATTAAAACACCTAACCTAGAAATATCTCACTGAAACAACTTCCATCTCTTTTAAGTTCCATTTCAACTTTTTCTGGGCTATTTTAATGAAGTGCCTGTTTCCTGCCCTCCTCTAGGCCTGGGTCTGACCCGTCCACTGCTCCATTCCATGGAATAAAAGGCCGTTGTCGCCAGGCCTCTCGTCTCGCCCTTCCGCTGGTCCCATGTTTCGTGTTATTTCGCGAGGAGTGCGGTTGCTGGGCTTCTGGCCTCGGTGGGCACTTGAAGGCAGGGATTGATTATCACTCTGTAAAGAAGGCCGGCACACCCTAACAGGAGCACCAGAGACTTCAAACATTCAGCAGTGGCTCGCTCGCTTCTCAGGCCTGTTGGCATGCAGCCCTCCTCTTCACCATCACCATCATTATATTCACAGAGCACTGGGACATCCAAGCCCACCTCTAGGACTGCCTGGACTGCACTGCACTGGAAGCCCCTAGGGAAGACTTCTGCACTATAAACTGCACTGTGGGCCTCATGACATAAGTGGCGCGCCACAATAAAATGATTATTTTGAATCACGGCTCTTCTCTCCACAAATAAACCTATCGAAGTCCATTTGTAAGGAAATAGCACCCCACTGTCTTCAACAGGTGTCTTCCACTGCCTTGTAGCAAACGCTGTAAGGTTCTAAACTGGTGGCGAGCTGCCACCTTCAAAGCCCTTCTTCTGCCCTTATACAGACACATGCACGATTCATTCCATTGCCCGTACAATCTTCTTGGAGGCCAATATTACACACGGCGCTGCAGCCTTTAAGGACAGTCCCTCTCTGGCCACCAAGGTTAGAGTCGGTAGATGTATTACTATTGTGCAGATGGGTCACATTTGATAGTGGTCAGCTAGATGCTGTTTTGCCTCTGTGTTACCAAGGATGTGTGTGGATACACCCCCGGAATGACGCTGTTTTTTGTTTCACCCTGCTGTGGTTTATGGGTGTCCATTACTCAACTTCAAGGGGTTATGTCTTGAGGTATCTGTGCCAATTATCTAGTTTTGTGCTAGTTCTATGTGTAAGTGGGATTGATAGATTTAAGGTAACTTCTTCAATGTGATTGATATATAGATTGGAGATAAGATATAGGCAGTGCTTAATTTGTTTTAAAAAAAGTAAGTGCCAGGGCCCTTCTCTGGAGGCCACTGCAGCCTGCATCACCAATTGGCGCTTCCAGTGCTGCCAATGGCAGTACCAAGGCAACTACTAACCATCGCACTCCTGCAAGTGTGACATTCAGACTATTACAGTCCACCTAAAGCTATAAAAATTGGGTGAGGGTAAGGTATTGTTCTTTTGTAATGTATATTGGCTTATTAATCATGGGGGCGTGGCCATGATAGCATCAGGGGTGATCCCCTTTCTGTGAGGCTCCACTCCGGGCCCATTGTCCATTATCCTTTACCTCTATGCCCCATGAGTACCCCCAAAATGGTGGTAAGACCAAGCACCACTTGCCTCACACCGCCCCCCATATGCTCCTGGCACAGAAGTGGGACGATTTTCCACCTAGCTCTAGATCTCCCGTCCCCCTGGATGGCAGCCATTGGGGCATGGTCAGACCAAAACCTACAAACATCGGCCCCCTCAGAAAACAATCATGGCGGCTTCTCCCGCGCCAGTAGATGAGATCCGCCAACTGGACAGCACCTTTGAAAAACACACTGGGATGTTTGACAAAGTACTGCAGGCCATTCAAAACTCTAAAACTCCTATGGAGACCTAACTCGGGGCGATCCAGATGGAAACTGGGCTACTGTGAGCAGACCACACCAAGCTCGTACAGAGGGTTGACGAGGTGGAATCTTCTTTAACTACAATGCGGCCCTCCCTGGTGGCCATGCCGGATCAACTAAAACTCCTACAGACTGAGGTGCGGGACCTCAAGGTAAGAGCAGGAAGATGCAGAAGGGCATTTGTGGAACAATAATATTTGCTTTCTGGGCTTCCCTGAAAGAGCATAGGGCCCTAACATGGAGCTCCTGCTGGATGACTGGTTAACACAAACGGTTCTCTCCAACCGGATCCCAAAGTTCTTCTCCATAGAAAGGGCAAACTGAATCCCTGGCCATCCCTCTGTCCAGGGGCCCCCTACGTGCCCAGTGATTGCGTGCATGCTCAATTACAGAGACAGAGAACTTCTCCTACAGTTGTTCCAAGCAAAGGGCCCCTGGGAGTACATTTGGAATACTATCACGGCATATCCCAACCATGCGGCGGAGGTCAATAGGCGACGTAACACCTTCAGGGCAAATAGGACACTTTACTCTGCAGGCGTTTACAACGTGAGCCATTACCCCATATTTTTTACTCCGCAAAATCTTTTACAACGCAGGGCTTTACAACGCAATCCATTACAATGCATTCCCCTTACAACGCAATTTACTATTCTAATTCCACCGGGGCATTGCTTTGGGGAATGCGTTGTTATGGTTTGCAGTGTAAAGCCCTGCACTGTAAAAGGTTTTACGGAGTAAAAAATGTGGGGTAATGGCATGCGTTGTAACACATTCGTGGTAAAGGATGTTTACCCTTCAGTAAATTGTGTTATGTTATGTTAATAATCATTTATAAAGCGCACTTACACCGGGAGGCTTCATGGCGCTAAAAGGCTTAGTATGCTAACCAGAGTTGTTTAACTGTACGCTAGCCTGAACAGCCAGGTCTTAAGTGACTTCCTAAATTGCAAAATGTCAGTGCTGGACCGTGTTTCCAGTGGAAGGGAATTCCATAATTTAGGAGCGAGGACTGCAAATCTGCAGCCTCCTTGACTTACTCGCTTAAAAGTTGGAGTGGTGAGAAGTGAGAGGTGTGCAGATCGAAGATTACATGAAGGAGTATGTCTAGGTGTCAGGCTGTTGATAAATGCAGGGCTATTGCCATGCAAGGCTTTAAAAACAAGACAGCCCATTTTAAAAGCACAGCGCTGAAAAATGGGGAGCCAATGTAATTTCCTTAACAGGGGCGTAACTGGTTGCCATCTCGGTTGTCGAAAGACCAACCGGGCTACATGGTTTTGAACCAGCTGCAGCCATTTAAACAGATAGAGTGGCATTCCCAGATACACAGAGTTGGCATAATCCAGATGTGACAAGACGGTGGCAATTTTAATCTGGATCAGTGCATCAGGAGTGAAGAGATCTTCCGAATCTTACGCAGCTGGAAGAAACACTTAGAGATCACTGTGCCAACCTGAGATTTCAACGTAAGTTCATTGTTGAGGAAGCTTCCCAATGTTTTGGCCGAGAGGGAAACTAACCCAACTCTGGTGGCCAGTAGTGCGGGCCCCAGAATGTGACTGTCCCAGGTCAGAACAAGCTCTGTCTTTCCCGGGTTTAACTTAAAATGGTCATGGTCCATCCACTGTTGTATATATAGCATTGTAGCATGGAAATCCACAACAGAGCTGTAAGAGCCGTCAATCTTGAAGACCAACTGTAAGTCATTCGCATAGTTGAAGACTGTCACCTTTCTTTCCTTCAAAGATTGAATCAAAGGGGAAATGAAGATATTAAACAGGTGGGGGGAGAGTGCCGAGCCCTGTGGGGCTCAACAGGTGATTTTACGTGGGGGAGCCAAGAAGTGCCCTTGACGGACAGCCTGAGACCTATCCTCCAGAAATGAGGTGAGCCAACACGCAGCTGCACCTTGGATGCCAGCAAGTTTGACACGGTCGGCCAGAATAGCATGGTCGAACGTGTCAAAAGCGGCAGAAAGGTCTAATAGTACTAGTGCCAGAGGGGAACCCGTATCAGCATGGTCCCGGAGAGTATCCAGGACTGCCAGAATAACAGTTTTGGTGGAATGGGCCGGCCGAAACCCTGCCTGGTGAGGATTAAGGTATTTGGATTCCTCCAGAAAATTAAGCGAGTAAGTAAGTTTAACTTAAGACCAAAACTTAAGTTTAACTGAGAAAAAATCCTAACTTTGCTACTCCTAAATGCCCTTTGTGAATACCAAAATTCGTAAAGTTAGTATTTTGTCTTAGATTACTTTTGTGAATCTGGCCCTGGATGCTTAGTTGGAGACATTGTGGCACGATGCCTGTTTGCATCCAAGCTAAGGGTGTGAGTGTTGTAAATTATGCTTGTAGTTATTAGTTGGGATTCCTCAAGGGGGCAGCACGAGAGACACAGTTGTAGTGGGAGTTATACATTGCACAGGCATGCTGGAGGGCCCTGGATGTGGTAGATTTATTCAAGCTTTGTTCCAGGTTACGTTTCTTATAATTAGGTAGAAGAAAGTAAGTATGAGAAAGCCCCACCAAGTGCAGCCTCCCGCTGCTCAGCCTGCACACTCCAACTGACACTCAGATCCACTACAGGCACCCATGCTTTCCACGACATCATCAAATATCCAGCATTCCAAACATCATCAATCAGACCAGCACTCATCCTGGCTGAGCAGTAGGGAAGACGTAGCTAAAGAGGAATGGTAGCAAGTAAGTTATAACACATCCCCCTTCCTTAGGGAAGCTAAAAGCTTAAGTAATGCAAATAAATGGAAACATCACTACATACATTACATTCACAAAACTAAGAATATGCATGACCGATCACAAAATAAAGAATATGCATGCACAAAATAAATGATTAACTCCATCCCCCTCCCTTAGGGAAAAAATAAAATAAGCATTGCCGAGGGCAAAGCTTAAAACAGCACCAAGCCTATGCCTCTGAGCTAATACCAATCATCACTAGACAAAGCGGTAATGGGCTAAACAGAAACAAAAGAATAGTATTGGGCACTAATCACCCCACAACTCAGTATTTGGCACTCACCACCCACCAGACCGTACTGGACACTCACCACCCCACAACCTCACCGTAAAATTGTGCACACCACCCTTGAAACAGAACTGAGGCCTTCACCACCCCACAACCTCAACGTAATAGGGTACTCACCACCCATGAAAACCAGAACTGGGGCACTCACCGCCCCACAACCTCAAAGTAATATTGTACTCACCACCCATGACAACAGAACTGGGGCACTCCCCATCTTGTACTAGGCTACTCATCACCCTTCAAAACAGAACTGGGGCCCTCACCACCCCACAACCTCAAAGTAATAGGGTACTCACCACCCTTGAAAACCAGAACTGGGGCACTCACTGCCCCACAAGCTCAACGTAATATTGAACTCACCACACTTGAAAACCAGAGCTGGGTACTCACCATCCTACAACCTCAACGTAGTAGGGTACTCACCACTTTTAAAAACAGAACATCATTATGCCCCAGAAAACAAATACATGACCACAAGCACACACACCATTACATGACATGTTAAGCATAACAATCAATAGAGAAAGTCCTATACACCGGTGAGCGATCTCTCACCCGAAGTACTCATCCAAAATTAATCTCTCAGTATATAACATCCAGCTTTAAATAGTACTCTTCAGGAGCGCAGCTATTGGTCCTTTGCATGTAGTGACAGAATGTTTACCAGAGAGAAAACTGTACATACAGTGAAGTAGTAAGAGAATCAACGATCACTCAAACAAAACTTCCACACACCCAATTCCAAGGCTCTTGGCTGAAGAAGAATCCCACCCTCGTTGCCAAAAATGTTGTAAATAGAAGTCCATTAGCAGAGGTGTATAAAGGTACATTTATTCAAGCTTAGTTCCAGGTTAAGTTTCTTATAATTAGGTAGAAGAAGGTAAGTATGAGAAAGCCCCACCTGGAGCAGCCTCCCTGCTGCTCAGTCTCCACACTGCAACTGACACTCAGATCCACCACAGGCACCCATGCAGTCCACAACATCATCAAACATCCAGCATTCCAAACATCATCAAGCACACCAGCACTCATCTTGGCTGAGCAGTAGGGAAGACATAGCTAAAGAAGAGGAATGGTAACAAGTATGTTATAACAGTAATGTACTGCTTACACTTGATTTGTCTCAAACAGTCACTTGCAGAACTATAGAGAAATTATCTATCATTTGTTACCAGGGACACCTCTATTTGTATTGGCACACGGACATCAGCTTTTTGCCTGTGTAGAGAGCATGAACACACAGAGTTGTACATCATCTGTGAGTGAATTTGGGGGCTGAGCTTGCGTGGGGAGAGCTTGCCGTTACCCTGCCTGGAGCCATCAGAGGTCCTGTTGCTGTCCTGTCTCCCTCCCGCCGCCGCAACTACCAACGCGGCCGCCGAGCGGAGGGAGACTACGTTTCCCAGGTGCCCCAGGTCCAGGAAAGTGAAGGCGGAGCGCCCGGAGGCGCGTTTAAAAATCACCGGCAGTATCGGTGGAGTGGGGGCTGAGCTTGCGTGGGGAGAGCTTGCCGTTACCCTGCCTGGAGCCATCAGAGGTCCTGTTGCTGTCCTGTCTCCCTCCCGCCGCCGCAACTACCAACGCGGCCGCCGAGCGGAGGGAGACTACGTTTCCCAGGTGCCCCAGGTCCAGGAAAGTGAAGGCGGAGCGCCCGGAGGCGCGTTTAAAAATTACCTGCAGTATCGGTGGAGTGGGGGCTGAGCTTGCGTGGGGAGAGCTTGCCGTTACCCTGCCTGGAGCCATCAGAGGTCCTGTTGCTGTCCTGTCTCCCTCCCGCCGCCGCAACTACCAACGCGGCCGCCGAGCGGAGGGAGACTACGTTTCCCAGGTGCCCCAGGTCCAGGAAAGTGAAGGCGGAGCGCCCGGAGGCGCGTTTAAAAATCACCGGCAGTATCGGTGGAGTGGGGGCTGAGCTTGCGTGGGGAGAGCTTGCCGTTACCCTGCCTGGAGCCATCAGAGGTCCTGTTGCTGTCCTGTCTCCCTCCCGCCGCCGCAACTACCAACGCGGCCGCCGAGCGGAGGGAGACTACGTTTCCCAGGTGCCCCAGGTCCAGGAAAGTGAAGGCGGAGCGCCCGGAGGTGCGTTTAAAAATCACCGGCAGTATCGGTGGAGTGGGGGCTGAGCTTGCGTGGGGAGAGCTTGCCGTTACCCTGCCTGGAGCCATCAGAGGTCCTGTTGCTGTCCTGTCTCCCTCCCGCCGCCGCAACTACCAACGCGGCCGCCGAGCGGAGGGAGACTACGTTTCCCAGGTGCCCCAGGTCCAGGAAAGTGAAGGCGGAGCGCCCGGAGGCGCGTTTAAAAATTACCTGCAGTATCGGTGGAGTGGGGGCTGAGCTTGCGTGGGGAGAGCTTGCCGTTACCCTGCCTGGAGCCATCAGAGGTCCTGTTGCTGTCCTGTCTCCCTCCCGCCGCCGCAACTACCAACGCGGCCTTCGAGCGGAGGGAGACTACGTTTCCCAGGTGCCCCAGGTCCAGGAAAGTGAAGGCGGAGCGCCCGGAGGCGCGTTTAAAAATCACCGGCAGTATCCGCGTCGCGGGAGCGCGCGGGGCTGCGCCGGGCGAAGACCGGGCAAAGAGCGGGCCCCAGAGGCCAGAGGAGACCGGACCGGGCCTGTCCCCTTGGTCTCGTATGTAAGGTAAAGGTGACATTGACATTATGCTTATTATTATTATTATTATTATAATTACATTTGTTAAGCGCGCAGCTACCCGGAGGTTTCCCGGCGCTAGGCAAACAGAACGGTAAACAGGGTGAGAGGAACATCAGACCAGAAGTTTAAGTATTAAAGAGCCAGGTTTTAATTCCTTTACGGAATGCCAAAAAGCACATTTCAGAACGCAAAGATTGGGGTAGGGAGTTCCATAAAGAAGGTGCTAACAGGGAGCCCTCCCATTTTAGCTCTGTTGGCACGCGGTATCCTAAACTTGTTCTGCGTGGATGACCTAAGAGTGCGGGGGGGAATATATTGCTGCACCAAAACAGATAGATAGTGCGGAGCTCTTCCAGTCATAATCTTGTGCATGAGACAAAGTGCTTTGAATTTGACTCTGCTCTCAATTCGCAACCAATGCAGTTTATGCATATGAGACGCAGCCGAGGTTCTGGCGGGCAGGTTACAAATAAGGCGAACTGCCATATTCTGTACCACCTGGTACTTCCTGGTTACCTCCTTGCAGGCACCCAGGAGTAGGATGTTCCCATAGTCCAGGCGTGAGGTGACAAGAGCCCTTAGGGTGTCAGCAGGCAGCATCCACGTGATTTTCCTCAGCCACCTGATGATGGTGGTACAGGTGGCGGAGACTTTCACAACGTGTTGCTTGAAGGATAGTTGATTGTCAAGGAGGACCCCAAGATTACGAGCAGTCACGGTTGGAGTAGGTAGAGGGCCCATCTCCGGCGGCCAATGTTGTGGGCCCCAGAGCGAGGTATCTGAGCCAAACAGGAGCAGTTCTGTTTTGTCCCCATTTAATTTTAATTTGTGCTTAAGCATCCAATCAGATATTTGTTTCAGTCCAGATTGAAGAGAGGAAGAGGGAAGATTTTTATTAGTAGAAAGTGAGTAGATAACTTGAGTGTCATCAGCATAGGAATAAATTGTAAGACCGGCCTGTTCCGCCAAAAAAGCAAGAGGTCTCACATACAGATTAAAGAAAAGAGGGCTAAGGATAGACCCTTGGGGAACACCGTGAGTGGAGGGGAATATTGACGAAACAGATGTAGAAGAAAAAACTTGAAACGTGCGATCAGAAAGGAAATTAGCAATCCAGGCCAGGGCGGAACCACCGACACCCACAGATTTCAAGGCGGACAACAAGATGGAATGGGAGACGGTGTCAAATGCGGCACTCAAATCAAGCAAGATGAGTGCCACTGTCTCCCCATTGTCCACCTTTCGTCTGATGGTCTCCGACACACCAAGGAGAGTGGTTTCAGTAGAGAAACCAGCCCTGAACCCGGATTGAGAACCATGAAGAAAATTAGAAGTTTCAACGTGGGAATTGAGCAAGGAATTGACGTGTTTCTCTAGAATCTTAGAGAAACATGAAAGCAAAGAAATAGGGCGAAAATTAGATGGGTTGTTGGGATCTGCGTTGGCCTTTTTTAATAATGGGACCACCATTGCGTGCTTCCATTCATTTGGAACAATTGCTTCAGTTAATGAAGCGTTCAAGACCTCCAAAATAATATGGAGTAGGGCTGGGTCCAAGGAACTCAAAACTTGAGGAGGCATTGGGTCAAGGGGGGAACCAGATTTTATGTCTTGAAGATACTTTTTTAGAAGCGCAGGGGAAATAGGATCCCAAGCGTGGAGTAGGGGAATAGCGGATATAGAGCAGGGGATAGTAGCAGGAAGGGAATTGCGTAAGGCTTGATCAGAGTGAGTGGACGCAGCGGGAGTAGAGTTAAAAATATCATAGATCTTATCAATTTTTTCAAGAAAGAAGTTGGCTAAAACATTACACTGGGCAGTGTCCAGACAGGGGTCCTTAGGTACAGTGGACGCACCTGAAAGCTCTTTGACTATTTTAAACAGGGCCTTGGGTCTATTTTGCGCCGTAAGAATAGTGCTATTAGCAAAATTGGCTCTGGCGATATCACAAGCCGAGTGATAAGCTTTAAGGGCAGCCTTGTATTTTACTTTATGATCTGGGTTATAGTTGGAACGCCATATGCGTTCCAGTTTTTTACAATTGGATTTTTCTTGGCGAAGGGCGTCATTAAACCAAGGTGCCGGTGGATGATGGATTTGTGATTTATTTCTTTGAGTCGGGAGACAGGAATCCAAAGCTGTTGTCAACCACAATCTGACAGCAGGTAGCTCTTTAATAGTCATACTGGAAGACGTAGGTTTTGAGTTGGCAAGAAAAGAATTTAATTTGTCTACGTCTAGACGTTTCCAGTTCCTGCTGGCTTTGTGAGGGAGAGCAGGATTAGAGGAATTAGCCACAGTCATTTTAATTGAAAAGTTAACAATAAAATGGTCCGACCAGGTGACCGGCGTTGAAGATTGATAGGAAATGCCAGTAAGATTAGAAATGATGGGGTCTAAAAGATTACCGGCCTTATGGGTAGGGTCGGAATTATGAAGGTGAAGATCTAAGGCTGCAAGATCCTGTAAGAGGCGTGTAGAGATGGTACACGAAACAGAGTTAAAATGGATATTTAAGTCACCAACGACAATAAAATTAGTTGATTGCGCTAATAACGGGGCAATAAGTTCAGGAAAGGAGGAAGCCCAACTACTAGCAGAGCCCGGTGGGCGATAGATCAGCGCACCGGTTAAAGTAAAATGAGGAGAAAGTAAGAGTTTAAACAAACCAGCTTCGCAGTTTGGAAAATCAAGGTCTTCCCATTTACAAGAGAATTCTCTCTTGAAAATAATGGCGATTCCCCCGCCGTCTTTAAGAACCCGGTTCCGCCCCACATAGGTGTAATCATTGGGGAGAGCCATGGCGATGTCAGGGCCAGAGCTATCATTTAACCAAGTTTCAGTGACAAACATGGCAGCTGGGCTAGCTCTAGAAGGTCAAAAATATCTCTCTTGTGTTTCGAGAGAGATCGACAGTTAATACTAATAAACCTCAAAAGGGAACAGGGATTGAGCGGAGTGGAAGGGGAAGTATGTATGTGGGAGGGAATATTCCAGAAAGTAGAAGACATGCAGTCTATGCCTGAAGTGAAAGAGTCCAATGAGAGGGAGCAATTTGGGCAAGTAGTGGGCGCATTTTGACAGTTAAGAACAATGTCCGAGGAACAAGATGGCCCCCGCAACCGCAGTAAAGTGGTGCGAGAGTAGGTTAAGTGATCGCGGGCAGGGGGACCGGTCCCTGGGCCCGTGCTGGCGCGGACGGGCGCAGACGGGCGCAGACGGGCGCAGACGGGCAGGACTTTGGCACGACTTCGGCGCGAAGTCGGCGCTCCCGCTGCGCTTCCGCCATTGTTTCATTAAATATGCAAGGAGAGAGACTCACTAGACCGCTAACCTGCCAATTGGCCAGCAGGGCGGAAGTGAGGATGTGAGGGCGGAAATGAGGTTGTGCTCGTGTGGCCACCGCCGCTGCAAACGGCACAAGCCGTGGCGGATCGGTGCCGGGAGCCAGATACAGCGTAATGATACACAATGCAAATATTTAAAAGCGCAAATGAAGGGGCGTTGCGCCAGAGCGGCGATCAAATGCAAGTACAATTTGTTTTTAACATCAACAATAGTACCAGGATGTCAAGCGCTAAGGAGCGATTACTACAATAACAATTAATCTGTTAAAAGAGTTTTTAAAAATTCTCCAGTCATACACAGAGCCTCTGCAGCCTCTCTTACCATCACTTGCTCACTCTAAGACCCCCACTACGGATCCTATTTCGAGACTTTACTGTTGATCTAGTACCTTCATGTCACGTAAAATGGCTTCTAAGAGCTGTGGCGCGCAGAGGAGCGATGTCAAGGGGCCTATGGATTGCTATCTAGAAAGGGTAATCTCACCGATCACTTATGAACTAGATAGATTAGAACAACGCTTGCCCAGAGATAGCGTGCTTTGCAATCACCCTGTCACACATACAGCTGATGTAGCATATGAATCAGCCTTGCTGGATGAACTGAATGACCTTTGTAAAACCCAGTATGTCGCAGCAGATTATGCTACCGAGCAATTCCAGGCTCTGGTTAGTCCCCTAGCGACTTCTAATGTCCAGCCCACTAGGCCGTTACTGACAGACGATAACACACCAGATGCCCTCTCCCCACCTCCACTAGTAAAAGTTAACAGTAATCATACAGGGCCCCTTAATATCCCACCCGCCAAAAGGAAATGACACGGGTCTACACGCATGGGAAATGAAGCCACACAAGGAAAATTGTGTCCAAGTACCCTAGCAACGACCACACCTACCCCGACAGCAGCTAAGATACACAAAACTCTGGAATTTCCTGCTCCTACCTCCCAGGAAATTTTACTGGACCTTATAGAACGGCTGGTTACTTCTATTATATCCCCACTGACAGCAAGAATAAATAGTTTAGGAGAAAAGCTCAGTGAAATTGAGATGACAATTAACGCCAGCACGTCATTAATAAAGAGCATGGTAGAACCCATCCAGCAACCTGTTCTAGCTGCCACTGTGGTGCAGGAATCAGTTACTCAAAGCAAAAACAGTGGGAATAAATCAATAGTTGCACATAGGACATTACGAAAAAATCCAAATGTAGTTAGCCACTCCACTACAACTCAGAGGCCCAGCCCCAAAGTAAGATCGACCGTAGGCCCAACACCTCAAAATATGATAGCTGATAACCAAGGTTTCATTTCTGGCAGAAGTGATCATATAAATTTACCCCCAATAGCCGCCCCTTTTGTATGTGTTCTTTCGGGTGTCCCAGCACTTAAGAAAGGTATACCTGAAAGACAGCACGACTTAAGAAATAAAGTCGTTTTTTGGCTAACGAAAAACAGACCCCTGCCATCTAATATTGACGGCTCGATAGTAAGTGTCAGAAGGGTGGGTTGGCTGGGACCGCTCCCTAAGGACACTAAAGGGGACCTTGTCCTGGTAAGATTTAGATCTGAACGAGTTGTCCCCTATCTACAATCCTGGCAGCCCCAATTGGGAGATGGCCCCATATCTACATGGCAACTACATGACTTCTATCCTAGGGCGTCTTACCTTAACCCGCTAAGACCTATAGTAGATAGCAAGTATCAGTTGGTCAGAAATGTATATAAAATGCCGACTTCAAATCAATTTTAGACCTTGCCCAGATTTTGGCGTGGATTACACTTCATCAATTTAGACAGGGGAAGCCCTTAACCGATTTAAGATTAACTTAACTTGTTTTTATTTAAATATTAAACTTTGTAAAATGTTGTTACCTTTTAATCATGTAAATAACTATTTTTAGTGAGATGTAATTATTATGACTGTTCTTAATAATCTGTATGCTTTTATGATTTATATTTTCTAAATCGAATGAAGCTGAATTGAATTGAGTGAATTTGGTGTCTCTTACTTACTTGGCCCATGAAACATAAAGCACCTCGGCTTGCAGGAGTTTGGTCAAACTTCCAGCTATATGGAATGGACACTGGTCCTATCTGGATGGGTACTGGAACATTTCCTACCCGAATGGACACCGTGATTTATTCCACCTGGATAGAAATGGATGCCCACAGCTTGCATTGACCAGGCACTTCTCTGCTTGAACATAGGCACATTTACCGTTATGAACGAACACACAAGAGCCAACAATGCAAAGCCTGCATCACACATGTTCAATATTGTAATTGCAATTGTAAATTGTATTTATCAGCAACAATCCGTCTCCATAAACGTAAATAATTTATTAAATGATTCGCAATTTGGATTCCGAAGCCAACACAGCACCGAATCTGCTCTCATAGTTGCTACAGAAAGCATCAGATCTATAGTAGACAGAGGAGAAAACGTGGCCTTGATACTGTTGGATCTCTCAGCGGCATTCAGCATTGCCAATCACAACATTTTGCTTAATCGCTTGTTTGAGGTTGACTTTAGAGATAAAGCCCTCTCACTATTAACATCATTCTTAGCAGATAGAGAACAATACATCACCCTAGAAAACTTTTCATCCACCACATGGAATTTACCCTGTGGAGTCCCTCAAGTGGCCTCACTGGGCCCTACTTTATTTAATCTTTATATTGGCCCTTTGGTAAAACTCATCAAGACCTTTGGTTTCTCTTTGTGTTGACTCGTTGTGTCAGTCAGAGGAAATCCAGCACATACAGTCGCCCAATTCCGCCTCTGTATTGAACAAATTGGAACCAGGATGGCAGAAAAATCCCTGTGCGTAAACTCAGGCAAGACCGAGATATTACTCTTCAGAAATAACACAGATCTTTGGTCCCCAGCATGGTGACCACCAGATATGGGCCCTGTCCCATCCCCAGTAGAAACACTTAAGAATCTGGGTGTCCTCTTCGACAAAAAACTCTCTTTTGAGAACCAGATCAATCAAACTGCATCTTTGGTGTTCTTTCTTCTAAAAACTCTGAGGGAAATCCTACCTTATATTCCCCGTAATTTACAAAAATCGGTCATGTCTGCATTAATTCTGCACAAACTAGTCTATTGTAACAGATTATATTTTGGTCTACAACCAAAAAATGCTATCTAAACTCCAGGCCCTTCAAAATGCTGCAGCCCTCCTTGCTTTCAACCTACCCAAATTTCAATCAGTATCCACAGCACTGCACAATATGCACGGGCAGCCTATGAAAAAAAAGGATTGTATTCAAGGCCTTTTGCACTGCCTTTAAGGCACTTCACAATCCTGGCCTAATGGCTCTTAGACAGTATATCTGCTGGTACACACCTTCTAGACTATTACACCCTTCAGGAGCAAAGAATGTCGAAGTGCCTAAGTTCAGGCTATCTCAATGGGGTGACGAAAGCTTTGTGACATGTACGACTAGAATGTGGAACTCCCTTTCTTTAGAACTAAAAAATTCCCAGTTCCTTTTACACTTTAGGAAAGCACTGAAAACATGGCCCTTTTAACACATAAGAGGCCATATCTGTACCTGCCTCCCTGATCTTCCTTTTACAGTGTCAAGACACCATCGGGTACACAAGCACTAAACAAAACTCCATAACATAACATATTTATATAGCGCTTACTATCCCTGAAGAGGCAGTGCAGCAAGTAGTATGTTACTCCAGAACCCAAGGTTAGAGGTAAGAAGTTAGTAGATAAATATTAGTAGATGCTTGCCATAACTATGCCATGCACTTCAACACTGTGAAAATGCTGAGGAAGATTTACAAATGGCTCCCAATCGGCACCTGGAAAACCGTCACACCCGCTCTGGTCACAAGCAAGCTGGACTACGGGAACATCCTCAATGCCGGGATCAACAAAAAACACTCACCAGAAGGCTGCAGACCATTCAGAACTCGGCAGCCAGAATAACTCTCAGCCTCCCACGCCACACTCACATGAGATATCACCTCAAGGATGCGGACTGGCTCCACATTCACAAACGAGCACAAATGAAACTCCTCACTGATACTTTCAAGGCGCTACATAACACTGGCCTAGCATACCTCAAAGCTCACATCTGCTTTCACAAACCTTCCAGATACCTAGACATCTACTTGCACAAATCCAACAGACGGAAAACCAGATCCGAAGGTCAAGCCTTCTCCTGCAACGCTCCTACAGCATGGAACCAGCTGTTGCTACACATAGGAGCCTCCTCCTCACATCTTTAATTCCACAAGAAGCTGAAGACCTGGCTTTTTGAGTAGTCCAATCCGGACCTGGACGCACACCTGCTCAGCACCAAGACACCCTCCCAGGTGCGCTTTACAAATCTACATAACATAACATATAACACAACATAACATGTCAATTACAGATTTACCTTTGCTTTGTTAGACATCAAGGCTAAGATGGTTGCTTTGCTGCGAGCAGTCTTGATACAAATAGAACTTTCAATTTCAATTAAACGAGTGCCATGTTAATTTAACCTCACTAAACTGAAGGAACAAATCAGTGCTGAAGCCCATGTACTCATAAAGCTAATCCCAGAAATGAGTAGTTTATTTAGCTCGTGCACGCTAGGAAGATGCCTAAAAGATGACACACATCTTTAGACAGTTTATAAAAAGGGTATGAACTGTTCAACAAGCATAATCCGATTAGACCTCGAAGAAAAAACGGTGGACGAAATCAAAAGTAATGAAGGCCAAAGTGATATTTAATCAACTGTGCCTGTTAGCATCACGCATCCCCATGATAATTACCTTATTTTTTTTATAGTAAAATTATTGTATGTACTGAAATACATCTATATCTGTCTATAAAAGATTGCTATATAGATACACTTATATCCATAAAATTATATGTATATATATATATATCCAAACAAAGCGATCCTTCAGCATACAGAGCGCTCCACAGTGTGTGCTCGCCCCAAGGCTGGATCCAAGCCCAATTTCAATTAAAGTCACAAAATGGGCAGCACAACCGGATACTTTTCAAGAAGCTTTATTGCTTATCACACAACACCCCACCGACGCGTTTCAGCCTCACGGCTTTTCGACCGTGAGAAAAGCCGTGAGGCTGAAACGCGTCGGTGGGGTGTTGTGTGATAAGCAATAAAGCTTCTTGAAAAGTATCCGGTTGTGCTGCCCATTTTGTGACTTTAATATATATATATATATATATATATATATATATATATATATATATATATATATATATATATATATATATATATATATATATATATTCACTGAAAAAAACATAGGTTTCAGGCCTTATATAGTTAGGAATTAGCATTTAAAAAAACCTTTGAAATTCACTGAAAAAACCATAGGTTTCAGGAGTTATATAGTTAGGAATTCGTTTTTAAAAAACCTTTGAAATTCACTCAAAAAACTATAAGTTTTAGTGGTGTTATAGTTAGCTGGACATTTTACTCATACAAAACCAATGAAATTGCTCCTATATAGTTAGTTGTACTAACTATATTTCGCGCACCCGCAATCCACTGCTGATGATGTCACATATTAGATCATTCATGACATGGTCAGTGACATCACTGATGACATCTCAAACGACATCAACGAATGTAAACACGAGGGAAGGAACAAAACACTCAAAAGAAAGACATACAAAATACAGCGAGGGTCTGATCTACAGTTATCCGGTAATGGAGAATCTACAGGTTTTTGGAGAAAGGTCTAAATCAAGAAGAACGCCCACCAGTAGAATTCCTTCCAACATGCTATCCTATTTGAAAGCAAATTGCAGCATTGGAGTCCTCTCCTGATTCAGCACGCCCTCTAGGAATCAGAGGCTGTTCCATTACCAGCCAACGCTAAGTAATCCTTTGCATGCGAGAAACACAGAACCCAGGGAGTTTTAGAGCTCTAGTTGCACACCTGACCGGTGGGAGATGTGATAGTCCAATTCTCCCCAGGGTGATATTTTTTTTTTGCACAGGCTGGCAGGGGAGCAAGGACGCTAACTGGCTGATGTAATGCTAACGGAGGGGTTAGAAGGGTTTTAAGAGAGGGACTGATCTGTGACAGCCTGCCTAGTAACTGTGTTGTTGCTTACACAAAATCACAGAGGAGTGTGTCCAGGCAAAAGTAAGAGGCTGGAGATCAGCATGGGGGAATGGATCTCTGCGGTGATAAAGAGTTAAACTACGACAAGGGGGAGGAAGAAGGTGTCGAAAAGAGGACATGGAGAAGGGATAGCTCTAGAAGGAGTGAGGGGGAGACAATACACCGGGCGGAGACAGAAAGGAGGCTGGCAACATAGTGTGAATTAGAGGGGCCGAGGGGAACTGCCAGGATGCATGGGGCTAACAGAAGTGAGACTGGTGGTTTTCAGAGCCCAGGGAGGAGCATGAACTCTATCCGGGCTGAAAGAATATTGTTCAGTGGCAGAGAGGTGGTTGTGGGTAGGAGGGTAGAGTGTGTGGAGGGAAGGACAGCTCATCTTCAACCGGGTATGTGAAATTGGTGGAATACATTATAAAAGGGGAACGGGCGAGGGCATGGGATGAGGAGTGTAGGGGGGAAGGTGGAGGTAAGAGTAAGACCATGGATGATGGGGTGTTGATTGATAAGGGTGCAGGGGTTGCCGGAGGAAGAGTATATGGAGAAGACTCGGTAGTCAACAGAGAATGGGTAAGAAGAGGAAGATAAGAGATAGTGGTAACTAGTGCCAGGCCAAGAGAGACAGAAAGGGTGAGCATGTGGTCAAATGGGGAGGGACAAGCCTAATGTTGGAAAGAAATCTAATAAATGGCCCCACATGGGTATCACTAAGCCAATGGTGATGGATTTAATGACAGAGAAAATATGGAAAGGGAGTATGGAACTGTTCAAGCATTTACATAGGGACGTTTTAGGTGGAGGAGGAGGACTTGCCGTGGAGGTTAAAAGTTCTAGTTCCCATAGAAAACTGGATGTCAGCATTTTTGATCCACAAGTACCGTGACAACAGTCAACTACGGTGTGTTAGCATGGGTAAGATAGAGTGAGATCTTGGCAAGCATAGTAGAGGATGAGGAAGTTCTATGCAGCAACAGATCAGGAGCTGTGGATGGTGCCCACAAGTCAGGCACCAGAAGTCAATATAGGTAAAGAGCTACACTTACTGTAAAGGCCCTTTCTGGGTGTTCCCACCTAAAGAGGGGTGGGGACTGGGCAAAGAGAGCAAGTTGACAGAGCGGGCCAAAGGGAAATTCTGTGACTTTAATGAGGGTGCCTTTCTGTAAGTGTATACACAACTGATCTAGGTGTGGGGTGAGGTCTATTCTGGTGGCATATTCAAGGGAGTTATGCAAGGGTACACGAAGGAAGGCAGGGGCAGCAGCACCGTTGGTGTAGAAGCCTCTTCTCTTATTAGACTGGAATATTGATTGGAATGATATCCACATGTAGCGGTAGCTAGGATTTTGTAGGAGGGCTTTGCTGGGGATTTTAGATTAGGGTAAAAGGAACAGAGATTTGGGAGATGGGCAGAGAATTTGAAGTTGGCAAAGTTGGGGCCGGACGTAGTAAGGTGGAAATTGGGGATGGAAGTGGTAGAAGGGAGGGTGGCTCGCCCATGTGTGGAATGGCCTTGTCAGAATTTAATAATATCCCCATTGAGAGTGGTGTTAAAAAAGATGGCTGGAAAGTCTCACGCTGTACATCACCTGTCTTGGAGACAGCAGCAGTTAGTGAATGATTTTAATGTGGAGTAAAATAGTTCAGGGAGATGTGCAAGCATGGATGATGCAATGCATCGGATCGCTGCTACAATGATGCTGCCACCTTGGAATGCCACGATATATGGAGACTGCACAGAGGCGCAACAAGAGTCAAATTTCGGGAGGGGGGGCTGATTCTTCAAGCAAAAGGCAGAGTAGAGCTGCAGGGGCTCTAAGCAGGGGGGGCATCAAAGCCTGGTTAAAAAGCAAAAGGTCTTTAAAAGACCTCTGAAGTGCTCGGTGCGGCTGTGTGTGTGCCCGGGAAGCTGTCTCATCCCGGGCTGCCACACACCACGGGGGGGATGGAGGGTCGGATGCGGCAGCCCTTTGAGTCCAATGGGCGTTGTGCGCCTGGGACTGCAGGTCATGGAAAGCTGGATTGGAGGTGGACGCATGTTGCGTCCTTGAACTTTGCCACAGCAGGTTTAACTCTAGAGGGAAAGCAGCTGTAACTAGCGCAGTTGAGACATGCAATAGTGGAGATGAGTAGGGCATTGGCGTGGGCAATCTGATCATCGACCTCGATGCTGATTTGGAGAAGCATCAGCAAAAATTGGAAATGTTGGGCTCCAAAGAAGTGGGTCTCCCTGAACCCAATGTGGTGGCCACTTTACTACACAATATCAATTTTCGGTCACAAATCCACAGGGTAAGGAATCCAAATCAAAGTCAAAACGAAGCAAGAGAAGCAAGGAGGGTATCAAGGCTTTCCAGACACCCGTTTTGTTTCCAGCTAATGAGGTAGCAAGTGTCAACAAGCATTTGCAATGCAATAGGTCTCGCATTTGCGAGAGATTAAGCTATTGGCATTGTTTTAAAAACCAACACGAAAATAAAAGGCATTGCCATTTACAATGCCAATAGCTCAAACTCTAACAACTGCGAGACCTATTGCATTGCAAATGCTTGTTTAAGACTCGTGCACTGTAGATAAAAGACCCTGAGGAAGGGGCTTCTCCCTTTAGTACCTCCTGAAAGACACGCGTGTTCCCAGCCCCTGAGGTACTTCTAGTCTTAAAACTCCTTGAATAGCTCCTGGAGAAGATGTTACTATTAAAAACCACGAAGTAGTAACTTTCCTGAAAAAAACTATGAGGAAGACAAAAAAAACTTTGATAAAGGCTCTTCTCTTAAAGATGTGAAGTGCGAGTTTTTGAGGATGGCCTTTCGTTTAAACTGAGAAATGTGGTAGGATTCCGTGTAAAGCATTTCACAAAAAGGCCCCACGGACAGTGCCCTCGATAGATGCCCCTTCCCTTAGGCTGGCGCTCTGCGAAAGGCCGCCACCAGGTGCATAACCGCCAAGAGATGCCCCCCCCCCCTTGCGCTGCAGATTTTAAAATACAGAACACAAAAAACACAAAGAAAAGAAGAAATATCCAGCAGAATGTGCAATTAATGCCAGGCAAATCAACCATCATTACCACGTAATCCAAATGTTTACTGTATGTAAAATTGCTTTGTAAAATATTTGCCCCATCTGCTGCGAGACGCCAAGACAATTTCTGTTGCTAGCTAATGGCCCATTGAGGCAGCCAGGAGATTGACTGGCACTGCCGCCTGCATTAGGCGCAGCCGTGCGCAATTCTGTATTTATGTGGCATTATGAGCAGGGTCCCGGCAGGGGGGGTGAGCATTGCATTAGGAACCGTACCCACCGTACCCTTGCTCGGTGCATGCTTTGGCAGCTGGGGCCATCCTTATACATGAACAACGTTGAGCAGGTAAGAGAGTTAAGCAGATGACAATTTAGGGCCCTGTGTGAAGAGCAGGCAGTGGGGCCTCTTTGCAGACACATTCCATGTTTCTAAATGTGTGAAGGGACGAGGGAGGCACAGATGCCAAACAGGCCGACAAAGAGCCGCGTGCGCGCATGGTGTCCCCTCCGCTCTACCGGGCCCTTCGGCTCCTGCTGGGCTTGGCTCTGCGCCGCAGCCCCTGCCACGCGCCGAAGCAGTTGATTTCAACAGATAAAGATTAAACAGCTCTTCGCCATTGTTGTTCTGTTTTTTTGTCGTTGATGCATAAATTCTCGATGGGGCTGCCGCAGATGTGGCCCGCTTACTGCTTTTTGTGCGCATAGTTGTCCATCTCAGGGCTGCGCTCGCACCTTGGCCTACAAATGCAGAGCATCTGGCAGTTTGCAGTGAATTCTAAAAGCTGGGCCAAACTGGGATTCACTGTTGAGTGCCCCCAGGGACGAAGGGTTACCACTTACCTGGAGTGGCGCAGATGAATGGTACAGGCCCCTGCTCCCACCCTCGCCCTTTCCAAGACATGACATTGTACAGAGAGGGCAAAGCAAACCCATGCCTCTCTCCACTAAATTACAGCCAACATCCCCCAGCAAGGCCGACCGCAAAAAATACAATCATCTCTGTGCACACAGGGCCAGATCTCCAAATCTTGAGTTAATTTCACGGATAAAGCTGACATAAAAATGCATTTCATACTTCCCAAAACACCTTTTTTGGAAGCCTTTCACAGGGGGAAATTCAGACATCCTCCCCCCTAAAAATAGTAATAAATACAGGACTCTGTTTAACTAATCAGCCCTTATGAAGAAGAGTCATCTCAGGACAAGATGAAAACGAGAGTGCTCGCTCGAGGACACGCTAATTAGAAACAGATGGCCCTCATAAAGATAACAAATTGCATACACAGACGTGGAGCAGAGGAGCCAGTCCGGATGGGCCGGACAAAAAGGAGAAAGGGCAGTGGCCAAGAAGCATCATTTTTAATGGGAAGCCAGCGTTTAGCATAAATGCTGATGTGACCCAATGAAAATGATGGGCGGGGATTCGAGCCCCCTTCTAAAATCTACTCTCTTACAAAATCTCTCACCCAGCGAGTAGCGCTTTGCGCTGCAACACTGGGTGAGACCTAAAAAGAAGTCTCTGGAACACTGTGTTGAAGGCGCCAACTCCAGTGGGCTTGCCACAGTTGCCCCCAACTGCTCTGAAAAGGGCAACAAAACTGCACGTACGAAGAGCAACTCAAAAAAGGAAGATAAGCATGGGTTGTCCAAGAGTAAGAAGATCTGATATGAGGGGGCTGCCACAGCGACTGCAATGAAGAAGGAGATTGGTGTTCTACAGCTTCTGGGGATTTGGCTGGGGCAGTATGATGCCAGCAGCCAAGAGACCGATATGGTGACTGTAGCCGAGTCTCTTGGGAGCACTGTGATTGACCCAGGTGCAGTGCTGACTCCTTTGGGGATTAAAACTGAATCAGAGCCCTTGAGAGTGACTGCCAGCTGCTGAAGATAAAAGTGGATGAGGTAAGAAAAGTGGTTTATCTGCTATTAAAGAAGAAAGGTCTTGCTGTTATTTCACAGGCGTAATCTGAAAAGGGAAATTGGCTTTGTGTTGAGACATATGAAAGTTTTACAGCATCAAAATGCAAGTGTTTAAAATGGTGAAGAATGTTTTCCTCAATGTAGTTTGCTGTAAATGCGCAGACCTCCACAATAGAGGGGCGTCCCTCACTCGCACTCAGATACATACATTGATCTGAGTGCGAGTGGGGGATGCCCCTCTATTGTGGAGGTCTACACATTTACAGCGTATATACTATCTTTTCACTCAAAAGGATTAACCCACCAGTACCACCTACCTTTTACAAAGAACATACATTCAAGTTACCTTGGAGTGCACTGGACTATATTCTACATTTCAGCCTCAATGGAGTGTCACTTTTTCAGTTAATGTTCCGTAGCATTTGTATAATTCTTCACACTGCTTTGTGACCAGGAAGTGATTTTCTGATCATTGTATTAAAGCTGTGCATAGTTCCTAGATAGTTTTTAGGTCTCGCCTACACACCGCGCATGTGCTGCATAGGAGGTCTTTAGCCATCGTTCTGCTCTTTTTCAAAGCACATACTTGTGCTTGTGTCGGCATCCACCTTGCGGGAGCGAACAGGAGCGTGCCACAAGCACGTGTATGGGCTTCGAAAAAGAGCAGACTGCGCATGTGCGCACCACCCCTGGGCGCGCTCTCTCTCTCTCTCGCGCACGCACGTTCTCGCTCTCTCTCCTGTTGCTTTATAGCCTGAACGTGCACTCTGGCAGGGGCAGCCCTCTGGAAGGAAGGTTATCCGGGACTGTGAAGGAGCGCTGCAGAGACCTGGGGCGCAAGTGTTATATATTTTATATTACATACTTATTCCATTGTTGGTAGTGGTCTGTTCTTCTAACCTGTTGGTGTACTGCTAGATTATGTATTTGCCTGTAAAGCGCTGTGACGCTGGTTTGATCTGCGCTATATAAGAACTACAAACAAACAAATAACCCGTTCCTTCGGCGAGCCCGACCCCTCCGGCTTGCGCCGCTGCCATGGTCCCTTATTCTATGAACACGCCGAAACATCAGTCGCGCCCATAACGTCACTCCAAAGGTGCTTAGTGCCACCAGGCGACGCGCTGACTATTCCTTCTGCAGAGCAAGTGTCGTTATCTTTTGTAAACTAGTCAACAAATTGTTATAGGCCAGCTGATTAATTGCCCCCCTTCGACGTAAGCTATGCCCAGGTGCACCAGTACATACAGCGGATGTACCATGATAAAACCAGGAACAGACAACCATGCCCGATAAGCGTGAAGTCTGCAGCAGGGCAGTACCTGACCCGGGCGAAAAATCTATTTTTTCCTTCCCACAAACATAATTTTGCATAAAATGACAGAACTACACCACTCCTACCAGCACAAAAATGCTAAGATACAAGATAGGGAAATGATGCTTTCATATTTCGCCCACGGATAGCCTTGTCCAATACCTATTGTGTACACTACCAATGTTTACAGCGTCAGCACATCATAGCTTGGCTCTCTTGTCGATCTTGTTTGCTTGATTCTTATCCAATAGCTTTCCTTCCTCCACTTGTGTTTCTGCCTCCTTACCATCCTTTTGATTTGGTGACTTACAATCCTGGGAGCTAATTTTTTTTCCTTCCACTTTTCCTCGAGCTCTTTCCCTGCTTCCCCCTCACCTCCCCTACACGTTTCCTGTTGCATTCTGTCTTGCTCAGCTCATACATTTCTTCCACCCTGTCAGGTTACACTTTATTTCTCACTCCTATCTCCTCTGCTCCCCCATCCCTCTCTATTCACCATTCTTCTATGCTGAGCAACAGCATTCTGTTGCTCCCCCACCCCTCCCTATTTTAATATATTTTGGACATTCCAGCAGCTGCAATTTGCTGCTGGGCTGCTCCTCTCAGCAGCTTTTCATATTATTTTTAGGTCTCTCCTACGCAACGCGCATGCGTTGAATAGGAGTGCCTTTAGCCGTCGCTCTGCTCATTTTCAAGCACACACCCGTGCTTGTGGCGCCATCCACCTGGAGCGAGCAGTGCAGTGCTTGCAAATTAGCAGACTGCATGCACATGCACCACTTCTGGGCTCTCTCTCTCGCGCTCTCTCTCCTCTCGCTTTCTCTCTCTTTCACTCTGTCTCTCCTGCTCTCTCTCGCTCTCGCTCTCTCTCCGCCTCTCTCGCTCTCTCTCTCCCCCTTTCTCTCTTTCTCACTCTTTCCCTTTCTCTCTCTCTCTCTCCCTCCTGCCCCCTGCTGGCAACTGTACGTTCATGCTGCCGCTGCTGGTTAATCAGACGTCGCTGGTTGCCCTCAGAGTTCACACCTCTTGGTGAGTGCAGAGAGACGTGTTTACTTATTTTGTAATTATGAATATATTTTTATTTTTTGATGGAACGGTTTAATTACAGAATGTGTTTGAGCTTGGTTAGAATGTGCATGTTTGTAAGCCTGGCCCTCTGATGAGCTGCGCGTCAGGTCACTAACAAGGCATTGCGAGTGCACATCGGAGTCTGCATCCTATGGCATAGACCCACTGGGTACCAGCTTGAATACCGCTATCATCGTAGGGGTTACTTCGGTGTCTGACTCTGTAGTCCGTTTAGGTGTGCCATGTCTCCAGCAGCCATGTGTGTGATGGCGTTGGTTTACTATGGCAACGATCAGTCATTTATTCCACATGCTCATTCTCTGCCCAGCCGCTACCAGCTAACAAGTATTGGCATAGCCAATAGGTCTCGCCTTTGGGACCTTATAAGTATTTCGTTATGCAGCACAATATCCTTGGTGCAACAACATCAAATGTTGCACGGCTAAACACTTATAAGATCCCAGAGGTGAGACCTATTTTCTATGCCAATGCTTGTTTCTTTTTATAGTGTGACCTGTGTTGGGCCTCCTTTGTGAGTTTCGGATGGATGATCAGTCATGCTATAGCAAAGTTGTGGATATGCTTAGGAATTAAGTGGCACAGAGATGAAACGCAGGTAGTGGTGCTTGCAGATACATACCATTTGCTTGTATAACTTATGCATGATTGGGGAATGAGTAAGAGAACAGCTAGGTCTTTACAGGTCTCTCGAAATAAGGGGATTGAAGCACCTTAGTTCTCGCAGGGATGGCAGGGAGTTTCAGATCTAGGATGTTTGTACAGAGAATGAAGAACTACCTATGAGAGACTTTCTGAAAGAAAAGTTAACAGGGTCAGTGCCAATCTTAGGCAGGTGGCATGAAGAACAATCCTGGGCCAAGGATGGCTTGGTGGCTACCACAGAGAGCTGATGCAGAGCTTGTATGGACATGGTTGTACATTCGAAAGGCTAAAGAAAGGCTAACACAAACACCCTAACACAACAACACTCATTCATCCGCCTCTCATCTATTGCATAATTTAGAGCCTTAAAATATGGCCTACATGCGCCACCCCAACCCTTACACCTTTCACCCTAAACAGACTCAAACAAAAGAAACAACATGCCACTCTTCACAACTTCGCATTTCTATGTTTATTACACAAGGCTACTCTACAAAATCAACACAGCTCACCAATTCACTCTCAACCACCATCTTCACCAGCTACACACGCAGATTCAACAAAATGCCTTCTAAGCATGCTGAACGAGGACTACAATATAGACAAACAACATTATGGCTGTTTTCATAAAGTTAATGTCAACACTAATAATATACTAGCTACAGGTTCAAAGAGTACTACTCAATCTTCTAGCAAACAAAGCCACACTATTACTGAAACACAATCTATAGACTGCCTAATAATAAACGCTCGATCACTCACTAAAAACAAGCATCACTTCTACGACCTACTTACTGATACACAACCTGACTTACTCTTCATAACTGAATCATGGTTGGGACATGACATGGTTCCAGTGTTGTACAAAGCCGTTTCTCCATCAAACTGTCATGCAAAATCATATAGGCAAAAGAGGAGGTGGACTAGCTGTTATTTTCAAGAAAACAATACATCTCAACAAAGACTCATGACCAGGTGCAACCCTAGACAAATTTCCGCTTGTAACCTCCTCCTTTTTTACAGACCACCAGCTAGCAATGTAACATTCCTATGTTTCTAGGCACAGTTTCAAACTTTATGACACTACACTTCAACCTATGTTTCCTTGGTGACCTAAACATACCTAAGGCCACCTTACATGCATTCAGCTATAGATGGTGGAACAAAATTCAATTTTGAACACTTAGAAACACAACTAACTTCCAACACAGATCTAGACACAATAAATTCCATTTGAAAACTCTGAGTGGCTCCAGAAAGCATTTGATGTCGTAATATCACTAAGAACAACAAAGCAGTACAAAAGAAAACAAGCACCTTAGAGGAACGCTGGACTAAAGAGATAAAACAACAAATTTTAAAGTTGCTATGCACTTGGCTCAAAACAAACAGTAATCAAGACAAACTTCACCTACACAAACAAGTCAACCATCGAAAAAGGTAAAATAATGTACTTATTCAGACAGAACAAAAATTGCTAAATGTGTAAATAAAGAATGCTATAATTTTGTAAACCTAAATGCACAGAAGGTACTCAACCCATGGCTCAATAATTTACTAACAAACTGGCAAATTATTACACAACCAAAGAAGACATATTGGACTCCTATTTAAAACAAAGGAAAACCATCAGCACCAACCCATTTCCCAAAACTACCTAGAAGGATAGGCTAACCCAGCCTCTACATTTTTAAAACAACTATCACAAAGTGAATTTATAGATCTGGTCAAAGTAAGCAGGCCAGCCGGCTGCCATTCTGACCATTGTCCACCACAGCTGTTTTTGGGGGTGAAAAATGGGAAAAAAGTGCTGCAAATGAAAGCGTCTGTTTTTTTCCCTGCAAATGGTATCGACAAAGGGTTTGTGGGGATGAAATCACCATTTTCCTAGCTTTCAGGGACTGACAGACTTTTGTCAGAAAACCAACATTTTCTACACAGTTTTGGCATTTTACTGGGACAGAGTCTATTTTTGCTATTTTTTGTGCTTTCAACGTTCTTCCAATTAATGGTAGAAATAGGTATGAAAGTAATAATGGAGCCGGGAAAGCTATACATTTTAGGAAAGTAGACAAAATTCTGAATTCAGCAAGGGGTCATTTGTGTAGATCCTTCAAGGTTTCTTTATAGAAACTAACAGTTGAAAAAAGGAAAAATTGCAAATGAGTTGAATAAAACAACCATTTGTGACAACGTTTTCACCTGTAACTTCTTCTAATTATGACAGATGCAATATACCGTTACATCCGCTGCACCTTTCTGGTTGTGGGGATATATAGGACTTGTAGGTTCACCAAGAACCCAACGAACCCAGAGCCAATAACTGAGCAGTGTCTTGCAATGTTTATTTTTATTTTGTAATGGGTATATAGCAATTAATTTGGGGAAATATATACAGTGAAAAATCGGGATGAAATGCACCTATGTATTTCTGAAATTGGAACAAAATATTGAGTTTAGAAACAGTAGCTATTTGCACATTTCCGAAATTGTGAGTACCCATACTAGCATGAAAATTATAGGAAATTTTTCAAAGTGACTTCTTTTTTACACATTGTCTTTCATTTAGAAGGCAGAAATGCATCGTAAGTCAATAGGTAATAACAGTTGCTCTACAATTCTGTGTTACCCTAAGTCTCCTGATAAAAATGGTACCTCACTTGTGTGAGTAGGCCTAGTGCCCATGATAGGAAACGGGTATGACACCAAAACCCTTGCCTACGGCACTAACCTGCAATATTCCATATAACAAAAATTTCTGCCTATTGGCTTTAGTACAGTGTATTAAAATCCGCTCTTTATAGCCTATTGTCTTTAAGGCATGTTTTTCACAATAGTAACTAAGGCTAACTTTTCAGTACGGCAGGCAAAACAATATACCGCCCCTCTCAAAAGGACCTAATGAGAATCATTACAGTAAAATTCCAGTCCCAGTGTTTGTCAAAGTGGGTGACCAACATCAAAACCCTTGTCTACTATAGTAATCTGTGAAATTACATGTAACTAAATACATTTCTATGACTTGTAACATAACGTGATAACAATACACTGCTAGAAACCTACCGGGTTTACCATGTGCTTTTGTCTATGATTATACAATGCCTACAGCCTTTGCAATAACTTTTCATAATCAACTTACCAGACCTAAGTCATCTGGCATAATATTTCCCTAAACACCAACCAAGCCTATAGCTATTATCATTGGCTTGTCACCATAACCAAGTCACACCTACTGTACTGAGCGTAATCTTTCCTAAAAGGCAACCATCAGGCATGCACACATAAAATTGCAAATGCATACATAATTACGGTTGCAAACCAAAATACCATCTCTCCTAACAAGGATTAACAATGGTTCTCACAGGGCACATCTTCTATACCCATACTTTTTCAGAGGGTCGTAACCAACACCAAACTCCTTGCATATTAAGGTAAACTGTGATAGTCCATTCAATACATCTATAGGCTTTAATTCAGAGTAATAACAATCCGCTCTTAACCCCTTCCATGCTGCCTACCTCGCTGGTGCTGCCTCGCTGGTGCTGCCGTCGGCCAATGGCCGATGCGACCGCGCCCGTTTTTAAAACAGCCGCACTGCCGCAAAAAAGTGGAAGCAGCCAACGGGTTTAATTCCTATTGACTTAAATATATGCTTTTCACAATCAATATGGCAGGGCTATTGCCTTTATCACGACTTTTCATAACAAACAATCAGGCCTACAGACTTTATTATTAGCTTAGCCACAAAGTAATGTACAAAGTTCCCCAGGTGGGGTGATGAAAAGTTAGAGTATGTCAAAATGAAGCGTGCATAGAGAAAGATAGACAAAAGCCAAAGAGGGGAATACCCTAGTTGGGACTAAAACCCTCACACACCTAGCAAGCTAGATGTCATGCTTCATCATATGGGTTTGCTCCTCGCTGGACTGGCGCTGCAATGTCCGGCGGGCACCCATAAAGGGGCTCTTTAACGGAGATCTTTAATCCCTGCCATATGGTGCATGCGGGTTCCTGACCTACACGTGCAGGTCCCACTGGAGCAGACTGCGGGGCATCTTATGATCTCCCTTAGGGTAAGATCGGTAATGATGAGTTTCTTTTCCCCCCCCTTCGTCACGTGTCCTCTGTTCCTTGGCCATTCTTTACCATTTTTAATCCCTGCATGTTAGACTATTGTTGTCTCCGTCAAGTAGGCACTTACAATTATCATTGCAGGTTTTCATTCTCAAGTTTGAGTTTAATTTTTATTTCCATTCACGAGTATGTCATTTAAGCTAGTTATGTGTGTGGCCTCGCAATATCACGAACATATAAAGCCTTCACTATGTGTTGTTATGTATTTTCTTTAGGTCACCCGTACTCAGCAGGACTTCTTTGCCTGCTCCTTTATGACCTCATGGCATAAGGTTGTATGATCACTTATTTATTTCTTCACTGTGTAGTACGTCCCACTTAGGTCCTGATGAATTGCCCTCCGGGCATGAAACATGTTGACCATACCAGGGGGTTGTAGGTATCTTGCACAACACTACCTGTAGCAGTTATCTCCCCTCCCACCATTTTAACCAAGGGCGCCAGCCACGCCAATAAAGTTCTTTGTGGACTGACCCACCTTTTTTAATTTTCACCACACTTCTCACGACTACACCTTTTTCTTCCCCGCACACCCGCATGCACCATATGGCAGGGATTAAAGATCTCCGTTAAAGAGCCCCTTTATGGGTGCCCGCCGGACAATGCAGCGCCAGTCCAGCGAGGAGAAAACCCATATGATGAAGCATGACATCTAGCTTGCTAGGTGTGTGAGGGTTTTAGTCCCAACTAGGGTATTCCCCTCTTTGGCTTTTGTCTATCTTTCTCTATGCACGCTTCATTTTGACATACTCTAACTTTTCATCACCCCACCTGGGGAACTTTGTACATTACTTTGTGGCTAGTCTCTTGGACACGTACACTGGACCCCATTAAATATTGTCCTTCCTGATTCCCTTTGTTGTTACATATTTTGCACGGGATCTTTCCCGCGGAATCCACTCTAGGCTACCTACAGTACACCCATTACTGTTAGGACCAACTGATCCCCTTTGCTACTGCGGAACATCGGGTTGATCCTCTTCTCCATCTTCAAAGCTCATACAAATTTTCCAGACAGTTCCCACCAAACATGGAGGACGTCCCTGGCTTGAGCTTTGATGAAGACGCTATTGCCGAAGCGTTGAGACAGGCTCCCCCACTCTTTGGGGCGGGTGGAGCTTCTTCCTCAAGCACAACTAATAATGACGATTGGACTAGCTTGACAGTATTAAAAAAGGAATGGCTAAGGATCACTGTTCATGGACTGATGATGACCGAATACCTAAGAGCAAACATCGCTCCACAGGGACTCATAGTCAACATCATGCCCAGACTCTTTTTAGAGGATGGGCAATTCAAGATCGATTGGTGCCATGTTTCATGGAAATGCACCAAGGACCTGCTTTTCCTGATAGTCAAAACTGCCAAGAGATTGGCAGATGCCTTACAGGTTAAAATCACAGCCATGGAGGTAGCTATCAGAGGTACACTCACCGAAACACCATTTACAACCAAATTAGCAGAAATAAATCAAGAAATTGAAGATAGTCAAGATTTTCTACTCAAGCAAAAAATGACAAAGCTTCAAAAAGAGGTGGATAGATTCGACAAAGAAAAAATCTACCCTTACCTTAAAAACGGATACTCCAACAAAAGATCAACCTACTCCTCTGACGAGAACTCAGATACTGGCAGCCGTAGGGGTTCATCTAGCAGTGACTCTAGCGGGGGTTTCCCTGCTAAGAATAACCGCAATCAACGACGTGGCAATTGGAATCAGGGCTACCAGAATGCACCACAGTTCCATGGTCCACCACAGATGTTGCCTCCTTGGCAATATCCCTTCTATCCCCAGGCACCACCACAATTCTATCCCATGAACCCTCCTTTTTTAGGCAGGGTTGGGGCAGAGGAAGAGGGCGCAACAGAGGAGGTACGCAGAAAGGAGTACAGTGGCAGGACCAGCAAACCACGACCCCCTCAGTGGAGACAAGGAGCACGACCAGGGGAAGGAGAGTCTGATTGTTAATCTTTCCGAAAGGTCGCTCACCCCCATTGAAAGCAGGGTCCTGGAGAAGGGCCTAGGGTTTGTACCGACACCTATCCCCGATAGCTTTACGGAAATGTGTGAACTGCAACAATTGTTCAGAAAGATACGCTTACAAGCTTTTTTCCATGATAAACCAACTGAAGACAGCACTGATACTGGTTTACGCAAACCATCTACTTTTACCCCCAACGATAGCATGGTTCCCCCTGAGGTCCTAGCCTTTGAAAAGGCTGTTCTCAAAGGTTTGGAAACCATGCCTGTAACTAGCAATTTCAACAATCTGAGTAAGATTGAAAGACAAGCAGTCCAGGATCTATCTAATGACACCTCCATCGTCATTAAACAGGCGGACAAGGGTGGGGCCACTGTGATCCAAAACAGTGGTGATTACGACACTGAGTGCAAACGTCAGTTGGCTAATACGACCCACTACAGACCTCTTAAAACAGACCCTACTAAAAGACTCGCCACATCGATCTCCAGCCTTGTCTTGGAAGGAGAAACTAACGGGTGGATCTCTAAGAATGAAGCAGAATTCTTAATAACCACCGACCCTGTGATTCCGTACTTCTACACCCTTCCCAAGATCCACAAAGGGCAGAGTCCAGTCCCTGGGAGCCTATTGTCTCGGGGATTGGCTCTCTTCTCGAACCACTGTCCAAGTTTTGTGACTCCTTTTTACAACCGGTGGTGAGAAAGATACCCTCGTTTCTCCAGGACACGAGGGATGTGCTCCGTCTAATGGACAACATTAATGGGAGGGAGGGTGTTGACCTCCTACTGACATTAGACGTCGAAGCACTGTACACCAGCATCCCCCAACAGGCTACGCTAGACGCAGTCGAGTCCACTTTACTACAGGAAGAATGGCACTCGCCCACACCTATCTCTTTCATATTGGCTTGTGCCACCATAGCCCTAACTGAGAACTTCTTTCAGTACGGTACCCAGCTTTATCACCAAGTCAGCGGGACCTCGATGGGTTCGACATTTGCTCCCAGCTTAGCATGCATCTATATGTCTACCTTCGAAGAGAACATCATCAACTCTCCTAACAATCCCTTCAAAGACAATCTGACTATGTGGCGAAGGTATATAGACGATATTTTCGTACTATGGAAAGGCAACCGTACCACGTGTGAATCTTTCTGCACATGGATCAACCTGCAGAATCCCTTCCTTAGATTTACAAGTACCATATCAGACACCACCATTCCCTTCCTTGACCTCAACATCAGTCTCGACCTTGATGGGTTGAAGACCACTCTGTATCGCAAAGGGACGGATAGGAATAGTCTCCTTCTCTATGGGAGCCATCATCCGAGAGCCTTAAGGGACAACCTGCCTTTCGGGCAGTTCTTGCGAGTACGCAGGAACTGTACTGAGAGGACTGACTCCAACCATGAAGCAAATATCCTACAACACAAACTACAGGATAGAGGGTATCCAGCACGGCTGATACATAACTCTCGCAAACGAGCCTGTAACAACCCTAGAGAGGCCCTGTTGGAGTCTAGTCCTAAAGAACCTGATAATGTGATCACTTGTGTGACTTGCTTCACTGGATACTCCAGCCATATCAAGAAAATTATCAATAGACATTGGCACATCCTCAACTCCAGTGATCTTGATATTCCACCACCTCGTTTTGCATTTAAACGAACGTCCAATCTTAAGGATTCTCTCATACACACACGCCCGATGAAACACAACAGCAAGAGTCAAAGCACTTTATGGGGTCAACCCCCAGTGACAGGGCACTTCCCTTGCGGTGGCTGCGTGGTTTGTCCACAAACACGACCCACCAAGGAGATCACGCTCACAGAGACTTTCAAGTGGCAGTTACGCAAACACACCAATTGCAACAGTACCAGATGCATTTATCTCATCACTTGCCCCTGCAATAAACATTACCTGGGGATGACTATGAGACCAGTCAAACTCCGCATCATGGAACACAAGAGCAACATCAGGTGTCTTAAAACACATACCAGGCTCTATGAGCATTACACACAGCATGGTCATCTGGCAGACAGCATACGATGGCTAGTCTTAGAGTCCCATCCTCACATCTCACAGCAAGCACTGTTTAAAATTGAACAAAGATGGGTACATCGCCTTCGACTTGATATTGTTGGCCTCAACGATTCTGTGCCATGGTCGGCACTGTCACGGTAATACTCATCCCTATGGCCCACATTATGAAACTCTTTCTGTGTCAATTCGCCGATACTTTTAAGCCCCACATAGCGGACCTTTTTATTTCTACTCCTAAGATGGCTGCCACTTTGGGCTTATATACCCATACCCTTGTTTGACAATATGAAACATGGTCTCCTCCAGACCTCCAATACTTTTTAGCCCTATATAGCGGACCGTTTTTTACCCCCAAGATGGCCGCCACTTTGGACGTGCATCGACTGTACCGCATCTGTTTCAGTGGTCGCAAGCCTTACACTTTGACGCATGCGTGACTTCCCGCTGAGGCCCCGCCCCCACGCGGACTCGGCGAGATATGGGCTACTTATACTACACACGAACACCGGGTCGTTGACCAGCTGCTCTGTCCTGACCAGACGGTGGGGGTAGGTGATAGCGGCGCTGACCGCACGCCATCCGGGTAAGTTTGCTTCGACCCGCTCGAAACGGTCTCTGGTTAGGCCGTGGACGGTTGTGCGGATGTTTTGGGAGTGTAACCCACACGCCCATTTGCTCGACGCCTCCAATTGGACACGTGTGTGGCTTCGTTCCCGGTTGCCTCGATGGGTGTTTGGGCCGTTGTTTTGGTGCTGTCTGACTTCTGCCCCCCCTTTGGGTGCGCGGGGTCGGTCTTCGCCGATTCGGGGTCCGGGCGCTCACCTTGACCCCGGGGATTACTCTAGCACACTTGACTCACTTGGGCTACTATTGGCGCCCCAGTGGTCGGTCCGGTATATTCCCTTCTCATTGGCATTTTCCTTTCTACGAGTCCTGACCCCCAGAATGCCACCATTCAATTGCGGTAGGGCTCGGACTGCTACTTGACACCAACTCTCTCTCCCTCTTCTCCCAGGTTCCTGACCTACACGTGCAGGTCCCACTGGAGCAGACTGCGGGGCATCTTATGATCTCCCTTAGGGTAAGATCGGTAATGATGAGTTTCTTTTCCCCCCCCCCCTTCGTCACGTGTCCTCTGTTCCTTGGCCATTCTTTACCATTTTTAATCCCTGCATGTTAGACTATTGTTGTCTCCGTCAAGTAGGCACTTACAATTATCATTGCAGGTTTTAATTCTCAAGTTTGAGTTTAATTTTTATTTCCATTCACGAGTATGTCATTTAAGCTAGTTATGTGTGTGGCCTCGCAATATCACGAACATATAAAGCCTTCACTATGTGTTGTTATGTATTTTCTTTAGGTCACCCGTACTCAGCAGGACTTCTTTGCCTGCTCCTTTATGACCTCATGGCATAAGGTTGTATGATCACTTATTTATTTCTTCACTGTGTAGTACGTCCCACTTAGGTCCTGATGAATTGCCCTCCGGGCATGAAACATGTTGACCATACCAGGGGGTTGTAGGTATCTTGCACAACACTACCTGTAGCAGTTATCTCCCCTCCCACCATTTTAACCAAGGGCGCCAGCCACGCCAATAAAGTTCTTTGTGGACTGACCCACCTTTTTTAATTTTCACCACACTTCTCACGACTACACCTTTTTCTTCCCCGCACACCCGCATGCACCATATGGCAGGGATTAAAGATCTCCGTTAAAGAGCCCCTTTATGGGTGTCCGCCGGACATTGCAGCGCCAGTCCAGCGAGGAGCAAACCCATATGATGAAGCATGACATCTAGCTTGCTAGGTGTGTGAGGGTTTTAGTCCCAACTAGGGTATTCCCCTCTTTGGCTTTTGTCTATCTTTCTCTATGCACGCTTCATTTTGACATACTCTAACTTTTCATCACCCCACCTGGGGAACTTTGTACATTACTTTGTGGCTAGTCTCTTGGACACGTACACTGGACCCCATTAAATATTATCCTTCCTGATTCCCTTTGTTGTTACACATTTATTATTAGCTTGTCAGCATAACCAATTCAAGCCTACTGTACTGAGCATAAGCTTCCAACAAAGCAAACATTGGGCATAGTTAGAAAAGTGTAAATGTATACAAAATTACAGTTGGCAAACAAAATACTCTCTCTCCTAAGAGAGCTTAACAAGGATTTTTGAAGTGCATATCTTTTATCTTAAAAGTTTGTTTGGGGCGGATCAACAACACCAAAATCTATGCTTACTATACTCATCTGTGAAATTCTATGTAACAAACTACCTGCCTCAATGTTTAATTTAGCACAGTCAATTACTAATCCATCCTTAAAAGCCTATTGCCTTTAACACATGGCTTTCACAATAGGTAGGTCAATCTTACTGACTTTGTCATGATGTCTAATAACAAACAGATCAAACCTATGAAATCTGGCAAAACTTTAACAATGAACTGATGAACCCTTTACCATTGGATATACACATTATCCAACATTGGCCTGTCCAAGTGTTCATAAACTGGCAATCATCATGTATATAGTTATAAAATAAAAAATACTTTGAAAATTCCAGCTTGAAAAACAATATATGGGGGGGGTGGGGGGGGGGTGTGGTTAGCAGCCAACTTAGATGGCTGCAGCCTGAGCGAGCTCCGTGATCAGTGGCGCAAAACCTGCATAATCATGTCATTTATTCTGGGGCTACGAGGGGAGAAAAAGTAGCTGAGAGTCCCTACTCCGCTATAAAGCGTCCAACTCAAGCACGGATCCCGTAGGTGCCATCACTTCACTGCAGCACTGTAAATAGTAACTGCGGTCTGGGCCCTGAAAACAAGCTGGGGGCTAAAGAAACTACACACCTGACGGCAGACCTGGGCGAAGTAAGCCTAATTCGGCGGTCCGAGAAAGAAAGAGGCGAGATATCCTGCAAAACAGAATGCAATAGACCCACCTCTGCGGAGCACCAACACCCGGTGAGGTGGCAAGAATAAGGAACTAGATGCCGCTACCGTGCATCAGACGATCCGCCTCGAGCTTCGAAACAGGGGGGGTACGGCGGGTGCCATTTTCTGCACCAGATCAGAATAGGTTCCAACCAGCCCCTGCCGCTGGACGATACAAACACCGCAGCACTTGAGATCCTTCTGAGAAACACCAAAGACAGGTGAAGCACTGAGACTGGGAAAGCAAAACCCCGCTTAAGAGAACAGGAGGGGCCGCCATGCACCAGCACAACCCGTCTCACCTACCACCCCAAAAAAAAAATAGACAAACTGCACGATCGCAGCATCTCCCAACGAAGCATGAAGCAACACGCAGACTCTGTGCCCCTGGCCCCGGAGGTATTTATAATACCTGAGACATACCTGAGACATTGCAGACAAGGTCCTCACTGCTCTGTCACTATACATGTGGCGCTAAGAAGCCTGCTTTTCCCAACGAGGCTAACAGAGATAGGGGTAAACGCTGACTCGAACCTGGCACTTACATCACCGGCATACTCAACCCACATCCGCATGGGCATACATGGTCAACGTACAGTCCAGATGAATAAGCTGGACAAATATGCCTTCAATAAGGAGCAACTGGGCCAATCAGACCCTCCCACATCGGGAACCACAGATGACCCATTGCAAGAAAAGCTAAAAGAGGTTACACTACAAGACATAAAGGTTACTCTACAACAAGTGCAAATGTCAATCGGCACAATGTCCACAGACATAACATTTCTACATGATGACTTTTCCAAAATGAACTCCAGAATCTCAGAAGTTGAAACCACAATGGCTGGTCTCTCCATGTACACAGCAGCTTTACAAAAGCAGGCAAAACAACTGGAGCACCTGACTCAGCAGCTGGCCACTAAGCTTGACGACCAAGAAGGGCACTCACGGTGCAACAACATCCGCCTGGTTGGAGTGCCAGAAAGCGTCAGGGGTTGGGCGCTGGATTTGTTCATGGAAGACCTTGTAAAAAAGCAGCTACAGCCACGGGGTCTGTCCAGCTTCTTCTCAGTGGAAAGAGCCCACAGAGTTCCAGGGGGTGGACCCAAGCCAGGGCCCCCAGCCCCGGCCTATACTGGCCCGCATCTTCAACTTTCGCAACAGGGACAAACGGCACGTGTGTCCCCTCCGTTACAGGTACAACATACTACGGTATCACTGTATCCTGATTACACAGCGATAGTCACCACCCAGCGTAGAAGCTTCCTAGAAATAATAAAAGAACTGCGCATTCGAGTATTAAAATATGCTATGCTCTTTCCCGCAAAGCTCAGGGTAGAGGCAGAAGGGAAGAGTTGTTTTATCTCAACCCTAGAGGAAGCACAGGAAGCACAGAACTGTCTGGATGACTGGAGACCGGCCTTGGGCCCGAAAAGACAAGCTTGCTGAAGACAACATCAACTTTCGACTTTGGAGGTGCCAGCATCAGCCCGGCTGACAGACTCAATGCCCAGCACACAACAGATCACTGATGCAGACTCTGAGTAGACCGGAAATCAATCACTGGACAGGAACAGCCAGGGAAACTTCAGCACAGATAACACCGATGAACTCGCAGCGAAATAACGAAGTGACAACATTGGAAGAATGTAGATTGACTTCTCGTGCTCTTGAGGTCAGAAAGGTCTTTAATATAATACACTCAAATGCCACCACAGATTGGAAACAATAGAGGGGACAAATGCCAAACGGTCGCTAAGAGGTTCCACCCCCGACGCAAGTAAAAAGGTATGAGACAGAAGCACTCTGCTAAGTTGGGGTGGTGGGTAGTTCTAAATCCCCTATGCACGGAGGCAGGGAGGGGGAATAGGGTAAGTTTAAGGGGTTAATGTTTTCTTTTAAATGCAATGGTACTACACACCAATAAAACGTACACACAGGAATGACAAAAACTACACTGAGAGGTGGCACACACTCAATCTCACAAGAATGATGGTAAAAGTACAGGCTACAACAGCAACAGATGGTCCTAACAGGGGGGAATCAACACAACAAATGGCACACCTTCCCTTTACAATAATCTTATGGAATGTGAATGGGCTCGGGGACAAAATAAAAAGAGGATTGGTCCTTCAATATATAAAACGTAAAGGGTCTGCGATAGCTCTCATACAAGAAACACACTGATACGCTCCACATGCAAAGCATAAGACAGATGGGGCTACAAGATGGAGGTACACTCAGACTTCACCTCCGGATACCGGGGAGTTGGCATTTTAATTAATAAACACTTTCCACTGATTTTACAGGGGTCTTGGACAGACGATCAGGGACGCCTTGCAGTCACAGCCTGCCAATGGGAGGGACGCACCTATAATCTGGTATCGGTATATGTTCCCCCAGCACTACATCACACAGCATTACCAGCTTTGGGTACATTTCTCCTATCAATCCCGGAAGGAGAACTTATATTGGGGGGGGGACTTCAACACTACGATGGATGCATCCATGGACAGACAGACCCCCAGGGGCCCGAGTAGGCATGGTTGCAGATTGGCGGAATTTACTGGGGCGACTGGCTTCATAGATATCTGGCGGGCCAGACACCCGCAGATGAGGGAATATACGTTTCTCTCAGGAGCACACAGTAGTCTCTCCAGAATTGACTATATACTAAAATTGGCAACAGGTTCGGAAAAGGTGAGAGAAATCAACCATCTCCCAAGGGGCATATCTGACCACTCACCGGTATTAATCACCTATGTTTCACACAACCCGGGTAGACGGCGCATGTTCCCGCTGCACTCAGGCTATCTTACAAATCAGAAAACTGGAAAAGGACTGGTCAAAACCACATACCAATATTTCACTGACAATGAATACACAGTGACATCCTCTGCGACCCTATGGAAAGCTTACAAAACGGTGATAAGGGTACAAGCCTTATCTCTAATCACAAAACATAAGCGAGACAAACAACAGCATGACGAGTCTTTTGAACAAGAAGTATCCAGGGCTGAGACCGACCATGCAGCAGACACCGGAAAATGTGAATGGCCTTGGGGATAGAATTAAAAGGGTGGTAGTCCTACAATGCCTGAAAAGATACGCCCGAGGTTGTCCTGTTGCAAGAGATCCATATCCAAGGAACACAATATGGAGCACTAAATAAATGGGGGTACAAATTGATAGTGCATGCAGGATACACCAGAGGTTCAAGGGGGTTGGCATCCTAATATGTTCATCCTTCCCCTTTATAGTCCAAAAGAATATTCATTACGTCAGCTGAAGATATGTGGCCGCCACAGGAATGTGGGAAGGGCAGTTATTCAACTTAATCTCACTCTATGTCCCACCGCGATTACAGACACAATTACTTCTAAAACTGGGGGCGCTACTCCTCGAACTCCCAGTAGGCAACTTGATTTTGGGAGGAGACAGCAATGCAGCCCTCTCCTCTGAGATAGACCGCTGGCCGGTACGGCCACAGAGCAAACAGGAACTAATCTAAGAGAATTCCTGTCAGCCTCAGGCCTTATAGACATTTGGAGGACACTTAACCCACCCAACATCAATACACCTACCACTCCGGTGCTCATGGTAACCTTTCTCGTATAGACTACGTTTTTACATTGGCACATTTACTCCCATGTTTCCATGACCCACATCACCTGGCTCGAGGTATCTCGGATCATTCCCCAGTGTGTGTACGTTACGACCTAGGCTCCACTAACCGCAATTACCAAGGGAGAATTAACCTGTGGTATCTTAAAATACTCTAAATCCGTACTAAGCTCCAAGAAGCCACTGGCAACTACATAGTTGAAAATGAGCGCACAGTAGACTCTGCCAATATATTGTGGGAAGCCTATAAGACAGTAATAAGAGGACAAGGAATTTCCCTAATAGCAGGTCACAAGAAAGAAAAAAGACCAAATTAGACATTTTTTAACATGAATTACAAGATTTAGAAGTGCAGTTGCAACAGGACAATGACGATTCATTGCAACACAGCCTTCAGTTTATGCAGAAGGAATTTAGAGATATAGCCGAAGAAATAGCTAAGGCTAGACCCTGTGCAATAATCCAAAACCTTGGTACAATAGCTTAGTCAACGAAGACAGACGTTCTCTCAGAGTTGCCGAACGTAACTGGAAATCAGTCCCGTCGACTATTCACCTGAAAATACTAAGGAAAAAGAGAAACACCTAATACAAGAAGATCAAACGTACCAAAGCAGACTTCTTCAGACACAAACTAGACCAAGCTAGAAATCGCCCAAAAAAACTCTTTGAGCTAATCAGGTCTCAATCCAAGGAAGCACCTCAACGATTGCTAGACGCCGCCCAATCGCAACCCAACTGTGACCAATTCTCTGCCTTCTTTACTCAGAAGACCCTCAACATCGAGAACGATCTCTCACAGGACCGATTACTTCATTCTGTGCCACATTCACAAACTTCCCCGGCACTACGAACTACGACACTCCAAATCCCTTCAAAGTGTGACCTTAAGAACGAAGCCGCCTGGTCGTCCTTTGACACCTTTTCGGAAGAGGCTTTGGGCATGATTCTAAATTTCTTGAAACCCTCAAATCACCTCATCGATCCGCTCCCGGCTAACGCTGTTAAAGACCCCATGGCTGCTTCCACTATGGACCAAAATCCTCAACAGTTCACTCCAACAAGGTTGCATTCCAGACACCCTCAAAGTCGGTCAGGTCTCACCCATCCTAAAGAAACCAACAGCTGACCCCACGGAGCTTAACAACTATCGTCCTATATCGAATATCCCTACCCTGGCCAAATTGCATGAAAAGTTTGTGCATTACCAACTAATTAAACATATTGTTCACTTTGACCTCCTTAACAACTACCAATCAGGCTTCAGAGCAGGGCACAGCACGGAATCAGCCATGACTCACATTATTGATGATGCGCTTCAAATCCTAGACCAGAATGGAACATGCCTACTCATCCTGCTGGACCTTTCTTCAGCTTTTGATACGGTCAAACATGAGAGTCTGCTTGATCTTCTCAGACTTAGGATGGGTCTTTGAGGACAGTGCTGAATTGGTTCACCTCCTTTCCACATAACCGAACACAACAATTCAAGATCAACAACACTTTTTCCAACCCAGTACCAGTTAGGCTGGGCGTCCCGCAAGGATCCTCACTATCCCCGACCCTATTTAACCTGCACTCAACGTTCAACCAACTATTGTGGACTCAGCAAAATCCTTGGGAATAACTCTAGACAGCAGTCTAACTATGCAGAAACACGTTAGCAATGCTACAAAGGGAGCTCACTGTCAGATAAACATTCTAAGGAAGTTGAAGCCATTCTTGCCAGTCAACGACTTCAAACAAGCTGTACAAGTGCTAGTTATCCCTCATGTGGATTATGGTAGTGTCTCTTTATGCGGCCAAAAGCGAGTACAGCCCCCCTCAGAGCCGCAATAAACTCGGCAGCAAGATTCATCACTGGCTCGAAAAGAAGTTCACACATCTCCCCTGAACTAAAATCCTTGAATTGGCTCCCGTTTGAAGCAAGAATTCATCTAAAAATAGCTTGCATGACACATAAGGCCTTGCACCACAAGACGCCCATCTACCTCGCACAGAAGTTGACAATCTCCGGTGGCTCAAGGTCCTCTAGAGGCGCAGACAATCTACTACTGAAACCTCAAAGATTCAATAAAAAAAAAACATACAAACGATCCTGCTCTAGGATTTGGAATACTCTTCCCCCTGTAACCAGACTGAATCCCTCTACCTTAGCTTTCAAGAAGGAAGTAAAAGCGATTCTCATGGCAAAATTTACTTGACCACTCTACCCTGGCCTGATCATTTGCCAACCGAGAAGCGCCAGTTTGGTTCTTCGACAATTTTTGCTGTGTTTTTGTTCTAGGTTCCTATGCTCCGGTACTTGACGTCTTTTCGTATGTATTCTTACACTTATACCATACTTGTTCTTTCTCCCAAACTACTGTATTTATAATTTGTCATGTTATTCTTTTTGTATAATCAACTTTTTCAACTTTTTCATTGTAAAGCGCTCTGATATCCGCGAAGATCTTGCTTGCGCTCTATAAAACCTTCAAAATAAATAAAATAAATTTAGTCCGGAAGAGCGGGAGGGCCTAATGGTATGCCTGCTGAATTACACAAACTAACAGCATCAAAGATAGCCCTGTTGCTCATCCAAATGTTTCAGGAAAGTTGTAGCTTGGGCACACTACCCAGAGATCAGAGAATAGCCAATATAGTGTTCATATACATAGCAGGTAAACCTAAGGAGGAGTGTCCCTCTTACAGACCGATATCACTTTTGAATGCAGAAGTGAAAATATTGGCCAATTTATTAGCCACTCGTTTGACTAAGCTCCTGCATACCCTCATCCATTCTGACCAGTCCGGTTTCATGCCAAGGAGGAACACAGCATTGAATCTAAGAAGACTCCATGGAGTCCTGGGTACAGCAACCACCATAGAAGAAGACACAGTAGTGCTTTCATTAGACGCTCGAATGGCCTTTGATACCATAGACTGGCCCTTCATGTATGTGGTGCTAGAGAAACAAGGCTTTGAGTCACACTTCCTGTCCTGACTACAGCCACTAAACTACTACCACCCACTGGCCCAGGTGACCGTCAATAACAATACATCCAGGCTATTTGTGTTACATAGGGGAACAAGACAGGGATGCCCGTTGTCCTCACTGATATTTGCCTTGGTATTGGAGCCTTTAGCGGTTTGGATATTGGGGGAACCTATGATCAGAGGGGTAAAATAGACACCAGACTGGGAAGATAGAATATCACTGTATGCAGACAACATCCTGTTATATATAGCAAATCCGAGGATAACATTTCATAGGATTCTACATATATTTGAACTCAGAATACACAATTAATTGGGAAAAATCAGTACTAAATGTCCTCTTGGGAGCACCACCGTCCCAACCTAGAGGATATGAGATACCCATAGCAATCAAGGGTTTTAAATACTTGGGCATTTACGCGACTAGACATCAAAATGTTTTTTATGAACACAACCTAGAACCGCCACTCCGTAAGTTACATGGTGATGTACAGCACTGGAGGTCTCTTCCACTATCACTTTTGGGTATGGCCGCACCGTTCAATATGATGGCCCTGCCACGATTCCTTTACGTGCTACATAATATCCCTTATATGATCTCCCACACATATTTCCAGACAATTGAATCTTGTGAGAGCTATTATGGGACGGCGGTTCCCCAAAAATGTATCTACAAAAATTGACGAGAGGATGGTACGACTGGGAAGCGGCAGTCCCGGCTCTGCATAAATACTACTGGGCGGCCCAACTCACAGTGATCAATCATTGGGTGTACTACCCTCAGGAGGACCCTGCATATAAAATGGACCGCCATAATATGCAACCAGTGGGTACTTGAGGGCTATTTATGGAGGCGATAAGGTAGAATCCTGTCCTGAGCCAACCGCCACTATATTGAGGATTTGGAAAAAGACACTTAGAGTGGAAGGGTAGACTCACCCGGATGACGCCATTGTGGGATTCGATATGCCTGGTCCTCTTGGGAAAACATAGAGGATTTAGGAAGTGGGACTTGATTGGCCTCTCAAGGCTGGGTGACCAATGGACAAAGGGGGATATTAAACCGTTCGCAACACTGCAGCTAGAATATCAGTTAGCACCATCAGAAACCTTCAGATACCTACAATTGAGACACGCACTAAGGGCTAAACTCCCAAGGGGAGAGGAACTTCCGGATTCCTCTCCCCTTCCTCTCCGCCGGAAGATAGGGTGCTAGATGAATGTCATGAAAAGAAGACGCTGTCTTTGATATATCGCAAAATCATGAATAACTCTGCAGGTCCCTTGCTGGACTGGATGGAAGCTCTAGCCTCACCCAAGGAAGTAGCAATCGGTCACGGCTTAGGCTGGTGCAATTAAAAGTACCCTAAAGATCATATGTTGCCCGCACAACCTTGGTAAAAATGGGTAAACTCGATTTCCCAAGCTGTATTAGGGGGTGTGGACAGGAAGGCTCCTTCTTTCACATAATATACGATTGCCCAGCTATACAGACATATTGGAAGGAGGTGTTATCTTGCATGCGAGAGGTACACACTGCAGTGATGCAGAAATACGCACAGTAGTGTCTCCTAAATATTTGCAATGAAACAGACCTTACCAGTACGGAACATATTTGGGTAACATTGGGATGTATGGTGACAAGCGCAACATCGCAAGATTATGGGGTGCCAAGTGAACCCGGAGTTGACTGAATGGAAAAAGGATATTGACTGGTGTATGATTGCTGAAAAAACTGTATATGAAAGTAGAGGCTGCCCAGATAAATGGGCTAAAGTATGTAAATTGAATGAATACCAAAGCATGATATGTACACCAATACCACAATCAAGGTAAAGAAACCAGATGGCAATGGACTGAGGGGTGGGGATTGTGATCAATGATATCCTGGAAATGTATATTCCAGCTGATGAGAATTCCTCGACTTGGTGCATCCTTCATGACATGCAACTCGATACTTAAAGTATATTGACTCGCTGATCATTTGTTGTTTGTTTTCTTGTTTACATAAAAAGATTTTTTTTTTAAAAAGAAGTGAGGGGAACCTATTATTCAGCCCCTTCAACAATGACATACCAAAGATGATCAGAAGACGGATGGATGATCCGGTAAACGTAATAAAATCCAAATGGGCAGATAAGTAACCTTTTACTGTGGCCAAACCAAGGCTTGCTTGGCCAATGATAAACAAAATATCAGATAAAGAAGCTTGTAAGGGTTGGATGGGATGAGAAGAATACTGCACAATGAACTTTTGCCCGTGTCCAGCATAAACAGACTTCATTGAAGAACAAATGGCTGCCAGAATGACACTAAGTACTACTGGGAGAAGACCAAATGCTATCAACTGTTGCTTCTCAATCGCCACACATGCAGGTCTAGGTTGTTCAGGCTCAGTGCAGGACCAGTCCCCAATGCTGCGACAGGAGACCCTCTCATAAAGGCAGCAGGATCAGAGGACATGTTCTCATGGCTAAAAGTTTCAGGTACCATACTCTACTCATCAAGTTGGGTGCCGCTATGATGACTTGGGCCCGGTCTCTGTAGATATTCTTGAGCACTCTGGGCAGGAGAGATAGGAACAGAAAGGCAGAATGTAACCACCATTTGTGATCTGCTATGCACTATCGGCTGAGTTCATCTGCCCTGGCGTTGGAAGATCCTGCTAAGTGCTGGGCATTGAAATGCCCTGAGCATTCAGCCACTTCCAAAGGCATACAGCCTCTTGGCACAGGAACCACAACACCACTCCATCCTGTTTGTTACAGTATCACAGGTCGGTTGTGTTATGTGTGAGGACCTGTGCCTGCTCCCCGTTGCTCATTGAAAGGAACGCTTTCAGTGCCAATCGAATTGCTCTTAACAGGCAAGCCTTCACCAGAGACCAGAATCCTTGGATCTTCACCTCTGCCAGATGACCTTCCCAACACAGTAATGATGCATCCGACCACAAGAGAGAGGGGTCTGCTAGCAGTCTAATTGCAGTTGAGCATCCACCACTGCAGGTCTATCGCAGTCTCCTCCCACACCTGGATAGAAGCCAACAGATTTCCTTGGTACCGTGTCCACTGAGAACTCAGATTCCAAAGACAAAATCCTACATGTGCCACCTGTCATGGTCCACAAGTAGGATGCAGGAGGCAAGGCCAAGAAGCACCAGAGCTGACCTGACTGAACCCAGGCTGCAGGTTGAAACATCAGGATCATAGTTAGAATGTCCTGGACTCATTGAGGAAGAGGGATTGCTCTGAAAAGGAACGTGTCCAGGATGGCTCCAAAGAAGGGCAGCTATTCTGGAGGTGTCAAGTGTGACTTTGGCACGTTGGAAAATCCCAATTATGTCAGTAGATGAGCCATCATTTGGATGTGGTTAACAACTGTTTTAGGTGAGTCCCCCTTCACTAGCCAGTCGCTGAGATATGGGAAGGCTGGTATTCCTAATCTCTGCAGGTGGTCTAAAACAACGACCATCACCTTTATGAAGAAAAAAGTGAGGTGTCATGGTGTATAAAATAAAGATGGACTGGAATGCGGCGTGAGTAAATACCAGTGGCTGAGACTAATTCAAGCATTCCATCCATCACTGTTTTGTATACTTTAGTGTAATGCCCTAAGTGGGACAGGTATGCCTAGATGTGGTGTTGCAGGGATTCTGTCAAAAAACAGAATTATGCGTAGGATTATGGGACCTTAGTGCATAGGGACTAGGTCATCCTACCACCTTAGTACCCGTGAGCCCAGGACCGACTAGCTATAGTGTCTCACTTGCTCTCCTATTCACTCACAGAGAAACAAGTGATTAGACACCCCAGAACACAACAATCCCAGATCATTCAGGAATCGCGGTTGCAAGACAAACCCTTTCGCTCGCACTCTTGTACTTGTCCACAATAAAATCTGACAGAGACATTAACAAGTTAAAAATAGTTATTTTAACTAACGTGCTCTAAGATGCAGTATACGTGCCACAAAAAGCAGAAAAATGCATAATACAAATACGGTCAGCATGGCAGTTAGTCCATAAATCATGAAAGGAGATGTCTGTCAGGATTTGAACCCCGGTAAGCGCTGACCTGCTCCACCGGAGGTTCACGAACAAAGCTAAACTACATTTCCCATCAGGCTTGGGAATCACGTCGCGTGTACGACGCGGCCACGTAGGAACTGGAAACAAAGCTCCTGTCAGGAGAAACCTCGCGGCTGATTATTCCTGCCCTGATTCACTGAGTGGTTGGTATCGAGAGAAGCGTTAAGCGACCCCATTTATTCTGGTGGCCAAATCCTTGCCGTACCGTGTTTCATTACGTGTACGTATATTTTTGTGGCCTTTGTCTGGATTGAGACGCGATTGCCGGACCGGCTAGCGTCTGTGTTTAACTCATCTTTTGGCATTCAGAAGCTCTCTCGGCTGAGCGAGCTTCCCTTTCCCCGTTGGAAGAGATCGGCATTTCCGCCGTCTCATTGCGGGGAAAAACTACTATATTGTTTGATTCCTCACTTTGAAGGAGACTTTGATTACCCGTTTTCGCTTGAGAGGAATTTGTGTTCTTTGTGATATCAAACAAGGGGCAATACTTGGGCTCACATTTAACCAATGGATATACCTTGGAACATTTGGTGTATTAGTCTCCCCTGAGGTTGCTGGGAACATTAACGTCAACGTTAACAGTAAAGTGGCGCAGACAACATTAAGAGGCATTAATCTTGTCTGCTGTTTATGTTTGATTTCTCTCCACAATCCTTTACATTTATCCTATCACAGGAAAAAGAGAGAGATAAGGGTGAAATGTCGGTGGGATCTAACTGATCAAGGATCTAACACAGATAGTGTTGAGTATGTTTGGTCCACAGTTCATAGATTAACATTATAGGTACAGAGACAGAAATTTCCAATGTGTTCTTTTGTTTCCTATTACAGTTGGTACACACCTGGTATCACCTTATTCTCTTCCTGTGTTTTGAGGCACCAGTATTTTCCTTCACAGGTAGGAGAGTGGGAATACTGAATGAACATGTCATGAGGGAGGGACAAATACAGTCTGGTTGTACATGAATACTTATAGTGTGTCCCTGGTGTCTTTTGTTGCCTTTACAGATCTCCCTCCCTGCTGTCCCCATCCTTTCCTTCCCTCGCTCCGACTATTCCGGCAGTCTGTGTATCAATGATTCAGACTCTGGGGCCGTCAAGAGGTGGAACCCATATAGCATCAGCACAGTCCCGAAGATAACAGGAAGACGGAGCCTGACAGAATAAGCGGCCCAAGAATTCTTTTTTCTTCTTGATTGTGCTGAGTCAAACAAATGGCTACTTTGGAAGACGTAATGGCGGCCCTGGCGTTGGTGCAAACCGAGTTAGTGGCATCCCGACAGGAAGTAGCAGCCTCTAGATTAGAAACTGCTCAACTACAAAACAGGGTAGACAGGATGCAGAAAAACCCCTTTGATGTGGGAGGGAACCCCCACCTCCTCCTTCGGTTGTCGTAGAAATGCCCGCACAAATACCTTTCGCTCCCCCTGAGAGGTTTTATGGGGATATAAAGAAAGTACAAGTGTTTATGACCCAGGTGCTGTTGCATTTCACCTGCAAACCCAAGATGTTTTCCACAAACCAGGCCAGAGTGGCTTTTCTGATTTCTTATCTTGGAGGGGAGGCAGCACAATGGGCAGTTCCTGTGGTGAGACGGGATGACCCTCTGCTGTATGATTGGGATGAATTTCGGTTGGAATTCGAGAAAACTTTTGACCGCAGAGCGGAAACCTTTTCTGCTGACAGAGACTTGCTAGAATTACGACAGGGTTCCTCGGACATTGTCACATATCTCAATAGTTTTCGTCGACTGGTAGCAGAAACCGACTGGCCTGAATCCGAACAGTCTGCCATATTCTACCAGGGTCTTAATGACGAATTAAAAGACGTATTAGCACACATCGACCCACAGCCACGCACTTGCTCAGCTCTCATCGAGCTCACTTTACGGTTGGATCATAGGATAAATGAGCGGAAAGGAGATCACAAGAAAAAAGATCGTCATGTTCAGCCCTACGAACGTACCGGAGCGGGAGAGAAAGCAGCGACGTCCACCGAACCCATGGAAATCGGCGCAGTCAGAGCCTCATTGACAGTGAGTGAGAGAGACCATCGCCGAAAACATGGTCTGTGCCTTTATTGTAGGATAAAGGGGCACTATCTCCGGGATTGTCCTGTAAAACCCAAGTATGGAAGATTCAGGAACGGGCAATCCGCGGCTGGAATCACCGATAAGGGGGCGGAAAACTCCAAATCTTGAAGGCGGGTGAAGGGGAACCCTCAAGCAAGAATATCATCCCTTCCATCAATCCCGGTTGTGTTCAGGACAAGAACTACCTTTTTCTTGGCATGAAGCTGGTTATTAATTCCGAAGAAAAGAACATCAATGCCATGGTGGATTCTGGAGCCACAGGTTGCTTCATGGATTATGACGAGGCACTACGCCTAGGAGCACTCCTTTTAACCAAGAGTCACCCCGAAACCGTGTATGCCGTAGATGGGAAGGAATTAGAAGCAGGACCCATCAAATACAACACCCCGGAATACGAACTCATCTATGATGGTTATCATCATGAAAGGCTGTTGTTTAACATCATTACGGCACCTCAGTACGGAGTGATACTGGGTCTTCCGTGGTTGCAAAAACATGAACCCCACATACATTGGACCTCAAGATCTGTGCAATTCCCGTCTTTATATTGTTATACGGTCTACACAGATCACCGTAATTTGCAGTTCATGCGAGGAGCCCGTCACCTTACCCCGAGGCAATTACGCTGGAAGCTGTTCTTTGAAGAATTCCAATTCATCGTTACCTTTCGACCAGGTGCAAATAACAAGAAAGCCGATGCCTTAACACGACAGGAAAATCCGACTATGCATACAGTGACACCTGACCGAGCCATTATCGAACCCGCCAAAGTCTTGTGTGTTACACAAACAAAAGATTTCCTACAGAGTGTGCAACAAGGGGTGCAGACGTGTGTATGGAGGACTTGGCTTAGGCATCATAATGATTGGAGGATGAAACAAGGCATACCCATGAAAGGATCGCAAGTGTTAGTGCCTACTAAAGCATTGCGAAGAACCGTCTTTTCCTGGTGTCATGACTCACCCTGTGCTGGTCATATGGGGTATGCTAAAACCTTGGAGAAGGCATTGAGACAATTCTGGTGGCCTTCCATTCATCCCGACCTAAGTCAATGGGTGAAGAAGTGTACAACGTGTGCCCGAATGAAATCGGATCGACAGCCACCCTGTTCCCACTCCTGAGGCGCAGCCGGGAGCTGGTGGTACGCACTGTATTTACTATCTTTCTAAAACTCTGAATGTTATCATTCTACTGTATTTTTAAATAATATATCTGGCTTGGAGACCCTGTTCCCACTCCTGAGGCGCAGCCGGGAGCTGGTGGTACGCACTGTATTCACTATCTTTTAAAAACTTTGAATGTAATCTTTGTACTGTATTTTTAAAATTATCAAGCTTACCCTCCCACTGATCCCGAGGCAGAAGCCCATTGACAGCGCACAGCCGATTAGACGCTGTCGCGCTCTTACCTACTCTAGAGGCCGCCATCGCCGCCGGGCTCGTTGGCCACGCCCCCCCGAGGCCACGGCCCCCCCCCCCGAGGCCACGCCCACTCCGCCCTGCTCAAAAGGCGCTGACTACAAGCGTCCTTAGAGACCCTGTTCCCACTCCTGAGGCGCAGCCGGGAGCTGGTGGTACGCACTGTATTTATTATCTTTCTAAAACTCTGAATGTTATCATTCTACTGCATTTTTAAATAATATATCAGGCTTAGAGACCCTGTTCCCACTCCTGAGGCGCAGCCGGGAGCTGGTGGTACGCACTGTATTCACTATCTTTTAAAAACTTTGAATGTAATCTTTGTACTGTATTTTTAAAATTATCAGGCTTACCCTCCCACTGATCCCGAGGCGGAAGCCCATTGACAGCGCACAGCCGATTAGACGCTGTCGCGCTCTTAGCTACTCTAGAGGCCGCCATCGCCGCCGGGCTCGTTGGCCACGCCCCCCCGAGGCCACGCCCACCCCGCCCCACGTTAAATATGTGCATGGTCAGGAAGCGCAGCGGACGAGCGCAGCGGGAGCGCCGAAGGCGCGCCTAAGGCAAGCCCGTCTGCGCCCGTCCGCGCCAAGAACGCGCCAGGTGCAGGAAGCTCTGGACAAAACCCCTCTCCTATAAAATACCAGCCCGATTTTCTTTACAGTTTACGCACAGAAAATAGCTGTACCTGTAAGGTAGAAATGAGTATCATCAAAGGGCCTTTCAGCTGCAAGCTCTGTAGGTGGAGTTTTGCAGGATCCCCAGCCACGTCAAAGACCTCCCCAGACGACTTGGCCGACAAAATGTCGCACTTCAAAGGAGGGCTGATCAACGCTCGTTCCATGTGCAACCATAGCCAAGACATCAAAGATCTTATCCTTGAATTAGATCTTGATTGCCTCCTCATTACCGAAACCTGGCTTACTGACAACAGCAATCCAGACCTAGCCATCGCCCTCCCACAAGGCTATACCATTTTCAGGCAGGACAGGCTAAATGGGAGAGGTGGGGGTGTGGCTCTGGTGTTAAGAAACCATCTTAAATGCCATACATTCAACCTAGACCCCCTCAAAGGCATAGAAGGACTCGGATTCTCCATTAAATTAAACAAGACCTCCTCCTTCTCAGGAGGATTAATTTACCGCCCCCCGGGCAGTGCAACAAGATTCCTTGATTCTCTTAGTGACTTCTTAGGTCAGTTCCTCATTTGTTACCCACACTTTACTCTCCTAGGGGACCTTAACCTGCACCTCGACTCCACAACAGACCCTCAGGCTCTCAATTTCCATCAGACCCTGGAAATTTTCAATCTTCCACAACTGATTAAACAGCCTACACATCAAGCTGGACACATACTTGATGGGGTATGTACGAACTTTCCCCTCCTAGAAACCCAATCTCCGGTCCCTCTTATCTGGACCGACCATAGTCTGATCCCATTCTGCATCAAAGCCCCTCTCCCACAGATCTCCACTATATCTAAGTCACCTCTTGATAACCATGTCAACTGGAAAAAGGTCGAGGAAAATCTTAAGCTTACTCCTATCACCCAGAATCAGACGCCCAGTCTTACGGGAATAGCAGACCAGGATTCAGAACTCTTCCAAAACTGGATACAACACGAGATTAAAATACGTGTACCACCTAATCGCCCCCGAAGAAGGGAGAAAAGATGCATAACTAATGCCCCTTGGTTTACTCCAGATTTAGCTAAAAGCCATCTGTTATGTAAAAGAGGCGAACGCAACTGGCGCAAAACTTACAATACGGCAGACAGAAACTCCTACATCCAGCTGAGGAAGGCCTATCATACCAACATAAAAACTGCTAAGAAAGATTTCTATAACAGCGCTATTAAAGAAGCTAAACACAAACAAAAAACTTTGTTCTCAATAGTTAAAACCTTCACCCACCCTAGAGCACTTCAGCTTGAAATACCCCCATCTCAAGAATTCTGCAATCAGATAGCGGATTTCTTTGAGGAGAAAATTGACTCCATTCAGAAAAATGTTCCCTCACATTTAGCCCCACCTGCTGCTTCCCCCCCCCAAACAGGGAGAAAACCCCATAGGATTTTTGAAAATCTTCACTCCGGTCAGTTTAGCCCAAACTCGTGAAGTAATCCTAGCCTGTAAATCAGGCGCACCATCAGACCCCTGTCCCCCGAGAATCCTACATCAGCTAATTGATGTGGTGAATCCTATTATAAATAACATCGTGAACTCCTCCCTCAACTCAGGCAGTGTGCCACGAAAATGGAAACAGGGAATTGTCAAACCATTGATGAAAAAACATAATAAATCACCCTCAGACCTATCTAATCTACGCCCGATCTCTCTCCTTCCGGTCTTGGGTAAAATCACCGACCAATTGGTGTACAGAGAATTAAAAAGCCACATAGAAACCTACAACATCCTCCACCCCCAACAATCAGGGTTTCGCCCTCATCACTCCACAGAAACAGCACTAATTGAACTGACAGACTCCATTAAGCTGCTTCAAGACCAAAGAAAGAACTCTGTGCTGATTCTACTGGACCTCACTGCGGCGTTCAATACCATCTCCCATCCCATACTTCTAGGCAGACTAAAGGACATAGGTATCTCAGACGTCGCTCTGGCGTGGATAACATCTTTCCTTACAGACAGATCCCAAACCATTGCCCTGGGCCCCTTCCTCTCCAAAGAGAAGAAAGTCCGCTCCGGAGTCCCTCAGGGATCCATTCTGAGTCCTCTACTATTTAACATTTACCTAATCCCACTCATCTCTCTGATTGAATCATTCGGCATATTAGTAACTTCGTACGCCGATGACACCCAACTCATCGTGCCATTAGAGGACAACTCTACAACTGCCGAACTAAATCTCAAAAACTGTCTAAAGGAAGTTTTTCTCTGGATGGAAGTAAATCACCTCAAATGTAACGCCAGCAAAACCGAAATCCTCCCAATGGGAAAAAATGTCAATTTCTGTCCCAGCCGTTGGTGGCCAGAGGGCTCCACTGCCCCTCCTAATACCGTCACAACAGCAAGGAACCTCGGAGTCCTGTTCGACACTGAGCTGTCCTTTGACCAACACGTCAGGAAGGTTGCCGGAAGCTGCTTCGGCATCATTAAATCCCTTAAAAAATTCTTCGACTTCCTGCCCACAGACTCAAGAAAGACGGTAGCTGTGGCCCTAATTCTCTCCCGCTTAGACTACTGCAATAGTCTGATGGCCGGAGTTAAAAAATCTACACTTAAAAAACTACAAAGTGTGCAATATTCAGCAGCCAGATTAGTTCTAAGACTGCCCAGGAAATCCTCTGCGTCGGAGGCCATAAGAACTCTTCACTGGCTACCTTTGCACAAAAGAATATTTTTTAAAATTCTAATCACTGCGTTTCGGGCATTTCACTGCACAGGCCGTAAATACCTCACCAGGCGCTACCCCCACTACAACCCACCCAGGACTCTACGTTCCTCTAACGACAACCAAATAAAGATAGCTAGGTTCAATCTCAAAACCAAAGGGGGCAAAACCTTGACTTATCTGTCCTCTAGAGCCTGGAACTCCATGCCTAAATCTCTTAGATCCGTAACTCTAGAATCCAAGTTCAGGAAGTTACTGAAAACTTGGATTTTTAATCTTCCAGATGACTATGTTTTGACAGCCATCTAATCTAGATAACGTAAATACTGCATACCCCCAGAAACAGCGCCAAGATGCTCCTTTCGGAGCGACCGTTGCGCTCTATAAATACAATTACAAATTACAAATTACAAATTACAAAGGGTTGTTACATCCCATGCCCACTCCAGAAAACCCGTGGGAAAGGTTCTCAGTTGATTTCATCGTTGGACTCCCAAAAGACCAAGGGAAAACGGCCATAGTTGTGGTTATTGACTATCTCACAAAAATGGGTCATTTCATAGCCTGCAAACAAGTCCCCACTGCAGGTCAGTTAGCAAGCATCCTGTTGGTAAACATAGTTCGTTTACATGGACTCCCAAGGGTCATAGTGTCAGATAGAGAGGCCCAGTTCACGGCACGTTTTTGGAAAACCTGGTGTACCGAGTTGCAGATCTCGTACTCCTTCTCCACTAGTTTTCACCCCCAAACAGATGGCCAGTCGGAGCGGTTAAACCAAACACTCAAGCAGCCTACGTTGTTATGTACATGATAACACTGACACATGGGTGGACTGGTTGTGGGTGGCTGAAATCGCTTACAACAGTACACAACATTCCTCCACTCTTCACACTCCCTTTTTTTGTTCCTATGGGTACCATCCTCGTTTCAACCCACTTTTGCTTCCGAGCACCAACGCCAGGTTGCCAGACGTTACGGAGAGATTGTCGCGCGTTCACCAAATTCTACTTGCCACGCGTGGAAACCTCTTAAAAGCCAAAGCTAGGTACAAGGTACAGGCAGATAAACACCGTAGACCATGTCCAGTATATAAAAAAGGGGATTTGGTGTGGTTGTCCACGAGACATATAAAGTTCAAAAGACACAGTGTGTTTAACCCCAGGTTCATTGGGCCTTATCGTGTTGTGAAACACGTAAACCCAGTGGCGGTACGGTTGCGTTTGTCGGCGCATTTCAGAATACACCCTGTGTTGCATGTGTCTCTCCTGAAGCCCTCTCATAGCCCTGTCAGGCGTGCTCCTGTGCCTATATGGGTACAACAGGACCAGAAATATGAAGTACGGAGTGTTCTGGATTCCAGGTTGGTGAGGGGGAGGTTGCAGTATCAGATCTCCTGGAAAGGCTATGGCCCTGAGGAAGCCTGTGGGAGCCTTCTGGGGAGGTTCATGCTCCCCGGCTGGTGGCTAAATTCCACCGGTTGTTTCCTGGGAAACCTGCTGCTGGTCAGCGCCCCTTGTGAAGGGGAAGTACTGTCAGGATTTGAACCCCGGTAAGCGCTGACCTGCACCACCGGAGGTTCACGAACAAAACAAAACTACATTTCCCATCAGGCTTGGGAATCACGTCGCGCGCACAACGCAGCCACGTAGGAACTGGAAACAAAGCTCCTGTCAGGAGAAACCTCGCGGCCGATTATTCCTGCCCTGATTCACTGAGTGGTTGGTATCGAGAGAAGCGGTAAGCAACCCCATTTATTCTGGTGGGCAAATCCTTGCCGTACCGTGTTTCATTACGTGTACGTGTATTCTTGTGGCCTTTGTCTGAATTGAGACGCGATTGCCGGACCGGCTAGCGTCTGTGTTTAACTCATCTTTTGGCATTCAGAAGCTCTCTCGGCTGAGCGAGCTTCCCTTTCCCCGTTGGAAGAGATCGGCATTTCCGCCGTCTCATTGCGGGGAAAGACTACGTTATTGTTTGATTCCTCACTTTGAAGGAGACTTTGATTACCCGTTTTCGCTTGAGAGGAATTTGTGTTCTTTGTGATATCAAACAAGGGGCGTGTTAGACCTGACACCCTTGGCGTGGTTTTTCCCCCATCTTTTTGCCTCTGACTCATGTATTTTTGATGCTGTGCTGGATTTCGTTTTTGCTGGTTTAGATGTTTTGGACACTCTGCCACTGCTGATCAGTGCCAGAGTGTAAGTGCTCCCTCTGTAAATTGCCATATTGATTAAATATACCTGATTGGCATATTTGCATCACTATGAAGTCCCTAGTAAAGTGCACTATGTGTGCCAGGGCTGGTGATGACAGATGCTACTAGTGGGCCTGCAGCGCAGATTGCGCCACCCACATGAGTAGCCCTGAAAAGGTGACTCAGGCCTGCCAGCGCAGGGCCTGTGTGCAGTCAGTGGACTGCCCTGTCCCCCTAGCCAGTGTCTCCACTGGCTGGGCCTAACCCTTCCCTGTCTGTGCCCATCAGTCACCCCGATGGAAGGCTCAAGGTACCCCCCTGGGCAGGGTGCAGTGTATGGATAAGGTAGAGCATGTACTAGTGCAGGTCACATGCTCTGGTAGTGGGCAGCAGCCATTTTGTGCGCTCACTGCTGTAAGGCTATCTTGCTCCATAGAATAACATGGGGGAGGCTGGTCCCAATGGATACCAGCCTATCTCCTCATAGGAACAAGATGGGACATAAGTGAAAGATATCCCTGAACTCAGAATTTAATAACATATCTTTTAGTGAAGGTTGTTTTTAAATCCTGTGTTTGAGAATAGTACTTTTAGAAAGTGGCTGTTCTCTTGTATAAACCTTTCTGTGTGCCTGGGTCTGTTTGTGGAATGCCTGTCTGGTCTGAGGGTGACAGGGGCTGCAGAGCCCCCCGGAGGGAGGGGGTCGGAGTCAGCCCGTGGATGAAATGCCACATCTGCTGCCAGGGAGGCGGGAGGAGAAAGCGCCTGATAGTGCCGGGCTGTGCCTGCCTGACCACCATGCTGGCTCCCCCTCCTGCCGGCCAAACTGTCAACTCTGACCTTGATGCTGACAGGAGAAGGAAACCAGAAACACCCAGCGCTCCCGCAACCCCCAGAACTGGTTTAGACCGGGCTCAGGGCCCCCTTGCACAAGAGACTTCAAAGGACTTCAAAGACTTTTAGGGGTATAAGGGAAGGACCCCTGACTACAGAAGATTGGATTCCAAGACTCCGCAATCAAGAAGGAACCTCTGCTGGAAGAAGGACTGCTGGAGAACTAAAGGAAGATTGCCTTGCTGTGTGCTCTAAGGGCTGACCTGTTCTGCTGTTGCAACTGAAAGCTGAGGAGGAGAAAGGGACTTTTGCTGTGTGCTGTGACCCTACCTGCTTGAAACTGCAAGACTTTGCTGTGTGCTGTGTCTACAAACTTGAATCTCCGAGGGCCTGAGAAGAGCTGGCCCCCTGTCTGCAACCCAGGGACATAAAGGTTGCCCAAGGACTACAAGACTCTGCTGTGCCCCCTGAAGCTGCTGCGTGGTGAAAAGATCGTGAAACACTGTAATTGGGCTGTGTAGCGCACTGGCTGCTCTCTAATCTGAGTGAGGGCGCCGCGCTGATCCAGCCTGCCGTGTGGCCGAGATCGACGTGTTCATCGACACGTGTGGGGTGAAGATCCGAGGTTTGTGGGCCCCTGCAGTGCCAGGCGCATTGAAAACCACCGTGTGCCGCTTTTTCCGCCGCTGCCCGGGGCCAGGAATATCCCCCGAAGGGGCTGCTCGTGAAAGGAGGCTGCCGCGGCAAAGATCGGAGCCGCCGCGCCCCCATTGGCTGGAGGAGCCGAGCCCCCTCACCAACGCCGCGACGGGATAGGCCCGTGCGGCGCAGCGTCATCGCCGTGGCTGAGCAGTGATTGGGCGAGAGGCGGAAGCGTCACGACAAGCCGTCCCGGGAGCCGCACTGCCATTGGCTGACTCCCGGGTGTACCAGAGGCTCGTCACAGGAGCCGCGACGGGATTGGCTGCCTCAGTAGAAGCTCTGAAAGGGCCGTTGAATTGCCAGGATCACCGCCGGGACCGGGGAAGACTGACCCGACCTCGCCGAGGGATCTGGAGAAGTGCTCGAGCCCCTGGCCTGCCGTCTCTGCTCCCCGCCGCTCCCCGAAGGATTGAGAGCGGGCGGAGAGCCTGCTGAGACCGGCCGGGCCCGAGCGCGAGTGAGCGCTCCCCAGCGAGGTGCACCTGAGGCAGGAGAAGTGCCGGGGGAGGGAAAAGGAGTCCCCCCGACCCTCGGGTGAGACGCGCTTGTAGTGCTTGGGATTCTCAGCGGTAGGGGATGATTCCTGTGGCACATGTTGGCATCCACCTTGTTTTCCTTGCTCGTTTTTAGAGCTAATATAAAGTCAATCAGTATTACTCATTTTTGATACCGAGGGACTAGAGACTTGAGACTTTATTTCTTTGTATATATTGAGAAATTCTTGATGACACCTGCAACCATTAAGATTAAGTGCAACGTATTCTTGAAAAAGTGATTATAGTGCAAATGCTTTATTTACCTGCTGAAACTAGATAAAGATATATATATTTCTATAAAATATACTTACCTTGTGGTCTCAGTTTGTGGTGGATTGGGGATTGTTGTTGTGGTAAGTGCAAATATTATACACATTGCCTTTCGTTAGCCTAGACTGCTCGTGCCAAGCTACCTAGAGGGTGAGCAGGAGTTATCTCAGAGGGATATTCCTTCACCCTGACTAGAAGCAAGGGTCCCTACTTGGTCTAAGGTACTTACCTCTGCCAATTAGAGACCCCCAGATCTAACATTGGTGGCAGCGGTGGGATTTTTGAACTAATAATTGCACTTGACCTACAGTGATTTCTTGTACATCACTAGTCTAGTTTAGCAGCACAGGTTGCGCAAGATTTTTTCTTTTTGGTGAAACCTTTTAGTTGAAAAGGTTAGGAAGCATCATGTCTCAGAAAGCGCAAAGCGTGAGTGTAGAAGTGGAAGTGGAATTTGAAATCCAGGAGTTGTTCATCTATAACTAGGAGCAACTGAGAAAACTCTGCAACAGCTTGGATGCCCAGCAAAGGGCAGCGCAAACAAGGAAGAGCTACAGAAATCCCTGAGGGCCTGGTGGGAGGCCAAACATGGTGATCCAGAAGCTGCTACTGGAGAGGAAGGCACACAGGAGAATGCTTTTTTGTCCAGTGAGTTGCCAGTGAGGAAGCCAGTGTCTAGGACTGGCAGCAACCACTCCAGTAGGATTATGTCTCCAGAGGAGGTGGAGGAGAATCAGAGAGCTAGGGCCCATGAGATTGAGCTTTTTAAGCTCAAAGCACAAGCAGATGAGAGGAGACTGCGCCTTGAAACTGAGAAAGAGGCGCAGGAGAGAAGAAATACTCTCGCTTTGAAGAAACTCCAATTGGCTCATGAGTTGAGCATGAGGGAGCTGGACATTAAAGCCAAAAAGGAGGAGTCCAGTTCTAATGGTGGCAGCGCACAACCAGTACAGGCGGGTAAGGTATACATACCAAAGGATCTGGTACAGAATTATCAGAGGGGTGAGGATATTTATGCGTGGTTCAGAGCGTATGAACTTGCCTTAACGATGAATGAAGTGCCTAAGAAGAATTGGGGGGCAGGATTGTGGAAGCATTTTGAGGCCTCTGGGAGGGATGTTTTGGCACCCTTAGAAGCAGCAGGTACTTTATCCTACCCCGCTATGAAGGAGGCTTTGTGCCTCAGGTATGGGCTCACTTCAGAACAGTACCGCCAGAAGTTTAGGAACTTCAAGAAGCTTGATTCAAGTACTTGGGTGGAGTGTGTGAGTATGTACACGCGTGCACTGGAAGGTTGGATAAAGGGCAGCAAAGTTACTGATTATGTGGGGTTGTGTCACTTGATTAGTTGGGAGCACTTAAGTAGTTTATGTGTTCCAGAGCTGCGCCAGCATCTTTTAGATAGCAAGTTAACTGATCCCAGTGAGCTTGCTAAAGAGGCGGACCGCTGGACTAGCACCAGGGTCCACAAGGGGGTGGTAAGTACCCCAGCCAAAGGTGGACAGGGTCCCCAGCAGAAGAGTGGGGGGGACACGGGTAATCAAAAGGAGTCTTCTAAAGGGCCCCAAAATGGTTCCCAGGACAAGGTGTCTCAACCCCCCAAGCCTAAGAAGTCCTGGCCCCATACGGGCCCGCAGGACAAAAGGGCCCCGCCTACTTGCTATGCCTGTAGGGAGGTGGGGCACATTGCCCCCAAATGTCCAAAGAAGAAATCAGCACCCATTGGTGCTCCAGCTCCAGCTCCGGCGTTAGCCAGTGTAGCTTTGGGAGGGGATTTGATTTCTAGTGGGGAGAAGGGGTTAGCATTGATGACCCTTGTCTCTCTAGGAGATCAAGAGATGGCCCAGGAAACTTTGCTGCTCCAAAACACTAAGAAATACAGGCAGAAGGTGACCATCAATGGACAGGAAATAGAGGCTTTGAGAGACACAGGGGCCAGCGTGACATCTGTCAGGTGTCGGTGGGTGTCTGAAGAGCAAATTGTTCCCAAGGTACTCCGGCCTGTGGTGGCATCTGACAGTTCAGTGCGCTACTGCAAGTTGGCAAATGTTTCATTTGAATGGGGAGGAGTCTCCGGTATTTTGGAAATTGTTGTAAGTGATGCCTTGCCTGTAGATTGTCTATTAGGTAATGACCTGGAGAGCTCCCCATGGAAAGAGGTGGAGCACAGGACTCACTTGGAGATGTTGGGTTTGTCTGCGTGGATCTGTGTGTCCACCCGTGCAATGACAGCCAGAGAGGGCGGTCTAGCAGAATTGGAGCCTGGAACAATGGCCCAGGAACCTGCCAAGAGAGGAAGGGGTAGAGGGCGCGGGAAACCAGCCCCCACTGTTCCCACGGTCCAGGAGGAAGCAGACCCTGAGGGGGATGCCCTGGAACCTACAGGGGAGCAGGTGGCCGAACTGGGGGAATTGCCTGAGCTGTCCCAGTGGCAGCAAGAGGGTGGTCCCTCCAGGGAGGAATTCTGCCAGGCTCAGAAGCAGTGCCCTTCTCTCATTGGTGTGCGGCAGCAGGCTGCAGACCAGGCAGCAGGCCTGGGGTCCAAGGAGCATTTGATCTACTGGGAGGATGACTTACTTTATAGTGAGCCTAAGTTCGCTGAGCCCGGTGCAGCCCGTGTGCTGGTAGTACCCGAGCGCTTCAGGAACTTCCTACTGGGTCTGGCTCATGACGTGCCTCTCGCAGGACATCTGGGGCAAGACAAGACCTATCACAGGCTTGTCACCCATTTCTACTAGCCCCAGATGAAGAAGCACGTCTCTCCTTTTGTAAATCTTGCCAAACTTGCCAGGCCAGTGGCAAGAGCGGAGGGAAGTGCGTGGCACCCCTCCAACCCTTTCCTGTGGTGAGCACCCCTTTTGAGCGGGTGGGCATTGACATCGTGGGGCCCCTGGACCCCAAGACAGCCCTAGGCAACAGGTTTATCCTGGTCTTGGTGGACCATGCCACTCGGTACCCGGAAGCCATCCCGCTCAGGACAGTCACAGCCCCAGTGGTGGGCCGTGCCCTGATGGGGATCTTTTCCCGTGTGGGGTTCCCCAGGGAGGTGGTCTCAGACAGGGGGACAAACTTCATTTCTAGGTATATGAAGTCCCTGTGGGATGAGTGTGGGGTGACATACAAATTCACCACTCCTTACCACCCTCAAGGAAATGGGTTGGTTGAAAGATTCAACCGCACATTGAAGGGCATGATTATGGGCCTGGAAGAGCCCATGAGGCGGAAATGGGACGTCTTGTTACCATGCCTGTTGTTTGCCTACAGGGAGGTGCCTCAGAAATCCTTAGGGTTCAGTCCCTTTGAGTTGCTGTATGGCCTCCCTGTCAGAGGGCCTCTCACTCTGGTGAAGGAGGGGTGGGAGAAATCCCGTGGGAAAACCCCTCAGGATGTGTTCAGCTATGAGCTGGCCATTCGCAACCAGACCAAGCGCTTCAGGACGCTAGCTCAAGAGAACCTGGAGGCTAGCCAGGAGGAAATGAAGAGGTGGTATGACCAGAACACTTCTCTGGTTGAGTTCCACCCTGGTCAGAAATTGTGGGTGATGGCGCCAGTGGAGCCTTGTGCGCTCCGTGACAAGTGGTCTGGGCCATATGAGGTGGTGGAGCGCAAGAGCGAGGTTACCTATTTGGTTAACCTGAAGACTCCCAGGCAGCCCCTGAGAGTGCTACATGTGAACCGCCTCAAGCCCCACTTTGAGAGGTCTGAAGTGACTATGCTCATGGCTAAAGATGCTGGAGGGGAGGAGGATAGTGATTTTCTCCCTGACCTCCTGGCAGTCAAGGAGCAAGATGGGTCAGTGGATGATGTGGTCCTCTCCCCCACTCTGACCCCAGAGCAGCACGAGGACTGTTGCCAAGTCTTGGGTCAGTTCGCCCCCCTGTTCTCCCTGACCCCAGGTGTCACCAAGTGGTGCGTCCACGATGTGGACACTGGAGACAGTCTGCCTGTGAAACAGAAGTTTTACAGGGTGGCTGACAAGGTCAGAGCCAGCATCAAGGAAGGAGTTTCCAAGATGTTGGCGCTAGGGGTTATTGAGCCCTCCAGCAGCCCCTGGGCTAGCCCAGTGGTCTTAGTGCCTAAGAAAGCTGCTACCCCAGGTGGCACCCCAGAACTCCGGTTCTGCGTGGACTACCGTGGGCTCAATGCGGTCACCAAGACTGACGCGCACCCCATCCCCAGAGCTGATGAGCTGGTGGATCGGTTGGGAGCTGCCCAGTACCTGAGCACTTTTGATTTGACTTCAGGGTGCTGGCAGATTGCCTTAACCGAGGGGGCAAAGGAGAGGTCAGAATTTTCAACGCCAGAGGGGCACTTCCAGTTCCGTGTCATGCCCTTTGGGTTGAAAAATGCCCCTGCCACATTTCAGAGATTGGTCAACCAGGTTCTGGCGGGGCTGGAGCAAGTCAGCGCAGCCTACCTGGATGACATTGCTGTGTTCAGCTCCACTTGGGAGGAACACCTGCAACAACTCACTGAAGTGTTGAAGGCTCTGCAGAAGGCAGGCCTCACTATCAAGGCCAGTAAATGCCAGATAGGGCAGGGATCTGTGGTGTACTTGGGACACCAGGTGGGGAGCGGCCAGGTGGCGCCCCTACAGGCAAAGATTGATACCATTCTGGCTTGGGAGCCCCCCAAGACCCAGACTGAGGTGAGAGCCTTTTTAGGTCTCACCGGGTACTACAGATGGTTTGTCAAAGGTTATGGCACCATTGTGGCCCCTTTGACAGAGCTGACATCTAGAAATCAGCCCAGGAAAGTGAATTGGACTGAGGCCTGTCAAACTGCTTTTGACACCCTCAAAGCTGCCATGTGCACAGCACCGGTGCTTAAGGCACCTGACTTTTCCAGTGAGTTCATTGTGCAAACTGACGCTTCAGAGCAAGGCGTGGGAGCAGTACTCTCACAAATCAATGATGAGGGCGGAGACCAACCAGTGGCTTTCATTAGCAGGAGGCTAATCCCCAGGGAACAGAAATGGAGTGCCATTGAAAGAGAAGCTTTCGCTGTGGTCTGGGCTCTGAAGAAGCTGAGGCCCTACCTGTTTGGGACTCACTTCCGTGTTCAGACCGACCACAGGCCCCTCAGATGGTTAATGCAGATGAGGGGTGAGAATCCAAAACTGTTGAGGTGGTCCATTTCCCTACAGGGGATGGACTTTACGGTGGAGCACCGCCCTGGTACAGAACACGCCAATGCTGATGGTCTGTCCAGATTCTTCCGCCTTAGTGATGAGGACTCCCAAGAGGTTGGGTAGTTCTCCCCACTTTCAGCTGGAGGGGACACGTGTTAGACCTGACACCCTTGGCGTGGTTTTTCCCCCATCTTTTTGCCTCTGACTCATGTATTTTTGATGCTGTGCTGGATTTCGTTTTTGCTGGTTTAGATGTTTTGGACACTCTGCCACTGCTGATCAGTGCCAGAGTGTAAGTGCTCCCTCTGTAAATTGCCATATTGATTAAATATACCTGATTGGCATATTTGCATCACTATGAAGTCCCTAGTAAAGTGCACTATGTGTGCCAGGGCTGGTGATGACAGATGCTACTAGTGGGCCTGCAGCGCAGATTGCGCCACCCACATGAGTAGCCCTGAAAAGGTGACTCAGGCCTGCCAGCGCAGGGCCTGTGTGCAGTCAGTGGACTGCCCTGTCCCCCTAGCCAGTGTCTCCACTGGCTGGGCCTAACCCTTCCCTGTCTGTGCCCATCAGTCACCCCGATGGAAGGCTCACGGTACCCCCCTGGGCAGGGTGCAGTGTATGGATAAGGTAGAGCATGTACTAGTGCAGGTCACATGCTCTGGTAGTGGGCAGCAGCCATTTTGTGCGCTCACTGCTGTAAGGCTATCTTGCTCCATAGAATAACATGGGGGAGGCTGGTCCCAATGGATACCAGCCTATCTCCTCATAGGAACAAGATGGGACATAAGTGAAAGATATCCCTGAACTCAGAATTTAATAACATATCTTTTAGTGAAGGTTGTTTTTAAATCCTGTGTTTGAGAATAGTACTTTTAGAAAGTGGCTGTTCTCTTGTCTAAACCTTTCTGTGTGCCTGGGTCTGTTTGTGGAATGCCTGTCTGGTCTGAGGGTGACAGGGGCTGCAGAGCCCCCCGGAGGGAGGGGGTCGGAGTCAGCCCGTGGATGAAAGGCCACATCTGCTGCCAGGGAGGCGGGAGGAGAAAGCGCTTGATAGTGCCGGGCTGTGCCTGCCTGACCACCATGCTGGTTCCCCCTCCTGCCGGCCAAACTGTCAACTCTGACCCTGATGCTGACAGGAGAAGGAAACAAGAAACACCCAGCGCTCCCGCAACCCCCAGAACTGGTTTAGACCGGGCTCAGGGCCCCCTTGCACAAGAGACTTCAAAGGACTTCAAAGACTTTTAGGGGTATAAGGGAAGGACCCCTGACTACAGAAGATTGGATTCTAAGACTCCGCAATCAAGAAGGAACCTCTGCTGGAAGAAGGACTACTGGAGAACTAAAGGAAGATTGCCTTGCTGTGTGCTCTAAGGGCTGACCTGTTCTGCTGTTGCAACTGAAAGCTGAGGAGGAGAAAGGGACTTTTGCTGTGTGCTGTGACCCTACCTGCTTGAAACTGCAAGACTTTGCTGTGTGCTGTGTCTACAAACTTGAATCTCCGAGGGCCTGAGAAGAGCTGGCCCCCTGTCTGCAACCCAGGGACATAAAGGTTGCCCAAGGACTACAAGACTCTGCTGTGCCCCCTGAAGCTGCTGCGTGGTGAAAAGATCGTGAAACACTGTAATTGGGCTGTGTAGCGCACTGGCTGCTCTCTAATCTGAGTGAGGGTGCCGCGCTGATCCAGCCTGCCGTGTGGCCGAGATCGACGTGCTCATCGACACGTGTGGGGTGAAGATCCGAGGTTTGTGGGCCCCTACAGTGCCAGGCGCATTGAAAACCACCGTGTGCCGCTTTTTCCGCCGCTGCCCGGGGCCAGGAATATCCCCCGAAGGGGCTGCTCGTGAAAGGAGGCTGCCGCGGCAAAGATCGGAGCTGCCGCGCCCCCATTGGCTGGAGGAGCCGAGCCCCCTCACCAACGCCGCGACGGGATAGGCCCGTGCGGCGCAGCGTCATCGCCGTGGCTGAGCAGTGATTGGGCGAGAGGCGGAAGCGTCATGACAAGCCGTCCCGGGAGCCGCACTGCCATTGGCTGACTCCCGGGTGTACCAGAGGCTCGTCACAGGAGCCGCGACGGGATTGGCTGCCTCAGCAGAAGCTCTGAAAGGGCTGAGGAATTGCCAGGATCACCGCCGGGACCGGGGAAGACTGACCCGACCTCGTCGAGGGATCTGGAGAAGTGCTCGAGCCCCCGGCCTGCCGTCTCTGCTCCCCGCCGCTCCCCGAAGGATTGAGAGCGGGCGGAGAGCCTGCTGAGACCGGCCGGGCCCGAGCGCGAGTGAGCGCTCCCCAGCGAGGTGCACCTGAGGCAGGAGAAGTGCCAGGGGAGGGAAAAGGAGTCCCCCCGGCCCTCGGGTGAGACGCGCTTGTAGCGCTTGGGATTCTCAGCGGTAGGGGATGATTCCTGTGGCACATGTTGGCATCCACCTTGTTTTCCTTGCTCGTTTTTAGAGCTAATATAAAGTCAATCAGTATTGCTCGTTTTTGATACCGAGGGACTAGAGACTGGAGACTTTATTTCTTTGTATATATTGAGAAATTCTTGATGACACCTGCAACCATTAAGATTAAGTGCAACGTATTCTTGAAAAAGTGATTATAGTGCAAATGCTTTATTTACCTGCTGAAACTAGATAAAGATATATATATTTCTATAAAATATACTTACCTGTGTGGTCTCAGTTTGTGGTGGATTGGGGATTGTTGTTGTGTTAAGTGCAAATATTATACACATTGCCTTTGGTTAGCCTAGACTGCTCGTGCCAAGCTACCTAGAGGGTGAGCAGGGGTTATCTCAGAGGGTTATTCCTTCACCCTGACTAGAAGCAAGGGTCCCTACTTGGTCTAAGGTACTTACCTCTGCCAATTAGAGACCCCCAGATCTAACAGGGCAATACTTGGGCTCACATTTAACTATTGGATATACCTTGAAAAATTTGGTGTATTAGTCACACCTGAGGTTGCAGGGAACATTAACGTCAACATTAACAGTAAAGTGGCGCAGACAACATTAAGAGGCATTCATCTTGTCTGCTGTTTATGTTTGATTTCTCAATACAAAGGTATAAACCCAGGCCGAAAATTATAAAAGCAACCAAAGGCTATTTAACAGACAAGGTATATATAAGACAACACACAAATTGAAAGACTTTGCTGGTATATAAAAAATTAATTATATTGATAAAATAATCAATCAAATACATATAGGCATACAAAACTAATGCATTAGATACATATGATACAATAAAAAATGTTATGTCTTTTTTTTTGGATCAATTTCTAAAAGGGACAGTTGTTCTGATAGAAATGCAGGATTAAAAATATGGTCATCCTAGATTCTATTGGAAGGGCTGTTTGTCAAATGTCGGTGGGATCTAACTGATCAAGGATCTAACACAGATAGTGTTGAGTATGTTTGGTCCACAGTTCATAGATTAACATTATAGGTACAGAGACAGAAATTTCCAATGTGTTCTTTTGTTTCCTATTACAGTTGATAGACACCTGGTATCACCGTATTCTCTTCCTGTGTTTTGAGGCACCAGTATTTTCCTTTACAGGTAGGAGAGTGGGAATACTGAATGAACATGTCATGAGGGAGGGACAAAGACAGTCTGGTTGTACATGAATACTTATAGTGTGTCCCTGGTGTCTTTTGTTGAATTTACAGATCTCCCTCCCTGCTGTCCCCATCCTTTCCTTCCCTCGCTTGACTATTCCGTCAGTCTGTGTATCAATGATTCAGACTCTGGGGCCGTCAAGAGGTGGAACCCATATAGCATCAGCACAGTCCCGAAGATAACAGGAAGACGGAGCCTGACAATGTCATTGCAAATAGACAGTATAGCCTAACCTCCCCCTTGCATAGAAATAGTATTATTATAACCTCATAGCCCGCAGTAGCGGGCTATACCTTCTATTAAAGGCCCGAGCCAAAGGCGAGGGCTTTTAACAAGGGAGCGGGATTTCATTAGCCGGTATAGCCCAGCTACGAAGGGCTAGAAGGCTATCAGAACATTCTGCCACTAGAGGGCAGAATGTTCTAACAAATAAAACAAAGGTGTCTCAGAGCTCAATGGGGATTTAAATCCCCTAGAGCCCCAAGAGGCATTTGTTCACAGCAACAGCAAATTAAGCACTGGCTGGTTCCAAACTGAGGTGGCATGGTGTGCAAAATAACAATGGACTGGGATTCGGCCCCATTAATAACTACTGGCTGAGATTAATTCAAGCATTCTATCCATCACTTTGTTGTACACTTCAGTGTGATGCCCTAGTGGGAAAGGTATGCCCAGACGTGCTTCCCATGCACTGTGCCACTGGAACCAAGCTATACCTGGCTGATGAGCCCTAATAGGCAAAACCGGTCTTGGTTGTTTATGTTCAGGTTTCAGGGAGGACCTGCCCTGGAAGTTTGGATTGAACTGTTCCCACTGGAGCAGGGTTAAGACTGATTTGCAAAGGGCTGATGTGGCAATGTGAGTAAATCAACAATGGATTAGAATATGGCCTAGAGTAATTACTAGTGGCTGAGATTAATTCAAGCATTCCATCCATCGCTTTTTTGTATACTTCCAATAACTGTATCAAATTATGTCTCCACAGTAGCCATTTCTGGATTTGGATAAGAATGTGTGGTGAAGTAGCTTGACAACTAGCTTCTTGTAGCTCCTCAAAAACATCCCCTTGCTTTCAAGAATAGTACTCTTCATCGAAACTAAATTCCTGCGGAGCATAATCAGCCTCAGATTGGGAATAGAGTCTAGTACTAGGTGAAATGTGTACCTCAGAATCTGAGAGAACAATTGGATCCTTGACAGGAGTTGGCAGCCTTGATCTTGGTGCTGAAGTAGAGGGCCCCAGTGTTGGTTGTATCAATAACTGTGACGCCATACCGGGCGTTAGAGGAGCCATATGTATTGTTGGATACTGGATTAATGGTACCAGGGTTGAACCTGGAACTACCCTCAGAACGAGGTCAAACGGTATAGCTGGTGTCAAGTACAAATCTGCAGATGGTAAACCAGCTCAAAGCCCTCTCGGATCCATGGGGCCCAAAGGCGTCACAGTGGGATCCATTGTGGTAAGTAAGATTTTGTCAATTTCTAATTTAACCTGTTAGAGCTGTTCCGACATGGCTACCAGATTAGAAGACATTTGTAACAGCATCAGCATCAAAGCTAACTCTGCTGTGGTAAGGAAGCTCTGTGACCAAGAGATGCCCAGTATGTCATGCAATTCTAAATAGTGCGAGTGGCAGGACATAGTCGCAGGTAATCTATGAGTTCATCTAGGTGCACTAAGAACACAACTTAATTCCAGTATGACGCCTGGGGATATTCAAAAGGTGAGGAACCTGCAGTTAGAATTCTCTATCAGAAAAAAAAATATGATCTATAGTAGAGTCTCACTTTCACTCGACACCTCACTTAGAGTAGTCTTTTTCCGCCTGATGCAGCAGTCTGTTTCTGTACTGCGGCATATTTTCCCCTAAGTGAAAGTGCATTCGTATGGGTGGTTTATCCACATTTATTATAGAGTGCAGATGAAAGGGGTTTAACGAGTCGAAAATGTGAGGTCTGTTGCAGTGATGCCATGTTTGAGCATAGCACATATTTCCTGATTGAAAGTCGCCTATGCCCCATTTTTATTAAGAATCATCATTCTAGTCACATAGACTCAAAATATTTGCAACATAATTTTCTCGAGCCTTGAGTTGGTGATGTTTAATGAAGAAAATGAAAGACCACGAAAGAACACCGTTTAATGTGGCAGCTCCATTCATATCTATCTGGTTAAATCATGTTGTGTAAAGCGTACACATTAGTGATAGAATAATGTAAGGTGTACAGGGATACCTTTGGAGAATAATTGGAAATTCTACTCTTTTATAATGAACATTGGCACATACCACCTATTAACCTAAAAATATTATAAGACATAAGAACAAGATTAGGTTAACAGAACATTCGGCCACCCAACCAGGAGTCAAGAGCAGGATGCATGCAAAAACTCACATTCCTGTCTTTGTAAAGAAGCTGTGTGCAAAAAGATCTCAACAAAACTGCAAAGAGAAGTCTAAGAACAATTAAACTGAAGTATGACAGGAAGCATAATGCTGCACGTGTGGAATAGGAAACATGGCAGCAAATGTAACAAAAATTGGTAAAGCTGATAGGGTTTTCTGTGACACAGTTGTACAGACCGATTGGCTTAGCTAATGCATGTTTTGATTTTGCCATGATTTAAGCAAAAGCCACTGTAATATGATTGATTGTGTGCATAGATGCACAAATATGGACTGCGATCTACAAATGCTTTTTTCAAAACGAATAAGACAAAATAATTCAAGATGGTCACCATGTGTGCGCACAAGCACATATGTGCACGCATCCTGCTCTCATTATGGAATGCTTTTTGTTGTGTGTTATGAAAAATTAAAAGAGCAGCCACCTGTGCGCGTGCATGGTGGGTATCATGGAATATGCTTTTGGCAATGCTTTAAAAAAAACTCCACTCCAAAATGGATGTAATGCATGTGCATATATAGTGGCTACCTTGGAATGTCTTTTTTATAAAGCATAGCAAAAAGCATTCAAAGATTGCCGCCTTGTGCTTGCATGGAAGGACATCTTCGAATGGTTTAAAAACCACTGTACGATGACCTTCCACTGCATCCATTGTGGCAGATGGAAAATTGGGGGAAAAGTGATATTGTAAATAAACAGAGCAGGAAGCTAAGAGAGGGTGAGCAAAGACAGCAAGGAGAGAGAGAGAGAGACAGGGAGAAGGAGTAAAAGTAGACTCTCTTGCACTGCAATGCAAGATTCTAACGTCAGCAGTGGAAGGATGCATATTCTTATAGGCAGAGAAAATATAGGAATAGGAGAAATGCCATGGAATCAGGAGCAGGGAAGAAAATGAGTTACTTACTTGTAACTACGGTTATCCAGTATTGGTATTTTTCATAGATTCATATGCCTGTATCATTCCCCGTCGTCGAGATGGGAGTCCTACCATAACATAATCAAGCAGTATTTAAATAATGCCATAGGCTATAATGGACCTGAGCCATGCTTTACATAGCCTATCTATGTCCTTTTTTTAAAAAGGACTAAACGTTGAATGGAGCTAATCAGCTGCTAGCACCTTCTAGAACCTTCCTATCAGAGGCAGTTTCCCTCATATTTTCCCAGCACAAGTTAGAAGTGAGTATCTTAGTAAGTAACAAGGAAACAGCCTCTTGAGGGAGGCGGGTGGGGGCATGTCAATCTATGAAAGACACCAAGACTGGATAATCGTAGTTACAGGTAAGTAACTCATTTTCTTATCCAGTATTGGTGTATCTTTCTTAGATTCACATGCCTGAATCAGATTAGCAAGCAATCACCTCCAATAATATTTTGTCTGTTATGGATGGTGGGTGAATTTTCAAAACATAGTGAACTCCAAAAGTTTGAGGTAATACCAGAAGCACCTTAAAGGCTATACCTGTGCATACTGCTTTTTTATGTATAAAAAGGATTGGAAGAAAAGAAATGCACAGAACATAATCATAAGAAAACACGTCAGTTATCGCTTATATACTCACATTTTCATACAACAAGCAATAGCAAGAGGCAATGGAAAAAAGACAACATAACTTTTAATATACTTTACCTCGTAATTTTTCACATCATTAAGAACATGTAAGTGTATGAAATCACCATGAGAACAAAAGACTTTTTCTAAAGATTAGAACGAGGCTTACCATAATGGAAGAGATGGCAAAGCACCGCCTGGCTCGCTGCCGCATCTGCATCCTGTGGGGACTCCAAGCAGTAGTCCTGCGTAAAGGTGTTGCAGCACAACAGATTTTTTCCAAAGTCACTCCCGCGAAGTGGGCAGATGATGTGGCAACTGCTCTGGTGGAGTGAGCCTTTGCTCTCTTTTCCTTAGCTTTTATATGACAGAACTGTATCGCAACCAATATCCATCTTGCGATAGTGACCTTTGTTATTGCAGTACCTTCTCTGCCTTGGCCAAAGGCAACTAACAATTGTTCAGTACTTCGAATGTCCTTTGTTCTCCGAAGGTAGAACTTAAGGCAATGTTTGACATCCAGTGTATGTAGTGTTTGCTCCGCAGGCGTTGATGGTTGTGGAAACAAGGACCGGAGTATAGCCAGCTCATTGAGGTGGAATTGTGGCGGCACTTTAAGAATAAATGTCGGATGAGCCCTTAGAATCACATAGATTCTTTAAATATAAAAAAAGGTTTCCAAATGGTGAACACTTGGATTTCGCTTACCCGTCTGGCTGAGGTGAGGTTAGGAATTTCAATTCAGCTTTATGAATGGGTTCAAATGGTCTTCTCATAAGTTGTGCAAGAACCATGTGGAGGTTCTATTCAGGCGGAGGTGCTCGGACCTGAGGAAAAGTATGGAACAGTCCCTTCATAAATTGTTTGATCAGGCTTGAGGCACAAAGTGAAGTGATGCTGGAAGCTCTTCTATAGCGAGAGATGGAAGTCATATGCACCTGGCACAAAAAACAGAACCTTTTTCATGTCATTGTGTACATTTTATTGGTACTTTCCGCTCTAGATTTCGAGAGCATGTCTCTACATTCCAGCAGAATGTTCATGATCCTAAATTCTAGGAATTCAGGAGCCAGGCATGCAAGTGTAGAGACTCCGGATTCGGATAGCGCACCTGTATGTTATCCCTGGTAAGAAGAGATGGGGACATCTTCAGATGTATGGGTCTGGCTTCTGAAGAATGAAGAAGTTCCTGCCCGATGTTGCCTGGGCCACCTAGGCGCAATGAGAATTAGGCGACATCTCTCCAGCTTCATTTTGGTCAGTACTCTGAGAATCAATGGGATGGGGGGAAAGGCGTAGGCATATATCCGGACCATCACATCAAAAGGGCATTGCCCTGAGACTGCGGAAGGGAGATCCTGCTAGCATAAGACCGGCATCTGGCATTGATGTCTGTTGCAAACAGGTCCAGTGCTGGCTTTCCCCATATTGCGAATACTCCGTCCAGCTGAAACTGGTTGAGTTCCCATTTGTGGCAATTGTCTGTAGCTCTGCTAAGAGCATCTGCTAGAGTGTCGTGAAGGCCTGGAACATGCTTAGCCCTAAGAGAAATCCCATGCTGTGTTGAACAGCTCCATAGTTCTTGCGCTTCCTGAGAAAGGGTGAGAGATTTGGTTCCTCCCCGTTTGTTTATGTAGAGCATACTGGTCGTATTGTCTGTAGGGCCCAGCACGGATGCGCCTGCTATTCTTGGTAGAAAGGCCTGTAAAGAGAGGAATATAGCCTTCAGCTCCAGGCTGTTGATATGATTTGTTTTTTGAGAATTGGTTCATTTGCCCTTGATTTGGAGATCCTGTAAATGACCTCCCCAGCCTTCCTTGGAGGCATTCGTTGTCAGTATGTAGTCTGCTATTTCTTGTAAGAAAGTGAGGCCCTGGGAAAGATGTGGACTGTGATACCACCATCGTACTGCCGCTTTCATTGTTGGGATTATAAGAATGGTGTCTTCGAAGGATCCCAACGTTTGTTGCCACTGTTTCTGAAGCTCTTCTTGCAGAGGTCTCATTTTGAGCCTGGCTGAAGGCACTAGGTTGATTGCTGATGAACACATCCCTAAGAGCGACTTATACCCTCTCACTGAAATTGACCTTTTTCTTGAGATAATCATAGCAAGTTGCTGTAGATGTGCCTGTAGCTCGTCCGATAGGAAGGCCTTGCATTGGATTGTGGCCAACCTGGCTCCCAGAAATGGTGTTATTTGACTGGGAAGAAAGGAAGACTTTTTGATGTTCACTGTCAGTCCTTGTCTGTTGAACAGCTGGAGACAAGCATCTGTGTTTCTCGCCACTTGATCTGCTGTTGGTGCCTTCGTAGCCAATCATCCAGGTAGGGGAATACTTGGTGACCTTGAGAACGTAGGGCCGCAGCCACTGATGCGAGGCATTTAGTAAATAATCTGGATGTGGACTTGAGGCTGAAAGGAAGAACCTTGAATTAGTAGAGGGTCCCAGCTACCGTAAACCTGAGGAATTTTTGGTGTTTCCAATGGATGGGGATATGAATGTATGCGTCTTCTAGATCAAGTGAGGTCATAAAGTCTCCTTTGTTGAGGTGACGTAAGATCTCGGCTAAAGTTACCATCCTGAACGTTTGTTTTTTCAGGTACGTTTTGAGGCTCCTGAGATCCAGTATTGATCTCCACTCCCCTGATTTTTTCATTATCAAGAAATAATGGGAGTAGAACCCCTGATCCCTTTACAGAGGTGGAACTTCCTTAATTGCACCTTTTAAGAGCATGGTCTTTACTTCCTTGTGCAATAAGTGAAGACAAGGGGGAGGGGCTCCGTTGGGTGGAGTAGTTGGAGGTTTGCTTCTGAACTCCAGAGTATGACTAAAGGCAATTAGATCCAACACCCATTGGTCTGATGCTATGCTCATCCATTACTGGTAAAAATTGCAAATCTTCGCACCCACAGGAAAAATGGAGGGGAGGAGCTGGTACCTGGCGTAACTCTGTCGGTCGTAAAGGCAGATAAAAGCTAAAGCGTTGGCTGCCCAAATGGTAGCAGAAGCCGTGGTTAAAAAATGCTTAACCATGATGTCCAATTTGGGTCCGTCCTTGTCCGGAGGTGTCAATCAATCTCCTCTGTGCCACCTGCGAAATTAGAGAATCCAGCTTAGTGTGACCCGTCAGGCAAGAAGGTGCTTCTTCAGGGGCCCTGTACTTCTTGTCTATTTGAGGGAGCATTGGTGTTATTGTGGCCGGTGTTTTCATTATCTTTACTCCTTCCTGCCAGATATAATCTATTATAGGGATGGTACAAATAGATTTCTTGCATTCCTCCTTAAAATCCTGCAGAAAGCAATCTGTATGCTGAACAGCCATGGGGAGATGGACACTGTTGGACGCTCTCTCCATCAAATGGCTGATGTGCTGGAAGAGAGGGTGTAGGGATGATATAGTCATTCCGGGGATGCGCTCATGTGGTTCTGGGATCTCTCCTTCTCTCTTGTACTCTGAAGATGATGTGTTTTCCTCATCAGGCACCTGTGTTGGAGGGTGCCGTACCGTAGGTGTTTCTCTGGTCGGGATAAGGCTGGCGTTGCTGGGAGCTGTTATTGATGTGGCGGTGGCTCACTCTGGACATCCTGGGGAGGAAATCTCTGCCTATAGTCTGCCAACATGGCTTGAAGGTTGTGAATTAAAAAAGGTGGTAAATGCGCCATTTCCATAGGATGAGGTTCAGGGGGATAGCCATAAGGTTGAAAATGATGCGGAGGAACCAGATATGGCTGGTAATATTGCTGTTGTTGCTCATCCTCATAATCGTCCTCCTATTTATCCCTCAGTGTTTTAGAAGAAAAGGTCTGACAGATCATTCATTGCCTTACATCATGAGAAGGATGAAGGCAGTAAATACAGTCTTTATGTGGATCATCCACATGAACTCTCTTCATGACACGTTGAAAAGATCAACCTTCAGGAAAATTCCAGAAAGAAACTGAGCAGAACTCATGTAAACTCCTTTCAAACATGACGTGCAGTGAAAATCTGGGGGAATCTGTCTCTGCTAGGAAGGCTCTAGAGGGGGATGCGCTGGTGCATGTGGTTCTGGGATCTCTCCTTCTCTCTTTTACTCTGAAGATGATGGGTTTTCCTCATCAGTCACCTGTGTTGGAGGGTGCCGTACCGTAGGTGTTTCTCTGGTCGGGATAAGGCTGGCGTTACTGGGAGCTGTTATTGATGTGGCGGTGGCTCACTCTGGACATCCTGGGGAGGAAATCTCTGCCTATAGTCTGCCAACATGGCTTGAAGGTTGTGAATTAAAAAAGGTGGTAAATGCGCCATTTCCATTGGAATGAGGTTCAGGGGGATAGCCATAAGGTTGAAAATGACGCGAAGGAACCAGATATGGCTGGTAATATTGCTGTTGTTGCTCATCCTCATAATCGTCCTCCTCGTCCTGGCCTTTCAAATGCAACTCGGACAGGCCATGTGCCACCCAATATACCCATTCATCACCCTCCTCATCTTCTGACTGCTGGAAGTCTAATAAGTGTGAGCGAGGCAACAGGGAGATCTTTGCGAAGGATGAAACATCCGGTTGGAGAAAGGTCTTCGTTACCCTGGCAACACTGACCATCTTCGACGATGGCGTTGACTGTACCAATAACCCTGAAGAGGGAATATTTGTCGTCGACGGTGCTGTTGTTGCTGGTGTTACCTTCAATAATGTCATCGTCGATGGTGTTGTCGGTTGGCTCGTCAACGAAAGGGTCGCCGATGGGATGCACGCGATGGGATGCTTGTCGACAGTGCGCTCATCGACGAGACGCTTGTCAGCGGCGCCTTCTTCATTGATGAAGTCTTCCTCAACTAGGACGTCGACGGAATAGATGTCGAGGATGATCTTGTCGACGTTATGGGTCCAGAAATGGCCATCGTCGTCATCGTTCCTATCCTCAACGGAGCTGAAGACGTGACTGTGGTACTTGTCGTCGTCGACGGTCCAGGAGTTGTCATCGTCGACGATGATTTTTTGTCTTTTTTTCTTGTAGAATCTGTAGATGAGGCTTTAGGATGTTTCTTCTCCTTTCTCACGGGAGAGGTGGGGATGGATGTTGTAGGCTCTGAGGAGCCTTTATGGTGTTTATCCTTTCTATGGCCTTTGATCTCCTGGGAAGGTTTGAGATCTTTATTGCCCTCACCAGGGGTATCATCTGAGCTATCATTGTTTTCTTCAGAAGACTTCTGTTGCTTGGTGGACTGGAGCCACAAAAGCAGCCTCCCCTATCTATCCCTCAGTGTTTTAGAAGAAAAGGTCTGACAGATCATTCATTGCCTTACATCATGAGAAGGATGAAGGCAGTAAATACAGTCTTTATGTGGATCATCCACATGAACTCTCTTCCTGACACGTTGAAAAGATCAACCTTCAGGAAAATTCCAGAAAGAAACTGAGCAGAACTCATGTAAACTCCTTTCAAACATTACGTGCAGTGAAAATCTGGGGGAAACTGCCTCTGCTAGGAAGGCTCTAGAGGGTTCTAGCAGCTGATTGGCTGCATTGAACATTTAGTCCTGTTTTAAAAAGGACATAGATAGGCTATGTAAAGCATGGCTCAGGGCCATTATAGCCTATGGCTTATTTAAATACTGCTTGATTCTGTTACCATGGAATTAACATCTCGACGACGGGGAATGATTCAGGCATATGAATCTATGAAAGATATCCCAATACTGGATAACTGAAATAGACAATAAAGCCATCAAATTATGATCAAGGGGCACACAGAAAGCCCACTTTACCAACAGACAATTGGAGCTTCAGCGGCGGCTGCCAGTAGAGTGCGCCAGCGTGCCACCCACCTAGATTTTCAAACTTCTCAATTACCATCCACATAAATTGCTTTTAAATTATACAAGGGCTGTAAGCTCATGCTGGGATTCTGCCCTCAATGCCTGGCTGCCTCTTGTCATCCTTGGGGAGATGAGTCAGGAAGCCAGGCACACTCAAGGGGGACACCACACAGCAAGGATTTCTTTTTTTTAATTTCTAAACAGGCTAAGGGCTCACCTAGCGCCTGCCCTGGCTTGCAAATTTCGGGGGCCTAAAGAGACCTCCCATTTATGATGCGCAGCAGCGTCAGATTTTAAGGCAATCCCGGGCGTCCAGAGTTTAAGCCCTGTATTCCTAGGGTTATCTGTCAATTACTGCAAAGGCGGAAAGCAACACCGCTTGTGACGAGTTGGAAATGGGTGTTGCTTGCAGCCTCTGAAGGGAATGGGAGCGAGCATGTGAACTGACGTCAGAATCCTAACTCCTAGTGGACACACAGACATCATGCACAGTGAAGTAGAGAAGGTTGAATTCCAGGAAGGCTTTTCAAAAAGAAGATGGTAAGTCAAAATGCATGTTACTAAAATATCAAAGCTTAATAATGTTTACCGAAATGAAGTGCAACAGTATGGTACATGAGCATTAGACTTTGATATTCCGGTGACCTGCATTCCCTCTTTCAAATGCGTTTCCTCTTACCAACTTTTGTTCAAGGGCAGGCTGCTGTATGCTACGCTCATATTATGCGATCCGAAAACGGGCTTCCCAAATTCTGTACATTGAATGTGGGATGGCTGCTCTTATTTTTTTTTTAGTTACTGCAGCAAAAGGTTAAAGTTTTAAAGTCCGGGTTAGATGTTTCATTGGGGGCCCTGCACAGGTGCAGCGGAGACACTAGCACTCTGTGGTTCCCATCGAAGTGTATAATCAGGTATGCAGCGCAAACAACATTCATTAGGAACGTAACAAGCTTTAGCAAAGCCAACAGGTATGACTTTCCATTATTGAAGGAGTTTTTAATTGATGAGCACATTTACATGTGTGTTCAAAGAAGTTGCATGGATGGGCAAGTTGGCGAAGGAGGAAGCGGGTGGGTGTGTAAATTGGTGGGTGAATATCAGTAGCAATACCTAATGTCGGTGGGTGAATGTGAGTGGATGTGAGTGGATGTGGTGATGGTTGGGAGGTGGGTGTTGGAAATTGCATGAATGTGTAAATATAAAGAAACTGGGTTTGTGTGTGTCCGGTGGCTGGAGGAGAAGACAGCTCTGGTTACACACCACGTTTGTTTTCATTCTGTGGAGCTGCTAAGGGCATGGTTGACTGCCGCGCGAGAGTCCCAGGGAGCCAAATTGCCACTGTAGAGGGTTCAGTTCAGACCTTCTCTTAGAAACAACAGCCTCATCTCTTCATTAGAATAAAACCCTTGCTCAGAGGCCACATAGGGCTGAGTTGAAAAGTAGTATTTTTAACACCTGACAGACCCTGAAAGCAAATGCTGCCTTGCAAGGTAGCATGGGCGATGTAAATAAAACAATTTTTTAAACATACATTTTCGCAAGGTCCACAAAAAATATGTTCTTCTATTCATATTCAGAATGAAATTCCTCTCTAATTCTTCAGTGTCATTAGTGCCTGGAGCGTGCCGTTTTACATAACTACAGGGGCAGTGACGCTATTAGGTGACTGGACCGTAAATGATGAGGTCAGCCGCGGGATTTGGTTTTGTCGCAGGTTTTTTTGCACAAACTCCCCTGAAGTTGCCGATTTCTTGATTTGATCACTGCCACTTCTCTCCCTGCCTGTAATGTCTGTGATGGGGCTTGCCATAGGCGCAGGATAAGTCTGCTGAAAAGCTAAATAGGGTTGTGAACGACAAGTGCAAGATTTGCTTTTGGTTGTTGTTGAAGGCTTGTATTCATTGAAAGGAATGGACACTAGCAAAGAACAAATGGGACACTAATAGTGTATGGCACACAAGGAAAGTGCATACATCCCTAGCTCTTGCCTACTCCGTCTGTGATTGGTAAACATCCCAGAGTGAGATATGTGTGTTTCTAGTGTGTGTGTAGGGGCTGGAGATTGATGTTTGTGTTTGTTGTCTGTGTGACGTGTCTACATGTGCGAGTCTCCAAGCTTGTCTTTGCCGACCATGTAAATCATGTGACTTCCTCCTATTTCTTTACACTAAAAGTCTTGAAAATTCGCCCTTTTCTTCCCTTAAAGTGTTGTTAAGTTTGTTTGAGTAAGATGTAAATAGTGTAAGCACTAACCTGTGCAACAAAGGACACAGTGGTTGTGAGCGTGAGCGAGTAAATACACTTGTATAGTGCACTGCACGGCTGAGGCCATAGCCGCCATCATGTTGTTCTGCGCCGCTGTTTTTCTGTGAGATCGTGTTTGTTCCTGTTAGCACTGCAGATATTATGTTCTAGGAATCTTTGGCCCTAATACATAACTGGTGCTTATATAAAGTGCTCCAATGAACTTGAGCCGCGTTCACGCTATGTAAACCTACAGACAGGAATCTGAAATTCTGCCACCTCTTTGAACACCTTTTGCCATGCATTCTTTTCAATGCGTAACCAAGGACGTAAGTGAATGGTGCGTGGGCTCCAAGGCACTGCTTCTCCCATTGTTTTATTAAAGGAAGGGATGTGCGACTATGTGCAATGCAGGTCTGATGGTTTAGTTCCAGGCCTGCTTTACGTTAGAGTTGCGGCCATTTCACAGCATCCATAAATTTTCAGTGGGGCCTGAGTGATAAATGATATTAGCACAAGTAATTTCAGTGCGTGTCTTAATGTGTTCTGTTGTGGTGCAGGTTCATTTCTTCCTTCAGCTTCGAGAGCTAAGTGAATAATGCACACTGGATGAACACTGCCACCTTCATCACATAATATTTAGAAATTAATGGCTCCTTCAACTGGCATCACTGGCCTTACCCTGCCTTCAGGTTCATCGGATCAGGCCCCCAAACTTAGTCAAGAAGCCCTTCCTTCCCACAGCCATTCAGCTTCCAGATCCTGAAGACAAATTAGCAGATTTTGTTTACCATCATTAAAATCTGAGGGAACACAGTCTACAAATCAGCGGCGCATTCACATGAGTGTACATCTGAGCCCTAATAATGAGCTGATATGCTAAGAAGACAGCTGCTGTTCTGGCACCTGAAGCCTGTACACCTGTGCTCGTACCTGCCACCTCAAGAGACTGTCCATGGGCCAGGCTTGTGTATGTTCCTGGTGCTCATGTAAAATACTCCAATGCCCTTGGGCCGAGTTTGCGCTATATAAAACTGCAAAACAATAATCTCAAAGTCGGCTGTCTCCTTTGGACTTCAGCAAGCAATATTTTATTATGCTCAACCAGTCCGGAAGAGAATGGGGAAGGGGCACCGCCAAGGCACTGCTTCACCATCTACCTTATTTTTCACAATGGCCCACCCTCACTTATTTGCATTACGTTCTGATTCCTCCTGGGTCTGTTTTATTCCTCAAATCTCTTTAACCCCTTGGGTGCTCATGACGAGCTCAGCTCGTCATGAGCTGCGGCGCTCCGGTGCTCATGACGAGCTGAGCTCGTCATGACCGCGCCCGTCCCGTGGAACGCTCGCACGCTGGGCTGATTCCCCTGCTGTGCTGAACGTTCCATGGGAACGGGCGTAGCCATGACGAGCTCAGCTCGTCATGAGCACCGGAGCGCCGTAGCTCATGACGAGCTGACCTCGTCATGAGCACCGGGGCGCTGTACGCGCCCCCCGCCCCCCAGCACAGCGGGGGAATGTGCCCCGCAGACAAGGGGTTAAAAAGGAAACCAGGACACAAAAGCATCACACTGCCCAGTATACAGAATTGTTTTTTTAAAAAAAACGGTTCGCTTCTACAATGCTTTACTTGTCACTCTGTACAATTTGCACACTCCAGTTAGTGTTCAACATATTTAATGCAGCAACATATGGGGCAGTTCTCAAGTTTAAATGTTTAAGGACTACATTTCAAAATTGTCTCATTAAGTTTCTAGCTTCTCACCATATTCTTTATGAAAATTTGCTTTAACAGTGCACCATTTTCCACAACTTTTTCTCAAACTTTTCTCAGGGATGGGGGATGAACCTCCAGTGATGTCTACAAAGGCTTTAATCAGCACTGTACATTTAAAGTGTTGAACCACTGAAGTTGAGTGATTTCAAATTATAGCATGAATGGAGGCAGTATGTAATTTAAACTTTTCCATTGGCATAACTTTTAGGGACATATTTTCTTTAGGATTCTTTTCAGTGAATTCTTCGTCTTCCCTGCACTTTCAAGAAAATTGGCTAAAACGTCTAAAGTGATGTTGGCATTGACCTTTCACTATAGAAAATCATTTTTGTTTTGCCCAACCAGAATTGGATGAATCTCTTTCGCCATCTAATTTTTAAAGTACGTGCAATGTATGGTGTTACCAATGGTGTGAGCCTTGATGACTTCATCAACCAATACAGTAAAGAGGCAGAGATGTGTTACAAGTTTTGCAAACTGACCAGTTAGAGGATTGGGCACATTTTTTATATGTTTCTAATGTTTTCTTCCCACTTGTGCTTTAAAATGCTATATTTGGATCCTGTTTTTGGAATAGTTTGCAGTAAATATGTAGTGTAAAAGCCACCATTTGAATCCATTTTTGATTAATTTTCTCCGCCCCCCCACCCCCTCTCTTTTGCAGTTCGGTCTCGTTCGCTCGTTATACTGGGTTACAATTTTTCACCTCACCACTTTCAAAATCCACCAGCCGCCACTGTGGAGCTTCCTCCACACAAGACCTAAAAATGAGAAAGAAAAAAAGGCAGACTAAAAAATTATTTAAATGAGGGTGTGAGAGGATGTTGAGAAATTGCAAGGAAATAATTTTCATGACTTACAAAAGTAGTGAAATGCTACCTACTTAAATATTTGGTGTGTCTAATAATACCAAACAAGTTATTTGGGTGAATAATGGTTTAGGGTCCCATTACAGGTTTCCTGGAATATGGGGGTAGGCGGAAGAAATGGGGAAAAACATTAAAGATTCTGGTTGGTATCTGAATCCGAGCATAATAAGGTATAGTACTAGGAATGTGGAAATTACATGCTGGCCTGGCAACAACAAATTTACCATTCCTCGAACATTAACAAGGATATTTTACAGCTGTTTTGAGCAGGTGGAAAATGTCAACGGACTCCTGGGTGACTTTTCTTGGTATGAGAATGCACCAGGTTTTCCCACAAATGGTAATTTTGGGTGTAGGACCGCCAGTCTAATCAAAATCGGACGGAGAAGTATAGCTTTGGCTCATTTGTAATGAGGGGCTGGCAGCCTTTAGCTTTTCTAGCTACAACATCTTTGAACTTTTTGATAATCTACTAGTCTATTTTGCTAATATTCTATTTTGCTAATAAAATTGAGTATATCAGACAGGATGTATGAACCAACAACACATTTTCGAATTTCAAAGGCACAAGGACATACAAGGTCGGAACACCTACTTCACTTATTTTCACCTTTTATGTCCTAAATGTGAACTGTGATATAAATGGTTCAGAGCCACCGGTTTGCCTAATGATCATTACCTACCAGTAGCATTAAATGAGGCTGGATAAACATTAATGGCAATTTGAGCACCATTAGTAACTAATTATTAATGATGTTGCTCTGTAAAGTTAGAGCAGGCAATTATTTTACCATTCCTGACAAATCCCTTAACTGTAAGAATCCGGCTAACATCAGAACCACTTCTTAATTATAGTTTCCCTTGAAAATAATGTATTGCAGAGCTAATCTATTTGATGAAAGGCATACAACTTGAATCAAAACCAACACCTGTCAGCTGTGGCAAACTCCAGAGTTCCTCATTATCACGTATTTAGAGTTTGTGGGATGGGATACTTTGTCACAAATGTGGTGGCTGTCAAGTTTTGCCCCATATTATAAGCAGTGCTTAATTTGTAAAAACAAAACATAACTGCCGGGAAGCCACAGCAACTTGCACCACACATTGTCCCTACCATGCTGCCAATTATAGAAACATTACAACCAAACAAAGGAAACCCAAGTATACCTAGGGACCAACAGCAGTCAAGGCTAAAAGGAACAGGGTCGTTAGCACTAGATAAGAGTAAGTGATACTCTGGGTACAAAGCAATAACAGCCAGGAAGTATCCAATGAATTATTATAAAATAGTTTATTTGTATAAAAAAAAAATGGTTTGAAGGAGTATGTTCCCCTGCACGCGCATCTGAACAGGTATCACGCAAACATACAGGCAAAATAGGTGTTGTGACAAGAGTTATATTAAATCAAAAATCCCACTTCTGTCAAAAACAACACTCCTGCACCCAAAAAACTATTTTGCACAATCATGTGGGTCACAGTGATTCAGTCAACGACATTTTGATCCACTAAACATAGGGGATCTTCATCAGGATAACACAATGTTTGCCTGGATGTATAAATCGATATGAAAACAAGTAAATACAAAGATAGAGGGGAGAATAAAGAGCAGCGTGAGAGGAGGGAAAAGAAAAAGAAAACATTTATTTAGGTCACTAGATTAAAGACCCTATTATGCCCGCCATCACCCCGGTGAGCCGATCACCGTATTACGATGGTGGCGGTGGGACTGCCACAAGACCGCCTCCAGGATTCCGCTGCGGTGGAGATCTGAATAGGGGCTGAATATGCCACCAGTATATTTCGGCCTGCGTTTCCACTACCCATTTCAAGGGTGGCAGAAATGCAGGAAAGGGAGTGAATGGGCCATGGGGGTGCCTACGGTCATGTGCCCCCCTACAATTGCACCGCCATGCGTGCATTGTGTAGCATGCATGACATGGTGCATGCCACACCATGTACGTACATGCTGCAGGCTCTCTAATGGCAGTGGTATGCTGTTTAGGCTCTCCTATGATCCTACCATACCCAACGCAATGACACCATCAGCACACCACCCACTTGCCGTGGATTTAACTCATAATCCGGTGGGCGGGTTCACCGCGGGCTTGGAAATCTTCCTGGGACCACCACGGTGGCGGTCCCAGAGAAAGACACCAAACTCGTAAAAAGGCTCAAGTGTAGAGTCAATGCAGAAAGGGCTCCGTTCTGTAGGGACATCATGACTCAATTTTGACTCAAATTTGAGGAAAAATCTGTGTAGTGTCTATGATAGCTAATAATATGGACAGGAAGCCAAGAAATACCTAACTCTTGGGGATGCATGAGACTCCCATAATGCAAGGGATGGAATAGGATTGGTGCATGTGTGGTATACATGAGGGGGTGAGGTACCTCAGTCTGATCCCCAAGTGTTTGTAGCCATAGAAGATCGATAGGTATTGAGATTGCTGTCGATACTGCTTGGTAACATTCCCTTTAACTCTCTGAATGTCCCTGGGATGCTCCCTTATCTGCCCAACCCTGCACGGGCCATTGTGACCAAGCTGTGCTGTGTTTGGTTAGGTTAGGTTCAAAACACTCTTCAATGGAGTATATAATCTTCTTCGTGTTCACCTCACTGGTTTGAGGAAATTCGAAAAAGACTTTCTGTTGCCTTTGAATAGAAACACCCACATAATAGAAGTGGCGAAGGGCAAGGCAACAGCTCTTGCTAGTACCAAAAATATGAGCCCTCGGGCCATCCATCATATATTGTATCCTTGTCATGATGGTTCACCCTAGCTTCTGATTAGCAGAAGCACGTATGGATTTAACATATATCCCTAGCAAATACTATGTGATGTTGAAAATCATTTGGTATTCTGAGACACTACACATTATGAGATGCCTATTATGTACAGTCCAGAGAAAAAGACTGGACTGGGGGAATGACTATGTTGCTGCAATCCTTTCCAATTCAGAAACAGCCACTGCTTTATATGCTAAGTGAACCTTTGGACAACAAAGATTTGCCTTTTGTAAGTGCAGTCTTGTGGACCTGCTCCATAAGAAAACAAGTTACTTACCTGTAACTTCAGTTATCCAGTATTGCTATCTTTCATAGATTCACATGCCTGAATCATTCCCCGTCGCCGTGGTGGGAGTCCCACGGTATATAAAAAAGCATTGCCAAAAGTAAATTACAGTAGTAGGCTCTATGAGAAGGCCTGAGGCCTAGATTGTAGTAGCCTATCTACCTCATTATGCTAAAGAGACCAAAGTCTTTGTCCCAACCAATCAGCTTACAGCACCCTCTAGAACCCTCTCTGCAGAGCCAGTTCTCCTCAGATTTTCGCTAGCACAAGTGGGAATAAGTATCCCAAAACTAGAGAACTGTTTCTCCGGGGAGGAGGGTGGGTGCATGTGAATCTATGAAAGATACCAATACTGGATAACTGAAGTTACAGGTAAGTAACTTGTTTTCTTATCCAATTTTGGGGTATCTTTCATAGATTCACATGCCTGAATCAGAATAGCAAGCAGTAAGCCAAGCAAAAGTCGGTTGAGGATGGTGGGAGACTTATTGTGATATACTCCCATAAATTTATGACAAACAACCAACAATTGCAAATGACATGATCTACTAATAAAACAGTAGTCATAAGCATTAACAACGTATTTCACAGTAAAAGCTTAACATAACAATTAACCTGCAAGATATGTAGTTCTTTATCTGAATCTACAATATAGACTTTACCACTCATTATAAAATGAAACAGACATTTGTTACCTGAATATTTTCTTATGGAAACAGGTGACGTAAAACCGATTGATCAACTGCCGCATCCTCCTGGTTTGCTGATTGCAGGCAGTAATGTCTGGTGAATGTGTGAACATTCTTCCATGTTGCAGCACGGCAAATGTTCTCCAGCGTCACTCCTGCAAACAATGCTGCAGACGCTGCCATAGCCCTTGTAGAGTGAGACCGTACTGTCCTTTGTAATGGTCGGTTTGCTTTGATGTGACAGAAATGAATAGCTGAGGCTATCCATCTGGAAATTGCGGCTTTAGTGACCGCTTTTTCCAATGTAGTCTGACCATAAGGCACGAACATTTGATCTGACTTCCTTATGTTCTTCGTTCTCTGAAGATAAAACTTTAAACATCGCTTAATGTCTAAGGAATGTAATGTTCTCTCCGCCGAAGTTGTAGGATTTGGGAAGAAAACCCCCAACTTTACCGGCTCATTCAGATGGAACTGAGAAGGCACTTTGGGTATGAAAGTTGGATTCGTTCGAAGAGTGACATACTCCTGGGAGAAATGTAAGAAGGGTTCTTTAATTGTAAAGGCCTGAATTTCTCCTACTCTTCTGGCGGAAGTTAGGGCTAGAAGTAGAGCGACTTTCCACGCCAAGAACTTCAGATCGGAATTATGGATCGGTTCGAATGGGTGCTTCATCAACTGTGAAAGGACCGTGTTGAGTTCCCATTCCGGTGGTAAAGGCTTAACTGGAGGATAAGCCTGGAAGAGGCCTCTCATGAATTGTTTTATTAACGATGAAGAGCAGAGCGATGGTGTGTTAGCCACCTTCCTGAACCTGGATAAAGCTGCTAAGTGGACCTTTATCGATGAGAAAGAAAGACCGGAGCGAGCCAGATGCAAAAGATAAGGAAGGATCTGTTCCGCTTGAGCTTCAATAGGGTGTAAAGCGCTTGAAGCACACCTTGTGCAGAAATGTTTCCATTTGAGACGGTAAGTTTTCAATGTGCTCTGGGCTCGTGCTTTCTTCAAGATGTCTCGGCAGTCTTGAGGAATTTGGAGGTGTTGGAACTCTAAGAAGTTAGGAGCCATGCGTGCAATTTCAGCGATTGAGGGTCTGGGTGAAGTATCTGACCCTCGTTGCGTGACAGTAGTGTTGGAGCTGGCAGGAGTTTGATCGGAGGCTCTTGCGATAGTAACATGAGCTCCTGAAACCAAAATTGGCGAGGCCATCTGGGCGCAATTAGAAGGAGACGGCAGCTCTCCAACTTCATCTTGTGTAGGATTCGTGGAATCAACGGGATCGGAGGAAAGGCGTAAGCATAGGTCCCGGACCATCGCATGGACAGGGCATTCCCTCTTGATCCCTGTTGAGGGAATCTGCTGGCGTAATACCGGCATTTTTTGTTCTGCTGGGTTGCAAATAGATCCAATGTTGGTTTGCCCCAAATTCGAAACAACTTGCTTAGCTGACTGTTGTCCAATTCCCACTCGTGACAATCCGACGATGACCCGCTGAGTTTGTCTGCTAGGGTATTGTTGAGGCCCCTGACGTGTTCTGCCCTGAGTGTTATGTTGTGAAGTGTCAACCATTTCCATAACTCTTGGGCCTCTTTTGACAGTGTAGCTGACTTCGTTCCTCCCTGCTTGTTTACATAAAACATGCTGGTGGTATTGTCCGTTCGGACCAGTACAGAGGACCCTGCGATTCTGGGAAGGAACGCTTGTAGAGAGGGAAAAATGGCTCTCAGCTCTAGACTGTTGATGTGGCATTGTCTGTATTTCTGAGACCATTTTCCTTGTACTTGAAAGTCCTGGAGATGACCTCCCCAGCCTTCCATGGACGCATCCGTTGTCAGAATGAAATCTGGAGGAGTTTGCAAGAACGTCAGACCTTGCTTGAGATTGTGTAGTTGTGTCCACCATTGAAGAGCCTCTACCATGCGCGGGGTGACTGTGATGGTGTCCTCGAAAGAGCCCGTCGCTTGTTGCCACTGAAGTTGTAGCTCTTCCTGAAGAGGCCTTATTTTGAGATGTGCCAGAGGAATGAGATTTATGGCTGAAGAGCACATCCCTAGAAGGGATGCGAGGAGGCGAACTGAAAGAGACTTTTTTCTTGATATTATCATGGCCAAAGCTTGTAGATGGAGTTGCCGCTCTTGAGACAAGAATGCTTTGCATTGTATTGTGTCGAGGCAGGCTCCTAGGAAAAGCAGGATTCTTCTCGGGATCGATTGAGATTTGCTTTTGTTGACCTTGAGGCCTAGAGATGCAAAGAGGTTGCGGCAGAGTGCAATGTCGTTCTTTACCTTGAATTTTGACGGACCTTTGACTAGCCAGTCATCCAAGTATGGGAAAACCTGGACCCCTGATGAGCGTAGTGCTGCCGCCACCGGGGCTAGGCACTTTGTAAAAATCCTTGGAGCCGACTTGAGGCCAAATGGAAGTACTTTGAACTGATAATGGGCACCAGCCACCGTGAAACAGAGATAATTTTGATGTTTTGGGTGGATTGGGATGTGGAAGTATGCGTCTTCCATGTCCAAAGAAGCCGTAAAATCTCCCTTGTTGAGGCAACTTAAAATGTCCGAAAGAGTAACCATTCGGAAACCCTGCTTCTTGAGATATTTGTTGAGATTGCGCAGGTCTAGGATCGGTGCCATTCCCCTGATTTCATTCTTATGAGGAAAAAACGGGAATAGAAACCTGTTTGCCTCTGATGGATTGGAACTTTCTCGATAGCGTTCTTGAGAAGCATTGAATGAACTTCCTTGAACAATACGTGAAGACGAGGGGAGGGGGACCCTTGGGCGGAGTTGCTGGAAGTTTGGTGATAAACTCCAAGGTGTGTCCATGCTGTACTAGATCCAACACCCATTGATCGGTAGTGATGTGCTGCCACTGTTGTTGGAAGGCAGATATCTTCGCTCCCACCGGGAGGGAAGGAATTGAGGTTGGCGCTCAACTGACCTCACTGTTTTCTGTGAGTGTCTCGCCCTTGATTGTTTGTGCGCCTACGTCCTCCTTGGCGAGAGAAACCAGTTGTTCCGGACTGACGATAAGAGGATTGATAGGTTTGATGATATTGAGGCTGATATTGTCTACCTTGTTGATATTAACCTCCTCTGGAAGAGTAGCCACGTCATTTGCGCCTCTGAAAGATCCTCTTTTATACTGCAGTGAACCTAGGGATCTTGCAGTATCAGTGTCCGTCTTGATTGCTTGGATAACCTTGTCAATATGCTTCCCAAACAGGGACTCTCCGTCATATGCCATGTCTAGTATTTTCAATTGTACTTCGGGCCGAAAGGTAGTGGCTTTCAACCAGCCCTGACGTCTCAAAACAGCGTCTCCTGCCAGCTGTCTAAAATTTGTGTTCGCAATGTCTAGTGCGCAGTCTACAGTTTCCGCTGCTGCGCGCTCTCCTTCCAGTAGGAACTTGCGTGCTTCTTGTCTTTTGTCCTCTGGGATCAGATCTATGAGTCCAGCCATGTCGGACCACATCTGACGATCATAGCGCCCTATAATCGCCAGAGAATTTGCCGCTCTGATGGATGCAGCAGCCATAGTAGAGAATTTCTTGCCAACAAGGTCCAAATGCCGCCCCTCCTTATCTGGTGGTGTAGTTATGGGGGTGGCTGGGTTCTTTGATCTTTGTTGCGCGGCCTGTGAGATGACCGAATCCGGCCACGGATGCCCAATGAGGCATGAAGGACTGCTGAGTGAGGCCCTATATTTTTTAGCAATCCTTGGTAATACCGCAGGCACAGATGCAGGGTTTTTCATCACCTTGATGCCCTCTTTCCAGATGTAATCAATGATAGGAATGGCTCGAGACACCTTCCTAGTCTCCTCTTTAAAATCATGTAAAAAGCATTCAGTTTGCTCCACCGTCACTGGAAGCTGAAAACTAGTTGCAGCGCGCTGCATAAGATTGTGAAATCCACCTATATCTTCTGGTGGCAAGTCTGAAGGCTGTGGAGTCGGCGGAGACGGCATAGGATCACGAAGTCGTCAGCTCTCCTTTTTCTACTTCTTCGTCCGAAGAAGTGTACGCTGTCTGTGTTGGTAGACCAGGTTGTAGAGTTTCCGTGACTGGAGTAGGCGGTGGAACTTGAGGCGGAGGAACCGGGGCCGCAGGTTGAGCTGTTTGTGGCGGAAAACGTTGTTTATAATCCGCAAGCATAGCCTGCAAGTCCTGAATCAAGTTTGGCGGCAAGTGACTGACTTCTGAACTCTGGGGTCGCCTCTGATATTCCATATGATGAGGCACTACAATGTCCTCCTGATAATAATGTGCATATGAATCATCCTCGTCATCATCCTGGAACTTAATATTAAGTTCAGATGGATGGTGAGCCACTCCGAAAGCTCCCTCATTGTCGTCATCCTGAAAATCATCTTCTTCATCATCAGTGTAAGACTCTAGAAGATGAGAAGGCATGAGTGGTGAAATGTAAGAGCCTTGTTGCCGCTGATATGATACCAGCTGGAAGACTTTGGAAGATAACGGGGTAGAGAAAGCCTGTTTAGTACTGAAAGGCTTCAATGAGGCAGAATCCTTTGGCTTTGCTGGCGATGACATAGCTGTGGACGATAGAACGATCGTCGACGACGAGGGAATCGTCGTCGATGGAATTGACGTCGACGGGACCGCCGTCGACGGGCTCGACGTCGACGGGGCTGCCGTCGACGGACTCGTTGTCGACGAATAAGCACTCGTCGACGAGACGGTCTTCGACGGTAGCGTAGATGACTTCGTCGATGAGGGCTTCTTCGTCGAAAAATGCTTCTTCGTCGTCGACGCAGACTTTTTTTAGTCACAATAGATATACTTGTAGACAATATAGGTGAAGTGATGGCTGTGGTGGAGATCATAGCCAAAGATGAAGAGGTCGAAGTAGAGATGGTGGTTACAGGTGAGGAGACAGAAGAAGTCTTACTCACTGTTTTCTTGGACGAATCCTTGGTGGCTGAGGCTCCAGAGATAGTATGTGGAGATCTCTGTGAAGAGCCTGAAGTGGAGTGGGAGGTTTTAGCTTGCTTTCTCCCCTCACTTGAATCATCCTCTTGAGATCTCACCCTCTTACTGGAGGTAGAGGCTCTGTCTTCATCATGCGTTGAAGAGGATTTCAGCCACAAAAGTACTCTGGCCTCCCTATCCCTTAAGGTTTTAGAAGGGAAGGTGCGGTATATCTTACAATTTTTTGCCTCATGCTTTGGATAAAGGCAATAAATGCAGTCCTTATGTTGGTCATCAACATGAACCCTTTTCTTCTCGCTTGTCCTACAAGGTCTGAACAAGGCCTTCTTGTCTGTCATCCTGAAGCTTCTGAAGAAAACTGAGTCAAGACTCAGGGAAACTCCCTTCCACACGACGTGCGGTGAAAATCTGAGGAGAACTGACTCTGCAGAGAGGGTTCTAGAGGGTGCTGTAAGCTGATTGGCTGGGACAAAGACTTTGGTCTCTTTAGCATAATGAGGTAGATAGGCTACTACAATCTAGGCCTCAGGCCTTCTCATAGGGCCTACTACTGTAATTTACTTTTGGCACTGCTTTTTTATATATCGTGGGACTCCCATCTCGGCGACGGGGAATGATTCAGGCATGTGAATCTATGAAAGATACCCCAATACTGGATAAATACAGGAAGCCTGATCGAGATTAAGTGCTGCTGCTGACATCCAGCCCAAATGAGACATGTCTCTTTGTGGAAAACACCACTCTGAGTCTCTCTGACTATCCTCCTTGCAAGGTAGTTTGCACATTGTCCGCCAAGAGCATTAAGATCTCAGAATCAGCTGAAAAGGCTTCAGGGTGAACAACCAGCTTTTGATGGACTGCAACAGAAGCTTTTCCTACCCTGCAGCTTAAAGTCCTCTGTCTCAGAAATGATGGTTTTGTGCTCAATGCTTACCTATAAAGTATGTACCCTGTTTTGTTTTTGCCACTGACTAGCCCAAAAGAAAGCAAAAGTCTAACAAAGGACAGAACCCAACTACCTACAATCTACGAACTCCTAAAAACATAACTATTCCTAATAGCCTTTGATTAGATGGCAGCCTTGAGGGTAGATGGCAGGACTCCCACTACTTTACAAAGCTTGTATATAAGTTGATTTGGACAGTGCCTTCAAGTATCTATGAGGCACAACGTAGCACTATAAAAACATCCAAATGAACAAATCAAGTGCATAATGGCACATCAGCAACTTCTAGTAGTTTATTGGTAGTTTCATCTGTGGACAGATCAAAGCTCAAGTGAAAGTCCCCATTAGCTGTAAAATCATTGATTGACTACATATCATCAAATATTAATCGGTAAAAACGAATTACTTTTACTGTGTTGAGTTCTATTGTGTCACTTCACATAATCCATATATTTTGAATGATACAACAATGCATTATCCAGCCTCCACCTTACGATTTGCATATGTTCTTCTGGATAGAGCTCTAAATGCATTATGATTGTTTTATGTAAACTGGATAATTTGTGGGTTTATTACTTTTCGTCAGCATCCATGTGGTGAATCCTCGAGCCTAAACATGTTTTTTTTAAAAGGATAGCTACTGTTTCTAAATTTCCTGCCCATACAAACAATGTTATTGAACATATACATCCTATGATTTACTGCTTGCATCTTATGATACATTCTTGTAATGAACATTATCCACATATGTGCTGCCTCACTAGTAATTAGGACAATTTTAAGGACACTTTACATTTAGAAATATCATTTGAGGCTTTTATAATTAAGTATGATTTTTTTAAATTAGAACAATTTCATTGATCAAATTAATGCACTGTGTTTGCCAAGTTATTCAGACTGTTAACTTTAACCCAAAAAAGTATTTTCCGTAAACTTAGGCAATTACACATATTAGTTTTCTAATATTCCTTATTTCCTAGTAGGAGCCTCGCCTGATAATTTTAAATAGGAATTTATTTCACTCACTAACTCAGACCTTTTTGTTTGACACATATTCCCGCTAGTCCACTAGTTCCTAAATGCATTGTTTCAATTGCATGTTTAGCTTTTACTTGCATACATTGCACTTTTTATTAGTCAGTCTCTAATTCCATGTTTTACGTGATATTTATTCAACTACAGATGCTCTTACTGGATGAGACAATGAAGTGAATGCAGCCAAAGATGCACTCAATAAACTAACTCAAACATAAGTAGAGAAATACTTGTTGAAGTTATCAGATCATCTGTAGGCGTGCACCAGGCAAAAAGGCCCTGCTATGCCTTTGTACTTAAAGTGTAAGTGTGTCCAGGTAACTCCCTGGAGAAACCTGATGCACTGCTCAATTCACTCCTAGAGTGTAAACAACATATTTTAAACAAAATTAGACAATAATTAAATGGTATTTATCAAAAAGTTATACATCATTAACACTGTTCAATAATCAATGAAACAACGTAATATGTACTACAGTCTTCAACTGTTGTAATGATGCTTGTTTATTCAATGTTCATGGTGATTTGTTGCAAGTGTCACAAATTTCGAAACCATGGCATCATGGGTTCAACTTAAAAATCCCAATGCATTTCGGGCTTCATAAAACGCCCTTCTTCAGGGGAATCTATAAGGTAATAATTGCAAACTATTATGGTTGAAATGTACAGCGAAGTTTCATAAGCTCATAAGTTATGGCCAAGAAAACTCAATCAATTATCAAACAGTGACATATCAGCATCGATTTTATACACATTGTGAATAGGTGCCAAACCACCAAGTGGAAAACGACAAATCAATAAAAAGGGCTCAAGAAAAAAATCAAATTAGAAGAATCTGAAGAGGTGCTGTACCCGGACTGATTAATGCATGCATGTATAGCCAGGACACTCGCCAAAGTGGCCTGATGTGAGGTAATACGCAAGGACGAACTCTTACCCGCTAGGGATAACGTGACACTGTAAAAGTGTTCAAGAATTGCCTCGAGATTAATAAAAATGAACTGGTACCGGATCGCGCCGAGTGCGTGCCCTCCGAATCATTCAATAAAACTGCATGGTGAAAAAACATGATAAAGAATCATGTAGGTTACAAGTCCGGGAACACATGGTGGAGAGTATAGAAAATTTAAAGCTTAAGCACTCACCCGTCTGTTGCGAGTGTAGGAGCCTCAACAGAAGGGGAGGTGACTGTAAAGGTGCTGTGTCCTAAGGAAGGAAGAGGCACTATAGTGAAACATCTAGGGGACTCGCGCCTTCCATGGAAAATTAGGAGAAATTTATCAGTATGTGCCAACTTACTGAGAAATAACAGCAACTCGAGAAAGTAACCCTCAGCTGGTGTCTCAGAGAGCTACCCGGACGAAGGAGACACTGTAAGCTCGTGTTTCTACATAACGTATATGTTGAGAAAAAATCATAGAGGACGAACTATCCATCGTGTGTGGTGGCCATTATGGAATGGGAACAGGAAAGGAAAGCACAAGAAAAGTGCGAAATAAATGAAATAATATAAAAGGACACCGAATTTGCTAATGTGAGATAAATGGAATTGAATTGATACACAAATGATATGGTCATTTCAGAGCAAGTCCAGCTTTTTTTTAAAAACATACACCGTAGGATTAACATCATGTAATCAATAAAGTTGTTCATAGAAAGCACGTTGTTCATGGAAAAAACAGAATCACAATCAATGCACAGAAACCATGATACAGCTAGCCTGTATGTGTTTCACGTTGCGAAAGAAGGTTTGAGAGGTCACGTTCAGGGTTGTGTTCAACCACCTCAAGTACACCAAATCTTACCTGAGCTATGTTATGTTTGTGGATGTGCCAATGTTGGGCAATGGGGGAACTGGCCGTATTAGTTCTTATACGGCTCTTGTGCTCAATAATCCGTGTGCGTAAGGCTCGTTCTGTTTTACCTACGTAATAAAGGTCACAGGGACATTTTATATAGTAGATCGTACTTCAAAGTGATGGGTTTGCCTGACCTGGGGTGGTGTAGTACTTTACCAGTGACTGCGTTATTGCAATTAGAACAGTTCAAACATTTCATCAAACCTTTATATGCAACTTTTGATTTAGGTGGAGATTTGTTTAGAATTTCTTTGAGATTCTTGGATCTCTTATATGCAAACAAGGGAGGTGTAGCAAACATCCCTTTGAAATGTTGTTCAGATTGTAGTAAAGACCATCTGTTAAGAATAATTGATTTCATCAATTTGGATTGAGTAGAGAATGTTGATACAAAAACCTCTCTCGAGGATGTGGGGGACCTGCTGCTTTTTTTTAAAAAGAACTTCACGGTCCAGGGTGGAGGCCCTGGTAACTGCCTGATCCAACACTGTATCAGGGTAGCCTCTTTGCTTGTATTTGCCTTTGAAAACATCAATCATCTGCATGCCTATGGCGTGATCGAAGTTAATGCGTTTAATACGCAGAAACTGTGAGTAGGGTAGGTGACGGGTAAGAGTTCGTCCTCGCGTATTACCTCACATCAGGCCACTTTGGCGAGTGTCCTGGCTATACATGCATGCATTAATCAGTCCGGGTACAGCACCTCTTCAGATTCTTCTAATTTGATTTTTTCTTGAGCCCTTTTTATTGATTTGTCGTTTTCCACTTGGTGGTTTGGCACCTATTCACAATGTGTATAAAATCGATGCTGATATGTCACTGTTTGATAATTGATTGAGTTTTCTTGGCCATAACTTATGAGCTTATGAAACTTCGCTGTACATTTCAACCATAATAGTTTGCAATTATTACCTTATAGATGCCCCTGAAGAAGGGCGTTTTATGAAGCCCGAAATGCATTGGGATTTTTAAGTTGAACCCATGATGCCATGGTTTCGAAATTTGTGACACTTGAAACAAATCACCATGAACATTGAGTAAACAAGCATCATTACAACAGTTGAAGACTGTAGTACATATTACATTGTGTTTCTTACTGGATGAGAGGCATTTCTAAGTCTTATTGTGTTTCACAACTTCCTCAGGAATCTTAACTTCGTCTAGGCCGGTAATTCTATTAAATGACCCTTTCCAAAAATCGTTGATGGTTGTAGGAGCACAGTTTTTACGTCATGTTGTTCAAATTCTATAAGCTATTCTTTCATTTTCATCTCCATAGAAATGTTTCTTATCTGTATTATGGAAACGCTAAAATCAACAGTCTACCTGCTGAAATCTTTTTGAGTTTGGTTGTGGGCTCTGCTTGATAAAAGAATACTAGAACTTCCTACGGTTAAGATCAGCATCTGGATTTTATGGGCTGACTCGACAACGCAGCTATCACCAGACAATTATGTAGGGACCACTAGAGAGGGGCTTTTGCTCCACCCACATGTTGGGAGCCAGGAGGAGTGCATGTTTTGAATGGGAAGAAGTTGTGTGTTTCCACAAAAAAAGTGCTTGCCCTCCACATAGATGTGATCATTTTTTTATTTATCCAGCTGTCTGAACATGAACATTTAGGGGCACACACATGACATTATAAAGCTATTGAAGCGTCTTTGATAACTGGATTTGTTTTCTTTTTTCTTTATAATAATAACAAGTTACGCACCTCAGACATTTTACTTAAAATTGTAATCAGATAGGCAACACTTGTCGGATAACTAGAAAATTGATGGTGTTTTTGTCTGTTAGCAGCACAGATGGGGGTTGGGCAGAAACTAACCTACATGGATATTTAGGACTTGTAAGTTCAACTGTCGCCTAACCATTTAACCTTAGCAAATATTATTCTGTGGTTCTTTGCTTCTACATGAATACATATCAATTCCTAAGCTATTAACTTGTAATGCTTCAAATTACCATACAACATCACTTTAACCCCTCCGCTGCGCCGAACGTTCCGCGCTGGTGCGGAGCGTTCTATTGCGCGGGCGGGGCCGGAACGTTCAGCGGACGTGCGCAGCACTACCGAGGTAGTGCACTCGACGTCCGATGAACGTGCGCCGCAATGAAGGGGTTAAAGCCAGACCTATTGGCATTGCCAATGCTTGCACAAAGGCAGTTCTATGCACTTTCCTCAAGGTGACATAAAAGGTTTTAGAATCAAAAGCAGGGGTACTTTCTTACTGCAAATATATTTTCATATTTAATAAGGTAAGTTTTCTTTTAAGAAACAGCTTTTTCATTGTTTTGCCCAGTCTTTGATACCAATACAGTCATAACTCGAACAAAGTGACTTGTTTTTATGTACTTTCCTATGATGTGACTATTTTAAGTTCTTCCTTTAACCCGTCACATGTCTATTAATACATTTTCTGGTGTATTATATACTTGACACTTTTACTTCTACTTCTATTATGATTTATTTTATTATAGTGTTTTATAGAGCGCAAACTTGACCCGTAAGGGTATCAGAGCGCTTTACAAGGTTTACAGAGGTGAACAAACAAAAAGGCTTAGAGAACAGAAATATACAAAATGGTTGGAAGAGGCATGGGTGCTGGGACTATAGGGGAAAAAGAGGGACACAAGTGTATGGTTACAATTACAGTTAGAATCAGTAAAAACGAAAGCCCTACATTTTCTCGGTGGAGTGAATTGGTGATCTGAGGAAAAGGTGATAGTATTAGATTAGTCAGGCACACTGTGGTGGTTGAAGGCAGGACTTAGACAAGGAATTTCCCCATGAGGAAAGTTTTGGCCTCCGTTTTGAAGCGTGCTAGAGAAGGGATTCTTCTGATGGGGGGTGGGAAAGAGTTCTAAATTCTTGGTGCTGCCCCGGAGAAAGCCCAATTGTAGGTTCTTTTTTTTCTGAAAACGGGCAGGTTGGAGCAAGAGGTTTCTGGCGGACCGGGAGTTCCTGCTTCCTCCAGATACTACTAATTTCTGTGTCAGATAAGCAGGGGAGTTTGCGTATAGAGCCTTGTGTGTAATGCATGCCAGTTTCAGCTGTATTCTGGCGTCTAGAGGGAGCCAGTTCAACGCTTTCAGATGTGGAGACATGTGGTTGAATTTCCTAGTGCCAGTAAGTAGTCTGGCGGCCACATTGAGGCAGGCTTTTAAAGGTGCCAAGGAGATCTTGGGTAATCCCGAGAGGGTGGAACTGCCATATTCCAGTCTAGAGATGACTAGTGCTTGGACTGCCATTTTTAAGTCAGGAATGTCGATGAAAGGTTTCAGCTTCCAAAGGTAGCTCAGGTGGAACCTGGCTGATTTAGCCATCGAGTTAATATGGTCTCGCATGTTCAGGTTACAGTCGAGGATTATGCCCAGAGATTTGGCGGAGATCACGATGGTCGGCGGGCAGTTTAAGGCTGTGATGACCTTGAGCCACATCTGAATCTGCGGGTTGGCTTTTGTAGGGGAGATTAGGAGAAATTCAGTTTTCTTTGCGTTGAGTTTGAGTTGGTTAGAGGCTAGCCATTGGACGGTCAGTTTCAGGGCCTCGTTCAGGGAGAGGATCTCCTCGAACGATGAAATAATATGTATATTTGGGTGTCGTCCGCGTACATATGGTAGGAGATGTTAGTGGTACGAAGAACTTTGGTGAGTGGCTCTAAATAAAGATTAAAGAGGGTGGGGTACAGGGTTGAACCTTGAGGGACTCCAACCGTGACCGGGGTGGGAGCTGATAGGTTGCCGTTAATGAGGAATCTCTGAGATTTGTTGTGGAGGAAGGACCTGAACCATTTAAAGACAGCGTCATCAAAACCCATCCTGAGTTTGAGGCGTTCAAGTAGTTTTTCATTGTTGACCGTGTCGAAGGCCGAGGATAGATCGAGGAGGATTAGAAGGCAGGTTTTGCCTTGGTCTAGAGCTTGGAGGGCATCGTCCACGATGTGGAGCATAGTAGTTTCAGTGCTGTGCCCCGGTCTGAAACCAGATTGGAAGTCATCAAGTAGGTGGAAGTTGTTGATGTGCTGACTTAGTTGCTGTTGTACACACTTCTCTAACACTTTGGCTAACAGAGGGATATTGGAGATAGGTCTGAAGTTGTCAGGGAAGGGAGGACTTGGCCGGCTTTCAAGGGGTCCGGAATCGATCCCTGCTGGAGAGAGGTGTTGATTATTGCAGTTCAGCTAGGAACAATGGATTGGGAGGCAGCAGTGAAGCACTTGGATGGTAGCGGGTAATTAAAGTGGTTATTTGGGTTTAAGGTAGAGAGGATTTTAGAGATGGAGTCTTCGTCATAGTATTCGAAGTAGGTCCAGCGTGCTTGGTTTTTAGGTGAGACCAGTGGGGGTAGTGTGGAAAGGAGAAGCAGGTCCGGAAGGGGTTGAGAATATGTGGCGGTACTGAGTTCAATTTCTAAAGCCGTGATTTTATCAGCGAAGAAAGAGGAGAATTCCTCCAATGAAATTTGAGATTTAGGAGACTCTTTCAGTTATTTTAGCCAGTTTATTTGATTGGTGTTTGACCAGTTCAAAGAGCTTGAGGGGTCTATTCTTGGTATTCCCCAATTCTGATCAGAAGTATTCTTTTTTAGAATTGAGGATGTTCTTGTTGTAGGATTTTCTCGCCTGGCGGAGAAGTTTTAGATGCGCAGAAGAGGGGTGCTGTCTCCAAATTCTTTCAGATTGCCAGAAGGATCTCCTCTCCAAGTTGAGGGATCCAGTGAACCAGGGGTTTCTGTCTTTGATTTGTGTTCTTTTTAGTTTTAGAGGGGCAAGGTCATCCAGAATGTTCGAGATAGACACTGAGTAATGTTCATTGAGGTCACTGACCGTAGTTATATGCGAGGGGGGATCAGATTTGCAGGAAGCCTCCAGTTTCATAAGGTCAAGGTTCTTGGTGTTTCCGATCCAGCATTTGGGAATCACCGGTTGCGGTGCCTTTGTCATGTGGGTCCCAGGTAAAAAGAAGGCAATTGCGTGATGGTTAGACTAGTCACATGGGTCTATGGAGATAAGCTTGACTAAAGATTCCTTAGAGATGATCCAATCAAGGGTGGCCCCTTTTGAGTGAGTTGGCAGAGAGCAGGCTTGAGTCAGGCCTTGATTGGTTAGGAGGTCTTAGATGGCGTTGACGTAGGGATCCTTAGGGTCGTTCCAGTGCAGGTTGAAATCACCAAGGAAAATCTCTTTAGTATTGGAGGAAATATTAGTTGTGATGATTTCCAAGAGGTGATCGGTGAAATAGTCGTTCAAACCTGGGGGGTGGTAAAAGATGTGCAAGTTACAAAGATGTAATGAGTTGCTGCAAATGGAGGGTGAGGTATTCGCAGGAGTCAGTGGTGTCCGCAGTGAGTTCTGTGAGTTTCTACAACCCTAGGGTGCCGGTTCTCCATCTTGGTGGGAATTGCTGCTTCAAACACCTTTGACGAAATCCTATCTCAATCATATTTGATCTCACTTAATTCCATCCTCAGTTTTATACATTTGTTTTGCTATTCCTAAATTATTTGAACGCGTGTTACACACTTCTTCCTACCTTTCTGTTAGGACATTTTAGAAATGAGACATAAGAGAACATCTCATACTAAAGAAATGTCCAGTGTAATTCGAAATAGTGAGCCTATCCAAATTCTCAAAGTAGATCTTAATAAGAGAGGAAGTTCACAATGATTGCCTCAATTAGGACATAACGTGGCCCCTAATGCAAAAGTTACGTGGTGTGCTGCGATCTTCTCCAGAAAAACAAACAAGATATAGGAGATTACATTGTTTGACCTTTATCTTCGAACAAGCAGGTATGGTTCTGGTAAAGAAATAATTCCTGAGTCAAGGTGGTGATGTATAGCACTTCTATGCTGAAATGTTCCTTGGAAGTAAGCTACTTTCTCAATGTCAACAAAGAATGAGCCTAGAGTCCCACATCTTCACCAAAAGATAATTTATTTAGAGGACTTTAAGGTGACTGCCATTCTGATCGCTTCTGTTTTATTCATCAGAGATGTTTTCTTTATGTAACTTGTTAGATACATTCCTCTTGATGTCAGCTTGCATTATCCAGCTTTGATCTGTATGTGTGTCCCCTGAGCTCTGATTGACTTTCTTAGCTATATCTGTTAATTGTGACCAAAGATATCACTTACTAGTCCTTTGATGTTTTGCCACATACTCTGAGGTGGTTCATGCACAGCCCTGTCTTGCATGCTAAGTTCAGGTAAGACATGGTCAAACCTTTGCTAAGCCTATGTATTAATTCTAGCTCAGAAAAGGAGAGTGAGAGGAATCCAACCAACGTACAATCTCCCTAAAGTCACAAATAAACAAATAACAGGTACCTCAAATGAATGTCTCATTATCTATCACAGGTATTAAAAGATATTGGAAGAGGATACCTCACCCAAAATTTTCTGAGGCAAGCTTCATCATCAGTCTTCTCTCCATTTCTCAGTAGGTAAATACCACCTCGATGAACTCATTCAGTAGAGGGAGTTCCACATACTTTTGTTTGGTTTGAAATAAGGATCCAGGAAATTAAAAATGTATTTGGGTATACCTACAGGATTTCTCTCTTTATTCAGAGAGCAACCAAGTATGATTAAAAATTAGGTATTTTAATTAAAGGAAATGGTTCATTTATAGTTTCAGCATCTTCTTTTGCCCTAATGAGTCATAGGCAGTGCTTAATTTGTGCCGCTGGTTTCCGGTGCTTAGCACTGGCATTTACTTCTCAGGGCCAGGTCTACTTAATTTGTCTCCCCTGGGTGCTGGGTTATTTAGAATAAATGTACCAGTCCTGCCCTGTTCAGATGTCTGCTTGGTGTGGACACTGGTTGTGATTGCCAATGCTTGAAGGCCGCCAAGTTACACAGTTTTTTATGGTCCGTTTTTTATTTCTCACCTCCCACTACATTGTCTCTGCTTCAGAACGAAAGCAGAGTTTTCACCAGGGGCACAGCTTCATCCCTTCGCACCTTTGTCAGGGTTTAGCGCCACATTCGGGGCCCAGTGCTTGAGCAGCATCTAATGTATGTTGTCTCTGCATGCCAGTGATTTTATCCATAATTGGAATTTTACTTGTGTGTTCTGGGAGCACTGTGCTTGCTCGTGAGAAGGCAGTGGGAACCAGGCAGGTGGGGGAGTCTTACTCTCTTGAGGTGTGTATTTTTTTACATTGTTGTCTACCACTGGCTGCATGCATGTGCACCTGCTATGTATATGTACTCGACTTGAAATTCTGATGTATGAGTTTTTTATGTATGTATGTATTTTCCTGTGCTTTGAAGCAGCTGTCAATTATCAGCAGCAGTGTAAAAAAGTAAGACAACAAAAATTCTTACATGATTCGAGGAACATGCATTTAAGTAACTTGAGCATGTCGTTTTGGGTGACCAACAGCTAGGCATTGGACATGGCTGGCTTTTAGAGCGGTGGGCACCTAGCGCTGAGTTTGGGGGTGCTGAGTTGGAGGGTTAGGAAATAACTTGGATGAAAAGCGCCTGCTGCAGAGTTCCATGAGTGTTACAGCAGGTTTCAGAAAGCAATAAATATGTCAAAATAACGCTACACACTAAGAGAGATCGGAGTTTTGTCTAGTGGTAGTTTTGACTGCAGCGGAGAGGGTTAATATGCCTTCTGCAAAGAAAGTGTACCATGCAGATGACAGAACTGTATTTATGTGGATAGGTCAGTGTGTTTCTGTTTTTGTCACAGAGATCCTTTTGTTACTCTCTGTCCATAAATGACAATCCTAATATAGCACAGATATCAGACTCCGTTGAAATTTGTGCTTTACTAGTTCAAAAGTACATGTAAAAGCTTCTGTGAATGGAGTTGAATGTCTTACTTTATCTTTAAATAGGTGGCCGTTGGATTTTTTGACTTATAGCCTGATTATGTAATAGATTTGTTTGTGTGAAGCATGAGAGCCTGATTCTCAATCTAAGCGTAATCACAATAGTATAACTGACACTTTATCACCTTTTATCAGGAATGCTTATTGTGTGATGCCACAAAACATCTCCAAAGCTGCAGCCATTCAGTTGGAAACGATCCTCCCTTGTGATTGGTCTGACCACCACATAATCACTTTCTTCATCAATGAATCAGTAAAACCTCACTCTGCCCAACCCACGAGTCCCAAAATATGGAAGACAAACCTAAAAAATGCCAGTGCAGATCTAGTCACAAACTCAAGCCCTAACATCCTGCTTCCGGCCCCGAAGATCTATCCGATGTGCGAGATCTGACCGATCACTACTCCTGCTCCACAAACAAGGTCCTAGACAAAGTCGCTCCCTTGCTATTGAAAAGAACCTCTACAAAAGATTCTAAATCATAGTACAATGGCAGACTTAACGAGGACAGAAGATCCCTTAGATTAATCAAATGACGATGGAGGTCAGCACACTCTTCAGATCACCTTAGGTTGCTAAGAACCACAAGCAACTTCTATTACAGAAAGATCAGACAATCAAAAGCAATCTTTTTCAGTAATTGTTAGAAGCGGCTGTCTCTAGTTGGCAGAGGTATACACTTCTGACAAATAGGGACACACCTTTTCTAGTCAGGGCAAGGGGATCACACACTTAGATAACCCCTGCTCACCCCCTTGGTAGCTTGGCAAAGCAGACAGGCTTATCTCAGAGGCAGTGCGTTAAGCAGTTATGACCACATACAGTAATAAAGTGAATACACTACAAATGGACACGACACAGTAGTATTATAAAAATAAGGATTTTTATATAAGGCTTAGCACAAGACCAAATAACGACAAAAATATACCACAATCTTAATAAATACTCTTGGAAGGAAAAATAATAGTTCAAGCATAGTTTCTTCTTAGCACAAAGTCTTTAGTATCAAAAGCAACTCTTCTTCTCTAAAACACAGTTCTTGGCAACAATGTAACCCACACGGGAGTCACACGACGTCGAGGCAAAGTTAGTCCAAAGGTTCGGCGTCGACCGCGAGGAGCGCTCCGTCGAGCCCGGAGTCGCACAGACCCCCACAACACAGTACCTTGGAAAAGTGAAGCACTCGATGATCAGCGGCGTCGAGATGTCCGGCGTCGCGTCTTCGGCGTCGATCGGGCCTCGGAGTCGGGGCGATCTGCAGCGGCGTCGACCGAAGTCAGGCAGGAGCAGCGCTCACGAGGTGAAGCAGGATACGGCGTCGTCGATGTCGATGTTGCAAGAGTGAGCAGCGCTCACGGCGTCGAGAGGGCTCGAAGTCGATGCGATCAGCAGCGGTGCAGACACGAGGTCACTTGGAGCTGGAGCCGAACTCACTACTCACTGGCGTTGTTGCTGGCGTCGATCGGGCCCGGCGGCCGGCGTCGAGGAAGCGGGACACTGGAGCCGTTACTCACGATGTCGAGCTGGATTCGGCGGCGTCCGTCGGCGTCGAGATTGCTGGATTCTTTCAGAGGTGCTGGATTCACAAGTTCCAGCAAACAGCACTTTAAGCAAATGAAGTCCTTTAGCCCTGTGACTTCAACAGGAGACTGGCACTCTTCCAGCCCTTGGAGATTTTCTTAGCAAAGATTGAGAGTACACACACAGTTCCTCTCTCCTGGTTCCTTGGCAAAAATAAAGAAGCAATGCAGGATTCCCCCAACAAACAGCACTCTGGCAGAAGGGGTAGGCAGTCCTTAGATCAGCAGGCTTCTTGTCCTTGGTTCAGGTTTCCTTGTCAGAAGTGATCTAAATTCTTGGTTCAGGTGTCCTTCTCTTATACCCCTTTTTGGCTTTGATCCCTTTGTCCATGCAGGGGAATTTCCCCCCATCTTGGGTTTGTTGTGGGTGGTGCCAGGCCGAAGCACCTGGCCTATTCACTGTGCAGGGCAGAGTCTTCAGCCGCCCAGCAGGAGCGGAGCCAGCATTGTCACTGGCAGGGGCAGGGTCATCAGTTGCCCGGCAGGAGGTGGGCCAGGAAAGTCCCTGGCAGGCACAGAGTCATCAGTCGCCCAGCAGGGGGGCAGAGCCAGCATTGTATCAGGCAGGGCAGGCTATCAGGAGCTACTCTTCCCCTACTCTCAATGCAAATGCCCCACTCATCCCACACTGACTCATTCAGACCTCTGGAGCCACCCAGCTCCTGTCACACGCACACCAGAACCAGCAGAGACCGGGAGACAGTTAGACAAGAAAATAGCTACTTTCTAAAAGTGCTATTTTCAAACACAGAGTCCAAAAACCATCCACACAAACGGATGCGTTATTAAACCCTGAGTTCAGGGATACCAAACTCGACATTGCACCATGCTCCCCGAGCCCGCTAGGATTATAGCATTAATAATCCTGGCAGCCCATTCTAACTGATGGAGAGCAGGTTACCTTACACTAGTAAAAAACGAATATGGCTGTAATTCACTATTAGGACATGCCAACCTTGTCAGGCTTGTCCTACCTTATGCTTACAATGCACCCTGCCCTTGGGCCTACCATAGGGGTGACTACCATGAAGTTAAGGGAAGGTTTAGGGACTGGCAAGTAGGTGTACTTGCGCAGTCTGCGTGACAGTACCAGACTGCACGTGGTCCAGCAATGGTAGACCTTCAGACATACTTTTACTAGGCCGCTCTTGTGGGTGGCACAACACGTGCTGCAGGCCCACTAGCAGCATTTGTATTTACAATCCCTGGCACTCCTGGTGCACTCTACTAGGGACTGACAGTAAACCAAATAAGCCAAACATGGAATTCAATCAATACAGCAATTTCACATAGGGAGCACTTGCACTGTGGCACTGGTCAGCAGTGGCACAGTGCCCAAAGCATTTACCAGCAAAAACATCGTAAACAGAGGAGGCAAACAGAAAAAATGGAGGAGAGACTCATGCCAATGATGCCAGGTCTAACAGTAATCAATTAGACCAAGCCAAGAATCGCCCCAAAAAACTATTTGAACTAATCAAAAGAGAATCTAAGGGCATACCACACCCCCCAAACTAACCCAGACTCACTATCCAATTGCAAAGAATTTGCCTCCTTCTTCATGTTGAAGACAGAAAACATAAAATCGGACCTGCTCATCAACTTAACCACCCATTCTGACATTCACATGGACACTTCATCCCCTCCTCCAGGAGCCCAATGTATATGCTCCCCTAAGTTTAAGCTCAAAAACAATGCCTCATGGACCTCCTTCACTACATACAGTGAGGAAACCATATTGCTCACATCTCTGAACCCATCCACTTCACAGACCCCCTTCAAGCAAATCACACAAAAGACTTCATTCCACTGTTACTGCCTCTATGGACCAAGATTATAAATACCTCTCTCCTGCAAGGAATCATCCCAGATATCCTTAAATCGGGGCAGGTATCCCCCATCTTAAAGAAGCCAACGTCCGACCCTTCGGACTTAAATAACTACCACCCACTATCCAACATCCCTACTCTGACCAAACTATTAGACAAATGTGCTCACACACAGCTTAGCAAACACATTGAACATTTCAACCTGCTTAATCAATACCAATCCGGCTGAAACAGCCAGGACGCACATAAAATGACACTCTAAAAATCCTTGATTAATATGAAGCCTGTCTGCTAATCTTGCTTGACCTATCCTCAGCTTTGACACAGTCAAACACTACAACTTACTAGATCTCCTGAAGCACAGAATAGGACTATTTGGATCAGTTCTAAACTGGCTCTCCTCATTCCTTCAAAATAGATCACAAAGATGAAAACGAGTTACTTACCTGTAACTACGGTTATCCAGTATTGGTATCTTTCATAGATTCACATGCCTGAATCATTCCCCGTCGTCGAGGCGGGAGTCCCACGGTAAATAAAATATATAATAGCAGTGCCTAAAATTTCTTGTAGTAGGCTGGAAAAGCCTAAAGGCCTAACTAGGCCTCAAAACTTAGCAGCCTATCTACATCATTATGTAAAAAGACCTGAAATAGTAGCCTCAGCCAATCAGCTGTCCTCACCCTCTAGAACCTTCCCAGCTCAGGCAGTTCTCCTCAGATTTTCCCAGCACAAGTGAGAATTAGTATCCATAGACAGAACTGCCCTACCGGGGAGGAGGGTGGGTGCATGTGAATCTATGAAAGATACCAATACTGGATAACCGTAGTTACAGGTAAGTAACTCGTTTTCTTATCCAGTATTAGGGTATCTTTCATAGATTCACATGCCTGAATCAGAATAGCAAGCAGTAACATCATGCCTGTCGATAGAGGAAGGTGGGAGACAAAGAAAACATAAATCAATCCCCACACAACCAGGAAGGTAATAGAGTACAAAACTTGTTAATATAACATATGCATCAAAACCTTCAAATATAACAGATAGGACAGCATTATAAATATGTAAAGTTTAAAGCAGTATAAGAAAAAATATATAAGCTTTCCAACCTTAGTGAAGAAGATGCTGCAGCACTGCATCACCAACAGCTGTGTCATCTTGAACTGCCGACTGCAGACAGTAATGTTCGGTAAAAGTGTGCACACTTTTCCAAGTAGCAGCTCGGCAAATGTTCTCCAGCGTCACTCCAGCGAAAAGGGCCGTAGATGTCGACACTGTTCTTGTGGAATGAGCTTTGACCTTCCTTGATAAAGGTCTATTGGCCTTGTCATGACAGAAGGTAATTGTAGAAGACAACCACCTGGCAATAGTTGCTTTTGTGACAGCTTGACCAAAGGTGGGTCTACCATAGGCAACAAACAGTTGTGTAGATTTACGGATGTCTTTCGTTTTCTGCAGATAGAATTTCAGACACCTTTTCACATCCAGAGAATGTAAAACCCTCTCTGCAGGAGTTTTTGGATCCGGGAAAAAGGTTCTGAGTTTGACCGGTTGATTAATGTGGAACTGAGTTGGCACTTTAGGAATGAATTTAGGATTGGTCCTAAGTGTAACAAAGTCCTTAGAGAATTGCAGAAAAGGGTGAGTAATAGTGAACGCCTGTATTTCACTAACTCTGCGAGCAGAAGTAAGAGCCAACAAGATTGCAACTTTCCAAGTCATAAACTTCAGTTCTGCTTTATGGATCGGTTCAAAAGGCCTTTTGAGAAGTTGGGAAAGAACTACATTAAGATCCCATTCCGGAGGAGGAGGACGAACTGGAGGGAAAGCTCGGAATAGTCCTTTAAGGAATTGTTTGATCAAGGAGGATGAACATAAGGATGGTTTGTTGGAATTCTTCCTGAATCTGGATATTGCTGCCAGATGTACTTTAATAGAAGAAAAGGCTAGACCTGATTTAGCCAAAGAAAGCAGGTATGGAAGGATGGCTTCAGGAGGAGCCTGAAGTGGATGAACCTCATTATCTCCACACCATGAACAGAACCTCTTCCACTTGAAACGATATGTTTTGATGGTACTTTGCGCACGTGCTTGCGACAATATCTCCCTGCAGTCCGAGGAGATGTTTAGGTCTTTGAACTCTAGGAAGTCAGGAGCCAAGCGTGCAAGTGCAGCGATTGAGGATCTGGATGATGGATTTGACCTCCCTCTCTTGTCAGCATCGCCACTGTCGGTTTGAGCCGAAACGGAGGCTGTTGAGACAGCAGGAGAAGCTCCTGAAACCAATATTGTCTTGGCCAACGTGGAGCAATGAGGATGAGAGTGCAGTGTTCCCTCTTCATCTTTTGCAGGACCTTCGGAATGAGCGGAATCGGAGGATAAGCGTACGCAAACATTCCGGTCCATCTCATGAGGAGGGCGTTTCCTCTTGACCCCCTTCCTGGGAACCTGCTTGCATAAAACAGGCACTTGCTGTTTTGCTGCGTGGCAAACAAATCCAGCGTTGGTCTCCCCCAAAGCCGAAAAATTGTCTCTACTTGATGTTGTTCGAGTTCCCATTCGTGACAGCCCACAAATGTTCTGCTGAGACTGTCTGCTAGAGAGTTGCGAACCCCTTGTACATGCTCTGCTTTGAGGGATATGCCGTGACTTAAGGCCCATTCCCACATCTCCTGAGCTTGCAGTGACAGGGTAAGAGATTTCGTTCCTCCCTGTTTGTTTATGTAGAACATGCTGGTGGTATTGTCCGTACGCACCAGCACGGACGAATTCACGATCCTTGGTAGAAAAGCTTGTAGGGAAAGAAAAATGGCCCTGAGTTCCAAGATGTTGATGTGCATCTGTTGGTACTGATGAGACCATCTTCCCTGGATCTGAAGGTCCTGAAGGTGACCTCCCCAACCTTCCATGGACGCATCCGTAGTCAGGGTGAACTCCGGAATCTCTTGGAGGAAGGTGAGGCCCGGCGACAAGTTGTGCGCCTTTGACCACCAGAGAAGAGCCTGTTTCATTTTGACAGTGACTTTGATGCGGTCGTCGAATGATCCCTCGACCTGCTTCCACTGACGAAGTAACTCCTCTTGCAACGGTCTCATTCTGAGTCTTGCCATAGGAATGAGGTTGATCGCAGATGAACACATCCCCAGAAGGGAAGCATATATTCGAACTGAAAGCGACTTTTTTGCGGATATCTGTTTTGCTAGTTTGACGAGCTTGTTTTGTCACTCCTGTGTCAGGTATGCCTTGCACTGGCATGTGTCCAAGACTGCTCCCAGAAAAGTCAATCGTTGACAAGGTTGGAGCTGAGATTTCTGTGAATTGAGGGTCAGCCCTAGATTCGAGAATAGTGAAAGTGTCCTGCTGACCGCCTCCATTGTCGAGTTTCTGGTTGGACCCTTTAACAGCCAGTCGTCGAGGTATGGGAACACCTGGAGTCCCAGGGACCTCAACATTGCAGCCACTGGAGCCAGGCATTTTGTGAAGATTCTGGGGGCCGATTTGAGGCCGAACGGGAGGACTTTGAATTGGAAATGGACGCCGGCCACTTGAAACCTTAGGAATTTGCGGTGGTTCGGGTGAATAGGGATGTGAAAATATGCGTCTTGCATATCCAGAGAAGCCAGAAAGTCTCCTTCGTTGAGACAATTCAGAATGTCCTTCAATGTCACCATGCGGAAACTCTGTTTCTTTAGATATTTGTTGAGTTTGCGCAGATCCAATATTGGACGCCACTCTTCCGAATTTTTCTCCACAAGGAAGAAGCGAGAATAAAAGCCCATCCCTTTCTGAGAAGGATGGACTCATTCTATCGCATTCTTGCGTAGCATCTTTAAGGCTTCTTTGAAGAGTAAGCGCAGGCGAGGGGGAGGGGGACCCCTGGGCGGCGTTGTTGGAGGCTTCTGCAAAAACTCCAAAGTGTGTCCCTTGCTGACCAAATCCAGGACCCACTGATCTGAAGTTATCTTCCGCCATTGATGGTAAAAGGTGGAAATCTTGGCACCCACGGGAAGGGAAAGAGGGGTGGCCGACATCCGGCAAAGCTCATTGGCGCTTGTTAGAATCTCGCCCTTGATTGCCTGAGCGCCGTTTCCCTCCTTGCCGAGAGAAAGAACCAGAAGCAGGCTGCCTGTTAGAAGATTGGTAGTAGGGCTTGTTGTAGGTAGATTGATACTGTCGATTTTGTTGGTTTGAATAATTGCCTCTGGAGGAGTATCCACGACCTCTTGCACCTCTAAAGGAACCCCTCTTGTATTGCAGGGTCCCAAGAGATTTCGCTGTATCGGTATCAGTTTTAATAGCCAATAAAGCGTCATCAATGTGCTTCCCAAACAATGACTCACCATCGAATGACATGTCCAAGATCTTGGTTTGGACCTCAGGTCTAAAAGTGGTAGCCTTGAGCCAACCTTGACGTCTAAGCACAATTGCCCCAGCCAATTGTCTAAAGTTGGTATTAGAAATGTCTAGGGCGCAATCAATAATTTCTGAGGCCGCCCTTTCGCCTTCCTGCACAATTCTGCGCACCTCCATCTGTTGATCCTCCGGGATCAGCTCAAGATATTCCGTGATCTCAGACCACATTTGTCTATCATAACGAGCCAGGATAGCTAAAGAATTAGCCGCTTTAATGGATGCTGCTGCGTTTGCAGAAAACTTCTTTCCAATTGCATCCAGCCTTCTTCCCTCCTTGTCAGGTGGCGTTGAAATGGGAGCAGAAGGATTTTTGGACTTCTGCTGCGCAGCCTGAGAAATGACCGAATCCGGTCGAGGATGACCGATTAAACAAGCAGGAGTATCGGATGGTGCTCGATACTTTTTGTCTATCCTCGGCAAAACTGCCGGAATGGAAGCTGGTGTTTTCATTATATTAAGGCCTTCCTTCCATATATAATCGATAATAGGTATGGCTCTGACCACTCTCCGATATCCTTCTTTAAAGTCATGTAAAAAGCAGTCCGACTGCTCAACTGTGACAACTAATTCAAATCTATTAGCAGCTCTCTGCATAATATTGTGAAAACCCCCAATATCTTCAGGTGGAGAGTCTGAAGGACGGGGAGGAGGTGGAGAAGGTGTAGGGATGACATAATCCTCCCAAGGGTCCACTGGAGTGTTATCCGGTAACTCTCCCTCTTCTCTACTTTCGTCACCATCAGTGGAAGAACTGTCTACAACCTGAGGATGTGGTTGTGGTGACAATGGAGCTCTTGGCGACGGAGGTCGTGGCACAGGAACTGGAGCAGGTGACCCAGCGGGCACACCTTCATTGGGTGGAAATCTCTGGCGATAATCTGCCAACATAGCTTGCAAATCCTGTATTAAGGAAGTTGGTAAATGTGTTGTGTCTTCAGACCGAGGAAGTCTAGTATGAGGTGACTGATATGGTGTGGAATAAACGTCATGCGTATATTGCTCCTGAACCTCCTCTTCATCATCCTCTTGAAGTTTAATATGCAACTGAGAAGGGTGACAGGCAATCCCAAAGGGATCATCATCCTCTTACCCTTCATCTGACTCCCCTTGCATGTATGTCTCCAAAATGTGCGATGGCAAAAGTGGAGAAATATGTGAATAATCCTGCCTTTTATACGTTTTCATTTGAAAATGAGTGAATTGTATCTTTGCTGGCGGGGAACCGTGCAGCCGATGAGCAGAAGTCCCAGTAAACGGATTCTCCGTCGACGGTGCTGTCAATGCTAAAGATCTTGCCGTCGACGAGGCCGTCAATGGTATTTTCGTCGACGAGTCCTTCGTCGTCGAGACCGTCGATGGTATCTTCGTCGACGAGTCCCTCGTCGTCGGGGTCGTCGATGGTGCCTTCGTCGACGATGCCTTCGTCGACGGGACCGTCGATGGTATCTTCGTCGACGAGTCCCTCGTCGTCGGGGTCGTCGATGGTATCTTCGTCGACGAGTCCCTCGTCGTCGGGGTCGTCGATGGTGTCTTCGTCGACGATGCCTTCGTCGACGGGACCGTCGATGGTATCTTCGTCGACGAGCCCCTCGTCGTCGGGTCCGACGTTGGTGTCTTCGTCGACGAGTCTTCGTTGACGACGAGGCCGTCGATGGTGGCTTCGACGACGAGTCCTTCGGTGACAATGTCTTCGTCGACGACGGCCTTGCGGTCGTCGACGGAGCAGACGATTTAGTCGACGGAGCCTTCGTTGAGAAGGATTTTGACAGCAAAGGTGGTACAGACATCAAAGGTGACGTGATAGCTGAAGTGGTAACCACAGAAGTAGAAGAGGAGGTAGAAGTCCAAGTAGTAGTAGGTACAGACACCAGAGAGATAGTCTTAGCCTGGGTTGTACTCACATGTGAAGAAGCCGATGCACTCTTAGAGGGTTCTGAAGCTTTCTGAGAGGTTTTAAACATTTTCTTTCTCTCAGGAGAAGCATTGTCCGTGGATCTAGCTCTCTTGCTAGAAGTAGAGGCTTTGTCCTCCTCATCCGTGGATGAAGACTTCAGCCACAAAAGAACCCTTGCCTCCCTATCCCTGATGGTTTTCTGAGGGAAGGTACGGCAAATTCGACAGTCCTTCACCACATGTGAAGGGTGCAGGCAATAAATACAATCCGAGTGCTTGTCATCCACATGGACTCTCTTCTTGAAGCAGGTTCCACAAGGTTTGAAAAGAGCTTTCCTTTCAGACATTTTAAAGCTTGAAAATCCAAAAAACTGAGTAGGCACTCAGGGAGACTCCCTTACACACGAAGTGCGGTGAAAATCTGAGGAGAATCGCCTGAGCTGGGAAGGTTCTAGAGGGTGAGGACAGCTGATTGGCTGAGGCTACTATTTCAGGTCTTTTTACATAATGATGTAGATAGGCTGCTAAGTTTTGAGGCCTAGTTAGGCCTTTAGGCTTTTCCAGCCTACTACAAGAAATTTTAGGCACTGCTATTATATATTTTATTTACCGTGGGACTCCCGCCTCGACGACGGGGAATGATTCAGGCATGTGAATCTATGAAAAATACCCTAATACTGGATAATCAAGGTTAATCAATCCTTGTCCAATCCCGTCCCAGTCACGTTAGGAGCCGCAAGGATCTTCTCTCTCTCCGACACTCTTCAACCTATTCATGGAACCGCTCACAGATATCCTCAATTCCTCTAATGTCCAATATCACATGTAAGCTAACGATACACAAATATACTTAAAAATCCATTCACTAGAGGATATCAAATCTCTCAATTTAACGCTACAAAAAACTCAGACCTGGCTGGCTGAAAACCATCTGAAACCAAACACCCTCAAAACTGAATTCCTCCTCATCGCTCCCCCCCAACCAATCGACCATCATCCTTGATTGGCTGAAACACCTCACAGCACGTAACTGCCAACCTCTTATTATCGGCTCAGCAAAATCACTGGGAATAACAACTCGATAAAAATCTAAACATGCAGAAACACGATAGCAGCGCAACGAAAGAAGCAAACTTTCAGATGAACACCCTGAGAAGACTAAAACCCTTCCTACCCGCAAATGACTTCAAGCAGTTCAAGCTCTAGTACTCCCTAGAGTTGAATATGGGAGTGCTTCTCTTTGTGGGCTCCCCAGAGCAACGACACCCCCCCTAAGAGCCTCAATGAACTCAGCTGCTAGACTCATCACTGGCTCCAAAAGAAACTGCCACATCTCTCCTGACCTTAGCGCCCTCAACTGGCTACCTTTCGAAGCCAGAGTTCAACTAAAAACCGCATGCATGACTCACAAGTCCATACATCACAACACTCCTAGCTACCTGGCACAGAAATTGGTACTTTCTTGTGGCAACAGATCCTCCAGAAGCACCAGTAATCTTCTACTGAAACCAAAACGATTTTCCAAGAACAAAACACACAACCAGGCCTTCTCAGGGATTTCTCCCAAGATTTGAAATGCACTACCTCCAGAAACCAGACTGACACCCTCTATTGTATCGTTCAAAAAAGAAGTGAAATCTATTCTCTTATCCGAATTCACATGAACTATGTTTATAACTTGTAATTCTATTTTTTGATATGCACAGAACATTTTTATTTCTCGTAATACGGGTTTTGTTTACTATGTTTAATATATCTGCTTGTAAAGCGCTCTGATACCCGCAAGGGTCTTGCCCGCGCTATATAAAACCTTCAAAAGAAATGAATTACTGTATATTTAATAAAGCAGAGGTGTATATTTTCTTGCTCTCCCTCAGCATCTGCTTTTCTTCCTCCCCTTCACATCTCACACCTTTCCTTCTCTCCATTCTTCCTTCACTTTCTGTCCTACGTCTGCATTTACTCGATCGCCGCCTCCCCTCATGAACTGCTTTTAATTTTTCACCTTCCCATTTTTCACTTCCACTCTCCTTTCATGTGGTCCTTGATGTCTGCTTTTCTTCCTTTGCCTTTCTCCTCTTTAAACTTTTCATTCTCATTATGTTCCACTCTAATCTTGCACTCCCAATCTCTGCTTTCCCCACTTCTCTTCACATTCTTTGTATACCGTATCTATCTTTGCCTTCAGACCTCTCCTCCTTCTTCAATCTCCCTTTTCGGTTTTTCCTTCTTGCACATATCTTTATATCCACTCCAGGAATCTGTGTTTGATCTCAGGGTCATACATTTACATCTTGGTGTGGCCACTCAGTCTTTCATCTTTCTGAGGTCAATAAAATGAGTGCCATTGGGCTGGATAACAACATTTTTAATTAGGTGTCAACGCCCCCTCTGGTGAATATGTGCTTTACAAACATACATGGTGTGTTAAGGACACAGAAATGCATTCTAATCTTTTTTTTTTTTTTATTCCTTTGCAATATTACACTATTGTTATCCCCCCTGTCTCTCCTTGACCCAGTACCTTTCCTACTGATATCAATTCCCCTGAAATCCTTTCCTTCCTTCATGCCATCTTTTTTCTTTCCTTTTTCTCTTCCTCAGCACCTCCAACCATACTTCCTTTCCTCTTTCCATTATTGCTTCCTTACATCGCCATTCATTCCCCATCCTTCCTCCCTCGGTTAATTTCTTCCTTCTTCCTCCGTTCGTTCCTTACTTTCTCTCTTTCTGCTTCCTTCTTGATGCCTCCTTTAATTTCTACCTTTCTTATCCTCAACCCTTCCTTCTGCTTTTCTTCCTCCTTTCCTTTCGTCTTTCTATTCATCAATCTCACAGCGTTCACTTCCTTTCTCCCTCTATCCCTTAACTTCTTACTTTCACATTAGTTTCTTATTTCCTCCTTCTTTCATCTATTACTTATTTAAATCCTCACTCCAGTACTCCCCTTCCAGCCTGTATTTGTTGCCAACTTCTTTAACCCTTTCGTTGCAGCGGTAATTCCGCCGCAGCGCTAAGGGGGTGTGGGGGCCGCGCGGCGCTCCGACGCTTATGACGGAACCGCTCCGTCATGCCCCACGGGTGGGCTGTGCTTGTGATGGAGCGGTTCCGTCATGGCCCCGCCCGCTCAGGCGCGAAATCAGCATCGCGCAGGCGCGGCGAGCGGGCCATGACGGAACCGCTCCGTCACCAGCACAGCCGACCCAAGGGGCATGACGGAGCGGATCCGTCATAAGCGTGGGAGGGGTTAATGTATTTCTTACTTCAACCCTTCCTTTCTTTTAAAGAGCAAAGCACGAGCAGATTCTCTTTACTATGCAAAGCTGCCCCAAGTCCTAAAATGACCTTTCCTAAAGCTCCATTTTGAGATTTATCCACATTCTCTAATCACTTTTAAGTTGTATGTATAAGCCTCCCATAGGTTATATTAAGCTTTGTTAGATTGATTTGTATAGTCCACTAATCACCCGAGAAGGGATCCAGGCGCTTGGGCAGGTGTTTAGGTACAATATCCCTGAGGTGCTTATGTGAAGAGCCAGGTCTTCAGCTTCTTGCGGAACTCATGAACTGAGGAGGCGGCTCTGATGTGTTGAGGCCTGTGGATGGTGGTGGCGCTAATAAAGGAAGTGGGTGGAGCCACAGAAGAAAGTGGGAGGAGCGGGGGAAGTAAGTGTGGCCTACAATTTTTTTTTGATAATCTGCCCTTTATATTTTACAAATTAAGCAATGGCCATAGTCCTTCTTTATGGCTGAAAATATCCCTCACTGATCAGCATTTATTTCATGCAATGAACCTCTATAATGAGGCAAAAGGCTGGTGTATCTGTTGGGTGAGATGATTACCGTAGATCGAGATAAAAGCATCACCTGTTGATGCACCAAAATGTATAAATAAAAGTAACTTTTCTTATAGCAACATGTCTATGGCAGCATTCAGTGGATACTATAACCCACACAAAATAGTGGCATACCCACAGCAAACATGATCACTCATGTGTTATTTGACCCTACTCATACTAAACTCACCCTTATTCTTGCTTCCTGGACATAGAGGAGCACTTCACTGTTGCTATACTCTTTTTTTTAGGATTATCAATGTAGTTATATTGATCATATTGTTAGCACGTGGTTTACAGTACGCTTGTTTCTTTTCACTAGTATTATTGATAAAAGGCATACAACATTCAAGCAAGCATAACACATTGACATACAGGTAGAGTTTATGTCTTGTTTTTAGTCACAATTCATGAAACATCGCATCGCCGGGTTTATTTATAAGCAATTATGCTCGAGGTCCTTATGGCTACTTAGATTACATTATTTCACTCTGGTACTGAGAACAAAGGAAACTTCATAACAATGTACATGCATTGTTTCTAGCATCCGCTCATTTAAGCTCCAATATGCTTATGCGTTTACTGCTTCTTCTGGGCTTCAGTGGCACCTAATGTTTCATTTTCCCATGTGGGTTCCCCATCCTGTGTGGAATGCATCTATGCACTGAGAGAGTAGGATGCCTGAAAGGCCTGTCCACTGTGATGTTTTTTGTGTTCCACCATCATATTTTCATGTGTACTATCTCTGTGATAACCACTAGATCCTCCCAAGACCCAGTTGGATGTGACCATTGACAATGCAACCACTCCTGTAATGGTCCCATGGGCAACCTTATGTGTGGTTCTAGGAGTATGCCATTATTCCCATTATTTTACTGACTCTCCTCACTATCAGAGACTGTCATGATAAATGTGAGCTTGCTCTATGAGTGCCAGGATTCTCTTGCAGATTGGGATGGCTCGGCTTCATTTGAGTTTAGTCTTGCCTCCAAGAGTGTACTTTCTCTTTGTGGGATTGGCGATTATTTCTTCATGTTTATGGAGGACCCCAATTTGGGGAGTCTTTGTATGACAGCGTTTATACTCTTCCAGCACTGTGTTAATGTTCTTGCTTTTACTAGTCATTCGTCTAGATAAGGGTAGACATACAACCTTTGTCTTTCCTCTTTAGATTACATAAATAAGATCTGAGACCAAAGTCGTGTTGTCTGTGACGTGGAGACGATGCCACAGACTGTATACACCAGGGATGCCCTGGCGTACAGGCATATCGGAAAAAGTATTCTCAGAATTAAGTACAATGACAAATATGAATGTTTCACATGACCCACTTTTAGCTCTAGTGTGGTTCAACATGCAAATATTTCTGTTAGCGAAAATGAGAATCCCTCCCAACTGAAGCAAATTGGATTAAAAATCTAATATACTGCAATACGATGCCAGATAATTTTATTATACGGGTACCAACTCACTATAGACCTAAAAATATTTGAGCATCACTACTTGTATATCTATATATATATATTGAATGTGTGTGTGTCTCTTAAATACTATTGCTTGTAAGGTCTAATTATGGTGATTGTAGGCTAACATGCTCCATATATATTATAGCTACATGTACTTTCATATGACGGTAACAGTGATAAATACGATATGCAGCGATTGCAACTTGTATTGTGCAAATTTACCTACTGCATTGTAATATTAGTAACTCTCTGTTATGCTGTACCAATATAAATAAAATTAAGTATATATACATATATATACCTTGTCCACGAGGAACCTCTTATGACGTGTGTTCACCTGCATGTGTAGGTAGGTATCTTTGAGGTCTATGGTTGCCTTATAGTCAGGGCCACTGGAGTTATGTGAATGTGCGGCAATTTTCACATAATTATAGATTTGCCACATAATCCATCATTTACCACATAATGTGCAGAATTTAATGAGAAAAACATTGTTTCTAGCTCAAACTGTTCAAAAGTCACTAAAAATATGACAACATGTGTTGCTGCGCAATGGAAGGTCCTTTACAAAGCTGGACTGGTCACCTTTCTGTTGCTTATTGCTATATTTGGGTGTCAAGTTGGTACTAATGAAGTGCAACCAGTGCCCAGAGAGTGTTACCAAGTCTTTCAAATGACGAGATAATGGAGTACTACAAGTACAAAATGTGCAGCATAATGAGCCTTTTCTTGCCGCATAATTTAATCAGCCCTGCCGCATAATTTGACCATCTCCTGCTGCATAGTTCCAGTGGCCGTGCTTATAGTCCCCCTTCCACAGGTACAGGATGACCTACTGCAGCATGACCATTTTCTATTTTTAAGTGTGGGTGAGGGCAAAAGTGCCTCTCAGGTGCTTCGACGGCATGAGGCCATACCCCTCCATCATGGAGCCTGTCCCCACATCACCTCTGATGTAAGGTGGCTCTTTTGAGGAATGCTTGCTCTCCTTCTCCACCTTTAGTGTCACCACTTTTGCTGTTGCTGGTTCCCAAAAGTATTGCACAACTGTATGTATCTCCTTTTTGAACGTATTGATATGTATTATTAAACAAGTTACTTTTTAATGATTTCACACAGAGATGTCGCTTTTTAAGAGCTATCCTTATGATAATTAGATGAGGCCTTCCCTTTGTTTCAAGGAAAGATACCTTTCGAACTTTAAATCTTACTTAAGTATACTTAAAAAATGTGTTGGCACATACATTCCTACAGGATCATCTGTGTTTGCATTACATCTGTACCCAAATTCCTGTGGGGTAGCCCCATATTGGTTTCTTTTGCTGCGAACTGTGTATTAGGAGTGGAGTGCTTAATTGTTCAGAGGAGATCAACATCTCCACTTGGAGCCGAATGGGAAAAGCAGGAACCCCAAATGAAGCCAGTAATGGGAAAACATCCACCTATCTGCAGAGAAGACCTCTGTAAACTCGGCGTTACATCCCAAGCTCATCGTCAGCTGTTTTGGCTACAGCAGCATCTGGCTTTAATCAAACTTTGTTCTAAACAATTGCTGTTGCTTTCCAAGGGAGGGGTGCAGCATCTTTTAACCCTTCAGAGCATTTCTTTGGCTTGACGAGGAGGTCGTACGTACCTTCTGGCCGCTGGATGCAGGTGTGCTGATTGTCACTGAGGAAGAAGCCGTCCCTGCAGCGGCACTCATAGCTTCCCATGATGTTGACACAGGTCTGCTGGCAGCCACCATTGCCTTCTGAGCATTCATCCAGGTCTGTGAAAAGAAGAGGGTAGAGCGTGAGAAGCAGCAGGATGGCTGCACAGCGGAAGCCATGCAAGAAATACTGCAGAATCACGAAGGAAAGGGTGACAACATCTACCAGAATCAAGTGGGACTGTTCCACAGCCCCAGCCCCAAGAGTATACCTTCGGGTGGAGATGCTTGTCAATAATGACTTCAAATAATTAGCGGGGAAAACAAAAACGATCACAATGGATGAACCTACTTTAGCATCCTGTAAGGCGTCTCGACACGGGCTTGGCTAATCAAACAGCATACAATGCTGGGACTAACTGTACATGTTTGCTTGAATTCTAAGTTCAATCACATTGACATAAAGCAGATGTATTATCTCAACATGCTGTATGGGATTAACAGCTGGTATTTGCCCCTCCCCATTTTAATTGCATGCCCTTTGAGGGGACCCTGTTCATGTCCTGAGCAGCAGGCAATGATGGTCACTTGAACCTGCCCACCATCGTTAAATGTGGCATACAGGTGGGGCTTGTCTATCTATTGTTTTGTAACACAGTTATACCATAATGTAGATACCTCTCGGTCAAATGTGTTAATTATGGAGAGACAACTGAGTTTGCTTTGAAAACAGGCACCGCCAGAGAGGGCGAAGCCATAGCCTCTTACACCTCTGGGAATCTTCTGGGTCTAGAATTCCTCTATTAGACTATCTTTAAATTGAATACTCTTACATGCCAATATCATATAACCAGAGGATGTATGACGTTACAACGTATGCTTTTACCACGCATGCTGTTACAACGCAGTTTTTACTACGCATACCATTACAATGCATAGCGCTTTGGGGTGCTGGATAGTGAATAGTTTAATTTACTATTCCAACTCCAGTCCCCGTGGACACTAGGGAAGGTGTTGGATAGTAAATTAAATCTATTCCCTATCCTAGAGCGCCCCCCAGCGCAATGCGTTGTAATGGTTTTCGTTGTAAAACCTGCGTTGTAATAGCACTGCGTGGTAAAAGTTGCGTTGTGAAGGATGTTTCCCATAACCAGACAGTCATGCACATGCTCACACACACCCTCATTCCATTTCTAATTATTTCTCTCCCTCTGACGACACTGTATTTCTTTTATGTTGTTATGTACCAGCACACCAAATATATGGAAAGGATGCTCACATAAGGAAAGTGCTTCAATGCCATACTAAAGGTTGAAGATGATATACAAATAGGGATGACATAACATGTATATGTATGCTAGCCCCTATCTGGGATTTCTGATTATTAATACATCGTGGCCAACAGTAGAGCAACCATTGCCTTGCTATTCACCTAAACAATATTTATGCGATGATCCTAACCATATGAAGGTTGCAGGGTTTGAATATATGTGGTTGTAATGATTGCAGTGCCTGCCTTCCTTTCTTTTCTTCTTGTGCTTTGCTCACAAAAGACAGCCAAGGCTGACTACTCAACTTCAAAAAGCACCACCAACTGCCAAACTAATGCATACCAATACCTCTGGTTTTGTAGACTAATCTGACTATTCAGTGTGTCCAAATTTAAAACCAATACACACCCCACATTCAATACATTATCGACTGCCTTTACCGCACCTAATACACATATCACCAACAACCAATATTTAGCTTTTCTTCAGACACCCAACAGCATTCTATAAGCAAAAATAACACCACACAATTGTTCCACTCTCACCTAGTAATAGCATAATCATAATAATTTCACACTGATCTCATACTAATGTTACACCATCATAGACACAATATTGCTCTACAGCCACAAGTTGGCAAAGCCAGCCAAGTCATATCCCACACCCTCAAACAACCTGGAAACACAGAAGGGCCGATTTACAAACTCCATTTTGTAGTACATTAATAGAACTGCAATAGTACTACTAACATATTAGAAAAATGCTAATCCCAAACCTACGTGAGGTTTTCTATGCTTCAGCCTACCCTACCTTTTATATGCAGATATCTCAGCCCGGACTGTGGAGATACCTGCACACAGGTATGCGTTTTAGTAGTAAATGTGGGAGGCATAGAGGGAGTGGCTGGGTCGAGGGGTTTTGGGAGGAGTGAGGATGGATTAAAGAAGGGTTAGAGAAGGGTTTAGAGAGGGACAGATACCCAACCTCGAACTAAGCACATTGCCATTTACAAACTGCACTTATATAGTTACTAAAGTAAAAAATTTTTAAAAAGGTGTCATAAATTAACTCCAGCTCCACACTTGGCCAACCACTGGTACTGCAAAATTCTCCCAAAGAAAATGATGGAGGTAGGGACTTGAAATAAAACCTAATAAGAAATAATGGGAAAATAAATTACCTTATTTGATTTTTTTAAATGTATATATTATGGGGGCGTGGCTTGGACGGCAATGCGGACAGTCTTCTGAGTCCGTCAGCTCCGCAGTCCCGAGGCCAACAACGGCGAATTTCACCAGCCAAACGGAACAGAAACAAACTCCTGGAGTCAACTTCCAACGTCGGAACGCACAGGCAACAAGCGGGAAAAATCGAGGGAAAAGCCGCCAAGGCAGTATTACGGGCCGTGTAACCCTCCAGAGGGAGACAGAAACGAGAGACAAAATGGCGCCCCAACGCCCGAGGCGAGAGGCATAGCCGCAGGCAACGGAAGGGAGTGAGGTGAGCTCGCAGCAAAAACTAATCGCGCAGCACATCCGTAGAGCCCCACGCATGCAGGTACAATAGAACACAGCAGCTAACGCCTAAGCCGAATCGGAATCATACCCCCCCGCCAGAGCTAACGCGGTGAAGGGAGACACAGGAGGCAACTTTCAAGGAGAAGCACCGATATAACAGCGAAAGAGGCTAAGACTATTTTAAGCCGAACAACATCTACCGTGGGGGAGAGAAGCAGCCAGGTGAGATCGCGCTGGCGGCATAAACGAAAGTGAAACCGCTCCTCACACAGGACGCCGCCATTTGCAGCCGCCATCCTCGGAAGGAGTCATCAGGGAGCAAACAAAGGAGCAGGAAGTGAGGAGCAGATACGTTGAGCTCGCACTGCAGCAACACCGCACCAACGCGAAACGCTACACGCTGCAGGTACCGGGGAAAGTGGCAGGAATCGGGAGACTGACCCACCTGCACGTCTGTGGGGGAAGCGCTACCGCAGCGGCAGACACGGCCGAGGCACGTCACCGCACACCACACGCCGACCGCAAGCAAAGCCGCGAGAGAGCAGCGAGAGCGCCTCAGGGGGTGGCAAAAAGAAATAATATATACATATGCGACACAGGGGCAGTGCGGCAATCGCTAAACGCCCTGAATGAGCGGCGACCACGACCAGAACAGCTGCGGGTGGCCTCACAGGTGGCGACAAGACTACATACCGGCCAGAAGCACACTAGCGAGACAGCGGACAGGCGAGAGTACCGCAGCGGTGACAAAAGCAAACGGAAACACAACAAACTTGCCACAGAGGCAACCTTAACCATAGCGAGCCAAAGGGAACTAGCGAAGTGAGGGCATAGGCAAGGCCTCAACCACAGTGAGCGACTCCAGGCCACACAAGAGGGAAAGTGAAACGGAGCATAAACTGGAGGGTCCGAACCGCTGTTGAAGGCGCGGAAGAACACAGGCCAGCCGCAAGCAAACACAGGACACAGCACAAAGGTATCTAAGCATGACAACCCAAGATTACGGTACGATACGGCAGAACTCGGTGCAACAGACCCAAATACAGAAAGTCAATGAACAAGAGGCACAGCACCACGTAGCAACTAGCCCAATTCCAAACAGGACAATACTACCCCAGATCGCACGGTAGCGAACGAGGCAAAGCACGCGCTGGCAGGGGCAAAATCAAAAACAAGAACCAGAAGCATAAGAGAACCAGCAAGGTACCGTACATACAACGTAATCGCGACACAGAAGAGAGACTCGGCCAAAGCCCAGACCTCTACCCACAAAGGAAGACTAAGCAGCCTCCAAACAAGGAGAGGGCTTAGCACGATGGCCGGACAAGATGGGAAGGCAACCGGAGACCAGAAAAAGCCCAGGAAAGATAATTCGGAGTCGCCGATGAAACTCAAAAACGAGACGATAACTTTAGAGACAATCGTAAAAAGAGTCAACGAAGGAAATGCAGTGGCGAAAGAAACAAAGCTCACAATTGACAATATGCAGCTGGAACTAGCAGCGATAGGAGCAGACCTGCACAGCACCAATACAAAGATAGAAGCCGCGGAGAAACGCATAAGCGACATCGAGGACGTCGCCGTCATACACTCCAAAAGTCTAGCGCAGTGCTCAAAGACCACAAGAGCCATGCCGAAGCAGCTAGCGGAACAAGAAGACAAAGCACGAAGAGGCAACATAAGGATCCTGGGCGTCCCAGAGGGTGCTGAGGACCCAGCTGGCTCCTGCACGGCCCTGCTGGAGGATATGCTACCAAAGCTGACGAGCCTGAAATTTGATAGGCCATTTGAAGTTGACAGAGCATACCAAGTACCAGCAGGGAAACCAGCACACGGGAAGCCCCCCAGGCCGATAATTTGCTGCCCACTAAGATCAACCCATACCGACGCCATCTTTGCCTTTGCACATAAAAACCAAAACCTGACATGGGCTAGCAGCAAGATAGTGCTTACACAGGACTACTCCAAACCAACAGTGGAAACTAGAAAAGGGTTTCTAGCACTGAGAGACGCCCTGCGAAGAAGGAAGCTCAACTTCAGCTTCACCGGCCCAGCACGCTTCAAAGTCACAGAGAACTGGAGGACAATGGTCTTTGAAGATCCAGAGGGACTAAGAAGAAACCTACAGGGGCCGCCAACGGAGGAAATGGAAACCAAAACCAAAAGCCCTGGAGCAGCAAAAAGATGTGCATCACCGGACGATGCAGGGAAAACCGAATGAAAGGACCTACAAAGGGAAATACACCGCAACTACCTCACTAGAATCTACCTCACATAGGGGTCAGCGGAACCCTCAACCGAAGAACAAACAACAGCGACTGACCTCTATGGCAGTAACTACCTCAGATAAGAGACGCGGAAGGAGACAAGGGAGAGACAATAGCGAAAATGATCGATGCAGAACAAGATTCCTCAAAGTTAACGAACATTGGATGGAACAAGGCTGTGTCTGAACAAGTAAACGACAAGTGAACGACTGAGCATAATGCCTCAGAGATGATGGCGGAGCAAAGGGAACTTTGTCGTCGCACACCCACTCAGCAAGTAAGGGGGGAGGGGGGAGGATGGGGAGGGAGGCTGGGGCGAGGGAGGGGGCGCGGGGTGCACATACATGGGTCGGTTTTGTTTCTTTTTCTTTCTCAATTTTTATACTTCTATCTCTTATCCCCATCTATCCAGTGGAACTCGAAGCACAGGAGGGAGAGTAGGCAGATATCGACACGTGGAGGCGCACTAAAACAGCCAGGTAAACAGCCAGATATACACCATATAGAATGACAGCCAACCAACAGAAGCACATCACCACTGACATCAAGGTAGTGTCTAAGAATGTCAAGGGTCTGAACCACCCAGTTAAGAGAAGGAAAATCCTGGACCACCTAGCGAAACTCAAAAGTGACATATATGTACTACAGGAAACTAGACTAGAAGCGGAAGACATAAGCCGCCTCAAGGCCAGCTGGATAAGCGAAGTAATAGGATCACCGGCACAAAACAAAAAAAACGGGATAATCACAATAGTAAGCAAGAAATCCAAGCTAGTACTGACAAGCTCACAGGCAGACACAGAGGGCAGAATGCTAGTGACCAGTCTCGCAAGAGGGGAAGAACCCATACATATAGTGAACATCTACGGTCCCAATACGGATGACAGGTCCTTCTGGGACATGGTCGGAGTGCAGCTAGACAACCTACCGCTGGGGGAACTCCTCATGGTGGCAGGTGACATGAATCAGGTCTTAGACCCCGCCACGGACAGACACCCACAAAGATCGAGTCAGGCAGCTCATAGAGGGAACATTCTGAAGAATCTCTGCACAAAACTCAACCTCAAAGACCCATGGCGTCTTCAGAATCCGGACGGCAGAGAGTACACGTTCTACTCATCCCCACACAACTCATACAGCAGAATAGACTATATACTGATCTCAGACACGCACACTCACCTAATTGACCAGACAGAAATAGGCCCGCGAACGATCTCGGATCACTCACACATCAGCCTGGTGCTGACAGGTAAACACAACGAAAAGCCAACGCGCAGGTGGAGATTTGATGACGACCTGCTTAAAAACACAGCAGCCAAAGCGGAAATATAGACGGCAATAAAAGAATACCTCGCAATCAATGATACCCCCGACATAGATAGGAACTCCCTATGGGACGCCCTAAAAGCCACCATTAGAGGTATAATACTTACAATTAAAGGCAGGCTCAACAGAGAAAGGAACAAAAAGATCTCAGACCTAGAGCAGGAGATAGAACCTGGACATATAGCCAACTGAGAAGACAGGAACACCCTCACTACCTTAACAAAAAAGAAATAGGAACTAAATAGAATTCTCAGCGAAAGGGCAGGGAACTGGATAAACAAATACAAGGCCATGAATCTGTGTAACGCCAACAGAGCATGGAAAGCGCTAGCATCCTACCTCAAGGGCAAACAGAAACAACACTCAATAGCCGCAGTCAGAGACAGCAAAGGCAAATCCCAAACAGCAAACAAGGAGATACTCAACGCGTTTAGAGATTTCTATGCGCAACTCTATAAAAGAGACACCACCCTAGGCGACGACGGAGGCAAGGAACTCCTAGAACGAATCACAACCCCCGTACTGAGTGACTCCCAGCGAGAAATGCTAGAAACAAACATCACAGGCGACGAGGTAGAAAGAGCAGTAGCCAGCCTCAAAGACAACAAAGCGCCAGGCCCAGACGGATATACAGCCAGGTTCTTCAAACAGTTTCTACCACTACTCAAGCCTACGCTGATAGACGTACTCACAAACTGCGTCCATAAAGGTAGCATGACACCAACAATGGCAGAAGCCAACATCATAGTTATACCCAAGGAAGGCAAAGATATCCAGCACCCCAAAAACTACAGGCCAATATCACTCATTAATGTAGATTGCAAGATCTATGCGAAAATCCTGACGACCAGACTAAACACATATCTACCCAAGCTCATACACTGCTCACAGGTAGGCTACCTTAAAAATAGAGTGTCCCACGACAACACCAGACTGCTCTGTCACATAATAAACCACGCAGGCAAAAGCAACAACGCGGCAGTTATGATAGCCTTGGACGCAGAAAAGGCATTTGACAGAGTGTCCTGGCCATTCCTAGACCAATGCATGCAGAAATTTGGACTGGGACCAAACTACAGGAAGATGGTCCTGGCTCTTTACAATGACCCGAAAGCTCGGGTAGTGGTCAACGGGGGGACATCTGAACTACTATGCTTAGAACGAGGAACGAGACAGGGATGCCCACTCTCACCAGCCCTTTTTCTCCTAGCAATAGAGCCACTGCTAAACATGATAAGAACAAACACGGACATAACGGGGATACCAATAGAAGGAGAAACTTTCAAACTAGCCGCCTACGCGGATGACGTCCTAATAATAACAGAAAAACCGGAAGAGTCAATAAAAGCCCTCATGGATACCATAGAACATTATGCTCACGTATCAGGATATAAACTAAACAGGGAAAAATCAGAGTGCAAACCGTTAAATATCCATACCATGAAGACAGTACTAGGAACATCAGGGCTCACATGGCACAAAAAGTCCATCAAGTACCTAGGCATCCTCTTCGAGAAGGACCTCAGGTCCACCCTAGATCAGAACGAGCAAGCAATACTACGTAAAATCATAGAACGGACACAGGGGTGGTCACCCAAATTCACCACATGGTGGGGAAGGGTGAAAACGGTCAAGATGATGCTCACGCCGATAGTGAACTACATGCTTAATATGCTCCCATTGATTAACACAGCGGGCTTCCATAAAAAACTAGACAAACTGCTCAACACCTTCCTGTGGAAGGGCAAGAAGCCTAGACTTAGCCTACAGAAACTCAGACTAGCCAAGGGCCTGGGAGGCCTCAATATAACAAACTTTAAGATATTCCAAACAGCATGTATAGCGAAACAAGGACTACACTGGCTGACCCCTCAACAAGAATACACCCCGGCATGGCTCTCACTAGAGAGGAAGCTACTAGGAGGCATGGAACCCATCGCACTACTCACTGCAAGCAAACATCCCGCAATCAGACATAACCCTATACTAAGGAACACAAGGAAGGCCCTCCTTAGGATAGACAGGCTTCTAGACACAAGTGTGAGGAACTCGCAGCCTGAGTCCATATGGCACAACCCCAGAATCAAATACAGAGACAGAACACTAGACATACACTCTTGGTACAAACATGGCATCTCCACAGTTAACCAACTACATCAACACAGTCAACACACCACGTTTGACACACTCAAAGATGAACATAAACTGGACAACATCGAATTATACAACTTCCTAAAGATCAAAGTGGCGATTAGCAAGGCAGGCCTTAACAAACACACACCCTCAATCCTGCAATACGCTACCAACCTAAACAAACTGGGGCACCAGGTAGCGCACCTGTACAAAGTCCTAAGCCCCAAGTCCACAAAACTTAACAACAAGGTCACATCATACTGGGAAACTCTCATAGGTAGAGAGCTTAGCGAGGGAGAGAGGACTGAACTCTGGACATCCACGTCGAGGAAGAAAGTAACAACCACCCTAGACCAAACTAAATTCTGGCTGATACACAAAGCTTACTGGACCCCCGCCCGCCTAGCTTCCATAGGAATTAGAGGAAGCGACTCCTGCTGGAATTGTAACAAGCAAACAGGAGATCTAGCACACCTCATGTTCCACTGCACCAAGGTCAAGAAGTTCTGGAACATGATAGGCACACTGATAAATGACATAACAGGCGCCTCACTCCAACTTGAGTTCCACAGTCTGGCCATAGGCTTCATGGCTCCCTCAATCAAAACCAAAGCGGACAGGGACCTGATTGACCTACTGCTGACGGCAGCAGCTAAGACGATACTGAACAACTGGAAGGACACAGCGAAAGCCACTTTTAAGGCATGGTTCAACTGGGTTACATTCCTAAGGGGGGCAGACACCATAACGACCAAACACACACAGACGGCCCACGAGAAATGCGAAATGTGGCGATCACTGGACAACTACCTGTCCTCATACAAACCGCCGTAGTAACGGCAACAAGCAACGCAGCCACAGGAGCCTCAACTGAGTCACAGACACCGCCCATGCACAGTACCATAAAATACTCCCCCTACCGGTAGCTTCTCCACTCTCACTTCTTCTCTTTCTTTTCTTTCTCGGCCGCTGGGACTAGGGGAGTGGGCAATCAACAAACGTGCGAGAGACTATCCAAAGGACATCAGGGAGGGGCAGAGGGCAAACTAAGAATATTGTTACGAGGGCACGAACTAACGGAACACACTGCCAGGAACTGCACAGCCACAGTCAGAAGTGACAAGATGATGGACTTGTGTTGCCTCCCTGTAACCCCCCACACCCCACACACCCTCCCCAGGGCACTCTATATCTGTTTTTTCTGTAAATTACCTCCCATGTATACGTGACGCACCATGTAAATATAATTTTCAATAAACATTTTACTGAAATAAATTTTTTATATATTATAAAAATGTTATTGTTAAAAAATAGAACAAAACATTGTTTTCAATAATGTTATGGCGTTTTTTCAATTTAAAAATAATGTACCTGTAATCTATTTTAAAAAATCGGTAAATTAGAATAAATTAATTCTATGCATGCTTTTTAGTAACATGTAATACATAATAAATAAATACAAACATTTTACTTTAGTTAGGGTCTTTTTAAAAAAAAATCTTTAAATAATAATTTTATTTAATTCAATATGATTCAATTTATGAAAACTTTAATTTAAAATGTAGTTACTAGTACGTTTTCTAAAACATTCTACCTTTAATATATATATATAAAATGATTTATTTAACATTAACATTTACCATAGAAACATTTTTAGTTCTTTTTGGAGACTTTTATAAATGCTTTTTAATATAACCATACTTAACCTGAGCGAGATCTCTGCCCTAATTGCAGTGGTCTCTGCTAATTGTGCGGAATGTAAAATACACTGCTAGTAGTAACTTTACGGTTGTTTTGATGTTTTTACTGACTTCACACCCTATTTCAGGTGGTGGGTACATCTACACTTACAGTAAATTTACACTTGTAAATGGTGAATAGCCAAAAGTATTAAAGTTAGTCAAAAGCGTAGGAGTAACTTTACACGTGTAGATTAACTCCTCTGTAATTTTATCTTTGTGAAAAACCCCGAGAGATAATACTAGCATAAAAATAGAACATTCTTGGACTCACAATATTGCATCATAATACATCAACCTGGTCTGTTATCCTTTTATAAAAAGCAATATACTCTGGGTGATCAAAAGAAAATAACCCCCCAAACCCCAATCTAGAAGAAAAGTACTTCAGCACACTCACACACACACCCAAATCACTCAGCGGTCTACCTAGATCAAACTCACTCCACTTTACGTTAACTTGCACAGACCTTCTCAAATCAAAACATTCTACAAACACTCTAACACTCTAATAACCACACTCAACGAACAGCAACAAAACAACAGATTGTTTCTTCAGCCCAACTGATTGCCTTTCCAGATCTGTGCAAAACTGCGCCCAGAGAGAAAATGACATTTATTTATTTATTTATTTATTTGCATACTTATAACGCGCTGGGAATCGACTCCCTGAGGAGTATCTCCGCGCCTTCTTTAGCAGCATCTGAGACCAAGGCCTGCTCTAACAAGGTTAAGTAAAGACTTAGTGGGACTAGTAGTTGAACAAGAAAGTTTTTAATTTTTTCCTGAAAGGAAAGTGTTCCTTACAGATTCATAATAATAGAGATTAGTGCTATACAAATATTAAGACTATAACATTTCAATAACTTGCTGACATCATTTCAAGGGCTTTCTTACAGCATTCCAGATAATAACCCCTTTGTCATGATATAAACGAGTATCTGACTTTGAAATTGCCGGCAGTATTCATACTGGAAATACATTTTTGTGCTACGCCACAATAACTAAACCCTGTTGACAGAATACATTTTCTAAATGCTGTCATTAAAACATCCTTGTGTCATCATACCAATGACAGAGGACATGAAACCAACAAATTCAACATTATACAAAGGTACATTTGATATTAGACCATAGTCCCAAAACATCATATCTAGGACTCAATTGCATCTTATCCAGCTGCTTGTTATTAAAAACAACTTCTAATCTCATTTTTAGGTCTCGCCTGAGCCAGCGCTTGCGCTGCTCTGGCGAGACATTTAGTGAGTGAGCTTCAAAAAGCCAAGCCGACCACAGCTTTTTGTGTGACCTGCAGCGTGCGGTTACGCACACAGTTATGAGCACAGACGCCATCTGGCTTTCAAGTCTCGTCATGGCTCATTAAGTGCATCGCTCGTGGGCACCCTTACAGCCCGCGATCGCGATCACTATCGTGTCCGCACGACCGCGTCACTTTCACGGCAGCGCGGCACCCATTTTGCTTTCTACAACTCTATATTTAATCACTGCAAAAAGTAGTAACCCACTGTGTGCGACGTTGGCATCTCACCAGGCACTGCTGAGCTTTTCTCTGCCAAAAACTTTTCATCACTTAGAAGCTCACCACGGGGTTTCGGATCTGGTATGTTTTGCTTTTGCTTAAAAAAAGTTTCGTTTACACAATAACAGCCACTTTTCCCTAAAGTTATCACTTAATTTATAGCTGGGCCGGTTACTGCCCCATCGCCAGACACATTTATACAACAATAAACACACTTGTAAGCACAGGTTGAAATGCGAACAAGTAAGGCGCAAGGGAACAGCAGCACGCACAGGCGCATGTACGTGCACGCCCACTCGAGACATCAGCATCCAAATTGGTAAGTCCACATTGATTTATAAAATCAATCACTTACTCCTCCACTCTCTCAGCTCTCCTCCTCTGTCTCTCCTTCCTCTACACAGTTATCTGCACCCCCTCACTTTTTCTCTCCATCCAGTCACCCTTTTTGCTTTCCTCAATTCTCAGCTTCATCACTGTAATGAGTAGTGCCCCATCCTGTACGGCGCCTGGCCCAATCACATTAATATGCCTCTGCCATCATACTACAGAGTGACTATCATCAAAGTTGGCATCTATCCTTAACAATCAAGACCAGTCGTAGCAAAATATTAAAAATGTTCGCACCAAAATGCCAACACCATTTACCTCAACAACCTAAGTCCAATAATGCTGAAACATCAATGATAATCAATCCAAAATAACAAGGCTGTTAGTGCTATGGTTCAAAGGCTCCACATGACAAAATACCACAATTATGGTAAAATACCAAGACCTACCATGTAAAAATAACAGGGCTGCCTACAAATATGAAACAAGACAAAGCTGGTCACGACCACACCCTAAAGCATATAAAGCCAAAATATCAAGCCTACTCAGGCAATAATACCACGGTTTCTCATGCACAAATGCTAAGCTAGATCATACCAAGCTATCAAGATCATTAATATCAAGGCCAATGATGCTGAAATACAAAGTCAAATCGTGACAAATTACTAGGAAACATCAAGACAAAACAACAAGGTTGAAACACCAGAAGTCCAAGTTTACTCATGCAAGAATGCCAAGGCCGGTCAATTTAAAGCTAAAATATTACGGCTATGTGAGCCTAAAATCCCCCCTGTTCATGCTGACACATCCGTGTGGATCAGGCAAAAACATCAAGGCTACTCATGCCATCACACTAATGCTTTTCATACTAAAACCCAATTAGTAGGCTATGTCATAAGTATTGAAAAGTGCACATTCTCGGAGAATGATTCTGCACTGGTATGGCCTGCTAATTATGGACAAACACCAAAGTTACTCACGGCAAAATTGCAAAGCTCTTCGGACTTCTATATCAACATTTTACATGACAAAATATTTAGAATAGCATTCAAAATATTAAGCTCACCCATGCCAATAAACACGGGCTATTTATACTACACATGTACGGACAATCCGGCAAAAATACTGCGGGTAATAATCATAAAATACCAAGACTATTCTTACAATAACACCAAGGTCACCAGAGCCAAAATAAGAAGGCGAATTATGACAAAGTATCAATGCATACCTGCAAAATATCAAAGACAAACGTGTCAACATACTGAGGGTAAAAATCGTGCAATAATATTAAATCCAATTATACCATAGTACTAGAGGTTGAATGTGCCAAAATGCCAATTGTGAATATGTTTCAGTAACTACGACACCAATTCCAAGGGTTCACATCCCAAAATACCCACCTCGAAGAAACCGAAATAACATGGCAAATCAGAACAAAAAAAACTGATGATGCAGAAGAATTGCTTTCGTTTTCCTCTAGGTTTTCATTTCAACCTTTCAAAACAATCCCTGAAAAATGTTGTATGAAGAATTTGCAACCTCTTTGGAGAGCACTTTGTAAAAGTAAACACAGTTTGTGCTGGTGTCACTGTCCTAAAATAACTCAACTTCAATTGCAAAACACAAATGTAATTGTAAAAACATTTACAGATACAGAATGAACAGCCAACAGTAAGCATAGTGGCAGCACTTAAGCTTATGCGATTTGTAGTGTCCAAAAAGGTGTTTACGCTTACAGAGATATTTCTGTATCGTGAACAGCAATTTGCTAATAATGTCTCTAAAACAAATGATCAGTTTTATTCATGGTTCAGATGGAAAAAAAATGGTAGTCATGTTATGAGCCTTCCTTGTATGGTGTTTTTATTGAGTTTTTGTAAGCGCTTTTAAATGTTCTTCTCTTCTACAGAGTTCCTGGATAGCTTTCAGAATTCAAAGCATCAATATTGGAAAATGCTAGTTCAATGTGTGTTGTAGCTACACAAAACACAAAATAAACCAGCAGCGTATTGAGCAGGTGTGGACCTTGGGTTCAATAGCACTTTCTCTCTTTCTGGTCTCTCTTTCCATTGAGGACCTTGTAGCTGTAAAGTTCACATATCAATGTTATAATCAATTGAGAATGCGAATTTACAACATGCAAGAACGTGATGATTAATCTACAAATAGATAGAAAATATTAAAATTCTAAATTTTACACAAGAAAAGAAATGGATATCTGCGGTGATGTACATAAAATTGTTGAATTTTGGGGTGTTTGTCTTTTGTTGTACAAAAACATTGGAGATAGAGGAGCAAAGAGACATTTGGCATACTCTTACAACTCAGGTCAGAATGCCAAGGTTGAAAATGTCAAAATACTAATACTTCTCATGATAAATAGAATAATGTTGACAAATACCAATTCAAATTGTGTCATACCAGGATCTACCACGCTAAAATTCCATGACCACTCATGTCAGAATACAAGACTGCTAATTCCAATATATCAAGCAACTTTAGCTGAAATATGGCCGCCCAAGCCAAAATATCAGGACAATTTATACCCATATAGTAAAACAGCACTTGATAAAATACCAAGAGAATTCATGACAAGATAAAATTGCTACTCATTTCAAGACAGTTATGCTGTATTAAAAAGGAAGTGCAAAAAGAACAAATGATGGTTAGAATGCGGAACAACATCATACATTCACCCCAGTACAACTGTGTGTCTTTAGTATTAAAAAGGAAGGTCTTCTGAAATCTGTCACAATATTAAATAATTATGGTGCTTTTAGTCCAGTTATATTTATGTGACTTTTATGTGGTGCATTTGGCTTTTTAACTAAAAGTGTTTTGTCTTTTCATTCAGCACACATGGACTCTGAACTTATGGAGCTAAAGGCTGCACCTCCACAGAGCAAAGGTCAAACTGCAACTAAAGGCAGCAAATTTACTTATTCATTATCTATTAATCACATAACCTTTTGTATCTCTCCTTTTGCATCTCTCCTTCCCCCCTCTATGCCCATCCTCTCTTCATGTGCTCTCAGTTATCCCTCCTCCTTTGTCCTCTCTTCCTCCTACTTCATCTCTTTCTCGCCCCTCCTTCGTTGACCTCCCTTTTGTCTTCGTCCACCCTTTGCCTGCCTGACTCTCTGCACCTCTTCCTCCCTCACTGCTTCCCTGTCCCTCCCCTCACCTCTTGCCTCTCTTCTTCATCCACCATCCTCCTCCTTTACTGCTTCGTCTCATCTCTTCTTTACTACCTTGCTAATGTCCTCCAACATTTCTCTTACCTCTCCCATACTCCCCCCTCAGCCTCCTTCATCCCACCCAAATCTTTTTCCAACCCCAACCTCACTTATGTTGTCTCTCCCTTCCTACTGCCATCTCCTTCCCTCCCTTCTGACTACCTTCCCTACTTTCCCCACCTCTTCTCTTACCCCCTCCTCCTTCTATTCTCTTTCCTCCTATTTATAATCTTCTGACTTTTCCTGCTTCCCAGTTCCTCCTGAATGCTCCTAGTTGAAAGATTTCTCACGTAATCTGGTTATTGTTCCTCCCATTTTTAATGTTTAATGTAAGGCAAATAGTTGATCTCTGCTCTTTTGTTACATTGTAAAGCGTGGTAACACCCATGGGTAGAATGGCACTAAAAGCTGGAAAGGCAAAATAAATAAAATAAATCACGTCCAACCAAATAACTATCTATGTATCTATGATTATAAAGCTTGCACAGCCTCTGCTTATGCTTCTCTTCCACAGGACAAATCGACATCTAACAGATGTTAGCAGCCAAAATCATCCAGGCAATTGGACAGGACATTTCAGGCAGAACACCTCTCTGACATCTAACAACACACATTGATGGAGGAGATACACCAGACCATACCATTCGTATTTGTAGTAAGACATAGCACACTTGTTAATGACTGATGTAGCAGCCAGAACAACTTTTAACCACACAAAATGTCCTTCCCGCGGTCTATTTTTGTGTCTTAACCTCCAGTGGTGGAGGAAAACCAAAGAAGACAACCAATATGGGTGGGGGGTTCCTAAGTGTGTGATGGTGATTCTCTCAATTACAAAGTTACTGAGAGGATCAAATATAAGGCCAAACCGTTGTTACGGGTGTGAAGGGAAAACAACCCTTTTCTTTTAATTGCCCTCACTCACTCTAGTAGTGACATGCTTCCTCATCGGGCCACCTCAACTCCTACAGGTCGGGGTGGGCTAAACCATTTTCCAGGGAGCGCAAAGAGATAATTTGTAAGGGGGCGTACCGTTAAAGATAAAATTCCTTCACCACTCCTAAAGAAATCTTTAATAGTGGAGTGGGAGGGAAGTTTAAAATACATACAAAAGGGGTATATATCGACCCTCCATATATTGACCCTCCATATAATGACCCTCCATATATTGACCCTCCAGTGGCGATTCAGGTGGGGAAAATGATAATTGTGAATACTGTGTAGTTGTTAATTTTGATGCTGCCTTGTTGTATATCAGTAAAAACATTGAAAACATTTTTGTTTTGAAATAACAGCCTGCCCTTACAGAGAAGAGATTGGAGGAATATCCCTTAGAACCTGCCTCGAGTTTGCCCTACTGCTGAGTTCTTTTTTTTAAAAATTTTAAAAATATATATTTATTAGCATTTTTCATAGTTGCAATACAGTAACAGTTCCCAGCAGGAATGTGAAGACATTTCAACATCAATAACATAGCATCAAGTTCTTTATACAATAATAAACAGTAGGACAACAGTAGCATGTCCCATTGATCCCACTCTGTTCCGCCCCTCCCAGCCCTCTGCCCAGCTCATCTCAAAACCTCACTGAGATTCAGTGAGTGTAAGTCCATAGTGTTTATGCCACGGGCCCTATTGCTGAGTTCTGACAGTATTGGCCAACAAGGAACTCTTAGGCTCACTAAGTCCTAGTTAAGGATGAACTGGAGAGTATGAGTAAAAGCAACAGGTGGATAGGCTTAGATAAAGAACTCAGAAATATATGTGGCAGTAGGCAATTGGGACATTGGAATATGTATTTGGGTACCCTGTATTTTTCTTTAAGATTCCAATCCTGCGGTTAATTCCGGTGACACCTCCAAGTGCCCAGTTGCTGAAAACCTTGGTGAGGAAAGGTAAATGGTGCCACAATCAGGGTAAGGGCCCTTCATTTGATACAGTGAAGATGCTGTCCATTACTGGGCATACTGGCAGTGTTTACATTTCATGGGGGTTCTGTTATTGGGGATGGAGAAGATGGTGATTTACATACCCTGATGGCTTACATAGTGAGTGCATGGTGCATGTATCTTGTTGATTTGGAGGGGTCTGGGAGCCTCTTTGTTTGCTTGTGCAGAGTAGTTGGCTCTCTGATCTACTTAGGGTCTCCTGATTGGATGACTGTGTGTCCTTGTGGAACTATCTGTTAGGCCAATTCAATGGCCATTTCCTACAAAATGACTCGTCCTCCAGCCTTCAACCATGGCTTGATTTGCCCGTTACCCCTAATCAGCAACTGCTGGTATGGCCCATCCTTTAGCCGTTCTGAGTGGCCCGCAACACAGCTAGCCACCTACAAGAACGTCTACACATGTAATCCTAACACCAGCCTTCTTTGGGACCTTATGATATTACTGGACGTACCACCAAATTTGGGTCATCGTTAACTCCTAAAGTGGGGTAAACCACAGCCTCTTTTCTACCTGCCTCAATCTGCCCGGGCTGCAATTGATATCAGGTTTATTCCTGCCCTTTGGAACTGTTGGTGATCCTTTGGACCTTTCCATTGGCCCTAAATAATCAAAATATGAGCCAGGTCATTGACTCTGAAAAGCGGAGGATGCGTTGTGCTGAAAGGAAACAGGGTAACTGCCGATGAGTGGATTGGCCAAGTTGCCAAAACCTTGGCCTGCCCTCATATGAGGAAAAGTAAAAAGATGCATCTGCTATTAGACGTAAGAGTGGTGGATTCTTCCCAGGAAGGGGAGAGTGGTGGCCCGCTGAAGGAATTAAGCATAAGCAGTATCAATAGATAAGTACCCTACAGTATTTCTTTATTTTGCGGTTTTCAATTGTGCTTCTTCATCAAAGTGATATCACTTACAAGGATTATATATAGAATTGCATTAAATACTTAAACTAGCCATGCCATAGAATCCTACATACAAGCAAGAAGGATTTTCTCCCTTGTTCACAAAGCCCTACTGTCATCACACTTAAACATATGTAAGTTCTGGCTTAGAGAATGGCAAGTTTTGTGATGCATATATCACCATACACCGACATAAGGCCGGCTTTAGGGTTGGTGGCATCCGGTGAGACAATAATTTTTGGCACACAACGCCCATGACCGCCTCCTCGGATTCTCTCACTCCCACAGGGCAAAAGTGCCCCTCATCTCTCCAATAATAAACTATTGCTAAACACAGCGTCCCTCCTGAGGTCGGCGCTCCCTCCACAGGTCAGCGCCCAGTGCGGCCGCACCAGTCGCACTGCCCTAAAGCCGACCCTGCACCAACACACATCACACATGTTCACAATCATCACAGTATAAACAGTGTACACAACATACACTCTTGTGGAAGAAAATCATCACACTCTATCACTCCAGACATCTTGCAAAATGAATCACCCTAAGAACTCCTACTTTTGGCAGAGTAGGAAATCAAGCCACAAAGAGATACAAAGAAGTGCCAACGATTGCACACGTTGATTGGTGAGATGGGATTGGGTCCCAGGTTTCCTGAGCCAGGACATATAACAAATTGACATATGTTTGCCACTACACCAGATGTATTACAGTTCTATAAACCTAAAATACAGGAAAATGCAGTCAGAAGGTGTGGTGATGAGAATCTAGCCTTCACTTCTTGGTGAATAGATTTCATTTACAACCCTTACTAAATAACCCCTCTTAAGACCTCCTTTTAAGGACTGCATTGTCAAGTTTCTTTGAGCCAAAGTTTGGCTTCCAAGCCATATTTTCTAAACCAATAACCAAATCAAGAACGAAACCAATGTGAGTGCTCATCTCACATAGTTACCTGTTTTCTCTTTTAAGCTAATTGAATCAACTAAACTTCTGAGTATATGGAGAGGGATGTGGCAGGGGTGAAGTACTTGCAGTTGGTGGCATAGCAAGGATATGGAGGTGGTGGGCTCCTTGTGATACCTTGCAGGGAGGTCCCTCAAGATTCCATGATGCCATTGTGGTGCTGAAGCGTTACGTCCCTCTTATAAACATACATAAACATTATACTAGAAGCCATGTAGACAGGGCTCCGAATTCGCTGGCTACTTTCTCTTTATGCTGCAGCATTCATGGCCCCTGAGACAAGGATAGTCAGTGGTACCAAAGGGAAGACCAAGTCAGCAGTTGCTACCACTAGCTACCTCTAATTGTCATCCATGATTTGATTCCTCAAGTGCTCCCCCTCCCTTACAGCTGTTCATAAACAACACATTGGGCACGTGGCACACACTAACCTTAAAACATGTGTAGACCTTACGTTTTAACCCAGGAAAACTGCCCTCAGACACAGACATTAATTTGCATGGCAATATGTGTAATCTTCCTGTCCGTACTAAAAATTCTAACCAAAAAGACGGATTCAAAGAGTTTGATGGCGAAAATTCTCCCAACAAGCAGAAACTAATTAGTTCTGTCTGCCAAAATCTGCAAACTCACATTCTTTCCCAAATGTTTTATTCAGGTCACAGTTTAGATCCTTCTGCCTGCCTGGTCTGTGGATGGTGTCTTGTGCCCCTGGTTGTTGCTTGCACTTCATCATATGCCAAATGCTTCTCTCTCTTTATGTCCTTTGTACCCCAGCTCCTCTCTTGCCTGTGTCTCTCCCTTTATTTTACACCCTAGGGGTCCGTCCCCTACTCTCCAGCACGTATTCTGTTCCTGTCTCTTTATTCAGTTATCTTTCTTATTCCATTTGTCCGCCTTTTTGAGTTCCCTGTTCCTTTTACTCTGTCCTTTCAATGACTTGCACCCACCCATACTGACGCTTTGATCCCTTGACTCTTCCATAAAACATTTTCCATGTTTGCTTGTGTTCCCCTCGTTCTAGTCCCCCTTCTTTCTTGAACTCCTTCACTACTGCCTCTGTCAACTTCCCGTCCTCCCCTTTCTCTGCATTTCTCTTAGTGTTTTTATTTCCCGCTGTCTCCCAAAAACTAATCTCCCTGTTTCTGTCTTTCTCTTCACTTCATATTTTCCCAATTTCTCTGTGTAACCCCATGCCTTTCTCCTGCACCCCTCCCTCTCACATCTACTTTTAGTCTTTCACCTCCTGAGAGCTCCTGCCCCTCACTTGCCCTCGTGATAGACCAAAGACCTTAATAAACACGGAGCTTGGATCACATTTCTCTTTCCTGCTTTTCTTCATCAGCTCCCCAGAAAGGAAGGCCAGGTCCCTCCCTTATCTGTTTCCAGCTGTGTAAACTTGCTCTCTCATTTCTTGGGAAGCTCTAAGAGCTCTTAGTTATTGCCTATAATCTGAAACGCATGTGAGTGTGCCTCACTCCCTGGCACTGCCTGTGACTGATGAGCGTGCTAATGACCCCCCCACAGATCCTAATTGCAAGCACGCCTGGGTTCAGCCGGCCTTCCTTTTGGATGTTTTTCCTTCGTGTAATATGGGAAACAATTCCCTTAGCATACTGTAATATAGACATCAGCCGCTCTACCTCCACAAATCTATAACCATTTATGGCCAAAACACACCCAGACACCATTGTGTTTAGAGCACATTTGTCCACTAGTTTAACTGTAAAATAAACTGCTGATATTAAACCCTGTGTAAAGATTAGCATTGGCAAAACCGGTAATTCTGGGTTTAACTTGCTAACGCACAAAGGATATGTATCGTACGAAGAAAAAAGGTGGACTGTCCTGAAGGCTCCCTTGCCTTCAGTGAAGTTCTGTTTTTAAAATCCTCCTTTAGTGTCTACTGTAGTGTCTTGTGTGCTAGAGATAGTGGGACCCTTGTGGTCCCTGACGGACTCTGCAGAATAGTGTCGTAAGTGATTGGGTGTGGTTAAGAAACTTCATTACGTGTTATGGGCAGTTAACGGTTACACTCTGAAGAATAAAGACATGTAATACCGAGCTTCGTGTGTGGCGTGATCATTTACATGTACCGGACTGGGGAGGATGCCATATCTATAATATAAATAAAACAAGCATTTACAATGCAATGGTTTTGCCTTTGTTAAAGTTAGAGCTATTGGCATTGCTCTTGACATTATTTTTATTTATGTTTCTTTTAACATAAATAAATGGCATTGTCATTTACAATGCCACTAGCTTTATCTCTCGCAAATGACACCCACAGAGCCCCCCCCCACACACACACCCACACAGAGCCCCCCACACACACAGCCACACAGAGCCCCCCACACACACAGCCACACAAAGCCCCCCACACACACAGCCACACAAAGCTCCCCACACACACAGCCACACAGAGCCCTCCACACACACAGCCACACAGAGCCCTCCACACACCCACACAGAGCCTTCCACACACACCCACACAGCACAAGCAGGCAACAGGGGCACACGGAGGCACAAGCAGGCAACAGGGGCACACGGAGGCACAAGCAGGCAACAGGGGCACAAGCAGGCAACAGGGGCACACGGAGGCACAAGCAGGCAACAGGGGCACGAAAACGGAGGCACAAGCAGGCAACAGGGGCACACGGAGGCCCAAGCAGGCAACAGGGGCACACAGAGGCACAAGCAGGCAACATGGTCATGAAAACAAGCACAAGCAGGCAAAAGGGTCACAAGCATGAATTGTAATTTAGACGGGGCTGAAGTGGAGAACGGTCAGTAGGGAAGTAGTGCGGCTGGTGTAGTGGTACCAGGCCGAAAGGTGAGAGGGGCTGTCTGCACCCCAGTTTGGACAGTTTCCACTACCTAACAGGGATTGGTGGGAGGGGGGCGTACTTCTTGCTTGCTTGCTTTAGGGCTGTTACTTCGGGGACGCAGTGCACGCTGCTGCCTGCTGCCGCCGGGACACAACAACAGGCAGGGAGAGGACAGGCTAGGAGAGGGCAGGGAGGGGACAGGCTGGGAGAGGGCAGTCTGGGAGAGGGCAGGGAGGGGACAGTCTGGGAGAGGGCAGGTTGGGAGAGGGCAGGTTGGGAGAGGGCAGGTTGGGAGAGGGCAGGCTGGAAGTGGACAGGCTGGAAGTGGAAAGGCTGGGAGAGGACAAGCTGGGAAAGGGCAGGCTGGAAGTGGACAGGCTGGGAGAGGACAGGCTGGGAGAGGGCAGGGAGGGGACAGGCTGCTTATATTGATTTTCTGCCACTTCGGTGACCTGCAGATCCACCCGAAGTGTGGCCCCTTGCAGAATTGCGTTAGTTAGAGCAACAAGGCTGAAGAGAGAAAAAAAAAAGGAGGGGGGGTTGGTTGCGGGGCTTAAGCTGTGTGCTGCTGTGCACCGAACCCCCTGCCTGATGTGCTGGGGGGGGGGATATGCAGGGAGAGAGATCGATAGATACATTTATCTGCTTAAACTGCCTTTTTATATATGTTTTACTATAATAATGCCAACATTTTCACAATCTCTTTCTCACTCGATCTTGTTCATCTGCGTGCTTCATGGTTGCCATGCCTCACAAGTGTACCCCATAGTTAGTCTATTATGTATTATTAAATGATTACTGGGACACTGCTCGGAAGCCCGGATGAGTTATCAAGGGAAGTAGCATAGACAGTGAGGTCAACAGAGCATTGGCAGGTTTAATAAAACAGACCTTTTTGCCGAATGCTGCATACTGTTTAAACTTGTCATGTAAAACAAGGTGAGAGTGTGGTGAAAGGGAAGAGTGAGTGACGGGATGAGAGTATGAGCAGAAGAGAGAGAGGCAGTGAGAGAAGGAGAGTGTGGTGAAAGGGAAGAGTGAGTGACGGGATGAGAGTATGAGCAGAAGAGAGAGAGCCAGTGAGAGAAGGAGAGTGTGGTGAAAGGGAAGAGTGAGTGACGGGATGAGAGTATGAGCAGAAGAGAGAGAGGCAGTGAGAGAAGGAGAGTGTGGTGAAAGGGAAGAGTGAGTGACGGGATGAGAGTATGAGCAGAAGAGAGAGAGGCAGTGAGAGAAGGAGAGTGTGGTGAAAGGGAAGAGTGAGTGACGGGATGAGAGTATGAGCAGAAGAGAGAGAGTCAGTGAGAGAAGGAGAGTGTGGTGAAAGGGAAGAGTGAGTGACGGGCTGCCGAAGATCACACGCGGTCCCTCGCCTCATGATTGGTTTCCCTGTGTCTCACATTACCCAGAGCAGGGCTGCTCCTCAGTGTGAGGGATCGCGGATTGCAGTGGTGCTGGGGGTGGGGGTGGGCGTTTGTGGGGCCCCTCCCCGCCTGCTGCCCCCCTCCCTGAAGTGTATGCATCTCAGCTGGAGCCGCAGCTTGTCAAACTTCACTCCCCCTTCCTCCTGCACCCCCGCCCCAGGCCCTCTCAGCTGGCTCTCGACCCCTTCCCGCCCCTGAGGTGCTACTTGTACACACTCACGGGAGCCAGAAAACCCTCCTCTCAGTTCTCCATTTATTTGTATTTTTTCAGTTTTATATAGCGCGAACTCCGCGGTATTAGAGCGCTCTGTGCATGTGCCTACACAAGGCCAGTGTTTGTTTTAAAGGTAACGGGGAAATTAAATGATGTGCCCAGAATCACGGGCTGTAGAGCCGGCGCCGAGACTCAAGCCTGGCTGGCTCCACAGTTCTCAATAGCTCTATCGTAATGCCTCATCTTCAATCACCCCCCGAAGTAACAGTTCACGCTCACTCTCAGAAACTAGCTCTCCCCAAAGTGTCTCGTTTGCCCTGCAGTTCACTCTCACTCTCACTCTCAGAAACCAGCGAGCTCTTCGGTGTCTAGCTGGCCCTGAATTTCTCTCTCACTTTCAGAAACCAGCTACCCTTTAAGTGTCTCGTTGACCCTCTCAGTCTCAGAAATCAGCTATGCCCTCAGTGTCTCGTGGGCCCTGTAGTTCACTCTCACTCTCAAAAACCGGCTATACTTTCATTATTATGTATGTGATAATATTTGCACATTACATATACCTAATACGCCGTCTAATGTTTGCATGACAAAGAAAAGGCCTGTCCCTCTTTCACCAGTTTTCCCAAAGGGCCAGGATGCCCTGTTGGGTGACAGTGTGCGCTCAATATACATATTGATATATTGATCATCATTATATCGGTTCCACGTCTTTATTCATTTGTATCCATGCAGGGTTCTGCAAGCTTTCCTCAGATGCTTAAATGCTGAAGGTTTCCCTACTTTCTGCCCGTCTGTAAATGAATTTCAAGTTCTTGTGATGTTCAGAGCACTCTTTTCCTAGTCTGCGGGTTTTCTCTTCCATGCTTTGCTAGTTAACTTGAAACAATTTGAACATTTTCAGCATAATCAAGGGCTGTTGATGCGTCCACACCAGCACCCACCCACAGGTTAGATTTGCATATCTAAGTGTTGCATACTTCTGTTTCAGACATACCTGAACGCGACGCTTATTCCACAGTAAGGTCCTTTGAGCGGTCATTCCTATGCTCCCGAAGTACAGAAAGACAGGGCCATATCAAACTTGCGAAAGCGGGAGGGGGGGGCGGGAAAGACACGGAAGCGGGAGGGGGGGTTGGGAAAGGAACGGCCAGCGGGAGGGGGGGGTGGGAAAGGAACGGCCAGCGGGAGGGGCGGGAAAGGAACGGCCAGCGGGAGAGGGGGGGGGCGGGAAAGGAACCGACAGCGGGAGAGGGGACAGGAAAGGAAAGGAACCACTCACCTGGACTTCCTCGGCCGGCGGTCGGCCGCCAAATGGCCCAAACAAACCTCGACGAGCCCAAAAAAAGCCCCGCCCACCGCTGCATGACGTGGCCAAAAGAGAAAAATTCTCGGGAACGCCCCCGAATCGCGTCCGGCCTTGACGGACAGATCCGGCTCCCAATGGCTAGCCTCCATTTATGGAGCTAGCCAATGGGAGGAGGGGGCGAGGAGGGGGCGGATACCCGACCCCACAGAGAAACATAAGGATTTTGCTAGCGCATGCGTACTTCGTACGCATTTTGCTAGGCAAAACCTAAAAAGGAAGAAAGAAATAGAGGAAGGAACATAATGAAGGCTCACTTACTACTTGACATTTTTTTTATATAGAAACAAGTCGGAAGGTACTGAAAGCAAGCAGACTTCAACAGAGGCCACCAGAGCCTGTCTTGTATTTCTATCAAACGAAAAAAAAGTGCCCCACATTAGAAACCACCAGATGGAAGGTCAGGTGGAAGTAACAAGCATTGGGAAAGCCAACATGTCACACCATTTGGACCCACTGGCTTTGCTAATGCTTTTAAGGAATATTGTACAGCATAAGTAAAAAGCAAAATGCATTTTGCAGATTTCATGCAGCATTGGCAAAAACAAAAAAAAACACATAGTTTAAGGATGCTACTGATGTCACCAAGCATGTGATTGCCTTCTGAATGACGCATGTGCCATTTTTATTATTTTTTATTTATCGTTCCATGGTGGTGACATCACTAGACGCAGTAAATGAAAAAATGCATCACCAAATGCGATGCAGCGCGTGCAACGAAATCCATTTAATTTATTTATATGTTTACTTACCTCTAATCGGCCGGAATCCATAGTTTACTACCCCCGCCCTGCCCCTCCCCCACCCCACGTCAACGCCCAGCAGCACTCCCACCTTGGGACGCTACTGCATCCAACCCTGCACTGCTCTGAGGAGTGTTCAATCCTCGAGGGTGAGCAGGGTGTGTATTCCGAGTGTGAGAAGAGTGAGCTTTGGTCACAGCTACTTTTTAGTGTAAAAACTTTGGAACTGGTATCTGCGCGACAGGCCCCTTCTGAACTCCTTTTTAGAAAGAGATTGAAAACCTAGCTGTTTAGACAGAACTGACCTGCTGCTGTTGCAAATGCATATCACATGGGAGCCTGGAGTCTAGTGCAGGGACACCTCGTTTTGAGGTAGCCATGCACTTAATAAGTTCCATTATTATTATTATTATTTATTATTGTTATTATTATTATTATTATTATTATTAATAATAATAATAATAATAATAATAATAATAATAATTGGAGCTCTCCAGCAGAAACGGGAGCAGTTCAGCCCTCTAAGATTTGTAAAAAAATATAAGGAAAATAAAATAAAATAAAACTCTTTGAGGGGGGGACACATAGTGGGGAATGGGTAGGGGGATCCAACGGGGAGGAAAGCCACCTGGCGGGGAGAAGGGATAAAGGAGAGGAAAAGCAGCATATGAGGCGTACAGCAACACAGAGTGCAGGATTAAAATCACGAGGAAGGGAGGTACAAAAAAGATGCATTATCTGAGTAATCAACAGAAAATAAATATGGAATTACCTGTAAGTGAGCAGTGGAAAAATACAAGTCAGCCAATTAAAAGGCTGAGAAAGAGAATAAACTACCAGGAAAGTACAAAGACAAGAAGAGGAAGCAAGAGTAAGGACAGCCACCGAATAAGAAGCAAGCAAATGAGAGTGACAATTAAGCCAACCAATAGAAGCAGTGTGTGGGATCTAAGCCTACTCTAAGGTCTTGGTTTAACCTACTTATAGACATCTAAAGGCTGTCTGGGCGGCAAGACCTAAAAACGAATATTTGTGTTTCTTGTATGAAAGAGGAAGACCCTAAGCTTATATATAATGTGCAAACCACAGGTCTATTTCACAGCAGCAGTGTGAAAACCCAGAGGTAAACTACAGTAGCATCCTGGGGCAGTTCATAGATTCATAGCTAAAGGCAATCCGAACAGAATCTGTCTGAAAATATATGAAAACCCGTGAACAAATTTCCAGATTTCAGAAAAAGAGGCTACAATCTTTTGGGAATGCTGGTAAAAAATCATATTAATGTTTTGTAGACCAAAGGAACAAATAATGAAAAAGTCACTAACCTACACACTGTATTTCCAGCACTTCTGGATATTTAGAAATCAAGCAAATTGATATATGTAGGGCCTTTGCTACCTTAGCCACATTTCATTTCTTTTCAGTCTTGTTGTCAATGTCTCCATCATCCTCACTCATCTTCCTTGCTACATACATCCCTAAGATGTCTCTATGTGGCATGATACCAGGGTATCTGCACCTCACACACCTTTAATCAACCCCTCCTTTTCATATATGCCCGCAGCCAGAACACCATCATACTGCAGACTAAGAAGTGTAAAAAATAAAAAACAAAACAGCAGGCCTTTTCAATCTATTCACCCAGGATCTGGAACAAGATCCTTGTATCCATCAGACATATTCAATGCTGCTCCAAGTTATCAAGAGTTGAAACTTCACCTATTAAGAGCACTACATCACAGTGCTTTCGCTCCTATTACTTCTTGACTTTATGCTTTTTTTTTTACCATGTACAGTGCTCTGCTGCCTTTTGGCTAGGTTTGTGCTATAAAAATACCATATACTTACATCATACACTTATGCACACCTAATAGCGCTCAAGTGCTTGATGCATTCAGTCACTGAGTGACATTGTTACTTGCCTAGGGTTGCCTTCTTGAACAGACTCGCTATGCAGGTTCCCACTGCTCATCCCAGCCGATACTTCTTCAGAGCAGCTATCATATTAATGATTAAGTCAGTCAGCATGAGCAATGATATTCATCAGCATTAATAGCTACAAGCGCGGCCCTACTTCTGCGTCATTCCTCTTCCCTTTTGTGATGCTTCTAAACAAGTCTCTCAATCTGGAAACTCGCAATAGAAAGAAATATGCAAGTTATTTTAAAAATTTCAAACCATGTTTAAAATTTGAGGGAAAATATGAAGTCTGTGGAGAACTAAGAAACCTATTTTCCTCCAGAAAAATATGTGCTACAAGTTTAAAATGTCAACAGTAAAGAAATATAACATATGGTTGCCACCTGTTTGGGCTGACTTAAAAAAGTTGAGGTTTCAGCTCGTCTGTTTTGCTCAAAGAGCACACCTGCATCACAGATACCTATATAGTGGTTGTTTCTGGATAAATCTGTCTCAAAGTCAGATAAAATCACACTTCATTGAGCCAACAGATCCTCAAGTAATGCTCTGCCACCGCGATTTAATCAGTCCAGTCTCCATACACATCAGTGGATGCCCTACAAATGATAAAGGAAGGGTCAACAAATCAACCGTCAATCAACAGAAACAATAATGTATTGTCAAATCCAGTGCCTATCTTTTGAGTTAAAAAAAATACTTAAATCTCAAAGCATAAAGTACATCTACAGAGCGCAATAAGGGGACTGAGAGACAGGGTTGAAATCCTGTTGCTATCTTTTTGAACGACGCCTTCAAGTAAACTCCCCTCACTAACAGAATTTCCCTGTGTCGGTCGTTCCTTGTCTCGGGTAAGGCGCTAATTAAGTACAGCTGCCATTCACTGAATCACCCCAAGACTCAGACACCCAACAACCCAGTTTGTTTTTCAACTCTTGGTGGTTACTCGAAAAAGGTCTTAGTATATTATACTTGGTCTACTACTCAGTTTCTTCTGAAGCCCTGCGGTTACCTTTATTTATATTGGTGTTGCAGTTCGAACAGATGCAGGATTGATGCATGCAGCGGGCTTGTCCCTGAGGCCTTGCTTGGAAATTTCTGACTGAAATGTAAGTGGAACAGCTTGTGCAGAAGCTTGTCTTTGCCTGTTGCATCCTCCCCAGGCAAGGTGCAAATGGTTGGCTGGTACAGCCGATGCAGCCTCTGAGACAATTAGCGTACTTCACCTCACCTAGATGGAGCGTTCGTCGTCCAGCGTCAGCAGTTGCAGCACCAGTCTTTCAGCCACAATGGTCTGAAGCTCACGCTCAATACCTAATCCATGATGCGGTTCCTGGGGCCACACAAGAAGAGCCTATTAATGGTAATAAACTCTCCCATTAACAATATTATTGAAGAGGGTCCCAGACACATTCACTCTGTTTCAGACACTTTAAAAGTGTGTCCCCAATCCCTGGGATAACCTCATGGGTGAAACGCAGCGCTCTATTAACCCACCTTACAAGACTCTGCGGCAGACAGTGACTATTCCAAGTGGGTCACAACTCCAGTGCATACCCTGCCTTTGCACCCAGAAGCATTACACCTAGACTGTTAATGTCTCTCTACTGAAAGGGTTCTCCTTGCTTCTAACTCCCTTCCCACTTCCCTGGTCAGCTGCCCGGGCTTGACCATGAACCATTTGTCACTCTTTCAATGGGGATTACCCTGCTTCCCATTGCCAAATTCTCTGGCCCCTGGCTCACACTAGCTGTATATTCTTTGCTGGGCTGGGGATCACGTTGTTCCTTTTAACTCTCACCGTTTTCCATGGACTTAGTTAATGCTGTAGACCCCAAACTACAGAAGCTACATCATTGTCAAGGGCTGGTCTCTGACGACAGCAGTAGAGTCTAGTAAGTGCAGAGAAAGGATATGCTATTCCCAGAAACAGCATCAAGCTTGCAACAGGAAGCCAAGGGGTGCAATAAGATGTATTTGTATGGTGGAAAGAAAAGGTGGCATCATCAGGCCGATAAATGTAATTTCATAGAAAAACGAATTCAAAGGATACCAATTCTGAGATGCTATGCAGAGTTCCAGTTCTAGCAACATAATAACATAAAGGGTGCCTGACAGCAAGGTTCTACAGTAGTTTCTCAACTGAGAAGACATAAAAGGGCAGAAAAAATATACGGAGAAACTTATCCTTGCTACAATGTCACTATGTCATCAACTTTACGATAAAATAATAAGCCTAACAGACATTATGGTGAGAAGGAAGGAACTCTTCCAAGACATTATCTCCATGTCACAGGAGTCCAGGAGCTAGAAGAATTTGTTCCTAAATCATGCCAGAAGCAGGTTCAAATCACAAGAAGTCAGTGGGCACCAGACAAGAGGAAATGGGGGTATCAAGTCCATCTGATGTAATCTGCCAATCTCATTGGTAATGAAGCAGGATTCCCCAAATTTATGTCTGCAGCCCTCAATTGCCATGAGGTAGGTCATGCTTACATCCATCTGAATATCAAATTTGGCAAAGCGTCTAGAAACAGTACCACACCATCCATTTAGTAATTGAGTAGGGACTCATCTTTGGTAGGCTTCAATAAAGGAACCTTAATCACTCCTTCCTCTTGTGTGCTGTGGTGAATGACATTCAGGTGCTGACTAAGATGACTATGTTATGTGAAGGGGGCTAACGTAAACATAGACTAGCTCCCGAGAAACAAGTAGCTCAAGGTGAGCAACAATAGAAAGTTGTGCAAGCTTCATCTCACTTTCACAGAGAGGAATTCCCACCTTTCGAACAAGCACAAGTCTGTCTTCAGATGAAGGTAGTAGTAAGTAGAAAAACTAGACTTGATAAGGCCAAGTCAGGGTCACCAAAAACACAGTACATGTGTAAGCTGGCCTCGACTTTCTAGAATCTCTCAGAACTTGATGGGCTGGAGGAAAGGCAAATTAAATCAGGCCATCCCCTTAGGAGTCCGCTCATGATTTAAGGTGGGGAGTCAATTTGTTTATGGCTCTGACCTCAACTATGGAGTCAAGAACTTCTCGATGGACCAAATCTTGTAAGAGTGGAGATGTCTGCTTAGACAATCCGCTCTCTTTTTGTTGACTGCTGGCACACTCCCATATTTATTTACTGCTAGCAGCAGATTTGAAGGGAACAAATGCCTCTTGGGTTTTAAAAGTAGAAGCAGTCTGTGGTGCTTTCTGTGTTGAACATCACCACTCTGGATCTGACCAGTAGAAGGAGATTATTAGACCAGAGAAACACTTCCAACCCAAACTCTAATGAACCGTGACTGCTATTTTCAGAAGCAGTATACGGAAGGAACAACTGACCAGAAGGTTAGGAGCTTGTTCTCACCATCGCAGGAACAGCACTAGAGGTGGGTTGACAGAAGCAGACTTGGAATATGAGTACATTAACTGATCCTTAGTGATCAATCAATCAATCTATTTGTAGAGCGCATTACTCACCCGTGAGGGTCTCAAGGCGCTGGAGGGGGGTAGGGGTGCTACTTCTGCTCGAACTGCCGGTCTTGAGAAGTTTCCTGAAGGACAGCAGGTCCTGGGTCTGTAGTAGGTGGAGGGGGAGGGTGTTCTAAGTCTTGGTAGCGAGGTGGGAGAATGATCTGAGCCGGCGGTCGCTCGTAGGATGCGGGGGGCGAGGGCGAGGTCAGTGGAGCGAAGCTGGCGGTTCGGGGTGTAGAAGGTGAGTCTTTCGTTGAGGTACGTTGGTCCGGCATTGTGGAGTGCTTTGTGAGCGTGGGTGAGGAGCTTGAAGGTGATCCTCTTGTTGACGGGGAGCCAGTGCAGGTCTTTCAGGTGGACTGTGGTGTGGCTGTGGTAGGGGACATCGAGGATGAGGCGTGCAGAGGCGTTCTGTGTGCGTTGTAGTCGTTTCTAGAGTATGGCTGAAGTTCCCGTTGTAGAGAGCGTGCTGAGCAATCCATCCTCTCATGGGGATAGGGCTCTTCTAACTTTGCGAACACACTAGACAGTTCAAAGGGGAAAGCATACTGATGCTAATACACAGAGCACAGGCATACACTAGATAACTGTGCCCCAAAATGAGGACACAGAGCTTATCTGTGTCAACTGCTACAAATAACCGGTGGCGAGACACACAAGACTTGGAAATAGTGTACTGCAGTATAAGCTTTCCAAGCTGAAGAGAGTACTAGAGAATGAAAAATATCAAAAAATATAGAAAGATATCTGAGCTTAGTTCTAAGTCACACTAATGGATGGGAAAAAAGAGAACTGGAGAAAGTGTGGAGAGGGTGTACTCGCCAAGCGAGATCAGAGGATGTGCCCCTGTGTACACAAATCTATATTGAAGAATTAAATGTCCTGTTTCCAGTATCAAGGTTAGGTGGCGCTGGTACTCACCACTGAAAATTAGAAACATGCAGCCCTTCATTCCAGTGTGGGAACTTTTAAACCCCCCTTAGATGCCCTCCGAGACGTCACTTGTACCTCCCTCTGACTCCACACACCATATGATACTCATTAGAAATGTATTCATCACAACAATACCTACAACAAGGCAGGAAGTAGGAGAAACAGAGGTATGGAGCTAATATATGAGGCAGTTTTACTCTACATTTGTTCAACTTACTAGGTACAGCTTTAAGGAGGCAATTCATTTGTCCATTTACTGTTACATATTGCTAAATCCAGTAGACCCAATAAGGGCAGCAGGCTAAAATATATAAAATAACTCCTCACGTAAAAGATTACATTTTACCACTTTTACTTCCTGGGGTCACCGTATTCTGTCTCTGATAGAATACTCAGATTAAACAAGCATTTGCAATGCAATAGGTCTCGCATTAGGAAAGTTTGAGCTATTGGTATTGTAAATGGCAAAGTTTTTATTTATGTTTTTTTTTTTTAAATACCTAAATTAATAGCTTTGTCATTTACAATGCCAATAGTTATAACTTTCGCAAATGTGATACCTATAGCATTTGTAATGCAATATGTTTTGTATTTACATGACTTAGATGTATTGATGTTACAAATAACAATGGCGTTTGGAAAGGGTCTGGCATTTTCTAAATGTGTTGGTTCCATAACACTATGGGTGTTTAAAATTCATGTAACTTTAGTGAAGCGGCGCCACTGGCCAGCCCTCCTGTTGTGAAACTCATTCCAGCACTTTTGGAAACCACAGAGCACTGACGTAGCCTGTCTATTAAAGCCAGCCGAGGCTTTTATCTTCCCTCAAGCCCTACTGCCAGCGTGGACCCATACACCTCTATGTACATAAGAAACCCTCAGGGACCATCAGTGAGTCGAAAGCTACTTCCACTAATCTGTTGCTCAGCTGCGAGTGCCAGCGCGTGGGAGGGAACACCAAACAGTCCTCGCGACTCAAACTTCCAAGCAGTGACGTCTTTGGCATCCTGGGCCGAGCCAGGACTATCGAGCAACCTACAAGGAAAGACGAGAATAGGTATCCGCTTTTGCACAGCCCCGACTGCGTGCCAAAAACCGACTTTTAACAAAATAACGAACACGCAACTCTTCTAGAAACAACCTCGCTAACAGGACGTAACAACATTCCACAAGCGCACTTATCAGCGCCCTGGGACACCACAGTTTGTAGCGTACAGCCTATACGTGCGGTAATATGATTATTATTGTTAGACATAATACTATTCATCTTCATCTTCTCATTATTATAATTAGTAATAATAACAAGAATAAAAGAACAAGGATAATAACGGTTGTAATAATTCGAAAACTACTACTAATAATACCAATCAAAATAAGTATTGATGATAGAAGACGTTACACACTTCAGCACGAGCTACTCCTGCTCCGCAAATAATCAGTTCTTAAAAAGCTGGAAAAAAATCACAAATACAGTTAGCACTATAGAACTTTCAAGCTCTTAGCAATTCAAGTTCTAACGTCCTGTACATAGGAGCATTAGTAATTGTTATCAGTCATATAATTGTCACCATATTTGCCAAAGTTGTAGCCTTCTGTACAGTCTCAGTCCAAACATTCAAAATATTGCAGAAACCAACATTTGTGAGACACGGCGCCTGTTGCTGGTTCTTTCCAGTAAACTCTGAGCCGGGAGAACCCTACCTTCTGCGGCAAGTGGCTGTCTCCAGGCACGCGGGAGGAAGCGTAGACGCCTGTGTCTGGCAGCGTGCATGCATACACTCTGACTGCTGCTGAACTCTGAGTGAAAGAAGCTCAGCGCACTCCTCGACTGCTGACGTCACAGGCTCCTACGCCTTCTTTTTTTTTAGCCTTTCTTGGGCGAGGCTTGGCAGCAGCTCCTTAAACGATATTCATACACTCCATAGCTAGTCTACAATTAGTGAGCAATAGAGCCAATTAAATTCAGTAGTCATTTACAGTAATTTCTGTACATCTAAGCTTTACTTTATCCCGGTCACTCGATAAAAAACTCTAATCAAGCCAGTTACTTTGATGGAGTGAATTGACCATATAAAAGAGAAGTCAAAACGAAACCTAAGAGCCGCGCGCGTGAGCTTCTACCGTAGACAGCTCACGTCGCGCGGCTCTTAGGTTTCGTTTTCCAAAGCGCATGCCAGAGTCGCGCTCGCACACATGCGCGCTCACGAGGTCAAATCCGCGAGGGAAAGCGCGTGCACCTCCCTGTCCCATTTACAAAAGTATACTAAAGTATATATGAGGTCCGTTCGCTACGCTCGACCTAAAAATGAAATGTTTGTCAGAAAGGTGCTATAGAGAGAGGAGGCGCATTGTTGGTGAGTGGTAGTGAGGGAATTGTGGTAGGGGGCGCCCAAAAAGCTGTTGCACCGTGTGCGACCAGTACTAGGGCCAGACCTGGCTGGGAGTCCAACCCAGTTACTCAGTTTGGCACATAATGCTTCCCACAGACCACTTTGTCCTGCTTTAAGCGGTTCACGGTGCCTTCTCCTTAAAGGGCAATGCTGAGAACTTGCAGCTGTGCTGGTGATTACTTAGTGCAATGGAAATGGGAGGGCGCGTTGTGCCGTGTTGAGGAGGGTGAGGAAGGGGGAGGTGGCGAGTGTTAGAGGGAGGCAGGTTTCTGAATGTGCATTTTCAGAGACTGCTGATGTTTCTCCACCTCACTTCTGTTTTCTTTCATCTCCTCCACATTCCCACGGGAGGAGGCGAGTGCAAGAGTTTCGGAGACTGGTACAGAAAGGAACAGAGGCTAGGAAGCGCCAATTCCCTCCCACGGAGGCCGCACGAAATGAAACGCTTGAAAAACTAATGTCATGTTACTTCAAGGCACTAGATTAAATATTAGCTACATTTGCTGTGCGCTTAGTGCTCATGAAAGCCAAGCCAGTGGCACAGAGGACAGAAACGGCCTAAAAACTGATTTAGCATGCAATGTAAACTGGTAAACGTATGTCCCAATGTATTAAGTCGTGTTTCCCCAAGCAGTAGGGGCATACTGCAAGATATCTGGAAAACACCAGGCATGCTAATGTGAATGACATCCAAAGAACAAAAGTGCGCTGGTAATCACTGAACCTCGTGCTATGTAAACAGTAAAGCATTAGCTTTTTTTACATTTAGTATTTTTTTTTACAAAACCAAAACATTAAAACTAAAATGACAGTGTGTCATATAAAAGAGAAGTCAAAACGAAACCTAAGAGCCGCGCGCGTGAGCTTCTACCGTAGACAGCTCACGTCGCGCGGCTCTTAGGTTTCATTTTCCAAAGCGCATGCCAGAGTCGCGCTCGCACACATGCGCGCTCACGAGGTCAAATCCGCGAGGGAAAGCGCGTGCACCTCCCTGTCCCATTTACAAAAGTATACTAAAGTATACATGAGGTCCGTTCGCTACGCTCGACCTAAAAAGGCAATTGGTACACCAACTGACAATGTAAATGAGATGGCTTCTACTGAAAACAATTAACACGGTACCTGCAGGCTCCTAAGCTGTGGAAAACCAATAGTAAAAGTGTCCTGTTCTTATATCTTCTGACAGCGATGATTACATTTATTCAGGCTACCAATGCCTGTCATATCAGCCTACAAAAGTAGTCAACAATACCTTTCTTGTGCTGAGTTAAGAGCACTCCAACGCAGCCTTTTTCCTGATGTGTAGGCATGGATCATGCACGTAGACACAAGCAGGGGGACAATGAATACTTCTTCTGACTTTAGGTGACAAAGGTACTGAGGGGGTGTACAGTACCAATGACACACTAAAGGCAGCCTGGAGTCTGACAACAGGAGAGACCCTTTACCATCCAGTTTGATGAGCAATAAAGTAGAGAACAAATCCTAGCCCAGGAAGGGACACTGCAATGGAAACTAGAGAAAAGGATACTGACCACTGTGACAAGAAAAAAATCAGAAAAGAGACTTGGAAGGTCATGAACGAGTCATGCTTGCAGGGCTTTCTAGAAGCCATGTTTAAAAGCTATGGCAGCACCTGTGTGGCTTGAGGACGCTGAACCAGCGGCAAAATCTCACCCAAACAAGCTGCCAATCTCGAACTTGTATGCAATAAAAATCTTAGAAAGGAACAGGAAGCCATGATTTTGAAAAAACTGCATTGTCGAAATGGAACAATTGAGAACCTGATCACATGATAGTGACTGCATTCACCAACTTAATAAGGATGAACGCTGATGCCCTTTTGTGGAGTGCTGCCATAAGAGAAGTCTGGGCTTCGGCAGTTTTTAGGCTAAAGGAAGGTACTTGAAATTGTCAAAGACCTCCACCCACAGAAAATCTGAGATACTTTTTTTAGGTCTTGCCTAGCGACGCAGTGCATGCGCTGTATGCCTTGGCGAGATCTATTCCTGGGGTCAGATCTGCATCGCATCCTATTAATATTCCACCGGGGAGCGCGGCTGGGCGCCTGGGTCTGCCCAGGGCAAAGAAATGCTGTGATGTCAGGCTGCGTGTGTGTTTAATCCCGTGCAGTCATTTTGTTGCTGTTTTCTTTAGAAATATGCCTTCTCTCGCCCCTGGTCAGCGTGCGGTTTCCCACTGTCCCTGATTTATAGCAGAGAGTCTGTCACTGCCGGGCTGCCATTGTTGTGTGTTTGTGAGGAAGTTGTGTTGTTTATGCAAATGTTTGGTTTTTATGTGCCTGATAGTTTAAAATGTTGGTGTCACTTACCTGCTGAGGCATCAAGATGTAAGCATACACTTCAGTTTCTTATGCAGCAGGGGTAGTGGCGCTTCCCAGTTATTCTATGTACTCTTGACTCAGCAGTTTGTGTGTGCACACAGTACCAGCTTGCAGATATTGCGTTGGATGGCTTAGCATTGCTTTTACTGGGTGGTTGACATATACTGTTTGGCATAAAGGGCACAGAGTGCTCCACAAAGTGCTTTCATTACCAGTTCAAAGATGCAATATGCACTTAATTTGATATTGGGTGCTGTTTTGTCCTCGACCTGCATTCTACTTTAATTTTGAACTTTCTCCTTTTTTTCAGGAAGAACGTTCATTTTATTAACTTCCACGGTTCATATTTGGGTGTACACTTACAGGAAATTTACATTTTGCTGAAGACCTTCTATTAAGGCAGCTACACTAACTGCATCATCTCGTTACAAGACGTACTTTATTTCGAAACTTTTCAGTCTGCTGCACAGTACTCGAGCTTTAACCGCATCAACAAAGTGGTTCACCTCTGTTCGATTTGCATTTTTACACCGAGCACTCCACTTGTCATGTCCGTGATGAGTGTGACAATGTGAAGTTCTATCGGCCGATTTTAGCATCCTCTCCAAACCTACTTTCTGAACCTTCAGCTCACTTTTAGTTATTCCCATGCATTTACTTCTCGTCCATGCCACCAACTAACCTCACTTCGCCCTCTTCTTCACCCTCCATAACACTATGTCCCTCTGTATTTCCCACACCCTCTATGGTAAGCCCTGTTGCCTTCCATCACTTTCCCAGAAACCAAGAGGGGTGCCCTTAAACGTCAATCCTCCCATTGGGCCCCTTTCTCAGACCTTTTTGCCCAACATGGTCCGATTCCTGCTCCTCCTTTTGGGATCAGTCCTTCCTAATATACCCTGCATGCATCTACCTGTAGCCTATCTCCTTGTTTTCTTTCAGCAATCCCTGAAATGCATTCATTTTCATGTAAGAATCCTGTCCAAACACTCGTCCATTTACCGCTCACTGAAAATCAGTCTGATTGGTTGTTCTTCACTGAGGCATGATTGGCAGATATCCGTGCCCTGTTCCCAGAAAGTATTTCTTCCGACTCAGTAAGAGCTGGAAGTGAAATCAAGTTGCACAAAAACTCCTTCAAGTCTTTACCCATTACCAATTGACTCCCTCTTTGCCTAGAGCAACTCACTCCATCTATTTACATTCTGCTCTCCTGGCATTCAGCTCTCGTTTGCTGAAAGTTGCGATTCCACTACAAACCTTTGCTTAGCAGTGTGCCAGACTGTCCTTGTTGGCGTCTTCTTTGACAGGCCTTATATCACTCGATTAAATCCTTAATGTATACTTTTGAACTGCACCAGTTTTATTTGTGCGTCATTGGTTCAAACCATTCAGCAACATGACATTTTTTACAGATTACATGATAAGATATTTTAAAGCCTTCACTAGTTCTTGGAGTGTCCACCTTGCTCTTCATTGCTGCCTCAGCCTTGACCAAACATGCCCTATTAGAGTCCTGATAAGACTCCTCTGCCCATCTTTTCCCTGCTGTACAGTATCACTAGATCAAATATTGCTGTTCAGCCTCTGATCTGCGGCTTGAAGATGCAGCAAGTACAACAGCTTTTCCCTCTCTTAGCAATACAGGATCTGGAAAATATTTATTGAAAGAGATTGCAACTCTCAATGCTATAAACCAAGCATTTGTGTAAGTGAAGTAATGGAACAGGCAACGCAGCCCATCTACCGACATCACTTGAGGATGCACAGGGCAACAACCCGGAAAGTCAAGAAGAGTTATTGTTCCATCTGCCTTTCTTGTGACTCTGTCCCCACCAAGGAACTCTTTGATATCCTCTCTCAATTAAGAAACGTTGTCTGCACCAGTGATATGTGTCCTCACCTGTTCTGTGACTTTCTGGCCAAATGTTTGCCCATTTGACTGCGAAGGTGCCTTCATTTGTTCACCATCTTTTCTTTCCAGCTTCTCCGTTGCTGTTTTCTACTGCTGTCACGTTGATTTCAGTCTACCCCTTCACCCTTCAAATTCAGTGATCGTGTTTCTGATGCGCAAATCTGGATCACTAATGGATCCCTGCTTCCAAAAGTAGTTTATTACAAATTTTCAGTCCACCTACGTGTCAGTTGTATGTCAAACTAGTGCTTCATGTCCAAGCAAATGCAAACAGTGGCCTATCATTGGCTTATTGATTTTTTGCTGACTACTGTGTCATACAGACAAAAGCTAGCCAATTTGGCAAGTGTGAAGGTTGTTGTGCCAGTGTTTTGGTTAGCCTTGAGAGCGAGACATACTGGAGTAGTTACTGCAAGCCTCTTCCCAGCTGAGCAGGATAGGATATCTGGGGTCAGCTGTCCCAGAGTCATGGCAGGGCTCACTACTGGTAGCACTACGCAACAAGCATTTGCAATGCAATAGCTCTCGCTTTTGCGAGAGTTTAAGCTATTGGCACTGTAAATGAGGGTCTTTTATTTATTGTTTTTAAAAATAAAGACATAAATAAAAGATATTGTTATTTACAATGCCAATAGTTCAAACTCTCGCAAATGCGAGACCTACTGCATTGCAAATGCTTAGTTTCTATGCTTGTCAGGAACTCCTCCTGGGAAATCAAAAGGGTTATCTGTTGATGAGAATTCGTCTTGAGGTGAATTTTTGTCACAAAGAGGACGAACTAACCTCTATCTGTTTGTTAAAGTCATTCAATAGAAATGTCACCAGTGTCTGTATCTGTCTCTAAGACAAGGGAAGGAGAGACTGGTAACCTTTGGATAAATGTCTTCTTCTCCCGTCATGCCTATATTCCTCACCAGATAAAGGAGGACAAGAATGGTGTCTATTTTGTGTTTCCCAATCATGCAAGGAATCAGTAGCCAATAATCTCCAAGTAATTTTTCTACATTATATACACTACCAGGGACATCACCCCGGAGGGTCCATTACATACATTAAAAAAAATAACTATGCAAAATCACGCACAGCCATCTAAGTGCCTCTTACCTGTTTAAATAATCGGAGACTTCTGGGCCCAGGTGCCCTCCCTAACCAAAAAAGGCCTTACACAAAACCAATACCTCCAAGACAATCCAGCAAGATTTTTCTGCTGGAGGGCCACTGCACCACTGAAATATATTCGTGAAACATGAGAGGAATAACCCTTGAATTTCTTTCATGGGTTTTTGCATCACTTGCGAGTTCTATATGAACAAGAACACAAGATTGCAGCCAGGCAGAAGCTTTGCTCCCTCATGAAACGGAGAAATCTAAACAGAGCTTAACTCTGAAACAAAGCCTGAAGGAGCCCAACTAAGAGGCACAGAATATGAGAAGGACAGAAGCCCCAATTACGCTCCTGAAAAGGGGTGTAGCAAGCACAAACATCGTAATAAAAAATAAAAAAGACAAATATTGTAATTAGAAATAAAAAGGAGCTTGGCAGTAGGGTAGCGGAAGAGACAGATCCTCATTGACTCATTTTGTAAGGGATGGAATGAGGAAGAGGATGATGAGGAAGTATTAAAGATCCCATGATGAAGATTAATGCACATTTTCCCTTATTACAAACAAAGTTTGGGCCTGATTCATAAAAAAACGTTAAAATAAAATCAGAAATTTTCTCTCCCACCTGAACGTACTTCGAAGTTCTTTGGTCTTGACAAACTTTCCTAGTTTATGGCTATTCTTTCACGATTCACTCCCTGTATTCTCGTGCCCACCACCAGGGGCTGAATTGTGGGGCTTTCCAGTGTTCTAATATGCTTCCAGACACCCCCCTGCATGCATATCCTGACTTCCAGGCATTTGGACACCATTTGGGAATTGACATCCATTCCCCATCCATGCTGGGTTTTGTGGAAGCCAGTCTGCTCATGCTGCAAACTACATTACCTATAATCCCCTGCTCACTGCTTTGTCTCCACCCCTGCAGGCCCAGGATGGGTGGAGGAATTCAGCTCACCTGTGGCTGGCTGCTGCTAATCTGCTCACATCTGATGCATGTGAATACTGTGAGCTCCTATTAAGCCTCAGCTCCCTTCAGTTCAGTGTTGGTCATTGTAGCTGTTATCCGGTGAGACCAGTCCTTGTCCCTGAGCTTTTGCAATGCCTTGATTCCTGAGCTACAGCCATTCCTTGTGCCTCAATTAGCACTGCCTGCAGTGATACCTTGTTTCCTGAGCTATAGTTAGTCTTCGTTCCTGTTCCTGGGCTTCAGTTATTTCTTGTTCCTGATTTGCACTGCTTGCAGTTCTCTCTTGACTCCATGTTTCCTGAGCTTTAGTAAGAAAACAAGTTATTTACCTGTAACTTTGGTTCCGCAGTATTGGTAACTTTCATAGATTCCCATGCTTGCATCATTCCCTGTCGTCGGAATGGGAATCTCGGTAACAAAATAACATAGCAGTAAGAAAAAGGACTAGGCCTCATTTCCTTTTGTAGCATATCCACCTCTTTTTGCAAAAGAGACCAAAACTAAGCAACAGCCAATCAGAACAGCCTCACCCCATAGAACCCGCCTGAGAGAACCTCAGAGCCTCAGATTTTCGTAGCCGTTGTGTAACAGTAACCACATCTGCTGAAGGCTGAGCTTTCCCAGGGGAGGAGGGTGGGCGCATGGGAATCTATTAAAGTTACCAATACTGGGGAACCAAAGTTACAGGTAAGTAACTTGTTTTCTTGCCCCAGTATTGGAACTTTCATAGATTCCCATAGCTTGTATCAGAGTAGCCAGCAGTAAGCAATAAAACACATTTTGTGACATAAATATTGAAATACCTCAGTATCCATACTTTCCTAATAAATAAATAAATATATATTGAAACAGTATCATTAGATACAAAATGTGCAATAATAGGAAGGAGGGATAGTACGGAAAGCTCACCGCTCAATGGAAGAGGTTCCTCAGGACTGCCTGGCCCACAGCTGTGTCTTCCTGTGCCAAGGATTCCAGGCAGTAATGCTTCGTGAAGGTGAGCATGCTGCTCCAAGTCGCAGCTCTGAAAATGTCTTTGATCTGCATTCCAGCAAAGAGAGCCGTAGAGTAAGCCACGGATCTTGTGGAGTGTGCTCTAACTCTGCCTTCTAGAGGTTTGCCCGCTGCAGAGTGACAGTACAGAATGGCACTGGAGATCCATCTAGCAATACCCTGCTTTGACAGGGGGAGGCCCTTGCGAGGAGCACTAAATGCGATGAATAATTGAGAAGATTTACGAAATCCCTTGGTGCGATCCAGATAAAATTTCAAGCACCGCTGTATATCCAGTGAATGCAGTGACCTTTCCGCTGGCGTGGAAGGATGAGGAAAGAAAGACTTGAGAATCACTGGTTCATTGAGATGAAAGTCTGAAGGTACTTTTGGAATGAACCTTGGATTAGTCCTTAGAATCACAGTATTTCTTTTGAACTGGAGAAAAGGTTCCTGTACTGTGAGAGCCTGCAATTCCCCAATGCGTCTTGCCGATGTGAGAGCAACAAGAGGTTCCAGTTTCCACTAAGGAAATTTGATGCCAGCCCGATGAATCGGTTCAAAGGGATTCTTCATCAGCTGGGAGAGAACCAAATTCAAATGCCATGTGGGAATCAGAGGTCTCACCGGGGGAAAGACTCGAAACAGGCCATTGAGAAACTGCTTGACAATTCTGGATGACCAGAGAGAAGGTCAAGATGCAGTGCGCCTGTAGCGAGAAATTGCTGCCAAATGAACTTTTATGGATGAATGAGCCAATCCTGCCTTAGCCAAGGACAGGAGATAAGGAAGAACCTGATGAGGCTGAGAAGAGAAAGGGTCAACACTCTTCTTCTGGCACCAGAAGCAAAATCTTTTCCATTTCAAAAGGTAAGTCTTATTAGTGGAAGGGGCTCTAGCTTGAGACAGAACCTCTCTTATTTCATCCGAGAGGTGAAGGTTTATGAACTCTCGCTGCTCAGGAGCCATGCTGTCAGGTGTAAGGAACGAGGATCCGGATGCCAAATCTGACCGTGGGATATCATGAGAAGATCCGGAATCACCCGCAAAGGAAGTGGAGGAGCCAGAGAAAAGAGGTGCAACTGCGTTAACCAGAACTGCTTCGGCCAAGCAGGAGCTATTAGGATCATCTTGCATGGATCCGCCTTGATCTTTTTGAGATAGCCTTGGAATCACCGGAATGGGGAGAAAGGCGTACACAAATGCTCTTGACCAAGCTATCGAAAGCGCAGTCCCCAGCGACCCTCGATGGTGTAACCTGCTTGCGTAAAACTGGCATTTTCTGTTGATCGGGGTGGCAAAGAGATCTACTGAGGGTTTGCCCCACTGAATAAAAATCTCCTCCAAGATCGTCTGGTTCAGTTCCCATTCGTGGCTGACTGACGACAGCCTGCTGAGTCTGTCCGCCTTTTCGTTTAGCACTCCTGGTAGGTGTTCTGCTTGTATCGATATTCCATGTAGGATCGCCCACTCCCCAATTTTTTGGGCTTCTTGAGATAATGGAAGAGATCTGGTACCCCCTTCCTTCTTTATGTAGTGCATGGCCGTGGAGTTTGTTCGTGCGAACGAGAACCGCCGACCCTTGCAGTTGTGGAAGAAACGCCTGCAGCGCCAGCCGGATTGCTCTGAACTCCAGGTGGTTGATGTGAAAATGACGGTGATGGGGCAACCAATGCCCGCTGACATGAAGATCCTGAAGCACCGCACCCCAGCCCTCCAGCGAGGCATCTGTGGTTACCACTTGAGGAGCTGGATTGCTTACGAAGGATAAACCTTGGGATAGGTTTACTTTCTTCGTCTACCACAAGGCCGCCCTTCTCATTGCCGCAGTAATCACCACCTTGTCGTCGAATGATCCGTGAACTTGTCGCCATTGCCTGTCTAGCTGTTTCTGAAGAGATCGCATTCACAATCTGCAGTGGCGTATCAGAGGAATGCATGAAGAAATCACTCCTAAAAGGGATTTGTAACGGCGTACTGAAAGACACATTCTTGTTCTCAACAAATGCGCCATGGATTTCAGTTTTTCTTGCCTTTCGAGGGATGGAAAGGCCTTGCCGAGAGTCGTGTCCAAGATAGCTGCCAGGAAACGTGCTGTCCTGGAAGGGAGGAGAGATGACTTCTCCCTGTTGAGCGTGAGACCCAGGTTCCTAAATAGGTTCGTACATGCCTTGACTGTTTCCTCCGCAGCCCCCCTGGACGGGGCCTTCAGCAACCAGTCGTCCAGGTGTGGGAAGACCTGAAAATGCTGTTTTCTTAGGAAAGCTGCCACCAGTGCCAGCACATTGGTAAAGATCCCCGGGGCAGAGCGAAGCCCGAAGGGTAAAACCCTGAATTGGAAGTGGCTCTTGGCTACTGTGAATCGAAGAAACCTCCTGTGAGCTGGGTGAATGGGTATGTGAAAATACGCATCTTCGAGATCGAAAGTGGCCATGAAATCTCTTGGATTGAGGAGACGTAAGATATCCGGGACCGAAACCATCCGAAACGATTGAGAAATGAGATAGGTGTTTAGCTCCCTGAGATCTAAAATGGGGCGCCACTTCTCCAGCGTCTTCTTTACCAGGAAGAACCTGGAATAGAATCCTTCCCCTCTTTGAGATAAGAGAACCAGCTCCACAGCTCCCTTGAGGAGCATCTGATGAACTTCGAGCTGCAAGAGACGCAGATGTTTCGAAGGAATGGCAGCAGGGGGCTTGGAAGGTGGTATTTGAGTAAACTCTAATGTATGGCCCGCTTGAATCATGTTGAGCACCCAACGGTCTGATGTTATCCATTTCCAGTTGTGGAGGTATTGACACACCCTGCCTCCCACAGATGTTGTTGGGGAGGTGGGTATAGCAGTCAGAGCTAGAACACCGCTATTGTCTCTGGGAAGTGTCACGTCCCTGGCGATTCTGCTTTCCTCTAGCATTGGACCTAGAGAAAGATGAGGTTTGGCCTTATTTCTGCTGGTAAGGTTGTCAACACGATTGAGACATTGATCCATAAAAAGAGTACCGTTGTTGTTGGTACGAACCTCTGTATGAAGTAGTACTCCTTTCTCAGGCTCCCCTGAAAGGAGCCTTCCGATACTGAAGAGTACCGAGAGACCTAGCAGTCTCCTTTTTTATCTCTTGGAGGGCGTCATCGATGTGCTTGCCAAAAAATGCCTCACCATCATAAGGGAAGTCCAGGATCTTGTTTTGGACCTTCGGCCTGAACCATGTCGCCCTGTGCCATCCTTTGCGACGAAGAACCGCTGCGCCAGCCAGCGAACGGAAAGCCGTATTATCAATATTCCTGGCACAGTTTATCACCTCTGCCGATGTCGCTTCCCCTTCCTGCAGTATCTTCTTGGCCTCCCCCTTGGACTCCTGGGAAAGTTGGTCCAAATATGGTGATAGATCACACCATAATTGGCGATCATACCTGCCAAGGATCGCCAATACATTTGCCGCTCGCACCAGAAGACTTGCCATAGAGGAGAATCTCTTCCCCGCATTATCAAGGCGCCTGGGTCTGGGCCTTGTATCTTTGGGTGTGCGCACTTCCAGGGAATGTCTTGTAACTCTGTTCGAAAGCCCTCAGTACAACTGTGAGACTGCATGTCTGGATATCTCTGTGCACATGGGGTTCTTCAGACATCTGTTAGGGTGTTCCTTTGAACCACTATGTGCTTGGTGTAAGGGCACATAGTTCTGGATATCTCTGGACGTTGGTGGCAGTAGCTGCTATTAGTGTCTGTGCCTATGTAAGATTAAATGTTACTGTACCTCTGTTGGCACATCTTTATCTCTCTAAACGAAGGCCTCTGTTCTCTATAAACTGTATATGTCAACCTGTGGACTTGCCCATGCATACACAGAGATAGATCACTCCAATGTCTGTTGCCTAAAGATACTGACCATGTAGCCTACATACGTCTGTCAGTATGGCTTGCAATATATTCCAGTAACACGATCTAAGAGAACAAGTCATATAGTGGTTGTTCAAGATTTTTTCACAATTAGGAATGTGCAAGGCAGAGTCTGTCACTGATTTAATCTCAAAGTGTGAACAACATCAAGGACTGGGTCACCAGTAACAGAACCACATGTTGTTAAGACCATCCTGATGCAAATGAATGCTTTGAGCACATTCATAAATAAGATTTCAGATTATAAAATGCTCCATAATTAAGACAAAAGGCTGTTTCTATCTTCACTGGTGGGACTGCAGGTTGAAAAGTCCTTTGTGGCAGGCACTGTAGGGGAGAACAACCTTCATTAACAACAACTGCAAACAGGAGGCCAATTCAAGGAATAGCACGGAAGGGTGTCAAGACCTTCATGAACAGTAGTATAGGATGAAAGTTTGGGATTGACAGAAATACAGACTGGGGAGAACTCCATGGATAGGACTGCGGTCTAGGAGGAGATTTATGAATTGGACTGTAAGTGGGGAAGACTTCCAGGAATGAAAATGCTACTCATGGACAACTTTGTAAATGGGGCTGCAGGCTGTGTGGACCATCATTTATGCAACTTCAGGAGGTGGAAACCTCAAGGGTGGCAATGTATACAGAAATGGCTCTTATGAGGCACTGCAGGCTGATGATACTCCATGCAAAAAGATTGCAAACTGAGAATCCATTCACGGACAGGAGCACAAGCTGAGAAGAGCTGATTGGAAAGTACTACATAAATGAAAGACACTGACAGATCATTGTGAGCTGAAAAGAAGTAAATGAATAGAATTGTAGGTTGGTGGGACCTTCATGGAGGAAATTAGGTTGGTAATGATCTTCAAGACCAGGCTGAAGGTGGTGCAGGCCTCTAAGCATGGCAGTGTGTAAAGAGCTTCATGTATAAAACATTCTTTGAAGACAAATTGACTGTAGGTTGGGAGAATCTTCATGGACAGGACAACAAATTGAGGCAAATTTCATGGATGTATCTTCATGTGGTGCTGACTTTCATTTGCTTGGAATGTGTTAATGGATTTAACTACAGACTGGGAAGACCTTCAATATATGATTACTGTCTGCAACAATATTCTTGGATGCGATATAAGGCTTTGAATGCTTCCATTAACAAGAAGACTAGCTGTGAAGGTCATAGGGTTGAACTGTAGACTGTGCAGCCATGCATGTATGGTCTTGCAAGCCGGAACAGCCTTCATGGACATCAATGCAAGCGGCATGGGCAAAGTAGACCCTTAATGCAGGAACCACTGATAGAAAAGCAAACTGAGCTGATTTTGAATGGGACTGCCATCTGTAAAAAATTTCATGGGAGAACTGCAGTGTTTGAGGAACTCCAAAATAGGACCTCAGGTGGTGAAAAGCTTCTCAGATATGCATGCAGGCTGGGTAGGTTTTCCCAGGCTGGTTTGCAAGCTGAGAAGTTCTCCTTGAAGATTTCCTCATAATTAAGCTTTTGTGGCCATAATGCACGAGACAACAATCATATAGAATGGGACAAAGGATGGAGGCTTTACTATACAGAGTCAAGAGAGTAGAGGTATATGCATGGCCAGGAGCCATATCTTGGAGAGCAGCTAAACTGGGATTTGTTGATTGGGAATATTTATACCCAGGCTCCTGAGGTTGCTAATCTTCATAGGTAGGACCAAGAGGATTGGAATCTGCACACTATTGCTCAGTATTTTAGAGTTCTTTAAAGGCCCAGAATTAAAATCTGTGTGTCAGTAGCTAAAAGATGAATACATTCTTGGCCACGGTCAAGGGGATGCGTAGTTGTGTTTATGAGACAAACGCATGGACTTGCTGATTCATAGAACAATAACATATTCCTATCACATTTACTGAGATATCAAACAGCTACATTGAAACGAATTAGCTTCTCCTTTATTAGTCACACATACATATTTAGAGAATGGAAACGGTGAACTTGGCATGCTAGGAATAAAATCTCATAAGTAGATATTTACTTAATGGTTGTGCAGCCATAAGTCACCCAGAATGCCAATGTTTCTTCTTCACTTTGCCTGTCTCTCTACTGTGTCCCAGGGACCTAATTCGGTTGCTAGTATCTCCTAAATAGTACAGCGAATCTGAAGCTTCAGGGATTCTTCAGGACAGTTGGCTTGGCCTCATCCATCACTGGGTCCTGACAACTTCATATGAATAACCACCACTGGCCACAATGCTTCACAACAAAATATTCCAATGGATGACTCCCTTCCACTTCCTAACCATATGGATGGTCCCTTCCCTAACTTAGCTCTCCTCTTCCCCCGGTTTAGAAGTCTGTATTTTTCAACCATGATCTTTCCTTTCACAAATTAATAAAATAGCTAAGCCTGCAATAATCAAACTCAGATAAAAAACACAAAAGATCATTCTATATTTTTAACACTGTCAATAATCTTGACCTGCAGTGCAGCCTATCTCAACTAGACTAATGCATTTGACCTTAACTTGTCTTTTCCAATGAAATCATCTGTACATTATAATTAATAAAATGCTTCACAGCTATAATTCTGTGTGGACTTTATTTTTGCAGCCACATCACCCCTGTCCTTCACGAGTTCCTTGTAGAACAGAGAATGTCCACCTGGCTGAGTCACATACCAAACACACACACACAAATGCACAAGCACACACACACACACAAAACTCTTCAAGAAAGTCTACCTCTCTCCAGACATCCAAATTGTCAAGCACTGACTTCACTGTATTCACCAAAAACAACAAGCAACAACTAGACCAAAAGTGGCTCAACAACATGAACCTAGAAAGATTTGAAACCCGACTTTCACCCAGCTCTAAATCATATGGATTCCTTCAGGATACAAACCTCACCTCCCTGAAACACATTTCTGAAAATACCAGAGAAATCTGATACTAGCTTTCTCTACTGAGGAAAGTGCAACCATTTCTCCCAGAAAGCAACTTCTAAACTGCCAGTCAAGTCATCATACTCTAGCAATTGGATGGTGGCAATGTTCAGCTCTACAGCCTCCCACGCTCCATGGTGGCACCCTTAACAGATCATCATATAAGCCGCAGCAAGCTCCACAAAGGCTCTGAAAAAATATGACCCCCACCATGATGGAACTCCATTGGTACCACTTGATGATCAGCATCAGCTTCAAATCATCTACAAACCACTCACAACTGGCATCCACACCTATCTGGCTGACAAGCTAACAGCATGAGGTGGCCTTTGGCACACCTGCCACAAGGGCAGAACTTCTCCATCTATTCATCCAGGATTTAGAACAACATCCCCATGTCCACTAGGATCTCCACAAGCCTTCTCCAATGGAGGAAAGAGCATAAAACACAACTCTTTAGGAATATACCACATGCCAGTAACTGCTCACTTCCACTATCAAAACCCAGCTACTCCTCCAATTACTTGTTGACTGTATCTTTGCATTTGGCCCTGTATGGCGCTGCACTGCCTTTGAGCTAGGTTTGAGCTACAAACAAATTATAAGTATATATAAACAGTTTGCTCAACGCAATCAGATGCTCCTGCAAATGATTAAATGTTGCTTAACAAAAAATGTATTTCTCTGTGGAGAAGAGATATACATTCAGACAAAAGGGACTGCCATGGGGTTTTCCTTTAGCCCTAGTTATGCCTGCCTGGTAATGGGTTGGTGGGCGCACCACCTTGCCTGGCACCCTGACAATGATGACCACGTATCCAAAATAGTTGGTTCAGGTTTATCGATGATCTGCTGATTGTCTGGGATGGCACTGTAATCGAGTTTGAGAGATATGTTTTGATTTTCAACAATACCGAAGCACAATTCAAGTTCAAATATGAAATCAGTCAGGATCGAGTTACCTTTTTTGATACCGAAATGTATGTGAAAGACAAAAAAATTGAGACCACCCTACTTCGGAAAAAGACATCTACCAATGCAATATTACATGCCCAAAGTTTCCATCAAGCAACACTGACCAACAGTATCCCATATGGGGAGTTTCTGCGTATCAAAAGAATCTTCTCAGAACAAGAAGAGTGGGAAAAATATCGGGACCAGACAAGTAACAGATTTAGACAAAGAGGTTTCCCGAACAAGATTGTTGATAAGTGCAGAGAGAGAACAGAAACAAAAGAGAGAGAAGAAATCCTTAAAGCTAAGATACATACAGAAAACCCAAACGTGATCCGCTTGATAACAACACACTCACAGGAATCGAAACAAATTAAAACCATCCTAAACAAGCATTTACAGTGCAACGGTCTCGCCTTCGGAAAAGTTAGAGCTATTGGCATTGTAACTGACAAACTGTTTATTTATGTGTTGGTTTTGAAAACAGATAAATAAATGGCATTGTCATTTACAATCCCAATAGCTTAATCTCTCGCAAATTCGTGACCTATTGCATTTGCACCCCCACACCCACACAGAGCCACACACACAGGCACACATGCAGAGCCACACACACAGAGCCACACACACACACACACACTGCCACACAGACACAAACAATGCCACACACACACACACACACACACAATGCCACACACACACACACACAATGCCACACACACACACACAGAGCGCCCCACACACAGAGCGCCCCACACACACACACAAAGAGCGCCCCACACACACACACACAGCGACACATACACACACACACAGAGCGCCACAAACACAGAGCGCCACACACACAGAGCGCCACACACACACAGTGCCACACACACACACAGCGCCACACACACACAGCGCCACACACCCACACAGCGCCACACACACACACACAACGCCACACACACACAGTGCTACACATACACACAGCACCACACACACACAGCGCCACACACACACAGTGCCACACACACACAGTGCCACACACACACACAGCGCCACACACACACAGCACCACACACACACAGCCACACACACACACACACCAACACACAGCCACACCACACACACACAGACAGCAAATTTTGGTTACACATGCCATGACTGAAACTGGCCTCGCCAGGTCACAATCACCCTTTTTCAATCCCAGCAGGGTTCCTCGGATGTAATCAGGCACAAATGCAGGTCTAAAAAGCTTACGTTCTTCCTGCCATTACATACACATGAGTTTAGATACATTTAAGTAAGGGGCAGTATAGGATCCAAACATCTATGAGCAATACATTTGTTTAGCGTGTTCACTTCTGTTATCTAAGTGTCAGCTGTTTTGGATGAAGGATTTTTTTTAACAAGGTGTTATATAATGAGCAAGTAGTTTTAATTAGTGAATTACTTATAATTATAGCAGTACCAAACTTGTAGACACGGCCCTCCAGGCATACGGCTATAGAAAACTACGTAAAGCATCCCCCAACCACCGTGGGGATAAAAACGTGGGCTGCTAACTCCCTAGGATGGAGGCGGCACCTTTGCAAGAGGATGAGACCAATTAGTGGCCTGACTTGCACATACTATTTGCCACAAAACGAACGGACTTTCCTTTCCTCGATGTGAAAAAAACATCCCCCATCATCCACCCGCACTCAAACATTAAGTCAGACACCACTTCCTCACAACCAATAGCCCCCCCCTTTTAACTTGGGTCAATGCCACTGGGATGACCCCAAGCGAAACTCTTCCCTTGGACCTTAAAGCAGACAGTACACGATGAACATCTGCAATAATGGGTAATAAATATATAGGTATTCTCGCCATGTCTAAAAGAAGGCAGGCCAAGCTTCGCCTCTCATGGAGCACCACTTCATAATCCTGAGCTCAATCTGACCCTCACATTTCACCAACACCATCTGCCATGACACATCGCAAACACCCCATGACAACAAGTAATATGGAGGATGCCATCTACCTCCAGATCATAGGACACTCAGAAAGCAACACCTGACCTTTTCTATTAAACTACGGTCTATATATAAGAAACAGAGTCTTATCCACAAGGAGCGAGGTGTCTATTCTACCTGAAAATCATTATCCTATGACTTAACATAATTCAACTTTCCGCAGAAGCCCGGTATAATTGATGGTCTCGTGACTTGATCCCACACCGACCCAAAAGTCTCTATCAGCCACTCAACCAACCCTGTAGCTCAAAAAATGAACCAGTAGGCCCCACGGCCACCGCTCCACCAAAATACTTTACGTAAGTCCCTGCACCAACTCCCGAAGGGCCTCTGACAAACAGCATCCTGCTTTGGGTCCCGTCTCAGGGGCACACCCAATGCTCCAACCTCTTCCTCCCAACTTGGTGCCCTAAAACTCCCCCGAAAACTAACTCTCCTACTCCGGCCACCACACCAAACCACAGGCCACCAACACGAAGCACGCACGTCCCTCCCTGTAATCTTTACGCTTCAAACCCTCCGTGGCCCCTGACACACTTCTCGACCTACACAGCTCAACTTACTGCTTATAATTTAACAGGCCATTGGCCCCCTATATTTTTACTGACATCTACCTGGCTCTTGGCCGACCAGGATCCCACCCCGGCCTTCCCCGGTAACTGCTGGGCCTCAGGTGGGAACTCTCTGCCTCCGCCGGCCGCGCGCACACAGGAAGGAGGGTCAAGCGCGTTCTAACCCTTTTGCCCTGGCGTGGCCACCGTGGTTCAGCCGTTCAAATTTTCGATTTTCCGAACAGAAAAGATCGTTTACCCATACCGTCACCCACGTCCAAAGCGTGCAGAGCTGGCGCCAATCCCAGCTCGGCTTGGTGCTCACGTCGACGGACTCTGGGCCCGGTAAAGGCAAACAAAGTGCTCTCGCAGCTCCCGGGCCGGCGGCGGTGATCGGTGGCACACAGCGCACGCTGCATAGGCAGGCACGGCCCAGGGAGTCTCCCTCGCATGGCGCTGCTATACAAACCATAAAGAGCTCGCTTCTGCGTATTTTCATGAGGACAAAAAAAAGAAACAACCGCTCCACGCGCTTGCCATTTCTCACTAAGCCCCGTCCTTTGCAGACTGGGGGGCATGTTTTTCTTTCTCCCCTCTTCTCCATTGGCTGGAATGTAAACAACAGGTGTGTTTTTGACTTGTTGTTTACCATTCCAGCCAATGGAGAAGAAGGGTAGAACAAACCTAAAAAACACGGCCCCCAATCCGAAAAAGACCGGGCTTAGAGCGAGACAATGACGACACTCAGACATCTTCTCCAATGGTTGCCCGCCGTTTGGGAGGCCAGCCAATGGAGAAGAGGGGCGGTGTTTACCCTCGCTACTCAGAGTCATTAAGTCTCGCTGGCGAGACTGCGCATGTGCGCAGCCTACGCCAGTCTCGACCTAAAAAGAACTGGAGAATATAACGCTCAGGAGGGCAAGGAACTTAAAAGACACACTAGTACAAAGTCACCATTGGAAGAACAAAGGCAACAAAACAACATAGTGGTTGAAGACAACTGGCTTTGTTGAATGCTACAATTGTAAGTTTTGTCAAATAGCTAAATAATAAGGAAATCGTATGGGCAAGCAAAAAGAAATGGAAGATCGAAAAACTGAAAACATGTAAAACTCAATTTGTAGTATACGTCATAGAGTGTCCCTGTGCCCTAAAGCATGTGGGAAGCACAATTTGCAAATTAAAAAAAGAATCCTGGAGCACGTAAGAGCCACAATTGCAAAAGATCGAAGCAATGCTGTGGCAAAGCACATGGAGTTGAGACACAACAGTGACTGGAAAAGTTGAAATTCTATGGCATAGAAACAGTGGATGCACATGTACGAGGAGGTAACAGAGAAAAGAGATTGCGACAACAAGAATCCAGACAAATATTAGCACTCAGAACCTATATCCCCATGGTTTGAACCAGGACCAGGAATTATTTGTACATTTATGAACAGTAAAAATCTAGAAAATTTGGCTTTCCTACAAATAGGGTTTTAACCCCTTTTTATTCTCTCTCCCCCCATCTTTTTATTATTTTTATTATTTTTGTTTATTTTTTGTTTAATTTCAACTAAGGTCTAATATTTAAACTGTTGGTTCAAGAACAAAGTAATTACCAATCTTGTCAATGTCAACAGGTAATACCAAAACCCACTAGAGGGATTTATCTTTATTCGTCACCTATAGTTTGATTTGATGCAATATCAGATATATATTGAGCGATCAATCACAAATTCCCACTGGAGGGATTAATTATATTTGCACTTGTGACACTTAAAGTTACTGTTGCTGACAATGATGAAAGGTCAAAAACATTCCGAAGAATGGGTGCGTGAATCAAATTTATTGTGTGAAAAAAGGCTACACAGTTAAGATATTAACGTTCTCGACATAGTGATAACAACTATGAATTTTGAATGTCTTAATATATGATTTCATTTTTTCCGTTTTCAATAGAACTACATAGACCATAATGCTTGGGTCCTAGAGGCCAAAAACAAAAAAATGACAAATCATGTGACAACTTTTGAAAATAAGTATGCTGGGTAATCAATCGTCAAACTGACCGTGATCAAGAGCTCAGGGAGCTCGGAACGCGTTGGTGTTAATGCTGTAATGCCAGGATGTATGATGTTACATCGCGGACATAGTCATCACGTGCTTTTACCCCGCGTCTATGACCTCGCACAGCCCATTACATCGCCTACTTTCACATCGTTATCAGTTGCAACGCGTTTGCATTGCTTTCCATAGGCCAGCACATTACCCCATAGAACATGAAGTTGCAGGCCAAAACTTCGCGGTTTTTGCTATTTGCCGCGTGAACCCGCCTCTAACCCCTGGCCCCCACTGCCCCCCTGTCCCCCCGACGCAAAATCTTCTCTTTTTATTTTGTTCATTAGGTTTCGCCCTGGCCGTAGCAACTGCGTAGCAGTTGCTCCGCCCAGGGCGAAATCTTATGTCCTAGATATAGGGCTTTGGTTCCGCCTCTGTCTTCCATTGGCTAGCTCCATAACTGGAGGCTAGCCATTGGAAGAGATTGGCTGTCAATCACGTTTTCCCCATGAAAACGCGATTCAGGGGCGTTTCTGGGTCTTTTTTTAAGCCCCGCCCCTTGTTGCAGTGTGTCCCGGGCCGCGGTGTGATTGGCTGCCGGCCCGGGACACCCCCGTGACGTCATTCCCCGGGCCGCGCTGTGATTGGCTGCCATCCCAGGACCTGACTTGTTTTTTTTGTCTTTCGCGGCCGACTGCCACCGGAGGAAGTCCAGGTGCGTGCTTGTTTTTCCTTGCCTCCCGCTGTCCGGCCCCCCCCCCCTCCGTCCGTGTGCCCGTGCTGTTTTTCCTTGCCTTCACGCCCCCCCTCCCGCTGTCCGTTCCCGGCCCCCCCTCCCCGCTCTCCGTGTGCCCGTGCAGAAGTCAGACCAGCCCTAAGGAACCGAGTCTGAGTGCTATTACCCAACTGACTAGAGGCGCTGTTAGAGATAACTGGGCAGAATAAGAGCAGTGAGTGGGCCCCCCAGTACAGTACTGACAGGAGGTGCTGCACAGCAAAAGTATAGTGCACTGTGACAGCCGTGTGTGTGGGTGCCAGTATCGGAGTAGCATCAAGTGCTGCGGATGAAACTGTAATCCAGGAAATGCTGACCTATTTGAGGAGGTTATTAGATGAATACGTAGGAATCGGAGTGGGTGAGCCGCAGTCCACACAAACGGGGCACACGGTGAATGCATGGCTGGCAGCAGGGCTCTCAGGTTCTGGTGAGGTGCTCCCCCCACCCCCCAAACCTCCCCCCCCCCACACACACACACACACAGCAGACAGGCTGTCAGTCGAAGGGGGCGCGTGAGCCGCCTGTAACCTTCGAACGCACTCAGCGGCGCGAGCACCACAGAAGAAAGAGATGACGCGGTTCCTGCTTTGCTGTCGTTCATTAGCATTACCTGGCGGGCCACGTCCCCCCGGGGCCACTCGGGGTCAGTCTGCCCAGCGCTGCGGTGGCCGCCACATCTCCACGCAGCACTCTGATGCCCTGATTTAATAAACAGACACTTAAGGCAGTTTAGCGTGGAGTCAGCCTGCTTTCAATGGCCTTGTTCACTAATTTAGCCCTGGCTGCTAGGCCCCGAGCCGGCGTCTCTGTGCTCATTATCCCGGGCCGGGGCGGGAGGGTGCTCCCTCGCCTCTGTGGTGAATGATGAGGTCCATTGTGTGGGCTGTTTGTGCAGCAAAACACCATCTCCACCCATGCCAAGATTCTGAACTGAAACGAGAGGGATTTTGAAAAGAATTCCGGGGGACTTATTTTCCCTATTAACCTACATTGTAGTGAAGGAAATATTGGAGAGAGATAGCTAAAATAAAACTATTTTATACAGATAAAAAAGAGGGGGGCGGGGGGGTCTCACTCCTAAATCTGGACTGTTCACATGTATGAATTATGTCACTCGTTGTATTCAAGGGGAAAGCAAAGAGGGTAAAGGAGCGTGTATTAGTAGTCCCTTTCCATTTCTAGCTCGATGGAGACGGGTATCACAGAAGGAGCAGGGTCTGTACAAAGGTAATTAACCGTAATGGCGGTCTGGAATCACCCCCAGCATTATTAGTTGAGCCGATTCAAATCAAGCACGGGCCCCCATCTACATGGGCACACCCAGGGACCCTGGCCAACTCTCAGCAGAGTTAGCCCAAAGGTGCCCTCCGACACAAACCTTCCAGTGTTGCCCACTTGTTCGGGGAGGTTAGTTTAGGTTAGACACATCAATCTGTTCATCGACCAATTAACTAGTTAGTGACCCACCTCACCTTTCCCATGCCTTCCATCCCCAAAACTCCTTGAGGAGGCTGTGTCCATCAGTCTGGTTACATTGCTCCCTCTGTCCAGTACGTTCTCCATCCTTAACCCTCAGAGTTCACTCTGACCCCCACTAGAGGGATTGGTCCCTGCCACGCTCCACCAGCCATCCACACGCCTGATACCAGAGGGTTAGTCTCCACTACTGGCCACCAGCGCTCCCTCTATCCCACTCTGAAGGAGATGTGTCTGCACCGTTCGTCACCAGCGCTCCCTCTCACTCACTCTGAAGGAGATGTGTCAGCACCGCTCGTCACCAGCACCTGGCCCTGGAGGGTGCGTCCCGACGGGGGGGGGGAGGGGGCTGTGTGTGTGTCTGTGTATGTGTATGTGGCTCTGTGTATGTGTGTGTGTTGCTCTGTGTGTGTGTGTGTGGCTCTGTGTGTGGCTCTGTAGGTATGTATGTGTGTGGGACTCTGTGTGGGTCTGTGTGTTTGTGTGTGGCATTTGCGAGAGATTAAGCTATTGGCATTGTAAATGACAGTGCCATTTATTTATCTGTTTTCAAAACCAACACATACATAAAAATGTTGTCATTTACAATGCCAATAGCTCTAACTTTTTCAAAGGCGAAACCGTTGCATTGTAAATGCTTGTTTTTTTTGGGGTGTGTAAATTCATTGTGTAAATCTCTGGCTATAAATGCCTGTATTTTGAAAAGGCTTAGCTTTCCATATTTTTAAGACGTATTGGGGGGGTATAAAAGAAGTCGCCCACCCTGCCTACATCCATTTCGCAGTGTATTGTCCAGCTGGCCAGACGTGAGAGCAACGTTCGTGCGCACCGACCTCCGCCATTTCAAGTAAGTAACACTAAGTAATTGCTGCGCCTCAAACCCGCTCTTTGTATTTGTATCTGTTTGTATTTCAAACAGATGTAAGCTACATTGAATTAATGGACCTCTTTCAGCCCGAAATGCATTGGGTTTGGGCATCCAATGGGATACAAAATAAAATCGAAGCAATCATGTGTTAAATAGATTTTAAGAATGCTCGATGAAATAGTCTGATTATCAATCGTGCATAAATAAACCATGGTTGGACGAACTACTGGAGGTGGTTGGTTTCAGTACAAGGATTGAAAGATAGCAACTTCGTATTAAACATACTGTACATATTTCCTAATCTATCTTGTCCATTCTGTGACCCAACGACACTTTTGGCTTTGCACTTTTCTGATCTCTCTCTAATCCATTTTCTTTATATGCTTCTCCCACTCTTGTTTCAAGGTCTCTTTCCCATACATCGGGTCCCTTTAATTCCTCCCTCTCTCAATAGCCACCTTCCTTTTCTATCTCCTCTTTCCACCAACATTTTTCCTTCACAGTCATCCCTCTGTCATTTGCTTGTTGCCAAGAGAAAACAGGTAAAAAGGTTTCACCGTTAGGCCGGTTAACTTAGCCAAAATAATTTGGTGCCGACATGGGAATAACGTGAACATGTGTTCCATGGTGCACTGCACCTGGTCCTTGCTGTGCTGCACTTAGTTCATGGGGCACTGCACCTGGTCCTTGCTGTGCTGCACTTAGTTCATGGTGTGCTGCGCCGAGGTCATGGTGTCCTGCACCTGGTCCTTGCTGTGCTGCACCTGGACCAGGCACTGCTGCATCTGGTCCATGGTGTGCTGCACCTGGTCCACAGTGTGCTGCATCTGGTCCATGGTGTGCTGCACCTTGCCCCGTCTGTGCTGCACCTGGTTCTTGCTGTGCGGCACCTGGTCCTTGCTGTGCGGCACCAGCTGCACCTGGTCCAGGCTGTAGTGCAGCAGGTCCATGGTGTGCTGCACACATTACTGCCAAGCGGCCATGGTGTGCTGCACATTGCCCAGCCTTCGTATTTAATACATAATTTTATATTTAAAATCATTTTAAATGCCCAGCCTTCGTACTTTTTCACCTAATTTCGCTTTCAACCAAGAAATGACCCTGTTAGTTTACCGCATATTTAATACATAATTTTATATATAAAATCATTTTAAATGCTGCATTAATTGTGGTCCAATCAGGTCCGCGTACAGAAAAAATACCATCATTATAGGGGCTGCACACCAAATCCCCATCCTTTCCCACACGTTGTCATCGCTAGCGATGACAATACCTGAGTTGGAGGGGGGCTGTACAAGGATGACAAGTGCCCTGCAGTTTCCACGGACTGAAATATACACCAAATCCCCATCCTTTCCCACATGTTGTCATCGAATACCTGAGTTGGAGGGGGGGCTGCACAAGGATGACAAGTGCCCTGCAGTTTCCAAGTACTGAAATATACACCAAATCCCCATCCTTTCCCACACGTTGTCATCGCTAGCGATGACAATACCTGAGTTGGAGGGGGGCTGTACAAGGATGACAAGTGCCCTGCAGTTTCCACGGACTGAAATATACACCAAATCCCCATCCTTTCCCACATGTTGTCATCGCTAGCGATGTATATGTGAATGCGATGTTGTAGCATGCGTCTGGATAGCATGCATTGCGAAGCCGGCCGCGATGTAATAGTCGTGTTGCGATGGCATCGCGATGCAATCCATTCATTGCAACGGGTGCTTCCCATAATGCCATAAATCGCCTGTTTATTTGTGGATTAAAAAGAACTGTTTTGAAAACACTCCATTGAGTGCGCTCCATCTCTCTCCCTGTGGGGAGAATCTCTAAAGGATTAATAACGGCGTGGCTCCAGCCGGGGGTAATCGCACCCTCTACAATTGTATGCGCCACACAGCCAGCGAAAACGAGCCCTGTTTGGAAATATATATATTTCACACGAAACTGGATACTTCTATCAAACAAGTATGTACAGTTTTCTTTATTTTAGATTGACAAAAGAACGTGTTTCGACCACATCCGTATATATATATATATATATATATATATATATATATATATATATATATATATATATATATATATATATTTATATATATATATAAAACCGTGACCCGCCACGATCACTGACCAGGCGCCCAAAAGCTGCAGTTGTACTGCGGACCCAGACTGCTGGGTGAGACGTTGTTACAACATTTTCGTCTCCCAATTGGTGTGCCTAGGAAGTCCGTGGCAGAAAGAATAGGATCAGAGGAGGACATTGCCATAATAACGCAGCGGTTTCCCTGAGCACCGGACTGTCTGAATGCTGCACTGTGGAACTGGTAGTCCCCGAAATTGGCGCAAGCAGGCGAAATTGGAAGCAGGTAAGGCTCTTAGACCACTGGGAGGAGGAGCCCACTTAACAACGCGAGATGGGGAGCACGCATTTGGAAAGGGGCATCTGATGAAGGCACACGCCGAAACCGGTTATGCGAAATCCATTAAAGCAACCTCTGCAACATCCCGCTGTGTCCTTTGATTTCTTTTACCGTCTGGGAAAGAGAACTGGGTTTGTATATAGAGCGCCCTGCCTGTGGGCGCACAAGGGACCCTTACGAGAAAAGTGGACACGGAAACATGGGCAAACTCTGACGTAAGCCAAGGTATTGGACTAAAACCGTGACACGCCACGATCACTGACCAGGCCCCCAAAAGCTGCAGTTGTACTGCGGACCCAGACTGCTGGGTGAGACGTTACAACATTTTCGTCTCCCAATTGGTGTGCCTACGAAGTCCGTGTCAGAAAGAATGGGATCAGAGGAGGACATTGCCATAATAACGCAGCGGTTTCCCTGAGCACCGGACTGTCTGAATGATGCACTGTGGGACTGGTAGGTCCCGAAATTGGCGCAAGCAGGCGGAATTGGAAGCAGGTGAGGCTCCTAGACCACTGGGAGGAGGAGCCCACTTAACAATGTGAGATGGGGAGCACGCATTTGGAAAGGGGCATCTGATGAAGGCACACGCCGAAACCGGTTATGCGAAATCCATTAAAGCAACCTCTGCAACATCCCGCTGTGTCCTTTGATTTCTTTTACCGTCTGGGAAAGAGAAGTGGATTTGTATATAGAGCGCCCTGCCTGTGGGCGCACAAGGGACCCTTTCGAGAAAAGCGGACACGGAAACATGGGCAAACTCTGACGTAAGCCAAGGTATTGGACTAAAACCGTGACCCGCCACGATCACTGACCAGGCGCCCAAAAGCTGCAGTTGTACTGTGGACCCAGACTGCTGGGTGAGACGTTGTTACAACATTTTCGTCTCCCAATTGGTGTGCCTAGGAAGTCCGTGGCAGAAAGAATGGGATCAGAGGATGACATTGCCATAATAACGCAGCGGTTTCCCTGAGCACCGGACTGTCTGAATGCTGCACTGTGAGACTGGTAGTCCCCGAAATTGGCGCATGCAGGCGGAATTGGAAGCAGGTGAGGCTCCTAGACCACTGGGAGGAGGAGCCCACTTAACAACGCAAGATGGGGAGCGAGCATTTGGAAAGGGGCATCTGATGAAGGCACACGCCGAAACCGGTTATGCGAAATTCATTAAAGCAACCTCTGCAACATCCCGCTGTGTCCTTTGATTTCTTTTACCGTCTGGGAAAGAGAAGTGGATTTGTATATATATATATATATATATATATATCGTTAGGTCCACAAAGCGGGCTTCCAGGCGCTCTAGGGGCGGTGCGCTCAGAGCGTGGCAGACCCAAGCCACGAATTAAATTATTCCAGTTTTCCCCGAGGGGAAGATTATCTCCACGCACTCCCGGATATTTGATAAATTACATAGTCATATAACCAAGATAGTAGTTCAGTCTTCGATTTATTTCAGCAAGCCAGCAGCACCTGTCGCGTTTCGGTCTCTACGGAGACCTTGCTCACAGGAAAATATATATATATATATATATATATATATATATATATATATATATATATATATACACACATACTAGCAGCCCATCCCGACGTTGTCCGGGTATGAATTGCTGCCGGCCAGTAGTATATTGTTTAGTAGGATTTCGTTTTGATAGCATTTCTTATCTGTGACAGGCCTGTGAAATGCTCCGATTCACAGTGCACTGCTGATGCAGCTTGAGTGCACGTTCAGTAGTGTGTGAACTCGTTTCCCTACTTTATTTTTCCTTGCAATATTATATAGCGCGAACTCGACAACATGGCAGGAGCACAATTTACATTACAGAAGGACACATTCATTTGTGGTAGGCACGGGGAGACAAAGCGATTTGCCTGGAATCACAGGATGTTGAGCTGATGCCGAGATTCGAAAGTGGCTCCCCAGCTCTAAAGTTCGCAATTCTAGAACTTGTGGCGGGAGGTGTGTCTAAAAGTGTATGTCGGTGCTGGCCATCAATGAGAGAGACCTGTGCATTTTTCAAATGCGTGGTGAAAAAATATGAGTAGGTTGCTGGAGATGTGGGCCGCTGTGCCACCAATGTACTTACTGGGAGAGGGTAAACACCCATTATTCCGCAACTTTCTTTCCGCATACCATCACTCCGCATACTTTCATTACAAAAGTACCATGACTCAGCAATGCCATTATAACGCATGGCATTACATTTTATATGCTTTTACCACACATACATTTACAACGAAATTCGTTGTAAATGCATGAATGGTAAAAGCATGTTTTTTTGTAATGTTTGGATAAGGTAAGGATGGGTTTAGGGGTATATGTTTTGGGGTACTGAGGTATATGTTTTGGGGTGTTTGGGTATTTTAAGGGTTCAGATATAGTTTTGGGTTATGCGGTACAGGGGTAGTTTTAGGGTTTAGGGATAGGTATGGGTTTTGGAGAAACAGCTAAGAGGTCTTTTAAGTTTTCCAGAATTACTGGGCGCACTTCCTAGGTGACCGCAAGGTGATATACTTCACAGTAGACAGTTTAGGCAATGAGGCGAGCGGTAATACCTCTAAACCACTCCAATGGGGATCAGCAAGCTGATCCACAGCTACAGAAAAACAACTAATCCAGGTTGCTTCATTGCGTCTCAAAGCCAACTCTCGATTACCACCCCTCACATGGACGGGCACAGTTTCAATACCAAAAAATGATACTTGAAAGTCTTCAACATTTGCTTGACATTTTGCTACATGTAATGCTACTGGATATTTAGGGTCCTGTTTTTGGATAGCCCTCATGTGTTCTGATATCCGGTCTTTCAAAGCCCTTATTGTACATATTTCTTGCCACATTGACATTCAATGATATAGACCACATATTTTGTAGTACAGCTGATATTCACTCTAATTGCGTATATTTCCTCCGATGGGCCTTTAAAGTGCTTAGTTTTATGCTTAGCCCACTTGCACATGGTACAAAAACCACATTTAAAGAACCCATTACTGCGTTGTGTTAACCAGTTGGGGGTCATATCAATACGTGGGACTGTCGGACTCAGCCTGTTCTTCAAAGTTCTCCCTTTGCGAAAGGTGATCTGAGGGGTTATTGGGATCAGTTCTTTCAGTATCAAATCCTCTCTTAGCATACCCCAGTGTTTAGTCATACTGTTCCTGATTACATGGTGAAGTGCGTTGAATTCAGTGATCATTCTCACTGTATTGTCAGTCATCTTCTGGTTATCTTTAAAAATAGAATAATTTCTACACATGAGAGGGAATTAAGGTTTCTTGAAACTAGTGCACAAAGAACCATAGTTAAATATTAGAAGTGTTGCCGCCAGTATTTGCTATGTTTTTTTTAAACGCCAGCTCTAAATCACCTCACCTTGCCACCACAGTTATTGATCCGGCCAGTGTTCTCTGTCACTGTGGACATCAAATATATCTCTCACCCACAAACGTCACTAAATCTTTTTGATTTCTTTTTTTCGCACTAAGTCACATATATGGCATGCTTTTGTCACATTGGGTGGACACCATCAAGTCAGTACCTAAATGTGTTAAAGAAAAGAACATGTTCCCAAAATATGTATCTTATGTTTTTATCCAGCCCTGAAAATTCGCAGTTTGTTCCCTGCGATGAAACACGTGTTGGCTTTTGACTTGGAACAATAAACAGAAGTAACCACACCAAGAACAGACTGTATCTCCACCTATGTATCTCTATGCATATATACTTACTCTCGGAGATTTAAGGACTATCTTTAGATTCGTTCTAATGCTTTAAGTAATAGATTTGTGTTAAAAAACTTACACTATTATTACTATTTACTCAATGAATGTTTTAGTGCAGGGGCATAGTTGTTTTTTTTTAGGTATGGGTTTTGGGTTAAGGGGGTATTTTTAGGGTTCAGGGGTAGGTTTGGATTTTGGGGTATAGGGGTATTTTTAGGGTTCAGGGGTAGGTTTGGGTTTTGGGGTACAGGGGTATTTTAAGGGTTCAGGGCTAGGTTTGGGTTTTGGGGTACAGGGGTATTTTAGGGTTCAGGGGTATGTTTGGGTTTAGGGGTACAGGGTTATTTTTATGGTTCAGGACTAGGTTTGGGTTTTGGGGTACAGGGGTATTTTTAGGGTTATGGGGTAGGTTTGGGTTTTGGGGTATAGGGGTATTTTAAGGGTTCAGGGCTAGGTTTGGGTTTTGGGGTACAGGGGTATTTTAGGGTTCAGGGCTAGGTTTGGGTGTTGGGTACAGGGGTATTTTAGGGTTCAGGGCTAGGTTTGGGTTTTGGGGTACAGGAGTATTTTTAGGGTTCAGGGGTAGGTTTGGGTTTTGAGGTACAGGGGTATTTATAGGGTTCAGGGCTAGGTTTGGGTTTTGGGGTACAGGGGTATTTTTAGGGATTAGGGATAGGTTTGGGTTTTGGGGTACAGGGTATATTTATAGGGTTAAGATGGGTTAGGGTTTAAGGGTGTTGGGGTATTTTAAGGAGTAAGGGTGGGTTATGATTATGGGGTGCAGGGGTATTTAAAGGGAGCAGGGTGGACACCCGGAGCTGGAATGTACAGAACCTGGGAAGAAAAAACAATGAAATATTGGGCACAAGCTCGCTTTTTTTTCCCGTAATCCCGCGCCCCGCACACACCCATGCCCCCAGCACACGCCCACAGCACACAATATGAGACATGGCATGAAGGGCGGAACGTACCACACGCCCCCAGCATTTGTCACGCCCCCAGCACACGCCCACAGCACAACGCAGACACGCCCACAAGGGACTACTTTGCTGGCACGGTTCTTTTACCTTTTAAATGTATATGCTCAGACGAAAAGAGCAAAAGTGGGCACTCCTGGTAAGCAGAACTCCTTTTATTTATTGTTTTAGCAGCGTGCTGTCTGTCCTGACTCAATATTTATCTATGTGTGTGTCTGTATATAGATCTATATATATATATATGTGTGTGTGAGTGTGTGCGTGTGTGTGGTTGTGTGTGTGTGTGTGTGTGTTTTCCCCGCATCACTTACCTGGTCAGCACTACTGCATTCTGGGACTGGCAGTTCTTCTCAACATTGGGGAACGTTTTCAGGTGAGCGTATTGAAGTTTCTGGGCGGAGCGGACTACTATCCAATCCGGAAGTAGCAGGACATTTTAAGTCATGTAAGCGCCAGAACTCCCTGCTTATTCCTGGCGCTGAAGAAGGCTACACAGCCGAAATGCATTCGCCGCCGCATTGCTGCATTTGGAAATAAAGAGCCTCCATGGTGTCCCCTACTGTGGCCTTTGCCTTTTTCTTTGAGGAAGGTTTGCTTTGATATATATATATATATATATATATATATATATATATATATATATATATATATATATATATATATATATATATATATATATATATATCTACTGATTCAATTTCTTTTCTCACTCTCTCCCTCATTTCCCCCTGTCACTCCTCACTTTCTCTTTCTCTCATCACCAAGCTCACCCAAATGTGTACTCTTTGCAGGGTCTTGTTTTCTTTCTAATGCACTACTGCTCTATTACTTGTCTCCTCCCCCCTTCACGCCTTATTTCATGATTAATTGTCCCACCATTGCCACTACTGCCAGTCCCTGGCTCTTCTGTTCCTATCTTCTTATCCAGCTATTCAGATGTACAAGGTTGACTACTCACTAGGCACTACCACTCCACCAGCTCTGAATTTTCATAAAGGTTCACACTCATCCCTTCTCTTCGGATCCCTCCTTTCCTCTCTCCCTCATGGTACTCAGCCTTCAGTTTACCCCATCACACAGTTTTAAAAGCAGAAACATAAGATAACACAGAACATTCTCAGCAAACATACAGCTCTACGGCGTATTCTAAATAAGTATCATTACTAAACGTATCTGCCTCTTTAATTTTTATGCATTTTTGTGTAGTTGTATCTTTATCTGTGTAAAAGCATGTGTGGTTAACGTGCTTGTGCAGGATGTGCCAGATATATACGTTTATATATTCCCTTGTATAGATATCTCCTGTATATGTATCACAGTCAGCGCCAGCTCATGACTTTTATGCCAGTGTTTTCCCATTTTTTGTGTGAATCCCTTTGCATGCATGTTTCCAGCGTTAACATTCTGTTTCGATGTTGTACGCTTTTGGCATCTGTGTGACTCTGTGAAGGCAAATATGCACAGGTGCTTCCTCTCATCTTTTCTCCTAGCCTACATGTTCTCAGCCTGCTGCTGGCTGTGGATTTCTGGTCTATACCGTCTCTACGCATAACAGCCTAATGGCTAGAAGTCTGAAACTTTTGTGAGCTCGTAAATGGCCCAGTGCATTAAAAAAAGCATGTACAAGGCATATTTTACGAATCAGTGACCTATCACCGAATCGCAAAATAGGTTTGCAATTTAGTATTGGGAAGAGGCATGTTTAGGGCGACCCTTCCTAATACCGACTCGCAGTGGTAGGTGTGAATGTTTTGTAACCGAAATACAGTCACAAAGCATTCTAATTTTACCACCATGGGAAGGGGTGTCCAGTGGCCCCCTTCCCCTTTGTTTATGTATGGGAAAATGTTTTTTAAGAGCAGGCGGACCACTGCCTACTCTTCAATTTTGTTTTTGAAACGCATCCTGTTTTCTTTCAACGAAAATGGGCTGCATTTAGAAAAAAACACTGCTTTATTCAAAAGCAAACATAGACATGGTGGTCTGCTGGACCTAGCAGGCTACCATCCCTGTGTTTTTAGCGATTCCCAATGGGTCGCAAATTGTGATCTACCTCATGAATACTAATGAGGTAGATCAATTTGAGACCCACTGGGAATTGCAAATAGTGTAAAACACATTATTGGGGCACATGCATCAACCTATTTAGGAAAACGGTGCGAATCGGTAAATTCGGCCGTTTGCACTTCCTAAATACGTTTTTGGGATGCATCAAACACTTTTTCAATATTCGCAATTTTTTGCATTTCTTAAAAATGCGAATGCATTTAAGGAATCGCATTTGTGCGATTCCTTAAATGCAATGCATCAATTTAAAAAAAAAATGCGAATTTTGAAATTGGAAGTGCAAATTAACACGAGGTTGACCCTCGTGTTAATTTGCGAAAATCTTTCAAAATGCAAATAAAATGCATTTTTTACACTGTCATGTTACAGACACACATGTCCTTAGGACATGTGTGTTTGAAACATGCACTTTCAAATACATTTCAGGGGTGCAGGGGGGGTCCACAGGGGGGGTCCTTTGGACCCCCCCCTGCACCCTTGGAATGCATCAACAAATTGCAAATTCGTAAATGCCTTCCCATTGACTCCTATGGGCCTTTCGGCCCATAGGAATCAATGGGAATTGCGAAAAAGCAGTTAGGAATTCGGTATTTATTTGCGATTCGGTAAAAATTGCGATTTTTACCGAATCACAAATAAATACCGAAAAAAATGATGCATAGCATTTTGCAATTCTTAATTTGCGATTCGGTAATTTTCGCAAATTAAGAAATGCAAAATGTAAGAATGATGCATGTGCCCCATTGTAAGTAACTGTTTGCGATTTCCTAATAGCGAATCGTAAAAAGGTAAACTATTATGGAATCACAAAAGTGAGTCTATATACATTTGGCTCTAAATGCTCATCCGGCAACATGAGAACCAGTTCAGAGTGGAGGGAGCCCTGCTGAAGAATGGCAGCAGCCTTGGACACAGAAGAGAAGAACCATCCCAGCACTCCTCCTTCTAAATTTTCAAAAATAAACAAAGCTCGAAAGATTTACAGCTGGAACGCTGGTGCTAAGCAGACTAGAATTGTAAGACGCCAGGAACACTAGAAAACGCGAGCCTCCCATACTACAGGCTCCCCTCGATGAGTCTCATGCCACTCACTACATACTGTCAGTGCATACCACGTATACACAACTACTCCAACTTTTCTTAATACTAGCTTTATTCATGTCTCTCTCACCTGTCAGCTTTTACCTGGGCAAATCATTGGACACCCGAGAAGCTTTGTATTAAAGGAATGATTGAGGGAAAAACTAATTTAAAAAAAGTGTTTATTTTGATGTTCATATTAAAAGAAAGAAATAGCTATAACATTGGCCTTTTCTTATTATTGACTTAAAATACAATGCCAATAATGCCTTTCTCAACAAAATAGCTATGAGAAGATAACATATTTTAACCTCCTACCATAATTCTGCACCTTAAAATTTGGAATTCATGAAAATGAAAAGCAAAATCATTTCCTCAGTAAGTCATCAGTCTTTATCCTTTGCAAGGCCTGTTTCCGAAATCCTCATCCATTATCAAGTTGGATTTCTCTAGTGGACCAAGGCGTCCATAATCCTCAATATGGTTGAATCAGGGCTGACAAGCTGACTTTTTAGCACAGGGAACTTGGTACAAGGGGCATGGATTTGCAACAGATTTTCAGGAACATCAATGACCATGTAAATGAGATCCACCTAGATTCTTATATATAAACATAACTTGTTGGTATGTCTTGAAAATCTGGCAACAATCCGGTCCCCTGAATCTTTGGTAGATCCTCTTGCTTAAGAACCATGTGTAACAGATTCACAATTGCATAACACAACACAGATAATACACATACAAAAGCATCTGCAATATTTTCACGAATTCATCGATTCACCAGTTCAGACACAGAAACATCTCATCTATTAAAATTTCATAATCAAAATGGCAGAAGCTGCACCAATACTAAACGTCAAGAAACTAAGGGACCTATTTTGACTTTGCCAGCTGGGATACACTGTTGAAGTTGTTATGAAGGCCCCTGTCTGCCAAACCCTTGGTCCACCTACCTCATTTACATTAGGATGGATATTAAATTTTCCTTAGACATAGTGCCCATTGGCTCCATCAAAGGAAATCTTCCTCTGATGGCACGATGGAGTGAGTAGGCTCAGTTGGAGGGAGGATATTACACTGCGCGCTCTATTTAGTGTGGATAGTGTAGTGTATTTTTTTACTGTCCATCACCGCCAGCAAAAACCTGGTAGTGAGGGACAGGCAAAAACACATTTTCCTTGTTAGCAATGGGCACAGCTTTCAAAAGCTGCGCTCTGCGCTAACAAGGAAAATACTGCTTATTAAATTGAATGTGCTGCCCCTAGGGCAGCCGCAAACTCATGCTGCCATGGGGCAGAGCATTAAAGTGAAATACTGGCTTCTTCAAAGCCGCTCCATGTTTCACTGTGCAGGCAGCAACCCGTCTGCACTTTTAAGAGGGGTGAGAGATCTCCTTGCAGGTGTGTGCAGTGATTGATTGCAATGGGATGTCTAGAGGGTCCATAGGTCCCCCTTTTCCTCCTCCAGAGGGCTGCCATCAGGAGGCGCACTGACAGTGCACCACCTCTCAGGGTCTGACAGAAAGTGTCCTTTTAGTAGCAAATGTATACTTGTCAACCTCTTGACTTAAAATTACCCATCATGTGAAGTCTTTAAGAGGGTAATTAATCCCAGCGAGGTGAATACATTTTTTTACACAGGTTTAACATGTTGAATTAGTTCGAGCCCACAAACCCTATATGATGGAGTCAGAATGATTGCAGGATGTAATTAGTGATTCCAACACACAATTTAACATGCCATGAGTGATGGAATATCAGCAGTCACAAGCAGTGCAAGGCTAGAGCACAAGTTATAGTTAGCTAAATAAACCATAACTGGTGAATTTCAGTGTTTTATTTTTTTAAACATTAGTTTTTATCTTATTTCAACACCTACTTATAATGTCACTTTTAGCTTTTCTTTTTTCATTGAATTTTCTGAGTTTTTTCAATCTTATTCACTCTTTGGCCATGTGCAGCCATGGGTTGGCCACAGGCCTTTGCTGAAATCTATACAGGAGGCAAGTCATCAGATCATAGATTGCTTCGCCATTTCCTATCTGAAATTGCACTTTTGTTTACACTTTATTTATTTGTTGTTTCCGAACTGGCAGTCCACCAGTTCTTTAACATACACAAAGGGGGCGGGCTTAAGCCTGTTCTCAAGAAAAGCATCTCCATCTCATTGGTGACACTGGCAGTTTAGAGTATCATTACACCTCCTCCTCCATCCCACATTCAATTCTTTGTGATACATTTACGGTATACATAAAGCAATCCTGTTCTTTTATTTTTTCCAGTGCATCTTGAGTGAGCCCGGCACTGTCTTTTCGAATACTTTTTAGTTTTCTTTATTAGTTGTATTTCTTTTAAAGGAACACTACAGATTTGTCACAAACTCTGATGTCCAGTAAGCATCAAGCGTCAATGTTAATCAAATTAATCAATGTTAATCAAATGTCCATGTTACCATAGTTGACAGCGGTATTCCATACCCTTTCTGCCAAACATGTACACGTTCAGTTAAAAGTGGATATCTGTTTTCTCTTGCAGGTGCCGGTTTAATACAGTGAACTCGCAAGCAATCCCTGCTTACTTTCCCAGTACATCTGCAGAGATACTCGGCTGCCTGTGAAAAGTAGATTACTCTCTCTTTTCAGACGCACTCCCTGGGCTTTTATAGACATTTGCAGCCGTAAAACTTGGCGGCAATGGGCAGTCTTTAAAGTCTTTTTATTATCCTAATCAATCAGGCGGCCAAATGTATAGGGCTGTGCAGACTAAAACCAAGGCTGCTGAGCCATGTCTTATTACAGCCGCGGATGTTAAGTCGTGCTGTAATAAACCCTGAAGTTCTCTGAGGAACAAGAGTCAGCAACCATGTAACATGTGATGCTTTTAAAATGATAACTCACTGGAGTCCTATTGAAGAATCCCAAACCGTTTTGTCAGGGCAATAACAGCCATTGTGGTATTTGCCCTTTTGTGTGTCTGAATTACATACGGGTCAGAAAATAACTTGAAAGGTTTGCGCATGTTACACTTTTGAAAGGTGATATGCAAATTGTTATTCAATAGGAGAAAAACAGAGACTATCATCTCATGTAAAAGTAACTCCTACGTGTAAATCACTGTTTTACTCATTTAAATCTGGCAACCTAAACAGAAATATTTCCAATGGGCATTGTCAGTTTCCTAAAAGACTCTCCTGTGTCAACCAAGCATTCTACCTTTAGTGGATACTGCACTTGGGGGCCAGATGTACATATGGAAACTTTTGCGATTACCAAGTAGCACATTTGTGCAATTTGCTATTTGGTAATTGCACACAGCTATGTACAAATGTGTGCTTTACACGTTTTGCGATTCCCAGTGGGTCGCAAATAGACCTACCTTATTAAAATTCGTGAGGGAATCACAAATATCACAGGGTTGGTGGTCTACTGGGGTCAGCCTACCACCATGTAAAAGGCATGCGTTTCAAAAAGAAAAAGAAATGTTAAGATTTTTCTTTTAATTTTTAAGCGCAGGCTGTGATCCGTGGAACTACTTTATAAAATGTTTTTACAAACATTGACAAAGGGGAAGGGGTCCCTTGCAGATCCCTGCCAATTTGCTAATGGGTTGCTACCTACTTGATTTAGGCGGTAAAATATGAATGTTTTACGACCGCATTTCGGTCGCAAAACATTCACTCATACTACTGTGATTGGTATTAGGAAGGGTCGCACTGAACATTGAAAAACCAATTTGTGAATCAGTGATAGGTTACCAAATCGCTAATTGGGCCTTTGTACATCAAACAAGCATTTGCACTGCAATCGGTCTCGCCTTCGGGAACTTATAAGTGTTTAGCTACGCATTATATTATCGCAAATTACTGTAATGGACTGTGTGGCAGTGACTATAGGGTGGCAGTAGATTTGACATTGAATGTGGTATTTGAGCTCTTAGAAGTGGTCCGAAGATTAATACCTTAAATTATTTATAAACATTATTAAAAAGTAGAGCCGACAAAGAGGTTTGTGTACATTTGTGTAAATTAATATGCAGGCCCTGCAGTGTTGAGGTGCACAGAGGAAGAGAAAGGCAGACATTGTTAGAGCAGAGGGGCGTTGCCTGGGGGACAGGTGTGTGACAGGAGAGAGGAGGGGTGAAAGACAGGATGAGAAATACAAGAGAAAAGTGGGGCAATTAAAGTGAGAAAAAAGACGGCATATGATTGGGGAGAAGTGATGGTTTTTATTGTAATGAGGGCAGCACCCACTGCAAGGTTGTTTAGGACAACGATCTCAGTGCGAGTACAGTGCAGCTAGGGCAGTTCTCACTTTGATGTCGCTGAAATCAGGACCGGTACCAGTGCAGCTCTCAGAGTGTTGGCAGTGGCCACTGCTGACCGCTGAGATGACACGGAGAGCAGATAGGTAGGAGGCAGCCGGGCCACGTGAGATAGCTAAAAGCAGCTGCTGGCAGGAGCAGTTCCCTAGAGTTCCTGCTCTGTGAATGGATTTGCAATTGGTGTTAAGCTGTGGAAATTTGGATCTATCTTGCGAATGTCTCAGTAGCGTTCTTTGCGTGTGTTCAGTAACCCTTCTTCTCTCCCCTGAATTCCGCTCCACCTGCTTGCTTTGTCTATCCCTTTGCCTATGCTCCTTTAAATTCTTCCTCCCCTCTCCCTTTTACTTTACCCCTTACCCCTCTACATGCCATTTTTCTAAAAATGTAACTTGTAACTGCTGTACCTGATGCAACAATGTATAATTTGTAAGCTACGCAACTCTCCTCATGTAAAGCTCTCTGATGCCTCTGGGTCTGGCCAGTGCTATATAAAACTCAATTAAATAAATAAACAGGTGGTATGTTTAACAAAGAATAATTTACATGGAAATTTAATTATATAGATCACATATGTATGTACCACGTAAGTCACCCAGTGTTGTAGTTTAAAGGTTATTTCCTCTTATAACCAAATTTCGTTTTTGGATCTTCAACCTTGCAGTAGAAAGTTGTGACAGTGGGGTTGTTAAGAGTTTTTCATATGTGTAATTGTGATAAATAATGTGTGCAAATTTATAATTTTATGATGAATAACAGTTGTAACCGATGATTTAGTGATGTTGCGTTTAAACAAATTAATAGAAACGTTTAGAAATGTGATTATAAATTAACGTAGCTGTCCCACATTTTTATAAAGACAACATTTTACTAAACTGGATCTAGTTTCTAGTGGTTTGTCCATCTTGCTCCTGCTTATTCCTCACTCTCAATCAATGTCCCCTTGCAAGCCTTCTCTCTCCACAATTCCGTGGAGCACAGTGCAGCGTGATTTAATTGACTGTTTCTTTACAGAGCTTGTATTGTGAATAAAACTTCTCATTGTGCACCAGAAATAACTTTTCTTGAACACTGCCACTGGATAACCAATACCAGTTAGCTAGAACATTAATGTAGTAGTCTTTGTCAGAGAAAGTTATATATTATGTTTTGCATCTCTTGAATGTCTGTAGCAGTGGGAGGTAGTGGAAGATTCTTGATTATTCTTTTTTTTTTAAACTTTATTTTCCGGTTTTGCACAAAAACAAAACAATAATAATACAATGCAGTGGGATGAATCAGCAGTTATGGAATAACATTATGGCATGTCAGATAACAACAAAGGCACATAAAATGACAGCTGGGGGTAATGTATCGTGGTCAGAGAGCATCAGGCACACCTAAGGGCATGAACAGAGTACAGCACAATAATTAAGCCAGCAAGAAATACATCGCCCAAGTACCAGAGGTAGAAACCCTCTCGAACAATAACACATCCTTGGGGTATGAAAAGTAATCTTGTGTAGATCCCATCCCAGTGACAGCGAAGATCTAACCTACACCCTCAGGGGTAATGTCGACCTGCACCTGTGAGTCCTATGCTGCCCTACACCGGGAGAGATGTAGTCTTTATATGGGCTCCAAATATCTATTGGTCTGGATGAGCTGGGAAGTAGAGTGCTGAATTCCTCACAATTTACATTACAGAATGCAAGGCTGTTCAGCCAGGAGCGCAGTGTGGGGGCGCATTTACTGCCCCACAACAGTGCGATCTCACGTTTGGCCAAAAGGAAACCCAGTGCAGCCAGCTTACGAACTTTCCTAGGGAAGTTAACCACATAACCTAGTAGTGCAATCTCAGGAGTAGGCAGAAGTTGCATGGATAATATGTCTCCCACCGTGGAGTGTACACTCATCCAGTACTGATGAATCTTAGGACATGTCCAAGTAAGGTGTGTAAAGTCTGCAACGGGTGACAAGTATTTTTGACAGTGGTGTGGTCTGGAACTGTCAATTCTATGGGAGTGGACGGGGGTGAAATACATACGGCGGAGAAACTTAAAATGAAGTAATTTGGATTGGCTGTTCAAGGAGACGTCACTGGTGGCCCTGCAACACTGCTCCCACTGGTCGTCTAAGATCGGTTTGCCCAAGTCAGCCTCCCAAGTCGCCCGAACCCTGGAGTCATCCACGGGCCTAATCGCACCACATTGCCAATATAGTTTGGAAATCAAATGTGCCCCATTCAGGCTCTGAATCAGCAGAGTAAGGGGAGGAGCTTCAACAGGGGCGGCGGGAAAGGATGGAAACCTGGCCCTGAGAGCGGATTGCACCCGAGTCAGGATAAATATGTCCTTAAATGAACGCTCACTAAAGCGAGCCTCTTCCGTCATTGAAAATGCATGCCCGTCGGGGAACAGGTCCCCGAGCGTGAGCACTTGGAACTTCTCCAAAGTGCGATTGACCAAGGTTTCCCCAGTGATCGGGAAAAGGGAAGAGTTGGGCAAGGGTAAGGCAGGGGAGTATAATAAGTCCAACCCTAAGAGTCTGCGTAGTCTTTCCCAAGCCCAGCACGTGGTAGAGACTGTCTTGACATCCCAGGGATCCTGAGGGAAGCCTGAGGGAAGGATTGTAAGAAGATGGCGCGGGAGTACAAAGTCCGCCTCCGGCTTCTGGTATGCAATGCGCGCATCTGAGTGGAACGAGGCAAACGTGTAGCAACACTGCGCCACCAAATAATACAAATAAAAATCTGGGACACCGAGCCCACCTCTGTCCGGCGGCAAAGTAAGAATCTTCCAACTGACCCGGGGAGTGTTGTCCCTCCATACCAAGCGTAATAATAGGGAGCGAAGTTGCGAAAAGAAGGACTTGGTAAGAGGAATGGGAATATTATTAAAGAGATACAAAAACCGGGGCAGAACTACCATTTTGATAATAGCGACTCTGCCTGCCATGGACAGAGGTAGACGTAATAATTTTGCAACCTGTGATTCTCACTCTGCCATAATTAAGGCCGATCATAGTGGCGGTGTCAAGGTGAATGTGGACTCCGAGGTTTTTAACCGCATCATCACACCATTCCAATGGGAACTCGCACTGCCAGGTCGTGGTGCTTGCCGTGAGGGGGAAAATAACAGATTTATGCCAATTCATGTTGAGCCTGGAAAACCCTCCAAACCGGACAATTCCCAAAATTAAGGGGGCCAGATTGACATGGGGCATTCGGACATTAAGAACAGTGTCATCGGCATACATGGATTATAGTAGAGGGGCAGTACGGAATTGCAAGCCGCGCTGCAGGTGTTTTTCCTGGAATTGCCGAGCTAGGGGGTCCATGGCCAAAATGAAAAGAAGCGGAGACCAGGGGCAGCCCTGCCTTGTGCCACGCGACAAGGGGAAAGGATCAGACAGAGTGTCATTAAGGCACAGTCTAGCCGTGGGTTTAGTATATAATAGGGCCACCGTAGCGACAAAACACTCTGGCATGCCCATATGACGCATGATCGAAAGAAAAAAGGGCCATTCGAGAGAGTCGAACACCTTTTCCACGTCAAGAAGAACAGCAGCAGTGGGGGTAGAGGGCTCAATTCTGTGCAGCACTGTAAATAATGTCCGGAGGTTGAGAGAGGTGGACCGATGAGGGACGAAACCCGACTGTACCGGAGAAATAATTAATTCCATCAACAATGACAACCTGATGACGACGACCTTGCCCAGGATTTTATAGTTCAAATTCAATAGGGATAATGGCCTGTAAGAGCCACAGAGCTTGGGGTCCTTCCCAGGTTTGGGCAATAGAATAATTACCCCCTCCCGAAACGTAGGGGGGAGGATACTGACTTCAAGAGCCTCGGCGTAGACCTCCACTAAGCGCGGCACCAGGATGTCCTTATATGCCTTGTAAAAATCGTCAGAAAAGCCGTCGAGACCAGGGGCTGAGGAGGCACGCAGGGCGTCGATGGCCTCAACAATACTATCAGGGTGATAGGAGTCAAAAGAAAGTCCTGCATATAACTCTCAAAGTAAACCAGAGCGATCTCCAATAAATAAGACTCTTGGTCCCTTAGATCTCCGGACAATCGGGAGGTATAAAGGGACTTATAATAGGAGAGAAATAGGTCACAAACATCCGGGGTGGAGTGTAAAGGGGCACCATCGGGCCCTACCATGGAAATGATATAGGTGGAGCTATGGGGAGGAGGCAATGTGTTGGCCAGAAGTCTACCCGGGCGCTCGCCTTCACCATAACGCCGTGCTACATGATGCTTGTTAAGGAACGACAGTTCTCTATCAGCGGCTTCTCTAAATTCCACGTAAAACTCTAATCGTCGTGCCCCAATGGATTCGGTGGGCGCGTCAAGCTGCTAGCGGTCTAAAGCAGCAATATCCCTCTCGATATGGCTTAGAGTGGAGTGGAGATCGCGCAGGACACCAGCGTATTTTGAGATGCAAACTCCTCTGATATAAGCCTTGAAGCCCTCCCACAGGACCGCCCATGTGTCAACCGACCCGGTGTTCAAATCAAAATAGCCTGCCTAACTTCTTCGTTAAAAACGGGATCCAGCAGGGCACGGCCAGGGAATCGCCACTGCCTCTCATAGCCGCCCGCTCGGGGAATGTGCAACTGCAGGACAACCGGAGAATGATCAGAGAGGGTGCGGGGGAGAGTCAGGACTGTCCCAATCCAACCCGCCACCACAGGGTAAACCAACCAATAGTCAATCCTCGTCCAAGTGTTGTGGAACCCAGAATAATGTGTAAAGGCGGGGGAGTGAGCGTGCATTTGGAGTTCCACGTCAACTAAGGAGTACTGTGCAGAAATCTCCCTGAGGGCCTGTCGGGCACGAGGTTTTGTGTTCGGGGATGTAGCAATGCTGTCCCTAGCAGGGTCCATCAGAAGGTTAAAGTCTCCACCCATGAGCAAAAGCCCGGTGTCTATCGAGAGGAGACGATTCAATAAAGACTGAAAAAAGGAAGAGGAGTCAATGTTCGGGCCTTATATTCCCACCAGGGTGATCTTATGCCCCATCAGCAGCCCAGAAACAATCAAAAAGCGGCCCCCGGGGTCCTGATACGTGTTATAGTGTGCGAAATGAACCCTTCTATGTATAAAGATGGAGACCCCACAAGCGTATCTACTGTAATCGGAGAAGAACCTATGGGGGCCCCAGCTAGAGGCAATCGGAACTCAGTCCGAGCCAGACAGGTGAGTTTCTCGCATAAAAAGGACGTCAACCTTGGGTCGAGCTACATAATTAAGTACTTGTCTGCGCTTCCTGGTGTTATTCAGACCACGTACATTCAATGTCAACAGTGAAAGCCCGGAAGGACCGGGCACATTCCCTAGCTGTACCATCCAAAGTGCATCAAAACAATCAAAACTTTGCGTGCATCTGACACATACCACAAAATAATTGTCAATATCTGTAACCTGCAAAAACCATTATTAAACAAAGAACGACCCCACCACCACCCCCCACCCAACCTCTTACACCCCAAGAAGAGGCAGACCCAAACATAGCGAACTCTGCACTTAAGTGACGAAAATCTAAGCAGAGCGAGTGAAGCAAAGGAAACACAGTGCAGCATCCAAATAATAAAGAAAACCATAGTGGTGTACACCATGGGGCATGGCAACACCACGCCGGTCGGGTAAAGCAGCAATCAAATACTTAATGTTGCGGAGCAAACATGTGAGAGAAGACACCATTAATCGGACACGTCAAATGAGCATTAGAACATGAAGGGAGATCAACCAGCCTTGGATTGGGAGAAAAGGTCCACACTTGACTGCGATGCTTGCGTCTGAGGGGAAGAAGGCCTCGGGCCCCCAGATTCAGCCATATGGTCTTTCTTATAATCACGGAAGAATTCCTGCACCTCAGTTGGAGTGTCGAACACCCATGACCTGCCATTTATGTCCACCTTCAGTTAAGCAGGATAAAGCATGCCGTGGCGCAGACCCAAGTTCTTCGCTGTCGCCTTAATCCCCTGGAATTTGCGCCTGGCCTCTTGTACCATGGTGGTAAAATCCGGGAAAAACGAGTCTGCTCCCTTGCCACTGGACCTCTCCCAGGTCACGAGCCACGCGCAGGGCAGTGTCGCGGTCTCGAAAATTCATGAGTCTGGCGATGATGGGTCTTGGAGGTAGACCAGGCCTGGGACTTGGGCCCAATGACCTGTGAGCACGTTCGACCACAAAGCCCTGGGTGAAGGATTCCCTGCAAAAGAGGTCTGAGAGTAGTTGTTCCACAAACGTGTCCATGCGGCCAGTGGATGTCGATTCCGGAACGCCAAGAATGCGAATATTGTTGCGGCGACTCCTGGCCTCCAAATCCTTGTTCTTAATGGCGACGTCTTTGAGGATCTTCTCCACCCGTTCCAGCCGTTTTAAGGAGGAGGAGGCCCCATCCTCTACGTCCGAGACCCTGGACTCCACCACATCCAATCTACGGTCATGAGCCTGGATTTTCGTATTCATCCCCGCCAACTTGGTATCCAGATCGTCGAACCGGCCCTCCAGGGTTTTAATTCCCCGCTCTGATCTCCGCCAACATGGCCGCAACCAGGGGGGACGAACCCTCCGCGTCTTGGGGAAGCAGGACCTCCGCGGGTTGATCAGCCGGGGATTCCACCGCAGCGCCCGAGGTTTTATCAAACTGGAGCTTGGGGTCCTTTTTCACCATTGTCGCAGAAAGTGGTGGGTGGGAAACACTGGAACCAGCAATAAGCGCACTGCAGCGCAGACTTTGCGGTGAGTGCAGTTTAACCAGGTAGGTGGAACCAGATGGTTCCGGCAGTTGACCCACATGGGTGGGAAGATAAAGAGTGGATACCAAAAGGAGATCCGCAGTGGCCACCAAACACCCAAGCAAGGCAGCCCAATTATAGCCGGCGATGAGTGGCAGTCCAAATCAGTGGGCGACAGGGAGTGTGGCAGGTGATGGTCGCCAAGACAAGGTATAGAGACACCGTCCAGGTGCGGGCACCAAAGCAAAGCCACAGAAGGAGTACCAGGCAGGGACAGGTCCCAGCACAGTCATATAGGAGCAGGACACCGTCAATGTCCAGCCGCAGGCAAAGGTATTGCAATCACAGGCAGGGACATGTGCCCTGGGGAAGCAGGCAGGCCAGCCAACAGCATCAGGGCAGGAGCGGGCAGCGGAGAGGGGGCAGCCCGGGACCCAAGTCAGGCACCACCGCAGCAGGCGCCCCCAGGGAGACCCACAGCCAAAACGGGAACGGGGTCTCAGACGTCAGGGGGAGACCCCCAGCACGGGCCCCCACCCACCGAAGGGGGCGCCAAGGGGGGGGGAAGCCCAAACAGCCCTAGCCGCCCCAGCGCAGCCCCAAACACCAGCCTCCAACCCACAGCCCAGCCCACCCGCAGTCCCGCCCCCCCCGGCCCCAGAAATCGAGGCCCCGGCTCCGGGGAGTGCACCAGGCCACAGAAGTCCGAGGCCCACCCAAGGCCTAGGGAACAGACCTGAGAGGGCGGCAGCCAGGGAGCGGGCAGCGGAAGGGGGGCCGAAGACAGAAACAGGCAATAGGGCCACCCCCAAGGCAGCAACGTGCGCGGGCCCCCAGCACCCCTGGCAGCGCCGCAAACTTACGGCTCAGGCCGCAGCGTCGTCCCAGGCACCGTAGACGCCGGAGCTCCCTCTGAGCGTATCACTTCCTTCCAGCGGCCCTGGCGATGGATGCAGCATATCCCCGGGCACGGATGGGCTGTGTCCGGCAGAGTCCAAACGCCCCTACATCGGGCAAAACGGAGGTAAGCGCGCCCGACCGGCGGAGCTTCAACCAGAGGTGTCCATCTTGGTCGCCTCCGTGACCACGCCCCTGATTCTTGATTATTCTTAAGGTGGCCTAGTACTATAGACTTTATTGTGACAATACATTTACTGGTATGTTTAAAATGTACTGTTGATAATCATGCTATGATGAATCTGCAGTTGTTCCTCAATGTTTATGTAGGGAAATTGTTTAAGACACCGGGCTTTACGCAGATTGGGGCAATTCGTAATTTTTCCTCACAGAACTCTGTCCGTTTGGGGCAACTTTATTTCTCCTCATGAAACTATGTCCATGTGGGCAAGGCTTTCATTTTTCTCACAACTCTGTAAACTTCCACTTCTAGAAATGTTGTTGGCATTCTGTACTTGAAACTTACTTTGTATTTCTGTAACTGTGCATTCATGGCATCTATTGATTTACTTCATATTGCCAATTTAACATTTTTGTGATAAAACTTTTTTAACTTCCCATGGTTCTAGAACTCAGTTCTTGAGTGGTCCCAGACACTATTGTAATTTTACCCAGCTACTTTTGGACCCAATGTTGTGAAGGGTGTGTGCCTTAATGCTAGATCAAGGGTGCTGGAGGACAAGCGCAACAGATTCTTTTAGGGTGATCAAGATATTGGGTTTTAGTAAATTATTGGGTTCCTGCTCCCACAGGATTAAGAATATTTTGGGTATTTTAGCAAATATATTTTATAAGTATTGCACCCTGAGGATGCTGTTCATCAGACTTTGCAGGATGTTCTCATATTATTATAGTTTGAAGACTCAGTAACATCAAATGAAACACTACATTATACCTCAAGTAGCATTAATCTTATACAATATATATGTAGAGAGTTTATTTACATATTCGTGGATGCATCGGAGAGTGTTTATATTATTCATAAATGCTTAATACCCTTTGCTAAGAAAAGTTTACATAATCTAGGGACAAAAGTCTACCCATCTATTGGTCAATCAAGCAGATTAATTTACCTGAAAAGATACACCCCTTGGAATACTTATGCAATAATTGGGAATGTACAGACGTCTTGGCATTTCCAAATTTCTAATTCACAATACTTCCAACAAAACAAAAAGAGGCAAGAATGCAACAATACAAGAAGAATGTCCAGATATACCTTTGGCATCCAGAAAGATTTGTAGTTTAGTAAACATAAATTTAAAAAAGATGTTAGTAGCACCTTTTAAAGGGGGAGGGTGAAATGTATTATGCTATGTGGTTTCTCCTGCATGAAGAAAAACTGTGAAGTCAATGGACAAGAGGGGGTATATAAATAATTGCATCTGAGGATATATTTGTACATAGTACCTGGAGGAGAACGGTTTTTATAATGGGTTGGTATAACTTGGACAAGGGGATGCATTGCTGAAAATGTAGCAGGTTTGGCGTTCCTTGCTATACAGTAATCTTTGTGTTTTATTAAACATTCCATCATTGAAGTGTAATGTCAAATGTTATGTCAATATCAGTTTAACAACTAATAAGGCGCACAGAACGTCACGTGAAAGACATGACACGATACAGGGCTCTGTAGCCTGGGGCATCTCAGGACAAACCCAATAGTTGTAGGGCGTTTAAGAATATAGAAACGTCTGTTGTTAATGGAAGATGTTTTTAAATTGTAATTACATTTATAGTTTTTACTACCCCTGACGATGCGTTTAATCTCTTCTTCAATGAAGTATGCCAGTTGGACCTTTGGCTTTGAGAGCACAGACCCACAGCATTGTTAGTGAGAAGAGACTGATTACCTCCTAAAAGTAGCAGAAGTCGCCTGTCCCCATTGAAAGTCACTGAATCATGCGGTTTAGATCAGAGGTTTTGTAAAGAACTCAAACAGCCAGCTGGCTCATCAATGTTATCTCCAGCTACAGTCACAGGAAGTTAACTTCATACTTGCTGTCAACCATGCAAAGGGACGCTTCGTGGCTTTGACAGAAGAGTGAAGAGGTAAATAAATTATACCGAGATTAACACAGCCCGGGAACAGTTTACTGCCCGCATGCCACTTTCTAAAGTCATACAGGCACCACAATGCATGCCACTCTAGCACTGACAGTGTGCGGGAATAAAACGACAAGTGCCTGAATAGCCCACATGCACTACTTCAATGAACTACAGCTGTGCCCAGTCCTATGTTTACCTGGTGCCATGTCCACCCCTGTCCTTACGCTGTGATGCGGGCGGCGTAGTGGTGGTGCCAGGGCCCAGGCAGAGGTGGTAGCAGAGAAGGAGGCCTGAGCTGCGGGGTATCTCAGTGGCCGGCAGAACTTGCACTGTGCTGGATCCCCCTGTCTGTAAACACGGGCAGCTCAGGACAACAAATTCCCCCCGGAAGTGGTAGCGGCAGAACAGTACTGCTTCCTGTCTTCTGTCAGGCGCAGAGGAACTCAGCAGCCCAGCCGAGATGACAGGCAGGCAAAGAGGAGGCGCTAAGGAATTAGAAAGAAGGGGCTTGAGTTACAGAGCAAGAGTTGATAGCAGGTGAAAGGGAGGTGGGCTGGGCTTTAAGAGTGCCTGGTCTTGTGCTCAGCACTGGTAGTTTTAACAAGCATTGGCAATGCAATAGCACTCGCATTTACGCGAGACCTATTGTATTGAAAACGGGAGTGTGGGCGGGTGTGAGAAGGCACAAGCATGACCGGAAGAGCATGGGAGGGGGGCGGAGGGCCCAAGAAGTCACAGACTGCGGGAGGTGGGAGGGAGGAAAGGGAAGAAAGTAGTCTGTGCAGTGAAGGGGCCAGTAGCCATGGAAGGATACAAATGACTGACATGGCTGTCATGGGGAGGTACTAACAAGCTTGAAACCAATTGGAAGGTAGCATTTATAACCTAACCCAAGGAAGAAAATGGCTGGAGAGTGGGCAGAGCGTTCACAAAGCTTCCACACTATTGTGTATACTGCGTGCCTCGCAAAGCAATGGCAGCGCATTCGCGCTGCAAGGCTAGGCGAGACCTAAAAAGGCCTTTTTGCTTTTGCAAACAGCCCAATTCGTTTGCAAACAAAATAAGCTTTGTACATCTGGCTGACGAGCTCGGGAGTGCCTGAGTGCCTGGAGTGGAATTATGCCTGAGAAAATTGAGCATGAATGAGGTGGTTCTGCACACCTTATTTCTCTAAAGTTAATCCAATGAATTATTACCAGTCTTGAACTTGCGTGCAAAACTGGGTAGTGCTATACCCTCAACGCACTTAACGTAATAAATGAATATAGGGAGCGCAGAATCCACGCTCCACTCCCAGCTCCACTGCGTGATAGGATATTAAATCCAACCAACTTATCATTGTTTCACATTATTCAAAGTTCGTCCTTTTATCCGCGTTTTATCAAAAATTGTCTGCATTTTCAAATCCACATACGTAACAAGAATGTACTTTGGGAACTTCTCGTATTTTAGCGTGCCCATCCAGGCCTCTTCCAAAATAAGATCCAAGTACAACAGATAGTTCGTAGCAGCATTCCTTTTATTATAAACCCAATGCATTTCGGGCTGTAGCGTCAGCCCTTCGTCGGGGGTCACTGCAAATTAATAAATTTAGAACAAACCATCAGAACCTGACAACAGCATTATTAACAATATTCTTTTTCATCTGTGCTTAATGTTCATAATATTCACTCTTGTACTAAAAGCAACATTTAAAATCCATTACGAAACTTTACACCACATAATTATCACCCCAGTGAACAACTACGCTCCTTTGGTTTTAGTGTTATTACCCTCCTTGCACATAGTACGCTTTATTGAACTCCTCTTTTGCCGTTCTTTTGGATGTCTATTTAAACCCATCATCTGCTAAACAAACTTAGTACAAACATTAAACTTCTGAGAGGACCAGCCTTCGTTATGTTAACCCTTCTCCTATGTTCACCCCTCCCTTCCAATCTAGACTGGGACACCCCTATTCTTTAACATGCAACATGAAATTCATCACTGTTTGAACCCGCGCTCTTCCATTCATACTAATTGCACTTTCACGCGTACCTGCTCGTTTCATTTTCTTCAAGCCGCTCGGCATACGCCATAGCAGCCATAGAGTTTCAGCTTGTCGGGCCCTGCATTTCCAACAATTTATAAAACGTATCTATACTGCCCCCTTGTGTGCATTAAAATAAACACCTGAATCTTTCAATCCTTAGGTGAAAACTACAAATCCCAACGTGCATTAGTACATACAATGAACCGCTGTCAATCAATAAGTCTTAACTCGAATGTCCTAAATTTCCATCATATTGTTCTATGCGTTTCCTCTCCCATCGTATACTCAATTGCTGCCCAGAACTTGCCGAATGTAGAAAATTTTCATCTGCAATCATCTTCGTGCCGAAATGCCTTTCTTCCTCTTTTTGTCTTACGGGTGCATGAACCAACAGAGGGCAAAATTATTTAAACATGAATGAGGTGGTTCTGCACACCTTATTTCTCTAAAGTTAATCCAATGAATTATTACCAGTCTTGAACTTGCGTGCAAAACTGGGTAGTGCTATACCCTGAACGCACTTAACGTAATAAATGAATATAGGGAGCACAGAATCCACGCTCCACTCCCAGCTGCACTGCGTGATAGGATATTAAATCCAACCAACTTATCATTGTTTCACATTATTCAAAGTTCGTCCTTTTATCCGCGTTTTATCAAAAATTGTCTGCATTTTCAAATCCACATACGTAACAAGAATGTACTTTGGGAACTTCTCGTATTTTAGCGTGCCCATCCAGGCCTCTTCCAAAATAAGATCCAAGATCCGGGTTTAAATAGACATCCAAAAGAACGGCAAAAGAGGAGTTCAATAAAGCGTACTATGTGCAAGGAGGGTAATAACACTAAAACCAAAGGAGCGTAGTTGTTCACTGGGGTGATAATTATGTGGTGTAAAGTTTCGTAATGGATTTTAAATGTTGCTTTTAGTACAAGAGTGAATATTATGAACATTAAGCACAGATGAAAAAGAATATTGTTAATAATGCTGTTGTCAGGTTCTGATGGTTTGTTCTAAATTTATTAATTTGCAGTGACCCCCGACGAAGGGCTGACGCTACAGCCCGAAATGCATTGGGTTTATAATAAAAGGAATGCTGCTACGAACTATCTGTTGTACTTGGATCTTATTTTGGAAGAGGCCTGGATGGGCACGCTAAAATACGAGAAGTTCCCAAAGTACATTCTTGTTACGTATGTGGATTTGAAAATGCAGACAATTTTTGATAAAACGCGGATAAAAGGACGAACTTTGAATAATGTGAAACAATGATAAGTTGGTTGGATTTAATATCCTATCACGCAGTGCAGCTGGGAGTGGAGCGTGGATTCTGCGCTCCCTATATTCATTTATTGAGAAAATTGAGCGGCAGCATGTCCAGCAACCTACTACTATTTTCCCTACTGATGACGGAGGAATCCAGAAACACGTGTCTAGGGATACGCTTTAAAAATTTGGCATTAGCTAAGACATTTTCGAACTTTGTACTGAGCGCAAAACATCATACTACATCGACCAAGATGCAAAGAGGTAATGACGCTGAGACGTGTCAGCAGTGTGCTCCTATCCCCCTTCACTACATCTGGCCCAAAGAGCCTTTAAATATTCAAAATAAAAGTATAGAAAAATGTAATTTTCGTATTCACTTGGAAAATTATTTTTCCATCTAATGAAGATAGACGTCTTTAATAGATATCCAAAAGTCACATTGTTTATTTAATTACTTGGAGACTTTTATTAGTGTATACCTAGCTCTGAAGATGAAGGTGAAGGAAGTTTGCACTGCTGCCAGGGTAATTTATTACCATTTTATTTTTCATCCCCATCGAGCGTCAGTATGGGTATCGGCCTGCTGAGTGACAGCACCAGGGAGGAGGGTGCTCTGTATGTGCACTGTTTAAAGTGTGCATGCCTTTTTGGCCGGCTGTCTTGTGATGGCCACCCACACATGCAAACTTGAAACATCTCTAACCCAGCTGTGCAAGACAGCTGGGTTACAGCAAGTGCAGGGCTCCAGAGCCCTGCGGAGCATCGTATGAGGCTGCTCCCTCCAACCAGGGCGCTGCTCTCAAGCTGCAAGAGAGCAGCACCAGGATTAGTTAAATGAGTTTCCTGGTAGCTGGGCAGCAGTGAAAGAAAGAAGAGGTTTGGTGCTGAGGTAAGTGTTTAATTTTTTATTTAATTACACTCGCGCCCGTCTGCACCAACCCCCCTGTAGATAGCAGCTGCTGCTGCTGCATAGGCTCTATGTGTTATCGCGATGACTGATACACTGTTGCTACCTGACTTTTACTTGGTGTGTGTGTGCTGTTTTGTATGTGTGGGGAGGCATGTTGTTGTGCTACAGCTGCCACTGGACCTGTTCTTTTTGTTAAAGATGCTTGTACTGCAGCTGGCTATATTCTACCAATGTTATGGTCCATTCTTGGTTAAAAAAAACACTCATGTGAGGTAATCCAAGATGTATGATTTCCAATGGATTCCTTACATTTCATTTTGTAGCACTAAACATATCCTTACTGGAGTGGACACTAGTCAGATACAATCCAATGATAGTGTATTTTCACCATGGTGTTTTTTCGTTATGAATACAATATAATTCACACATCATAAAAGGCGACATATGCAATCTTTAGCTAATATGTTTTTAGGTCGAGTCTGTCAGCATGCATGTGCTGCTGCAAGACCTGCTGTAATCAATAAAACCATTCTATTCCCAACTTCTCCTTACCTTTGGTTCATTCCAGCATCACACTTCATTGCAGCCTCCTGTCTCATTCCCGCAGGCGATACCTCACTTCTTTTCAAGGCTGAGGAGCACCGGTAAAGTACAGAGTACTTACGCTTGCCTTCTTTATCTCCTGTTTGGGAGAACTTTTTATTTTATTTATTAATGCTTTTGATCTGTCGCTGCTTGTTTTGCCATCCACTTCAGTCGCTGCTTGTCAATTATTACGATCCTGGCTCAGCGCGCACCGCTTCCGTCACTGTTTGTTAATTATTACAATATTGGCTCAGCACGCATTTCCCTTAAGTATTTGTGTTTTGTGGGCTTCATTAGTGCAGCATCCGTGGCGGTGCTTCGGGAACCTTTTTTTTTTGTTGAAGTTTTATATAGCGCAAACTCGACCCGAAGGTGGACAGATTCATTTTTAGGCATGGGGAGATTAAGTAATTTCCCCAAATTCGCAGAGCGTTTGAGCCTCCGGCCAGACTCGAACCTGGTTCCCCAGCTTCAAGGCTGGCTGCCCTGGCCGTTAAGCCCCACCCTCTCTCTCTTTTGCAGCTCTTCGGGTTTTACAAGGTCAGACGGCCATCGGTGCCGGAGAGTAATTGGCCTGTTGTGATTAGCTTGGCCTGCTGTTGCAAGGAGTCTTTTCGACATCTTTATATTTTTATGATAATGAAATGTACACAGAAGAGTGAAACATACCAGTTAAGCACGTGCCGCTGGGTTAATGCAAATCTAATCTGCTCTGGCATGGCTGCGTCTGAGCAGCGTGGCACACACACACTGTGTGGCTGCCGAATTTATCTTCACTCAAAACTTCCAGAATTCAGTACAGACAAACTGTGCGTCCTCCACGGCACATAACATTACATAAAAGGAAAACATTTCCTATTTGAGGGTGAGGGGGGTGCTTTCGAGGAAACACTTTTTACCCATTGATCAATTCCCCTTTGGTGTTCCTGCATATAATATCTGTATGGCTTGTAAAGCTTCACGTTATCTACACCTGCATTCTTTTGAGGTAGTCAGTATTTCTGTGTATATGCTGCTTTTCTGTTATAGTTCTGATGCCTTCTATGTCAAGCGCAATGATGCCCTTCTGGCCTAGTCTGAGTTTAATAAAACCATAGGTATGTAACTTGAAAGTTATGGCTAGAAAACCTCTTTATGTCCACGTAGTCTTCCATGTGCCTTTCTTGTGTTCAGCTAGAAACCATATTGAGTGTCTGGCTTTTCCGTTGCGAGAAGACTTTTCAGTTTTGAGGGTGAAGCAATCAACATACTTAATTTAACAATATATCCATAGAGTTGCTTAGGGTCCGCTCTTTTAAACAATTGGCTTTCTTCTACCATGGTCTTTCAGCCATTTGCATTAGACTTTGTCAGTCCACATCTTAGCTCAACCTAGTGGAGTAGTCCTTTCACACCTAATGCTATTAGCTTGATGGGTATATCCTTCCTCCTCCTCTCGAACACTTGTATTGAGCTGGGTGAGGGGCTAATTTGCAACTATAACCCTCTCTATTCCCTTCTACTGGCTACTTCCAGAGAGTCTCTTTCTAATGATTAATCGATTCTTGTATTAGCAATTATACCCAGACCTGTGGGCTTTTCCAGCACTTGTTTCAGTTCTGTTTCTTTTAGACCACATTCACAGAACAATTGTCCCTTGTCCTCTATGCTTAGCCAGAATAGGTTAATTCCAAGCAGGGTCCTGCACCAGGACAGGTTCTTCTTCTCTGGCAAGCCATTAGTGTGCTCCTGGCCTATGCCACACCTGAGCTCTCCACCTACTAAGGCTGTGATGAGATACAGTTGGGGCGTAGCCATCTGCATTCAGGATGAAGGGTTGCAAGTTATTACTTCACCAACTAGGCCCTCGCCTTCCACCAGGCAAATGCAAAACCAGAATGTTACTTGTTTGAAAAATATTTTAGTTCACTTTGAAACTGAAAGGGCACCACACAGTCTTTCCCATGTTCCTTGCCTGTTTGCTGGATATGAAAACCTTACTTAAGGGAAGGAGAGAACATATGCGGTGTAGGTGGTGGTATGGCGGTCTACTTAGATTTTATTATTCCTGCATGAACTCCTGCCGATCCTCGAGATGTCCAGTACAAATGTATGACGGAATTCCACATGCGTTTTTTATGAATGCCTTAGGAAATGTGTCTTTTAGCATGCATTTGTTCTGCATGCAGGTCATTTTAACGACTTGCCTTAGGGGGGCGCTGGATATTGGAATAGTTCAATTTACTATTCCAACTCCAGTGAGGGCAACGGTAGGGAAGGTGCTGGACTTTATTTCCAACACCAGTCCACCATTGCGCCCCGCTAAATCAAGTCATTGTAACGACGGCGCTGTGAAGGCAAAGTGTGATTCCGGCTTCATCCTAAAGGACGTGCCCTGTCCAGTACAGTGGGTGGTGAATTTTTCAGGGAAAATCAATTTCTCTAAAACCCAAATCTTCCGCTCAGGAAAAACTTCAGACACAGTCTGACTACTGGTATTTTAAATGCTAACTATTCCTCATGCACTTTATTTCTTCCTGTCCAATGTACCAAGATCTTAAACCCAGCCAAAAACAAATTGCTCTTCCCCCTTTTTAGGTTTTGCCTCGCCAAAAAGATGCGCTCTGCGCATCTTTTTCGCGCAGGCGAAAACCTGATGAGAATTGTAGTGTGCTTTGGGTCGGCCCTCCTCATTCATTGGCTGGCTCCGTAAATGGAGCCTTGCCATTGGACTAGGGGCCTGTCCGTCAATGCCGGACCAGACACGGGGCGTTCCCGACATTCTTTGGCTTTTGCCGACGTCACGCGACGCCGGGAACGCCCCCGATTCTGTTCCGGCATTGCCGGCACCTCCCTTGCTCCCCCTCCCGCTTGTTTCCTGGTGCCCGCCTTCGTGCTCCGGCCGGCCGTCGTCAGCTCTCTCCTCCCCCTTTCCCGCCCCCTCCCGCTTCTCTCTGATGCCCGCCTTCCGGTGAGACACTGTGATGAATGCCACTGAAAGCCCTGGATGGACTGGGCTGGGTCCGGGTCAGTCTGCTCGGTAGTGGGCTGACTAAAGCGTGAACGCTTGAAAACAGCTTGAAACATTGAAAGAACATATTTGAACCAGCCTTTGACAATAAATTATGACGTAATGCAGCTAACACAAATGTAACGTGTGAAACTGCAGACTGTTATGTTCAGCCAGAGTGGAGCTTCAGAGTGGAGCTTCAGAGTGCAGAGTGGAGCTTCAGAGTGGAGCTTCAGAGTGCAGAGTGGAGCTTCAGAGTGGAGCTTCAGAGTGGAGCTTCAGAGTGGAGCTTCAGAGTGGAGCTTCAGAGTGCAGAGTGGAGCTTCAGAGTGCAGAGTGGAGCTTCAGAGTGCAGCTTCAGAGTGCAGAGTGGAGCTTCAGAGTGGAGCTTCAGAGTGCAGAGTGGAGCTTCAGAGTGGAGCTTCAGAGTGCAGAGTGGAGCTTCAGAGTGCAGAGTGGAGCTTCAGAGTGGAGCTTAAGAGTGCAGAGTGGAGCTTCAGAGTGGAGCTTCAGAGTGCAGAGTGGAGCTTCAGAGTGGAGCTTCAGAGTGCAGAGTGGAGCTTCAGAGTGCAGAGTGGAGCTTCAGAGTGGAGCTTCAGAGTGGAGCTTCAGAGTGGAGCTTCAGAGTGGAGCTTCAGAGTGGAGCTGCAGATTCAGAGTGGAGCTGCAGATTCAGAGTGGAGCTGCAGAGTGGAGCTGCAGAGTGGAGCTGCAGAGTGGAGCTTCAGAGTGGAGCTTCAGAGTGGCGCTTCAGAGTGGAGCTTCAGAGTGGAGCTTCAGAGTGGAGCTTCAGAGTGGAGCTTCAGAGTGGAGCTTCAGAGTGGAGCTTCAGAGTGCAGAGTGGAGCTTCAGAGTGCAGAGTGGAGCTTCAGAGTGCAGAGTGGAGCTTCAGAGTGCAGAGTGGAGCTTCAGAGTGCAGAGTGGAGCTTCAGAGTGGAGCTTCAGAGTGCAGAGTGGAGCTTCAGAGTGGAGCTTCAGAGTGCAGAGTGGAGCTTCAGAGTGGAGCTTCAGAGTGCAGAGTGGAGCTTCAGAGTGCAGCTTCAGAGTGCAGAGTGGAGCTTCAGAGTGCAGAGTGGAGCTTCAGAGTGCAGAGTGGAGCTTCAGAGTGCAGAGTGGAGCTTCAGAGTGCAGAGTGGAGCTTCAGAGTGGAGCTTCAGAGTGCAGAGTGGAGCTTCAGAGTGGAGCTTCAGAGTGCAGAGTGGAGCTTCAGAGTGCAGAGTGGAGCTTCAGAGTGCAGAGTGGAGCTTCAGAGTGCAGAGTGGAGCTTCAGAGTGCAGAGTGGAGCTTCAGAGTGGAGCTTCAGAGTGGAGCTTCAGAGTGGAGCTTCAGAGTGGAGCTTCAGAGTGGAGCTTCAGAGTGGAGCTTCAGAGTGCAGAGTGGAGCTTCAGAGTGCAGAGTGGAGCTTCAGAGTGGTGCTTCAGAGTGCAGAGTGGAGCTTCAGAGTGGAGCTTCAGAGTGCAGAGTGGAGCTTCAGAGTGCAGAGTGGAGCTTCAGAGTGGAGCTTCAGAGTGCAGAGTGGAGCTTCAGAGTGGAGCTTCAGAGTGCAGAGTGGAGCTTCAGAGTGGAGCTTCAGAGTGCAGAGTGGAGCTTCAGAGTGGAGCTTCAGAGTGCAGAGTGGAGCTTCAGAGTGCAGAGTGGAGCTTCAGAGTGGAGCTTCAGAGTGCAGAGTGGAGCTTCAGAGTGCAGAGTGGAGCTTCAGAGTGGAGCTTCAGAGTGGAGCTTCAGAGTGGAGCTTCAGAGTGGAGCTTCAGAGTGGAGCTTCAGAGTGCAGAGTGGAGCTTCAGAGTGCAGAGTGGAGCTTCAGAGTGCAGAGTGGAGCTTCAGAGTGGAGCTTCAGAGTGCAGAGTGGAGCTTCAGAGTGGAGCTTCAGAGTGCAGAGTGGAGCTTCAGAGTGGAGCTTCAGAGTGCAGAGTGGAGCTTCAGAGTGCAGAGTGGAGCTTCAGAGTGGAGCTTCAGAGTGCAGAGTGGAGCTTCAGAGTGCAGAGTGGAGCTTCAGAGTGGAGCTTCAGAGTGGAGCTTCAGAGTGGAGCTTCAGAGTGGAGCTTCAGAGTGGAGCTTCAGAGTGCAGAGTGGAGCTTCAGAGTGGAGCTTCAGAGTGGAGCTTCAGAGTGGAGCTTCAGAGTGGAGCTTCAGAGTGGAGCTTCAGAGTGCAGAGTGGAGCTTCAGAGTGGAGCTTCAGAGTGCAGAGTGGAGCTTCAGAGTGGAGCTTCAGAGTGCAGAGTGGAGCTTCAGAGTGGAGCTTCAGAGTGCAGAGTGGAGCTTCAGAGTGCAGAGTGGAGCTTCAGAGTGGAGCTTCAGAGTGCAGAGTGGAGCTTCAGAGTGCAGAGTGGAGCTTCAGAGTGCAGAGTGGAGCTTCAGAGTGGAGCTTCAGAGTGGAGCTTCAGAGTGGAGCTTCAGAGTGGAGCTTCAGAGTGGAGCTTCAGAGTGCAGAGTGGAGCTTCAGAGTGGAGCTTCAGAGTGCAGAGTGGAGCTTCAGAGTGGAGCTTCAGAGTGCAGAGTGGAGCTTCAGAGTGGAGCTTCAGAGTGCAGAGTGGAGCTTCAGAGTGGAGCTTCAGAGTGCAGAGTGGAGCTTCAGAGTGCAGAGTGGAGCTTCATAGTGGAGCTTCAGAGTGCAGAGTGGAGCTGCAGAGTGGAGCTTCAGAGTGGAGCTTCAGAGTGCAGAGTGGAGCTTCAGAGTGGAGCTTCAGAGTGCAGAGTGGAGCTTCAGAGTGGAGCTTCAGAGTGCAGAGTGGAGCTTCAGAGTGGAGCTTCAGAGTGGAGCTTCAGAGTGGAGCTTCAGAGTGGAGCTTCAGAGTGGAGCTTCAGAGTGCAGAGTGGAGCTTCAGAGTGGAGCTTCAGAGTGGAGCTTCAGAGTGGAGCTTCAGAGTGGAGCTTCAGAGTGGAGCTTCAGAGTGGAGCTTCAGAGTGCAGAGTGGAGCTTCAGAGTGGAGCTTCAGAGTGCAGAGTGGAGCTTCAGAGTGGAGCTTCAGAGTGCAGAGTGGAGCTTCAGAGTGGAGCTTCAGAGTGCAGAGTGGAGCTTCAGAGTGGAGCTTCAGAGTGCAGAGTGGAGCTTCAGAGTGGAGCTTCAGAGTGCAGAGTGGAGCTTCAGAGTGCAGAGTGGAGCTTCAGAGTGGAGCTTCAGAGTGCAGAGTGGAGCTTCAGAGTGCAGAGTGGAGCTTCAGAGTGCAGAGTGGAGCTTCAGAGTGGAGCTTCAGAGTGGAGCTTCAGAGTGGAGCTTCAGAGTGGAGCTTCAGAGTGGAGCTTCAGAGTGGAGCTTCAGATTCAGAGTGGAGCTGCAGAGTGGAGCTGCAGAGTGGAGCTTCAGAGTGGAGCTTCAGAGTGGAGCTTCAGAGTGCAGAGTGGAGCTTCAGAGTGGAGCTTCAGAGTGCAGAGTGGAGCTTCAGAGTGGAGCTTCAGAGTGGAGCTTCAGAGTGCAGAGTGGAGCTTCAGAGTGGAGCTTCAGAGTGGAGCTTCAGAGTGGAGCTTCAGAGTGCAGAGTGGAGCTTCAGAGTGGAGCTTCAGAGTGCAGAGTGGAGCTTCAGAGTGCAGAGTGGAGCTTCAGAGTGGAGCTTCAGAGTGCAGAGTGGAGCTTCAGAGTGGAGCTTCAGAGTGCAGAGTGGAGCTTCAGAGTGGAGCTTCAGAGTGCAGAGTGGAGCTTCAGAGTGGAGCTTCAGAGTGCAGAGTGGAGCTTCAGAGTGGAGCTTCAGAGTGCAGAGTGGAGCTTCAGAGTGGAGCTTCAGAGTGCAGAGTGGAGCTTCAGAGTGGAGCTTCAGAGTGGAGCTTCAGAGTGCAGAGTGGAGCTTCAGAGTGGAGCTTCAGAGTGGAGCTTCAGAGTGCAGAGTGGAGCTTCAGAGTGGAGCTTCAGAGTGGAGCTTCAGAGTGGAGCTTCAGAGTGGAGCTTCAGAGTGGAGCTTCAGAGTGGAGCTTCAGAGTGGAGCTTCAGAGTGGAGCTTCAGAGTGCAGAGTGGAGCTTCAGAGTGGAGCTTCAGAGTGCAGAGTGGAGCTTCAGAGTGGAGCTTCAGAGTGCAGAGTGGAGCTTCAGAGTGGAGCTTCAGAGTGCAGAGTGGAGCTTCAGAGTGCAGAGTGGAGCTTCAGAGTGGAGCTTCAGAGTGCAGAGTGGAGCTTCAGAGTGCAGAGTGGAGCTTCAGAGTGCAGAGTGGAGCTTCAGAGTGGAGCTTCAGAGTGGAGCTTCAGAGTGGAGCTTCAGAGTGGAGCTTCAGAGTGGAGCTTCAGAGTGGAGCTTCAGAGTGGAGCTTCAGATTCAGAGTGGAGCTGCAGAGTGGAGCTGCAGAGTGGAGCTTCAGAGTGGAGCTTCAGAGTGGAGCTTCAGAGTGCAGAGTGGAGCTTCAGAGTGGAGCTTCAGAGTGCAGAGTGGAGCTTCAGAGTGGAGCTTCAGAGTGGAGCTTCAGAGTGCAGAGTGGAGCTTCAGAGTGGAGCTTCAGAGTGGAGCTTCAGAGTGGAGCTTCAGAGTGCAGAGTGGAGCTTCAGAGTGGAGCTTCAGAGTGCAGAGTGGAGCTTCAGAGTGCAGAGTGGAGCTTCAGAGTGGAGCTTCAGAGTGCAGAGTGGAGCTTCAGAGTGGAGCTTCAGAGTGCAGAGTGGAGCTTCAGAGTGGAGCTTCAGAGTGCAGAGTGGAGCTTCAGAGTGGAGCTTCAGAGTGCAGAGTGGAGCTTCAGAGTGGAGCTTCAGAGTGGAGCTTCAGAGTGCAGAGTGGAGCTTCAGAGTGGAGCTTCAGAGTGGAGCTTCAGAGTGCAGAGTGGAGCTTCAGAGTGCAGAGTGGAGCTTCAGAGTGGAGCTTCAGAGTGCAGAGTGGAGCTTCAGAGTGGAGCTTCAGAGTGCAGAGTGGAGCTTCAGAGTGGAGCTTCAGAGTGCAGAGTGGAGCTTCAGAGTGGAGCTTCAGAGTGCAGAGTGGAGCTTCAGAGTGGAGCTTCAGAGTGCAGAGTGGAGCTTCAGAGTGCAGAGTGGAGCTTCAGAGTGGAGCTTCAGAGTGCAGAGTGGAGCTTCAGAGTGCAGAGTGGAGCTTCAGAGTGCAGAGTGGAGCTTCAGAGTGCAGAGTGGAGCTTCAGAGTGCAGAGTGGAGCTTCAGAGTGGAGCTTCAGAGTGGAGCTTCAGAGTGGAGCTTCAGAGTGGAGCTTCAGAGTGGAGCTTCAGAGTGGAGCTTCAGAGTGGAGCTTCAGAGTGCAGATTCAGAGTGGAGCTGCAGAGTGGAGCTGCAGAGTGGAGCTGCAGAGTGGAGCTGCAGAGTGGAGCTTCAGAGTGGAGCTTCAGAGTGGAGCTTCAGAGTGGAGCTTCAGAGTGGAGCTTCAGAGTGCAGAGTGGAGCTTCAGAGTGCAGAGTGGAGCTTCAGAGTGCAGAGTGGAGCTTCAGAGTGCAGAGTGGAGCTTCAGAGTGGAGCTTCAGAGTGGAGCTTCAGAGTGCAGAGTGGAGCTTCAGAGTGGAGCTTCAGAGTGCAGAGTGGAGCTTCAGAGTGGAGCTTCAGAGTGCAGAGTGGAGCTTCAGAGTGGAGCTTCAGAGTGCAGAGTGGAGCTTCAGAGTGGAGCTTCAGAGTGCAGAGTGGAGCTTCAGAGTGGAGCTTCAGAGTGCAGAGTGGAGCTTCAGAGTGGAGCTTCAGAGTGGAGCTTCAGAGTGCAGAGTGGAGCTTCAGAGTGGAGCTTCAGAGTGGAGCTTCAGAGTGGAGCTTCAGAGTGGAGCTTCAGAGTGGAGCTTCAGAGTGGAGCTTCAGAGTGGAGCTTCAGAGTGCAGAGTGGAGCTTCAGAGTGGAGCTTCAGAGTGCAGAGTGGAGCTTCAGAGTGGAGCTTCAGAGTGCAGAGTGGAGCTTCAGAGTGGAGCTTCAGAGTGCAGAGTGGAGCTTCAGAGTGGAGCTTCAGAGTGCAGAGTGGAGCTTCAGAGTGCAGAGTGGAGCTTCAGAGTGGAGCTTCAGAGTGCAGAGTGGAGCTTCAGAGTGCAGAGTGGAGCTTCAGAGTGCAGAGTGGAGCTTCAGAGTGCAGAGTGGAGCTTCAGAGTGGAGCTTCAGAGTGGAGCTTCAGAGTGGAGCTTCAGAGTGGAGCTTCAGAGTGGAGCTTCAGAGTGGAGCTTCAGAGTGGAGCTTCAGAGTGCAGATTCAGAGTGGAGCTGCAGAGTGGAGCTGCAGAGTGGAGCTGCAGAGTGGAGCTGCAGAGTGGAGCTTCAGAGTGGAGCTTCAGAGTGGAGCTTCAGAGTGGAGCTTCAGAGTGCAGAGTGGAGCTTCAGAGTGCAGAGTGGAGCTTCAGAGTGCAGAGTGGAGCTTCAGAGTGCAGAGTGGAGCTTCAGAGTGCAGAGTGGAGCTTCAGAGTGGAGCTTCAGAGTGGAGCTTCAGAGTGCAGAGTGGAGCTTCAGAGTGGAGCTTCAGAGTGCAGAGTGGAGCTTCAGAGTGGAGCTTCAGAGTGCAGAGTGGAGCTTCAGAGTGGAGCTTCAGAGTGCAGAGTGGAGCTTCAGAGTGGAGCTTCAGAGTGCAGAGTGGAGCTTCAGAGTGGAGCTTCAGAGTGCAGGGTGGAGCTTCAGAGTGCAGAGTGGAGCTTCAGAGTGGAGCTTCAGAGTGGAGCTTCAGAGTGGAGCTTCAGAGTGGAGCTTCAGAGTGGAGCTTCAGAGTGGAGCTTCAGAGTGGAGCTTCAGAGTGCAGAGTGGAGCTTCAGAGTGCAGAGTGGAGCTTCAGAGTGGAGCTTCAGAGTGGAGCTTCAGAGTGGAGCTTCAGAGTGGAGCTTCAGAGTGGAGCTTCAGAGTGGAGCTTCAGATTCAGAGTGGAGCTGCAGAGTGGAGCTGCAGAGTGGAGCTTCAGAGTGGAGCTTCAGAGTGGAGCTTCAGAGTGCAGAGTGGAGCTTCAGAGTGGAGCTTCAGAGTGCAGAGTGGAGCTTCAGAGTGGAGCTTCAGAGTGGAGCTTCAGAGTGCCGCTTCAGAGTGGCGCTTCAGAGTGGAGCTTCAGAGTGGAGAGTGGAGCTTCAGAGTGGAGCTTCAGAGTGGAGCTTCAGAGTGGAGAGTGGAGCTTCAGAGTGGAGCTTCAGAGTGGAGCTTCAGAGTGGAGAGTGGAGCTTCAGAGTGGAGCTTCAGAGTGGAGCTTCAGAGTGCAGAGTGGAGCTTCAGAGTGGAGCTTCAGAGTGCAGAGTGGAGCTTCAGAGTGGAGCTTCAGAGTGCAGAGTGGAGCTTCAGAGTGCAGAGTGGAGCTTCAGAGTGGAGCTTCAGAGTGCAGAGTGGAGCTTCAGAGTGCAGAGTGGAGCTTCAGAGTGCAGAGTGGAGCTTCAGAGTGCAGAGTGGAGCTTCAGAGTGCAGCTTCAGAGTGCAGAGTGGAGCTTCAGAGTGGAGCTTCAGAGTGCAGAGTGGAGCTTCAGAGTGGAGCTTCAGAGTGCAGAGTGGAGCTTCAGAGTGGAGCTTCAGAGTGCAGAGTGGAGCTTCAGAGTGCAGAGTGGAGCTTCAGAGTGCAGAGTGGAGCTTCAGAGTGCAGAGTGGAGCTTCAGAGTGCAGAGTGGAGCTTCAGAGTGGAGCTTCAGAGTGGAGCTTCAGAGTGGAGCTTCAGAGTGGAGCTTCAGAGTGCAGAGTGGAGCTGCAGATTCAGAGTGGAGCTGCAGATTCAGAGTGGAGCTGCAGATTCAGAGTGGAGCTGCAGATTGGCGCTTCAGAGTGGCGCTTCAGAGTGGCGCTTCAGAGTGGAGCTTCAGAGTGGAGCTTCAGAGTGCAGAGTGGAGCTTCAGAGTGGAGCTTCAGAGTGCAGAGTGGAGCTTCAGAGTGGAGCTTCAGAGTGCAGAGTGGAGCTTCAGAGTGGAGCTTCAGAGTGCAGAGTGGAGCTTCAGAGTGGAGCTTCAGAGTGCAGAGTGGAGCTTCAGAGTGGAGCTTCAGAGTGCAGAGTGGAGCTTCAGAGTGGAGCTTCAGAGTGCAGAGTGGAGCTTCAGAGTGGAGCTTCAGAGTGCAGAGTGGAGCTTCAGAGTGGAGCTTCAGAGTGCAGAGTGGAGTTTCAGAGTGCAGAGTGGAGCTTCAGAGTGCAGAGTGGAGCTTCAGAGTGGAGCTTCAGAGTGCAGAGTGGAGCTTCAGAGTGGAGCTTCAGAGTGGAGCTTCAGAGTGGAGCTTCAGAGTGGAGCTTCAGAGTGTCAAGAGCAATGCCAATAGCTCTAACTTTAACAAAGGCAAAACCATTGCATTGTAAATGCTTGTTTCCCAAATGTGCCATGTCCTGGCATATAAAGTTTCCTCAATCTAGAAGATTGAGGAATGAATGCCTCAGGGATACTTTATGTGCATCGACTAGAATTCATTGCATTCACTCATGTGGTTCTGCTGTCTATGCTTTTTATGTGCAGAAAAATTGTAAGAGCAGACACGGGAACATACATTTTGTATTCATACTAGCGCAATGCGCAAGGTGCAGAGACTGAAAAAACGTGGTATGTAAAACATAAATGACAAATACATTTTTTTGTATTTGAAAACGGTTTTTCTGATAAACGTCACATTGATTGTGGTGAAATAAACTCCTTTAGAGAGGGCCTGTAAACTTGTAGCTCCTGCTACCTGTTCATTCCCTCCTACACACAAGTCCAAGTGCTGAAAACCTGTATTTTGGTTAAAGTGTGCTACATCATTTACTATAATATAAGTACAACGAGGGACAGTACAGCGCAGCATTAGCTACTAATGTATTCTGGATTGTGGTGATTTACGTATTACTGACATAGATGGTATAAAGAAACAAGCACTTGCAATGCAATAGGTCTCGCATTTGTTAAACTTAGAGCTGTTGCCATTGAAAATGACAATGTTTCTTACTTTTGCTTTTTTATAGTAATATCAATAGTGCTATGTAAATATAATTAGTCAACTGTAAACAAAAAACAAAAGTAAAAAACATTGTCATTTTCAACACCAACAGCTCTAACATTAACAAATTCAAGACCTACTACATTGCAAATGCTTGTTATATCTAGAAATGGGCAGTTGGCAATCAGAGAAGAATTGTTCTTTTGCCATATTCTGGATTTCAATTAAGCTGAAGCTCCCAGTTTGGATAAGATGCTACACTATGCTGCTACTTTTATATGTATAGCCACAAATAACACAACTCAGCGCATTTAAACCTGTCACTCAACAACATACAGCCATTACTACATATACATGTACTCCTAAAATAAGCCACACTTTATTTTGCCAATGCTTTTGTTTCATTTACTGCTCATGGGTGTCTGCATTTTGAACTGGTAAAATAAATGGCAGACGTCATGATGTATAATGTACATGCATGCATGTGTCATTAGGCCTACATATGTTGCTGCAGAGGCCTTGAGCAACAATGTGTATGTGCACGTGTCACCCACCAGTCATGTGCATATTCATGTAATGTTGTTGGGGCGCCATAACATTGTGATGCATAAGTGCACATTCACAATGACGCATGAGTGCATGTACATGATTGCACTTTCTCTTTTTGCCGATAGGTCTGTATTGACAGAGACAACTGGCAAAAACTGTTGTCTAGGTCAATGCTTGTTTACAATTGGCATCGGCAAATGGATGCACTAAGCATGGCAGGTGCCATCAGTTATCATCAGGCTATAACCATAACTGGTAAATTTCAGGGTTGTTCATTATTTTGTTTGCTGAACCGTACTATTAACTATGGATTATTTATTGAATATCTTGCTTCTTTTATCTTGTTATGCCTTTACCTGTCAGGTACCTATTCCGAGCAATGCACAACTTTGGCCTTACAAGCTGGCTTTGACTTGCCTTTATCCCAATTTGCGTGGACCTTTAATGTCTGTTGCATATAGCACGCGGCTGTGGGTTGCAGGGTTTGGCTGCGGGGTCACAGCCTTGTTTTTTTAATTAAAAAACGTGATTTTTGTGAAAATCATGAATTTTACAATAAGAAAGTTTTCGGAAGATTGAACAAACATCATAATAGCTTGGGGGAAAGGAGGGAGAACATGGCGGCCGTGAGCTAAGCGGTCGCTTGCCTCTGGAGACACCTTCGTCCCATGCCTAAGAATGCGGCAAAATTGAGACCTGTAAACTTGCAGGATTCCTGTTTCAGGGACCCGCTATGAATTTGGGAGGTTCGATTCACCCATTTGTGTTTAGGTGATGGGTCGCGGGGTATCGGTAAACCTACCGCGTTGAACTGCCGCTGCCCCGGAGTTGAGGAGGGGCCGTAGAGCGGTGGCGCGGGGACTCCTCCGTGCAGAATCCGGAAGAGGCAGAGGCAGCACTGGGAGCCTGTTTGCGCCGTTCGCGCTGGAGAAAGCTGTGAGTTTGGAGGAGACGGACGGGTGCTTGCCCTTGGGGTGAGGTTCCGTGGTTTTAGGGACCAGACTCCATTTTGTTTGCGTTGTTCGTGACGCCATTTTGTGTTGCCCTCACGTAGGCCCGTGGAGGTAAATGAACGAACAAAGTTGCATGGGCCTCGTTGTTCATGTATGCATTAACTAGGCCCTTTTCGACTTGCGAGTGAACTGTAAGATGCTGACCCTGTCACCTGAAACTGACCCTTTACAAAGCCAATTTTCCCGGCTGATCGTTGTCTGAAATTGCCAATCAATGTTCAGGATATTGTTAACTTTTAGTTTCTTGCACATATCTTATCCTACTCAGCATCTGAATTGTTCTTTTCCTTACGACTTTTCATTACATGGGTAGTGCTTTCAATTATGGGTTTGTCCGGCTTGTGGTAATCGAATTTGGGACAGTCCTAATAATTAACTTGTGGGTTGGTACAATGTAAAGTGAGCTTTTTGGAATGTAATAATGTGTGTGAAAATGTATTTCATTGGTCAGAATTTGCCGCAGTGGGTGTGCATTCGTAATTAATCGAAAACAGCATAAAAAGTGATGTCTTGCTCTACGAAAGTTGAGCAGTCTCCTGAGTTGTACACCGTGTTGTATTGCTTGGTTTACTGTTACTAGCTGCAGCTAATAAATTTGATCTCTGACGCCACCTAGAAGTATTCCGTGTCTCTGTATACCAAGACAGGTGAACTCGAAGACTTCGGGTGTGTCCCGGTTCTTCAGTTGGCGCCCAACGTGGGCGACTTCAGCGGTACCGGCCCAAGCCCGAGGATGGTGAGAAGCCACGTGAGGAAATTCTGGAGAAAGGCCGCCACTTCATCGACCCCTGCATGTCGACGTGGACCGAAAGTCTTTACTGCGAGGCCTCCCGCTTTCCGACGGCTACGAAGGACTGCTGCCCTGACTGTCGCCCTGTCTTGGACCCTTGATTGATCTTTTGTAAAGCGAGATGATAGACGGTCTTCTGGTGGCGTGACAGATACTTTGGTTAAGTATAAGTGGGTCGCTCCCACGACTTTGTTTTGGTTCTTGGTTTTGTTTGATTCGGTTATTTCAATAGTCGAAGCCGAGGGGCTTGTATATTGACGAGTGTATCGATAGTTGATAACCCCTTGAAGTTTGAAGCTAGATTAGTGAGCTATAAGATGCCTGATCTTAGCAAAATTAGAAAATGGTTTAGTTGTGGTTGCAACAGGGATTCCCGATTGGAGGATTCGTGTCCGATACCTCCAGTTGGAACTCCGATTTATGAGCTCTTATCAAAACACGGAGTGGGTACTATTACTTATAATGAAGTGTGGGTTCGCTATACGAAGAAAGATGGTGTTTTACGATGGCCCCAACATGGTAGTTTCGAATTAAATATTTTAGATAATCTGGAAGTTGCGCTATTTAAGAAGAAAGCGAGAAATTAAGCAAGCAAAGAGAGATAGGAAAGATAAGAATATGTCAGTACTACAAGCTGCTAGGCAGTTTAGGAAAGATGGAGAAGAGCGTGCGAGTGAAGTTTCAGATAGACAGCGTTGCATGGCCATAGATAAATGTTATCCGGCCTTGCCGTCTTGTCCTCCAAAAGTAATTGAAGATCTCGAAAAAGATCCTTTGATCTCTCATTTACTGAGATTGCCACCCCCTTATGTGCAGGGTGCTACTGCGCCTCCATTACCCCCGGTTGTTCCACCCTTTGTTGTTCAACCACCTGCTGTTGTTCAGCCACCCGGTGCTCCACAGATGGATTTGCCTCCTACTGCGCAACCCACTCTAGGGTCGCCAGCTTTGCTACCAGCTTTGCCTCAAACTCCTTTGCCTTCTACTTCTGCATCTTCGACTCCTACTGTTCTTGTCCCTACACCTCTTTTGCCTCAAAATACTTATTTTCCTGTTTTTACGCCTACTTCTTCTCCTTCTGCTCGAAAACGAATGGCTGAGACTGTTGCTAATCTGTTGTCTCCATTGTTTGGGTCACTGAGTATGACCCCTGTTTCGGAACGTAAGCAGAGTCGCAGTCAGCTTCCTAGTTCCGAGGAATGGGCAGTGTTGGATCTCTTGGCTCGTAGATGGATTTTAAATGTTTGCAGGTATAATTTACAAGCGGTTATGGATGTTTTCTTACAGTGGGAGCCGCCTAAGCAAAGGTATGTTTTTGATGTAATGTGTACTTTTCTCCGTCAGGAATGGGAAAATAATGAGTTGGGTCAGATTCCGCAGGAAGTGCTTGATGTTCAGTCTGAATTTGCTAAAGGGACGATAGTGGAGTCTGATGTTGAGGAAGCCGTAGAGACGATACTTTTTTTAGGTCTAGACTACCGCCTCAGACATTGTACGAACCTGATTCTTCTGTTAGGAGGAAAGTGAAGCAGTATCCCATGAGAGAGGTTCCCCCTGTATGGAGAGAGGTAGTTGTTGCTGTTCCTAATCAGGGTATTCAGGCCGAACCGGCTCATTTTCAGCGAGTATGGGTACATGTTCCTTGGAAAAGAGCAGAGGTCTTGGCTCTTAAGCAGACCTTGCCTGACCCTCGTAAGAATCCTGCCGGTTATTACAAGGAGTTGTCCCAGACAGTTGATGCGTGTATTATGAATTTAGCTGACATAGATATGTTGATGGGTAATGTAGTTCCTCAACCTTTGTGGGCGAAGATTCGTCATGAGAATCATGCGCAAGAATTAGGAGATACGTGGGCTAATATTGTTGATGCAGATGGTCGGCAGGTAGGAGGTGCCAAACCTGAGCCCTTGGTTGCAGAGTTACCTGGTAGGATTATTAATTTAATGAAAACTATGATGCCTCCTTTGCGAGTGAATTGGGATAAGTTATCAGCATGCAAACAAAAGAAAGACGAGAGTGTGTCGGATTTCTTCACGAGGTTTGAAGAAACGTTTATCGATCATAGTGGTCAGGATATGAGTACGGAAGCTGGTCAAAGGTTGTTCGTGGACAAATTTGTCTTTAATTTGCTTCCCGAACTTTCTAATAAGTTAAAGGACTCTGAGAGTTCATGGGCTGTTTCTTCGTCGGCCCAGATATTGGCTACTTCACAATATTATGAGAATAGGGATAAAGATGAGAAGGATAAAGCAAAGAAGAAAACTAAAGATCTAAAGACGAAAGTTATTTTGCAGAAAGCTTATCCGCCTCGTCAGAATCAGCCTCAGTTTCAGCAACCTCCACAGTTTCAGAGATTGCTACAGAAGCCTGAGCCTTATGCTCCGCGATTCTTTCCTGGATCTAATCAGTGTGCTTATTGCAGAGAGGAAGGTCATTTCAAGAATAGTTGCCCGGCTTTGTTACAGCGTGCGAATGGCGTATCTGGTCAGAGAGGTCGTGGTGGTTTCCAGCAAGCTCCTAGGGGTAGGGGACGTGGTGTGTTACCCTAGAATGAGTGTTCCTCTTCCCTTCAGAATTCTGCGAATTATTTTGACAGACAGAATGTTCCGAGTGGTCAGTCTGCACAGTACTATGTTGATGATTATTATGTCGAGAGTGAGAGTGCTGGTTATAATGATAGTTAGGACAGCCATGGGCAAAGAGAGGGAGTAGTGTCAGTTCCAGTAGAACAGAGTGGACCTTATGATGAAGTGATTACATTAGGTGTGACAGAACCTTTTCTTTTGGATACTGGTGCGACGAAGAGTTCTATTATGCACTCTAAACTTCCTGGCGCACCTTTGTCTGGCTTGACCAACATTTCAGTAGGATTTTCTGGTGCCCCAGTTTGTAACCCGGTTTCTAGTCCTTTGCCCCTTTCTATTGATCCTTGTGAATTGGAAGCTCCTCTTATTTTGACGACTGGTTGTAATGAGAATCTGTTGGGTTTGGACTTGCTGAAAAGATTGTATGCGACATTACATTGCTCTCCTTCGGGAGTACATCTTACCTTGGGTAAGAAAGTGATTTCCCCGATGTATTTGTCTAAAGATTGTCTTCCACTGGAATTGCGTTCTCTTCCTGATACACTTTGGGCTACAGGTCCGAATGATGTTGGTCTCTTGCAGATTCCACCCTATGTTACCCTCAAGTCAAATGCTAGGCTACCTCGTATTCCGCAATATAAAATATCTAGTGATGGCGAGAGAGCTCTTTTAGCGATTATCTATGATTTGGTAGAGAAGGGTGTAATTGAAGAAACGAGAGGTAATGTGTGTAACAGTCCTGTTTTGCCTGTCCTTAAGCATACTGATGCTTCTCAGCCACATGTGTATCGGTTTGTGATTGACCTTCGAGAGGTCAACAAAATTGTTGTTCCACAGTTTCCTGTTGTCCCTGATATCACTGCTTTGTTGACTCTGATTCCTGCTTCGGCAGCCTGGTTTTCTGTTATCGACTTGAAGAATGCTTTCTTTAGCATTCCGATCGCTGAGGAAAGTAGAGATATTTTCGGCTTCTCTTTAGGAGGCCGAAGCTTCCGGTTTAAGAGAGCTCCTCAAGGTTATTGTGAAAGTCCCTCCATCTATAGTCAGGCGTTGAAAACTCAGCTTGATGATTTTGTGTTGCCTTCTGGTGCTACTCTTATCCAATACATTGATGATTTGTTGATTACTGCTGATGACGAAAAGATTTGTAAAGAGGCTACTTTTTCTTTGTTAGGACATTTGTCTGACCTTCATCATAAAGTGTCACCTTCAAAGTTACAGTATTGCCGACAAGAAGTAACCTACTTAGGTCATCTCTTGTCGAAGGAGGGACGACGATTGACCCCAGAACGAATTCAAGCGATTGCGCAAATGAGTGTGCCATCCACACAGAGAAAAGTGTGTGCCTTTTTAGGTATCACCTCGTATTGTAGGCAATGGATCCCCAATTTTTCCCTGCTAGCGAAACCTCTGTTGGCATTGACTCTTAAAGATACTCCGCATCCTCTTCCTTGGTCTGACGATTGTCAGAAAAGTTTTTCTGAATTACGTGATGCATTGTGTTCGGCTCCGGTGTTGTATGTACACGAGAGAGAAGGTTGTGCATTGTCAGTGTTGACACGACGATTTGGAGACAAGCAACCCCCATGTGCGTATTTTTTAGCGACGTTAGATCCAGTAGCTAGAGCGTTGCCGAGCTGTTTGAGAGCTACAGCGGCTGTTTCTATCCGACAGTCTGCTGGTTTGGTATTGGATAATACGTTGATTGTGATGGTCCCACATGCAGTGGATCCCTTATTGAACAGGACCCCGACACAGCACCTTACTAGTGCATGTCTGTCAGGTTATGAGCTGACTCTTTTGGCTAGCCATGTGCACATCAAAAGATGTAATATGTTGAATCCAGCTACGTTGTTGCCGATTTCTGTAGAGACAGATGCTCAAGAACAGCATGATTGCTTTCTTCGGACAGAGGAAGAAACGAAGGCTAGAGTTGATTTAAAAGATACTCCTATTACGAATGTTGATGGTACCTTATGGGTAGATGGTTCGTGTTTCAAGCTTCCGAATGGTGAAACTGTGATGTATTCCTATAGGTTCTGTATCGATCCCCCTATTCCTGACCCTATTCTGGTTAACAAACTAACAAGTTAACTAGCAGCCATCCCATGAGGCAGAAAACCCCCATGATGCAGGAACCGTTATCTGATAAAGCCACACTACGGCACAGGAACGTGTTATCTGATTAGGTCATAACGCTTGCCATCTAATTAGACAAGCGATATTCCTCCAGCCCCTGATAAGGCATACGGAGTTCTCAAAACAAATCAAACCTATGACAGACCTGGGAAAAACCCTGCGGCCATTGTTTTGATTTCACCGAGATCTTCAGCAAAAGAATGTGCTAACGACCTGGTCGTATGACATCCTTATTGACGTATCTATGTCCATCCTTACGTCAATCTCGGCACCTTAAAGGTATAAATATTACCGATATTGCCCTATGCAAACACACGCGGTGGTGACGAGATCGGAGCAGCCAGACTTGCCGAAGCCCAGAGCAGAGCAGACCCCGCTGGCGCAGCCCCGCCTTTCCTGACGCGCTGAGAACGAGACGCTGCTTTCTCCTGCCGAGAAATCCAGCTCCGGCGCTTCCGGGTAGCCCTCGCAGGCAGCCTGGAATATCGAGACCAGAGACCAGAGATACCATCCCTCATCCATCCTAGATTCCAGGTACAGAACTGAATAACCCCTCACAGAGAATTCTTTAGTCAGTCACTTGGCAAAACAAACTTAACTTAAACTGTAACTTTCTATTCCCGCCCACGCATTAGACTTAGGTCAGGTACACGGGGTAGGCGTAGTTAGAAACACCAGTTGAGTACGATTAGTCAAATGTATATGTGTATGTAATATATCTTATTCATTTTAAACCTTCATATGGCTTAGAAACCATATCAATGTTTTTACAGTATTATTTTATACTTCTGCTTTTAATGTATGCACTTTACTTAACCATAAGTATTGCAATAATATCGATCCATTTCTCTTGTATGAGAAAAGAGACTGATCAATAAATAACATATTTTATTGAACACGCCCGTCTCTTCCTTTTCTCTACAATCTGATGAGACTAAGAATGCACGTACTGACTGAGTAAAATAAATTGCCTTTTGTTTTCACACGACTCTCGAGATACACTCTTGATTAGGGGAGAGCAAAGTTGTCATGTTCTATGGTTGTCAGAAACTAAATCCCTTCTTGTCTATCCAGGGAGGTTCAACTCCTCCTTGCCTATTCGAGAAAGTTTCTAGTGAACTCTGAGCTAGCTGGCAAACCCAAAACTTTAAGTCTAATATCGACAGTAGTAGACCTAGTTAACGTCTGGTCTAGGCCTATACTATTGAAGGTATTATTCCAATGCGCAGAGCCTATTGGGATAATAGGAACTACACTACATGGCGCCCAACGCGTTTGGAAGGGCGATAAAATTAACGTAAGACAGTTAGAGTAACTCAGTCGTGCTTTCTCACTCAGACCCCTTTTCCCATAATACTCCAAAGACGTCTGGAGTGGGCGAAAGGTAATATCCGCCAAACCTCGCAGGAGGAAACTCCTATGTATGGTACTTGGTTTAGTCAACGTTGAAGGATTAACCGTTCCAAAATATTGTGCATCTAATCTTTGTTTCCATAAGAAACCTGATCTGCAAACAAACAAAATAACCTTCTGGACAGTACAATGTCAGACAGTGAAGGAGAAAGAGAGGCAGTTAGATTAGCAACTGAACTCGCAGCAGCTGATGCTGCACTGCAAGACGCAGACCAGGATATAATACTCATCCCGGTCATTAAAAGGAAATCTATAACCTTAAAACTTATAGAAAATGGACTGACACCTAGAGGTGGTACAGTCATATTCGTAATTGAGGCACACGAATATCGGCAGACAGAGGTATACTATTCATGGATACATTTTCCAGCAGCAAATGCTGTAACAAAGTACTTCCACTATTACAAAACAGAGGAACCTCCTAATGAGTACACTCCTTTCGAGGAGGTGGAAGTACCACTTAAATTTCAAGAGCACCTGCTCTTATTTAATGGCGCCCTAAAACACAATAATCACATCACCAGGCTCGGTCCTTTAGGTAGACCAGGAGCAACGTGGCCGGTCCTAGCCGGATACACACCACATCCAGACATCAATGGGATGTCTGCAGCAGAGCTGTTAACACAGTTAAAACAATTAATAAAATTACATAGACAATTAGTCCAATATGTGATGCGGACTTCAACAATTCAGCCAGCAATTAAAATTCCACAGCTGACCCCTCATCAGGGGAACACAAATACAATTACACCACAGAACATACAATCCTGCCTAGGTAAAGTACCAGCTAAACGGGAACAAATACCATTCTGGTTAGCACAAAAAATCACCCAAATAGAGGCTGTGTTTCCAGACACCACCTCGTTAGAAAAACACAGGAATCTGACTATCTGTCTTCCAATGGGAATCGCACCACACATTGAGGACTGTGACACTTGGGGTACAGTCTTTGCTTCCATCTACACAAAAACGCACGGTGTTCCATTCATTTCGGTAATACCAGAGGTGCTAAAACAAATTCAAGACGAATATGGTCCAGAGCCCGCTTTAACTCTTGGTATGAAATTACTAAAAGACTTCAAGCAGGTCTCGGCTATATTATTAGCCAACATAAAGGGAGAAGCAGCAAACGTGGCGATCCGCCAGAGGTTAAAGGAGACAGATATAGCAGACCAACCAGCTGAAATTGCCAGAATTATATAAAAATCCTATGAGGAACTAGGTAGAGATAGTTTAGGTGGAATACCAGTAAAACCACAACTGATTGAAAGTCCTGAAAAAATATTTTTTAATAATAATTCAACATCACAAAAAAAGAGCTGGGATGGAAACAAACAATCCAATCCTAAAGAAAAGAAATTCCAGTCCAGAGGAAGGTCTCCTCGGCGGAGAGAAAAATCTCCGAACCAAAGACACAGGTCACCCCAAAGTGACCCCTCTGGGAAAAGATATAACCTTAGAAATAGGGATAATATAAAGAAGCCTGATAGATATCAAGACATTGATACACGTCCCTCTCAATCTTTTCAGACTTCCTCGCAGAAATCGGAAAGAAGAGGACGATCAGAACAAAGAGAGGAGCACGCCAAGTCCAAAGACAAGGAACCTGCTCAGCTAAAAAAGAAATTACAATTTCCAAAAAAGAAGGTAGCTAGTATCAAGGTAGTCAACAATGCCGAGAATACTGAGGACACAACTGAAAAACGGAGAATGGGCTCAGACAATGCTAGACAGCGCAGCAGAAGTGAGCATAGCTCGCAAAGTCCTTATGAATCATCTGGAGACAGTGGACACGAATGAATATCTTCAAGTGGAAACTGCAGACACCAGAGTTAGCAAACCTCACAAAATATATGAAGGAATATGCTACTTACCAGTATGCATCTGTTCTTGGCATAGAGGGCTGCAGAGTGGTACATTTATGAATAGATCGCCATCTGGTGTTGGGCTCGGATGATTGCACTTGTTTTTCTTCTGGAGAAGTCTTTGTCGTCATAGATGACTCCTCCTCTTGGTGTTAGTGCGCATGGGCATCGGCTCCATCCTTAGATTGTTTTGCCATAGTAGGGTTAGATGGAGTAGTGTAGTAGAATACATAAAGATATGCCCATGTAAGTGTATCTAAATAAGATAATGTTGGGACAGACACAGGTTTCCGGGGAGGCAGGGAGGGCATGTACCACTCTGCAGCCCTCTATGCCAAGAACAGATGCATACTGGTAAGTAGCATATTCCGTTCGAGGCATATGGGCTGCAGATGGTACATTTATGCATAGATTGTACAGCAGTTACCTCCCTAGCGGTGGTCACCAGTGTCTGTCGTAACTGTTTGAAATAGAGTTTTTAATACAGCTTGGCCCACTCTGGCTTGTTGTGTAGCCTGTACATCAACACAGTAGTGCTTTGTGAATGTATGTGGTGTAGACCAAGTTGCTGCTCTACATAAGTCATCTAGGGGAATGTTCCCTAAGAATGCCATAGATGCTCCTAGCTTTCGTGTAGAATGAGCTCTAGGAGGAACAGTTAATGTTCTCTTTGCTTTAATGTAACATATCTGTATACATCTTACAATCCATCTAGCGATGCCTGCTTTAGAGATAGGATTGCCCTTATGTGTTGGGGAAAATGCTACAAATAGTTGTTTAGTTTTCCTGAAGTTTTGTGTCCTTTCTATGTAGTACAAAATGGCTCTTTTGACATCTAGTGTATGTAGAGCCCTTTCTGCTACCGTCTGTGGCTTTGGAAAAAAGACTGGTAGTTCCACTGGCTGGTTGATGTGAAATGCTGAAATTACTTTAGGCAAGAACTTTGGGTTTGTTCTAAGAACCACTTTATTCTGGTGTAACTGTAGGAATGGTTCTTGTATTGTCAATGCCTGTAATTCACTTACTCTCCTGAGTGAGGTAATGGCTATAAGGAACGCCACCTTCCATGTAAGGAATTGTATCTCGCACCTATGCATAGGTTCGAAAGGTGGTCCCATTAGTCTGGTGAGTACTACGTTGAGGTTCCAGACCGGGGAAGGTGGTAATCTTGGTGGAATTACTCTTTTAAGGCCTTCCATGAAGGCTTTTATCGCTGGCACTCTGAACAGTGATATATGCTGCCTGTTTTGTAGGTACGCTGCTATAGCTGCTAGATGTACTCTGATAGATGTGTACGCGAGATTACATTGCTGTAAGTGTAGTAAGTAGCAAATAATCTCCCTTGTTGATACGTCCAGAGGGTTGATATTATTAGTAGTACAGTGTATAGCAAACCTCTTCCACTTAGCTGCATAGCATGCTCTGGTGGTGGGACGTCTCGCTTGTTTAATTATCTCCATGCAATTTGGGGGTAGATCTAAGTACCCAAATTCTAGGATTTCAGGAGCCAGATCGCTAGGTTCAGTTGTGTGGGATCTGGGTGCATTATTTCTCCATGGTTCTGTGTAAGGTGCATGGGTAGAATTCTTAGCTTTTGATGTGGCACTTGTGAGAGTTGCAGGAGCGTGGTGAACCACGGTTGTCTTGCCCACGTGGGTGCTACTAGTATCATGGTCATTGAGTGTTGTTGCAGCTTTCTGACCACTAATGGGATTAGTGGGAGAGGGGGAAAAGCGTATGCAAATTTGTTGGACCAATTTATCCATAACGCATTGCCCTGCGACAGGTGGTGTGGGTACCTGGACGCGAAGCTTTGGCATTTTGCGTTCTGATGAGTGGCAAAGAGGTCTATCTCTGGCTGTCCCCATCTTTGGAAGAATGGCTGCAGTATTTGTTGGTGCAGTTCCCATTCGTGTATTTGTTCCGACTGTCTGCTTAAGATGTCTGCTATCTGGTTTTGGACTCCTGGTAGGTGTTCGGCTAACAGATAGATGTTTTGAGGAATGGTCCATCTCCAGATTTCCTGTGCTAGTCCGGATAGTTGGAGAGAGTGCGTCCCCCCCTGTTTTTGAATATAATACATTGCTGTCATGTTGTCTGTTCTGATCAGGACTGCTTTGTTGGCAACATGTATTTGGAAGGCTTTCAATGCTAGAAACACTGCTAGTAGTTCTAGATGATTGATGTGCAGTCTTTTTTCCTGCACACTCCACCTTCCTTGTACTGTGTATTTCTCCATATGTGCTCCCCATCCTGTGAGCGATGCGTCCGCTGTTATTGTCACCTGTGGAATCGGTTCTAGGAACGACCGCCCCTTGGCAATGTTTGTTGTGTTCCACCACTTCAGAGAGCGGTGTGTGCGGTCGTCTACCAACACCAGATCTGTAATCTGTCCTTGAGCCTGATTCCACTGTGTCGCTAAGCATTCTTGTAGCGGACGCATTTGTAGTTTGGCATATGGTATTAGCAGTATGCAGGATGACATCATCCCTAATAGCTGCATGAACACTCTTGCTGGTAGTGAGTGTTGTGGCTGGAATTTTTTAATGATTGTAAGCATTGTTTGGATCCTGACTGGATTGGGGTATACTTTGGCTTTTTCTGTGTCTATAGTATCCCCCAGATATTGTTGAACCTTGCTTGGTTGTAGGTGTGACTTTGTGTAGTTCACTGTGAACCCTAGCTGGTGTAGTAGCTGAATTGTCTTTTGTGTGTTTTGAAGACATTCCTCTTGTGACTTGGCCTTTATTAGCCAGTCGTCCAAGTATGGGAAGACATGTATTTGTTGTCTTCTTAGGTGAGCTGCCACCACTGCCAGGCATTTTGTGAACACCCTTGGTGCCGTTGTGACACCAAACGGAAGGACTTTGAACTGGTAATGTTGTCCTTCTACCACAAACCTGAGGTATTTCCTGTGGGCTTTGTGAATTGGGATATGAAAGTAAGCGTCTTTTAGATCCAGTGTAGAAAGAAAGTCCCCTTTCTTCAGTAAAGGAAGTACTTGTTGGAGCGTGACCATGTGGAAATGTTCCGAATTTATGTATGCGTTGAGAGGTCTTAGGTCCAGTATTGGCCTTAGAGACCCGTCCTTTTTGGGAATTAGGAAGTATAGGGAGTATACTCCTGTTCCTTGTTGGTGCTGTGGAACCTTCTCTATGGCATGCTTTTCTAGTAGGGATAGTACTTCTTGTTTTAACAGTGTCAGGTGATCTTGTTTCATTGGACGCTGTTTGGGGGGGATGTTTGGTGGGGTAGATGTGAGTTCCAGGCAATAACCATGTTGGATAATTTGTCTCACCCACCTGTCTGATGTGATGTTTTCCCAGACAGGTAGGAACTGTGATAGGCGTCCCCCGACCGGTGTTATATGGTCTGGGGGGAGCTGTATGAAGTCACTGCTTTGGGGTTGGAGAGTTGCGGTTGTTGTTGTTTCCGCAACCTCTACCCTTGTTGTTGTTACCTCTGTAACCACCTCTAGAATTACCTCTGGGTGATGTAGGTGTAAAAGAGGTTTGTTGCTGGCTTGTACCTGTATTTTTGGATCCTCCTCTATAGGCGGACCTACGAAAGGAACCTCTTTGTGTCGGCTGTTGCAATGCTCCCATTGATTTAGCCGTTTCCGTATCCTTTTTCATCTTTTCTAAGGCCTCATCTGTCCCTGTGCCGAAAAGTGTTTTCTCATCAAAAGGTCGGTTCAGTAATGATGTTTGTACCTCTTGTTTGAACCCTGAAACCCTGAGCCATGCATGTCTCCTTAACATGATGCTTGTGTTTATAGATCTTGCTGCAGTGTCTGCCGCGTCTAGGGCGCACTTGATTGAAGTGTTAGTAATTAACTTCCCTTCCTGTATGAGTTGATCTGCCCTCTTTTCATGTTCCTTAGGGAGATGTGTGATGAGTTTTTCTAATTCATCATAATGCGCTCTGTCATACCTTGCAAGTAGTGCTTGTGTATTAGCTATGCGCCAGCTGTTTGCCGCTTGAGATGCTACTCTCTTACCAGAGGCATCTATTAGCTTAGACTCTTTGTCAGGAGGTGGAGCTTCTCCTGTAGATAAAGAGTTTGCTCTCTTACGAGCGTTTGTGACCACTAGTGAGTCTAGAGGAATTTGCCCTTTAATGAATATTGGGTCTTTTGGAGCTGCTCTATATTTCTTATCAATTCTTGTGTTCAGTACCCTAGCCCTCACCGGGTCTTTGAATATTTCTGATGTGTGACTGAGAAGGCCCTTAAGCATTGGTAGTGTTCCTGATGTTCTTTGTGCAGTAGGTAGTGTTTCTAATAAGAAATCCTCTATTTGAGGTTCTGCATGTAGTTCTACCTTGTGGTATTTTGCTGCTCTGTTAATGAGTTGCGCAAAACCAGTATTATCATCAGGAGGTGAAGGTTTTGAAGGATACAATTCAGGGTCGTTATCGTTATCTGACCCTACATTGTACTCTTCCCATGGGTCTGCCTCCTCTGGGATTGTGTCTTCATCATCCCCAGGATGTTCTCCCTCCCCTGTGTCACTTTCTACATCTGTTGTAGGTGTAGATGGTCGTGTGGGAGGAATATTTGGCCTATTGTGAGGAAGAGGAGAAGAGGGTGTGTCTCTAAGTTTTGGAGAATGGGGAGGAGTTGTATTTGTCCCCATTGTTCTCTTCTTCGGATGAGTCCTGTCGTCCGACTGTTCATTCTTCCTCTTTTTAGGTAGTTCTGTGACTACCTTGCCAGTTTGTGGATCAATAAACAGAGTCTTTTGTTTAGGATCTGTTTTATATTCCTGTGTCGGTACCGCAGTTTTCGGGTCCGAAAGGTGTTTTTTCTTCTGACTGTCCATTTGTATTTTCGGCACCGAGATTTTATTCGGATCCGATGTTTTCGGTGTCGACGATGTCCCCGGTGTCGAGGGTGTTTTCGACGTCGAAACGTGTTTCGGTGTCGACATGGACTGTTTCGACTTCGAGCTTTCCTTGACATGGAGCTTCGGTGTCGATGTGGGTCGTCTATTGGAACCACCATGATGGGAGACCGAGTGTTTCGGTTTCGGTTTCGTTGCCGGGCCCGAAGGCGGGGCGTCGGAAACTTTTTTCGGTTGTCTGACCGGGCTCGAGGGCGGGGTCGACACCGTGCGGGGTCTGTTCTTTGGTAAAGGGACGTCGTCACTCACGGTTTGCTGGACGTCGATTTCCTCGACGTCGGACTCGTCCGCTTCTGACCCCGCCTCGTCGACCTCCTCTTCCTCCTGTTCTGGGTGCTGGTCCTCGAACAGCTCCGGGATTGCTTGTGACTGCATTCTCGATACCTCGTGTCTTCGGGCTCGACGGTTTCTAATCGTCGATTTTGAAGAAAATGCTGCACAGGCCTCACAGTCCCTGGATCCGTGTTCAGGGGACAAGCAGAGGTTGCACACTTCGTGTAGGTCCTTGTGTGGGAACTTAGTACCACACGTTGGACATTTTTTGAATGGAGTCCTTTCCATGGACTCCGGGCTGGACTACGTCGAGCTGGTCTTCTCGTAGTCGTCGTTCTTCGAAACGCGTCGAGATGGAATTGAAGTCGCGTTCGATAACAATACCGTCGAATTGGAAAGGGTTACGCGCCGAATATAACCTTCTTTATTGAAGTCGGTCCGGAGCGCTTCGATCCTCATCCGAACCCGATGGGGGAAAAAAACAATCTACGGATGGAGCCGATGCCCATGCGCACTAACACCAAGAGGAGGAGTCATCTATGACGACAAAGACTTCTCCAGAAGAAAAACAAGTGCAATCATCCGAGCCCAACACCAGATGGCGATCTATTCATAAATGTACCATCTGCAGCCCATATGCCTCGAACATAACTTTACGTATAGAGGGGGATAAGACTAGAAAAATAAGGGGACTATTTGGGGATAATCTCTCCAAGGGCTATGACATTCTTCTAGCTGAAAAAGACTGGCCACCAGAGTTTGTCAGGGAGTGCCCTCATGGCGAAGAAATAATTATGCCTGCCTTCTCAAATCACATCCCAATTCATAAAAAATACACACTTGCTAGAAAGTGGGCAGTAGCCATAGCTCCTGCTTTATATAAAAATCACGTAGGAGGGGATGAGGACTCTCCTCCTCACAAGATCCAGTTAAAATCACAACCTACTGCACAGAGGCAGTACCCAATTAAGCAAGAAGCTAAGAAACAGGTAAAAGAAATCCTAGATCAGCTAGAATACCAGGGGGTGATTGAAACTTGCACCTCACAAATGAACAACCCTTTGTTTCCGGTCTCCAAACCAGACAATTCATATCGTCTAGTTTTGGATTACCGACACCTTAACTCATGTTGCAAAACTTTTGCAGTGCAAAACTCGCATAGTGCTGCACTAATGAATAACATAGTGCGCAAAAAATACAAAACAACATTAGACATCTCTAATGGATTCTTTTGTCAAAACATAGCACCAGAGAGCAGATATTTGTCTGCATTCTCAATAAATGGCACTCAAAAACAATTCTGTCGGTTAGCCCAGGGGTACAATAACAGCCCGGGAGTATTCTCAGCGAGAGTAACAGAATTACTACAAACATATGACGACGAAGCATTATCGTATGTCGACGACATATACTTAACAGATGATGACTTGGAGACTCACTTGAAGAGAGTGAACACCATAATACTTGGGTTCGCAGCAGAGGGTTACAAATTCAACTTTAAAAAATCCAGAATTGCCCATCTGACAGTCCTGTTCTTAGGATATGAATTATCAAGTGAAGGCAAAAGCCTGGCTGACAATTTTCTAGAGAAATGTGCAGTACTCCAAGCACCTAGAACACTAAAAAACCTACAGTCAATTCTAGGCTTCCTAAATTTCGGAAGAACATACATTGCAAATTACGCAGAAAGGGTCAAACCCCTTTATGATCTAATAAAACCAGATTTTAAAAGAACCAATTGGACTCAAATACACACAGAAATTCTGAGATCCTTACAAACAGACATGTTAATTAAAACAAAATTAGAAACACGTGATAATACATGCAATCTTGTGATTCGAGTCATCCCAGGAAGATGCGGATTCACATACCTGACCTCTAATGAGGGAGAAAAGGTACCAATTGCATTCAAATCACACTTGTACACAGAAGCTGAAAAGAAATTCAGCATTAAAGAAAACATTGTTCATGCAGTTCAAACCGCAATAGCTAGAGAAAAAGATCAAGCGGATGGTAGACACATCACAGTCAGAACAGCGGAATCAGCCTTTGAGGCATTAACAACACCGTGTAATTTACCAACAACAACATTGAATCCAGAATGGATACAATGGGTGAATTCCATTACAACGGACAAAGTATACTACTACTTTGATCCAGAACTAGAGGAACTAAGAAATCTAGAATATGAAAGAACATTCCCTCTGCCAATCGACATTCTGCCCTTACGACAATACGCTTGTGTAATCTATACAGACGGACATGCTCAACCCTCTGTTTGGGGAGAACAAGCATACAACCCCACATGTGGGATTACAAAAGAAGTGTGGCGCGGAGGTAAACTAAAACCTCTATTAACAAAAACACACTCAGTAGAAACTAATTCAGAACAACAAACTGAAATAATAGCATTGAAAATGGCGCTAGATAATGCGGAACGCGAATTCCCGACACTTATAGTGTCCGATTCATATTACTGCGTCAAATCATATAACAACGATTTGCAGACATGGATTCAAAACGGTTACAAAGATGACACAGGTGCAACAATAAAGCAAAAACTGCTTTGGGAACAAATAGCTCTTTTACAAAAAGAACTACCAAAGACTCACGTGACACACTCACTGAGTCATCAGCGTGATGGCGTTCACGTTGCAGGGAATTCATTGGCTGAGACAGCCACAGCGGTAGCAACTAAATCGGCTTCCGTAGTTCGAAAAAAGCGTACAGTGAAGTATATTGACGGTGAAACAGTGCTGGCAGTGAAAACGTCATCAAAAAGTGACTGCTCATCGCTACCGATCAACTATCCACTCAATTATACATACATAATCGATGCAAACTCCGTCCCTTTTGCTCGAATCCCTGGAGTGGGGGATAGAGTGATTCCAAACATGGACAGGAGAAACTTGTTAATCGCAGACGCACATATGGGCGAGGGTCTCAGACACCTCAAACTAAAAGATTCTCTGGAAGAATTACAATCAAGGTACTGGTGGCCAGGCATGAGCCTGCATCACACCATGTTTGTAAAAAAGTGCCCCAACTGCAACAGGAATCGCAGGGGTGAGAGAAACGGTGTAATACCGTGTCGTTTCACTCCAGAAAAAATCAACAGTAAAAAGCAAGGCTTGCGATTAACATATACAGGCTAGTTTCCACTTATAATGTAGATCACCAGCACTCGGCTGACGTCTGGACTGTTATACAAAGATTTGCGAGTCTAAATGGCATATACGCTAAGAGCATGCTACGTTTGACCATTGTTTTCACTCGAGCCCTCCAGCCTGAGGGGAAACATGGCCAAATGAGCATAGCACAGCGGGAATCTTCTCACTTCCTTCCTGAGGGATACGGGATGGTGTAAAGAAAAAACCAAGGCATAAAGCAATCTATAACGGAAAGGATATTAGGTTCGGGAGCTGGGTGGGTCAAACATCTAATAAGTGTCCAACGTAGTCTAAATAACCTGCCAAGAAATTCGCTGAAGGGATTCAGTCCGTACAAATTATTATTTGGAACTAGGATGTTAATCTCTGACCTTGACAGTCAGACTTCAGAGGTAAAGGAAAAAAGCTTTGATATCAAAGATCGTTTGGCTATTTTACAGGACTTAAACGAAACAAGAAAAGACCTGAGCAACATAAAGTTGAAACAGCAGCCAACAACCACTGAAGAACCACCACCTGTCCCAGCAAGACCTGTCTGGATACCAAAAATCGGGGATCTAGTCAGAGAAAAGATCGCGGTAAAGAAGGAATTTGGGCCTTCTTACAGAAAAGCAGTTCCTGTCTTGTCTGTCAACAGGACAAGATCAGTTGTACTACCGCCGCTTGCTGGTAAAAAGGAGAACCGAGTTGTATCCATCGACCTGGTAAAACCACAATCATGTGGCCGATAACAAATAGTAGGCCAAGTGGACTCCCCATAAGTAGCAGAACACCAAGGTTTGCTACCAGTACAGAGGTCCTAACAAAGAGGCTAATCACATTCGAAACGCCTACAGAAGAACAACAAGGACTATGCAACAATGCAATGGAACTTAGACCTCTGAACACCCAAATAAAAACATTTAGCAGAGACACACCAACCTATAATGAAGTAACAAACGACTATGCAAGAAACAGTAATCCTGAAGCTATTGGAACAATTGACAGAACTGCATCCGGCTACTTCATAAACTTCGATGATTCCTCTGAAGGCTTCACTGAATCAAAAACACAGCCATCAACAAAAACCTTTAAAGATAAAGTTAAAGTACTTTTGAAACAACTGAAAGAAACATATCTGATTTCTCCATGGATTGAATTTTGGGTGGGTTTTGGTGCATTTATCCTCATACTTTGGCTCATCATGATACTAACATTGGGACGCTTCATTGAGGGCAAATATGCTAAAATGGACACAGCAAGTCAGAAAATCACCTTGATCCTCAAACCACACACATCTTCACACGTCGAGAAAAGAGAACTTTCTTCAGTCAACTTCACAGCCAATCCTATACCGGGTGGGGTAGCATGGGACAACACTGACTACGAAATCTATGGTCCGGTTGAAATCCTGAAATATCCACACCAAATTAAGATCTCATTGAGTGACTTCGTAAAACCAAGCACATTTGCTGATGATTGGGACTTTGAAAGTATAAACAATATGATGTCTGACTTAGTGATGTCTGCTAAATTTACCAAACATGATTATTTGCAGGGTTCGACAAATTATGATAGTATGTACTGTTATAACCACTATGGTAACCATTTTTTACATAGATCTGCACAACCTAGAAATGTTTTAAATTATAATCAATGGGAACATTGTGCAACCCCTCCAAAAGGAAGCTCAAGAACCGTTTACGACAAATATTCATACTTTTCAGGTTTTAACACAAGTAATGCCAAAACATTTTATTTTAAATTGTCAAATAAGACTGGGACAAAGACCATGATAACCAACACAAAATTGATATATTCAGACTCATTCTTTGAACAAATGAATACTTTTGGTTTTGATTATTGGGACAAAAATGTTGAAGTAAAGAGTGTTTGGGGCATAAAAGAATGGCAAGTACAGGGTATAGAATCTTTGTTTAGAGCCTGCATGATCCCAGAACAAATTATATTTTTAAATGACACTGTTCAACAAACTACCTGTCTTGGCTTAGCCAAAATCAAAGACTTAAATAAACCGTCTATTCCAAAAGCAACATTGAACAGCAATAGCTCTACAGATGAAGAGATAGACGTAAATTATGTATTAAACCAAAACAGAACACATCCTGATTGGAAACAGTGGTTGATCTGGCCCACAGATACTAATAACTGTCAAGACAGATTCCTGAACAAAACACAGGGGTTCAAAATGACCAGGCCAGACCCTAGATATTCCCAAAGACAACACCCAGGGATAATAACCACCTACAGTGTGGGCAAATTATGCCTTCAATGGCTACAGACTTCCACATTGGCAGAAATTAAGCAACACCTAACTTTACTTACTGATGGTGCTGACTTGCGTGATTTCATTATGGGACCGCGCAAACAGCGTCAGAAACGTTTCATAGCAGCCTCTGTATATGCAGCATACAATGAGGCCTGGAAGGTTACTCAAATTGAGACAGCAGAAAGAATACGGGAAATTGACCGTATTAATTTGGAAAAATCACTTTCTGTAGTGGACAATGGGTTAATGACTCTGTCCTCCAGAATTTTTTCTCTGGACAGCATTGTGTCTTCAGCAATCGACATAATATCGCAAGACTTACTGTTGTTACAACACGGTCAGTCTCAATTGCGTTCTATTGTACAGCTTGGCTGGACGTTACAAAATCTGCGTTCAGGCTATGTGCCTTGGCGTTTAATCAACACAACGTCACTTTTCAATATCTTTAACCTTACTGATAAACAAATCAGTATGGCCCAGAAGGATGCTGATTATACAATCCTGAGCATTGAGAAACTCGAAAGATTACCAGTGACAATGTCAGAACGACCTGTCAGTGAATGGATAATACATGGGATAATTAATATTCCAATCTCAACCTTCAGGTTTCAATACTGCCAAAAATATATACAGGCTGGCATGTACGAAAAATTGGGAAAAGGGTACATTAAAACAACATGGAACCTGCCCTATTCACATGTATGTGTCAGTAATAAAGGACAGAAAGTGTTTCTTAGTGGCGATAATTGTGCGATGTCACTAAGCGGTACACTTCTGTGTAACGGAATTAGTTTGCATGGAGCCTGTGAAGGGAACTCAAATAACCTTTCATGTCACCAGCTAGGCACACCTGCTACAGAGATAGAACCATTCTTTCAAAGACTCTATAATGGGAGTTACATTCTAATTGTGGACCGCAGATGCTGTAGTCTTATGCCCGGGACTCCTTATCTCGTAACTACGACTGCGAAGGTCAAGTGCTGTGGACGCTTATTGTTCCCCAGCTCCTTTCCAGACAGGGAGGCAAGGGCATGGCCCAACTTGAAAATTACTTCTATTCGAATAGATACTTTAAGCAGAATGAAAACAGTGCTTCTTCAGACGCCGACAAGGCTCACGTCATCAAAAGAAACGTATGATCTCCTAGTCGCAAGGACGACTGCAGAGATACATTCATTGTTATCGACTAATTCCCCCATACATTTCGCAGAAATCCTGAATGAAATCTTAAATATTTCTGATACCAGTGGAGTCTCAAAAGTATTTAAGACAGTATTTTCGATGGCATTAACACCATTCAAAGCCATACTGGGTATTTTTCCAGATTTCGTCCATTCGATTTTTGGCGGACTTCCCCTCATTTTAGGACTAATTGCAGGAATCCTATTCCTAGTCCTTATATTTCGTTATGGCAAACCATGTCACAGACAAAACACCTGCGACAAGGGAAGAAACAATCCTAGCCATTGGATACCGGGACCGGATATCAAAAATCCTGGGACTACCCCGGCTTAGAGACCTGAACATGACTTGGTTTCTTTCATTTCGACCAATGTGGCATCGATGTGTTTTACCTGTATTAAGGTGCTTGCTATGCGGAGAAGAATGCGTGTTAGACACCTGTCTGACTCTACAATCAGATGCGCCAATGGATGCAGAAACATTGTTGAGTCCAATAAAGGCTCATGCTTTGTGCTGCCCTCAACGGCTACCAATCCTGATGACGGCATTCGTGGAAGCTTCACCACTACGATTAAGGGGTAGTGGAGTTCAAGATGAAAGCAGCATCGATCAGGTACGACCTTCTGTGAGCAATCCAAATCAGAATGTCAATGGAGACAATCATGCGCACGAATGCATGGTTACACCTTTTTCTGAGTTAGTGGAACTCTCCCAGGAAGCTGTTGACAACTTTTTGGAGAGTCTAAATGATATGATGTTCTCACCAGAGCAGAAATAGAGACTTTTGAGCAAACTCGTACACGGCATTCCCTGAATTTGGCCTTCAACTAGAATAGCAAAATACCATGAACAATTTTCCCTCCAGTTCACGGACAGCAAATTTTTTTTCAGCAGCCCCAAAATATTTTTGCATATTTTTCGGGACACTATCTTCTGCTTAAAGTAAGAACTATTCTTAGAGAACTAAGATTTCTACTTTTAGATAGCTTATAGACATTAGCTGCCCGCTGGTATGTTCATAATTATTTTATTCTGTGATGGAATGGTCTCGAACTTTTTTCTGTATTAAGAGCCATTTCATGTGTAAAATTCTCATATACCATTTAGCATAACGTGTTATCTGATTAGGTCATAACGCTTGCCATCTAATTAGACAAGCGATATTCCTCCAGCCCCTGATAAGGCATACGGAGTTCTCAAAACAAATCAAACCTATGACAGACCTGGGAAAAACCCTGCGGCCATTGTTTTGATTTCACCGAGATCTTCAGCAAAAGAATGTGCTAACGACCTGGTCGTATGACATCCTTATTGACGTATCTATGTCCATCCTTACGTCAATCTCGGCACCTTAAAGGTATAAATATTACCGATATTGCCCTATGCAAACACACGCGGTGGTGACGAGATCGGAGCAGCCAGACTTGCCGAAGCCCAGAGCAGAGCAGACCCCGCTGGCGCAGCCCCGCCTTTCCTGACGCGCTGAGAACGAGACGCTGCTTTCTCCTGCCGAGAAATCCAGCTCCGGCGCTTCCGGGTAGCCCTCGCAGGCAGCCTGGAATATCGAGACCAGAGACGAGAGATACCATCCCTCATCCATCCTAGATTCCAGGTACAGAACTGAATAACCCCTCACAGAGAATTCTTTAGTCAGTCACTTGGCAAAACAAACTTAACTTAAACTGTAACTTTCTATTCCCGCCCACGCATTAGACTTAGGTCAGGTACACGGGGTAGGCGTAGTTAGAAACACCAGTTGAGTACGATTAGTCAAATGTATATGTGTATGTAATATATCTTATTCATTTTAAACCTTCATATGGCTTAGAAACCATATCAATGTTTTTACAGTATTATTTTATACTTCTGCTTTTAATGTATGCACTTTACTTAACCATAAGTATTGCAATAATATCGATCCATTTCTCTTGTATGAGAAAAGACACTGATCAATAAATAACATCTTTTATTGAACACGCCCGTCTCTTCCTTTTCTCTACAATCTGATGAGACTAAGAATGCACGTACTGACTGAGTAAAATAAATTGCCTTTTGTTTTCACACGACTCTCGAGATACACTCTTGATTAGGGGAGAGCAAAGTTGTCATGTTCTATGGTTGTCAGAAACTAAATCCCTTCTTGTCTATCCAGGGAGGTTCAACTCCTCCTTGCCTATTCGAGAAAGTTTCTAGTGAACTCTGAGCTAGCTGGCAAACCCAAAACTTTAAGTCTAATATCGACAGTAGTAGACCTAGTTAACGTCTGGTCTAGGCCTATACTATTGAAGGTATTATTCCAATGCGCAGAGCCTATTGGGATAATAGGAACTACACTACAAAACGACTGCGGCATATGCTGTCACAACTTTACATACAGTTGTTGAAACAGCACGCATAGCACAGAATTCTGCGCAAGCAGTAGAGTTGATTGCATTGACTAGAGCGTGTGTGTTGTCAGAGGGAAAGCGAGTGAATGTTTATACTGATAGCCAGTATGCGTTTGGTGTTGCCCATAGTTTCGGACGTTTGTGGAGAGAGAGAGGATTTCTTACTTCCCATGGTACGAATATTCAGCATGGGCAGTTGGTGAATGAACTTCTGGAATCACTTACTCTCCCAAAGCAGATTGCAATTGTGAAGTGTAGTGCGCATAAGAAAGATCTGGACCACCGGATGAGAGGAGGCAAGTTGGCGGTCGTGTAGAACGGCCGGGAGCATGAAGCAGTGGATGATGTGTGCTGTGCCCTGAACTCGGAGAACACGATGCCATATAACTGCAGGGGTATACGGAGGAATAAGTGAGCAGTCTACGGCAGTTTTTGGAAATTTTCAACGTCGGAAAAAAGCGGCGAGATACACATGCTACTGACCCATACCTGCCGCGGAACCATCGGGAGGTTGCTGCGGGAGCTGACGCTGGCCGTAAGAGTGCAGGCAGCTGGAGGCAGGGCTCAGGTGAAGGGGAGGAGCCGGGAGCCTCCGCGGACTCCGCGGAGCTCGTTGAGTAGACAGCGGGCTGCTGCTGCGGAGACGGCGACGGAGCCGTCAACAAGTCAAGGCTTCCAAACTACACGGAGCTGCAAGAAAAACGATAAAAAAGTTCAAAGTGGAGTTATGGCCCCAAAAGCGATTACGAGTTCTAAAGCTGCCTCAAAAAGGAAAGCTGCTGCCAAAGCGGCTGCTGAAGCCGAGGAGGAAGACAGCCGGCAGAGGAAGCAGACACCGGTAAGGAAGAATCAGCTTGCGGTGAAAACCAAACAAACTGGTTCTCCTATTTCAGATATCTTTGCTAAAATAGGCAAGGAGAAGGGCCTGAAAGTTGATGCTCTGCGGGGCAAAAAGGAGCAGGAGATGGGTGCTGAGGAAGTTTCAGTGGCCGTAGATGTGGATGGGGGTGGGGTAGATGCGCTATCCCCCTCACCAGGTCCAACGACTGACCCCCCCCTCGAGCTCAGTAAAAGCAGATGCGAAGAATGAGGAACAACATAACGCTTTGCCCCTGCCTCAGTTGAAAGAATCCCCAGTGATGTCAGGGGGAGTTGGAGAAGGCATAGGGGCCATAAACCCAAGTCCAGAAGAACAGACCAAGACCATAATAGAGTCAACAATACCACAGGGGGCCCTGTTGGCGGACAATACAATAAATCTAGCGGCTGAAAAATTAAATGATAAGGAGAAACCTCCCAGTGAATGCTTCTTTTCGGTCTCAGAAGGAGGCGAGTGGTCGGAGGATGGAGACAGCTCTGAACAGGGAGGGAGTAATTTAGACACAGATAGTGAACCTGAGCACGATATTGGGTCACTTATTTCTTCTGCCAAACCACCTATCGGAGTTAAAGCGCAGGACCTTAGCTGGGTTCATTCGTCAGCCACCCCGCTAGTTGGGAGTCCGCATGGGGAAGCCGCACAGATGTCTCTCCTCGAGGTGATACACAAGGAGATCCTAGCTCACAGGGAAGAAACTCGACAAGACAGCCGCAAGGCACAGGCCGCTGTTAGAAAGATGCAAGGAGCCATAAGGAAAATATCTAAAGTCTGCACTAATTTGGGCGATAGAGTTTCTAATTTAGGGGAAAGGGTTGTCTCAACCGAGGCGGAGTCAGTAGCTGCTTCAAATAAAGTAGATGCCCAAAGTGCTCAAATAACAGACATCCAATAGAAGTTGGAGGACTTGGAAAACCGACAGAGACGGAATAATCTTCGAATTTTGGGGGTACAGGAGGGGGTCGAAGGGACAAATGTGAGGGCATTTGTTATCAAGCTCTTTAAGCAAGCATTTGTAGATTTGCCAGGCTGGAATTGGACAGATGAAATCCAGCGGGCTCACCGCACTCCGTTCAAACTAGGCAGGAATTCAAAGGAAGGAGACAAGCCGAGAGCTATTCTGATATTCTTAAGTAATTTTGTACTAAGACAGGCGATATCGGAAAAAGCAAGACCTGATTCAAGGAAGATAGTAGAAGGAATTTCGTTTTTCGTTAGACCTGACTTCTGTCATATAACAGTTGAGAGACGATGGAGGTTGAGACAATTGATAAAACCCTTCCAAGACAAAAAGATGCAGGCGTACCTGATTAATCCGGCACAACTCAAAATATTTAATGCTGGAAGGACCCTGTATTTCACCTCTGAAACCAAGGCCAAGGAATATTTAGATTCTCAGGGGGTTTGATTCTGGACAATAATCTACTTTTGTTGTTGCTCAGAGAGCTGTTTAACGGAATATTGACTAGCTTGATAAGCTTACTGGTGGGTCAAATTTAATCTGCTTTAAATTACCATGCATGGCTGCAGTTGGGTGGTGGGTTGTGTTTCGTGGCATCTAGGGATTTCAATTTTTGGTTTATCGATTTGCAGGGTCTGGATTTTATGTACGGTTTTGTTTAGTTTCATCTCCACTGCTCCAGATGCTTTTCCATTGTGTGCACAGACAAGGTCTGAGCGCCTCACTTGAGTGGGTGTGTGGGTGGGAAGGGGGGGAGGGCAAGAAAGGGAGGTGGGGGGGTGGACGGGAGGAAGGGGGAGGGGTGGGAAGGGGGGAAAAAAAGCAAAAAATGAGATGTTTTGGAGCAAAGAGGTTTTTGGCAGCAATCAGAGGATAACATTGATAACAATGGCCAAGTTATGGGTATCGGATATCTCCTACCAGGAAAGATTATTTCAAGAGGATGTCGCACATTAAAATTTGTTCTATCAATGTTGGTGGTTTAAATGATTGGAGAAAACGCCAAAGATTATGTCATTTTGTTAAATTTAATAATCTGGATGTTCTGTGTGTGCAGGAGACCCACCTTCCATGGGCCAGGAGAAATTTACTAAATATAAGGGGTTATGAGCTATTAGCCTGCTCTTCACAGACTTCGATGGTCAGGGGGGTGGCTATCTTTGCCAAATCAATTTTAGGCGGGGTTAAGAGGTCTAAGGCAGATAGCTCAGGGAGATGGGTAATAGCAGAATTGACTCTTGGATATACGATATGTACGGTTTATGGGTCAAATCAGGACGATCCGGAAGTGTTTGACAAACTAGAGGGAGAACTTGCAGACTGGCCAAACCCTATTCTAATCTGTGGGGACCTCAATATTTCGGTGGACTGGAATAGATTAGGCAATTATTCGGGGGGTAAACCAAGAGTGTTTCGTGCCTTGACCTCTTTATGAGATCGCACGGTCTGAAAGACGTTTGGAGTGCAAAAGAACCTATTGATCCAGGTTTTACATATTCATCTTTCCCGCATCAAAAATACTCCAAGCTGGATTATTTTCTGCTATCCTCAGAGAAGCTTGGTAAAGCTAAGATTAAAAAGTTGCCCAAATCTCTATCTGACCATAGCCTGTTGATTCTAATATGTGATGTAGATAATATCGAAAGGCGACAAACAAGATGGTCATTTGAGAGAAAGCTCCTCGCGGATGATAGATTTGTGAGACATGTAAGACAATGGACTAGGGAATTCTATGAGATTAATCGGTATAGTGCGTCCCGCAATGTAATTTGGGAAACATTTAAGGCCTCTTTGAGGGGGGAGACAATAACCTGCTCAGCCAGACTGAGGAAGGAGGATAGGATGAAGGTTGAGACTCTGATTGGGGAACTAGGGATAGTAGAAGTACAACATATTAAAGAGATAGGGCAGGGGGCTGATGGTCAGGCAAGTTTAAACAGAATGGCCACAATCAAAGCAGACCTCCAGGGAGTAGTGACGCAGAAAGAGTCTAGGGATTATCAGTCTTCTAGGGCAAAGAGATATGAGACGGGGAAACAGGCAGGAAGAGCATTAGCACTCCGGATTAGGCAGGAGAGATCTAAAAACTTGATCACCAGTATACAGGAAAATGGGACTGAACATACTGAGCCTAAAGAAATACTGAGAGTTTTCCAGACGTTTTACCAAAAACTATATGATGAAGAGGTTGGGAGGGTGGCACAAAGTCCTGCCCTCAAAGATGACGGCCCAGAACTAGACGAAAGAAGTAGGGAGATGTTGGAACGCGACCTGACTCTGACTGAGACAAAGATGGCGCTTCAGGAACTAGCAGCTGGTAAAGCTGCGGGACCTGATGGGATCCCCCCTCGAAGTATATAAATGCTTAGAGGAGGAAATTGCACCAATCTTGCTGGATTTATTTACCGGTATAGTGTGTTCGGGCTCAATTCCTGATTTCTGGAAGGAGACAAATATTGTCATATTCCACAAGAAAGGCAAACCCAAAAATAATCCAGGCTCGTATCGCCCGATCTCCCTTATTAACGCGGACACAAAATTATATTCCAAGGTCTGGGCGAAAAGATTGGGGGGGATCATTGGTCGATTGGTCTCCCATGGCAGCATGGGTTTGTGCCAGGCCGAAGCACTACGGACCATATAAGGCGTGCTATAGCATTATTCGATGCCCATGCTGTCGCGGGCAGAGATATGGCTATGATCCTCCTCGACGCGGAGAAAGCATTCGACCGTGTGACCTGGGATTGCTTGTGGGGAATCTTGGCCGGAAGAGGTTTTGGGAATAAGAGCATGAGGGCAATCAAGGCGATGTATAGTGATCCGGTTGCTAGGGTAATGGTTATGGGCCAAAGCTCGGAAGAAATAATAATTAGAAGGGGGGCTCGTCAAGGATGCCCCTGCTCCCCGATTCTATTCTCGCTGTATATCGATCCCCTTATACAAAAAATTCTGGTGTCTGAACAGATCACCCCAGTGATACTCGATGGCCATACTACCAAACTTCTGGCATACGCTGATGACCTGGCAATTATAACAACGGCCCCCCAACAAGCTATGGCCGAGATATGTCAGTTGGCTAAGGACTTTGGTGTACGGTCAGGTTATCGCCTGAACGAGGAAAAAACACAGATCATATGCACAAGTAACATCACCAAGCTGGATCAAAGATATGTGGAATCAGCTGTGTATTTGGGGGTAAGGGTGAATGCTAATGTAAATAAGATTATTGTGGATAACTATATACCATTGATAGATTCAATTGAAAAGGAGCTTAAGAGGATAGATATATTGCATTTATCACTGATTGGTAGGGTAAATGTATTGAAAATGACTATGTTTCCTAAACTCCTCTATCTGTTCCGGGCCATTCCATTGCTATTGGGAGAGGGGATGATTAGGAAAATTGAAGCAATGTTTATCCGTTTTATCTGGCAGTATGGGAACGTTAGGAGATCGATTGCTCACATGTCTCTACCATTTGAGAGGGGTGGCCTGGCGATGCCTAATATCAGGATGTATCATTGGACATGTCTTTTGGTTCAAATGAATGTATTGTTTCAATATGATCTGGAAACATTAGAAACCCCGCCAGGCATGCAAGCGCTCCCCTCTATCTTTGAGCTCTTAGTGGGAAGGAAGGCAGTAGGGCTATTGATGCGCGAAGTTGACCGGAAGTATTACAAGAGAGCCAGATATAAGATTCTGATGGGGGGCATGGGGAAAATGGAAGTCGGTAATGAAATTTTTGAATATCCCAAAAATTCATGCCAATATTGATCTTTGGAAATCGAGCATCTTTGCCCATCTAGGTCAAAATAGAAATAGTCTTCTTTGGAGGGAGCTGGGAGTTAGGTGTCTAGGTGATGTTATGCTAGGCAATGAGATTCTTGGTTTTAATATACTTCAGCAAAAATTTGGGCTCCCAGCCAGTCAGTGGCTCTTATATGGGCAGATTGCTCAAACACTTCGCTCATTCAGCCCTAGGTTATCTCTTTTGTTGAGCAATCCAATTGTAGAATATTTGAAAAGGGGAGGTAGTAAAATCAGAATAGGGTATAATAATCTTCTACAAGAGCTGGAGGATGACATGGAAAAAACAGAAACTACCCTAGCTCAAAAAATTGGTGACCCAGATGTGGATTTAGAACAAGAAGATTTTTAGGTCCTCAAATTTGAGGGCCCAGCATTATAAGACCCTTTTTAACTTGTATTTTACCCCATCAAAATTGTTCGCCTGGGGCGTAAGAGATAATGACAGGTGCCCTAGGTGTAATATGGGTCCAGCAGATTTGCTCCATATGTTTTATAACTGCCCGAATTTAACCCCGATTATTAGTGAGATACAGTTATTTTTGGGGGGCTGCTAGAACAAAACATCGTTCTATCTCCTACCGTGGTTTTAGTAGGCACGGACGGCAAATTGAAGGCAGAAGGTGGGATTGAAACCCTAGTTTATATATCAGTGGCTATATTGCGTTTATTAATTTCTGCTGGATGGAAAGATACTACAGCACCCACATTTCAGCAGTGGTTAACAAGGCTTTTAGGAATGCATAATATCGAGGAGTGCCTGTATGATTTTAAGGGAAAGAAAACACGGGAACTGGGTAGAAACATATGGGCCCCAGTCAGAAAATGGAGGGAATCTAGACAATGAAAATACAAATCGAATTGTTTATGAGATTGGATGGTTCTTATGCCTACTCATGTCTACCTCAGTGTTTTCTTTTTTAGCCCTGCCTTTCTTACTTACTTTATGTATTCACTATTTATTGTTGTCATTGTATTTATTCTGATTGTGTAATGAATTGATATATGTATCGATTTTTACCTCAACACCCCGAAACATCTCAATAAAATATATTTATTTAAAAGAAAGTTGTGGATGATGTAGGTCGAGGAAATGCGTTTGCGGATGAAGTTGCGAAGGAAACGGCGAAAGACATGATGAGCCGTATGTATGTTGCAGGCCCTGCTAATTGGGTTATGGCTGGTGGAATGTGTGAAGACACAATAGAAAGTGTGAAGATGATTCAGGCTGAAGCTACAGAAAAAGAAGTGTGTGTGGAGAGAAACTACGGGTATGTTGGATCCGATGGGTTGTTGGGTTGAATTGTCCGAACACCAGCGATGGTTGTTGCCAGATGCGTATGTGCTCCCAGTGGTTACTATGGCTCATGGAATGGCTCACATCAGTTCGAAGGGAATATGCAAGTTGTTGGCTCCAGTATGGCAGAATGCAGGAATTCCGAAATGTGCTGAGAATGTGGTGAAACATTGCATGATTTGTCTGAAGTACAATCCTGGAAAGGGAACTCCAACTCCAGCTGGTCATTTTGCTCCTCCGACGTATCCGTTTGAGGTGATACAGTTAGATTATATTCACATGGAGAGATGCAATAATTTGAAGTATGTCCTTGTGGTTGTTTGCGCCTTTTCCAGATGGATAGAGGCTTACCCCCTAAAGGATAATACTGCCTTGTCTACAGCCAAGGTTTTGCTCAAGGAGTATTTCACTAGGTATGGTTTGCTGAGAATTGTATGGAGCGACAATGGGAGTGAATTCGTGGGCCAGATCATGAAGAAAGTGTGTGCTGGTTTGGGTATCAATCAGAAATTCCATGCTGCGAATCACCCCCAGTCTGCTGGACTTGTTGAGTGCTAAAAGCGGCACGTTGAAGCTGAAATTAGCCAAAATACAAGCGAGCACTGGTCTTACATGGCCAGATGCCTTGCCATTGGCTCTTTTGTCAACAAGGACGACAGTGCATTCTCGTGTGGGACTTAGCCCATACGAAATCGTCTTTGGTCGTCCGGCGAATGTTTGGGGTGTGCCTCGTCCTAAGAAATATAGCGATATTGAGTACCCTATGTTGGTGGATTACTTACATGACTTGACTGCTAAATTACGTGTTCTCCACCAACAGGTCTATGACAGTTTGCCGACAGCTACTGCAGATCCAGGCCACACAATTCAACCTGTTGATTTCATCTTGACGAAGAATTTTCAACAAACTAAGAACTTGGAACCGAGATGGACTGGACCACATTTAGTCCTTTTGGCCACTAGGACTGCAGTTAGGGTAGCTGGTAAAAAGAACTGGGTGCATGCCACCCATTGCAAAAAAGTTCCGTTGCCCTTACCATATGATACATGGGTGAGGGATGGAATAGCCGATTTCGAATGTGAAAGAATTCCTAGATTTGTACCTTTTAGTGATGCACATTTGACATGGACTCAGTCAGAACGCGAGGATGATGAAACACTGCAAGCTGCTGTGCCTTTGCCTTTGAGACTCGACACAACAAATCCGGAAATCCTTTTTCAAGAGCAAACTGTGCCTGGTAAAGAGCGCTACAATCTAAGACCGAGAAAGACTGAACCTATGGACAAATAAAAATTGATTTTTTTCATGTAGTGAATTACACCTTGTCGGATCAAGAGACTTTTGAACTTTTTTTTCTTTTTCGAGTCACCATCCGGACTCAGCTGCAGGGTCACGGTACAGCCTTAAGGGGTGAGCCGCGTATTGACATAAGGTCTGTGGTTCATGGTCGTTAGTACGATCTTGACGCACACTTAAGTGAAGAAGGTAATAGCCGTGAGCAGCACGTTAGAGGATGGAGTCTTTTGAGTCTGATAAGGGTGTTAAGAGAATTGATTCCAAAGTGAAAATGTGTATATTGATTCGTAGCTTGTGTGGGTTGGATTGTCTATGTTACACAACAGACGCTTGCATCTACCTTCCAACCTACTCTTTCTCTTTCTACTGTTTCCCCACATGAGTTTCATACGTTGCCTGAACATGAACAAACACGAAGATCAGAATTTGTGAACAATTCGTTTATACAGATGTTGCATCAGCATCAGCTAGTTGTAAATACCACAAACTGTTTGGTTTGTGGTCTTATGCCACATACGACAGATAAGGGAATGCCATATTTGGTTTTGCCTTTTTCACCTAATGGGTCAGTATGGGCACTCCAAGCAATGTTTATCTATGCGAATGAAGCATCTCCTGTACGTTCCGTCAAAGATAATGCGAGTAATAATGCCTTGATACAGGGAATAGTAGATATGATCAGAGATATTGATGCGTATAATGCTATCCCTAAAGATGAGGTACGAGCATATGTTGGTTGGAACAAGACGAGATATAGCATTAGTCTGACAGAAAAGGAGAGACAGAAAAGGTCTCCGCCTATTTGGATTGTACCCCACCGAGGTCATTTTTGTCTGCAAGGTAATGGTCAGAATCCGAGAGCTCAGCTTGGTAAGAGTGTGTGTGTTCACACCTATGTCTATACGCCCAGGAATCTCCACCGTTCGTGCCAGCTAAAGGCACATATTTTGTTTGTTACGATAGAGCAATATACATGGTTGCCTTCTGATTTTTCAGGCACATGTTATGTGGCATTTTTGCTTCCCCCTACATACACAGCTGCTTTCAATTACCATAAGACAAGATATGGTAGAGGTGTTATCGATGCGGAAGATACTGTCGCACAAGAAGTTGGAGACTTCTTTAAGGGTTTTCTGCCCTTTTGGGGTCCTATGGCTACTAGTAGGAATATTCGTCAGCTTACGAGAGTGGTCGAGGCCACTATAAATGAAACTGCAGGTGCCCTTAGCAATATCACAGCTGAGCTTCAAGCGGATCACCTTATGACATTACAGAACCGCTTTGTTTTAGATATTATACTCGCAGATATGTTATGTTATGCTAATTTTGCTTGTATAGCGCATGGCTACCCCAGCAACGGGGCGTCCCAGCGCTGATGGACATAGCAGGAGATGCAGAAACGCGGCCAGGGAGAGAAAGCAATATAGAGGAGAACAGCCAAGTTTTAATCTGTTTTCTGAAGAGCATGTGGTTCGGGGTGGCTCGAGCTTTTAGGGGGATCGAATTCCATAGCTTCGGGGCTAGGTACCTGAAAGAGCGACCACCAGCTCTACTTCTCCGAATTTTGATTGTGCCAGCAAGCGATAGATCCGCTGAGCGGAGGGTGCGCGTAGGGACATAGAGGGTACAAAGTCCCTGCAAAATTCGTGGACCGGAGCCATACAAGATTCTATGGGTAATGCATAGAGTTTTAAATTGGATGCGCTGTTTTATAGGCAACCAGTGCAAGCGTCTAAGAATCGGGGAGATGTGGCAGGTTTTAGGTAAGGCAAACAAAGTACGGGCAGCCGCATTCTGAGCTCTCTGTAGTCTATTAATCACTGTCAGGTTAGAGCCCAGCATGAGAGCATTGCAGTAGTCTAGATGGGATAAGACTACCGCCTGGATTATGACCTGACGAGTGGGAGGCTCAAGGAAGCCAAGAATGGTTTTAAGAGCAAGCAAGCGGCCGTAGCAGGTGCCCGCCACTTTGTTTGGCATGTGACTCTAAAGAGAGTGAGTTGTCCAACATCACACCCAGATTTTTTACTACCTCCTTAGGAATAGGTGGAGGTCCTAATGTGGAGGGCCACCAATGATGGTTCCAACTCTGGGTTTCCTTGCCAATGACAAGTACCTCTGTTTTGGAGGAGTTTAACTGAAGACAGTTCTGAGACAGCCAGTTAGAGATGGCCAAGATGTCTTCCTGGAATTTGATTTGGTCTAACTCAATGTCCTTAGAGATAGTGAAAACAAGCTGAGTATCATCAGCATACGATACCAGCCTAATTCCACGATCTCGTGCCAACACTGCCAGGGGGCGGACATACACATTAAACAATGTGGGGCTAAGCGCAGAGCCCTGCGGGACCCCATACTCCGCGGGGTGCCTACTGGACGAGTATGGCGGGGCATGCATCTGGAAGGAACGGTCTGATAGAAAAGACGCGAACCAATCCAAGGCACTCCCTCTGACTCCGATCTCCCACAATCGCTCTAATAAGATCCTGTGGGAGACCCTGTCAAAGGCCGCACTCAAGTCCAGCAGAATCACAAACGAGGTCTCGCCCTGGTCCTGCACCTCCCTTAGATGTTCTGTGACAGACAGTAGGGCCGATTCCGTACTGTGTTTGGCACGGAAACCATTCTGAGACTCATCCAGAATTCCGTTGGATTCCAGGTGAGTGGTCAGAATGGAATTCACATGAGCTTCCATGATCTTAGCAAGGTATGGGAGTAGGGAAATCGTCGATAACTATCCGGCCTGGCGGGGTATAACGTTGGCTTTTTTAGGAGGGGAACTACCTTAGCATGTTTCCAGGATTTGGGGACGGCTGCTGACTGAAGAGAGTTGTTAATCAGCGTCAGCCCCTCCCGCAAGATGGACTCCTGGAAAGCTCTAAACAGATCGGGTTTTACTGGGTCTTCCCGGGAGCCCAACTTCACCCTGGAAGCCAGAGATTCCATCTCTATCAGCTCGATAGGTGGTAAGATTTGAAGCGGGCACAAAGAGGCAATAGGACCTAAGGTGGAGCCAGGGGCCGTAGTATGACCATTCAAGTGTAGAGAGTTATAAATCCCTTTTATTTTGTCCAGGAAAAAACAAGATAGCTCTTCGCACTGTGCATCAGATGCTATCAGATTGCCTGGGCCTTCCGGAGCCTTGGTCAGATCCTTCACTAAGGCAAATATAGTTTTGGAGCGGTTGGTACTGGAGTTGATCAGGTCAGAGTAGTACTTCGCTTTAGATGATTTAATAAGTTTATGATATTCTTTAGTGGCCGATCTAAAGTTGGTTTTAGCCACAGGATCATATGATCGTCTCCAAATACGCTCCAATAACTTACATTGCCTTTTTTTGTCTGCAAGAGCCTCAGAGTACCACAGGTGGGATTGCACACGCTTAGGCCTTGATAGTTTCTTAGGGATAAAGTAGTCAAGTGACTCATTTATCCATTCCCTATAGGCTATGTCGGCCTCATCGATATTGCTAGGCCAGACTGGGCATGATACTTTCAGTCTGGTTTCAAACAGGCCATTATCCAGTTTGTTCCACGGGCGTCTCCACCGTAAAGGGGGAGGCGCATCCCTGCGGCCGACTGGGATCTCAATCGAAATAAAGACTGGGAAATGCTCGGTCCAGCTAAGGGGGCTAGGAGTAGTAATTTTAACTTCCTGGATGTTAGTAAATACTGGGTCCAGAAGATGACCTGCCTGATGTGATGACCCATTAACTAGCTGAATCAGCTGGCATGCCTCCAGGTCACCTAGGAATTTTTGGATAGAAGGTGCGTCACGGCGCTCAAGGTGAAGGTTGAGGTCCCCCAGCACAGTGAAATTTGCTGATCGAAGAGCTAGCGCCGAGATGAGCGACACCAGTGAGTCCTGGAAGGCGCTCGCTGGCCCAGGAGGGCGATACACCAATAAACCTGTAAGGGTAAAAGTATCAGAGACCCTCACCTTAAAAGTCGCACTCTCACAATTAGCTACACATGTGGGGTTAAGGGTACAGATATATATGCTTTTAAAAATTATCGCAATACCGCCGCCCCTTCCCGTGGGTCTGTTCTGGGCACAGATTAGGTAGCCTGGAGGAAGAGCCAGGGTTAGAACTGCTGCAGTGTCAGCAGTAGTCCAAGTCTCTGTCAAAAATAGGAGGTCAGGGGAGTGGTCAATAAGTAGCTCATGGACATCTTCATAGTGTTTCACTAGGGACCTACAATTTAAGCTCACTATCTTTAATTTATTGGAATCGTTGACCCCCGAGACTTTGGCTGTTGGCATCAGGTGACCCTTTGAGGCCTTGAAGCCACATTGGTCGCATTGTGCGCATAGAGAACCGGGGTGCCACATATGAGTCCTGCATCTTGCATGGCTCCTAAGAGCAAACAGCTCCTCGCGAGCATAGGGAGCCATTCAAAAACCTATCGACCAGAGGTTCCGGCTCCTAGCGACGGACCAGCGCGGACGGGCGCAGACGGGTTTGCTGCGCGGGAGAGTGAAGTGCCGAATAAGAAGGCAGCGGTCCCGCCTCTGGCGGAAGTGAAACGCCCTCAGGGGCCTGGCCAAAGGTCAGCAACGCCCTCCACACAAGCGGCACAAGCCGTGGTGGACCAGGGCGATGACCGAGCAGCAACAGGGTAAGTAGCACAGAAGTACACCTTATTAAAACAAATATGCTAAATAGCAGGTTTTAAAAACGAATGACAAACTTTCAGCACGCTGCACCAGTGCCTCGCATTTCAGGCGCGTCCGCTGCGCGGGAGAGTGAAGTGCCGAATAAGAAGGCACCGGTACCGCCTCTGGCGGAAGTGAAACGCCCTCAGGGGCCGGGCCAAAGGTCAGCAACGCCCTCCACACAAGCAGCACAAGCCATGGTGGACCGGGGCGATGACCGAGCAGCAACAGGGTAAGTAGCACAGAAGTACACTTTATTAAAACAAATATGCTAAATAGCAGGTTTTAAAAACGAATGACAAACTTTAAGCGCGCTGCACCAGCGCCTCGCATTTCAGGCGCGTGATAGAGGTGGAGTATGTAAATTGATCGTGTCTAGTTGCTGTGTTTTCATACCTGATAACGCCCTGACAGTGTACCAAGCCATCTTGAAGTTGCATAAGTCCACTGAGTCTATACATGTAGACGAAGGGAACTGGTCGTTGATAGAATGGTTTTGGGAACTGCTGTCCAAATGGGGATGGAAGATTCTGATGTTTCTTGGTATGGCTTTAGCAATCCTTTTCTCGTGTTGCTTATGCATCCAGTGTAGTCCCACCATTTGTGGCCTTTGTGCTACAATCTGTGTGAGAAGACCCGTCCCGAGAGAAGTGAAGGATAATAAGATGATGTTACAGCAACAATTTGATGACCTGATGAGAATAGATATAGACCTGGATTCAGATTGACGTGAGTTTAGGTCATTGCCCACGTAATGGCATAAGGAGGGTCTGAGGTTCCGTGATTTTCGGGACCGGACTCCATTTTGTTTGCGTTGTTCGTGATGCCATTTTGTGTTGCCCTCATGTAGGCCCGTGGAGGTAAACGAACGAACAAAGTTGCATGGGCCTCGTTGTTCATGTATGCATTAACTAGGCCCTTTTCGACTTGCGAGTGAACTGTAAGATGCTGACCCCGTCACCTGAAACTGACCCTTTACGAAGCCAATTTTCCTGGCTGATCGTTGTCTGAAATTGCCAATCAATGTTCAGGATATCGTTAACTTTTAGTTTCTATCACATATCTTATCCTACTCAGCATCTGAAATGTTCCTTTCCTTACGACTTTTCATTACATGGGTAGTGCTTTCAATTATGGGTTTGTCCGGATTGTGGTAATCGAATTTGGGACAGTCCTAATAATTAACTTGTGGGTTGGTACAATGTAAAGTGAGCTTTTTGGAATGTAATAATGTGTGTGAAAATGTATTTCATTGGTCAGAATTTGCCACAGTGGGTGTGCATTCGTAATTAATCGAAAACAGCATAAAAAGTGATGTCTTGCTCGACGAAAGTTGAGCAGTCTCCTGAGTTGTACACCGTGTTGTATTGCTTGGTTTACTGTTACTAGCTGCAGCTAATAAATTTGATCTCTGATGCCACCTAGAAGTATTCCGTGTCTCTGTATACCAAGACAGGTGAACTCGAAGACTTCGGGTGTGTCCCTGGCACCGCTGGGTTCTAAGAAAACCCGGTTCTTCAGGGGGATCACTGGGATCACCTCCGCTCTTACGTGTCCACAGCTGTATCGACACGAGGCACAGGAAGGCCTGAAGGAGGGGGATGACCTTGGTGCAGTTTTTAGGTCGAGGACCGTCGCACTGCGTAAGCAGTATGGGTGGAGCCAAAGATTTGATGTTTCTTAGAAGGGGCTTGGAACCCGCCCCTCTTCTTCATTGGCTGGCCTAGTAAATGCTGGCCAGCCATTGGAGGAGAGGGGCGTCACCCGGTTCAAGCCCCGTCTTTTTCGGATTCGGGGGAGTTTTTTTAGGCTTCTTTCTTGTTTTCTTTCTCTCCTCTTCCCATTGGCTGGAATTTTACCTTCCAGCCAATGGGAAGAGGAGAGAAAGAAAACCACGCCCCCGAATGCGAAAATGACCCTGCTTTCTCCGAGGCATTTCTTCCTCGCCTCGGAGAAACATGGTTGGTGTAATTTAACTCATTTGTTTGGTTTTTTGGTCCTCATCTCTGACCCTGCCTCCACAGCGCTCTGAAGCGCAGTAGCCTTACTCGGTTTGGTTGTGTCTGATTTGCGCTGATGGCCTTCAGAAAAAAAATCACACGCCGTTTGAAAACGATGCAGGACGATCAATTGCGGAACTACATCTACCAGCATGCCTTTGACCGCGGATGGAGTCTGCTGGAGAGCCTTTTGCAGCCGTTCGCCTACCTCCCAGCGTCGAACAGTTGTACCGACCTGACAAACAAATCCCGCCGCGTTCCGTCCGCTCTGTCAATGCCACTTTTAGCCTGGTTCAGATTGGCTCGCTAAAATGCCAGGTAGGCCAGTTTACCAATCCTAAAAGGCTAGAGATTTTAACCAATCATGACAGACTAGAGATGTCACGTTCTACAAGTTATCCAATCACGTAATGTATTACATTCAACAGGAAAATTAAAACAGCCGTTTCCTTCAGATAAGAGACATGTAATCTTGTCACAAAAAAAAGGAATTAAGATCAAACCAACCAGTGAGGTGGAGTCGAGAGACCACAAAACAGCCACAATAAAAACAAATGTTATATCTTAGCAGACTGTGGACGTGACTGAAAATGTGTCTTGTTCTGCGGAGGTTTGAGATCTTCCCTTAGATAAGTGACAGCTACAGTATTGTTTTCAAGTTTGGAAAGCTGGGAGTCCTACTCTCTAGAGGTGTATGCTGGGAGACGTAGTCTCCTCATTTAGGCGACGCTCGTTACGTATTCTTCACCAGTAAGACACGGAGGGAGAGGGCTTGTAATCTCGAAGCCATGCCTCGGTTTCCGGCTGTTGCCAAGGGAACCAACAGCGGGCGGAAGCGCGGGATGTTCAGACTTGGAAAGAGACAGGAAGCAGCAGTGCTAAGAGGTAAGGAGGATGCACTGTGCCCGGTGTCAATAGGTTAATGAAGAGAACTGAGGTTGCCCGTGTATGTTGGAGTGCCAGTGCCACGAGGGTCTTAAATAATTCCATGCAGAGTGCTGAAAGGAGAATATCTGGACAGGGCAGTGACCCTTCAGAGGCTACAGGTTGCAGGATGAGTGAGCGGGTCAGGGAGCCTATCCTGATGATGGGGAGCTCTACTAGAGGATGCAGGGCGCTTGCAGCTATTTAAAATGCCAGCATGAACAAGCTCTTCCACAGGCTGCAGGGAACCTACAGTGACTAAAGATTGCAGGAAGAAAAAGCTCTGCAGGAGGGTACAAGGAGCTTGCATTGGGTACACCTTGCAGGGTGAGGGCGTTGCCCATAGGCTACAGGGAGCCTGTAAAAACTACAAGGGGCATAATGTCAGAGGCTGCATGGATACTACAGTTACTACCGGCAGCATGGTGAGAGGTCTGTCAGAGCTTTAATGGGACTTAGCAACGACTACTGGTATCAGGATGAAAGAGCTCTTCCATAGTCTTCAGAGAGCCTGCAGGTACTAAAGATTGCAGGATGAAGGAGCTCTGCAGGAGGCTGCAAGGAGCTTACATTGGGTACACCTTGCAGGATGAGGGCGTTGTCAATAGACTACAGGGAGCCTGTAAACACTGTAAGGGTCACAATTTCTGATGCTGCATGCTTGCTACAGGTACTACTGGTAGCATGATACTCTGGGAGGAACTAGCAATAACAATAGGTAGCAGGATTAAACGTGAGCTCTACATGATACTGCAGGGAGCTTGCAATATCTAAAGAGTTCTCATTTTTCTAAGACTCGCAAACCTACTTTGATAATAGGCATCCATTATTTAAAATCAACGTAATGGCAGATTTTGAAGCCAGAGTCAGATGCCATAAACACAAATTAACTTCCAGTTGAGCAGGGGTCATTTATTGTATTAAGAAAGAAGTGGAAAAGCTAAACAGAAGCATATTTAGTTTAAACAAATATTTTTTCTTCTAACCTGACACCTTTGGTTGGTTTGTATTCGTAGCCCAGATAAAACATGCCATTGGCTTTACACAGTCACACTGTTGAGTAGCTGCCTTTGATATGAGATAACAAATGCACAATATGCTAATCCGGTCCTGCCCTCTATTGACAAAGCATAAAAAAACTTGAAGACCACCCATATAGAGATGTATTTTTGGCTCAGTCTGTCTGAGCGCATGCTGTAGTTAGAGACACCTTCCAGCTCAGAAGAGTAGCATCTTGACTTCTGACACAGTGCTCTATTTGTACCTCATAGAAACAGTCTTGCATGCGACCCTTTAATGTGTGCTTCATGATTTTGGTTTTTTTAAACCCACCCTCCATGTGTGCCACTGCACTGTTTTTTTATATTTGTTTTAATTCTAATCCTTCATTTCATGGGGCACTGTGTGTGTGGGGCTGTGTGGGGGGCTGTGTATGTGTGTGTGTGTGTGTGTGTGTGTGTGTGTGCGTGTGTGTGGCTCTCTGTATGTGTCTGTGTGTGTGTGTGGGGCTCTGTGTGTGTGTGTGTGGGGGGGCTCTGTGTGTGTGTGTGTGGGGAGGCTCTCTGTGTGTCTAGCTCTCTGTGTGTGTGTGGGGCTCTCTCTGTGTGTGTGGTCTCTGAGTGTGGGGGGGGCTCTGTGTGTGTGGGGGGAGTTCTCTGTGTGTGTAGGGCTCTGTGTGTGTGTGGGGGGCTCTGTGTGTGTGTGTGGCTCTGTGTGTGTGTGGGGGGGGGGCTCTGTGTGTGTGGGGGGGCTCTGTGTGTGTGTGTGTGTGTGTGTGTGGCTCTGTGTGTGGCTCTCTGTGTGTGGCTTTCTGTGTGTGTGGCTCTGTGTCCGCAAATACTCTCTACTACTAGGAGAGGCAGGAAGCAGGGAGGTGCAGCGAAGGGGGTGACTAAAGAGAAACCCTCCGATAAGAATATTAGGCAGCACACGGATGGCGAATCAGTCACAAATAGTAGTCCAACGCACAGGAAGGAGGGTATCCCCTTGGCCACAGAATTTGAAAACAACTCAACCATCCAGCTCTGCGAAATTAAGGGCAAGAGCATTAAAACAGACAGAGTCAAGGGTAAACCTTCAGAGTCAAGAACTAGGATTACCCCATCCTTGATATCCTGCTTTAAAATTCAACCACAGGTGTTAGACGTGGCAAAGCAGGGGCAGACTCTTAGAAAGACTTCTGGGCTGATTGAGTTGAGATCTTCCCTGGGGAATATGGAAGAGGTAGAGGCAGTTGGAACCCCAACGTCTGTTATACAAGCTGCACCTGTGGCTAAATCTTCAACTGTGGGTTTGGATGAAAGTAATGGCCATGTAGGAATTGATAACCCTGTACATGAATGTAGGGGGGTGAGTGAAGGTGGTAAGGGGGGAGAAAATTTCTGTGGCCCATGATAAGGAGTGCCCCAGTGTGACAGCTCTTGAGGTGCTTTATTGTACCCTTTCAATGGACAATAGATAGGGGTTTTCTGTCTCAAAGGCAAATCAGGGGGAAATCAAGTTCTTCTGTGAGTCTCTGGAGAAAAAAAACGATTTCCTGAATTTGAGGACTGTCGCTTTAGAGAGCTCAGTTGGAGAACTCAGGAACTACATGGGAGCAGCTAAAACAGACTTAACAGTGCTTAAAAAGGAAGAAGCCGAGATAGACTTGAAATGTTGAAAAAAACTCTCGGCGTAATATTCTGCGTCTTTTGATTGTTCCTGCGGGAAAGGAGGGGGAAGACCTTAAAACATTTATTGTAACTCTCATAAAGGAATCAGTCCAGATCGAGGAATCGGAGGAAGACCTAAAGAAAGACATACAGAGGATCCACAGGGATCCCTTTAGGAAATATCCTAACCGGACAAAGCCAAGAAAGATCTTAAACTTTCTTACATTTTCCTTGAAAGAAAACATTCTGAACTGTGCTTTAAAACAAAAATCATTGAGACCTAGAGACTTTGCCTTCCAAATCCGCTCAGACCTTGCGCGTGCCACTTTGGATCGACAATGGGAGCTGGGCAGGAAAATGGAAGATTTTAGGAAACTGGGCTCAATGGGCCAGCTAAACTTCCTGCACTCCTGAAAATTATGCTTAATAACAAAATATACAACTTAAAAACAGTGCAGGATGCGGATGAGCTTTTGTAAAATGTAACCAAAGTCTCCAAATAGTTTTACTACGACGATAGGCACATAACGGGGCATTTGGGAACTTTTTACTTCAAGACTTAGGATCTTTTAGATATCGAGCTTTCTTCTTCTTCCTCGACTAGATCAAACACATATCGTCATTACACTAGGTATAGACTTTTTGGATTCCTCTTTTTTTTGCCTGTTTGAATTCATTTATCAGTAGTTAGGGACAAGGTAGGATGCCCCGGTGGGCAGAATCTGCACTTTAGTCCAGGTAGATGGGGGTAGGGTTCTCTAGTGAGATGTTCAAGGGGCGGGAAAGGGAGCACGGGGTGGGGAGCATAGGGGTTAAAAAAAAATTTCTCAATCACCTTTTAGATTGGTTAGTTTTGGGGTGTTGCGCTTGGTTTGGTGTTGGCATTCGGGGAGACCTGACATGCTTAAGGTTCCATTGTTTAAACCGCCATGAGAACTCTACACTGCTTATCCTGGAATGTCAATGGTCTCCAGGTATAAGTAGGAGGGCAAAAATCGTACACTAACTTAAGGATTCCTCAGCTCAAATAATCATTTTACAGGAGACACATCTCCTGAGACAGGAAATCAGAGAGATCTTTGGGAAGGTCAGATGGGTGGAACGGTACACAGACATAATATCGACTCCAAAATATCGTTTGGACATAATATCGACTCCAAAATATCGTTTGGAGAAAATATCGACAGGACAGAATATCGACAGCCAAAATATCGTTTTTAAGGTAAGTGAAGTAATATCGTTTTTAAGGTAAGTGAAGTAATATCGTTTTTATTTGTAGGGTTCAGGGTCAGTTTTGGGTTTTTGGGTAAAGGGGTATTTTTAGGGTTCAGGGTTAGTTTTGGGTTTTTGGGTAAAGGGGTATTTTTAGGGTTCAGGGTCAGTTTTGGGTTTTTGGGTAAAGGGGTATTTTTAGGGTTCAGGGTCAGTTTTCAGTTTTTGGGCAAAGGGGTATTTTTAGGGTTCAGGGTCAGTTTTCAGTTTTTGGGTAAAGGGGTATTTTTAGGGTTCAGGGTCAGTTTTCAGTTTTTGGGTAAAGGGGTATTTTTAGGGTTCAGGGTCAGTTTTCAGTTTTTGGGTAAAGGGGTATTTTTAGGGTTCAGGGTCAGTTTTCAGTTTTTGGGTATTATTTTATTATATTTTATTACTATATATATATATATGTTTAATAAATATGAAATAAAAAAATATTTATTTAACTTTCATTAATTATTTAATTATTATAAGTTAATTTAAGTAATTTTAAGTATATTTTAGTAATTAATTATTAATATTAATTTAATTTAACACTGTTTTTAGTAAATACGATATTTTTTACAACTATATTTTTGTAAACGATATTTTTAACTCGATATTTTTGTACTTACCTGTTTGTAGATAGAAACTAGATATTTTGACTGTCGATATTTTCTCAACGATATTTTTGATGGTCGATATTCTTTCAGTCGATATTCTTTCAGTGATCCGGGTGGAACATTGCATTACCTCCAATCAAAGTGCTAATATTAGGGGGGTTGCCATCTTGGCTAAAAAGCAAGTAAAGGCTCAGCTTTTGAGTTCGATGGTGGACCCAGGTGGCAGATGGGTCATTGTCAAGCTATCTGTCAAAGGGTCTTTAACGGCGGTAGGTTATTATGGCCCTAACCAAGATGAACCATCCACTCTAAAAACTATTTTTGCAAATATCTTGGAATTGCCAGAACCAATCATTCTTGCTAGTGACTTTGATATAGTCCTGAATCCTCAGTTGGACAAGTCTCCAAGTAGCAGGGCAAATGTGTTGTCTACATCTAGAACATATCTTCAAATTATGATGAGGCAGCACAAATTGAGTGACATTTGGAGGGAAAGGTCAGGTTCCAATTTAGGCGTCTCGTTTTATAACCATAAATACAAACATAAATCACGGATAGAATATATCTTGGTTAGTCATGATCTGAGGGATAAAACAAAGGATATAGGTTATCTGACGCCACACCTATCACACCATGCGGCGGTATGGATAGGTTTAACATTGGCAGAGAAAGAATTACCAAAGGTGTGGGCGTTTGATCGTTTATTAATTTCGGACGATTCAGAAGCCAATTATTTATCTCAGGAGACAGAGACCTTTCTAAATATAAACGTTGGGTCAGCAGAGATCTCCATAGTGTGGGCTGCCTGGAAGGCTTATCTTAGAGGCCTGGTAAAAAGTAGGATTTCCTACAAAAACATGCAATATAGAGAGGAGGTGGAGCGGACTGAGCGTGATATGAAGGTCGTAGAGCAGAACATGAATGGGGAGGTCGACGCAGTAAAATGCCAGGAATATTGGGCGAAATTGGTAACCCTGAAAGATCAGTTGGAGAGTATCATCCAGACAAGGATCTCTAAAAGATGGAGGCAAGTAAGCTTGCCCATTTTGAATATGGGGAGGGGGCCAGCAAACTCCTGGCATGGAAAGCCAAGACCAACAGGGCACGAAATTTTATAAAACAAATTGATATTGAACATAACAATACAGTGGCAGTCACAGATGAAGAGATTGGAGAAGCTTTTTTTGTCTTTTTCCAAGATCTATATAATGAAGACAATGTGGTAGATAGCAATGGGGTTCGGGAGTGGCTAAGTGGGATTAATCTCACCTTTTTAAACTCCTCCCAACGAGAAAATCTGGAGCTTGATAAATCCCAGCAGTAGGTCAGGAAAGCAATTGCCGCTTGTAAAGGTGGCAAGGCTGCAGGGCCCAATGGGCTTCCAGCAGAATTATATACATTTTTGGGAGAAGCTATAATTCCAACTATGATAACTTTGTTCTATAAGATATTAGTTGAAGGTGCCAGACCTCCTGCTTCATGGGGTGAAGCAACCATAACATTAATTTTAAAGGCAGGGAAATCTCCGGCGGACTGCGAGTCCTATAGACCCATCTCCCTCTTAAACACAGATTATAAGGTCTTCACTAGGATCTTGGCAGATAGATTGGGTGCGGTGGCGGGTGGTATTTTGCATTTAGATCAAAAGGGTTTTTTGAGAGGTAGGGATCTTTTCGATCTTACTTACGATTTGATTGGAGCCATTGACTGTGCTTCCGCCTTTTCGTTACCTTGGGCAGCAATGACACTAGACGCCACTGAGGCTTTCGATAGGGTCAATTGGAACTATCTCTCAGCAGTGTTGGAAAAGTTCAATTTTGGGGTGAAATTTCGCAGAGTAATCCAGCTTATATACAGTGGCCCTTCGGCAAGACTATTAGTCAACGGTAAATTGACTAACCTCTTTAAGATCACTAGGGGAACCAGGCAGGGCTGCCCCCTCTCTCCTCTCCTATTCGATATGTACATTGAGCAATTTGTTCAGCGTCTCAGGGATGAGACGGGTATCACAGCATTTAAGTTTGGAGCATGGAAGAGGAAGGTAGCTCTGTATGCGGATGACATCCTGATCCTTTCACCTGATTTAGAGTTGTCTTTCCCTCATGTCAATAGGTTAGCACAAGAGTTTGGCCAAGTGTCTGGCTACGGGGTAAACACGTAAAAAAACGATATCATGGTATGGAATCTGCCGGAGTGTCGACACCGTGCCAAAAGCAATTTGAGATATTTGGGTGTTAGGATTGTCCAAAACATAGACAACATTTCGGGGAGCAACCTTGCAAATGTTTCCAAGGAATGCCAGAGACTCATGAAATCTTGGTTCCATCTCCCATTGACTATTATGGGCAGAATTAATTTAATCAAAATGGTAATATTGCCAAAAACTACTTTTCTTTTTAATTCTATACCTTTATATTTTGAGAAGCAGACCATTGACAAACTGCAGCTAGCAATTATTTCATTTGTGTGGGCTTACAAAGCCACGAGAATATCATGGAAGCAACTAAGGCGGAGAAAGGAGGTCTTACACTCCCGGATCTCCAGTATTATGCCTGGGCCTTCCAATTAACACACTCAAGAATGCTGCTGAAATCCCCAGACTTGTCAGAGAAGGGGGTCATGTTCTCGACCATGCTGAATGGAATGGGATTTTCACAGGAGGGGTTCCTTTTTAAGTATGGAGACCAGAAGTTTTTAAAGAAGATCAGACTGAAAGTCCTACTGGGTATGGCTTGTACATGGGCCAGAATTAAGCAAAGTACGGGCTTAAACAATTTTTCAAGTTCGGCTCCTATGCGGGACTCGCCGGGGGCCCTGGGCTGCCTGAAAAATAAACTGGCAGCCCCACTTAAAACAGCTGGGCTTCGGGTGTGGGGTGATCTAGCTGCTGACGGCTCACTCCTGCCCTGGGCGACGCTCGATGACAAACTAGAGGAGGGCATGTCCAGGTTTAAATATTTGTAATTGCAAAGTTGGTCCCAGAATTTGAAACACCTTTAGGTAAAGGAAACATTCTAGAGGAGCAACTAGTATTAAGACCGGCGGGGAGGAAAGAGGTGTCTTTCTTTTACTGGGCCATTGAGGAAGTTAATAATGGGGATTTTAAAGTAGCCGAAGAACTGTGGGGAGCTTTTGTATCAGATATAGACTGGGAAGACTTGTGGCAAACTTCATTTAACAGTTTGTTTGCAGTGGTAAAACCAGCTTGGCTCTGGAGGAACCACTATTTCACTACATACAGGGCCTATTTATCTCCCTCTAGACTTTCTAAAATAACAAAGGGCCCTCCTGCTAGCTGTAAGCAGGCCCGGACTGGCCATAGTGGGCACCGGGCAATCCCCCGGGCGCCGCACGGGTGGGGGCCGGTTTTGGGCCACTGGGGGCCGTTTTTGCAGCGTAGCTGCCAAATCCGCCCTGTACCAAAATCCGCCGAAAACCAGCCCCGGCAAAGAGCTCGGCGGCACCTCCAGCCAGCCCTCCCCCCTTACCCCCGTGTGGGGAGGGGGTGGGGGGAGAGGGCGGCCGAGCACTTTCCCGGGGTCGATTGTAGTTCCCAGTCCAGCCCTGGCTGTAAGAAGTGTGATTTGGTGAGCGCTTCAGACATTCACATGTTTAAAGATTGCCCAGCTATCTCTGATTTTTGGGAGAGGATGGGGGTTACAAAAGCTGACATCCTGGGGACCCCAGTCCATATTTCTCTGGCCTTGATCATTTTTTGTATTACTGGAGGAATTACAGGTCCGGCTAGGGGGTTCTTATTTTACGCAATCCTGCTGGCTAGACGAGAAATATGGAGGAGATGGGTGGAGCAAGATGGGTGGAGCCAGACTGGCTATTCTCCTTATATAAGACCTGATTTGGTCAGATTGCAGAATAGTAGAAAGAAGACTATGGGACTGTTTGCTTAGTTGGTCTTCTCATTAGTTATGGGGGATTTTAATTGAGTATTGTTGTTCTAGGGGTTTAAGTTGGGGTGTTATCACTTTGGAAATTTTCTTTTTTTTTCTCTTCTCTTTTTTGGATCCTATGATTATGCCTCTTTGGAAGCTCTCTGACTGTGCTGGGCCCTGCCTTCTCTTTGCTGGGACAGCAGCTACAGTCCTTGGTTACGAAGAACCAGAGAGGGAGTGCGACCAGCCTCTCCCCTAAAACAGGAGGTCAGTAACACCTAGTAGGTTTATTATTTGCCGGTAGGCGGGGAGCATCTTTGGGGCACTACCTTGATTGCCTACGTCTCTAGAAATGGAGTAACGGTAACAACATCCTGCTTTTCTGTTCACTGCGGTTGAAGGCGGATGAGGATTAAAAAAAATACAAAAATACATCATAATAGCTTACCACTGTCAAATACATACTATTCTCAATATTGTAAATATAAATTGGATTATGCTACAAAAAGATATGAGTTAAGCTCAATATTCTTTAACAAATCATTATTAAGAAAACCTTTGTGACAAGTTAGCATATGCAGAAACTAAGTTCATGAGAATTTTGAAACAATCAACTCATATATCTTTCAAAATGGGCACTCATCCTTGGCTTGCATTAGTACCTTTTTATTTATTTATTTATTGACTTGAGTTTTATAAAGCACTGGCTAGACCCGGAGGCATCAGAGCGCTTTACATGAGGAGAGTTGCATAGCTTACAAATTATACATTGTTACATCTAGTACAACAGTTACAAGTTACATTTTTAGAAAAATGGCAGGGAGAGGGGTAAGGGGTAAAGTAAAAGAGAGAAGGGAGGGGGAATTTAACGGAGCATAGGCAAAAGGATAGACAAAGCAAGCAGGTGGAGAGGAATTCAGGGGAGAGAGGAAGGGAAAGGGGAGGTATCCAAAGAAAGAAGGAGGGAAGCGGAGGTGGAGGGGGTAGGGCACACAGCGTGGAGAACAAGGAGAGTAACTGTGTCTGAATGTCCGGTTGGGTGGGGCAGGGATAATTTTTCAGTCCTCAGTTATGTGTGATTCCCAAATTCACAGTGGACTCTCTCAGCGGGGTTGCTGAGACTCCATGGCATAATATGCAGGATCCCGCCCCAGCAAGGGTAGAGTAGTGCTTTGGTCACGGGCGCACACTGAGGTATGAAGGAGGGAAGAGGTGGGGAGAAGGTGGGAAACCAAGCAGGGACGCAGTGTCCGATGTCCGGTAGGGTAAAAGAAGGTTCCCAATGGTAAGGGGATCAGTCCCAGTGCACCACTAACTGTGTCACCCATGTCACTGACGACTCTCTCAGAGGGGTCTCTGAGAATCCAGGGCGAAGAAGCTGGATCTATCCCCAACAAAGGGAATAGGAGTGCTTTGGACAAGGGCAAAGTTGTGGGTCGGTGGAGCCGAGAGGTGAAAACGGCACCGCTACTGGCATGTCCCAATGGCAGATCTAGAGGACGTTGCGGCATGATCTGGGAGGGGTGCGCAGTAGACGAAGCGTGAAGGCTGAGTCCAGATGGTGGGTGTCAGGCTGCAAATCTGGAGTGCGTCGCGGGTCATTCCGGGCAGGGTCCGCAGAGACCAGAACGAGAACAGTTAACAACTGGTTCTAATAACCGGTATCCTATTGAAAGACATTGCAACTTTTGAAAATTAAAGTCAAATATTTTCTTGATATATTTTAGTTTAAGAATTTGTTGAGTATGCATCACAGGGCGGAAATGTGATTATTAGGCTATTAGGCATAGAATGTTGGTGGACTCATTTGTTTAGAAACCTTGTATTTGTTGCGTTTAAATTAGGTGCAATACATTCTTGTTGTTTTGAAGACAGACTAACATTATCGGCCTGAACTATAATAAAGGTAAACAAGTTTGATAGTAAAACATTACATAAAAATTGAGAGATATCTGATGAGGACCACAGAAAGAGAACTAACCCTGTAGGTCACCGTGAGGTAAATTACGTTAATAATAGCATTGAAGATGTAATGTACTGTGACTAGATATGCAGCATTACTTTTCAAGAGAGGTAAGAGGTATATTCCTCATTAAAATATGAAGGAATTAAGAATATTGGCAATTGTTCATGGCGTTTATTCATTGAACAATCTGTTTTTTTGGTTTGTTTAGTAACTACTAGTTCCCTGATGAGATTTATGAATATCTTGAAACACGTCGAATTTTGTAAATAGGGGGAAAACATCAAGTCTGGTGGAAATATTTAGGAACTGAACACAATCAATTCCAATTAGGGAATCTGGAAATATGATGAAATATTGATACAATAAATGTACAAAAGAAAAGATTTTCTTAACTATAGTATATGCATTTACGAGGCTGTGATGGTAAATGACTGTAAGGAAAGCTCCTTACAACCTATGAACTTTTAATTTAAAATTAATTTGTGTGACAACAATCGCTCTCTGTATCTCCGTCCAACACTGACACTGTCTAATGTAACTTGAAAGTCACTCTTGCCACTAACCTGTAAATCCTACTACTACAAATGTAGAATGTCACTAAGGAAAATGCAAGTTAAGCGAAAACCTCCTCTGCACCTACCAGAAAAGTTTGCAGTTTTGCTAGCTGTTGTGATCAAGTAATACAAAGCTGTGTATTTGGGCCACTAGCAACTATGATGGGCAAGTTACAACAAAATAAATATCATGAAGTTGCCTCATCTGAAAACATAAACAACAAACTCCATCTCCTCCGCATTGGCGTTCCTCAAGGAATGAATTCAAGGCTTCGTACCTCATAGAGCATCCACCTAAGGTTCCACCTTCTGTAACTCACTTCCTGAGCATGAGTGCTATACAATAATATATATATATATATGTACATTTTGTACCCTGCATGTATCATGTACGTTTAACCCCTAGTCTCTCATTATACTTCTCCAAACGTTTTCCAATATGTCCAAAACATCCTTCAATTAATCCTAATCGGGGCGTCGACAAGCATAACAGAACATTTCCAATGGCAACAGACCCTTTATCATAGTTGTTTGAGTGGGCGTTGCTCATAGCTGCTGCACTGGTCCTTATCCAAACACTTTCTGGAGAGAAGGAAAAGGTACCACTCGCAGTTGCACAACTGCCAGGTACCTCCTTAAAGTTATTTTTCCTCCAGCTACATGAAAACCATATTATTGCAGGATTCCTTAGCTTTAATAGCCAGACCAAAAGCTGGCCCCTCATCTGTTGCAGCCAAAACCCACTCTATAACAAGAAAAATACATCCAGGCACTTCTACCGCCATAAGGGTACCCCTACTTATAAAACACATTTTCCATCAATGGAAAGCCTCAGCCTGGCTCTTGCTTTACCACTGCTAAGAGCACACCCCACCACTGGCTGCTGAGTTACTCCTACTGCATGGTGTCTGTTTTTGTATTTCAGGAAAACAACTTACCTAAGCAGTTATGTCCATCATGTGCAAGACGGAAGCCATCATAGCAGGTACATCGGTAGTTACCAGGGATGTTGACGCAATCATGCACACAGCCAGCATTATCTTCTCGCGCACATTCATCAACATCTGCATAAAAAGAGATTAAAAAAATGGAAATAAAGAATTTGCAAGGAATTTGCAATTACATTAGATTCTACAATGAGGAGAAGAGAAAAAAATTTATATATGAAGGTCCTACCACACAGAGTGTGAAGGTCATTCAGTTAGGAGTTAACTTGGAAGTGTAGGGAAGCTTGGTAGCACAGAAGGAGAAAGGAATTATAACAGTACATGAAGAATGTATACTAAGCAGCCATTGGGAGTTCATGACGAGCTAAAGAGAAGGATTAAATATTAAGTTAGTACTGGGACTGAAGTCACAAGGATTCTCTTGTCAAAGTTATTGAAGAAAGCATGACTCAAATTCAATTGAATTGTGTCAATTTCACATGAAATGTATTCCTTTCATTGAGTATGGGCCACGCTCAGACACGATGCTCTGAAGTGATATACCATCAAGTAAAAGTATAATTAAAAAGACAACTAGCTAATACGCAATGCATAATGACATAAATGTACATAAACTCAAGGTCTTTCGGTATTATTTTGTGAACAAGCTAAGTAATATTCAAATCGTATTTTCCTCTGCAAAGATATTGTAATTTGTTTATTTATTTAGAGGTTTTCTATAGCGCTAGCCAGACCCGAGGGTATCGGAGCACATTACAACATGATGAAGAGGAGACAAAATACAGGACAAGGCATGGTAGGAAAATACAGAAAAAGTTCAAAAAGAAACTTTACAGTTCTGCTGAGCGTCAGAGGTGTGCCGTTGAGGTAGAGAGGTCGAGGGGACCGAGGAGTGGCATTGAGGAAGATGGATCACAAAGTAGTCTCAAAGCCTAGGAAAAGGCAAGACTGATAGGCAGAATGCATGAATGAGACCTTCACAAAACCATCTCTTAGTGTTACTAAAAAATGCTCAGAGCTGGACAGTCACTGAATGTAGGTGCATCTTTTAATTTCTCTGTGTTTTGCCCTAGGGGTGTGGCATGCTACGAGGATCCTGAAAACACAAGCAGTACTTTGGAGTCAATATGCACTGGAAGGCATTGTGTTAATAGCAAAGTTGGATACATAAATTGATTCTGGAGAAAATTAGAAAAAGACAGTGGTTCCGTCTCATACAGGCATAGAAAAAAACATTCTCAAAGGACTGATCCACCAAACCAGCAACTGTGCCATTAATGTAGATAGCGCATGCAGCAGCAAGATGAGCAATAGGAGCCAAGAAGAAAGAGCATATACTACTTGTCATAATTGATCTCCACCAACTTCTGTTGGAAACAAGATTATATTTCAAAATATACAGGGGGAATTTATAAGCATAGCATTCTTCTTCTCTTTCTCTCAAAAGGGTCCTAACAACGAATTCAAAACTTTTGCCAACTCTTAGTCCAGCGTTCTCATGAGCATTCTAAGTAAGCTGTACTTATGAATATTCTTATTTGTTAGAATGCATACGTCTAGGTTACATGACGAAGAGTTATTAAAAAAGTGTGCTGTCGTTTTTGGAGACGAATCTTCTACTACCCAGAGACATCTTTCCATCAATAGGGAAAATCCCTTTTACTTCCGGAATGTATGGCTGCGTTTTGGGAACGGAAATACATGTGCAGAGTGAACTAATTGTTGGAGCTTTTATGCACAGCAATGTTTCAACCTACTCTGAAGAGATGTCATTTAGGGCTAGATGCTTTACTGATTCTGCTCCTCAGCCTGGCTAAGGCTTCCCCACTAAGGAAGACAGGGGCAGCTGGCAGGTAAAAATGCAGCGCCCTGCAGAGCTCCTAAGATGGCTCCACCTATGGGAATTAAGCAGTACATTTCTCGAGACATCCACAAAGGCACTAGGCAGGTTTACACATGTATTGCCCTGGTGAGGATCTAGCAATTGCTTGAATAGAACGCCACCATTGTATGCTTATTCTGGGGCAGTCTGGCTGCCAAACCACTCCAATTTCATTTGAAATGCATTGTTCTGGGGGCGAGCCAATCAGGCTAGAGCTAGCATTGTAATCTTTGCTCCCGCTCTGAGAAATAAAATGTGTATTTTCTGTCAGCCTCACTGATAGCAAAGAGAGAGGAAGGGCAGAGGCGGGAATGAGTGTTTTTGCTGGATACAGCAAGCTTTACCAGTCTCTGATAATAAAGCATAGGGGAAATAAAAACGTTCATTTAATTCAAAAATAAGTATTACAAATATTTGCATGTTAAATATGCATGTACATTCATTTTATAGATTTACTTTAAATGTAGAACAAAATATACAAATGCTACGGCACTAATAAATTAATTTTGGATTAAAACAATAATGAATGGAAATATCTCAAAGTAAATTAAGATTAATTTTCTGAAGTTCAGATTAAAAAATAAATCCCCACCTAGAGAAAATCAATAATTTTTTAATGTGCATTCATATTTATTATTGGTGATGTATACAATTCATTGAACTTTATTAAATGTTTAACATAAATGTATTGTTCTATTATTTTGTCGATTTTATAATAGGTAATTAAAATATTTTATAAATAAATAATAACTATACACTAATTGCATGAATTTTTTATACATTAATCTTTATTTATATTTTTAAATACGTTACATAATTTAACATTATTCCATATGGAGTTTGGCTATGTTTAGTGCTAGACTTACTACTGTTTTTGTTTTCTTTTTAGTGGTATTTTACACTGAGAGGGCTGGTTCTCTAACTTCACTTTGTTGTACATTTTGTAGTATGTAATACAAAACATACTAGAAAATCTAAGTTTTACCTAAACATATGTGTGCAGAGTTCTCTACCATGACTACGGAGTCCCCTCACATTTAGGATTAGATTTTATTAATAGTAAATGCAGATGGAACACAGGGGGGTGGGTGAGAAAAGGGGCAGACTTATTATAAAAGGGGATGGGGTTAGGTAGGAGTAAAATTGGTTTTGTGAGGGTCAGGGAGGAGTTAAGGGATGGACGACACCCATCCACACAAGAGTAAGCCAATTGCTATACTCTGGAGATGGAGACATGTATTACACCTTTGTAGTAAGCCTACACTCTGAATTTGTGAATACCGAAAGTAGTAAACTTACTTCCATAAAAACTCACCCAAAAGTGTAACTTACCTTGTAATTCAGGCCCAGATTTTCTGAATACCAAAAAGTATTAAAATTACTCAAAAGCATACACTAACTCAAAAAAACTGTATGTCCAGGGCCACAGTTTACAAACAATTGATTAGGCATGCATATGTATTTTGTTTTGTCTAGATACAATTCTAATACCTGTAGAATATCTAAAGTGTGGAGAGTTCTCTCTACAGGAGTGGAAGGATACTGAAAGAAAGTAGGCAAAGTCATGGATTGATTAATGTGAATATTCAAAACAACTTTGTGTAAGAATTTCAAATGAGTCTTCATAACCACCTTACTGCTATGGAATACTGTATAAGGTTTGTGAGGACATAAAGCTTGAATCTCACTAACTCTACATGCTGCTGTGATAGCAACTAGGAAAGCTGCTTTCCAAAAACGGTGTTGTAATAAGGGTTTATGGATGGGTTCAAAATGTGGTGCCATGAGACGTGAGAGTAAATGTAAATGTAAATGTCAAGGTATTTGTAGAGCGCACTGCCACCAAGCGGTTTCCTGGCGCTATTACTCATACCGCTGTGGAACCCTTCCTGGCTTTCCCTGTGAAGTGTCCACTCCTGGGCACCCCCAGGGTGAAGCCAGGCATCCTAACGCTGTTGGGGCCGGTGTGGAGGTTAAGCAAGCTTCTGGCCCAGAGTTGCAGCGTGGGGCCCATGATTAGAATAGACACCGAGGCGAGAATTGTGAGGTCCGAGGAAATTAAGCCCAAAACCCGCCGAGGCAGGAATTGAACCCTGGTCCCAGGCCAGAACTCTGCATCAGGGTCTGCCACTCTAACCATTGAGCCACACTCCTCCAGAGAGTACTATGTTCAAATCACAAGGATATGAGAAACAACTCTCTCAATACCCTCTAGGTAGTCTTTAATAACTGGGACTTTGAAAAAAGAGGTTTGCGAAGGACACTTTTGTAAAGGCAGTAGTAGACACCAAATGGACCAAAATAGAAGACAAAATAGAAGACAACTGTAAGTCAGATTTAGCCAAATAAAACAAGTATAGAAGTATAGCTTCTTCTTGGCACATAGTTGGATCAATGTTCTTGTCAGAACACCAGATAGAAAAAAGCTCTTCCATTTAAAAGAGTGAGCGGAACGCGTTGATGAGTGTTTAGTCTCTTAGAGAATGTTCATGCATTTCTGTGGTAAATGTAAATATCCATATAGTACGAGTTCAGGAGCAATGCTGCCAAACTCAAAGAGGATAGATTGGAATGAACATCTGGCCTCTGAATTTCATGAAAAGGTCTGGTCTGCACAGCAGCTTCATGTGTGGACAATCTGATAAGTCTGTGGAACCACCATTTTTTGGGCCACTAGAGAGCTATCAATATAATTCTGACCTTCGAGTAAGACAGCTTGATGATTACTGATGGAATCGGGAATCGGAGGAAAAGTGTAGATAAATCTGCCTGACCTTCTGATCTATAGGGCATTTCCTGATGTCCCTGATTGGTAGTACCATGAGGCGGTTTGGGCATTTTTTGTTTTCCATAGTTAAGAATAAATCTATATGAGGAAAACCCTACGGCAAGAAGATGTTTTGAACGATGTTGTCATGTAGAATCCACTTGTGATTTTCTTGAAGATCCCTGCTTAAGAAGTCTGCTTGAGAGTTCTGGACACCCAGTAGATGGGTTTCAGTGTTTCTCAGGTCCCTGGCTAGCAACCTTTTCCATATATTTTGGGATTCCAGTGAGAAGGTTCTGGAGCTTGTTCTCCCTTACTTGTTCAGACAGTACATCATTGTTGTTTTGTCTATCTAAACAAGAAGGGATTTTATCTTGAAGGTTGGCAGGAAAGACTTCAAGGTCAAATGAACAGCTCCTAGTTCCAGAAAGTTGATATGAAATGTATTTTCGTTCGCAGAACATGTCCCTGAATTTAAAGGTGTTCCATGTATACTCCACCACCGAACAGAGAGGCATCGTTCACTATTGTCTGAGAGGGAACATCCTGATTGAAAGGTATTCCTTGTAAGAGATTTTTCGGCTTGCACCACCATTTGAAAGAAAGTGTGATCTTGTCTTCCCAATTGCCGGAGTATTGCCTCCACTGGTTCTCCAGACATTCATGTAGTGGTCTCATCTGGAGATTGGCATTTGCCATCAGAAATATGCAAGATGCCACTGAGTCTAGAAGAGGTGACCCTCTTCTCACTGTTGGATGAGAGACTTATGAGAGAGATTTAGAAGCGGCTCCTAATGGACGGAGGTGGTAAAGCGGGGAAGGGGTGGGGTGACTTACTTACCTGGCTACAGCCAGCTGACTCCACTCTTACGTCCTCTTCGTATCTTCTTCCTGTTTGGAGCACCCAGGCTCCCCTATGCAGCGTTATGATTTGTCTGAGCACCGTTGTTCGGCGCTCAAACGGGGAATGGGAGCCTGGGCATTTTCTCCCCCCAGCTGTAATGCAGCCTGGGTAGAGAACATGCAAAGTGTGCATGAATATTCGTCCGGCCGGGCTGAGATGGCAGGCCAAACATTAATGTGCACTTTGAGTGGGCAAACTACTCCTCCCCTTGGCCCCTGCTCTGTCAACAGGGCAGCCTCACCCGCACCAGAAAGGGAAAACTAAAATTATAAGAACGTTGGTTATTATCATTTTAGTTTTCCTTTAACTACTGCACACAGAGCAGTGGGGTGGCGCTCCTCTGCCTTAGCGGAGGAGCCACCGCTGGAAAGATTGAGATTTCAGACATATGGATAAAAGTCTCTCCTCCAAAGGATACACTTTTGCTTGTATGGTGTTGATAGTTGTTCCCAGATTATGAAGAGACTGACCTGGGGATGGGGTCAATTTCAGGTCATTGAAATGAAGACCTAGTCAATTTAGAGTGGAGATAGTTATTTGATGATGACTTTGTGTTTGTGGTTGTGTTGATGCCTTGATAAGCAAGTCATCTACATATGGATAGACAAATATTCAGAGTTTGCTGAAATGGCTGGTGACCACTGCCATGCACTTTGAAAAGGTTCTGGGAGCTTATTTGAATCCAAAAGGAAGTATTTTTTACTGGTAGTGATCGTGTCCTACTACAAATCTCTGGAATTTGCTGTGTTATCTGGCTATCGGAAATGTGTAAGTATGCTTCCTGAAAATCTATCCAACAGAGCTATTCTCCTTGATGGATCTGAGGATAAATATGATATAAATCTAACATTCTGAATTTTTCTCTCCGTATTCATTTGATTGCGACTTTCAGATCTAGTATGGGTCTGAATTTGTTTACCTTTCTTTTTCACCAAGAAATAATGGAAGTAAATCTCTGTTTCCCATTTGTTGAGAGGTACGAGCTCCACTGCATGCTTCTGCAGAAGGATGCTTACTTCTGATCTCAGCATCTGTACATGTCTATTGGATGATTTTAGTGGAATATATGGTAGAGGACTGGTGAATCTGAGACAATAACAATTCTGTACAATATTAAGAATTCTGGCACTGTTTGTGATGGGTTTCTACTTTGTAAGATATTCTGAAATACTTCCCCCTACCAGAGTGGGTATCAGAAGAAGGGGAAGCAGAGGCTCATTGTTTGGAGCCTGTACAATGGTTTCTTGCTTGGGCAGATTGGTGGCTGTGTCTTCCCTTTGTTAAGACACCTTTGATGTTGCTGGAAGGTATTTGCTACTGCCGTTCATGCTGTCCTTGTAACCACGGAGAGGTTTGACACTCTGTGGATAAAAACGCCTCTCTTAAGGTTTGTAAGGACGTTTTCTTTGCTCCCTACATTTCTCCAGATCAACCACCTTCAATGTCTCCATCTCATCCTTCATGCACGCCATCTCATTATCTGTATTGCTTCTAAACAGTGTGTTACCAGAGAAAGGAAGGTTGAGTATCCTCTGCTGAGATGCCTGCTTGAGTGTGGTGAGACAAAGCAAACCATGTCACCTGAGTGCCAATCCATGGAAGTAACCATGGGCTGCTAGCAAAGATGAATCGACAGCAGCGCTGATCACTTAAGTAGAAGACATCATGCCTTTCTGATTTCTATGAAGTCGTCTCTGCTGTCTCTTGGGAGGTCATATACAAACTGCTGTAGGGAGTCCAATAAGGATCTATCATACCTGCCTAGAAGGGCAGATGCACTCGCCCGTTTTATGTTTGTGGCAGCTGTGCCGCATACCGGGCAGCCCACTGAGTCGAGTTTCCTCCTTTCCTTGTCTGGTGGAACAGTGGAGGAAGGATTAGTTGTGTGAACTTTCTTTGCAGCCAAAATTACAATGGAGTCAAAAGGAGGGTCTGACAGTGGGACTAAGTGGTCCTAATCCGGAGCCATACATTTTTTCTGAAGGCTATACAGAGCTGCTTTGGTTGAAGCTGGTGTAAGGAAAAGTTCAATGGCGGGTTCTAATAAACCTGGAATTAGAGGTGTAAGGGGTAAGTCTCAAACATCACAGATGTAGCCGATAAATCAGGAAATTAAATATTTCGTTTTGTAGCTCCTTGTACAAGCACCTCCTGAAATGTGTTGATGCCCTTAACTGGCAAGATTCCTAGCTGAGAAGAATCAGTCAGTTTTGGTATCTTCCAGTGCTAGAGGACGAGGTGGAATAAAAAGACCTAAATCTAGATCGTAACCTAGATGTAGTTCTTGACCTAGGATGATATCTATGTTTGCGCCTAGAGGAGTATCTCGATGAGGTGGAGGAGGTGGTGGAGAAGACTTGGGAGAGCCCAGAATATGGCCTGGCTGTGATGGCGAGTATGATCTGGAATAGTCAGAAGTTGATGGTAACCTTCTTGGTCTTGATTTCCTGATCCATTCCACCGATCTGGTATGCCTCGGCGTCAACAGGCTTCTTGATGTCCATTGCCCTCTATGTCTTGACCTCAATGGACTTTTCACGTCAAGGGTCTCCTGTGTGCTGATGTTGTGGAATCCTTCAATGCCAACCTCATGTGTCTCGATGTTGAACTTCGTCTCCTTCTCAACATCGACCCCACTCTTGATGGCGATCGAGAATGACCCTGTTTGAGGATTTCTTCTCATTTTGGATCTCCCTCTCCTGGAGTCCGCAGAGGTAGGTGGAAGAGCCCTGATCGAGGACTAACCCTATCCTCACATGCGTCAAGTCCCACCTTCAGACTGTGCCTCCTGCTGTCTGTGTCGCTTTTTAGTTCCATGAAGGCAAATCTTCTCACTGTCCCACAGGGTATGCCTGGAAAAGGTCTTGCAGTGCTGATATATCGAATAAAAAGTGCATTTCATTTGACTAAAAATATAGTTTTTCTGTCATAAAATTACAGAAAAACGCAGTAAATGTTCAAAACCATCGAGGAAAGGTGATGACAAATATTCTGTGTAAGATTATTGAAGGAAAAACCAAAAACAAAGTCTGAGCACAGTGCTCCATGAACCAGTCACCACGAGCTAGAATAAAGAACTGAGGTAACTGCCACCTGCTAAGCATGATGAGATATTGATGGGCTATGAGCACAGAGTCAGATTTCATATCTGCAAAACTACAGCCTATACGTCTACATTGTCCTCTTCCTTCTCCATTTTCGTTTAAAAAAGGTTTTAGGATGAGATTCTTAAGGATAAATTACTCCGCTCTAGGTATTTTTCCTGTTTTAAAAAAATTATATAGTGACCATTTTTTAAATGTAAACTAAAGCATTTGGCCAATATAGCCTCATTTATAGGCTGCAAAACGTTTTCTTAAATTAAGTGCTAATCCTGGCCTTCATGAAGTAAGGCCAACACCTACACGTAAGAATATATATTATAAAGAAGAGCTCCAGAATCCCCACAAGTGAGCAGGACTGTTCAGTGGTTATGATTTCAATGGAGATCTCCAGAGAGAGAAGTGTATGTGATCTTTGTTAAGCAGGCCTTCAGAGAGGGCATCAAAGAAACAGTTAATAACATCATGAGTACATTTTTTGTGCGGGGAATTTATTAGTGCATTATATTAAGATGTGGAATGATGTGTATGAGAGGCATTGATAGTTGAATACCTTTTTTTTCTTCTAAAGGTATTTTATTGTATTTTGACATAATACAAAACATGTCAATATCAATAATCACATTTGTTGGAGTTCACATATTCGATTTTCCACATGGCAACCTTCTCCTTCCCCTTGATCACCTACCCACTGATCTACATCTTATCCTCCAAGTGAATAAAACAAGCTATAGCGAGGAATACGTTTGGAATCACAGTTTCCACATCCCACTGTTGCCATTACACCCTTTGTTTCTCTTTACTTAATTGTTCACAAGTTTAATTAACTTCGTGGGTATGCTAAAACTGCTGACACCTCAATCAAATTTTGCCCCTTGGTCATGCACATCTAAAGTCAGTATTTCTATTGCTTACAGTGACCACAATCTACATGAGTATTCCTGAGTATTGAGTAAGGCTTTACTTTTCCATTTCAAGGCTAGCAACTGCTTTTCTGCCAATATCATGTTTTTTATGTCTCCAGTCGGCTCTGAACAGCCCTTGAATCCCAGTTAGTTTTAATCCCAAGATAATTATTGCTGGGATGGGAGGCAACAGAAAATTTAGAATGTCTTTTATGTGGCTTCCTTCCAAAAGGTCAAAGGTTTGTAGCACTGGACACAGCCCCTAGACATGCAAATCATCTGTACCTTGGCCACGCTTTTGCTAGCACGTCCCCTCTTTATTTCTAACCATACTGTTTATTTTCACTGGGTGGTATGTGTGTGTGTACATCGATTCTCTATTTTTAACACTCCTGCACAAATAGGGAATACTCTTGCATAAATTCGGCCACCAATGGAATAGAATGTCTATACCTAAAATACTTTGCTATCTTTTCATGTATGCCTATTTTATATCTGGTACTGCATCTATTAATGTTCCATATATATTGGACAGCAAGCAATCAGTTGTGGTTTAAGTAGCAAAACGTTTTCCCAGAGAGTGAGTTCCATACTGCCTGTGAGCTTCTTTTCTGGTGCCAAGTAATGCATTTGTTTTAACACTTATAGATGGAAATCCTTTTTGCAGGTTTCCAATGATTTTATTCTACCTCACTAGAACATATCTTTCAGCATCCTGCAGCCATCCCCAGACCGCATGTGGAACTGATCTTTGGTGTTCCCCGGTCAGATCTTTGGATTGAGTAAGAGAAAGGCCAAGAGAGAGGGAAAGGATGTGATTCTGTGGTCCTTTGCAACCATATCCGAGATCCCTAAAGTAGGGTGCAGGATTTCTGAGAAGTACCTAAATGAGGGTCTAGAAGACCTAGGAAGTCAGACTACATCCAATGGAGCACGATCGAAGATGGCCGACTCCATGTGTATCCACTGCCCTTTTGTCTCATATAGCAATAATTCAAATCGTAGCAGAAGCTGAGCAGCTTGATACCGACAATTAATATCAGGGAGGTCCAACTTCCCTGAGTTCTTCCTTGACCTCAAGACAAATCCACCAACACTTGGCTGCCTACTGACCCAGATAAAGGAGCAGATAGCTGCTTGGAGGTCCCATATATCCTTGCTGGGCATTGACAATGGGAGAGACTGGAACAGGTGGAGTAAACTTGGCGTTCCTTCCTAAACAGCATTTGATAAGAGGTTGCAAATAACGGAGGTAGTTTTTAACAGTGGTGAAAATTCTAGGATAATTTTCAGCATAATATTTTTGTCACTTGGGAGCAATGTAGATTCCTAAATATTTAAAAAGAAATGTTTATTGATTTTTTGAAACGTATGCACGAACAAGATCGCATAAATCATTGCAGTAATACCTAGTTCTCCTCCTCAAGGCCTCACTCCCTTACCGTGACGAGTGACACATAACTCCATGTTGTCGATTATCAAAGTTTTGCATCAGAGCAGCAGGTCGAGGAGCAGCAGGTCGAGGTGAGTCAGTTCCCAAAGTCCAAGACACTTTCACCATGTCACCACCAGCGAATGCTGTCCACCTGAGGCCTGCCATAAGGTGAAGGGGCATCCCCTTTCTATTCTCCCACAGACCAACCCACCCACACGTTCTCGAACTTCCTTGGGCAGCCTCAACCCCAATACTCTGGTTTCTCCTGCACACGACAAACATCCATCTTCCGGGTCTAATACTGCAATTGTGGGCTCACCGCAGTCCCCCATCTCTACACAATTTCCCTTTTCGCTAATAAAACCCCAGATTCCCCAATATCTTCTGATGGGAGGTAAGGTCAGAGGCTCCCCACACCTCCAACAACATCAACATGACCTAGCTCACATTGGGCACCCCAATAGCTGTTTCCAGTCGAGTTTTCACTACCTCCGAAAATGTGAAGATCCTGGGGCATACCGAGGTGGCTGCAAGAATGATCCCATCCTCTACTCTGCCATTACTGTGCAAGAGTACCTCTAGAGTAGTATATCCTGTAGAGAATTTTGAACTGAATGAGACAAAATCTTGCCTGGATGGCCACCTCCCTGGGAAACTGCAGAGCCTCCCACCAATCGTCATCTTTCAGTTCCACAACATTGGCCTGGTAGTTTGCCCTTAAATGCGCTAACACCAGGTTTAATAGTGGCTCGACCTGCCAACTTTTTAACCTGTCCCCAAGGTTTAATCCCAGCACTAACATCTGACTCCACATTGTGTGATTCTGGCCGAATCACTTAATCTCTCTGTGCCTAAAAAATGTAATGGATCAATTGTATTTGTGATGTACCCCTTGATGTACATGATCTTGTACATTGCCTCCTATTCCTCAAAGTAATGTACAGCACTCCGTTGCTTCCTAGGTAGGTTTGTGCTAAATGAATAGCAATATATATATATATATACATATATATATAGAGAGAGAGAAAGAGAGAGAGAAAGAGAGAGAGACACACACACACACATTTTTTTTAAATAATTCAAAGACAGATGTCTTTATTCCAATGGATACAGATGTCAGTGAATAGTATCTAAGAGATAATAGTCTGTAACAAAAGGTTATTTTTTGGTATTCCAAGTTCTCCGATAAGGGACCTGATCATTTAAGTCAGGAAAAATTAATAGTCCCACCCAAGCGTATGATCCCAGGGTCAATCACAAGACTTCTTATCTTAAAATACATTTTGTATACATATATATATATATATATATATATATATATATATATATATATATATATATATATATATATATATATATTCACTGAAAAAACCATAGGTTATAGACCATATATAGTTAGGAATTAGCATTTAGAAAACCTTATTTTACTCACACAAAACCATTGAAATTCCATATCTAGTTAGTTGCACTAACTATATATCGCGCACCCGCAATCCACTGCTGATGATGTCACATATTACATCATTCATGACATGGTCAGTGACATCACTGATGACATCACTGATAACAACATCCAGTGATTTTTTGTTTCTATAAAGTTTAAATATGTCTTACATATTGAAGAATGAGTGGATGTGTAAGTGTCTGGACGAAGGATTTAGTAGGTGCATGACTGACTGTATGAGTGAGTGATTAAATGTGTCTCACTGACTGCATGGGTTAGTGACTAAACTGTCTTAATTTGTGCATCATTATGTCTGTTGTTCTGTAAACTGCTGCATGTGTTGATCAGTAGCTATATGAGTAACTATATGGGTTATTGATTGATTGCCCAAGTATTTGTATGGGAGACTGAGTGTGTGTGTGGCTAGCTGGGAGGTGTGTGACTCTGTGCAGATCAATCTGTACTTGTATCAATGATTGTATAAGAAGGTAAGTATGTGTTAGTATATGTTTGAAAATGTAAGGTGCTCTATGTTTAACTGTATAGACAAGAAAATGGAAGTGTCATTGATTCTTTACAGGACTGACTAGGTGTGTGAGTAACTCCATGGATGAGTGGCAGACTGTGAGTGTCTGTATAGGTGTATGAGTGCATATGATAGTGTTGTAAAGATGAGTGATTGTATGTATGAATGATTGTATGGGTGAATGAGTGAAGGTGTGTGTAGACGTAGCAATCAGTGAGTGCGTATGTAGTAACTAGTATTGGTGTGTCAATGGTTTCAAAAATTATACTCTCTTTTTAACACTGGGTGAAACAGAGGTTATATTAAAATGTGAGGAGATGCATTGTATTGTCACATGAATGATATCATCAGTGATGTGGTCATTGATGTCAAATGAGATGTCATCAGTGATGTCATCAGTGATGTCATTTGAGATGTCATCAGTGATGTCATCAGTGATGTCACTGACCATGTCATGAATGATGTAATATGTGACATCATCAGCAGTGGATTGCGGGTGCGCGATATATAGTTAGTGCAACTAACTATATATGGAATTTCAATGGTTTTGTGTGAGTAAAATAAGGTTTTCTAAATGCTAATTCCTAACTATATATGGTCTATAACCTATGGTTTTTTCAGTGAATTTTCAAGGTTTTGTAAATGCTAATTCCTAACTATATATGGTCTATAACCTATGGTTTTTTCTGTGAATTTCATTGGTTTTTTAACAGCTAATATCTGTAGCTGTAAAATGTATTCTTCTTTAAATCCAAAAATATATTTTATATGTTTATGAATAATTTTTTTTTTAAATATTTTTTTTTCTTCGTTCCCGCTTCGCGAATCGGGAAGCTTCCCGTTAGCTGACCTTGATGCCGCGAAATAGACCGCGAGCCGGTAAACGTTTCTTTACCACAAGTGCCGCGTTAGAAAACAACATCGTGACGCCTCCCGTCCGCATGACGTTTCACGTTGTCGCGTGATACGTCATATGACGTGCTACGTTAGCGAACTGGTACGCGAAGCGAGTCGCAAAGCGCAGGTTTCTGGAAGCAAACCGGGAGGCCCTGCAAAGCGCTTAACGTAAACACAGCAAGTCATGTGACTTGGTAATAACACTTTTCATTGGTTCATTTCACTTTTGGTTTCCTAATGATGTAAGACTAGGTCATATAATCTAAAATGAACACTTTTGATTGGTTGAGAACTCTTGTTTTTCCCAAATGATGAAAATCCCTCCTTCTTTCCTCACTCTGACTTTCATCATTGTGAGAGAAAGACCCTTTGTGATCACTGAGCAATGGCTTCTTTAGTAGCTTCAGCTGGTGCTTCCCCACCACCTCCACCACATCCAAGGAAGAGTGGACCACCTGCTCAAGTTATAATTCAACAAGAAGAAGAAGAAGAGGAACAGGACGACGAGCACGAAGAGAGGCAGTTTTTGCCTGAGCAGCCCAGGACGTCTCACCGGAAAGAAAACTTCATTTGGCAATTTTTTAAAATTCCCAAAGGTCAGAAAAAAGTAAATGCAAGATACGTAACTTGCCTTATATGTCAAGATAGACTGTCCAGAGGAACCGAGAAAAAATACAGTTTCGGAAACTACACAATGCATCGCCATATGACTAGGTGGCATCCTAACAACTACAGTGCTGCACAGTTTCGGAACGACCTAGATAATCTCCCTATTATGGCCAGAAGATCTGTTGTACCGGAAGTAACGGGACCAGAGGGCAGGGAGATGGTGCCAAATATACAAATGAAATTTGGTGAAGTAAAACACATCTGCGTATTTTGCGATGGATTCATTTCCTACGGAGAAAAAAGCATCACTCTGATCAACAGAGCTATTGACTATCATATGCAAGTTTGTACGAAACGCCCAAAATAATAAATACTTCTTTTTTTGTTTTGTTGCTCCTGTTGAGCCCTTTACAATGAATCGTTTTCATTGCCCCCTCCAAGAAAACCCCCAAAAAATATAAAACTGTTCAGAAAAATTCAAAAAAAGTAAAAAAATGTTCCGAAAAATAATAAAAAAAATATAAAACAACAAAAACAATAAAAAAAAAAGTTCTTTTCAGAACTACCTCCCCGTTATTAAAAAATTGGTACATTATTTGGAACTGTGCCAACCTCTATTTCTCTTAGTTCGCTTCCCAGTTCGCTCGCCGGTACGCGAACCAGAAGCGAACCAAAAACAGTAAGTATAAGGGAAGGAAACAGACACTTATGTTAAAAGAAAGACAGCTATAGGGGAGTAAACTAGAGATACTATTACCCGTAATCCACTGCTGATGATGTCACATATTACATCATTCATGACATGCTCAGTGACATCATCAGCAGAGGATTGCGGGTTTTTTGGCAACGTGCCTTATCCACGGTTTAATAACGCTGCCTTTTGCTTTATATAAGTTTTCAAATTGTATGAAATATATACCAATAGGTCGTTATGAACCTTTAGGTAGTGCTTTTCTTCATGAGGTCTGGTCGCTTTCATACACATACAGATGTTTCAAAGATGATCAAGAAGTTTATCTGAATGGAGAGGAATGCACTGAGACGCCAGATCATTCACTAATGTGTAGGCACATACAGTTACACGGTTCATGCAACAAACACCGACCAAATATGGCTTGCGTGTTGCAAGGCACGCCAGTTCCTGCTATCATCCCCACGTTCAAGTTGTTGGAAAATGGTAGTTATTTGATGCTCAATAATGAAGATTGTTCTGAGTTAATTAAAAGTATTCCTTTTATCGTAACAGTAAGTGAACGGGTTATTTGCTGCAGAAATGTTCTATTTCCTCCCACACATGAACATAGGGAGTTTTCAATCTGGCCACAAATACCAACCTTGGGACAGATTTCAACGGCATGGCAAGAATAAGAGCTCTTTTGTCTCAGAGAGAGGTGGCCTTGAGTTCGGCCCGTGAAACTTTCGTGCTTCACATAGCGAACACCCGTACAGAGGTGCAGACCCTTTTCAATTCAGATTTGCCTTTCAATTTCAGCAAGATGGTTCCGACTATCTTTAACGCATCCTCCACAAAGACCCTGGCGCACTTTTTTAAAGTTGTTACCAGTGGTCTCGTGACTTCATTTGAGAAAATCTTTGGAGTCATCCCTGCTTCCTTTCATTCTATTTTCTCCACTCTGGTTCGTGGATTGGCATTTTTACTTGCATTACCAGCGGACGCTCTTGTGCTTTTTTACATTTTTAAATATGGATGTCCCTCCTATGCAACCTCCCACCCTGCAGCTGCTGACACTGTTCCGCAATCGCATGCTAGAATATGATGGCACAATGCCGTTGGCGATATTAAGCACGGCATATGGATTATCTTTTCGATTCTCCTACTTCACCTGTGTCCAGCCTGTATTTCACTGCCTGACCTGTGATTTCGATTGGGCCATTGATTTGTGTCTCTGCGGACCGGTTTCTCCTGACGTCGACTTTAATCAGCTGATGACTCCTATCATTACTCACGAGTTGGTTTGTCCTGGCGAAAGGATTATGGCTGTGGCATTGATGCATGGACTACTTGGCCCCTGGAATTTACTGGCGGCAGCACAGTCTTTCTTGGAACAGAGCTTTCTTGAAAACCCACCGAGCTGTCCTCTGATGGTGATAGAGGATCCGGTGCTGGGAGAGCACGTATGTTCTTTTCCGCTTTTAAATTGGATGGCTGAACTGTTTTCGGATGAAGACGGTGACTTCCTATTGGAGGCTGTTGCAGCTTATTTTGCATACACAGTTATGTCATAGACCTTTTTCATGTTTGATATGCTGAGTACTAGCATTTCATTGACAATTCATTGACTTATTTGTCAAGTTTTTATTATTTACCTTGCCTATTGGCTTAAGACTCGATAAAGTACTTGGCTGTTTTATTTTTCTTTAGCATTAAATTTTCCTAGTTTTTAATGCTTTACCTTGCGGACCGTCCACATATAAACTTGCAATCTGCTCTCATGAGATGGCACTTCTATTATCTTATTCAGTTCGTTTCCGGATCATGGGGAGGTGTCATCTAGGTCCTGGATATCTTTACACCGTGTTAAGTTAGCATGGGCTCATTACCGGTTTAAACGCCATTTTTCCTTTTTTGCAACTTCTGCACACGACACTTAGTTGTTGCTTTAGCTTTCCACCTAGTAGTTCATCGTGGTTTACATGAGAATAATATGTTATTGCTCTACTATCTGCTTTGCTTGTTAAACTATATCTGTACAGCGAGTGCTAAAGTTTCAAGAACAACACGATACAGAATTGTTATGAGGTCTGATCTCCACGACTTCATACTCATAACATAAGTGCAACTTCTGCCAATTCTGGGCATGAGGCGGGTTTTATATTGCTTTGCCGAACACACATACACAACAGTTGATGCGGTTCACATGAAGAGAGAGCTGGTGTATGCTGATGTGATTCCTTCAAATCTAAGACACTAAAGTATGGGCACGCCCTAAACCAACACAAAGAGACCTTCTTAGCAAATAATATAATATGTGTATTAGGGAGGGTGAGATATAAGCAGCCGCGGGCCGTGGAGGGAGTTACGGTGAGGCAGGGAGGCGGGGAGGGGGAGAAGCAGGGTGGAGCCCTCTCTACCTTGCCCCTCCCCCTCCCCGCCTCCCTGCCCCACCGTAACTCCCTCCACGGCCCGCGGCTGCTTATAAGTGTTGCTAACTCTTATTCATTTACAGCATGTTAACATACTGTCACCATTCGCTTTTTATGTACTAGTAACTATGCTGGTAATTTTGCTACTGATAATATGTGTACTTGTATTCTCCACCCTGCTTCTCCCCCTCCCCGCCTCCCTGCCTCACCGTAACTCCCTCCACGGCCCGCGGCTGCTTATAAGTGTTGCTAACTCTTATTCATTTACAGCATGTTAACATACTATCACCATTCGCTTTTTATGTACTAGTAACTATGCTGGTAATTTTGCTACTGATAATATGTGTACTTGTATTATCTAAGATACTACGCCTGAGAAGACGGCATTAGTAAATAAACATTTCAAATACACATGTGTTCTTCTTAACTCCATGTTCTGGTTTCTAAGAAATATATAACGACCGACTGTTCATGAGTTCCACGTATCCTGAGGTACTATAAGTTCATATTCTGGATTGTCAAAACATTGAGAGTTTGTTATATCCAATGTGACACTGTACCTAGCTTGCTAAGGAGTTTTTGATTACTAACGTGAGTTTTGGGACACCCTAATTCGCCGAGGTTCCAATCCTCTGTCCACAGTTCTGTGTGAGAACAGAAACCCTGCGACAGGGGCACCCCCGACCCTTGCTGGAGCTTCATCACACTTGCGATACAACTCCAGCAATGCGCCACCTTTACGGCACAGATACATCACGCATCTGTGCTGTTTTTGCCCCATGATGCGCCGCATTGTAAATGCAGCACACCATAGGTGACGGAACAGCGGCACAGAATGACTAACACATCCCTGGTGATGCGCCAGTCATCATAAATGTATCCCTATGCTTCTTATCTTGTTAGAGATGAACCGCCATATGTATCATCAAAGTTTTTTGCATTTCCTAAATAGCGAACTTTAAGGAATAAATAGCGATTCTTTACCATTCCTAGTTTGCGATTAGCTATTTGCTAATTACAAATTACCCATTCATTTCCTTCATTTCCATAGGGCGGTTGGACTCACTTTTAGCTCGAACGGCTGAATGGATTTCCACGAAACTTGGCAAAATTGTAGGGACTGGTAGCCCGATGTGCCTTTGCTATGTCTCAAGATATATGCTCCAGTGGTTTTTACGAAAATTAACTTTGAAAAATATATATTGGGCTACATTGGCCTATATATATGTTGGAGCCCAAATGTAGCCCAATGTAGCCCAATGAAGCCCAATGTAGCCCAATGTAGCCCAAAGATGGCCGCCAGACACACAAAAAAACAAATGTAGCCCAAATATCAGCCAGATGTAGCCCAACTATAGCCCAGTGACAGAATGACCAATCAGCTTCGCAAACCTCCGTTACGCGAAGCGGAGCGCTGTTACAGATATATATCTTTTTTTGAACGTTAATTTCTCAAAATCCACTGGAGCACATATATTGAGACCTAGCAAAGGCACATCGGGCTACCAGTCCCTAATATTTTGCCAAGTTTCGTGCAAATCCATTCAGCCGTTCGATTATTATTATTATTATTATTTTTTGCCCCGCGGGGCCCTTTTAAAACCTCCACATCAAACCTAGGGGGTCAGCGAGGATCTACTATGCCCCCTTATAGTTATTTCCCCCTTTGTTTTGACCTCCTCTTGTCTCTCGATCCTACCGAGAGACAAGATGGCGGCCGCTACGGACTTTTTGGAATGTTGACAGACGCCGGAGAACCAATCAGCTTCGCTTCACAAAGCTCCGTTGCGCGTAAAGTACGCGTCCTGGGACGCTGCCAGGTCCGCTGTTACAGATATATATCTTTTTTTAAACGTTAATTTCTCAAAATCCACTGGAGCACATATATTGAGACCTACAAAAGGCACATCGGGCTACCAGTCCCAACAATTTTGCCAAGTTTCGTGCAAATCCATTCAGCCGTTCGGGCTAAAAGTGAGGCCAACCGCCCTATGGAAAACTCAATGTTAAAAACACGTTTTGGGACCCCCCTTTTTTCTCGGCCCCCCCTTGACGAACCCCCCCCAAATTTTCAAGGGCTGCTCAGAAACAAAATGTGCCATTTTCCTGAAAATTTCAGCCAATTCCGTCCACAAACGCCAAAGTTATTAGACATAGAATTTTCCAAAATCCCATAGAGAAAAAATCCTAACTATATATACCTACTGGCGACCGCCAGTAGGTAATATATATATATATATATATATATATATATATATATATATATATATATATACAAAATGTGAACACAGGAGCTTCAATATATATATATATATATATATATATATATTATATGTGTATATACGTATATATATATATATATATATATATATATATATATATATATATATATATATATATACTTGTGTGTAATACATGTGCATAGCAACAGTGTAATATGAAATTTATTACCATGTCAAGTGTGGAGAAGAGACGAAGCCTCGAGTGGGTAATGATGACTCTCCCTCAACAAAGGGAATAAATAGCATATTTCACACAGAACTATGCTTTCTATCCTTAGTTGAAGTGCAAGTCTACATGTGTAGCATACTACACCGATTAGGATGTTGTCTTTGTTTTTTGATCCTATGTGGGAGTTGTTTCTACGCTGTGCATAATGACTACCAATGTGCAGTTAGTCTGTTATAGGGCACAACGTTAAGCAGTGTGAGGGATGAAGATGCCTATGTTTTTATAGCATTAAGCGGCTTTGAAGAACCATGTGGTACCCTTTCTTATGCTCATAGTTCACTTAGCTGTTTACTGAATTGGGTTGTCCATTCCGAGATTTTTAGTTTAAAGTTCATGGTCCTGAGTAGTTAAAGGTTGGAGGGAGAGATTGCAGAGAGATTTGCTGGGGTGGGCTTTGTTATATGATTGTCATTGTGAGATGTTAAGCAGTGGTCATAGTACCTACCTTTTTGGAATCAAGTTTTCCAAGCTTAACATGTAACACAGCACGTTCAAGAGAGGCAGCAGCTCTACTGTCCAACACGCCCTATACTGGCAGGTGGTCTTTAAAGAACAGCAAGATTCTGAGCATATCTGAACATTGTTACTGCCAGGGAGGAGGGCAGATTGTTTTTTACTTCAATGAAGATTTATATACTTTAAAAAAAGGATCACAAGTAAGGTACGTTTCCGTCATGGGATATTTATCGCATCCAAGATGCCAGTAAAAGGAATATAACCTATTCAAGGCAGAATTAGATTGTCTAGCCAGATTGTTTTGATATGGCACTGAAAGAATGGATAAGATGATGAAATGTTAGTGTGGCTAAAGCCAAAGATTCAGCTCTTTCCTCCAAATACTATGACTAAGTACAAAAGTGTAGAGGAAGGTTGGGCTGGTAGAAGAATGCTCTTCCACGTGATTAAGTTTACCTTATAATGGAAATGATTAACCAGATAAAAGTTACTGAGAGAAACTCAAGACGTTTATTACAGACTGTCATGCGCCCCAAGCAAAGGGCTGTGTACATTTCTCACTCTTCATTAGGGCCCTTTGAAGTGTTGCCAAGTCTGGAGTAATGCGGTCCATTTCTTCATTCTCAGAAACAGATTTGCTGTTGAGATTACATCAAAAAACTTGAGCCAGCCACGTGGGTATCCGCCCAAACGTCTGAATCTAGACTATAGCATTAAAGGTGTGAATAGAGTTCCAAGAGGCTATTTTGCATATGAGAGAAACAGGGTTAGTCTCAGTAAGGTTGTGGTGGTCTCTGCCCTTGGCGTTCCAGGAGGGGGCATGTTGACTTTGTTATAAAATAGTCATATATACAATATTATCCATCGTGCTATGTGTTGTTTAGTCTTGGCTAGACATGTCTTTTTACAGGGCCATCTTTGACAAAGAGTTGGTTTACATTTCCTATCTTTTTTTGTTATTTTTCCAGATAATAATGCAGAATCATTCTCATATCCAACAAGTGAAGTGAGAAGTCACTGCCATAAAAAAAGGATTCTGAAAATAAGATAAATGGCCTGAATCAAGTTGAAATCAGTAACCACTTTTGAAAGAAGAAGAGTGGCTACTCGGAATTTCTGCAAACTCCAGCAACCGAAGTCCCTGCATTTATAAAGGTATGATGCCCTGGTTAATATATGCTTGGCTTCCTTCAGTGTGTCCCTATAGCCTCGAGGAGGTACATATATTAATAGTGAGCACTTCACAAGCAGTAATGGAGGATCATGTATTGTATTCTGGAGAGGATATCCAATCAGCACCTCACCTTCTTGTGTGGCCTGTCTAACCTATAGGGTAGCTCCAGGAACCACTACTGCTGAGACAATTTTGGAGCTCTTTCACTTATTCTGGCTCTGAAACTTGTGAATTAGAAAAGAAACCAGTGGTTCAGGAAAAAAGGTCTAAATGTTTTAATTAAATAATCAAAAGGAAACGTTACCTTTAGCCTTGTGTACGTAATCGGGATTCTTGTAAGGTATCAACTAACAAGTGTGAGTTAAGAATAGATTATTTTAAAACTGGGAATCACTTTTAATTTTGGCTCTACTAGTAGAAGTTTGCCTGTTTTAAAAACATCATCTGTCAAAGACAAAAATCCTACATTGTCGCATTGGAAAGAACTACAAACTCCTTGGTTATTACAGAGATCTGGCCCATAAACACCTGACTTGCTCCAATATTGCAATTACAATTTGTATGTGGGTACCCTACAAACAAGGTGCTGTCTGTTTTCTGACTCCATGTCCAATTTCTATCATATTTCAATATGCATATCCATATACAAATGTTATAAGTACAGATCTTATTTGCATTTACTCCTTTTTAAATATGTATATATTTGATCCTAAGAATTAATTTTAAACTGATGAAACACTCTTGATAGTGATTATTTTATAGCACAGTATGAAATATTTAGTATATTTTACTGAAGGTTTCCCCTTAAGCAAAAAATAAATAAAAAGGGGGCTGACCTTTGGCTCAGGGTCTTGGCATCTGGGTGATATATGTTGGCAAAATAGGCCCATTTGTAAATAGCCCCAACCCTGGAAAATGTTGTGCAGCACCATGTTGTTCCAAACTCATTTGTCTTTTTCTTGAAAGGATGAGCTGAATGCCCTGCTTTGTTTGAAATGTTATATACCTCCCAAAAACACAACCAAAATGGTCAGATTACTGACATTAGCCAATGTTAGATGACTGGAGCTTAGAGTGATAGAATCTTGATTTTGTGATTTCTTGCTTGCTCGGATATTACATAGTATATTTTTGTGAGATTATTAGTCTGTCAGAACATAACTTGACTAAGGGGATTGAAGAATATCCAAGGTGGAATCTGCTGATGAAAGTACACTTCTGTCATTTTGTTTACTGGGGAAAAACAAAACTCTAATGATGTGATTGCTGATTGTGATGGCTTCCACTGATCTTCCACACACCTGTTCCATGGTCTCATGCAAAGCTTTGCCATTCGAACTATTAAGTTGCCCAGTGCAGTGCAACAGGAAGGAAACCGGGAGTGTTCTGGGATGTCAGACTGGATTGTAGAATCCTTTTTCTCTTGGCTCGAACACAGCCTCTCCACAACAGATACATTTGCCCGTCTATTTCATTCAGCATATACCCCAGATAATAAATAATCTCTGCTGGATTTGTGGGAGGCTATGTTGAGTACTAGGAGATGAAAGAAGGATGCTGTTGACAGAAATACATTTTGTGATTTTAGGAAGGACTACGCCTCTCTATTAGCCAATTATTCATGTAGAGGACAACCAATAATATTTGTTTACCAAACATGCACAACTACCACTGTTATGCGTTTTGAAATTCATGACTTTTGATTGGTAATGCATATTTACCATTATGCAGCAAATAGTGCATAACTATGTAACCTGCAGATTAATGGCACGCATCCAGCCTTATTGGTGGAGGGCCAAAACCCGGAGCTTCTTTAATCCTATCCAATACCTGTTATGGACCTTTTGTTTGCAGCAATAATAATGAGAGTAAATCTTTTCCATTCTGGAATGAAGAAACATGTGCCAAAGCTTTGTTTTTTTAGTAGATGATGGAATTGTGACTGGAGTAGTTGATTTAAGACTGTTACTTCACTGAAATGGGATGAGAGGGGTGTCTTGCTCCCAAAGGTTGTGCCATTTTTCACAACAGTCCACTGACTTTTCTGCCAACAGCATCCAGCCTTGTAATCTTTTTGTCAGGCGTGTAGCTTGGTGCAGAAAAGTATTTTTCCCTCACTGCTTAAAACATGATAGAATGCCACTGTGGCTCAAATCTCAAACATGGCCTTCATCTGGTATTTTTATTTCCTCAGCATGCGTGATGACACTGATGTTGAGGCTGTTCAAGTCAGCAAACTATCCATTGTTTGCTAATTTAACCTCAGATTTAAAGGCGGGGTGGCTTTAGCGGGGTTCAATGCAAAAGAATATCAAAGATAATCCACATCATGATCAGTCAAGTATTCAGACTTATCTTTAGTTTGGCTGCTACATGAACCAAAACATTGAGGAAAGTACAGATGCCATCAAGGGGACTCTCTAAGACGATTCTCCAGGAGATGTCAATGAGTAAATATCTCAGTAGGAATCAGGAGCTGCATATCAGTCTGGTGGTCTGGAAATACAAGAACACCTCAGTGTATGAGAGAATATTGGTGTGTCTGACTTTTCATGGGGATTCTTCAACAGATGTGGAGCCATTGATCATTGTAAAGCTCTTAAACATTGCCGGGTCCTTAAATGATGAATGGTTCTTAAGCAACACAGTATCTAAGAATGACATGGTGCTCTTGAATGTCATGACAGTGCAGAGTATTTAAGCTTCCTCGGAGTATCAGTCATTGGTAGAGGAGGTATAGGACATAATAGAAAGCAAGGGCAATGACTGATAAGACAGACCTTTAACATTTTGTCCTGCGGAAATGCAATTTCTGAATGTTGGACCACATCTAAAGAGAATTCATGTTTTGTTGTTGATGTCTTTACCAGCATAACACATTTTTGATATCAACTATGTCTTTAGGTTTAAGAATGAAATGAATTTGATGTCAAAAAGATGTTCAATATCATAACCTTCCTTCATGGCAAGGGAGTACCTGAAGACTCAGCCCATTACAATGATCATCGGAACACTGATAAGGAAGGCCAGAATGACTGTCTCAGTCAGCCTCTGTTGTTTTCCTGATTTTCCTCTCCAATTGTCTCTCCACATAATAGTACGATCTAAGGTGGCCGGAGAACTTCTCTTGGCACAGCATTATCTTGGGGTCACCAACACATATTTTGTTAGAGTCCTCCAACTTTCCTCTGAGGTGCATTCCTTTAAACTCCTTCAGCATCCACTGTTATATGATTTTTTACATAAAGATTATTCTGGTGTTGCCCTACATGGGACAGGAAGGCCATTAGATTGCTTCTCCCTGTTACCAACGGGACGCCACAAACAGTGATAACATTTTCTTCTTGGATGTTAAAAAAGATCAAATAACAAATTAATGAGAATCTGACGTCAAATCAGTGAAAAGGTCAACATGATTGGCAAATAATAAATACAAATTAAATTGCTTTAAAAAATCGTTTTGCAGACAACACAAAGTGCTTCAAGATCCAGTCAGTAGAAGTGAGGGAAAACCCCTGAGATACTAACACAACCTGCTCCGGGATCCTGTTACTTTGGGATAAAAGCTGAGATGCCAAATGCCGGTGCAGGTACTTTGTGGACAGTGGAGCTACTGTCTAGCTTAAAGGTAAATACTGATATCTTCATGGCGGGAAGGTAACTGCCTACTTAGACCCACTTGTATTTATTAGTGCTATATTTTTATTTAAAATCAATGATTGATGGAAAAGAAGTCTGATTCCAAGTCACTATGATGTTTAATTACAATGTGCGTCTTTATAAACAAAAAAACAAACAAAATTCTGAAATTGTAGCGTGCATAGTTTTTGAGCAGAGATTTAACTTGTGCAAAAGAGTGTGCTTGAATAAAAAAAAATAGGTGGAACTATTCTGTGTTCAATAAACGTCTCATGACGGACAAAGAAAATGTCCAGAGCTGGAAAAAAGTGACTTGTTCTGGTTTATGGAGAATACTAGGGTTGACCGATGAGCAAACATGAATAACCAACAATTTACTTCCTTTCAGGACACTCAGTGGCAAGCATCAAGGAACACGTAATGTACATGGATCGAATTTTAAAATAGTCTTTGAACATACTACATACATTCTCAAAGGCATCTACACTAATATAAGAACAGCAGCAAATCTGAAATCCTCACCAGGTTTCTACATTGTTTGCCTGAGCCTAAATAGCTCCATCGCTATGTGATAGCTCCCAATATCTAGCTCCAAATACAATTTACAAGGCCTAGAACTTAATTTAGTGCCACAAAACCATCAATCTTTTTTTCCCATGAGACAAAGCCTAATTTTCTTGAAGTAATTTATGTTGCCTGGCTTTAACACGTGCTGTGCGTTGCAGCATGTTAGACCTGTCAGCCCTAGGGTGGTCTTTCCCTATTTTGTTCGCCCTTGCCTCATTTTTCCCACCTACTTTTTGTTGGTCTTTAGTCTCTGGGCACCTTCCCATTGTTTCCCAATGTTAAGGTGCAGGTGCTCTCTTCCCCTAACATGGCTGCCACTGACTCCTGCTACTGCAGCGTGGTCTTTTTAGGCGCACTCTAGTAGCCAGGAGCTGGCTGGAACCCTTAAACAATGTTGTGATGCCAGCCTGCCAGCCTGCCCATAGCTAGAATGAGAGAAGCTCCTGGAACCTTCTAGAACAGGGGAGGTGACACCAACTGCCACTGCCAACTGCCAACTGTCGCTATATAAAGAAAGGGAGGGAAACTTTCCAGTCAGAGTAGTTGGGGCATCACTGACCTGGGGTACCCACGCAGGAGATTTAGGCAGTAGGGTCTAGTCAGGGACCTATGCCACTGGGAGTGACAGGGCTTAGGTGCTGCCTTCCAAGTAGAGTGAGGAACCCTGGACTAGCCCACTGATCTCTACCGGCGGGAGGGGAACCCAGGGACCATCTGAAGTGACCTGCTGACAAGCCTTCAACTCACAACCCCCCCCCCTCTCAGGAAACCAAGAAACTACTTCAACCCAAGGGCGCCAGAACCAACAAGCACCAAGAAGAAGCTCACCTGTGCTAACAAGGTACTGGACTGTATTGCACCTGCGCCCCCTTCCTCCCCTGGGTCCCTGCGCTGATCTGCCTAACTCCCCCTGTCCGGACTGGCTGTATTGCTGTCCTGCCTGGACTGAACTGAACTGGGCTGCTCCTCAGAGCTCCACTAGTGAACTGTCTGCCTACCTAATCCAGCGTTGTCCCCCATGAAGCGCTGCCTGGGAGGAGTGCCGAGATCCTTGTAGCGCTGTAACCCTCTGACCTGCTGGGGCTTGGGAGATTGACGTGCCCGGAGTAGTGCTGTACTTTTTCCCAGAGCACTGCGATTGTCTGCTGAAGCGCTACAACTGCCTAAAAACGGTGACTGCTAGATCTACTGTGCAGCGAAGCGCGGTTGCCCCATCGAGCGCTGAGGGCGCAGACTAACCTGGCCACGAAGCGCTGACTGGGAATTCACTGCCGCGGGCCCGCCCCGTCTGTAGGGCCTTCCCGCTACTGCCTGCCTTGTCGCGGCAGCCCCCGATGTGAGGAGAGGGCCGCCGTATAGTTTAAGGGGGCCGCAATAGGCCCTGAAGCCCTTGCCACCACCACCACGTGATGAGGGTGCCGGCCGCGTCACCGGCCCGCCCCCATCGTCGCCCCACCCGGATTGGCTTCCGTGACTACTCTAGAGGAGGCCGCAATCCGATAGGCGGCCGCTGCCACGCCTTGCCCTAAGCTGTGCCCTGATTGGCTAGGCCTGCCCGGAGCTTGGGGAAGGCCGATTCAAGTGACGAGGGGGCCCCATCTGATTCCTCAACACCGCAGGGCCTGCGCTGCTTCCCTGTCGGCCCGGTCTGCCCCTGACATCGCCGAGCCCGGCCTGAAGGCCCACATTCTAGAGGGGGCTCCAAGGAGAACACGAGCCCCCCTCCTACGGGATCATCGCAAGGGGCCAAGGAGGCCCGAAGAGCAAGGTAACCCCAGGGAGGAGGGCGGAAGGCCAGAGAAGGCCCGAGTTCGCCCCTTCCCCTAGGAGAGACTGTTGTGAGGCCCTGTTGGCCCAAATTGGTCGATTGAAGTACTGGTAACGTGGCCTGAGCCTGATTTAAGACTTAACCCCGCGTTGGAAGGACTGGATGTCCTTACCTGCCCCATGGCAGGTCCTAAAAGCAGCACTGTCTTGATTAGTCCCCTGGCACAAAGTTCACCAGATTCGCTTGGCTAATGCAATGTTTTACTTTTGCGGATAAAGTGATTTACCTTTGATAAAATGTTCTAATCCTGCTACAACAGTGATCTGCTTACGCTTGCCTAATGAAAGGTCTTCTCCTGACGTAATAGGATGTTGCCTGGTTTCTAAAGACCTGTGTACTTCTATGTGCAGGAATGTTTATGCGTAAGGAATGAGATGTTATTCACATGTCTTTAATGGAGAATCCTTGCAGGTGCTGTTGAGGAGTAAGGCTGATGCCAGGCCTACCATTATTTAATATTCAATATTTATGTATTTAAGTATTTATGGCCAGGTAATGCAAAGTTATGTGCTTTTAAAGAGAAGTAATAAGTTATTTCCACTGTGATTTTAATGACCGTGATCTTGAATGCAGATAAAACTCATTGATTTGAATCAAACATACTGGTGTGCTCTCAGACTTTGCGTGTACTTATTGTCTCAGTGGATGCGTGTGCTGTGTAGTCACTTAACACCTGAGCTTTCGGGTGCCTACCTGCTCGTGCCAGGCTACCCCCGGGGAACTGGTGACCCCAGTTCCTACATTTGGTGGCAGCGGTGGGATCCAGGACCTGTCACTATACAGCACCCTCCAGTGGGACAGAGTGCGCTGCAATTAGACTGGACACCTATCGTGCCTACCAGCTTGCTCAATTGACCCCCCCACTGTCTAGCCTGTAGAGTGTGTAGAGACCTGTGTTGACTCAGCATTGTACCCACGTCCTAGCATCTTTCCTTGATTTTATCTGGGTCCCCACCTGGCAAAATGGAGTTCCAGCTAGCCGATCTGGAGAAATACACAGTGGTGCAGCTTAGGGAATTTTGTCAGGGGATGGGGGTGCCGGTTGGGCGGAGAGCCGCAAAGGAAGAACTCCGTACCGCCTTGAGGGCATGGGTAAGGGCCCACCCAGAGGAGAGAGGGGATGGGGAACAGGAGGGGCAGGTCACACCAGGGGAGGCGGGCACTTCAGAAGACCCAGGCCTGCTCAACATTGAAATGTCTGACAATGTGTTGCCGGGAAGACGTTCCTGGGCAGGGAGCAGTGTATCTAGGGGGAGTGCATCGTCGCAGGAGTATGAGGACAGGAGGGAGAAGAGGCGATTGAAGTGGGAGCTTGCCAAGCTAGAGCACGAGAGGGAGAGAGAAAGGGAAGATAAGAAGCTTGCTTTGGAGGAAAGAAAGTTAGCTATGGAAGAAAGGAAGTTGGCGCACAAGCTCCAGCTTAAAGAAATGGAGCTGCAAGCATTGCAATTGGGTGCGCCAGGAAGTCCTAATGGTGGCAGCGTACAAGGGGCTCAACAGGAGCCCAGATTTTGGTTACCCAAGGAGGTGATAGCGAGCTACACACAGGGGGATGACATTGTTAGGTGGTTGGAGGCGTATGAAGTGGCCTTGACCGCCCATGGGGTGCCGGAGAAACAATAGGGAGGTGGCCTGTATCGTTATATACCTCCCAACGTCAGGGACACCCTCCTGTACTTGGATAAGGCAGACCAGTTCAGGTATTCCCCCATGAAGGAGGCGCTCATTAAAAAGTTTGGCCTCAACCCCGAAAGGTATCGCCAGAAGTTCCGTGGCAGCCATAAGCTGTCCATGCAGAATTGGGTGGATTTCTTTGATTATGCCCGTAAGGCTCTGGATGGTTGGGTGCGTGGCAGCGAGGTGCATGACTATGAGGGCCTGTACAACTTGCAGTCATTCTGCAAATACTATCCATATTTATCCCTGCTGTTGCATGATGCTGTCTCACTTCATCAATTACCTTATGTTTTGCCTCATGTGTTCCTATTTGTGGGCGAGGGCTATGTTTTGAGCTTCTGAATGAATGCCCTCCTCTATAGCACAGAAAGCATGAAAAAAAATGTCAGGCTTCGCTTCCTGCATTGGCAATCTGGGATTGTTGTCAGAATACCGACTTCAGAAATATCATACTACAAGAACATCATAACAAAAAATTCCACATCTAAAATATTGTGGAGTACAGCAAACAATTGCATCAATTGTCAAGGTCTATATAGGTGGAGGTAAGTATGGAAAACAAATAAAAGCTGGGTGGTGCCTGTGACAATCTTCAATGGACTGAATACACATAAGCCCTCAGTTTCAGTAAACCAAGGAAAATTAATTATAGGCTGGTTTCCGTTACCTACCAAGTCAACACATTATCTTTGTTCATTCCACTGCAGTTATTCCATGCAAGTCTCACATTTGTTTTAAGGGCCTCTACTAAGAAGGCTGAACAAATCTTTGCCACGCAGAAGACAATTCTTTTTTGACTCCGGTGTACACAAATATAGGTTCGAGTTTAGAGAGCAGGGTCTTGGAAAAGAGTCTATAACAGTCAAGAAGAGGGTAGCCTTCTACAAAGCAATTACATGTATAAAAAACATGTCACTTATCCTTGGAAACGATGGTCTGATTGTTCGGGTGGACACTGTACTTGCTCTGCAGGTTCATCATTTGCGTAGTAGCATAGCCCAGTGCTTAATTGGTAAAAAAAGAAGTGCAGGTGCTGAACATTTTGCCAAGGAGGGCACTGCTCACTTCTTCCTCCAGTGAGCCCCACTTTCGACACTCTCACTGCCTCAGTCTCTATCTTCTAACCTTGATCTGTTGTCTGTCCCCTAAGTCTTTGCTCCGGGAGTCTATCCTCTCACCTCTCTAATTGTTTTCTGTCATCTTTGTCACACCCTGTATTTCTGATTTCCGCTCTTTTCATTTTAGCCCTGCCCTTTTTTCTCTTCACTTTTATCCATGCTCTGCTCTCTCTCCCCTCGATCTTGGCTCTTTACTATCACTCTCTAGCAGTGATTAGCTGTGTCTCCATTTTATCATTTGTCTGATTTTTTTCCTCTGTCCTGTCCTCCACATCCTTTCATTCTATATTCTCTCTTCTTAATGCTCTCTTCTTCACATCATGGCTGCTTTCTCTTTGCATCTGATTTTCTCTCCTCCTTTTCTTCAACTTTGCTCCGTTTTATCTCTCCTCTTGTTGTTTCTTGTCCTTTTTACTCTTGCTGTCTCTCATCTCTAACACTGCTGCTGCCTGTGACCCCTGTCGTTAGCCTGTACATGTCCCTGCTATTTTGAACTCTGCGTTTTCCTGTTGTCATTCCTAAAGAAGCGGAAGATGACGTGTCTTCCTCTCTTACCTACACAGAGTGCAAAAACAAAATGTACACCAAATTAAAATGCTTTTTTGCATATATTAATCAGTGTGGTATGATTGGTTTATTGTGGAACAGGCAGCTGCTCGAGCTCAGCAGGTCATGTCACTGCTAGTGCTGCCTGTAATTAGTAGGTCCAGGGATGGCGACGGCATCGGCATCCACCCCTCAGCTTGCTGTGACCCTGCCTGCTACAGCACAGGCATTGTCCCCAGCAGTAATGCTGCCAATGTCAGTAAGTATGGCTGGGGTGCCTACTGGACTCACTCACGCTCAACAACAACCATGCTGGGGTGCAGCGCACAGATTCTACAGGTGACGCCATGGCGCACAAACGTTGTATTGGGCCACAGCCGCATCGAGCATATTGAGGATAGCAGCAATGCAGGGCTGTCGGATATGCTACTCTGGCTACGCAACAAGTGGAAAGCCCACACTTACTTTCATTCATTCTTCCTCAAGAGCCCTCACTCACTCCCAAGTTCAAAATTCGCTCTTGCAGCTTCCTTGACTCAACTCCGTCATGAGCCAGCCCCCAGCTACAATTATCCCATGAGAGGTTTAGGCTCAGGCAGTGGCAGGGTGCAGCAGACTAGGGGAATAGAATGGAAGCCATAGTTTGGCAATGACTTCTTGGATTTGTGATCAGCATGATGACATCTTCACTAACGTGGGGATACACAATCATGCCTGCCTGGACAGGCGTATGCCAGCCTGCCTATGAACATTTACCAGCTAGTCACCATGCAATGTATGTTATTCTTTTTATTTTGAATTTGAACAATTAATATTGAGAGCACCACCTGCAGGGTCAGAAATTGTAGCTCCGGCCCTGTGAAAGAAGTGTCGGTGCTGAGCACCTGAAAGCACCTGCTCAAATTAAGCACTGAGCATAGCCATTGGGCTGCAAAATGATTAGATTTGTTTTCCTCTTGTAGTGCTAGGGGTATGTTATTCATCAATACAGCAGAGTGCAAAGGTCATATTGCACGCTCCATAAGTGATAAAATCAAAGAGTACACATTGTGTTAGCATAACAGCATCCTCAGCTCTTTAGCAGAGGGATCAAGATTATTCAAAAATAATTAAGGGGAGGTGGCTACTGATAAATTATATGCAGAGAAAAAAATTCTAGAAGAATCAATGTTTACAAAGACAAGTAACCTTTGTTTCTAAGAACTTTTAATCCTCTGCAATTTTTTTCTTTCATAAAAGGTTCCCCCATCTGGAAAGAGAGCATCAGCTATTTAAAATAAAAAGAATGCATAACTTGAAAATGTATGGAACCTCTGATCTTCCAAAAGGTGCCTCACTCGAGTGCCAGAATCAAGGCATTTTTTTTACAATGATGAGCAACAGCCAAATATTAGCTGTAGATGTTTCTTTGATGGGTACAAGCGCAAATAATGATATTTAAGGGGGTAGTACGCAGGGCCGGACTGGGAACATAAACTAGCCCTGGCAATTCAGCTGTACCAGCCTGTGATGGCGGGGGGCCTGCTAGTGAGAAGCAGTGCTGCCGATTTAGCACCACTGCTGCCGCTTTAGTTACAGGGGACCCATTTTGTAGCACTGCTGCAAAACTGGCCCCCAAGGCTCGAAAACCAGAATCCCACACTTCTGGTGCACCCGGAAAACGCCAGGGGCGCACTATGGCCAGTCCAACCCTGGTGGTAGCTTGGAAGAGCTTCAAGGTGGCTGCACTGTAACAAAGCTTGGCATGCCGAGGCAAAATTCTCCACAAAAATCCTGACAAACTGGTCTGCTAGTCCTAGCTGTCATCCCCTGCTTGCCTAAGTAGACCTGAACACTTTGTTGTAAGCTAAAGTGGAGGCAATCCTAAGAATTTTCTCCATAGTTGTTACTCGAAGTGATGAAGAGACACTAAGGTATTGATAGAACTGCGCCCACTGTGTTGTACGTACGCTGACGTGCATACCACCGGAAACATACCTATAGGCTCCGAGCAAACATTCAGGTAATTGATGAATGTAGACGGTCGGAACTCTGCTTTGCCGAACAGGTAAGCATGCGCAATTAGAGTGACAGTAGGAAAAGTGGTATTAGTGGTTTAAAGTGTCTTCATTCCAAGATAGTTGTATGCAGAGTAAAAGGTAATAGAAAGTTAACTTAGGTGGTCCACCCTCGATACACCTTGATCATCGCGTCTAAATGATGGGGACTATATAGAGCCCAGCGCATTGGAACCGCACGATGTTGTGGATCACGGTGAGAGTGTATAATATACAATCTAGCTCAATAGAGACAAATTTGCTGAAGATTTAGCTTATTAACCATACATACGCAAATGGGCTCTACAAATAGGAGAATCATTAGCAGTCCTAGTTGTAGCAAATTATATTACTGTGAGGCAGTGACTTACGGCCCCAAAAGTATAAATATAGACAATGGCTTTAATGAAGCACATGCTAAAAAAATGTTTAAATAGAATAAACATATTTGTGGTATAATCTATACAGGTACCCTGGATCTTACAAGACCAGAGGTCAATTGGTCCAAGAAACAACAGGCTCGTGGTCTAAAGGATTTGGGAGAACCACCTGAGATTATAACACAATTAAAAGTCATCACAGTTCCTACGGGTAAGTGTAAATATACAGCCTGTTATAAACATCTTCGGGCATTCATATATTTTTCTATATTGGGACACCAATCATATCAGTATTTCTGCCACACATGGATCTCCAATATGTAATAAATCCGAGCAGCAGCAGGAGAAGCTTAGGTACTGTTGACATCTTGAACCCAGACCGCTTGCATATAAGTAAGTAGCATAGTGGGTAAAAAGTGGGAACGGGGGTATTGGGGACATCAGAATGTGCAATGATTTAGTACAATGATGTTCATGTACCATTCACAGGTGGCGACTATCAACCGGGGTATAGATAGAATAAACTCTATAATACAGGAGTATCATCATCACCTAGTATTTGCAGTGTCCAGAGGTGAAATCGCTCCAGGCACATCTGGTGAGCATCTATTTAATATGTATCCATAGATAATGTACTCACTTAGAGGATTCGATATTCGGAGAAACTATATCAATAGTCTGCATTGAACCAAATCATGAAACTGAATCAGGAAATGTTTCTAATGAGATTTTTATTCTGTTTGTTTTTAGATCATACTATTGTTTTTAAATGTATTTTTAAAAAAAAACGTTTGTATTGAATTAGTCCTGAAGAGACAAACTTGACAATCAGTTGAAACGCAGCGTCGACATTAGCTTAATCGCAACAAATAGTAAAGTAATCTGTAGGAAAAAGTTTTAGATCATTGGAAGATAAAGTTTTTAGATAATATATAAAAAAATTAAATGTATGTGATCTGATTTTATTAAGATATTTCGGGCATATGTACAAATGTGTGCATTGGGGAATTACTAACATAATTGTGGAATTGAAAAGATTGTTTGTCTGTGGAACAAAATTAAATGTATTTCATGAATGCAACACCAATAATATGTATATTTTTATAAATGAATAAAGAACATTTTTAATATATTGAGAAAATAAAGGATTGCTTGCTCATTAGATCTAGCCTGACATACTCCTCTTCTTGATGTTCTTGATGTTCTTAATTGTTGGTTCAGTGTACTCTTTTTGATCATAGGTGAACTATTAATTAATAGCACATAAGGGATCCCTTGTTTTTAAGTTTTTCAACTACCCAGTCACTTCTTGGCTTAATTGGGATGACTATCTTCTTTGAGTAAGAACTTAAATACATCCAGCATTTCCGCTGTTGCACGATTTGATAAATGGTAACAGTACATTAATATTACAGAAGAGCAACTTAATGAAATGGCACAGAATAGTACATACAACTCTTCACGTTATGGTTTAGATGGGTTGTTCGTGTTGCCCCTTGACAATAATGGCTGTCATTTCTTTTTTTTAATTTTACTACTCTATGGGTTTAAAGGCTAGCAGACCAGACCTCAGAAATGTTCAGTCAGAACATTTGGTGTAGTAACTACCTACAGTGTATGTAAGTTATGCCAACAATGGCTAGTACACGCACCTGCTGTTTCATATATGCAACTCATGAAGAAATTTAGAAGATTTTACAACAACAAGGTGCCAAAAGATGCGACAAATTGACGATGAAAATGTAGAAAAAACATTAGCTGTTGGCGATAACGGCATGACCACGTTGTCTACTCGTATTTAAATCAATGAATAATATTTCCTCATCTACATTTGATATCATACAAAATGATGTCTACTCTTTTACATGGTCAAAGTCAATTAAGATACATTTTGCAATTGAGTTGGACATTGACTGTTTTAAAATAAAACAGAGTGCCATGAAAACCTCTGATTGCAACAGAAATATTTGTGCTTTATAACTTGTCACAGCAAAGAAGGACGCAACTTATACTATGCTTAATAAAGAGCGTTTAGAAAACCTGCCCTTTACTGTAGCTGATATATGTTCAGATATATGGTTAATTCATGCTTTCATTTCTTTGAGGATCTCTACCTTTAAATGTTGTCTTGTCTGAAACACTTTCAAGTAGGCATATATTAGGTGATGGGCGGAAAAGTCTTGCATGAATTTTGATTTCTTCCCTTCAATTAAAATATGTGAGTGGTGACTGAGAGGGTTTTTCTCAGTGGGAATGACTGCGGAGTTTCCTTGAGCCATTCATACAAAGCGTCCATGGCCAATTTGGTGTGTTATTTGAAGGGGGTTCCCGTATCCTTGATTAAGCCAATTATTTTGCTTCTTTCTAATGAAAGTTACTTGATTCTGAGAAACCATGGTTGCTGTGAAATGAAGCAAGGTGTCCCTTACGTTGCAACAGTTTCCAAGGCTGTGTATGAATGTACAATATCCTACTAAACCCACAGCTGGGGAAATTATCTGCGGCCAACAATCCCTATTACTAAAATTAACTTGGATAAGTTAAGTCAACTGAAAGCCTTATTGTTGCAAAAAGATGTGGCACTAACATCTACCCGAGAAACGTTTGATATCCAAGTTGCCCGGTCTTCCTCAGAAGTACAATCACTCATTTTTTATAAATTAAAAGGATTATGTTTCATACATGTTATGTGTTTGAAGTGAAGTACTTTTCTTACTGTAGCATAGATTGGAGTAGGAATAGGGAATTAGATTCCTCCAAAGTCCTATGCTTTCCCTATTGTTGCATAGGTCGGAGTGGGAATAGTACATTTTACCCCTCCGAACTTTAACTTTTTCCCTACTGTTGCATAGAATGCAGTGTGATTACCAAATGTTACCCCTCTGCAGTCCCCTGTTTTCTCTAATGTTGCACTGGAGTGGGAATAGTACATTTTGCACCTACGGAGTCCAACACTTTCCCTACTGTTGCACAGACTGGAGTGGGAATAGTAAATATAACCTCTCCTAAGTCCTGTGATTTCCCTACTGTTGCAAAGACTAGAGTGGGAAGAGTAAATGTTTATTTTCTGAAGTGTAACGCTTTCCCTACTTTTTTCACAGACTGGATTGGGAATAACAAATGTTACCCCTGTGGAGCTCAACGCTTTCGCTACTGTTGCATAGACTGCCTTGGGAAAAATATATATCTAGTATTCTGAGACATCAATACTTTTTCTAATACTGTTTAAATATGTTTCATATTATTATTTATTTGTTTGCTTTATTATATGCTTATATCTTTTTTTTCTTACATTCTTAAAAAAAATATTTTAGTAAATGTCTTTTTTTTGGTTTTATATTTAATTTATTTTGGCAATGTTATTACATGTTTTGCATTTGATTTGTTTTATATATACGTATATATATGCAGGGTCAGGTTTTTTGTACTCTCATGCCAATAAAGAACAGAAATATAACTTGCTTGAGAGTGCGCTCTAGTTTTTCTGTGTTTGTAAACCTCTGATCGGAGGATATATATATATATATATATATATATATATAATCCACTGAAAAAACCATAGGTTTCACACCAGTTATAGTTAGGTGGAAATTTAACTCGCATAAAACCATTGAAATTCCCACGTTATAGTTAGTTGGACTCACTATAACTTGCGCGTGCAATGCACTGCTGATGACGTCACATATTACATCACTCATGACATGGTCAGTGACATCACTCATGACATCACTGATGACATCTCAAATGACATTGTAGTATGTTTATCTAGGGACCTGTATCGATACTCCTATTTCTGACCCTTGTCCGGTTATAATTCACTAATATCCATACAACGGCACAGAATCCCGTTTTCAGATTAAGTCATAGCGCATGCTGTCACATTAAGCAAGCCCTATTCCTCCAGCCCCCTAGAAAGCACACCGAGTTCTCAAAACAAACCAAACCTCCAGCAGACCTGGGAAATCCCCCGTAGCTATTGTTTTGATTTCGTTCGAGAACTCCTGTAAAGAATGCAAGAACGACCAGTTCTTATGACATCCTTACTGACGTATTATGTCCATCCTTACGTCAAACACGGCACCTTTCAGGTATAAATATACCAACGCTGCCCTAAGCAAGGACACGGTGGTGATGAGCTTGGAGCAGTGACTACTTGCCGGAGAGCCCAGCTGATGCAGGAAGCCCACGGACGCTGCCCCTCCCTATTTGACGCGCTGAGAGAGACGCTGCCTTTTCTTCTGCCGAGAAATCCAGCTTCCAGCGTTTCCAGCCCACCTTCGCGGGTGACTGGGATATCGAGTCCTGAGAGAGAGATACCAGCCCTCCTGCCTTCTAAATCCCAGGTACTGAGCTGACTAACCCCTTACAGAGAATTCTTGAGTCAGATTCTTGGCCAAACAAACTTAACTTAAACTGCTACTTACTTACTCCCTCCCACGTATTAGGCTCAGGTCAGGTACACCGGGGTAGGCGTAGTTAGAAGCAGCAGTTGAGTACGATTAGTCAATATATATATGTATGTATATCTTTTATCCATTTTAAAGTATCATATGGCTAAGAAACCATATCAATGCTTTTACAGTATTATTTTATAATCCTGCTTTTACTGTATGCACTTTACTTAACCTTAAGTATTGCAACTGTAGCGATTGATTTCTCTTGTATGAGAAAAAGAGACTGATCAATAAATAACACCTTTTATTGAACACGCCCATCTCTTCTTTCTCTACAATCTGGTGGAACTAAGTATGCACGTACTGACTGAGTAAAATAGTTGTCTTTTGTTTTCACACGACTCTGGAGATATACTCTTGATTAGGGAGAGCAAAGTTGTCATGTTCTATGGTTGTCAGAAACTAAATCCCTTCTTGTCTATCCAGGGAGGTTAAACTCCTCCTCGCCTATTCGAGAAAGTTTCTAGTGAACTCTGAGCTAGCTGGCACACAAAACTTAAGTCTAATATCGTCAGTAGAAGACCTAGTTAACCTCTGTCCTACGTCTATACTATTGAAGATATTACTCCAATGCGCAGAGCCTATTGGGATAATAGGAACTACACTACATGGCGCCCAACGGTTTGGTAAGGCGATAAAACTAACGCAAGGCATTAGAGTAACTCAGTCGTGCTTTTCCACACAGACCCTTTCTCCCATAAAACTCCAAAGACGTCTGGAGTGGGTCAAAGATTAAATCCGCCAAACTTAGTAGGAGGAGACTCCTATGTATAGTTTTTGGTTTATTCAACGTTGAAGGATACACTGTTCCAAAACATTGTGCATCTAATCTTTGTTTCCGTGAAAACCTGATCTGCAACAAAAAACCTTCCTGTCAGTAAAATGTCAGACGGTGAAGGAGATAGGGAGACAGCTAGATTAGCAGCTCAACTCCTAGCGGATGACACAAGTCTCCTACAGCAAGACCCGGACGCAATACTCATCCCGGTCAGCATAAGAAAAACTATAACTTTAAAACTTATAGAAAATGGACTGACATCAAGAGGTGGTACAGTCATATTCGTAATTGAGGCACATGAATATCGGCAGACAGAGGTATTCTATTCATGGATAAACTTTCCAGCAGCAAACGCTGTAACAAAGGAGTTCCACTATTACAAAACAGAGGAACCACCGGATGAGTACACCCCTTTCGAGGAGGTGGAAATCCCACTCAAATACCAAGAGCACCTGCTCTGGTTTAAAGGCGCCCTAAAACATAATGATCACATCACCAGGCTCGGTCCACTAGGTAGACCAGGAGCAACGTGGCCGGTTCTAGCCAGCTACACACCGCATCCAGACATTGAAAAAATGTCAGTACCAGAACTTTTAGCACAGTTAAAACAACTGATTAAAATACACAGACAATTAGTCCAATATGTAATGCGGACTTCAACAGTCCAAACAGCTATTAAAATTCCACAGCTGACCCCTCATCAGGGGAACACAAATAAAATCACACCACAGAACATACAGTCCTGTCTAGGTAAAGTACCCATTAAAAGGGAACAAATTCCATTCTGGTTAGCACAAAAAATCACTCAAATGGAGGCAGTATTTCCGGACACTACCCCTACTGAGAAACACAGAACTCTGACTATCTGTCTTCCAATGGGGATCGCACCACATGTGGAGGACTGTGACACTTGGGGTACAGTCTTTGCTTCCATTTACACAAAAACACATGGTGTTCCGTCCATGGCAGTAATACCAGAGGTGCTAAAACAGATTCAAAATGAATACGGTCCAGAACCTGCTTTAACTCTGGGTATGAAATTACTAAAAGACTTCAAGCAGGTCTCAGCAATATTACTAGCCAACATAAAGGGGGAAGCAGCAACTGTGGCGATCCGCTAAAGACTGAAAGAAACAGATATAGCAGAACAACCATTTGAACTTGCCAGAATCATAGAAAAATCCTATGAAGAACTAGGAAGAGATAGTTTGGGTGGAAAACCAGTGAAACCCCAACTAACTGAAAATCCTGAAAAGGTATTTATTAAAAATAATCTAAACACTCCAAAAAAGAGCTGGGATGGGAATAAACAATCCACTCCCAAAGAGAAGAAATTCCAGTTCAGAGGAAGGTCTCCTCGGCGGAGAGAAAGATCTCCAGACCAAGGACACAAGTCTCCCCAGAGGGAGCCCTCTGAGAAAAAATACAACCTTAGAAATAGGGATAATCTGAAGAAACCTGATAGATATCAAGATATTGATACACGTCCATCTCGATCTTTTCAGACTTCCTCGCAGAAATCGGAAAGAAGAGGACGGTCAGAACACAGGGAAGAGCACGTCAAGTCCAAAGACAAGGAACCTGCTCATCAAAATAAAAATTTCCAATTTCCAAAGAAGAAGGTAGCCAGTATTAAAGTAATCAAACATGCCGAGGATCCTGAGGACACAGCTGTAAAACGGAGAGTGGGCTCAGACAATGCTAGACAGCGCAGCAGAAGTGAGCATAGCTCGCAAGATCCTGATGAATCATCTGGAGACAGTGGACACGAATGAGTACATTCAGGTGGAAACTGCAGATACCAGAGTTAGCAAACCTCATAAAAAATATATGAAATAACTTTACGTATAGAGGGAGATAAGACTAGGAAAATAAGGGGTCTATTTTGGGATAACCTCTCCAAAGGCTATGACATCCTTTTAGCTGAAAAAGACTGGCCACCAGAGTTTGTCAGGGAGTGCCCTCATGGCGAAGAAATGATTATGCCTGCCTTCTCAAATCACATTCCAATACATACAAAATATACACTTGCAAGAAAGTGGGCAGTAGCCCAAGCTCCTGCATTATATAAAAACCACGTAGGATGGGATGAGGACTCACTCCCTCACAAAATCCAGTTAAAATCTCAACCAACTGCACAAAGACAGTACCCAATTAAGCAAGAAGCTAAAAAACAGGTCAGGGAGATCTTAGATCAACTTGAATACCAGGGGGTGATTGAAACATGCACCTCACAAATGAACAATCTTTTCTCCAAACCAGATGATTCATATCGTCTAGTTTTGGACTACAGACACCTTAACTCATGCTGCAAAACGTTTGCAGTACAAAACTCACACAGTGTCGCACTAATGAATAGCATAGTGCGCAAAAAATACAAAACAACATTAGACATCTCTAATGGATTCTTTTGTCAAAATATAGCACCTGAAAGCAGATATTTGACCGCTTTCTCAATAAATGGCTCACAGTAAATTTCTGTCGTTTGCCACAGGGGTTCAAGAACAGCCCAGGATTATTCTCAGCGAGAGTAACAGAGTTACTACAAATTTATGATGATGAGGCATTATCTTATGTCGATGACATCTATCTAACAGATGATGACTTGGATACTCACTTGAAAAGAGTGAACACCATAATACTTGGGTTCGCAGCAGAGGGTTACAAATTCAACTTCAAAAAGTCAAGAATTGCCCATCTGACTGTCCTATTTTTAGGATATGAATTATCAAGTGAAGGCAAAAGCCTAGCTGACAATTTCCTGGAGAAATGTGCGGTAATCCAAGCACCAAGAACGCTGAAAAACTTACAATCAATTCTAGGTTTCCTGAATTTCAGAAGAACTTACATTATAAACTACGCAGAGAGGGTTAAACCTCTCTATGACTTAATAAGACCAGATTTTAAAAGAATCAATTGGACTCAAAAACACACAGAAATTTTGAGATCTTTTCAAACGGACATGTTAGTTAAAACAAAACTGCAAACACGCGATAACACACGCAACCTTGTGATTCGGGTCATCCCAGGAAGATGCGGATTCACATACCTAACCTCTAATGAGGGAGAAACGGTACCAATAGCTTACAAATCACATTTGTACACAGAAGCTGAAAAAACATTCAGCATTAAAGAAAACATTGTTCATGCGGTTCAAACAGCTGTAGCAAGAGAAAGATACCAAGCTGACGGCAGACGGATTACAGTCAGAACAGCAGAATCAGCCTTTGAGGCATTAACAAGCCCATGTAATTTACCTACAATGGCACTAAATCCAAAATGGATACAATGGGAAGATTCTCTTGCTACAGACAGAGTGAAATACTATTTTGACCCGGAAATGAAAATATTAAAAGATCTAGAATATGAAAGAGAATATCCTCTGCTTAGTGACATTTTGCCCATACGACAGTACGCCTGTGTAATATATACAGACGTACATGCTCAGCCCTCAGTTTGGGGAGAGCAAGCTTATAACGCCCCATGCGAGATTACAAAAGACGTGTGGCGCGAAGGTAAATTGAAACCTCTGTTTACAAAAACACACTCAGTAGAAAATAATTCAGAACAACAAACTGAAATAATAGCGTTAAAAATGGCGCTAGATAATGCGGATCGCGAATTCCCGACACTAATTGTGTGCGATTCATATTACTGCGTCAAATCATACAATAACGACTTGCAGAAATGGGTTGAAAACGGGTACAAAGATGACACAGGTGCCACAATAAAGCAAAAATCGCTTTGGGAACAAGTAGTTCTTTTACAGAAAGAACTACCAAAGACTCACGTGATACACTCACCGAGTCATCAGCGTGATGGCGTTCACGCTGCAGGGAATTTATTGGCTGGAACAGCCACAGCGGAAGCAACTAAATCGGCTTCCATAGCTACAAAAAAGCGTTCAGGAAAATACATTGACGGGGAAACAATGCTGGCGGTGAAAACGTCATCAAAAGGCGACTGCTCAGCGCTACCCATCAACTATCCACTCAATTATACATACATAATCGATGCGAACTCCGTTCCTTTTGCTCAAATCCCTGGAGTGGGGGATAGGGTAATTCCAAACACGAACAGGAGAGGCTTGTTAATAGCAGACGCACATATGGGTGAGGGTCTTAGACACCTCAAACTAAAAGATTCTCTGGAAGAATTGCAATCCACATACTGGTGGCCAGGAATGAGCCTGCAACATCACATATTTGCAAAAAACTGTCCAAACTGCAACAGAGATCGCAGTGGCGACCGAGACGGTGTTTTACCATGGCGGTTCGCTCAAGACAGGATTAAACAATAAATATATAAAACCCAGTGTGATTAATGCGCCAAATTAACATATAGAGACTATCATCACTTAAAATGTAGACCCCAGCTCTCGGCTGACGTCTGAACTGTTATAAAAAGATTTGCGAGTTTATAATGGCATATACGCGTGGGGCATGCTACATTCTGACCATTGCCCTGCTTTTAGCTCTCGAGCTTATGGGGGGTGTATGGCCAACATGGGCATTGCATTGCGGGACTCTTATCACTTCCTTCCTGAGGGAAACGGGATGGTGTAAAGAAAAAACCAAGTCATAGAGCAATCTGTAACGGCAAAGGTATTAGGTTCGGGAGCTGGGTGGGTCAAACATTTAATAAGTGTCCAACGTAGTCTTAACAATCTACCAAGAAATTCTCTGAAAGGTCCCAGTCCGTACGAACTGTTGTTTGGGACTAGAATGTTAATCCAGGACCTCGACAGTCAAACTTCAGTGGTTAAAGAAAAATGCTTTGATATCAAAGATCGTTTGGCTATTTTACAGGACTTAAACGAAAAGAGAAAAGACCTGAGCAACATAAAGTTGAAGCAACAGCCAACAGCCACTGAAGAGAAACCACCTGCAAGGCCTGTCTGGATTCCAAAAATCGGGGATCTGGTCAGAGAAAAGATCGCGGTAAAGAAGGAATTTGGGCCTTCTTACAGAAAAGCAGTACCTGTCTTGTCTGTCAACGGAACAAGATCAGTAGTATTACCGCCCCTTGCTGGTAAAAAGGAGAACCGAGTTGTATCCATCGACCTGGTTAAACCACAATCATGTGGCCGATAGCAAGTAGTAGGCCAAGTGGACTCCCAAGAAGTAGTAGAAAACCAAAGTTTGCTACAAATACAGAGGTTCAAACTGAGAGACTAATCACAATTGATAAACCTACAGTGAATCAACAAGGACTATGCAACAAAGCCATGGAACTTAAACCTCTTGAAACCCAAATCAAAATCTTACATCAAGAAACACCAGTCTACAATGATGTAACCACAGACTATGCTAATGAAACAAAGAAAATTCAAAAAGCAAAAAAGAATCCAGAAGCAATTGAAACAATTGACAGAACAGCATCTGGCTACTTCATCAACTTCGATGATTTTTCTGAAGATCAGAGTGAACATGAGGAAGAACCAACAACAAAAACCTTTAAAAATAAAGTAAAAGAACTCTTTCATCAACTAAAGGAAACCTATCTGATTTCCCCATGGATTGAACTTTGGGTAGCACTAGGAATATTCATCCTGATACTTTGGCTCATCATGGTACTATGCTTGGGACATTTCATTGAGGGAAAATATGTTACAATGGACACAGCAAGTCAGAATATCAACTTGGTCCTGAAACCACACAAGTCTTCACACATCGAGAAAAGGGAACTTTCTTCAGTGAACTTCACAGCAAATCCTATACCAGGTGGGGTAGCATGGGACAAAACTGATTACGAAATCTATGGTCCGGTCGAGCTCCTGAAGTATCCTCATCAATTCAAGATTTCATTGAGTGACTTTGTAAAACCAAACACATTCGCTGATGATTGGGACTTTGACAGTATTAATGATATGATGTCAGATCTAGTGATGTCAGCTAAATTTACAGGACATGATTATTTACAAGGTTCATCTAATTATGACCAGATGTATTGGGTAACCATTTTCTGCATAAATCTGCTCAACCTAGAAATGTTTTAAATTACAACCAATGGGAACATTGTGCTACTCCACCAAAAGGCAGTTCAAAAACATTTTATGATAAATTTTCATACTTCTCAGGGTTTAACACAAGTGATGCAGAAACGTTTTATTTTAGACTGTTAAATAAGACAGGAATGAAAACCATGCTTACAAACACAAAATTGATCTATTCAGAGACATTTTTTGAAAAAATGAAAACATTCGGTTTTGATTTCTGGAACAAAATTATTGAAACGAAAACAATCTGGGGTTACAAAAATTGGCAAGTGCAAGGTTTAGAATCATTATTTAGAGCCTGCATGATCCCAGAACAAATTATATTTTTGAATGATACAATTCAACAGACAACCTGTCTTGGCCTAGCCAAAATTAAAGATTTAAACAAACCGTCTATTCCAAAACCAACACCCCACAGTAATAGCACTACAGATGTTGAGATAGACGTATCACATATTTTAAACCAAAACAGAACACATCCTGATTGGAAGAAATGGTTGATCTGGCCCACAGACACAAATAACTGTCAAGATAGATTCCTGAACAAAAAACAGGGGTTCACAATAACCAGGCCAGACCCTAGATACTCCCAGAGACAACATCCAGGGATTGTAACTACTTACAGTGTAGGGAAACTCTGCCTCGAATGGCTACAAACATCCACCCTGGCAGAAATTAAGCAACACTTGACTTTACTTAAAGAAGGTGCTGACTTGCGTGATTTCATTATGGGACCACGCAAACAGCGTCAAAAACGTTTCATAGCTGCCTCTATATATGCAGCTTACAACGAAGCTTGGAAAGTAACTCAAATTGAAACAGCAGAGAAAATACGGGAAATTGACCGTGTTAATTTGGAAAAATCACTTTCTGTTGTGGACAATGGGTTAATGACTCTGTCTTCCAGAATATATTCACTGGACAGTATTGTATCATCTGCAATCGATATAATAGAACAAGACTTACTAATGTTACAGCACGGTCAGTCCCAATTGCGTTCTATTGTACAGCTTGGCTGGACGTTACAAAATCTGCGTTCAGGCTACGTGCCTTGGCGTTTAATCAACACAACGTCACTATTCATTATCTTTAACCTTACTGATACACAAATCAGCTTGGCACAAAAGGGTGCAGAGTATACAATTCTGAGCATTGAAAAACTTGAGATTACCATTGACAATGTCAGAGCGACCTGTCATTGAATGGATAATACATGGAATAATACCTATTCCGATAACAACTTTCCAGTTTCGATACTGTCAAAAATATATACAGGCAGGCCAGTATGAAAGGTTGGGTAAAGGATACATTAAGTCAACATGGAACTAACCTTATACACACACATGTTACAGTGATAAGGGACAGAGTGTATTTCTTAGTGGTAACAATTGTGAAAAATTACTAAGTGGTATACTTCTGTGTCAGGGCATAAGTTTACATGGGGCCTGCGAGGGGACTTCAAATAACCTTTCATGCCACCAGCTCGGCACACCTGCAGCACGAATAGTACCATTCTTTAGACGGCTTTTTAACGGGAGCTATATTATAATTGTGGATCACAGATGTTGTGGCTTGCTGCCAGGAAAACCTTATCTAGGAAGCGTGACTTCCATGGTCATATGCTGTGAGCAAGTATTGTTTCCAAATGACACTCCAGACAGGGAGGGAAAAATTTGGCCGAGTTTGAATATCTCTTCTATTCGAATTGATACTTTAAGCAGAATGAAGACTGTGCTCCTACAGACTCCAGTTCATTTGACGTCATCAAAAGAAACGTATGATCTCCAAGTTGCAAGGACAACGGGAGAGATACATGCATTGCTATCAACAAATTGCCCCCTACACTTCGCAGAAATGCTAAACGAAATCTTAAATATTTCTGATACAAATGGTATCGCAAGTGTATTTAAGACCGTTTTTTCGGGACTGTTAACCCCATTCAAAGCAGTCCTGGGTATTTTTCCAAATTTCGTCCATTCCATCTTTGGCGGACTTCCTCTCCTGTTGGGACTCGTAGCAGGCATTTTATTTTTGCTACTCCTGCTTCGTTATGGCAAACCATGTCACAGACAAGACTACAGCAACAATGGAAGAAACGATCCTAGCTATACGCTACCGGGACCGCATAACTAAAGTCCTTGGATTAGCCCGGCTAAGAGATCTAAATATGACCTGGTTTCTTTCGTTCAGACCCATATGGCAGAATTGTGTCTTACCTGTATTAAGATGCATGCTATGCGGCGAGGAATGCGTGTTGGACACCTGTCTTACACTACAATCAGAAGTACCATTGGATGCAGATACTTTGTTGGGTCCAGTAAAGGCTCATGCATTGTGCTGTCCCCAGCGGCTACCTATCCTGATGACGGCATTCGTGGAGACTTCACCACTACGATTGAAGGGTAGTGAAGTACAGGATGAGAGCAGCATCAACCAGGTACGACCTTCTGTAAGCAGTACTGGTCTAAACATCACTGAAAGCGAACATGCGCATGACTGCATGGTAGCGACATTTTCCAACTTGGTCGAACTTTCACCAGAAGCGGTAGACTGTTTTTTCGAGAGTCTGTCTGAAATGATGTTTTCACCAAAACAGAGAGAATGACTTTAAGCAAGATTGCACACAGCATTCCCTGAACTCTGAATTTGGCCTTCGGCTTTAAAAACAAAGCTACTGACAATTTTTTTCCTGCTTCACTGAAAAACGAAAACTTTTTCCCAAACCCAAAATATTTACCTTTTGGCACTTATCTTCTGCTTAAAGTAGAACTATTCTTAGAGAACAGAGCTTCTATTCTTAGGAACTCTAGGGACAATACGTTACCTCAACCTCTAGCTTATGTACAAGTAATTGTATTTATATGTGATGAAATGGTCTCGCACTTTTTTTTCTGTATTTAGAGCCATTTCATGTGTAATTTCGCAAATCATTCATGCTGATATAAAATGTGCATCCCCCTTTTGAATGGTTATACTGCTTGAATGCATACAGTACCTATACTCATTTTCGTGTATTTCGCATATGCCATTTTTTAAATGCAAAAGATGTATTTTTGGGGTGGTTCGGTATACACATGCACTATTAGTTATGTTTACTATTGCTTAGTTAGTAAATATGGACATGAATTCGTGGAGTGGGTGTAGTATGTTTATCTAGGGACCTGTATCGATACTCCTATTTCTGACCCTTGTCCGGTTATAATTCACTAATATCCATACAACGGCACAGAATCCCGTTTACAGATTAAGTCATAGCGCATGCTGTCACATTAAGCAAGCCCTATTCCTCCAGCCCCCTAGAAAGCACACCGAGTTCTCAAAACAAACCAAACCTCCAGCAGACCTGGGAAATCCCCCGTAGCTATTGTTTTGATTTCGTTCGAGAACTCCTGTAAAGAATGCAAGAACGACCAGTTCTTATGACATCCTTACTGACGTATTATGTCCATCCTTACCTCAAACACGGCACCTTTCAGGTATAAATATACCAACGCTGCCCTAAGAAAGGACACGGTGGTGATGAGCTTGGAGCAGTGACTACTTGCCGGAGAGCCCAGCTGATGCAGGAAGCCCACGGACGCTGCCCCTCCCTATTTGACGCGCTGAGAGAGACGCTGCCTTTTCTCCTGCCGAGAAATCCAGCTTCCAGCGTTTCCAGCCCACCTTCGCGGGTGACTGGGATATCGAGTCCTGAGAGAGAGATACCAGCCCTCCTGCCTTCTAAATCCCAGGTACTGAGCTGACTAACCCCTTACAGGGAATTCTTGAGTCAGATTCTTGGCCAAACAAACTTAACTTAAACTGCTACTTACTTACTCCCTCCCACGTATTAGGCTCAGGTCAGGTACACCGGGGTAGGGGTAGTTAGAAGCACCAGTTGAGTACGATTAGTCAACGTATATATGTATGTATATCTTTTATCCATTTTAAAGTATCATATGGCTAAGAAACCATATCAATGCTTTTACAGTATTATTTTATAATCCTGCTTTTACTGTATGCACTTTACTTAACCTTAAGTATTGCAACTGTAGCGATTCATTTCTCTTGTATGAGAAAAAGAGACTGATCAATAAATAACACCTTTTATTGAACACGCCCATCTCTTCTTTCTCTACAATCTGGTGGAACTAAGTATGCACGTACTGACTGAGTAAAATAGTTGTCTTTTGTTTTCACACAACTCTGGAGATATACTCTTGATTAGGGAGAGCAAAGTTGTCATGTTATATGGTTGTCAGAAACTAAATCCCTTCTTGTCTATCCAGGGAGGTTAAACTCCTCCTCGCCTATTCGAGAAAGTTTCTAGTGAACTCTGAGCTAGCTGCCACACAAAACTTAAGTCTAATATCGTCAGTAGAAGACCTAGTTAACCTCTGTCCTACGTCTATACTATTGAAGATACATTCCAATGCGCAGAGCCTATTGGGATAATAGGAACTACACTACAACATCACTGATGACAACATCCTTGTGACAAAGTGGCAGACCTCCCATCAGCATAAAATAACCTTTGACACACACATTCAAAAATAGTAACTAACATTTTCTTAAAAAAGGAGAAACCAATACCAATTACAACAACTTATTAGGTAATTCCAACATCTACATACACATCCACTCATTCACCAACAGTTCTATATAGTCACTCATGCATGTACTTACTCATCATATGTACTCATACACCTATACATCCTGTTACACACTAATACTCATCCATATAGTTACTCACACACAAATTCACACATGCAAATAAACTATCAAAAAAACATTTACTTGATTATACTGCTATATAATTAAACAAAGTGGAATCCACTCAAGAGGTGGTGGTGATCCCTAAAATGATGGGGAGCACACAGTGTTGTTTAAATGCCCCTCACACACCAACAGGCCCCTTGGTGTCATGCTTCATCATCGGGGCCTTCGCACCCCTCTACGGGATGCGGCGTGCTACGACTGACGACTACGTAGGAGCACTTATTAGTGGACTATGTGAGGGTGTGTGTTTTTTCAGAGAATGTGAGTGAAGTGAGGTGAGAAAAGTGAGTTAAAAAATACCTGCCACGTGGGATAAAAATTTTTTTTATTATGTCCCCGGCTGGTATTATTAAAAGGTGCAGAGTGAGGTTGATGGTATACGTACTAGGGTATATCAACCATTTTAAAGTGTCAACATGTTTCGGAGCGCAAAGGCTCCTTCTTCAGGACAAGGATATGCACTTTATCCTCCCCTTACTCACATGAAATGTTAAAGTGTAATAAAAATATAAAAATAGAACGTGTAATGTACCTAACTATGTTTATATAAAGGTAAGTTCAGTTGCGCCCAGTTGGCGTTGATGAGAACCTGTGGAAGGAAGACAAAAACATACAGAACTTGTCAGATGTCCAGGAACTTGAGGAAAGAAAATTACCTCCTAATCAATGAGGGTAAGTAGCAGGACTCAAATTGAGGTACTGCGACCCTATGAACAAAAAAGAGATATCAAAGGACATAATAAACATACTAGTCGGATGTCCACGGATTAAAGGGAAGAGAAATGCTACCCTAATTAATAAGGGTAAAAAGCAGGACCCAAAATGGTGTTCTGAGACCCTGTAAAAAAGGACAAACAAACAAAAAACACATACAGCTAAATTGTAGTCTCCCTAGTATGGATAAAGGGAGGGAGTTAGTGGCTTACTTATTGTTTAGAAACTGATAACCTCATGAGCTTTTTGCGTGGTATTGGGGGGATCCTTCCTCACTGCTTAGTATAGCAACCTAAAAGATAATCAAGGGTAGGATGGTTTCAAGGATCAGCAGAAAATACCAGGTGAAAACTGCACGAAGCGCATCCTGATTCGTATGACTGCACTCACGGTTTCTGCATGGTTCAATCGCCTGCCTTCCCCTCAACGCTGCTCCGATGAAGTGAGCGGTTGGTTAGGCGGTTCAGCTATTTATACTATCAGCCAGGTGATTAGTGGAGGTAGATTAGTTAATGACCCTCGGAAATATGCCCAAATACGGCGTTGATCAACCCCTTGGATCCGGTGTTGCGCGATCAGAAAGGTTCGCTGCTCCAAGGGTCTGCGCAAGCGCGAAGAAGCAGCATGCGGAGAACCGCGCAAGCGCGGGAGCTCCTGACACACTGCATCAACGCGCATGGGCAGTACTGCAAGGACGTTCCCATTACCGGCTGACTCAAATATGCGGGCACTAGACAAATGAATAAAAGGAAGGCGCCAAGACTTATTATTGCGCTGCCTATGTTGGGAGATTGGTTCCCATCCTCAACAAACCAGTGGTGAACCTAATTGGGTGTAATAAGATAGAAATCACACCCCAACACTTTAAGAAGGCATGGAATCCAGGCAGAATTTACATGGTTATTGTTTAGAAAAATACTGCTAGATCTAATAAGGTGTACTCAGAACACACCAACGAATAAAAGGAATGAAGGGGATAGCGCCAAGACTTATTATTGCGCTGCCTATGTTGGGAGATTGGTTCCCATCCTCAATAAACCAGTGGTCAACCTAATTGGGTGTATTAAGATAGAAATCATACCCCAACACTTTAAAAAGGCATGGAATCCAGGCAGAATTTACATGGTTATTGTTTAGAACTAATAAGGTGTACTCAGAACACTCCTCACACCCAGTGTGTAGTTCATGAATATGGCATTGAGGTATTCAGCGAAGTTGATTCCATGGAATCGAGTCATTGAGCCCAGAGGTATCGGTCCCAAGGCGGAACACCCACCGTTGCTCTTTTTCCAAAAGCCCTGTCTCTGAGGGCAGCTGCTCGATCACTGTCCACTGTAACTCATTTACACAATGTTTGTATTCCAGGAAGTGAGCCGACATTTTTGTGGTTGACTTCTTGCATCTGATATTACTTTTATGCTCGTTGATCCTTATCTTTATTTGTCTTGTTGTCATCGCCACGTACTCTTTTTTGCAAGGACATGTGATTAGATATACTACATTCCTGCTATTACAGTTGGTGAATGTACGTTGTTCCCAGCTAGTACCATTCGAAAAAGTCAGAGTCTGGCTTATCTTGGTGAGGTGACAGCTGTTACAATTGCCACACGGATGGTGGCCCTGTACTCCTTGTAGCCTTGTCTGCGACACTCTGCGTGGTGCAGGTCTTGTGTGGACGAGCATGTCTTTTAAATTCCTACCACGTCTGTGGGCAAACATTGGTTTTTCCAGGGATAGCGTGCTACTTGTTAGTATGCGCCAATGTTTGTTGACCAATTTGGCCACCTGGTTGGTTACTGGGCTATACGTGGTGACACAGACTGTTCTATTCAGTTGGTCATCTTTCACGGGTTTGTCTTCCAAGAGAGCGTCACGATTATTGTTCCTGGCTCTCTTCATTGCCTTGTTAATCACTGGGTCAGGGTATTTTCTTTGTCTCAGTTTTGTGCAGAGGTCCTTAGCCTGACTTTTGTATTTTTCCACATCACTGCAGTTCCGGCGTAGGCGGAGGAACTGTCCATACAGTAGGTTCTCCCTCAGGTGACGTGGATGGAAACTGTCAAACCTGAGGAGGCAGTTCCTGGCAGTTGGTTTGAAGTGGGTCTCTGTCTTCAGGATGCCTGCCTCATGGTAGATGTTAAGATCTAAGAAGACCATAGTGCTGTTTGACATTTGGTGAGTGAATTTGAGAAAGGCGTTCTGGTTGTTGAGCCATTGCATAAATTCAGAGATTGAATTCTCATCCCCCTCCCAGATCACCAAAATATCATCAATATATCTTCGCCACGTTTTTATCCTCTCCCTGAATGGATTATCGGGATGAAGGATCTTGGAAGACTCCAAATGATGTACGTAGAGTCCCGCCAGACTAGGGGCAAATGTACTCCCCATGCTGGTTCCATGGCTTTGCCAGAACAGGGTACCCTCATACTCAAAAAAGTTTTTTGTAAGGGCTAGCGAGATACATTCCAACACTACACCACGGGGAGTTTGGTATTTCCAGTGGGTAGAGTGGAGTACTTCCTCGATGATTAAAAGTGTCTCATCATGTGGGAGGCTCATGTAGAGGCTCTCCACATCAAGGCTCAGAAGCATTTGTGAGTTGGGATCAAAAGGATGATTCTGTAAGAGTTGTAGCACCGCTTTTGTATCTCTCAGATACGTGTCCGTAGCTTGTACTAGTGGTCTGAGAAAGGCATCGGCAAATTTAGATAGGGGTTCAAGGATTGATGAGATGCCAGACACAATCGGCGAACAAAAGTGCCTGATTATCAACAAACACTCGACTTTACTCAAAAGTGACAAATTAATTAAGGCACATTATGCGGACTACAAATCCCAGAAACTATGGCATGACGTAGCTTTTCAGCAGACGCCTACCAGGTGATTTGGACAATAAAGAGCCGTAAACCATTGATGCCGTTACGAGTGTTTTTTGAAGGCAGCCCCTGATGATGGGAGGATTTCCCTGAAACGCGTCGGGCAAGATTGAATAAAGCGAGATGGTGAAATGCGCTGACTAACCAACCCGGAGGGCGGAGGACTGTCGTGTGCCTCCTAAAAGCAGCAGGCATTTGGGAGTTAATATTACGACACGGCCGCCTGTGCCGTGGGGAGTGCACCATCAACTGCTGGGAATATGACTCTTCACAGCGGTTTGAGGCGGACGCTTCCAAACAGTTTGGAGGCCGAGCACAGAACTCCATGTAAATGACACAGCGCACGGAACCACGGAAGCAGCCTACAATAGGCGAACAAAAGTGCCTGATTATCAACAAACACTCGACTTTACTCAAAAGTGACAATTTAATTAAGGCACATTAAGCGGACTACAAATCCCAGAAACTATGGCATGACGTAGCTTTTCAGCAGACGCCTACCAGGTGATTTGGACAATAAAGAGCCGTAAACCATTGATGCCGTTACGAGTGTTTTTTGAAGGCAGCCCCTGATGATGAGAGGATTTCCCTGAAACGCGTCGGGCAAGATTGAATAAAGCGAGATGGTGAAATGCGCTGACTAACCAACCCGGAGGGCGGAGGACTGTTGTGTGCCTCCTAGAAGCAGCAGGCATTTGGGAGCTAATATTACGACACGGCCGCCTGTGCCGTGGGGAGTGCAGCATCAACTGCTGGGAATATGACTCTTCACAGCGGTTTGAGGCGGACGCTTCCAAACAGTTTGGAGGCCGAGCACAGAACTCCATGTAAATGACACAGCGCACGGAACCACGGAAGCAGCCTACAATAGGCGAACAAAAGTGCCTGATTATCAACAAACACTCGACTTTACTCAAAAGTGACAATTTAATTAAGGCACATTAAGTGGACTACAAATCCCAGAAACTATGGCATGACGTAGCTTTTCAGCAGACGCCTACCAGGTGATTTGGACAATAAAGAGCCGTAAACCATTGATGCCGTTACGAGTGTTTTTTGAAGGCAGCCCCTGATGATGGGAGGATTTCCCTGAAACGTGTCGGGCAAGATTGAATAAAGCGAGATGGTGAAATGCGCTGACTAACCAACCCGGAGGGTGGAGGACTGTCGTGTGCCTCCTAGAAGCAGCAGGCATTTGGGAGTTAATATTACGACACGGCCGCCTGTTCCGTGGGGAGTGCACCATCAACTGCTGGGAATATGACTCTTCACAGCGGTTTGAGGCGGACGCTTCCAAACAGTTTGGAGGCCGAGCACAGAACTCCATGTAAATGACACAGCGCACGGAACCACGGAAGCAGCCTACAATAGGCGAACAAAAGTGCCTGATTATCAACAAACACTCGACTTTACTCAAAAGTGACAATTTAATTAAGGCACATTAAGCGGACTACAAATCCCAGAAACTATGGCATGACGTAGCTTTTCAGCAGACGCCTACCAGGTGATTTGGACAATAAAGAGCCGTAAACCATTGATGCCGTTACGAGTGTTTTTTGAAGGCAGCCCCTGATGATGGGAGGATTTCCCTGAAACGCGTCGGGCAAGATTGAATAAAGCGAGATGGTGAAATGCGCTGACTAACCAACCCGGTGGGCGGAGGACTGTCGTGTGCCTCCTAGAAGCAGCAGGCATTTGGGAGTTAATATATATATATATATATATATATATGTGTGTGTGTGTGTGTGTGTGTGTATATATTTTGTATATATATATAGATATATACTTTTTTTATAGTTAATAAAAAACACAACAAATTTAATATAATGTAAAATAATCGTGTTATAGTATATATATGCATTTATAAACAAAGACACACATATATATTATTGTGTATGTTTTAATAAGTATATATTTATGTATATATTATTAAATGTTACTCACATTTATTTCATTTACATTCATTTATTGTTATATATTACAAAATGTAAGGTTTAGTATTTTAAACCACATCTGTATTAAAAAACAATATTCTTGTATGTTTGTTAACAATATTCGTGTAAAACGATATTTCTTTTCCGATTTCTTTGTGCGTACTTTTATAAGTATAGGAAACCAATATTTTTGTAATCATTATTTTGGACACAATATTTATGTATCACAATATTATTGTGGTCTATATAGTGTCAGTGATCCATAACATCTGCTACCATGGTTGGTTTAGGGGTTGGATGTGGGACAGAGAGTTAGCCACCAACACTTAAAGATGGTATATGTGCACTGAGCCCTACATTTTGAAGTTTGTGTTCTCTATTACACAGTCCTGCTATATACGTAGGAACCGTATAACAGCAGCAGGTCAGGGACGCTATTTGGCAGAAAGGTTTTTGGCAGGCTTTCTACGCTGCTTTTGCCTTCTTTGCCTGCGTATGCAGCTCCCAATCAAGGAGCCAATTTGATATAGTTGTAAGGTAGGAGTTCACTGGATAGCAATTTAACTGCTCTAAAGGGAAACATACAGGGTGAAGTACTACCCGTCTCTGAGGATAATGCTGCCTGTAATTACTTTTTAGCAAACAGTAACTGTTTGGTTGATGATTGTTCTGTCGTCTCTGAGACTGCAGAGGCAGAAAAACCTCTACCTCTACAAGGACTCTATAGTGTAGACAGCCAGGTGATTACAACAATATCTATGGGGGCTAGAAGGACCTATTCTAACCTCAAAATCCCCCAAACGAAGAGGACAGACTCTGTTTGTGGTAAGGCGCAGAAGGCTGCGGCTGTGGTGTTAGGCACTACTAGGTCAGAGGAAGAACAATAGTTGCTTACCTGTAATCTGTGGCTCTCCAGTATTGGTGTCTTTCATAGATTCACATGCATGAATCATTCCCTGTCGTCGGAATGGGAGTCCCAGGTACATAAAAAAGCAATAATTATGCATATAATAACCAAAAACCCTTGGTAGCATAAAACCAGGAAGTATAGTAGCCCAAAGCTACAAGGGAAAAACTACCACACCTATGACCATCCTAGTCATTATATACAGTCCAAACTGCAGCCAATCAGGCGACAGCACCCACCAGAATTTTCTCCCCAGAGGCTCAGGCTCTCAGATTTTCTCGCACAGGAGTGAACTAAAGGTATAAGAGCATAATCAGCCTCTGAGGGGAGGTGTGCGGGTATTGCATGTGAATCTATGAAAGACACCAATACTGGAGAACCACAGATTACAGGTAAGTAACTATTGTTCTTCTCCAGTATTGGCGTGTCTTTCATAGATTCACATGCCTGAATCAGAATAGATGGCAGTACAGTAACAAAGTGCTCGTGAGACGCTTATACATATACATAAAGATATTCAAAAAACATACTTATGCAATGAAATATCAACACTGTCATACTTCTGCATACATATCCTTGTGTAACATATGCAGAACAATTTAAGATATTGAAAAATAAATATTTCGATAAGCGTCTAAGAAAGAGCATAGTGGAGGAGGGAAAAACAGAGGCTCACCTTATTTAAAAAGATTGCGGAGAAAGCTCGTCCCACTGACGTATCTGCATCACTTGAAGCCTCCAAACAGTAATGTTTGGTAAAAGTGTGTCTGCTGGACCAAGTTGCCGCTCTGCAGATCTGATGAAGAGGTACACCAGCAAAGAGAGCGGTAGATGAGGAAATCGCTCTTGTAGAATGTGCTCTCGGCATGGTGCGTAAAGGTCTTCCCGCCTGCTGATGGCACTGACTAATCGCCGCGGACATCCAACGAGCTATGGTCTGCTTGGATACAGAGTACCCTTGACGTAATCTTTCGTATGCAACAAATAGCTGATCTGATTTCCGAATTGTTGCAGTTCGTTGAAGATAGAACTTTAGACATCTCCTGATGTCAAGGGAATGCAAGGCTCTTTCAGCAGATGTTTGAGGATTTGGAAAGAAAGTTTTCAAAATTATCGGTTCATTAAGGTGAAAATCCGTAGGTGCCTTAGGCATGCAGGTGGGATTAGTACGAAGTACCACTGAATTTGAGGTGAACTGTAGAAAAGGTGTCTTAATCGTGAACGCTTGAATATCGCTGACCCTCCTTGCTGATGTCAGCGCCAAAAGCAAAGATCCCTTCCAAGAAAGGAACTTTAAGTCCACTTTATGAATAGGTTCAATGGGGTGCCGCATAAGTTGCGCAGGTGGACGCCGAATAGGGGGAAACATTTGAAATAACCCTTTGAAGAATTGTTGAATAACTCTAGTAGAGTAGAGAGAGTTGTAACCATCCTGTCAGAACCTTGAAATACCTGCCAAGAACACTTTCAACGTGGAATGAGATAAACCCGATTTTGCCAATTTAAGAAAGAACGGTAAGATCTGTTCTGGTTTGGCATGAATTGGATGTAAATTGGCAGATTGAAACCAAGTGCAAAATCTCTTCCATTTTATGTCTTAATCGTGGCAGGTTCTCAAGCATTGGCTAAAACTACTTGACAGTCCGCAGGAACATCTAGGTGTGCGAATTCAAGGTGTTGAGAAGCCAGGCTGCTAATCTCAAGGATGCTGGGTCCGCGTGACCGATATGACCCTTCTGGATGGACAGAAGGTTCGGTATTGGTGGAAACTGAATGGGAATGCACTCCGAAAGGAGGAGAAGTTCGGTGAACCAGTATTGGCGAGGCCATCTGGGGGCAATGAGAATGAGGCGACAAGGCTGTTTCTTCATCTTGAGGATGACTCTGGGAACCAACGGAATCGAAGGAAAGGCGTAGGCATATATCTGGGACCAGTTAATTGAAAGCGCATTCCCACACGAGTCCTTGTGGGGAAGCCAGCTTGCAAAGTGTGGACATTTGCGGTTCAGGCTGGTCGCAAACAGGTGCAGATCGGGATTGCCCCACTCCCGGAAGACTCGATCCAATGTTGGTTGATGTATCTCCCATTCGTGATTGGATATTGTAGATCTGCTAAGGGAATCCGCTAGGGCATTGGAGACCCCCGGAACATGGACAGCTGAAAGGTTGATCTTGTGATGCAGTGCCCAGTACTAGATCTCCTGGGCTTGTTGAGAGAGCAGGGCTGACTTCGTACCGCCCTGTTTGTTTAAGTAATGCATACTTGTAGTGTTGTCTGTCCGAATTAGTACTGAAGTCCCTTGGATGACAGTTCAAAAGGACTTCAAGGCCAAGAAAATGGCTCACAACTCCAGGAGTTTGATGTGCCACTTCCTTTGCTGTACATTCCATTTTCGTTGACCGTCATTCCCTGAAGGTGTGCCCCCCATCCTTCGAGGGAAGCGTCCGTGGGGATGGTGAAATTTGGTACTTCCGCCAGGAATGCACATTCTTCTTGCAAATTCTTCATCCGAGTCCACCAGAGAAAGGCTTCTCGCATCCGAGGAGTTACGAGAATGACGTCGTCGAACGACCCTGAAACCTGCAACCACTGGAGGTTGAGTTCTTCTTGCAAAGGCCTCATTCTGAGACGGCAGTTGGGTATCAGAGGGATGCAGGATGAAATCATCCCCAGAAAAGATTTGAATAGTCGAACTGAAACGTACTCGTTTTCTTGCAACAGGCAAACTAGCTTGCAAATCTTGTGTTGTCTCTCTCTTGAGACGAAAGCCTGAGTGAGTTGGGTGTCCAGCGTGGCTCACAAGAAGGTCTTTCTTTGCGACGGAATCAGATGAGATTTGTCGGAGTTGAGGGAGAGACCCTGAGATTGGAACAGCAATAGAACGTGTGTGCTTGCCCCTGAAAAAGAATTTGCCTTGATAAGGCAGTCGTCCAAGTATGGGAAGATTTGAATGCCTTCTAAGCGGAGGTGTACGGCCACCGGAGCTAGAACATTTGTGAATACACAGGGTGCTGACCATAGTCCAAAGGGAAAGACTATGAACGGAAAGTCCCTGCCAGCCACTCTGAACCGTAAGAATTTTCTGTGTCTGGGGAGGGATCGGCACATGAAAATAAGCGTCTTGAAAGTCGAGGGTGGCCATGTGATCCCATACCGAAAGAAGCTGGAGGATTTCTTAAAGTGTTAACATCCGGAAGGACAGTTTATTCAGGTATTTGTTGAGGGTGCGCAGGTCGAGGATGGGGCGCCATTCTCCCGACTTTTTCCGTATGAGGAAAAATCTCCAGTAAAATCCTGTTTCTTTTTGCAAATGAGGGACTTTTTCGATCGCTCCCTTCTGAATCATCAAATTTATTTGGGAAAACAGCTCCTTGAGATGAGCAGGAGGTGGGCCCTTGGGAGGAGAGTTTGGAGGGATCTTGATGAATTCCAAATTGTGGCCTCTGGCCACTATATCCAAGACCCACTTGTCTGTAGTAATTGTGGACCAGTTTGAATAGAATTGGGATATTTTTCATCCAACCTTTGACTGGGGAGAGGGCGGAGATGGTGGTAGGCGGCGTGTCTCATTGTTTCTTGGTGGATTCTCGTCCACTGTAGGAGGGCTTCTTTTTTTTTTTTTCTTTTTGAAAACCTTTATTGTGCAGAAATTGCTCACAAATACGGGCCTACAACCCGTCGGGCCGGCCACCACAATTATAGAAGCACAATGGTCAGGACAGAAGCTCCAGCAGGGTACCACAGTAATCCAAACGGGAATCAAAGGCGAAAAGCCACAGAGCAACCACCACGAGCAGGATGAGAGAAGGTTGATTTTATTATAGAAGAAGGGGTATAGCAGAATGATGGCAATCATTAAGGTCCAGAGGGCCGTGGCGGGCCGCGAGCAAGCAGTAATACAGAATACAGGAAAATTCAAAAAGAACAGTTACATTTTAACAAAGGCAGAACGTGAGTCCCACATTAGTAAGCAATTGCAACCGCTGCCCAGCGCCCACCCACCACTACGAGAACACACAATGATACAGAGAACGGAAAATAGGCGTACAAAACAAAGAGCCCTCTGCTACAACAACCCAGGGGAGGGAAGAGAAAGAAAAAAAAAAAAAAAAAAGGGGGGGAAAGGGAAAAAGGAAAAGGACATCGGGAAAAAGGGGGGAAGAAAGAACGCGGCATCACAGCATGCGCCCCATGGCTAACAAAGCACTCAAAAATAGACCGGCACAGGGAACCAGTGGTAACGGGAGTAATAGATGCGTAGTAAACCGTGACGGCAGGGAGACCAGAAGGCCCATGCTAGCAAAAAACACCCCAGGGGGCCCACATGCAGACACCGCGTCCCGAAAAAAGGGGATACATAAGAGCCATAGAACTAAAAAAAGAGGAAAAGAGGGGGAAAAAACAAAATGACAGACACCCCCCCACCCCGCACACCCCACCCTGCACCCCTGCAGAAGGCTATGGCCTACCCCCCAGCAGCGTGCCTGTCGCCCTAACTAGAAACCCGAAATATAGAAGAGTTAAAAGTAAAGAAAGAACCACAAAGACAAAAAGAAGAAGGGGAAATAGGGAGACAACGACGGGAGAGGAGCCACATAATCAAAACCATCAGCTCCCACCCCCCGTCCGAACACACTCAGTGCCCACGGGAAGATAGTAATTACGAGGATAAGCTCCAGGAACATGAAGGAGAATCGAACATAGTCATACAGTCACAAACGGATCATCCGACCATACCGCAAAATAATAGTCCACCGAGGCAAGTTCATCTCAACCCTGTCCTCGTCTATCCAAAGCCGTAGGCATCCAACGCACCAGGAACCAGATCATGAGGAACCAGAGGCGAATAGCAGGGAGTCCAATCGTCAATCCACACAAGTCATATCGATTTCGACCCAGATGAACAGGAAATGACGGTAACCACCGCAGGTAATGCAGGCACTGTTCCGCCGACAATAGGAGGAAAGCCGTTTCGGCGGAGCAACCACAGGATCTTCGTTCGGCCATTCGAGGCAAAAAAGGAATGGGAGATCCAACGAGACCGGTCCGGACGGGACCCGGCCGGCGAACCCTCAGCACAGGAGAAATCACATGATGATTGAGAGCAGCGGGTATCCGTATACCCAAACCAGCGGCAGCCGCCGGGTCCACGACCTCCAGGAAAGTCCCAGCAGCACACAGCAGCGACGAAGCCGCACACATCGGGGGGGGCCCAGCAGGCCCGGCAAAATGATCATCATCCAGTCCAGCGATAGGTGCGGTCACGGAAGCACTCCAGGAGCGCAAGGCGGCGAGGATGTCGCCAAGCGTAGGCTCACCTTTACGGTATTCAGCAAACGAGCCATGCGGCGGACCAGCGTCGCCAGTCTCGGCCAGGCTGAGAGACAGGGAGCCGGCCGCCATCTTGAAAGCCCGGCGGGGCCGCAGCAATCTCCGACCCCCGTCCGGCCACAAGCGGGGTCACACAGGATACAGCCGACCACAAGCAGAGGCACCCCCAGGGCAGGAAGGCGGGCCACCAGGATAAGAAGGGTCGCCGGCTCCCCCACGCCACCGGCTCCGTTCTCCGAGTCTGGGCGGAGGGACTCAAGATGGCCGGACAGGAGAACAAAGGGGAGACGAGCCACATACACGGTCAACCCCCGTCCATGGGAGGGCTTCCTTCTTGATAGCGAGTAGGAGCTACCTCGCTGTCCGTATGATTGTTGCTTATAAGGTTGGTATCTCTGATTACTTTGAGAGGTTTGGTATGACCTCTGTTGATTGTAGCTCCCTCTATTGGAGAAGGATCCATGTCCTTTAGCACCTCGAAAGGACGACTTATGAAACTGAAGGTTACCCAATGATTTTGCCGTTTCTGTGTCCTTTTTGATAGCCTGAAGGGCCTCGTCGACATGCTGGCCAAAGAGAAACTCCCCATCAAATGGCGTGTCGATTATTTTAGCTAAGACTTCTTAGCACTGCTGCACCCGCTAGCTGCCTGAATCCTGTAGACGCCACATCCACTGCTGCGCCGATCATTTCCGCAGATTTTCCTTGCCTCAGATTTTGCAGGTTCTGGTAGCATTTCAACGTAGGGGGAGATGTCTGACCACATCTGCCTGTCATATCTCCCTAATATTGCTAGAGAGTTTGCGACACGGACAGTTGTTGCTGCCATGGTGGAGACTTTCTTCCCAATGGAATCCAGCCGTCTTCCATCTCTGTCTTGTGGAGCAGTTATAGGCAAAGAGGAGTTCCTAGCCCAACTCTGTGCCGCTTGGGTGACGCCTGAATCAGCTTTAGGATGTCCTATGAGGCATGCGGGTGAGTCGCCCGGTGCCTTATACTTTTTGTCCAACTGGTTAAAGAAAGCAGGATGAGAATTAGGTGTTGCCATGATCTTTAACCCTTCCTTCCAGATTAAATCTATGATGGGAATGGTCCTTACTTGCCTTCGCGGCTGATATTTAATATCATAAAGAAAGCAGTCGTCCTTCTTTGTCTCCATCGGAAGTAGAAATCTCTTTGTAGCCCTCTCCATCAGGTGATGGAAACCTCCGATGTCTACTAGAGGAGAGTCAGCAGGAGTTGGAGCAGATGGTGATGGAGTTTGAATTTGGTATTCATCTCACTCCGACAGAACAGATTTGTCATCCACCTCTCCTTCCTCTCTGTCCTCGTCCGTGGTGTTAGCATCCTGGGAATGGTGAGATGGTGCTGGAGAAGGTGGTTTTGGAGATCTTAGAGAAGATACAGAGACCTGAGGCATAGGTCCCAATGGGAGAGACTCAGATGGAGGGAACCGGCGATAATAGTCGTCCAACATGTATTATAAGTTATTGAGCAGGGCCAAAGGCATCTGTGCTGTGGGCACCGTGGCAGGAGGTTGATCTACTGGCTCAGGGAACGGTTCTTCCTCCTAATCTTCCTTCTGATACTTAATGAGTAATTCTGACGGACTCCTAGCAATGCGGAATCTGTCGTCTACATCTGATTGTTCCTCGTCGTCTTCGGAATCCAGCAGTTGTTCAGGTAAGCTCAGCGGGGAGAGAGCTTCCAATGAAGAGCCACGTCATTCCAGCAAAGAAGCTGTCGTAGTCAGCGGGGCAAAGGAGGCAGTGGTCGGTGTGGCGGACCAAACTTGCAATTCTGTGCAAGTTGACAGAAGAGGTGTCGTCGATTTTGCCGTCGCCAGTGCCGTCGTCGATGGAGTTGGTGTTAGGAGAGTGACCGCGATGAGGCAGTTGTCTTCGTCGACGGGGCAATCTTCGTCGACGATGTCTTTGACGACGAGGCAATCTTCGTCGACGATGTCTTTGACGACGAGGCACTCTTCGACGATGATGAGGCCATCGTCAACGACGAGTCAGTCACCGTCGAGGAGGTAGTTTTCGACGACGACGAGGCCACTGACAAGGCAGTCTTCGTCGACGGTGCAACCTTCGACAAGATCTTCTTAACCTTCGTCGACAGAGCTTCGAAGATAGATGTTTCCTTTGTCGACGAGATGGGTCTAACTGCAACAGAGACCAGCGTTGACGGAGATGAAGCTGATGACATTATCATCTTAGGTTTCGGTGACGAGAAGGTAACTGTCGACGTTGAAGTAGCGTCGATGATGAAAATCGTCGACGGAGGAGCCATTGACGACGCCGTAGACGACGGGGTTTTCTTCTGAGGAAAATCTTTCTCAGGAAGCCTTTTTGACGCCAGAGACTTTCCAGTCTTTCTTGGGGATAGACAGGAGTTGACTTTGAAGGTGGAGAAGCCTTTTTTTGAAGAAGGCAAGCTAGAATGCTTAGATGGTTGAACTTTTCTCGACACCTTAGCCCCAGGAGAAGATAAAACTTCCTTAGCCATCCTCTTCCTGGAGGACACAGATGAACCTGAGGCCACACTTCCCACCTCAGATAAAGGGTTATCCTGATCTTTAATCTTCTGTAGCCACAGAAGTAGGCGTCCTTCTCTATCTCTGAGGGCCTTCTGAGGGACGGTCCTGCAAATCTTACAATCTCTCACCTCATGATCTGGATAAAGGCAGTAGATGCACTATTTGTGGGGATCTTCTGAAAATAGCCGGAGCTTCCCACAAGATTCACAAGGTCTGAATAGAGATTTCTTAGCAGATGACATCCTGAAAAGGAGGTGAAATCCAGAAAAAATAGTGAAGTACTGAGCAGATCTCAGGGAGACTCCCTTCACACGACGTGCGGTAGAAAATCTGAGAGTCTGAGCCTCTGGGGAGAACATTCTGGTGGGTGCTGTCACCTGATTGGCTGCAGTTTGGACTGTATATAATGACTAGGATAGTCATAGGTGTGCAAGTTTTACCCTTGTAGCTTTGGGCTACTTTACTTCCTGGTTTTATGCTACCAAGGGTTTTTGGTTATTATGTGCATAATTATTGCTTTTTTATGTACCGTGGGACTCCCACTCCGACGACGGGGAATGATTCAGGCATGTGAATCTATGAAAGACACCCCAATGCTGGAGAAGTAGTCAATACTGAAGAGAAGTCACCTATGAATAGCCACATTTACATTTACCACAGCTCACTGCTACCATTGATATAATAAATTGTGATGAAACGGTCCCTGTACGAGATCCCACAACCGGTTTACCAACACGCCCTGTAACTCAGCCTGGACTAAGTACCACAACGAGCATGGAAAAGACGCATCCCTCTTAGATGCCCTTGAACAGTCTGAATGATTAAACAGCAGAGACTTTTCAAACTCAGTGTGCCCTATGTGCCTTCTCTCACTTCAAGTTTCTAGCTGATCCAGAGTCACAACATCAAGACTTCTAAGCACTATGTCGAGGCTAGAGATGATAACTTCCGACTGCAGCAAATTGTCGCAGAACTGACTGGGAACGGGTCTAACTAGCGGTACAATAGAGTGGAAGAGGAAGAAGAGGACACTGAATAGAAGCAGGAAGGAAGGGTGGGAGGGGAGTGTGGTTGGTTTGTCAAGGTGTGTTTCTTGGAGATGGGCTGGTTGCAATAGTGTGTTGGTTGATCGACTTCTAATTCTGATGTGGGGGGGGGGGTGACTGGCATGCAGGGCATGGCTCCTAGCCTCCCTTTAATCACTGCTGTGTCTATACGCCTGTACTGGTGTGAGACAAAGGGTCCCTCAAAGTAAGTTGCATTCTTATGTATTATATCTGTTTGATGCTCACTTGAAAACCCAATAAAATGTGTTTACAAAACAAAAGTGACTTGGAAAGTGTCCCAGTGTCTGTGATCGTAGCTGCAGGACCTTCAGCAGAGATTGCTGAAGCTGAGGCGCCTACGGCACATATCCCGAGGGCAGATAAAGAACTTGGAAGTCAGATTTTGCCCACACAACTAATGCTGGAAAATCAGGGTTCCTGGGATCACAGAGGGCAAAGATGGTGCTGATGCTCAGCAATATGTGGTGAACCTTCTCCAATAGGCCTTCCCTGACTTTGCAAACTGGGATTGGGAGTGTCAGATTCAACGCGCACACAGACTTTCAATTTCAGCAGGATTTAAGTCTATAGGAAAGGGGGATAGGCCACAACCTCTGTTGATCTATGTGGGTAACTTTCTTCTTTGACAGGCTATTTTAATGAAGGCTTGGCCTTCTTCTTAGATTAAGCTGTGTTCTGTACCTTGTTTTGCTTGGTTGCTTGGTCAGATGTCTGTAAGTCAATTATGGACCGGGGATGGTGGCTGAGGCAAATGATTGATCCGCTCAAAGCAACTGGTGCACAGGTTTTCTTGCAGGATCCTGCATGGCTCAAAATACGGTGTGACCAGGGTTTATTTTTAAGATAAAGAGGCCATGCACATTCTTTAAATCAAAAGGGGATGAGGAGAGCCCCTAGCTGGATGCTAGAGCAGCAACTGGGTGGGGGGGTAAGTTATATTAAGATATTTCTTTTCTTTTTTGGGCCATCTGCTCTTGGATAGCTTGTTATGGCTTGATTATATTTTTGTTCTTCTCAGTGAGTATGGGGAAAATTGCTTTTTTTTCTTCCTCTACTACATTTGGTGGGGCTTGAGGGGGCACAAAGGGGGCAGTCTCTCGCCTTCTAACAGCACAATATGGGGGTAATGTTTTCCTTTGCTATGTGTGAGATAGGGTGAGTGGAGAACTTTGGGTGGAGGTGGGTTTCTTGTTGTTTGTATGATGTGGCTATAGGATGTGTAGTACAAAAAGAAAATCATCAAAAAGGTCTGAAGTGGTCCCTAGGTGGTATCTCTTTCTATGATAAGTGAATCATTAGTGGGTGGATACTTGGGGAAAAAAATAGTATCAATGCCATGGTTGTCATGAATAGGTGGGGAGTTCTATGTTTAGTGAACAGGTTTACTGTACATGGCTAGGATCAAAGTAATGTGCTGGAATGTAGCCAGTCTTAACCACCACCTGAAGAGATGGCTGGTTAAAGAAGAGGTGGCAGTTTGTAAGCCTCACATTCTCTTTATCGTAGAGACTCATGTAGCACATAAGGACAGGAAGTTACTATGACAACTAGGATACAAAATTACTGTCAGTACTGCCCAGTAGGTTTCAAAACGTGCGGTTGCTATATCAAGCCTTCTCTCTTTTAATTAATAAGTGATCCGTATTGTGTCCTACCGACATGGCAGGTGGGCTATCTCTCAGATTGATGTTTGTGGCAAATTTATCACTATATGCACTATTTATAGACCAAATAGAAATGACCCAGAAATGATAGATATGCTAATTTTTGAATTAGCAGGCCAGGATGGAGAGTTACTGATCCTTGGCAATTTTAATTGCGTTATGAACTATCAGCAGGGCACAGCTGATAAAACTGCTACCCCACATATGATTATAACTGGGCTGGCCATCAAAGTTTTAATTAGGGTGATGGTTTAGTAGACTTATGGAGAGTGCTACACTTCGCTATAGCTGAACGCACATAATACTCAGCTCCCCTTGGTCACTAATATAGAACTGACATGATCTTTCTTTCACAGGACTGAGTGTGCTCTAAGATTTCTTCTTATCATAATACTCTACAGCTAACATCATGTATTTCCAGTTCCCGAAGGGAACTACAAAGTGGACTTTCCTTAATCACTATTATTTAGCCCAGAATATGTTAAAAAGATGAATGTACACCTGAGGGAATTTATAGATATCAATACGGGCGTTGCCGCCCCTTGTGTATTGTCTGGGAATCTTTCAAGGCATCTGTGTGGGGAGTCACTGCACAGTTCATCTTTGACCAGAACAAACTTCGTAAGACCCAAGCACAACTTCTATATGCTGAATTGTTAGAATGGGAGTGGATACATGCACAGGCAGTATCAGTGGGGGATTCTAATGAATTTAAAATATATTTTGAGATTATTAAATGTAGGTGCAGGGTAGAACATGTGTGTAGGGATAAGGCTGCAGCTACTTACTTGGCTCGGAGGGTGACCCTATCGAATATGGGGAGAAAGTTTAGAAGGTATTAGCCTACAACATTTCTGAAATCAGAAATCATAACATGGTTAAATATATTAAGTCTAAGAAAGGCAAAGGGCATCATGAACCTAGGAACATTCTTCATCAATTTTTGCTTTCCTATAAGGAACTCTAGATGGAAACCCAGGTACTGGTTATGAGTGAGTTGGAGGGGTAAATAGCATCAGCTAAAATGTCTTGGCTGAGTTACATTGGAAGATGAGATTACCTTAGAAGAATTAAAAGAGGCAGTTAGGTCTCTGCCCTCTGGCAAGACTGCGGAAGATGATGTCTTCCCTTTAGAGTTCTACAAAGCATTTCTATATATATTGGCACTGGTGTTACACACTGTTAGTTTAGATATCAAATATGGGGTGATACCCCTTATTCTTGGACCTTTACCAATATTGTAATCTTTCTAAAGAACGATAAGTCAGCTGAAGAAATGGAGTCATATCAACAAATATCTTTGATTCATTTGGATGATAAAATCTATGTGAAAGTGCTGGCTTCAAGGATTGACACTGACATCCATGATTTAGTCTCTCCATAGAAGCATGGTTTTATTCCAGGCAAGAATTCCACTAGCCACATTAATGTTGCTATAGCATTGTTTGATGTAGCTAACCATATGGGGGTACGGGCCGGTATGATCCAATTACATACAGAGAAAGCGTTTGATAGGGAGTCATGTGCTTACTTGTGGTCTACCATGCAGGCTATCAGTATTGGCAATAGGAATGTACACTGGGTCAAGAGTCTATTTCAGTTTGGTAGGGGGTCATGGGCTTACTTGGGGTCTACTTTGCAGGCTATCGGTGTTGGCAATAGTTATCTACACTGGTCCTAGAGTCTATATCAGTTTGATAGGGTGTCATGGGCTTACTTGTGGTCTACCTTGCAAGCTATCGATAGTGGCAATAGGTATCTATACTGGGTCTAGAGTCTATATCAGAATCCAATGGCTCGTGTGGTTTTAGCAGGGCGTAGCTCATCAGGGTTTAAGGTGTCTTGCGGTACTCGTCAGGAATGCCCACTGTGTCAACTATCATTTGCACTTTATTTCAAACCCTATTTGCAGCACCTTGTTCAGCACGCAGGCAGAGCACTGATTGCGGTCAGTGGACTGGAGATTAAAATCAGTGCATATCATAATGATGTGACTGTGCACTCACCGGAGCAATTAATTGCTAATGAGGCTGCCAGATTTGGGGCTTTCTCTGGTTATTGTCTTAATCTGTCTAAAACCAAATAATTCTGAGCTATATATTTACAGTAAAAGAACCAAGGATCTCCTCAGTTGCCACGTATCTGGTGGTCAAGATCTCCTCTTCTGTTAATCGTATAATCAACCTGAGTTACGAACAAATACTATGCCAGTTCATTGTTAAGATCCGGCTATTGAATTGACAACCAGTAAGTATTATTGGCCGTTGCCTTATAGTTAAGATAACTATTCCCCCTAAGTTCCTTTATCTTTTTTGGTCATCTCTATACGAGTACCTGAAACTTTCTTTAAATGGCTAAAAGGTGCTGTGGGTAGTTTCATGTGGTGATATAAGAGAGCTAGAGAGGCTGTTTAATATCTGAATCTCTCTCCCCATCAAGCGGGGTGGGGCCTTCCAGATATTAAGATATATTTGTGGGCCGCTTTTGGCAATCGTATTAGGGGCCTTCTTGCAGACTGTCATTCAGATTGCAATACCTATGCATATCAAATAGTGGTTAGGGATGAATGGAAGTTTTTATTCTGTAGGTTGTCTGATCCAAATTATTCAAAAAAGGTATGGTTTAAGCGTAATATTGACACATGTAGAATCTGGGGTGATAGCTGCCTGGCCTTCCAAATTGCATTGTTGCGTTCTCACATGCCATTGTGGGGTAATCCAGCTCTACCATTGATATTTCAGGATGCAGCAGTTAGACAGTAGTACTCTAGAACCATAGAATTGATGAGTCAATTGTATAATTAGCTAGGACTTCACACTTTCGCTATGCTAAAAGGAGGATATGCCCTCTCTCATGATAGGTTTTTAAAATATCTAAAACTTCGGGATTATCTGCAGCAGTTAATGCTTTTAGTATTACAATGAGTTATGATGCTGACATATATATACTCAGAGGTTCGTAGGCTAATAATCTGTAACATGAACTGAATAATATATGAATGATATATGATCTCAAAGATGTGTTTGAAATAATATACACCTCGGTTACCGTGGTCAGTTTATAGTTGCAACAATTCAGAACAATTTGTATGCCCTATTATACACCAGAAAGGATAGCCAAGTGGGATATTAGCGAAGGTAGCTTTAAGAGTAGCTGTCCTAGGTGTGGGTTGCATGCAGCAGAGATAGGGCATATGCTTGCTTCCTGTGTACATTTACAACAATTCTGCAGGGATATAGCTCAGTATATGTCCCAGTGTTTTCAATGTGATGTGCAACTAATTGTTAAAGATATTATGGTAGGCCTTAAGCAGGATGTTGGCAAGAATATGTTGAGTGCTGTAGCTCTTGCTATTGTTGTTGCTTGGATAGTATCGAAATCCCCCACCGTATGTCAGCTATGGGCATTATTGGGTCAGATTTATGAGATTGAGTTTGCAATTTCCAAACTTATGGCGTGAAAAAAGGGGGCTAGACATATATTTGATTTCTGCACCTATGTTCTGATGTATGAGGGCAAAATAAGACATTTGAGATATGACATGAGAAATGTGAGAAATGAATAATGACCCTTTTCCTTAGTATATATTTCTGACTTTACCTTGTTTCCTCCAAATGTATATCCTATATAATTGTTTTTTTTGTATGTGAACATGTTCATTCTGAAATTTAAAAAAATTAAAAAAATACTTTTGCTCTAAAATAAACTAAAAAGTAAAGTTGAAAAACATAAAACTTAAACATATTAGGATGGCATAAGGAAGGAGCTTGAGTACACATTTTCCTTTTTAAAAATGACTAATGTCAGTAAATTAATGTCACTAGTTAATTCCGCAAAGTTCTTAACAAGTTGATAACAAAAGTTTGCAAATTAAAGGAAGAATGTGTCTCTTTGATATTAGCAGATGAAGGTAGAACAAGGGACAGAGGTCTCTAGTTGAAGGAGTATGCAGAATGCATGTGCAGTCAAATGCTAATTTTAATCAATTAAACAATTAAAGTCACAAAAGTTGTGCATTGAGTGCCAGTGCAGAACTACGTACATGGTGATCTTTCATAAGTGACACATACATATGATAAATGTGATCATCTTGTGAGCCAAAACAACAAGAACAACACTGATTATATCAGTAGGCACTGAAAAGCGTAATACCTCCCCAGCAGACATCCATTGAGAAATAATTTGTCAGAATAGCCTTGAATTCCAAAATGCACGATGGAAGCCAGGGGCCGGTCACGTGGGACTGTTTGTGAGTGCCTTTGTGTGGAATTACCATAAAGCAGGCAGAGGTCAGGGCAGACTGAAACAGGCAACAGGACAATAGAGTCCTGTTAGCCAAAGTAGGAGCAATCATTAGGAGCAGTCATACGGTGCAAAAACACCGATTTCTGTTAATTCTCAATCCGAGTTTTTTTTGGGGGGAGGTATATATAGCGTGAACTCGACCCGTAGGTATCAGAACAATTTACATGAGCACCAGTTGCATTTCATAGGGACACATTCATTTTGTAAGGCATGGGTAGATTAAGTGATTTGCCCAGAATCACAGGATGTTGAGCATCCATGCCTAGACTCGAACCTGGTTCCCTAGCTTTGAGTTTGACCACTCTAGCCTGAAATGGGTGGTGATACTGCAAAAAAGAACTACTAGGCCCGTTTTATGGGAATTCCCAGGTACAGTATTACCTCTTTGGGATTCCTATGGCTGTCTGAATGAGGGCATTGGTTAATGCAACAATCTTTCTGCAAGTGATTGGCATGAGGAGAAGCCTAGGTGTATTTTAAGCCCCATTTTATCATGTGTAGCCCATTTCACTGTTTCCTTGTGAAAGTAACCCTTGGTCTGGTCTCTAGCATTTTCTTGACTAAAGAGTAGCACAGTACAATGTTTTGCACTATGCACCTAGCAACAGGATTGTGGTTGCTGCAGAACCTAAGTCTTGCCCTGAGTGTCCTATAAAGAACCTTCTGGTTTTGCTGATATTATCAGTAAACTGCATGTAGTTCAACATTGTTCTTCTGACATCCAAGGTGTATAAAGCATTGGAGGGCCTCTTGAAGACAGCACCTTCAGCAATAATGTATGGTACAGTTTCATGATCATTTTATCCTAGTGAATGCCTATGTGGGGCACATGTACTGCAAGGGACTTAGCTTGCTTACATTTCTTAATAATATGATCATCACTGAGAAGACCATCTTAAATGTGAAATGTTTAAATGAAGCCTTGTACATAGGGTCAGATGATAGCTTCATCAATCCTTATGATACTAGAATGATGATCCACTGAGGAGGAGGAAGTACTGATCAAGTAGGGAAAAGCCTTTTGGCTCTTTAATTAACCTTTTGTCTCTTGGTGTCGGGAACACTTGCTTAGCATGCAAACCTCTCATATAGGCTGAAACGGTGAGACGTAAGACAGCTCACAGTCAGCTAAGGGGGTGAGAAATCTAACTATGACTGTGTCCCGATATGTGCTCTTGAAGCCTTTTGGCTTGGCAACATATGAGATGGTCCAAATGCCTCCTTGATGATGTTCAGTGTATTCTCATTTAAGTGTAAATGACTAAACTCAGCTACCTTAGAAACAAATACAACTGCAGACGTTCTCCTGGATATAGGGTATGGAGGAAACCATGCTGCATTGTTAGGATGTTTTTGTGTTGTGGCACTCGTACACACTGTCACTTTTACAGTGCATTATATGTGAATATCAGGGTTGTTGGACCACATGGGAGCTATTAAGATCAATGTTATGTTGGATGCCCTAAATTTCCCCAGAAGTCTTGGAATCAGTGGTACTGGAGGAAAAGTGAAGGCAAATATCCCACACCAGCTTATTGATAAGGCATTCCCCAGAAATGGGAGTTGGTAGTACCTGGATGTGAAGGCCCATCATTTTACATTGTCTTATGTTGTGAAAATGTCTATTTGTGGCATTCCATAGTAATAGAATATTATGTCTACTAATGATTGTTTTTTCTCCCACTCACGAGAGCAGCTTGTTTTTCTGCTTAACTTGTCTGCTCGTGTGTTTTCTATTCCTGAGACATTTATTATCCATGTTCCATGATGTTCTTTGCAATGGCCCAACTCTGAATAGCTTACGCTAGCTCAAAGAGGATAAGATACCATTTCCCTGGTTTGTTATAGAGCATCACTATGGCATTGTCCGTTAGTAATTTTGCAGTCTTGTTTTGCACTTGGCCCTGGAAAGATTTTAGGGCTGGGAAAATCATTTTCAGTTCCAGGTAGCTGATGTTTCTGTTTAACTCCTGTGCAGACTTAAGTCCCCTTACATTAAGGGTGCTCATGTTTGCTCCCCATCCTAAGTGTGAGACGTCCACTGTTATGTTGGCCTGCAGGAGGGTGCAGAGAATGCCTTCCTTTTAGCATGTGTTCTACATTCCACCAACTGATCTTCCTGCTGACCTTGTCTGTTACAACTACCAGATCCTCCCAATTTCCCATTACTTGTAACATTTGACTGTTTGTACGCTCTTGAACTAGACTCATGCTTAGTCAAGTGTTTAGAATGAGGTGAAAGCAGAATTCCATCTTCCTCAACAGTTTTTTTTACTGTCATCACTGTCAGAGATTGAAAAGTCTGATAAACATGAGTCTGCTTTAGCATTGCCTGCCCTCCTTGATTCCGAAGATGTGTTCAGGTCTGCTCCCAGGTATGTTTATTTGTGTCTGGAGTGGCAGAAGATTTTCAACAATTTACTAAAAACCCCTGTGTATGTAAAAGAGTTACCACCTTTTTCAGCAATGTTAGCATTCCATGAATGTGCTTGTCTTCCCTAAGCCAGCCGTCTAGGTAAGGGCAGAAGTAAATGGCCTGTTTTCTCAGTTGTGCTGCTGCTACTAAGATGTATTGATTGATTGATTTAAGACTTATATAGCGCGTACTGTCACCCCACGGGTATCCTGGAGCTTCAGACAAAAAAAGACCATGGTGAAAACAGGTCGCAGCAGAAAGAACCGGAAGAGGGGAATAGGGCTAAACCTTGGGGAAGAGCCCGGTTTTTAGGTGCCTGCGAAACTCTAGTAAAGAACTGAGCTGTCTAAGGCTCTGGGGGAGTTTATTCCACAAACGAGCACCAGCCACGCTAAAGTCCCTACCTCCTAACCTAGACCGTTAAAATCTATGTACCGTCAGTAGACCGGCACTAGAGGAGCAGGGCTGCCTTGTGGGATGATACCAAGAAAACCTTTCCTGCATAGGAACAGGACCTAACTTGTGCACTGCTTTGAAGACCAGGCAGAGGGATTTAAAATGAACCCTTTCCATTATAGGCAGCCAATGTAGCTCCCTCAAAGCCAAAGTTGTAGAGAAGCCACGTTGCCTGCCAAGGGCCAATTTGGCTGCTGCAGACTGGATTCTTTGCAGCCCCTGGAGAATGTAAAGTGGGGCCCCCAAATGCAGGGAGTTACAATAATCCAGCCTGCTTCCCACTGTGCAGCTTACCACCAGTGATCACGACTCTTTAGGTATTAAAGGGAGTATTTTACGCAGCATACGTATTAAGGCAAAACAAACACTAGCGGTCTTGCTTGCCTGTGATTCCATCTGGAGGTCCTCATCAATCAGCACCCCCAGATTACGTACCTTGCTGACCAGGAGTAGTGGTTCCTCCTCTGGGGTGAGCCTAAATTCAGATGGAAATTGTCTGGGCATCCTACCAGAGGAGCAGTATACCACCTCGGTCTTTCCACCGTTGAATTGTAAGGAGTTCCTTCTAAGCCAGTCAGTTGTCCGCCGCATGCATTGCTGGAACAAGTCCATGGATACAGCATGGTCATCTTCTAGAGAAAATGCCAGTTGCGTGTCATCGGCATAATTGACTAGGCAGACTCAGGAGGACTTTATGATGGTGAGCAAGGGCTGCAGATAGACATTAAATAAAATGGGACTAATCGCAGAGCCCTGCGGCACCCCATGGATGACTGGTGACTTACTAGAAGAGAACGGTGCTAGTGTTACCACCTGATGTCGTCCTGCTAGGTAAGATTGTAACCATTGCAGTGCCCGGCCTTTCACTCCTATCTTCTTGAGTCTTTCCAATAGGATAATGTGGTTCACCGTGTCGAATGCGGCCGACATATCGAGAAGCACTAGAACAGTAGCATTCCCGTTGTTGGCATGCATGCGCAGGTTATCCAGCATTGTGACCAGAGCCGTCTCCGTCCCATGACCTGGGCTGAAACCAAATTGGTCTTTGTCAAGCAGGGAGTTCTTCTCCAGAAAGCATGACAGTTCCCTACTGACCGTTTTTTCTAAGATTTTCACCGGGTAGGGTAAGAGAGAGATGGGCCTAAACCTTGCCGGTACTAATGGGTCCAGTGAAGGCCTTTTGATCAGTAGAGTCACCACCGCCAATTTCCAGCCTTCTGGGACCACTCCTTCTTCCAAGGACTGGTTGCAAATTTGCTTCAGCCAAGGAAGAGTGTTTCGGCCCGATGACTTCCATATTTTGGAGGGAAAGGGATCAAGCGGGGAACCTGAAGAGACGCTATCCACCAAGCTGTCAAATGCAGCTTTTGTTAAAAGTTAGAAGTTGTCCAGGAATATCAACTGTTTCTGATCCTCAGCTCCCCTCTGTCCAGGATTAGGTTGTTGAACCTTATTGTTAACATGGAGAGCATCCACGATCTTTGCGATCTTATCCTGGAAATGTAGCGCAATCTCGTTGCATAGTTTTTGAGATGCTATCACTTTATTATCCATGCATGTAGGGGCGGACAGTGTCTTAATGATTTTAAAAAGCGCTTTTGGCCCATTTCATGCTTGTACAATTGAGCTGGCATAGAAATCTGCCTTAGCCTTTAGGATGCTCTCTTTATAAAATAGTTGTTTCAACCTTAGATCTTTTTTATCTTCCTCCCGGTATCCCTTTCTCCATTTCCTCTCCGCCTTCTTGTGGAGCATACGGAGCCGTTTCAGCTCCTCATCAAACCAGGGAGCCGTGGCTTTCCTCCTATTTTTTAGCCTCTTCATAGGGATTGTCTGATCTAAAGTGTCAGTTATATAGTTGGTATAGGCTATGTAGATCTCTTCTACAGTCATTGTGGGGACAAAACATGTGGCATCTGGGTCAAATGCAATAGTTCTAGTCTTGTCCAGTTTTGCCCATTCCCTGCCTATCCGGTAGGACCTTTGCTGACCCTCATTGTCCCTCGAATACACCATCCTAATACTAAAATGGACTAGATAGTGGTCCGACCTGGGGCACTATGTTTAATACCCTAGTTGTGGCCTGGTTAGAGAATAGCAGATCAAGAACATGCCCCCCTTGATGTGTCGAGCTTTCCACCATCTGGGTAAGATCCAGGGTCAAACAAGTATGCCTCAGATCTTGCAATTGGCTATTAGCCTTCCCGTCTTCCCAGAGATTGAAATCTCCTAAAATAATCATTCTAGAGGGTGCCAACGTAAGATTAGTAATAATATCAAAGAAATTCTGATAATGTGTGGTACCACCCTGCGGCCTGTAGCATAACAATCCAGTAAGTAGATTCCCACTTGAAGAATGTAGTGAGAACCCCATCATTTCAATCCCCTCTACTTCATCAGTCTGTAGGAGTCTGAAGTCCAGCTCCTCTTTAAAAAATAACCCCCACTCCTCCTCCTCTGCCCGTGGCTCTAGGCTTATGAAGAATTTTATAGCCACTAGGGCAGGCAAATCCCACTTCGACAGTAGACTCTGCATTCGTCCAGGTTTCTGTTAGAAACAGTACATCAAGCCCCATGTCCTCAACCAGGTCTAGACCTCTGTGGAGTGTTTAACAAGTGACCGGCTATTAATCAGCCCACCCATAAGGGTCTTTCCATCAGTTCTCAAGGGGGCCATGGCAGAGGTGACTTTACATTGTAGCTTACCCAGCTTCAGGAGTTGTTCTCTACCATAGGCTATTCGCCCATGGCCAACTTCCAAACCGGCAGCATTGCCGGCGCCGAGCGCCTCCGGGGCGCGGAGGGGCGCAGACGGGCTTGTCTCTGGCGCGCCAATGGCGCGCCCGCTGCGTGCTTGTATTCCCCCACTTAAGTATGCTGGGCCGTGGGATCTGCCGAGCAGCTAACAACTAGAGCGCCTCCCAAGATGGCGCCTGCCGATAGCAGTGAGCCTGCCTCACCCTCAACCAAAATGGCGCGATGGCTGCCCGGGAATTCGAGCCACGCTAAAGTAGCGTGTGGTGACAGTACATTTTTTATGTGCGAGTAAGTGGGTGGCCTAAATAGCAATACAGTCAATCAAACATTAAAATAAATCAACAGTAATGATGACGAAAAAATACGGCGATTTTAAAAGTATAAAGCTTCTGTTTCCCTCTAGCACAACCTGCAGGACCGCAGTATAATTATAAGTCTAAGGCTCCGCGCCTGTATTCCCCCACTTAAGTACGCTGGGCTGTGGGATCTGCCGAGCATCTAACAACTAGAGCGCCTCCCAAGATGGCGCCTGCCGATGGCAGTGAGCCTGCCTCACCCTCAACCAAAATGGCGTGATGGCTGCCCGAGAGTTCGAGCCACGCAAAAGTAGCGTGTGGTGACAGTACATTTTTTATGTGCGAGTAAGCGGGTGGCCTAAATAGCAATACAGTCAATCAAACATTAAAATAAATCAACAGTAGTGATGACGTGTATGATGGAACAACGCTGGGAAATACTCTGCATGCCTTTACCACGCATTTTTTACCTCACATGTTTTTAGCTCGCATATTCTTTTACAACGTATGCCTTTACCACGCATTGTGTGTGTATGTGTATATATATATATATATATATATATATATATATATATATATATATATACATACACACACAATGTGTAGTGGTGGGGGGAGACTCCCCACAGCCCCGAACTTACCATAAATGCGTGGTAAAGTCAAATGTTGTGAAAGCATATGCATTCTAAAAACATGCATGGTAAAGGTACAACGTGTTAAAAACCTTGTTGTAAAGGCTGTGTCCCCTGCTACTACCGCTAGTGTCTTGGTAAAGACTAGGCCTGGGCGGTATATTCCCTTCGGTACGCGGAATTTGGGTAATTTTGCGTTCCGCGGAGAACGCGAAATTGCCCAAAATTGTGAGTTCCACGACTTAGCGAAATTATTTGCTTGTTCGCGCTCTCAAATGCGCGTTCGCAAGATATTTCTCCCCGAGCACGCAAACAGCGATTGTGAACAGTAAAAAAGCATTGCGAACAAACAATTCTGCATGTTTGCGGAATTTCTGCGTGTTCGCGGATATTTTTTACCGTTTCACAGAAATTTGCATAACGCGATTACACAAATTCCGCCCACCTCTAGTAAAGACCCAGGGTACAGACATTATACCAAGGGGTAGGACTTTGAACTGGTAATGTGCCCCTTAATCACAAACCAGAGAAATCTTCTGTGAGCAGGTTGTTTATGGATCTGAAAATAGGTGTTTTTTAGATCTATCATATCCAGATATCTCCCCTTTCTGGCAGTGGTAAAGCCTCGTGCAAGGTTGTAATTTGGAAGAGTTGCATTTTTATAAGCCTGTTCGCAATCATTTGATCTAGAATAGGTTGTATAGTCAGGTCTTGTTTTGGGACTAGAAGGTACACACCTGTGTTTCTTTCTTTGAAAGGAACAATTTCTATGGCATCTTTCTGCAGCAGTTCTTGCAAGCTACTTGTCTTATCGGCTTTTATTCTTTCTTCTAACCCTGGAGTTTTGGTGGTTTTGTAGGAGGCTTCAGTACAAAGTCAATACCATAGCAGTATACTTACAAACACTTGTCTATGATAACAGACTTTCAGTTGTTTAAGAATCCCTTTATCCTCCCATTACAGGTCTGTGTGTGGGGTGTGTGGGAGTGGCATGAATGAGTCGATTGAAATAACTGAATATAGCTCCCCTTGAGTTGCTTCCTTTTGATTTTCCTGTGCCACCAAAAAAAGGTATTGGGTTGTTGTTGTTACAGCCACTGGCTGGACTATTAGAATTTACTCCCTTCATTTTGTCTTTAGCTCTGAGTTTTGCATGATGGCCTCCCATGGCCACTTCTGTCAGATGTGATTCCTCTTTAAAAAGACTATCTGTTCAGCCCCATGGTTTTGGGGGTTTTCTTTGCCTTCTTCATTGCCTCAAGAGTTTACTCTATCCCTCGACAGAACAGGTGGTTTGTTAGGAGCATGTCACAATATTCACCCGTATCACCTGTATTTCTGGCTTGAACCCTGAGACATGCAGTCACGCAAACCATTTCAGGACAGTGCCAGCAGTGAGTTGTCTGCTTACTGTGTCTGCTGAGTTCAAGACCAATTATATGCAGGAGTTATTGTTGCCTTCTTCAACAATTATTTTGGATCTCTTTTGATATTGATCTGGAAGGTGTGACTTAAGGTCCTCCATGTCCTCCCAGTGTTGGTGTGTGTGTCTACTGAGGAGAGCACAGGCTATCCGGCATTCAGTGGCAGCCTCTCCATCCAACTTCCTATCCACTGATTACAACATCTTGCTCTCTCCGTTCAGTGTAGGCCCATTGATGCTGGTGACATGGCTCTATTTCTCGCTGTGGAGATTATTAGTGCATCTACCTCATCACCTTGGGTCCAGCCCCACCCTGGAACTTCCAACCTTCCCCCTCCATCGGGCAATGTAGGAAGCCCCCTTGTCGCGTCGCATGCCTCACATCAGGATCTGATGTCATACACTTTGGCCACCCAAAAGTTGCTAGCAGCCACTGCGGGCTCCAAAGCAGGAGTGGTTTAACCCTGTATGAAGCTCTGATGTTGAGCGGGAGCAACACAAACCACATCAAAGGGTCTGTGTCCTCTCCTAGACCGCGTTGCCAGCTACATCCTATTCACCATAGCCCACAGCTTCTAGGTCACCACCTGCACTATTATGTCCTAGTGCCACTTTTCAGTGTCAGCCCACTTTATAATTTCCCGGTTGGCAGTCAATGGACTGGAGGTTGAATTGCGACTAAATAAAGGTCTGGAAGTTGAAGCACCTCAGTCGACCAACTTCTTTCTCTCTGGTTCCCCTGACAACACTGTATTTTTGTGAACATTTGATAACCAATAACATCCATTGTTTCTGCTTTTACAGGCATTCTGCCTATACCTGATTGAAATATATACAGTTAGGGTATTCCATTTAACCAGAGGCGTAGCTTCAAGGGGGTGTTTGGGGTGTTACACCATCCTAATAAATGTATTCCATAATAAATAGTTGGGTACAGGTGCTTTCTGTTGGTATGGTGAGAAATCTGTGGGATTTCACCTAGGATTTTTACATGCACACACAGATAAAAACACACACAGTCTCACTCCTCTCTGTGTAGAAATTCTTAAACTGTTGGTTATTTTACAACATATTGTCTTTTAATTAACCCTAACAATCTGCACTGGTATCCCTTCCCACTGCCCCTTAAGCCCCATCATGCTCTGTTTCTCAAATAATGTATTTTACCATTATATGCCAGCGTGATTGTTGGAAAATTTGAAGCTCGCCCACCCCTCCCCCCACCACCGATCTTAATGACCAAGCTATGTCTCTGCTTTTACCTTTAGTTACCTTTGTACACTAAACACATCAAGATTAGGGAACTGGAGAGATAGAAGGGATACTCAGGGTCTGTTATGGTAGTGCCCCTTACCCTACAGAGAAACCTGACACAAATTTGGCACAGCAGACAACACTCCTATAAAGGGTGTGCCTGCAGTTATCATGAAACTTTGACTGTGCTTCAGGCCTGCTCATTGTCAATCACAGTTCAAGTGTTCAAGAGATCATGAGGCACTACCATTGCTTGGTTGGCTTCCGCTCCGAGGCTCTAGACCTGGCTTGTAATGGTTCATGTAAAGTGTATGTTGGGGTGAAAACTTTATTTTAGAATACTGCTTTTATCCAGTAACTTAAAAGGTCAATAAATGATTTACACAACACATAAGGGTCTGCAGTTCCTCCATATATTCATATTCATATAACGAAGTTATACATTAGAAAGTTATACTGTCAAACAGGGCTGTTTTATAAAAGTGACATAGTGACACAGTGTGACCATGTGGCTCTAACAACACCAACAAATAACATAAACATAACATGTTAACAAATTACTTGATGAGGTGTCCGTTTCTTTCTTTTTACTTCAGTGCAAACCACAGCCTATTGTATGATTTATAGGTATTTTAGGCTTATTGACCAAGGATGCAGAACCTTAAATATAAATATCGTCAATGGTTTGACCCTTATCGAATGTGTTCTCATTCAACCATCACAACGGGTCTTCTTCACAACTAAAGAACATACATATAGACTTCATGACAAAATTTTACTTGATATCAGACCATGTGTGGAGTGTCTATGGTGAAGATTAAAAGCCCTTGTGACACGTTATATGCGGGTCAGACACTACGAAAGGTGAAGGCCAGAATCATCCAACATTACCGTAGGATAAGACAGGAGTACAGGGGGCCCCCCCGGTCAAACATTTTCAGACTATGAAACACAAATAGACAGCTTGAGGTGGTGGGTTCTTGAAAGGGTACTCCGTAATCGCAGAGGAGGCAATGCATTGTCCACCCTAAATGTAAGGGAATGCAAATGGATAAATACACTAGACACGGTGAACCAAGGCCTCAACGAGTTTTTAGAGATCACGATACACAATAGTGTTTTGTAAACGGATGTGGATTAGTCCATGTAGCTGACTTAAAACTGTCAGCTAAAGGAATGTTCGCTAGAAAGGCCAAAGAAGTAAGTTTTTTTCTAGTAGAATGTGCTTCTGGAACTGACTGTAAAGTACATTTGGCTTTTATGTAACATATCTGTATGCATTTTACTATCCATCACACAATTCCTTCTTTCGCTATTACCTTTCCTTATTACCTTTCCTTTTCTAAGGTTGGAGAAAGCACAAATAACTGTTGTGTTTTCTTAAAAGATTTAGGGCCTGATTTATATCTTGGCAGTAATGGTACGCTGTGATTTTTTCGACTGAGTCACTGCTCACCTATTTGGTGGTCTGCCCGCTCGATTTTGATGTTGAGGGTTCCATGGATGAAAGACTGCCAGAGCCCAGCCGACTTTGCCAGGAATTCTCACCCGTATCAACGGTGAGATAGGTAGAAGCAGTGTGTGAAGTGCCCTTTCTGCAATTTTGTCTCTGATTTGAGAAAAAACATAGGGAGGTCAGGTGTTTGATTTAAGTGAAAAGGGATTATGACCTTTGAAAGAAACTTTGGATTCATCTGTAGTTGTATCTTGTCTTGGAAAACCTGTAAGTACAGTACTTCTGTTGTGAGGGCCTGCAACTCATTCCCATTCGTAATGATGTGATAGCTGGTAGAAAAGCAACCTTCCATGACAGGAACTGTAGTGGGCAGGAATGCAAAGGCTCGAAAGTTATGGGCATTAATACCACATTTAAATTCCATGATGAGACTGGAGGTGCTCGTGGAGGAATTATTCTTTTAAACCCTTCCAATTAAAGTTTTAATGACCCCTATGAGGAAAAGGGTCATGTGCAGTCGTATGGACGTGTATGCTAGCCATGATTTCTGTAGGTAGAGATAACATACTATTTGTTCTACTGTTGGAGCACAAGCGTCTATGTGTTGAGCCATACAGTAATAGACACACCTTTTCCATTTAGCCGCATAGCAGGCTTTAGTTGTTGGACGCCTTGCCTCTCTAAGAATGTCCATACACTCTGGAGGCAGTTGTAAGTATCCGAATTCTATGACTTCAGGAGTGAAATTGAGAGGTTGAGTTGTTTGGGGTTGGGATGTCTGACTCTGCCCCTGGTGTGAGTGAGAAGGTCTGGAGTGTTGGGAAGACTTTCTTGAGGTAATAGGGACAATTCCAGAAATGTCATGTATAGGAATTGTCACGAACAAGTGGAAGCCACTAGGATCATCTTTAGAGATGTCTGTCTGAGTTTCCTTACAAGAAAAAGAGGGAGAGGGAGAGGAGGAAAAGCGCAGGCAAATATCCCTGACCAATTCATCCATAGTGAATTGCCAATGGATTGTGGGTGGTAGAGTCTGGAGGCAAAGCTTTGGCATTTTGCATTTTCAGTGGTGGCGAACAGGTCTTTGTCTGCTGTCCCCCAATGGTGGAAGTAGTATTGGTGGACTTGAAGGATGGATTTCCCACTCGTGGACTTGTTGCTGTGTCCTACTGAGCAGGTGTGCCCCCAAATTGTCCACTCCTGGGTTATAGTCTGCTAGAAGGTGCATGTGATGACGAAGAGCCCAATGACAAATCTCCTGCAATAAGTGAGACAACTGTTTCAAATGTGTGCCCCCCTGCTTCTGTATGTAAAACATTGCTATCATGTTGTCTGTTCTGAGAAGAACAACTTTCTGAGTTAAGGCTTTTAGTGCTACCTGAATTGCTTTGACTTCTAGTACATTGATGTGCAGCGTTTGTTGTTGATCGGTCCATGCACCCTAAACCATGATATTCTCCATATGCCCTCTCCACCCCAGGAGTGATAGGTTGGTGGTAACTGTCACTTGCAGAATTGGGACCAAAAAAGGTCTGCTGTTGAGAAGATTGTCTGTGCTTCACCACTGTAAGAACCGATGGACCATGGGCGAAATCAACATTAGATCCTGTAAATCCTCTAAACTGTCCTACGCTTGTGACCACTGAGTCGCATATGAAGCCTGGCTTGCAGCAAAATTGCTATACAGGACGCTATCATGCACAAGAGGCACATCATTACCCTGACTGGCAGGAGACGATGGGCTGAAAAAGAGCCAGTTGGTTCTGGAGATTGAGAACCCTCTCGTCCAGGGGATATGCTTTGGCTGTAACAGAATTTAGAGTCTCTCCCAGATATGTTTGTATCCAGGGAGCTTGTTGTATAGATTGCGAAACCCAATTTGTGCCACAAGTTGATGGTTGTCTGTAAATACAGAACACATTTCCGTTTACTTGAACTCTTTATGAGCCAATTGTCAAGGTATGGGAAGACATGAATGTTGTGTATCCTCAAATGGGTCGCTACAACTGCCAGGCATTTGGTAAAGACTCTTGGTGCTGTCATCACCCCAAATGTCAACACCTTGAACTGGTAGTGACATCCACTTACCACAAACCTGAGGTAACGCCTATGTGCTGGATGAATGGGGATGTGAAAGTTAGTGTCTTTCAAGTCGAGTGCCACCATGAAGACACCTTCTTGAAGAAGAGGGATCACATCCTGTAGTGTTACCATACGGCAGTGTTCCAATAATACAATACATGCCTCTTCCTAGGTGTTCTTTTGGAACTGGCTCTATGGCATCTTTCCACAGCATAGCTTTTACCTCCTCCTTGAGAAAGTGAAGGTGTTGACGGTCTACGTGTGTGGTGGTATGATGAGGGTTGTGATGTGAGTTCTAGGCAGTACCCATGCTGAACAATGGACAGCACCCATTCATCAGATGTTAATTCAGGCCAAAGGTGGTGACACTGCTGCAGTCTTCCTCCAACAGGTGTTGTGTGATCGGGGGAAGTTGTGGGGAGTCACTCTTTAGCGTTAGGGGCTCCCTTTCTGGGAGTACCTTTACCTTTTTCTCTTTGACTTCCCCCTTGGAACCTCCACTGTAGTAGCTCTAAGTGGTTTGCTGGTGGTATACATGTTGCTGTTTATGTAACAATTGGATATCAGTGGTGGTAGTCTTGGCTGCCCCCTGCCCTAAAACCTATGAAATGACTGCTAACTAGATGTTGTGGACTGCAACGCCCCCATGAATTTCCCAGTTTCAGCGTCTTTTTTATTTGTTTCTAATTGAGTATCAACCTCTGGGCAAAAGAGGTGTTCCCATCAAAAGGGACATTTAAGAGGTGTAGCTGACCCTCCGGTTTAAATCACAATACATGCAGCCAAGCATGTCTATAATTGATTAATTAATTATTTGTGCAGCAGTATTCACACTGTCCTGGGCGTTGCATTGGAGATTTGTTTGCCCTCTGAAACTAGTTCATCTGCTCTTTGTTTATATTGATCTGGGGGATGTTGTTCTGGGGGATGTTGTAACAGCTCCTCCATGTCATCCCAGGTAGCCCTGTTATTCAGCGAGAGTAGGCCCACTGAATTAGCTGTGCGCCAATGATTGGCATGTTCTACTGCCACACGGTTGCCTGCAGCATCTATACAATTACTCTCTTTATCCAGGGGGAGTGTCACCTGCACTTTGGGAAGCTGGCCTATTCCTAGTTATTGTAACCACTATAGAATGCACCATGGAGTGTCACCTAATGTAAAGCTTATCATTAGGAGAAGGTTTGTATTTGCGCTCGATACAAACTGAGCGCTAAATTCTGTAGAGCGTCTCCCGTAAAAAGTAATCTTCCTCTTCTGTGGTGTGCATCTGAACTTTGTGTTAGATAGCTGTGTGCTGTAGAACACTATGATGAGAAGTACTGTCATCTGGTTGTGATGCCTTGACCGACGTCAGCACATCATTGCCAGGTTCTGGTGTCCTAAGGATCTGGATTAACTGGGGCCACTCCCTGAAAGTTATCATCATGAGTGCAGTGTGTAGGGCTCCCTGTGTCTGTGTCGCCTGAGTGTGTGGAAACTGATGGCATGGATTGTGGTGAAATGTCCAGGCGCATTCAGCTGGTTGCTTTGTGTTCCATAGTCCTTTTCTTCGGAGAAGGCTGACGTTGAGCAATGTCCTGCCTTGTCCTTTTATGGCTTGGCTTTTATAATAAATATTCCAACTCCAAAAGTCTTTTTCTGTTCATTAGTCCTTGAAGGTTCTCAGAGACATTGCCCTCTGCATCAGGGTAGCTTGTGTTATGGGCAAGTCTCTTTTCGTCTGATGATCCTGTGCACTCGAAGCCATTGCTGTCAGGCGTCGATGCCGATTATGCATGTGGAGTAGATGCCATATGTCTAGTTAGTTAACTCCGATGGCTTTGCAGGCACTGAAGCGGTACATGACGCAGGTTTGTTCGGCTCTGAGGGCTGTGCGGGCGTTTATGGCTTTGCCTGTACCAAATGCTGCTTTGACTTTCAGGGCTGCATGTCCCCTCTACTTTTGCCATGGAGGAACTGAGCTTGAATATGATCGATGCCGTCGCCCTGTATTGGCTACGATGGGCGCTCTCGGTGTCGACCAAAGTCAGATGACTGTGGTGCAGCAATGCTGTGATGCGTGGAAGTTGGGGGTAATAGCGTGGTGTAAGCGCGGATCTGGTGATCCGAGGTATTCACGGAATTCTGGGCCCATATCTCAGTTGTGGGCTCCTCTAGGAGTTCCAGGAGTGGCAGTGAGGTTTATCCTGTCCTTCCTCCTTGTGTTGTTTGGAGTCCTAGGATGCGACATAATTGTGGACTGCACAAGATGACACCCCTTCCGTGTCATGTTCCCCTTTTTCTCTGCCAGCACTGATGTATTCTTCTTCAGCTGAGAATTCTGCCTCCACTGCTATGTCCATGGTCTCAGCTAGACGTCTATTGCGTCAAGAGCGACGCGTTTTCTTGTTCTTGAACAAGTTGCAGGCTGTGCGATCCTGTTTGTTATGCTCCCGGTGACAGGCAAAGGTAACAGATGTTGTGCTGATCCGAGTACGCACACTTTGCCCCACACAGCAGGAACGTTCAAAAAAATCTGTCTCTTTTACCTTCCATTACCTTGGTAGAGTGCAGCAAGAAGTACGGTCAAGGCATCCTCTTCGGTGGATGTTCCAAAGAAGGTTGCCGGGTATGAATCCAGCGATCACTGTGAGGTTTGGTCATATTGGTTGATTTCATTCCGCAGTGGGAAGTCTTAAGGACACCGAAGCTGCATGGAGGTCCGGCGATATCCATCCAAACTCGATGTTGCAAAAAAATCAAACAATGGAGCTGTTGAGCATGCGCATTCGCTTGAAGAGAAGAAGTCTTGACGTCATATCAGCAAAGAAAATTCCGGGCCCAACACTAGATGGCAGGAGTGTCCATAGTATGCTTATCTGCAGCCAACACATGTTTACCTTATGGGAAGAGTTTACTTTGTATCACACTGTTCGCAGACAGTGAAACTCTCATGAGAAATACACCACAAAATATTAAAAAGTATCTACTAAGAATAATGTACACTCTATGCAACACCTGTCAAAAAAATCACTATTCACTTAAAGTAACTAAAGTCTAAAGGTGGTAAAGATCATACTACCTTCAGCCGTCATACTGTGGTAATAACTTTACAGATAGCCCACCTTCTGAAGCAAAACAAGCACATGTACATAGGTTAGTACCTAGTCCGCACAGTCTTCCATGTTATGTCTGAATTATCATGCTGAGACGATTCTGTCTTGCAATACTTAGCATCTACTATGTAGAATCTTTGCCCTTTTAGAATTTTTTTCTGTGAACCCAAAAAAATTGTATGGAACATACTGGTCACAAGTCATCAACTGTCATCTGCACACAGAGTTGCTCTTCAATTCAAAGATTTATAACGTGTTCAATAACTCTACACATCTATGATGCATTAGAAGCACATGCACTTCATAAACTCTCACACTCACAAGCGGACACAGGCTGTACAAAATTAGGTAGAGAAGTAATATTGTAGTTACCCGCCACTACGCAACCTAAAAAATAAACTTGCACACTCATTGGATGATGCAATCGGTGGTGTCATCTGAGATGTCATAAATGATGTCATAAAGCATGTCATGAGTTATGTAATATGTGAGGTCATAAGCAGTCAATAGCGAGGGTGCAAGTTATAGTTACCTCTAACCAGTTGGGCCTGGTGTTTTACCAGATTTTAGTTGTTGGATGTTCTCTACTATTTCTTCTTGTGTGAGGCATTCATCTAACATAGAGTTGTCCTCTTCCAGTAGAGCCGGAAGTTTTTTTCACTCTATATATTCCTGAAATAGTTGTGCTGGGAAGGATGGTGGGTTGGAATGCTATCCCCAGATCTCCAAGGGTATGTCTAGATGTCCAGATGTAGGTCTGGTGCTCCTGTGCTGGAACCAAGGTGCACCTGACTGAAAAGACCCAATTAAACCTAAAGTGGTTTTTGGCTGTTTGTGTGTGTTCCATTTCTAGGAGAACCTGGCTCAGCAGTTTAGTCTCGACTGTTCTTATTGGAGCCAGTCTAATGCTGATTTCCCTACAGCTGGGTCTAATCTGAGATGGCATGGTGGACAAAAAAAGTGATTACCAGTGGTTAGACCACAGCTTTCCAAACTTTTCATGTTGGTGACACACCTTTTCGTGAAAGAAATTTCAGGGACATGGTAACGCGAGCGAGCGAGCCCGAACCACCTAAGGGGGGTGGTTTGCATAGTTAAATTGATGCACCGGCGGCACAAGGGACATGTAAATAGGCCCCCAACCGTGTAACACACAACCCCACACACACAGCCCCACACACACACAATCCCCCACACACAACTCCACACACACAACCCCACACACACCCACACACACAACCACACACACACACACAACCCCACACACACACAACCCCCCACACACAACCCCCATACTCTCTCACACACAACCTCAAACACACAGAACCCCACACACACACAACCCCACACACACACCCCTACACACACACAACCCCACACACACCCACACCACACACAACCCCACACACACACACAACCCCACACACACACCACACACACACACACCACACACACACACACACACACCACACACACACACACACACCACACACACACACACCAGACACACACACCACACACACCCAACCCCACACACACACAACCCCACACACACACAACCGCACACACACCCACACACAACCCCACACACAGCAGCCAGGTCTTGACACCATTTGAGTAATACCTTCTCATGGCCCCCAAGTACCCACGTGCAATATCCAAAATATACCATATGCTTAACAAATGACAGGGAGCAGATAAACTCACGTTTCAGAGGGCCTGTAAGAAAGAAATCCCCATTATCTCAGATTCAGACCCCTGGCAAGAGATTCTCCAGCAAGTGACTAACTTTACCTCTCATACAGCCGGGAGAGTGCGAACACTCAAAATCTTATGTAGTTGGCAATACACTCCACTGTGCTTTGCCCGTATAAATGGGGAGAGATGCCCTTCACACTGGGGGGAGTGCACTGGGGACGTATCTCTGACACACATCCTCTGGACCTGTCAAAAGATTCAGACTTTCTCTGCAGGTATGTTGATAGCGATACACCAGATTACAGGATCGAAACAGACCTGCTGCCCGGAATTTATTTTATTGTGCAACCCAGACGACGAGAACCACCTCCTGGGATGTAGAAAAGGACGCCTCATCTCCCTCCTCCTGCTGGTGGCCAAACCGACTGTGCTGGCGCTATGGGGACAGATTGCATCACCTACGGAGGCACAATGGATCGAGAGGCTGTGGTGGCTTCTGGGGATGGAAAAGCTTTTTAAGGGAGCTAGGGGAAAACGAAAGATTTTACTAAACAATGTGTGCTCCTATTGCACTACTTTCAGGCGGACTATAAGGAGCTTACCTGCCCGAATACTTACCAACCGAATGAGTGCCTGGGATGCTGGGGTAGAGGTGGCTCCGATATCACTGTGTCCCAGCAAGGCCGCGTGCTCAGGGCTGTGAGCAGGGCCGTAGCACTCCCGGAGGGGGGGGTCAATACTCCCACTGACCTCTCGCTGTATAGGCCTGCACACCGCCGCTGAGACTCTGACAATGCCCCCACTGAAGGATCTGGATCTCGCTGCAACACCACACCCACTGAGTCTCAGGATACCGGGATCGAGCTCCTGACCACGAGGCTCCGCTCCGCAGCTGCTCCACCTTCCGCCTTGCACGTCGCAATCACTGAGTGAGGGGGCTCGAGTAGCATTCCCCTAATATCGGCCGGACGGCAGACGTCATTGCGTCGTACCGCGCGACACACCTACGTATGGGTCGCGACACAGTAACGTGTCGCGCCACACAGTTTGGAAAGCTGTGGGTTAGACCATATGCAAGCATACCTCCCATCACGATTTGTGTTTTCAGGATGGAAAGGGACCATAAAACAACCCATAATAGCTAGCATATTAATCTGCAATGTCTTTCGGTTCAGGCAGTAACACCTGACCCTGTCTCTTATTTGACTAATATGTTGGGTTTTACTCTCTCTTTGGCCCATACAGAATGTTGCAGGGGAATCTACTGATCCATCGTACATTTTAAAGAAGAGCACCACACCATACCATATGACATCTCTGAGGACTTAATCTCCAAGATCCCAATTTAGGCACAGACTTACCTCTGAATTGTATTTTGATAGGAGCATGATCGGACAGGTCCTTGGTATGCATACATATTCCTGTAGTCCAGGACAGATATAACGCTGGTATTAAAAAATTATCAAGGCGTAAAAACAATCTATTCACCCCTGAAAAAAGGTGTACCTGCCTGTCTCTGTATGATAGTGTCTTTTATGTCACTTAGAACTAAAGAGCGACTGATTTTGGCCAGTATAGATATACTGGGCTGTATCATCAGTGGGGCCTCATCTATCCATTGAGTATTCCATGAGTCCATTAAACTCTACCCCAATTATTGTGAGGCTTATTAAATCTAGGAAGGCCTATGAGAGTGGGACAGAGCATATACTATCATCAAAGTTCTTTCTATTCCCTATTGTGAACCTGGCAGCATGGCATAGCTAACATATTTGTCTGTCCACCTACAATCTATTTGCAGGGGAAGCTGTTTATGTGTAAGGCTGGCTAGCCGCCACTCCACCCCTGGAGCCTTATTCTTTCCTATTTTGATTGCCCAGCAATTTCAGTTATATTAAAACTGAATTCTGCTTCACCACCTCCCCTTTCCCACCATGCACTTTGGTTTATATATGTTAATTCTAAGTGGACTGTGGGGCTAAAATTATACTTTTATGGTCTTGACTGTGCACCCCAACAATTAGTGGCTGGTCACAATCTCCTTTCCATACTGACACCAATAGACTCTTGGTTGACTTGACCGTTTAATGACCTGAAAAAACACCATAGCAAGTGGATGCATAATACTTAGTTTTGTCCTCACTTGCTGAGGCATCTAAGGCAACCTCGGCTGGTAAGATCCCTCAGTGAGTTAAGCCATACTGGTTACATCTTTTGTGATCTGCAGGTCAGAAGTTAGAATCCTGGCAATGCCAACTCAGCCTTCCATTTGTCTGTGGTCATTATACTGAGTGCAATAAAAGTGGGTTGTAACATCTTTTTTGACACATTTGGAAATGGCAAAACTACGGGACCTAATCAGCCATTCAGAATGACCCCTCTGCTTGCTATATTTAAAATTAGAGGTCAGCAAGGGAACACTCTGACTGGCTATCTCCCAATGTCTGCGATGTGGGCAAATAGGGAGCACTGCTGGAGTACGAACATCCGCTCATCTGAATGCTGGGTGCTAAAACTAGCTCCATCCTCCTTCTCTGCTCTATCTCATCTTATCGAGCTGCTGGTACAGAGACGGCTATCTGGGCTCTTCCCCTTGCTTTTGGTGATTGAAAATGCAATCAGCCAAAGAAAAGCAGAAGCCCGTAACAGCCTTATTGCACTCACGGTAGGACAATAACAGTTGCTAATTACCCCTCTTGTTACGCGTCTTTACATGCGACTTGGGCCCATAGCTACAAGAAGTTTAATTATCAGCTGTTATTGCCCACAGGGGTGGGCAATACTACTTATTTCATAAGTCAAAATGAAAATGAATTTCAAGCTTATAAATCCATCTGGAAAGCATTAAGCTTTCAAAAGGGCACCAGCAAACAATACTTTGATTATGGGAGCGGTAGACCTAATGCCCCAGCGGACCTCTTCTGAGTTTTTCAGACTATCTACCAATCTGTTGGGATATTGCTTCTCTCATTCCCTCTTGGCCTTATGGAACAAGCTGGTCATCTCTGAGAAAAAATAACATTACATGTGATATCAAAAACATTCCAAATTCACATTCCAAATCACATTAAAAAATCAATAGCAGATCCTTATTTATCATGTTCTAGTTTACACGATTTGGCATATTGTCAGTCCCCTTGACAAAGCCTGTTGTTGCTGAGGGATGTGGCTCAGCAAACCAGAATATAATTGTCCCAAAAAAGTTTTCAAACAGACTTCTCTGGGGATTACTCCCATCCTATGAGCCATGGTTAATGCCTCCCTGCAATCAGTAATTGCTTCAGACTCCTAGAAGAGAGTGGTTGTCAACTCTCTAATTAAGAGGAGCTTGTTAGGCCTTGCCAGTTTTGTCAAGTTTTAAATGTAACTGACTACTTTTCCAGACTCTTCACAAGTGTAAGCCATACTCATTTCTTAGCCTCAGAAAGGTAAGAAATTAGTCTTTGCCTGACCTACTATTTCAAACAGCAGATGAAAAGAGTGTCAATGCCCCGATTGTCTTAGATTTCTCAGCAGCATTTGACGCCATTGTTCCTACAGACCTACTGTCACTCTTTCCAAAGAAGGCAGATGCAGATATTGCCCCCAGTATGTTGCAAGCCTTGCAACCTCTTCTACTACGCAATCATCTTCATGTGGAGATACACAATGTTTCTCATTCAGTTCCACTCATACCTCCACCCATTAGCCAATAATGTTCCCTTTTCGACCTACAATTATTTTCATACGCAGACGGTTTTCAAATGCTGTCCATGGTGGGAGTCATAAGTGTAGCAATTAGCACCACTGTCCACTCCAGTGTATCTGCCATTCCACAGATGATGGTGCTGCCACATATTTTAAAGCTCAGCTGCAATGGAAGAAATGTTTGTGTAAAACAAAGACCTATCTTAATAACTTTATTGACTCAATATTCATTGATCATGCTTCATAACTTTTCCCAAGATGACAAAGTTTTGTATAATAATTGAAGACAAATTGTGCCTTGCTTCTTTTATTGCACCAATCTCATCATGTTGTTTTTCAACTAAAATACTGAGACATATGCTTCAATCGCTTCCTGATGAGGTATGATGTTGGATGTCCTCGTCACAAGTATTTTCTTGACTTAGAACCCTCTTTTAGACTATGTTTGCTTGGATATTCTTAAATACTTGACTGGATGACTTTAACAGCTACACATTTCCACTGTCTAATTTACATTAGGAAAGCAACACATTTCTCTGGTCCTAACCAATATCCATTTGTTTCCAGTTAATCAGGAAAATGCATTAAAAGCCAACTGTTTACCACTTAAAGCCTGGAATATGTTTCCTTGTATAATTTTCGTACCTCTTCAGTCGCAGCCTCTGGTCACTCTGTACATAAGGAAGATATGCTTGGGTCGAAGGTCGTAATGCGGCACAAAATGGCAAATTACTAGGGATTCGCTCCTAGAATTGCTGTCCTAATTTTTTAATGGGCTATTAGGGTCCAAGTCATAATTGTCCAGATTTTTCACTCCCTGAGTTATTGTTACCCAGGGTATCAGTAACTCCAGGGGTTAGGAAACTCTGACCCATTTTCCAGGACATTTGTTAAGAGGGCCTATGTGAGTTGGTGCCAAAGTAGGCACCAGAATGCAAAGGAGGACTAGCTCTTCTTGCAGCTCACATTGGGTATAGAATGTCAGCTGACTGTGATATACAATGACAATTAAATTCAAGTGGAGAGGCTAAAATGAGAGTAGCATAGAATGAGAGGCAGTTGTAATTTGGTAGTTGTATGCGCACACGGAAATTATGCCCAGTATAGACGAACAATAGTGAATACGTTCTTCTTAGAAATGTGTATTCTTATTCTTATTTAAAATATGTATCTATGGAATTAGCTGGTCCCAGACGAGCCCCTTTTTTTATTGTTTAGGATTTTTTTGGGCGAGTAGACTGGGTATAGAGTGGAAACAAATGGCTTAGTCTTATTACTGCTTAGTACCTACTGTAGTTAGATGGGAAAGAGCAGCCAATGGATTTATTAACCCCTTCGACGCTGATGACGAGCTGGGCTCGTCATGAGGTAGCCTCCTGCTACGCTGATGACGAGCCCAGCTCGTCACGTAATATGCGCTTTCGCATATCTCAGCGTACGAGCGGAATTCCGCCCGCACGCATGCGGTTAATCAAGATCAGTGCTTTCAAGAAGTAATTTGATTCTAATGGAATAGTAACGATATAGATCCACTGCTGTAGCATTATATTTGCAGAAAGAGCTGCCTGCGAATAAAAGAGCAGCAAACTGTGGTCTATTAAGGTAGTTTGGGACTTCTATAAGCAGTTCATTTATTTTATCAGGCTGGGAACCCAAAGTAGCCTTGGCAAATTTTGTCAGATCTGCCCCCATACAGTGCATAGCGAGCAGCCTGACCATTAAAAGAGGGCTTGGGCTGGTTCTTCCCTAAGAAAAGTTTAGAAAAAATGGCAAAAATTGTGCATTCCATAACACATTTTTCATTATATATTCAATTGTATTCGTTTTAAAAGCATATTAAATGGTGACCTAACAGTGCACCAGGATGCAGCAATCTTTATCAGGGCTGTTCAATGATTCCCTCACAATCACCCTCCAACAGTGCCTCTCATCTCTTCGTAGCCCCTCTCTCACATGTATTGGTTTTACAGCACCTCTCAACCCAGTGTAGGGTGTTGGAGCACTTTAAATCACACACACATACAGAGACAATGAATCATATGTGGGTAAATCAGTGTATAGAAAATGTTACATAAGAGAAAGGGGACTGCAAGGTGTAGGATTCGTATGTCATCCATACTAGTAGGAGTGCTTGGTCTGGGTAAGCACAGACCCAGGATTCAGAACGTGACACAGTGGTTAAGGTTGACTTTACTAATAAGAATTTATTTCTACCCAAAACTTTTTAGCAAAATTATGATAATAAACAACTGGGAAAAAACACCTTTCTAACCTAGATTACGATGGTAACTTATGAACTGAACAGTAACAAAATGATATCTGTGACAAAAGCAGTAACATTAATCGGCAGAGTTATCTTGGCACTTTTATTGTTGCCTTAAAACTGTTGGATATACAGGGAACACTGCAGTGCTTTTAAAACTTCTGTGCTGCTACAAAACCGGCCGCAGTAACAAAACTGGACTCCCACCCTTCCAGCCTCCCGGGGAAACGCCTGATGCCCGTACGGCCAGTTCGCCATGCACAGAGCTTGCCCCAGAGGACAAAGTAATGCTTTGATGAGGGAACGTGTGCCTGGTGGTGCCTAGTTACCTAGATTGTACATTGGATTACTACAGAATGGCAGCCAGTTGCAGTGCATCACTGCGGGTTCATGTATGCATGAATGAATTGGTACTTGTATAGTGTGAACCTAGCTGGGGAGCAATAGAGTGCCAAACAGAGGAAAGCCCAAGGTGCAATACAATCATATAAGGGCAATATGTAATAGGAAAAAGTTAGTGTGTTGTGGGTAGTGTTCCTGCACCTTTAGCTTTTTCCTGAATTGTATGAGGTTTGAAAATTAAGTCAGTGGGAATGTTATTCCAGATCCTGGGTGATTGATGGAGAAAGTCTGTCTTCTGTTTTTTTTGTTTCCTTCTTGCATCTTTTGGTCTCCAATAATTGGTATAGAAAGCTGAATATTTTCCTTTTTGCATCTTTTGGTCTCCAATAATTGATAAAGAAAGCTGAATATAGATGTCAGAAAACATTGGAACGTGCTACATTCAGAAAGTGTTCCCCTGGACATAGAACTTATTGGAGCTCATTTCCATGGTGGAAAACTAGCAATGCTTAAAATGACAGTTGTTTGGCAACCTAAGGAGAGCCGTCTGGGTGAAAACTATGTCAAGAAAGACCACAGAAATATAGACAAAAAAAATAAAGAAGAAACAATGTAAACAGTAATAGTAAAGACAATAAAATAACAGTAAAAATACTAGCATAAACTTAATTATACTATCAAATACATACTCCCAAACATGCCACAACTCCTAAAGCTAAAACAAGCATTGGCATAGCCAATAGGTCTCGCTTGTGGGACCTTAGAAGTATTTAGTTTTGCAGCACAATATCCTTGTTGCATAATCGGATATTGTGCTGCAAAACTAAATCCTTATAAGGTCCCACAAGCGAGACCTATTGGCAATGCCAATGCTTGTTATTTGTGGCGTTACAATATACGGAAAATATGTCAAGACGATGCAATTGCCACATAAAACCACCAGGTGTCGACCTTAGGCCGATCAAAGATTAAAAGACCCTCCTTTCCTTCCAACTTTTCGTAGTCAGTTTTGCCAACAAAAAAGCGATGTTGCTCAATGCGGTTGTGTCAGAGTGGATGGGTGTGAGGCTGTAATTAACAGAAGTAGTTGGGGTAATCTGACATTGATGCAGGCGCGTTGTCACGTAAGCAGTTATTGCAAGGAAAGCAAGCGTGCCGCCAATCTCGGACGGCTGGTGTGTGTGTGTCGAGATCAATGTCGTCTCAATTCCACAAATCACCTTGTGTATAAAACACCAGGAAGTGGATGTAAACACCAAGCTTCTGCTGGAAGGGGTGGATGGTTGGGGGGAGCAGACAGAGCTACGATGGAGGAGGGGGGGAGGGGCGGGGAGAAAGAGTTCAGAAAATAAGCATGTATTGCTGAACGCATCCGGTCTCTTCAGCCAAAAAGCACACATCAACTCAAGAACTGGTAATAAGAAACCCCAAAAAAGGTATGCATATTATATAGTTTTTTTAATGGCATAATAATAATTCTAGGCGAAACCGAATAAATTGCATATAACTTCAGAACCCCGAGAGAGTATTATTTACATGTGTATTGAGCGCTGTCCCACGAACAGTGTATTATACTGTAACTCAGTAACTGTACTAATGCTTATACATCCCATGGGTTGAAGTCCATATAATTCACTTAGATGTTATAATTCCTGCAAATTACAAACAAGAGGTAGCAAACGATATGTTACTAGAGGAAACAAGCTTCTCGGCATTGCTGGGTCGGAGCAGCAGGCAGATGCGAGTGGAGCGCGCACTGGAGAGGGAGGTGGTGGGAGGACTAGGCAGCGGGAGAGAGGGAGAAAGGAGCGCGAGAGCACAAGGCAATGGCGGCAGCAGAAGAGCGAGGGAGGCGTTTTTATATAGTGCGGACAACAGTAGTGATACATGAAGCAAAAATTACAAGTGAGCATGTTACAAAAGCAAACGTTACGTTACATGAGGCAATAGTGACAGTTGTGCAAGTATCAAGAGCAACAAAATACAAGAGGTAGCAAACGATATGCAATAGCATATCTGACGGAACACGGCCTGGGGGAAGCTGGCTGGGGAGGGGGAGGAGAAATGAAAGGAAGGCTGTGTGCAGCGTAATTAGGGGAGGAGAAGCCGCAGAGCGCACGCTGGGCGAAGCCCTTTGATGTGCTGTGCGGGAAATGGAGGGAGGCTGATGCGCGTTCATGTTTGAACACGTGGTTCACATGAACTTCATGAAAACGCCAGCAAAAAGCTGGTGGTTTCATGATGTTTTCGCCGCTTGAATTCTCGCTCCGCTCGATGGAGAGTCGCGAGACCTAAAAATGATTGAAACCAGTCCTAATATAGATGGGAATGGAATATAACTGGGTGTCGGCATTTTTAATAGGATGGAATATATGTAGGTATATGTTTTGCATGATATTTAGTCATGCAGTCTATATTGTGGGTCTGTATTTTTGCTGTCAGCGTTTTTGAAGTGAATCTTTTCACTTGGAACTGTCTGGGAATATAATAGCAGACAAGGGAGCTCAATGGATGCGGCTTTGTATCAGAGCATAACCATGAACGTATATGTTATTATTGTATAAAAGAGAGATTAAGTACTGCAAGTAGAGAATTTTGATGAGTGTTGCTTGGTTTGAGAGGAAAATATGTTATCTAAGTGTGGTGTCTGGGGAGAAGTAAGTGCAGAGCGATATCAACGTGCAATCAGTACTCTTGCTGAGAGACTACCGTCAAACTCTGAAATATGGTAACTTAGCCTTCAAGAAGCCCCTGGCCTGTGCACTACCAGAAGCAAAACACATTTTGAATGGCCCTTTCTCTCTTTTCTCTGTATATTAGCTACATGAAATAAAACAAAGCTGAGAATTTTAGAAAAAAAATCAGAAATCAAGATATGATGGAAAACAAATTGACTGCACTTTAACTGTTCCAATGAATAATGCTGAACACATGGTTTCCACTCATTCTAAATTACTACACTGGCCTATAAATCTATACATCCCAAACGTAAGTAATGCTGGGACCCAACTGAAAACACAGGCACACATTAAGCAGTGCTCATACTGGTGTTTACCTTCACACACTGCTCACCACCAACACCCCTTATCCCTTTTTGGAGTCACTAGATCTTGATTGGTTGGCATTCTACCATTACGATTGCTCAATCCATATCTAAAGAAGCTCTCACCAGTAACTCCCTTTCTCCAGGATTCAGTCTGGGGACCAGTTATTTTTCCCTTTAAGCTGTCTTACTTGATGACATCATGTTCACAATTTGCATTCCCTGTTGCCTACACGCACGCTGATGACACACAAATATTCACCTCAAGTCTAACTTTTATTTCTCAACTACAATGCCATATTTCTAACTGGTTGATAGACGTCATTGCAGGTCTGTAACACTACTTTCTTTCTAACCAAACCTATTCCATTGTCCCACATCGCAGGAAACCCGGGCTCTCTTCAACTTCTGCAGAGAAACTGCTGCCAAAGTTCAGGAACAATATTAGGAAAGAATACACCCTCACACGCCGTTCTACCAACCCACAGCCTTAATGCAGAAATGTGAGTAAAAGGGACTATTCCCTCAGCCACTTTTTTAACACATTCCTCCATAGTCCCCTCTTCAGCCTCACTAGACAGTCACATACCTCTCTCCAAAGTCACTGGGTTGGATGACTTCTTCATGCTGCTGACTCAAGTGCTCCAGATTATGTGGGCCCCTATTCTAGTCACAAGGAATCCACTCTTGGTCAATGAACCACTTCACCACCTGTAAGGCACTAAACAGAAACAACTTTTTGCCAGCTATACTGTGAGCAACCAGGCCATTCCACTTGTTTAGGATTGTTCTCCTCAAATCTGAACACCACAACAGATGATTAGTATTTCCCCTGCCCCAATTATTGTATCTCAACTTTCTTGCTGGAGCATTCACCATGAATTTACACACCTCCCCGGAAATGTGCCTAATGTACAAAGTGTCATGCATGTAGTACTTATTGTATCCATTGTGTTATTTTCTTCAAATTCCATGATCAACCATACTTTTGCTGCAGTACAAAATGTAGTCACTCACACTTATCATGACACCTGTACCGTGATTTGCTATGTAGAGTGTTCCTTGTAGAAAAGCTAGGATTACAAAATACTGCAGTTCTGAGAGCAGGATGTGCCTCTTACTATGAGCGAGCACCTGCTCTCAGGGCGCATAAAGGCAACATAAAGTGATGTAATATTGCAGCAAAATGAATGACAGTATCTCGAAAACTGATCGACATGGCCATGAAATGCAAGTAATAGTACAAGTGTTTGATGTACTTGGGCCATGCTAACTGGGTATAAAATGACAATGGGGAGTGCTCTGTTGAAACACTACGTACCCGTAAAGAGTGTTTGCTGAGCATAGAATGGCACAGGACAGACACATGAAACTGAAGTTTGATATCTAAGAGAAACTGGGCTGAGCATGGAATTACACTGCAGGTTGATGTAGTCTTGCAGTTTTGTAAGGGTGAAGTGAAAGTTGACTACACACAACAGCAGCAGTGGGGAGTGTTGGCCAGGCACAGAATGGCATAAAGGTATTGCAACGGTTCACTACCTGTGAGCAAAGTTGTTTTTTAAAAAAAGTTTTATTTATCATTCTCCAAAGTAATAATCAACAGGTTGCATTACTAATTTCTCACTCTCCACACATGTAGTGTTACATCATTATTGTACATAAATACACACCATAATCATTTTCCAACCAGTCGTTATTACTGTATATGCACTTCCCAATGGGTATACTAGCATTAACCTATTGTGTCTCTTACACCACCACAGTAGAGTCATCACCTTGTGTGCACTTGAGTGGGGGAGGCTGTACACCCCCAGAGGAATCATCCCTTTCTAGCTGTTTGGAGGTAGGAGTGGTGCCCTTATCTAGGAGATATTGCTTCAGTGGTAGCCAGATATTGCGGAGTCTGGATGCGACGGGTTGGAGTGTAGCATATGATGAAGCAAGGTGAAGAACAACATTTTGTTCAAACTTGTGAAGTTAATCTCCCATAACCATAATTAAATGAATAAGCTTGTGGTGAAATTACTAATCAACTTAGTTAAAAGAATACATTCATTGATACACGCGGGATAAACTAATGTGCTTTATGTTGCAAACGCAAAGAAAAAATAATAAACTAACCTAGTCTATTGTCTTTGTCAGTATTAAATGCGGCTGTTTAACTAATGGCATGTGCTTATTTTATGTGCTTATGTTATGTCTTTTCTGTGCAAAAGCTCAAGGAGTTCGTGCAGATCCTAAAGGAGAAGTAAATATAATGCTGCTTGAATGTGCTTTGCTAGGTAAAATAATTAACAGGATTAATTAGTAAAGGGGGTGGGTAACAGAATGGGTTTCAATTCTTTAATTAATTGATGTCTTGTGTTTGTTTAATAATAGTTTCCAAAGTGAGGCCTAAAGGTGGTTCTGAAAACATGGCTGACAGAGCTGCAAACGCAAAAGCTTGTCAAGAGTGAAGCCTTCGCACATGCGTAGCTGTGAAGATTTTTACTGCATTATCATCATAAGTTGAAAAAGCAGTCCTCTGGCTGTGTTGAACGTGCGCATGGAGAAAAGGCTCAAGGACAGAAACTTAAAGTGTCTGCCAAGACTAGGAAGTAAATGTTTGAAACTCGAGGAAAAGTAACTTTCTTGAGGAAGCTGAAAGATGTGGAAGTGAGAGACAATAGGGCTTATGTGAAGCCTGGACTTGGTGAAGAATCGGAGATGACCTAATTGTGGACTGACACAGGACAGCCAATGAAAAGCTCGGATTTTCTTTAAAGAATGTAAAATGTAGAAAGTTTAGTTAGTAGAAAAGATATAAAACCTGACACTTGGAACAGGGAAAAAACTCTCTCTTCTTTCCGATTCCTGAATGACGTGACATGCTGTTGGACTTTTGGCGCAGGTAAGGACAGCAGACTTTAATTGATTTTTCCTTTCTAGGTGAAGTGAGAAATAGTCAGGGAAATAGCTTTAGGGAATGGAAACTGTTATCCTACTAATATTTCATGTTTCTGAGCTTGCTTTGAAAGTGTCAGTTTATTAATTCAAATCCTTATTAAAATGCTGCTTTCTTAATTGCTTATAAAATAAAGATTTTAATACGAAAATGCTTTTTCTTTATGAAAAATAAAGTTAATAAAATTAGATTTGAAATGACAAGCTGGTCTTGTTTATTCATGATCTAGTTACCATCAGTTGATCCAATCGCCTTGGTGGTCTGATTATTAAAATAATAAATGTTTAAACCATGGTAAAAATAGATGAACTGCAGTTGTATATAATTTTGTAAATAATATGTGAGTAGTTTAGTTAATCATACCACCTGATTCAGTCGCTCAGAATTTGTCTCATTGGTAGTATGGGCCTTTATATGAGTTTCATGATTAATGGTGAGTATTGAGGTGATATGTAGCGTTTTTGAGACAGTTTTTCAATAGGAGCGCTGGATCAAATCCTTGGTAGCAGAGTTACGGTTTCTATGGTAACTAGTATGTTACATGGTAATATATAGGATTATTGTCTAAAACATGTTAAGTTTGTTCAGTTGTTATATGTAGTTGAAAGGTTATTTCCAGCAGTGTGAAAATTCCTGGTTTGTGCCGGCATGAGAAGTGTGACAGGTGAAGTTACACAGTGCATTTGTTCTGTTTCAAAATAGTGGTATCGCCGTATATCAGAAGTGTTGTGGTCGTACAGCACAAGTTTAGGGATTTTAGGTGTGTAAGGTAGAATGCATAGTGAGGATTGTCTATGAAATTGTAGCTTTCGAGTATAGGGAAGTATGTCCTGTTTTAAAACTCACTGTGAAAAGAGTAGTAGAATTTATCTAAGCTTGAGTGAAGGGTAAGGAAGCGTTGTCTATCTTACTGGCGAGTGAGGATTTCTATTAGTGGGTTAAAGTCCTACTAAAGATTTATATATGCATGGTTAGGGATTTTCCTGTATGGATGTGCGTAAATGATTCGTAATGTGCGATCGAGTTAAACTCTGAATTGTCTCTAAGGAGGTGTAAAATATCTCTGTATGTGCATTTAGAGAGAAACGAGTTTGTTATTACCAGCTAGAAGGGTAAAGTAGCCTTACTTTATCAACGAATTTAAATATTCTGTGAAAATAGCGTCGTCTATTTCACGTGAAAAGAATACTTGAATGATTGAGAAAGCTATCACTTAATTTTAGCGAAACAGACAAATGGTTTGTTTTTGTGGAGTTATTAACAGAATTCAATTGAAGGATTTGTAAATATGGCGCTTTGAAAAAATTTGTAAAGGAGGTGTTAGTTTAAGGAGCAGAGCGAGGACAGAGCAGCTGCAGTGGCAGCATACGTCACAAGTGTCGCGCTGTGATTGGCTAACATACGTCACAGAGTTCGTGCACAGATTGGTTCATGTGACTAAGGAAAGCTTACAGCTGATTGGCTCATTCTAAAAACAGTAATTCTATTGGTTGAGAAAAATAGTGACGAAGCTTAACTTGATTGGTTTGTTGGTGAGTTTCGCGCACGGATTGGTTGGTGTTACGGAATAACAAGGAAGTTGTTACGATCTTTAGCAAAGTAAGGGAAATTGTTTAAAAACATGGATTACTATTACATGAAGGAGAAAAAGAAGCTTTCATGGTTTCAGAAATTGAAAAACAAATTTAAACCTGACAAGAAAATTTCAACGCGAGGTGGAAGATTAATTTATAAGTACAAAACACCTGCAGCGTATATGTTGGGTGAATATGGGTATCATACTTGTCTTTGGATTGAGAATTGGATGAAGTATACTGAAAATGATGGTGTATTAGCATGGCCGGAAGATGGATCATTTAACATGGCAGTTTTGAAAAACTTAAGAGAAAAAATGATGAAACTTGTACCAAAGCCTAGACCTACTCAATTTGAAGATTTAGTTGAATGGGAAGACGAAATGTTTGAATTACAACGAGAGAGTAGAGGAATATCAAGGAGAACAGGATTAGGTCTTAATAGAGAAACACATGCGGATAGAATGTGTCGATGGAGAAGTGGAGACATGTGTGATAGCTTGTACCCAGTGAGACTAATTGATGAGGTAACTGGACAAAAGAGTGCCCAAAAGAAAAATAATATTAGTGAAGAAAGTGATTCCGAAGATGCGGTATTAGAAGAAATTTATACTAGAAAACCGCCACCTTATCAACCAGTTTGTTCATGGACTTCTCCGAGTGCCCCTCCAAGAGAAGTTATTGATGAGACTTCTCCTAAAACAAATCAGAATAATAGAAAGACACCTGAAAAAGTAGAAACCAGATGTAATTCATATATATCAGGAGAAAATAGAAATTATACTGAAACCCCAGAACAAAGAAATGAAACCCCAAGAAATGGAAAAAGAACAGAAAGGTATGAGGAATTACCAAATACCTCAGAATATAATCGTTCTACCAATGAATTAATACAGCAGTTAACTAAAAGCATGGAAGCAGTAACAGTACCTGTAACAATTGGACCTGTTCTTCCAGTATTTGATCAAAAAGAAATTAGGCAATCAGCTTTAACTGTTCTATTAAATTCAGAAATACAAAAAGTGACTGAAAAATTGTATTCAGATTTGTCTGAAATACATCGAGAGAAATTAATGATGCCTGACTTAACTTTTAATCAAAGTTTGACAAGTAAAACTCCATCTGGTGCAGAATCTGATTCTGGAACTCCAGAAAAGAGTCCGAGTAAAATAGATTTAACACAAACCCCAGAATGTAAATTACTAGATGTTGCAAAATTGAAAGCAGATTTAGAGGAATTAATAATTGGAACGATTGGAACTGACAGTTTGAAGGCATAGCAGGATGATGAATTATTATTTATTTGTAAAAGCATAACATGGAAAACAAAAAACAAATATGATCAATTAGAAGAAATGGCTTTTGAATTAGAAGTAGATTTAAGTAAGCAGAAGAATTTGCAGAAAACTTATAGGGTGGATTTCTCTGAAAAAGATATTGAAAATATGAATACCACAGGAAGAATAATTCATATAAAAGACTTAATTGTGATTTTGAGAAAATGGGGCGAATTAAGTAAATGGAGAGTGAAATGGACAAAGAAAAGAGATGAAGACAGAACAAGTTTAGCTTTTCCTATCAGAGAAAAGAAGGAAGAAGTAGTAAATGAATTTCCAATGAGAGAAATACCAGGAGGAGGGTATGTGCATGTCCCATGGACAAGACAGGACATTTTAATGTTTACAAATGATTTTCCTCGATTGAGAGAAAAACCTGTAGCATGGTATCGACAGGTAGACAGATTTGTGAAAGTTTCAAAAGTTTTGTGGATCGATCTTGATGGATTCTTTGACATAGTTGTCCCATCAGATCTTTGGGCAGAATGTAAAATTACTATAAATTGGCCTAGAGAAGAATACCCTCGACACAAAGTAACATGTGCTCCTTCACCAGAGGTAATGAGAAAGTACGAACGGGTAATTGTCTTTTTGAAAAATAAGATTTCCCCAAAAGAAATAGATTGGGTTAAAATAGATAGAACAACCCAAGAGCCAAAAGAATCAGTACATTCATTTTATGAAAGATTACTGCTGGTATTCAAACAATACAGTGGTTATGAAAATTTAAGTGAAAAAGACAGGGGCCATTTTATATACAGATTTGTATATGGCCTGAGATCTGAAATTAGTGAAATGGTAAGAACTGGAATAGTTGGTTGGCAATCACACACAGTTAGGAAATAAAAATGTTGATCAGAATCAAGGGAAATTTAGAGGTAATTATAATAAACCAAAATTGATGGGAAATATAGAAGAGTTAAAACAGAAACTCCCATGTTTTAATTGTGGCGAAATTGGACACTGGAAGCGCGAGTGCAAGAATCCGCCCAGGAATTATTTTCAAAATACATCATTAAATCCACGGATGCAGAATGAGATAAATCAGCAGCAACAGCTACAGCGACGGGTAGTGAATCAGCAAAGTCAGATACCACAACCGCCATTTCCAAACTGTGTAAATGTGCAGAGATACAGTGCAGAAACAGGATTCAGCGGAGGTGAACAGGTAAACAGATCGCCAAGAGTGAATGTGTCAAATGTTTCTCAACAATATTGGTTGAAAGAAGAACTGGGAGTGAATCTGAAGATTCCTTCTGACGGTGCCTGAGAGAGGAGGAAGAGTGTGTGCTTGGAGCCACTCTTGAGGTAGATCAATCTGGTCCATTTGTAAATGGTAAAGTGAATGATGTAGAAATTACTTTCCTAGTGGATACAGGTGCTACCCGTTCTACTGTTAGATCAGTGGAAATAGAAAACCTTCCTCTCTCTGGAGATAAAAATCCAAGTAGTAGGTGTAGCTAATCAGCAAATAAAAACAGATTTAACTGAACCAGTTGAAGTTGAAATAGGTACATTTAAAGACATGCATAGATTTATAGTTTGTGATAGCAGTCCTGTAAATCTATTAGGTAGGGATATCCTGTGCAAGATGAATTGTAAAATATATTGCTCTCCGGATGGTATTGAGCTTCAAACTCCAGAAGAAGATGGGCTTTACAAATTAACAATGTCAATGGTTGAGGCAGAAGAAAGTAAATTATTTCCTGTGTTTGATAAGAATAATCTACCTGAAGAATTAAAAGACACAGTGAATGTAAAAATTTGGGATTTCACTGGAAATGAAATGGGTTTAATGAAAAATGTAGACCCAGTAAAAATAACAGTGAAACAAGGAGCAGATTATCCAAACATTCCTCAGTATAAAATGAAAGCAGAGGTGATTGAAGGAGTAATTCCTGTAATAGACAAATTCATAAAACACGGTGTTCTAAAAGAAATTGAGAATAGCCCATGTAATTCACCGATTATGGGAATTAAAAAGCCAAACGGAACTTTCAGAATTGTTCCGGACCTGAGAAAGGTTAATAAAATTGTTGTGCCATGTTGCCCAGTTGTACCAAACCCAGCGGTAATTTTATATCAGATTCCGCATGATGCAGAATGGTATACGGTTATTGATTTGTGTAATGCATTCTTTACTGTTCCACTGCATCCAGAAAGCCAACAAATGTTTGCGTTCCGGTTCAAAGAGCGTATTTTAGCATGGTGTCGAATCCCTCAGGGGTACACCGAAAGTCCATCTATTTTTAATCAGTTGCTTAAAAAATCATTGGAAAATCTAGATTTAACTGGAAAATCTATGTTAGTGCAGTATATTGATGACCTCCTTGTAGCTGCTAAAACAAAGAGATAATTGTGTAACAGATACTATTACTCTTTTAAATCATCTGTCAGATGAGGGACATAAAGAATCTCCTGCAAAATTACAGTTTTGCAAACAAGAAGTAAAATATCTTGGTCAAAGAATTGCAAAGGGAGTCAGACAAGTGACAACAGAAAGAATAAAAATGATTCAAGCAATGCACCTCCAAAAACACAGAGACAGGTTAGAATGTTTCTAGGAATGGTAGGTTATTGTTGTCAATGGATTAGTGGATTTTCAGTAATTGCAAAACCACTGCAGAGACTGACAAAAGCAGACATAAAAGACCCGATTAGCCTAACAGAAACTGAATTAGAAGCATTTGAACAGTTGAAGAAAAGTTTGTGTGAAGCTCCAGCATTAGGAATGCCTGATTATGAAAAAGAGTTTGAGCTGTATTGCAGTGAAAGAGAAGGATGTGCATTATCAGTTCTGATTTAAAGACATGGAAGACTGAGAAAGCCAATAGCATATTTCTCAGCTGTTCTTGACCCTGTTGCAAAAGCATTACCAGGTTGCTTAAAAGCAGTAGCTGCAACAAGTGTAAGTTTGGAACAAAGTGAAGGAATAATAATGGGATTTCCTGTAAAAGTATATGTACCACACTCAGTTGATATTCTTCTCACAAGAAGCAGAACACAACATTTGACAAATAATAGGTTAACAAAATATGAAAAGGTTATCCTTGGCTCGGATAATGTTTCAATTGCAAGATGTGTGAATTTAAGTCTTTCTACATTATTACCTGACACTTCTGAAACAGAAATCAGGGATGAGGTTGATCATGAATGTCTGGATGTATTAGAATATTGTACTAAACCAAGACAGGATATAAAAGATGTCCCATTAGCTGAATCAGATTATGTTTTGTTTGTTGATGGTTCATGCTTAAGAACAGATGAAGGTGTTCTGAGTGCAGCATATTTGGTATGTACAGTTGCAGATGTAATTGAAGCTTCCTGTCTCAAAGGAATTCGTTCAGCTCAAGTAGCAGAATTAATTGCTTTGATTCGTGCATGTGAATTGGGAAAAGAGTCAAAAATTACCGTAGTGACTGATAGTCAATATGGTTATGGCGTAGTCCATGACTATGGCCAGCTCTGGTCTCAAAGAGGTTATTTAACTTCAGCAGGATCACCAATTAGAAACGCACAGTTGATTAAAAGATTGATTGATGGAATTCAGCTACCAGAAAAAATTGCAGTTGTAAAGTGCACAGCACATAAAAAAGGTGAGGATTACATAACAAAAGGAAACTCATATGCTGACACAATAGCAAAATTCTGTGCAAAAGAAAATGTGTCATAATCGGGAAAAAGATAATGAACATGTTTTGAACTCACTTATGCTAACATCTGTAGTTGAGACTTGGCATGGAGTAAAACAGTTGCAAGATGAAGCAGATGATGAGGAGAAAAACACATGGCTAACAGCAGGGTGCAGACAAAGAGAAGAAGATGAGGTTTGGGTTTACAAAGATGACAGACCAGTAATGCCAGAGAGTATGATTTCTGACATGGCACGCATGTACCATAGTCCAGGACATATTGGTAGAAATTCAATGATTAGATTATTCAGACAAACATGGTACAATCCAAAATTCAGAATAATTGCAGAGTCCCTTTGTCAAAGGTGTCTTATCTGTCAACAGATCAACCCAAATAGAAAAACTGTTGTGAACATGGGAACAATAGGACGGGAGGGTGGTCCATTTACCAGAATACAGCTTGACTTCATTGACATGCCACCTCACAACAAACTCAGATATGTCTTGGTGATAATCTGTTTGTTTTCAAGATGGGTAGAAGAATTCCCAACACGCCGCAATGATTCAATTACTGTGGCAAAATTGCTTTTGAGGGAAATCATACCAAGGTATGGATTTCTAGTGACGGTTGAGACAGATCGTGGTACACATTTTGAAAACAGATTGCTAAAATTGATTTGTGAAGCACTGGATATAAAGCAAAAACTACATTGTGCTTACAGACCAGAAGCATCAGGTGTTGTTGAGTAAGTGAATAGTACAATAAAAAACAGAATAGCAAAAATGTGCTTAGCAACAGGAATGAAGTGGGCAGATGCACTTCCACTTGTTTTGATGTCTTTGAGAAGCAATCCAGATAGAAAAACAGGATTAAGCCCTCACGAGATTCTAATGGGTAGGGTCATAAGGCAAGCATGTGTTCCAGTTGATAAACTGTTGAGCATTAATGATAGCATCATTATGGATTACTGCAAAAATCTATCTGATGTGGTGACTTCTGTGTTCCATCAGGTGGGAACTGAAGTAATTAACAAAAGAGAAAGAACAAGCTCATGATCTGTTACCAGGAGACTGGGTGAGGACAAAAATACATCGAAGAAGAAACTGCCTAGTACCAAGGTGGCAGAAGGCAAGACAGGTGATACTAGTCACAACAAATGCAGTAAAGTGTAGGGGATTGAAGAGATGGATTCATGCTAGTCACACCATACGTGTGCCAGCACCTGAGAATCCTGACGAAGGTGGAACAACAGCTGATTCAGATTCAGAAGAAGAACCTGAAAGAAATCCAGATCCTGAAGATCGACAAGAAAGTCGACATCTGGAAAATTCAATTGCGAATGAGGCATTGAATGAAGAAAATGAAGAAATTGTGATACAAGATTCTGAAGAAAATGAAAATGATGAAGATCTGCTAGATCAAGAGGCAGAAAAGGAAACAGAACAAGGAGAAATTCAAGATCAAGATCAGGAGAGTATTGAAAAGCAGATTGGAAGCTCTGGAAGCAGGAACGAAAATTCTGGAACTGGTGAATTGGAAGTAATTGAGGAAGAAGAGGAAGAAGAAATTCCAAGTACCAGCTATAAGGATGATGTTCCTAACAGAGTGAAACTGCCGAGTAAAGAAGTACCTGGATCTAAAGAAGAATCTGATACAATAAAACTGATTACTAATGAATCAGCTGAAAACACAGAAAGTGAAACAGATGAAAGTGGAGATGAATCAAAAGTGAACAGATCAAGGAAAAGACCTTGGAGAGTGGAGTATAATTTAGCGGAACCGAAAAAGAAATTATCAAGAAAGGGAGATAATTGGCCAAATGAAAAAGATGGCTTAAAATTTAAATTAGTGAATAAAGCAAAAGAACAGGTGAATGAAATCACAAGTCAAAAGAAAGAAGACACAAATGAGAGAAAACAAACAGGAAAGAAAATAGAGGTGATAAACAGCAGAGCAAAAAGAATAATAAAGCCAAATCAGAAGTACAAATCACCTGAGTGGACCTACATAATAATTCCACCGGTGGTAGAAGTAAATAGTAGTCAAAGAAATTTTGATGATGCAAGTGATAATGATTGATTTTGATAATTAGGAAACACAAGGTTGAAGAAAATTGTGTTAGGTGACACAAGGTCGAAGAAATTGTGTTAGCTGGAAAACACATTGATGTATGACATTAGGTCAAAGAAAAACTGTTAGAAAATAAAGTTTTCTGTTAAAAAAAAAAAGAAAAAGAGAGGGGAGTATATTTAGTTTATTTTTTAATTTTTTGTTTATTTTTAGTTTATTTTTAATTTTTAGTTTTAAATTTAAAGTAAAGATGCCTTATATTAATAATAATTCGAGATGCTCAATTTTCAAAAGATGTTGCAAATTGTCTTCAATATGTGTAATCTTGATAATTTTAGTTTGGTTAATTTTAGCTGTCATTTTTCCTTTTGGAATAGATAAAGAGATGTATAAAACTAACATGACTAGTAAAGTTGTGGTTAATCATGATAAAGTTGATAAGACTGATAAAATTATTGTACATATACCAGAGATTCATCAAGATAGATCTGTGGGAGATTTTTCTAGTAATACCTTCTCAAGACTTTTATCTGAATATGTTAAGGTGATGGATGCAAAAGATTGCTACATTTGTGTAAAGTGACCTACTTCTGTGTCTGAAGGTGTTACGTATAATATGCTTCCTCTTACTTATCGCTTAACTTGTAGTGTAATAGCTAGTTTGTTTTATCAAACTGGACGTTTGGAATATTATTATTCAGATTTTGATGAGATTTTTGCAAATTTAAAAGTTGAAGATATCTTGAATAAAGTGAAATATGCTAAACAGATGAGGGAATTTTTCTTAGTAACTAGTGAACTCACTTATGAGTATGCTTTTAGAAATAATTTAACATGTAAATTGAGAACAGAAGAGAAGAGATTCTTAAATATGGTGGAAGAGAGAAGGGCAATTTATAAACGAAATGAGATGGTGAAACATAGTAAGTCTAAATTTTGGCAGATGGAAGATGAAAAGCTCAAAGGTAGAACTGAAAATGTTGCAATTCATATAGATAAACCTGTTAGCGGAAAATTCTGTATAAGAAGAGACAATACTTTGTTTGATAATTATTTTGTTGGTGCAAGTCAATGTGAAGACACTTATCGTATTATAGGGGGTTGGGGATTTAAAGGAGGCAAAGATCCAATTTTTCATGGAATTTATTTTGTTTGTGGAAATAAAGCTTATTACAATCTCCCAGACCACTGGTATGGGACATGTTATGTAGGTTTAGTTTTTCCCAAAACTTTTCATGTAGATAGAAATGCAAAAGGTTAATTTGAAATTAGCAATCACCTGAATAGATTTAGAAGGGAAAGCTTTTCAGAAATAATGGGAGACATATTTGGTGCATTAATACCTATGGTAGGAATAACCCTGAATGCAAACAAAATCAGAAAAATGTCTACAATTGTTGATAGATTGTCAACTGATACTGTAGGTGGATTTCAATTAGTGAATACAGAGCTTATTGCCATGAGAACTATGGTGATGCAAAATCGTCTTGCTCTTGACATTTTGCTTGCAAAAGAGGGTGGAGTCTGTGGAATTTTTCATGTTCAACATTGTTGTACTTACATACCTGACAAAAGTCAGAATATAGAAATGTATATTAAGAATATCACTGAATTACATCATGAAGTTGAACCTTTAGAAGGCGAAAGTTTTTCAGAACGTTTTAGAAAACGATTTACAGCAATTAAACATTGGTTTCAAGAAATTGGTAGTTCAATTATAGGTAAAATAGTTTTTCCTTTAACAGTCATAGTTATAGTGATACTTTTGTTAAAAATTAGTTGCATGATACACAAGAGAAGAAAATATGTAATAGAAAAGAAAAGAATTTGCAAACTTAGAAAGGAGAAAGAAAAAGAAATAGAATTAGAAGAGTTTCGGAGAACTCAATATGAAAAATGCAGAAAAACAGATGAATCTAAAGTTTAGAAATACTAATATTAAGAAAGTCCAAAACATGTTCAAGGGTTGAAAATTTATAAATTTTGGGTATTATTTGGTGATTTAGAAATCACCAGATGAGGGAGTTGATGAAGCAAGGTGACGAACAAAATTTTATTCAAACTTGTGAAGTTAATCTCCCATAACCATAATTAAATTAATAAGCTTGTGGTGAAATTACTAATCAACTTAGTTAAAAGAATACATTCATTGATACACGCGGGATAAACTAATGTGCTTTATGTTGCAAATGCAAAGAAAAAATAATAAACTAACATAGTCTATTGTCTTTGTCAGTATTAAATGTGGCTGTTTAACTAATGGCATGTGCTTATTTTGTGTGCTTATGTTATGTCTTTTCTGTGGCAAAAGCTCAAGGAGTTCGTGCAGATCCTAAAGGAGAAGTAAATATAATGCTGCTTGAATGTGCTTCGCTAGGTAACATAATTAACAGGATTATTTATTAAACGGGGTGGGTAACAGAATGGGTTTCAATTCTTTAATTAATTGATGTCTTGTGTTTGTTTAATAATAGTTTCCAAAGTGAGGCCTAAAGGTGGTTCAGAAAACATGGCTGACAGAGCTGCAAACGCAAAAGCTTGTCCAGAGTGAAGCCTTCGCACATGCGTAGCTGTGAAGATTTTTACTGCATTATCATCATAAATTGAAAAAGCAGTCTTCTGGCTGTGTTGAACGTGCGCATGGAGAAAAGGCTCAAGGACAGAAACTTAAAGTGTCTGCCAAGGCTAGGAAGTAAATGTTTGAAACTCGAGGAAAAGTAACTTTCTTGAGGAAGCTGAAAGATGTGGAAGTGAGAGACAATAGGGCTTATGTGAAGCCTGGACTTGGTCAAGAATCGGAGATGACCTAATTGTGGACTGACACAGGACAGCCAATGAAAAGCTCGGATTTTCTTTAAAGAATGTAAAATGTAGAAAGTTTAGTTAGTAGAAAAGGTATAAAACCTGACACTTGGAGCAGGGAAAAAACTCTCTCTTCTTTCCGATTCCTGAATGACGTGTCATGCTGTTGGACTTTTGGCGCACGTAAGGACAGCAGACTTTAATTGATTTTTCCTTTCTAGGTGAAGTGAGAAATAGCCAGGGAAATAGATTTAGGGAATGGAAACTGTTATCCTACTAATATTTCATGTTTGCTTTGAAAGTGTCAGTTTATTCATTCAAATCCTTATTAAAATGCTGCTTTCTTAATTGCTTATAAAATAAAGATTTTAAAACGAAAATGCTTTTTCTTTATGAAAAATAAAGTTAATAAAATTAGATTTGAAATGACAAGCTGGTCTTGTTTATTCATGATCTAGTTACCATCAATTGATCCAATCGCCTTGGTGGTCTGATTATTAAAATAATAAATGTTTAAACCATGGTAAAAATAGATGAACTGCAGTTGTATATAATTTTGTAAATAATATGTGAGTAGTTTAGTTAATCATACCACCTGATTCGGTCACTCAGAATTTGTCGCATTGGTAGTATGGGCCTTTATATGAGTTTCATGATTAATGGTGAGTATTGAGGTGATAGGTAGCGTTTTTGAGACAGTTTTTCAATAGGAGCGCTGGATCACATATAACTCAGAGTTTGTATTACAGTGGATCAAACTGTTTAGCCAAGCTTTCTGTGTGGGAGTGAATCTGCTGCCCCAGTGAATCGCTATCTCCCTTTTTGCCAACAGCAGGGCAATAGCTACAAATCTACTTACAGGCTTGGAGACGTCGCGCACATAGCCCAACAATGCCACCCCTGGTTGAGGTTCAATGGTGAATTGCACCATTTATGATAGTGTTGTGAAAATGTCCCTCCAGAAAAAGCCAATCCTGTCGCAATTCAAGGTCATATGGGCAAAATCTGCGTTTTGTGCATGACATTTGGGTCATTCATGAGTGCGAGACGGGTCAATTCTGTGCATTTTTGTCGGAGTCACATATGTCCTCCATAAAAAATGTAAATGGATTAGTTTATGTCTATTATTGAGGGATACCTTTCTTGTTTGAGTGCAGCAGTATTCCCACTGTGGGTTTAGCAGCGGGTGCCCAAAATCCCGTTCCCATGCTTCTCGAATCTTGGTGTCTCTACTGGGGACAAGAGCCATACTGGCCTTGTACAGTTTAGATATGAGGTGCTCCCCTCCAGAGTTAGAAATTTAGTAGTTTTAGTGGAGGAAAACTGTCCGGTTCCAGTGGAAATTCCGAGACCTTTGCTCCCAAAGCCCACCGCAGTCTAGTTAGTATAAATCAATCCATGTATGGGGCCTCGCGAAAACGGACGTACTCCGTTCCAGGGTATACGTGTCCCCCGGGAATAGGTCACCTACTGTGTCGAGAAAGTATTTAGTGAGAGTGCGCCAAACCAGCTTCTCCTTTGTGATGGGACCTGTGAGGAAAGTTAGCAGTACTTATCATTGCAGTAGAAGCCAATCTATTCAGCAGGTCGGTACCTGCTTGAGGAGTTAGCCGGACATTGTAGGGCGCAAAGGGAGATCTGCTATAACGGCTAGGTACCTATATGGAAAGTTGCCTGTATATAGAATTTCAGTAGAAGGAGGTCTGTTGCAGCAGTTTGGTAGCTACTGGCAGAGTTGGATGGGCATAGAATTGCATGAAGGGAGTTGCTGAAGTCCAATACCTGTGGGGAGAGTTGGCTGGGCATAGAATTGCAGTAGAGGGAGATCTGTTACTGCAGTTCGGTACCTGCGGGGAGAGTTGTCTGGGTGTGGAAGCTCCTGGGCGTCCCAGAATCGCAGGCGAAGGCGGTCTTTACCTTTGCAGTGTCTGCCGTCTCCTGAGTAGCCAGACTTACAGATGCATTTGAAGGACTTCGCTGTGTTCTGACAGATGGCATCGATGTGACAATTATCTGTTCCTTCAACACATTCATCAATATCTGTGGACAAAAAGGCAGATATAAGATCCTTAGCTTGCAGCTAGTGCACATTATACTCAAGAACTCACATGTGAAAATGCAACCTGGTTAGGGTCCATACGGCAATTCTCTTGGTCACACAGGAAGTGCGTAAGTACTGCAAGCAGCGTTTCACAGGTTACACAACAAATGGTAATGCTAAGGAGGTGCGTGATTAAGGACAAACAATTAATGTACTAATTTGGTAGGCAGTGATGTCAAAAGTCAGACAACAAGTGCAGTTACTATCACTCTGGGTTACGTCCGGGCACACACACCGTGTGCAGCAATTCTAGGGAAAGAAGAAGTACCAACAGTTTCAGTAACGGACATGATGTCTAACTATAGAAAGAAAGTGGCTAGGCTTAGGAAGAAAGTCAGAACACGCCCAACGTCACATACAGTATGTTTGTATGTATTTTTCTGTAGCTCACAAGTCCCCAAAAACATTGGGAGGTCAAATTAGCACAGGGAATATGCAATACTGCCACGTGGAGTGACAACAAAAGGAGTGATGTCACAACTCTATGAAATGTAACAACACAAAGAAATGTGAAAAGAACACGATTCATTTTAACATTGCTTTTTGTAAATCACATGTATGTTTTTACATATAAAGGGGCATATGTCTAAAAAAACTGTTTAGTAAATAAATTGTGCTTGAAAAAGCAGTGGTTAGGTATTGATTGTTTTTTGCTGACGCTTTATTCAGAGTCAAAACACTAGGGGCCAGCTGTACGACCCTAAATTTCAAATGAGTTTGCGACCTGTTTGCACATGCAAAATGCGCCAGAGCCATGCACAATTCCTAAATAGCAAATCACAATTTATTTGCGACTCGCTATTTAGGAATTGCGAGTCGTAATTAGGAAGGGGCGTTCCCTTCCTAATTGCGTCCGCAAATCAATATATGAATGTTTTGTGCCCGCAATTGCGGTCGCAAAACATTTGCAAATTACAACCCTCTTCAAGAGGGTGGTAACGCAGTTGCAATTTGGAAGGGGTCCCCAGGAGACTACTTCCACTTTGTGACTGCCTCTAAAAATATTTTTTAAGGGCAGGCAGTGGTTCCAGGGACCACTACCTGCCCTTAAAGAATGAAACAAAAACGTTTCATTTTTAAAAAAAAATGCAGCCCATTTGACTTTAAGAAAAACGGGCTGCATTTTAAAAAAAAAAATGCTTTTTTTAAAAGCAGTCCCAGACATGGTGGTCTGCTAAGCCTGGCAGGCCACCATACCTGGGAGGGCCTGTCATTCCCAGTGGGCTCGCAAACTGCGAGAGGCTCATTAATATTATTGAGCCTCACAATTTGCGACCCCATTGAGACTCACAAACAGTGTTAAACACACTGTTGTACAAGGAAAATTGCACCTCGCAAATTGTGACTCGCAAATGAGCTGCAATTTGCGAGGCGCAATATTGCTGGTCGTACGTACATCTGGCCCACAAGGGCCTCCGTAGGCTCCTTTATCCCACTGTAGGCATTTACAGATTGTTCTGTGATGAAAGGGCAAAAGGTAGATCACGTTATGGGTGGTGGAATCTCAGGTGAACACAACATATTTTGCACAAGACCTGATCATATAAGGATCCATCAGGAGCGGGGGGAGAGTCATAGGTAAAGGCAATAAAAGACATTTGACAAAGAAGGGGGTGGTCATAAGGCACTCACGCAGGGGCCAACAGAGTGGTACTCTTCATGTCTTATTTGTAATGTCAAACTATTAATTCTAGACATACTCAAAGCAGCTTTGGTTCAGTTTCCTTCAGCCATTGACTTCTATATCTCAAGAATTTTCAGCGATTTGCTTGCTTGAGGCATTGTCAATCACATCATGGATCAATTGACAAATATATTTTGGTTGCACCTTTGTTCTATTGGCTACAGTTGTATCCTTACACCTCCACTGGAATGCATGAGGAGCTATTTTAGATCTAAAAAGTACACTCTGTCATCGCATATCGTGTACACAAAAATCCTATTTTAATCGTTTTACTCTGCAGCACTCTTTTCAGTACTTGAGTGTGAACATCAGACATATTGTCTTTGCCAATGCTTGCTTACTCTTCATTCATGTGAGGTTTTATACAGAGTGGCCCACATACCCGTCAACGTCAGAGTACTTTCAACAGATGCAAACATATTTAATATGCAAAATTATACACAACATGTACAGGCAAAGAGCTAATGTCCTTTACATCACAAAACATTCAACAGTTAATTATGAATATCAGGCTTCTTCATGGTGTTTTATCATGGATCACTTCAAGGCTACTGTAGGAGTAAATAGTTCTCTTTATTCTCTCCTTCCATTCGAATAATAGAATATCCTTGAGATAGCATGAGGTCAACTAAAGGATGGGAGTGGCTGTTTTAGCACAGTATTCTAGATTGGTATGTCTCACGTACTGAGAATCACAAAGCCTTTAATGTCAGTCTTGTATTCTGCAACCGATCTGCAACTGTGCACCATTCATTTTAGCGTGTCATGTGTTAGAGGTTTGAATGCTATTTTTAATAAGGTTGGTTGTATTTTTGTTACAGCTTTTGTAGGTTTTGTCTTTACCTATAGTACTCTAAGTATCCAGAAGTCTTTGGGTTTTGACTTTATTTGTATACATGTATTGCAATTGACGTACATGCAATTGTTTGGTCAATCCTGGGCAGCGTATGCGCTGCTCTGCAAGGTATGCTGTAGTCAGTATATGGGCTTCCAACACGACAAGCACTTTTGGTTGGTTGGTTGGCCTACCTTTAAAAATTCCTTTAGTTTGGTTGGTCAGTAGTGTCCATCTGTCTCACCTTTGGGTGCTTGGTTCCCTCCCAGCGGACATCACCGATTGATTCTTTTGGTTGGTCATCTGTTGCCTGCTCACTCCCACCCCGTCCCTCCCTCCCGTCATTGCTGCTGTCACTTAATCTCCCCAGTGCCGTCCCTTGCAGCTTGTCTGTTTCTTTTGGTTGGCCAGCTCTGGCCATCTATTGCCTCCTCACTCACACCCCCTACCTCCCTCCCATCATTGCTGCCATCACTTACACCAGTGCCATCCCCACACATCACCTCCCATCGGCGCTGCATTAGCCTCTTCTTACTGCACAGCGTAAAACGATATGCTTCATTTTTTCCTGTTTAAGCAGAGCAGCATGCCACACTCAATTTTAAACAATGGCAGCAGCGCGTCTTTCTTTTATTTTTAAGCGGCACGCCACACAATATCTTAAATAATGGTGGCCACGCGCCTTTCTTTTCTTTGGCGCAGCTCGCCAAACTGTATTTTTTAATATTGCAGCCCTTTCCTCTTTCCTGTGCTTGTGGAGCCTTTTCAGAGCGCAATCTGCACAGATAAAGTTCCTGCCACTCTGTGACTTCTTCAATAAGGAAACAAATAAAGAGCCCTGGGGTGTCGTAATGGAGATACCTTTTTGGTCTGGGAGAAAGGACTACTGCTAATTCTATCAATCCTTTATGCACTATTGTTCAATTGCTAGAGTGTACATATTATATAAAGACAACAAGGCATTAGGGCAAGTGTTACTAATTATGGAGCTTAGAGTTCAGATTCATTTAAAAAAGAATAATGTTTATTCAATTCCTCCCTTAGGGTTACACTCTAAATATAAAATCATTGGTTAAAACATAATATAACATCATCACAATATACAAGATATTAAAATAACTATCAAAAAAGACAGTCGACGCGGTGTTTCGGTGCTTGTTAATCTTATCACCTTCATCAGGACAAAGACATATAACGACGTGAAATTTAAAAATAAAAACAATATTTTAGATGCCTATATAGTAACACAATTCATTTTCTACTGACATTTATCCCTTAGTATTTCTGCCTTGGAGTTCCAAACATTATTTGTCTACAGTGCTAGTATGTGTTTGGTTTCCCCTTTCTCCCAGCTAACTATTTGTAAGTTTTTACTTTGTTTGTCCATCTTGCCATGACTAGTTTTACGTGAAGATGTCAACTAGTACCTCTTAATGAGTTTCAGATATCATATTTACTATAGAGCAATGGTCCTGAAGTTGTTAATACCTTATACAAAAAGTTCATTGGAATTGGTTTCCTCAATTCCACCGTCTCATTTCTTTTGGGGATTGGATTTATCAATTTCTCAGATCCGCCGTTTGATTTCTTATGACTCGTTATCTCTTGAGCCTTATAAAGATGAAAATCTCAATTAGGTCACAGTTGTCATGTGTTAGAACTACGTTCCTCTTTTCTTTAAATTGATTACCTTGGAAATGGGTTTATTCGGTCACTTGAGTACGTTGGAACCACCGTAAAGTATTTTGGATCCGTGTACAGAGGTATACGGTGCTCTTTTTCAATGAGAGTCACTGATGGAATACATAAGAATATAAATGTAGTGCCCGTTTTAAGTGTTTTATTATAATTTTCAAATTCGTTTACCTCAATGTCGCCTTTACTCACCCCCTATTCTTTGCAGGGTCGATTGTAAAATACAAATAATTTTAGTAGAAAAACTGCATCTCCTAGAAAGAAAATACAGATATGCCATCAGAATTTTCAATACTAATTTTCGGTCTCTCGTTAGGTTTATATCATTATGTTACCATCTTAGCAAAAAGGACCTTTATCTGTACCAAAGGAGGACGACTTTAGGTTTATCTCGTCATCGAATTATAGTTTTAGCGTGCCCATTTAATATAACTAAATGTTTGGCCATCACAGTTTGCGAATTTAAGTGCAGTTGCCGTTATCATGCAGGCAAAGTTGTTATCTTGTAAATCTCTATTTTAGATAGGGTCTAAGTTCGAAAAGAAACGACTAAGTTCGAAAAAAATGACTACGTTCGAAAAAAACAACTAAGTTCGAAAAAAACGAAGAGACTTTACAGCTTTTAAATATCATTAGAGCATCGCTAAGCTTTAAGTATAAGTGGCAAACTCTATGGAGGTATAATGCGGGGGCTCGCAGTTTAATCATACCTTTTAGTTGCGTTCCGGACTCCCTGTTCCAACGTCCCGGGTTTCCGATTCCGTAATACTATCCTTGTTTCTTGCCTTGTTTATATACTGACGCTACCCTATATGACCCGGAATTAGTTCTATATATGTCCTCAGGTGGAAAAAATGACTTTTGGAATTAATCTAATTAAGTGTTGATGGTATTATGTCCTTATAGAGTATTTTTCTTTAGTTATTTAGAGTCCATGCTAAGATGGTAACATAATGATATAAACCTAACGAGAGACCGAAAATTAGTAATGAAAATTCTGATGGCATATCTGTATTTTCTTTCTAGGAGATGCAGTTTTTCCACTAAAATTATTTGTATTTTACAATCGACCCTGCAAAGAATAGGGGGTGAGTAAAGGCGACATTGAGGTAAACGAATTTGAAAATTATAATAAAACACTTAAAACGGGCACTACATTTATATTCTTATGTATTCCATTAGTGACTCTCATTGAAAAAGAGCACCGTATACCTCTGTACACGGATCCAAAATGCTTTACGGTGGTTCCAACGTACCCAAGTGACCGAATAAACCCATTTCCAAGGTAATCAATTTAAAGAAAAGAGGAACGTAGTTCTAACACATGACAACTGTGACCTAATTGAGATTTTCATCTTTATAAGGCTCAAGAGATAACGAGTCATAAGAAATCAAACGGTGGATCTGAGAAATTGATAAATCCAATCCCCAAAAGAAATGAGACGGTGGAATTGTGAAAACCACTTCAAACAAACTTTTTGTATAAGGTATTAACAACTTCAGGACCATTGCTCTATAGTAAATATGATATCTGAAACTCATTAAGAGGTACTAGTTGACATCTTCACGTAAAACTAGTCATGGCAAGATGGACAAACAAAGTAAAAACATACAAATAGTTAGCCGGGAGAAAGGGGAGACCAAACACATACTAGCACTGTAGAAAAATAATGTTTGGAACTCCAAGGCAGAAATAGTAAGGGATAAATGACAGTAGAAAATGAATTGTGTTACTATATAGGCATCTAAAATATTGTTTTTATTTTTAGATTTCACATCGTTATATGTCTTAGTCCTGATGAAGGTGATAAGATTAACAAGCACCGAAACGCCGCGTCGACTGTCTTTTTTGATTGTTATTTTAATATCTTGTATATTGTGATGATGTCATATTATGTTTTTAACCAATGATTTTATATTTAGAGTGTAACCCTAAGGGAGGAATTGAATAAACATTATTATTTTTTTAAATTAATCTGAACTCTAAGCTCCATAATTAGTAACACTTGCCCTAATGCCTTGTTGTCCTTATATAATATGTACACTCTAGCAATTGAACAACAGTGCATAAAGGATTGATAGAATTAGCAGTAGTCCTTTCTCCCAGACCGAAAAGGTATCTCCATTACGACACCCCAGGACACTTTATTTGTTTCCTTACTTACCCCCGTCCCTGTATTCAAATATAGGGGTATCTTCCCAAATTTTTTGCACTTCTTCATTAAGGACAGCACCTGTGATAGCGCTCTCCTAACCCGACCCCACATAGGAGCAGCTTTCAGGTTACAGGAGGGTGTTGCCAGGGGGTAAAAGGCATGCTTTCAGACACCATAACTAAAAAACATTGTCATTTGCAATGCCAATAGCTCTAACGAGACCGAATGTATTGCAAATGCTTGTCTAAAATACCGAGTCTGCTGTTGGTGACTGGAGTAATAGGCTCAAGTAAGTTGCTGGTTGAGGTCATAGTGTAATTACTAATAAAAGAGTTTGTCATGGTTGAAGTGTCATGTAGCACTTACTTGGTGCTGTATCTTATGCTGTCCTCTTTGTGAAGGGAGCTCTGTATTTTGTCTTACATTGTCATCTCAGGATCCTCGTAGTGTGTGTTTTGTGCTACATAGGTAACTGTAGATTGAGCATGAGGGGTTTAGAGCATGTGGAAGGAAAGTACAAAAGAGTCAGTGTACCAGACATGGAACTCATATATACTGTGCTACTGGAATCAAGCTGCACCAGTTTGGGCTGAACTGTCTGTACTGGAGCACGGTCAAAACTGATTTGTTTATGTCTGGGTCCTAAACTGGGGTGACATGGTGGGCAAAATAACAATGTACTGGGATGCAGCGTGACTAATTACAAATGGCTGAGATTAATTCAAGCATTCCTTCCATCACTTTTTTCATACCCCTGTACAACATCCAAAGTGTAATGGGTATGCCCAAACGTGGGTACCATGCTCACTGTGCTGCTGGAACCAAGCTGCGCCCAACTGATGAGCTTCAATCAGGGTGAAACCAGTATTGGGTTGCTTGTGTTCCTGTTGAGAGATGACCTGGCTTGGCAGTTCAGGCTCGGCTGTTCATATTGGAGTAGGGTTAAGACTGATTTGCAAGTCCCAAACTGAGGTGGTATGGTGTGCAAAATAGCGATGGACTGGGATGTGGCCTTGTGTAATTTACACTGATTGAGATTAATTCAAGCACTCCATCTATCGCTTTTTGTATACTTCAGTGCTGGCAATATGAGGCTACTGAGCTTCTAATCTCTTCCATTTGTCACACTAGAATTCCTCTTCTCACTGTGTGGGCGAGTTGTGGCACCAGCTTGTGACCTCCAACACTGCTGCAATGACTTTGTAAGACATGAAGGAGAATAGCTCCTCAAGATCTCAACTTGCTTCTTTCTCTTCAAGGACTCTTAAGAAGAGGAGGTCACTCTTCCATAAGAAGAAATCAAGAAAGCATTGCAGGGAGTGCTATGTTTCTTGATTCTCCTTCTCCATTAAGTGGCCCCGCATCTACTGCTCCAGGTCTGGGCCTTCACCTTAGAGCTTTTCCTCCGATTACAGAAAAGCAGCTGAAAGCAATTATTGAAGCTACAGAACCTGCCCTAGATATTAGGTTCCCTGCTTCATCTTCACCCAAATGCTTCGTCTGGAAGGTACTGACCCTGCTTCAGTGGAGGAGGTTGATTCAGTTTATTAGGTGTACCAGATTGTGAATTACTAGGAAAATATATCTAGAATAATTTGTGCCTGGCAATGTCTCACAAATTAAGATTCATCTAGTTTTGCAGATGTCCCGAGTAATCTACTTCTGGAGAGACCTACTATGGTTCAAGGTCAACTTCTCTTAGCTAGTATCAAAGAGTTTATCTTACTGAAATGGGCTCAACCGGAAAAAATGGTGGCACCCACATTTTTGCAAAAGTTATACCCTTTGTACGATTTGGTAGAAGAGTTTTATGAGACCTTAAAAGTGGATTCTCTTCTCCCCAAACTTGTGCAGAATGCCAGAACCACTAAGGAGGATGCCGTTTCCATTGATTCTGTAGATGAGAAGTGGGAAATTGCCCTAAAATGAGCTCCTCATGCATCAATGTTGAATTAAGACCTGAAGTTTATGCAGTACACATGGCGCAGTATTTATTGAAGGACTATCATGTTATCATCCAGCTATCAATGATGGAGAAGATAGCGGTTGACTGCTTGAGATGATGAGAAGCAGATACAGGTGGTTTCATATGTGGTGGCTGATGGTCTGAAGGTAGTGGCTTTGATGACTGCTTCAACAGCTTTGATGAGGGCCTCGGCAGTATCAGAAAGATGCCAGTACTGGATGCATTCATGGAACGGGGATGCAGCGCAAGTGTCTTTCCTTTTAAAACTTCCTTTCCCAGGTCAGAAATGTTTCTGACCCGAGACTCAATCTCGTCATTCAAAGCCACACTCCAACATCTGCTGTGGTTTCAAAGGTCATGGCATGGATCATGGCAAATGTACAGAGGCTGTTCCTCCTTTCCACCCAAGAAGCCTTCCTGACTATCTAATAGGGACTCTCCCGTAACTTCAATTGAAGTCCCTCCCTGTAGGGGTTCGTCTGTTAGCCTTTTTAAAAGGACGGGAGGGTTCTACTTCTGACTAGGAGTTGGCAGTGGTCTTAGATGACTATATCCTCAATTCGTCATCCATTTTTCAGGATACAGGGGTGAGGATGACATCATGGCCTATTCAGCCCCTCAAGAAATAAGCTTTCAATAGGGAAACTTTAAGCTTTTAGAGAAAGAAGCAATGGCTCAATGCCTTAGGACTGTTTTCAACTTTTGTATCTGGTCCCAAAGCTGGATGGTTCTTTTGTCCAACAATCAACCTAAAGGGATTGAACTTCTTCATACAGGACATACAGTTTAGGATGATCTCTTTTCAGGACATTCTCCTCATGATGTCTCCAGGCGGCTGAATGACTTCCAGTAACACTTACTTCCATATGTCAATAGCTTTACTCTTCAGGGCTAGGTCCAAGGAAGTTTATGGGGTGCATGCTATGGCCTCCACCCAACGGGAAGGTAAAAGGGTTGGAGGACTTGGACGAGAAAGAGCTTGATTCTTTACCAGTAAGTAATCTGGCCAATAATGTAGATTTCCCAAATTTTACTATTTTGGATTTTCTATACTATGACTGGGCACGTGATAGGAGATAATAATTGTTCAAGTGGAGTTGTTTTAATCTCCTTAAGGGTCAGTGGTGCTACGGGCTAAGCAAACGCTTGCATTATTGTGGTTTTGGGTATCTCGTATATCTTTGACATTGGAAATAACAGTTTCGGATGCATTAAATGCTAATGTGTCTTGTTGGGGCTTTCCAAACAAGCAACCAAGAGAAAGGCTAACGTGAAGAATTTGCAGAAGTTCACATGAATAGCCAAAAGAGAGGTCCCTGAGAAAAGCCAACTAAGGGAGGTCACTGATGAGCAAAGAGAGGGGCTCATTCAAAATGTGTGAACAGGGGGGGCCCTTCTAACATGCCAACAGAGAGTGATACACGGCATCAACAGACGCACCACCGGTCATAATAACCCATACAGGGAGTCATAAGGACTGCCAACAGAGAGGGTCATACAAATTGGCAACACACAGACGAACATCATCATGGGAGTAAACAGAAGGCGCCCTACAAAGTGCCCACCGAGAAAGACAAATTAAAAGCCAGCTTTTGGGCGGGGGTGTCATACAAACTGCCAATAGAGGCTGATCTTTAGAAGACTCATTGGAGGAATAAACAGGTGTCATATGAATTGCCTGCAAAGGTGATTATACAAAGTGTCAACAACGAGGCACATCAGACGAATCAAAAGAAGGAGCTATACATTGAGTCAAAAGACGGGATACCATTAAAAGCCTGCAGATGCGGTCATACGAACATTATAAAACGTTGGCCACACAAAGAGACAATTGAAAGCTCTTCCAAAGTTGTGGGTCAAAGTCCAATATGCACTTATCACCTTGGAGCATAAACTGCATGAATTAAAACGGTTGAAGTTTCATCTGATCAAACAGCAGACGGCCTTCTTCCTAAAACACTTAACATATTTAACAGTGGGTATCAAAATAAAATCTAGCTCTCAAAGTGAACACCGAATGGTTGAAAGTTAGTCTTGCAGAAGCATCTTCCACTCTTCACACGCAGGATGACGCAAATCCTAAAATGCCTTCTGGCTGCTTTCTCTTCACCTGTGGAAAGGCTGAAAACAGCACGGGTGTAGGTTGGGAGTGTCAACCACTAAAACGAAAGGAATGCCACAAAGAGACTTTCCTTGAGTAGACATCTTTCAACACTTCTGATGGCACACTTCAACTCAATCGTGCGTTTCGCGTGTAAAAAGATGAACAAAATGAACTTTAAGTGGGAACTGTCTGCAAGCTGGAATGACATGAGAAACTCTAGACGCTTGGGTAAGTAGGTAATCCGTCCATCAGCACACATGACTTCTCTTATCACGGGGAAGGTGAGAGAGGCGAGTGCCTTCAGGTACAAATCAGAGGTCTTTAAAGGTATGCAAACGGCTCCTTAAACAGCCGAAGACCCGGGACTAGGAATTCCGATTCAAGCTGTTTGATTATATCTGAAGAAAAGCCCCGGTCAACACTGAGGGAGCTAGACAAGAGAAACGAGCAAGGGACACTGCAATAATTTAGCGGAGCATTTTGCCCCATTTCCTTCAGAAGTCACCTTTATAATATTGGTAAGCACAAGGCCCTCCCTGGCTACCTGCAACTGTTACAATTCTGAGCTACTCACCGGCAGTAGAGGTTCTTAACAGCAGCAATACAGGCAGGGCACATTCTTACTGAAGCAGGTGCAAAAGCAAAACGACGATTTTTCAATACGGGGGAGGGGTTGATCGAGCATGAAGGGGTTCTGAAGAAATTGTATTGTTCATAACTCAACTATGAAGGCAACTTTACCCCTCGATACACTAGCAAAAAAAAGTTAATTGATAGAATATGACAACAAGCAATATAAACGACAGCAGAACGATTCCACATGCAATTCAGACACACATAATCTGGAACACACTACAGAGCTTTATCCCCCGGGAGACAGCACTCAAACGTTGATGTCTCCCAGAGAAGAACATCGATCGCTCAGGTTATACAGATCTTGCAGGCATTAGCATTACCTAGTAAAGCTACACCTCATTTCACACACATTTTACACGTTAAGTTTCAAACCACTTAATTATACATCAGCTTCCCCAAGCCTCACACAGAAAGCTGTCCTTTAAGTGGAACAGAAATGTAAATCTAATACAGCAGACTGATATTTTGGATGTCAAAATGGAAGGCATTAGACGGTTGGCTAATCACTCGGACTTCACAGAATCGGTATGTTCTCTTCGGGTAGTAAAGCTCATATATTAACTACATGGTCAGCCCTGACGTGAGCCAGATCTCACAGGTTCAGATCAAATGTAGCAAAACGCTCAGACTGCACATGCCTGACAATCTGATATTTTAGTCAACAGGGCTATATTTTAGGTTACTCAGAGAAAGAGACTATGGATTCAAACAGCAAGGTAACCCCTTAATAGACTCAGAACTGCAAAACTACGATTCAAGTAACAGAATAAACATGCCTTCGCCTGAAACAGAAGAGCTATTTTCCCACCATTGCTCCAGGGTGTAGAGCTATCTAACAACCAACAGAGGATCCGAGATATCTTAGATTACACAGATTTGACAATCTGTGGCTTTACATGGAGTTATCCGTCAGAACACACAACACTGACAACACAACTGAATAAATGCAGCTTATATTAACTGAGATGATCACGATCACAATGGGGGTCTGCTAGAAGCTTGGAATTCGTTACTTCAAGCCCAGCACCGGCATTTCCAGTCATGTCTCCACTCTGTTGTACCCAATCCTTGATGGAAGCGGAATCATTACATTTCAATGTTCAGAGATTACTTTGGTAATTTTGATTTCAACTAAATCAGAATTTTAAGTGTTGATATTATGGCTTTATGTACAATCTCTGAATCACACCAATTTGTTCTCTGACTCACCCTGACTTTTTCCCATCTACCTCTCCCCTTTATCCTTTTCTCTCTCTGTTCTGTCTTACACTAACCCCTTTCCTTTTCTCTCTTTCATTGGCCCGATGTCACTGATCTGAAAACTACTAATAAAAGGGGATAGCTCATCAAATAGACACTCTCTTCCCTTGCACGCCTTGGTGAAATATGTATTCAAGAAGGAAGTCAAGCATTGCCATTCTTACAAACAGGTACCTCACAAAGAGGTCATGCGGTTCCACAGCATCTAGCACTGATGTGAATGGTAAAATGAGAGATGTTACAACAGTACAGCTTTTTAAATATTTCATTTTTGAACCAGTTTCAAACTGAGAACATTTCTATGGAGGTGTGACGACTCGGAACCCGAGAGTAATGCCCTGAAACCCTATTACCTTTCCAGGAAAACGGAGGAATCACGGACAAGGAATGCCAGGGGACAGCAAGGGTTAAGCCGCTGTTCCCGACCTCTCCCATGCAGGAAGAAGAAGGTGGCTCCACGGAGGAGGACCAATCAGGGACGCCGGAAGGTATAGAAAAGGCAGTTATGGAAGATGGTTGAGAGAGCGAGGATGAGGCAGAAAGGTGTAGCCAGGGCAAGGGGAAGCCCAGGACGCCGAAACAGAGAAGACGGAGGACTGGAGACGCCAGGGAAATGGGACGTCGACGACCGCCTGAACCAGGACGAAGGAGAGGGGTGGTGCGAGAATTGGTAGACCCCCCTCTCCCCCAGGAGGTGCGACGCCACCACAGCTCAGGAGAGTTGTGGCCAGGACGGTGAGTGAACCGGGCTGGGCGAGGGTACCAAGTTGAAAGGGAAGAGCATCTTGAAAGAGCGGGGAGTGTGGCACGGGCACAATAAAGGTGTGGGGTGGGGGGGTGGGGGTGGAAACGAAAGGGTGCCGGTCGTAATGCACCGGAGTTTTTCCTTTGATTTCTCCATCTTCTTTTTACATGTACCGGCATATTGGGCTGATATTCGCCTCCGGTGTTTCTCTCTCTCTCTCCCTAACCCCTGAGTGGCTCAGTCTGATTTCCCTACACCGAGTGGGTCGTTTAGCTTAAAAGCCAACCTCTAAGTATTCTGGGGTACGGGCGAGTCTAGTAAATATATTGACCCATTAATGGTGACAACATTGCTCAGCAATGACCAAGTATAGGTCAGGAGCGCCCGCCGTCTTGACTATCTACATGCAGCATGGTAGACATTAAGGGTAGTCTAGGAAACGAGGACAAGAAATCCCGGGCATTTGTGTTTCAGTTGCATTATTTTGGTTGTCCTTAAGCACTTGGCCCCAGTAATAGGCATCGGCCCTCTCTGGCACGCTGTGGTGTGGTGACAGATACTTTTCCATCAAATGATCAATATCTTTGTCGAGAACAAGAGTCTCACCGTCCTGTTTTTGTTCTTTTCTTTCCATCTACCTGAGGGACGGACAGCAGAAGGGGGTATCAGTAACCCAGGAATATCAGGACCTCGGTACAGAAGAAACAAGGGGAACCACCTGCCAGGACATCAACTCAAAGAGAACTCCTCATCTCCTCTCAAGTGTTCAAATAAAACAGAAACATTGATAAACACATCAATCCTCCTAGCCTCTATTTCCGCCCATCCCTCTCACCTCCCACAGGAGAGTACATGTAATTCAACAGGAACATCCATAAAAAAGCCAATAGGTCTTGCCTTTAAAAGGCAAGTTCAAACTACTGGCTTCAACATTCTCTGTTTGCATTGGAGCTCAGTGCATATCTGTTGTCTATTTAATTTACCACACTAAAAATGGCTGACGAGCATGTTAAAAAGAGTAAATAAAAAATAGCTTAAAAAATAGCTGCTGGTGCATCACAACGTAGGTGCACGTACGCACACACATTTTAGAATGGTAAAACATTTTTTTTCACCATTTCAGGATGGGCACCAGATGCATATGTGAATTCTGAGTGAACTATAATTATCAGCACTGACTGATCATAGAATATTAGACATGACAAATAGGTCCAAGCATATTGATGATTGAATAGATATTATGAAATGTACAATTCGATCAAACCATATGGACTACAAAATAAATAATGGAGTGGCGACAAATTAAACCAAATGAACATGGACATACTATATTTGGAGAGAACATCTAGACACATATATATATATATATATATATATATATATATATATATATATATATATATATATATATATATATATATATATATACACGCATATTTATATATATACATTACCTACTGATGGTTGCCATTAGGTAGTTATAGTTAGGACCTATTTTCCATAGGAAAAGCATTTTTTCTTTTCCCAATAACTTTGGCGCCGGTTCATGAATCTTAGCAAAATTTTCAAAACTAGTGGCCCGTTCCGGTCAGCTCCTGACTTGAAAGTTTCAGGGTGATTTGTCAATCGGGGGCCGAGAAAAAAGGGGGGGTCCCAAAACGTGTTTTCCCCATGGTTTTTTCCATAGGAAACTTTAGACAAAGCTACAGGCTGAACTGCTGAACGGAATTACACCACATTTGGAAAAAAGGTAGGTCTTGGTTCAGAAAGAGCCCTTTTTAGGTCTCGCCTAGCGACGCAGCGCATGCGCTACTCCCCTTGGCGAAGTCAATTGTTGTGGATTTTGCTTCCGAAGGGGGACTGCTGATGTGCGCGCTTACGGCGTCTCTTCTCTGGCAATCTCAGATTGTGCCCAGAGAGCAGATGAGCACGCTCATGGTGCCTGCGGATGTGCATGCTCACGCTCATGATGAATCATTAAACAGTGCCCAATATTGTGATGTGAAATCATCCTGGAAGGTGTGTTGTGGAGCATGGTGTGGTACTGCGCTATATAGTGTGCTACGGTACAACATCACTTATGCAGAACATTGTGATATAGATAATATATGTCAATTTGACAATAGATGTAATTGAATTTGATATGGTATGCAGTCTCATAGTAGCACAGTGCACTGACTAGTGATTAATTTACTGCATGTGACGGACTTGTGTATGGTGTTAAGAGTGCGTTATGTTGTGATGTGGTGTTACGTAATGTGTAATAGTGTGTTTCTGGGCGGTGTGCTAAAATTTCACAAATACAGAAAATTAACACTTGACCAGAAGTCAATTTACTTAAATTAAAGCATAATCTTGGCTACACATCCTTGTATAAACCTGCTGCTGACTGTGATTCATGCAATAGTTTTGTATGCACTTATTTGTCGACAAGTGCCCTTTCACTCTTGAAGGTCGCAGAAACGCTCCTCATAGGCTCAACAGCAGATTCATGTTTTTAACAACATTTGGAATTAATCCCACAGCAGAGCAGTAATTAGGACCACGTCTCTTTATCATATGCGGTGGTATGCGGCCAATCGGAGCTGGAACGCCTCCAGGAGCATCTTATCTGGCTCCTTGAGTTTGCTCAGTTAAAATGATGGCCACTCCTGCGGGTGCGCGCGAGCTACACAGATGTCAAGATAATGCACAGCTTGCTGCATTATTTACCACCACAAGTCTAAAGTTAGATCAGGGTGCCCTGGCCGCCGATTTGTAGAGAATTCATAATTAAATTACTCCTGAATCGCAATGTTATCAAGGAACAGGTTGGCCCTAAAGGCAAACATGTCAACTGGAAACTCCCTCCTAGTTACATGTGTCCTCGTGACTGAATTATTACTCCAAAAAAAAACGCGAAGTTCTTGCTGCACAATTACAATCCCAATGCACTGAATGTTACTGAATGTAGACCCTTTTTATAAACACAGCACATACTAGCAGAGGCGCCCTGTGATGGTCGTTAGGGTTGAATCTGGTAACGCCGTTAACACACCTATCAGACTACTGTAATAAGCAACAGAAAGGGGACCAGTTAACCTTTGAAAGGTCCTTTCACTGCCAGCAGCAGGTGTTGCTGCATTTTTAGTACTTTTGAACTGTATGGGCTAGAAGCACATTTTTTTTGTAAAACCTGCAGGATATGCAGCAGATGCTGTATAATGAGGCAAATGTGGCAAATCCTTAATTATGAAGGGAAACGTCACTGCTGCAAACTCTCATAAATCCAATGGCCCTAATGCTATGGCACTGCTACACCTGGGACCGTCATATTTAGCATTCCCTGCACATCGACTTAAAACTTGTATGAGTTATTGCACCCGTACAATATCTGTGCAAGTAAAGCGTTCTGACACGCTGCCTCGGGAAGAGTAGCGTTTAAAAAAAAATGGGAGAAAACTGAGTAAGTGCCATATAAATGTTTATTTTTGTAATTGTCATGCAGACAGATACATATGACATTCTTACAGTGCAAGAGCACCTCTAACAGAAAGGAGGTAGAAACGGAAAGTCCCTCCCTCCAAACCATAGTTTCTTCTTATTAGCACCTGTGAAGGTATAACGAGCGGAGTGCCTTGTAGAACGAGTCACAAGAAAACAGTTGAAAAAACATTACGGGATGGGCCTTACCTCTTACGCAGACGACACACAGCTGGTGTTGGCAATAAACAATGATGGGGAGAAGGTGGCTGAACGCTTTTAGGAAGGCATGCTGGCCATCAAGGACTGGATGGCCAGCAATTGCCTCAAATTGAATTCCGAGAAGACGGAGGTTTTGTTATCTTCGGAAAATTGTCCCCCGCCTGGTCAATCTCATGGTGGCCACACTCACTAGGATCTTTGCCCAACCCAGTTTCGAGTGTTAGGAACCTAGGAATCATGTTTGATGACAATCTGAATTTTGTTTCCCATGCTAACCAAGTCGTGTCAATGGCCTTCTATAAACTCAGATTAATTAAGAAAATAATTCCCTACTTACCTGAAAGCGCTGGAAAAACATTGGTGAGCACACTGGTAATGTCATCTTTGGACTATTGTAATGGACTGTTCGCCAATGCACAATTTCACAGGTAATTCGAAAATACCATTGGCTGGCGATCAAGAACCGTATAAAATTTAAAGCTCTCTGCCTCACTTTCAAAGCTGTACACAAACAAGGCCCCCATTTCCTGATAAAACAGCTAGCTATCTACTGTCCTAGCAGACAACTTAGATCTGCCATGACTCACCAGCTAGTGGCACCACGTACAAAAACTGTGTCCTGGGGAGACAGACGCTTCGTGGTGACTGCAGCCAGGCTTTGGAACGCCCTGCCGTTGCAGATTCGCTCATGTCAATCCTTACTCCAGTTCCGTAAAATGATAAAAAACATGGCTGTTTAATCAGTAAAATCAGTCTCGAATCTTGCATTGAGCTCACAGCGCCGAGACGCCCAAGGGCATTTGTTTGCGCTTTATAAATTTAAAAAATAAATAAATAAACAAACAAGAAAAAGGGGCAGAGTAGAAACACCTTGACCCCCTAGGCGTGCTCAGGGGGTCCCACTAGGACCATCAGGACCAAAAAAAGCATTTTTAATTATAATTTTGGTGGAAATCGCGATGGGGTCGCAAATCCCATCGAAATTATTTAAAAAACGAAGCGTGGGCTCCCGCGCTTTGTTAAAAAAAGGCCCGGGTAGGCTAGGTCCCGGGGGCACTGCCAACTCATTAGTGGGGGCATGCGGGGTCCCCCGCAGCTTTGGGGACCGCCACCTCCCTGGGGCTTCAACAAACAACCACGGGGGGCATGTGGCCCCAGGCAGCCCGGGGACCACCACCTCCTCGGGGCTGTTAAAAAAAAAGTGTGGGGGGTCCCAATCCCCCTATGGTGCCTCGGGGACCGCCACCTCCCGGGGCTCTTTAATTAAATAAAACCTGAGCCCCCCCACATGCCCGGGAGCCACCACCTTCCCAGGGCACTAAATAAGAAAATGCAGGAGTCCGTTATGGACCCCCGAGCCCCAGGGACCACTACCTCCCTAAGGGCTTTGCAATGGTAGGGAGGGGGGCCACGCAGCCCCCGTCCTGGAGCCCTTGATGGCACTGGGGACCGCCACCCCCCAGGGCCGGCTACTCCCACCCCCAGGACACTGCTGTTTGCTATGGCAGGGTGGGAGCCGTGCGGCTCCTGCCCTGTTATATCAAACACTGGTTTGGATTTTGGAAGCGAGAGTAGGTTTCCTGCTCACGCATCCAAAATCTAAACCAGATTGCTTTTCCACAAGGGGAGCTGCATGTTAGCAGCTCCCCTTGTGAAAAAGCAATGCCGGCTGGGGAGCCGGCGGGACCGTGGGGGAATTGGGGCTCCCCCGCGGTCCCCAACGGAGAGGCCAGGCCCTGGGGGATGGGGTCCCCGGGGCCAGAAATGGCCTGGGAAGGGGGCCATGCGGCTCCCCTCCCCAATATTAAATTTTTTTTTAAAACGAAAGGCCAGTCCCTGGGGATGGGGTCCCCGTGGCCATAATTGGCGGGGGGCACGCGGCCACCCTCCAAATAATTTTTTTATAAATACTGCCCATGCGCCGGGGATGGGGTTCCCGGGGCCATAATTGGCTTCGGGAGGGGGGCCTCACGGCCCACCTTCCTTAAATTAATTAAAAAAGAGGATGGCCAGGCCCCGGGACCAAGTACCTCCAGTATGCGCCAAGGTGCTGCGTTGCAGAGAGGTGGTCCAAGGCCACCCCCTCTTTATACACCACTCTGCAACGCAGCTCTGTGGCGCTTACCGGAGGTACCTGGTGGGCCAGTTGTCCCCCACGGACCTACAGGATTCAAGGGGACTTAATCCCCCAACTTAGAACGCGCCCGGGGGCGCGTTTGCACAGTGGAGCAGGGAGGGGCGAGCCTGATATGTCAAGTGTGCAAACACAGCCCCTGGCACGTTGTAAGTTGGGGAATTAATTAATTCCTCTTGAATCCTTAGGGTCCCTGGCGGCCAACTAGCCTACCAGGTACCTCCAGTAAGCACCACAAAGTTGTGTTACAGAGAGGTGGTCTAAGGCCACAACCCTTTTTACACCTCTCTGCAACACAGCTCAGTGGCGTTTAATGGAGGTACCTGGTGGCCTAGTTGGATCTCAGGGACCCTCAGGATTCAAGGGGACTTAATCCCCACACTTAAAACGCGCCAGGGGGCATGTTTGCAGAGTACTGCAGGGAGGGGGCGGGGCCTGATATGTCAAGTGTGAAAACACAGCCCCTGGCGCTTTGTAAATTGGGGGGTTAAGTCCCTTTGAATCCTGAGGGTCCCTGGGGGCCAACTAGCCCACCAGGTACCTCCAGTAAGCGCCACAGAGCTGCGTTGCAGAGAGGTCGTCTGAGGCCACGCCCCTTTTTACACCTCTCTGCAATGCAGCTCAGTGGCGCTTAATGGAGGTACCTGGTGGTCTAGTTGGACCCCAGGGACCCTCAGGATTCAAGGGGAATTTATTCCCCAACTTACAACGTGCCAGGGGGCGCGTTTGCTGAGTGTTGCAGGGAGGGGGCGGGGCCTAACTGCGATGCCGGCTTTTTTAAATTAGTTTTTTTATCTTACAAGGGGGGCTTTGTGGCCCCCCTTCTTTTACATTAATTGTGGCCCAGGGGACTCCATCCCCCAGAGCCTGTTCTTTTTCTTTCTTTATGAAAAAACGGGAAGGGGGTCACGCGACCCCCCCTCCCGAGCCCAATTTCGGACCGAGGTTCTCATCCCCCGGGGCATGGTCATCCTTTTTTTAAAAATTATTTTTGGGAGGGGGCCAAGTGGCACCCCTCCCGAGGCCATTTTCAGCCCCAGGGCATGGCCAGTATTTTTTTTATATATATTTGGAGGGGGCCTGCGTGGCCCCCCCCTCCTTAGGCCAGGGACTCCATCCCCCGGGGCCATCCTTTCCTTTTTAGTTTATATTTTTTATTTATTTTTTAGGGGAGGGGGGCCGCGTGCCCTCCTCCCGGGCCACTTCTGGCCCTGGAGACTCCATCCCCCGGGGCCGGCCCTATCCATTGGGGACCATGGGGGGACCCAAATTCCCCCACGGTCCCGCCTGCTCCCCGCCTCCTGTGTGAGCCGGCATTACTTTTCCACATGGGGAGATGCTGACATGCAGCTCCCCTTATGGAAAAGCAATTGTGCTTTGCTTCATTGAAGCGAGAGCAGGTTTCCCTGCTCTCGCTTCAATGAAGCAAAGCAGAGTTTGCAATGATAGGGCGGGAGCTGCGCGGCTCCTGCCCTGTCATTGAAAACAGCAGTGTCCTGGGGGTGGGCACCCTGGGACACTGCAGGTGGTGGTCCCCAGGGCCATCAAGGACTCCAGGAGGGGGGGCTGCGCAGCCCCCCTCCCATCGTTTCAAAGCCTCAGGGAGGTGGTGGTCTCAAGGGTCGAGGGACCCCTATATCCCCCTATATCCCAACATTAAGTGCCCTGGGGAGGTGGTGGTCCCCGGGGCATTTGGGGGGGCTCGAGCCCCCCACACAGGTTTATGTGTTGTTTTTTTAAAGCCCTGGGGCCATGTGCCCCCGCAAATAATTAATAAAAGCCCCGGGGTGGTGGTCCCCGGGGCTTGGGGTTCCTTGGAGGCCCCCGGCACATTAAAAATGAAGCCCCAGGCGGTGGCAGTCCCCTGGGCAGCGGGGGGCCGTGTGCCACCCTTGAATAATTTATTAAAAGCCCCGGGGTGGCTGTCCCAGGGGCTTGGGGGAGCCTCGGAGGCCCCCCACACATTACAAAACAAGCCTCAGGTGTGGCGGTCCCCGGGGCAGCGGGAGGACCGAGTGCCCTCCCGCACATAATTTTAAGCAAGCCCCGGGGATGTCAGTCCCCGGCGGTGCGGAGGCCCCCGCGAGTCCCTGCATATATTTCTTAGAAATGCCCTCTGGACCTGGCCCACCCGGGGGCCTCATTTAATTGAAGCACCGGAGCGTGTGCTTCATTTTTTTTAACTTTCCATCCAGATTGGCACACCCAGCGCGAATTTGGCGGATTTTTTTTTTTAATGCTTTTATTTTACCTGGGGGTCCTTGTAGGACCCCCTGAGCAGGCCCAGGGGGTCAGAGTGTTTCTACCGTGCCGTGCCCCTTTTCTTTTTTTTACCTTTGTTTTACTGTTTTCTTGTGACTCGGTTCTATCAAGTCACACAATGGCTGCCAACACTTCCTAGTTTGGAGTGTTGGCAGCCAATTAGAATATAGATCGTGGTTGGGAGGGGTCGCGACTCCACCGCGGCCATAGATATCGAAACTTTTATTTTTGAATTTCTCTGCAACTACTGAACCCATCCCCGGGGCCGGCATTTCCTTTTTAATTTCCTTTTTTAATTTATTTTTTAGGGGAGGAGGGGCCGCGCGCCCGCCTCCCGGGTCACTTCTTGCCCCGGGGACCCCATTCCCCGGGGCCGGCCCTATCCGTTGGGGACCGTGGGGGGAACCCAATTCCCCCATGGTCCAGCCGGCTCCCCGCCTCCTGCGGGAGCCGGCATTGCTTTTCCACGTGGGGAGATGCTGACATGCAGCTCCCCTTAAGGAAAAGCAATTGTGCTTTGCTTCATTGAAGCGAGAGCAGGTTTCCCTGCTCTTGCTTCAATGAAGCAAAGCAGAGTTTGCAATGACAGGGCGGGAACTGCGTGGCTCCTGCCCTGTCGTTGAAAACAGCAGTGACCTGGGCGTGGGCACCCCGGGACACTGCAGGAGTCGACCCTTGGGGGTGGCGGTCCCCAGGGCCATCAAGGGGTCCAGGAGGGGGGAGGCACGGCCCCCTTCCTATTGTTTCAAAGTCCCAGGGAGGTGGTGGTCCCGGAGCCGGGGGCCAATACGGACCCCCATATCTCAACATTAAGTGCCCCGGAGAGGTGGCGGTCCCAGGGGAGTGTGGGGGGGGCTCGAGCTCCCACACAGTTTTTTTTATTGTTTTGTTCCCGGGGCAGCGAGGGGTCGTGTGCCCCCGCGAATAATTAATAAAAACCCCCGGGATGGCGGTCCCCAGGGCTTGGGGGCCTTGGAGGCCCCCCACACATCAAAAAAGAAGCCCCGGATGGTGGCGGTCCCCGGGGCTGCGGGAGGGCTGACTGCCCTCCCGCACATAATTTCAAGCAAGCCCTGGGGGTGTCGGTCCCCGGGGCTGCGGAGGCCTCCTCGGGCCCCTGTATATAGTTCTTAGGAAAGCCCCCTGAACCTGGCCCACCCGGGGGCCTCATTTAAATGAAGCGCTGTAGCCTGTGCTTCATTTTTTAAAACTTTTTGTCTGGATTCGCACACCCAGCGCGAATTCGGCTGATTACATTTTTTTTAATGCTTTTTTGGGCCCTGGGGGTCCTTGTGGGACTCCCTGAGCAGGCCTAGGGGGTCAGGGTGTTTCTACCCTGCCCCCTTTTCTTTTTTTTTACTTTTGTTTTACTGTTTTCTTGTGACTCGGTTCTACCAAGTCACAAGATGGCTGCCAACTCTTCCTGGTTTGGAGTGTTGGCAGCCAATTAGAATAAAGATTGTGGTCGGGAGGGGTCGCAACTCCACCGCGGCCATAGATGTCGAAACATTTGTATTTGAATTTCTCAGCAACTACTGAACGGGTTTACACCATTTAAAAAATATGTCGCTTTCTGAACCAAGCACTACCTTTTTGCCAAATTTGGGGTAATTCCGTTCAGCAATTTCGGCTGTAGCCATGCCTAAAGTTTCCTATGGGAAATTGATTTTATTACTCTTATTTTTTTAATTTCTCAGCAACTACTGAATGGATTTACACCATTTAAAAAAAAGGTCGCTTTCTGAACCAAGTACTACCTTTTTGCCAAATTTGGAGTAATTCCGTTCGGCAGTTCGGGCTGTAGCCTGTCTCAAAATTTCCTATGGAAATTAACATGGGGAAAATGCATTTTGGGACCCCCCTTTTTTCTAAGCCCCCGCTTGATGAATCACCCCCACACTTTAGGGATAGGACCTGACCTGGATAGACTTTGTATTTGGAGAATTTCGCGAAGATTCGTCTAACGACGCCAAAGTTATTAGCAAATCAAAAAATGCTATTCCTATGGAAATTAGGTTCTAACTATAACTACCTACTGGCGACCGCCAGTAGGTAATATATAAGTATAACGGAGATTGGCTTTATATGTATAATAATATATTACTTTACATGAAAATAGTGGAGTTACTCATTGGTCTTCTAATAATAGTAAAAAATGAATGTTTAAAAACAAAAAAAGCTGAAATGTACCAGTCATACATAACTTACGGAAGTACAACTTGCATAGCTATGATGCACTGCTTATGACCGCACATACCACATCACTGATGACATCTGAAATCTACAGTGGCACAAGTTATACTTATAATATGTAACTGGTGAATTTCAGTGTTTTTTATTTTTAGACATTAGTTTTTTTTAATTATTTGAAGACCTACATATAACTCCACTTTAACCTTTGTTTTTTTCAGTGAATATATAAATATCTGCTAAGCTTCAGCAAAGAACCCCGCATAAAAATCACAGTGCTGTGCTCTGAACATTTTCATATACAACACCATTACTGAAACATGATAGTATAGTGGGGAAACACTTAAATGAACATACAAACATAACTTTCAGAAGGAAGAACACTATTTGTGATATCCTTGTAAGCAATCATTTGTTTTCACAAAAGTCAATGACAAGAAGGAATACTGAGGAACGCAAGATAATAAAACACATTATCCCACCAGTCTGACTATACAGTATACATGATAGTATAATTTTTGCTGTGAAAAAACGGATTTTGGAACACCTCAGAGCCATTACTAGTAAGGGTCAAAAGTAACCTGCAGCACGCTACTTTGAGATTTAACATGAGCCAAGCTGGGCCAAAGCTAGATACTTTGGTATTGACAGAATCCTGAGACATGCCAGGGAAGGAAACAAACAAGCTATAAAATATGTAAATAGGAGTCTTAATTCATTACAGATTTAGGCCGTCGGGGCGTCATTTTTAACATGGGAAAAAGTGACGCACCGACGGAGCAAGGGGCTTTTAAATTAGCCCCTTAGAATGTTGTGAACCATTTGGGCTCAACATCAAGGAAGAACGATTTGTGTATTTGCCGATCTAGTATGCTGCCATTCACTTCTTGGACTTCGCTAGCCAACGTTTGCTCAGGGTTTTTTAAACAGATATTTTCATTCTTTTTTTCTCCGGGTTTTTCAACAAAAATTGAAGATATGAGGATCATGTGAAGACCTTTAGAGGAACTCAAGGGGGATGTGCCCACTGGAGCATTATTGTGCGTACTGTTATAATGCATTTGTGGAGTCAAATTACATTTACTTTATATATATTGATATATGTGTGTGAACGGATTAGCCCAAAATGACATGACTGTATGAAACCGAAAACGAAGACTTTATTTTCATGAGTTTCTATATATATATATATATATGAAGTTGAACGATTGATGATTTGCAAATGCATTATTCTCTGGATAGCCAAAATGCATTGTAAAAACTAGTCTCAGAAAAAGCTGGAATGAGTATGGAAAAAGACTAATTACCAAAGGATATCTTTTATGCTTATTACTTTCACAATCTAAGTCCATGTAAACATAAGATGGCGCCAACCGTGATCATGGCCCGTTTTTGAAGCCAAAACCCTTCGGGTCCGCCAGACCTTGGAATAAATAATCACAGCCCGGCACCGTGGCTGTCGTGTGTTTCTCCGCTGAAGAGTAGCAGCTGATCACAGACTGATACAAAGGCCCCGGCACCTCCACCTCCAACGGGCGAAGCAGACGGTTAGTGGGAAGTGATTTTGATCTGAAGGCGCCTATCGTGAGATATATATGAGAGAGCACAAGTTTGAAAAAAATGTATAAGTACGCCATATTTACAAGCACGTAGTTAGTTCACATGTACTTTGCACCAGAGTGTTTATATTTAGAAGTGAAATACACAGAGTGTCTTATATTCAGTGGTGAAATGCATAGAATGTTTAAGTAGAGTAACGATAATCATAACTGTGTGAGACTAATGTAGAAATGTTTGGGATGAATATGAAAACCTCATGTTCTCATGTTAAAGGAATAATGTAAGAGTTGAATGTAACTCTAAAACCCAGTATTTTGTGTAGGCCTCATGGCAATTCACAAGCAAATCTAAACGTGCTGCTAAAATAATGTGAGACAAGGTTGACATGGTTCTTTCAAAATGTACTATTGAACTTAGGGTTAAAAGTATATGCTTTATAGATGTGTTATTTTAGAAACGTATGCTAGTTAAGAATGTTTGCTGTTTAAATCAAGTTAACGTTTTAAGAGTGCAGGAACCTGCTGCATGTAAATCAAGTAGGCCAGAGCCGATAATGTCATGTAGTTTAAATCGTCATGTGCTCGTTAGAGGAGAGGTCGTGAGGTGTCCAGTATGAAGCTCAGAGAGTGTTTTATGGCCTAAGATATGGTGAAGTCTGGAATTTGAGGCCCACTGCAGGACGAGCTGTATGCAGGTGCGAGGGTCCTAATCAGCTCGAATGAAAGGGACTTTGTTCAGTGGCGCCTTGCGCAGGCCTGTAGGAGTTTCCAGGAATTTCAGGGGGTATCAGCGCACTGAAGAAGAAGCCTGGGAACCAAGGTCAACTTTAACGAGGGTCTTCAAGAGTACCATCATGGAGTTTGCCGCGGAAAGATGTACCACGTGAGGGGCGTCCCAAGGGGCGTTTCTATTGGAAATGTGATTTGGTATTAGGGAAAGTGACCCGGGAGGAGAGCAGAGCAGATGATTTTGGGAGCCTAAGGAAGCGGATGGGTAGGCAGATAGGCTGATCAGGAGAGACCCATTATCAGAGAAGAGACAAAGAGAAGTGCGTGATCTTCTTAGGAAATCACCACGGCTGACACCTAGAGGGTTAAGATCTTGTTAAGTAGGGATGTCATTTAGTATAGTGTAGGGACAGACTAACCTTAATTTTCTTTTCTGTAATGACTTTGAGGTTGCAACTTGTATCCATTTTAGCAACCCTGATGGTATTCGAACTTGTACTTATTATTTTGTTCTTCAGACTCAGACTATTCAAGAAGTTCATGTTCATAGTGATTCCGATATACCTTTTGAATCTCATTTTGAGAAGTTTGTATCTTCAGTTATCTTTGACTTTATATTAAATCTTTAAAACTTAATTTTGGTCAGTGGTCATTTAGAGTGGTGTAAGTTCTTAAATTGATTGTTTACCTCGAGATTACCTTTTACTCAAGACAGGTACCAACGATTCAGTCGACAGGAAGAAGGGATTTGGCAAGATAATTAGTAACCAGTAATCCCGCGTTAGCATATATATACTGGGCGCTATATACACGTATTTTACAGCGGCTACAGAAAGCAATCCCTAATTTGCGGTGACTTTAGCTGTACGGACTTTAATTATGATTCCATTAGGAGCTGTATTTGCATCATGATGTCCTGGAGTGGATATTAAGAGAAAGGAGAATGAGAACTGGCCAAAGGCCAAATTCAAACTAAACTATAAATAGCTAATTGGAATGGTTGTGTAATACATGAAATGAATCTGGAACTGGGTTTAATGCACAAGGGCAGGCACTGGAACTTTTAACAAGTTACAAATTACATTTAAACTGTCTGCAATATTCCCGTAAGAAACGTTTTACTGTGTATCGGGAATTAGACCGCAGCATCAGCAATGTAATGAAAGATCAAGTATCACACTATGTGGCTTCTGAGGAAGGGCCACTTAAAGCTCTGAAAAATTGGTTTGGATCGTTTGCAAGTCAGAGGTGCATTTACCACAGCTCAGACACCTAATATGATGAAAAGCAGGAAAAAGGAATATGCAGTTTCTGAACATCTATTTTATATCATTTAAGAAAATGTACAACTGACGCAAGTATACATATTGATTATGAAAAACGTACTGACAAATATTGTTTTGTAAATCGCGTAAGGCACATTTCTTATGCTATGTGAAGAAACAAATAGCAACAAGCAACGGAAATATGGTCCGTACCTCCGAACAAATTTTTCCATAGACACAGAATTGGTAAAACCCTTTGCTACATCTGGGCCATTTTATATAAAGTGGTAATGCATGTTACATTGTTACTACTACCCTTACGAATTAGCAGTACAGTGCAAAGAACTGATCACTTAGTGAACCATTGGTTCACTTGGCGGAACCATTTCATGTTGGATTAAATCGAGTGTGTCCCACAAAGGTCCAAGAAGGGCTTGAATGAAGTCAGATTTCCCTTGTTCACCATTGAGTATGTAAATGAGTTTCATTTGGAGTTACTGGGCCTGATTCACAAAGGTATTTTCAGGCTTGAATATAAATTTGTAACTGAAAATGACCGTATTCAATACTGCAAAGTATTCACAAAAGAATACCTAACATACCACAACCGCGCACAATTACGCAGGTGTAAATCCCATTAGAGAGGTGGGAAAAGATTGTGGTTTTCCTTCTGACATCCATGCCAATTACATAACACGTGTATTGCACTTATCACCCAGGGGTCTCAAGGCACTGAATAACAGATGTTAATTGTTACCCAACTCAATGTTATTCATTTTATCAACCTTAAGATGGATGAAAGGCTGAGTGGACCTGCCAGGATTGGAAACTGTGACCATGAGGTCTCCCACAGGCCCCAGCAGTGGATGCATTCGTCCATTAAGCCACCAGACCCGGATAGACTGATTCATGCAGGAGATTCATGATTTGTAAAGAAAAAATGGCTTTATTTAGCTGACTGTGGCCTGAAAATTGCCTCTGTTTCTTTAGAAGTCAATGGGGAAAATACATTCCCCAGGCTTGTTCCTCAAAAGCTCCCACTTTCTTGTTCTAAAATGTTGGCATGTATGTTCTGAATTCCTGAAATCCCACAAATGTCAATTTGAATGCATTCACAAATTTCTCACCCACCTTTTTCCACCCTTGAAATTGAGATTTCCTTCAGCAAAGAACTGCCGTAAATCCCCAACCAGGATGAGAAGGGCACAAGTACATTCACAAACTTTGAGAGGGTGTAGGTACAGCCACGGCCGGCAGTGGGAGTACCTGCAGGGCGGTGGCGTAGGGAGGGGGAGGGGCAGAATGGGGTTTAGTAATGTATGGATTACGGAGTTTTACAGGTAAGTAAACATTTAAATAAATTAAACGAATTTCGTTGCACGCACTGCATCGCATTTGGGGATGCAGTGCACTCAATAAAATTCGTTTTATTTATTTAAATGTTTACTCACCTGGGAAGCACTGTAATCCATACATTACTACCCCCCACCCTACCCCTCCCCGTCCCCCCATCACCGCCCTGCAGGTACTCCCACTGCCGGCCGCGGCTGCCTGCACATATATTTTAACTTCAGACATACCATAGTCTTTCAGAAGGAGAAGATTAGCAGGCAAATAGTTCTAAAGAGTGAGCACCTGAGAAGAGAAAGCAAGGCTACCTTGCTGCACCTTCTTAACACTAGGAACCACCAAAACCAAGCACTATTTGAAAGCAAAGAGGGTGCGAGAACATACCAGTTGAAAAGATGCTGAATAAAGAAAATACCTTAATTGAGCAAAGTCTTGCAATAGATACAAAGGCTCTTAAACATGGAACATGTATTAATAGATAGTAAATGAATTTTGCGAAGATGATAATTTATGCAAAGGTTTGAGCAAAAGACAGGTAAATGCAAGTTGATCAAATTAAGAGGTTGAACTGTAGAAGAATGCAGTTCCAAGTACATGGCATTAACATAATAATCTAGGTGTGAACCAATAATAGTTTTCCTAAGGCTTAAATGAGTGTGATCAAGGAAGAAGGGAAATGTTCTATTCAAAACCTCAAGGTGGAAGAAGCTTGTATCACAAATCGAACCCACTTTTGAATGATAATCTACCATCGAAATGACACCCACATTTTCAGAAATTGGGAATAACAATGCTTTAGTACATTGTCCTAAAGCATTGGGCGCAAGTTGGATTTCCAGACAGAGGTGGGACTTCCCATGACAACCACATCCATTTTATCAGTGCTTAGCTTCAGGCAATTCTGCCCCACCCAGTTAGCAAGTGAATTAAAGCAAATCTGAAAGTTATTATGAATTCCCATTCAGCCATAATATCAGCGGAGTGGCATCATTGTAACACATACAGGATGGCTTATAAGGTCCTATAGGTCTGGTCAGAGAAGGTAAGTAGAGATTAAATAATGTAGGACTTACAGAAGAACCGTGTGGAGCACATGGTACAACTTTATAAAGGAAGAACAATAATGAGGCATTGTAGTCCCTTGATTTCTATCCAAAACAAATTAAACAAATCCAACTTAGTGATCTTCTTCTGATACCAATCCCATGCAGTCGCTCAAAAAAGATGCCTGCAACATTGAACCAACGGCTGAGGTATTGAGGAGGATCAGAGCTGCCACACCTTCCGGATCCAAATTTATACACCGTTCATCGTGGGCAACTAATAAATAAACCTCAGTACAGTGAAAAAGTCAAAACCCTTTCTGAATCGAATGCAATAATGAATTTTCAGCAATGAAATAATATATTTGAGCACTGACATCTATCACCACTATCTTAGAAGGTAACAGAGAGACAGTGCTGTAGTTACTAAGACTAGCCACATCCAATGAAGGCCTCTTTAACAATGGGATCACACAAGCTGTTTTCCAACCCGGAGGGACCAAAGCAGAGTCAAAGGACAAGTTAGCCAAGGTGCAAATCACTGATGCCACAACAGAAGCTGCCAGTAAAAAATAAACAGATAATGTTCATCATGTGATCCAGAGTGCTAAATTAATGTAATGATTTCTTGAACCCTATAAGCATACCAGACTTGCCTGCCCAATGATCACGTAGACTAGAGGCTCCACTGAGAATTGCAAGGTCCTCTCTGGATCTTAAATGATCGTCAATTATAAGATTCGTATCCTTAAAAAAGTCAGAGCCTCACAGTAGGCTAAGGACGGAGAAGCAGTCATTCGAGCATCAGAGGGGTGGAAAATTCACTAACATATTTGAAAAGAGAACTATTTGGAACTACGGGTCATAAACGGTGTAACTAGGGTGCGTAAAGGACAAGGTATTATTTGTTGAGGAGGCTCGTGCTGCATTGAAAACAGAGCAGTCAAAACAATGGCTCACTTGTTATTTACAGATCATATGGTGACACCTGAAGCTCAGCCTGCAGCAAGCAGAGAGAGTGAGTCAGAGATACAACATCTGAAACACATTATGTACACAGGACCTGCTTTTGTGTGACGCAGCCTTGCTCAGTTCAGTTTGGAATGGGGCTCCAACTTGTGTACGTGCAGTTATTCACCATTTCCCATTTTTTCGCTCGTTTCTATATACTGTCAACTGGCATTTCAGTAGTCTGGTGGCTTGCTAAAACATACACCCAAAATAGCATTGTGTTGTTTGTAAGACACAAGACAATTAAAAACATACATATGTCATTTTCCTGAGCGCTAATGAAAGTTGTATTATTTGTTACACTACGTTTGACAATTTGGATATTTGCCTAGTTTTAATCACTGGATGAAGGGCAGTATTTCCGTTTCTATGTGACACATGCTTGTGTGGACATACCCACCTTTCTGCATTTTTTTTTAGTACACTATAATGCGGAGGCTATGATGTTGTTTCAACATAAGGTCGCTATGGGAGTTAAACGTCTCTCTTTCCATTTATTACCAGGCTAAAAGCTCTTTTATAATGTGTGAAAATACTGGAATTACCACACCACAGCCAGCTCCCAAATTTAGGGCAGTGCAGTAGGGTACATGCTTAATATGCTTGCTGAGCAGATCACACGTTTGACTACCAGCACTGCGCAGAATCACTCAACCTTAGACCTTCAGATACAGATAAAATGAGAATCGTGAGTTGGGTAATATTACTTCTTGAAACTCATAGTACTAGAAAGCAGCAAAATCTACAGTTGTTACATAAGACGTGCTGGCAAAGTCGAAAGGTCTGGGTTTAAGGTGACAAAGCATGCATACACAGGAACGAAGTACTGACATTTTCAATCAATAACATATTAAAACGAGACCTATGAGCTTTGCTACGGTTTGATAGTGGTGCTGGTGGCGATATTGGACAGCGGCGGCTCCTCCGCTAAGGCGGGCGACTGTCGCCCAACTGCTCTGCGAGCAGTTTAAAAAGGAAAACTAAAACAATAATAACTTACGTTATTATCGTTTTAGTTTTCATTCCTGGTCGGGTGCGGGCAGGGGGCCGGTCCGGACAGTGCAGGGGACAGGTGAGGAGTGTAAAGCACCCTCTAAAGTGGGCATGATGTTTTGGCCGGCCCAAGAGGGCCGGGCAAACCGTCAGGCGCACTTTGCATCTTCCCCACCAGGCTGCATTACACAGTCCAGTGAGGAACATGCAAAGCCTCCAAGCACCTGTCTGAGCCCCGATCCACGGTGCTCAGACCAATCACAATGCTGCTTAAGTGATTGGAAAGGTGATTCAGGGAGGCTGTGAGCTTCCAGTTGCGGCGCGGAGTATACAGAAAGGACAGCAGCACCAAGCAGCTCTCAGGTAAGGCAGTTTAATTTTATTTTTTGTATTCCCCCAGCTGCTCTCCTCCGCACCCCGCCACACTTAGTAGCGGTCGCTACTGGTGGTACTGGCGGTGGGTGGGTGGTTTTGATAGTCGTATTGGTAGTTGTAATTTTACTACAGTAGATGTATTGTAATTGCTTTACTACACTTACTGCCCCTGATGAGGATTTACACTAGGCAGCATGCTGCTCAGGAAATCCAAGCTAGTAGTTAGTCCAGTGTTAATGGATATTGTTGGTTATTGGGATTAGTCTTAAGTGCTAAAGCTAAGACAAGTCCATGCATTCGCTCCAGTTTCTTTGTGGTAGAGTACATTAATTGAAGATAGGTGTGAACATTATTTAGGGGGGTATGTGAGTTCATGCAGATGGTTGCTGGGTCTAATAGTTCAGCAAAAGGAGATTAGGCATTGTTAGTTTGCAGGGGTTGATTTGGTTGTATTGTTTGTGATGGTAGTATGGCAGTGCTCCTTTTGAGCTGGTGGTTTCCAGTGCTCGACACCAACACTTTATTTTCAACATCGGCACTTATGACAGCTGCAACATGGTGGCACTGCATTTATAATTTTGAGATGAGCAGAACAGCAATTGTTTATTAATTCAGCATACAGTAGAAACAACTTATACCTGCTGCCCAAGCCATTTTTAAAGCTTTGGGCTCCTGGAATAGTCTGAATTGTCACACTTGTAGGGTGTGTTGGTTACGCTGGCAGTGGTAATGGGGGGTGCAAGCTGCAGAGACCTCCTGACGAGGGCACAGGCACTTATATTTTTACACAATAAGCACTGTGGTATGGTATTGGTGCTGATTGTCGTATTGGTAAAGACACTGCTGGCAGTGGTGGCATTGGTAGCGGTGATATTGGTGGTAGTGTTCATACTGGTGGTGGTATTCGGTATGATGGCACTGGTGGCGTCTTTGTGGCTCTAATGGCATTGTTGTAGTGGTACTGATGTTGGGGGTATTGATAGTAATGCTATTGGTTGTAGTACTGTGGTGGTGTATTGGTAGTAATGGAGGTATTAGTATAAGTGGTACTAGTGCTGGTATTGGTGGCAGCACTATTGTTATTGTTGGTGGTATTGGTGTAGGTGGGACTGGTGGTCCTAATTGTGGTATTGGTATTGCAGTGTGGTATTGGTTGTGTAGGGTATTGGTGGTGGTCTTGATGGTAGTATTAGTATGTGTGTTAGGGGTATTATTGTTGATATTAGTGAAGGTGATGGTGGTGTGGAACTTGTGAAAGTGGTATTAATCAACAGAAAGCAAACATTTTACTGCGGCAGGTATTTTGTAAATACATTTGTCATGGCTTTGAAAATGACTTTGTAATTAGTGTTTTTTAATCATAGTGAAAAGCCAAGCATTTATGAGATAAATAAACTAATGTTACAAAACGTTTCATGGCTGAGTGTGTTTTTTTCGATGTAAAACAGTCCTCATGCAGAGCAATGCAAGCACTCTATATGAGGTGGAAAGAAACACCAAACGGCTACTGCGAGAGAAATACCCCTTTGGGTTGTTCTCAGATGTGATAGAAATGTCTCAGGTCAATGGCTAAAAGTGGCTGATCCAAAGAAGTCAATGAATTAAGGGGGGCTGACATAAAGCCTACTCGATGTATATTGATTGTACTGTCAACCCAGACTTAAATGGAAAAACCGCTACACAACGTGTGCCTTCACATCACTACGTTACACTTGAAATTTCGATATATTATTTGTTCATCTTGCAAAAATTGAGAGAATACAGATGCCCTGCTTGTCTGACTTTGCTGCTTGATATACTGCTCAACACACAAAGTAGATGAGATTGTACCACAGCATGCCTTTAAAACCCTTGTCGTGTGTATAGCAAGATAGCTAGTAGAAAAAGAAGAGACGAAATATGCTTGATATGGTAGATCCCTTTACTTCCTATATCGGTGTAATGCTTTGTATATGTATGGCGCACAGGTTTCTAAGCAAGTTCAGTTGTAGTAATTATCATCACCTAAAGGAAATGGTGCTCAATTTATCATGTTGGGGTGGGTGAAGGGGCTATGTAGACCCCAAACTTGTTAAAATGTGAAGCACATGGACTAGTTCGTACAAATGGCACGTATGACACGTTCCTAAACTGAAGCATGATTTGTCTACTATTAATAAAGCGAGGATCAAACTGATTAATTTAATAAAAGAACACATTTTCATCTCCGCACGTACCATATCACTCTTATTTAACCACCATGAACCATTCTAACTTTCAAGGACCGAGGTCAGTGAAAGGCTACATCGTGGGGGGTGGGAAGGAAGGGAAACATTTACAAATTAGCTCCCAAGTATTCACATTGCCCTGACAATTATTTGGAATCCAAACGTTGAAAAAGGCCCTCATCTAAAACGCATGGAATATTCACAAGTCCCTTGGCAATGTGGTTTGGAGGGGTTTACGGTGTTCCAGAGAAACAATTAAAATTCTCAAAGTATGGACCAAGTACAAGGTGCAGAAGCTGCTTGTTGCAAAAATGACTGAGGCTACAAAAACCACGCAGCCTATGGAGGAAGATTTGCAGGCAACATGGTAGCAGCTTTGAACTAGAGCTGCAGCCTGGTCTTGACAAGACCTGTACAATCCTTCTTCACGTACACTACAGCACGGTTGGCTCTTCCGATAGAGGGCTGCAGAGGAGGCAGCAAGTGATCAAAGCCATCTCCAGAGTGGAGCAGAGTCCTTGATGGAGACACCGCAGCTTACTGCGTTTTAATGGAGAAGAGCAGTCACTGAGCATACTAAGAGGCGAGAGATCCCGCCCTGAAGGGATAGTGAGTGGTGCTGGCTTCCACCTTGGGCCCTTGCAAAATAGGGAGGATGCACCCTGAGGACCCGGGAGGTCCTGGTGGTGGTGGTATTGGGCCGGCTGAACTTTGCTCCACCCTCTGTGCATGTGGCAACAGGGCCATGGGAGAGGCCATGCTGCATAACAGAATTGACAGTGTTTGGACTTCAGCAGCGCATTCTGGCCTGATAAAAGCGACTCCGTGGAGCGATTAGATCGGTAGTTGCCCCCAGCCCATGCCAATTCTTCAGTGCTTCATTCGCTGTATGACACCTGCCCCTCTGAAGCTGGCCACGGTGGGGGAGTGGAGGGCACCAAGTACCTGCGCTGAGGGCTCTAGAACTGTAGATGAAGTGGATTGACATGGCCTCGCCTAGGTGCAGGCACAATTGCTCTAGGAAATACAGATGGTTCCATGGCATTTACCCTTAACACAAAAACTATCAGAACGATTGTGATGTAGTTCTGCTGCACTCTGTATAGTTCCCACAAACAGTAGGTGCTCACACTCTGGACCAATCGTCCAAAAGACCCCAACATTAACAATATAATAATAATAATAACGAGCTTATAGAGCGCTCAGTAACGCCATCACGGCGTGTCCCCGCGCTGAAGCTATCCGTGAAACAGCCTAGGAGCCTATGATCTACGCAGTATATAGTTGTGTTTTAAGCATGGCCCTAAACCGCGCTTCACTGCTCTCCCGTCTCAAGTCAAGGGGAAGTTTGTTCCATTGTTGAGCTGCTTGTAGCGCAAAGGATCGTCCGCCTAATCTAGCCTTCCTTATCCTGGGGACTGTCAGCAGACCGGCACCCTCTGAACGGAGGGACCTAGTAGGTTCATATCGACTGACTAAATCCCTTAGGTACGCAGGCGACCTGTCCCAGATGATTCGGTGACAGAAGAGAAGGCACTTAAACATCACACGTTTCTTCACAGGCAGCCAATGAAGTGCATCCAGCGCCTTTTGCGAGTTGGCTCTCCTCGGTCTTCTTAACACCAATCTGGCGGCGGAGTTCTGTATGACTTGTAGGCGGCCTAGGCTGCCCTCGGTTGCCCCTAGGAACAAAATGTTTCCGTAGTCCAACCGCGAGGTCACCAAAGCCCGTGTTAGTGTCCTTCTGGCCGCTAAAGGTAGGAAGTCTAAGGTTTTATTAAGGGTCTTTAGTATTCCAAAACATTTGCCCACAAGACGTCTTATGTGGCCATCATATGAGAGAGAGGAATTCATCCAGATTCCTAAGTTCTTAGCCTCTTCACATGGTATAGGAGTAGGGCCCAGGCATGGAGGCCACCACTCAGCTGACCAGTTTTCGCTTTTTCCCCCCACCACCAACACCTCTGTGTTAGAGCCATTGAGTTTTAAGCAATGGGAGTCCATCCACTCAGCTAGTGCCTGCATACAGGATTTAAAGTTGGTGGGGGTGTTAGTGGTGTTCTGCGATAGGGAGATCAGCAGCTGGGTGTCGTCGGCGTACGACACCAATTCCACCCCAAATGATTGTACAACTTTCGCCAGGGAGGCCATATAAAGATTAAAAAGAGTGGGGCTCAATGCTGAGCCCTGAGGCACTCCCTGATCTAATGGCATCTCAACTGAGCGACATGTCCCTTGCTGTACCTGGAAACATCTTTCCGTAAGGAACGACTGTAGCCAGCCTAGCGCAGGACCACCGACCCCGGCTTCGCTCAGACACCGTAGCAAGATGGAGTGTGCTACGGTGTCAAAAGCCGCGCTTAGGTCGAGCATGATCAGGGCCATTGTGTGACCTGCATCTGCCCCTGCCCTTAAGGTCTCAGTAGCTCGAAGGAGGGCCGTCTCCGTCTAGTAGCCCGCCCTAAATCCTGATTGTGAGGGATGAAATAAGTTCCATCTCTCCAGGTGCTCCGTAAGCTGAGCGTTGACCACCTTCTCGGCTACCTTCGCTACGTACGGCAATAAGGAAATAGGTCTGAGGTTTTCCAGCACCTCCATGCTTACATTCGGTTTTTTCCTTATTGGCAGTACAATGGCCTTCTTCCACTCCGTGGGAGCTTGTTGGTTGGAAAAGGAGGTTTGTAAAACGTGTCTAATGTGGGGTTCCAGGGCTATCAGTCCTTCTGAGATGACCCAGGCCGGAGCCGGATCATTGGGAGAGCCGGACTTCACACTTTGACATATCTTTATTAGATTGTCAGCTGCAGGGACCTTAAAAGTTAATAATGAGGAATCAGAGGCTGCAGGTGAGCTATGTACTACGAAATCTATGCCCTTATCTGGTTTTTGGGAGAAGGAGGCATAAATCGCTTTAACTTTGTTAGAAAAAAAGTCAGCGACTCTATTACATCCCTCCTTAGATGCCTTTGTGGGGGTGTTAGAGCTGGAGACTAACGATATTTCTTTATATATTTTAAACAGTTCACGCGAGGAGCTCTCGGCAGCATCAATGCGTGTATGGAAGTATGTGGCTTTGGCTCTGCGCACCGCATACTAAGACAAAACTCATATATGTGAGTCCAAAGTAAAGCATTCTCATACGGGAAAGATATTCCTCCATTAAGGAAATAGACAGAGCTACAAAAACATTGCAGCACAATTTTCAGTAAAAGTCTAATGTGTGATGTCTAATTCCTGTAATGTAATGTTTTTGTAAATGTATCTGTTTACTTTTTGGAAGGATATCTTTCCCATATGAGAATTCTTTACTTTGTACTCAAATATATGAGTGTGCTTCTCGCTTTTGTCTTACATGGCATTTACCCATGGCAGTGATCGGAACTAAGAGGAAACTGTTGACTGGGCTGGCCACTCGCCATACCTTAGGGGAGTGCCCCCCACCCATACACAGAGCGGTACACTGGTCTGGATTTCTCCTCTGTTCTCCAAATGGGATGGAGTTGAGTGGTGGGCATGGGCTCTGTTGATTTGCGTACATGATACTCACAGTATGCCCCCTATCTGATTCTGGTGAAGGCCCTGATAAGTTGGACATTGCCCGGCCCTGTGCTGATTCCCAACTGGGGAGCACTGATATTTTATATCGCTCAGGAGGCTGCAGCTATGTATTGCTCCCAACAAGCCAGGAAATCACTCTTGTTACATGTGGGCTGCCTGCAAGGTTAACTACTCCTGCAAAATGGTGAAAGAAACTCACCCCAATGCCCTGGCAGGCCTGTACCAGTAAATATGCTCAAACCGCTACAAAGGAAGAGGAACGCCCCAAGATGAAGGTCGTACCACAGGCCAGAGGCCTATACAGGTGCTGTATCAAACTCCCAAACTATTGACTATCCTGCAGGAAATTCAAAGCATTGGCCAGGTGCTGTAAACACACATGGGAGAGGTTTGGTCCAGTGTGATTCTGTCCAGGATGTGAGATTAGAGATCACCATCTTGACATCATCTATCAAAGATCCTGCTGCAGAAGATGCAGAGTCCTGATCCCACTGCAACAATGTGAGAATGGTGGGCAAGACTGGGAAATGTCATGGCAATTTATTCAAAACGTGGATCCCTTACACTAAGCTGTCCTCTTGCTTTGTCATGGTGAGAGCTCACCAGGCACTGGTACAGAGGTCCCCGCCCAGTGCTCCACCATGCCCATTCACCGCTAGGATCCTGCATTATAAGAACTGGGATGTTCTCCTACCGAAAGCACGCAAGTAACAAACCATCCTCTTTATTGGCAATAGGAACAGCAGAAATCCTTTAAAAACATAAAACACATATTTAGGGCCATGCCCTTAGACTGGCAGCTCCTCTACCTGGCAAAACTCTAAGTGAAATTTCAGTCTAAATCCTACTTTTTTCTTACCTCGGATGCTGCGTGGGACTAAGCTCAACTGAGAGTGCTGAAAGACACCCAACAAATTGGACAAGGCCAAAGCAAAGAGCCAGAAGAATCCAAATGGCGGCATAAAAAAGTAGAGAAAGAGACACAGACAATAAGGTTGGTCAGAAGGCAACAAGGGGATGATGAGATTGGACCGTGGCATACATTTTGACTCAGCAGAGAATACATAAGCAGTGAGCCCTCCTTCCCGTCCATGCAAGGTATGAAAGTTGTTACCTGTGCGTAAAGGAGATGGTGGCTGTGTGTGATGAGAGAAGTTACACCTCTGCTATCGGATGGAGGGGTGTCAGCCTTTTGCTCCATCGTACCATGACCTCGAACTATGCTGGAGAGTGAGCTGACTCCTGTAGGCATAGGAGACTAGCATAGGTGACAGTAAGTAGTTTGGAGCTTGTAAGCTCATGGTTTGCTGGAATGACAGCATGTCTGGTGGCGTGAATGCTCCATATCCGGAGAATTACATTCCTGCATGCATGTGAAGTATGAGTCTGTAACCCGGAAAGGGGGGGGGCAGGGGTAATGTAGAAAGTCACTTGAGATCCTACCTCTGTTTGCAAGAACAGCATTAATTACTGGGAAGATTTAGGTTGAACCTTTGGGATGGTGGAAAGTATGAGGCATGGAGCCCAATAAGGAGCCGGCCACGTTGGCAGGTCTCTCCCATACCTCAACCATCAGATGCTTTGAGTTTTACAAGTGTTGGATGGGTGAAGGATACAGTTAGGAATGATTTTATGGTTATTTTGTTGTTCAAAATCAGCATGTTTTTCCTTATGCTACTCCATCCCACATGTATAAATCAGGCATGGCACTAATTTGTATTGACATATTATCAGCATCTATCAAATTACCATGATGAGAATAATCTTCTTCATTATTCTCAATTGGGCTTCCGACTTCACCTCAGCATGGAGTCAGCCCTTCTCATAGTGTCAGAAGTACTATGGATCAAAGCAGCACAGCTGTTAACATCCTGCTTAACTTGAGTGCTGCGTTTGACATTTTGCCTCATTCTATTCTATTCTAGTGGTATTGTATAGCACATGGCTACTCTGAGGCCTCCCAGCGCTGCCATAGACACTGTAGATGGTCAAAAATGGAAACTACGGGGAGTTTCAGTCGCACAAAAAGCCAGGTTTTTAAAGCTTTGAGACGGAAAGTTCATGCTCCAGTAGGAGTAGTTCCAGTGCTAGACTGTTCCAATGTCTGGGTGCCAGAAAGGAAGAGGATCAGCCACCCCAGCGGGATCTGTGATTCCGGGAGACCTTCAGTAGCTAGCTTGAAGTAGATATGAGGACTCTCCCAGGAAGATATGTGAAGGCTAAAGATCTTAACAAAGAGGGGCCCTTACTATTGATTGCCCTGTGCATGATGCAGAGGATCTTGAAATGCACTCGGCATTCCACTGAAAGCCTGTTTAAATATCTCAGGGCCTTGGTCGCCAAGTGATGTTTAGGAATGCTCATCGGGAGCTGTGCAGCAGCATTCTGCACAGTCTGTAGCCTCCTGATAATATAGCGGAGTGAACCCAGAAACAAGGCATTCCCATAGTCAAGACGGGATAACACAAAAGTCTGAACATATGCTCTTCTGTTAGACAAACTCCTTGACAGTTGAATTAAATGCAAGGCTTTGGCTTGGTTGGACTCGTGTTTGCAAAGAAGAGGTTTCCACTTTCCATGTCTTTGAGAAGCCTTTTTATTGTAACACTTTCCTACTGGCCTGAGAGGTTTCACTGGGAACATCGTTAAGCCGAACCTTTTTAGGTCTCGCCTAGGCAGCACTTGTGCTGTCTCTTTGAGATGTGTTGTATTCAGAATATGGGCTTAAAGCTCCGCCCACGTACTAGTATTTGTCTCCTTTAACTATCTTTTGGAAATGTTTTCTATTCTTTGGCTAATTTCTTTAGTAGTTCCTCTTTGGTCCCCCTTTTTCTACTCCCGTAAACTTCCAAAAGTACTGCCCCTGTTACATGTGGCAATACTCTGTAGTTTCAATCACAGTTTCTCAGCACTCTTTTGTTAATGATTTGGCCGTTGTAACTCGTGTTCAAGGCACAACAGCTACATACTTTCCCGACCACACTTCCCCGACAAGTTGTTCCTGTAATTAATGTGGGGTTTTTCCATTTGCTTCTGTTCCTTTGCATGCACTGTTTAGTAAGAGTGCTGCAATAAAAAAAAATTTATTTGCATCCCCCAAAGACACACTTTAACTTTCACAATGGTGACCACGCACCTTTCTTTCAGTGCGGCTCAACGTATTCAACTTCCAAAACATTATGTGGTTGAGTGTGGCAGCACACATGCCGCGCTTTCACTTTCACAATGATGGCCACACACCTTTCTTTCTGCACTGCTCGCCGTATTTAACTTGCAAAACTTTATGTGCTTAATTTTGGCAGTGCCCCATACTGCACTTTCTCTTTTACAATGGCGGTTGCACGCTTTTCTTTCTGCGCGTCTCGCCGTATTCAACTCGCACAACATTATGTGCTTAATTTTGGCAGCGCACCATGCCACGCTTTTACTATAACAATGCCCGCCTCGCGTCTTTCTTTTTTTGTGTTATTTTCCGCATTCAATGTGAAAAGCATTATATGTTTATCTTTGCCAGCGCACCATACTGCGCTTTCACTTTAACAATGGCGGCTGCACGCCAAAGACATGGAAACATATGCTCAGCTGCTATCTTTCTCTATATTATTGCATTAAGGGTGCAGTACTTTATGTGGCTAATAGAGGTTCCGTTACTACTCTACAGGGGCACCTAGTTCCAGCCTGTGGTACTGCACCTTTTCCTTGCTTCGTGGGTTTTCTTTCATTACTTATGTTACTGCTGAGATATTTTTTTACCCAATAAAAATCTAACATACATTATCATTTGCAATGCCAATAACTAAAACTTTCACTATTGCAAGACCTATTGCATTGCAAATGCTTGTTTAACATCTGTGTCTGCCCTCTGGCCAATATTGTGCAATCGTTCAACTTGACCAATGTCTCCCATGCTGACGTCTTCTTATCTCCAGACCAGAATAATTACTCAGTGTAGCACAGGAGATGCTTCATATCCGTGACAGATTGGATGGGTGGTAGGTGCCTTCAGCTGAATTGGGGAAGTAAGAAGTCCTTGTGGTGGTCAACAATCCCCAATTTTGGACTTCAGCTGGTGGCCAGTCACTCTTGGCCCTTTTCCTCAACCAAAGAAGTGGTGCAGATTATTTCCCATTCAGAACCTCGAGGTTTAGTTCGATGACAAGTTGTCCTTCGAACCTCATATCAGGATGTTAGGAGAAACTGCTCTGGTTTTCTAAGGACCGTGAGAAGATCCTCACAAGAACCCTGAGGTACTCTAACTGATATTTGGCCAGTATACCCAGGGTTGCCAAATCCGGACAAGGAGGTTTCTCCTTTTCTTATTTGGCCTCCAGGCTCTGATGTGCTCTCCTTCTTCATTTGTGACTGTCCTCCAGCGAAAATTCTTTTAGAAAACATTTGAAAACGTGTTGATTTCATCATCTATCCAGTAAGAGCAAGTGTCACAATGGTCTGTCTACATCACTAGGAAACCCGTTTTGGGTAGCCATGCGTGTTACAAAAGTAGAAATGCACAAACACTTTTGCTGCTAACATAAGGATATTCAAACTTGATCTTGTACATATTGTGATGTTGAATGTAAACTGTGTATAAAACAAAATTAAAATAGGGGCTAGTCGATATCATGCTGGCATTCTACTGTTACAGGAAGCTCATCTAATGGGTATGAAATGCCCATTCATGGCATGTAGGGGCCTCTCCACAGTGCTCCCTGTGGGATGTGTGAAGGGCTCAGATGGATTTGTGATTCTAATGGAAAACTCCCTCCCATTCACCCAGATCAACCATTTTGGGGACTCCCAGGGATGCTACATAGTGTTAGCTGGAAGTTTACAGGGGTACAGCGGGCATCGTTATCCATTATATGCGTGCATGCCCTCCCCCTTTAACAGCCAAGTTGCGTGATCAGTTAGGCAAGCTCATCAACCAACTTCCACCTAGGAGACTGATACTGGAAGCGGCCCTTATTGATGGACCACTGAACCCAAAGTTACACAGGTTTGCTCAAACACACGTCCTTGCAGGCCTAACGTTGCCAGCTTAACTCCTAACAGCAATGCTACCAAGTAATGCTTGCTGTTGTCTGCACCAGCCGCAACACAAATACAAATTTTTTTCTAGTGCTCACAAACATTTCGAAGACTGAATTAATTCCTTAACTGATGTTAAAAAGGTTCACATCCTCACCTGTGCCCTCTCTGACCACTTGCTTGTGTGACATGTACTGCACAATCGACACAACCGGCATAAGAGGGTATGGCAAATAAGTGCTTGATGAACTGATCCCAAATTTAGAAACTACATCCGGAAGGAAGTGACGCATATTTAGTATTCAATAAGGACTTTTTTTGCCTCTCAGATCACCCTCTAGAAATCTTTTATAGCTTTTATCTGGGGCATGATCATTAGTTACACTGCTGGAGAGATGATGGCAGCTTTAGAGGAGGCTCTTATATAGCAAGAATCTAAGTTTATTGCTCTCCCGAAACCCTAAATACTACAAAATATTGAGCATCACAAAACGATATTAACAAATATTCAATTAAATGAAGTGCAAGTCACCTGTATCGCATCTCAAAGCTGCGTGCACCAGTGGGGCAACAAAGAGAGTGACTCTTGCATAGGTTATGCTAGCATAGGAACACCTTGACGCACATCAGCCCAATCCATCACCCTTATGAGGGCATGGTAACTAATTGCCACCAGGTTGAACACAAATACTGCAGACAGATGTGCTCTAAAGGTTCAAACACAGAAATGGCTAAACTGCAGGAGTCCCTATGGGATCTTTGAATGAAGGGGTTATCACTATCCAAAAGAGATCTCCTAGATATGACCACATAACTCCATCATGATGGAGCTCCCCTGGCTTCCCTTGCCTTCCTTCACCACCTTCATAACCAGCTGCTACATCTACAAAGCCATCACGACAAGTACCTTTCTCTCCCCACCTGCATGACAACATCATTACCTCTGAAGGCTCTGGGCAGGACACCATCCGACTGGAGAGGAATAAGTGTGAAAAAGAAAAACAAGACAAGATGCCTTCTTTATTTATTCACCCAGGATCTAGTACAACATACCTTTATCCACCAGCACCACCCCAACCGTCCTTCAATTAAGAAAAGAGCTAATGATATAGGCCATTGAAGAACCCTACACCACAATCAGTTAACATTTCACCTCCATACTCAGAACACAGCTTGCCCTCCAGTTACTTGCAGTGCTTCACTGATTTTGGCTAGATTCCTGCTATACAAGTACCACATACAAGGATAAGTGCAAGAGGAGTAACCAAGTAGAGCTAGTTCTAGCAAAGTGAAAATGTATTCCCTAGAAGGAGATCTTTATAATTGACAGTCATCCAAAAACACAAACATATGTGCTGAATCTAAACTAATTTGAGGAGGGGAGACTGCACTTTTGCCAGCTGAGCTATCTTCCTGGCATGGTCTTCCTTAAATTAACCCTGCGCGCAACTCCACGAAGTGGCAAAAAAACTCTGCTGCACTACGCAGATCTCCGCAAGCGGTGGAGTTCCGTAGAAAAATGCAGTTTGCGGTGATTGCACAGTGCGGATGCTTGTCCGCACTGCGCAATCATCGCGAACGATACTTTGCACAGCGCAAGCGGTCCCTTCTTTCCCTTTCCTGCCGCTCGAGTAGATTTTTACTCTAGCGGCAGCTTTCTCAACGCGAACAAGCAGTTTCTCATCTCGAGCAGTCACGAGCATATGCGACCACTCACAATGACAAACCTGACCACCCCGCGTTGAGAAATCTCACTGGGATGTTTATTTTCCACGCTCGCGCCCACCAACTTGATGTTGACAATCGCGAACGAGGAAAAATCTCGCTGGGAGGTTGATTTTCCTCGCTCGCGGTCAGTAACTTCACGTTGACAGAGTTTTCTCGAACTCCGCGAGCTCTGCGTAACGCGAAGTGCAGGAAACTCCGAAAACTCTGTGAGAGGACCGTAGTACACCGCCCAGGCTTACCTTAAATATGAGCAGTAGCTTCAGAATCCCTAGTGCTATAGCACAGAATTCTACTTCCCTTTCTTAAAAGACAGTGCTCCTCTCCTTATCCACCTCCATTCTGACCCACTTTACGCACCCATCTGAACATTGCAATGCCACCCACTCTCTCTCCTCCTTCTATACCCTCGAACCCTACTTGTGCTTCAATACCATTCAAAAGGTTTTCAGAACAGGGAAGGTTGTGAGGTTGGAAAATCGGGGCAAGATGTACTAGAAGTCACAGTAGTGAAAACGGAAGGGATGGAATAGATCAAAAAGATAGGAAGAGTGGAAAAATCGGACAAAGAGTAAGCAGAAATTTGGGAAATTGAGTGGTATTATGCAAAGGATGAGCAATTCGCCTTTCGGTCACTTCGAAATTCACTGATCCCTTGGGGACTGCCTAATGGGGGATGGAGGCATCAAAGTAAAGATATGGTGAGCAAAACAGCAGACAGAATGAAAATAAAGATTGAGAGAGAGAGTAGGTGAAGGAAGAAAAGATTGAGGTTAGAAGCAACGAGTGGCAGAGGGAAAAGTGCGGATAAAAACCCCCCGATACAAACACAGGTTAATGTGAGATGGGAGTAGTACGAAAGTGATTAAATAGTACTTTATAAACAAGCATGAAACAGGAACTGTAAAGGTAATGCTACATTCATTTCAAGGGGCATACCCGTTGTATGGGACACGATGTAAATGTTTGCTCTACTGTGACTAAACCTGAAATAACAGAGACAGGTTTTGCTTGAGATGCCGAATCAGCAATCTCATTCATATCATTCATACTAATCCTAGGTCCTGCACAGGGCGAGTAGCAAACAAAACCTAAAAGACAAAGTAATCCAGAGCTATTAAGAAAATGTTGTTAAGAATCATAGCGATTCAAAGGATTGCAGAGACTTGCATTTGACTGAACATGTTCTGCCACAGGTAACATACTTAATATGATCTGAGAAAGGTATCCTGCATCTAAATAAACACCGACCTCCAGGCTTGAAGTAAGATAAATAAGCATGCTCGAGATTTAGCTAGAGGACTGCAGTCTAAAATATGAATTAATGAACTAAAATGTACAGCGTTAAAAAAAAGTGCTGAATCAGCACGTCTGCTTTATATGGAGAAACGAGAAGTTAGGGATGCATTCCAGAATCTTCATGCGCAAATGACAGCTGGAGAAAGGGTAGGGCATAGAAGCTCTGAAAGAGGCTGACTTGGTGCAGAGGGCCCAGTACAGTATAGCTGTACAAATATTAGAGTGAGAGCAGATATTATCTGATTTCTCATCATGAAAAGCTGGCATATTGTTTTTGCAGACTTCCCACTAATGTCTGAGCAAACTGTAACATCAAGCCCTGCAAGCACTAACAGATATCCCAGCTGAAACAACCATGTCTGGCACAGATACATGTTGTCGTAGGCAGCTCACTTGCGAGATACATTGTGTATTCAGAGATGACAGCATATACATTTCTCGGAGTGAAGCGAAGGGTTCACATCAAAACGTCCCCAGAGGGACTACTAGAAGTACTTTGTGAGGGATGAGAGCAGTAAGCAAGATTTATTTTTCCTACCTAAGTTGTAATATGATTATGGCTAAAGTGATATTTGCAATCAAAACTACAGAATTGCTGGTGTCCGCGAACAAAAACCAGTTTAGCCAGTAGAGGTGGTTAACGTCAGACTTTATAAAAAGACACATGACTCCAGCATCGTATTCGGACTATCAACCACTTATAATCACTCTGGTGAAAAGACTGCCTTAAGGCACCCCTTGGCCACACCTACTCTCCTCTGCTTTTTAGGGTTCATCTACTAGTCTTCAATTGTCTGTAGGTGAAAGTCCCTTATGGACTATACTAAAAGCTTACAATGTGCTTACATTCTACCTATTGCTCACCGTTGGGGGGCTTTATTGTCACTCTCATTCACTTGCTTCTTGTTCAATGGCTTGCCTTCCTCTACTTGCTTTACATCCTTTTAAATTGAAGACTGTTATTCTTCCACTGCTCACATTAGGGGAACTACTTTTTCTCTCCCTATACTTTAGGAGAGTGCACGTGTTTTCTAGCTCCCTCCTTCATGTGTGGAGCTTCCTCCCCTCAAATACGAGTACAAAGTGAGTGCTACATGTTGCTCCCTCATCCTCTCACCAAGCTCACCCACTACTTTCTCCACCCCTTCCCTGGCTTTTCTTTTTAATATATTTTGTTCCTCTCCACCCGCCCCCAACCACCACTGGGGCACAGCCTCAATTGTCTCTGTTGCTTCCATCGCCCCATCAAAGTTGCACCTAATAAACTAAAGAAGCAATTCAAAGATATGTTTGGAAACTGTGAAGACAGGGCTTTCTAAACATATTGTTAATCTACCCATTGCTCCGCTCCTCTGGCTTGACATAATAATTGTGAAATGATCCCTGCCATGCCGTATCCCCAAAATTCAAGGGTGGGTAGAATGAACCATCAAACCCAGAATGCATCCACCTACAGAATTAGTGGATACATACTGATTCTCCCTAAGAGTTAATACAACTACATGAGGAGTTGATGCACTATCAGTTGCAGGAACGATACTCTGTGAAGTGGCATTCCAGACTCTTCAACTCATAAATCTTTTAAAGGACTGCTGTACTCGGGTTGTTTACTGTGTTGGCTTAATCCCCTTTCAAGGACTCCTGGTCTTTTTCCTATCATTAGATTCTTCATTATTACTTCAGTTTGTTGTGTACCTTTATCTACTTCGGGAGCCATCTGCTTCACTGTGCCTACAATGTGGTTATTGCCAGGTTTCAAGCATACTATGCTCTTCACAATACTAAAGAAAGCCTCAATGGGCCCATAAGTACCTAAAACGTATTTCTTTGGACCTTCCTTCGCACTTTACTTAAGCATCTGGAACACATTGCTTCGCTACAGGTCCAGCAATTTACTGAGTCATTTAACTGCCTTAATGACTGCACACTGCTGGACCCGTCAGGCCACTAAGTCATTACTAGTCTTTGTCTTGGATGACCTCAAGATGGAGGCTGAAATTGTAACTGTTTCGGTCACTCTAATCATATAAACAGCTTTGGTCACCATCAATCATGATAGCTTAGTTAATTGCCTCCAGGTAAGAAAAATCGGATCTCTGATTTCTTCATTTCACTTCCTCATGGACAATTACTATCAGGCTGTGTTCATGCATTCCAACCTATCTCTCAGAGAGGTCCCCAAGGCTCGGCTATAACTCCAAACTTATCATAGCGGTAAGGTTAAGCATCTAGCTTTCCCCATCCAGTCCCACTTTTAAGTGTATGCTGATGATACCCTGATTCTCCTTAGATTACATGGAGGTCTAGACTCACTGGCCAAGTGCAGCCATGGTAGGGATTAGGCATAAGATAAGAGACATTGGATTAAGCACAATTCTAATAAGATGTAAATCATATAGGATGGGTACAGCTCCGACCACTGGAACCTCACTTTCAGGTCAGATGAATCAGAAGCATGACCCATGAAATGGCAGGAGGTGAAAAACATCTGGTTTAAGTTGGACCCTGATTTCTCTTTGAGGTCCAAGGCAATGGCCATGTCCTTTTTAGGTCTCGCCTGGTGCTAGCAACGCGCATGCACTGCTCTCGCCAAGCGAGGGCCATTTGGAATCAATGCGATTTCAGAAGGGGCTTTAAGTCACGCCCTTCTTTTCAATTAGTTTGCACTGTCATTTATGTTTAACGACGGCACATGATTGGCAACCAGGGTTTTTGGTTTCCACCTTGTCCCCTTTTAGGATGGCCCATTTCGACTGGCCGACGCCATGATTGTTTTGTGACGTATTAGGGCTTCTAACTCTCTGTCCAAGCTGAGCACCACCAGGCGTGCTCTTAATTGAGGCTGCGGCGGAGGAGTTTGGGGGTGACAGTACCACAGTCCCCGACGGCCGCTCCTTCCGCCTCCTACCCACGTCCGGTTTAAGATTTCATGGCTCCTTTGTGCCGTCTCAACGTCCGCTCTTAGAGCAGTCGAGGTAAATGAAGCTGAGGAGAGAATAAGCGGCTCCAGACCGGCTCCCAATCTCGCGCTGATATACATGCGTAAAGCACTCTGACAGAGGGTAGCGCCACGAGTCCCAGAGGCGCTCGGTGCGTCACTGAAAGATGCAGGCTTGCTCTGCTTCTCCAGACGGGCTTGTGGAGGAGAGGTCTGGAGCTACGGGGATCACCTGTGTCAATATAAAAGAGCATGCAGACTACTCCTAGATGCTAAAACCACAAGTGGTGAAACTCTCGTCACTGACATCTGCTGTGATCTGCTGGTCAGGAGATAAAAATACCACTCGACGTCCGCTCTTACAGCAGCCGAGGTAAATGAATCTGAGGAGACAATAAACCGCTCCAGACCGGCTCCCAATCTCGCAATAATATACATGTGTAATGCACTCTGGCAGAAGGTAGCGCCACGAGTCCCCGAGGCACTCGGTGCTTCACTGAAAGGTGTAGGCTTGCTCTGCTTCTCTAGACGGGATTGTGGCGGTGAAGCGTCTTGAGTGGGGGAACTTTGAGGATGTGTTTGATGGCAATCAGTCTATGCATTATTATTAACAAATTCTAACCGCACATATAATGGCGGCATAGAAAAGGGTACTAGTAAAGCTAAAGCGTCTTATTGGCTTTAAATCGACTACATTTTACTAGCTCTGTTAGTTGAGAACTGCAGAGATCTGTAATGCAGTGCATAACACTGGTGTATAAAATGAGCCCTTACATTTGACTCATTAAATAGTTCGGGGTGTCGCTGTATCCATTGTAGAGAATTAGCACAAGCTCCATTTTCCACAGGATAGCGCAGCGGGTTAATGTTTGTATTGTGGCGATCCTCATTTAACCTCATCGATGCTGGTGACGGAACCACTCCGTCACCAGCCACGGACGCGCTGTGCTGGTGACGGAGTGGTTCCGTCACGGCCCGGCCGCAGCGGCGCTGATTTCGTGCCTGCGTGGCACGTTCTACTGAGCGGGCGGGGCCGTGACAGAACCACTCCATCACAAGCACAGCGCGCCCGAGGCTCGTGATGGAGTGGTTCCGTCACGAGCATGGCGGCGCCGCGCGGCCCCCCTCCCCCCTAGCGCTGCGGCAGAATTACCGCCGCAGCCAAGGGGTTAACCAGTAAATGAGTATATTTGGGTCAGTGAAATATGCACCCACTTCATATATCTGCATGCTACTTGCAAGTGATAATTATCTAATGCTTGCAGGACTTAACACAACGTCAGTTAGGATTTTAATATGAGTACTTTGGCAGCGATCAATGGTTCCATTAAATGTCTAAAACATTGAGGTTTTTACTGCGTGCTTTGGAAGCATGTATGAGAGTTGATAAACGCCCTTCATTGGCATGTCTGAGAAGCACACGTGCCTACAAACAGAGAGAGCTCGGGTCAAAAACACTTACATATGTCCCTTTACCCTTGGCCATCTTGTAGTTTGACACTTAAGTGCAATTTTGTTTGGAGCTGAACCCGAAGCTCCGGTTGACCACCCCAAGCTGGGGTGGTGTACCCGATCAAAGAAATTAATGATCTTTCGACTAATGATGGGCAGACCAGGAAGAACAAGCATTAAAAGTGCAATAGGTCTCGCCTTTCATTAAGTTAAAGCCATTTGCTTTGCTATTCAATATAATTAGCAAAGCAAATGGCTTTAACTCAATCAAAGGCGAGACCTATTGCATTTTCAATGCTTGTTTTGCTTCTTCTAACTCTGAATGTCGCAAAAGATCGTGCTCTACTTGTCCTCCAGAGCTCATAACTCAGTAGCCACAACAATCCTTTTCTCATTCATTGACATGGTAAATTTTTTATCTGTAGATACCCTACTGCAAAAGGTTTTGTGATGTTAAAATTTCTGATGTAAGCATGATGCTGCGTCCAGATTTATTGCTTGCTTAACATGTGCAGAGTTAGCTTCAAAGTCTTCTGCATAATAATTTTCCTCCCAGTGTTGAGGATGCCCCTTCCTCCTCAGTAGTAATATTTCCCCAGGATTATTGTTCTATAGATGTGTGCCTTTCTCCCAGGAATAAAGCGCTCTGATATCCTTCAGGATCTTGTTCGCGCTATATAAAACTTTATAAATAAAGAAATAAATAAATTAATGTTTTACGGAGGTGCCTTTCTCCCCAGTAGTAATGGTTTACAGATGTGTGCCTTTCGCCCCAGTATTATCTTACAGATGTGTGCCTTTCTCCCCAGTATTAATATTTTGCGGATGTGTGCCTTTCTTTCCAGTATTATTATTTTACAGATGGGTGCCTTCCTCCCCAGTTTTAGTGTTTTGGCAAGTGTGCGCCTTTAGTGTTGGGCGCCTTCCTCTCCCGATGTATGCCGCTTACAATGTACTTAAAGAGTAGCACTACTAGTTGAAGGTTCATGTCATTAGTTAAAATGTTTCCTTTATAACACAGAATGTTCCAGACACGTTTTTCCACCTGATACTATGTTAACATTTTTAAAACAAATAAAGCGTTTAAGGAGCCAAAATTGAAAAAGAAAAACATTCTCCGAATAATGGACAACTTAGTATATGACTCATTTGTCCAATTTTTGCAGAGACAAACAAGACAACAAACAGTGGTATGCTCTGACTGACGTGATTTATTAGCCAAAGTAAGGGTGGGAAGCCTAATCTGACTTCCCAACCACCAGTTGAACTTTGTTCCTTCTTCTACCACACTTCACTGTTTGCTACCTTCACTTCTGCAAACTTCAAATGCTTGGCAGTTTCCCTCTTTTTGATCTTGCTTGCGTTCTAGTTGCGTTACCACTGTTCATGCTAAAACCATATAGTGGATATATGCTTAATAATCTATAAACATCACCATGCTGTACAGTGGTAAATGATACAAATGTTTACTTTCGTGTATCCTTATTGTGAGCTGTAGCATCTTAAGATGCCTGCACTTTACGGTTTGTGAGAAGTTTTTAATTGAGGGTGCTGGCCAAAGTTGTCTATCCCTGGCAGTGCTCACACCATCTGTACAAGAACAATAGGACAGCACTCTAGGAAACAGAAAAACAGCTGGTGCGATCATAGCATGGAGAGGGCAGCAGAAATCCTTCAACTCTCCTCAGTCTTGGTCCCAAACACCAATGGGAGTGAAATAGGGCCATTCACAAATAGGATGGGCATCATTCTGTAGGTCTTATGTGTGTAATGCATTGATCATAGACACATTTGCAGCTCACTAAAACAACCTGTCAAAGCTTTTATGAAAAAGGGGGGTGGCGTGGCCAGTAGCCCACGAGGATGGACACGCTCTGAATAAGTTCCAATAGCGGTAAGAAAATAGCCCTGAAATATCTGATAATATCCGCCCATGTCTGGGTCCTGTTCATCTCGGATAGTAGTGCACAGTGCCAGGGAACATGAAAGCTGCCGTAAGACACTCTGACACGGCGGGAGACAGCGTTTGAGAACCCATGACTTCCTCGCTGCCGCTACCAAGATGACGGCAACCGAGGGCCGGCCTGCCTCCCAGGCGTTGCCCGGCAGACCTCCGAGCAGCAGCAGGTGAAGCACTGCCACGGATGACACCACGAGCCCCGGCTGGAAGATCGCCTGGCGGCGAGTGAAGTGGGGCCGCACGGGCCCCTGAGACGTGAGCGGGCGGAAGGGCCGGCGGGAGATGGCTGGAGATAGGCTGCGTGGCTGCCAACAGGGTCTGGAGAAGCCAGGGCTACTGTGGCTAAGTGAAACTAAAGCTGCCCGGTCAAAAAGACTGACCGGCTTTTGTGGCAGCCCGACAGCGCCGCAGGAGGGAGAAGATTGAAACCTGTAAGGGCCAGTACACGACGGCTCTGGGACGAAGAGGCCTGGGCATTGGCGTCACCCCCAAGATTGGTGGAAAAGCAACTGAGAGTGACCTCCCCAGAGAATAAGGGCATGATGGCTGCCTTGCTGGCAGGAGTGGGAGGGAAGCCTCCCCCCCACCAGAATCAAATAAGGAGCTCCTGAAGGGAGTGTGTCATTGTGGGAGCACTGAGTGGTGGCCTGCTAGGCCTCAGCTGTGGATAAGGGGACTCTTTATCTGCCTTTATACTGGCAGACAGACAGTGGTAACAGATAAGCCTGCAGTGATTGATACTCTTCATCTGCCTTCATACTGGCAGCCAGGCAGGGATAATAGATAAGCCAGAGTCGCCAAGTGGTAGACACACAGAGCACTGTGGAGGGCTGAGCCCACTTGGAGAAGCTAAGGGTCTACGTGGCGTGTGTAGGAATGCTCCTGTGGTGGGAACCTGAGATCCTAGGATTGGGTGACAACCAAGGAAGAGGGAGACCCAGGTGTAGCTTGGAGGGGCTGACCCGGGAGCTCTACTAAGGGAACTAGTGCAGTAAACTGGGGCCCTTCAAGTGCCGGGCCTCTGTAAAGATGGTTAGGACCAAGGGCGGTCACCCCGGGCAGTCTAACCAGATTGACAAATGTAGAGGCACAATGGGCCTGCCTGGGGAGACGGGAGGTGATCCCAAAGACTCTGCGGAAATGAATGCAGGGGAACCTATGCCGGAGCCTTCCCTGAGAGACATTATGAGGGTGATAAAAGATCTCCGGGTTATGCTTGAGCCGAAACTCAAAGGTCAATCTACTGCATGCAAACTTCCACAACATGGCAGACAAAGTGTCAACGCCGAAACCAAATTGGGGCTCTACAGTCCAAGACCAAACATCTTGAAGAAAAGGTTGACAAACTCACCAAACAAAACTCAGAAAAGATGGCCTGGCTGGAAGATCAGGAATGAAGGGCCAGACGCAACAACATATGCGGGGTTGGGGTCCCTGAAGGGGCAGAGGGTCAGTCAGCAGTTTTCTTTCTAGAGGACCTCATCCGTAATTACCTACAGCCTAGAGACCGGGACACAATCCAACAGGCCGGCCGCACTCACAGGGACTTGCAGTATGAAAATTCTACAATCAGATTCTTCCCGGATTTTACCCTCCAGGTGTAGAGACAACGGCGAACTTTCGACTCGGTCAACATTAAAAACATTATGTTGTACCCAGTCAAGTTCAGAGTAGAGGCGGATGGCAAGTCACTGCAGTTCACGACACCAGAAGAGGCTAGGGACTGGCTGGGGGGCTGGCGAGTGGCAGGCTTTGGAAGGAATCATGGACATGCTGCAGCTCCCAGAGACAAGGACCCTGAGTCGCGGAGCAATGAATCCTCTGCCGGCCCACCAGCCCGGGAGACTGTCTCTGACACAGAGTAAACACTCATTGAACCAACACCTGTACGGTACCTTCTTTCCATTTTTATGAGAGGGTAGGGGGTCCTTCTTGAGGACGCAAGCTGGGACTTGAGGGGTAATCACAGCTCTATATCTCCTGACTCGATTGACCCTGGTTGGCATCTGGGACTCATTGGGACACGAGACCTGGACATATTCTTTACCAGGAGTGTGAGATACATAACTAATCATTGATCCGACTTGTTCTTGTTGGTTGCAGTAAGACCTTGGTACATGCAAAAATTCGGGCAACATGCACTCTGCAGGTTGTGGAAGTGGGAGGTTTGCAACTCACAATGCAGGGACGCAGGGAGGGGTGAATTCTTGGGATTTGTAAATTTGTTAAAAAGTTTGGCTCATCTAAGCGGGAAACATCGTTAACAATGCAGTCACTACACCGCAATGCTGTTACAACGCGGTTGTTACAACGACCACGATGTAACCACGCTATGCCATTACAACGCAAGTCTTTACATAGACTTGCGCTAGATGGCATGCTAACATTACAAATAGTGTAGTTTACTATCCCAACACCTTCCCTACTGTTAAGTGGACTGGAGTTGGAATAGTAAATTACACTTTTTTAATCTTAGCACGCCATGTAAAGACTTGCGTTGTAATGGCATAGTGTGGTAACATCGCAGTCGTTGTAACGACTGCGATGTAACGGCACACGTTGTAATAGCTAGCGTTGTTCCGTCATATATCCCATCTAAGCGATAAGGTTCCAATAGCCGGGGCGCATGTACCGCACACAACACAGGAAAATCTAACAACCCGGGGTCTGTCCATACCTCTATGACAGAACCGCGGTGGACTCACATGCGCGTATGGATGTGGAATGTTAATGGGTTAGGCAACAAAATCAAACGCACTTTGGTGCTGCAATACATTAAACTTTGTAAAAATGGGGAGGTAGGTCCTGGGACATAGGGTCAGCTGGACCATATACTATTTTTTGAAAAACAAGGTGCTGGCCCTACAATTTACTTATTAGAGCTCTTTAATTAGAGCAACAAATCAGTCTTATTTCTAGATTTGTCCGGTATAGTTTCTTTATACCCTTTACTTTTTCTTTACTTTATCATTTGGTCATAAAGATTCAGTTGTATAAGAAAAACATCACATTTAAACATTACACATATACTTGATTACTAACATTAAACATAAACACAATAATTCATTCTATGCACATACATACATGTTGCACCATTATTATGCAGTAAATACTCAATCTTTGCATTGTATTTCAACGTTCTAGTCAATCCAATAATTAGTTTGTTCCTTTCTGCTAGAAGTTGATTGCCTCCTTTTTGCCGACGCGTTTCGAACTCGCTATTTAATTTTGCGAGTTCTCATCAGGGCTTTATCACTTGTTGTCTGCAAATTATGTACAAAGAAAAAATATATTAAATTGGTCTGTACCTTCTTCACCTCCCCATTCGTATTGCACTTATTGAAAGGAACAAACTAATTATTGGATTGACTAGAACATTGATTAATTCGGATAGTCAAATATATATATTTTTTGTATTGAATTTGTTTCTATCTCCTTTTGAAAGTGACTTTATCCTTTGAATATCGGTTGAAATACAATGCAAAGATTGAGTATTTACTGCATAATAATGGTGCAACATGTATGTATGTGCATAGAATGAATTATTGTGTTTATGTTTAATGTTAATAATCAAGTATATGTGTAATGTTTAAATGTGATGTTTTTCTTATACAACTGAATCTTTATGACCAAATGATAAAGTAAAGAAAAAGTAAAGGGTATAAATAAACTATACCGGACAAATCTAGAAATAAGACTGATTTGTTGCTCTAATTAAAGAGCTCTAATAAGTAAATTGTAGGGCCAGCACCTTGTTTTTCAAGCAATACATTAAACGGCACTCCTCAGATATAGCATTGCTGCATCAGAAACACCTTCATGGAAATCATTATAAGGCTCTGGACCAGGTTCGGGTATAGATCACTGTCCCACTCAGGGTACTCTACAGACTCCTGGTGGGTGGGTATCCTGATTAGCAATTTCCTGTCCTTCACAATGACCAAGTTCTGGTAGGACCACATGGGATGCTACATGGCCCCAACAGGTACTTGCGGCAGTCGCCCCTTTAATTTATGTTCACTGTATATCCCACCTATGCTCCACAACGTAATCCTTCCAAAACTTAGTGCCTTTCTTCTGGAACTGCCTGCAGGGACTTTCCTATTGGGGGTGACATGAATGCTGTGATGGAGCCTGCCCTGAATAGGCTCGGCACTATGAGGGGGACACAGGGTGGGAGGCACTCCCTGTCTTAATGTCTACAATGGGTATGGTGGATCTCTGGAGGAACCATAATCCTCAATTGAAGCAGTATACATACTTATCAGCTCCCCAAGCCTTTTTTTCACACCTAGATTACCTCTTTGAACATCACGCCCATGTTGGGACTTTTGAAGACGCACAGGACCATGCATGAGGAATTTTTTACCACTCCCCAGTAAGTGTCGGAGTCAGGGGCTCACCATTTAACCCAGCTGTCTTCCCGAGACTAGACCCATGGTATCTACGAGACCGGGAGCTGACTTCTACTTCCAGGAGAATCAGGGATCTGTGTCATACCCATGTACCCTATGGGAAGCATTTAAAGTAGTGATCCGTAGACAGGCTCAGGTACTGATGGGGGGAAAAAGAGGGAGGTAGTGATGCAGGGCCAGGCACTTAGGCAAGAAATCCTTGCCCTTGAGACATGACTAGTGAGGGGCGGTCCTTCGACATCGCCTGTTGCTGCGCCAACATGATCTGTGAACCTAAGCCGAAAACACAGGCCAATCATACACATTAGCCACACATCGCAGGTTCTATAACATCTGGGACAAAGCGTAAAAAATGCTTGACTGGCTCTAAAGGAGCAATAGAGAAAGATCCTGGGTGGTGGGGTCAAAGATAGTACAGGGCGTCTCCAGACGACGAAGTTTGCCATAGCGGATACATTTGCATCATACTATGAAGGCCTGTTAGTACTAGATCGGGATTGGACTGTGAGAAGTTCCTATGAGGATTTCTCCCTGCTGTGCTGCTGCTGACAAATGAAGCAACAGAGGTTCTGGACGAGGAGTTTATGGTAGAGGAGGTGGAATCGGCCCCCAGAAATCTAAGATTCAGGAAAGCCGTGGGTTCAAATGGGTTGCCTATTGAGTTATTCAAGGGTATGTCAGGCAAGATAGCGGTGCCAAGGCTGGAGATGTTCTGAGGAGCAAATGAGGCCGGCTGTTTACTGAAAGGTCAATGTACAGCCACACTTGTGGTGATACACAAAGCAGGCAATCCCCCAGAGGAATGCACATCCTATAGAACTATCTCTGTTCTAAATGTGGAGGAGAAGTTATTGACCAAGGCTCTCGCGACTAGAGTCATCTTGGTCCTTCCCTCCATTATTCATGTTGATCAGTACGGCTTCATGCCATGAAGGAGCACTTGGCTTAATCTCCAGCATTTTTATGGGGTTCTACACATGATGGGCTCGCCACAGGTGCCCCAGTCAGCATTAATGGCGTTAGATGCCACGAAGGTGTATGATAGTGTAGAATGACCCTATCTGTTTGCTACCCTGGCCAGATTGGGATTTGTCCCATAATTTTGTGAATGGGTCAGGCTGCTCTATGAGGCCCCTCTGGCTAGAGTAAGGGTTAATGGAGTGCTGTTGAAGATCTTACCCCTATGGAGAAGCACCAGGCAGGGATGCCCATTGTCCCCCTGATATTTTCCTGGTGCTGGAGTTGCTGGAGTGTTGGATCTAACGTGATCCACTGATATGGGGTATTCTGTCACAGAGCGGCTGGGAGGAACATATATCCCTATACGCCGATGACATAGTGTTATATGTCTCCAAGCCATTCAGCTCCATAACAAGAATTCTCCATGTCTTCAAGCTCTTTGGCAGTTATCCGGGCTACAGAATAAAATGGCCCAAATTTGTGGTGTTTCCCTTATTGGGACCCCACCCTCTGATGCTTTCAACGGGATACGGGGCCCAATTGAACTTGAGAGATTTAAGTACCTCGGAATATGGGTGACCATATGGGTTTGCAACATAGAGCAGTGAAGACACCTTTATATCCCATACAAATGCCATTTAGAATACTCAATAGCCATCGTGTATTTGTAGTGACCGGGAATGGACCGAATAGCTGAATAGTGAACACATTAAATAAGCAAAACAATCAAACTCTGTGGCGAGGCCCTGCGGCCACGCCCCACAAGTGCCCAATATCCACATGCACGGCCTTTGACCGTGCGTGGCATGAGTTGGGAGGGAGGACCTGGCCTGAAACCGGGTCCTGCATCCAACTGCCACACGGGGCTAATGCTGTGCATAGTAGGGTTTAGAGAGTGACTGGCCTCCCGCAAAGACCCCACCTATTACATTACTCATGACATGTTCAATTATATAATTGATGGTATCACTAATGACATCTCAAATTACATAATTGATGACATTATTGAGGACATCGCTGATAACATCAGCCATCTCACTACTGTTTAATTTACTAAATGATAGTAGTGCAAAGCCTCTACTTCACACAGCCTTTGCCCTGGGCCCTAGGCACACTTCTTCACGAGGACCCCATTTTCTCCAGACAGAGGGCCTGATTAGATCTTGGCGGACGGCGGACGGGTTACTCCATCACAACGGTGACGGATATCCCATCCGCCAAAATATAAATCCCATAGGATATAATAGAATTTATATTGCGGTGGACGGGATATCAGTCACCATTGTGACGGAGTAACCTGTCAACCAAGATCAAAATCAGGCCATAAGTGGCCAACACCCTAATATGCACAGCCTTCTGCCTCTGCAGAGTTCTTCACAGAGAGGCACCTCACTGCTGACACCCGAATCCGATTGAGTGAAGAAGCCCCTACTACTCACACAATGTTCACTCTGTACAGGGCTCTTCAGAAAGAGACCTCCCCCTGTAGATGCCCAAGCACCATTAGATGGCCATTCCTCTAATACGCACAGTCTTCACCCTGTGCACAACTCTACACAGATAATCCACTTCATACAGACATCAAAGCACCATTAGATGGCCAAACCAACTACACACAGCCTATGTCTAAGTGCTCAACTATTCAAAGAGACCCACTCTCTCCAGACACTCAAGCCCCATTAGATGGCCAAGCCCCTACTATGCACAGCCTTCCCCTTGTGCGTAGCTCTTCACAGAGAGACTACTCCCTCCAGGCATACTAGCTCCATTAGGTGTAAAAAGCCCTACTATGCACAGTTGTGTCCTGGGAACACCTCTTTACAGACACCAGACACTCAAGTACTATTATGTGGCAAAGCCCCTCCTACGCACAGCCTATATCCTAACTAGTAATGCCATGCCAGTGAAAATCAATATGGCCAAATAGTATGTTATTTGAAGCAGGTGCACTAATAAACACCTTCAATAATGTATTTCAACTGTGTAAAGATCAAATTTGAGAAAATATGCTTATTGTCTCAAGAATTCTATTCTATAATCAGTTTATAGGAGAAAACAACTGCTGCCCTTGGAAAAATAACAAGTGTACTAAGAAACATACATTGGCTCATTTTTTACTGTAGTGTGAACGTGTTATACCACAGTAAAGTTTAGCTCATTTTAGAAAGACATACATAATTCTCACTGATTCCATTCTAGAATCAATTTACAGAAGAAAACAACTGGAACCACACCCAGGGCCTAGCATAAGAACATGTAACCATTTGTTCTGTGTTTTGGTTAGATTTTATTCTTTAGAATTACTGCATATGAAAAGACAGAACATCATAAACCATACGTGCAGATGAGCTGGTTGAAACCCATCTTACGGTTTTCTGTTTCAGAGATCTAATTAAGACTTTGAAATACTGGGAGAATAAAATTAAGAGCAATTTTCAGATGTAGAATGCGTGTTGAGATCTGGAAGGTCGGAACACAGTTTTCTGAGTGCAGAAAACCCCATGGTTTTACCTGTATCAAGGCAGAAAACGCTCCCCTCCTTGGAAAAAACATTTCCCTCAATGGAAAAAGAACATTTCCTTGTACAAGCAATTCTTGTTATAGGCGCTTCCCTCTGATGAAAGAATCCTTCCACAGCTCAGTGTGCCGCTCCCTGTGGATTAAATTACTGTTATAAGATTTTAAGAAAGCGTCTTTCTCTCTCAGATCTAAGAAGTTATTTTCCACATGATTGGTCGTTGGAATGTTTTATAGTACTTCCAACTAAATTCAGCTCATTGTAAACAAAAAGTCCACATGAGCATATTTTTCCAAAATGTGTGTCTCAAAATGATATCATACATAAATTCGGAGTTTAATAATCTAATTCAAAGTGATTTTACTGACTTCAGGGTTCCTCCATTTGCCAAGCAAACGATATAACATCAACATATTTTTTTTAAAGAAATAAACATCATGTCGAAAGAAGCGTATCGTAGATCTACCCCTTCTTCGTTGCACCTCTGACTAACAAAGGGGATGCTAACAAAGTAATTTTGTGTGGTATGATATGGTACAGGTCAGATAGGTTGTTACAGTATTTCTTCGCTCATATGCTGCCAATATGGGGGTGTGGGTGCCCTGTATTATAGGAGTGGCGGCCTTTTGAAGTGCCACAGGGCAACAGTAATGTGAAGCGCAAATATCTGAGATTTACAGTCAAGGTGTGCAGTGGCGTAACGAAACTTGAGGGTGACCTGACATGATTGGTCGTTGGAATGTTTTATAGTACTTCAAAGTGAACTCAGCTCATTGTGACTAAAAGTCCACATGAGCTTATTTTTTCTAAATTTGTGTCTAAAATGAAATCGTACTTAAACTCGGTGAAATATCATCTATTTGAAAGTGATTTTTACTGACTTCAGGATCCCGCCACTTGTCAAGCAAACGATAAAATATCAAAATACATTTTTCAAAGAAATAAACATTATATCGAAAGAAGCATATAGTAGATCTACCCCTTCTTCCTCGCACCTCTGACTAACACATGGAATGCTCCTCAACTTGAGGGTTTTCTAACAAAGTAATATTGTCTGGTATGATACGGTACAAGTCAGATATGTTGTTACAATATTACTTCACTCATATGCAGCCAATATGGGGGTGCGGGCACCCTGTGTTATAGGATTGGCAGTCTTTTGAAGCGCCACAGGGCAACAGTAATGTGAAGCGCAAATATCTGAGATTTACAGTCAAGGTGTGCAGTGGCGTACCGAAACTTGAGGGTGACCTGCAAAGTACAGGGAGGGCCCTTCCCCTTTACCCCAGACTCAGTCAGGAGCTCCAAGGCCAGGGGATCATGAGCCCCCAGCCCCACTGAGGCTGCGGAGGCTAATGTTGCGCCACTGATGGTGTGGTGCAAACTGCATGTCCTTGCTACCTTTATTTGCTGTTAATAAGCAAAGCAAAAGTTTCCAGTGCTTAATTTATTAAATATGAGTACTGGTGCCCAAAACTTTGTCCAGAAGTTGGCAGCCGGTGCAATTAAACGTCAGCAGGTCGAATAACAGGGCTGATGATCTTTAATCCCCTACTAGACACTCCCTATCCCCTTCCCTCACTCTTTCGGGTTGCTGCTTTCTTCCTTTGTGACGGTATTGTCTTCTTCCTTTTCCTCCGTCTTTCTGATCTGAGTGTTTTTCCGTTTCTTGCGCTCTGTAAATATCTGATGTGGCAAATAAGTGCCGGTCTTCAAAAATAAGTGTTGATGCTCCCCACTGGCAAACACCGGCTCAAATTAATCGCTGAGAGTTTCTGTAAAGTATTGGTACATTCACTGAAATATATCAAATAATAGATTGTGCCTTTGTGATCAGATGCTTGATTATAACTAGAAAAGGTTGATGCACAGACCCCACCCACCTCACCCTTCCCTTTAAATTATGTCTGGTGATGGAGCTCTCCATCACTCACCTAAATCCTTTATATCTAAGAAAGACCTTCTCGCAGTTTTTAAATGATGTACAAAGTGAGGACCATCTACATCTCAACCCAGTTGTAGCCCCGTCTCAGAGGACAAACAGAAAAATGAATTAGATCTCCTGTGATGTTCTAGGGACAAAAGCTTTGATGCCTCTGGCATTGGCATAAAAGAGGCTCCCACAGCCTCTGCTGTGCAGGAGCCCAAAGCTCCAGGGGCCCCTTTAGCAGAGTACCCTGGCCTGACCGCTCCTGAGTGAGTCCGGAGGGGGGGTGGGGGATCCATTTACTTTGCAGGGGAACCCCTCAAGTGTTGTTGCACCACTGGCCTCTATCAGGCAGAGACAGTATGATTTTGCCCAGAGACTGATCTGATCGTAGCACTAAGTACAGTCACACCTGACCCAGATTTGTATATGATGTGCAGCAACCCCACTACTGAGGAGACTGCTCATTCCTACACTCAAAATCACTTTCAGGCAAATACTCAACCCAAACCATTGGAATCGGCAGTGTATTGTGCCACATACAAAATAACAAAATGACCCCTACCTCCAGCAACCCAGATAACCCCTAGCTGTGGACAAAGGTAGCTGACAGATGCGCGGGCGTCGGCTGAAAGGTATAATTTCATGAACATAGTGATACTAAATATCTTCTCGTAAACTTTTGAAAGCCACAAGGTGTACATTACAGTCACAGTGCATAAGATATTCTAACTGAAAATTATGAGAAAAGTACAAGCGGGGAAAAACAAAATTACACGAAATATGCAAAACCCATAAACCATGATTTATGTAAAATAAGGCTTGCAAACAAAGTCACCTGTACGCATCCCATGAACCACAGATGAAAATAAGCTAAACCATCATATGGCTTGAGAGCCTTGTCCTCCTCCTTATTTATGTATTTATTTGTTTAAAGAGTTTTATATAGCGCTGGCTAGACCCGAAGGTATCAGAGCGCTTTACATGAGAATCGACAATGAATCAGAACAAGTTCAACAAATTACATAGTACATCAAAAAATAAGCAGTACAATTAGGAGGTGAGAAAGTGAGAGAGTGAGGATAAAGGAAGAGACAATAAGGAGAGACGAAAAGAAGTCTGTCTAAAGACCGACTGGGTAGGTGACGACCAAGGAGGGAATCCACGGCCCATCTCCCCTATAGCTAAACCAGGTAGCTCCATCGGGCATCAGACAAAATAGTTCAGTCTCAATATATTGAGAGAGGAGCGTAGAAGAGACATAAAATAGAGGGAGGATGTGGGGGGAGAGGACAGGGGAGACGAAAGGAAGTGGAACAATGAGGTTCAACAATATTACAGAAAAGATCGATAGTTAAACATTACAACAGACAATCAGCAATACATTAGGAAAGGAGAGAAAGGAGAGAGAGAAGTAGTGGGGGGTAGGGGAGGTGAGAAAGTGAGGATAGGGGAAGAGACAGCCGTAGAGACGAAAGGAAGTCTGTCTAAAGACCGACTGGGTAGGTGACGACCAAGGAGGGAATCCATGGCCCATCTCCCCTATAGCTAAACCCGGTACCTCCATCGAGCATCAGACAAAATAGTTTGGTCTCAAAGTCGAGGGAAGAGGTTCACTCAGAAACAGGGAGGGGACAAGGGGCAGCGGCAGGTGATGGCAGAGGACAGACGCTGGAAAGAGTAGGAGCGGAGAGGGGAGAGGGTAGGGGGGAGAGAGAGGGGGAAGATAAGGTCAGGAGAGACGCGGGAGCATTTGCCCGAAGACTGGCAAGGTGGGTGATAGTTCACCGGGTAAATGTCCTGAAAGGAGTGCAGGATCCAGGTTGGATGACGGCTGAGATCCAGGTCAGATCGATGACCAGTTTTATGATTGACCATGATTCGCAGTACATCGTGATGAGGTCGACTGTGGTGCCATCTTGGGGTCATGCAAAGTTAATTCTTATTTAATCCTCAGGCTGATCGGGTTCAACCCAGTAGGGGGGTTCAGAGGCAGCTCCGGATCGCTGGCCAGAATTCCGACTTTTCCCCGAGCTCGCGGTAGCCCCCTGCAGAGTTCTTGGAAACAAATGAGCATTGGAGAACAGGATAGGTCACAGTATAGCATTATACTATTATGGCATATTATTGCCAAAGCTGCTGAGGTCACAGGTGCTCTCTAGCCTCATTCCAGGAAAGAAACTGCATTTGAGTGCTGTTATGAGCAGACCTAGAGTGACAATGACAACAATGGTGAGATAGCATTCGCACAAGGGACACGCTGGTATCGTTTGTCTCCTTAAATTGTCTCGCCCTGCTTCGCCGTTCTAATGTCCCTGATATCCGCCATTTTAAGGTCAGGCGCGTGCAATCATTCACATTCTCTTAAACACCACCGTTGAGGGCATTCGCAGATGTTATCAGGTGTTGGCAATGGGTATGTCGAGTACATAGCCCCACTGATTGAGATATCGCCGTCAGTGGGGCGCGGATGCGAGGGACAAACTAGCGAGCTGCAAGGAGACCATTACAAGGTCAGGCATATCGCGCTATAAATCTGTGGTTCCGAAAGTATAGATGTTTCTGCAGTAGGTGGTTGTTTATGGTTTTAGTCGCCAGCACCCACCTTTTTGAGCTGTGCCAGGTCCTGGGTGCCCTAGGGGAGCAGTGTAGTCTTAATCTGCAGTTGGCTGGAGTTTCCAAGTTTTCAGTGTATTCCAGGCATCGCCGTCATTTCTGGTGTCCCCCAGTGGATTTTGCTTGCCGCTCAGCATCCGAGTGTCCGCTGTGTGAGCGCCTCGGGCCGCCGGCCCCAAGTTCCGGCAACACCAGCAAGCAGCGCCACCCCAGCACCTCCCCACCTCCGGCGGAACTCCGGCACGCCAAGCGCCGCAAGTGTCCGCCGATCTACAAGCCTCTCGCCGAAATTCAGGGAGCCCGGGACGATGAGCAGAGAAGGGGACCAAAAAGCAACACCACTGTCGGGACAAGAAAGGCGCAGAACAACCAGCGGTCGGGGCAACAGAGCACCGGATCAGCATCGGAAAAGCCCCGGCTCCGCACATCCACGAGTCAGCAATGGAAAGGCATTGGAGTCGTCCTTAGGATTCAGGTAGTGTTTTTCTTCTGTTTAGAATGGGTAGTTGCATTGCGTAGCTGTGGGCTTCATCTAAGCAGGGCTGTCGAGCGAAACGATGGAATCTGGGGCATAGGCAGGGATTTTCACAGAATTGTGATCCCAAGCCCCTGAGCTTCGGTGGAAAGCTCCTGCTCGACAGCCATCTTGTGATGGCCATCCTCCTCTGCACGTGATGTTCAGACATTCACTGTAAGAGTGTCTAAGGGCTTAATGTGGTGTAACAATTCACCATGAAAGGTCTGTTGGTTCAACATATGCTTTGAATGATAAATAAGGTAGACTTACTGCGATTGTTGTAACTTTTCATAATAAATAGATCAGACTTGTATCATTTTACATAATGTGTCCTTAAGAACCAGTCAGGGCCATAGCTGTAAAAAGTGGCTTGTCATTATAACCAATTCAGGCACACCATATTGAGCCACTGGGCAAGCAAGGGGTGTACAATGAAAAATATGCACAAAATGACAGTTGGCCAAACAATGCACAAATCCTCTTACGAGTACCTAACAAGAGTAATCACAATCTTCTATTGCCACGGTTTGTCAGAGCAGGAAACCACACCCTTGCCTACCATGGTCAACTGTGAGAGTCTATGTAATACATTATCGAGCTACAGCCTTTAACATAGTCTGATTTATAATCCACTCTTAAAATTATACTGGTTTTCTCAAACACTTCACAATAACTAAATCTGCCTCCTTCTTTTGTCGTAGCTTTTCAAGCCTTTGGTGCCTGACATAAAGTTTCCCAATGACCCAAAGAGACTTGTCACCATAACTCACTCAGGTCTACATTATTTCACATATGCTTTCCTATTAGACAGTTATCAGTACACAGACATAAAATTGCAAGTAAATACAAAAAAAGCAATTGGCAAAATAATTTTTTTAAATCTCCAAAGAATGGTGAACAAGGCCTGGAATTGTGAAAACCGTATACCTCTGGGTGTTTTCAGCAGGGCTGGCCAACACCAAAACCCTTTCAATAAGTAATCTATGTGGTTACCTGTAACGAAATACCTGTCTGCAGCCTTTAACACAATGTAATAACAATCCACCTTTAAAGGCCTATTGGCATTAACAAATGCTGTACAAAATAAACATTCAAGGTGTACAGGCTTTGTCATACACATTTATAAACAGATCAGCCTTATAGCCTTTATCATGGGTTGATCAGCATAACCAAATCAGGCCAATCAGGCCTACTGTATTGAGCACAAGCTTTTACCTCGAGGCAAAAAGTGTAATAAAGATTCTCTTTTTCAGTGGAAGCAGACAACGTTCTGTCCAATCAAATGCTGTACTCAAGCTAATCAAAATGCGGGCAGAGCCAAAGCCCCAGTTGCAGTAGTCTTTCTGAAAGCTCTTTTTCTGTTGATCACACAAGATCAATTGAAAATTGCACTGTCAAGCCAGACCTAAAAAAGGACAAAGCGTATTGACCATCACCCAGTAGCTTCCTCCGCTGTCTAACTGAGCCCAAGGTCAGACTCTCCCAAAGAGGCACATTTACAACTAGGTTACTGAAAAACACATTCAGCAAGAAGGCTTGATCGTGCATTGAACAAGCAAAGACAAAGCCTTCAATGTGCTAACGCGTGGTATAATCAGCATTCACTGTCCAAGCAGTAATTTATGAGTGAAATAACATTGTCAGCACAGTGATAACGCAGCTGCATCAAGGAGGTCCGCCAGCCATTGACCAGGAAAGCCAATAATCAAAACTCCACGTTTCACAGCTGGCAGGAGCGAAGGTATAGTGTGAAAGTAATACATAGTACAGATAAACATGAAGGAATACAACAACATGACCACGCTACTGGCGTTGTTAATGTAATGTTAAGTGCACGATCAGGAGTCCGTCGTTTAATGTTTCTAAACATTGCTGGTGCAGTTTGCCACACCGTGCAGCCTTCTTTCAATGTCAAAGCTTCCTAAAGCTTGGCCTGGAGCGATGCCACTTTGGGATCCAGGGCTTTAACTCCCCAGAGTGGTTCATTTCTGACGTTGGAGCCATCATGGCGGGGTAAGTGCCTGATCTGTTCCTTACTATGTGCACCTCCCTCTCCTCACCCACACAACTGTACAGGTAACAAAAAGCACAGGGGGCTATTTGGGGTGACTCCAGCCTGGTCTCCCTTTGCCCCAATGTGATGCAGCAGATTTTGAATCAGTATCACTACCCAAAACATGTACTTAAATGTACTAGGCTTTATGTAATACCAGTGCCTTCCTTAGTTAGATTTTGTTAGTGCATATGGAATGCACGGAGCCCAGTCTGTGCACGCTATTTCTATGTCCTGCACTTAGTATGATGACCACCACGAGAGATTGAACTAATATGAAATAGGCCAGGAACCATACTTATTCTTATGTGAATGTCCATCAGAAACTGCTTTTTCATGGTTCACAGCTAAATACCTGTGCACTCAACATGATAAAAAAAACACTAATAGGTATTCTAAAGTGCAATAGAGGTCTTCACAAGGTCATCTATTTCTAAATCTGTTATCTGAATACATCAAAGCACCGGTTGGAATATTGTTTGCTGTGGATCCATGTCAGATGTGCTATTGACTTTACTTACTTCAATGAAACGCTTGAAAGTTAAAAGTTGAGACAAACAAGGCAAGCACAGCTTGATTAAGTCTACACCTTCACTGCATTTTTAAGCTATGTATTTGATTGTTTTAATTAGGTGATAGATTTGCTCAGTATGCAAATGGATGTGCAATTTCATACCAAGTTGCACTCTCTGAGACCTAAAATTGATTTGTTGTGGATGTTAATGAGATTATTAGGTCTCGGACTAGCGTCCCACGAAGTGGGCGGAGTCCGAGATCTAGCGTCCCACGAAGTGGGCGGAGTCCGAGATTTTATGTTGTCTAGTATGGGGGCCTGAACATGCCCCTTTTCTCCATTGGCTGGCCTCGTAAATGCTGGCCAGCCATTGGAGTATAGGAGCGTCACTCAGTTCAGGGCCCGCCTTGACGCGATTCGGGGGCGTTTTGCTCTCTCTTTTTAAGCCCCGCCCCTCATCTCATTAACCAAGAAGCATTATTTCGGCTCAGACCTAAACCAAATAAAAGCCCGAACTCCCCACAAAAAAAGAGCCCGAAACAACCCCCGGCCACCTAACTTAATAGACTTGCAAATAACCACTCGTTTGATTACTGCAAATGCAAATTGGAAATAGTTACCAGTATAAATGAATGTATCTCGCCATTAAGTTGCATAATTATATTTTTTTCTGTCTTGCTTGTACTAATCGTTTCCGTTCATCGACTCGCGTTCGGGAAAATTGCTTGCATTCATCGGAAAGTGCAAAGACCCCATACAACAGTTTCCACATCTAACACCCTCTTGGCCCTTTTAAGCATACGATAAGTAGCATATTCGGTCTAGTTTCATTCATTGTTGATGACGTCTTTAGCTTTCTTCGCGCGATGCTTAGACTCAGGTACTGATCTCGCGATAGTCAAGACAAGGATTCTCTAATTCACCAAATGGATTTTGTATCTCTGGGCCAGGTAGTTTGTGTCACTTGGGGTTTGGGATTTGTAGCCGTGCCCTTCTACCAGCTTCTTGTACCGTCACTGCAGGATTCAGGTGCTGGGAAGGTAGGGTTTGCAAGGCAGCTGATGGCCAAATGACTGGGTTCGGGAGGTCAGTTCGGGGTAGTGATTCTCTGCGGAAAGGCCAGCAGTGCAGTTGTATGACCCCTGTAGGTTGATTAGTGTGAAGGCTTCAGGGCAGTTTACCTGCCCGCGAGTCAACATTGTACATCCGCGCAGCTTATCAGACCTTCATTACACACACGTTCGTAGCACAGTCTATATGGTATGCGAGAGAGCAGCTAATTTAATTGAGGAGCAACGACTGGGTGTGGCTTGCTAGGCTTCTACTCTGTGTGTCTGTGTGGGTTGTTAGGATTGTGCATCTGACCAAGCGGCGTTGTGACCGTGTTTACATTGGCTATGTATTGTTGCGCGGTTTGTGTTTCGGCAAAACCTGTTTGTTTTCTTTACAGTAATTGTGCGTTTACAGTGTGCGTGAACTATATATCTAATGTCAGTTGCAGTACCTATACCGTGCAGTTGTTGTCGGTGAGCCCTGCCAGGCCTCTGCATCTTGAGTTTTTGCTGTGGCTATAATGCATATAAACACTCAACGTACCATAACGTACGTCTGCAGGGCAAAGTTTGTACATTGTCAAAGTTTGTACATTGCCATTGTTTTACATTTGCTACGTGTACTCGGTGGGGATACTGTGCATTTGCATGGTGACAAATCTGTACTACAGCCGCTGCGTAGGAATTGTCTTTGTGCTTTACACAGCTGATCATCTTCGCTCTGTCTTTGTAGTTCCAGGTACAGCATCTGCAAAGTCGGCAGACGGGCACAATTAGTTGTCAGCTACTGTCGTCTTGCCATGCTGGGGTTATGTATCTGTGCGCATCACTAGTATTTGGTTGTACATTGTAATTCAAGTGCACACTGCGATAATGTCGTGCAGTTGTCAGCGTGCTCTTTCAGAGCAGTGTGTACCCGGTGTGCGCTGTGATTCATTTTCCTTTTTTATCTGCAATGCAAGGCAAATTTTGCCACTACATTTTTTATTTGATTCGCGCAGTCTCTCAGCACTGCAGTTTGCATCCTTTGCAGATTTAAACTCGAGGCGCTCCCTCCAGGGCAAATGTTTACAAAAGGGGGAGTGACACACAAGGCGGAAATTACACCTTGTGCATGCAAAGGTCACTGAGATTCAGCGGGTCCTCTGTCTGTCCCCGGCTTCATATCATGCCAGAAGAGCCCATGTAGGCACAGCATCAATGCCAGCATTTCTTCATTCCACATCCCTCACTTCTGGTTCTTCATTTTGCATCCCTCACTCCTAGTTCCTCATTCCGCATCCCTCATTCCTTGGTCCTCATTCCCCATCCCTCAATCCTAGTTCCTCATTCCACATCCCTCACTTCTGGTTCCTCAATCCATCATTCTTTGGTCCTCATTCTGCATCCCTCACTCCTAGTTCCTCATTCCGCAGCCCTCATTCCTTGGTCTTCATTCCACATCCCTCACTCCTAGTTCCTCATTCCGCATCCCTCACTTCTAGTTCTTCATTCCACTTCCCTCATTCTTTGGTCCTCATTCCGCATCCCTCACTCCTAGGTACTCATTCCGCATCCCTCACTCCTAGTTCCTCTTTCCGCATCCCTCACTCTTAGTTCCTCATTCCGCATCCCTCACTGCTAGTTCCTCATTCCGCATCCCTCACTCCTAGTTCCTCTGTCCGCATCCCTCACTCCTAGTTCCTCATTCTGCATCTCTCACTCCTAGTTCCTCATTCCGCATCCCTCATTCCTTGGTCCTCATTCCGCATCCCTCACTCCTAGTTCCTCATTCCGCATCCCTCACTCCTAGTTCCTCATTCCGCATCCCTCACTCCTAGTTCCTCATTCTGCATCCCTCATTTCTTGGTCTTCATTCCGCATCCCTCACTCCTAGTTTCTTTTGCTTCCATCCTCCTTGGGGTGAGACTGCCTGTTTTTTTAGGTCAATTTGCCCTGTAGGTGGGGCAGGCGGTTGCAAACTCACAAAGCACCTGGGAATACGTTTCTGTATCTGGGGGGAGCTGCCCTTGTTATTTCTTGCCTCTGTTCCCTGCTGCTGTTCGGTTTTTTTCTTGCCTCTGTGTGGCTCTGTGTGTGTGTGACTCTGTGTGAGGGTGGCTCTGTCTGTGTGAGGGTGGCTCTGTGTGTGTGTGGGTGGCTGTGTGTGGGTGGCTCTATGTGAACGACTGTGGGTGGTTCTGTATGTGTGTGTGGGTGGCTCTGTGTGTGGGTGCAAATTCAATAGGTCTCGCATTTGCGAGAGATTAAGCTATTGGCATTGTAAATGACAATGCCATTTATTTATATGTTTTAAAAACAAAAACATGAATAAAAAATGTCATGAGCAATGCCAATAGCTCTAACTTTAACAATGCCGAGACCATTGCATTGTAAATGCTTGTTTTTTCTAATGTTGTCAATGGTAGGATTTTGATATGTTAGATTTTTGATCTCAGTAGATGGCAGAGTGCCCATTTGTGAGTTAAAGCTAGTTCAAAAAGTTAGTCATAATATGCTGATAATCGATCCTCATATATAGGATTTGTATTCCCTGGCCATTAGCATCCGTACACCCTACTGTAGAGATTTTGGACTTAAGTTATATTGCTGTGGTTCAATAATATATGCAGTAACATACCATGCAATTATAAACTACAAAGTAAAATCAGTATTAATTAGGCTGTAATTGTCTCATCTGGCACTCACTCCTAAGTGAAGGGACCACTGTTGTGGCAAGCCTCATTGCTGGTGATGCAGTCAATACCGACACAGCAAGAAAAGATACCAGACTACATTTGGAGTGAGTATGGCACCTGAGCACGAATACTCGACAGCCTTTAATCCCGGGAGCTGTGCCCAGCTTCAGGGTTTCATGGTGCATGCTAACATACCTTGTGAGGACCGACCAGCTTATGACATCCCTCCCCAACTTAGATCAACATTGTCTTAAATGCTTTGGCTGGTTTTCATCTGGGATGTCTCCATCCATTGCAGGACCACCAGCTATAGTCCCACAGCCTTTGCAATGGTTTGGGAAATGGTCGAGATATAATTGTGAATGAATGTTGTATGGATTGAAAAAGGAGATATAAGTGACTTAAATACCAAAGGGAATAATACTTTTACATTTCAGTTAGAGCCCTGTCCCTTTGGAACGAGGGCATCTCGCATAACAGTGTATGTTTTTAACAGACTGGTCATGGACTTGCAATGATACAAGAAGACAAAAATGTGATGGTGTTTGCAGCACCTCTACGTTCCTGTCCACATCTTCCAATTCAGTCTGGCACTCTAGGGGCAGACTGGCTGGGGCAGGAGCGCAATGCCATTTCTTAAGCCATAGTATGTTGCGGGTAACTCTTTCACTCTCTTTCTGAGCTTTGATTATAGTACTGCTTTGATCTACAAGTCCCTGGCTCACTTGCAAGCACCATCTTGAATTTACTTCCTGGGTGATTATTTCTGACCAGTACTGAATCACAGACCTGCAGTTCTCAGCATTGAGCCTCCTTGCTTTGCCGGCTGCATTGTTGCTCCATTGACCAATTTACTGCCTCAACTCAAAGTTCAGAGGCATATCAGTGTAGTGCAGCATCATCAGGATGGTGCCAGCCATGGATCGGACAAACAGCATGTTCCCTTGCGCCCTCTGTGTTGTACACTGTGGAGTGTTGTGGTTAGGTTTGCCACTGGGCAATTTATTTACCAGCATGTCTACTATTTTAATGTCCTGGCCACCACAAAAATTCGGAAAATCTCCAAAAGCTGGCATTATTTCATTAGAAGCCCGGTGGTTACCATTATGCATTATCTTTTAATGCCAACTCCAAACAGCCACTTTAAAGTATGACATCACAGTGTGTATTGTTCTAAAAAATAACACAGTCAGGCTATAATAACCATGTGGCCAGTCTCATCTGCTTAGCTTATTTATTTATAAAGTTTTTAGCTTCACATCTTTATTCTTCAACTGTAGGACTGTATATAAATGTTTCTACTCCATTGATCTGTTACCTACTATCGTAGCTTAAGTATTGTGGGAACAACTGCTTTGATATCATTGTATTTTAATACTTATATTGCTGAAACACGGCTTATTTTGAGACTACCCTTTTATCTCTTTCGTGACAAGAGTGCAAACGCAGAGCTTCCTATTTATAGGCGCACATCGTTTACCCTTTCCTCGTTAGCTTTCAGTGCAGTCCACGCCTAAGGGTGTCAAGTACGCCGCCAAAACGAGCACTCAGCTCCTGTCTTTACTGCCCCACCGGGTGCGACCGAGCGGCCTAATGCGCCACTACCCTCACTCACCAGGATTTAAGGAATCTCATGCCCCATTGCTGAGATTACCAGTCTCGTAGTGGGTTTCTCCAAATGTACCTCATCATCAGAGCCGTCGGGAGGGGCAGACTTTAGGAAATTAGGGAAATGTCATGGGCAACAAACAGCCCGAGCCGCAATACGGTTCGCTCGAGCAATGTCAACAGTTGCTTCTCGATGCGAATAAGCTAACCGGGACGCCGCTGGGATAATTACTCAGAATTCCTTTGTTGGGTCACATTTTATTCAGATACGAACCAAAACAAGCATTTACAATGCAATGGTTTCGCCTTTGGAAAAGTTAGAGCTATTGGCATTGTAAATGACAAAATTTGTATTTATGTGTTGGTTTTGAAAACATAAATAAATGGCACTGTCATTTACATTGCCATTAGCTTAATCTCTCGCAAATGTGAGACCTATTGCATTTGCACCCACACATACACGCACACACACACAGAGCCAGCCGCACACACACACAGCCAGCCGCACACACACACACAGCCAGCCGCACACACACACACACAGAGCCAGCCGCACACACACACACACACACACACAGAGAAGATAAAAAGTAACTGGGTAATATAAAGGAGGGACAGGAATATGAGTAGTAGAGATTGAAAAGGTGTGTGGCACATGAAGAGGTCTGGCAACAGGTTATGAGGTAAAAAGGCTGAGTGTGTGTTAAGGAATGGGTGGGATCTGCAGAGTGGGAATGAAAGTTGTCAGGGGTGGAAGAAAGGAGCCCAGGCTGGGGTTCAGGATGAAGGGATGAATAGCAAGCGACACAGAAGGCAAGGAGCAGCATTAGCACTCCATGTGACCTCACACTGGACAACCGGACAGAAACCGCAAGATTTCCAGCCCACAGATTTACATATTCTGCGCACTAATGCACCCATCACTGGAGAGACTAAATTGCATGCATCCTAGCATCAGAGCGCAGACAGCAATGGGGAGGGGCAAATGGAGCAAAGAGGCGGGAGATATTACCTGTAGCAATGGAGGAGGGGGCACAACTGGGAGCCCTGGGCCATTACCTAGAGCAAAATGCTTGATCTCAAAGAAAGTCCTGTGCACCAATTAAGCATTAAGGCTAGTTTAATCTGATTAAAAAAAATCAGCTTAGTCCGTTCCTCCTACCTCCTGGCTCCAACCTCAGGTCTGCACCCCTTCACCTCTTGCCTCTCCGACCTCTGCAGTCTGCAACCTCTGTGAAAGCTCCAGGCAGTTTCCCGGTAGCTTCACTCCAGGAGGTTTCAATGCGCCGTTTGTACTTAAATTGCCGGTACCTCACCAGCACCTCCAGCTGTTAGGATGCCGGTCCAAAGAAAGAACAGCCAGTGGTGAGATTCGGACACAACGCTGCGTATCAACGCATCAGCCGGACAGCAAAGGGCATCAAGGGGGCCACCATTAGGCAACACGGAGTTCCATGATTTCCGTGACGTGATCACTCAAGCACTGAGCGCCAAAACTCCATTGCAGGGGTCGGGACTTAAAAAAAGAGTCAAACGCCCACGATTCGCGTTCTGACCGGAAGAAAGTGATTGACACTGATGTCTTCCAGAGGCCGGCACTGACAGGCCAGTGACAGTGCGAGTTACCAGTTGCTCAGTGCTGACATTAACCCTTTCACCCCGACCTGACCCGTCACTGATGGCAAACAGGAGCCTCGGCAGGTCTTCCCATCTGTCCTCGGCGGACACGCTCCGAACAGAAGTGCAGTCCCAGGTCGAAGGCGCTGAGCCTTGCATTCCTAAGGAGGGATGCCCCTCTCAAGGGCTGTATGCAGAAGAGAGCTGCAGCTCTTCCTGCAGCCCTGAGCCCTGCATTCCTAGGGAGAGATGCTCCTCTCAAAGTCTGTCTGCAGGAGAGATTTGCACCTCTTCCTTCCCATCTTTTGAAAAATGCAGACCCAGAGCAAACCGCATGTAGGTGTGTCTTTAGATCCCATCTGTCCCTTCCCAGCAGGCTGTTTCCTAGTGTCCCCGTTGTTCTGTTAAGTATGCATATACAATCTTTTAGTGGTTTCTGCACATTCTTTTCACAAAAGCTCAGTCTCTCCCCCAGTGACGCCTACCAAATAATTGTGCCAGGCGGTCTCTTTAGCAGGCTCCCGTCTCCTCCAGCCAGCGCTCTTTCTGTAAATGAATGGCTGCTTCTGTGCCACATGCATTGGCTATTACCGGTGCCTTCCAACGAGACATCAGCCATCCTCTCTTGTGATCCAACATTGATTTTTGGTTTCAAGTATCCTTTGTTTAGAGGTATGAGGGACATTGCCTCTGGTCTGGTAGAAACTAACTTGAACAAATAACACATTTATTTCTGATTCTGAGCGGCCCAGACCTATAGAAAGCCTGCTTGGCTCCTCTGCAGTGATGGTTTCATGGCAGGTTGTAAGGAGCACTGTTAGGCACCGGCTGATAAAGAGTTAACCTCATTCCTCCCCAGTGTTTCATGTTTTTTTCTAGCCCAGGCAATGACAGCATTGTCTGATGGCGCTCTGGGAAGAGACGGAGAGAGAGCGCCTTGCAAAAGCCCCGAGGGATGCTTTACACATTGCACATTTACAAAATAACAGACAAAACATAAACCAGCACATACGTATGAGCGATCCACGTCACGCACCTATCCGGGCCGCAGAGCGTTCTGAGCCCGGCTGTAAAACATGGTTCTGAGGTAAAAATGAAACAAAGCGTTCACGCGCACTGCCCACAAATCACGACTTGGTTATGTCACGCGCGTTTAATATAAAGCTGCAATAAAATATATTTAAAAAAATGAAATTTAAGTTGCTGCATAGACAAAAGCAGGTCGAGAGCAGTTATCCCGGATTCGTTATGTCTGCGCTGGGGCTCAAGTACGCCATGCATGCTAGTGGCACATAGCGCTTTAATGAAAGCATACATTCCCCCCAGGAAAGCCCTTCATGGCCAATATGCAATTTAAAGACGCTGCTGGGACAAGGGGAGACGTGTCTGTCGAGTGTGTTGTTAGAATGTGTCCTGCAGCTGCCGTGACTCATACTGCATATAATGCCATATTAAAACAAGCAACGGAGAGTGAAAGGGGAGGGGGGGCGGTAACGGGCACACGGGGAGGGGGGGCGGTAACGGACACACGGGGAGGGGGGGCGGAACGGACAGCGGGAGGGGGGCGGAACGGGGCACAGGACAGCGAGGGGGGGAGGGCGGGAACGGGGCACAGGACAGCGAGGGGGGGGCGGGAACGGGGCACAGGACAGCGAGGGGGGGGCGGGAACGGGGCACAGGACAGCGAGGGGGGGGAGGGCGGGAACGGGGCACAGGACAGCGAGGGGGGGGGCGGGAACAGCACACGGTCAGCGGGAGGGGGGGCGGGAATGCGGCGTCTTTGAAAAGCAAGGCGCCCCCGTGCCTACCTTCCGTCCGGGCGTGCAGCAGCAGAGCGACGAGCAGCAGGCAGGCAGCAAACATGGTGCACGGAGATCCCTCGCCGTCCGCGTGGACCCGGATCCAGCCTCCCCCTCCTCCCGGCTGGCTGGCACCGAGATACTTTGTGCAGAAGAGAGCTCTGGAGCAGGGTCAGGCTGCGCCCCTGAGCTCTGCGGCAAGGGAAAGGACGCCTCCATCTTCGGCCGGTGCCGCCATCAGGAAACAAGCGGGAGGGGGAGGAGAGACGCAGCGCCATTGCGAGGCCAGCAACAGGAAAACAAGCGGGAGGGGGCGGGAGAGAACACGGACGACGGGAGGGGGGCGGGAGAGAACACGGACGACGGGAGGGGGGCGGGAGAGAACACGGACGACGGGAGGGGGGCGGGAGAGAACACGGACGGCGGGAGGGGGGCGGGAGAGGACACGGACGGCGGGAGGGGGGCGGGAGAGGACACGGACGGCGGGAAAGGGGAGGGAACGGGAAAAAACGTAACTCCGCCCAGGGAAAAAATCTCGGGAACGCCCCCGAATCTGGTCCGGCCTTGACGGACAGATCCGGCACCCAATGGCTAGCCTCCATTTATGGAGCTAGCCAATGAGAGCCGGGGGACGTTCCCGAAGTCCTTATGGTCAACATAGGATTTCACCTGCGCTGAAAAGCTGCGCAGAGCGCAGCCTTCGGCAGGCGAAACCCAAAAATAAATTAAAATCTAATAGCATCTCCTGAAAGCCCCTAGGTGAGGCTAAATAGGGCTACATAGTGGAGCTAGGACCCAAGAAATTACAAGAAATCAGTGAACGTTAACTACTGCCCTAAATCAAATTAAATAATAAATAGTAATTTAACAATGTATTTGAAAAGTCCATTTTGAGAGCTCTTTCCTTACCTAAATTGCTCAGATTTACGCAAAATTAAAAATGTTAACTCAACAATGTCTGAAGACAGTCAAAGCTCAGAAACCCCATAAACTCTAAATGAGGAACTTATTAAACAAGCATTTGCAATGCAATAGGTCTCGCATTAGGAAAGTTTGAGCTATTGGTATTGTAAATGACACATTTTTTATTTAGGTGTTGGTTTTGAAAATAGCGAAATGAATAGCTTTGTCATTTACAATGCCAATACTTTTAACTTTCGCAAATGTGACACCTATAGCATTTGTAATGCAATATGTGTTGTATTTACGTGACTTAGATGTATTGATATCACAAATAACAATTGCTTTTAATTTTTTTTAATAATTAATACTTAAATAAAAGTTATTGTAATTTATAATGGCAATAGCTTAAACTTTTGTAAATAACTTTTGTGAAGATTATGTTCAGTGTACTTTATTGTGAGGAAAATCCAAGAACAGAAGTGAAATATTAACATCTTTTTGTGACATTTGTAATAAAGCTTGAAACATTGAGAGAACATATTTGAACCAGTTGTTGTTGAATGGTTGCACAGATTGATGCTGTGGTGGCGCTGAGTGAAGTTGTGGTTGCGACGAGTGATGCTGTGGCGTTCAGTGATGCTGTGGTAGCGCATAGTGATGTTGTGGTGCCGCTGAGTGATGCTGTGGTGGTGCTGAGTGATGTTGTGGTGATGCAATTGATAGAGTGTAATTATGTGGCGTGTAACTATGTGGCACTGAGTGGTATTTGGAGTGTATGTTGCATTGAGTGCAGTGTAATTATGTGGCATGTAATTATGTGGCACTGAGTGGTATTTGGAGTGTATGTTGCGTTGAGCGCAGTGTAAATATGTAGCATATACTTGTGTGGCACTGAGTGGTATTTGGAGTGTATATTGCATTGAGTGCAGTCTTATTATGTGGCACTGAGTGGTATTTGGAGTCTATGTTGCGTTGAGCGCAGTGTAAATATGTAGCATATAATTATGTGGCACTGAGTGGTATTTGGAGTGTATGTTGCATTGAGTGCAGTGTAATTATGTGGAGTGTAATTATGTGGCACTGAGTGGTATTTGGAGTGTATGTTGCATTGAGCGCAGTGTAATTTTGTAGCATATAATTATGTGGCACTGAGTGGTATTGTTTGGAGTGTATGTTGCATTGTAATTATGTAGCATATAATTATGTGGCACTGAGTGGTATTGTGTGGAGTGTTTGTTGCATTCAGTAGAGTGTAATTATGTGGTGTGTAATTATGTGGCACTGAGTGGTATTTGGAGTGTATGTCGCTTTGAGCGCAGTGTAATTATGTAGCATATAACTACGTGGCACTGAGTGGTATTGTGTGGAGTGTATGTTGTATTCAGTAGAGTGTAATTGTGTGGCATGTAATTATGTGGCACTGAGTGTTATTGTTTAGAGTGTATTTTGCATTGAGTGCAGTGTAATTTTGCAGCATATAACTATGTGGCACTGAGTGGTATTGGAGTGTATGTTGCATTCAGTGCAGTGTAATTATGTGGCGTGTAATTATGTGGCACTGAGTGGTATTTGGAGTGTATGTTGCATTGAGTGCAGTGTAATCATGTGGTGTGTAATTATGTGGCACTCAGTGGTATTTGGAGTGTACGTTGCTTTGAGTGCAGTGTAATTATGTGTCATGTAATTATGTGGCACTGAGTGGTATTAGGAGAGTATGTTGCATTGAGTGCAGTGTAATTATGTGGCGGGTAATTATGTGGCACTGAGTGGTATTTGGAGTGTATGTTGCATTGAGTGCAGTGTAATTATGTGGCGTGTATCTATGTGGCACTGAGTGGTATTTGGAGTGTATGTTGCATTGAGTGCAGTGTAATTAAGTGGCGTTTAATTATGTGGCACTGAGTGGTATTTGGAGTGTATGTTGCATTGAGTGCAGTGTAATTATGTGGCGTGTAATTCTGTGGCACTGAGTGGTATTAGGAGTGTATGTTGCGTTGAGCGCAGTGTAAATATGTAGCATATAATTATGTGGAACTAAGTGGTATTGTCTGGAGTGTATGTTGTATTCAGTAGAGTGTAATTATGTGGCGTGTAATTATGTGGCACTGAGTGGTATTGTTTGGAGTGTATGTTGCATAGAGTGCAGTGTAATTATGTGGCGTGTAATTATGTGGTACTGAGTGGTATTTAGAGAGTGGTGGTGGGGAGTGGGTGGATTTGTGTAGTGCAATTATGGGGATAGTAATTAAATAAGTAAATAAATAAAGTAAGTAAATAAATGATGTGGTATTGAGTACTGGAATTATGTGGAGCACGCTTGTGTGTTATGAGTGTAATTATGTGGTGTGCTGTTGAATTGTGTGTCATGAAAGTGTGTGGATAGTTTTGTTTTTGGTGAGGGACAAAAAAGGCATGTCCTTTATTGAAACTTGATAATACTGGGAAGTGAGAGGCAATGTGATCTTTCATTGAGCTGGAAGAAATATGATTACAATTTTCATTTTTTCTTCACAGCACTTGCAGAACAATACACAGATGTCACATAAAATTTGAAAGTGGTATAAACTTAAAATTAATATGAATTTATACGACAACTGATTATTTTTGTAATGTTGGGGGGGTCATACATAAAATCAGATCCCGCCTAGAAATTCTCTGAACTAAAGTTATTCCCCTTCAAGGTTCAGACTGGGGGAGGCTTTGCAGAAGGAAAAGCTAGAACTGAATTTGTCCGTTCACGCAATTTCATTGAAATACATATTGGGATCTATGAAACACCATTTCCACATACAGCATTTGTGAAAACAATCAAAGTCCCTCAATGTTATTCTGCGCCACTATTTCTTATTTAAATCTTACAAATATTGACGGTAAGGAAAGAAATGGAGCACAGTGAGTGCTCGGTGGTTGTGATTCAAGAGCTGTGTATTGGTAGGAATGTCCTGGTACTGGTGAGCTTGTGCAGGGTCTGTTGGTGAGCAGCTGCAATTAGTGGCTTGAAGAAGTGCTGCAACTACATAATTGGGGAGAACTAATTACGTCTGCAAGCAAAACATCACAGGAGCTAATAAGGTTTCCAAATAATACATCGAGCTTCACATTGTTGGTTTTATCACAGTGCTGGTTGTACTGTTACATTGTGTGCCCTAGTTTATGTTTTATAAGTGTAAATGTGGGCACATGACCACGTTCGCCAAGGCTTTTTTGTATATATGTATATCATTGAAGCAAGGGAGTAAGCACATTAAGAAAGTTATTTTAAGAAATAGATTCCGGAAATGAATGCCAGTCTGCTTGCATAGCAGTGATGTGCGTCAGTATTTTGGTTTGATTGTAAACACCCCAATGATTTTGAGAAATGCTTCCACATAATGTTGTATATTTAAATAATTATTTCCATGCAAGCGGACTAATTTCTTCAACAAGTATGGGCACGCTTCACATTTACCGATACTAAGGGCTAGTTTTATGAAGCCTCTTGTTGCTTTTTCAACAACATTTATGAGTACGAGGCCTTCGGTTTGAAAAGTAGTTCTTTTGGTGTGACTAGTGAATGGAAGGACAGCCGGAGGCAACACAGAGGGCGTGTGAGGTGGCAACATGAATAACAGCGGCGTGGGCTGATAAAAAGCAGTGGCACTGGGCATGCCAGACCACTTAAGCTTTTTTGCTGGTGGGAGACAGCACGGAGGGTATTTAACATGGACAATGGTAAGAGGTCATTCGGGCAGTCTGTTTACAGAGTGCAGCGGATGAGCACGAATGTGCGCAGAAACAGCATATCTCATTTAGGAACCGATCATGGTGTCCAGGGATCGACTATCCAAGGCGTCAATGGGGCAGCGTAACTAGGCTCACGGATCTTTCTAAAATGTAGCGCCTATCACACAATTCTCTGCGAGGGTCTTGACGTCCACAGCTGTGGGGGTGGGAGAGGTGGGGCTCGTTCACATTGCATTTAAACATAAATAAATAGTAAGTATCCATCCATATTTTAAAAGCAGACGCTCAACAAAAAGAAAAAGAAACCTATTACAATGTAGCGAAGCAAAAGTAATTCGAAAAACAATTAACCAACATGGCTCCGTTTAAAAAGAAACAGTTTCAAAGCGAAAAAAGTATACATAAATTACAAAAGCACGACGTGAAGGTGGACTTTCATTGCTTACAAATTGAAACACATTGCTGCTGGAAACTGCCTGCAAATGAACTCCCATCTGGTGAATGCGTAGGGCAAAAAGACATGCATCAGAGCACAAGCCGAGGCAGGAAACAACAAGCTCTCGGCATTGCGTGGCGGGGCAGCGGCTTAGACACTTTAGTGAGGCAGTGCTGCTCAGCAAAACAAGCTCTGGCATTGCGCGGAGGGTGGCGGTGGAGCAGCTTCCTTTGAAGCCTGATGCCGAGGCTCAGACAAATGGTGTGGGATGTGAATGGTGAGGGATGTGGCTGGCGATGTGCACGCGCCTTGGTCACATGAACTGTACACGATCCACAGTTTGGGGAGACTTTTAAAAGCCTTACTATAATCTTGACAAACAAGCATTGCTAAAGCAATGCCGTAGTCGAGACCTAAAAACTGATCCAACAAGAAATGCGAACCTGTGTGCGAGAGATTATTCAACAGGTCATGTCCAATAAAAGATCTATCCTCTCGGAAGAGGAATCCGAACCTGAGTCAATGTCTGAGGGAGACTCTGAAACTAACTCCCAAACACAGGGGAAAAAGATTGGGAAAAAACACCTAGAGGGTGCCATTAGCTTGCAGCCTTTCAAAACATCCAGGAGGTCTAAAAACTCAAATTTCAGAGGAGGTCTAAGCACCTCAAAAAACAGTAGTGGTCTAAGCACCTCAAGAATGTTGGGTGTCCTACGCGAGACAATCCCTACGAGTGGCACAACAGCAACGGTACCTGCACTGATCATAAAAAGAATTTAGAAGTGGATGAAGCTACCCCTCGGAAAGAGGACTTACTAGATGAATAAATTTTTTATCTCGACCAGAGAGACCTGTATGCCGATGCGTCCCTTAATGAGAAGGCCCCCTCCACATCCAAGGACATACTTTAAGACCCTCTAGGACAGGACACTTTCTCTCCGGGTAATATCAAACACCCTAGAAGTGCAGAGTGGTGGCGCCAAGACCACATGGCCCAATTTATTACAAAGTGGTTAAGAATCCCACTAGAGAAACCTAGTATGATCCGAATGATCCAGACCAGTCATTCTAAATAAGGTATCTCTAAAGCCAAACCTGGACCAGGAACTCATAACTTTCCTTTTTAAATTGGGCAGAGACCCAAGAAAGGGCATGGAGAGATACTTAAAAATGTGCCAGAAGCACCTACTTGATGTTCAGGCCACCTAGCTAGGATCATTGACATGACAGAGGATTGCCACCTGAACCAACACCAGGTAGACGTCACCCTACTTAGGGGTTGGAGCCAAAGGGCTCTAATCTTACTAGGTAACATGAATGCAAGTATAAATGCAGAAAGGCAAAGAGTGACCCTATCAAAAATAAACCCCAAGCTAAGTGACCTAGCTACAAAAGAACCGTCCGAAAACCTCAAAGGCCTCCTATTTGGAGAGGGTATGATTAAATCGCTTACTAAATACGTCTCTACCTTTACTGCTCTGGACAGAGCTCAGTCAAACATGCGCAGGATTTTCAACCTCAGTGTTTTTGGTCCGGCTGGAAGTAAGGGCCTTTCTCCCGGCCACACTATATTCAGGCCCAATTTCAGAGGAAGAGGCTTCGGCAGAGACTTCCAGCAAGGAGCACCACCAGCCTTTTACCCCCAAAGTGGCAGAGGTTTCCGCTCAAGAGGCCCTTGAGGACGTACACAGACTTCTTCCTCCTTTAACAGTGAGTAACAGTACCCTCCCTTTCATTACTTCCCAGGTAAAAATTGGCGGTTGCCTCAAATTCTTTCACAAAGCATGGCAAACAATAATTTAGGATGGTTCAAGGATTCAAGATAGACTTTATACAACCACCCTATCAATCCCATGCCCCCAGAGAATTATGTATGACCCCAAATCAACTGAAGGTAATAGAAGAGGAGATTTGCTTTATGCTAACGAAAGGCTCAATAATAGAAGTGCCACTAAACCAGCAGGTTGTTATAAGTACACTGTGTCTAATACAAAAGAAAGACAAAGGCTAAAGACCTGTTATAAAACCCAGAAACTTAAACAAGTTCCTCGTATACAAGCACTTCAAGAGGGAAGGCAAACACCTCCTAATAGACATCTTATTGGCGGAATACTGGCCAGTAAAACTCAACCTCAAGCACGCTTATTTCACCACCCCAATGGCTCAGGAATTTCAATGCTTCCTCCAGTTGTTATGGCAAAATCATCTCTTTGCATTTCAGGCACTCTCCTTCGGGCTAGCAGCAGCCCCCTGGTGCTTTACAAATGTAATGAAAGCTGTAATCTCTTTCCTCAGAGAGAGGGGAATATGTCTTATTATATATCTGGACAACATACTCATAATGTCGCAGTGCCAAGTGCAAATTCTCAAAGACCTAGGGAGAACAATTTCCCTCTTGGAAGATCTAGGTTTCATCATAAACAAAGAAAAATCTGTTTTAACACCCTCAAAATGCACAGAATTCCTGGGTTTTTCTATAGATACAGTAAAATCTATTCTCCACCAACCGTTAAAAAAGTGGCTAAAATTCACAAGCAAATACGCTCCTTCCTGTGGTTTCGACCTGGAACAGGTAACTGGCTCTTGGCTAGGAGTAGGACTGTCCGTTGTTGACTAACATCACATGTGATGCTTGAGTGAAACATCTCTTCCCTTTGTTAAGCTGCTCTTAGTCAGCAGCTCTCCTCCTGCTACACCACTAGAAAAGTTTACCTGATTGTACTTCCTAAAACAAAAAAAGATCCAAATCGAACATTAAATTAAGGCCTTTTCTTATCTGTTGTCTGACCAGGTTCATCTCGTGGGTTGAACTATGAACATAACAAGAAATCTCCCATATTCTTTTCCAAAATTGATTTAAAATCAAAAATGTGTATGACTACAGAATCTGGGTTTTTAAGTGCAGACTGTTGCAGGAAAGATGTGTTATATCCTTCCTCTGTGACATTCTGAAAGGAAGAAATGGGCATAAGCAAAAACGAAAAGAGCCTAATAAATAAATGGTGTGGGGGGCAAAGGAAAATAAGTCCAAAGTAATGTCATGGCAGGTCAACACCTGTTAACTGTGCCATTCCTTTGTTCTAATGCGCACTTGGGGAACTTAGGAGGGGTTTTATGATTTGCTCATTACTTTTGAAGTCTGGTGTCTGTATTATGGTGATTTATTAATTGGTTAAAGAAAACCTTACAGAATATAAATCGCAATATCCAAACACTAGTAAACAAAAAGGTCTAGAAAAGAACTATACAATTGATAATTGTTAACTATTGTTAATTATTTTCCAAGAAAGGAAGTGCGGTTGCGCAGAGCATAGCAGTGGCTGGCTCAGAGACATCCTTTTGCCTACAGGCGTTTATTTGGACTATATATGTGTACCTACACATGTGTATTGCGTTGTATAAATGTGTATAATATTTATGTTTTTAAAGATATAGACATTCATTAGTTCTGCTTAACAAATGTACATATTAGTTAAAGTTACATTAAATCTGTGTTTAACATGCATATAAGTGACTGCATAAATAAGTATATCTTTTATCATAACTATTTATCAACAATTGCTTCAGTATTGATGTACAAAAACAATATTTAAAATACAGCAACACTTGAAAGTCTGATTTTATTAAATGCAACTTTAATTAACATATATTACCTTCCTTATACATTCATACCTTTCATGTACATGTGTATATTCATATTTATTAGTTTGCTTCTATTTCAGCATATCCAATGCACTACCCTATATCTCTAACAATATATCCTCTCCATCCACTCTCTGACTCATCTCAAATCTCATTCTACTAGTCTTTCCAATGCACTACCCTATTTCTCACACTATACCCCTCTCAATATATCCTCTACTTCCACTCTCAGTTATCCCAAAACCCATACCACTACTATGATCTCCAAAATAACCATTTCTATACTATTCCCTCATCTACCTTTCCTTTCATCATCTCATACACCTTTTACTATTCAGATCTCTTAAACAAGCCTGTTTAAACCCCTCCCTCTGACTCTTCCCCCTCCACCTCTCCGTTTCTCATTCCAAACCCCCTCCTACTAAAAAAACTTTGTAGACCCCGCCTTTTTCTATCTTTTAACTATTCCTTTACAATCCAAATAACAGACTAGCCTGTCCACCGCTCAAATTAATTTAATATTTCCTATACTAATTCCCAGCTAATCCTGTTTGGGTTCCAGAGTAGCGTGCTACCTGCAAAAAAAAGAAAAGAAAACATCTCATCAGGGGTAGCAAGTGCTGTATACATGCAAACCCTTCCCTCTTCTATCTCTTCACTATCCTTTTACAATCCACATAACAGACTAACATATCCACCGCTCAAATCAAAATAATTTCATATTCCCCTACACTAATTCATCACTATTCCTTCTTGGGTTCCGGAGTAGCATGCTACTCGCTGAAAAGTGCTTCAACACTTCATCAGGGGTAGCAAGCACTATATAAATGCAAACCCTTCCGTCATGGAGTGGTATTGTGTGAAGTGGAGTGAAGCAGCATTGAGTGGTGAGGAGTAGCATTATGTGGCGTGGTAACCGAGCTGCCACCGAATAGCCCTATTGCACTTCAAAGCCTCGTCAGAGATAATAAGTGCTATATAAATGAAATTATAATGTAATGCAACATGTTACCAATTATCTCGACCTATAATCTATGTAAACATCTGATACGGGAAAGAAGCAAGGGGTGGGAGGGGAAGGCTATATGCATGGAATTATAATACAATACACCATGTTACCATTTTTTTTGACCTACAATCTATATAAAAATCTGATGCAGGAAAAAAGCAAGGTAGGGTGGGGTAAAGAAGCAACATGGTCGGGAAGAATAAAGAAAATAGTAGCTGAATCGTAGCGAGCAGTGAATGTACAGCGGAAAAACACTAATTAAACTAAATCAATCGGTACTTGATCCATGCTCAGAATGAAAGAGCAGGAAGTGGCATAGGCAAGCACTGGCCCACTAGGAGGCAGCAAATAAGAGGGACAATGAAGCCAACGAATGGTAAGCAATGGATCAGATCCAGCTCCTTATAGTAAATAATACCCCTCACAGCAACAGCGCATGAGCTGTTGAAGGCGAGACCTAAAAAACCAAGCCAGTAGGCCATTTCCATCTTTGCACCGAAGATCAGGAACAACATCATTGTATCCTTCAGGACTGACCATTTGCTGCTCCAATTTAGGAAATATTTCGAGACACACCTCTTTAAAGACCACTACAACACAATGCCACAAACCTGCTATCTCTCCTACAGCTCACTGACTTTATGCTCGTCCTCGACCATGTACAGTGCTCCACTGCCTTCTGGCTAGATTCACACTATAGAAATACCACAAATATACAATGTGTCATAACAGCTAACTAATAATGTTGCAGACTTTGCTACAAAATCTTTCGTTATTTGCATACTATGCCACGTAATTTGACGTTTATTGCTTCATAATTTAGTACACTTTGCAGCATAACGTGTTTTCCACCGCTACATGCATCTAATGGTTCTGTTTGTAATGAACCATTAAACGCACATCCATAGCCTATCCCCCAATTCGCCCCTCTACCCTGCTCCATATTTATATCTCCCCATCTTTCACTCCATGCACATGTTTTTTCCATCCTCATCATGATTCCCGGTCTTTTTACTGACTTTGTCCGTGCCCCTGACATGGTGGTCGATACCCTCTAATTTAAAATGGGCAAGCCAACAAGTTAACAGGGAGAGTCAAGCAAAGCCGGGCCAAGCCAAAGGTCGGCTCTAGCTCTAGAAGCCCGTTCACGAGGCTAGCCCTGAAAATATTCGGCATGTAAATCAAGCAACAAACATGTTAGAATACGGTAAAGTGTCTTCAAATTTGAAAAAAAGCATATTCAAAAGTGTTTTACCATAGTAAGTCAAACACAAGAGAGATTTTCATACAGAGCACACCCTGAACTCAGGTCTTTGAAAATGCTCTGATGTGTGACAATGAACATAAAGGAGACTTGGTGAAATGAAGTATTGCCTATGATCACACAATTTGGTCAAGCATGGAAGCTGGGAATGATTTCCAATTTCCCAATGTGCAATCCAGTCACTGAGATCATTTCTTTCTGACATCAAAGGTTAGTGCTTTGTTCTTAAAAGCAGAATCCACTTTTTTGGCATTTTCACATACCACAAACTTTGCCCAGGGTAAAACCAGTGCTTCACAACAGACTCAGACTACTTTACATGTTCTTTTCATGACAAAGAGAGATTGGTTACGAATCATAGAATGCAGATCAAAGACCAGGATTCAAACCTGGTGCTCCATGTTACATGGTCGGCAGACAATAAACCACATGGCCTCCAGTGAAAGCTTGGATTGTTTTGGGATTGAGGTTCAAAAAGGATCTCAAGATGAGCCAGAGCAAGCCACCTAACTCGAGCCCAGCTCGAGCAGGCTCAAGCTTTCAGTGGCTCACTCCCCTCTAGTTCAAACTACCGCCTCTGCTAACCCTGTGTGCTGCTTTATCCCTATTTCACTTTAATAATAACCTACATCAGAGTGGCAAGACATAGTCAAAGAAGAGGGGCCAAACACAAAACTGCATGTGTGTGTTACTCAAGCTCTACTAGTTCTATTTGTGAGGGAATACTGCACTGCTGCTACCTTACTGCCCAGTTCCATTTGTGACTTGCACTACATCTGATCATACTGTAAGTGTACTGCATGGCAATGGACCCTTAAAAAGTATTTTCTCTTGCCGTGGTCAATATTTAATTGTAGATATATTTCACTTGCAGTCCTTTCCAGGCGCTCTATAACAGGAAACTCAAAATCCAGTCAATATCTTAAATAGGGCCCACAGTGCTACATTAAATTATACCAAATCCATGGGGCATGGTACCAGATTATCGTAACCAAGATATCCACTGACAGAAATATCAAGGCCTAAATCTTGTTTACAAAATATCACCCTAGTAGAGTTAATAATGGAAAATCTACACCCAATCATATATTATTTGTTGTAACCAATATTTATAACTCAATATTTATGTCATTAGATTTTTGTGCTAGCAATATTCTGACACATAAACCCAATAGATGGGAAGCCTGCAGCTCTGTGATCTTTGGGGGTTGCAGCTCTGTGATCTTTGGGGTTCAGCGAGCTGTATGTTGACATCTGTTGTCTAGTGGTGACTGCCTACGCTTATACTTTAATAAACTCGCCTTTTATTTGATTTTACGCAACGTCTTGAGTATTTGTCAGCCCCAACATAGTTGGCAACGAGGAGAAGTGGCAGTCACTATCTCATTTATCCACAAAGTCTGCTCATCCCCGCCCATTTCGGAACTGCCGGAGTGGATGGAATCATCGGGTTGCCATGTCCGGCAACGTCAAGGGACGTGAAGGAGCTGCTACTCTTCAGCAGAGGAAGGAGTTCAAGCGACCACTTGTCAGCAGCGCTCGCTGGAGGTAGGCTCTTTGCGGTCACGCCCTCCTGGCTTGTTGGAGGCAAGCGATACTTAAGATAAGATTGATACAAGATATGCCCTTCACTCAGCTGAGACAGGGCCTGGAGGCGTGCAAAGTGTTTAATGACTGTGCCCCACGCTGGGCTGACTAAGCGTTTAAGGAGTCTTTTTACAAAGTGAAACTCATGGGGATGTGGCTATCAGACATTTCGTTCGTTCTTCGCTCTAAATCACTTAGCAGACGCCATCCCCAGTGGAAAATGACACAATGGTTGTCCCCGACCGCCGTTTTAAAACATTGGGAAGTCTCTGATGCACTTCTATACAACCTAAGGGATTTCCTTACTTGTGTTATTTTGCCAGTGAGTCAGCTCAATTGAATTTTCCAGCCTGTGAGATATTCTGGTGACAGGTACACCTTCCTACAAGATACCAGTTGCTTTCTTAAGGAAAGCATGGCGTGTCTGTAATAACCATTGCATATGATAATACAGTCTTACTCTTGAAGTATCCAAGGTAATCTTTTGAAACAACTGGATCTGCGTAGGTCAACCTCTGCATTGTCACTACTATTAAATCTGTCATGATCTTTGACATTGACCAACCAGGCTGAGGCAGTGTCATTAAATTGTTGAATTAAAGCACGCTGTGCCTGATCACTAAGCATTCATGCTTGATCTTTTCCTTGATTTCTAGAAAGGATTACCACTCTCTCCATGTTCCACCATTGATCACCTCGAACCAAAATAGCATTTCCACGCACCCTCATAATCTTTACTGGTTAACCGAAAGAAGGATCACCTTTCCTCACAAGGCCTTGTTTTCTTATGCATACCCAGTCACCTACTCAATCCTCCTTATTGTTTCATTAACCTTTTCCCGCAACACTTCATCAAGTTTCAAATCTTTTACATCTTTAGGAATGGTGCTTAGTCATCCAGGCAGGGAACAAAACTGAGGTTGGCTTGCGTCCCCTTAATAGTTTAAACTGTGACACTCTAGTGACTGTGTAAGGAGTTGTTCCATAAAACCACAACATTTGAGTTTGATTTGAGTTTACACTACGTCTTGAGTATTTGTCAGCCACAACAGATTTCTTACCAGAATCATTGTTCAGCTAACAACCAAAACTGTTTTGCTGCATATGGGATAAACCATGCCAAGTAAAGGAGCCCACACTCTCTGTTGGCCTTTCAAAATATACTACCTTTAAGATTTCTCCAAATTTTACCACAACCCTGACAGGAAAGAAAACGTTTCACACATAGATTGTACTTTTAGGAGAAAGCGTTTGCACATACACGCCATGTTCTTCAAGGGCGTCGCTTCTACGGGGAAGCCTTGCGTTGTAAAAAACATATTTACTTCTGTGGAGTAGACGAAAATTAATGTACAGAGCCCTTGAATACACTTAGCTTGTGCTGTGTGCACCTGAGCTCTGTAGAGACCTGTTGAACATACAGAAAAAGTCTGACGGCGAGATGTTTGACCTTTTTTCATTAAGAATACAGTTGAAGCAAGCTGCATGCATGTTTGAGTAAGGACACCCAGACTTCCTGATTTGGCACAAGGCACTTCTAGCAAACTAGCCCAGTGTTCCACCTAGTCAAACACGGTACATTGCATTCCTTCCTTCCTTGAATTTTCGGTAAAACTCCTCTTCTTCCTGATTCTATACACCAGGACATAGGAGGTTGTTTTCATTTCCAACTTTCCAACAATCATTGCTTATAGCCATGTATCTCTGAGGTTCTCCCTTTCTTCATACTATCTTCATTTACACAAGCCTTGTCCTCCCTGTCTCCTGCATACTACTTGCCCATTTCCCTCTTTACATGTTTTCTACTTTCACTCTTGCTTTGTCCTTCTGTCCTCTGCTCGTTATGTACTCTCGCCATCTCGCTCACTCTGCTCTCTGAGCAGGGGCCTCAGCCGCCAATTAAAATCGGTAGGGCGGCGGCAGCAGGGGGGGAGAGGAGAGTTTGGAAAATAAAATTTTTAAAAACTTACCTGTCGCTCCGCACTGTTCCCGCTGTCGGACGCCTTTTTCCTCCTGCTCCTCGCGTCCTGGAAGTGGATGGGCCTAAGGGCACAGGCTCCCCACCCAATGCATACGCTGCTCTCTAGCACGAGATATATATTCCCTCTTATAGCCAGACTGCGAACCAAAACCGCCTTGGCAAACTGCTCGGCCAGCACCCCCTGGGGTAGAGGAGGGGGTGCAGCCGAGATGTTTGCTAGGGACAGTTTCGGACAAATTTGTTACAGGGGGCTGGCCCTGGTAACAAAAACGGACCCATCAGGGGCCTAAAACTGGCCCCCAACTTGGTGGCCCACTGGGGAAAAGCCTGGTACCCGCTACGTCAATCCGGCCCTGTGCACACTTATAAGTGCAGAGTGCTCCTCCCTGCACTGGCACAGCCTCACTCCTCCTGTCAGACATTAGTAACTTCGACAGAGATAAATATAATGGTAATAACAATGTGTTATCATTTTATTTAACATCTGCTGGCAGTGAGGCGGCGCTCCTCCGCCATTATGGACGAGCTGCCCCTGTCTCTAAGACTTACTCTACTCCTACTTTTTACTGCTTCTCTCATTTATCTTTCACTCCTTACTTTCTCACCTTCATTCTCAGTTTTTTTGCGCTATATCTAGCACTTCTCTTATCATGGCGCCCATAATTCATCACTACAACACATTGTTTATCGTCTGCTATCTTACTAAATTTCTGTCTCTCCTTCATCCGCTTTGAGCTCTATCCCGCTCCTTATCTTCAACTGTCTCACTCCATTTCCTGTCTTGTCGCCACCCTCTCTCAAGTACTCTACCCTGGAATTATAAACAAGTATTTAGACATCTTCCCTTTTTATATATCACCTAAGCCAGGGTCTGTGCTGTCTATTGCAAGATTTTTTGTTATGTTACAATGGGCTTAGCAACCATCGAGAATTTACTATTGGTTAGTTTCATTGTAACTCTTTTTTTTTAATAAATCTTTTTATTAGATACATAATAATAACATTGCACATTACACATTTCCTACGGAAGGGTTGTATAATTTGCACTCATGAAAATCCCTCAAATCAAACCATTAATGGATACAATAGATCACTTACTCATCATCACTTTCTAGTTCTACGTTATCAGTGGGGAAGAGGGTGGGGAGGGTATTACCGGCGGCTCACAAATATACCCTCTATGTACATTTCACTTTTCCCAATTTGTATCCATTTTTTCGGGAAACCTTTTGACATATACACTGTTTTTTCCCTGAACATGTATCAGTCCAAGTCCTTCTTCCACTTTCCTAATGTTGGTGCCCCCCCTTTCATTGTCACTCTTATTTCCTTGCTTCTTATTTGTCAGCTTCATAAGCTTGCTTGCCTCTTCTTGTGGTGTCCCTTTCCTGGAGCGTGAATGCATTACTGTGTCCTTCCACAGCTCGCTTTTTCACGAGCTAATTTTTTCTTTTAGTTTAAGCACCTCGTGACAGTGGATGTGCTTTCCAGCTGTCTCCCTAGTTAACTTCTCTCCTCTCTGTTTTTTCACTATTCCTCTCCCGATCACCCTCCATTGTCCATGTTCTGTCCCAGCCCTTCCAGCCTATCCTCCGTTGTGCATGTGCTTGGTACAGCCCTACTCAACCTTTGTTGCAGGTGTGCATGACCCAGCCCCCCGAATCAACATCCATTAACTGTGTGCTTGCCCCAGCTCTTGCTGCTCACCCTTCATTTTCTGTTTGCTCCTCATCCCCTCTTGCCTGTTCTATGCCCCAACCCACGTCCTCCCTCCTTTTGTGGTGCCTTGACCCCAAATCCCACTTTGCTGTATATCATGGCTACAAATTATTACCAAAGTCAATAGCTCTCGCAGACAAGACATATTGGCTTTACTAATGCTAGTTATACACCTTCCTTACCCTCTTCCTTTCTGCCTCATTCAACTTTTCTTTCACTCTCTGCTCTTGTCGCCCTTCCTCTTTCTTACACTGTTTTTCAAGATTCCTTTCACTTTTCCCATGACGTGGGCGAGCCACTGAAAGCTCGAGCAGATGCTTGGCAGTGGCTCAGCTCGAGGCCCTCGTGGACCCTCGAGCCCAAAAGGAGCCAAGCCATCATATGGCTTCTGCCTGCTACCCATGCTGTAACATCATCCACCAAGAATCAAAGATAAAGTATTCACCTTTAATTCGAAACAAGAGATAGAAAGAGAAACGTATTTAGTAGCTGAAATGCACAAGGTTTAACCTGAAAACCTGGGATCAATCCCAGCTTCCCCACTTGACCAAATTGTGTAATCCTAGGAAATCATTTATTTCGCAGAGCTTCTTTTTGATACATAAGCACACCTTCAAACATGTGAATTCAGGCTGCACAAAAACCTCTTGGGTTTGATCTAATAGACTATAATGTTTCTCCACTTTGAATAAGAATTGAATTGAATTTGAATAAGAATTGATGCCACATATACGGTGCATATATATGACAACTGACTAGACTCTTAGTTCACTTATGGCATTATCGTCAAGGTAGGTGATGGGGCAGGAATGGTTCTAAATTCATGTTTAAAAACTGTCACTTTTAATAAATGCCTCTCACTGTAGTGATTTCATCTAATGATATTGATTTTATGAAGGTGAAACGCTTTAACATGCTTAGGAAATATACTTTTAGTAGTTAGTTTGAAAGGACTTTATATTTGTACATGATGTTTGTTGCATGATTTATTTTCTCTTGGAGCCAGGCCCCTGGCTTGAATCTGTGTTAATTTGCTGGCTTGTCCAACTCTACTTTCTACCCAGTTACCCTTGTTTCCATCCACTACTATGCTCTCTTTATCAGTTTATCCTTTATTGGCTCCCCATCTCTCACTCCCAGAGTGCGTTCAGTATCCAGAGAGCTGGCTAGTAAAAGAAAAGTTGTTCCTCTTCAACAATACTCCATCTGCACTTTCACAAATAAAACCGTCTTAATTTCTGGTTAGCATCAATCCTCTCTACTGACTCATATTTCCCCTATTTATCTATGACATGGGCACGTGGCATAACTAAAACACCAGCATTTAGTACACTTTGGCGAACCACTGAGGGATCATTGCAGCTGCTACAGTACAGAGTGCTAAGTAAAATGCAAAAATCAAACTGTTTACAAAAATAGCACAAAGTATTCTCTGGCTTTAGCGCAGCGTGAATAATAGTTTTCAGTTCAAAAACGATGTGGCATTTGTCTTAGGATTCTGCAAGTTTATTGTACTTTATGTCTCAAGGTTGTTGACTGTTCCTGTGCCTATGATTGAGATGCCTGTATACATTTGAAAACTTAATAAAAACAATTTTAAAAAAATGATGTGGCAGTAACCGCACAAAGGAGTGGGGTAAAGCCTTCACCCTGACACAACCAACAACTCATTCCCATTCCAGCTCACAGTCTTTTTAAAGATTAATAGACCTCAGTACTCCAACAAAGCATTACTTCTTCAGCCCAAACCGCATCCCAGCATGCAGGAGAAATGAAAATGCTCTCTACTTCCCGGGCTGTGGTAAACCCAAAGCCACCTTTTGACTCGATTGGAGACAGTGCTAAAGAAGTGCCAACAATTGGTAGGGCTTGGTATGATGCTTGTCCCCCAGCAGGTACATATGCCTTTTTACGTCCTCCACGGTTTTTGACTACATGCCTTAAGCCACCAGGACATACATTACCTCTAAAAATCTCCGAAGCAGTATACGGGACAGCAGCACTCCGAAGCACTGTGAATAAACAAGCATTTGCAATGCTATAGGTCGCACATTTACGAGAGTTTGAGCTGTTGGCATTGTAAATGACAATGCTTTTTATTTATGTGATTTTTTTAAAACAGATAAAGGGCATTGTCATTTACAATGCCAATAGCCTTAACTCACGCAAATTCGAGACCTATTGCATTGCAAATGCGTTAGGAGAGAGCGTGTCCTGCCTTTTCCTGCCGGCAAGAGCAGGCAGGACAAAGTTATTTGAGAAAATAATGCTCGGAGCCTTTAATTAAAGTCTACTGAGCAACAACACGCGTAACAGGGAATGTCCTCAAGGGAGGTTACAAAATGGGAAAAGTTAGTACTAAGGAAGGACTACTAAGAATATTGACTAAAGAAAAGCCACAGTTTACAATGGACAATGATACAAACCATTGATAAAAACTAGGCGGAGAGTGGGCGGAGCTTCACATTCATACCTTGATGCAGCATGCCTTGCTGCATGCGCTGCCCAGGCTTGACCTAAAAAAGAAATACGCAGATCCCCGAGCACCAAACAGGATCGTGGTACCTACTGCCCCATGTAAAGGATGCATGGTGAATGTTTGACATTGTTCAGCATTCTGTCCCTCAATTGTTCTTTTTCCACATAAAGGATGGGCAGATAACGTTTCTTTAGGTAGCATTGGGAGGTGTTTTAAGGTCTCATTCTCTGACATCCACATTTACAAAAGGGCCAATCATTCCTCAAATCGCTGAAACAATAAACTAGGAACAGCACCAACACCCACCGACCATGCACGCAATCTAGGATTCATCCTCGACTCCTCCCTCTCCATGTCTAAGCAGGTCAATGCCGTCTCCTCCTCTTGCTACAACACCCTCCGCATGCTCCGCAGGATCTACAAGTAGATCCCGACCGAAACAAGAAGAACGGTGACACAGGCCCTCGTCAGCAGCAGACTGGACTACGGCAACACACTCTACGCAGGAATCCCAGCCAAACACCTACAACGACTACAACGCAGTCTTCAACGTACCCCGCCACAGCCACATCACCCCCCACCTGAGAGACCTACACTGGCTCCCCGTTGACAAGAGGATCACCTTCAAGCTCCTCACCCATGCACACAAAGCACTCCACAACGCCGGACCAGCCTACCTGAACAGCAGACTCAGCTTCACACCCCCACCTGCCAGCTCCGCTCCGCCAGCCTCGCCCTCGCTGCTGTCCCCTGCATCCAACGAACAACCTCTGGCGGCAGATCCTTCTCCTACCTCGCCACCAAGACCTGGAACACCCTCCCTACCCACATACGGCAGACCCAAGACCTACTCGCCTTCAGAAGACTCCTCAAGACCTGGCTCTTCAAGCAGTAGCAGCACCCCCCCCCTCCCCCCTCCCCTCAGCACCTTGGGACCCTCACGGGTAAGTAGCGCGCTTTACAAGTACTCTGATTGATTGATTGAATAAATGTATTTACTGATAAATTAAGCATTTCTAATAGCTAGATTTTTATAATAAGTGAGATCATACATGGGACAGTGGTGTGCTTACTTGCATGTCTTTGCAGAGTTTTGCATCTTGCAATGCAGTAACTAACAAGCATTGGCAAAGCCAGTGGGTCTAGTTTTAAAGTGCTAATTCGTGGAAACATAAGCATCCACAAATCCACACAATTTTGTGCCATATCACTCTGTAAGCCACTGCATGGCACTGCAAGCTTCCGCACTGAAAAACACTGTAGAGACATAGAAGGCACATGAAGAGACAGGAAGCACAAAGAGGAGCCACAAAGACTAGGCACATTTGTGCATGATCGTATTGATGTATGTCAGTACATTAAAGCCTGGCCTATTTGCTTTGCTTGTGTTGTTTTCCTCAGTGAGACGTCTTTAGTACAAAGAAAATAACGAGGGTTACTAGAAATATCTGATTCATCTGCTAGAGAGTGTTCTGCATTATTCTGCATAATCATAGGTTTACCACCATTGCTTGCCACATAATCCACCACCTGCTGCAACATTTGCAGATTTTAACAAAAACAATTGTATCTAGCTCAATCAGGTAAAAATATTCTAAAACAAGCATTGGCAAAGTAGGTTTTGCCTCTGTGAAGAGAAGCGTGGCTCAGTGGTTAGAGGCGGCAGACCCGGAAGCTGAGATCGACCGTGGACCAGGGTTCGATTCCCCGCCTCGGCGGGACTCGGGCTCAAAAATTCCACGGACTTGACAATTCTCACCCCGGTGCCTCCTCGACTCACGGGTTCACACTCTGCGACTCTGGGCAATAGCTTGCTTAATCTCCACTACGGCCCCTCGCGGCGGGATGCCTGGCTTTCACCTTGTGAATACCCTGCCGGGGTATCTCACAGGGGAATACCAGGACGGGTTCCCTAAGCAAGCGCCTTGAGACCCCTGGGTGATTAGTGCGCTATATAAATCGAAATACATTTACATTTACATTTACATTTTTAGACATATTGCATAGCAGCACGAGCTGGTGTGTAATATGGGTTAAAGTTAAAAAGAAAAGCGCTATACTGCAGCCTGTATTGTCCGTGTCATAGTGCTTTTTTTCTTTTAAGCCATGTTGCACTGCACTGCTTTGCAACATGTCTTAAAAGAAAAAAAGTGCTATATCTAGGTCAACACTGACCACATAATGGTGCTTTATTTTTTTAAACTTTAAGCCAACATGTCAAAAAATACATTGACAAAACCAATACAAACCAATACATTTTGCAGAGGCAAAACCTATTTGCTTTGCCAATGCTTGTTTTACTGACCATCATAGCAGTCATTTGTGCAGCATAGAGAAAACAAGCATTTGCAATGCAATAGGTCTTGCATTTAGGTGAGTTTGAGCTATTGACATTGCAAATAACAATGCCTTTTATTTTTGTTTTCGTGTTTAAAACATAAATAAAAGGCACTGTCATTTACAATGCAATAGCTTAATCTCGCATAAATGCAAGACCTATTGCATTGCAAATGTTTGTTAAACTTTATTAAAATGTATTCCTCATCTCATGCAGGTTATCTGGCCTGTTTTATTTTATCCAAAGTCCTGCTAATTAAACTTTCGCTTTTACATTTGTAACTCTGATTGCGAAAAAAAGTCTTCATTAAGCTGCAGAGGTAAAATTGTTTTATGCGCAAAACAAATAAACCAACTGTCCAACTTCTGTCTGGCCTCTCCCGGTTTCAAAATCTGGTCACCATACAAGATACTAAATAATGGCGTAACACTAAACAATGGGGGCCCCTGAGATTTCTACATGTCACAAACATTCATAGTCCTGTGGGTGAGAGGGGGTCCCAGGAGCGCCTGTGTTCAATTCTAGCTGGCAAAAGTCAACCTGGGGCAGCTCTGTCATGTGTGCAGAAATAGGATCACAAACAGAGCTCTCGCTCTGAGCCCCAAAGCTGTACTTCTTTTTCTCAACACTTTACATTTTAGCAAGGCACGTGCACGCTCGGCCTTCAAAGTATCCCTGCAAATCGGTAATGTCCCCAGATGACAAGCGTGCACAACTAAGGAGAAAACAAGTCCTAAGGGGTCTGTTTTCACAATCGAGCCTGGGCTCACGTGTCACTGAAAATACACACAGCTCCTGGACTCCTCCCCCGCCCCCTCCCACACGGAGCTCGTCCTCCCCCAAACTTTAGAGAAAGCGGAGGGGTGGTGGTGGCTACAGCTCAGTAGACAGTAAACACAGTCCAAAGACATGCCCCTTTAACCAGAAATCTAGGAGGCGAGGCAGCATGGCTTTTAAACTTCAGAGAGTTCCATAACTTTCATTTCACAAAAAGAACTAGCGTAAAGAGGGTAGAGCGCATGATTCGCTCGGGCAGAGCTTGTTACAGGAAGTTTAGGCACACAGAGGATCCGGTTTCGTTGATAGCTCAAGGTGACCTTTTCCCCGAGCTACCTCCCCTCTGCACAGGAAATGTTTGTGTTTGAAAGATCAGTCGTGTTGTGATCGCGCAGCCTGGGGTGAACTTCCTGGGGGCAGCAGCATGTAGTGCTCTGCTACCCCCAGGAAGCGCTGCACGTTAATGCCACAACTTAAAATGTTTGCAGAGGTAGAAACAACATGGGGAAGGTTCACGGTATTTTAGCACTGCATACAGAGAAATGCAAAGCATTTAAAGACACGACAGACAGCGTGGGAACAATGCGCGGCGCCGCTTCAAGGACACTGTGCTCGTTGTTTTAGTTTTTTTAACTTTAACACTGAGCGCAGTGTCCTTGAAGCGGGCGCTGCGCTCAGTGTTAAAGTTAACAAATATATAAAGAAACTGAGTGCTGTGTCTTTGAAGCGGCGTCGCGCTCAGTTTTAAAGTAAAAAAAACCAAACAGAGAGCAGTGTTCCTGAAGTGGACCCCGTGAAAATATAAATAAATAAAGTGAGCGCGGTGTCCCTAGTGGGCACCGCACTCATTAAAGTAATACAAAACATAGAATTTAGAGCGCATAGCGCTGTAGCATCGCGGTTCGCAGCCGAATGACTAAAAAGAAAGTGCCTACCAACTAATTGAAGGAGACAGTATAACTCCGCAAGTAAAAGATCCAGTCCAGATGGGCCGTCCCAAAAGGAACAAAGAAGCCTCATTTTCAATCTGAGGCCAGCGTTAACCATAAACGATGACACCAGTCAATAACAATGATGGGCGGGGCTTAACCTCCACTTCTGAAATATCCTGATTACAAGAAGTCTCGCAGAGCGACCAGCACATGCGCGCTGTAACGCTAGGCAAGACCTAAAAAGCGAATTAAAGGTCATAGATTTAAAACCTGGAGCCATGCACTATGTCAAATGTCTCCATTAAAAGACATTATTTGTAGCATGGCTGTGCTGCTTAACGTTGTCAAGAGATGAATCCCCGCAAGAAATCCCTTTTCCTAATTAAAGAAGCTGAATGATTCCTTGGAGCTGTTTTCTTTGAGAAGGGTGGCCGTGTCAGCAGCACTGCATAAATCAGTAGCCAGAGGGAGGTGATATGTCCTGAAAGAGAACTAGAAGGCATGGAAGGAATGAAGTGAGGATGGAAAAATGTAGCATCAAGTCACCAGCATCACCCACTTCCACACAGTACTACATTGCTGTAGCACAGAGTCGCCAACAATAGGCAACTTCCTGACACTTTAACCTTTCTTGAAGAAAAACTCATGGGGCGTAATTGCTGAAAAGTGATCTGTTTATGAGACAGATTTGAAAAAGTATTGTTTTTTTTATTTTGCGCAGCTGTGTTATCTGTGAAATAAACATTAACAATGCCTAAAAGCTCTGCATGAGCTCGGCCAGCGCTAGCTGTCATAGCGATTTTTGCAGTAATGTAGAGTGGTCTGGGGGGGACGAGGATAACAACAATGAAGCAGGATGGGGTGGGAGGAATAGAGAAAACAACAAGGACTTGAGGAGGGTGGGAGGAATTAACTCCTTGCGTGCTCAGGACGGCCCCTGGCCGTCCTACGTCATGCTGGGCATGAGCTCAGGACGGCCAGGGGCCATCCGAACACTGCCGATTCCCCAGCGTGGCGCGAATTCCGTTAGTGGATGGCGTTCGGACGGCCCCCGGCCACGCCCAGCATGACGTAGGACAGCCAGGGGCTGTCCTGAGCACGCAAGGGGTTGCGCCCCTAAATACATCCTGCACTGCGGAGAAAGTATTGCCACAGTGAAGGGGTTAAGAGGTGTAGCTAGAGCTTGCAAACACATGAACTCTTAAGGAGTGCCTGATTAAAAAGAAAAGAATAAGTATTTGCACAAGCTGTGTCAAGTGGAAGGGCACTGGTTGCAGAGACTGGACTGTACTTGGTCCAATCGCCATGTACTACCGGATGTCAGCAAGGATCCAAGAGTAAGTGGAAGCAGCAGGAGGGTCTCACTAAATCAGAAGCAAGGAGATGAGAGAGATGTGGAGCCCAACTAATGGTAAGTAATGGTACGTATGAGGCGGGCTGTAAGCCCATATCAAACTATTTTTACATTTTTTTTTATTTACAATAGCTTTCGCTGACAGCGCATGCGTGCTCTATAGGCGAAACCCAAAAAATGAAATATGTGTTTTTGTGCAGTGTCAGACACTTTGCAAATGCTAACTAGGAAGTCAAGTTTGTGGGATTCAGATATTAAACTTGTACTAATGAGGTGAAACTTTGCCCTGACAATATTAATGAGTGCTAACATGACAAAAGAGCACAATAATGCTGCCACAAGATGTGATGTATATGCAGCATGATTTGCCACTCTTGCTGCACAAATCAGTCAAACCCACCACATATTTTGGACCTCTCTTGACATCTAATTCCAGTTGCCTAGTCTTAGACTTACACTGCTATCAAAGTCAAGCTGCAACTCAATGATGAGGCCCAACAGGCCCAAACCCCTCTGGGTTTGCTTGTGATCCTTTTCAGAGTAAATACTGGTTACCAGTCTGGACGGTATTCTACTGGACCAAAACCAAGACTGATTTGCATGTTTAGTCCCGGTTTATAGCAGCACAGTTTATTAAAAATAGATGGACTGGAATGTAGCCCAGAGCAGTGCTTAATTTGAGCCAGTAGTTTCCGGTGCTCAGGACCAGCACTTAATTGTCAACACTGGTACGAATGACAGCCTGCCACATGGTGGTGATGCTTGTGTAATTTGGAGATGAGAACAACAACAGTTTAGTTCAGTATAGATTAAAAACAACTAATATATGCTGCTCAAGCCATTCTTATAGTTTTGGAGGCCAGGAATAGTCTGAATTGTAACACTTGAAGAGTGTGTTTGTTAATAGTTATGTTGTTACTGGCACTGGCGTAACTGGTGTGGGCAATGGGTGGTGCAACTTGCAGTAGCCTCCTGATGAGGGACCTGGCACCTATTTTATTTACAAATTTGGCAATGGCCCAGAGAAATTACCAATGACTGAGATTAAATCAAGCATTCCACTCTTCATTTTTTGAACATTTTCTTAGTGGCACAACTGTACTAACTGCTGATGCTAGCAGTTCTTCAGGTTGAAGTCTGTGCTATTGTGGCAGCTATTATCATGACAGTGGTTCCTTTTATTATAGCAACTTTTGTCTTTACTGGAGTTCCTGCTCTGGTTGCAACTGTCGATCAATGCTTTTGTCCCTACCTTGCTGCCTGCTACTGTTGCTACTGTGGTTCCAGTCAGAGTGGTAACTTTGGTCAATGCTTCAGTTGATACTTGTTGCAGCTGTTGCACTTGTTTTGGTAGCACTTATGGTTACTCCTCTGGTCTCTAGTGAAGTTACAGCTGTGGTTGATGCTGTGGCCATGCTGTTGTGGCAGCTATTGTTGCTGCTGTGCTACCTAATATGATGAATGTTGTTGTCCATACAGTGGTTGTAGCTGTTGTTTTTGCTGAGGTAAAATCTGTCATCAACGCTGTGGTCCCTGCTGTACTTGCAACCATTGTTACAACTACTCATGCTACTGTGGAGGTGGCTGAGGTCACAGCTGTGGCTGTTGCTATGGTCCCTGTTCTAGTAGAAGCTACCGTTGCCACTATTGTTGCTTCTTTGGTGGCAACTCTGGTGGACAGTGCTCTCATTCAAGCGATGGTGACAAGTATGGTGTCTGCTGTCATGTCTGCCGTATATACAGCTTTTGTTGGTGCTATGACTGCTGTTGCTGCTGTGGCTGTATTTGCAGCTCTGATGGCAGCTGCTAATGCTGCGCTGCTATATAATATTGTGACAGCTGATATTGCTGCTGTACCTGCTCTGGTTACTTCTGTTGCTGTTGTCCTTACCAGGGTGGCTGCTGTGGTAACTGCTATCCACTACTTTACAGCAAGTCCCACCTCCCCAAAGTACATTGAAATCATCATTAAAGGCTTGAACCCTACCACCTTGGTAAAAAACTTTGCACACTAAGTCATGTGATCGGTTTTAATACAAACGGATATTTCGCGGAGGGCAATGTACCAAACCGTTCTTAACAATTATGGATTACACCTTTGCTAACAAAAAAGAATTTACGACAGTTACCCAGCAGGTTATCAACGAGTCCCTAGTGCTCCCTTTTTTTGGTGAGTGTCTTATAAACTATTTGCTGGCTTGAAATCAGGTTTTAGGCCAGTTCTGGACACTAACACTGCCCTGCTGTATGCCAAGGAGCGGTTGCTCGAGGTTATAAATCAAGGTAAACCAGCACTTTTAGCGCTGCTAGATTTATCAGCCATCTTCAATATAAATGACTAGGGCTTATTACTTGAAAGGTTGTACCCAGTGAAGAGGACTAATGATAACATTCAGCTCTTGCTTGCTTCTTACTTGGAAGGATCAAAGGAAAAGGTTAAGCGATGGGGGGTTGATATTAGAATTGTAATGAGGTCAAGATTATGGCACTACAAACTTGGACAGTATTGGCTTGCCCTAACCAAAAAGCAAATTGAACTGCACATAGTGGTCACACAATATGAACTATCTAAACGAGTATTGTAACAAAATAAAACAAAAAGTAAAGACTCAGTCCTGAACCCCTCTCCTCTTACAGCCGCCCCATACTCGGCACATCAGGGTGGATCTCCTAAGCCCCAAAATCAATATGTAGAGGTCCCTCTTCAGAACAAGCATTGAAAATGCAATAGGTCTCGCAATAGAAGAGTTTGACATTTTTCGTTTTCCAAATGGATGAGTGGTGTTGCGTGGATGAGTGGCGTTGCGTGGATGAGTGGCGTTGCGTGGATGAGTGGCGTGTGTGAGTGGCGTTGCGTGTGTGAGTGGCGTTGCATGTGTGAGTGGCGTTGCGTGTGTGAGTGGCGTAGCGTGTGTGAGTGGCGTTGCGTGTGTGAGTGGCGTTGCGTGTGTGAGTGGCATTGCGTGTGTGAGTGGCGTTGCGTGTGTGAGTGGCGTTGCGTGGATGAGTGGGGTTGGAATGCAATAGGTCTCCCATTAGAAAAGTTGTAGGTATTGGTCTTGTAAATGACATAATTTTTTTTTTTTTTCGTTGTTAAAATTGCTAAATTGATGGCTTTGTCATTTACAATGCCAATAGTTATAACTTTTGCAAATGTGACACCTATAGCATTTGGAATGCAACATGTTTTGTATTTACGTGACTTATATGGCAGCTCTGGTCATTATGCTACATCTCTAGATAGTTTTTTCTTCCGCAAATGTGACACCTATTGTAACACAATATGTGTTGTGAGGGTGAGTGAGGGTGAGGGGTTGAGGGTGAGGTGTTGAGGGTGAGGGGTTGAGGGTGAGTGAGGGTGAGGGTTGAGGGAGGGTGAGGGGTTGAGGGTGAGGGTGAGTGAGGGTGAGGGTTTGAGGATGAGTGAGGGTGAGGGTGAGTGAGGGTGAGTGAGGGTGAGTGAGGGTGAGTGAGGGTGAGGGTGAGTGAGGGTGAGTGAGGGTGAGGGTGAGTGAGGGTGAGTGAGGGTGATTGAGGGTGAGTGAGGGTGAGTGAGGGTGAGTGAGGGTGAGTGAGGGTGAGGGTGAGTGAGGGTGAGGGGTTGAGGGTGAGTGAGGGTGAGGGGTTGAGGGTGAGTGAGGGTGAGGGGTTGAGGGTGAGTGAGGGTGAGTGGTTGAGGGTGAGTGAGGGTGAGGGTGATTGAGTGTAAGGGGTTGAGGGTGAGTGAGGGTGAGGGTGAGGGTGAGTGGTTGAGGGTGAGTGAGGGTGAGGTGTTGAGGGTGAGTGAGGGTGAGGGTGAGGGTGAGTGTGGGCGAGGGTGAGTGAGGGTGAGGGTGAGTGAGGGTGAGTGAGGGTGAGGGTGAGTGAGTGTGAGTGAGGGTGGGAGTGAGGGTGAGTGAGTATGAGTGAGGGTGAGTGAGGGTGAGGGGTTGAGGGTGGGTGAGGGGTTGAGGGTGAGTGAGGGTGAGGGGTTGAGGGTGAGAGGGTGAAGGTGAGGGTGAGTGAGGGTGAGGGTGAGGGGTTGAGGGTGAGTGAGGGTGAGGGTGATTGAGGGTGAGGGGTTGAGGGTGAGTGAGGGTGAGGGTGAGTGAGGGTGAGGGTGATTGAGGGTGAGGGAGGGTGAGGGTGAGGGGTTGAGGGTGAGTGAGGGTGACTGAGGGTGAGTGAGAGTGAGGGTGAGTGAGGTGTTGAGGGTGAGGGGTTGAGGGTGAGTGAGGGGGAGGGTGAGGGGTTGAGGGTGAGTGAGGGTGAGGGGTTGAGGGTGAGTGAGGGTGGGTGAGGGTGAGTGAGGGTGAGTGAGGGTGAGGGGTTGAGGGTGAGTGAGGGTGAGTGAGGGTGAGTGAGGGTGAGTGAGGGTGAGGGGTTGAGGGTGAGTGAGGGTGAGGGGTTGAGGGTGAGTGAGGGTGAGGGTGAGGGGTTGAGGGTGAGTGAGGGTGAGGGTGAGGGTGGGTGAGGGTGGGTGAGGGTGGGTGAGGGTGAGGGGTTGAGGGTGAGTGAGGGTGAGGGTGAGTGAGGGTGAGGGTGAGTGAGGGTGAGGGTGAGGGGTTTAGGGTGAGTGAGGGTGAGTGAGAGTGAGGGTGAGTGAGGGGTTGAGGGTGAGGAGTTGAGGGTGGGTGAGGGTGAGGGATTGAGGGTGAGTGAGGGTGAGGGTTGAGGGAGGGTGAGGGTGAGTGAGGGTGAGGGTGAGTGAGGGTGAGGGGTTGAGGGTGAGTGAGGGTGAGGGTGAGTGAGGGTGAGTGAGGGTGAGTGAGGGTGAGGGTGAGTGAGGGTGAGTGAGGGTGAGTGAGGGTGAGTGAGGGTGAGTGAGGGTGAGGGTGAGTGAGGGTGAGGGTGAGTGAGGGTGAGTGAGGGTGAGTGAGGGTGAGTGAGGGTGAGGTGTTGAGGGTGAGTGAGGGTGAGGGGTTGAGGGTGAGTGAGGGTGAGGGGTTGAGGGTGAGTGAGGGTGAGTGGTTGAGGGTGATTGAGGGTGAGGGTGATTGAGGGTAAGGGGTTGAGGGTGAGTGAGGGTGAGGGTGAGGGTGAGGGGTTGAGGGTGAGTGAGGGTGAGGGTGAGGGGTTGAGGGTGAGTGAGGGTGAGGGTGAGTGAGGGTGAGTGAGGGTGAGGGTGAGTGAGTGTGAGTGAGGGTGGGGGTGAGTGAGGGTGAGTGAGTGTGAGTGAGGGTGAGTGAGGGTGAGGGGTTGAGGGTGGGTGAGGGGTTGAGGGTGAGTGAGGGTGAGGGGTTGAGGGTGAGAGGGTGAAGGTGAGGGTGAGTGAGGGTGAGGGTGAGGGGTTGAGGGTGAGTGAGGGTGAGGGTGATTGAGGGTGAGGGGTTGAGGGTGAGTGAGGGTGAGGGTGAGTGAGGGTGAGGGTGATTGAGGGTGAGTGAGGGTGAGGGTGAGGGGTTGAGGGTGAGTGAGGGTGACTGAGGGTGAGTGAGGTGTTGAGGGTGAGGGGTTGAGGGTGAGTGAGGGGGAGGGTGAGGGGTTGAGGGTGAGTGAGGGTGAGGGGTTGAGGGTGAGTGAGGGTGAGTGAGGGTGAGTGAGGGTGAGGGGTTGAGGGTGAGTGAGGGTGAGTGAGGGTGAGTGAGGGTGAGGGGTTGAGGGTGAGTGAGGGTGAGGGGTTGAGGGTGAGTGAGGGTGAGGGTGAGGGGTTGAGGGTGAGTGAGGGTGAGGGTGAGGGTGGGTGAGGGTGGGTGAGGGTGAGGGGTTGAGGGTGAGTGAGGGTGAGGGTGAGTGAGGGTGAGGGTGAGTGAGGATGAGGGTGAGGGGTTTAGGGTGAGTGAGGGTGAGGTGTTGAGGGTGAGTGAGGGTGAGGGTGAGTGTGGGTGAGGGTGAGGTGTTGAGGGTGAGTGAGGGTGAGGGTGAGTGAGGGTGAGTGAGGGTGAGGGTGAGTGAGGGTGAGGGGTTGAGGGTGAGTGAGGGTGAGGCGTTGAGGGTGAGTGAGGGTGAGGGGTTGAGGGTGAGGGGTTGAGGGTGATATATTTTTTTTATTTAAATGTCGGACGCAAAGCGCCACCTTAACGCTACCAACATTTATTAGGTTAGCGATGTAGTTTTTTTCTTTTTTCCTACCGTTCCGTATTATTTTTGATTGCCATTTTTTTTAGCCAATCGGAGCGCTACGTTTTTGACGTCGCGTTCCGATTTGCATACGTAATCGGTGGAATTCTCCAGAACATCGAGAATCGTGGGATGCGGAAGGCGTGTTCCTGTTCGTGTGCTGTTGGTGCGTCGTATGATAGGTAAGAGATTTCCTCTAGCTGTTTTTTTAATCTAATTTAAAGTAGTATTGATAGTATGCATAAATTAGTTAATAATTATGAGTGTATTTATATAAATAGTGACATATTTTGTTAGCGATTGCAATTATTTTAGTTCTTTATTTAATTTATATGTAAGTAAGTGTTTCTATTTACTACCTATAGTATGTTTAAGTTAACGAATGAATAGGAGTGTATTTTTAATAATTTTGACATTGTATTTTTTTGTTTGTAATATTTCGAAATGAATATTATGTAATGTAATTAAAGTCTTGTTTTTATTCTTCGATATGTAATGTATTTATTTTCTTAAAGTGTTATGTAATGTATTATTAGCAGTTGTTTGTTATTTGACGTCCAAGAGCTGTTCTTTGAGTTTCTAAGTACTCTTTTCGCCATGAATATTGTACACTTCAAAAGTATTAATTGTATTACGCGTTGTTTTGTGAAGCTAAGAGACATATGTAATGTTTATTGATGCTGTTAGCGCTGAATCCAAGTTGCGTAATATGTTTTTTATATTTGATGTAATTCCGTGTGATGAACTGCTATTGTTATATGCGTACGGCTTTTTGTGTAACTCTTGACCATTGTGTTTAATCCGTCCCATTCCCCGGATGAATAGTGCTTGTTTATTACCCCAATTAAAAATTGGCTGTTTCACTTTTGTGTTTGTACATCCTCGTCCTCGCTTCCTGCCACATATTTTTCTTTGTTTTGTTGGTGTAATATTGTAGGAATGACTTTTGCTTTTTGGCCTGAAGCCTGATCAACATCCTTGCATGCTGTAGCTCAGTTTGGGAAGTATATTTTGTGTGTAACGTATCTGATGCAGTACTCCGTAGACCCCCTTTTTTTTTCCGTCCTAAAAGTTGTTTATGTCAAAGAAAATGGCATAACATTCATTAATTTGCAGGTTGGGTGAATGATGCAGAGTGGGTGAATGATGCAGAGTGGGTGAATGATGCAGAGTGGGTGAATGATGCAGAGTGGGTGAATGATGCAGATTGGGTGAATATTCGATTTGTTGTTTCCTATTATTTTTATTGGCATAGTAGTGTCTTTGTTTTGCAACGAAGGATGTTTATTTTGATTTGTCGGCTCTTTATGTATGTAATGCATTGTATCCTATTGTTCAGATCTAATTTTTAAAATGTATGTATTTTGTTACTAGTTGTGTTAATAATTAGAGCAGTGTTTTTTTGGTGTAATTGTGTAGTATGTTGTATATCTGCGTGAATAATTTATATTGTTTCATCTCTACGTTCTGTTATTGCAGTTTTTATTAAACGTATGTTTGTATAGCTTTTTAATTTGATGTTTATGTAAATTTCGTGCTGTTGTTTGTGATACTTCCTCTTCGTTAATAATCAATGCAATGTCTCCTCTTTGTGTTACGATGTATTTTTAAAGCAATATTGTCTTGTTATATATGCTTTCTCCATGTTGCTATGAGAATTGTGACTTATGTCCACATTACTGTAGAGTAGCGACATTTTTATTTTGTATATTTGCGCTAATTTCGTGACTAAAAGCTCGTGTTATATGCGTACGGCTTTTTGTGTAACTCTTGACAATTGTGTTTAATCCGTCCCATTCCCCGCCTGAATAATGCTTATTTATTCCCCCCCAAAAAAGTAGGCTGTTTCACATTTGTGTTTGTACATCCTCGTCCTCGCTTCCTGACAGATATTTCTTTGTTCTTTTGTTGGTGTTATTTTGTCCGAATAATTTTTGTTTGGTGACGTGAAGCCTGATAAACATCATTGCATGTTGTAGCTCACATTTGGGAAGTAGATTCTGTGTGTAACGTATCTGATGCACGACTCCGTTGACCCCCTTTGTTTTTAATTGCGTGCTAAAATTTGTTTATGTCTCAGAAAATGGCATAAAACTTATCTATCTGTTAAATGCACAATCAATTTTTTTAATAGGGTGGAATAGGAGGCTATTTTTTGAGTCTTTACTTATATTGTGTTTTGTTTAGTTTTATTTGATTGTTTATTTGGCTGGTGCATTAGGATGGCGTATTTTTCCTTTGGTTTTTATTTTCTAGGATGTCTTTCTGTTGCGTATCTTGAGGGTGTATTTGTAGGGTGAATTAGGCTGTTAGTTTATTAGGGTGAATTAGGACTCAGGATTTCTATCTTGGAGTTAGAGTGTGGATTAGGATAGTTTATTTCTATTCTTCCTTTTGTTGTTGTATGTGTGTGTGTGTGTGTGTGTGTGTGTGTGTGTGAGGGTGAGTGAGGGTGTGTGAAGCTGAGGGTGTGTGACGGTGTGTGAGGGTGTGTGAGCGTCAGTGAGTGTGTTTGCTGCATGTCTGATGCTTGTGGATGTCTGTTGCTTGTGGATGTCTGTTGCTTGTGTATGTGTGCAGCTTGTGTTGCTTGTGGATGTCTGCTGCTTGTGATGCTTGTGGATGTCTGACGCTTGTGGATGGGTGAGTGGGTGAAAGGTACAGAGTGGATGAAAGGTACAGAGTGGGTGAAAGGTACAGAGTTGTTGAAAGGTACAGAGTGGGTGAAAGGTACACAGTGGGTGAAAGGTACAGAGTGGGTGAAAGGTACAGAGTGGGTGAAAGGTACAGAGTGTGTGAAAGGTACAGAGTGTGTGAAAGGTACAGAGTGTGTGAAAGGTACAGAGTGTGTGAAAGGTACAGTGTGTGTGAAAGGTACGGAGTGGGTGAAAGGTACAGAGTGGGTGAAAAGTGCAGAGTGGGTGAAAGGTACAGAGTGGGTGAAAGGTACAGAGTGGGTGAAAGGTACAGAGTGGGTGAAAGGTACGGAGTGGGTGAAAGGTACAGAGTGGGTGAAAGCTACAGAGTGGGTGAAAGCTACATAGTGTGTGAAAGGTACAGAGTGGTTGAAAGGTACAGAGTCGGTGAAAGGTACAACGTGGGTGAAAGGTACATAGTGGGTGAAAGGTACAGAGTAGGTGAAAGGTACAGATTGGGTGAAAGGTACAGAGTGGGTGAAAGGTACAGAGTGGGTGAAAGGTACAGAGTGGGCGAAAGGTACAGACTGGGCGAAAGGTACAGAGTGGGCGAAAGGTACAGAGTGGGCGAAAGGTACAGAGTGGGCGAAAGGTACAGAGTGGGCGAAAGGTACAGAGTGGGCGAAAGGTACAGAGTGTGTGAAAGGTACAGAGTGTGTGAAAGGTACAGAGTGTGTGAAAGGTACAGAGTGTGTGAAAGGTACAGTGTGTGTGAAAGGTACGGAGTGGGTGAAAGGTACAGAGTGGGCGAAAGGTACAGAGTGGGCGAAAGGTACAGAGTGGGCGAAAGGTACAGAGTGGGCGAAAGGTACAGAGTGTGTAAAAGGTACATAGTGGGCGAAAGGTACGGAGTGGGTGAAAGGTAAAGAGGCGGTGAAAGGTACAACGTGGGTGAAAGGTACATAGTGGGTGAAAGGTACAGAGTTGGTGAAAGGTACAGATTGGGTGAAAAGTACAGAGTGGGTGAAAGGTACAGAGTGGGTGAAAGGTACAGAGTGGGTGAAAGGTACAGAGTGGGTGAAAGGTACAGAGTGGGTGAAAGGTACAGAGTGGGTGAAAGGTACAGAGTGGGTGAAAGGTACAGAGTGTGTGAAAGGTACAGAGTGTGTGAAAGGTACAGAGTGTGTGAAAGGTACAGAGTGTGTGAAAGGTACAGTGTGTGTGAAAGGTACGGAGTGGGTGAAAGGTACAGAGTGGGTGAAAAGTGCAGAGTGGGCGAAAGGTACAGAGTGGGCGAAAGGTACAGAGTGGGTGAAAGGTACAGAGTGGGTGAAAGGTACGGAGTGGGTGAAAGGTACAGAGTGGGTGAAAGCTACAGAGTGGGTGAAAGCTACATAGTGTGTGAAAGGTACAGAGTGGTTGAAAGGTACAGAGTCGGTGAAAGGTACAACGTGGGTGAAAGGTACATAGTGGGTGAAAGGTACAGAGTAGGTGAAAGGTACAGATTGGGTGAAAGGTACAGAGTGGGTGAAAGGTACAGAGTGGGTGAAAGGTACAGAGTGGGCGAAAGGTACAGACTGGGTGAAAGGTACAGAGTGGGCGAAAGGTACAGAGTGGGCGAAAGGTACAGAGTGGGCGAAAGGTACAGAGTGGGCGAAAGGTACAGAGTGTGTGAAAGGTACAGAGTGGGTGAAAGGTACAGAGTGTGTGAAAGGTACAGAGTGTGTGAAAGGTACAGAGTGTGTGAAAGGTACAGAGTGTGTGAAAGGTACAGTGTGTGTGAAAGGTACGGAGTGGGTGAAAGGTACAGAGTGGGCGAAAGGTACAGAGTGGGCGAAAGGTACAGAGTGGGCGAAAGGTACAGAGTGTGTAAAAGGTACATAGTGGGCGAAAGGTACGGAGTGGGTGAAAGGTAAAGAGGCGGTGAAAGGTACAACGTGGGTGAAAGGTACATAGTGGGTGAAAGGTACAGAGTTGGTGAAAGGTACAGATTGGGTGAAAGGTACAGAGTGGGTGAAAGGTTCACTCGGTATTGCGCTCGGTATTGCGGGCACTGCTGCTCGGGGTATCGGCGCGATTTGTGATGGAAGCTTGCACTGTTGCTGCCTGTGCTGTACCTGCTCCGTGTGTGAGGGAAGCTTGCACTGTAGCTGCCTGTGCTGTACCTGCTCTGTGTGTGAGGGAAGCTTGCACTGTTGCTGCCTGTGCTGTACCTGCTCTGTGTGTGAGGGAAGCTTGCACTGCTGCTGCCTGTGCTGTACCTGCTCCGTGTGTGAGGGAAGCTTGCACTGCTGCTGTCGGTGCTGTACCTGTTCCATGTGTAAGGGAAGCTTGCACTGCTGCCGCCTGTGCTGTACCTGATCTATGTGTGAGGGCTTTTTGTAAGTAAAGGTAGAGGGAGGGAGAGAGTTGGAAGAGCGAGTGAAATTTGCAGAAACATGGAGAGGAAAAGAGAGAGCGAAGGGATCTGTAAGCTGAGAGATGTGGCATAACAGAACGCTCGGTATTGTGGGCACTGCTGCTCGGGGTATCACCAAGATTTGTGTAAGTAAATGGAGATGGAGGGAGAGAGTTGGAAGAGAGAGTGAAAGAGGCAGAAACGTGGAGAGTAAAAGAAAGAGCGAAGGAATCTGTAAGCTGAGAGATGTGGCATAACAGAACGCTCGCTAGTGCGGGCACTGCTGCTCGGGGTATCGGCGAGATTTGTGTAAGTAATTGGAGAGGGAGGGAGAGAGTTGGAAGAGAGAGTGAAAGAGGCAGAAACGTGGAGAGGAATAGAAAGAGAGAAGGGATCTGTAACCTGAGAGATGTGGCATAACAGAACGCTCGCTAGTGCGGGCACTGCTGCTCGGGGTATCGGCGAGATTTGTGTAAGTAATTGGAGAGGGAGGGAGAGAGTTGGAAGAGAGTGAAATTTGCAGAAACGTGGAGAGGAATAGAAAGAGCGAAGGGATCTGTAACCTGAGAGATGTGGCATAACAGAACGCTTGGTAGTGCGGGCACTGCTGCTTGGGGTATCTGCGAGATTTGTTTAAGTAAATGGAGAGGGGGGAGAGAGTTGGAGGAGAGAGTGAAAGAGGCAGAAACGTTGAGAGGAAAAGAAAAGAAAGAGCGAAGGTATCTGTAAGCTGAGAGATGTGGCATAACAGAACGCTCGGTATTGCGGGCACTGCTGCTCGGGGTATCGGCGCGATTTGTGATGGAAGCTTGCACTGTTGCTGCCTGTGCTGTACCTGCTCTGTGTGTGAGGGAAGCTTGCACTGTTGCTGCCTGTGCTGTACCTGCTCTGTGTGTGAGGGAAGCTTGCACTGTTGCTGCCTGTGCTGTACCTGCTCTGTGTGTGAGGGAAGCTTGCACTGTTGCTGCCTGTGCTGTACCTGCTCCGTGTGTGAGGGAAGCTTGCACTGTAGCTGCCTGTGCTGTACCTGCTCCGTGTGTGAGGGAAGCTTGCACTGCTGCTGTCGGTGCTGTACCTGTTCCATGTGTAAGGGAAGCTTGCACTGCTGCCGCCTGTGCTGTACCTGATCTATGTGTGAGGGCTTTTTGTAAGTAAAGGTAGAGGGAGGGAGAGAGTTGGAAGAGCGAGTGAAATTTGCAGAAACATGGAGAGGAAAAGAGAGAGCGAAGGGATCTGTAAGCTGAGAGATGTGGCATAACAGAACGCTCGGTATTGTGGGCACTGCTGCTCGGGGTATCACCAAGATTTGTGTAAGTAAATGGAGATGGAGGGAGAGAGTTGGAAGAGAGAGTGAAAGAGGCAGAAACGTGGAGAGTAAAAGAAAGAGCGAAGGAATCTGTAAGCTGAGAGATGTGGCATAACAGAACGCTCGCTAGTGCGGGCACTGCTGCTCGGGGTATCGGCGAGATTTGTGTAAGTAATTGGAGAGGGAGGGAGAGAGTTGGAAGAGAGAGTGAAAGAGGCAGAAACGTGGAGAGGAATAGAAAGAGAGAAGGGATCTGTAACCTGAGAGATGTGGCATAACAGAACGCTCGCTAGTGCGGGCACTGCTGCTCGGGGTATCGGCGAGATTTGTGTAAGTAATTGGAGAGGGAGGGAGAGAGTTGGAAGAGAGTGAAATTTGCAGAAACGTGGAGAGGAATAGAAAGAGCGAAGGGATCTGTAACCTGAGAGATGTGGCATAACAGAACGCTTGGTAGTGCGGGCACTGCTGCTTGGGGTATCTGCGAGATTTGTTTAAGTAAATGGAGAGGGGGGAGAGAGTTGGAGGAGAGAGTGAAAGAGGCAGAAACGTTGAGAGGAAAAGAAAAGAAAGAGCGAAGGTATCTGTAAGCTGAGAGATGTGGCATAACAGAACGCTCGGTATTGCGGGCACTGCTGCTCGGGGTATCGGCGCGATTTGTGTAAGTGGGTGACTGAAGCAGAGTGGGTGAATATATATGTCTGATGCTTGTGGATGTCTGATGCTTGCATGTCTGCTGGGGTTCAGGGTCAGTACAAGTCAAGCTCTAAGTTGGTGTGTGTCAGAACTGGTTGCCTCGGGGCCAACGAAGTCTGTTGCGAGGCGTGGGGGGCAGCCTTTGATGTGCGAGAGAGCTGCCGTGAAAGAAGTAAACAGCAGGCATGTAATTAGGGGGGAGGAGAAGTCGCGCTGGGGTGAATACCTGAGGCCAAACTGCCCGCGGGAGGGAGGTTGATGGCTGTGATGTGGACGCGCGTCGTGAACTAGCCTCTTGTTGCCTGTGGGAGGGAAGACGGAGGGAAGGCAGAGAAGGGGGGATGAATGCGACACGGCGGGCAGGGGAGGGGGCGGAGCGGGGAGAGCGGCATGAGGGTGTGAAAGCAGCAGGGGCCTGGAGTGCGGCTAAGATAACTGAAGAAACGCGACAGGGCAGGCAGGGGAGGGGGCGGAGCGGGGGTGTGGGAGGAGTGCGGCTGAGGGAAAATACATGCAAGCAGGCGGCTGGGGGCATGTGCACGCGCTTTTAAGCTCAATGCACATGCGCATTAAGCTTGAATTTCACGGGCACTGCAAGGAATCGCCACGATTCCTTGCAAGTTGGTTAAAGACTGTTTAAGCCCCAATAGTCTCGCAAGCTCGATGCGCATGCGCATCGACAGGCGAGACCTAAAAAAAGGAGAACGGGCAGTTGTCTCTCAATCCTAACCACAATAAGTTATTCTCATATAGATAAGGATTCCGACTCCCGCCAGAGTAATAGACATCTGCAGAGGGGTGCGGTATATAGATATGTATCCCCCAGAAACATTCTGGGCCATAGAAACTATTTATTATGCATTATTTGTACTTACATTTTATATTAGAATGATGGTAATAATCACTGTAATAATATTAGCAGTAAAAATATAGAAAGATGACTACCAGAAATACCGCAAACAATTTGCATCACACATTCCTTCTTACTCCAAAAGATTAGTCTAGCCCGTACCTAATTTCCCTCATGTGTATGGTATTGGCTGAATGGTTATTGGAATTCCCTAACTATTTATCTGCCAAGCCATATAAGTATTCCCACATACCTCAGAAAGCAGATCTACAGTCAGAGAGTGGTACTTCATCATGTCTCTGTAACAATTAGTCCTTGTGTTCCTTGTGCTTCCATCGCTCTGACACACTAGCAGGGCTTCTGTAATGGAAGCACAAGGAAGATAGGCAGATGTTGCCATTTTATTTTCTTCCAAGACTGCTTGGGGCAAAGTCAGATGGCCTTGGAGCTCGAATCTTAGCACTTAGTGCTGCAACTTTTCGAACAACAGAAAATTTCAGTTATCTATTTTGTTAGTATGAATAATGCCAACTTTCAGCTCTGAAAATAGTGTATGAAAATAAAATGGGGCTCTCGCACAATGTTAACATCGCCATTAAAAATATTTGTTTTCTAGGCCCTAAGCCTGACACACAAATACCCTCTAAATAGTTCTTCTCTCATGCTCACATACAATCAAGCCTAGGTTGTATCAATCACTCAATCAGTATTTGCAGAGCGTAGCACTGTCACCCATAGGGGTATCTGGATGCTGTGGATGTGACGTCTCCGTTGAAGAGTCAGGTCAGAAACTAGCAGAAAGAAGAAAAACAAGCATTGGCATAGCCAATAGGTCTCGCCTTTTGGGCCTTAAAAGTGTTTAGCCAGAGCTATTGACTTTGCCAATGTCTTTAAGCTGTGCTGTAGAGAAAAGTGTGGCTGCCGTGCAGCATGCTGAAAAGTTATAATAAAAAAGTGTCAGAAGCATTTTTGTTACCTTCTATATGACCCAGAAGGCATTATATACAACTGAACGAGCATATTAAAAAAAGTATTTACAATAAAAAATGTCCTCAGTTTTCTTTTGTTCTTGCAATGCTGGCAACTTGTTTCTACCTATTTCAATGGTTGGTTGTTAAATCTTTTTTTTGAGGGGGCATAAACAATCAGAGGGTGAAGGTTGGGAACTAGTACCTGTATTATAACACTAGCAGCGGCCAGACGCTAGGGGAGAATCAACAGATGCCAGATTCTGAGAGCAGGCTGAGGTGGTGCTGAGTGATGCTAAGGTGGTAGTGGTGGTTGTGGTGGTGGTGATTGGTGCGGAGACGATGCTGAGGTGATGCTGAATGATACTCAGGTCTTGCTGAGTGATGATGATGTAGTGGTGTACTAGTGCAAAGGTGATGCTGAGTGATACTGATGTGGTGCTGAGTGATGCTGTGGTGGTGCTGAGTGATGCTGTGGTGGTGCTGAGTGATGCTGTGGGGCGCGGAGTGATATTGTTGTGGCCCTGAGTGATGCTGTGGTGGTGCTGAGTGATGTTGTGGTGGTGCTGAGTGATGCTGTGGTGGCCCTGAGTGATGCTGTGGTGACCCTGAGTGATGCTATGGTGGCGCTGAGTGATGCTGTGGTGGTGCTGATTGATGCTGTGGTGGTGCTGAGTGATGTGGTGGCGCTGAGTGATGCTGTGGTGGTGCTGAGGGATGATTTGGTGGCGCTGAGTGATGCTGTGGTGGCGCTGAGTGATTCTGTGGTGGTGCTGAGTGATGCTGTGGTGCTGGTGAGTGATGTGGTGGCGCTGAGTGAGGCTGTGGTGATGCTGAGTGATGCTGTGGTGGTGCTGAGTGATGCTGTGGTGGCCCTGAGTGATGCTGTGGTGACCCTGAGTGATGCTGTGGTGATGCTGAGTGATGCTGTGGGAGCGCTGAGTGATCTGTGGTGGTGCTAAGTGATGCTGTGGTGGTGCTGAGTTATGTTGTGTTAGGTTGTCTTGTAAAGCGCATGGCTACCCCAGCAATGGAGTGTCCCAGAGCTGTAGACCACTGGGGAACCCGTCCTGGCTTTCCCTGTGAGATGATCCCTGCTGGGTATCTCCAAGGTGAAACCAGGCATCCTCGGTGCATGTGGGGGGCCGTTGTGGAGATGAGGCAAGCTAATGCCCAGAGTTGCCGAGTGTGATCCCTGGTTAGAGTAGGAACCGAAGCGAGAATTATCGAGTCCGCTGACCCTGGTCCACGACCCTGCCGCGTCGGGAATTGAACCCTGGTCCCGGGCCGTCCTCTGCTTCCGGGTCTGCCGCCTCTAACCAGTGAGCCACACCACTCCAGTGATGCTGTGGTGGTGCTGAGTGATGCTGTGGTGGAGCTGAGTGATGCTGTGGTGGCCCTGAGTGATGTTGTGGTGACCCTGAGTGATGCTGTGGTGACCCAGAGCGATGCTGTGGTGGCGCTGAGTGATGCGGTGGTGGCGCTGAGTGATGCTGTTGTGGTGCTGAGTGATGCTGTGGTGGTGCTGAGTGATGCTGTGGTGACGCTGAGTGATGTGGTGGTGCAGAGTGATGCTGTAGTAATGCTGAGTGATGCTGTGGTGGCGTTGAGTGATGCTGTGGTGGCACTGAGTGATGCTGTGGTAGTGCTGAGTGATGCTGTGGTGGCCCTGAGTGATGCTGTGGTGGGGCGCTGAGTGATGCTGTGGTGGTGCTGAGTGATGCTGTTGTGGCGCTGAGTGATATTGTTGTGGCGCAGAGTGGTGTGTGGTGACCCTGAGTGATGCTGCAGTGGTGCTGAGGGATTCTGTGGTGGTGCTGATTGATGCTGTGGTGGCGCTGAGTGATGCTGTGGTGGCACTGAGTGTTGCTGTGGTGGTGCTGAGTGATATTGTTGTGGCACAGAGTGATGCTGTTGTGGTGCTGAGTGATGCTGTGGTGGCCCAGAGTGATCCTGTAGTGGTGCTGTGTGATGCTGTGGTGGTGCTGAGTGATTCTGTGGTGATGCTGAGTGATGCTGTGGTGGCACTGACTGATGCTGTGGTGACGCTGAGTGATGCTGTGGTGGCACTGAGTGATGCTGCTGTTGCGCTGAGTGATGCTGTGGTGGTGCTGAGTGATGCTGTGGTGGTGCTGAGTGATGCTGTCGTGTGACAGTGTCTTTGCTAGTTACAGTGGTAAAGAACTCCCTCCAAATGTGCACAAGTGAATAACTAATGCTGATATTTTGAAGCACACAGCTAATGTTACCTTGCCCTGTGGGATAATAAAAAAAAATTACAAAAATTAACAGAGTGCGTAAACCACAGAGTGAATGGTTAATAAAAAAAAGAGAGCCCTGCACAAGTGAATAACTAATGCTGATGTTTTAAAGAAATGCGGATATTTTAAAGCACGTTCACTAATGCTGATATTTTAAAGCAATGCAGATATTTTAGAGCACACGCCACACGCGTGCTTGTCACAGTAAAAGAAGAACCAGAAAAAAAAGCCGTAAATCAACTGTTTAGTGTCCGAAGAAGTTTGGCAAGCGCAGTAGTTTGTTGTTGGGTAGTTTTGTGTGCATGTTTAAAATGTCCAGGAAGCATTCAAAACAAGGAGGCACATCTTGCGAGTGGTGTGAGATGTGCGAGCGCTGTAAGGGTGCCCGCGAGCGATGCGCTTAATGAGCCATGACAAGAGAGGAAATCCAGATGGCGCCTGTGCGCGTAACAGTGCTAGTAACCGCACGCTTTAGGCCACACAAAAAGCATGTAGTCAGCCCCCTTACTAAAAGTCTCGCCAGAGCAACGCATGCGCGCTGTCTCAGGCGGGACCTAAGAAAGGACACAAATGAGCACAAAGAGGAACAAGCATTTACAATGCAATGGTCTCGCCTTTGCAAAAGTTAGAGCTATTGGCATTGTAAATGACAACATTTTTATTTAGGTGTTGGTTTTGAAAACAGATAAATAAATGGCATTGTCATTTACAATGTCAATAGCTTAATCTCTCGCAAATGCGAGACCTATTGCATTTGCACCCACACACACACACACACACAGCCACACACACACACAAACACACACACACAGAGCCACACACACATAGATACACACACACAGAGCCACACACACACAGTTCTGCCCTCTTGGCGTTGTCTACTGTCTGGAGATCGCCCTTTCTCCAGTCGGGTCCTTGTAGTGATTGGCGGCCCGGGCTGCATTCCTTGTGGTGCGACCAGGGAGGGAGTAACTCGGACGGTGATCACACGCGGCCGCCAGCGCCCGTTGCTGCCCTCTCGTGGTGGAGGTCCAGAGGCCGGCGGCTGCGTGGATTTATTAGGAAAAAGGCGCAGCTGTCAGTCACGGCGGCGATATTACAGAAAGCGCCCCCGTGCCAGCGTGCCATGTATTGAATGATAAAGGGGTGTTCTCGAGCAGCTTGCACACTCAGGAGTATGTTTCACCGAACATTCGCCGGCATGTCATAGCGCCTTCCTGCTGTGGGCCTGTCATAGCGCCTTCCTGCTGCGGGCCTGTTATAGCGCCTTCCTGCTGCGGGCCTGTGAAGCACGGGCTGCGGAGGCAGGGCGCATCACCATGACTCTGCACCCCCACGCCATGCTTTCAGCACTAATTCCACGACCTTTTGACTTCAGTCACCTTTACCTTAGCATGTCTCTGACGGGGTTGGTCAACTCCTGGGCTCTGTGCCGTGGCTTCCGGTCGCTGGTAACTGGATATTCTGTTTTTCCTGTCGGCCTCGTAGCTCCGAGGTGAGCCGCTCGCACCGACGACAGTGCAGGCCTCACCTGTATGGCGTGAGCCAGGCTCCGTGTCGCGACCTACTACTGCTCGTGCTGGCGTAGAGTATTAACAGTATTACTACTGTGGGATCAACAGCAGCGCATAAGCTGGAGCGAGAAGGAGGAAAAGCCAGACCCGCCACAAGCGACCTGCAAGCCGCACCACTCTCTGCAGCGTGCGCTTAACCCACTGAGCTACCTACTCGGGATGAATCATTAGCGCCCTAGTATCTGCCATGGAGGCGATACAGCTCCGGGTGTTTGAAGGGGGCAGGGACATGCGCACACGCCCCTCTCTTCTCTCCCACCCCTCCACGGACACACGCAGGCCAGTTGGCGCTCTCGCCACATCCCAGTCCCTGCCCCTCGGCCGCACCGGGGAAAGCGCTGCGATCCAATTGTCTGCAGCTATTTCCCTGGAAGCTAAAGCTCTGCAGCCGGAATGCAATAAGGGCAGGTAATAACTGTTCTGTCCCCTCAGCCCAGACTAATCTCCCGGCACCTCAATACGACGGGGGGACCGAGGGGGACATTGGCGGCATTACACCAGCTTCTGAGACAGTCACATGTGAGAACACAGCCAGCAAACATGACACACGCAGTTAAAAAAATAAAACTGCCATGTACGCTCCCCATCTTCTATAGGGTCCCTAGATAACTGGACTGTAAAACGTTGTACTCATGCAGCACTTGCTAATATTCCTTAAGCATTGAAACGCTTCCCAGTCTTTTGGAATCAGGTTTCTCTGTGCTAGCCAGCCCCGTGCATTCATCATCTCCATCCCAACCTCTAGTCCTGCAGCTTCTTCTTATCAAAGTATGACCATGGAGACAAGCTTCTGTTCTTCCGGAGAAACTGTCAAGTCCTGAGTATTCCAATGCCAATGTACTTCTATTCAGCTCGCAGCATGAACTTGTCTCTTGGACCCGTGGTGCCCCCACTTCAAGGTCTCTGCACAGAACAGCCCCAGCTTTCGCACCGGTATCCGCGAAACCCTCCCCTTAATCTCAGTGGTTCTTTCCCACTCCCGGCCCCGTACCTGTATGAGACTCCAAGTTTGCACCTCACCCTCTTTTCTTCCTGGCTACCATTTTCAAAATTTGTGCGGGCTTCAGCTACACAAGCGCAGAAGGAAGGATGTACTACGAAGGCGTGTTAACGGTCCGTCGTATGAACACACAGAATATGCGCATGCGTGCTCGTAAGGTGGAAAGCTAACTACGGCCATCTTTGTTCGGCCTCCTACCGGCACGCATCATTGACAGAGATATGGAAAGTGAGAAGAGACCAACACCGGAATGTAAACAAAATGCGTTGTGCTTGCGCAAGACAGAAGTGGTGGCTTTACCATTGCCTTACAGTTAAATTATTTGGTCCTGATCTCAGATGCACCGGCAAGCAGCAGTGTTAGAATCGCAGCAAGCTACGTTTTTCAGGAACAAATGGCTCATGTATGCGCATCTACTGTTAAAAGGTTTTAGCAAGCAGCATCCGAAGCATCATCAGCTTCCCGACCCCGGCAGTTGGCGAACGCAGCCCTCTTTCCTTCGCTTTTCTATTCGGACCACACACTGCATTTAAAATGGTGCAATTGAAATCACATTTTAAGATAATTCAAAAACATACTTGGCTAAATTAGAAGATAATCGAGGGAGTGTGTACATTTGAGGAAGCCGGTGTGGAGCGGGACTGACTAGCTGAGGCTTGTTTAGATAATTCACTGATGTAATCGGGTAGGGAATTTAAGGTGCTAGCTGAAATATATCAACAAGAGTCGGCAGCGCGAACTCGTCCCAAAGTATGGCAGAGGGAAGGGGGGAGGCGAGAGCGGGACGGAGGAGGGCTGCGGGCAGGGGGAAAGGGGGGAGGCGAGCGGAGCCGAGCAGCTCCGGAAACACCACCATGTTTCTCTGAGGCCAAGCAGAAATGCCTCGGAGAAACGTACGGTCATTTTGGGATTCGGGAGCGTGTTTTTCGTGCTCTCCCCTTCCCATTGGCTGGAAGGTAAAATTCCAGCCAATGGATAGAGGAGAGAAAGAAAGTAAAAAATACAACCCCAAATCCCCAAAAGACAGGGCTTAAATGGAGTGACGCCCCTTTCCTCCAAAGGCTAACCTCCGTTTAGGAAGCCAGCCAATGGAGAAGAGGGGCGGGTTTAAGCCCCTTACTGAAAAACATAGGACTCCCCTGCAAGACTGCGCAAGCAAAGCCTTCGCAGGCGGAGACCTAAAAACTAAAGGTCAGAAGTGAGCAGAAACAGTAAAACTAAAGGTTAGAAACAAGCAAAAAGAGGGAAAATAACAGGCAGAAACGAGCAGAAAGAGGTAAAAAAAGAAGGCATAGGTGGATAGGAAAATAAGCAGAAAGCAAGCTGAAAATGAGCAGAGGAGGCACAAACCTAAGGCAGCAGAGGGTAGTGAACTGGGGCAAGAAGACAGGAGAACTGTCACAGGGGAAGCTGGCCCAAGTCCTGCTCAATGGGGTCACGCTGCGACCTCCATTAAGTAGGTCTTGAGGGGAGGGCGGGATGCTGAGTGGTGGGAGGCGGGAAACAGCGGGAGGAAATAAAACAGCGGAAAGAGGGGAGAAAAAGCAGAATAAGGAAAAATAAATGTTAAAAATTAGCAGAAAGAGGAAAAATTAGGGGGAAAAACGAGCAAAAAGAGGAACAGTAACAAGAAGAAACTAACAGAAAGATGCAAATAAAGGTCATAAACAAGCAGAAAGAGGAAAAATAACAGCCAGAAATTTGCAGAAAGAGGAAAAATAAAGTTCAGAAATGAGCAGAGAGAGGCAAAATAAAGCATGTGTTTTTATGGAATGTATGACGTTACAACGCACACATTTACAATGCATGCCTTTACAACGCAGTTTTTACATCGCAACATCCTTTATAAAGCATTCTTTTACATAGCATGACATTACATCGCATTTTCAGAACCTACCTTTACAACGCATTCCATTACATTGCATTATACCTTTACAACGCATACCATTACAACGCATACCATTACATTGCAGTTAAGGTAAGTGTTGGATAGTATAGGGGTAATAGGGGTAATAATTACTATTCTAACTCCAGTGAGTGCAACAGTAGGGTAAGTGTTGGATAGTGTAAGGGTAAAACTACTATTCTAACTCCAGTGATAGCAACAGTAGGGTAAGTGTTGGATAGTGTAAGGGTACTATGGGTTGTAATAGTATGCGTTTTAATGACTTGCGTTGCAATGCCTGCTTTGTAGTGACATGCATTGTAATGACATGGGTTGCAGTGACATGCAATGTAATGGCTGCGTTGTAATGACATGCGATGTAAAGGATGTTGCGATATAATGACTGCTAAGTAAAGATAGTGCGATGTAATGACTGCGTTGTAAAGGTTGTTTCCCGTTTTGAAGTACACTGAAAAGATATGGTAGGCAAAAGATCCTTGTAAATGATAAAAGAAATATATGAAGTATAAAAGAGTTATATAAATATGTTATTATGTCATTACAAGGTACAACTGTTACAATGAAAAAACGACTGAGTATCGAATTGGAATGAAAACAATGATAAACAATATGAAAGTTCCCTGTAAAAATGTATGTGTAATGTAGTCAGTCATATTAATTAGGACTGAGTTAAACACAGTAATATATTACAAAGAAATAAACTGCATGATTAGTGATGCAAGTAGAATATTTCATATGAAATTAAAGTAAATCTATTTAGCATAAGATTATATGAACAAAAATGTAGGGAAGCCTAAGAATCACAACCTCTCTGAATCGGCGAAGAAGAGAAATCACAATCATACTTGTAAACTGCTTCTTATAAGAATTTCCACTAGTAAATTATGAGATAAATTGCTTTTATCATTTATCATTTTCGTAATATTTGTAAGACCATCTTTCCTGGGGCAGCCAATTGGCTACTATGCAACACCCTTGGTAGACATTGCCATCTATCACTGGTGTACTTTTACATTAACCCCTTCGACGCTCATGACGAGCTGGGCTCGTCATGGCGTAGCCTCCTCGCACGCTCATGACGAGCCCAGCTCGTCACGTGAAGTGCGATTTTTAAAAACCCAGCGTACGGGCGGAATTCCGCCCGCACGCATGCGGTTAAATACAACAAGTCAATATTGTATTTGCAAACATGATTCTTCAAGAGTACCAAGACTGAATAATTAGGGCATACTCAAGGGGATGGTAAAAGTCAAGGTAGAGTCAGAGGGACACGTTGGAACACAACAGAACTTTGTTTATAGTAGAAAAACATAGTAATGTTAAATTCTGATCGCCTAGGCACCTTCTTCAGCTACAGGTTCATGTAATCCTTAAACATTATCCTGTGGGTAATTATATACTATGGATGGGCTTTGGAAGCATTTGAGATAGCTTGAAATGTGTAATACTGAGTCCCTCAAAAAAGGGAGGCCCCAGTAAACGAATGGATGGGCATAACAGAGTACTGAAAAGATGCATCTATGCCTGTTTGCCCTTTCCTCCTTAACCTTTGCGAGGCAAGAGAATACCACATAACTTAGTGGGTTTGAGACCCAACTATGTTGTTCTCGAACAATAAGATCCGAAATTAACTATTCAAATGACACGTCACTGGGTTTCTACATTTGAAGAAGTATTTGCTTAATCTAAGTAATACTGCCCTTCAAAGTATGCCATTAACAAGTATTCATATATTTATCAAATTTTATTCTCTTTTTTTTATTTTTTTTTAAAAAGTAAGTGTGTATATATATCACAAAAACTTTTTTTTTTAAGTATAATTTTTTCCATATGCCATAATTTCTTTGTTTACAAATTCATTGTACTTATTTCAGACAATTTAGGACAAATATAAAAACATATTTCATCATCATGATTCACTTTTTTTCATTTTTTTATACTATACAACACTTCATAAAACTAACATAGTATCCACACCTAGATCTCATTCACCAGTCAGTCATTCATACACTTGCATACAACACAATTCGCAACTAACCACTCCTTCTGTACATAGGGTTTAACAGAGAACAACTCTGACTGAGTGGCAACCACAGAATGTTATGTGATATTACACGCCAGGTCGACGCGCGTTTCGGTGGGCTTGTACCACCTTCCTCAGGACCTCGACAGAATCACTTTCAACTTGTTGGGTGGATCCAGGATATTCTTCAGTAAATGTGACTAAAAGCCACACGGCCTATCCCAAGGGGTTTCATGTTAAATTGGACTCCACATATTATGGCCGTGATCTTTATTCCAAGCTATTCTTAGAGCGACCTCTTTTTTCAGTTTTTAAACCACTCTCCTCACCAACATGTATTTCTGTTATATTTTGATCATTTAGGCTCTGCATATATCTCTTTCTTCATAATCCTGTTTCTGAAAATCAGGAGAGGTTTCACCTTTTTAAGTATTACCATATGTTTATCGTGAGGATCGGTCAATTACGGTCTGCTCGAAAAACGCCAACCGAGCAGACCGTAATTGACCGATCCTCACGATAAACATATGGTAATACATTTAACATGAAACCCCTTGGGATAGGCCGTGTGGCTTTTAGTCACATTTACTGAAGAATATCCTGTATCCACCCAACAAGTTGAAAGTGATTCTGTCAAGGTCCCGAGGAAGGTGGTACAAGCCCACCGAAACGCGCGTCGACCTGGCGTGTAATATCACATAACATTCTGTGGTTGCCACTCAGTAATCCACATTTAATAATCCACATTTGTAAAGCGCACAATCACCCGTAAGGGTCTCTAGGCGCTGGGGGCCGTCGGGAAGATTATGCAAGCTATTGCCCAGAGTCACATGGTGCTGGGCTAACCTGCCGCCGGAGCCGGGGATCGAACCCTGATCCCCAGATTCCAGCGTCAGTCGCCCTGGCCGCGGCGCCACACCTCTCCCCGACTCTGACTGACCTCAGTCAGAGTTGTTCTCTGTTAAACCCTATGTACAGAAGGAGTGGTTAGTTGCGAATTGTGTTGTATGCAAGTGTATGAATGACTGACTGGTGAATGAGATCTAGGTGTGGATACTATGTTAGTTTTATGAAGTGTTGTATAGTATAAAAAATTGAAAAAAAGTGAATCATGATGATGAAATATGTTTTTATATTTGTCCTAAATTGTCTGAAATAAGTACAATGAATTTGTAAACAAAGAAATTATGGCATATGGAAAAAATTATAATTAAAAAAGAGAATAAAATTTGATAAATATATGAATACTTGTTAATGGCATACTTTGAAGGACGAGTCACAAATTATTGTAAACTAAGATACAGTGAAAAATACGAAAGCCACAAGGGAATTTGTTACTTTTTGTATTGATATTTTCCCCTCTTTTCCCTGGCTAAAAGTAAATTGAGAGGGGGTCCCCACTTTCATACTATTCTAAGTAATACTGCCGCCTTTGGGTCTAGCTCAAGATTCTCAACTGTGGTGAAAGCTATAGAACAAGAAATGACTTCCTGGCTCTGGAAAACAGTCAGTCCTCCTCTTTAGGCAGGTTTTAGTTCATCCAGAGGAATACACAAGGTTTAATATGGCAATTGCTTGACTACTGGCAGGTGAACCGCTGTAGCCAATGTCCTTTCGACCTTTCGGCAGTATTTATCAACATTGACCATAGCGGGGTTCACTTGGATGGCATTGGCTGCTTTAACATCATTCCTCCGGCTCAGTCTCAGACTTTTTATTTTCTCGCTTTTTCTGAAACATCCATAAGAATAGTTGTGGTTTCCAAGTGTTTCCTCTGTCACCAACTGGGTGCAATGCTTAATTTCAACTATCAATATGCATCTGTTGATTTGATTCCAATTTGTTTTTGCATGCTGGTGAAATCCAAATCTGCTCCCAATTCCTAATCCAGCTATAATGAGAGTGGGCCCTAAATCCTATCAGTCTGTGTTCTGTCTGCTGGAAGTCAATAAATAAATCAGCAATAACTTTTCTAAGATCAGTAATAGCAAATACAGAAACTGATACTCATCTGGAGGTTAGGATCCCTGGGATGCCTCAGTCTGGCCCATACCGTAGGTCTAAACCTAGTTGCCTCAGTCTGGAACTAGAAGTTTAAACTGAATATACTTGTTAATTCTACTGTTTAAGTGTGTTTCTCAAAGATGAAACTCCTTTGAATAAATGGTAGACTCTATCTAAATAATTTATCACAGTGGTGAATGCATTTATTTCAGCATTATCACCACTATATCAACAATATCAATTATCAGTTTAACTACAGGACGCCAGAAAGTGAGGACCAGGCTATCTGAAATAGCCATTAAGAGCACGTATCCATGCTCTACCGGGACTGAGACGGTTTTCCGCCTTTTCGCCTTGCCGCACTAACACGGAAGGCGCAGTAACTGAAACCTTCATATTTATATTCTGGACTTTTATTTGGAACTGGCGTCCCGATGTGCGACTGATCTGCCTACCGGTTTTATATTTTGCCGTTACTCATCTGATTGTCAAGGGATTAGTTACCCTTCCGGGTTGGAATTATCACCGGAATTGGGCTATTTCAATGTTCGGATTCAGCCACTAAGCCCTGAAGATTTGTAGAACATTGTTTTTTCTACAATGAAACACGTGTCGGCTGGCTGTGTGTAACCTATGCCGGATGACCAATTAAAGAGAAAATAACCAAGATCAGACTCCTACGATGGACTTTTTCTTGTACTTCAGAATATTAATCTACATGATATGCTATTTGTTATGAGTGCGCAGGACTGTTGTTAATCAATTTGTGGTTACTGGCTGCACAGCTGAGGTAAATCAGGATGATTCTAAACTCAACATTATTCTGTGACTTCACTCTGAGAACATTTGATATATTTTGCATCCACGGCGGCATAAACTTCAATGGCTCCAGGTTCATGCACGTAATCTGTTGATAGTACTTTGCATTACATATTAGGTGTTCTATCAGATGGGTCCAAACTTTTTTACAGAATAAACTTAAACCTGAAAACCAGGTCACTTTTTGTTAAGAGAATGGCCTAGTGAATCCAGGCCCATGTTTCAAATGTCAACTCCTTGAGGGTTGATCACTTTGAATATCAATCATTTATCTTTGGCAAACCAAGTAAGGCTCCCCATTTTTGGACCTCAGAGTTTAAGTCCAGATAGATCTTGTGACTGGTGCCCCTGCCAGAAATCCTTCATGTGTACACATACAGTACAAATACCTGTTATCATGTAGCACAATGAATACAATTCACTGGAGGTTGTTTAGTTAGCCAGTCGGCCAGTTGACTCACTGTGGTCAATGGCACACAAAGTTCTCCAGGAATCTTCTACAGGGATCTGAGCTGAGAGACACTCAAGGGTGATTGCAAGGTGAAGAATCTAGTTGCCCTCAAATGGCTGGTTGTGATCAAGATGTTGCTTTGTTGAGGGTACCAAGGTATTCAGGAGCACCGAATGGATAAAGTGGCACATAAAATTAAAAAGGACATCCCGTTTAGGTGTAGGGTAACACCCGAATATTCTGAGTGTAGAAGGTCCAAGTGCGTGTAGGTAACCGGATGATAATTGGAACAGTTCCATCCGTGGCAAGCTTACTCATACACATTAAAATAAAAATTAAAACATGTGCTCCCAGTTACCATCAGCACTTTCATCAAAATGTATCTGATTAAGACACAAATAAAATTAGAGTTATAAAATAAAATCAACATGATTATATTCAAATGAAACAAAATGAATAGGTATAGAAAAATACTATTTTCTTGAGTCAGGCATACTTAAAAGTTATACTCAGTACACCAAACTGTTGAATTCATTATCTCGTGCCTTAATGCTATATCACAATCAATTCATTATTGTTATGTTTACATATATGCTGAAGTTTTTTACTAATTACCTTTGTAGGTGCTTGCGTTTCAACTTGACCAGGTCATGTCTTTTGGTTTTTATTTTTGACATACAGGGCTGCTACTCCCAAGATGGATATCCTGGTGGCACAAGACTTCAGTGCTATCTTGAGGTTAGTTATCCCACTATGTCAAAAACATAAGCCAACATTTGCATCTCTCTCTTTTCCATGTATGTTGCTCCTGCCACCCACACCGCTATATCATTGTTTCCTCCATTATGGCCCTACCACTGTGTCGCTCTTTTTTTCCTCTGCCCATACCTCCCTATGATTCCTCCCTTCAGGAAAATTCTTCTTTCTCCCGCTCCGCACTACCTCCCAGCCGCTTATCATCACTGAAGCAGAAAAGAAAGCCAGTCTATAACGAAAACTCCCTTGTTTTCATTAAAGTCCAGTTTTTCTTTCTATTTAAAATTAAAGCCGGGTGGCAAATGAGTCTTCATCATAGACCATTGTTTCTTTTTGTGCCAGAGAAACATAAGAACTACAATGAAGGGTCACTTGCCTCCCACCTTTATTTCACCTAGAAATAAAAACAGGACTGTAATGAAGGTAAGGGCGCCATCATTATATATCACAAAGTGACTGATCTATGCTTTCAAACGGCTATTGCAATTCAGACCTCTGTTTCTGTCTTTATACAATTAAGTGGTGGACATTATTTCTCTCAATGTTGCCTCGACTTTTCGTATTCTATAATAAAAGCTAAAACCAAAGATTGTAAATCAAAGAAGATGCAACACGAAAAAGCCCTCTCTGTTTGTATAATGAAGGGCAGTAATATTTTTGTACACCTGAATGGTTATTAAAATGATTCACCACACAAACACACAAAACTGACTTGCCCTCAGCTAGGCGTACAATTTGCAAACAAAGCTTTCTACTGACAGTGCCAAGAAAGCCTGATTACAAATCTTGTAATCTTTTTGTTCCTTATTTTACCTGGATTTATTGCGGACTTTAAGTGCTTGTGAAGAGAAGCTGGGTTGATTGTGCAGTAAAGTCACGCCACGCATTTGTTCACAGAGTACACAAACAGCGCAGGAGAGAACATCGTGCGTAGAAGCGTATGCCTCTGTGGCGCTACACCGTCAATAAGCACCAGCTTCTCTCCTGAGACGGCACTATGGTGCTGGAAAAGTTATAACGTAACTCTCTCAAGTTTAACTCTGACTAAACGGAGGTGCTCTGGATACGACACTACTGCTCTCTCCATTTCCAGAGCATTTTTGTCCTCCATCCTGGTCCACGCGGCCTGCTTGCTGCTTTGGCGTTTAAAAGCGAGGGTTTTACCTTAAGCCAGAGATTTGCATGCTTCCACATGTATCCTCGCCCTGCTCCTCCTCCTGAAGATACTCAGGAAAACCCTGCTTTTCTTTGCCCGAGCAGGTCCCCTGGGTGGTGATCCAGGCTACTCTATTAAGTTGCCTGGACTAATGCAACTCTATTTACAGGATATGAACAGCAACCTGATAAAACAAGCATTTGCAAACCCAATGGATCTTGCTTTGAGACTATTGGCTCTGTCATTGCCTTTTGTTCATGCTGTACAGATACACATTGCAGACTTTGGCAATGATTTGTAGTCATGCTGTATAGCAGCGTGGTTGCTGTGCAGCATAGCTAAAAATAATAAGAAAGGGCTATGATGCATCCAGCGCTAATGCGCAAACTCATACTCACACATTTGCATTAGCTATGTCACAGCGCTTTTTAAAAGTGTTATACAACATGGCTACAAAACATTGCCAAAGCCAATAGATCTCATAGGCGAGACCTGTTGGTTTTGCTAAGAGAGACACCCCTCTTTTTCAGCTATTTGTGGGCTACAGACCTATTGTAACCAATATACTTTGAGTTTGCTTTGGGTCTCTCCAATACATAGGAATCCATTGGCTTACCTGTCTATCTCTGATTCCCTGTTCCTGATTCCATGACATTCCTCAGTATTCATACATTTGTACCACAAAGAAGTGCATTTTAGTCTCACTGCGCTTTGAGAGGATAAGTTGTGTCCTTATGTCAGTGAGCAGAGCACAAGAGATTATTTTCCATCTCTTTTTGATTTCCCTGCTCCTCCCTTTCCCACTCTGCTTCAAAATCCACTCACCACAGCACCTGCTTGCCCCCACTGCCGAGAGATGAGAGCAAAGGGGCAGGCAACTATATATGAATGGTTTTCAGATCACTTCAAGATGGAAGACATTTATGTGTAAGCAGAGGTGTATATCTAAAAGTAATTTTGTCGTATACAGAGGCAAAACCAAAACAAGCATTGGCACAGCCGATAGGTTTGCGCATTGGTTCACTGCCGGGGCCTACTGTTTAAGCCAATTTGATTAGTAGTTGAGGTGACCACAGTATTTCATCAATCTGAAAAACAAATACTTATGGCCTTTTCTCAGGCATGGTGAGAATGGTGTTTAATCTAATGCTACACTAAAGGACTGTAAAAATAAAGACATTTGAGCAGATAAAACAAGTGCCACCAGAAATATGAATGTTCAAGTTCGTCATTCCGTTTTATGAGCTGGTTTATAGATAGTTGCGCACAGTCGAGATACTACTGGCCACAGTGTGCAGGGCAACTACAGGAGTCTGGTGAGTATCAAACAAGCCCAGTACATGTTCATCTACTGTTGCCACAGATATTAGAAGTTTGCCAGTGATGTTATTGTACATACCAATGATAAACCCGATGCCAGCTATAGTTCTGCTGTTTTCATTTTCTACAAACTCCACCTAGTGCAAACAAGCAGTTATATACCACGAAGCAGAACATAGATAGTCAGTGTTATGCCAACTTATTGTTGTCTAAGCCAACCCCACACTCCAACAAATCTTGGAGTGAAACCACCAGGTCTTGGATTCTTTACCACTATCGCCCTATTCAGAGATCTGGACCCTCACCAGAAAAGGCTTCCTTGGCTCAGGACTACATGGCAAAGTCAGCCAGCCCATGCATCTTCCCATGTAGTACTGACAAGCCTGGTGTCGCAGCACAACACCACCCATCTGCAGGAGCGCAACAAGTACTCAGACAGATGAGACACTGAAGCTTTGGGCAACAGGTGTGCTACTCTACACACAGGCACCAGGAACGCCCATCACCAGACAGGTTAGATGTGAAGTCTGTCACCCACCTAGGGTGGCCAGAGGATTCCATGACATGGGCACTTCGTTTTCAACCAATGATAAGTGCATTCTGGGAGCCGTAGTCTTAACACCTGATAACTCTGCATGGTCAGGACTAGAAAAAGATCACTTCAGTTTCATGGAGTCATCTGGTTACGTAAGCACCATGTCAGATTAATGGGGTTATGTGGGTCAAGTAAACATGATCCAGTTGAGAATTGGCTGTCATGCCAGACCAGACTGGACAGCAGAGAGAGGCAAGCAGCCAACTTGATCAATGAAGAGGGGCTGACCTTGCGATCCACTGGGTGAGAGAGTTATATGGGACTAGAAACCCACATGTAAATGTAGTCAAGACCTGAAGGAGGAGTTTACTGGCAGAGACAGACCTTGGCAGCATAGATTACTCTGGGTCTACCCTAGTCTTAACTGACCTATGCCAAGGTTTCTCGTGCTCACTTAAACCCAGACCCCTCCCCACGCACATGCTATTCAACCCGAACAAACTTTACCACTGGCAACTACAGGTTACAACCAGAGAAGAACTGGGAAGTAATTGTCTCGTCTTTAATTAATATCACTAGTTAATAGTATCTTTATCTCTGTTCTAAGAAGCAGTGCCCCTATGCATGGATTCCGTCATGTGCACTTGCTAAGTAGCCACGTCACCTCTAATCTTTTAAAGGAGCAGTTTTGTGGGGGGAAAATAGTAGTTTAGTTTATGAAAGGTGCGTTAAGAGAAGTGCTTTCATTTCTTAAATTTTACATTGACAAAGAGGCAGGGTTTAAAAAAAAAGATCATTGGCAAGAGAACAAGACGCACTGGAGTGGGGAGAGAAGCACACAAAGGAGTCACCTGGAGAACACACACACATGTGGAGTGCTTTAAAAACCAGTATCCAGTGATATTGTCACATAAAGCCTCTCACTTTGAAGTCAGTAGAAAGCAAAGTAAACACCCAGCTCTCAGGAAGACACAGCTTAACATTTGACCTCTGACTTCGAATGCACATCAAACACGAGATAAGAACAAGATTTACAGGACTTTTTACAGAAAGGGAGCTCTCAGAAGGATACTGATTAATAAGGTTTGGGCACCGGTAGAGACGAAGTGATGAACCTGGAGAGCCTAACCAGCAAATGGAAGGCAAAAAACACATGAGTAACAAACCACAATGCCAATGGCAAGCAACGGGCAGAATGCATTCCCAGGTCAACTTTCTGAAACTCCCCAAGATGTTTTTAGAAAACCAGACAGCTGCGCTGCCTGGTAGGCTATGACCTAAAAAGGTCAGAGGGTCCAAAATTCGGTGGTCAGATTGGCTCTGGGACTTCCACATGTCTATTCTCAGTCTTCAATGGCTTCAGGTAGACCAGATAAGCATTTTTGTTCAATCTTTATGGGATGAATTCAAAGTCGTTCAGCATATTGGCCCACACTATCAGAGGGAAAAAAAAGTCAAACTATGCTAGTCTACACTGCCTCCGTTCCTTAGAGCCCTCATTGCTTTGTGCACCACGATTTAAGCAGGTTGGCTCCTGTAGCAGACCTTTCTTTGTCAGAACGGCCAGACTTTGAAATGAGCTCCCCTGCACTTACTGAAAGGCCCCCTCTCTACTACACTTCAGCAATGTCTTGAATATCCAGTTCTCCTTTCATATCTGTTCTTTCATTTTGTGCATTGTTCCAGCGCCAGGACATCTTTAAAAAAAAACCACAAAGAATGCCAATACTGATGCTCATTTATTCATCCTTTCGTACCAAGATCAAGGAGACCTGAAAAAACTTTTGGATTTTGAATCCTTTTAATTACTTTTTGGTCTATTCACCTTGTTTTTTTTAGAAAAATATTCTTTTTTTTTATTTTCTAACGTGAACATTTATAAGAATTTAACATACACTAAGAACACAACAACATAGGACATTATGTAACACAACAATATTGTCATTATACAAACAAATCAGAACACATTAACAACATATAAGGTACATTTACCACTCTGGTTCTGTCTGGTTTTTTAACCACATCATAAACCAACAATGTCTCTGAGAGTTGTATATACTGATCGTCTTTCAATTTATTTCAGAGGTTTACTGTTGACAAAATAGGTGCTCATGCGGATGAGATACCACTCGTGCTCACCAAATACTGTGTTTTCTAATAGTTATAAACATGAACTGAGTAAACTAGGGTCACCATTTGGCCTTGGCCTCTGAAATAAATTGCTAAAGCTAAAGCCTACACATCGATCTGTGGACTGACAAAAGTTAACTGAGATTATGGAGATATGTCCCACAGACCAATGTTAAAGGCTTTTAGCGCAATGATACCTCCACAAGTACTCTATGGAACAGAAGTATTTTATGTAAGTGGCAAACAAGATTGGGATTTAGAGGAAGGGAAGTGTCTGAAGACATTGCTGACACTACCATGATCCAAGCAATAGGAACCGGGATAGGTTCAATTGCCTGGAGCATACAGTCACAAATGATTTTAATTAGATTTTGGAAACGTCTGGATATAGATATAGGCCAGAAGGTATCACAATGGTGTAGGAAAGAGATCCTATCTAGCAACCTAAAATGGGCTAAAGAGATAAGGAAGAAAATACTATGGGCCAGTGATAACTTAAAGGTGAAAATCTCCCAAGAATCCCTGCATGTAGAGTTCACTAAAAGTGATCTTAGAAAACATGGACAAGAAGTCTCAAGAAGAGCAGACATGGAATATCTGGCTATGAAAAATTCTGTGCAATTCATGGTCAAATGAAAATTGGTTCCCCTATTTGGATATTTTACAAAACCACTGGTATAGACAGGAGATTTTAAGAATGAGAATAGGTGTAAATCCTTGGCTGGTAAATGAGGAATTAAAAATAAAAATGTTACATCATGATGGGCATTGTAAGTGGACACTGGGCACTAAAGGTGATACACTGCACATCTTGTTAGATTGTGTAACATTATTAGAGCGGCGTAAACGATACCTCCGCCCAATATTTTTAAAATATGACATAAGGCTACAGTCTCAGGCGGCACTTCTACTTGTAGAAATGCCTAATCTTGACATAGCGATTGCAATAGGGAACTATATGAAAGTAATTAAAAGTTTCCTCAGAGAGAATTAGCCGTTATAGTTAGAGATTTTAAATCATCTTAACTTTTGTATAAGGTTAATATAATTTTTTTTTTTAGAAAAGATAGAAAAGATGAATTGTATAGTATTTTAAAGGATGTTTTAATTATATACAATTTTATAATGAGCTTTGTTGTCCTGTGCAAAAAAGTCAGAATTGTTACTCCATTTTTGATAATTACCAACTTTTTAAAGTTGAGAATGTATACATTGTGCTGTTTTATACTGTTCAATTATAATTGGTTTTAGAATTGTTTAAAGACCAAGGTCTAAATAAACACTGTTTTGACTGACTGACTGACTGACAGTCACCACTGAGGTGTCACTGTTGAGGGCGGATCTTCGTGCCATGAGTTCACGAGCCAAAGAAATGGAAGAGTCTACAACAACCTTCCACCAAGACACGAAAGCCCTCAAGGCCCAAGTCCATGACCATCAGACATCGAATACAATCATCATCATGGATGCCGGATTGGAGGATTATGAAGGTAGGGCTTAGCGTAATAATATCTGCATAATTGGAGCCCTGGAGCAAGCAGAGGGGCCAGCAGTAGACCTCTTTGTCAAAGACGTCATACTTAAAGACTTACAGCCACTAGATCTTTTTAAGTATTTTTCAGCAGAACGAGCCCATCAAGTCCCTGAAGGGCGCCCCAGGCAGGGGCCCTTCCCAGACCTATAATTGCCCAGATTTTCAGTTTTCTAGATCGTGATGCAATACTTCAAACGGCTCGTAGTGCTCCTCCAATGACATGTGAAAATACACAAATAACCTTCTACCCTGATTTTACACTCAAGGTTCAGAGACAATGTCATAGCTTTTTGAAAATTATAATGGCACTGAGGGACAAGGCAGTTAAATACTCTATGCTTTTTCCCGCACTACTGAGGATGGAATCTGAGGGGAAGACTTGGTTCTTCTCCACTCCGGAAGACGTCTGGGAGTGTTTAGAGGGGTGGAGAACAGTGCACAAATATAGAGCTACTGAATGACAGATCCAACGTAGACGCCTCTCCAGAGACTCAACCGAGCAGCTAGTCAGAGCCTTGCATCTAGAGAGCGCAGAAACATCGCCAAGAAGCGTTTCATAGGATCTATACCAATGCCAGTGACAGTATATTTTGGTTGGTAAATGCTGCAGGTGTTCTGTATTACAAACCTATATCACTTCTTAATGCAGAGGCTAAAATCCTTGCTAAATTATTGGTTTTAGACTTATACAAGCCGTCCTTAAATTAGTACATCCCGACCAATCCAGCTTCATGCCGATCAGAAATATGCCTTAAACGTACGGCGACTCCACAGAGTACTAGGACAAGTGAATAAGATCCAGGAAGATACCATAATTCTATAACTAGATGCACGCGTGGCATATGACACTGTTCAATGGGCATACCTCTTTGCAGTGCTGGAATACATGGGCGTCAGCCCTAAGTTTCTATACTGGGTGCATCTACTTTATGCCAATTGCCTAGCTCAAGTGGTCCTGAACGCTTAAACATCGCAGAAGCTTCCCCTCGCCATTTCTATGCGCCCTGAATCTAGAACTAGTAGCAGCCTGGGTACGCATAGATACCCTGATCCTCAGCTTGCGTTGGACAGAAGAGTGTGTAGACAGAATATCTCTCTATGCTGATGATATTCTGTTGCAGCTCCACAACCTTTGTAAATATTCAGAGTATGTAATTAATTGGTCTAAAGCAATACTGTTTGTTCTCCATGGGGAGGTCCTGGTTCTGCTGCGGGGCTATGAGGCACAGGTGGTAGTTGATGGTTTCTGTTATCTTGGCATCTATGCCACTATGACCCAGAGCTATTCACCATCAACAATCCGGAAGAACTTCTACAACAACTCAAAGGAGACGTTCACCATTGGAGATCTCTCCCACTGTCAATGTTTGGACGAGAGGCCTTGTTTAAAATTATGGTGCTACCGCGGTTTCTCTATGTGCTACAGAACACACCTTTCCCTGTCCCCGCAACTTATTTCAAAACAATAGAGTGAAGTTAGAGCCCTGTTGTGGGATGGGGGAGGGGCCCTCGCACAGCCTTAACTAAATTAATGTGAGACTGGTATGATGGAGGAATAGCTCTACCAGATATCCAGAAATATTATAGGGCGGCACAATGGGTGATTATTAATCAATGGGTGCCTTGACCCACAGACGAACCAGCGTACTGTATGGACTGGTAAACCTTCCAGCCTGGTGGCTATTCATGAGCACTGTACAATTCTCCAATATACTTAGCCTTTACAGGACCTACGGCACTCAAAGTCCAGCTTGGAATACCACACTCAAAACACTGAGTTGGGGAGGAAGGATTACCCAGGTCACGCCGTTGTGGGACTCTGAAAGAATGGGCGGGGTAAGTCGAAGGCCAGGTTTTGATAAATGGGACCTGATGGGCATCTGTAAGGTAGGGGATCTCTGGTCTAATGGCACAGTACTGCCGTTGTCTGAATTGCAGAGAGAGTATGTTAAAGAAACCTTTCATTACTTACAGGTCCGCCATGCTCTTCAGGCTCCAGCCCCGAGGGTAAAGACCTTCCAGAATCATCACCACTGGAGGACAGGTTATTAGATAATCATACACTTTTTCAGTTACAGACCCACTGAGAGGCTGACCAGGGAGACCTCACAGATGAGGATTGGCCGGAGGCCTTAGCCTCCCCTAAAGAGGTGGTGATTAGAGCACTGTTTCAAACTGTCCAACTCAAAATACTGCTCAGAGCTTACCTATCTTCTAATACCATGGGCGGGATTGGCAGGAGAACTGACCCTGCCAGCCTTCGATGATGTGGATGGGATAGTTCTTTCTTCCATATTTTCTGGGACTGTCCAGTGATTCAGGGCTTTTGGGGATCAGTGGTCGCTTGTTTAGGCACCGTCTGTGGTGGTGACCTGACTTAGTGAGCTAAATGGTGTCTCCTCAATATGTGGGAGGCTAAGGATTTGGGTCGCATGGAACAGATTTAAAAACAAATCATAGCCGCTTATTGAGGGCAGCAACTGCATCACTCCTTAGAGATTGGGAACAGGACATGGACTGGTATATGGTGGCAGAGAAGGTGGTGTGCGAAGGCAGGGGCTGCCCCTGTAAATGGGAAACAAATTGGGGCCTGTGGAATGATTATAGAGGTAGTCTATGGATTGCACCCATAATGATGTCTTCGGAGGCCAACACTACTAGCAATGTCACGTTTAATAGGCATCGAGATGGAGGACTCTTATAAGGCCGAGAACTTTCCTCTCTTTGGCAGGACCGTATTGTGTAAGTTGGATATATTTATTAATTTCATTTACAGCTGCTATGGTAAATTTGTCTGCATTTCTTTCACTATGTACCCAATAAAAAGATGTTTAAAACAAATTGTGATATCATTTGATCATCTTCTTTGAACAGACATCTTTTGGGGGACATGAGGCCAGTAAAGGGGTAATCAAGTATATGTCTCCTTAAGCCTTCAAAATGGTCTCACTCCAGGTTATAATGCCACTCATCAAGCAAGAGGGGATTTTATGCTGTATTGATATGCTGGATGTGTACCTACATATTCCAATCCATCCAAATTCCCATATATTTCTATGATTTGCAGTGGATGGGAGCCACTATCAGTTTAGTGTGTTAGCCTTCGGCCTCTCGTCAGCCACAGATAGTTCACCAAGCTGATGGCTCCACTGGTTGGTATTTTACATACCTCTGGTAGTCAGGTTTATACTTATTTAGATTAATGGCTAATTGCTTTTCCTCTTTCTCAAAGGTGGGGGTGGACATTCACCAGGTCTGTAAGGTACTTCAGTATCATGATTTCCTTCTGAATCTACAGAAATCCCATGTAACCCCAACTCAACCACTTCAATTTCAAACAAATAATCCTTAGTCAAGAAAGAAGGTGGATTGTGGCCACTCATCTTTGATATCTGTTTACAAAGACTCAGCTTTAGCAAGGTCCTGGCTCTGAAGTTAAGGGGAAATTGACACATTATTTTCCATCGTTCCCTAAAGCCACCTCAATCTTTATCTCTTGGTCCACCTTCTTCTCTGATTTTGGGATCCAACATCGAGGGACTATGAGGCCCTGATTCCTGTGACCTCAGAGATAAGGGAGCAGCTCCATTGGAGGCAGAGTCATTTGAACCTAGTCCAATTCTGTATTAATTAATGTCGGCAAGAGGAGTTGGGGAGCAATATCCAGGGATCACTAGGCTCAAAGTAAGTGGTTCCCTCATCAAGTGGCTTGGTCTTCCACGTAGAGGGAATTGCAAGCTGTCCTTATGGCTCTTCTTCATTTCTACCCTTTCATATCACACGCAGTTTGCATTCAGATGGAAAACCCAGTTGTCAGGTCTTATGTGAACAATCAGAGCAAAATGGGATCCCCAAAGCTAGATCTCCAATCTCTGAAGATTTGCCTTTGTGTGAAGGAGAATCTCCTCTCTCTCTCTCCGCAGCCAATCTCCATGCAGTCTATTTTCCGGGGAAGGAGAATGGGCCTGCAGATCTACTGAATCATCAATTCCCATCCTCACTGGCTCTATGTCTGTCTCCTTCCCTGTTTCTCCAGATTTGTAGCAAGTTCAGGAAGCTGTGTCTGGGCCTGCTTGCCACAGAGAAGAATGCTCTCCTCCCATGCTACTGTTCTCTAATTCCATCTCGGAGGGAGTGGGCAACATATGCTTTTTTCATTCTATAGCCAGCGGGTATCTTTTATTGCTTTCCCCCATTCCAGTTGAACCCAACTGTAGATCAGAGAGGATCGAGCAGATGTGCTTCTTGTGGTCCAGGAGACACTGGTTTCCAACACTACTTCAGATGTCAGTCTCACCCCACTGGCAGTTTCAGCTACATCAATCTTCTCTGAAACATGTTTACTTACATCTAGCATTAGTGAAGTGTCTGAATCTGGACATATGGCATTTGAAAGGTTTTGGCTTATATCTATAGGCTGCTCTAGTGAGTTTGGAGACAATACAACTGCCAAGACGTCCCTCGACTCTAAAGTCTTCTAGCAGACTTTGGTTAACTTTGAATCATGGTGTTCCTCTAAGAGGTTTGCACCTTACACTGGCGACCCTAACAGAATATTCAGATTTTTTTAATGGACGGCGTCTTGCTGGGCTTAGCTGTCTCAACAACCAGGAACCAATGGGCAGTGACCCAGGCAATACGGGGTTCGGATGTTTTGACTGTGTCTCCTTTAGCTTCTCACCTTCTGAGAAGCTTCTTTCTTCGTCACCTGTAATTTATTCCCCAGTTCCCTCATGGGATCTTCCCCTGATTCTCCAGAGCTTACTAGATCCTCATTTTGAACATCGGCTTACGATAAACCTTATGCTTTTGTCAGTCAACGTCATATGCCTAATAGCCATCTGTTCAGGAAGAATGGGTAAAATTAGAGCCTTATTAATGTATCCTACATTCTTTAGATTCTTAGCAGATAAGGTTGTCCTGAGCCAAGTTCATACTTTCTTCCCAAGATCTACACTACTTTTCACTGTTTGGAGGATATTGTTCCTCTATTTTGTTCCCTAGACCCCTCTTTTGAGGAACAGCCTTGGGTGGCCTGACTTAAGATGGCATAAAACGCATCTCTTTAGAGCTCCGGACCCCTGGGGCCTTTCCTGCCACGATCCACCACATTGGGGCTGCAATTCTGCCCCTCTGACAAAAGACTGGCGGCTTGATCATCCTTGTGGCCTCAAGTGACCTGATTGTCTGTGGGAACCCTTTTCTGGGCTGCGAGCTGTGCCCCTGCCTCGCACCGCGGGCGGATACTGTGCCATTACCATATTGCCTGGGCCTCGAGATCCCGGAGGGCTGGGCCCAGGGAGCCTACTAGCTGCGGAGTCCGGCAACTGGTAATTGCACCATTGCCGGGGAGGTGGGGGCTGTAACACCTGACATCTCTGGGCACCCGCTCGACGTAGGGGCCAGAGACCGGACCGTCATCAGCGTTGGGGCTGACCAGGCCTGGACACAAGAGGCAAGAGCCTTACCAGACTGGCACCCACTAACTGCGTCATCTTTCGCTGTGTGGCATGCTTGACGGTCAGCGACCCCTGTTGCTGCCAACACAATTGGACTCAGATGGCACCAGTGGACTCCGTTAGGCCTCAGAGACACCAGGGACCTGAAATTGTGATGTATGCTGCTGCCCCCTCCTCCTCTCAGTGCATAAAGGGAGCAATGCATGTGCTATTGAGGCCCGAGCAGTGCCCTACAGGGTGCCTGGATCTAAGCAGTGGAACTGGCGGGGACGAGAGGCTGGGGTCCAAAGAGGACTCGGTGACAGAGGCACCGTGATCTGCCCTCTGATTGAGAGCCCATTACTTGGAGTGCACAGTCTGCCCTGATGTCCCACAGGCTGGAATTCGCCTAGAGGGGCCATGCAACTGGGCTTTCACCCCAGGACCATAAAAAAGACAGCCCCCACAACTCTCAGGTAATAATTGTGTGGCAGCGGGGCGCTAGATGGCGCACTTGCAAAATGGCCACACAAATGTGAGGCTCTTGCCGTCCGGTGATTTTATCCTGCAATTTATCCTGCTGTATGGTTCCATTTGCCGTATCTGACGGTACCAGAGGGGAAAGTTAACCTGCCTGCTACTTACTGCCGAGGCGCGGGAGAATCGGCGTCATCTACTCCTGCATTGCTGTGCTGAAGTTGGAGCCGACGAAGCCTGCGGAGCCCTGGGCGTGCTGGGAGCTGCGGAAGTGACTACGCTAGCCTGCGGCTGGGCTCGTGGCGCTTAGGCCGTGCTGTGTGGGAGACGATGGGCGGAGGCGAGGGGCGGCTCCGGCTCTCCCCTGGGCAGTGATCGGAGCGGAGGACGGCTGCGGGTGCCCGGGGTGTGGAGGAGCTGCTCACACTGCGAGAAGAGGCGGTGAGTAACAGAAGGTCCCCCCCAGGCGGTGAGCGGCCCGTGGCCGGTGACAGTGGTGAAAAGAACTTTGTGGCCACACAGCTATGGGACTGAGCTGTTGAGGGAGCCCTGTGCCCCCCCTGCGGCTACCCCCACTGACTCGGAAGTATAAGAGCTCGCTGCCCGCTCGGCTGTGCTGCCTCGCTGGAGTGGGGGGCGCCGAGGTGCCGCTGGCCTTCTAGAGCACTATACGGGCCCCGCGCATGGTGCCGGTGTCGGCCCGGCGCTTCTGAAGGCAATTGGTGCTGGGTCGTAGAGGTACCCCGGTTGAGCCCAACAATAGATCTGTGCCGTTCTGGGTGCACCTTAATGCTGCTCGAAGGGGAGGTATTTACAACAAGGGGTGGTGATGGACAGAGTCTCTGAATTAAGCAGAATACTCTCACCCAGTCAAGAGATCAGGGCTAGATCCAACACCGTTTTTTAGCTCATTGCACCATCCCAGTTTCAGAACCTGGCTGTATGCAAATTAGTCTGTCCCTGGCCCAGTGCATCATGGGAACAGGGCAGACCAGACTACAAAAGCCAATTCTTACACTGGGAAGAAAACAAGCTTCCGGGGACCGGTTTCTGGCATTTCAGCCGTCTTCGGCCCGGCTTGCTTGAATCCTGATGGTGCAATGAGCAAGGGACTCACATCTGAGTATACCCTTCCACGCTTAGGGTGGACAAAAATATTTACCACAAGGGGTGGTGATGGACAGAGTCTCTGAATTAAGCAGAATACTCTCACCCAGTCAAGAGATCAGGGCTAGATCCAACACAGTTTTTTAGCTCATTGCACCATCCCAGTTTCAGAACCTGGCTGTATGCAAATTAGTCTGTCCCTGGCCCAGTGCATCATGGGAACAGGGCAGACCAGACTACAAAAGCCAATTCTTACACTGGGAAGAAAACAAGCTTCCGGGGACCGGTTTCTGGCATTTGAGCCGTCTTCGGCCCGGCTTGCTTGAATCCTGATGGTGCAATGAGCAAGGGACTCACATCTGAGTATACCCTTCCACGCTTAGGGTGGACAAAAATATTTACAACAAGGGGTGGTGATGGACAGAGTCTCTGAATTAAGCAGAATACTCTCACCCAGTCAAGAGATCAGGGCTAGATCCAACACCGTTTTTTAGCTCATTGCACCATCCCAGTTTCAGAACCTGGCTGTATGCAAATTAGTCTGTCCCTGGCCCAGTGCATCACGGGAACAGGGCAGACCAGACTACAAAAGCCAGTTCTTACACTGGGAAGAAAACAAGCTTCTGGGGACCGGTTTCTGGCATTTCAGCCGTCTTCGGCCCGGCTTGCTTGAATCCTGATGGTGCAATGAGCAAGGGACTCACATCTGAGTATACCCTTCCACGCTTAGGGTGGACAAAAATATTTACAACAAGGGGTGGTGATGGACAGAGTCTCTGAATTAAGCAGAATACTCTCACCCAGTCAAGAGATCAGGGCTAGATCCAACACTGTTTTTTAGCTCATTGCACCATCCCAGTTTCAGAACCTGGCTGTATGCAAATTAGTCTGTCCCTGGCCCAGTGCATCATGGGAACAGGGCAGACCAGACTACAAAAGCCAATTCTTACACTGGGAAGAAAACAAGCTTCCGGGGACCGGTTTCTGGCATTTGAGCCGTCTTCGGCCCGGCTTGCTTGAATCCTGATGGTGCAATGAGCAAGGGACTCACATCTGAGTATACCCTTCCACGCTTAGGGTGGACAAAAATATTTACAACAAGGGGTGGTGATGGACAGAGTCTCTGAATTAAGCAGAATACTCTCACCCAGTCAAGAGATCAGGGCTAGATCCAACACCGTTTTTTAGCTCATTGCACCATCCCAGTTTCAGAACCTGGCTGTATGCAAATTAGTCTGTCCCTGGCCCAGTGCATCATGGGAACAGGGCAGACCAGACTACAAAAGCCAATTCTTACACTGGGAAGAAAACAAGCTTCCGGGGACCGGTTTCTGGCATTTCAGCCGTCTTCGGCCCGGCTTGCTTGAATCCTGATGGTGCAATGAGCAAGGGACTCACATCTGAGTATACCCTTCCACGCTTAGGGTGGACAAAAATATTTACAACAAGGGGTGGTGATGGACAGAGTCTCTGAATTAAGCAGAATACTCTCACCCAGTCAAGAGATCAGGGCTAGATCCAACACCGTTTTTTAGCTCATTGCACCATCCCAGTTTCAGAACCTGGCTGTATGAAAATTAGTCTGTCCCTGGCCCAGTGCATCATGGGAACAGGGCAGACCAGACTACAAAAGCCAATTCTTACACTGGGAAGAAGACAAGCTTCCGGGGACCGGTTTCTGGCATTTCAGCCGTCTTCGGCCCGGCTTGCTTGAATCCTGATGGTGCAATGAGCAAGGGACTCACATCTGAGTATACCCTTCCACGCTTAGGGTGGACAAAGGGGAGGTAGGACCAGCCAGTGAAAAGTACCAGAGGGGGCACCATTTTGCAGAAGAGGCGGCAAGGGAGTGTGGACGGAAGTGCAGGGCGCCCAACATAGCCTGGTGGACTGCAGGGCATGCTTTTGGACTCCCCCCACAGGGTGGGGTGTGCATTGACGGCAAGGCCTGACTTGAGTGGAACAGGCTGAGAAACGCTAGAACCAACGCACGGTGTGGAGAGTGCACTGAGCACCCTGCGGAGAGCCGGCTTAGAAGAGACATGGTGAGTGGCCTGTAATCTGCATCTTGGGAGTGGTGTCGGAGCCTAGTAGACCACATTTGCCGAGATCTGCTGGCCAGACGCTGCTGCACCCTCAGTGGCGGAAGACAACTGGCGGAGCCTCACACGTAGGGGAGACGAGACCGGGGCCCTGAGGAGTGGAGTTACAAGACGGGAAAGTGTGCAGAAACGTGGTACACATCTAGAATAAGCATGGGCAAGCCAGACACAAGACAACCGAAGCTGAACTCTGAAGAAACTAAGAGGTGTAACCGAAACGCGCAGGATGAGCAGGACAGAGCCGGGACTAATGAGACCCAGGGGGCGGCCGCTGGACAGTCAACTGATGTTCAGGACATTCTTCGAGAAGTTCGGCAAGGCTTTGCAACCATAGTGGACAAGGTTGATAGAATGTCGTCCCGGATGGATGCTATTGCGCACAAATTGGATGGTCACGAAGATAGAATCAAAGAAGCGGAAAGGCGAATCTCTGACTCAGAGGACAAAACCTCCAGTCATACAACGCAACTTGCTCACATGGATAACTTATTGAGGGTCATAGCCGCGAAGAATGAGGACTTGGAGGCGTGCAGTAGGCGCAATAATATGCGCATCTTAGGTATATCTGAGTCGACCAATACTGGGCGGATGGAGGAGTACGTGGAGAAACTGTTGCTAGCAGTGATTGGACCGGAGGCCTTTTCCAACCAATTCATTGTAGAGCGCGCCCATAGATCTCTGGGTCTGCGGCCCCAGCCCGGCCATACCCCGAGGCACATAATAGCAAGGCTTTTGAATTATAGGGACCGTGACGTGGCTCTGCGGGCCACGAGAAGTAAACAGACACTGTTGTATGATGGGAACTCATTCTCTGTCTATCCAGACTTCATGCCTGTAGTCCAAGAGGAACGGCAGAAATTCCTGGACGTCAAGAATAAGTTGAGAAAAGCACAGATCGACTATGCACTGTTGTACCCGGCACGCTTGAGAGTTACGCATCAGGGCAGACAAAGGTTTTTCACCAAACCACAGCAAGTGAAGGATTTCCTCAAGCAAGTGAAAAGAATAAATCGGCCAAATGGCGACGCAGCGGGCTCCCAGCGACCCCTGGAGGAGGAGGCAGAGGACGGCTCTCAATGAGAGAATGCTTGCAGATTATGGACATCATACTAATGCATGGATACACGTGAGTTACTTACTGGCAGGCAGTAACGCAAGAGGACGCTTATATTATGTGACTGATGAACCATACTATGCTAAATTAACTGCTCTGGCTGCGGTGTGCTCTATGGGAGAGGGGTAGTTGTGTCGCCGCCTGGAGATGGCCCCCGAAGGGAAATACCCTGGGATGGTCCACTGCATATTGTTTGCAGGGACTACAATGTTGTACTTCTTGGGGAGGGGAAGGGGGCGAGGTGGGTGGGTCATATTACTGGCGAGTTGGGGTTGCTTCAGTGGGGGGGTGAGAGACCGAGGGGTATGTTTGGTTTTTTGTATGTACAAGTCTCAGGAGATGGCTCTTTCCTTTGGTATAGGACAGTTAGTACATGAGTTGATGGGTGGACATCCAAGGAACATCGCAGTCGTAACCTGCAAGAGGGTGGGTGAAGCGGACTGCTGTTGTTGGGTAATGGTGAAGCTGATGGAGGAAACTCAGGAGTGTGGCTGATTGAAACCTGCGAAATTGAATATCATTACATGGAATGTCCGGGGTTTGGGTGATGCACGGAAGAAACGACACATATTGGCGTACTTGGAGAGACATGGGGCACACATAGCCATGCTACAGGAAACACTCTTCTCCCCTCACAGAGCCAATAACTTTGCTGGTAAATGGGCTGCACACAGGATCTTCTCCTCTTATTCCTCATATGCGAGGGGAACGGTGATACTTATAAAAAAAAAAGGTGTAATTTTAACTAACAGGGACATCGTGGGACTCACAAGGCCGATACTGCCTAGCGTGGGGGAGGTTGGGATCCGTGTCCGTCACCCTGGCCTGTTGTTATGGGCCCAACATAGATGACCTGCACTTCTACACCACATTGTGGGCCAGGATATTTGAGGCTGGCTCAGATCATGTAATTTGGGGTGCATCATCACACCAAAGCGTGCACAATCCCTTGTGACACACTTAGCGCCTATCAACTGCTAGACGCCTGGCGGCACACCCATCCACTCACACGGGAAGGAACACATTACACGGTGCAGGCGGCGTCATGGGTGAGGCTAAACTATTGGCTACTGTCCGTTGGCCTGGGCCCTGCAATAAAACATGTGCAACACTTGGCCATGACGTACTCGGACCATGCCCCAGTTAAGCTTACTTTACTCTCTTCAGACTTTGGTGTACCACGCAGCTCCTGGCGGCTTTATGCCTCAAGCTTGCTTGACGCAGCATTTCAGGAAGAGTTGCGGGAGGAAATACAGGATTTTCTTTACACGTCATAGGGGGTCGGTGAATAGCGTAGAAGTCATTTGGGAGGCATTCAAGGTCACGCTGTGTGGATTCTGCATTGCAAAAGGGTCGGATGTCCTCAAAGACATAATCAACCAAATTCGGAGTCAGAACTAAAATCACTGGAAACTGCACTGGCTGTGGCGCCGACCAGCTCAGCCCAAGTTAAATTTAGAGAGACACTCACAGAGTATGTAGATGCTGCGCAAAGGGAAACGAGATTTCGGGGTAAGCATTGGGTGGCCCGGTGTTATGGTGAGGGGGAGAGACCAGGTAAGGCATTGGCGCACACGGTCCGGAAGCCTCGCTGTGCCACCTTCGTGCTGGAAATAGAGGACATGGAGGGAGCGGTATACCGTGACACAACCAATATCCTTAATGCCTTCACACACCACTACCAACGCCTTTATACAACAAATAGGAAAGACGAGATGGACTTGGCAGGTTACCTGGGAGATGTGGCACTGGGTTGGTTAAGTGACGTGCAGCAAACTTTTTTATGTGCCCCATTTGAGCTGGATGAGGTCAGGGAAGCTATTATGAGCATGCAATCAGGGAAGGCCACGGGACAGACGGCATCCCAATAGAATTTTATAAAACCTACATTGACCTCATGGCCCCCATTTTACGCGAGGTGTTTGAGGAATCTCTAGACGTTGGCAGCCTGCCCGCATCTATGAGGGAAGCCTTGATTATTTCATTATTGAAACCTGGGAAATCGCCTCAACGCTGTGACTCCTATAGACCGCTTTCCCTCCTAAACTGCGTCGCAAAAATACTGGCTACACTGATTGCCACCAGGCTGAGCCTGTTAATGGAGAATTTGATCCTCCCTGACCAATCGGGCTTTGTGCCTGGCAGAGCCACATCCCACAATCTACGGACGTTATTTACTGTTCTCAATAATGTCTCATCTGAACTGCCTATGGCGGCTATTTTTTTAGATGCCACCAAGGCTTTTGATTCCATCGAGTGGGATTATATATTTGGGGTGATGCTGAGAATGGGATTCCCCCCTCTCTTTCTTTCATGGATCAGACTGTTATATCATAAGCCAGTGGCCAAGGTACTTGTTAATGGACACGCATCCCAGACATTCTCCATCACCAGGGGTCCCCAACAGGGGTGCCTGCTCTCCCCTCTGCTTTTCACTATTGCTGTGGAACCTCTGGCGGCGAGGCTAGGGCAACACCACAATGATAAGGCCCTGCGGTGTAATATGCGACAGATCCTCATATCACTTTATGGGGATGATATCACGCTGTATATCAGGGACCCGCAGGAAAATCTGAACCAGATGCTTCGGGAGTTTATAGTATTTGGAAAATTATCGGGGATCCAGATTAACTGGGGGAAGTCTTGTATATTCCCATTGACGGCGTGTACAGTCCGGTTCCCACTGGATTACCCTTTGGAGTGGTGTGATAAGGAGTTGCGTTACTTGGGGATTCAAGTCACCAGGGATAGAGATGAGCTAATGCGTCTCAATTATGGCACTGCAATGACGCAGATAGCGGACTCTGTGACCCGCTGGATTGCATTACCCTTGTCAATGGCGGGCCGGGCCTCGCTGATAAAAATGGTGGTCCTCCCTCGGCTTCCTTACTTATTTTTAAATATCCCGTACTAACCCGGGAAATTTTTCTTCACGGCACTCAAGTCGGAATTGACGCACCTTGAGGAAAGCAACCGAGGTTGCAATGGAACATTCTCACTAGGCCGTACTCCCAGGGTGGATGTGGCTTACCAGATTTCGAATTATATTACATGAGTGCACAAGCCCATTACGCATGGTTTTGAGTGAAACAGCCAAGGTATATGCCGCAAGTAGCAGCGGAACATTGGCTCGCGCATCCCCTTCCATTAGATGAGGTGATTCAGGATTCACATAACCCCAGAGAGACAATGCCGACCACCATCACATGCACAGTAGCAGCATGGCAGCACATTGGGCGCGTATTGCAGGCACCTATGCTATACTCCTCATCCTTACCTCTCACATATCATCTGACCATGTGTTGGACCCGGCCTCGTGGCGTGGTCCTACCCCTCCCGCATGGCGGGCCCTGGACGACATCGGCCCTCCATCCAGCCCGGGTCGGCCTCGGGCACACCTCTGCACGCCCTCCAAACCACCAGATCCGCCACCCGGCGGCCCACAACCACTGACACGGCACACTCGGGCCGCCCCAGCATTACCGGTCCGGTGCCCACCCTGGACCCTCATTCCAGGCCCGACGCCATCTTGGGCCCATCACGTCACAGACACGTGGTCCCGGGCCAGCCGCGGCCACGGCCCCAGCGAGCCCGCCATCGAGGCACCAAGAGCCCTCCGGGTGGTAGAGTGGCCACTCAACCAGAGACAAGGAGAGGGGAGTTTCGATGGCTCTCCAACCGTCCCCGGATGCCTGGTTTCAATCGGCCTCCGGCCTCCCTGAGCGCTGGCCCCACCCCCTGCTGGGTGTCTGGACACCATCATCCCGGCCCCTCTGACCTCCAGGCGAGAGGGTCCGGACATCAAAGGACTCCAGACCTATATCTGGGCCAGCCCCGGAGTAGGACGGCAGTTGTATCCCGGAGTCGAGAAGCCCTGCTGACGCTGTCGCGGCTGACCCTGAGACGAACTCCCCTTGCTGTTCTACCTGGAACCTGCTGGCGCTTCCGCGGTCCATCTTCGCTGTAACCACCTTGGAGCCTGCTGGCGCTGCCGCGGTCCATCTTTGCTGTAACCATCTTGGAGCCTGCTGGCGCTGCCGCGGTCCACACTCGCTGAACCCTCTCGGAACCTGCTGGCGCTGCCGCGGTCCACACTCGCTGAACCATCTCGGAACCTGCTGGCGCTGCCGCGGTCCACACTCGCTGAACCATCTTGGAACCTGCTGGCGCTGCCGCGGTCCACACTCGCTGAATCATCTTGGAACCTGCTGGCGCTGCCACGGTCCACACTCGCTGAACCATCTTGGAACCTGCTGGCGCTGCCGCGGTCCACACTCGCTGAACCATCTTGGAGCCTGCTGGCGCTGCCGCGGCCCAACCTTACGGAACCCCCCAGCTCGCGGATTGAGAGCTGTGCGTAGAGTCTCCTTGCAACCGACCATCTATAAGACTGTCCCGCTACCTTGCCCTTGCCACGAGACTTTCCAGATCTCGGGATCTGCTGTATATATTGAAACGATACTTATTGCCAGATAAAGATTGAAAACTCTATCTACGTGTGGTGTATATTTGTAGTGGTGTGGTTACTCTGCTGTACGATTCTAGGAGAGGGCCCTCCCGTCGGAGGCCTCTCGACATCGCTCGGTCCCTTCTCTGAAGGAGGGGTAGACCTAGGGGTGGTCAGTCAGACACCTTCTGCCTCCCCCGGGTTCGCCTTTCTAACACCATGCCTCTTCTCCAGGAAACACTGTTTCATGACCTCAGAAAACGCGCACATATTCATCCATGGGGGGACTTGTATCATGAAGGGCAATTTCGCACAGCTGACCACATATTTCAGGGATTGGAGCGGACCCCGCTGGACTTTTCCCTATATGTCAGACTTAGACAGGGGATAAGGTCACTCACCCCAGGTTTCCCCGATGAGCCGCAGGAGTTAGCCCCATTACAACTGATACTCAAGAGCGCGACAGCTAAACGGCTTCTCTCCCTGATCTACCGGACAGTACATACACAGAGGGAATTATCGGCTGCACCAGCTCGTGCACGTTGGGGGGAGGAACTAGGTTTTGCATTGACAGACGATCAGTGGGACTATTGTTGTTTGGAAACTGAGAGAGTGTCGTCCAGTAGCAGGCTTCGAATAATACATTATAAATTCTTACATAGGCTATATTACACAGCAGCTAGACTGTATAGGTATCATTTAAGGGACTCGGACAGGTGTGACAGGTGTCGTGCACCTGGGGCAGATTTCCTGCACTTGGCCTGGGAGTGTCCGGGAGTGAACGAATATTGGACACAGGTATTTGAAGCGATGTCGCTGATGATAAATACGCCCATAGACCCCATACCGTTGATGGCCTTACTCAGCTATGTTAAACCGATACAGGCAATACACCGTAAATATGTAGCCCTTGCCTTACTAATAGCCAAGAGAAGAGTAGCCTGTAGATGGAGCAGGGGGCGGGCGCCTAAATACAAAGACTGGATTACTGATCTGGTGACATGCCAGATACTACTTACTACATACGCTGAGCTGCTACCCTGTGCATCTAGACCTAGTGACATTTGGGCCCCGCTGACATGCTACCTACTGGCACACCCACAGGAGACCATGGCAACAGGCACTGAAACAGCTGTGCACTAGCAGATTTAAGGTATAACACCTATGGGATAGAATACCCTCAGCTATGCATGGGGGAGACACGAGGGGGGACTACATGTTGTATGTAGCAGTGGGAATTCTCTAACGCTCTGCTATTGGATTGGACACTAGAACCAGCAGCGGGAATGATTAGTTGGAGGAGGGGCGTATTGAAGACAAGTTATTTGTTACACAGGAGAGGTTAAAATATAATTCATAAGTGTTCTCCTCAAATGTTCTATGACTAATTGTAGATGAAAGGTATTGACTTGCTGTAACAATGGGTATACGAAAATGTATTGTCTACCAGGGAAGGAGACTATATCTCATGTATAGATCATTGTTTGAATAGTGGCTATGGAAGCTGTTTCGTAAATTTGAATCAAAACTCAATAAAAATAATTTTTAAAAAAATTAAATAATAATAATTGTGTGGCAGCCTGGAGTCACTGATGGGCACTTCCTGCTGGAGCACTTGAGTGGCCTGGGCTTGAGAGGGGCAGCGCACCTGGACCTCCTTGGGATGCCCACACCATTGCCCGTGCTCCCCCCTGTGCCTGGTGTGCACCAACCCTACCACCAAGTGTAGGACTACTCGGTGGGGCGTCGAGGCAGCTGCTCAATTCGGATCTCATGGGGGGGCCGTCCTGAAACTCGCGTCTACCCCTTCTACCCAGTCAGGGTATGTGGGCACCCCCAAAGCTCGAGGCCTGCAGCATCAAATGCGATGAGTCTGAGACCGCCTCGGTTCTGCTTAGCCAATTGGGCCTCGGACTTTGAGTGCTGCTGGCCCCCGGGCTCTGCCTTACTGCCATTTAATATTTGCCTGCAGGTCTTTGCCTCCCCCGTGTCCGGGCAGCCCACTATCTGGAAGCGCTTGTGGCCTAAGCATCTGGACAGCTGTGCGAGAGGCCCTAAGCCCTGAGGCATATTTCTAAGAGCTACGTCTACCTCTAAAGGTAAAACTTGAGCATATAAGTTCCAACAAACAAATGGAATGGTTTCCTTTAGCAGGCAAGTCTAACTCCAATAACCAATGGACTGACCACTAATTGTAGGGCTACTGTGTAGCATGCTAATCGTCATAATGCACTTCAAAGCCTCCACATGAGTAGTTAACGTAACATAAATGCAATAACAATGCAATTTCAGGACCATCATGTCACTAGAGTTCTCAAACTGAGTTAATAACATGTTGGAGATCCAGATATCACAGTCCCATCCTTAGCTAACAGCATCTGCAAACGATACAACTGGCATATTTTCATCGACCAATTTGGAAAATCAGACTGAAATATTGAACTGCATAAAGTAAAGACAAAATTCCTGTTAGACTCCTTCATGACCCGCAAATGTGTGATTCAAACCCCCGAGCTCTTCGCTACTACAACATATTCAGCATTGATAGAAGGGTATACAGAAAGACATTTGTATGTAATCATCGGCTGTTTGCAAAATGAAAATAGCTATATACAATGTTCTCATTAGCAACTTAAGCTATTAACAACTTTAGGTATTAACTTTCGATTATACATACCATTTAAACTACCTCTCTCTCTCTCTCTCTCTCTCTCTCTCAAAAACACTTAATTTTGTGCTGATAGGTCTGCTCTCGTTATACCAGGGCTTTGTAGGTGGCTTAATACTTGAAACTATGAGTCTTTTGCAACTTCCTGCATAGTAAAGACATCTAATAGTATAGCTTATGGCGGGATCTTTTTAGGTTTCGCCTGCACAGCACTGGCGCTGTGCTTGTGAAATCGCTTGTATTTAATATATCTTAAAAGGGGGCTCTTCTTAGTTCCAATTGTCAAATTACTGTGTTCATTCGCTTTTGTGTTGAATTTATTTTAACTTCACCTGGCTGCACGCATTTATGATTCTTCTACCAAAGCTGTTCACACTCTTTAAGCCCCATTCACTCTCAAGATAAAATGCCTTCCCACAGAAAAGGCAGACAGCTTCTAACAGTATGCTGGAATGCTTGCTTTGTAGTGCTCAGTTGTGTAAAGCAGATGCTATAGCGTTAGAACTTTTGTGGCATTTCCTATTCATGCCCCAGTACTGTTCTATGCACTTTGTAGGCATTATCAGATTGAGTTTTTCAACTTAATCTATTTGGTCATTGTGATCAAATTCTAAATGTTGTAATTAACACTGTGCATTAAAAATAAAGTTAATATACAAGAGCTATGCTATATTTTACTACTAAACTGGTAGCCACAAGTGCAGTTACCTTGCAGACAACAGGGTCATGATTTGAATGGTGATGCAGGTGCAGTAGGAAAGGCCCAAAAGTTGTCAGAACTCCTCTAAACACATAATTTTGCAATAGTTGACTACTAAAAAGGCAGCCACAATAGCAGTTACCTTACAGTTAAAAGGGAATTGATTTAAATGTTGAAACAGGTGCAGTTCCACCGGGGCCAAAAGCTCTAGGGACCCTACCAAACCCAGATTATTGCTAAAATGTTAAACTAAACAAGCAGTCACAAGTGCAGTTACCCTGCAGACAATAGGGTCATGCCTTTAATGGTGCAGCAGGTGAAGTGACACCAGGAACAAACACTCTAGGCACCCCATTAAACACCTAAAATTGCTATATTTTACTGTTAAACAGGCAGCCACAAGTGTAGTTATTTTGCAGTCAACAGGGTCATGGTTTGAATAGTGCAGCAGGAGCAGTGGTACGAGGGCCAAACATATTCATAACTCCACTAAACACCAAATACTGCTATATTTTACTACTAAACAGGCAGTCACAAGTGCAGTTATCTTGCAGGCAACAGGGTCATTATTTGAATGGTGCAGCAGGTGCAGTGGCACTGGGCCAAAAAGTTATCAGAACTCCTCTAAACACCTAATATTGCTATGTTTTACAACACAACAGCAGTCACAATTGCAGTTAACTTGCAGCTGAAAGGAGCCTGATTTAAATGGTGCAGCAGGTGCAGTGGTACCGGGGCCAAACATTGTTATAACTCCACTATACACCAACTATTGCTATATTTTACTACTAAACAGGTAGTCACAAGTGCACTTATCTTTTAGGCATTACAGTCATGATTTGAATGGTGCAGCAGGTGCAGTGGCGCCGAGCAGTTGGCAGAACTCCTCTAAACACCTAATATTGCTATATTTTACTACTAATCAGGCAGTCCCAAGGCAGTTACATTGCAATTTAAAGGGGCTTGATTTAAAAGGTGCAGCTGGTGCAGTGGTACCGGGGCCAACAGTTATTTGAATGGTGCAGAAAGTGCAGTGGCACTGGGTCCAAAAGTTGTCAGAACTCCTCTAAATACCTAATATTGCTAAATTTTACAACTAAACAGGCAGTCATTAGTGCTGTTAATCTAGCAAGCACTAGGGTCATGATTTTAATAGTACAGCAGGTACCGTGGCACCGGGACTAAAAGCTCTAGGCGCCTAATATTGCTATGTTTGATTCCTAAACAGGCAACCACAAGTGCAGTTACCTTGCACTTAAAAGGGGCTTGATTGAATGGTAGAGCAGCTTCAGGGGCACCGGGTGCAAATGCTCTAGGGTCCCAACTAAATGCAGAATATTGCTAAATTTTACTACTAAACAGACAGTCACAAACACAGTTCTCTAGCAGGCCCCAGGGCCATGATGTCAACGGTGCTGCAGGTGCAGTGGCACTGGGATCAAAAGTTGTCAGAACTCCTTTAACACCCAATATTGCTGTATTTAACTACTAAATAAGCAGTCATGAGTGAAGTTACCTTGCAGGCACTAAGGTCATGATTTCAATTGTGCAGCAGGTACAGTGACACCGGGGCTCAAAGCTCTAGGCAACCTCTAAACACCAAATATTGCAATATTTTACTACTAAACTGGCAGTCTCAAGTGCAGTAACCTTACAGGCAAAAGGGTCATGATTTGAATGGTGCAGCAGGTGCAGTGGCACCAGAGCCTAAAGTTTTCATAACTCCTCTAAACACCAAATATGGCTATATTTTATTACTAAACAGGCAGTCACAAATTAAGTTAACTTGCAGGCACTAAGGGCATGATTTGAATGGTGCAGCCCAACAGTTGTCAGAACTCCTCTAAACACATAATATTGTTATTACATGAATTAACTCTATTATGTTGCTTTGCTTGCCCGCACTATACCACTAGCAACAGCACAATATGTTGCCTTTTTGTACATAAACAAATCATAACAATTTAACAGACTTTCTGAAACGTATATTGAACATCTGCTGAGCAAGCTCCAATTTACAATAAAAAACTGTTTATTATTAATCACATAGGCAAAACCCAATGCCTTTACCAAAGCTTATTTGTAAATCCATTGCAGCGATGGCTCCTCCCTTATGGCGGAGGAGCGTCACCCCGCCTGCTACAAGCACACACAGTCATAAAATGTTAAAATATACCATTTTATCATGTGTGGCAGGCTCTCGCTGCTACAGCGTGAGAGCAGGGGGGGCTAAATAGTGCAATTGCACTATTACATCAGTCCTCAGCCAGTGCGCATGACAGATTGGCCAGCCGTCTACAGCCACCCAATCTGTCATGTGCACTTCGAAGCCTGCAATCCCAGGGCTGAGAAACCAGCTGAGGGATTGCAGCCGCAAGCCCCCTGCCCCAAAATGAGCGCTGGGTTATCCTGCTCCAACCAATCCTGGAGCTGTGCTGCAGCTCCAGGATTGGTTGGATTTGCGTGGGTCAAGGGAGAAAGTCCCTCCCTTTCCGCCAAAGTCTGAGAAGAAGAGAGAGGCGGCGAACGGACCCTGTAGCCAGCAACGTACTTATGGTGAGTTTTTGGGGCATCGCGCCTCACCAGATATTAATGTTGCCAGCCGCTACTGATCCATTGTTAATGCTTAAAATGACTGGAAGCACAGGGGCATTATACAACAGAATTCGATCTGGGCTGGCATTTCAAAGTGAAAACAGTATACTGTCGATATTAGGGCATAATCTTCCAAAACAATTGCTGCTCTGCTTTTATACCGCCATAATTTCTTGTAACCTTTAGGTCTTTCGAATATGATACAAGTTATAATCCTAATTGTTGTAAACATAGCGTTCTGGCTGTTCCATACTGATTATCATGCCATTTAAAGGTTATATCAGATCTCAATAGTCGTTTTCCCTTCCGAATCTTACACAAGCCTACCGACATATTAATTTCCAGCAGCAGGTAGAAAACTTTTAAAGTGATGGGGCAGACACAACCGCCCACACTGGATTAAGTCAATGAGCCCAACTTCCCTAATGGGGGTTAGTGGTCGTTCTTGGCCCCACAAATGGTGCCAAATCGTGCATTTAGCCCCATGTGTTAAAGCATTGGCTAAAATGACACTGGTTTTACAGGGAATTCTCAAAGGGCATTAGTGAAATATTCCAAAGCATTCATGTGTGTGAAGAGAACCAAAATCATCACATGGACGTTGTGAGATTCACACTATCTCTACATTAAAATCGTGGAGGCAAAACTGTGCATTTTCTATCACGATTTTCCTGAAACTTGGCCTAAAACAGTAAGACTTGCAGGCAGTTGATGTAACCAGGGTAAGCAATTCTAAATTGCATGTTATAATGTTTATGGTGTATGTAGCATGTTTCTTCATTTTTACCGTCTGCATATTTCCATTTTTTAATCCCACCCTTTCCAAGTACATTCTAAGACACAAGCCAATGTGAAATATGTTGACAACCATAGCAGCAAGTAACCTTTGGCACCAAGAAAATCAGATCTGCAATAAGTGTGCACAACTCAACATAAATTAGCTCTCAAATAGCAACTCAAGGACAAAGTATAGAAATTCAATAATGTTGTCATTAAACAACTGTTTTCCATTTTCTTAAATACACACATTTGACCCAAATCCAGGCTTTTCATTTACACTAAAGCAATTTTTACTCCAACAAATTACCATTTCAGAAAATATACATCATCACTCCCAGATTTTTAGGTCTCGCCTACGCAGTGCGCATGAGCTGCATAGGAGGAGACCTTTAGTAATCGATTCCCTTTTCTGCCAAAATCATGCACGCTTTGCATTGCTTTCAATGGCAACGCATGCACGTTTGGCAAATCCCTTGTGGGAGCGAGCTTTGAACCCATCTGTTTGTAATTAACAGATGGTTCCTGCTCGCTACCGCAAGGGAAACAGGTGCAGGCCCCCTCCTCTCTCCCCTCCACTGCTGCCTCCTCCTCTCATCGTCAAACTTTTTGTTTACTTTCAGCGCAAGGCGCGCGTGCTTGTTTTAACAAGATACTAGTTCTAAAATGCAAGAGAGCTCAAAGCGAGTCAGGACTGTTACTGCGTTCTGCTACATGTATACATATATAATTGTGTTTATAAACATTTTCGTGGTTCCCCGTTTTTTTTATCTGTCAAAGCAGGTGACTGAGCTGGGAGACTTTGAATAAGCCTTTCGAACATGCATTCTCCGGCCTTCATCCCAAAACACATGTTGTCATAGTTCCATCAGCGGATAACCCCTGACCACGAATGTGACACAATGGTTCATGTGCACTTGGAGGCGAGATTGTTTATCTTTGGAAGGGGAGGAAAGATGAGCCTGGAGTGAGATAAGAAATACTGGGGTGGTCTCCAAGGCTTATAAAGCGTCAACTAAACAAAACGAGCAAGCGGCACCACAGAGGAGCCAGCCATACTAGGAAAATATGGTTCAAAAGTACAGCACATTTACAGACGGAGTACAGAAGAGCTCACTAGAGGGACTTGGATTGGTCTCCTTGTCATGAAGATAGGTGTTGTAAAGACTGGAAAACGATGGCCCAGGAAAGCTACCTACCCTATTTGGTAAATAAACGCGGATGATGGTGAGGGTAGGGAGAGGGGAGAGGGGTGTCAGCAGCAAGGAGAAGTGGTGAGTGGGTGGGGAAATAAGAAACACTGGCAACACATAAACATATATAAAAGTACCTGAACCACTATGACCTAAACTCCCATAACTGCAGCAATTCAGGTTAGACCACCGACTTATAAGGAGACACCCCGTCGGCGGCAAAGTTCCCAGACAGCACAAAGGCGGGTGGTTGACGAACAATAAACGCCGGCTGTGAAAGGGCACAGGTGGAAGCAGAGGAGTAACTGACAGAGCCCCGCCCCCTCCCTCATTACGAAGAAAAGTTGAAAGGGGGGGGCGCGCACTGGAGTCACCGCCAAGACTTGCGGACTGCGGTTCCTAGTCAGGAAATGTGGGAACCGAGAAATACTTACTGCATGGAGGCCTGGAGAGTGGTCTACGCAGCAAGAGGCTGCCCCCAAAAGTTGGACAGAATATGGGAAAGGTGGAGACAACACTCAGGATTGATATAGGACAGTGGAGAATGACCGAATAGCTCCCCGGCGAGAGATGGAATCCATACTGCAGACCCTCTCCCCTGACATCTGTGGAGGCAACACCCTCTTGTTAGTGGCTGGATCATATATGGCCCGGAGGGTTTGAGATTTGGGTAGGAGGCTGCCACTATCGGAACTTGTCCTCTGGGAGGAAGCATACAAAGATGGATGGGTTGATGGTCACATCCTTGTGGCATTTAGTTTGAATTTTATTTGCAAAAACACATCATCAACGATACACACTGCTTGTAAGCAACTTGCTGCATACAGTGTAGAGTAGGCTTCTCCAAACTTTAGCTCATGACTGCTGGTAGCTCTCCAGCTAGCTGCAAGTAACTCCTGTGTGCAGTTCAGCCTAAGTCTGAAACTTTGGTTGGCTGAATGGATATATTGGACACCAAAGTATGTATTTGAGACTAATATGCATGTATCTTTCAGAAAAGTGTTTAATTTTCCAAAACTAATATTTGACTGATAAATCAGGTAGAATTGTGGGACATGTATTACTAGTTTTATTAACCTTATGCCAGAAGCCTTGCAGCTATAGTCACAATGTATTAGCCTCATGTTAAACTCAGTACTACCCATGTAAAGGCATTCCAAATTATTTTTTACATTACTGCAAGTAACACTGCCCGGTGGACAGGAGATGTTCACTGCTGACAATGATGTGTAATGTGGCCACTAAGTAATATTGTCCTTAAACATAACTCGTTCTTATTAAAGAAGAGGTTTCAGGCCCCTGAGATACAGAAATTTCAGCTCTGCGACCTCATACTCTCTGTATGGAAGGATACTACTCTCCACTACACATCACTGCGAGGGTAAGCATAATAACAGGATCCCATAAGCTCTGCTCTACCCCATACAATGCGACACAAGTGCAAAACCCTTTTAAATGTCTGGTGTCTTTTACGCTTGTAGGTGTGGAATTGCAGGCATGCAGTCTATGCCATTAAAATACAGGTCTAGACCCTGCACACAATGTGCTACCATGTAGTACATATAGTATGAAAACTAGTTACTTACCTGTAACTTTGGTTCCCCAGTATTGGTAACTTTCATAGATTCCCATGCTTTGTATCATTCCCCGTCGTCAGCTTGGGAGCCTCGGTAAACAATAAATACCATAGCAGTATGTACAAAAGAGAAAGTAAGGCCTAGGCCTCATCTCATTTTGTAGCCTATCTACCTCTTTGTGTAAAAGAGACCAAAAGTTTGCAACAACCAATCAGATCAGCCTCACCCCATAGAACCCTCAGGAGAGAGCCTCAGAGCCTCAGATTTTCACAGCCATTGTGTAACAGTAACCGCTTTTGCTGAAGGCTGAGCTTTCCCCGGGGAGGAGGGTGGGTGCATGGGGATCTATGAAAGTTACCAATACTGGGGAACCAAAGTTACAGGTGAGTAACTTGTTTTCTTGCCCCAGTATTGGAACTTTCATAGATTCCCATGCTTTGTATCAGAGTAGCTAGCAGTAAAAAATAACCATGCACATTTTACCATCAGCGTATTACAACATTTCCACATAGATTATCATTATGTAAGCATATATACCTAGTAACAATAGACGCAGAAAGCTTATGCGATACAAAATGTGCAATTATAGGAAGGAGGGATAGAAGGGAAAGCTCACCTCTCATTGGAACAGATGCCTCAGTACAGCTTGTTCTACTGCCGCATCGCTCTTCATGAAAGAGTCCAAGCAGTAATGTTTTGTGAAGGTATGGGCGCTGCTCCATGTTGCTGCTCTACATATGTCCTTTATAGGGACTCCAGAGAAGAGCGCCGCCGAAGATGAGACAGATCTTGTGGAATGAGCTCAAACCTGTCTCTCCAATGGCTTTCCTGCCATCCTGTGACAGTAACCAATAGCACTTGTAATCCATCGAGAAATCCTCTGCTTTTAGAGAAGAAGTCCTTTCCGTGGAACACTAAAAGCCACAAAAAGTTGAGAAGATTTTCTAAAATCCTATGTCCTCTCAAGATAAAATTTGAGACATCTTTGGACATCCAAAGAATGAAGAGAACGTTCCGCTGGTGTCGTAGGTTGAGGAAAAAATGATTTCAGAACTTTGGGATAAATTTTGGATTGGTTCTCAGAAACATAGAATCCTTCCTGAACTGTAGAAAAGGTTCTTGGATGGAGAGAGCTTGCAATTCTCCTACTCTTCTAGCAGAGGTTAGTGCCAGAAGGAGGGCTAACTTCCATGACAAGAATTTTAAATCCGCCCTGTGAATTGGTTCGAACGGAGGCCTCATCAGGTGAGCCAGAACCAGATTTAGATTCCAGGACGGAGGTGGCGGCTGTACTGGTGGGAAGACTCTGAAAAGACCTTTCAAGAAATGTTTGATAACTCTCGCGGACCAAAGAGACAGACCTGCCGTCGACCTTCTGAACCTTGAAATAGCCGCCAGATGCACTATGATGGAAGAATGAGACAGGCCTGATTTTGCCAACGATAGAATGTAGGGCAGTATCTGATGAGGAGCTGAAGAAAACGGATGGATGTGCTCCTTATGACACCATAGGCAGAAACGCTTCCATTTAGCCTGGTAAGTTTTATTAGTACTTGGTGCGCGAGCTTGAGACAGAATTTCTCTACACTCCTGAGGAATATCTAGAGTGTGGAATTCTATGTGCTCAGGAGCCAGGCTTTCAGATGAAGAGATCCTGGATCTGGATGTATCTGTCCCTGTGACATCGTCAACAGAGATGGAATGAGAGGAAGGTGACATGGATAATCCTGGGACAGTAGTAGGAGTTCCGTGAACCAGAACTGGCGAGGCCACGCCAGTGCTATGAAGATCATTCTGCAAGATTCCATTTTCATCTTCCTGAGAAGCCATGGAATCAGGGGAATTGGAGGAAAGGCGTAACAGAATGCGCCTAACCAGGACATCGAAAGAGCATTCCCCAGCGATACGCGATGGTGATGCCTGCTTGCATAGAATTGGCATTTCCTGCTCTGGAGTGGCGAACAAGTCTATTATTGGAGTACCCCAGCGTTGAAACACCTTCTCCAACGTGCGTTGATCCAACTCCCACTCGTGACAGGCAGATTTTAGATGACTCAGTGTGTCTGCTGTAGTGTTGAGAGTGCCTGGTAAGTGCTCCGCTGTGAGCACTACCCTGTGTAGAATCGCCCATTCCCATATTTCCTGGGCCTCTTTTGAGAGGAGAAGGGACCTTGTACCTCCCTGTTTGTTCACGTAATGCATGGCCGTGGTGTTGTCCGTCCTGACCAGCACAGTTGTATTTTGAATTCTCGATTTGAACGCCTGCATGGCTAGGCGAATTGCTCTGAGTTCCAATAGATTTATATGGAGACAACGGTCTTCCGCATTCCAGATATTGCTAACCTGAAGATCTTGTAGGACTGCGCCCCAGCCTCCCATTGAGGAATCCGTGGTTAGAATCAGCGGGGATGGAAGCATCCTGAACGTAAGGCCTATGGAGATATTTTCATGGACAGCCCACCAAGATGCCGCCTTTTTCATAAGAGGAGTGACTTTGATTTTGTCTTCGAAAGAGACTTCCACCTGGCACCATTGCATGTCCAGTTGCTCTTGCAAGGGGCGCATTATTAATCTGCAATGCGGAACTAATGGTATGCAAGATGATATCAATCCTAGAAAGGATTTGAAGAGATGAACCGACATGGACCTTTTCCCCTGTAGACGGATTGCTGAGGAGATTAGCTTCTTCTGCTTCTCTTCCGAAGGGTACGCTTTGCAAACTCTTGTATCCAGAATAGATCCCAGGAATTTGACTCTTGTTGATGGAACAATGACATTTTTTTCTTTGTTGAGACATAGACCCAGACTTTTGAAAAGATAATTGCAAATCTCGACAGCCTTTGACGCTGAGTGAGAAGATGGAGCCTTGATCAACCAGTCGTCTAGGTAAGGGAAGACTTCTAGCGATTGTTCCCTTAAAAAAGCCGCTACCGGGTCCAATACCTTTGTGAAAATCAGCGGAGCGGATCTGAGCACGAAGGGCAACTTTTAATTGAAAGTGGATCATGGCTACTGTGAAGTGCAAAACATTTCTGTGAGCTGGGTGGATCGGAACATGAAAATATGCGTCCTGGAGATCCAAAGTCGCCATGTAATCCCGAGGATTTAGAAGACGTAAGACATCTTGAAGAGAGACCATTCGAAACGAGAGTTTTATGAGATAGGTGTTGAGCTCCCTCAGGTCTAAGATTGGGTGCCACTTGTCTTCCGTCTTCTGAATGAGGAAAAAATCTGGAATAGAATCCTTTTCCTTTTTGAGTGGGTGGCACAGGTTCTATTGCTCCCTTGGCGAGCAGATGAGAAACTTCGAGACGGAGAAGATGCAGATGTTTTGATCCCGTGGCACGAGGGGCTCTTGAAGGTGGTACATTTTGGAACTCTAATGTATGGCCAAATTGAATAATTTGGAGGACCCACTGATCTGTTGTTATGATCTTCTAGCAGTCGAGAAAATGTGTAATCCTTCCCCCTATTTTTGAAGTAAGAGGTAAAGGAACAGCAGGCAGAGCCTGAAAGCCGCTATTGGCGTTTAGAAGTGTCTCTTCCTTGACGCCCTTGTCTACCTCTGGAAGACTGGCGAGAGAAAGATGCCAATTGTTGCTGTTGCCACTGGGAATACTGAGGCTTATACGATTGGGAGGATTGTGAGTAGGAGGAATACCTCTGATAGCCTCCCCTGTAAGAAGAGAATCCCTTGCCTCTTGCTCCCCTGAAAGACACTTTTTGGTATTGGAGCGTGCCTAAGGATTTTGCAGTCTCGGTGTCTTTTTTTATATTTTGCAAAGCCTCATCCACATGCTGACCGAACAACATGTCTCCCTCAAAAGGCAGATCTAGAATCTTATTCTGCACCACTGGATGAAACCAAGTACACCGCAGCCAGCCTTGACGCCTTAGGACTGCTGAGCCAGCCAAGGCACGGAAAGCCGTTGTCGCAATGTCCATTGCGCAATCTATAATTTCCGCTGAAGATCTTTCTCCTTCTTCAAGAATCTTTCTCGCTTCCATTTTAGCACTCCCCGGAAGTTATCAATGAAAGGCGAGTGATCGCACCACATTTGGCGATCATATCGTCCCAAAATTGTGAGTGCATTCGAAGTTCTTACCAGGAGGCTAGACATTGATGAAAATCTCTTGCCGACATTATCCAAGCGCCTGCCTTCCTTATATGGGGGTGCTGTAAGGGGTGCTGCTGGATTCCTTGACTTCCTTTGTGCTGCTTGCGAAATAACCGAGTCCGGTTTATCTTGACCATTGAGACTTGCCGGACTGTCATCCGGGGCTTTATATTTCTTCTCCAGCTGCAGTAGAACAGGAGTCACTGTAGCTGGATTTTGCATGACTTTTTTGCCCTCACTCCAAACGTGCTCCACAATCAGAATGGAACAAATAGACTTCTTGTAGCGCTCTTTGAAGTCGTATAGGAACATTCTGACTGCACAACAGGAACTGGAAGGCCAAATCTTTTGGATGCCCTTTCCATAAGATTATGGAAGCCCCCTATGTCCGTCGGAGGTGAATCTATCGGGTCCAGAGATGGAGATGCCGGATCCGGAATGACATAGTCGTCCCACTCAGTGTCAGGTTGTTGAACCTGCTCTTGGTCCTTATCCGAAGAGTCATCGTTATCAGGTACTTTAATCACAGTTTGCCTTTCTGACCTAGGCCGTTCACCTTGACCCTGAGATGTTGAGGTCATAGGAGTAGGCAAAGATTGTTGAGGAGGTGGAAGTGGAACGGTTTCTGAGGTTTGCGAGGTGAACCTCTTTTTATAATCCAGCAACATCAATTGTAAATCATTAATCAAGGAAGATGGCATGGCCACCATCTCCTGTCCAGATGCATGTAAATGCGTGTCTTGAGGAGTAAATTGAGTTTCCGGGTGCTGATCCATGAAATAATCGTCCGAATCTGAGTCCTGGCAATTCCCCTGAAGTTGTGAAGGACTATATGCGTCCCCATAAGGGCTTTCGTCGTCATCTGAACATTCTTCCTCCAGTAGAAGATGTGGAGGCAATGGTGTCACCCTACGGGGTGATGTCATCTCCGATGTTATCAGTCTTTTCTTTATAGAGATCCTCACTTTTTGGATCGTCGACGGTGTCGTCGACAGTGTCATCGACGGTGCCGTCGACTAAGGGATTGACGTCGACGGTGGAACATTCGTCGACGGTGGGCCAATCGTCGACATAGTCGTCGTCCTCATCGTTGCTGCAATCATCGACGATATCACTGTCGACGGCGAAATTGAAAATCTCGTCGACGAAGCCACAGTGGAAACTGTCGACGGCGAAGTCATCGTCGACGATATCGTCGGCGAAATTCTCGTCGACGGGCTCGTCGACGGAGTCACCATAGATGGAGATTTTGCTTTCGTCGTCGACGTACCTGAGGAAACCGGCGTTGACGGACGGATCTTTTTCTCTCCCTTTGGTTCCTGAGGAGTAGAAGTAGGTTTCTTGAAAACCTTTTCACTTCCTGCTGCAGAAGAAGACACAGAAAGGCCTTGACTTGCCTTTTTTGGAGGTGGCACCTCAGGAACAAGTCCCTCTTTCCCCTTTGACAGGCTAGGAGATTTTTCGGGACTAAGCCTTTTAGACCTTTCCGAGGTCTTTTGAGAGGCTTTAACAGGAGGTTCAGCCGATGTAGAGGGGGAAGACCTAGCCCTTTTTGTAGACCTCCTTGAAGATGAAGCTGAGAAGGAGTCCTCACTGTCACTCGACAGGACCTCTTTCTCTTTTCTGGACTTCTTCTTTTGTAGCCAAGTTAGAAGCCTTCCTTCTCGGTCTCTTAAAGTTTCAGTTGAGAAGGTCCTGTAGATCTTGCTCTCTGTGGCCTTGTGATCTGGATATAAGCAATAAATACAATCTTTATGCTTATCTTCCACATAAAGTCTTTTCTTTGAGCATGTAGCACATGCCTTGAATAGAGCTTTCTTCTCAGACATCCTGAACAGAAAAAACAGTTGGTAGAAATCCTCTGAAGAGAAAAAAACTGAGCAGAGCTCAGGGAGACTCCCTTAGCACAACGTGCGGTAGAAAATCTGAGGCTCTGAGGCTCTCTCCTGAGGGCTCTATGGGGTGAGGCTGATTTGATTCGTTGTTGCAAACTCTTGGTCTCTTTTACACAAAGAGGTAGATAGGCTACAAAATGAGATGAGGCCTAGGCCTTACTTTCTCTTTTGTACATACTGCTATGGCATTTATTGTTTACTGAGGCTCCCAGGCTGATGACGGGGAATGATACAAAGCATGGGAATCTATGAAAGTTCCAATACTGGGGCAAGCACAGACATCAACCGCATCCTACACAATACTCCTACCTCAGCCCCAAAATGTATAGTGAGCAGTAGAACACTCTCATCCCCTCCGTACTATGGGAACAGTTCAGCGCTCAGTAAGCAAAATAGAAAAAAACACGGTTCGCGACAATCGGACACACGCAACGCATAAGCAATGAATGACAGATGATCAGATTCCCTCTTGAATCTACCCCTCCCTGTTAAATGCAACAAAAAGTTTATCAGAACAAATCAGATAGGCATTGAGGAGAAAAGCCACACGTGGTACACAAAGCGATACTATATCGCATACAAACTGGTAGCTTGCTGTGAAAGCCTGTTTTACACCAGTAGCTTTAAACCAGTCTGAGTACACACTGGAATGCTCTAATGTAGAGACAGGAAACAAAAGATTCGGCAGCCAATGAGGGGCCGTGGAGTGAAGGCTCAGGGGCGGCGGAGGGGGGAAGCCGCGTGACACTCCGTGTGAGCCAGAGCAAAGTCGAACAGAGGCAAGAGGAAAAAAAAGAAGCTCGCGAGACGTGCTTTCAACTATCGCGCCTGTGTCTGGGCATGATCATTGAAACCACATGGCCTATTGGTGTCTATTACGTGCACCAAGCGCGTAATAGACTCCAAAAGGCCATGGGCGGAGCAATGCGCCCACCTTTGGCCAATTGTGTGCAGTCTTTTGTAAAAAGATGTACGCAAAAAGCAAAGGCCATTGGGGAAGCTGAAAAGGAAACGCACGCACGAGCGTGTGCGATTCCTAGGTCAGCTTAGATTCCCCATTTTTCACCTACAAAATGTCTCGGATGCGCGAGCACTTCTGCGCAGTGCACCGCTAGACGTGAGACCTAAAAACTTGTTTGAAAATCACAATTCTTGTCCCCAAAACCAGTTTAAAATCTTTGGTAAATTCATGTATCCGACCACAGATATTAACTTATCATTTTAATCCAGTAGTTACATCTCCTGCTGCATCACAGATTTTGTCTCACATATCCATGTATCAGGCATTCGATCTATATGCAGCCACCAGTCATCAGATCATGGTTACCCGCTTGTGCTAGAGATGACCTTCGGAAATCAAGGATGACCACTATATACCATCATTAAGCCAGGCCAATCAATATGAGGACAGCCACCACTATGTCTGCATTATGGCAAGGATACATACAATTTACAAAAAAGGGAACCTATATAGCAAAGTTGATGACATTACTCAAGGAATTGACACAAAAGATCTAGGATGGCCATCATCAGGACCGGCCTAAGAGGCAAGTAACTCAATGGAATCACATATTGCGCTAGACAAAGGGTCTCTCTGCACCTCAAGCGCATGGCTAAATGATCAATTTACAATGGTTGTAGAGGTGACTCTTGCCAATCTCTACTAGATCACCATCGGCAAGCCTGTGGGTGAGGAGAGAGAAGAAAGGGTGAGGATGATGGTAAAGGGTGCACTGCAGTTGGGATGATATTCTCAAAACATGATTTATATGGCAGAAAGAAGCATGGATGAAAGTGTGTGTTCGAGGAACTGAGGGGTCAGAATGTGAGAAGAGTGTGGATGTTGTTACTAAAGTGTGTGGATAAACACCTCTTTTATAACTGGAAGTGTAATAACTATTTATCATGCATCAGTAGATGCTGTGCATTTTGTAAACTCAAAGCCTGATAGTTAAAAAGGACAACACATCTGCTGTGAGCTTCAGTGGCTGTGTGAGGGTATTAATATCAAAGAGCGAGGGGCTTCTGTCATCCTCTGTAAATGGCTGTCTGTTGGGAAATGATTGATAAAACAACAACTCTGATGGACAAAGCGTTTAGCACAACTAAATACACAGTTAACAGGAGGATCTAGGGTGTGCAAAGGCATGTGCATATCAGTACCAGAATGAGCTGCATGCATAGGCCAGACATGTATAAAAACTGTGTGAGAGTACACATAACCCTGGTCCTGATACACAGTACCCCGTGTAGTAGCATTCCTTATTTTCTTAGAGAAGACACTTTCTGGATTACTAAAAATATTTAGATTGTCTATAATTTGATGTGGTTCTCTTTCAAGTGTCCTTCCGTAAGCTGCTATTCAGACACAGCCTTGGTGTAAATTGATTCGCCTCACAGCGAATAAAACTGGGATATTTCCAAACTGTAGCGAGCACAACAGGGACACAATGAGGTGAACTTCCTCACCATGTACAACAAAAAGTGCAGTCCTACCCTTCATCCCTACAATCTACCAAATGGCTAATGAAGAACTAATCAGCAGGCCCCTGCTATCAAAATCTTCATGACATTTCTAAAGGTAGCCATTCACCTCACTTCAGTGTCTTATTCTCCACCCACAGTAATGCAGGCAATAGACTTTGACTCTGTCCAGAAGGCTGCCATCATCCTTCATCTGGTGTCAGGGTAAACCAGGGGCATCCAAAATGGATCCCTTCTGTATCAGTAGAAAACGTTTCCTCAACTATACGAGATTATAAAATATGGTACACTGCCACCAATGCCTTGGGTGCTAAACCAAGGATCGGAACCGGCTGCGGGCATGTCTTGGGTGCCCCTCCAGAACACAGAGCAGATCCAGGACCTCGAATTCGCAGGGACATGAATAAGTCTCTGCATGCACACTAGCTAGACCAGGGCCAAACTAAAGGTCAGTCAAGTCAAGTCAAGTTTCAATTTGTATAGCGCACTACTCACCCAGAGGGTCTCAAGGCGCTTGAGGGAGGGGGGGAACTTTACTTATCGAATATCCAAGTTTTAAGTTGTTTTCTGAAGGAGAGGTGGTTCTGTGTAAGGCGGAGGTGGGTGGGGAGAGAATTCCAGGTCTTGGCCGCTAAGTAGGAGAAGGATCTTCCCCCCATGGTGGATCTTTGGATGCGTGGGATTGCGGCGAGGGCTTGATTGGACGATCGTAGTTGGCGGGTGGGGGTGTAAAAGGACAGGCGCATGTTGAGGTATTCGGGTCCTAGGTCGTAGAGGGCTTTGTGTGCGTGGGTGAGGAGGCGGAACGTTATTCTCTTGTTGACGGGGAGCCAGTGGAGGTCTTTCAGGTGACCGGAAATGTGAGCTTGGCGGGGGATGTCTAGGATGAGTCTGGCTGAGGCGTTTTGGATGTGTTGGAGTTTTTTCTGTAGTTTGGCTGTGGTTCCGGCGTAAAGGTGTTTCCGTAGTCCAGACGGCTTGTAACCAGTGCATGGGTGACCGTCTTTCTTGTTTCGGTGGGGATCCAACGGAAGATTTTTTTGAGCATACGTAGGATGTTGAAGCATGACGATGAGACGGCGTTGACTTGTCTGGTCATCGAGAGGGAAGAGTCCAGGATGAAGCCAAGGTTACATGCGTGGTCCGTTGGTATGGGTGCGGTTCCCAGGGCCGGTGGCCACCATGAGTCGTCCCAGGCGGAGGTGGATGACCCTAAGATGAGGACTTCCGTTTTGTCCGAGTACAGTTTTAAACGGCTGTTCTTCATCCACTCGGCTACTTCTTTCATCCCTTCGTGTAGGTTGGTTTTGGAGGTGTTTGGGTCTTTGGTGAGGGAGAGGATCAGCTGGGTGTCATCTGCGTAGGAGATAATGTTGAGGTTGTGTTGGCGCGCGATGGATGCGAGGGGACTCATGTATACGTTGAAGAGGGTGGGGCTGAGTGAAGATCCTTGTAGTATGCCGCAGATGACTTTGGTGGCTTCTGATCTAAAAGGGGGAGGCGGACTCTCTGGGTTCTTCCGGCGAGGAACGAGATGATCCAGTTCAATGCTTTTCCTTGTATTCCGATGTTGCTGAGGCGTTGTATAAGGGTGCTATGACAGACTGTGTCGAAGGCTGCGGAGAGGTCAAGTAGGATGAGGGCAGCTGTTTCTCCGTTGTCCAGTAGAGTTCGAATGTCGTCTGTTGCTGCGATGAGGGCAGTCTCGGCGCTGTGTTTGGCTCGGAAGCCGGACTGTGAAGGGTTGAGGGATTTGTTGGATTCGAGGAAGGCGGCGAGTTGACTGTTGACGGCTTTCTCAATGACTTTGGCAGGGAATGGGAGGAGCGAAATGGGGCGGTAGTTCTTAAGTTTAGTGGGGTCTGCTGTGGGTTTCTTCAAGAGGGCGCTGAGTTCGGCATGTTTCCAGCTTTCCGGGAAGGTAGCGGAGTTGAGGGAGCAGTTGATGACGACTCGGAGATGGGGTGCGATAATGGAGTCTGCTTTGTTGAAAATGTGGTGGGGACATGGGCCGGTTGGTGATCCTGAGTGGATGGTGTTCATCAGGCGGATGGTGTCTTCGGTGGTGATTGGGTTCCAGGCGCAAAGGTTGTTGGAGGGGGGTTTTAGTTCGGAGGTGGGTGGGGTGGACTGGTCTCCAAAGCTGTTATGTATGTCAGCGATTTTGTTGTGGAAGAACGAGGCTAGAGAGTCGCAGAGGTCTTGGGAGGGAGTGATGTCGTTGGCGCCGGCGGTGGGGTTGGTAAACTCTTTGACGATGTTGAATAGTTCCTTGCTGTTGTGGGCGTTGTTGTCGAGTCGATCCTTGAATGCTGATTTCTTGGTGGATCGGATCAGTTGGTGGTGTTTGCGGGTGGCGTCCTTGGAGGTGGCCAGGTTGTCAGAGGTTGGGTTTTTTCGCCAGGCTTTCTCGAGGGTGCAACAGATCTTCTTGGATTTCTTATGGTTATCATTAAACCAAGGGGCTTTTTTGCTGCCTTGTTTGATTTGATGGTTTTTCAAGGGTGCTAATTCGTCAGCACTATGGGTGATCCATTGTATGAGGTTGGAGGATGCTTGGTTTGGGTCCGATGATTTTGCGGGAGGGTTTTGGTGAAGCGATGTGAAGAGCTGGTCGGTGGTAATTTTGTTCCAGTTTCTCCGGGGAATTTGTTGTGGGTAGTTGTGGGTCGAGTTCTTTTTGTAGTTGAAGTGAACGCAGCTGTGGTCCGTCCAATGGAGAGCTGTGGTGTGATTAAAGGAGATGTGCTTGCTGGAAGTGAAGATTGGGTCGAGCGTGTGGCCGGCATAGTGGGTGGGGGTGTCAACAAGTTGTTTGAGTCCGAGATTGGCGAGGTTGTCCTGAAGGGTTGTGGTGTTGCTGTCGTTGTTCTTTTCCAGGTGGAAGTTGAGGTCTCCCAGTAGAATGTAGTCCTCGGAGGGGAGGGCGTGAGGGCTGATGAAGTCAGTGATGTCTTCGCTGAATTGTGTGTGGGGTCCGGGTGGTCTATAGATGAGGGTGCCTCTTAGTGTGGTTTTAGGGTCGGTGTGAATCTGGAAGTGAAGGTGTTCGGCGGTTGTGAGGTTGTCGTCGTAATTGGACGTAATGCGGATGGTGTTTTTATGGACGATGGCGATGCCTCCTCCTGTTTGGTTGATGCGGTCCTTTCGGATGATCTTGTAGCCATCCGGGATGGCAATGGCGAGGTCGGGCGTTGATGAGGCGTTCATCCAGGTTTCTGTGAGAAAGGCGACGTCCGGCGATGTGGTGTCTAGTAGGTTCCAAAGTTCAATGGCGTGTCTGTGGACCGAGCGGGTGTTGAGCAGGATGCACTTCAGGTGGTTAGTGTTGGAGCTCTGTTTGGAGACTGTGGATTTGGTGTGGGTCCTGATGCAGTCGAACTTGCAGGCGTGACAGGTGAAGGATCCATGGGTGTGTCCTGGGGCGGCTTGGTAGCAGTTTGGGAGTCGGCCGGGGTTAAGTGCTGAGAGGGTTGCGGCGTCGTATGTTATGCGGGTGGAGTGGAATTTGCGGGGGCCAGGGGGTCTGGCGCTGGGCGCGGTCCAGGCACGGACGGGCGTAGACGGGCTCACCTTTGGCGCGCCTTCGGCGCACATTGGGCGCGACCGCTGCGCGTGGACGCTGCACGTAGGTGTATCAGTCATAAGTGGAAAGTGGAGGGGGGCGGAGCGAGGGAGGAGCAGCTGGGAGGCGGGAGCGGGGTGGAGAGCCGGGCTGGGAGGCACAACAATAAACAACAAAATGGCAGCAAGCCAAAAGTGAAACAGGACGAGATTGGGGCAAAATCGCTATTAAATGGGCAGTGGCACTGGCACAATCAGGCACAAATAATTAAGGCAGGCAAAGCGAGCAGTGCACAGTTCAATAATTATTTAAAAGCAGTCTGGCAGTAAAGCGCTACGAAAACGATATAATCAGGCACAGTAAATAGCAGTCAGCAGTGCGCAAATGAAATCAAAGGCAATGAGCAGTCTGGCAGAAAGCGCTACGATACCAAAGAATGAATGAGCAGGGAGCAGCGTGAGGAGCGACCGCTTCTGAGAAGTCAGGACGGTCACAGCGTTTCAGAGATCGGGTAGAGCCTTAAGTTTCAGTGGGAGGGAGGAGCAGCTGGGAGGCGGGAGCGGGGTGGAGAGCCGGGCTGGGAGGCACAACAATAAACAACAAAATGGCAGCAAGCCAAAAGTGAAACAGGACGAGATTGGGGCAAAATCGCTATTAAATGGGCAGTGGCACCGGCACAATCAGGCACAAATAATTAAGGCAGGCAAAGCGAGCAGTGCACAGTCCAATAATTATTGAAAAGCAGTCTGGCAGTAAAGCGCTACGAAAACGATATAATCAGACACAGTAAATAGCAGTCAGCAGTGCGCAAATGAAATCAAAGGCAATGAGCAGTCTGGCAGAAAGCGCTACGATACCAAAGAATGAATGAGCAGGGAGCAGCGTGAGGAGCGACCGCTTCTGAGAAGTCAGGACGGTCACAGCGTTTCAGAGATCGGGTAGAGCCTTAAGTTTCAGTGGGAGGGAGGAGCAGCTGGGAGGCGGGAGCGGAGTGGAGAGCCGGGCTGGGAGGCACAACAATAAACAACAAAATGGCAGCAAGCCAAAAGTGAAACAGGACGAGATTGGGGCAAAATCGCTATTAAATGGGCAGTGGCACCGGCACAATCAGGCACAAATAATTAAGGCAGGCAAACCGAGCAGTGCACAGTTCAATAATTATTTAAAAGCAGTCTGGCAGTAAAGCGCTACGAAAACGATATAATCAGGCACAGTAAATACCAGTCAGCAGTGCGCAAATGAAATCAAAGGCAATGAGCAGTCTGGCAGAAAGCGCTACGATACCAAAGAATGAATGAGCAGGGAGCAGTGTGAGGAGCGACCGCTTCTGAGAAGTCAGGACGGTCACAGCGTTTCAGAGATCGGGTAGAGCCTTAAGTTTCAGTGGGAGGGAGGAGCAGCTGGGAGGCGGGAGCAGGGTGGAGAGCCGGGCTGGGAGGCACAACAATAAACAACAAAATGGCAGCAAGCCAAAAGTGAAACAGGACGAGATTGGGGCAAAATCGCTATTAAATGGGCAGTGGCACCGGCACAATCAGGCACAAATAATTAAGGCAGGCAAAGCGAGCAGTGCACAGTTCAATAATTATTTAAAAGCAGTCTGGCAGTAAAGCGCTACGAAAACGATATAATCAGGCACAGTAAATAGCAGTCAGCAGTGCGCAAATGAAATCAAAGGCAATGAGCAGTCTGGCAGAAAGCGCTATGATACCAAAGAATGAATGAGCAGGGAGCAGCGTGAGGAGCGACCGCTTCTGAGAAGTCAGGACGGTCACCATATACACATGACGTCCAGCACCACTTAGGACAGGGTTACCCACCCGTATACCATGCAGAGGACATTTTTATCAATCCTAGTGGGAGACCATGCTCCTGTTTCTAGTGCCTACCAAAATACTCAATGTAGAACTTTGTTACATGCAAATAATGTTGTTTGCTTTCATCAGATTCTTTCCACAGTCCCTATGCCTACAGTCTAAAACCTTGCATGAAAATCTGACTTGACCTAAAACTTTTGATTATTCCCTCTTCTTTCTTTTGCATGCCCCCTCCTTATTTCCATCCTCAGGACGCCTCTTCTATCTGAGTACAGCTTACGCCAGGCCTCATGCCTGTCTCCCTTAATCTCTTATTGTTTTTCTGCAAATTGCCTACACCTCATTTCACAGACCACAAACTTCCATTCTTTGAAACCATATTCCTGCAAATGATTATTACCTAATCTCCATTAGCCCATCTATTCATCCCACTAGCCATTTGAAATGACTCACATAGCCCCCACTAATTATCACACCTGACTACTACTAGTCAATCTACCACAAAGAAACTGGAGTAAATGCATGGAATGAATTCCTTGAGAGCTCATGACTACTCCTAAAAACCAACAATAATCAATACCCACTGGGTTAAGCACTTAATTTTGAGTTCCGGAGTAGCGTGCTACTTGCCATAAAGGGTTTCAATGCCTCACCAGGGGTAAGACGAGCTATATAAATCAATACAGTACAATACAGAAGAGTACAATCGTTATGCCAGGGACAACCATGATCCAGGGATGTTCTCCAAGATGCCAAGTACAGCCATACTATACCAAAAGGCATTGATAAAGCTATTTGGTATGTGCAACATCGGCAGTGTGATGGTGTGTATTCACAGAAGTAAGTTCGTGGGTCCTCACAGGAAGTTTAGAGTCTTGGGGCCCCACGACATGGTGAGGCTCCACGTGGTACGAGAGATAGAAAGCTGTAGCAGCAGTCTCCTGAGTTATGGAAAGGCATCACTACCGGGGCCCAGCCAGGCTAAGGCAGGGGAGAGTCAAGGGATAGGGCAGGGGCTGTTGTTGGTGAGGAGGCAGCCGTGATGGTAAGGCAAATCCATTTAATATCTATTTACTATAATTGATGTTGACTCATGCAAGCGCGTTTTGAAAAACGCAACATTAGGAACAAAATCTATTTGTCCCTTCTGTGGAGTCAACTCATTAACATAGATGTCCCTGTTTCACAAATATAACTAGCTTATATGGAAATATGAATGTGTTGCAATCCACGCTTGATGAGCGACATTCCATTCACTGAGTGACGGTCCTTGGACTAATCCAAAATGGGAATAACGCTGCCAATAAAGCAGTGGCTGAAGGGAGTTAACTCCCCCACTCTATGTATGCTGCCCTGTTGTAACAAGTTAAAGATATTTCCAGTAAGTAATGAATGAAGGAGGCTGACCCAAGGACACTCTCTGTGTATTATATGTTTATTGTATTACAAGAGTCTTCAAGATAGCTAAAGCTGTCTCCCTGGCCCTAAACAGAAATCCAGTTGACTACATATCAAAGTAAAGTGCTTAGCCACAACTATTTATTTTAATATTACGTCTTTCTTTCATAGGCAATTAACTCGTAAGAACATCACAGTCCTCTCTGGTGCACCATGTATTGTAACTAGGAAAACGCACCATCCCCATAGTTTCTGTTCATTGACCAGGCTTTTGACTAGTGCATTATACCGCAATGTGAGGCGCTAAAGCACATTATTGGGAGAGTAGAATGCTACACCGTGGGGTAGTGCTCGTTTGGAATGCTGTTGTATATGCAGTGGGCCTGTACGGGAAGCATTTTGGAATTGTGTGTGATCGACCAGAGCGATGATCTTATTATGTGATGGGTCGCATAACTTAACAGTGTGATGTAGAAAGAATGAATAAGAGATATTGTGCGCCCAGATTACATTTTCTAGCTGCTACACATTACTCTGAAGGTCCAATGTTGTGTTCAAGGTAAGCACAGAAAACTATCACTTCACCCAGTGTTGGTACTGCAACTCTGCAAATCCTGGGGGTCTAGATAGAAGACAGAGCTCCACATGGATGGCCTCCATTATATTCGTCCCTTCTGAAAGTTATTTTGTGTGTGTAATGCATTAGGGTATCCAGATTTGGATCAGAAGGGGACGAGAGCAAGTCCTGCAGGAATGGACTATATTAAAGCTCTCCAAGATGCCAGCTGAATGTGGCAGATCTCTTTGTGTAATGTGAGAACAGCAGAGTCCTCAATGAACCCAGTAATGTCATAAGAGAACATTTTTATACTAAAATAGGCAGTTTAATATCAGTACAGCCCTTGCTCATTAACCAGGGCTTTAACAGAACATAAGCTTAAATGAAACAGAGAGTAATGAAAGAACATGTTTTACCATGGACACTGACAAGCTGAAGCAGAGCTGACATCCACCATGGTGCAATTGTTATAATAATAGACAGTCCTCCTCTTTTCTGGACATAGTAATGGAATTATACCATCTTCCTTTTCTCCACACAAAGCAATATATGAGCAGCCTTTCTTAATAGGTTATATATAAAAAGAACACCATATAATCATAGCCTACTCACAGTTTGCTCTAGACTAGGGCATGTGCAGCTCTTTGTGAATGTTTGTGACTCACGGGGGTTGTTAAATACGTCGAGGAAAACCTATCGTAACTCAATATCTTTAATGGCAAAGCTCCATAAAACCCATAAGACACAGAACAGGTGAAAACTTCACTGGTCAGTGAAGTTGAGCGCTATGCAAAATGCTAAATGAGTTGCTATATACTGTCAACATCTCAGGGACTTGGCTATCAATCATACAGCCGGTCCTATAATACCGGGGCCAGGAAAGGTGAAGGGCCCTATTCCCTCTACTCAGCTATGGAGGCTTTCACCGTGTGGGGTGCCTGCTGGCTGTGCAGCATGGCTAAAAATCAAAGTAAAACAAGCATTTGCAATGCATTGGGCCTCACATTTTTGTGAGTTAGAGTAATTGGCCTTGTAAATGACAATGTCTTTTACCTATGTGTTTTAGCTTGGAATGCAGTGGATGAATGAACAGAGACGCAGCTGCAACACTGTGTAGAGATTAAGAATGGTGAATTACTACTGGGAACAGAGACACACCTGCAGGACTGCCTAGAGGATTTAGAAAGGAGGAGTTGCCGACGGGACCTGAGAAGCAGCTGCAGCAGTGTTAAGGGGACTAAGAAGAGGGGTATGACATTGCGGGGAATGACGGAGAGGGAGACGGAGCATAGATGCCTGATTGGTTGGTGGAAGTTTAGTTTGTGGTTGTGAATTGGAATGTAATGAGCAGTATGAGGTCCAAAATTATTTATGTAAAGAACAATTGAACATCAAGTGGGTCACTCATAGAAGTCAAAATTCTTCAGGAATATTGCAATGGATTGTGGATGTAAATGTATTGCGACTTATATAGCGCACGTATCACCCGAAGGTATCAAGGCGCTTGCTTAGGGAACCCGTCCTGGTATTCCCCTGTGAGATACCCCGGCAGGGTATCCACAAGGTGAAAGCCAGGCATCCCGCCGCGAGGGGCCGTAGTGGAGATTAAGCAAGCTATTGCCCAGAGTTGCAGAGTGTGACCCCGTGAGTCGAGTAGGCACCGGAGCGAGAATTGTCGAGTCCGTGGAATTTTTGAGCCCGAGACCCGCCGAGGCGCGGAATCGAACCCTGGTCCACGGCCGATCTCAGTTTCCGGGTCTGCCGCCTCTAACCACTGAGCCACGCTTCTCCACAATGCAATAGCAGGGGCTTGTGCGAACCCTAGATTCACGAGAAAATCGAAATGAGGGCGTTAAAAATATCTTTCCTGGAAGACTGATCAGATATGCACAGAGTAATGCAAATATGGGATCCTCTTAAGAGTATATGCCGGCATGAGAAGCAGCTAAGGCACAGTAGCGTGAGACACGCAAATGCCCCCAACCCCGCTGTGACAGAGATACAATGCAACCGCCTGTTGGCAGAGAGTTCTGCCCACGAAAAATACTAGGAGCACAGAGAAATGCGAACCAGGCCCATACGTGCGTGAGCAATGCTCTTTCTGGACCCGCCTTTTCCGGTCCATTAAAGGGGATACCAGTGCAAGCCTTACCCTGTCTGAACACCACACATCGGTCTATAAATATTGCGCAATCCCTGTACCCATGTTTAATTTTTCTGGCACTTCACAATTCCAATTATCCAAAATATGCTAACGCACTCACAAGACTAGATGTTACTTTACAAAATGCTTCACGTTGAGATTTTATGCGTGTCTCAAATAAGGATATGGGTTGTATGCACCACATAACATTTGTTCTACCTGGAGCCTACTACCACTGCAAAAAGCAGCAATGCAGGAAAGACGGCAGTAATGGCGGGAGGGGATGCGGGCGAAGGGGCAACAGATGGCCAGAGATGGCCAACCAAAAGAACTATCAGTGATGTCTGCTGGGAACCAAGCATCTAATGCGGGATAGATGAACACTATTGACCAGCCAGAGTAAAGGGATTTTGAAAGGCAGGCCAACTAACCAACTGGAAGCGCTGGGCGTGTTAAATACACATAGACTGAATACAGCATGGCTCACAGAGCAGCGCATGCGCTGACTAGGCTCGACCTAAAAGACCATGCTATGATGCGGTGGTCGCACACCATACGTGCATTGGCCTACAAATTGACACAAGAGATTGCTTTTTTTTACCAATTTAGATTGGTAAATGTAAAAAATAAATAAGTAGCTCAAAAGTACTTTTTTGGAGCGTGATTGGGGAGGAACAACAGCATGTATGACCGGGGTGAGAGGAAGCATGAAATGGTCGGTGGAAGCAAAATGTAAATGATAATTAAACAGACCAATAGCTGAACGCAGCTGACCTATGTGGTTGTGTGCATTAGTAACCAGTGGGACTGAAGAAACAAAAACAATATGAAGAAATAAAAAATACATTAAGAATGGGTTTTAATATGGACTATACGGTATAATAATTGAACAACCCAAACCCTCAAAGGAAAAAACCTTTGCAATGCAATAGGTCTTGTATTTGCGAGAGTTTAAGCTATTGGCATTGTAACTGACAATGCCTTTTATTTATCTGTGTTGATACTTAACACATAAATACAAGGAATTGTCATTTACAATGCCAATAGCTCAAACTCTTGTAAATGCAAGACCTATTGCATTTCAAAGAAGCGGCCGCCTTTGTCCCGGGCTGCTTGGAAAGTGAAAGCGCGCATGGCACGCTGAATGTTGCAGGAAAGCATGTCATGCCTGCAGTAGGTGATTTCTTGCAGTAGGAAAAACTCATTAAAGAAAATAGTGCTTACAGACTAAATAAGACGTACCTTGTAACAACTGAAGTAAAAAGGCCAGTCCTCATGGGAGGTTACAAATGAAGACAACGCTGTACTAAGGAGGAACTAACAAGCCTATAAACTAATCAGAAGCCAGCAATTTTGAAGAACTATGACACAAGCCAATGACACATATGGGTGGAGAGTGGGTTTCAAGTCCATACTTGAATACAGCATGCCTTGCAGAGCAGTGCATGCGCTGCCCAGGCTCGACCTAAAAAGCATTGTCTTGCAATCACAGTCAATTTATAAAGCAGCCACATATAGCTTGTCCATGGATAAAGAAATGTAATAGCAAAGTAATGTGCTGCTAGATAAATCGATTTAAGCCTTTTTATTTTGTCACAAAGTTGAGTAGGCTTTGGCTCAAGGCCAAGTAGAGTGTCCAGAGTTCCCCAAACCTTTCAGCACTGGTCGATGCCACAGAGATCTTCATCACATTCGAGAAGGACTAGCAATCAGCTTCTTCCATTTGGCACTTTCTGGAGATGAGGTGAGAAACATGCCAGAATGATTTGCTTATTCAATGACTATCCCAAGATCAGAACGTTTTGCTAAAAATGTTTAGTCGGATTATTGTTGTTACTGGTTTTTCAATACTCCAGAGTGATAATCATGTTTTCTGTAATGATATCTATAAAGTACAGGTAAACAACGGCTAAAAAAAGACCGAACCATGAAGTCAGTGATGACAAGTAAAAGGTACCCTAAATATTGCACATGAATTTATATTTGACACTGACAGCTGCCACATAATATGATATTTCTGGCTTTAATGGGGGAGTGCCCACACAGAATTTCTGAGAAAATAATTATTTTGATGGCATCTGGAAAGTCTTGGTAGATGTGTGGATAATTCAATGGCAGCTATAATTATTTCCTTTTGGAATCACTAATTGATATTTCTTTATTTTTCCACTCTTCTCTGGCAAAATTTGAATCCACTATTCTAAAATCTAAGAATGATCAAATCTAACCTGTGAGGGGCATAAAGGTAGAAATAATTTGCACACTTCTAACCACACTGTGGAAATAATCTTAAGTTAAAATTATATTTATTTATTAGGATGCTATATATACTACTGTGGTTCTCCTTTCTGTTACTTACCGTGCTTGACAGAGGCATGAAAGAATACGAAGTTAAGACAGGTAGCTAGAGTCTAGACTAAGTAGTGATTAACCATGTTCGAAGGTCTTCCATTGCGACCCCTGTTCTGTGTTGAATTTAGTTAAAGGTAAGTTTGAACAGTTTGTTTTTCAAAAGTTTCTCAACAACATGTAGTTGGGTTTGGATATCAAAAACGGACTGAAACCATTACAGAATATAGGTCTTTGAAGTCCCATTTATTTTCCTCCGAGTTCTATTCTTTTGAATGTTCACAGGGCGTTAGGAAACAAGGAAGACATTGAACAAAATGCATTTTGAGACGCCAGTTTACTGAAACTTCAGCCCAGTCTACTTATGGGTAATAGTAAAATGCTTGTTTGTCTACTTACACTGAAACTTTAGCCCACTCTGCTTTATGGGCATTCATTGTACAGGACGTTTTATTAATCCTGGTGTCGAGGGGAGTGTGCTAAGAGACAAATCACCTTTAGACTTTATATTATGTCAAAAGTTATGTAGGCTTTGAATCAACACCAAGCAGGGAGTACAGAGTTCCCCAAATCTCCACCTTCACCTTAATACAACAAAGATTTCCATTAGAGTATAATTGAGAAGGAGTAGCAAGCAGCTTCTTCCATTTGGCACTGTTTGAAGGTGAGGTGAAAAACATACTAGAATGATTTACTTATTCAGTGACTTTCCTAAAATCAGAACGCTTTGCTAAAAAAAAGTTTAGTCAGATTAATCTGGTCACTGTCTTTTAATGCCAAAGAGAAGGTAGCTATTGATCAGGTTATTTGTGTCTGCCAGGAATGATTGCTTGAGCCATGCAGTGGATCATGGGTCCGTAGGAGGTTCGGAAAATTTTCTTTTACCAGTCTGGTTCAGACTTAAACTGTTTCTATGGGTGTGACAGTGGATTGTAGTGGCGAGGTGAAATGCAGGAGAGTGTACTTCTGGGTATTTGACAGATTCACACATTCTGGTAATCTTCGCCTTGAAAAACTTGAGGTCTTCACAGTTTTGCTGCACTGAGCAGAGGTCAATTATTTGGGCCTCTTGATTGGACAATTCCTGATAGATATTGACCAGACCCTTTGTTTGATTGGGTGCCTCACAAATACATTTAAAAAAATGACATTTTGGCTCTATTGATGGGCTTGAGGCCTGTTAGACCTGGCTTTTTCGGTGGGTTTATCCCCAGATATTTTGCTTTGTGGCCTTTTGTTTCTGACCTGTTTTTGTTGGTTTTATGACTCTGGGCACTTTACCACTGCTGATCAGTGCTAAAGTGCATATGCTTTCCCTGTAAATTGTATGTAAGGGTTGGTGTTTCCATAATTGGCTGATTTGATTTACAAGTCAGTCCCTAGTACAGTGCTCTGTGTGTGCCCATGGCCTGTAAATCAAATGCTGCTAAGTGGGCCTGCAGCACTGAGTGTGCCATCCACATAAGCAGCCTGTAAAGTAACTCTGGCCTGCCATTGCAGAGACTGCGTGCAGTCTAGTACTGCAATGTCAACTTGGCAAGTGTACCCACTTCCCAGGCCCTAACCTGCCCTTTTCCTACATGTTAGTCACCCCTAAGGTAGGCCCAAGGTGCCACTGTGGGCAGGGTGCAGTGTATGTGAAAGGTAGGACATGCCCTGGTGTGTAGTATATCCTGATAGTGAATTACTGCCAATTTTATTTTTCACTGTTGTAAGGCTACCTGTTCCCATAGGATAGAATGGGGAGTTGGTTTATAACATCTTATAAACATAACTATCCCTGGGAACAAGGGTGGGCACCGTCTACGGAACCGCTGGTTTCAGTTGCCTGGAAAAGAAAAGGCTAACCGACCCTGTCAATGAATCTGTCACAGGATTCCGTGTCCTGAAGGCACTGTAGAGAGCACCGCCTCATTTTGCAACACAACCCTGGTCTCACCGACTCCATCAAAGAGCCGCCGCTTGCAAGGCGTCCTGTGGGCATCGCACTCCACAACACTTCGCTACACACTGCACTGACATCTTCAGCTCCATCGCTGCCCGACTCAAACATCGACCGGCTCCGTTGCCGTATTGTGACCTGCCAGCACTACATCGAGAACCGCCTCACTCTGCAATGCAAGCCTTGGTCTCACCGACTCCATCAATGAGCCGCTGCCCGCACCGAGCCGTGAGAGTATCGCACACGGCAACCCTTCTATTTCCCCGGAACAGCACATACCATCGTGTCGGGCGCAACAACAAAAAATACTGTCTCCGAATCTGTCGACGCTTTTGCTAACCCGTATCGACGCGGTTGGTTGGAATTGTTAGACTCTGTTATATTCAGTATCGCGGTAGGCCTGGACGAAGCCCCGATGACGGAGGAACTGTATTTTCACATTTTTCCTGCATTTTGAAGGTTATTTTGTACAGTAACTATTTTTAAGAGTATTGTAAGGTGGATTTTTGTCATTTGGTCTTGTTTTGATTTAGATAAAGATTACTTATTTTTCTAAACAGGTGTGGTGTCCATTTGTAGTGTTTTCACTGTATAACTGAATGTATCCACAAATGCTTTACACACTGCCTCTGCGATAAGCCTGTCTGCACGTGCCAGGGTGCCAATAGAGGTGAGCAGAGGTTTTTAGTAGTGTATCCCCCTTACCCTGACTAGGAAGAAGGGTCGCCACTAGGACAATGGTACCTGCCACTGCCAACTAGAGACCCCCATTTCTAACAAGGACCATCTTGAGATTTTAGATTTGACTGGATGTAGAGAGTTTACTCTAGAGCATGGATATGTTATAATAGACACTGTCAAGTATTTTTTCCAGGTCAGATAATTTCTTTGCGAATTGAGCGTTTTATTTACTTATTTTTTGCTGGGGATGGATTGTGAAGGAACCCTCGATGCAGTGGAAGCATATGAGCCCCATTATGCAAATTGTTGCTTTGGCATCTTGCAACATAAGCGACACCATCAGCCAGTGCTTAGTTTGAAAACAGTGCTCGTGACCAAAGCTCTGCTCTGGCAAAAATCAGTGTGCTGAATACCAAGGCTATGTAGTCTTAAATATATCTCATGCTTCTTGAATCTTCCACCAGCCACTGTTGCCCTTTTATCACATTCTTGCCAATCTCTGCTTTCTCACTTTGTTCCGTTTTTTCTGTATTATTCTTCCTCAGTCTTATCACTAAATCTGTTTTTTCCTGTATTGCTCGCAGTTAATATCTGATTAGGAAAACTAAGTGCTGTTCACCAAAAATAAGTGCTGGTGGACCCCACTGGCAACCAACAGCTCAAATTAAGCACTGCCATCAGATAACACAAGGCAGGTAGGATTTGTACGTATTGCTCTCCTACTCTTGTTTTGATGACTTTGACTGGAAGTTTGTTATATCTCCACTCTTCTCTCTTTGTTGTGTCATTTCTGACACCTAAACATACAGCCGAGAACACTCCCTCTGTGGGGGTGAAGCTGGTGCTTTTTTTATGCATGCATAATTTCTTTCCCCTGCCTTCTGCATGGGTCATATTTGTTAATACCAGTATCCTCAGCCTCTGACCAATTTCTCTACCACATGCCAGGGTCTTGTTCCCTTACCCTCTGCATGCCTCCACATTCTCCGGCACACCGTGATAAATTCTTGGGGGTTGTGTGCAGCATTGAAGCACGTGCTTCTCAGGATAGGAGATGTAAGTGGGAGTGAACCTGTAAACCTCGCACAACCCTGTTGCCATCTGTGTTCAATATAATCAGCAGCAAAAGGATCAGGAGATGGTGTAGCATGAAGGCATTCGTTTCCCACCCTCAGGGTGAGTAATCTGCATCCTTGACACCGAGGAGAGGTGAAGGACCCAGGCCTGCCATGGCCTCTCTATGCAGAAGAGGTAGAGAAAGGATTGGTCTTAGAAATACCACATCAAAAACAAGCCAGACAATAAAACAACCATCAACATGAAATCATCACCTGAGCTGTGGACTTTCGCCATCACAGCATCTTACAAACACACACACACGTATTCAAACAGAATTACATACATACACTGTGGGATACATGTGCAGCTGCTGTACAAGCGGAACATGTCCTGTGTATGTGCGCATTGCTGCTGCCCTGGTATGTGTTATTTAGATGCCTGTGCTGTACCTATTCTGATCACATGTGTGTATGTGTGGGTTGGGAGAGTTACTGCTGCCAACTGTCCTGTACATGTACTTTGTATTAGGGATGGGGCACTACATAATATATCTGTTTTGGGGGTATAACATCAAGAAACACCAATCGAGGTGTTACTATAGAACATCAACAAGCATTTGCAATGCAATAGGTCTCGCATTAGATAAGTTTGAGCTATTGGTATTGTAAATGACACATTTTTTATTAATGTGTTGGTTTTGAAAATAGCAAAATTAATAGCTTTGTCATTTACAATGCCAATAGTTTTAACTTTCGTAAATGTGACACCTATAGCATTTGTAATGCAATATGTGTTTTATTTACGTGACTTAGATGTATTGATATTACAAATAACAATGGCTTTTTTTATAATTAATACTTAAATAAAAGCTATTGTAATTTATAATGGCAATAGCTTACACTTTTGTAAATAACTTTTGTGTAGATTATGTTCAGTGTATTTTATTGTGACGAAAATCCAAGAACAGAAGTGAAATATTAACATCTTTTTGTGACATTTGTAATAAAGCTTGAAACATTGAGAGAACATATTTGAACCAGTTGTTGTTGAATGGTTGCACAGATTGATGCTGTGGTGGTGCTGAGTGATGTGGTGGCGAAGAGTGATGCTGTGGTGTTCAGTGATGCTGTAGTAGCGCATAGTGGTGTTGTGGTGCACCTGAGTGATGCTGTGGTGGTGCTGAGTGATGCCGTGGTGATGCGATAGATAGATAGAGTGAGTGCGATAGATAGATAGAGGGAGAGCGATAGATAGAGTGAGGGCGATAGATAGAGGGAGGGCGATAGATAGATAGTGAGGGCGATAGATAGATAGCGTGAGGGCGATTGATAGATAGATAGAGTGAGGGCGATAGATAGAGTGAGGGGCGATAGATAGAGTGATGGCGATAGATAGATAGATAGAGTGAGGGCGATCGATAGAGTGAGAGCAATAGATAGATAGAGTGAGGGCGATAGATAGATAGATAGATAGATAGATAGATAGATAGATAGACAGACAGATAGATAGATAGATAGATAGATAGATAGATAGATAGATAGATAGATAGATAGATAGATAGATAGATAGATAGATAGATAGATAGATAGATAGATAGATAGATAGATAGATAGATAGATAGAGTGAGGGTGATAGATAGAGTGAGGGCGACATAGATAGAGTGAGGGCGACATAGATAGAGTGAGGGCGACAGATAGAGTGAGGGCGACAGATAGAGTGAGGGCGATAGATAGAGTGAGGGCGATAGATAGATAGAGTCAGGACGATAGATAGATAGAGTGAGGGCGATAGATAGATGGATAGATGGATAGATAGATTGATAGAGTGAGGGCGATAGATAGAGTGAGGGCGACAGATAGATAGAGTGAGGGCGACAGATAGATAGAGTGAGGGCGACAGATAGATATAGTGAGGGTGACAGATAGATTGAGGGCGACAGATAGATAGTGTGAGGGCGACAGACAGATAGTAAGGGGGATAGAAAGATAGAGTGAGGTGGCCTCGTAGTGGACGTGGTGGTGGCCTTGGTGGTGGTGGTGGACGTGGTGGTATTGGATGTGGTGGTGGTGGATGTGGTGGTGGTGGACGTGGTGGTGGTGGAGGTGGGTGTGGTGGTGGTGGTGGTGGATGTGGTGGTGGTGGAGGGGGGGTGTTGATGGTGGTGGTGGACGTGGTGGTGGTGGAGAACGTAGTGGTGGTGGACATGGTGGTGGTGGTGGTAGTGGTGGTGGATGTGGTGGACGTGGTGGTGGAGGTGGTGATGGGTGTGGTAGTGGATGTGGTTGTGGAAATGGTGGTGGTGGTGGACGTGGTGGTGGACGTGGTGGTGGTGGACGTGGTGGACGTGGTGGACGTGGTGGTGGACGTGGTAGTGGTGGGCATGGTGGATGTTGTGGTGGTGGACGTGGTGGATGTTGTGGTGGTGGACGTGGTGGTGGACTTGGTGGTGGACTTGGTGGTGGACTTGGTGGTGGACTTCGTGGTGGACTTCGTGGTGGTAGTGGATGTGGTGGTGGTGGATTAAGACGTGGTGGTGGTGGCGGAAGTGGTAGTGGCCTCATGGTGGACGTGGTGGACATGGTGGTGGATGTGGTGGACATGGTGGTGGTGGATGTGGTGGACGTGGTGGTGGATGTGATGGACATGGTGGTGGTGGATGTGGTGGTGGTGGTAGTGATGGTGGACGTGGTGGTGTACGTGGTAGTGGTGGATGTGGTGGTGGTGGTAGTGGTGGAAGTGGTGGTGGTAGGTGTGGTGTTGGTGGACGTGGTGGTGGAAGAGGTGGGTGTGGTGGTGGTGGTGGTGGACGTGGTGGTGGTAGATGTGGTGGTGGTGGTAGTGGACATGAGGGTGGTGGTGGTGGACGTGGTGGTGGTGGAGGTGGGTGTGGTGGTGGTGGACGTGGTGGTGGTGGACATGGTGGTGGTGGTGGATGTAGTGGTGGTGGATGTGGTGGATGTGGTGGTGGTGGAGGTGGTGATTGTGGACGTGGTGGTGTTGGATGCGGTGGTGTTGGACGTGGCGTGTTGGACGTGGTGTGTTGGACGTGGTGGTGTTGGATGTGGTGGTGTTGGACATGGCGTTGGACGTGGTAGTGTGAAACATTGGAAATAGCTAGAGGCATAGAGAGATCTGTTCTAGCATCCAAGGAGTTTGGTAAATCCAAAGTGTCTTTAGCAGAAAGTGTGAATACAATCTCATAAAGCCAAACCTTCTTCAAATACTAAGGTAGAGTTGTATGTCTGGGTTGGGAGAGTTACTGCTGCCAACTGTCCTGTACATGTATTTGTATTAGGGATGGGGCACTACAAAATATATCTGATTTGGGGGTTATATCATCAAGAAACACCAATCAAGGTGTTACTAAAGAACATCAAAAAGTAATTGTTCGATCTTTCAAGACCGGCGTACAGTTGCACAATAAGAACGAACAATATGATGACATCACATCGCAGAGGAGCCGATATTTAAATTGAAAAGTAATAATAGAAGGGTCATATTAACTACTGCAGGGTGACTGCACTATTGTCATGCTGTATGTATAGTGCATTATTAAACTTGGTAAGAAGGATATAAAACAGGCAACACACGAGGTGTTGTCAATGCTCGTTCTCATTCATTTACTATAAGGCCTACACATACTCCCAGTGTACAAAAAACACTTCGTTTGGAAACAGCATTAGCCGCCACCACCACCTCTAAACTGGCTCACTGAACCCTGCCTATTCTGCAAGCCGAGTGTTGTAAAACCTGCACTCTGTGTAAAGATTTATATCTATCATGTAAACAGCATATTCTACATGGTGTAGGCACTCTGGAAAGAACTCTTGCCAACCTCAAAACAACATATTTCACAGCAGGCTAACACCCTCGCTGGAAAGGACACCAGGTGTTCTGTACACAGCACATTTTATAACCTGTAAACACTTTAACTGTAAAGGACTCGGTGCAGTAAACACAATATTTGACAGTCTGCAAACAGTCTCACTGTAAACGACCCTACGTGTTACGTCATCTAAACAGTATATTTGACTGCCTCCAAATGCTATAAAGAACACTACATATTCTGTAAAAAGGGTATTTCAAAGCTTGCAAACACTCTTTTCTGCAAAGGACCCTACGTGTTCTGTAACTAAGCCTTGTATTCTACAAGCTGTAAGGAATCCAAGTAAAGAACTCGAGCCTAAAAGTAGCGTATTTCACAGTATGTAACCAGTCTCTAAAGAGCTACATCTGCATACTTCACAGCCAGTATATACTCTCTGTAAAGTCCTATCTATTCTGTAAGCAGATAATTCCTTTTTATTCAAAGCTGAACTTGAACCTTCTTCCTGGTCTTAATGTGAGATCGCTTACTGTAATCATAGTTACTAAGTTTTGACAATCTGCTGCCAACCGAGCATAACGCCTTTCATTGGACCTGTAAAGACTTATCCGCTTTTTTTCCCTAATCGGTTTCTATCAGGAAAGACAAGAAAAAGATACAAAGGTTAGCAGGAGGACAGGGACCATAGTGGAGCAGTTTCGGAAACACAAAGTGAGAAATGTGGAGCGGAAAGATGGAGAAATTTAGAAGAAAAGCGGAAGGTTGGTAGAAATCGTAATAGTGCGTATTTGCCAGCGAGAAGAGGACAAGAAAGAACAAGAGGAGTATAAAGTGGGTATAAAAGCATAGACAAATAGGGAAAATGCTGAAAGCAAGAGAAAAAAGAAGGAAGAGTAGAAGGGACAGAAGGAGAAAGACAAAGTGAGAAAGAAACAGAGAGGCAATTGTAAATGAAACTGTTGAAAAATAACAATGTTGTCATAATATGCTTGACAAATGTGTGTAGAAATGTACAGTTAGGTAGGTTATTTTTTATTTAGCATGTCGTTCATTTCTCCCAACAAGCGTTAAATAAAAATGGAAAGAGGTAGGTAGTTAGGCAAATGGAGAACGAGAATTGAGTTAAAGAAAAAGTGGGAAATGAAATGCGTAATTTAAAGAAAGACACAAGACTGAAAATAAATGAGTCTAGAAAAGAGACTATGGGTGTGAGAGAATACAGTGCAAGACTGAGCTGTGATAGTCGGAACTGAAGGAGATAAGGAGAATGTGTGAGAAAACTAGTAAAAATGAGAGACAAAGAGTTTTAGAACATGTGGAAATAGACAGAAGAGTGGAGGATGTGAGAGAGAGGAGAACCGAAAGACTAAGTGTGATATTTTAGACAGTGTGGCAGTAATCGGTGGGAAATATTGACTGTGGGTGACAGTAAAGGCAATCAATAAAGAAAAGACTTACATTAGAGGCAGTGGGAGAAAACGATGGAGAATATGGGGTATGAAAGATAAAGTAGCTTGGGATAACAGATCTGATGAAAGAGATGATGAATCACAATTTAGGAAATTAAATGTGACAGAGGCAAAGGAGAAAACAGACATATAGAGAAAAATGTAATGTGGGAGTGGTAGGGAGTTAGATTTGTGAGCGTGAGATTTGAGAGAGGATGAGGATAGGAGACCGATGAGAGCAGGGGAAAAATTGTGAGACAGGAGACCATGAAATATGGAACAGTACGAATTCAAAGAAGAAGAAACTGGTGTAGGATTCCAAACAGTGTAATTAAATGATACTAAATGATATGTTATACTTTAACACGGACACATAAAGGCAGCTGAAATATGCCTTGGCCAGGACTTCAAAAATCCTTAAGATGACAAAGGGCAGAATGACAGAGTCAGTGGCAGCAGTAGAGAGAGAGCATTTTAACTGGGAAAATTGAATAGACAGATCAATTAAAGAGAAAGTTCACTTTCCCAGGTGTCCCCTTAGAAGGTGGGGGCCCTGGGCCACTTTGTCATGCCTTAACCCGTCACTAATTTCAAAATGTAGAAGAGGATGGAACAATATAAAAGGAGTGAGAAGACGATTAAGAAAGTGTAGAGGGAGTCAATGAGAGAGAAACAACATACAGAAGGACACTAATGAGAGAGGCATGTCAGCCGAGACGCTTGGGGAGAGACAGAAACGGAACGAGACACATAACCTCTCCACACGGTCCACGTCGGCTAGGGGTCCTTCGCTGTCTCATATTCGGCAGAAGCAGGCCCATTTGTGACTTTGGAGTTCTCTGCTTATTTAACCTCCTGCCTTCCTCCACCATTAGAGCCACGCTGCTACTGTAAATGGTTTCAAGGCCTAGCCTGCCTATGTGCACAGCTGGGGCACGGCTGCCACCGGAGCGACCATTTCCAGGGGAAGCTTAGACTGAATTGGAGCTTTTAACTTGCAGCAGCCCTTCCTAGCAGGAGGCGGGAAGGATTAATCCCCCGCCCTCTCCTCCACATACAGGCTAAGACTGTGGTGTGATAAATTAATCACCAAGTCGGGAGCAGGAGCAGATCAGAGGTGTAATTTCCACGGCACTTAAAGCTTTAAAGTGGGGGAGGGGTCGCCCTCACCTGGGAAAAAAAGCTGAGAGCGAGGGCAGCAAACCACATGTGTCTGGCGGCCCCTCTTCCTGTGCCAAGCTCATAGGTGGAGGACAAACACAAAGAGCTGCCAGACAAACACTGAAAGGATGTATTTTGTTTCATTTACAGTAATTTACGTTCAGTTGCTTTAGGCTGGAGGCACTAGGCGAGAAAGGAAAGCTACTGAGAGTGGCGCTATAAACCCAGAGCTCGGGTTATGGGTTGGGTTCTCTACTTGTCTAACCTTTTTACCTCATGCATTTGGCAAGCTTTTACAGCGATGTGGGTTAGGGTTTAAGGCTTAACAGAGATGGTAATCTTTACCTTCTGTTTATGATAATAGAATAGAATATGATTAATATCCAGGAGAAAGCTTTTCATATTTTCCTAATCTTTTATCTCTTGTGTGGACCCATAGTCAAAGTAGCCATATTCTGAAACTGGTAGCTGTATTCACCATGTCGAAGGAAACGGAAACTCAACTATTAATCTTGAAAAGACAAGGCATTCAATTGCTCTAAACGTGTAAGGATAACGAGTTTTGCCAGACTGTTTAGGTGCTTGATAATCAATTGGAAGGTGGCTTGATATGTGTGAGGTGGCCCCCTCCCACCCAGTTCTGTAAATGCTGTGGAGCACCCTTCAGTTAGTTTTAGTGCACTGAAATTATATATGGGATAAACTACCCACTGCCATAAAATATAAGGATATTACAAGTCACATACGGCTCCAGTGACAATACAGAGGAACAGGCTGAAGTCTGAATTTCTTTATGAGTCATGGAACTCCAAGGTGATTTGTAATATCCTTAAAATATATGGTGGGGTACTTTAGTCAAAATAATATATGGTCACATATTAACTCTTCACACAAACCATTCAATTCTTGGTGTGGTGCTCTTTCATATGAAAGAGATAGGATGTTTGTAAAACATGAAGAATAAAATTAGAATCTCTGTTACAAAATTAAACTCACCAAAAAGTAGTTAGATATGTGTTGCAAAAAGATATAAGAATCAGTTAAGTACAAGTCAGATTTAAAAACAAAGTACTTTAGGATTTGTAGAAATGTGCAGAGAGATTCTATCTTCAATTTAATTACCTAAATTGTGGGGAAAAATAAACATGTTGCTATTAATATCTTCTTTTTACTTATCATGGTTCATCTAAAAAAGCAGAGTAGAAGAAGGAAAAGCCAGGTGTAGCTTTACTTATGCTCTGTGACCTTCCTTTTCCCCACCACTGTTGGCAGCGGGCACTGTGAAGCCAGAACTCAACTGTAATAAGGTATTAATGTCAAGTGGCAACACCATGTCTATTACAGGAGACTATTGACGTCACAATGCGCCTGTAAAAAGGAAATTAGAGAAGGGCCTTTATACAGGGATTGCAGAGTCTCGTGTAATTTATCATTCTACCAACAGGTGGATAAGAATGTTCTAGTTTAAATGTGTGATTTATGTGATTAAAAGAGAAAAAATCATGCCTGCTCACTGCCTCAGGTGTGACTGACCCCGGTAAAACTATGATTCCATCAAGAACATCAGCTTTCAATTAGTGCAATTCAAGTAGCATTCAAAATGTAACATATTTGAAAATATTTCCCACTTAGTCTTAGGCATAAAGAAAATGAATCAAGTCTGTCTGGTGTTGAGACAACTTTCTTGGTGGCATCCTGACCAAAGAGTGGCCATAAGATATTGAGCACTGTTCATTTATTATGAGACAAGCACAACCTTACTCACATTACATTCCAAAACAATGGGTTGCAACCCTTTTCAGATTCTCTGGTGAAAGTCAAGTGGTTGTGCCAATATACTGGAAAGAGAAACAGAGAGCCCAGAGATTCTTTGTGTATGCCTTCCAACTGTGAACTCCCTACCAGGATGTACAAGGTAGACAAGTCACAGTACACATGCAAGTGCACAAGGAAGACTATTCTGTTCCTGTAAACAGAATCCATAAACACCACCTTGCCAATGCAACTGTTTTGAGACTCAGTATGCCAAGGAACTTCATGGTGGGCTACAACATCGACTGAAGAAAAAAAATAGCCATTGAACTAATTATGTTACATTACAGGTTCTTTGCTAATGTTAATCTGCAAATTAGAGGTAGGGATCAAACCAAAATGCCTTCTCTTTGTAGGACAACTAAGGCAGGGTGTGTGTTTTCAAAATGAGGCAAGCTTTGGTTTGCAAGATTGGATTGTCCATGTTTGTATCTATGCCTATCTGGTCCTGGCGACAACTTCCAGACCGGAATGAAAGTTCAAAACCAGAAAAAGGGCCATGTTTGTATCAAAAGGCCTGCTACTCAGTGATTAGAATTGAGCCAAGTTGCGAAAGCCATTGATTCGGGTCATACAGTTTCATGATGTTGATAAGAGCCTCGCATCACTTATTACGCTATTTTAGTGGCAGACATCAATTAAGTAAGGTGTGAGATGACTTTTAAAGAAGATCATTGTAAACCACATGATCATAGATCCTGTTTTTTCCAATTCACGCTAGGCTATTGATATCCTTTTGTAATTAATATATCGGTATCTTTTTGGTTGAATTTCTAGCTAAACTGTCATCTTGGCAAGAAACCTTTGATTTCTTAGATGCAGTCAAAGTCACTTGAGCTATGACATATTGTTGTTAGGCAGGCCCATGCACAAGTTAAATGTGTCTAAGGTCAGCTAAATCATTTTCAGCAAAAGAGTTAACAATTAGACAGCTCCAAATTTGGCAAGGGATGAATATTATCTGTTTAGAATACTCTGTAATAGAAGTTGAAAATGGTAGTGGATGTCCACTTTCAGTTCTTTTGATATTAGGGAAGTCAATAAACCTAAAAAACAGCCTCAATTTATAGCATAGTACATTAGGGAAAATAGGGTATTCCTAAGGAGAAAGTTCGTTGGACAAGTAATTCACTGAGCGACCTTAACATTAGATGCTTAAAGTTGCTTTTATAATTTAAATGTTTAAAAGTCGGTCCATATTACAAGCTAAATTACCGCAACCTTCTCTGTTTAGGCATTCCTTAAACACCTATGCCACTGCACAATAGCTGGGACAGAAAGAGAGTAATCTCACCACAGCAATCATGAAATAACTCTCCATTTGCAAGTATTTAATACACTGACTTTTGAAGCACTACAAAAGATAGGATCAATCAACAAAATAGTTGTAAATCTGACAGGCATGCTGATCCGGATTATGGAGATATGCAACTATATACCTTCTGTATATAAGTGCCGGGTCAAAGAGAGGAGAAATCATGTTTTTCATAATTTTCCCATTGTATGTTTGTCTTCCATAGCGTTCCACACCAGGACTCTTTGCATATCAAAAAATCTGCATGCAGAGAATTAACATATTTGTGAAGTTTTACAAATATATATTTTTTTTAGTTTTATCTTCAAATAGAAAATATTTTTCCACGTGAAGTTATTGATTCCATCATACACCTTTCAACAAGAAGAATGTGTTTTTTTTACACTTTTGCACCACTTACAGATGGATAAGTCAGATATAAATTAAGAAGTAGAAAGAAATAGGAAACGGATTGCAAAAACCTTAAGTTATGATTCTATTGGTGTTCAGTTCACTCGCATAACATTTCTCTTACCTCTCTCTTTAAACTCCTCTAACACCAGCTACTAGTTCTCCCCTAAATGTCACAACAGCAGAAATATAAACATACTTTGCAGAACATACACATTCAAAAGTGGTAGGTCTGCATAATAAAAACTTCACGTTTTCAGTGTCTTCAATATGATTTAGCTAAGGAAAAAGGTTTTATTTTCCGCTGTACAAAAATACCAAACTCACCTATAGAATCTAACTCTGTTAAAGGGTTCACTGAGATATCAATGCTCTGCACCTAATATAACTTTGACACTTCTTTGGGTATGGTGATCCTCACTCTAGAGTGGATTATTCTTTTTTTCTAGAATTTTGGAAATAAACAAGTCTTCCTTGACCTTGAAAAGAGATCCAAATCACAAGACCTCTTAAGAATAGTTGCAAACCCCTTCTGTTCAAAAGAACATTCACTCTTCACACTGTCAACCACTGCCCATTTAAATACTGTTGCAGGGATACCGAATTTAAATAGCACCTTACCATTTCAGTGGGAAACTAAAAATAAAGAAAAATATTGACCAGCCCATGAGGCCAAATGGCTTTGCCGGGTTGCAATGTTCCTATGCCATTCATGACACCTAATTCTTGTATGAAGAGTGCATTCTGTCACTTGGATGCCATCACTTTAGCTCACTTCCTACAATGTCTCTGAGTCTGCCACTCAAATAGCTGTCTGCCCCTTTTTTTGACTAGAAGTAAATTATCTTCCCCAGGTTTTCAGTCTTTTATATTGCACTTTTATATAAAAGTTTCACTTACAAGACCCAAAAGAAAAAATCTTCAGAACTGCTGCTAATGGTAGTGCAGGGTGATGTCATATGGCGTCTTCTGATTGTAGTAGCAGATGCCAATATCCACAAAAATGATATCCAGCAAATAACTCCTTCTAATGTGCTGTACGAGCACCTAAGTGCGCCGCATTCTGTCCACCTAACATAGCTTGCGAATCTAGTCCAATTCCTTTTCGATCTATCTCACACTCTAAAAACAGCATTCGGGAGGCATAAAGTAGTGCTTTATAGACTCTTAACATAACACCATTATACTCCACTGACAGACAAGAGCCACAACATACATCACCATCTTGTTGGAATGGAAAAAAGATAGGAGCAAACCTGGGGTCGGGACTGTGGTGGTGACCGGGGCGCCCGAGAGACTGAGCTAAGTGGAAGAACAAAAAAACAGAAAAAAGAAAAACCATGCAAAGAAAACAGTGTAGAAAATCTGAAACCCAACCTAGGTGGAAAATAAGCTCCAAACAAAAGGGCTGTCAAATCAGAAACATAGTTAAGAACAGGCTGAAAATCACCTGAGAAGCCCTGACCTCAGGGACACACCGATTTTGCCTGCCTGCCATGGAAAACTGTTTGCAGATGTGCTTATTGCAGTTGGTGACTACAAATGGTTTGTTTGTTTTGGGTTTTTTCATTTTTTTTCTAAAACGAAATGTAAGCCCAGGCACGCTCACCTCCTGAAGTCATGTGGCGCCTTTGAACTGCCGCATACGAATTGTTTACTGTCTTAAATTTCATATTTCTGAGAAGAAAGTAAAAAAACAAAACCTTGTAATCCGCGATTCAAGTCAATCCAAGAAGAAGGGCGGCAAAAGAAAAATAAATCTCGCAATCCTGAATTATTATTATTTTCTGGCCTGAAACATGGCCCTGTTGTGAGGTTTACAGGTGCACTTAAATTCAAAAGAATTGACTCCTTTACCAAAAATACTGTCAATAAAAATGCTTCAAAATACCAGGTGCCCTCGGGGTATGATGCTGCCGGGAGCCTGTAACTTAAGATGCAGGAAAATCTTGTAAGCATTTAAGAGCCGCAGAGGGAGGCAAGAAAACTACAGCCTTTAAAGTTAACAATCAGTTTTGTTACTTAGTCACCTGGAGTATTTTAGGTGAAATCACCACGGCAATCGCGTTTGCTTTTGTTACCCTCTTGAATTTAGCCATGCAAGAATTCAGCTTATGGAGCTGAACTGATATAGTATTTACACCTCGACCCAAAAATCACAATCATGTATCACACAATCTGTTCCACATAGTAACTGTAACATGATGCAAATTTCATGGCAACTTAATATACGTAGAATATCTGCACAAGGTAACAATGATGGACTTGAGAGACCATTGCAATAAGCCAGAAAACAACACAATAACGAATTGTGCTGTACTGTCTATGTTATCCAGTTGTCACTGCAAGAACTATTGCAGTTTGAGCTGTGATAGGAGGTCTATCAGACGCTGGGTGGCCTTGCCAGGATGTGACTCAGCTTGTTCTCTGGAGGTGGAGCTCATCCAACTCTCTGATGTCTGCTCAGACTTCCTTTCAATAACCCTGGCACATCAACTTTCTTAATACTTAAGTATAAAATAAAAGTTGAGGAATGCAGTATTAGGAAAAGGTAACATAGAGGAACCAAGCAATCAATACATGTCACACTGTTATTAAAGTTTTATTTTTTATGAAGTTGGTTACTGTCTTGAACCCACGTGCTTCTATCATTACCCTCGTAAACAACAGCTACTATTGCTTTCCTCGGCTCTAGGCCACCATTACTATACTACCCATTAGAGTCCATTGGATATGTTTTAAAGACCAGAGATGCAAAAAGGAAATGAGATTCAAAATACAGGTGTGGTCAAGGAGTTTGACAATGGTGACTGAAGTAAACAGAATGATAGAAATGGGGCATTCCAAAAATTTGTCCCCACTACAAACAACATTTGCTTCTTTTAATTTGCCAACTCCACTAACAAAAACATAATTCTATTGAGCATACCCGAGGACATTCTCAATAACGAATTCTAAATAAGGACTAAGTAAATTCTTATACTACTGTAAAATGCTCCTTTTTGTATAGTATGCCCACTACTTTGGTTCAGAAAATACAAAAAAGTCAATATTCATTTTTTCACTTCAAAAATCTTGTAGTCTTCCTTAAGCAAGTCTGTAACATCTTCTTCTAAACCATCTATTAAAAATTGTTGATATTGGAAATTACCAATACACGTTTCTTAGAAAGAACTTTTCTCAAGCATGGAAATCAAGGTTGATTGGCCTCCTTTTACAGAAACCTTCCCCAAATGCCAAATTAAAGTCAATTATAGTGCAGCTACCATTGTACCTTTATTTGCCCCAGTCGCAGAAAAATAATACGGTTGGTCAAATTCAGGGCCCTCACAACAACTTTTGTTTTCCACATCCAGTCTATTGGGCCTCCCATCCTCATCTTGAGAATGAGATTGCTCTCCTAAATTAGTGGGATGATATTCTTACAACTGGGGGTGGTGGGAAGCATTGTAAGCTAGCCGTTTCCAATATGCTGTCTGTGTTTGACACAGTGGCTCGTGCATTACTTGTAAGCTGGTTGGAGAATGTCAAGGAGGGGCATTCTCAAGGTAGGCATTACAGAGCTTTTTGACATTCTTGGAGAGCACCAAACTTGTTACGAAGGCTTTTTCGTAGTTCCATAAAATTGTGTTATGTGTTCCATAAGGGTCTCCTTTAAATCCTCACCTAATCAAGATTAGTAAAAGCCCCCTACTTAAATAGAGCATTCAGTGTCAACCAAGGTCTGTTTCTGCATGTTTGATTCGGATCTTCAATGGAACTAGTGTTGTCCATTTTATGATTTTGAGTATATGTTTTTCTGCATGTGTACAGTAACGGTTAGTGTTGCTTGTTGTATGAGTAGCCTGAAGCCGTTACCAATTTGGGTATGCCATGTAGGAGGATTGATAGCTGTATTGCCTGGCTTGAAATAGGTCTCAGAGGTAATTAATAGATTAGCTCTGTGTCGTTGTGGGTTCAGTGAGTTATGAGTTACTGTCAAGGAGTACATTCTTTTATGAAAAGTAGAGTGCTGTTGTGAGCTCAGTACGGTCCAACTATAAAGCACCTTCGACATGTGCTCTATATAGAAAATCTGTCCTTTCATCTCCCAAGAAGTAGTGGAATAATCATGTTACAGATCCTGAATGAGCGATGCAGATCAGGCTAAACAAGCTCACACCCTTAAGCCTACAGATATAAATATGTGACAACATACGATGGCAATTTATGCTATGATTGACAAGGAAGTCCATCATGAATTCAAAGTGAAGAGGCAAATGGAGGAAACAAATAGAAACAGTTATAGACATATGTGAATTAAAGTGAAAAAAAACATTTGTATCCCAAAATAATGACAGTTCAACCATCTCTACACAGTGTACGGAAACACCACTGGGTGAAAAGAGCAGCCATATCTATTAAGAGGGCATATATCTGAATGCATGCTACAACCGCAATGGAAACGTAAATATGAGAGTGGCCAGGAATGTTTCTTTGGCCAGTGTAAGGGCCCTTGTACGTGCGTTCAACAACGTTGTGTTTACCGAGATACTCTAAGCCTTCCTATGTAGCCAATGCAAAAGGTAGAGCATTTTAAAGCTAGGCACACCTGTAATAAGAGCCAGTGGAGTTATTGTCACCCTGCTGTTACGCAGTGACATAGTTCCTTGTTAGCTAATGTAGCAGTGGTCTTTTCAATGACCTGCGGTCTGTTATTAGGCAGACCACTGAATAGGTTGTCGCTATAATCAAGCTTGGTGCAAACAGGGGCTCCCACCGTCCTTAACTATCAGTCTGTAGCCTCTCCTCAGCACACCCACTTTATGTACAACAACCCAAAAGTAAACCTTTACTTCTCATCACTTGTCTTCTTACATCATTATGGAGTTCTTCAGAATTCCCTCCGGAAAAAAACAATAACTTTGTTTTCCACTTACACTCTAACTTGCAAATATAAACCTAGTTGGCCCTTACAACTCCTGTTTCCTACGAATGTATCCACAATCAATGAGTGGGAGAGCGTGGATGGAAACAATTAAATAGCTCTGTGTACAAGTCCAGTAATTTCTCGTTGTTCCTTATTTCATTCAACTTTCATTTTGGTCCAGGTTAGTTGCACAGCCTCAGTCTTGTAGCCAAGTACTAGAAAGTTATTGATACATCAGCACTGGGCATATCTCCATAAGCCTTGCTATAGTTTGTTCAAATAAGGAGCGTGGACTTGATGCTCTGACAACTGAAACAGCACAGGTCGTCTTCTATTAACATTTTATTGGTGAAAGAGTTCGACATCAACAGGCCAGTCAGAACAGTAATGGGAGGCACATATAACAGCGCATGTGCTACTCAGCTTTGAGGATTTGAGTGACTGTTTGAGGGAGACACTCATAGTCAATAGCCTCCTTTTCACGGGGGTTCACTTACACCTACTCTGATAAGATGTCACATTGTGAGGATGTCAGATTATATGTTTTTGTTATTTTAGTCACTACATTTTCTATTTTTCTTCTGTATTAGGTTTACCTCTTATGATCCTCTTTATGTGTGGCGATGATTCCAAACTGTGCTCCATATGTATGCCACACGAAGTAATATGTTTGCAGCTAACTGCTGTGATAGAGTTATTTGTGTTGTGGTTGATAACAATAAATCCATTTGAATTTTTTTAAGAAAGATATAATAGAGAGATTTTGCTCGTAGCTTTGTTTACACTGCCTGGAGTAGTAAGCATATAAAATATGTACTTCACTTTGACGGGTACAATTAAATTTTCTTGTGTAAAGCTATATTATACAGTGTGTGCCTTTCTTCACAGGTATTCTCTTTTTGCTATCAAAACATATTTTTGTCAAATTGCTACCTATTTGTTATTCTTGGTGCTGTATAATCTATGTGCAAAGTGGCTTTGTGCCGACGACTACTGAGGACATTCTCTTCTTTCCGGGTCGCTGCAGCATTACATAATGCACCAATGCATCACTAAGGTAGCCAACATCTAAACCAAAGAGATACTGATTTTAGTAAAGGAGGACTGGTGTTGTTTATCTCAGTGAAGTATGGGTCCATAAAAGCCCTTGACTTAGGATCTTCACCCTAGTATCAATTAATTATGATTTCCAGTTTGATGCAGATTCAGATACTAGTGGTGAATTGGTTTTATAAATTTTTTTACCAAAATTCCCATCATGTTATAGAAGCCCTACAGGCTGAAATTTCCTAAATTTCTTGGAAGTGGCAGTCATTATGTGTCTTTTGGGTGGGGATTTTAACTGCACAACCTGTGAGTTTAGTGCCCAACAAGTCTGTGGGCTGTTGGACAATAGAGGGTCAACCCCAGCCGCACTTTACCCACACACCACAGGGTGATGCCTTAAATTCCATCATCATTGAGAATGACCTAGGCCTTATTAATAACTTGGCCTTTAGTTCCTCATCCCAGTGCCCCACATATGTTGGAGGTGGCAGGGAAAGTTTTATTGATTATATGCTTATTTCAAGCACGTTTTTGTCTCTTGTTAGCGACTTTGAGGTGGAACCCAATAACGCTATTGACTATAACCCCCTCACAGTTTTGCTTAGTATAATAGTCCAGATAGGGAAAGGTGACGGCCGTCTGATTCATTATAATTCTAATTAAGGAGTAAGATTAAATTGGGGTAAAATAAATCCTACCCAATTTGAGGTAGAAACTGTCATAGCTAATTACCAACCGATTATGAATTGTCTACAACAAGATTCTTCCCCAGAGGAGGTCACTCGGCAATCTGAGTCGATCTGTATAAATGTAGCTAAGAGACTAACTAGGCCGGTCCAGCGAAGGGAACACCAGGAGGAATGGTGGTTTAACACCCAATGCACAAAGGCTCAAAAGAACCTTAAAATGGCCCTTTACGCTAGCCCTCGAGACAGAAATCAAATTAAGAGCGCAAGACAAATGTACAATACTAATATTAGCCAAAGGAAAGACGAATTGAAGAGATTGGCATGGAAAGACCCGAAGAGCTAGTTCTCTTAAAGATACCAAGTGCTTTTGGGACATCATTAATTGCCCTCTATTTACGGACGAGGTAAGGCAGATGGATTCACTGATTCTGGGGGATGTCTGGTAATCCCTTTTCTCGGCTATATTTATCCCAAACTACCTGCAGTTAGAGGAGAATAGCTGGGACCTGCCTTTCGATTTAAGCGCAGCCTCCCAATTAAGTCTTTCCATCTCAGTATCAGAGGTTGAGGAGGCCTTAGCGAAAGGAATATGCATGAAAGTCCTAGGCCCTGATGGAGTTCCACTTGATTTGTTCAAAAGGAATCCCAACCTCTGGGCACCCCTATTGACTAATGTCTTTAAAGCAGTGCTGATTGGCCCTATTCCAGCAATCTTGAAGTAGGCCACTGTGGTACCTATCTTTAAAAAGCATTGACATAGCCAATAGGTCTCGCCTTTGGGAACTTATAAGTGTTTAGCCAAAGATATTGACTTTACTTATGTCTTTAAGCTGTGCTGTACAGAAGTTTGCAGAATGCCGGAAAGTTATAATAAAGAAGTGTCAGAAGCATTTTTGTTTCCTTAGATATGACCAAAAAAGCATTATGTACAACTAAACGATCACATTACAAAAGTATTAAAAATAATGTATTTAGGTTTTTTTGTCCTTTCAATGCTGGCAACTTGTATCTGCCTGTCCCAGTGGTTTCTTTATGTGTTGTTTTGTTATAGGGGGCATAAATAACAGGAGAGTGAAGGTCAGTCAGTCAGTCAGAGAGAGTGAGTGAGAGAGTCAGCCAGTCAGTGAGAGTGAGAGAGTCAGTCAGTCAGTGAGAGAGATTGAGTCTGTGAGAGGGAGTGAGAGAGTGTCTGTGAGAGTCTGTGAGAGTGTCTGGGAGAGAGTGTCTGAGAGAGAGTGTCTATGAGAGTGTCTGTGAGAGTGTCTGTGAGAGAGTGTCTGTGAGAGAGTGTCTGTGAGAGTCTGTGAGTGTCTGTGAGAAAGTGTCTGTGAAAGTCTGTGAGAGAGTGTTTGTGAGAGTCTGTGAGAGAGTGTTTGTGAGAGTCTGTGAGAGAGTCTCCGTGAGGGAGTCCGAGAGAGAGTGTCTGTGAGACAGTGTCTGTGAGTGTCTGTGAGAGTGTCTGTGAGAGAGTGTCTGTGAGAGTGTCTGTGAGAGAGTGTCTTTGAGAGTGTCTGTGAGAGTGTCTGTGAGAGAGTATCTGTGAGAGTCTGTGAGTGTCTGTGAGAGAGTGTCTGTGAGAGTCTGTGAGAGAGTCTGTGAGAGAGTGTCTGTGATAGAGTGTCTGTGAGCGTGTGAGAGTGTCTGTGAGAGTCTGTGAGAGAGTGTCTGTGAGAGTCTGAGAGAGTGTCTGTGAGAATATGTGAGAGAGTGTCTGTGAGTCTGTGAGTGTCTGTGAGTGTCTGTGAGAGAGTGTTTGTGAGAGTCTGTGAGAGGGTCTGTGAGAGAGTGTCTGTGAGATAGTGTCTGTGAGAGTGTAGGTGAATCTGAGAGAGTGTCTGTGAGAGTCTTTGAGAGAGTGTCTGTGAGAGTCTGAGTGTGTGAGAATATGTGAGAGAGTGTCTGTGAGAGAGTGTGAGAGTCTGAGAGTGTCTGTGAGAGAGTCTGAGAGAGTGTCTGTGAGAGTCTTTGAGAGAGTGTATGTAAGAGTCTGAGAGAGTGTCTGTGAGAATATGTGAGAGAGTGTCTGTGAGAGAGTGTATGTGAGAGTCTGTGAGAGTGTCTGTGAGAGAGTGTCTGTGAGAGTCTGTGAGAGTGTCTGGGAGAGAGTGTCTGTGAGAGAGTGTCTATGAGAGTATCTGTGAGAGTGTCTGTGAGAGAGTGTCTGTGAGAGTCTGTGAGTCTGTGAGTGTCTGCGAGAGAGTGTCTGTGATAGAGTGTCTGTGAGAGTGTCAGTAAGAGTCTGTGAGAGAGTGTCTGTGAGAGTCTGTGAGAAAGTGTCTGTAAGAGTATGTGAGAGAGAGTATGTGAGAGTGTCTGTGAGAGAGTGTCTCTGAGTCTGTGAGAGAGTGTCTGTGAGAGTCTGTGAGAGGGTGTCTGTGAAAGTCGCTGAGAGAGTGTCTGTGAGAGTGTCTGTGAGAGAGTGTCTGTGAGAGAGTGTCTGTGAGAGTCTGTGAGAGAGTGTCTGTGAGAGTGTCTGTGAGAGTGTCTGTGAGAGTGTCTGTGAGAGAGTGTCTGTGAGAGAGTGTCTGTGAGAGATTGCCTGTGAGAGTGTCTGTGAGAGTCTGAAAGTGTCTGTGAGAGCCCGAGAGAGTGTATGTGAGAGTCTGTGAGAGAGTGTCTGTGAGTCTGTGAGAGAGTGTCTGAGAGAGTCTGTGAGAGTGTCTGTGAGGGTGTATTAGAGAGTCTGTGAGAGTCTGTGATAGAGTGTCTGTGAGAGAGAATCTGTGAGAGTGTCTGTGAGAGAGTGTCTGTGAGAGAGTATCTGTGAGAGTCTGAGAGAGAGTGTCTGTGAGAGTCTGAGAGAGAATGTCTGTGAGAGTCTGTGAGAATGCCTGTGAGTGTCTGTGAGAGTCCATGAGAGAGTCTGTGAGAGTCTGTGATAGAGTGTCTGTGAGAGAGTGTCTGTGAGAGTCTGTGAGAGAGTGTCTGTGAGAGTCTGTGAGAGTGTCCATGAGAGAGTGTCTGTGAGAGACATTACACACTGACGACATTGTAGTAATGCAAACTGTGGGGGGCGGCAGGATGGACTCGACACATAAGGTATGAGAGGCTGCAGAAATGCAACTGCATTGTGAAGTGAAAGAGAAAACAGTGGAAGTGATGAGCAGGGACACAACTTGTGCCTGGTGGTATCTCTACTAGGTATGAAAGGAGCGGGATCTACAGAGATTTGCAAAAAACTAAGACAAAAAAATATAAAACACGAGATAGCAAGGGTTTGTGTACGTGACAGGTCCGAACATAGCCAAGGAGAGCTAAGATGGTGGAAATCTTCAACAGGTTACAAAAGATGGGAGTAAAGACTAAAAGGGTCACAGGCCATTGAAAGTATAGGTTGAGGCTAGTCGAACAAAGTGCATGGAATGAAAGGGAGCGGGAAGACAAGCAAAGATCTTTACGACTTATCGAAGTAAAGAGTCAGGGCCATCTATGTACGGTCTCTGGCAAACTGCATGCAAATGCAAATTAATGGGCTAGTCTCTGTTTAAATCAACATGACCCACAAGACGCAAAGGCAGTGAAGCCCTAAATTGAGTGGGGACGTGCAGCTACGGGAGCTTCATTGAGCGTGCCTGTAGACTAATTGTTAATTGGGCAGGCTGAGAAGTAAACAAGGTGCATGTTGACGGGGATAGTGATTGGGGTGTGGCGATAATTCCGCTAGGCTGGACAGTGATGTGCACCTGCGGGAGCTTCATTGGGAATCATACACGGCTAAGCTCGGTCAGCCGGGAAGCGCTGGAAGGGAGGCAGATGGCGGCTACGCATGTGCACGCTCGCGTGAATGCAAGCGCTAGGCCACCAAAAGCCTGTGTGGCAGCACTTTGAAAACCCAGCTTGTTATAGGCCTATCTCCCTTATTGATGACACAGCAAAGGGACTGGGGAGGGTCGTCCCTGCCCGACTGGAAGCCTGGGCAAACACCAAAGGGGTCATGTCCAAAACCAAATATGGTTTTAGAAGGGGCTGGGTACTATAGAGCAGTGCCTCAATTCGTCCCTGATTATTAGCAAGTACATGAGGGCCATGCCGGGTTCTATCCACCTGGCCGTCATGGATCTGTCTAGTGCTTTCGATACCATTAATCGGGAGAAATTGTGGCCACTAATGGGAAAAATGGGTGTTGAGGAAAGTACTCATCTCCCTCTTGCTTAGGGTACATACTAATACCACTGTTGCCATAAGTTATGGCCCTCATGGGGAAAAGACTAAACCGATTGTTTGCATTGGAAGGTGTCTGGCTGGGGTGTATTTTAGCTCCTTTTCTCTTTTTAATCTATACTAATGGCCAGAGGCATTTTTATTAGATAAGGAAATCGATTTCCCCCGAATTGGTGGCAATTATGTTCCGCTACTATCGTACGCGGATGACACAGTATTAATGGCTTTGACAGGAAATAGCCTCCAAAAATCACTCAATACTTTTACGAACTTTATGTCGGAGCTTGATTTGAAAGTTAATTTTATTAAGTTGTATATTATGGTGTGTGGTCCCAAACTGACAAAAACTAGAAATGTTGCTGTAAGGGGTAAAAGTGTTGACAAATTGAATAGTGTTACATATTTAGGAAACTTATTTAATAATACGATGAATTCGGAACCACTGGTGCAACATACAAGCAGGGTTCTGGAAGGGTTATTCCATTTTGTTTGCAAACAAGGACACAAGCTGGTGACAGAGCTAGTCACCCTCTCTAAAGCTAAGTGCTTGTCTGTGGCAACTTGTGGTGCAGGGGTGTGGGGCCACCATAAAAGCCGCCAACTACAGATTTTGGAAAATAAGTTCATAAAAAGGCTATTGATGACCCCCGAATAGCGCCCCCACACTTCTTTGTCACCGAGAGCTGGGGTTGGAATTTTTAGAGGACCGCATACATAGGCTTTGCTCCTTTGCCCCTATGGGCAAAACGTTGGCTGTCTGATGAATTAACGTTCTCAAGGGATTTGATTAAAGACTGTACTAAATTAGATAGTGCCTTATCGATCCCTTGGCTTCGATTTCTGAGAGATAAATTTCATGAGATAGGCCTGGGGCACTTTTATGAGAATCCTGATAGGATCCTCAAAATGCGAAAGCCATTGTCAAAGAGGCGTATTTTTCTAGGGCAAATATGCGCCATACACAATCAGAGGCGTCTGGTTTCTTATGTTTGCTTCCTGCCCAACAGCAATTTTACTTAACTTTTACCACCAATGTACAAATACGATTTCTTTCAACTAGATTTCATTTATGCACTCTGCACTTTTCAGTGGCATTCCCGAGACAATCAGGGTGGGCCAACAAACGTATGCCCCGCCCATGAGGCAATTTGGCAGCTAGGAGCACCTTGCACTTTATTCTATTTTCCCCTCTTTACAAAGAGCCAAGGAAAAAATGTCTAGCTCCGCTTTTAAGGGACATTTGGCCTTGCACATACATAGATGGTTTTAATATGCTGCATTCATTGGCCACTTCTGCTATTTGAATTGCGGTTTCTAACTATATAAAAGTTGCAATGGCCATTAGAAAGCGGTATGAGCTTTAGCTGACAAGGAATGTTGTAACTTTTTAATGTACAATTTTTATAAATTTGGAAGTTTATGATCAATGATATATTTTGCTGTGCTGGGTCATTTGTATTATGGACTATATGTTTTTAACTGGCAGATTCCAATGAATTTTATCCTTTATTACACCGCTTTACAAATATGCTATGAAATGTTAAAACTGCGCTGTTTGTCAAACTTTTATGGTCTTTGGAGCTGAATAAAGTTATTCTTGACTTGACAAGTAAAGACCCAGACTTTCTAAGAAAAAGGCTGTTAAATTGGAGCATCAAGATTGTATGCTAGGGTAGCCAACGGCACTTGTTTCAACTCCTGTGGTCAATATACTTTTCCAGTGTTTACCACAAGATGTTAAAACTTTATTTGTGATCAGAAAATCCAGTAGAATTTGGGATGGATTACACAATCACTTAAGCCTGGGTAAAACATGAGTGAGACTAACATTCAGTCAGCAGGTAGATCTTCATTACTGTAGTTCAACTCCTGTGACCTACTTGATCCAGCTCAGATCTGCAATCCACGATCTTCTATGATCAACGTGTGGCTTCTTGCTATGTATCTTGCCAAGATGCATCCTATTCCGTAGTTTAACCTACGGCCTGTCTGCTGTGACTCCCATCTATCCTCCCTACACCATAACTGATAACCCTCCGATTTTTTTAGGGCACCCCAACTCTTGACCCCTGGTCAGTGTGGCTTGTAGTTCTCCACTGCTCTTGGATCGGGGCGCGTGACTTTAATGCTAACTTATTTAAACAACAACTTTTTAATAAAAACTAAAAATATGACTTAGAGCAAGGATGTTCATGTTGCCATTTGATTACCCATTTCGAATGCACTCGAGGGGCAAAAATATCCTTGAAGTGGAGCACTAATCGTGCACTCTAGTCATTCGATTCCAACACAGAAGGCCTGTCTAAACGTTCTGCATCTTTCAGAGGAGGTCGCATGCGAGCGTCAGAATTCTATTTGGTAACTTAAATTATTTGCATAGAAAATAGTACTCAGCAAAACACCCACAGATTGGCGAACAGTACAATAAACTGATAACGACATAACATAACTGATAACATACAAACCAACGACAAGTGCAGACTGAGTTCCTATTGGTGATCTGACATGCTAAAGTGTGTCAACTCCCAGAAATCCCAGCAGAGAGCTAGGAACATTAATGAAGTGTTTGCTTTTCTTTTTGCTTTAGTTTTGAGTTTTTCTGATTCCCTGCTATTTTTTGGGATGGAATTTAAATTGCTACAATCGTTTCACACGTTCTTTTTCGCAAATATGTTTGGGAAAAACATAAGCTTTTGTTGTTTTAAACGAATGTGGGGCTACAGTAGTCACTAAGATTGCGGTCTGTGGTGTACAGTACGTATATTTTTCGACACAATTAATGTTTTTTCACTATTTATGATGGTGAACTCCAGCACATCTGGATCTTGTAATGCCATTGACTCGTGCATCTAACATCTATTGTAATATCCAATCGTACATCTGGTCTGGATGCCATTTTGTTTAACAGTGGGCTTCTCAAACTTAGCCTTGACAACCTCATTTCATATTTGTACTTTAAACTTGGTACCTATGCACTACATTACAATCAAATATGACATTATGCATCCTGCCAGCAGGTTAACATTCAGTAATGGCTTCTAGACGTTTGGGCAAATATATATGTTATCAAGGCCCTAATGAATATTTATACCTCTTGTATGCTCTCAGTGGAAGAATAATTTGTAGACTGTATAAACAAATTATTCTAGAGCAAAAAGCCAATCATTAAATGAAAAGAAAATATTCATTAACATGTGCGCAGCGCATGTATTTTGTAGCCAAGAGGACTTAATTGTATTTTTGAGAACCCTTAGGGTACAAAAACCTCGGAAAATAAACAAGGCAATGTAAGAGTTAGGGTGTCATTAAGACCACACCATTACACTGAATAACAATTAACATCTGTTATTCAGCGCAAGATACCTCAGGGAATGAATGTGCACTTTATACACAGATTAAGATATTATATGTTAATTAGGAAAGAGTGAAGGATAGGTGAGTAAAAGGCAAAGTTCTAGTGTCGGGGTGAAGGATAAGAATAGCATAAATGTTATGTTTGGTGTAAAGGTTATGATGAAGACAAGGATAAAACAATGGAATGAAAAAGGATTAGGAAAACAATTAGGCATAACATTGGACGTAGGGTGAATAGGGATGAACAAAGGATTGGAACTAGGGTTAGCGTGAGCAATCTGTTTAGCACATTTGCTACATTAAGGGTCAGATGGAGGGTAAGGGTTAAGGGAAAGGTAAGGAATAAGGGAAAGGTAAGGAATAGGGGCAGGGTGAACACACATTAAAAAGGGAAGACAACCACTGTCAAAGCCAATAGGTCTCCCCTTTGGAATATATTGGCTTTTCAAATGATTTTAGCCAGGCAGCACGTCATGCTGTGCAGCCTGGCTACAAAAAGGAGAAAAAATCCAATGACATGACCAAAGATGACCACAGCCTACAAAATGATGTGAGTGTTTATTTTATCTTTCCATTTACCAATTTTAGTTGGATCAGTAAAGAAAAGGTGGAGTGAGTGTGTGGGGGAAACAACGTGGGTGAGGGAAGCAGCACTGAGAGAGGGTTATGATCACAGAAGGTGGGGTGGGGGAACAACACAAGGGTAAAGGGAAACGAATACGGGGTGGAGGAAATTACTTTGGGAGGTCGGTGGAAGGAATGCAACAAGAAGTGTGTAAGGAGGAAAGCAAATGGAGAGGGGAGAACGTGAAGGGGGAAGTAAACAGATGAGAGGGCACAATGTGGAGTTGGGGAAGAAGCACACGCCGGCTAGCAAATCACCAAGGGGGTGGGAGAACACATGGGCAGAGAAACAGCAACATCAGCAGAGCAAAAGGTGGGTAGTACATGAGGGAGACAGCTGGAAAACACATGCACTCTTGTGGAATACTTAAATAACACAAAATAAGTCGCGTCTGAAAAGTGAGCAGTGGAATGACACAAGTAATGCGCCCATCCTTCAGGGGAGGGACAAATGCACAAAGAGGAAATAAAGCCCACATAAGCAAACAGTTATGATGTAAACACATGAGAGAGATATTGAAGCCAACCAATTGGAAGTAAAAGACAGGGTCTAAGCCCACTGTAAGCTTATAAAGTCTTGCAAAAGATAGCGCATTTGCGGTCTAGTAGGTTGGAGCTAAAAAACTGCAAACTGGCAGAGATTATTAAATAAACAGTAGCTCGTGCACAGTGCGAAATCTTGACATTCACAAGAATGCCGATCTCACAATTACCACTCGTGAAAACGCTTTTTGCTAATAGTTTAACCTTAATTTTGCTTCTTCAGAAAATCTTGCCATTCCTCGTTTCTCACTTCTGCCCTTTAATAATCCAATCAACTATTTTGAATAGCTTGAATTATTGCAATTCTTTTTTTTTTAGATGATTCGGGTTACTTGACTAAACGGCTCTACTGCATTCAAAGTTAGGCCTGTTAAATTATCATTGTCTTGTCCTTGTCATTTTCTGAGGCTCTTAATATCTTGCACTGGCTACCATTGCCTAAAAAGGAGAAGCTTAAATCCTTATGCATAGTGCACACAGCATACATCCGGTGGGCCACATTTTCTCTAGAGACAATTCTCAGCTATACACCTAACCGCATGCTGCGGACTGACAGTTCCAGTCTTCTTATTGTTCCTTCCTTTGCAAGGATGCGGGTTGGCAGATGTGTTTTTTCGGTTCAAGCAGCCCAGTTATGGAACTCTCTCCCTCTAACTTTGCCATCCATCGATTATTTAATGGCCCTCAGGAAAGCTCTCCAGACCTGGCTGTATACCCTCTAAGTTCTGATCTTTTGCTTTTTTGTCTCTCTCCGTTTAGGCAGTGCTGACAGTTTCCATACGTTTTCACAGCGCCAGGACGCCTGTAATGGGAATAGTGCGTTTACCAATAGACATAATATACTACTAATAATAATATTACAAATCTGACTCCAGTAATCACCCGGATTAAACACGAAGTGCAAATGCTGCATCCTCTGCGCTGTGTCCTCCTCTCAGTATAAATACCCGGGCCTGTTGGAAAGCTGTGGAGCCTGCAGCTTGTAACCAGCCGTTCTGTAAACAAGTTGTTAAGTAGGAACAATAGACACTACAGTCAACGGCCTGTAACCCTTCTGAATAAATATATTTATAGCATATTCCGCAGTCTATAACCTCTGTGTGTAAATGTATTTATTGCACAGTCCACGGCCTGGAAGCGCTGTGTGTAAATGCATTTATTGACGCGTTTGACAGTCTTCTAATCACCTGCGAGTCACTTTACAAGGCCGACGGCGAAATAAGCAAGAGAACGCTCTCTAAAACACGATGCACCGAGGCAAAAAACATGACTGTCACGTGTACCGTCTGCCAGGCTGTGGCAACATTGTGAGTACAAAATGCACATTTTGTAAAAATCGTGAACGCTTATCATAAATCCTCGTGTCTTGAAAAAATATATGAGCATTATTTCCAATTTCAGACTTTCTTGAACGTCCCCCTTCCTCCAACCAAGCATTACCCTTCACAGGGAGCTGGAGAGCACAAACCGATAATGCACGTCCACAGACCCATTAGCACCGACTTAATAAGGTCAAGGGGAGCAGGTCTTATGTTACCTCTGCCTGCACTGGTGCCTCTCCGTGGCTTCTGTAGATCTCTAGAATGAATGAGGAATGGAACCACCCCGTTTGGTTATTGGCTATTCTGACTAAAGCAGTGATTTCACACTCGTCCCCAGTTTGTCCCTTCACAAATCACTACGGTGGTAAAATGTTTTGTGGCCCAACAAGAGGAAGGTTTTGTAAAACCGACCCCATTGGGACAAATATAAGAGGACCAGGGCAGAGTTTCAAGGGAAAAGGTCGGCTTTACTGCTCTTAGTTGTAAGAGATAGATGGAGGTTTAAGGTCTTTTGCATTTGTAAATGTGTTTGAGATTTGTAGGACGTATAATACGTTGGTTAGCGCTTGAACACCCGATGGTATAATACCCCAGGGTGTCCAAACCCTAACCAAGAGCAAGTGCCACTTCACAGGAACGATCAGTCCTAAGCATCTGGAAGTGAGAAAAGCTAGGTTTTTAAGTGCTCTTAGGAGGAGAGACTAGCAACATGAGTGGGTAGGGTGTTTCACAAACTGGCCGCAGCAACCCTGAAAGGCTGCCCCCCCCCTCCCATCCGGCTTTTCAAAATGTCAGCATTTCCATCTTCATAAGAGAGGCAGACCTCAGCAGTCTATTGGGGAAGTACCAGTAGAAGGCCATTCTCAAGTGCAGCGACCCTGGCAGTGGAGGGCAGTGTGAACTTGACAGAGGGCTTTGAAAGTCACTCACTTCCTGACTGGCATTCAGGACGAGGCGGGCAGCGGCATTCTGAATTGTCTGTAGTTTGAGATTTGTTACTAGCAATTGTGAGAGCTGTCAAAAGGTGGATTCAATTTCCAAAACCCAAGCGCCTCACATTATTTGCAATGATTTTTCCACCACACTGCCTCCATTCAAAGATCATTCGATTGCTATATCCCATATCCTCATTAATGGCTGTTGCTTTGCGCAATTGCACACTCTCTCGCAACTGATTAATACTGTCCTTTTCCTATTTGTGTCACTTTATCAATTCAATTCAATTTAATTATCTTTATTCGGATAAAGAGATATCCATAAAAGTAAGGAATAAAATACCAGCACAAATATACATTAAAAATCGATACATACAGAGATAGCTAAAGCAATAAACACATGACTTAAAACAGTATACACACAGGGACATATACACAGTGCAAAAATAGCGCGGTGAGTTCGTCATAGGCTTATAATTTAGTTGGAGCTGATAGCAAAGATGTTCCTGAAATGTAGCAGCATAATATAATAAGGTTCTGATAGTGTAACGGATAGCAGCAAAGTGATATTAAAAAACACATATTTGGTCAAAAGCGATAACAATGTGTTTCGTGAAAAGTAGCAGCATAATGTAATGAAGTGAAGATAATTTGACAAATGGCAGCGGAATAGTATAATAACCACAATCCGGTATAAGTAACATGATACAATAAAATGCGTGCAATTACGTTATGTGATCCATGTAGAGGCCAGGAATATGAAAAGGTGCAATCAGAACTACTTATACAGTACTCATAGAGGCGCGGGAGCGAACAGCCATTCTCAGAAAGGTGTTAACGCGGAGGGTTATTGTCAAGCGTTAAGCTTGACAGTATCCCTCTAGGCCACCTTAAAATCAGTAATAGCCGAAGCCTTAAAAAAGGGAATCAACAGCTGTTTACTATATATTTGGTAGAAGTTACAAAAGAATAATAAAAAGTGTAACATGGATTGACTGCCACGATTACCACAGGAGCAAAAACAACAGGTGATGGACAGAATGCAGAACAATGTCATACATTCACCCCAGTACAGAGATCTGGGCCTAAATCCATCGTTTTTTTGCTCACCATGCCTTTCCAGTTTGAACCCAGCCATATGCAAATCAGTCTTGACCCTGTGCCCCATGGGAACAGTCCAGCCTGAACTGCCAAGCCAGGTCCTCCCTGGACTGGAAACAAGCATCCAAGGACCGGTTTCGGGCTTTCAGCCCTCATTAGCCTGGATAGCTTGATTCCAGTGGCATTGAGAGCACGGGACTCACGTCTGAGCATACCCGTCCCACTCGGGGTGACAAAAGCAAAAACAACAGGTGATGGACAGAATGCAGAACAATGTCATACATTCACCCCAGTACAGAGATCTGGGCCTAAATCCATCGTTTTTTTGCTCACCATGCCTTTCCAGTTTGAACCTAGCCATATGCAAATCAGTCTTGACCCTGTGCCCCATGGGAACAGTCCAGCCCGAACTGCCAAGCCAGGTCCTCCCTGGACTGGAAACAAGCATCCAAGGACCGGTTTCGGGCTTTCAGCCCTCATCAGCCTGGATAGCTTGATTCCAGTGGCATGGAGAGCACGGGACTCACGTCTGAGCATACCCGTCCCACTCGGGGTGACAAAAGCAAAAACAACAGGTGATGGACAGAATGAAGAACAATGTCATAAATTCACCCCATTACAGAGATCTGAGCCTAAATCCATCGGTTTTTTTGCTCACCATGCCTTTCCAGTTTGAACCCAGCCAGATGCAAATCAGTCGTGACCCTGTGCCCCATGGACACGGTCAAGCTCCGTCCATCACCACCTTTCGTTTTTCTCACGATTACCACAGGGACAGGTCACTTTACCACATGTAAGGGCCCATTGAAGGATGGATAATAATTACAGCCAATGGTAAAATGGTATGTTATTTTGGCAGAGATTTATATAGAGCTATATTGCCATTAGTATGGCCTTGCAGATCTTTCAGTTCCAGTCTCAAGGATTCCATTACAGACCAGAGTCTGTTTCCTAATGCATAGGATTATCAATAAAGTGGAAGTGACTGATAGAACTTGTATGTGTATGGAAGTCATGCTGTTAGGTGTGTGAAGCCGGAAATCTTTACCTGTCTAAGTATGTGTCACCTAAAAGGTTGGGTTGGATAGTGCCGTCCTTGAAATATGTGTTTGAGGGAACTTAAACTATGGTGTCTTACTTGGGAACACAGTATCCTCTTAGATCACTCTAGCTGTGAGGTACAGGCTGGATACTGGTTTACTGTCCTACATGTTGTCTTGGACATCAAATAATATTTTATGAAATGTGAAGAGCACTTGTGGGCTCCGTGAAATCCAAAGATATAATATCTTAGAGCTGTTTTTGGTGTGTGTCAGTTGGTCTGGCTAATAAGTTATGTTGAAGGTTGTGATTGTTTATGATTGTGGTTGGTACATCTGTGAGTACAGTGACATCAACTATATGAAATACGTGGTGGCAAAGTTTCCCAGATCCAGGCAACGTTTCCCAGATCAACTGGTGACTGGCTGTGCAAGTCCTATTTTTTATTTAGATTCTGGGACTTTTATTCCTGGGTTACTAACACGAGAGTGCAAGGACCAGAATATAAAGAAAAAAACCTGGACTGTGATATCGAGTCGTGCATGGGCATTAGAAACATGGCATGTCTTTGGAATAACTGAACTTGTGTTTATGTATGCTCGGTGTTCTGTGTAGTATGTGCTGTTGGGTGCTGTCTGTCATTTAATGGGAACAAACTAATGTGCGCACCTCTACATGGCACTCCACATCCAAGTGCGGTTCTAGTATGTGTACACGGTTGCCAACATTTCAAAATGAGAAACTACCACCAGATGGTGTAAATTTACAGTACAGTGGTAATTCTTACACCAACTGTATATGACTTAATTCCAGCGATAATACCATTGCCACAGGTAATCTGTACTAGAAGAAGAAAACTGCACCTATTGGCTTTGCCAATGCTGGGAAATGTAGCAAAAGCATTGCTTTCTATATACAATGTTTATACTAAATAAAGAACTGAATGTGGCAAATAGCGTGATGATAGATTTTAAGAATAGTCACTCATGCATTCCAATGGGATAACTTCCTGCAAGCAGAATGATACATCAAACAGCCAATACTACAAGGCAAGAGAGGAATACTCCTCTCTGCGAAGACAAGGCGCACACTATATTTTTTTTAAGAACTAGTAACAAAAGGTGAAGCTGTTTTGTCAAACCACACCTAAAATACAGAATATAACAACACAGAAAAGACCATCTCTGAATTTGTCTTATTAAGAAAAACAGCTCAAAACAAAAACCACTGGCTGCTACCTGAAGGGAAGGCTAGGCGTGATTTTCAAACAATGAGGTAATTTAATAACAGATGAGTGGTCTCTTTTTCTGGGTCCAGGTCTCTGTGTTCATGTAATTCCAGTTCGCACACCATTACATGCCAGTGTTTTTTTCCAGTCTGCAGTAACACTTTACCCTCCGTATATATTTAGCCTGCCTGGTGCATTGGAATAGATGCTGTAAAAGAGGACTCTGGAATGAAATGGTGCATTCTGTGGCTAGTTTTTTTTTTTTTTTTACCACCGCCAGTTATTAACATTGGTGCCATTTACTGACATCGATATTGCAATATCGTCAAAGATAATGCAACATTACTTTGGTAACCGTGCACTAAATGCTGATGGGATGCAGCATTAGGGACAGAAGCCTGTGCACTGCGGCATAAGACAGTGATCCCTCTTATGGCAGTATAGCGCCATTTCAACAACCAGGAAGGAACCTGCTGAGCTGCAGAGGCCCGCGGAAGGAACTCACTCGAGTACTCCCGTCGACCTACTGTGGCACAAAGAAGATGAAACTCAAAGCGTCGCTAGAAGGGGCAGCGAACCTTGATTTGACGCGGTGAAAAAGGGGAGCCTGTATTAGATTTGCTTTCATTTCTCGTGTTATTGGAGACAGTGACAAGGCGCCGAGAGTGGAACTGGTCGTTTCTAGGTCATTTCCTACAACTGTCATTTTTTTTTGTAGCAAAACTAATAAACAGTGCAGAGTGAAAACCTCCAAAAGTACAGAGCCAAAAATGAAAGGTACAAAATAAGCAAGGGTAGGCCGGTGACCTGGTGGCATCTCATGGCTGTGAGGAGTCGCCAATCCCTTCCCTTCAATCGCTCCGCACGGGATCTGGGTACCGTCTAGATCTGCCGTTTGCTCCCCGCTTCCCCTGTTGTAGGTTCCGTCTGCTCTTCACCTCGACGCCAGTAAGCGAGGTCAAAGGTCGTCGGTTGTGTAGCTATCATCATCGGGTGACACGCTCTCCTCTTCTGGAGTTGGAAGCTCCAGGCCCGGACAGGTTCATGATGGCACGTAGCCCGCAAGACACCCCTGAATCAAGCCTTTTATCAGCCAGACTAAACTCTGCTTCTAATTTATGCCTTCGACGGGCCAGCATACAAAGTAAAAGCCCTGGGTTGTTTACTGAAATAAGTTAAACATATAATACACAAAGCGCTGTTGCAGACTCTTGGGCGGTGTCTCGTGAGAACGGAGACTTCACAGCAGAAGAGCAAATAGTTCTGCAAGGAAAGCTCTTATTTCCTGATTAGAGGGGATTATCTGATGGCAATATACGCTCATTTCTCTTCCCTTCCCACCTTCTCAGGTTAATAGTGTCAGCAGTAAAAGCACCGAGCACACAACTTCTTCCTGGTTTCCTCACCACTGGCAACAAGCACACTGACATGAATAATTGAAACTGGACTATCTTCATAAATGTCCCCTTAGCCGCTGCCCCCTTTTCATTATGAACTCTCTCCTGCACACCCACCTGTTATGGGTTATTTTCCATCCTGTCCAGGCTACCAAGAGCTAACTCCCACCATCACCCCTCCGCTACAGCGCTAGCTCTTACTGTACCCCATCCTGACATACACTATACTCTCCTGGAGAGAGTTCTCCCACTCCCCCCTACTTCTAAGCGCTCTCTTGTCAGTCCATATTCAACAACGGGCTCACTCCCACAGCTTCCTACGAGTACATGTCTTCACTGCCACTCCTTTGAGACCGATCGCCCCCTCTGTGAATGGCGTCTACAACTGCCCTCATTCTCTTAAATGACTTGACTTCCACTGTCCAGCCTGGTAACTCTTCCCCACCGTTATTTCTACGAGGGAGACCATTGTTATCTCAACAGTCCCCTCTGGCCAACTTCAGTGCCGAGTCATTGCGGATATAGGTCCCTCACCTGAACACTCATACTCAGACTCTTTAAAAACATGTCACTCAGGTCCATCGCTAGGACTCAAGGAACAGAGACTGCTCTCACATCTCCGGGTAGAAACAGTCGAGCTCAAGGTGAGATGCCAGTGGCACAGCAAGAGTGGCATAGGCCCACATCCAAGCAAACAATGCCCCCGTGCCCATGGGTTCGTGCTACAATGCACTGGGGCCCTTGCACCTTTGGTGCTCAGTGCCACTATTGACAGCTACAGCGGAGGTATGCATGGGCGTGCATGCAGGAGCTTGCCTCCTGGATGGATAAGAACTGCCTGAAACTGAATGGCAGCATGACCGAGGTGCTGGTGGTGGGAGGCAGTACCTCGAGCTGGTCGACGGAATGGTGGCCTTCGAGCTTGGGTCCTGCCCCTGTACGGTGCATCGAGGTGAAAAATCTGGGGGTTTGTGTAGATCCTGCTCTTTCCTATGAAGGACACATAAGAAAGGTAGTTGGAAAGTGTTTTGGTGTTTTGAAAAATCTGCGTAAAACGCTGGATCTTCTTCCGGTAGGGGCAATAAAGACCATGGTCCACGCGCTCATAACATCGCGCCTCGATTATGTCCACATACTTTATCTTGGGGCCACGGACAAGGCTCTTGGACGACTACAGGTTCTGCAGAACGCCGCCGCACGGCTGGTCCTTAGGCAGCCTAGGAGGGCGGCTTCAAAAAAAGCCCTTAACTCATTACACTGGTTGCCAGTGAAGGAAAGAGTTATGTTTAAGACACTATGCACTTGTCATCGAATTCTTAACAATGCTGGTCCGTCTTATCCTAACGACTTGATCACCAGATATGCGCCAAGGAGATCGCTGAGGTCGACGGGCACCGGGCTATTGGTGATCCCTAAGGTAAAGAAGACCAGGATGGGGGGGTCGTTGTTTCAGGTACCGAGCTGCTCAGAATTGGAATAAGCTCCCACAACAATTCAGGCTGGAAAGCTCTGAAATCAAGTTTAGAAAGATGCTTAAAACTTATCTGTTCTCCGGCAGCATGTAGTGGCCTCCAGCTGCGAGGTACTGCTCCTCCCTCTCACTCAGCGCGGGGACACGCCGAGATGGCGTAACCATGCGCTTTAAAAATGTCTCTATTATTATTATTATTATTAGGTAGGACAGGCCTAGAGGAGACTCGGGGATCAGATATGTGTTTCATTCTCTGTAAGCCACCTCATTGCTGGCGGATTCATGGCCTGGCTTTGGAAATCACTTGGATTTCCTGAGTAAATATTATGATAAGAAAGTGGCACACGAAACTCGAGAACCTCCTTAATAAAATGCAGCAAGGGCTCAAACTCCAGGAGCTCAGAGTGCACTGTTTGGAAAACTCCTGGGCACCAAGAAGTTTTCTTCACTGCCCTTGTCCAGCAATTTTTATGTTTCTGAGGTTTCTGTCGAACTGACTGCACTTATCTTAATTCTCTGCAAATAATGAAAGATATACTAAGCAGGGAGGTCAGTAACACAAACCACATTGGAATAGGCGTTTTAAATAGGGAATACTACAGCCCAGTAGGAAGGTCACACTCTTTGGAGTTCACCAGATTCCCAGGTAGATAGATCCCAGACTTCAGAGACACAGGGAAATCCGCGTCCAAAATGATGACTAGAACCACCGTCGGTCTTGCAGAACTTTCGTATCCTCCTATTTGAGAAAAGCACGTCTATTTACAAGGGGGACTTAGTCTAAGGGGAAGAGATGAGTATGAGCAAGAGATGGTTAAGAGAGCAACAACACTGCTCAGAAGTGCCGGTTCTGTATCACTAGATGTATTAAACTCTTTCAGTCCATAAAAAAGCAAACAAATAAAAATAGCCTCGCTGAGAGGAGCTGAAGAGCTGGTACCGTGCCAGTAAACTTGTAGGAGCTCTTCTTAGAAGTGCGTACTATGTTATAAAAGACAGCAGCTCTGTTGAGAAGTGCTGGTACTGTCACACAGAGTGTAGCAGGCCGCTCGGCGGTACCGGTCCTGCCCCTCCTACTTACAGCTGGTCAGTCTACCTTGAAAAGTGTCAGTATTGTCCCCCTGGATATATAGTAAGCAGCCAGCTGAGATCAGCCGAGACTTCCCCTCAAAGGGTGACCCCAGTAAGCAATTCCCTGGGCTACCCCTATAAAAGACAATGGAGCCCCTTTAAGGAGTGCCAGTACTCTCTCTCTTTTAAAGATATGGCAGCCTGCTGCGATGCGCCAGAAGTGCCTTATGTGAAGTGCAGCCTCCCAGATGAGAAATATTTCATTAAAAATATGACATTAAATAAGAGCCATGTTAGCATGCACCTCTGTTAACAGACCCATTCAAAGCACACCACTCAGAAACGCGGGTACAGTTTTATTACAAATAAAGTATATGCTTAAAACATTGTAACATTAAAGGCAAAGCAACCCAGCTGAAAGGACAGTACAGTACTATTAAAAGTGTATCAGCTGGCACCGTACAGTTAGACACACAACAGCCTTCTGATATAACTGGCATTGTCCCTTTTAAAGTGCAGAAGCTCCTATGGGAAGTGCTGCTGTTGTCCCATTACAGAGTAACATCCCGGTTGAGAAATGATTAGTAATAGCATGAAAGACCCGCTCAGCAGTGCAGGCACTGTCAATTAAATGCATCCTTTACTAGAAAAAGGTGCCAAAGACTCATTACAGAATGACACCCCAGCTGTGAAGTGACATGTGGGTCAACAAACAGCATTGTAGCATCACTAAGAGGTGCTGCCACTCTTCATCATGATATGCATTATGGAACAATCTGAGTCAAGCTACAGCAGCCCTGTTGAGAAGTGCTGGTCCTTTCCCATCAAGAGCCTAGAAGACATGGAAGACTTGCTTACAAGTACAAAGCGTAACATCTCTTCTGGTAAGCAATGGTAATACCCCATTTAACGTACAGCAGCTCTGCTAGCAAGCGATGGCTCTATTAATCCATTCTAAATACAATAGTCTGGCTAAAAAGCGCGATTATTGTGCATTTTACAACAAAAACGAAGAAACACAGACGCAAGTAACCTCATTGTATGTGCCCATTTAAACCATTTTGAAAAAATTGGTGAAAGAAGGAAAAATGCCTGAGAACGAAGGTAAGGTAAGCAGCCCTCTAGGTGGGAACAGATGCCTGGACGTGTGAAAGAGTGCTGAGGAAGGGTGGATCTAGCAGGGACGGTGTTGTTCCCTGTCCTTGTGGCTAGAGAAGAGGCCACATTAATTAATTGTCGAAGCAGGATACAAGATGCACAGCTAAATATACTGCCACAGGGACTGCTGGGAGAGGCAAAACACAAAGTGAGATGGTTGAGGGACCAGTGGGATGGGGGGTGAAATGGTGGGATTATTGCATAATTAGCAGAAGATTGTGTGGGTTTTTGAGGTGCTAGTACGCAACTGTGAGATGGCTGAATAAACAACTGAGATGATTGCGTGGACAAGTGTGACGATTGCGTTCACTGGTGGGATGGTTGTTGTAATAAGAGGCTTTGCTGTACAAGTTGGCACAAAGGCTGTTTAAACTGGTTGGATCGTTTTACAACTTGGTGGAATGTTATGTGATATGTGATAATTGTTGCTTTAATTGGTAGCATGAGTCCATAAATTAGTGGATGATTTTATGAGTTGGTGGGATGATAACATGGAACTCTGAGATGGTTGTATTAACAAGTGGAACAATTGCACGAACCGGTGGAATGGTTGCATGAAATGGTGAGCCTGGATGAACCGGTGAAGTGTAGGGATCATCTGATTTTATAGAACTAAGAAATGATTGGATGGATGCGAAATATGATAGGATAATGCACAAGCTAGAAAGAAAGTCTGCAAACTAATGAGATGAGTGTGAGAATGAATGAATGTGTGGGTGTAAAAATAATTATTCTGGGCACAGTTTTAAGGATGTGAGTCCATAGGATTCCAGACAGAAACACAGAGAAGTATTGATAGGTGCTGATGTGACTGACGATGGGAAGTGGTGAAAGGATCAGAACCACTGGGATGATAGTCAGATCTTAAACAATAAATATCAATCAAATGAATTGAAAGGGGACCTTTGCAGGATGGACATAAGAGTCCGTAGGATAAATGGGAACCAAAGGAGTGAAGTAGATCTGTAGGCCAAATAGGAATTGGTTGAACTGGTTTGGGAATCTGTATAACATATGACGTCCAATGGAATGAACATGAGTCTGCAGGTTGGGCAGCAACTAATGAGATTGTTGTAAACTTTATAAGAAGAAAATAAATTACAAACTATAAGATAAATGGAAACCAAAAAAATGGGACATGAAAGCTGTGTAAGATAAAAGGTAACCAATAGGATAGGTGCAACAGTGCAAGATGGATGAGAACTGATGGTATGGGCCAGAAAGCACAGAAGGTCATGAGGTCAAACAGGGATGAACTTGGTGATCTAACCAATAGGCAGGAAACATTGGAAAGGAAATAGGAGTGTCTGTAGAATGGATAGGAACTGATGGGATAAATATTGGCACCTCTTAAAAAGAAACTGTTGGGCTAGACGTGGGTACCTCTAGGACTGATATAGTAGGGATGACATGGAAACAGGCAGTATAATCGGGATTCGGTCATGAGAATCGGTGACATCGACAGAACCCAATGGGAAATGTTTGTAAGTCTACAGAACAGAGTAAATGTGATTGGGTCGATTTGGATGCCTCTAGGATTGATGAGTACTGATAAGGTCGGCATGGAAGCCAGCAGGCTACAGGGGTCAGAAGGGTGTGGAAACAGGTAGAATGGACAGTGAGCCTGTGATCGAAACGGGACCTGCTGGCATGAACCAACAGCCAGCAGTAAATGCACAAAAAGCAGAGGGTGGAGTGAGACACCAGTAGGGTGGTCGGGTAAGTTGTTGGGAGTAGGAGACAGGATGTTGACAAGACATGGACGTGGAAACGTGTAATAAACACAAGGGACAATTACATGGACGTGGCTAAGATGATGTTTTGGGGACTTGGAATAATAGAAATGAAAGCCTTACTGGGGTTCAGAAATAGTGGCATAGGTACAGGCACGAGTGAGGTGGATATGGAGGTTGATGAGGGGAATGCAAATGATGGATGGCTAAATGAGTCAAAAAAGGGGAATGCAGGAGCTGATGAGGAGCACACAGCAGCAGGTGAAGGGAATCCAGTAGGTGGTGGGGAGAGACAGTGGCTGGAGTGAATACACAGTAGTTGGTAGAGAGGATGGAGGGTCTAGTGCATATGATGCTGGTGCTGATGGGGGGGGGGGTGCATGAGGCAATGTGACGATGGAAGGAAGACAGATTGCGAGATGAGTCCTGGAGACTTTGATAAGTGCAGGTGGGCAGGACAGACCGAGAGAGTCAGTTCCAAGTAAAAGGGACTCAGATCCCGGGGTGGACATTGTACTTCGTTCGGGAGACAGCCAGGTGGTAAGAGTTGAACGCAGGAGACGTGCCAAATGGTTGGTCTAACATGGGCTGGGGAATCTGCTTACCTTGGCTGGCTTTACTTCCAACGGTGTCTCCAGAACTCAGCAGGATGAAGAGTGTACAGAAACCAGAGACGCCAAGAGCCCCCATAGCAGCCGCTGCAGAGCCCTCTCTCTCGCAGCCAAGACGTCTTCTTTGGAGGGTGGCGGTGCTGAGTAATGATCAGGATGGGAGTGTGACGCGCTCCGTGCCGGGTCACACGGCTCCCGGGAGCTGCCTGCGAGCGCCGGTGCTTTAGAATCGCACGGATGCGGACAGCGGAGGCGGCACCGCTCCCGTGCTGCTGCTGTGCCCGAGAACTGTGTTATAGCTGGACTGTCCCTCCAGTCTCCGGAGACGAGAACCCTCCTGCCTGCTCCCAGCCGCTCCTCCACATCCAGGGCAGGCACCGTTCTGCGGGGAGAAGCAGCAATCGGGCGAGGGAGGTGGTGGTGAAGGGAGGGAGGAGGGTGCTCCAGGCCTGAGGACCTGCAGAGGGGGAGGAGGAACTCGCATCCACACACCGCCCCTGGATTCCCCTTCTCGGGAGACTTATTTGCTTCTTGCACTCGCTCCTTCCTTCTCCCAGGAGCTGCAGCCTGCCCTGCTGCTACTCTCCTCTCCTGGCTCCCCCCATACCCCCGCTGCTCCCCGCTCTGGGTAACCCCCCCACCCCACAGCCTGCCCGCAGGAATTTACAATGGGTCGCCATGGAGACGGCTTCCCTGGGAGCAGGAGGTCAGGCTCAGCCCATGTGCAAATCAATGGATCAATGCAAAGCCCATGCCAGCCATCCCCAGACCCACAGGCATACTCTACAAGCTGCTCCCCTAAAGGGGGAGGGGACTGTAAGGGGGGCTGCTGAGGGGAGAGAGGGGGATGGTGAAAAGAAGAGAGGGAGAGGTAGGTGAAAAGTGGAGGTGAGAGAAAGGGAGACAGGCAGTGAGAGGGGAAAAGAAGAGGGAAAGATGGCGAATGAGCGATGAGAGAAGGAAGAAGGGAAAAGGGGGTGGCGTAGGGTTGATAAGAGTGGACGCTATTGCGAGAGACAAAACGTAGACATCGGAGGAAGGAGAGTGGGAGAGAGTGAATGGTGACGAGTTAGAAACAGTGTGAGAAGTGTGATACAGGAAGAGAAGAGAGCTAGAAGTGATCATAAAGAGTGAACTGGGATAGTAAGTGAAAGTATCGAAAGAAAAGTACAAAGCAGAACGGCTTGGCCATAAAAAGGACGACCCTGGCTAAATATCAAGAACTATAAAGGAGGGATGGAGGACTAGATGTTCGAATATAAAAAACAATGAATGGTCAAATTCAGCGCCTCGTATGGGACATTACGCGCTGTAGGAATACCGATTGTAGTCAAAGGGATATCAATCAATCAGGATACCTAAGGCTACAGATATAAAAAGTATACGGATTGAAGTATGGAGCAATGGCCCCCTGTGTGATAGTATATATGAATGAGCAGACCGACTTATGGACTAGAAAAGGCCGTTTTCCAAAAACTGGTGACATGACTGCCTACGTCCAAGAACAACCCGAAGGTAGTAGTATCCAGGCTGTTCAAGCTGCTACATAACAAATTGAAATCGCTATACTTACCCATCTCCATAGAAGGATCAACGCAACCCTGCACAAAAAAACAGAGACGGACAGCTGTCCCGGAGGCCTTACCTTTCTCTTGTGATCAAGCAGTGGTCGCCCACCCTCGGTGTACCTCCTGGTGCACTGATCACTTCATTCCTAACTCCCGTGTCAGGTCAGCACCGTCCCTAAAACGCAGAAAAAGACATTTGTTTAAGGAAATCTTCCATGGATCTTTAACAACTCACGAGTTATTCTACAGTAGTTCAAATGGTCACTGTGACAGCATGGGGGTCGTGGGAAGGCCTCCACCAAAGTCAGTGCTGGTTACCCGAGTCACAGGCTATACTCACACAAATAAATAACATTGCACGAAATTAGTAGTCCTCGGAGTCGAGAAGGGAACACTCGTATAACACTTACCATAAAATCTGGTCCCAGCTAGTTTTCATATTTTTCTAATAAAAAACTGCATAACCATCTCCATAGAGCAGTGATTCCCAAACCTATTCAACCCTCGACCATTGCCCGTGGCTCCCCACTGTTTCTCTTTTGGAGGGTGGGGTGGATGTAAGCCCGGCCTTGGGAGCACTTGAATTTTTCTCCCTGAAAATAATTGGGATGTAGCTGATGAAGGTAGTATAATGATATACACAGGGTGTTTCGTATTACTAAGGCGGCGCCTCTAATAAAATATTCCTAGTTACACTTCTTTGCTCATGCCTTTTTTTAAAGAACCCTCTCTAACTTTTTTATCCCATTTACAGTGCTAGATAGCACCCCCATGCATGTAGGCCTACGATTCCAGTACAAATGTCAATACTTAATAATACTTATGGGCCGATTATGATGTCGGTCTGAAAGGCTCCGAACGGGATTCGGATTCTCTGAATCCGATTTGGAACCTATGTTTCCGACCGAATCGGATGCATTTCCGACCAACCGATTACAATGCAGGGAAACCGATCGGGCTGTCTGATTCGGTTCCGATCGGCATTCAGACAGCCCGAGTTGTTCTGAGCCGAATCGTACAGCTCTATGGACACAGTTTCCGACTGAGCGATTACGATGGGCGATTACGACAGCCATTCCGTATCGGTTTGCATGACACGAAAGGCTGTCGAAATCAAATCTGACTTTGGGGGCCCGTAGAAGGCCCTCCTTCACCCATAGATCTGCAGTTGGGGTCCATGGGGGTACCCATGGGTCACCTCTTTGCAACCAAGCACAGTGTGGCCCACCACAGGGTGCAAGGTTTTCCCCAACCACTCCTTTTGTCAATGGGAGCCTGTGTTCTTGTTCGAAACACAGGCTGCCATTCAAGACAATGCGAGTTCGACCAAACTATGTTGGGAAGCATCGTAATCGGTCGATCGGACTCGCAGAACCCGATTCGGTCAGAAAGCATTAGGAAACCGATTCGGTCAGAAGAGTTTCCGACCGATATCGTAATCGGGCCCCATAGTGTGTTAAATAGACAGGACAACTGTACTTTCCTCATAACTTGCATTGGTTTAAAGTGCATTTGGAAAAAATTAAACTATTAACAAGTCTAACAAAATAAATAAGGCATCTTCCTCTTAATTTGGGAGCGTTGGAATTCAATGAAATATGGAGGTCATCTCCCTCGACATGCCATCAATTAAGCACTACGTTTACAGCTTTTGGCATGTCATTAACAAATCATCGACATCATTGGTTTAAGTCTAATTAGTTTAACTGAAGCCAACAGACCCTTCAACATTAAATGCAGTGAAGTGATTGGTGCGCAGCTCCCCTGGCTAGCTTTGACGGCTCCCCAGGGAGCCACTGTGCACAGTTTGGGAACCACTGTTCTAATCTGTTAGGTAGTATTTTCGTGAAAATCTTTGCTTCCATATTTGAGTGAGAAGGGACAAAAGTTTATAGGATCTGAATGATCATTCCCTTCTATAGGGATAACCCCTATTGTGGCTTCAGACCCTGATCCCGAGTCTTTGCCCTGGCACGTGAAATGATACAATGTTTTTTTTAGGTAATTGATGATAGACAGCATAAACACTTTATAAAAAGCGATGGGAAAGTCATCACCCGACTGAATTGATTTTATAGCTTTAAAAATTTCATCTGTGTTTATTGGCTGATTCAGGTGTGTTCTTTCTGCATCAGAGACCACAGTCATGGGAAGGGAATTCAGAAAATCCAGACTCTTAGATTTATCGCATAGCATTCCTGGAGTTTAGAGTTACTATAGAAGTCTTTGAAGACCTCAAGTATCTCTTCAGTTTAAAATGTTTGTGAACCATGATATGCCATGATATGAGTTACCTGGTTGTTACAATCATTGCATTTAAGAGTGGAGGCAAACATTTTCCTAGCTTTATTACGAAACAGGAGTTGTTTTGATTTTTGTGCATGAACACTGAAATATGCCCTTTTACTCACAATGGTATTTTAAGCATATTTCAATTTTTTGATCTCATTTAGTAAGGACTTATCATTAGAGTGTCTGAATGCCTCTTCTTTGTTTTTAATTTCCGCCACTAACTTATGTCATGTTCTCTTAATTTCACCATTTTTAGCTGCCATCCATTTAACTAATATGTCGTCTGATGGCACATTTAAATCTGACCCACAAAATTACTGGGAAATTAACTGAATGTTTATTTTCTCCCGAATTTTTTTTACCTCTTTCAAGCTGATGATCTTCAATATCCTGTTCATTGTTTGGGAGTCCTGTTTTTAGACGCCAAACTTTGCCAGTACTTGTATTTGACACAAGCCTGACAGACATTGTTACTGCATATATAGCTAAGGGGTATAACCAACTCACCCTCCTGTATCTGGGTAACGAACACAATCATGTATAAGAGAAGAATGATACGGAGGAATTGATATGTTACTTTTATTAAAGTGTAGGGAACAATCAGTTACCCTCACCTTAGTCCTTCAATCCTATAGACATGTATCACCTCATTTGATATAGGGCACACATACATGATGGAACCGGTCTTCAAATAAAAATAACATTAAATTTACAAAGACATACAAATGTACATAAAGGAAAATATATACACAACATGAACACTAATTTAGACAATGTAATGTTACCAATACCCTAAAATATGTTCATAACATTAGTGTCTGCCCATTTATTTAAGGCAGTCCACTTGGAGGGAGCCAAATGGTGTGTCCACAGAGGCAAAACAGCCCTTATCTTGTAGCTCTCTTGTGTCACAAAGCATATTTTATAAAAAATTCAATAAGGATTCCTCCACAGTAGTAATGTCACTGGGGGTCGCGTAACTAGTTAGCATTGAGGAGTCTCGTTTGTTATCGGAATTAACCAGACAAATCGCTCCACCAACTAAGAACGGCCATTCACCACCACCCACAGAATTGAGAAAGAGCTATCAATCTGTCAATCCTTTCCGTGTCCGGGCTGGGTCAGGTTTCCCGTGTTGGGACAAATTAAGCCGCAGGCTTCACTCCTGGTGGTGCCCTTCCGCCAATTCCTTTAAGTTTCAGCTTTGCAACCATACTCCCCCGGGAACCCAAAGACTTTGGTTTACCGGAAGCTGCTTGGCGGGTCAAGAGATATGAATAGGGTGGATCTTGATATTAGCAATTTCCTTAAGGAGTGAGATATCTACAAGTAGATAGTCTATGTGTGAGAAACCATAATGAGGAGGAGAGAAGAAAGTAACCTTGTTATCCTTTGGGTGGTGTAATCTCCACACATCTAGGAGGTGGTGTGAGGACTAAAGACTAAGCAGTTGTTTGTGTGCCTTAGGAGTTCTTAATTTAAAAGCAGAGTAACGATCTAGAATGGGATCCATAGGGACATTGAAGTGCCCACCCACTGTAGATTTGGAGCCTCATGTTATGGCTGCTAATTTTTTATTGAGGGTACCCCAAAATAAGGGATTGTCTACAATGGGGCGTATATGTTCATGATGTAAATATCATGGCTCTCATTATTCAGTCTAGTAAGTAACCATCTGGCATTGGTGTCGTGCTCTGAGGCGACTACAGTTAGTTTTGGTTTCTTCGATATTGGGGTAAGTACCCCGCTTCTCTTCCGGCATGCCTCAGAACAAGTGATATCAGAAACCCAGCCTTTCCTCATTAGAAGACCTTCTTTAAAACCAATCTTAGTTTCTTGGAGTAGAACTATATCAACGCCTAAATCTTTATAGCAGTCTAAAACTTTAGTTCTTTTGATAGGATGATTCAGTCCAAGACACTAGACCATTTCTTTACGTGCTGATAGATGTTCATGTATAAAGAATGTACAAAGTGACATAAAGTAAATTCGATAACTCACCCTGGGGCCAGTTAGCTCACCTGGAGGGAAAACAAGGGTAGGTATAGGGAAAATAACCAGAAGCTTAAGGGGCCCAGAGTGAGTCCATAGGGGTCCAGATCTAGGGTAGGGCCCCATCCTACTATGGGCTCCGCCTAAGAGACAGGGTGCATGGCGAATATTGTAGCGAACACGGTTGTTGGGACAAGACCCAGCATTGCAGGCTGGCCATATAGGTGGAACATGCGGTGGACCACAATGATGAGAGAAGAGCAACAAGTAATAACATATTACCTGGAGTAGGACGTATGAGCGCATAAACTTAAATGCTCATACCAAAGCCAAGGGAAAATATCCGATCAGCTTGATGCAAATCGAGATCTAAATACACCACGTTAGAGAGATCCTAATAAAAGTAATGCCTAGAAGCAGACAAACAAAAGCATGTAGTACACACAAAAAAAAATCCTATAGCAACGAACATTCCTGTCCATAAACACATGACTGGCTACATACCTAAGATATATAACTACCATATACCAAAGTTGGATTGGATCTTGGTGTCCATAATCATGGAGGTATGACAAGATACTTCCTGCTATTCCAAGGGCAAAGAATCATTTTGGAAAATCATATTGAACATACTTCAAGAAAAACAAAATGATAGGAAGGTAAAAAATTATCTGAATGATGATAAGAATATAATCAACAGGAACGCTGATAAAGGAGCCCTAGAGAAGCGAAATATTATTTGCTAAAGACCTGTTGGCCAGGATTTTTAAAGAAATATTTTCCTATGAGGTGGATTATTTAGACATGATAACTCTCTATATCTGAAGATAAATGGGGAAATAGATTTTAATAAGAAGTAAAACGGGAAACGTTTCAGAATAAAAGGTTTGCAGTTTTCAATTGGCACTATACTAGCTGTATAGATTCAAGCCCAAAAAAAGTTATTTTTATTCACAATTAGTGTAATCGAGTTAACTGGCAGAGTTAGAACGCTCGGATGGGTAAGCGAATGCCAGCAACACAGGAGAAGGAGGTGGGGGAGTTTAATTTAAGCTAAGGGGAACCCTGTTTTGACAATTGAGAAACACTTTTTTCCCCTCAACAACTAGGTAACCCCAATTTCGGAGGGGGAAGGCCTAACTAAGGGAACAGGAAGGCTGTCATATACAGCAGGGACAAGCACTTTGTGTCCTATAAACACCTTCTACTTAGGTGGACCGAAAGTGAAACACCCATGCAAAAATGCACCCCTGACATGTCCTAGGCATGAGCCTGTTAGGGGCAGGATAGAGCTTTACAGCGATGGCATGGAAGTAATCTGCACAGCAGAGTTGCGTAAAAAGGCCTATATAAGTGAAGTAGAATTGTTGCTACCAGTGCTAGTCCACTCTTAGTCTTGTAAGAGGAGGCAGCTATCACATACTTTAGGTGTACCCTTTTCAGTAGAACGATGGTATATTATCTAATATCTCTAATTGAAAAGAGGAGCACCTCAACTGTGCTTACAGAATGTCAAGGTCACTGAATAATAAAAGAGCAGTCCAACCACTTCTCTCTCCAATCCACCCTACTCCAATCCAGTCCACTCAATCCATTCTATTCCACCCACTCCAGTCTAACCCAATCCAATCCACTAAACTCCAGCCCAGTCCGACCCACCCCACCTCACCATCCTCCAGTACAATCCAGCCCTCTCAGTCCAATCCAACCCAATAGACCAATCTATCCCACGCCAATCCAATTCACCACACTCCAATCTAACCCACCCCAGTCCATTCCACCCACTCTCCAATTCACCCACCCCACTCAAATCCACCCCACTCCAATCCAGTCCTCCACAATCCACTCTAATCCAGTTCACCACACCAATCTAATCCAGTCCACTACAATCCACACCTCCAATCTATCCCACTAACAAACCACCCACTCACATTCCACCCACCCCACTCCAATCTACCTAACTCCACTCCAATCCAATCCACCTGACTCAACTCCAGTCCACCCACTCCAATCTAACCAACCCCACTCCAATCCAGTCCTCCACAATCTACCCCACTCCAATCCAGTTCACCCACACCAATCCAATCCCTCCCACTCCAATCTATCTCCTCCAATCTACCCTACTAACAAACCACACACTAACATTCCACCCTACCCACTCCAATCCACCTGACTCAAATCCAATCCAGCCACTCCACTCCACTCCAACCTAATCCAGTCCACCCACTCCAGTCCATCATAAACCATTCCAGTGACCCCACTCCAATCCCCCCAATCCAATCAACCCACCCCATTCCAATTCACCATTCCACTCCAATCCATCCCACTACAATACACCTCAATGCAATCTGCCCACTCCAGTTCACCCCACACCTATCCACCTAATTCCGATCCAATCTAACTAACTCCAATCCAATCTACCCAACTCCAATCCACCTCAATCCAATCCACCATATAGCAATCCAATCCAATCACCCACTCCAATCCAGTCCACCCCACTCCAATCCACTGAGTCTAATCCAATCCAACACAACCCACTTCACTCCAATTTAATTCACCACAATCCACTCCACTTCAGTCCAGTCCAGTCTACCCCACCCAGCCCCACTCCAATCCAATTGAATGCACTTCACTCCAAGCTACCGCAGTCGAATCTGCTTCACTCCACTTCAATCTGCCCCACTCTAATCCATCTCACATCAATCCACCCTACATCAATCCACTCCAATCCACCCCACTCTAGTCCAATCCACCCCATTCCAATCGACTCCAATTCAGTCCACCACACTCCAATCCAGTCCACCACACTCCAGTCCACCACAACCACTCCAATCCACCCTCTTCTTTCCACCACATTCAAATCTGACCACCCTACTCCAATTCACCCCACTCCAAGTCACCTCACCCACTCTAATCTAATCCACTAACTCCAATCCATTCCACCCCATTCCAATCCATTCCACCAACTCATTCCAATCCACCCCACTCCAATCCATCATACCCCAATCCAGTTAACCCCACTCCAATCCTCCCCACCCCACTCCAATCCAGTCCACACACCCCATTCCAATCCACCCCCACTATAATGCACCTCAATGCAATCCACCCCACTCCAGTTCACCCCACACCTATCCACCCAATTCTAATCTGATCCAACCAACTCCAGTCCAATCTACCTAACTCCAATCCAAGCCACCCACAGCAATCTAATCCACCCACTCCACTCCACTAAAATCCAGTCCTCCCCCCTCTAGTCCAATCAACTCCCACTGCAATCCACCACAGTCTAGCCCACTTTAATCAGTCCACTCTACTCCAATCCAATTCACCCTACACCAATCTAACCCAACCCAATTCACCCCAATCCACTCAACTCCACTTCAATCCAATCCACCGCACCCTACTCCAATCCATTCCACCCCACTCCAAGCCAGACCAATCCAATCCATTACGCTCCACTTCAATCTGCCCCACTCCAATCCAATCCACCCCACGTCAATCCATTTCACCACACTCCAGTCCAATCTACCCTACTTCAATTCACTACATTCAATCCATTCTACACCATTCCAATTCAATCCACCAACTCCACTCCACCCAACTCCAATTCACCCACTCCAATCCATTAGGCTCCATCCAATCAACCCCATTCCAAGCCACCCCATCCCATTCCAATCTACCCCACTCCAATCCACCCACAGCAATCCACCCCAAAATAATCCAGAATACAGCAATCCAATGCACCACACTCCAATCCACCCCATTCCAATCCACCACTATCCAACCCACTCCAATCCAAACCCCCTACTCAAATCCACCCCTCGGCAGTCCAATCCAACCAACCAACTCCACTCAAATCCAATCCACCCAACTCAACTCCAGTCCACCCCACTCCAATCCAGCCCTCCTAATTCCAATCCAATCCACCTCACTCCAATCAGATTCACCCCACTCCAATCCACTACAGTTCAGTCCATACTACTCCAATCCAGCCCACCCCACTCCACCCACTCCAGTCAGTCCACCCCGTTACAATCCACCCCACTTCAAGCCACCTCACCCACTCAAATACATTCTGCCGCGTTCCAATCCAATCCACAAACTCAATCCAATCCGCTCCACGCCACCCACTCCAATCCATCATACATCAATCTAATGAACCCCATTCCAGTCCACCCACTCCAATCCAGTCCATCCACCCCATTCCAGTCCACCCACCCCACTCCAATTCACCCCACTCCAATACACCTCAATGTCATGAGCCATACTCCAGTCCACCCAACTCCAAGCCGATCGCCCCAATCCACCACGCTCCAATCCACCCTCTCCAATCCACCCTAATCCACCTCACTCCAATTCAATCAACCCCACTCTAGTCCATCAGTCTTCCCCATTCCAAGCAGTCCACCCTACTGCAAACCAATCCACCATACTCCAGTCCATGCCAACACATTCCAGTCCAGTTCACCACAATCCACCACTCCACTCCGATGCAATCCAATCCATTCCAATCCACTTCAATCCAATCCACTCCACTCAACTCCTCTCCACTACAATCTGCCCCACTCCAATCCAATCCAACTCACCTCACCTCACCCATACCAATCCCCCACTACAATCCACCCCACCACAGTTCAGTCCACCTCACTCCAATCCACCCATCCCAAACCTCCCCAAAGGACTCCAAGCCACTCAAATCCACCCATCCACTCTACTCCAATCCAATCAACCCCACTCCAATCCAACCCACCCCAGTTCACCCCACTCCAATCCACCCCAAACCAATTCACCCACAGAAATCCACCCCACTCCAATCAATCCACCCTCTCCAATTCGACCCACTCCACTCCAATCCAATTCACCACAGTCCATGCCACTTCAATCCAATCCACCCCACTCCAAGCCCCCAATTCACCCCACACCAATCCACCACACTCCAAACCAATTCACCCCGCTCCAATATAATCCAGCCCACTCAATCCAATCCACCCCAAACCAATCGGCCACACACCAATCCAATTCAGCACAATCCAATCTAATCCACTCCAATCCACCCACTCACTCCCCAACCCATTCACTCCAAACAACCCACTCCAATCCAATAAACCCCACTCAAATCCACATCACTTCACCATACCCCACTCCAATCGAATCCACTCCAAAGCACCCCACCACAATCCAATCATCCCCACAGAATGCACAATGATCCACCATACTCCAATCCAGCCCACCCACACTAATACTCCACTCCAATCCACCCTAATCCAGTCCAATTCACCATATTCCAATTCACCCGAATCCAATCTACTGCATTCCAATCAAATCCAGCCCTCTCCAATCCAACCCACCCCATTCAATCCATCCCAATCCAGCTACGTTGATCTATTCTAATCAAATCGACTCCACTCCACTACAATATTTCCAATATATCCCACTTCAATTCAACCCACCCCATTCCAATCCAATCCACCCACTCCAATTCAATACACCCCACTCAATCAAATCCAAGACACTCCAAATCACCCCACCCAATCCACTCCTCTCCAGTTCAATCCATCCCACCACATTCCAGTCTACTCCACTTCAATCCATTCTACCCAGATCTAATCCACCCACTCGATCCATTCTACACCAATCCAGTCAACTCTAATCCACCCCAATCTAATCCACCTCACCCCACCCCATTCCAATCTACCTACCCCACCCCATTTCAATCCAGTCCACCTACCCACACAATCTAATCCACCCCATTCTAGTCCAATCCACCATACTATAATTCACCCTAATCCAACCCCCATTCTAATCCCATCCACCACATTTCCAATCCACCCCTCTCCAATCCAAACCACCCCATTCCAATTCAGTCCTCTCCACACCCATCTGTTCCAGTCAAATTCACCCCATTCTAATCCACCCCACCACACGCCACTCAAATCCACCGACCCCACTCCAGTCCAACCCACCACAGTCTAGTCTAATCCACCCTACTGCAGTACAGTCCACACCACCCTAATCCACCACACTCCTACCCAATCCACCCCACTCTGGTCCACTGCAGTCTGCCCCACTCCAAGCAGTCCACCCTAATCCACCCCAACCCAACCCAACCCACTCCACTCCAATTCACGACAATCCACTTCACTTTAATCCAATCCACTCCACTTTAATCCAATCCACCACACTCTAATGCAATCCACCCCATTCCAATCCATCCCACTCCAATCCACCACAATCCATTCCACTCCACTCAACTCTACTCCACTCCAACCCAATCCAACTCACTACACTCCACCCCACTCCAGTCCACCCCAATCCAATCCACCGTCCCCAATCTTCCCCATTCCAATCGATTGCAACTTTTTACAGTCCAATTCACGCCACTCCAATCCATTCTACTCCAATCCAGTCAACCCAACTCCAATCCAATGCACCCAAGTCCACTCCAATCCACCCCACACCAATCCACCCACAGTAATCCACCCCACTCCAGTCAATCCACCGACTCCAATCCAACCCACTCCACTCCAATCCAATTCACCACAGCCTTCCCCCCCCCCTTCAATCGCGGTGGACTTGGGTGGGTGGATTGGATTGGAGTGTGATGGATTGGATTGCTGTGAGGTGTATTGGTTTGCTGTAGGGTGGGTTGGACTGGGGTTAATTGGAATGGAGTTGGGTGGGTTGGTGTGGGGTGGATTTGATTGGGGTGGATTGGAGTTGGGTGGGTGGATTTGAATGGTGTGGAATGGAGTGGTGTCGATTAAGTGAGGCTGGTGGATTGAAGTGTGGTGGACTGGAGTGGAGTGGGGTGGATTGGATGGAATGGGGTGGATTGAATTGGAGTGGATTGGAGTTGAGTTGTGTGGATTGGATTGGAGTGGGATTGGTTGGTTTGGGGTGAATTGGACTGGAGTTGGGTGGGTTGGATTTGACTGGATTGGAGCAGGTGGAATGTGGAGAATTGAATTGGAGTGGAGTGGGTTGGATTGGAGTGAGGTGGGTTGCATTGGAGTGGGGTGGATTGGAGAGGGGTGGATTGGATTGGTGTGAGGTGTATTGATTGGAATGTAGTAATTGGAGTGGGTGGATTAGATTGGAGTGTGGTGGATTTGACTGTTGTTGGGTGGAATTGATTGGAGTTGGGTGGAGTGCTGTGGAAAAGATTGGAGTGTGATGAATTTGATTGGGGTGGGTTGGAGTGGGGCAGATTGGAGTGGGGTGGGAGGATTGGATTGGAGTAGGTAGATTGGAGTTGATTGGATTGGAGTAGAATGGTTTGGAGTTGGGTGGAGTGGTTTCGAGTGGGTGTACTGGATTGGGATTGGGTTGAATGGATTGTAGTGGGTGTATTGGAGTGGGGTATCGTAGGGTGGAATGGAGCAGGATGGATTGAAGTAGGGTGTATTGGACTGGAGTGGGGTGTATTGGAGTAGGGTGAACTGGATTGGAGTGGGGTGGATTGGACTGAGTGGAGTGGATGGGACTGCGGTAGTGTTGATTGGACTAGGGCAGGTTGGGTTGATTGGAGTGGCGTGGGTGGATTTAATTGGAGTGGAGTGGATTGGATTGAGATGGAGTGGGGTGAATTTGATTGGAGTAGATTTGTGTGGGGTGGATTGGAGTGGTGTGGCCTGAATTGGAATGGGGTGGTTTGGATTGGAGAGTGGCGGATTTGAAATTTGGATTGGAATAGGGTGGATTGGATTATGGTGAATTGGAGTAAGGTGGATTGGACTGGAGTGGGGTGGATTAGATTGATATGGGTGGAGTGGATTGGAGTGGGGCAGGTGGATTGGGTGGAGGTGGATTGGAGGTGACCGCACTGGTGTAGGATGGATTGGATTGGGTGGATTGAATTGTGGTGGAGGGGATTGGAGTGGGGTAGATTGGACTGGAAAGGAGTGGATTTGGGTGGGGTGGATTGGATTGGAGTGGATTTGAGTGAGGTAATTGGAGTGGACAGGAGTGGGTAATTTGGGTTGGAGTGGAATAGGGTGGACTGGATAGGAGTGGGGTGGGGAAGGTGGAGTGGAACAGGGTGGGTTGAGGTGGATTGGTGTAGGGTGGATTGGAGTCGGTGGATTGGAGTGGAATGGGGTGGAATGGATTGGAGTGGGGTAGTTTGGACTGGAGAGGGATGGATTGGGGTGGGTGAACTGTAGTGTGGTGGATTGGATTGAGTGGATTTGAATGGGGTGGGTTGAATTGCAGTGGTGTGGATTGTAGTGGAGTGAGTTTATTGGAGAGGAGTGGAGTGGGGTGGAGTGGATTGGAGGAGTTTGATTGGAGTAGATTGGAGTGGGTGGATTGGATTGGAGAGTGGTGGAGTGAATCGGGTGGGTTGGATTTAAAAGGGCTGGATTTGATTGGAATGCACTGGGCTGTATTGGAGTGGGTGGATTTGATTAGGGTGAATTGGAATATGGTGGATTGGACTGTAGTACGGTGGATTGGAATGGGGTGGATTAGTGTGGGTGGTATGGATTGGAGTGGGTGGATTGTGGTGGATTGGCACGGGGTTGACTGGATTGTGGTGGGTGCTTCAAAGTGGATTAGATTGGAGTAGGGTGGATTGAGTGGGGGAGATCGGATTGGAGTTGGTGGGTTGGGGAGTGGCGAGATTTGAGTGGGGTGGATTAGATTGGATTGTGGTGAATTTGTTTGTTGTGGGGCAGATTGAATTGGGGTGGATTGGATTGAGTGGGGTAGATTTATTGAGTGGGGTGGATTGGTTTGGAGTGTGGCCGATTTATGTGATGTGGATTGGATTGAAATGGGTTGGATTGGCTTGGCGTGTGAAGGATTGGTATGGGGTTAAGTGGGTGGATTGGATTGAATTGTAATTCACTCACTCTAATCAGTCTACCCCACCCCACTCCAATCCAATCCAATCCAATCCACTCCAATCCAACCTACACCACTACAATCCAATTCACACACAATCCACCCCACCTCACACCACCCCACTCCAATCCACCCCAGTTGAATCCACCCCACTTCAGTCCAATCCCCCATCTCCTATGCACCCTGCCCCACTCAGTCCAATCCATCCCAATCTACGCCACTCCAATCCATTCCCCCTCAAAACAATCCTCCCACTCCAATCCAATCCACCCCACTCCAATGCACCCACTGCAATCCATTCTACTCCAATCCACAGTACTCCAATTCACCCTAATCCAGTTCACTCCACTCCCATCCACCGCATTCCAATCCAAACCATCCCTTTCCAGGCCAACCCACGTCATTCCGGTTCAATCCTCCCACTCCAATCCATTCCTCCCCACTCAAATTAAGTCCAACCTACTCGAATCCAAACCACCCTAATGCAATCCACCCCATTCCAATCCATCCCACTCCAATCCACCACAATCCATTCCACTCCACTCAAGTCTACTCCACTCCAACCCAATCCAACTCACTACACCCCACCCCACTCCAGTCCACCCCAATCCAATCCACCGTCCCCAATCTTCCCCATTCCAATTGATTGCAACTTTTTACAGTCCAATTCACTCCACTCCAATCCATTCTACTCCAATCCAGTCAACCCCACTCCAATCCAATGCACCCAAGTCCACTCCAATCCACCCCACACCAATCCACCCACAGTAATCCACCCCACTCCAGTCAATCCACCGACTCCAATCCAACCCACTCACTCCAATCCAATTCACCACAGCCCCCCCAACTTCAATCAGGGTGGAC